>NC_143451.1:14095000-16575000 GCF_987193195.1 Phasianus colchicus
CAGAACCCCCGTCCCAGACCCCCCCCAGGCCCACGGATCGCCCCTCACTCTGGGCCGGGTTCGGCCGCCGCTTGAAGTTGGAAGGGAAAAGATGCGAGCGGCCCTTCTAAAAATGCATTAACTGTTTCCAAAATCTACATCGCCGCTTAATTAAATATGTTATCCTGTTTATAGGATCTGTGGCTAATTATTTAGAGTCGTTTAATCTACGCGATTTGCACGTTAATTAAACAGCACCGGGCTGCATTGTGAGCGCTCGGAGGGCAGGCAGCGCCTGCTAGGGGCGGCCCGAGGCCCTGCAGCCCCGGAGCCGGGATTTGGTGGGGGGAGTCCGGCTGTGCCGATGGGGGGGACGCCGGCAGAGGCCCCCCCCTCCCACCCCCACTCCCCATCTCCGTGTTCTGGCCGCCAGCGGCTGCGTTTGTTATGGGATCAAAAGATGGTGGGATGCGGCCGGCGAGGACCAGCCGGGATACGGGGTTGGGGGGGCTGTGGGTGGGAAGCACTTGGGGGGGCTGAGGGGAAAAATGGGGATCCCCGCAGGGATCGGGCCTCCCCGCTCCGCTCACCGACGGAGCTCTTCATTCCCTCCAGCTCACGCTCCTTCCACGTCCCCCTCCTCCCCCCCCCCAAATTTCCGCCCGTGTCCCCATCTGTCCCCCTCGGAGCTCGTGCGTTCTGCCCTTTGTGTCCCAGCCCCGCTCCCATCTCCTTCTGCCCCATTAACCCCCGGCACGAGTCCCGGCGACAAAGGGCTGCAACCTGATCCGGGCTTTATTGAATCCCCATTGTTCTCCCGGCTAATTCCCCCTTGTCCTCCCTTCCTCGCCACGGGCAGGGGAGGCTCGGGGGGGTTTGGGGGGGCGGCTGCTCCTTAATTGCTAAAAAACGGACTGCCCGAGAGCCGCGGCGGGTCGGGAGGGGGCTGCGGCTCCCCGGGAAATGAATGGCCGCGATTCCAAGTTTGTCTCTGGGAAAGCATCGCCCACCCCTCATCCCGGGCACGTCGGGAGGAATCGCGGGGCTTCTAAAGGGGATTAAGGAAAGTGGTCACTTTTGACTCAGTAGGAAAAATCCTTCCATGACGGTAATGAAAGCCTGGATGATATAAGTATCTTCTGGTTCACAATAGCAATTAATATGGTAATATTCTACTATTAAAGATGCTAACATTAAGATGGAATTCGTACACGGTTAAAACATTTAATAGAGGGGAAAATGCATTCCTTGAGCATCAGGTAACAAAGTCAAACGGAGAGAGAGGGAGTGAAAGTCTCTTAAAATAACAAAGGCCCCTCTGTAATTTGGAAAGGCTTTGAATATTCCCTTCCTTCTCCTGGAAAGCTTCAGCCTTTAGGAAGCGGGCAGCGGGGATTCTGGGGGAGCCCAGCCCCAGCCTGTTGGGGACCGAATGCCATGGGGACCCCCTGTGTCTGCCTTGAATGTCATGCACTGAAATGAGGGCATTGAGAATTGTAGAACCCAGAGGTCAAAACTCTGCAAACCCAAAGGCCAAATTGAGCTCTGAGCCAGGCTGGCCATGGCTTCGTGCAGCCATATGAGCATCCCCAAGGATGAAGGTCCCAGGACTTCTGAGAGCTCTGTCCCAGTGCACACTGCACTGCTTGGCTCTGTCTGTGCACCCCCAGTTTCTGTTGGGTTCTAGTCCCACATCAACACCCCAAGTCATGGCTGTGCCATTGGATGAGGTGAAGAAAGAGGAAGGGATGAGAGCTGCTCACCTCTGCCCCATGAGCCCTTTGGTGCTGGTGTGATTTATATGCTTAGCAGAGGGCAGATACCACTACACAAAAATACTCTGAGCTGTGCTTTCTAAGTACAGAATTGTTTGGGGGCAGATTAGAAAGCACTTCATTAAACCACATTCCATGTTTTTATTATTTTTAATGACTTTTTTTTTTTTTTTTTTTCCTCCTTAGTTTTCAAATAAAAAACTGTCCGGATTTAGACTTCTGCTTTTCAGTACAATAAAGTGATCTGCAAAAACAATGGTACGGTGGGAACAGGGGAACCTTTCAGCTGATTGCTTAAAGCAGCCAACCTACCAGCTGGCTCTGGTGGTGAGTTGGAGAGCTCTGCCCTCATCCTGCCCACAGCTCTGCTGGCTTCATCACATCAGGCCATCTTCCTTTTTTTTTTTTTTTTTTTTTTCCTCTAAAATGTAGCTTTCCTTGGCAAAATAAATTCTCTTCTGCAGCTTGCACTTTTGCATAGTTTCTTTAAAGGAAATTCTGCTTGACTGATCCCAAGGACTCACGGAGGTCATTCAAGCCCCGTTCTGACCATGCAGGTCCCAGCACCACGCTGCTCCTCCCTTGTCTCCTCATATTGGAGCTGAGCACAGAAAACCACTCCTCCCAGGGTAAGTGCTCTGCTAAGTTGGCAGCTGAATCAGTGCATCACATGTTGCCCACCTTTTTCTTTCACCAAAACTGGAGAAGACGGAAAGGAAAATGGGTGTAGGATGGGTCTGTGAGGTGCCAGTGCTGGCAGAAGTGCTACTCCCCAGTGCTCCCCCATACCAGAGGTTACATCTCTGCAACTGCAACATATGCTGAATGGCTCGAGTCGGGTTATCAAAACTGAGAGCTGACCGACCCTGCAGCTCTGATCCCAGCCCTGCTGCTGCTGGGTTGTGGACGCTGGGGATGCTGGGCCCTGGGGTCACCGCCCAGCCTGGACCAGCCCACGTCTGCTGGAGGAGACCTTCTTCCATGCACCAATGAAAGAGTTGGAAGAGGGAAAAAGAGCTACTGAAAGTGAGCGGTGAGCCTCTGTGAGAGGAAGAAAAAGCCTGAAACTTTAAAGGCAGCATTAAAGCAGGGCGTGCAGAAAGTGAAGTCAATTAGGCAAAAGAATTGTTTGCTGACGGAGGTCGCCGGGCCGAATTCCTAAAAGGATTCATGAATCGACTAAAAATACCCGTGGGATAGTTTGAGCACAGGCTGAGTTACTGAAGGGCAATGCCCCAGATGACCCAGGAGACCCTTTCCAATCCTGCAGTATAAACAATGGTGCTATTAACATCTGCACTAAGTACCTGCCCGGGCGGCCGCTGTGCTCCGGCTGTGCCCGCAGTCTGGCTGTGGGATGCGCTGCGCTCTGACCTCCTCTGTGTGCTTCCTCTGGGCTCCACACAACCGCTGCGCTTCCTTAGCCATAACACACCCCTGCAGGCAGGGAATTAGGGAAAAGCCTGGTGACAACGGTAGGAGCAGTGAGAGGGCAAAAAGATCAGCGGGGAAGCCTGGCAGGAACCCTGAAGAGAACAAGGGGAAGGCTGGAGGAAATGGCTTGTGAGGAGCATGGAGACTTCAGTGGGCATTAATGCTGAGGAGGTACCTGTGGGGCGTGAGGCAGTGAGACTGCAGAGCTTGTAGGGTTGTGTTATAACTGTAGGAACAAAGATGATTGCATTGGGGGATGATGACACCGGCAAACGCAGCAGGACCACTGCATCCATAGGGATGTCCCATCTCTCTGGGAGTGGTGTTGTGCAGATCCTGGATCTACAAGCACCACTGACCAAGGACCACTGACCAAGGAAGGAGCTTATACTGACCATGGCATGGAAAATTCATGTTAATTATTTCTCTCTCCCTTCATGTCCTGGGGGAAGAGGTCACCCCGCAGTGTCGCTGCTCTCCCTGGTGTGGCTGTCCTACCCCTGGGTGGTGGTGGAGCATCGCTGCATCTCGTGTAGGTGCTGAGCTCTGGGTCTAATGCAAAGGCAGGACCTCAGCCCTGAGTCACAGCTATGTAATTCAGGTGCCGAGGATGAAACTGAAAACGAAGTTAGATAAAAACATTTGCTATCAAAACTTAATTATGCACCCACAGGCTGGGGCTCATTATTCATCCTCCAACCTGGAAACAAATTAGTCTAATGAGACCGTGAGTTAAAATGGAGAAAAGATGTAAAGGCTGAAGAACATTTGTGCCTGTGCTCAAGTGTCAAAGCCTGCACTGAGCTCCAGGCATTGTGTTTGCTGTTGGAACTGGGCAGTCCCTGCGTGTGATGGTGAGTCCTGTCCCTGGGGGTGCTCAGAGAACTGCAGATGGTGGTTTGTGGGGACTGCTGGAGCTGCGTGCTGTGAAGCCATACGTGGGATACAGGAGCTGGAGGTGGCCCCAGGACATGGGTCAGAAGGGAAGCAGACCCCAGTGTCACCAGCCATAGCACTGACCCCAGGGGCAAACTCAGCCCAGTGGGAAATGTGGCCACAGTGACCTGCAGGCAATGCAGAGCCACATCCCAGCGCTGGGTGGGAGAGATATCAGGAACCAACCGTGGTTCTCCGTGGGCTGACTGTGTGAGTGTTTAAGGAGCTGAAGGATGTAATTAAATGGCCCAGAAATGTATAATCACAGCAAGGAAGGCCTTTTGTCCCTCTCTTTCCCTGCAGAATTTGGGGAGAAATGAAATTACATCACGGGGAAAGGAACTGAGTTTAATTAGCAATGTGGAGCGGCTGGTGAGGCCCTCGCTGTCCCTGAGGTGCTGTGATGCCATACGTGAGCACTGCTTTGGCCACCTATAAAGTCACCCATAGAGGACAACAAGGGAGCCGTGCAGCTCTGGGGGCTGACAGCAGCCCCTCGTGATGCACAGCCCAGGGCTGAGCTCAGCACTGCAGCACAAAGGGTTCAAGTGACCGAGCAAAGAGTGTGGGTACAGCAAATGTGTCCCCCGGCCCCATTCAGCTGTTTGCACTGCTTTATTTGCTCACTCTTATCCTAACGTACTTAACTATAAACGACCCCTTTATTTTTTATATCTCCATTTCATTTTTTTTGTCCCTTCTTCTGAGGAAGCTGTAAAACAGGGAGGCTGGGAAGCAGGGCTCCTATTGCACAGTGCGTGCTGACAACCGAGCAATTCTGGGGACTTTGCAGCTCTCCTCAGACATCTGTATATGGCTGCAATGGGGCTCTGAGCTTTTCCTCCCAGGTGCGAGCTCTCATTCCACCCATGGGGACCCCAGAACAACCAGTGGGCAGCACATGGGCAGAGGGAGAGGAGGACCCGCCGCCACCACCAGAGCTATGCACTGCTTAGAGTTGCTATGTTGTTTCATTCCACGCTGTCCTGGGGCTCGTGGTGTTATGGGGATGAGGACAACGCAGCCAAGCAGAGCCCACAAACGCCCCCCTCTGCTCTGCTCTTTGTCTCCGATCAGCAGAGGATGCTCAGCCACCCCGGGCAGAAGGACAACAGCTTGCTGTTTATTAGTATAATTTTTAAAGGTGCCTCATTGTATTTATTTGCTGTGTGGTTAAACATTTATTATTTATATTTAATTTTCCTGGACTCAAAGGGGCATCACTGGTGGCTGAGTGCCTGCAGATTCAGAGCGGCTCCTTCACGTGCTTATTTATGTAACCTTGGCCTCCCCCGAGGGGCTCAGCTTCACTGTGTGCCATCGGCCTCTTAATTGGCCTCACAGATCACGCCTTCTCCTTCGGCTCAACCAGGTCCCCTCCACTCGTAATTTCTAAGATATTAAATGTGGCTGAAACAAAAGAGTTGGGTGAATTAAAGGAGGAAGTTTTCTAGCTCTCCTAAACCTTCGCTTCCAATGCCCTCTCCTGGCCATGGCCATCTGCTGGGACCTCCCCTATGGTCTGGCTGCATCCTGGGCAGGAGCTGGACAAGACTTCAGGATGCCTGGCCTCACACCTGTATCATTTCAATAGGAGCATTTGACATGCAATAGACTCTACGCTGGCAGTTAACCTGCAGAGATGTGAGGAAGCTGTTCCCACTGTAGGGGACTACAAGACAGGCAGGATGCTCTGTGGGACCCTCAGTAGAGCTGCTACTAACCCTTGGCTGAGGGGATGGGGAGAACCACCCACAGCTGCTCTCCTGTCCTTTTGGTTTTGGCTGGCCGAAGAGTGGGGTACCAAACTTGCAGGGACATAAACTCCAGGGTCTGAAATTGGAATTTTCAGAACCACGGAGATCAGAAACTCACAATGACTTTTTCTGGGAAGTAAAACCATACTCAGTCATAGCACTGCTTATGTTGGAAGGGATCTTAAAGACCACCCATTTCCAACCCCAGTGCTGTGCAGTGCCACAGCTCAGGCTGCCCAAGGCTCCACTCAGCCTGGCCTTGACACCTGCACCTGGGGGCACCCACAGCTTCTTTGGGCAACTTTCAGTGCCACAAGAAGGCAGCAGACTTGGATTTTGCTTTTGCAATACATGCTCAGCCATGGCACTCCAGGTAGCTCAGGGGACACACCTGATCCGATGGCACTGCACTGCAGTGTCGGTCAGGGTGCATTGGGGACATCTATCCCAGACTTTTATCCAGACACAGAGCAGAAAGTGTGCTTACAGCTGTGAAACTTTATGTTAGACAACACGGATCCTCCAGCAAGGAGTTCCACATCTCAGTGACAGAGCAAAGAGGTTTGGAGATCTCAACCAAAGGGGGCTTCCACCAGGGTCACCCAACCTCTGGCAGAGGAGTCGATAACCCCAACCCATTTTTACCTGGTGACCATTTGGGTACAAAGGAGAGCTCACTCCTATGGGTCGAGCTACCTCAAATTAATGGCTTTGTAACTTCTTAAATATATCCCAAGCTTTCAGTTGGAGGTATAGTTTGGGAATAAGCATTGTTATGCTGGAGCTGTCACCTGTGAGTGATCACGGACCTAATTGAAGCTGGCCAGCTTATTAAATAAACATTCAGTGTAAACGAGGGAGCAAAGAAATACCCTTTAGTTTGGTAATGGCTGTAAAGATGGAAGCTGGACCCTAAGCTAGGGGGCATGGGGAGAGGGCTGGAGCAGCAGCAGCAGAGCCATGGGCCAGCAAAGCACTGAGAACTGGAGCAGCCAGGAGAGATCTTCCCTTGGGAATAGTGCTGGCTGCAGCAGGCTGGATTTGGGGTAAGGAGATTGCAGGCACAAGGAGCCTGCCTTTATTGCATTCAGGGAAACGTGGCTTCCCACTGCTAATAGCTGGGCTAACGCTTGCAAAATAGCCTCCTACCAGAAATCATCCTCCCAGCATCAAATACCGCCTAATCGCCCTGCTGACATGGGCGACGATACAGTCCTGTGCAGCGCTTCTCGTGTTCCTCGGGGAACCACCTAATCCTCCATGTTGTCTGCCAGTTTTTCCTCGTCCTTGGGAATTTCACATCTAGAAAAGGCTGCAGCTTTCTGGAGGCAGTGCTGAGAGCGGTGCTGCTGGCTGCTCACAGCTGCAGGCGCTGAGCCTCGTGGCCATCCAGAGCTCTGTTCTGGGGCACTGAATGCAGAACAGGCAGATTTTTGCCCCAGAAAACCCCCAGGCTGTGTCCCAGCATCCCTCCCCTCCTCGTCCCCTCGCCAGATGTTGCGCGGCTGTGTGCTGCCTGCCGGGAGGCGATGAGAAGAGGGTGATGCACTGGGGTGACATGCTCAATTTCCCTCAAAGATGGGGCGGCCACGAGCACATTTTTCCCGCTGATGGCGTCCATGTGTCTCTGCCTTCTCACTGGAGCTCTGTTACGCACTGGGACGCGATGTGAGCGTGTGTGCACCGTCTGTGCCGCGCGGCGGGCGGGATGGGTGCCTGCCCTTCGTGGGCTGTTTAAGAAAAACACTTTCCCAGTGATCGGTGCCCGCGTGAAGTAGATGTATGGTTTCAATTCTGTCCTTGAGCCATGGATCATTTAATGTTGTCAACACATATACATCCTTCTCAAACATCCCACTGAGAATTTCTAGGGACTGGAGACAGCTGAAAGCTAGTGTTACAGCAACAGCTTCGTATTTGCTTTCAGAACCACGTGTGTTTTTTAATACTAAAGCTCGCATAATTGCTGCTGAATTTCTAAACAAGTTCTTCACAGGGGCGGAGGCACAGGAGCAGCGGCAGCAGAGTGGGGATGGGGTTGTGTTGGTGGGGGCTGGGAGCTGAGTGTGTTGGGAGCCCAGCAGAAGGGTCAGGTCAGGACCCCCCCAGCCCGGTGCACGTTTGGCCATGGGGCAGATGGGATTTCATGCTGCCTGCCTGCATCAGCAGCATTTCAGCTCTGCACACATCTCTCCAACAGAAGTCTGCAGCAATATCCAGCTCTGTGCAGTGGGACAGGGCACTGCCAGGCTTGTTTTCTTGGTGAGTTTTGGATGTGCCTGGAAGCACAGCAAGATGCTGCGTGCAGTGAAGGTGATGGAATGGGTGAAGGGTTACTGGTTTGCCGCCCATCACAGGGCTAATGGAGACAGGGCTACACAAAGGGGAACAAGTTGGTTCCTTGGTGTCTCCTGGTCGTTCCCAGCTGCTGGGGGTGGAGTCGCAGCTGGATAGAGACCAATGACTTCTGCTTTGGGGTTTGGTGGGGAAATGAGCCCAGCCCTGAGGACAGTGATGGAGGAGGAGGGTTTCACCAGGGGCTGCAGCTCTCCTTGCTCACTGCTGACCACAAAATGGGAGGTGCACTCCTGGTAGTTGGACTCGGTGACCCCAACCTGGGCAGTTCCCCTGCACCAAGGGAGAGGACCGAGGCACTCATCAGCCCAACTCCATTTATTGTGCCCGTGTATTCATTATGTTGGCATCTGGCGTAATTACTTTACAACTCCAAACATTAAACATCGTTGGTCTTATTCCAGCAGGTCCGAATCTTTATGAATTTTATCTGACTCTTGTTCCCTTCAATTATCTGCCATCAGGAAAAGTTTACTGCTCTTGCAATAATATCAATTTGCCAGAGGTTGCAATACATTTACTCTCCACCTCTGTAATTTACAAACTCACATTCCATGATTAGGAAGAAAAATGGCTAATAGGAGAAATATTCATGCAAAATCGATACTGTATAAGATGCTGCCACCTTTTGGCTTCACTTAATTCTACATCTGGGCCACATCCATCTCTGGTGCTGCTGGGGGGATGGGGTGGGCTGGGGAGATGCAGGAATTGGGGTGACATGGGTGGGGTGGGGGAGATGATGTTGTAGGGTTTGCAGGCTCTAATAGAAGGGAATTTCCCATGGCTGTACACCTGCAAGCAAACCTTCCTTCTTGCACATCCAGAGTGGCCTGGTTTGGGATCTGGGGAGCCTCAGCACATGGCAGAGGGCATCACACCAAGCTTTGAACGTGTGAATGCTTCACCCAAGCTTATGGGCAACCTCTGCCTTGCAGCACCATCACACAGCATGCGATGCAGCGGGATTTGCCACACTGATGGTCTTGGTAGCTGCTGGATGTGCTCATTCTTCAATTACAGCTCACTGCAATGGGCTGTGGAACACAAATATCAGTGTGCTTTCCAACAAGAACAAAAAAATAGTAGTAACTATATTCCGAAGTGCAGGGTGTTAGAGCAGAGCAATGGCAGCACTGCTCTGTCTCCTTGCCCAATGACACTGGGTTCTGCAGCTGAATAGCAGCGAGCACGTGATGAGAGCTCTCAGGATTCTGTGGCCGTGGGTTTTCCAGATGAACCTTCTATTTTCTCATATCTTGTCCTTTTGTTTCCTGATGCTGGAGCAAAGTCTGAATTCTGTAATTGCCACCTGGATTTGCTTTGCTGTCTTCCCAAGGAACTTGTTTGAATAAATTGAATTGGCAAATGTATTGTTCAGCTGCAGAGTGTTGTGTCAGGAATAATGCAGGTATTACCAGTCTCTGTGTCAGCACCAGGCATGCTCAGGGCCAGCAGAACCCATTCAGCACGGCTCACTTCAAGTAGCTCCTTCTGTTTCCTCTTCACCCAGAAGCACCCATTTCTTGGCCAGGTGCTCAGTGCCTCTCAGTGAGAGCAGGAGCAGCTGCCTGCCCCTTCCTTGGGCACTGCAGGAACTTCATCCATCGGGGGATTTTCTGCTCCCATTTCCTTGTGAAAAGAGGATGAGAGTGGACAAGTGGGAACAATTTGTGCTAATGAGTTGCTAGCTCTGTTCCAGCACATGAGTGCAGTGCAGGGGACAGCCCAGACTGGGGGAGAGGTGGCTGTGAGACAAGTAGAGCCAGAGTGCACCCCAAAACAGACCACAGAATCATAGAGTGGCTTAGGCTGGGAGGGACAGTAAAGATTACTTAGTTCTATCCCCCTGCCACAGGCTGGCTGCCCCCCACCAGCTCAGGCTGCTCAGGGCCCCATGCAACCCATCCTCAGGCACCTCCAGGGATGGGGCACCCACAGCTCTGGGCAGCAGTGCCTGATGTGCAGTGGGAACCTCACTTAGGAAAACCACTCGGTTGCTCCTTCCTCTGGGATACACGTAAGCTCCCACGGTGCAGGCGTGCCAAGATGTGAAGTTTTAATTTCTCCAGAGGTCTGGGTGTATGCTTTGTGCAATGGGATCCTCCCTCCCTCGTCTCTATTGAGCTCCATGTGAGAAATGAGTTCTCCTGTGTACAAAGCCAGCCAGGTGCCATCACTACCATGACACAGCTGTCCCTCTCAGTGCCAACAACCAGCTGTGATGGCAGGGATGGGAGGTCTATCCCAGGGAGTGGCAGTGTCCCCTCAGCTGAAGGTGCCCACGTTCCTGCAGGAGATGCAGAACCCGTAGGACCCCTATCCTACGGAATAGGGTGGTGGCATCACCTCCTCCATCAGCTGGGTGTTGCGGGATAAGGGTTGCTCAGGTATCACTAAAAGGCTCAGCGATGGGAATTCAACCAGCCAAGGCCTGGCCGGGTTAGAGCAGCTCTGCAGGATCTGCCTGGCCGCAGGAGTGACCCCGCTGTGTGGGTGAGAAGGGACATGGTGCCACCTCGTGGCACGCGGCTCTGAGTGTCACACAGCCGTGTCCCTGCTGGGAGGGCACCTTTCCAAGGGGAATGCCATCCCGTGGGAGCTGCACCGCTGCCCCCGTGGCCACACCGTGAGAAACAGGCAGCAGGAGGTGGGCAGTGGGGACCCATGTCCGGAACACAAGGGACAGGGCTAACGGCGCTGCCCCATCCTCTAGTCCTTATATCAGATGCAAAGAAGAGTGTGACCCCAAATACCTCAGTTTTCAGTGAAATGCTTTGCTACAAAAGCAGCAGAGCAGTGCACTGGCAGGATTTAGGGTGTGATGGATGGGACCATGGCAGTGTGCTGGCAGGTGGGGCTCGGTACCAGTGAGCTGGGTCCATTGCTGTGCCAGGTGCAGTGCAAACCCAATGCAGGTGCAGTCATTATCCTGGGAAGGTCATCACCGAGACCCAGGTTGGTTCCCTGCTACATCTCTGCAGTGGTGCTGTAAGATGTCAGTGTTTGATCTGTGACCAGAAACCACCCAACACTGGATTATTTTTCCACTGCTATTATAAAGGTGGCTCAGTTCTGCTGGGTTTTCTTCCTCCTATATTATACAGCAATACTGAAGATGGGAAAACCACTTCCTTCCTCTCTGCCTGGATGCTCCAAAGGGCTGAATCTATAGCAGGGGTTGGACAGGCAGTGGGAGGCACGGTAAGTTTGGGTTTTGCCTCTAAATCAACAAATCTGCTCCTCCTTAGCAGCCCTGAGGTTTCCCTGGGAGAGCTAAGAGCAGGGGATTAGGAGGGCTTGTTCTCTTTAATTGAAGAAGTTCAGCCTACATAGCAAAGCTTACCTTCAGTATAACCTGAGGAGAGAATGTAACATTCCCCTACAGGTACGTGCTGCTGGAAATCACCCAGCAGACAAGGCTCTTTCCAGTTTGCTTTGTCATTTTAGGAAGGGGGTTTAAACAAGAGGCTCTTCTATGGAGGAAAGGAGCTCATGCTGATACAATGATATCTGTGTCAATCTGGTGCTTTTCTAGGGAGGTCGCCTTAGGCACTCAGCAGGGATCCACCAAGCAGCCGAAGGCCTGATACAGCCCCAAAGTGCAACGGGATTTAGGTGCCTAAATGCATTAGGCTGCTAGGAAAATCCCAGCCTTTGAAGCTTAAGTAGTCACTAACAAAAACGAGCTAAAAAGTGAAATAAAATGAGTCTGGCTAAGGCTGCCATGCAGGCACTGCATACTCCGAGTTCTGCACCTGAAACAAAGCAGCAGGAGGTGGCCATGGGCAAGCAGCATGGGATGAGCAGAGCTCCATCACTTTGGCCCCACCAGAGGTTGCAGGTTGGCCCCTCTGAGCCATTCCATCCATCTCTTCTGCTTGCTCCTGCCAACAGCTGTGTTTGCCCCTGCAGGAATGGTCCGGGCAACTTGGCTGCAGCCATCCTCCCTGTGAGAGTTTATGAAGAAAGCATTAAAATTGCCTCTCGTTGTTGTTGTTGAGAGGAATTTTAGGACATTAAAAGTTGGAGAAGTCATCTTCATTACTTCTCTTTAAAGTTACTTATGAATTGAGAACGGCTCTGCTCATATTTCTCTTTTATTTGCCATCTCCCCAGGCTAAAGTGTTGTCTATTTATCTTACAGATTAGGTTACTTTTTATGGGGTTCCTGCTATTATATTTCACCTCTAACTTTGTTAGTTTGTGTTTGATATTAAATTATGCTGAATAAAATGTGCGGCTCAAGGACATTTTTCAGCTTCATCCCGAAATGAGGCTCTTAATCCTGTTTCTGGGTCTGCCCCTGCAGTTCAGCCTATGGGGATGATTTGGGGTCTGTGAGATGGGCAGCAGAGGAGCGTTTGCATCCATGATGAGCTTTGCAGGGTGAAGCTGCAGAGAGCCGTGCCTGCGAAAGCAGTCTGTTCATGTACGGTGATTTTGGAGACAACTCTTTAGAAATGAGTTCTAATAATATTGGCACCGTCACAAGATAAGATCCAGGACTAGTTAAATCACAGCCCTGCAACTGGGTGCTCCTTTGGGGATTAGAAGAAGGCGCTGAGCTGTCACTCCAAAGCTGATCATGGGCTCGTTTAACTATGTCATCCCATAAGACAGCCCTTTCAATTATGTCAACCTGTCTGCTCTCCCTAGACTCTAATTTTAGAGCAGCAGTAGCTAATATTCTTGGAAAACTGATCCGCCTCCACAGATCTCTCTTCCCTGTCTGCTGCTGCGAACGGAGTATCCTGTGGGGAGACGGGGCTGCTTTACTTCCCCTCCTGTAATAATCCTAATAAAAATAGGTACCATTAGGTTCCTCCGTGTGTGGTCTCTTTAAGACACTTATCTGAGCTGTGTAATGGAGATGTCTCATCTCCTCCACAGAGGGAACTGGTAGCACCATGGGGTCATTGCAATAAAAATAATATTCTGTTTTAAAAGCTTGGTATGGAATTATGAGCAGAAAAGCAGGATGATGGGATGGGAGTTCAGGGACCTGGAAGAGGGAAAGGTGAACCGGGGCCAGCTGAGTGTTAACGGGGCCACCAGGCTGCTTCTGGCTGGTGCAGGTGGGTGTGAGGGATGAGGTGGCCCTGGGGACACCATGGACAGGCAGTTGTGTGTGTCTGCCTGGTGTGCTGGGGCACGCGGGGAGGAGAGGAGATGGATGTCAGCATGCCTGGGCTGTGGGCATCTTGGTTCATTGTAAGGCAGCTTGGTAGGAAGGGGCATTTCTGTCCTTCTCCAGACCAGATTGTTTTGGGGGCCCTGTTTGAAAGAAAAGCTGGGAAAGGGCATGAATGTCTTCTGAGGTGTTTTATTCGCCTTTAGAATGCTGTACGGGTCCAAAGACATCCCATATTGGTGAGGTGGGATGGATGGTGGCAATTTACCAACCGCAGAGCCACCAAGAGGCAATCCCAAGGGAGACAGGGAGAGGACAAGGAGCAGAGCCATGGAGGACAGAAAATACAGAAATGCTGAAAAGAAGCAGAAGGGGTGGAGAGGAAAGAGGGAGGGAAGCAGGTGACCCCATCCATCCCCCCCAGCATCACCGCTGTGCTGAAGGCCCTCTGCAGCTCAGGCTGCGCAGCATCCACACCTCCCCCAAACCCAGCGAGTTGGTTACACGGAGCTCTCCGTTCACAAATCCATGTTGGCTGCCCTTAATCAAATTCTGCTTCTCAAGCAATTTCCCTTGCTAATTCCTCCTGAACCAGTTCTAACCCACCTATCCCCCTTGTCGCTAAGCTAGCCAGCCTCTAATCACACGCTGCACTCTGATCCCTTCCCGAGTAATGCGGGGTTCGGTGCGTTCCTCCCGTTCTCAGCAGCCTAACCTGTCAGGAGCAAACTTCTAAAAATATCACTAAAGACCTCGGCTAATTTCTAATCCTCGTTTCTATTAAGATGGCTGCCTGTGCTTCATGGGTTTCCAGACTCGGGATTTACAGACTTCCTTAAGAGTATCTAATCTGTGCATAGCTGTTCCCATTGTCATCCACCAGCGGGCTCCTCCTTCCCACCACAAAACATGATCCCTTTCACAGCAGCTCTGCAGGCTGCAGAGTGCCATGAACCCACGTGCCAGCATCAGCCTCTTCCTCCTGCCCCACTCACCCCACTGCTCTGGGCAAGCCTTCCCCATCAGATTCTGGGGGTCCCAGTCCCTTTGGGCGCTGGGTGGGTGTGGAATTTTCTTTGTGCTGCCCATGTCCTGGAATATTCTATAAACAGTGTAATGGTGCTGATGAATAAATGTATAATGCAGTGAAGGTCTTGAAGCTCCATGTGAGGCTGGACTTTTCACTGTAGTTTGTATTTGGATTTTTTTTTTTTTAATTTTTTTTGCTGTTTTGTCATGCTGTTCAACACTGTCCCATCCCCAGCTGTCAGAACCAACTGAGATAAGAACAAAGTGGGTGAGGCCGTGCTCTGACCTCATCCCCAGTGGACGTGGTGAAGCTGGCTCAGCTCAGCCAAAGAAATCCTTTTAACCACACAGCAGTGGCCAAGTGAATCTGATGGAAGATGCTGCGTGACTGCATTGCCCCATGCCAGACATGTCCGTGTGCTGAGAAGCTCAGGCTCTCCTTGGACTTGGAACCAGCAGCTTCTGCATCAAACCCAACCCAAGGAAGTGGCTGACCATCAGCAGACCAACAGCGTGTGATGGTGATGGAAACATCTACCAGCAGATCAACACTGTGTGACATCTGATGGAAACATCCACCACAACTACAGAATTCTCTTCTAGGACAAAGGCAGGCAACAGCCTTAGAAATTGAAAGCAATGTCAACCTGATTCCTTCAGCTGCTTCTTCCTCAAACATGGTGAGGAGAAAATAAGCCAGGAACAACACTGCCTTGAGGGCAGGTGGCCAAGGAGACTTTTAAACTGGAAACTTTAAGATGCTTTTTTTTTTTTTGTCATGAGATCACTGGAGATGTGGGGCAGCCTTCTGATGGGAATAAAGTTTTAATGCTAGGTTTGGTTTGTTCCTGAAGGGAATTCCATGAAGTAGCTACGTGCTCAATGGACGCTGAGTGTGATGACCCAGAAAGTCTCTTCTGACACCAGGCTCCTCTACCCAAATTCCTGCAGCCATACTGGGCAGCACGGCAGCGCTCAGCTGGGTTCAGCACTGCCATTCACACCACTGCCATCCAAACGGGGGACATCCCACGGGGCTGTGCCGTGTCCCAGGGTGAGCTGTGAGTGAACCCAGCCTGGATGTGGCACGTACACCTAAAGAGCCCCTGTGCTGCAGGTAGGGAGATGGAAGCACAATCCAAAGGACTGCGGGAGGCTGCACTGTACTGCCACTGCAGCTGTTCTTTGGAGAAAGGGCTTTAAATGAGGATCGTTGGTAACATTTTGAGTCCAGGTGGGAAAATTAATCTACGTGGCAGAGCGGGGCGTGATGTCAGCGCACACACAGGAGTCACATGAGCGCCACGTGGCACTCTTGCAGTAACCAACATCACCAAGCCGGCATCCCCACCTCCACGCAAAGCGAACACAGTGCCACGCACCCAGCACGTGGAGCACGTCGAAATACCCCGTAGTCTCCTGTTGGAACCGCAGGGTCCGGCACCAACCCTGCTCCTGTTTGCGCCCCGCGCCCCATCTGCTCCGTCAGCGCCCCGCCGCCCTGGGCATGACTCAGCACTCCCGTCCCGGCAGCTGATTGGTCCTTCACCTAACGCGCAGCGCAGCCGGCGACGGAGGGAGGGGAACGCCATTGGTTCGCTCCTTCGTGACGTCATCGGGGGTGGCCGGGAGGGCGGGAGCGTGACTCAGCAGGCGGCGCGGGGCTGAATCAGCGGGAGCGCTTATAGAGCCGCGCCGCATTGTATTGCATTGCATTGCATCGCATCGCATCGACATGGAGCTGCCGTGGCTGGGCCGGCACTGCTCGGAGCGGACATGCAGACAGCTCGGTAAGGAGCCGGTGGGGGTGCGTTAGAAGGGGCTGTGCTGCTCTCACCTCCCCCCAGCTGCGATGGTCCCCACGCCGGGTGGGCGCTGCGTTCCCAGGGACCGAATGCTGTGCGCGGTGCCCTTCTGGTCGGTCTGACCCTGTCGGGGTGCGCTGGGTAGGAGCAGGTGTTGTGGCTTTTTATGTAGCACCCTGAATGCCCCTTAAATAGGAAGAATCGCTGAGGGCACAGTGTTTTGTTCTGAGATGTTGTTGATGAAATTAAGGAGCTCCTGCTTTCTAATGAATGGCTTCTGCTCTGGGCCCTGGCTTTGTATTTCGGCCTGTTTTATGACTAATGACTTGCTAAAAGTGTCCTGAGCTCCACGTGGCTTGTGCTTGGTCTGCCTGCATTAGACTGCCACTTAATCTTCTTTTCCCCTGTTTGTGGGGAATGACAAAACCCAGGTATCAACAGGAAGAGTTTAGGCAAAAACAATGCCTTGCTTTGTAATGTGCCTCCAGCACTACACTGTGAAGCACTCAGCTCTGCTCTATGAGAATCCATTTCTGTCTCTTTTCATCTCCCAGATTTCCTTCCTCTGAAATGTGACGCCTGTGGAGAAGTCTTCTGCAAGGACCACATCCGCTATGATGAGCACAGCTGTAGCTCTGCATACAAGAAAGTGAGTTCCTGTGTGAGTCAGTGAGTGCCACTGCAGGTCACCCAGTCATGCAGGAAGGCTGCTCTGAGCCTCCACCTGTGGTTTCTATGAAAGCAGGTGGAAGAGCCAAGAGGTATCAGCTAATGATACAGCTGGAATTCTGCTGTATCGAAGCACAGCCTTTCTGAGCTCATTACTAGATTGTCATTCTTCTCACTTGTTTTGCCTCTTCACAAAGAGAAGTGCTTGATACTCTCAGTAATGTAGTGTGGCCTAAGACTTACTGCAGAAGAAATAAATTGAGTAAGTGAGGGAGAACGCTGATCTCTGGCTGATACTTGACTGCATGTAGTGCTCAGTACTCCAGAATCATATTTAAAATGAATTTATTGGATATGCTGCTATAAACTCATTTGGCAAAGCACTTCTGGCTTTTGGATACAGGTTTACAACTGCCTTCCTAAAAATCCTCTTGAAGAGAATTAATGAATAGAACATAACATACTTATGAATGTACTTTCCATCACCCACGGGTAAGAGAAAGGGAAGGGCAAAGCAATAAGTGTCAGGCTTCTAATTGGTGTGGTGTGCTCTCAGAATGTGCAGGTTCCAGTGTGTCCACTCTGTAATGCACCTGTCCCTGTACAGAAGGGTGAAGTACCAGATATTGTGGTTGGAGCCCACATGGATAAGGACTGCAAATACAATCCAGCACAGCAAAAGGTATGGGAACTGCTGTTGGAATCTAAGCAGCTTTAATGCTTATCAAGCTAGGTCTTCTGAAAGCAGAGCATGTAGGAGCTGGCTGTTCAATCTCTGTTTTGAGGGCAATCCAGCATTCATGCTTCAGCCTGGTTGTTATCTGGGAAGCTGATCACAGAAAGCAAACAATCATTGTTAACTTCGTGTCCTCTGTTATCTAGATCTTTACAAACAAGTGCTTAAAGCCAGGCTGCAAAAGGAAAGAGATGATGAAAGTAGTTTGTGAGCAGTGTGGTGGCAACTTCTGCATAAAGCATCGGCATCCTCTGGATCATGACTGTAAAGCAGGCAGCCGCCCCATCTCCAAGGCTGGGTAAGCTGCAGCTGTGGTACTCAGAGCCCAGGCTGAAACTTCAGAGCTCACATCAGGGCTTGGTGGGGAGCTCAGACAAATAAGGAACGATGTGGACCACTGGTCACTTGAGTTAAATAGCCCTTAGTTCCTTTTTGGATCTTCGGCATAATTCTTGATAGTCTGAGTCAAGGAAAAAAGCTTCTCAAACAACTTCCTAAAACTCTCCCAAGCTTGCTTAACTTGATAGCATGACTTTTTTTTAAAAAGCCCTGAGAACAGGTGCTGTCTGTCTGAAGCACTGTTTGGGCTCTTGATCTAAATACTGGAATCCTAAAGCTTTGCACAGAACCTTGAAGTAACTGGGAATAAAATCCATAGCTTCCTAACCTAATTTTGAACTTAAAACATCTCTTGCAGGCAGACAAGACATCCTTGTTCTGTGTAGTAGGAGTATAAAATTTATGTGTCAGATGCAGATAATTAAACTGGATGGAAGAGTGAGGCTGAAGGTGTGTATAAGTGGTGCTGAGCCTGGCTGTGTTTCTTTGTAGGTATGCAGCTCTGATGCGAGCCTCTCAAACTGCCTTCAAATCAACAGGAGCAATTGCAGTGCCATCTAATGGGAACCTTCAGCACAACAGGTATAAGCTGTGGAATGAGGAAAAGATGAATGAGATTTATAAAATACTTCTATGTCAACACAGCATAGCAGTGCTGCTGTCACACACTGAGCTGCTGCAGGGTCACAGAGTTGCTCATTGGGCCAGCAGATTGTTTCCCATTGGCTCAGAATGAGGCTTTTGGTTCAGTTTTGGGGAGCTGGTGCTTCATCTGAATGCTGAAAAGCACAGTGAGCCTCTGAATGAATGGCCTGAGGCCTTCCCTGCTATGGTGTATCTCCTTGTGACTGCAGGTTTTAGTGGTGTGGCTCTTACAGTGCATTCTTATGTCTTTCAGGTGCAGATGATAGAGGCTTTTCACATCTGGATCAAACCTTTGTCTACTTTTAAGTTAATCTCATCTGAAGCTCTTTTCTATGCGAGTAATTTATTTTGTGTATAATCTCTTAGCCTTTCAATAAACTGTCACCCTTTCTAAGACTTTGTTTCTTTCATGATATTACAGCTTTTCTTCTAGGAAAAATCGTTGAGGAAATGATGGTAAGAAAGCTAAGATTAAGTTGAAACACAGCCAGCTTTGTTTAGGTCAAGCAAGGCTAAACTGAGTATCTCCTAAGATGGAAGTCTGAAATACAGGCTGCTGACATAGCTCTCAGTCCTTTTGGAAATCAATTGGCACACAATGCAGCGTTCTGCTTGACAAACAACATCTATCAGTGCAAAGCTAGTATTCTATAATGTCTCTCGGTTTCTGGATGTTGTTTGGAGTACTTGATTTATAAAGCCATATTCAGTTTTCCTGGGCCCTCCCTAAGCAATTCAGTGAAAGGATAGTGCTCACAAAGGCATGCACAACATAATTCTTCATAATTTATTGCCCCCTAGGTAGGAATGTAGAATGGTATGGGTGTTTCCTTGTGGCTGGGGCAAAGAGGGAAGCAAAATAGCTATTAAGTGTTTCTTGTTGCATATAATGAGGCCAAAATGCAGCATTGTTTATGGAGCTTACTCTTGCTTTCTTCCTGAAAGGCTTAAACAAAGGCATAATGGATATGTGACATCTATTATCTTCATCAGCTGTATTACCTAAAGGCTCTGCTCTTTAAAGTGCAGGAACATCCAGCTGCTTAGCTTGGGGCCTGAAGTATTGCAGCTTGATGAAATGGAAATGTGCTGTTAATGAACAGTGCTAATTCCCCAGCTGCGATCTAAGTAGACCTCTCATCCAACTAATTGTGAGAAAAATGCCAAAGCTTACTGATGATGTCAGGGGGTTAAGACCTCAATTTCATGTGTCATTGGAGCTATTCCTCTGCACTCTGGGGCCGGTAGGCTGGAGCCTTGGCTTAGGACTAACTGAAGGGTAATTGCAGTCCCTCAAATCACCTGCAGCTATGAGCTTCCAATGCCATTCTGCTGAGGTGGGAGGAATAGTGTAGCAGAAAATGTTGCATTCCTTGACCTGGGAAAAATAATCGTTGATAATTCAGTAGGAGATGAGAGCACAACTGCAGTTAATGCATATACATTCAACCTTGGAGTCTGCCATGTTTGTGTGTAGATTATGGTGTGCTGCTTCTCTCTTTTTGGAAAGCCTCCTTAGAGTATGAATGCTGTCTAAAGGGAAAGTGTGCCTTTATGGTTCCTTGTACGAAAGCTGTGTATGTGGCCAAGGTATCGAATACGTAGCCAAGGCTTTTTGTCAGAAAGGGCAGAGATAAGGTGATTTCTTGGAAACGTGGAACAATAAATGAGTGTGCTAGCTCCGTTCACATCTTACCTAGTGGGATTTCATCTCATACAGTGACGTGTGTTTTTTGGAGAACGATTAAAGCCCTGCAGAGCTTTAGGCTGGCCAAATAGAATACGTGAAGCCGGGCGGTACGAGTTACCGCCGCTAATTCCAGGCAGCCTAATTTTATGCAATCGTGAGGTCCAAATTGTCATCGGCCGATGCCTGTAATACCGCTTTTAACCACAGGGTGGCGCAATAGAACGCGTAATAAAATCTGCTGCTGCGGCGGCTCAGCACAGAGCGCGCTTCTATCCGCGATAGAACAAAAGCTGACAGGACAGCTCTGATTTTAGACAGCGCCCCCTGCCGGCCTTCCGCTGCGCTCAGCCACGGCACCGCGCTGCTCGTAGGACTTGGTAATCCCTGTAATGCTGCACGGGGCTGGCGCTGTGCCCCGGCAGGGGAGGGGGCTGCGGGGGGAGCAGCAGCGAGCACTGGCCGGGTTCGCGTGCTGTGAGGTGGGAAGGACGTGAGGGCGTTGCTGAGGAGCGTGAAGCTTTGCCTCCTCCCGTAGGTAAGGTGATGCCGGGAGGCGTTGCCTCCAGCCCACAAGGAATCGCTCCGGTGACGCGTTTGGTTTCCGTAACTGTCCCTGCCCGTAAATTACCACGGAGATGTTTGTGCGTGCGGCATTTACAGCAATGGGCATTGGCACGCTCCAGGAAGCCCTGCCCCGGGAGGTGTTTCCTATCCGCCCACAATAGCTGCGTAGGCTCCGGGTAGGTGCCGAGCACGGCGGCCTTCACCCGGGCAACGGCGGGCGGGGCGAGCGCTGCGCCCCCCCACGTGGAGGCGGCCGGCCGGCCGCGCGGAGCAGCTCGGCGCGGGAAGATGACGTCACAGCTGCCCTCCGCGAGCCGGCCGGGCTCCCAGCATGCGCGCTCTGAGTGGGCGTTCTACACCGGAACTCCGATTCCTATTGGTCGCTCCTAAGATTGGCACGCCGGGAGCCAACCGGATGCTCCGATTCCCTCACCTCAGCCAATGGGAGAGAAGGGGCGGGCCGCGGCGCCAAGCGTGAGGCTCAGTTAAATGTGCGGAGGAGGCGGGCCCGGGAAAAGGTGCGTGGCGGCGTGCGGGGACGCGGCCGTGCGGCGCCTTGGGCCCTCCTTACGCGTATCCGTGGCGGGTGCGGGGCCCTGAGGCCTCTCTCTGCCTCGCCGCAGGTGCGGGGCTGCCGTGTGGCGTTCCGCTCGTGTCGGTGTGGCGGGGAAGCGGAGCCGCGGGGGCTCCGCCGATGTGTGGGGATTGGCGCGCGCTGCGCGAGCGGAGGGGCGCGCGGTGCGACGGCACGTGGGGGGTTGGGGGGGGGGGGGAAGTCACGTGGTGCCGCCGGCCGGGCACGAGAGTGCTCCGAAAGTAGTGCCTCCTAGTGCTCTGTGCGGAAATGGAGACGGACGCGAGGAGTGCCGTAGTGCTGCTGGATTAGAGCGAGTTCTCAGCTACGGAACGCTGTGTGCCAGCACCTGCAGCGCTGTAGCAGAAATGCTGAGTCATGGCTTGAGGCAGTGATGGAACAGCTGGTGGGAAGGCAGGGCCGGCACAGGGGGGCTCAGGTGCATGCAGTGCAGTGCAGCTGTGTGAGCAGAGGGATCCAGCCCTCATGTAACGGCTGGCAGTGGAGGTGAGGGCATCCCTGCCTACCTGAGGCCTCCTTTCTTTTATTTCCGTGCCCATGACTGCTGTGTTTGAGCAAACCCTCACTTGCTGAAGCCTGGGCCCTTGATGCTCTGCTCTCACTGTTGCACTTGCCATCGTGTTACAGCCACCATGAGCTGTGCACTTTCACCGCCACTGAACGAGAGCCTGCATGCCGTGCTTGTAGGAAATCTACACCAATGTAGGCATCACCACTGCAGAAACACACCGCCCACCTCCTGGCTGTGCTCACACCCACTGTGCGGTGTCCACAAACATCAGTGATCGTTAACAAGTGCCATTTCTTCTATGTGAAGGGATTAAGAGAGGTACCTTTGCTTCGTATTCACTTCCATGTCAGGTGGTCCCTCTGCTGCCATCAGTCACCCAGCAGTAAAATCTCGTGGGATCTTGGTGGGAAGGTTCAGCTTTTACTGCCATCCCACCAACATCCATGTCTGATATTGTGGGCCAACGTAACAAAATAGGAGGCGTTACTTTCAGAGCAGCCCTTGTGTGCCTTGCCACCTGTAGGCAGCACAGTGCTACTGACCTGCCTCCCAGTGCAGCACAGCTCTGCTGACCTGCTGCTGAGTGCAGCATAGCCTGCAGGCAGCACTGCATCAGCTGTGGGTGTTGGGCTCTCACAGAGCACAGTAGCCATGGAGTTACAAGGGAGTGATATTCTGGTTTTGCAGCAGCTGAACTAGATTGTATTCTGAGAGGAAAAAGCTGAAAACATCCCCGAGTTAATTGAAGTTCAGTGCAAACGAGCATTTTCCTAGTCAAGATATAATTCTTGTATAGTGTAGACTCTGTGTATGAAGCCTGTACGTTTAAGATTAAAAAAAAGCCTACAAAATTAAGAGTTGTAATGGTGGTTTGATAGTTGGTAATTACGTAATATTCTACTTCAGAATGGCAAAGAAGAATATACAAACCAAAGAAATGAAAGAAGAGAAGAGAAAAAAGCTAAAGCAACGTGTGACCCAAAAGGGAGAGCTGGAGTCAGAAACTGAACCAAAGAAAAAGAAACGAAGTCTCCAGGTAGGTCATCTCGGTTTTCACTGTTTAATTCAGTGCAGTGTGGATAGATTGTTACCTGTGGTGTTGCACAGCAGTCTGAGTACCCCTGTGATTCAGTTGCAGTGGTCCCTTATATGGTACACCTGGAGTGAAAGTGAAAAAGAGAGGATAAATTGAGCAAACATCTTGGGGTGTGTCTGATCATTTGGTGTAGTTGGAGCAGTCAGAGTCTCTGGTCTGAATGCTTTTATGAAAGACAAAGGATGTGGGTGAGAGGGGAACCCAATGGCTCTGATCAGCTGTCGTATGGCAGTGGAGGCATAGCTGAAGCCTTCATGTGATTCTGAGTGGTTGGAAAAGCATAAAGATTTTTTTCATGGAAATTCTGTTGGTATTTGTACAGAATGTCAAATGGCCAGAAGGTGTCAGCAGTCTCTTTGTGTAATGGAATATTTGATGAATTGATTTTATGATAATGAGACTAACAATATTGAGATGTTAAGTGGAAACTAAAGGGTGTCCGCTTTTTTTCTGATGGAAATGGTGCATAAGCAAGGTGACTTAATTCAGTTCTTCCACGTGCTTAACGTGGAACATGGATCAAAGCAATGAAAGTGGTTTGATGATATAACAAAGTGAAGAATGAAAGGTGAAGTTCTTTTACTTAGGAATCGTCAGGGTGGTGATGAGCCGTGGTCTTACAGAACACAGTTACCTGACATAAATCTGAGAGCTGCATGTCGCTGTCAATTACCATGAGATGTGTGTTTCAATGGAGATCATAACTAGAATCTAGCACTACTTATTGCTGTGCTTTACCTAAGCATACTGGCAGTAAAACTTCTTTCTGAGAACCTTTGCTTGTGTGCAGATACAGATGTCTGCAGTTGTTGTGAACCATGAGAAAAGCCAACCTGTGAGCAGCAGCTGTTTGGAGCTCTGTAAATACCTGTGGTTTTGAACACAGCAGGAATGTGCTGAAGTAAGGAAAGAGTGCACCTTTGTCTATTTCAAAGTAAAATGGCAAGTCTCTTATTTGTAGCTTCATAAAAGGAAATGTTTCTCCTTCTCTTTGTAAGATGTGCGTTAGAGACTTCAGATTCCTAGTAATATAATTCAGTAATATAGTAATATAATTTGTGAGAAAATAATTTTCCAGGCTAAGAAGTGTGAAATAGAAAGACAAAATTAAGATGATGTTGTCTGATCTTTCTTTTTGGACCACCTGGTCAGCTCATAGGAGGCCTGGATCAGCTCTTATTGTCCTTGCAGGCTATGGGACAGTGAAAGAGAGAGCAAATATGAAATGGAAAGCAGGCTCCTTAGTGCTGTTAGGGAACATGGCTAGGCACAGCATTCTTAGGACTATAAATGTTGGTGTCAGTGGGTGGCTTAAACATGTATCTGGTGTTAGTTTTAGGGAATGCCATATAAGGTCTATGAGAAGCCATTTTTTGGCATCGGCTTTATAAACTATAACTGTTGATAGTAGGAAAGTGTAAGTTAGTAGACCACATTTTTTATTTGGAATGGCTGGCAAGGATGAAAAACATCAGGCAGATCTTAAGCAATTTTACTGCAGAAATGGTCAATGAGTGTCAGCTGTATCCCACTTTGACTGCTGCTTGTGTGCACTCCCAGCTTAGTGTGAAATACACAGTTAAGTCACAGTGGCGTTGTGCTTTAAAATGCTTTGGCAATCAGACCTTGTCAGTGTGCAAGATATAGCTGAAAACAAGTTAAATTTGCTGTGCATATACAGAAAGGTGAGAAGGAGCTCTCGAGAGAAGAAAGCTGCAGAGTGCTGGGCTCTGGTAGCTGCATGGAACAAAGACAACGGCTGAGAATGTTCTGCTGCTTTAAAGTAAGCTTAACTTCTGATAGACCTGCAGAAATCGCTGAAGTATGACAGCTGGATTCTGATTCCGTGCTGGATTCTGTGCTGTGGTGGACTTCTAATGCAGCAACTGAAGTAAAGAGAACTTTTTTTTTGGTGTTCTTAATGCAAGAATTGGTAGGTTCCAGTTCCTGCTGAAGAGTCTCATGTGATGGAAGTAGGTCAGAAGATAGCAGCACGCTGCTTGTGGTGGGGGAGTTTTCACTGGGTCATTAAGTCACTTTTCTTTCCCATGATTTACTTTTTTTCCTATTCTGTTAAAGCACTTTCAGTCTGCAAAGTGGAAAATGTAAATCTCTAAATGATTTTGGTACAGAGCTGCAGGCAGGCACGTTGGAATCTGTCTTAAGTGATGGAATTTATTACACATTGATTATTCCTTCGTGGAATTTATTTCAGAAATTTTCAGCAGCCTGAGATGAAAGCATTTTTCCTTGGAACAGCTTGGCCTTTTGGAGTAATCTTGATGTCTTATTGATTTTCATCTTCTCGGTTTCTTTTCTTTACGTTGAATAGCAGTGAGTGATTCGGGTACAACAGAAATGTTTCTCTGAATGATCTCAGAACCACGTGGCTCTGCATGCCAAATTCGAGTGGGGCTGAGCAATGCAAGTTTTTAGATTGAATTTACCTTTTTTTTTTTTTACTGATTTTCGTAACATTGCTGTTTTATTGAGCTACTTGGCAATAAAACCCACGTGTCTTTAACATTGATTTTTAAAATGCCTGGGCATTAGTGTCTGTGTTTTTAATGATTTTGTAGCTTACCAACACAGTCTTACATTAATCCATACTATAATTGGAGATTATATTGTCACATAATATAGGCATAAAGAAAAGAAATTTGAAGTACGCCTTCTAGACTGGTGGTCTGGAGCTAAATACTGGCTTCTTAAAGAAAAGCTTTCTGATGGGCCTTGTGTGTGACAAATGAGTTTTGTCTCAGTTCCATGGCAAGAATATTCGTGGTATTGCTATCAGTCGTGTTGAAGTAACAGAAGCATTGGCAGTGCTTGTTTGCAGTCACTCGTGCCTTGCTTCTGTTTATGGATTTCTTCACCCTTCAGATTTCAGCTGCCTCAGTGCTATGGAAGCTTACTGAAAAGCAGAACTGACGTTTAGAATGTTGTAGGCAAGGAACGTGGTGCAGTGATGGCTTTGGTTGTGAAGGCTGTTGGAGTTTGTGCTGAGAACGACCTCACTGTACCAAAGGGTCTTTTAACCTTGGGATATAAGGGCTGCATCCTGTTCCTCCAGTGCTGTTCTCAGAGCTGCAGGCTTCCTGCAGAACAGCAAGAAATTCTTCCAGAGTTGAACATCTATTAAGCAAGAGACTCAAAATTGATAATCCATAGAAAACAACGTTAATTTCCTCTTCCTTCCCAATTTAGTCTAGCAAATGTTGTAACTTCAAGGAAAATTGAGTAAGAGCCAGTCAGGTCATTATAAATCAAATCCTGTTGTTTGTGGTTGAAGGGTATTTTGTGTAATGCTCATGCAGCACGAGTTCTTGTCTGTTCCTTGTCATCTTCAGCAGCGCTGGTGGTTGGAGGAGGAGGAATCAACATTTTCCCCAGATAAAGGCAAAATCAGTGGGAAAGGAATTTAATTTTTGAGATTCCATACAGGCAGTACAAACAATGGCAAATAAACAAGTAGCTCAGAGCATTTCTTTAATCAGAGGGCTGCTGTGCAGGTGCCCAAACAGTGAGCTCTGTTTGCTAAATGGAAAATGGCAAACTTAGTAGGGAAAGTGTTTTTCTCTTCAGCCTTTTGGGGATTGTGATAAAGACCAACAAGGAGTTACTAAACTCATCCTGCAGCAAAGCCAACCACAAAAAGTGATTCTTTAAAATCATTGTTTTGTGTACAGCGGTGGAAAACCCCCCACAAACCACAGTGTTTCAGCTGTGGAGGTGAACAATTTTGGTGTTTGGTGGAATACTTAGGAGTGCTACTTTGATACGATCTCTAATGCTGCTTGTAATCAGGTAACTGGGGGAGTAATATGAATGGTTAGTGAACGCAAACCAGTCATTTGTGGTGTAAGATCTATCAAGCAGATACTGTAAAGCTCTCATTGGGAAGTGTATTTCTTTCTTTGGCAGCCCACTGATTCATGCTAAATCCTGTTGCTAGAACAAAGAGCTGCAGATGGTTTGCAAACGAAGTCTATGAGTCCTGTCTTGTTACTTTGATTTATTTATTGATTCATTTTGAATGATGTGAAGCCTTTCGTGTAACCACCCAAATAAGCTGTGTTTTCCACCCTGAGCTGCGTTGTGAAGTTGCACCTAAGTGCATGTCCTCCTGCATTTGTACAGTTTTGCTTTACTAACTTAATCCTGCGTGCTATGCTTAATGTTATCCGTGCAGTAATTTTAAAGAAATATTTAGAGAACTGGTCTTCCATATTGGGGAAAAAATAAAGGGATAATAAATTACTGAAGAATTCTTTTTTTTTTTTTTAGCCTTTTAGGAGGCTAAACCTCCTAAAGTGAGAATCTTGTAGTGTTTCCTGACCACGCAGCTTGCATTTCTGATGTGCAAATAGAGCTGTGTGTGTGTGTTATGAAGAGAAGATGACACAATCTTTCATCCCTGCCTCGATGCAGGGGTGCACCAGCAGTTGTTTTGTTGGGAGGGATAACTCCTGTGAATTAATCTCCCTTCTGGTGATAAGGAGGGGAAGATAGCTCCTTCTCAACGCAAACTTCAACGTCAGTAGGGATATGAATGAACTTTCGTTAGCCTGCTGGGCTTGGCCAGTCTGCAATGGGCCCATTTCTCTCTCCTTTGGCCTACCTTTCTGCTGGTTGCTGGTTTCAGTCATTCTCTGCCTTGCTCCAAGGCCTGCCTGCTGGCCCTGAGCTTCTGCCTGCTGCTCCACAGGACAGCCCTTTGATTGCTGAAAGCAATTACCGAACTGGGAGCCCATTTGTGACTTGCTGTGTGGGATCCTACGTGTTTTGTCTGCTTTCTTAATATCTATGCGATGATATTCAAATTAAGGGAATAAAAAAACAAACTCAGAGGGCAGCTGCTTATGGGACAGAGCTATTTGCTTCCTGCTAACACTTCTTACTTAGAATATCGGTAGAGTTGGTACAAATTATTTGATTGAATTAACCGCGTGTTTATTTATCTTTTAAAAGAAGTAAATTTTTTTGTCACACCACATCGTGTTTGTAGGGAATACGAGGCCTTCTGTAAACAAACATGTCTAAGAAGGTACAAAATAATGTCTGAAATACGGATATGCATAGATTAGGCAGAATAATTTCACATTCCTTTGAAAATTATTTTTGTAATGGTACGAGTAGATTTCCCAGGAAAGAGTGTTCACAGCTGGGAAAACAGTTGCTGCTTTGAAGATGGTTTTCCCAGGCGAAAGGCTCACGTCCCCAACTGTGTTTGGGATAAACAATGCGTGGTGCATTTCTTACTTTGGTTTAAAGGAATTGTGCATTTTTCAGCACATACTAACCAGCAAGAGTGCTGTGCTCTCTCTGGGTATTTGCGTTAACCTGTATACGTTCAAATTTAGTTCTTTACTTTTCCTCATACCCAGGAATGGAGGTGATGGGAGTTCAGTGGTGAAACACAACTGCTCCTGGTTTGCCACGAAGAGGGGAAATTCTTTCTCTTCTTGGAGCACAACTGACATTTCCTTTCAGCTCTCGCTCTTTACTCAGTGGTGAGAACTTTCCTTGACTGTTCTTGCTAGGCTTCCAATATAAATCTTTGCTTTCATGACTTAGCTGCACGTATTTTCAGGAAACTGGAGCTCAACACAGGGTTCCCACTGATGGCTGAAGCTTCTGTGGATGCTGAGAGTCAGGGAGGTCGGGAGCAGGGGCAGGTGATAGTGTGTGCCACCCAACTCCACTCAATTGAGGACACTGCTGTCGTGCCTTTGTCAACTGTGGTTTTGTTTACTCATTCTCTGTTTCTGGTTCTAGTTCATCATAGAGTGAAAACTGCTCGAAAAGGCCTGAATTACCTAATATAAAAGATTAGGTCCCAATCCTCAGAAATAAGTAGATGTTCAGCAAGAATAAAATACATCTGATTATACATGTGTGAATTCTCAAAACATTCTACTTGGCAACAAGTTACACCGTAAGCTTAAAAGGATAAATGTTTACTACGTATTGCTCTTGACAGGGCTGGGGGCATGGAGTGTGTGCCCTGTACTGCAGACTGAGTCCTGTGCATCTGCTCCTTCCTCCTGATTGCTTCTGGGTACAGTTTTATAAATGTTAATTTATCTAAAAAAGAAAAAAGACGCAGACTTGAATGCTTAAAGTAAGGTCACTGTTAAAATCAGCAGCTTTCCCAGAATGACAGAATTGACAGAATGCTGCTGCTTTTGAAATCGAAATGGGCATAATGAGAATTTTTATGAAATACTAATTATTTGATGGAGTCTATTGTACAACACAAAGCCTTTCTGAGTAGATAGGGGCAGCAATGGCTAATTCTGCAGTATGGATGAGGAACTGGCATTCTTTCACCAGGGTTTTCCTCTTCCAAAATGCCCTTTGCATTTAGAGGCAATATTGAGAGCCACGTGAAAGAGCAGTGTATGTTTATATATGTTAATTGATAAATCGCAGTATAGATAACATGGCTCTTGTGTGTTAGATCAAAGCCACGTAGATGAATAAATTCTTATAAAATGCTTGTGTTACATCCAGAAAGTAATTAGAACAGAAAATTGATCTTTGGACTTGTAGAAGCTGCCTGAAGTGTTGCGTGTACAAGCATGAAGGTATTTGACAGGAGAGCCTCTTACCTAAAGAACCAGACCCTGTCTTTGAATGCATTTCCCTACTTCTAATTGAATCCCACTAGAGTTCTGTAGGACATGAAGCAGATGATCATCATAGAATGTTTTATTGAATTTTCAGCATTACCTTAATAATTTGCATCTGTAAGGCAGGCTTTGCAAACAGCAAACGTACAGGGGGGAAGATGGAGAGCTCTACCCTTACACCCTTTCTGTTTGAAGCACATCAGAACCATTCAGAGAATGTGCCAAAGAGTTAGAGCTGCATCATCTGAAACGGAGCATGGAGTTTATATGAATGCATGCAAGGAAGATGCATGTTTTTAATAACTGTTGTTCTATTCTACTTTTATATTCTGACATAGCTAATCATAAATTTAAGCAATTTGTGTTTTATATTCTGAAGGCTTTATTTTAATAACCATGTGTTCTTATTTCATGATTAGGGTTAGTGAACTATCTTCATTTAAAATGTATTCCCTCTTTACAAAGAGTGGTCTGGATTAAGTCATGCTCTAGTTTGGGTTTACAGTAGCGATGGCCAGCTGTCCCAAACCTGTTGGTCATACAGTAGCACCTTCTGGCCAAGAGCTGAAAGGCTTTACCCTGTAGCAGGGAGAGTTGAGTGGAGCAGAAATCTCACAGGGACTAGGGGCAGGCATGCCAAGGATGCTCACACAGTCCCTGTTGTGGGCTGAGCACATGCTTAGCTTCTGTGCCATCTGCTCTCAGTGTCAGCAGCTCCCAGCCTGCAGGTCTGCACTTGTGATCCATGGCACCTCTGCAGTGCCACATCACCACCTCTTCTGCACCACAGTAAGGAAATAGCTCATCACTTGTCTTGCTGTTCTAAGAGTGTTCAGCTTTTAATGATATCAGAAGTAATTCTTCTGAACTCGTGTCTTTGAAAGCCAAGAAAGCTTCTAAATTAAGTTCTTGCAGGTATCGCTGTCTGCATCTCCCTTCTGTCTTGTTGCCCAGCCCACAGATTGATGTTTGGAGCATGGGACAACACTGAGAGAGATCTTTCTTGGGTTTCTCCCCATTTGCAGTTGTAACTGAATAGTGGCACACAAGAGTTAAATAGTTGCTGTAGTCAGGTAAGGCTATTTCTCTTCAGTTCTGAATGGAAGAGAATGAATAGAAGAAAATCTCATTTGCCATTATATTTCTGTTTCTATTGAGAGAATATCCAGTAACGGAAATGTTGCTGTGGTTGAGGCAGAAGGCATCCATCTCTGCTGCTATTAAACAACCAGTGAACTCCTGTCAGAATAGCCTTCATGCCATGGCTAGGGATAATTTAACAGTACCCCAATATTTTCCCCATTTCTCTATTATGCCTTTGTTACAGAGTATTTCTGAAGTCCTTCCAGAAAACATTCGTTGCGCAGTTTGAAAAGATTTTAAGCCTTTGGAATGATTTTGCTTGCAGGTAAAGCATGGAGATTTCTAAACAAAGTCATTGCTTTTGAATAGCTTGTCCTGCTGCATTACATCTTACTCAGGGTGTGTGCATTCAAAAATGTTGGGGTTTCTTTGTAATGAATAACTCAGTGGTTTGTGAACTTAGGACTTACAAATTTGTGTATATTTGTGGAAGACAGTGCTTGAGTGATTTGGAAAAACAAGTTGAAAACTTGGCTTGGTTTTATCACTGGAGTTAAATGACTTTGGATCCTTCCTAAACACACAGGCTGCTTGATGAGGCTGAGACAAGCATCTCGAAATCTGTTGCAGTGCAGTGAACTGTGTGATGTAAATAACCAAGGCAGCACGCGAGATGCTGAGTGAAAGGCAGTGAGCTGATCCTGCAGGGCCCGAGGTCCTGAGAAGGCACTGCTTTCTTGTTGTCAGCTTGGGTGGCTGGCTCAATCTGCAGCTGTTCCTTCTTGGCTCCTGGCTGTATCACACTGCTGTGTGATGGAATGGAAGTCCAAAAGGAAGCTAAAAGACAAGGGCTAAAACTTCCATGTATTGTATATCAGTGGAGAATAAATAGTTTGGAAAATACCATTTTTCCAATGGTAGGGAAGACATCAAAATTATAAACGTGCTCAGAGTTTCAAATCCAGTGTCTGTACAATGTAGCACATGGCACGGGTCACTGCCTGTCACTGTGTACCTCTGTGACAACAGAGCTTAAGAGTATACAGTCAAGGTGGTCTGCACACACATCTTAAAAATGGCTTGTTTCCTATCATGTGTTTCTGCAGATGAAACATTAAGGGCAAAAAAAAAAAAAAAAAAAGATAAAATGCATTTCTGAAGTGGAAATGTTTATTGGAGACATGCTTAATAAACAGAATGTAATAATAATAATAATAGCTTAACCTAAACAGTCTGAACGAGAAATGTCTGTGTCTGGCTGTGGAGCGATGGGCTGCTGGAAGTGTAATTGGTAACATGAGAGTAAACTTGTGTTGCAGAGAGATAATTTGATTGATTGAATTCAACCATGAATTGAGCTCTGTGCTCTTCTTTGTTGGAAGTCCCAAACAGCTGTGTGGTGCTCTGAACGAGTGGGGAAAGGCTTTTGGGTTGGAAGGGAAGGGTAGTGTCCCCTCAATTCAAATCACACCCCTGTTTTCAAGCAAAATCAAGTGAATTCATTGATCCATCTTCATGAATAGCTAATAACATTCAAACCTGTCTTCTGTGTGTGCATTTGTTTCTCCTTTTTATGTAGAAATAAGTTCAGATGGAATTAAAGCATGTTCAAGGTTGAATTCTGTGTACTTTCACCTCCTGTAAACCACATTTTGACACAGAAGGTAGCAGTCCTCACCACTCAGAGTTATCCAGGTGACCTCCTCCCTTTTGCAGTCTTAATGAACAGCTGGTAAAGTACAGCAATTGATGACATTAGGGCAATAGAAGAAGAGGTGGTATTTTTTTTTTCAGTTAAAAGACAATTGTGTTTTAAGATTTTTGCTTTTTGCTTTTTGAATTTGCTTTGTAGCAGCTGTTCCCTTTTGAATGGATGGGTAAAGCATTTTTGGATGCAAGCCTTTGGTTTTTTTGTGGACCAGAAGGGGAAAGGAAGGGGCTGTTTTTCTCTGCATCTCGTCTGTCCCATGCAGAATCTGGGGTTGTTTGACCCACTGACTCGAATTCCTTGCCACATGCATTCACATCTTCAATGCTTTACATGAATTAAACAAACTTCATCTCGAGTCCGACCGTCTCTGCTTTTCATGCCTGCACGACCACCGTGTAGTAAATCTCAAACTGTTGAAAGGATGCAGTGAAAGCAACTTTGTGATTAAGTTACACATTAAGAAAAAAAAACCACCACCAACTTCTGAGAAGAGGTGTCATTTTTTCACCTGGGACAACACTTGTCGTTTATTTACAATAGCATGTTTAAATTTAGTCATTTCAGGTACAGCTCATAAACCTGAAGCAAAATACCAACAGCAGGAAGCTCCTCTGGTAGCTCAGGTGTGTGATGTGCTTTTAGACATATAATGGGATGTTGGGTGGAGGAATCCTGTTCAGGAAACTGTCTTGCTGCAACCCCAGAGAAGTTGGTTTATTCATGGCAAGTGCTGGGATTACCCAAAGCTGATATGCTGTGCTGGGGCTGTGTGCTTACTTGTTGGAAATGCATTGCTGGAAGTGTGATCTGTTCCTTTGTTTGTGCTCTTTGAAAGAGCTGTCTGTCAGAGGGGTGGTTAATGTGCACTGGGACTGGGATGATTGTGGTTAATTCCAATCATGAAAGTAATGAGGGAAAATGGACATATGTATCATCTTGGAGTAGCATGAGATTTGCTGCTCTGTGTTGTCAAGAAGCTTCTATACAGAAAAAGCACGGCAGTGCTTGTATCTTTCAAAGAGAAAATATAATTAGTGCTCTACAAGAAAGATGGGAGTAAATGGGAATTTCTCCTTAGCTGATGATTAACAGTCCCTTGGAAATGGTCAGCTGCTGGGCAAACTCCTCTCTGCTGTTCCTATTTCAGTGTTTCAGGAACATCCAGCTAGTTCGAATGCAGCATCATCTTGAGGCCTCTCTGCACATAGGTCAAACCTTTTGTGGCTACAACTTCACTAGGAAACTGACTATTTCGTGAGAAATATGAGTGCATTCACCATTTCCTTTGTTGCTTAATACTTTACTCGTTGTTTTAAGTGTCTACATTTTAAAACTTTAGTGTGCTAATTGGCTCATCTGTGACGTTTGAAAATGGGGCACATCATCACATTCTCTGGAGTTCTGGTGCTCTACTTGGTGAGCAGAGATGGAATTAGTTTGTGTATTTCAGAGCTGCACTGGGTGATGGTTTAATGACCCTCTGCACAAATCTCTAGGAACTTTATGGCTTTCTCAGGGGAAGTTCAGCAGTAACCTGCACTAAGCATCATCCAGATTTAAAACCCACTTATTTTCTAAAGGAAATTAGAAGCTGTTGTTTTCTAGCATGTGGTGCTAACATTTGTTTTCTTGGCATTGTTTGTCTTCAAATGAACAAAGCGACCAACATTCAGCTTAAGGTTCCCAAGACCTGTGGTTTCTGGGGATGGGTGGGCAGGGCACAAAGTGCAGACCTGGTGTGTTCACCTTTGCAGAAGTTCTTCTTAAAAAAAAAAAAAAAAAAAAAAAAAAGGAAAAGGGGTCTTTTCATTTTTATAAGCAATTCTTGCACTCTTTTTCAGAATGTGACTTCTTTAAAGCCACAGCATGTTGTTCCTACTGTCTGAATGGGTCTGCTAAGTGGAGACAGATCTTATATGACTTCTGTTTGAGTCTGAAGGGAGATGTGGATGCACGTATATATGTGCTTGCTTTTTTGACAAAAAGCCCAATTATATCCATCCTGAGAAATGCTGTCCCGGGGAATCCTCAGAAGAGCAAAGCTTTACATTTTGCTGCAGTTAAGTTCTTTGACATGAACCATATAGTGACAGGTGATTACAGGTTTGATCAAGTGCTGATGTGTACAGCAGATTAGATTTATGAGACGAAAACTCATCGCCATTTGAGATTATATTAAGATCAGAAGAAGTTAATTGTGGAAGACATGCTGGAATACAATGACAATAATACTATATAGTTCTCAAAAGCAAAGTCATTTAACTTAACACATTTGGGTAAAAATCACTGTTTTCTGTATCTCCATATCAACGTGTTATAATGATTTTCCCCCACTCTTACTGCAGTTTGGTTGTTTAAGTGGAAGTACCTTCTATACACCAGCAAAACAACATCTCCGATAACCAAGTTAAATCTGGAGTCTTCCTAGCTTGATAAATTTTTCTTCTATATTATCATTCATGCATGTATTATATAAAATAAAGCTCCTTCAGTGCTCAGCTTTTAATAATCCTGCTCTTAATTAAATATAAATCTGACTATAGCATATTCCTCTACATTAAAGTTGTCATAAAACCTGAATATAAACCTTCTGTACTCAGTAGGGCAGTGCAATATATACACAGGCGGGCACGCTTTTTGCTGTTAGTAGTAAGCATTTTGTTCACTATTTGCACAGCTTCACAGTCAGACGTTCTGCACAACAGCCCCTAAATCAGACCTCAGATTGCTCATTACTGTCGGGGATGACAGACGTCAGGGCAGCCTGGCAGAACCGATGTAACGTGGACATCTTGGTTTTCTGTTCAATGTACAGTCGCAGTTTGTCTCTGAAGGTTTCCCCCAGGAAACTGTAAATTAAAGGGTTCAAACAGCTGTTGGAGAAAGCTGCGAGGTTCACAATGTGTCCTGTTAAGGGGTAGTCGTGTCTGAAAGACGGGCTGCTTGACGAGGCGGGCTCACTTTTCTTTTGTAGAAGCTGGACGCTAATGAAGACGTTTTCAGGGAGCCAGCAGATAAAGAAAACCAGGACCACGACGAATATCATTCGAAGAGCCTTCTGTCGGCGCAGGCGGAGGCTCCTGTGCTTGTGTGCTTTTATAAGAACTCGAACGATTAACGAGTAACAAAGGCCGATGATCACAAAGGGGATGATGAACCCCAGGGTTATTTCTAGCCACTGGATTTCTTTTACATCTGCAAAACAAAAGTAGACCTCTCCGGTGTGTTGTAAGTGCACAGCCGTGAATGGCACCAGTGCTGCGGAAATAGATGCCATCCATATGAGACCACAGCTCAGCCTGGCGTGTTGCATAGTGCGAAATAGGTTGGACCTCATTACTTTTGCCAGTGCTATGTATCTGTCAAAACTCATCCACGTCAGAAAGAAAATGCTGCTATACATGTTGATCTGAAGGAACAGAGACATAAAGGTGCATATAATAGTGATATCGTAATACTTCTCGTCAAGATTAAAAACCTCAATGAGAGAATCAGCAACTAAGATGAGATCGGCCACCGCGAGGTTGATGAAGTAAAGGTCTGGGATAGTCATCTTCTCACGAAAGCTTATGTTTACAACCAGAATCAGAATGTTTCCTACAAAACCGATGGGAAAAAGGAATATTGTGTAAAGACACGATAAGAAAAGCCCAATAACGTATTGTTGGTGTTCTGATTTGTCTGCTAATCTAGAAGACAGGCTCTCGTTACACAGATGCGATCCATTGAGGTTGAAAGTTGTGCTGTTACATATGACAGGTGGGACTGAGGCAGGGTAGGTTTCCATGGTTAAAATACCTGCCTGAAAGATAACAGCACTCACAGTTTGGTAGTAATGCCAAAAAGATGAGGTTCTGGGGTGTTTTCAAAGCAGTGAGTTGGAAGCATTTTGATTGGAATGGAAGAAAGCCCACACTTATAAATAGGAAATTCAAATTCTTTAGAAGCCAAATTAATTAGACTTGAAATTGACTGAAATATAACAGTACAAGAAGTGCATTTCTTTCTTCCTTGTTTTCTTACAAGACGCTATATGCATTGCAGATGAGAGCACTTGCAGTTCCTATATGCTGTGAGATCACGTCGGGATCTTTTTACCATAATGGTACTTGGATCATTTCAACGAAAGGTTCTCATCAGCAGCTCTCCTTTGTGCAGGTCGGAAGATGGCAGAAATCTAGCTCCATTTGTGTTCTGTTAATACTCAGTGCACATCCTTGGACCTGCAATTTGCAAATGGAAAGCTGTTAATCTAATACTGCAGCGTTCTGCCATGCACAATGTGCTGCTTCTCACTTCAGACGTGCAGCTGAGGCTGTAGGAGGTGTCGGGTAGGAATGGATGTACAACGGTTCCGTTAAAAGGATTCCAATTAGCTGGAGATGATATTGTGTTGTGAGGGTAGGTCTGTTAGAGCATTATAAATCGTAAACGATTCAGTATTGGAATATGTGGAAATACAGAAATCAAATGGGAGAATTTGGCCTAATGAAGAGAGTCTATAAATATAAAGTTTATATTGCATATGGGTATGGTGTGTGTGTGTGTGTGTTCAGTTCATCAGCAGCTCTTAAGCTTATTAAGTAGGAGAGTCTGGCTGAAAAAGCAGCGGAGACAAACAGCAGTTGGTTCCTATTGCTTTCAGAGGGAAGGAAATGCAGACTTTAGAAATGAAGGTAGCATAAGCAGCACATGGATCTACACCAACATCAGTTTGTTTTTCTTTGCAATTAATTATGCTACATTGATTTCTGGAAGGGAGTGAAAACATTGGTAATCCTGTTTGTTTCCTTACGAACACTGAATGCTGTGGACTCGGAGCATTGCTGGAAGTTTATTAAAATAAAATGCTAAACAAATAGCATGGAAATGGTAATCCAGGATAGCTTGTGTTAAATGTTAAATATTTTGAATTGCTTTAATCTTCATCCTACCAACAAAACTGGTAAAACTGTGCTCGGTTCCACGTTTTAATGATTTCAAGTAGCGCTGATGCACAGAAGGAGCAAACCATGAATGGAGAAGGAGCCTTACAGTATTTGTAGTCAGAAAGGCACGTCTCAGTTTGCTTAAATGTATTCATTTTGTTAGAAGTAGCCAGCAGATACTTGAATCAAAACAAGGTTTTACTTCCCAGTGAGAGCTGTAAGAACGCTGTCACTTTGCTGTGCTTTGAAGCGTTTTCATAATGTAAATCTGCGTGCTAAAATATCCATGTGAAATTACATGTATTTGAAGAAGGTTTGGTGTTTGTTTCAAGCAGATACCAGTGAGGCACGAACCACTGTCTTTCATGTAACACCCTTTTATCTTTGAGTAAGGCAGTAAAATGCTGTAAATAAAAGGGAGGTTAAGTTATGAGTCAAAGCAATTGATTCTACATGGCAGCCCTGTGCTCAGGCTTCAGTAAAGTCTGAGAGCCCACCAAAACCCAAGCTACTGCAAACGTTACAGGTAACCACAGACTGTGAAACACTTCATTTTTACCTTAATTCCATTTTTCCAGAGCTGGTTTTCCTGCAGACAGCAGAAGGCTGCTTCTCGCTCAGGTACTCACTTAATGGATGTGTCAACTTCCACTGCCGTGCCAGGATAAACTTGCCTTTAGGTGTGCAGAGCTGCAGGGGATGTCACCTGTTGACTATTCAGCAGTGAAAACATCATTTCAAAGTCCATCCTGTTTTGAAATGCCTTAAATAAAGGATAGTTTATGACAGCAAAATGCAGATCTTGCTGCACGTCCTTGGCAATAAAACAAGCTTTATAGATTCCCAGGGTTGTTCTAATTTGTGTTCAAAGTGCTGCTGAACAGCCTCATAGGGCTGGAATTAACCCTGTTTCTGCTGGTTTCTTTTTTGCTGGATCTACTCACGCGGCTGCTGTCTCTTATTTGTCACTTTTCTGTTGCGTACGGCTCCTTTTGCTCTCCTTTTGCCTTCAGCATTTTTGCAGGCAGGGAAGTGTATTCAAACCTAGAGCTCAGCTGATCAATTAGTAAGAGATTCATTTGCAAGTCGCAACTGAGCCAATTTTACACACACACAAAGCAACGATTTCTGATATACAAGGTATTCTTAAACCCCCAGGACAGTTTAGAGGAAAATATTGGATGGAGTGAAAGTTAGCAGCTAAGAAAGGTCATTTGCTAAACTGGTGTTACAAATCTGCTTTCCTACCTGCAAGTCAGTCCTGTGTTGTCTGTATGTTTACATTTTCAGGTGTGTGTTGTCATCTTGGTAGAATCCTTCTGCTCAAAGGCCCTCGGATGAAATAGGCTTCTTTGCAGTGAACGTGGAGCAGCAGTGAGCGTGGAGTCCAGCATGAAAAGCAGCAGTAGTGCAGGTGGAGTTTTGCATTTCATCTGTAGGGGAGAAGAAGCGCTCTGACATTTCAGAAACACCACCTACTGGTGGCTCCAGTTCTTAAGGCTGAAAGGAAATGTATTTTTCTCCTGAAAGAGCGATTTTGTCTTTGCTCAGTTAACTTTTGAAGATGATATCAACCTGCTAACTTAACGCTAAGTGTCATTAATGGGCAGGCCGTATTCGATGCGATGTTCCACCGCTATTAAAAAATAAATTGGAGCTCAGCATTAGGATTGCAAGAAATCGGTGCTGTCGGTTCAGAAGCGTGAAGTTAGCGTGTCGTTGTTCCTGCACTGTGATGTTTGTGAATGGTTTGGGAGTGCATTACTGCTTAGCTGAAGAGAATGTGCACACAGATGGGTTTCTGGAGCCTTCCTGATGGGGAAATGGGGACAGAGGGCCTAAGAGTGCTTTGCTTTGAGAAGTGCACAGCTACGGTTGGGTTATAGGACTGTCGTGTTAGAAAGTCTTGTGATGCCAGCTTTGAAGGGCTGTTTTTCCTCTGTTCTAAGGGCAGGATTATAAAGAGTCTTTTTGTGGTTTGTGGATCATGTGGTTTTGTCTGCTTAGTTCTGTCCTTCAGAACTTGCACTGGTCTCATAAGGGCCAGCAGGAGTTGTGTTTCCTTTTACTCCTAGAGGTGGCTTCTGGGCGTTCGTGTTTGTTCTGCTGGGGTCCTGCTCCAGCAATCAGCTGCTCTGTCTGCGCCTGGTTTTCTAGCTGCGAGCATCAGCTGCTTTGCTATCAGAATGTATAATGCTGTTATCGGTGCTTATTTTCTTGTTTGAATTTGTGACAAGAAATATGTCCTTCTGCCATGCTTCAAGTGTAGGTAGGAAATTTCCCTCTGAAAAAGCCCTGAAGTAGCTGTTTCTCCTGCTAGGAGAGCTAAGAAGCACAAGAAGAGGCCACATCTAATATGATTACATTGTAATTAGTGACTTCTGTGTTTCAGTAAATATTTTATGAGATGGTCATGTGAATTCTCTGAATTTTGTTTCCTAAAACAAATGACAGCATCTCCAGGCTCTTGTTTATGCAATCAGGTTATTGTTATTGATTAATCTATCTTAATCAGCACTTCCCTATTGGAAAGGGTCACAAAGTGCTTAAAACAAATTTTAACAGCTGCTGAATACCTCATTCCCTTTTCCTCCATCATTTGCTGATATCCCATAGGACTTGATAACGAGTGCCTCCATGATCTGTATATTGAACTGAATTGTGACAGTATTACAGCCCTGCCTGTTGTGCCTTATTGCAACTGCTGCTGAGAACAAGCATAGAAGCAACTGGTGTGCTAGCCTTCCTGCCATGTCCTACTGCAGTAATCCAGCCTTTAGTGTTTTTCCTGGCAGCTGTTTTTAAATCCGTAGTAGTCAACTTCTTAAATGCTGTATATGCCTCAATAAACACATCTGGCGCTGCACTGTGTTGAAGGAGCACTGGTGTGATTGTGATGTGCTGGGGTGTACAAGAGGCTTGGAGTGGAGGATAATATAGGCTGCTGTAGGTAATTGAGCAAGAGTCAGCATAGGACTGGTGTGTTACCAAAGGACTGTGATAGTAGAGGAAGAACAAAGTGGGAGGTGAGTAGAGGAGGAACAGATGCTGCTGTAAAGTTCAAGTTCTGCATGCAGATGGCACTTCCCCTCCAGAACTGCCTTGTCATTCCGTTAGCATGAACAGCACCTGTGTGACCTTATCCATCTCCTGAGTGACATCTCCTGCCTGGAGCTGTTACCCTCCTCTGGAGTACCTCTGTATTTTATCCTGTCCAGTCACAGGATCGCTACTTTTATTGCATGTAATCAAGCATAGTTTGGGTTGGAACAAATGATTGTGTTCTGTGCCTGCAGAAAACCTTGCCTAGAGTGTGTTTGTTTGTTTAGCCTTTTTAGTTGCCAATTATTCTGAGAATGCATTTTTCTTACTAAAAATATATGTTTTTAAAGTTCGGCCTTTGCAGGGACAGCACCTGTACCCATTCAAACTGTTTGGTAGAATCCTTTTGTTTTTCTGGCTCTGTATATTGCAAAACACTTCGAAGAGAGGAGAAACACATCCAAATTTTATGTAATTGGACCAGATGATGATGTAAAATTGGAGGATGTCATCATGGCACTTCAGTCTCCTCCAAATGTGATAAAATAGAATTCACAAAGCAGCTGTCCTTTCTGACTCCAGCAGTTGAGTCTGGCAGTCCTTCCTGGGCACTTTGCCTCTCCAGTTGTCCAAATGAAAGGATTTCGTAGTTGTCACTAATTAATCCTAAATGAAAGAATAAGGATTACAGTACTATAGAGGCAAAACACATTCTTTCATACCAGGCGTTTAGTGAATCAACTGTTTGTGCAAAGTGTATGGTGTAAAAGTTACACAGCATACTTGTTGTGACTAAATTGCTTGAGCTTTCACCTTTCTGAGACCTGCAGCTACCTCAGAGTCAACACAAATGATGCTGGAGCCTTTTCTGGGTCTATAAGTTTGCAATTCAAATGCTTTTGAGGCTGGCCTTAGCAATACAAATAGGGATGTAGCAGCAGAAGTTATGATTCAGCTGTGCAAATCCTGTCTCTCTTTAGCTCAGATGTTGTTTTGCAATGGGACCAGATCAGATTGGAGCCAGCTGGTTCAGGAAAGATGAGTCTTTAGTCTCTACATATTCTTTTCCACAGCATGTTACCCATTCAGAAATGCATGCTTACACTTCAGCAGCCTGCTCATTTCTCTTAGTTTTTGGAATTGAAGGGTTTTTTTTTTCATCTAAGCTGGTTTTAGATGTGTATGTTATCAGAACAGAAATAAAGCATTCTTTGAAATTTCCAATATATGGCATTGGTTATTTTTGACAGCATGACTACAAAAATATCTGTGCTGTGTTTCTTCTGGAAGGTACTGCTCAGAATTGGGAGAAGCCTGGAAGAAAGTGGGCAGCAAAGCTGTTTCTGGTACGGATGGGAAAAAAAAATCAGAGTAGGCAGATTTAATTTTGTTCTAAAAAGAAAAATGCACTTCAGTTTATTAATCATTTAAAATTAATCACTGTTAATCTAAGCCAAAGCTGCTCTTCTACCTCAAATTTGTATGCTTTATAATGGCTTTTTGGGACTAATTCTGTCCAATTCATATTGCAGATAGAGGCATCTACCCTCATATTCTAGTTGAATCAAAAGTAGATCTCCTCTAGCACTACATGTTCATTGTCCTGAATTTTAATGGCAATTCTGTGTAACTTTATCAAGAACGATTTAACAAAACATTTCTGTATTGCTATAAATTGCATTAATGAGAGCTTGGATTTTTGTTTCGCCTTTCAACCTCTTCTCTCCTGATTCCTTTTGTTTTCTGCCTTTCAGTTAGTCTTTTTCCTGTATGCAGACATTCTGACAATATAACCAGCCATGCAGAAAATACTTCTTGTCCCTGTGCAGTAGCTGAGGAGAGGGAAGAGACCAGAGCACACTGACTCACATCAGGCAGACAGCAGCAGAAGCTGTACCCAGCAGCACTCCCAGCTTTGCAGCAGTGGTTTGTTCTTGCTCGTTCCCAAGTGTCAGCTCTGTCAGAAGCTCCCACATGCTTTATTTCTGAGATATTTGGTATGGTTCTGCTTGCCCCAAATGCTGCAGTACTGTCATGCATGCTAGCTGTGCTGAGCCTCCAGGCTCCAGCAGGACTGTTTGTGTGATCTGCTCACATCAGACCAGTTCCCAGGACCCAGCCAACGTTCTCTAACCAGGTCCTGTGCATTTGCTGGCTGGGTTTACTTTCAGGCACCTTGAACAGTAACACAGAACTCAGAAACAATACAGTATTTATTCTTTCATCCTTTGAATATATAGAAGCAGTGAATAAAGTAGAATCCTTTGTGCATAATTCCCGTTCTAGAAAATAACATACTTAGCCATGAAAGCGTGATGTTCTCTGCCTGAACTGAAATAAACAGCTTACATCTTCTGACAGATCCTTCCTCTCAGTCTGTCAGCTTTCTTTACTGATGTGCTGCTCTTACAGCTCCTCTCTGCAGGGCTGACATTCAGACCTTGTTGTTTAAACTCCCTCAGATGCAAAGCAAAACTTCAGATGTCATCTGAGAAATCCTTTCACAACTATATAATTAACTCTTGTATTTGAAGAGGTGATTCTTATCTGCGTATTTCCGTTCTGACCAGGATCTAATAATGCCCTGTTTCTATGTGATGTTCCCTATTTATCCATCTGCTGGTGCTGGCAGCAGGACAGAGCTGAGTGGGAGAACAAGCTGACGTAATGCAGTGCAGTTATTTCACCAGTTGATTTTTACATCTTGTGGAAAAGTTGGTCCTTATGGTCATGCTGGGACAATTGCCCTCTCTTTGCATGTGATAGAAGTCCTGAAATTCATGGACTCTGACTGTATTTCAGGACCAGAGCCATATATGTACACTCTACATCTATGCACGGTACATATGGGCAGATGTCCTTTAGTCTTCCACTTGGCTGTTGCTTTGCAGAACCTGTTCCTGTTGGTGGATCAGTGCCCACTTTGCTGTATTTCATGCAGCCCATTCCAATTTGCACTGACTGCACACAGATCTGCACCTTACCAAGGTAACTTTTCAAGATTTTTCCTAAATTCTCTTGGTTCCTTTAGTATCCAGGTGCCATGTTTAATCAAGTAAATTTTGTCTCCAGTGCTACACAAACATGTGTATAAGTATCAAAGTGTTTTTTCTTAAAAACACTTCAGGACACTTGAGCCCTGCTTATCACCTCACTCTATTTCTTTTTTTTTAACTTGTAGTCCAACTCTCCATCTTTATCCGAGGTGCAGAACAGCCTTGTGCCTTCCTTGTTTTTTTCTGTTCTCCCTAAAGGAAGTCTGAAACTGAAGCCAAATATGTAAGAGGGCTCTGGGCCAACCTGGGTTGCAGTAATGATGCTCTCAAAGCCAGCATTGCAGCCCTGCACCTGAGGCTCTGCCTGCACCAGTGGCTGCTTCCTTAGGGCTGCAGTGCCATGGCTGCTGTGGAATGCTCAGATTTGGATTTCTTTCCCCATTTTGCACTATTTCTCTGTGAATTCTCATCTAAAATATATAATGTTCCTCTCCTATCTACAGCAAAGCCTTGATTTCTGCCTGGATCTGGGGCTCTGCTTCTTTTTGCCTTTATAAAAGCAGTTCCACCAGTGCTGGGCCTGGTTTTTCTCATTTTTTTAGTTAAGGTATAATGGAATGTGACTATTCAAGGTATGTGACTTCATACTTCTGAATGAACTCATCAAGAATGGCTTAAATCAATAATTGCATGAAGTCGTAATGCAGAGTTGAAGCTAAGCACGCTTTAACAAAAAGCTTTCATTCTTGCACAAAGTTTTAATTAGCCATCCTGTCCATCTTTCCAGTTCAGTGCCTCAGAAAGGACACAAAGTTCTTTTTTATGGACCAATGTTTCTATTAATTTGAGGGGTTTTTGTGTTGTTTTTTTTTTTTTGTTGGTGGGTTTTTTGGTTGTTTTTTTTGTGCATGCAAGAATTCAGATAAAAACCTTTGAGGTTTCAGCAAATGTAGAAGAGAAAAACAGAAAAGAAAAAAAAGAAGAAAAAAAAAAGAAAGGAAAACCCCATTTTGTGTTTATATATGGTACAAGTGAAATAGACTTGCAGTATCACTATTTTGGGATTGTAATGGACTCAACCCCTACTTCACTGCTGTTGTTACTGGAATTAAGCAATGTTACAAAAATATGGGTGGCTTGTAGGGCAAGAAATCCCAGTCCAAAGAAGAAGCAAACCTGAGAAAATGCTTTGGCTGCAGATTTTTACCTCAGTTCAAAGTTACTTTAGGATATGTTTTGGTGTTCATCCTCACTAAGGCATTGGTTCTATTACAGAAGCATCCATCTATGGTTGCAATACTTTCTGCTCGCTTTTGAAGTAACGTGCGAAGGAAGGAGATGAAAAAATATTTACACACACGTAAGAACAGACCCCCAAGTCCTACATGTTTCTACGTGTTAGGTCACTGCAGACAGCAGACTGAATATGTGTTTCTCTCAGTCCTGCTAGCCGTGTGATAGTCCAGGTTTGGGATCAGAAGAAAGAACAGTTGTCCTTTACAAAGAAGAATAACCATAGAAGTGGATTGAGAGTTCTTAGAAGAGCAGGTGTTACTGAGACATCACTTCAGGGCTTGTGGGCATTACTGGGATGTCAAGGTGGCTGGTGGTGCTGGGTGTCCTTCGGCAGCTCCGTATGACTTGAAGTATTCTGTCCTTGCACGGTTTGTGCAAACAGAATATGAGTACCAGACTAGCACAGCTCTCAGAGAACAGTACTATTTCAGCAATGTTCATCACGAGCTCATCCTTTGGAGTTCCAATGCTCTTCTGTAATTTCAGCGTTGTCCTGAAGAGAATCATAATGTTGTAGAATAGACGGCATATAAACGTTGTTACGCTTATGATGAACACAGCGAGGTAGGTATGGATGTGCTGTTGTAAGGCTGGAGCTTCAGCAGGGGCTTCTTTAGCAAGGAGGGTGATAAAGGAGAGTATCTGAAGAAGTGATGGGATTCCAAATCCAAAGGTGAATTTAACGATCTCGTATTCAGGCCATGCAAATAACGGATCCAGCTGGCAGTCTGTTTCCAAATGGTAGTTATCTGTGCCAACCAGCACTGCCTCCGTCAGCGCCAAGCAGAAGGCACATAGCAGCACACATCCAACACACAGAATGGGACGTTGGGTTACCGTGCTCAGAACAGTCCTTGGTGGAAATCTCTTCAGTAACAATTTGAGAAGCATCAACACCAAAGAGTGCTGAGAGTTGAAATAACTGAAGTTGAACAGAAATGACAGAACGCTGCAGGCCAGGTGGGTCACTCTTATGTAGTCGGGTCTGTTGATGACTGTAAATGACAGCAGAATCATTGTAATATTGCTGATGGTGAAGTGTAGGAGAAGCTGGTCTAAGTGTTCCATGGTTTTGTTCTGCACGTAATTCTTTATGAAAATGACCAAAATGCACACGCCAGCTATGAGTCCTGTTGGCACAAAGAAGGCAATGTAACAGTGCATAAGTCTGGATATGACGTTTTGTGAAGCTATGAATGCTTCGATTTCTTCCAGGGAGGTGGAGGCCAGGCTCTTGCTTGGGTAGCTGATCCACGTCATGTTGTGAGCACTCATCCTTTCTGCACAACCTGCTTGTTCCTGCCCAGGGAAGTTAGAAACTGAAATGGAAAAGGAAGGAGAAACAGGCGTTAGAGTAACTCGGCACTGTCTTTTCATCTGTGCATTACACACTTTGCAGAAAATCGTTATTTTTTGCACACGTTCAAGCATGAGAAAGTGATTAGCAGTGCATCATAAGCCTCCCAATGAAGTTCTGCCATAGAACAATTATTGCAGCTGAGCCCTGGACTCCTGAGATTTAACAGTAACGCGTTTGCTGGCTCTTAGTGACCCTGGGATATATTGATACAGTAATTCTGATACCTCTCCTCTGTGGAGGATCCTTCTGAAGCCAATAAGCTTCGTAGGGAAACATTGTATGTATTCAAGAAAAACCCAGTGTAGTAGATACATGTATATATATGTTTTATATACCACTAAAAGCAAAATTGCGACAATTTCGTGCGCAGGTGTGTTCAGGAAATAACAAACTCAGTAACAATTTATAACAAGAGTGCTACACTTGCAGCTGTACTTAATGCATCTTTCCTCCAAGTATTCCGGTGATTTTAACTCTTACAGCAAAAGTAACTTTAAATTGGTAAAAGTTCATGAGGATCCACGGACGTTTTTAGGCAGTGCTCATTATAGATAAGTCAGTGTCTTAATGCTGTTTGGCAGTTCATTTGTGGTTGTTACCTCTGACACTACTTCACATTTCTGATATTTTTAATCTCGCCTCAAAATTGGAATTCTAATACTTTAATTCAAAAAGTAGACTTATCGAAGTGACTCTGATTAAGTGTATATATATAATCTTATGTAATTATAATTGCGTTTCTATAAAACCATAGAGTTGTGTTTTGATTAAGCAGCGTTCTTTCCCTCTCTTTGAAGTCAGAGTTTTCCCTTTCTGGAGGCGCTGTTCCAGGGCAGGAATGCAGGACATGAGTGAGGAAGTTCTGTGCCACAAGGGAGCAGTTGGCTTTGGTCCGTGTAGATTTAGATGCAAAGTGTTGGAGGATAAAACCCAATATGCTGGGCTTTAAATACCAGTAAATTCCTCATTAATCAAGCAGCCGCCATGCAGTCCGCTCCCCTTGGCTCCGTGGCTGTTCTTTTATGTTGACCTGCATAAAAGTGTTTGACTGTGCTGCCATGGAGCTTGTCAGGCCTTCTCCTGGCTTCCATCTGCTGCTTTGACTTCCTCTTCATTGCCTGGAAATCTGAAGGCCACCAATGTCTGACTTCTCCAATGCGTCTCTTCTTAAATACTGAGGAGGAGTCTCCTCAGCGAAGCAAGCAGTGTAAGTCAAATTTTGACCTTCCATTGAAAGAGAGGTGTGAAGCACAGCCTGATCCAGTGCCAGGATTGCAGAGGATGTGAACCACTTGAGCATCCCCAGAAACCTTCCTGATCCTATGGGAAGCCAGCATCCCACACAGTACTTTCAGGAGGTTAAGAAACACTTGTGCTTTGAGCAGCTCTCCTGCCAGAGTCTCCAGGGGTCACCTTCCAGTCCTGTTAGCCCTGATGCAGAACCAAGTATTTCCATGGAGTTCTGGCTCTGTGAAGGTTTCCATTATCTTCCTGACAGTTTCCACCCCAGGCTGCACTCGCTGGCCTTGCACAGCATCTCAGAGTAGCAGAATTGCCAAGGAAACTAAGGAAGCAACTTCAGGTTTCACAGGAAATCATATGGCCTTCCACCAGATTGCAGGAAAAACAAGGTGCCAAGACTTGTTGAAATGTGCTCAGGATCTGACTTTGGTTCTGATACTAGGTTCATCTTTGAAGGTATTTCTTTTTAATTTCCTACTCACTTCGGGGGAAAATTACACTGCAAATATAGAAGTTAAAGCTTTGACAGAAGAAAAAATTCTAGATGCATTGTCTTAATGGGAAATAACAGAAAATTATCCATATTACCAAAATGTTGCCAAAGCACTGAGCTGTTGGCAGCTTGCAGTGTTCAGTCTGCACGTGCAGGATGCTTGCTGGACGTCAATTGAGTGTTCATGCAGAAAAATAGCTCACTTTTCTGTTGATCATTGCTAGCAGTTGTAGTATATTCTGAAATCCTTGCAGGTTAGTCAAATAAGATTGAAGTTTATAGTGCAGATTGTTACTCTTCCTTAAGTTATTCCAAGCACTGCCTCTATTCTGCTTTTAGAAAGTCACAATGATAATGTCAGACTATTCTCTTACTTGATTTTGATGCCTCACTAAGTATTTGAAAGAGAGCAAACGGCAGTTTTGCATTCTGAATGTGCTAGGAAGGTCTTATGTGCCCATGGTTGCAAACAAACATGCCTAATACTTCCTGCAAGCTAATACTGGTATGCTTTTTCTCTGCAGTGCATTCACACAGATATATATTCCTGCTGTATGACACCATCCCCTAACGCTGCTTGTTTTCTGCCATGTCTTGTCTCCTTATACCTTCCTGGGGAAATGGCTCTTAGCAAGGAGTGCTGCTTGTCACCTGCTGCAGTTGCTGTGTTGGCCCTTCTGGCTGAGGCCCCCCATCCCTCACATCCTGCAGCTGGGGCTGAATAAAACTGGGACAGACGGTGTAACCTTTCTGTGCATCTGTTTGTATCAGAGCTTTAGAGAGCCCTTCAGTGCTTCTCTACCATAGGAAACAACAGTTAGAAATTCTAAGTCTTGACAGTTTTGAAACGTTCCCAATGTTCTGAGTTCATTCCCTGCACTGAATTAAATGTGGTTGCTCCCAGCACATCATGTGTGTGCTGTGCTTGCTGGGCCAGGTCCTTTTCTGTTTCCTGGAGCTGTCATTGTGCTCTGTAAATGCCTCAGGATGTGAATGAGTTCTTCCTCTCAGCTTATTAGGGGGAGAACTGACTTCTTCATTTCTATTTAGGCACTGGTGACTGAGACCAATATCAAAATATCCCATCAGAGCTCTCGTACGTGGAAGCTGTGGCAGAACTCAGGCCTTTTCCTCAGGTTGATTAATGAGGGAAAGTCGCAACACGCTGTTTGCATCATGGTTTCCTGCATTGCCTTTCTCTAAAAGCCCATCCTCTTCCTCACCTCTGCTCCCCCCCACTTTGTTTTAATTGACAATCATATGCATGCTGTTAGTCCTTCCTTCATATAGCTTCAGTTCTTGTTCTCTGGGGCTTGTCTCTGGCACTGTTTCCCCACTCGTGTCCACCCTGCCTTTTGTGCGAGAGATTGAAGTGAGTGCGTTTAATTTCCACTTTCTGAAGCACAGCTAATGCATTCTGCTTCACTTCCAATAGGTGGAGCTGAGGAAATGAGCACCACGTTCAGAAGTAGCTGGAAAAATAGCTGCTTTTCACAGCTTGCTTTCAGCAGTGAGAGGACCCAGTCTGTAAGATTCCATTGCTTTCTTACCCCCATCATGCACTGGATGGTTAACTGCTGCAGATGGAGAGCTTGGTCTCAAGGAAACTTCTGTTAATTTAAAGTCTAGAAAGAAGGGTTCCTAAAACAGGGAGTTTCTCGCTGGCAGCTAAGCTCTCCCTCTATAAAAAGCTTGGGCAGGGCAGTCGGTCTGCCAGCAGCTCAGAGAAGGAGAAAATTCTTTCCCTCCATCATACAGCAGTGCACACAGCACTCCTTGTGTGACTGGGCATGGGCTGCACCGCCCCGCAGAAACGATGCTGGTGCTTTGGGGGTGGGGGGTTCACACGTGTGAGTTTGTCCTTCCTGTTGTGGCTAGGTCTGCTAAACGGTGGGAAAAAAATACAGAGGGAGGGGATGATTGCAGTGAAATACCACTTTCTTGTTCTTGTAGTGTCACCGCAGCAAAATTCCTACGCTTTGGAAAGTATTTGAGGCTAAAGACTTCAGAAGTCCTAACCGTAACTTCCGAAAAACTGAAAGCTTTTCTTTTCCCTTTCCCAGAATATGAATCAGCAATAACTGAGCACTATCTACACCAGCACTGCGGATGAGTTTCCTGCCTATAAAACCCTTCCAGCGCTGTTAGGATTATCCAAAAATGTCCATCCTTCAGCAGACTGCTCTTAGGGAATTGTTGGAATCCCTCGTCCACACCACTGAATGGGATTTCATCATCTATCCATGTCAGTTCAGTGGGAGTAATGCATTTAGCAGAAAGCAGTTGTCAGATTCGCTCTGTTTAATGCTCGGCTTTATTCAGCTTTACGAGGGTGTTTCTCAGAGACACTATTTCATTTTGTCTCGTTCAAATCTTGTTAAAGAAGCAAACATTAAAAACTTTATGAAACACAACCACAGCTTCACGATTCGATCCTCTCGTGATGAATAAAACATTGCATATCCGAAGTAAGATAAAGCACTTACCTTTCCAGGAAAATGCTCCACAGATACAATTAGCTGCGACTTTCACTGTGAGTAGTCAGATGAATTATAATTACTGTTTGGAGGATGTAGCCCTTTCTATTTATGCAGAGAGCAGCGTGTGTATATCACAGTAACTTCTTTTGCTGTTATAAATCGCGATGAAAACTCCAGTGCTTGCTGACTACAAAAACATTCAGTTCTGCAAGAGAAACAGGAACTGGGTTTACATCATTCAAACCGTACACGTTGCATGTTTAGCAAACCTATGATTTCACCATGTGACTTTAAAGTTCAAATTATCCTCTGCAGGGAGATATTTTAGAACAGAAAAGTAGTGTTTGTTGCAGCCATTTCTGAGTCTGTGAGGCCATCCAGTGGAATTTTTTTCCTGCTCATGAAGCAATCCTACACGCATTGGCCAGCCTTTGCAATTACTTTTTTTGGTAAGCGTGCTGTTTTAATTCCTATGGCTCTTGAAAAAGGAAAGCCAGTTGAATAAATGCAGATTCAAAGCCCTTACTAAACGGGGCAGCTATGCGACAAGACAGTACTCTGTGTCACAGCTTAAAAATACAGTGTATTTCTATTTCTCCATGGGTTCTGGCTCTTGGAACACCCCCAGGATTGTGCACATTCAACAAATTATTTTCCAGATGCTCTGCAATGACCATGAGGTGTAAAAAGCCACGATTTTGAGTCCGTAACATGTTCTGAGTTGGGCTAAGCATCAATCTTCTTAGTGACTGCTTAATAGGATTCTCAAAACCTTAGATGGAAATGAGCAAGAAAGGCTTGGCTCATGATTATTCCTGTGCACACAGCCTTGTTGCTTGGAAGGCATCAGCCACACCGTGCTTTCTCAAAGGAGCACATCCATGGCAAAGCACGTTTTTTTCTAATCTTATAATAATCTGCTGTAGCTTTGGTCAGTGCTTTCTGTCTCCATGGTGTTTTACCTGTTGCGCTTTAGCAAGCTTTGTTGAAAATTACGTGGAAAAATCCAAAACACTTCAACAAAATGGAATAAAACCAATGCGCCAGGGCGCAGGGCTCAGAATGGGGCTTGCAGGTTGGCTGGAGGCACAATGTCAGCCTGAGGTTTGTACTTCCACCTGAGGGAGAGGATTGCTGCTGCAAGCACTTCTCAAACCAAATGTGGGTTGCTTCAGGCTCTGTGAAGTAGCTGTGCTCCAAAACAGCTCTTCAGTAGCTCAGCAGCTCTATGAAATGTGGTTTGCTAGGAGCTTGCACATGTTGTTCAGAACACCCCAACTCCCACGTAGGTTTGTTTTTGAACATCTCAGCATAGTTGTTTGTTGAACTGGGTGCATTGTTTCCCTTTAGTTCTTAGTAGTGTTTCTAAATTGCTTCTGAAAAGCTTGAAGCTGGCTGGGTGGTGTAGCTGTTCTGTATGGCACAGCTGGTCTGGAGGTGTACCCAAGTCCTTGTTTCTTCTGTTGGTGGTAATGTCATATAATAAGCAAGGGTAGATGAGTGCAAGTCAGGCAAATGTGTTTTACTGTTGATTTTCCATGAGCTATGCAAATTTGAAGTGTCACCTTATCCTTTCTATAGGTCGTAGGGCTGCACAGGGAGTGCACTGAACTGCATGAACAATCCTATGGTTGTGCTGGAAAGACAAGACAATTTTAGGAAGTGTCTGGTCCTCACCTAGGAGATACCAACTTGCCTTTTTTGGGTTTCAGAACGGGTTGTGTGCACACATGGGGTAACACTGAACAGCCCAGCATCAGCCCAGCTCTGACAGCATGGGGTCCCTCACCAGCACTTGGTTCTGGCTGGGACAGCCTGCTGGGGTTCATCTGTTCCCAGTGCACCCTTTGTGACTACCAGTAAAATAGAGAAAAATCAGTGGCTGCACCAAAAGTTTAAGGATGACTCAAACTGCCCTTTATAAAGCTTTATTCTGAGGTGATCAGCAGCCAGTTGGGGAAGGAGGAGTAACTGGAGTGAAGATACGCTCTGGCACAGCAGCATTGAGACTGCGTTTCCTGTGTTTCAGTAGCAGCTTTTTTACTAATGCAAGGTGTGAAGAAGAGCTCGGAGGGAGCTTGTCTTCTGATGAGAAAAATTATACAGAGAGAACTAGAAAAACAAAAAGAGAAAAGCTATTTCTTACACATCCTGTCTTAACAAAAAAAAAAAAAAAATCAAAAACCAAAGGGAAAGCTTGCATCTTCAAATTTATGTTCATGTTTACAAATATTATTCCATATCATGTGTTATTATCCAGCTGTATCTAAAGGAAAGAATGCTTATCATACTTTGACTGGGGAGCAAGCAGCATGTTACAATTTCAGAATATGTACATTGATTCAAAGAAGAACATCAGAAAGGGTCCACATTCTATGGGTGGAGAAATTTGGGTACTGAGAAATTTGGTGTCCCAAATGGATGGAATAAACTGAGAGCCAGAACAGAAACAGAGATCAGGAAATCAAGGTTTCCCAATGTATTACTCCATACTCTGCTCTGTTGGTATCCTAACAGCTACGCAGGGTGGTTTGGCAGCAGCCCAGGGTGCTGTTACTTTCATAGTTACTGCACTACTGAAAGGAAAGCAAGATATTGCTGTTGTGAGGTCAGCTGGGTCTTTTCTTAAACAATGGATCAGTTCAGTTCCGTTTGCTTCAATGATCACAGGGCACAAGTCACGAGAACAGTGGCAAAGTAGTGTGGGGTTGTATGAACCTTCAGAACAGTGCAAAAACAAAGGTGGTTAAATGTCTGTTTGCATTATTTTAGCACTGTTTGTATGAGTTAAGTGTTGATTAATGTGTGTGTGCTCTCAGTGGATAAGGTGAGTGTGGTAATGATGTTCTGCATAGGGCTGAAGCAGCTTCTCTTGCCTTTCTGATGGAGGGTTGTTAAGGAAGGTGTCCCTTTGTTTTGTGATGGGCTGTTTTGGAATATCCAATGGCTTTTACTGCCCGTTCTCCAGTGTACTGTGATGAAAAGCAGTGTTGTGTTACTGGAATTACGAATTGAGAAACAATCTACATTTTCCCCTGAAGTTATTTTTCATAACCTATCATGTATTTCCATCTCAGTTGTTCCTCTAATGTAATTATCCAACAAAAAATAACCTGGGCGTGGGTGGGATGCTCACCACAGGGAGGCCAGGGGAGGTTCAATGTGCTGCTGGGGAGCTGAGCTGGCTGTGCAGAGCTTCTCTTGGTGGCACTTGGGCACCATGGGGCTGCTTGTGTCAGTGTGCTGATTCCTGCACAGAGGTGCTGCCTCGGGCTGACATTTTCTTAAGTAACCTATTCAGATGTGTTATTATTATTATTATTACTATTAGGTTTTGGGTTTTTTTTGAGAAGAGCATCTATTCTAAGTCTTTTGTTATATTGACACGCAGAGAGTCACTCTAAAATTGTTCTTCTTGCTTAGTCAGCTATTCAGCAGCAAGCAAATTTGAGTCCTCAATTAAAAGGTTGTGGAACTTCAGGCCTTTGAGGTAAAACATAAAGCCAAACAGAACAACAGTGAAATCCGTACACAAAGCCAGGAGTTGCAAGCTTGGAGAACTGAAGGAATTCTGCTTGAGGATGAGTTTTAGAATAGAAAATACGTCTTCATTTTTTCTGTGTTCACTGCATGTTTGTGGGGGTTTCATTTGCTTGTTGGCTTCCTGATTTCTTGATCTGTAGGTGGAACTGAGATGTGCATGCTTCTGTCGTGTAACTGCAGCATGTGGGTCTCAGCGGTGGCGTTTGGATATTGGGTGCTTTGAGCTCCTTTGAGCTCACTGACAGCTGGTTCATCTCTTTATTAGATAGACAAACTGACTGTAAGGTGCGTGGAGCCATGTGGATTTGTGGAATTTAAACTATGTGCTTGGATAGGGTTAAAAAAGCATGAGCTGGTGATGTGGGAACATAGGCACTGGTATTAATATTGCCTGTGCCTCTGAGGCTGCTCCTAAATCAACACTGAGCCTCTTATTCTGGAACAGCCGTGCTCTGTGCTGGGTTATCACTGCTGTCACATCTCAGGATTGCTCACCCATGATTCCCCATTAGTGATTTTATATTGGCTTACTTGGGCATTGTTTGTTGTTTTATAAACAGTGTTTTCTTATTGTTACTCTACAGTGATGTTTCCATCAGTGACAAAATAAACTCCTCTGTATAGGTAGATCATGTAGGTAACTCCCCAGTGAGGGCTAAAAATGGCTGTATTTCAAATAATGCTTTAATGAGGGGTGGAAAACATCTTTGTCTAATAGCAACTTCTATAAAAGAACGGGGCTCTGCGTAGCACTGCAGGTGTTAGAATGGTTATTTAATTTACATAGGCTGAGCTGAAAGGTTTCCGAAACTTCTCTATTAATAATGAATGAAATCTATTTCATTTTGAATTAGCGAAACCGTAACTTAATTAGGAAGAATTATGATGCTCTGGAGCTGGCTGGGAATGGCACTGCCTTTGATCTCTGAGCATCTCGTATATGGCAGTGCTTGGTACCAGGTGTTTCAGAACAAACACAAGAGACATAAGCTTTTTTTTTTTTTTTTTTTTTTTTTTTAATAAATATCTATGTATTATTCTTTTTTAATAAATATTTATGTATTTTGAATAATCGGACTTCACAGTCTGGTGAAATATCCTGTGAGGTTAAAAAACACAATGAGCCATTGTTGAGGATTGCTTTTTGCAGCAGAATTTTCTCTTATGTACCTCGTTGTCTCAGCAGCGTTGTAGAAGTGATGACTAATTCTGTTTCTCCTTCCATGTGCTTGCAGACAGGACCTGCTGCTACGTACATTTATAACCAGAAACTGGTCTGAGAGTGTTTCCATTGTGAACATAAATCCTCTTAATCGTTTTATGGATCAAACCATCTTTGTGACATGCAGGATGTTCTGTTAGTGACCACCAGGTGGTGTTTGTACAACAGTTTTGATCCCAGAATTAACATCAAAAATACCATTTATTTGGGAGGTGAGGTAAGAAACAAGTGTGGAAATTCTAGCAGCTTCAAGATAAATTTTAGCTTACATTTGCAAATGTACATGCTAAAATTAGGGGGTTAGTTTTGTTGTAGTATTGGTAACACACAGACTTACATAGAAGTGATAAGTCAAAAAACCTCCTATTGAAATCAGGGGGAATTTATGATTTTAAGAAACCCTTTACATTAGGGGATCAATTCTGCATTTTTAGACGTTGACTTGATCCAGAGCTGAGAGCTTTCCTGTATTTTTATGGCAGCATCATTCCTGCTGTTGGCTGTAAGTCTACTCACAGGTACCTTAGGATGGCTCTAATTGGAACCTGTTCCCTTTCCTAACAATCCTTTCTCCAGCCCTCTGAGCTGGGAGTATCTGTGCTGCTGCTTATTTCTGTTTTCACACAAAGCACCTTCAGGTGCTTTATAACCAGAAAGAGAATCCATTTCATCTGGTGTAAAAACTTGTTTGTTCTGGGGAACTTCTGATAGGAAGGTTTGTCTTTTTGTAAACGTTTGTATATTGAATCGTTAATGCTCTGATAGGAATCTGGTATCATTTCAGTCTTTTCCTGTCATGGTTTGGAACAACACACGAACTTTCTGCTGGGCACTGCAAGGCAATGTGAGCATTTTGTGAGTGTACTTAGAAGTGCTGTTCTATAGAAGGGAGGAGTATAAGGAAATGGCCTGCACTTCCCAGGTAAGGAGAAGACTTGGTAGAAAGGAAGTGGAGTGATGAAATAGACAATAAATCCACTGCTCTCCTACAGGATGAGAATGTATTCAAAATATGTCAAAGCATTTTGATGTATGATGGAAAGTTAAGGGAAATATGATGGGAAACATTTCACACTTGAGTCTGCACAGCTGGTTTTGTGCATTCGGTTGCTTTCACTTGGAAAAAGTATTGCATGATATGGTTAAGAAATACACAAGGTTTTACTTATCAAAAAGCTGCAAGAATTAATCTTAGAGCATATGTTTCAGATTCCTCAGTGTGTTGAGCACTTTACAGCTGCAGAAGCTGAGGTCCAAATCAGTGCTTCTTGAAGTGCTTTGTTAAGAGAAGAACTGAGAGTGGCACTTGGCCAGATTCCGCTTTTGTTTTCTGTTACCAGCCCTGAGCCATTGCAGGGCAGCTCACGAGTAGGTCTGCAGCCTGCTCAGTGGCCTGCTTTCATTTTTAGTTAGCAACAATAAGTAAGTTTTTAGCTGTGTACATGCACCAAAAAAAAAAAAAAGAGAACCGAATCTTGGTCATTATTTTTTTCAGTGGTACTTCCCCTCTTTCTGACATGGTGTTGTATTTTCTTGGTAACCTTGGTGCTGTAACCTGTTTTCCTGTAATAGAACAGTTCAACGCTTCCTGTCTTGGTGCCAAAATGTGGTTGTCCTCAGTGAGATCTGGCTGTGCTCACAGACAAGTGCTGATTCTTCTGCCACATTGGTACAGTTCAGCCTCATGTAAGCCTACTGACTTGCCTGGATGGTACACTGAGTTTACACTGGTGATCAGTTGGGTTTATTTGCACAAAGAAGTGACAGGCACATGGTCAATATGTACATTAACCAACAACTTTGTATTTCTGGCACCAATTTTTCTGTCTTATTAGTTGTAGGATTCATTATGCTGAAAAAAGCTGTGACTTTTTGCCTTCATTCCCAGCTAACTTCATGCTGATGCATAATTAGATTTTAATGATGTACAAATTATGACCTAGAAAATCGAGGTAATTCACCACGCCTGGTTTGACATCCAGGTCACGAAGTTGTGATGTTCTGGTTCTGTGAAGAAGCACAGCTTTAGCCTTGCCTGCAAGTTGCCCTTTTGCCAAAAAGAAGAGCCCACACCTCTTACAGATCAGATAGGCTTTAACACTTTTTATTAAGAGTCTTAGGAGTCAGTGGTTTCTTTGTGAAGCTTTGACAAAAGTCCATTTCGTGTAGTTCTTTGTCATAATATGGAAGGACCACATTTCTTTATTTTAAGTAGAACCAGGAGTTCTGCAGTGGTTGGTCACTTTCTTTCCTTAACTGAACATTATATCTTCATAGACTATCTCAATTTGATTTCTAAATGGAAACTTTTGAAACCAGGACCCCTGCTGGGTTTGTCAACACAGACCTGACTTAAACTGGCTGTGTTAATACCTTCAGCACAAGCAGAGTCACTCATCTCTGTTAGTTCACAGATTTGACTTAATTGGCTCTTCAGGAAGAGGCCTATAAGCCACAGCTCATCTCAAACATGGAGTTGAATTTTGTGAGAAAATAACACTGTTAATGATGGCACTTAACCAGTGCCAGCTGATACCAGTGTGCACATACCGAAACATACAGTGCACTTTACTATCCAGAGGTTTGCATTTAAATGAGACACTTGCTTTAAGAAATAATTTAATAAATTATTTGAAAATTATTTTTTCATCAGTAGGCATATGTACATTATTTTAGTCATATTTATTTAAATGCAAAGTAGGCAAGCCCCTATTTACAGTCATCAGAAACCTTCAGGTATCGAAATGGAAAGGCCTCGTCCTTGAGAACTTTGTATCTTAGAAATTTGCCCATAAAAGTTCCTCCACAGTTACATTACCATGCATTTCCTTAAGTATTTTAATGCACTTGCTCATGTACTGCTTCTATAAATATTGTGAAGTTCTTGCTTTGTGGGATATGGCTTTTTAAGGGACACCACACGAGAGCACAGGAATCAGGTTCAGAATTTAGGAGGGCAGTCCATTCCATGGCACGGTTTCTTTGTGGCAAATGAGACATCAAATTCACTCTTAAAAATACTTCAGTTTCTATCAGTCTTGTTCATTAAATTATCAGCACTCCTTCCCTATGTGATTGCCATCACATTTAGTAGATTGTCAAGGATATGAACAAACTCAACGCTGCTGCAGTAAAAAGGATCTTTAGGAAAAAAATCGAAGTTGAGGTTTCAGGGGTAGATGATATAAGACTTGTTCTTTCTCCATCTGTTAAGTTGGAGTTTCCATTTTCTGTGCAGTTCTATTTGTAATGCCAAATCGTTGAGTTGTCATGAAGGAGGTAATCTTGGGAATTACCAGGGCCAAGAAGGAAAGGAACAGGAGCAGAATGAAATGGGATAGCATGTTTGGGTAGAGAACTGAAGGAGATGAGGGGAATAAAAAAAAAAGAGATGATGAAGGAGTCATGGCCCGGTGATTTAACCTGCATAGAAATAAATGTGACAGCCTGCTTAGACACAGGAAGTATTGTTTGTTGGGAAGAGGGGAGTTACAGCTGCCCTTGTGCTGCCTGCTCAGCCCACTGCCCTGCCGTGTCCCAGCCCCACGAGGCCCTGCTCACACCCAGGATTGCCAGTTCCTCTGTGCTGCTGTTTGTTTTCCTGCCCCGTGGGTCAGAATTTCTTGCACAGTTTTTACGTGAGAGAAGTGATGTGGTGCTTCAGGATGCCCGGTGTTCCCCCAGAGGGAAGATGAGTCTCCATTTGCTCAGCAGTTCCAAAGAAAGATTTGCTATGAACGTCTGTGGGCGTGAGCTTGAACGGTTAAAATGAGTGTAGCTTGCAATTCTTAGAATATATCTCAAGTTAAGAGAAAAATGAAACCAAAAAATGGTTATGAAAACCAAGAAGCCAGTATTGTATCTGCTGAGAGGCGTAAATAAGCGTGTGAATGGACGTGCTGATAAGGAAAGGCTTCCTTTTGTGACGTGGTTTTAATCTACAGGCTGACACTGTGAAGCAAAGTGATGTGATTTTGCTGGCTAGCTTTCATGGGGAGAAACCGCCACACAAACAGATGACTTGCTGACTTGCTGTGTTTCAATGGTTAAAAGTTTGCTGAGATAAAAAACTGTATTGAAAGCTAAAGAGTAATGGGTGAGCAGGATGTTGATAATGTAAGAGATGGTTGTATACGAATCAGATGAGCGAAGATGGCTGTGAGAAGAATGACTCAAATGATGTTGAAAAGAGGGGAAAAGATCTGAGAAAAGTCTGTTCCTCATCTCCTTCCCACTTAAACTTAACCATTTTCTTATGCTGATAAATTATGACCGACCATGAGATCAGATGATGCAGTAGAAAAGATTTAATTCTGTTTTTACTCTATGGTTTTTCTATACCAGAGGCTCAAAACCACTCATTTTTTTGGCTGAAGTCTTGCTGAATGATTTGTGTTGTGACAGATAAAGCAAAGAAGTGATTTGTCGCAGGGCCAGTGGCAAAGACGTCCTGCTACCCCTCAGCCGATGGGAGAAATTAGCAGAACTTCTGTCCCTCCTGCTATCACTAATGCAACAACATCTGCAGGTGGTTGTTTGGGTCAGGATAGTTTTGTTTCCAGCAGCTCTTTGTTTTTCTCATGTTCTTCAAACACTCTGAACTGTGTTGGTTTTTTCCATCCTCACTGTGAAATACAGAAACTGTACTTCTGCTGTGTATTCGTGAATCACACTGGGAGATGCTGCATTTTTCCCCAGGTCAGCAAGAAGGTGATGTTGAGTGGAATTCATATCTATGTAGGTCGCTCCAGATGTAATGCCTCCTATTTATTTACATGGAAAGCACTGCAGATACAAAGAGCATAATAACACTGCTTGGTAGAGCAAATTCTCAGCTACCAAACTATTTTTCATCATGGTCACCACCACGTGCTGTGCATTTTTGCCAGCAAACAACAAGCACCTGCATAGTACACTTGTTAAAATCCACACCCATGTGAGCGACCACAGTCAGTGTCACTGCTGGAACGCATTGCCCACCCCTGTCTGTGCTCACACCCACTGTTTGGTCTCTACAAACATTCAGCAAGCATTGACAAATGTCAGTGAGTGCTATTTTTTTTCCACATGGAGGATTTTGATTCCACACCTTTGTTTTGTACACACTTCCAATGTCAGATGCCACTTTGTCAGAGTGCCCCTCTGCTGCCGTCTGTCACACGGCAGCAGCACGTCACAGAAAACTGGTGGGAAGGTTCAGCCTCTACTGCCATCCCACCAACATCCACCTCTGACATCATGGACCAAGAAAATAAAATAGGAGGCATTACTTTCGGAGCACCCCTCATACTATTCCCATCCTAAAATCTTGTATGCATTGAAAGGGTTTTTTTTTTCTGGTTTCTGATCTTCCAGTGATCCCCGAGATTAAAGAGATTTCAGTTTATTTGTAGAGAACATATCCCTTGAAAATAAAAAATGTTAATCATAAACATATTTATTTTTAAGATAATTACTCTCGTTACATATGAACATATGTGGACCATAACACTTAGCCAGACATTCTTTACTCGTTAAGTTTTGATTTAAGTTTGTAAACCATTGTGTCCTTCATTTTAATATGTGGAACAAAAAATCTCTCAATTCCCCTAGAATTAGTTAATAAATATTTTTGAATTCCTGAAATGCCTTAGGATGCAAACAAAGCACCGGAAGAATAAAACATGTTATTGTTATATCTAGGAAAAGCTGGTTTGTGATACGTGTTAATAGCTTAGGTTAGACCGTGTGAGAATATAGCCTCTGAAAATGGTAGATTAGGGAATTCGATGATGGAGAAGGAAATTAAATAATTTAATTTATAATTAACATTTACTATTTGGACATGTTTCATTGGGTGATATGACCTTTAGCAAAGATCACCCGTATCATCTTCATTGGAAAATACTATTTACTTCATCAAGGATAGCACTGTTGCTTCTCTGCACAGAAAACAAGGTAATGCCTTTTTCCCTACAAGGTGCTGTGTGTTCAGTCAGGATTTCCATCAGCTGTTCAGTGATTTGTTCAGACAGGAATATTAGAACGATGAAGACAGAGCTTACGCTTTGTAAGCAGTTCAGTGCACTGAGAGTGTTAGATGTCACAGGTATTACAGCACATAGCCAGAGTCTTACAGATCTCAGCAAACACAACATTTGGGAAGTTAAGACTCTTTCATTATTAAAGGCTCCTCCTGGTTGGGGCTGTCACGTCGTGACTTCGAGTGCCAGCGCAGCCGTATCACAGCCTGAGTACTGCAGTAACAGCACCAGAGGTGTTCAATGCCTACGTCATGACTTGCTGTACTACTGTGCGTTCGTGAGAACAGCCCTGGTTCCCACAGTGTATCTTTTTAAGCAGCCGTCGTAATTTGTTGGGAAAGTTTTTGTTAATGTATCTATAAAGCAAAGGCATTACAAAGCTGCTCGAGAAAGCCAAGAATTTGGATAAAATCTTGGTAAAATGTAATATTCGACTGTAGTTTTCATCTGCAGGTCTTCCTCGTGCATAAGTAAATGTGCTTACCAAAAGGGTAACGTAATAGGGCGTCCATAACGTGAACTGTGTACAGACTGTGGCAATCAAAAGCCTGTGCACCGATGGATCTAATCGTCCAGTGTCTTGATCCAGAGGCGTTGCCTCTTTGCGTATCCTCAGGATCAGAATAAGTGCATACAGTACTGCGACGGCCGGAACGACGTACCCGATAAACACCATGATGGCATCCGCTGCCTCTTTGTTCTGCATCTTGGAACATTCAATTATTTTAGTGGATACGTGGTTGCAGACGTAGAAGAGAAGAGATGAGAAACTCGTGAGCATGGCTCCTCCCCATATGAATCCACAGACGTGCTTGGTGTTGTACACACTGGACATGTAAGTTCTGGGTAGAGCGCGTTCGATGTAGTAGTCCAGACTGAGTAATGTCGTAGAGTACATGGTAACTAAAGATGAGACGTTGAACAAAATAAGCAAGGTGATATAAACTTCATTGTTAGAATTCCAGACGGCCCATTTTGTGTTGGCAAGACCTAGGAGGTACATTGGCGCCAGGGTGTTGATGATGAGACCAGCAATGGCGATATTGACAAAGTAAACATCAGGCATCGTCATGGTCGCTTTGTTGTACAGGTTGACCAGGACCAGCAGGCCGTTGTAGCACAGGCCAATTGGGAAACATATGATGAGGTAGAGTAGGGAAAAGATGGATAGCACAAAGTGGAAGTCCTGGCAGAGATGCTGGTCCTCGCTGCTGTCAGTACTGTTTAAGGTTTCACAGCTCCACATAGTGATTTTAGCTCTTGTATCTTCTCTGCTGGTTACCAGCTTTTCTGTAGAGAAAGAAATAGGAATAGTGTTCAGATATTGCAGTGTAAGTGAAATGCAATGTGATGTGAGGAAAACGTACTCAAGATCACACGGCTCACGTAACCAATTAGTTTAAGGCCAGTGATGGAAATTCTTTTCCATCTCACTATCAGAAAGTCATCCGTGTTTCAAAAATTTCAGGTGACTGGTAAATAAATGTACAAGTTTCAATTCCTTAAAAGGAAATCAGTGGCAATGAGCTGAAAAAAAAAGAAATACCAATGTGATGCACAGCAATATCAGTACTTCTTAAAATTACAAAAGAGCGCCTTTATTTAATACTATGCAAATGTAGTTGCTGAAGTATATAAGAGGAGCTACAGATCTCAGCAATAAGATGGAAAATAGAAAAACAGAAAAATGTGCATGGTGTTACGTAGTAAGTACTAACAAGTTTTCTCTCAAAGTAATTGTTAGAAGGCACAGCTGGGGCAGTCTGGTGAATGGATGCTGGTTCAGTCACTGGTAAGGCAAGAGGAAACCAGGAAATGAGGTGGAAGGTTTGGTTTTGTTTTTTGTTGGCTTTTCTTTTACAAGTTTCTATTCAGGTTTCAAACCTACAACCATTTAGTACTGGAAAAACAATGGACCTCTGTAGTCTAGGGAACCTAATAGGAGGGCAGCCTGTATTTCCAAAAAGACAGGAATTAACTATCATTTCCTCCTGAAATAGCTTAAATTCTTCAAAAAGTAAGCTAACGTCAGTAGTCCTTGTCCAGCTGTCCTTTGTCATCAGAATTCAGTAGGCTCCTCAAAGCGAGCGTCTCTTTCTGAAACGCAGAAATAAGTAATCTCTAAAGCAATCTCTAAGGTGCAACTGGAAACATTCAAGGCCTTCAGATCATGGCTGTCATTCCTTTCCTAGGGCAGCCTGGCAGGCGATTTCACATGTCAGATGTAGTCTGAGATGGTCAGATACGCAGCATTGTGTTCTTTCAGCAGGTACAGGAAAGTACACAAATGCATTCTTTCCAGCGAGAGAACAAGATTAAATTGAATCCACATGAAGCATTGTGCAATTAAAATGAATGTCACTAGACAACATACTGTACTCAATGAACCATATGGCTGAATGATACACTCTGGGTTTTGTAACCACTGGGAGATGTGCAGTTCCATCTCTGTAGCGTTAATCCTCTGACCCTCCAGCTGAAGTCCAGAAGAATATGTTCCAGAATTATGTCCAGTTCAATTTTATTTCCCACTGCAGTTGTTTTGTGTGCATCTTCTTCTAAATAGCACAGCCAGATAGCAGGATAAAATACAGCCACTTAGCTGGGCAGACAAACCTTTGTTCCACGGTCTGATGCCAGATTTTCTCAGGTAAGAGATGTCTTTAACAGTAGCACAAGATGCAGGTCTGTTGTATTCAAAGATTTATTTCACCTCTGGATAAAAACCTCCTTTTTGTTTGTGTTCTCAGACCAGTTGTTTAGCATGAGTGTTGCATAGATGTACAAACTGTGGTATCTTTATACTGTCCCTTAATCCTCATTCTATTTTGAACACTGTAAACGACCCAGTGAGTCTTCAGGAAGCATCTGGTGTTTTAAAACTTGAAAAAAGAAGAAGGAAAGCTGTCTTGCACAGTCGAAGGCAACCAAAATTCCATCTCATTGAACTTCTCTGGCTCGATTCAAGCAAAGCAGCAGACTGGAACAAGGTATTGCAAATATATGCATTACAGCAAGTGCAAGGCTGACTAAGCACAGGCATGGGTGCAATCATGTAGTTCCATTATGTAGGTTTATCCTTCAGCACGTAACTTTGATTACTGCAGACTGAGTTACTTCAGACGTGAGCACCTGCCTGTGTATCGTCTCAGAAGGAAGTCAGCAGCCTTTGCATTCTGTGTGAGTATTTGCTTTGTGCTTTATAGATTGGTGGGATGTCTGGTTTCGCAACTGTGTGTAATAATTACTCCATTTTCTTGTTTCTCGACGTTCTCTAACTGCAGGTAAATAAGTCAGCTCCGTTGTAATGACAGAAGAGGCAGGATGTCTGTTAAATAGTAACTTTCTGAAATGGCAAAACCCACCTCAAAAAGGAGCACAGATAAAACCCGTGCCAAATAACCACACTTTGTTACCGATTCCTGGCGGCCAGGTTAGGCACACTGACTGCTCACCTGTGCTGCCTTTTCTCCCCACAAAGGCACTGGGTTCCCAGCCTGGCCTGGGCCAGTGCTCACCATGCTCCAGGGGCAGGATTCCATAGATCACTGCTCAACACTTCTCCGGCAAAAGGCAGTTTTTTCTCAGTCCCAGGTTGGCTGCGTTGCGTAAGCTGATGCTGTAGTGCTCTTGTTTACTGTGCTCTGACTCAGCCGTCCCCAGCGCTTCCCCCTCGTGCAGTCTGGGCTCACACTTCTATCGTATTGCGATCAACATCAGCGTTTGAAATGGAAAACCGAGAGGAAGGCGCGTGTCCCGCCCGCTGCTCGCACCCCTCCTCGCCTCCAGCCTTACCTTCACCCGCACCTCACAGCCCTGCAGGCGCTCCTGGGCAGCACTTGCACGGCGGGCATTGCAGGGGACATGCGTGGAGGGCATGCGGGGAGGGCAGCAGCCGGAGTGCCTCACCGCTCCCGCAGCCCATTGCCTCCCAGCCCCAGTTCTGCATGCTGCACTTGTTTTTCCTTCAGTGACTTACTCACCACTTTGCGCTCGGCTTGGCTGTGCGAGGCCCCTCCCTTTGCCTGTTTACAGCCCCGCTCAAGAAGCAAGAGGCTGGGCTTCAGCCACTGGGTTTCCGATTTACTGCCCAGAACGCTTGGGCTACGGCAGCAATCAGAGCTGTTGGGGGTTGTCATCTGTGCTCAGGTTCTCTGGGGACAACTGGGAGCCCATTCCCTGCCCTGCAATCCACCTCTCTTGCTCAAGAGCACGTGCTTTATTTTTAACCTGTGATAAGAATATACGGCTTTGAGGTTTCACTTTGACAGGCCATACGTCCTGAACAGGCAGTGGTTGAGCACATCGTGCTAAGAAGCATCCTGCTGCTTGTCCTGCTCGCAGGGTGAGCTGGGTAGGCAGGTTTCTGGGCACTGACGTGGAATTCAGAGATTGCTTCAGGATATGACAGGGTCCTCGCTTTGTGATGGTGTTATAGATCCCATTGTCTTTCCTTTTTTTGAGAAGTTGGAAAGATGGCTGAGCTCACAGTGTTTGCGTGTTGCACACAAGCAGTGATGCGTGTGCGTTCCCTCTATCCTTAAAATGGATTTTCTTTTGAAGAGTTTCTGAGCTGTAGGTTGATCGTTAATGGTGTGCTGAATTTTGTATCCCGCTGTAGCCCCCTCTTGCTGTCCAGATGGTTAGTTTAGTAAAGAAATGCTTTTGTCTGCTTGACCTGTACACGACAGAGCCCTTAAACGGACCATCCAACCTCTGAATATTCTTTTTTCACAAACTGTAATGTCATCATAAGCCATATGTAGCTATAAAGCTGTTGCCAACAAATGAAGTCTCTGCAGATGCTGAGCATTCATACCTTGCTCAGGCCCTATAGAGTTCCCAGAGGATCTCTTAATTTCTGCAGGGACTGAAAGCAAAACGTGCTGCGTGGGGAAGCATTGCAGGACTGCAGGGGTTTGCAGAAGCAGAAGACTGGAAGTCTTTGCCAGAAGTGTTGCATGATCCATGACTTAGCAGGTTCTGGCTACTCATCAGGGTCTGTAAAGTGCATTTAGAAAGTGACATGCTAAGTATTATTTATGGATTACTCCTTAAACATTTAAATAGTGGATGATAGGTATTTCAGAAGAATAGCACACCTGCCATTAGTTGTGCCCCAGGGGGAGCAGGCTCTGAGCTCTGAAGTGTGAGAGAAAGCCGTCTCACATCGCTGTTACCTCCAAGTCTGCACTACGTGACGTTTCTTTCAGCTTACCAGTTGGTATACGTGTCGTAGGGGTTAACAGAGGAGTCGTTGGCTGGCTGTACAGAAAGACAAAACTAGATTGTCCAGGTTAGATGAGAGGGGAAAAATGCTGCAGTGCAGGCAAGTAGGATACCAAATATTCTTCTGTTGTGTGGCTGCTGAGCTGCTATTGTTTGGAATATAATGATACGGCTCAGATAAAATGCTTTAAACATTAGTGTAGAAGAAAATCCTGCTTGATACTGGGTGCTGGGCTGAGAAACAGGCCTCTGCCAACCCCATCATTTGCGTCTTCGTGGTGCAATCATTGACCAGTTTGACGGGTGGTATGCTTATAATTGATATCAGTTTCATTTTATAATGTAGTTGATCCCATGCAGTACAACGCGAAAGAAGCCATGAGTGGATTACAGTAATAACTGATGCATAAAGTAGCATTAAATCTGACATCCTGCCTGGGATGCTTAAAGCATACAAACAAAAGAGCAGGAGCAGATCAATGGGGGTGGGGTGGTTTTCTTCCTCTTGCAGTACTGCTTTCCGTTCCGGTCCTGGCAGAGGGAGCATGAGGTTCTTCAGATGATATTCTTCACTTCTTTCTTCTCTCATTCCTTTGGGACTTCCTGGGCTGCCTTAGATGCATTCTTAGGCATGTCAAGCCAGCAATGAGAACGGAATTCTCAGAAAGGATGGGTGTATTTCCATCACACGGGGAGTGAGCACACAGTTGCTCGTGCTTCTGAAGTCACTCTTCACACTGTGCTTCGGTCACCCTGTGAGATTGCTCACCCATCTCACTGCTTTTTCAGAAATTCTAAACAAACATCTGCTTGAGAACACTTCACAATTCAGCTCCTTCCCATGGGCCCCTCTCTTGTGATGTGAAGTCTTTTGCTGTTCTGCAGATGTTTGCAACCACTGCAATCTGTTTGTTCCTTTATTCCATAGGCAGCATCATTGTGGTAAATCATTGCATTGCAGCTACAGCGTAATTCAGAACCCACTTCTGCTGCCTGGTAGCAACCTACCAACCATAAGTGCAGTTTTTCACTTCCCTTTCAATGTTTTCTTTACGTTATTCTATTACTGCTGTATAAATATATGTAGTGCCCTCCAAATGCAAAATATTAACAAAGTGCCATTAGCACACTTTGTTTAGATTGTTAATCTCTTTCTTGGGAACCTGAGTTCACTTAAGGGCACATCAGAGCTAAGCTGTCTGCAGATTGCCCTGCAGATCAGTATGCATCAGGTGAGTTCAGGTGCTCCTTTGGAAGAAAAAGGAAAATTTATTTTTAGCTAGTGGCAAAGTAAGACTTGTGAGGGAGAGAGAGCCCTGCACTAAGGGTGCTGCAGATTGAGCAGGAGGAGCCCCAGCAGAGACAGCTGCTGTCTGCCAGGCACATCTGCCTTCATGCAGTTAAGAACCCAGCCCCAGCAGGAGCTGCACTGCCAGCAGTGCTCTGCGTGCTCAGCAGCAGCTGCCCAGGGCTCCGCAGGGGTTAAGTCTGTCACTTGCTTGCTGTCCCTTATCTGAGTGCCCAAATATCAGATGAGTGAGTCTGACTGCTCTCATGCTCCACCTCTTCCTGACTTTGCTTTATCTCTGAATTCCGATAGAGCCTCTGTGTGGAAATCTCACCATCCCTTGTCTGTAACATCTGTGTGTGATGGGGAGGGCTTTGCCACAGGGCGAGCAGTGCAGCTCCTAATGCACAGCGAATGTCTTGTGCTGTGAGGTGGGGTCTCTTTCTGCTCGTACAGGAAGGCCAACCTGCCCAGCAGAGTGCATTGCATGGATCAGCTGAGATAGTGGCTACCAGCATTTGAAACACAGATGTTCTTTTTGTGTGTGTGTGTAAAGATCAGATCATGGAGACATATATATATATAAACTTGAGGAAAGAGAAAATTATAAAGCATCTTTATGCTAAATATCTCCACTTAGATCATAGGTGCAAATTTACATGTGGTTGGATCTCTGAATCTCCAGCATTGCTCAGGATTGCAGGAGCAAGCAGTGTGTATGAGCTGAGTGTTATGATTTAAATCAGCATCACTCTGTTAAAGAAAACCAGTCCTTGCCTATCAAAATTAGTGTGAACTATCCCTATTCTTTGTGGACTGAACTTGCTGCAGGGCAGTGTGAGAGGCAGGGATCCTGCTGGGATGGCTGTGAGCGAGCTCTTATCTTAACTCTCCTTGCTGGCTTCTCCCATGCTCAGGGCTTGTGATGGGAAACGCTGCTCAGAGCTGGCAGCATGGAAGCATTCCCTGCAGGTATTCTCCTGCCTGATTGGCAGGAAGCACAGATGGTAGTTTTCCTGGAAGCTCTAACATCATGCCATTTCCTACTAGAGGCACATGTGAAAGCCAACACCTTGACTGATCAATAAGGCATCGTGTTGGCTGCAGAGGAATCTCTTGTGAAACACTCAGGCTGCCAGGAGCAGGTTTCTCGTAAATGCAGAAATATTGACATAGCTCTTTCCAAGATAACAATAAGTATGAAACTGGTTTGAGTTTGGAGTTCGAAGAGAATGGTCTGCCCCTTAGCAGAGCTCTACTATGGCTGAAATGACTTCAAGATTTGTCATTTGAAATGACATCCGTTGATGATAAACAGATACCTTCCTGATAATTGTCAGCTAAAGTCTGAGACCTCTTGTTCCTGACACTCCTGTGGCTTTTGATTTCTTCTGCTCAATGAAGGAAATGCCATTTTCCAGCTGCCTCCTTGAGATGAACTGGCATATTTACTGATTTAGTTTTACTTCACGTGTGATTGCTGAATACAGTATTTTAACTGAAGGTTTTAAGGAGGGCTAGTACAATATTAATGCTGACATTAGGATGACTGTACTTACGAAGATCTGGAGTAGGAGTTTCATTTAAAAGGAGCTTCAAATTAAACAGGGCATCTCATTGGCACAAAAGGCTCAGATTGGGCCACCTATTGCTTGTCTGCTGCAGCTCCCCTCTCCACTACACCAGTGCTGGGTGGTTTGCCTGCTGTTCATCAACATTTTCAGTTGATTGATAGTGTTAATCGCTTATAGGGCTCCCTACGTGTATGGAACAATCCATCAGACACCAAGGAGGCAGCGCTGACCCTGATGGCTGTCTGTTGTAGGACGTTTGCTGGGCACTGGAGACGTGGCAGTGCTTGGTGTGCCTTCATGGGCGTGCAGGTGGGAGTTGCTTCCTCAGGCATTTTTAGCAGTCCTTCTGTGGGTATCAGTATGAGGCTGCACAGGTGTTTCCAATGGCAGAAACCAAAAGCAGGTCATGGGGGGAGAGAAGTGTGCAAAGGAGTCTTGAGTCTCTGTAACCCAGGGTTCTCTGTGTGGAGTCCCTCATTGCAGAAACATCAGTGAAATACTTATGGTGAGGGTACTACTGTGACACCTGCTAGCCCACGTTCTGTCCAAACCACAGGATTTTGAGAAGCACAGATTAGGGTTTTTACATGTCCTTGGGAAGACAGCCTAATAAATGACATTAAATAAAGGCTACTGCTGACTAATTGTAGTGATTCAAGTACCATTAAGCAATTATTTGTCCTTTGAGCAGATTTAGCTGTATACATTTTAAGAAATCTTCCAAAGCACAACCTGTGTAGCAGATTTTGTTACTGCAGAGCTGTATAAAGCCTTGATTATAAATGCACCTTGAGCGTCTGCTTCCTTCTGTGCTAATGGGTGGAAGCCTGAGGAGTAATTAGTTTGTCACGGAGCCAGTTTCTTAGTAATGATTGATACATGGTTGTTGTTACATGGCTCACAGATACAGGGAGCACACCAACACTACACCACTGTTTGTAGGAGGTCACTGGAGCTGACTGGTCCATCCTCAAGTACGTGAGCACTGTGTTTTAGCTGCTGTGGAAAACACACTGATATTCTGATAAAGGCGTATGTGCTGTTCAGACCCTGAAGTGAGCAGCTAAAGTGAATCATTCTGATGTACAGATCATGAAGGCAGGCGTCCACATGAATCACTTTGTCCAGACATTTGATTAACTTTTTTTTTTTTCATAATTTCAAAATCGATTCAAATTCTGTTGGAATCCATAGGGTGCTGCTTTGGCTTCAATCATTGGGCCAATCAAATACGTTCAGAATGTGATGCTGGTGTAAGAAATAGCGTGCTGCCTTTTTGTGCTGCTTTAGCATTTATAGAAAAGGGACGTAAAGTTCAGCAGGCAGAGCCCTAAAGCGAAGTAGGTCTTGTGCTAAGTGCAGTAGAAAACAGATTTCAAATATTGTGGTGATTAGCATAGTTAAAAATGCTTATGGAGGCTGAAAAGGACAGCAGTCATTCTGCTTATTCAGAGCTTCTGCTGAAAGCAGGACATTTTTGGTGCTTTGATGTTTGCTTTTGGCTTACCTTCTTTTATAATAGAAATGAAAATGCAGCTTAATTGTAATTAATTAGTTAATTAGCAGTGTCTTTTAGCTGCTTTGCAGTAATTTTTCACAGTATGGTTTGCTGCGTGCCTTTTTGTTGTGCCACGAATAGAAGATTCACAAGTATCTCACTTTCCCTGGCAACTTTGCTTCTTTATTAAAGACTAATCAGAGTAATATCTGATCGATTGCTCTGCTATATCTCTGCCATTCAGGATTTAATATAAAGTAAAAAATTAAGATCTAGTAACTAGTAAGAAAAACTTAGAACACATATGTAGAAGAAGCAGTAAATGAAAAGCCCAGCATAATGAGTAAGAGAGTGAAAACTGCTGTGCCCAAGGAAGCCCACTGTGACTTTCCTTTGGACGAGCAGATCTAAGCAGTAGCATGGCACATTTCTACATCAACGTTTTTCCTGAAGAACTGCTCTCTAAAAACTGACCACTGGTTTGTAACGATGCAGCTGTTCGTTTGCACTAACCCAGAGCTCGTATGCATTAACATGAATTGTTCCCAGACTCAGAAAAAAAGCAAAAGCATTCCAGAAGGCAAACTGTTAAGAATCTCACCTGGTAGGCACTGCCCTGCTGTTCCTTGAAGGCTGGCAGAAACATTTTGTCCATCAAGTCAGAACCCTTCCAAGGTAAGCTCAGCAGAAACTCCGACCTCTCATTTCTCTAGCAAGAGTAAACAATAGGGAGGCTTAGCAGCAGCCCGCTGACGGCTGCACCAGCCCTGTTCATGGCACCGAGTCTGTATTTACATGTGACTTCCCCTGCACATACATACACATAATCCTTTAAGCTTCAGCTGCACGCTGCTATTGGCGGAGAGGGCAGTTGCAAAACCGCAGCGATGTCGCGGCGCGGTTACGTCGGAGGGGTGCAGGGGTGTTGGTCACAGGGCACAGTGCTGCCAGGAGCTCTGTTCTGTGTGCCACCGTGTGACCACGCGAGGGTTTTGTTGTTGTTTCTGAAGTACGAACTGGAAGGATGTGACTGTGGTTCAGGAATAGCCCAGCCCTTGCTGGAGTTGCATAACTAGCAACAAATAGTGTCTGCATCCATTGGAGGAGCTGCTTTTGTACCAGAAAGGACTTTTTGCCAGGGAAGTAGCTATTCTGCAAAGCTGTGCGTGCTAACAGCATAGCAAACCCTGGTCATAGTGAGCTGAACTTCCCTTAGAGCTGCTCTCACAGCTGTATTTGTCAGGAGCCAAACCCTGCCCAGCTCTGCAAAGCACTGCTGCGCAGCAGAAGCCTGCAGCACCCAGCTGGCCTGGGAGTTTAAACAGAAAGCTGCATTAGACCTGAATCAGAGCCAACCTGTATTTGAAAAAATACTAAAATATAAACCTCAGAATTATTTTAAGTATTCAGAAAGAACACTTTGATTTAAAAAAAAAAAAAAAAAAAAAAAAGGAAAATGCTCCACTCCATCATTCTTACTTTAATGAGATTGTAGGTAAATGTAAATTCCTTTCATTTGAATAAAAAGAGTGTAATATCATGATTCTATCTTAGCTGGAATACAAATTGCCGCTAAATAATTTGCTTTGTAAAACTGTAATGAAGAATTAATTTATATTTTTCTCCCTGCCCACAGCAGAGAAGCGCAGTGGATGCTTTTGCTTTATTAACCCAAAAGGAGCTGACGCCTAAAATGAATGACGAATGTGTACATAATAGACATATACATGTCTGCACCCTGCTCTGTGGTGCTGCAAAGATGGAGGCACGGCGTGTTTGAGGTGCTGTCATCTCTGACAGCTGCTACAAACTGACGGGCAGCTCTGCTCTGATTTTCTATTTGTGGAAGCTAAGTGAGACAAAGACAAATAAGTTCTGTTCGGTTTTGTTCACCAAGGTTGATCTTTTAGGAGTGCTTGATACAGTAATTCAGCTTTAGGTAGAGTCACTGCTTAGGGTGGATTAAGCAATTCACAAGGGTAACATAAAAGTAGTTATTGAGGACTGTGGTTGCTGGGGTGTTACTCTTGTGAGCTGAAGTGGCTTTGTTGAAGCATCACTGTGGCATCAGTAAATTAGTGGGTGTGTGTCTGGACTTTGCTCCCATGTAAAGTTGTCCATAAGGAATAGTTATTTAACTGGAAGAGTTGTAAGAACCTCAGCGTGCTTTTAGTCCAAGCTGAAATGGTGCCTTCAGAGGCTTGCAAACAGCCCATCACCTGGTATGCAGTAGAGAGGCTGCAGTGTGGGCAGGTATCTCCTTGTTCCATTGCACAGATGCTTGCAGTCACTGATGGATGCTTTTTCCTGTTTTTCAGTATAAGTGTTGAACTAAGAAATAACATGAAGGGAATCCACTCAGGACTTGTGTTATCTGTGTTTTATCTTAGTATGAGAATTCAGCAAGTTCATATTTGGCTTAACGTGCCCCAAAATGCTTTGGTAATTGCCTAAAATAAATAAACTGTATTTGCAAATCAGCTGAAGCAAGCAAGATTTCTCAGCAAATATCAGATGAGTTGCTTTAGAGATGTCTTTTGTATGAGCACAGCTTGTTGCCCCTTTAAGGAAAGCACTTGTACCTGAGCTGCAGCCCAGTGGTTGCACACTAATCCTTCACCAGCAGTGACTGCTTTGGGCATTTCAAACAGCTTCTCCCATAGGCTGTGGTGAAGCTGGCAGCCCTGCTTGCAGCATCAGCAGTTTGGTTTCAGAAAGGACCACGGAGGTGTACTTTTGTAGGGTGCTTCACAAGCAGCTCAAGCTGCTGAGACAGGTGCCTGAGTGTAATATCCTAACGCCAGCTCCACTGGTATGGAGCAGTGCAGAGCAGTGGGAGAGCAGCGATAGCATCTGTCCCATCACAGAGCCTTCCCCAGCTGATGTGACTCAGGATGCTGATGTGGTTTTAGTGACAATCCCTCAGACCTGCTAACCCAGCTTTCTGGCAGCGTTCTGAGCTTGTGATTCATTTCAGAAACGTGCTTTTTATTTTCTTTTAAAACACAGTGATTCTGTTTCCAAAAACACGGTTGTATGCTGAAAGCATGGGACAGAAAGTGATTGTGGCATACGAGTGGGAGTGATAATAACGGGCAGGGCAGGAAGGAGTGCTTCTGTCTTCTCTGTTCAGGAGATTTTTCACTCAGGCTCATTTATACCTGACCTCTAATCTGCACGGCCAGAGCACTGAAACGCACTGCTGGGTGGGTGTCTTAGGGACCACAATGGTGTTTGTCTGCATGTTTTGTTTCTGCATACTTTGGATAATTTTATGAGCTATTGTTTGAAAATGTCATTAGATATTAAGTCAGTTTATTTAACCATTGTGTGCTAATCCAAACATGCAGAATATAATACCCTGCTCCTGACCTTTCCCTGCCACCGGGCTCTCAGAAGTTCTTTTTTCTGCCGACCTCAGGTGGTTGTGAGGGGGAACAGCTTTCACCCTCTGCTTGCTCTGCAAAGACCACAGGTTTTGCACCTGCAGGTGCTACAGCTTGCTTCCCAGCAGGGGAAATGGCACAGGTGCTGTTTAGGCAGGGCAGAAGCACAGCCCAGCACTGTCTTCCTTGATAAATACTGGGGTGCAGCTCCTCGTCCTTAAACACATAAAGAAATCTTAGACCTGAAGCAGCAGGGTTGCATGCAGGGCTGCAGGCAGCTACAGGGATTTCATAGCCAGCTGACCATGAAGCACCTCCTTACTTCTAGGGTCTGCTTGGTTGGACATTACCTATCAATTCCCTCCAGATTATGGGGAAAATTCTTGCACGGAAATCTTTTAAGATAAGGCTATGGTTGAGAAACTGTATCTTTTAAATGATATTAATTTAAAAATAAAACCTCTATCATATGCTTCAAACTTCAGAAAGGAGTTAAAGCATCATTCCCTCTCGTTACTCAATTTCATATTGACACTTCTGCTCTAAGCTGATTTGAAAATACAATTTATTAATGAATCTCTCTCCCAACAGGTATTTTGATTGTATGGATCTGTTGTATTTGATGTTAATAGCAAGCTTTAGGGGGAAGAAAAACCAGGGGGAGAATGCTACCAAAATGAATAAAAATTGGACTGTTTGTACCATGATAAAATGAGGTAATTACAGCTATAAAATCCTGTGCTTCAAGAATGAAAACAAACAGCACACACACTATGTGGAAATGGGAGAGCCATGATATTAGGATAGATTCCTTGTCATCTTTTCTCCGTAATTTTTTTTAATTATGTGGGGATTTTTTTAATTAATTTTTTTTTGTTATTAAGAACTAAAACTGTTGGGAATGTTCCTGGCCGCTTTGCAAGAAGAGAGGACTTGGTTTACAAACATTGTAGCCCAGGAAAATATTTGGGAAGCAGTAACGTGGTGTTTGGATACTACTGCTAGGAGCAGCTTTCAATGCATTTCTTATGCAGCGTTGCAGCCATCTGGCCAGTAGGGGTCCATTTGTCTGTTAACAAATGAAGATTTGTTAGCCTGTCCAATTTGGAGGCAGTCCACTTAAAATTCACTTCCAGGCTTGCTCTTCATTTGAGCATAAAAAGTCATTAAAAAAAAAAAAAAAAGCATGTCAGAACAAAGGTTTAATGCACCAGCTGCATACAGCACAGTAGCAGCACGGGCTGTTAGGTTCCCTTAATTGAAAGCTATTTGGTTTCCTCTGACACAGGCTGGGCTGGTGTTGCACAAACCCTATCAGATCGGTCTGTAAAGTACAGCATTTTCTGTGGAGCCTCCAAAATCCTGCTACAGACAGGACGTGTGTCCTGCTCTAATGCCCAGTAGAAATAAAAGGCTGGAATTATATACCACTAACTTGCTTAATTAATTGCATGTCTCTGTAGTTGAGCTGGAAGGGTGGAAAGCATTGCTTTAAAGACAAGCCTACAGAACAGGTGAGTGAGCGGCCGCTTGGGTGCCTTCAAAGGGGAACACCCAACAGGGCAGGCAGGGAAAGCTGCTCCTGAGCTCCATCCTTCCTCCTGGCAGCCTGGGGCTCACAAGGCAAAATGAGCTGGAAATGCCTCCTTCCTGTTCTTAGTTACAACCAACCCCCAGCCAATAAAGCTGGAGGTTGAGCGGCCCTGTGATGTTCTCTTATTAACCTGATGTGGGTACTGAAAGGACCTTCCCTGCCTTTGGTGGTTTTCCCTTTCTGGCCAAGGGCGAGCCCTGCTGCAATCTCTGGATGAGGAGCAGTGCAGCCAGCTGGAGCACGCAGTCACACAGCACCTGTTGGCCACTCAAACCTTTGCAGTCACTCCAGATTTGCACTTCTTTCTGCTAAAGCAACAGAACACGTCTTTCTTTCTGCCCCATTCTGTTTGTCATTTTTCTCTCTCCTGCAGCATCAGTGCGGTTGATGAAGACAAAAGCATGAAATGTAAGTTTTTTCAGAATGGCACAGTTATTTCTTTAGGATAAGCTGGAGCTCTCAGAATTGTGCCCTCGTGCAAATCATCCATTGTAAGCTTTGCCTTTCAGTCGTTGCACCACATGCCGTGCATTGACCCCAAGCTGCTGGATTGCTGTCTGCTTCCGTCGCTGATTTCTCCCACTGCTCTGTCCATGGCTTTGCTGTGGCTCTGGGACTTCAGTTTGGGATTTGCAAGTTCCCTGTGCTCTGGATTATACAAGTATGTCGGTGCCCTTCCCTTGTTTTCAGGTGTCAGCAGTAAATGATCATCTAAAGCAGGATTAGGAGGCAAGTTTGAAGGTAGCTGTTGCTGATGATGTAATTATTAAAAAAAAGGATCAAGAGGGAGTTTATGCATTTAGCACTACCAATTTTTACACTTATATTATGTGCAATTACACCTGCACTAAGTGTGAAACTCTGAAATGTCATCTGTGCCCAACTTGTACAAAACTTTGTCATTAGCACTGTGAGAATTAAGTCAGCTCGTGTAGTCAGCAGCAGCAAATATTGTCAGACAGTGTATAATGGAAATCTGTGAGAGCCAATATTTAATGTCTTAAAATGAGAATAGCATCCAGGGTACCTTTTGAAATCGCTTCACTTGAATTCAGTATATATTCAAAAAATGTTAAGGTAAATACTATGGTATTTTTATCTGATAGCTTAAAATTAATCTTTGGATTACTTTTTTTTTTTTTTTTTTTCCCCCAAGAAAGAACCTTTGAGTAATGGAGAAACAGGGGATTCATATTGCTATCACCCTACAACATGACACTGAGAGAAGAATGAGTTAGAAATAATTCCATTTTCATGTTTAAACCATTTGAATCCCAAATGCTTTTAAATTAAGTGCTGTATGCCTTGACACTGCAAGTTAACTTTGGGTAGTTTAATACGTATATAAAAACCAGGACAAAAGCCCACTGAAATGTGTAGGTCTGGCGTGGTCTGGGCTTCCCTCCCACAGCTGCTTCCAGGGCTTTTCCTTATTGCTGAGCATTTCAGAGTGCTGCTTCCAACTCAGTTATGTGTATGTTATGTAAATGACAGAGCAGCACCAAACTTCAGACCATCAGTAGCTTTCCTTTGCTGTGTTTGGGAGATCTCTGATGTTTTTAAAGCTCCCTGCTGGGTAATCACAGAACATCCATCAGTTTAAACCGAATTCAAAGAGTATCACAAAGTTACACCTGCTGAAGTCTTTAATTAAAGTGACTTAATCTCTAGCAATCTCTACATACATAGGCAGAAAGTAGCTGTCTTTAAAATGTACTTTGAACTGCCATTCATCTAGAAATCAAAGATTTGTAAATGAAACTTGGTGTGCTAGACGTGATGAAGTTGGACTGGAATGCCTTCTTGTTGGCATAGCCTGGTTTTCCTGGTGCTGCCAGCCCTGGGAGTGTGTTCTTGTTGAGAATTATTTATAGAGGGTGAACATTAAAAGGCTCTCTAAAAATAAATGTATCAACCTTATATCATCTTAAAAATATTCAAATATAGATTTGGGCACGTAGTAGAGAACTGCTCCTCCCATTAGTGAGTACTTTTCTGCCATTAAGCAATTGCAGTGTCTAATTAGTTGTTATTTTGAGGTGTGATTATAAAACTTGTATTTCTTTTTATTGTGTTGTTTTTTTTTGTTTGTTTGTTTTTTTTAATCTGGTGAAGTGGGTCAGACATCTGAATGCTGTGTAATGATTATTCTTTCTCTTTCCTGGGTGCTGTCGTTAGCTGGATCTGCTTAATTCAGCCCTCCCTCCTTGCTGGCAGTGGCAGCAGATGGCCTTCACTTTCTTTTCTGTGTTAAAAAGAGGTTGGAAGGTTCCATCTCCTCAGCATTAAAGGCTGATCTTAGGATCACTGAGGTTGGAAGAGGTGACTGAGATCAGCTAGTCCAACCTCTAGCCCGTCACCCCTGTGGCCTTTGTTTGGTGGATACCCTTTAGCGTTAGTTCCTCCTTTTTCCCAATTCTCAGGCTTTCACCTACAGAAGTCCTCCAGTGTTACTGAACAAATGCACAGACATTCTTGGCTATATGCTTTGTCTGTTACAGATGTGCTGAGTTCAGTTACTACCAGCAGTGAGTGCAAGGGAGCCCAAAGGGAGATGAGCCTTTCTTGATAACGCTGCGTTCTCAGACATCAGCTCTGAGATGTTTAAGACATTTGGTTTTGATTCTCCTTCGACCGCCTGCAGAGCTCACCAAACTAGTTTGGGCTGAGAGGAACAAGGCAGTGCAGAGAGCTTTGGCTTGCTTTAAATGTGGGTAGTTGTGCTGTTAGGATGCAGAGTTACATTCTCAAATGCTGTGTGCTTGGCTTTTTTCTTTTCTCTCTCTTTTTTTTTTTTTCTTAGACACTTTCTCTTTCCCTTTGTACTCTGTTTTGTTTAGAGTGATAGCTTTCCAATATTTTTGTTTGGGATGCTGTTATCTCTTGTTTATAAACTTCTGAAGGAGACAATTATGTGTGTCCCTCCTGGGGTCTAATTCTACTGTAATGTAAAGGACCCACTGCAGCAGTTGAGGAATCCTGGTGCTTTGCCCCAGGAAAATGAGAGCAAACACCTCTCAGAGCTGCACTCAGGGAAGGGAGCTGAGCCATCAGCTTTATATCTCCTTGTGCAAAAAAGCCCTTTGTGCAATTCTGCTATGCAGAGGCATGGGGAGTTTTTCATGGCTTTAGCATCTGGCCAGCGAGCTCACACTGCTGCAGCTGTGTCCTGCAGGTAAGGAGCCTCTTCTGGGTCAACTTCAGCTTCTGCAATGGCAGACTTACCACTGTCTTTTGTAACAATGGCCCCTAAGAATGGAGCTGCGTACACTGAAAGCATTTATGATTGGCCTTGAGTGAAGAATTTAAAGGAGAAGCTTGTCTTGTTCTAGCTGATATCTTACTCAGTATATCCCTTCTGTCGTTATACATGGAGTAGACTGTATGGTGATTGTGGTTGAGTATTTTAAAGTAATAGAAAACAGACAGAAAAAATTGTTGCATGTTTTAAAAAAATCATAAAATGAAAGAGGAAGTGCATCATTTATTATAACACCATGTAGGCTAATGAAAAACATACTGTGGGCTGGAAATTTGTAAAGAGCTGAGCTCCAAAAGTTTCCATTCCCAAAAATGCCTCGGGGCCTCCGGCTGTAAGCTTGTGGCTAAAGGGGCCCTATGGTAAACTGACATAAAAAGTAACTACTCCATAAACATTCAGCTCCTGTTTCACAATAGCTGGAAATAAGGTTTTAGAAAGTGTTGCCTATTGATACTGACTATACTTTATCAAAGTGAAAGGAAGGGAGGCAGTGCATTTACGGCTTGAGTATCAAATTGGGGATTAAGCAGTGGGGAGATGGTTGTTGGGTGCAGAAATGTTGTGTTCGCTGTACGGAGGAGAAAATGAAGAAGTTGAAGTGGTTTGCCGAGAGCTGCGGAGCAGCACTCAGTGCTGGCAGGGCCGGTGTTAGCATTAAATAATTCCTGGCTCTGGTCCTTGGCTCATTAAGCAGCAAGAGCAGCGCACTCTGGGCAGCCTTTGTCAGTGCGTAAAAGCCTTTCATGTGGGCTGTGGGCTTCCAGGGTTAGCTGCTGTGATGGCCTGCTGGTGGAGGTGGAGAGGAGAGCATTATTGCCTCGATTGTTCCTGGCAGGGATGGGCAAGCAGCTCGCAGAGATGATGCCAATTCACTCCTCCAGGTGCTGATGTTCCTCCAGTCTGTTTCTGCAGTTTCTCTGGATTCTGGGGGTTCTCTTGCCTGGCAAAGAGTCCTTGAGTGCCTAAGGATCATGGGCTGCATCCCCCAAGTCTAAATTCCCCAAAGCTATAGCTGCAGTACATTGGAGGAATCTCTGTATGAGCCTACATGGGCAACCTGTAGTAAATTTGCCAGTACAGTTTCACAGAAGTAAATAGGAAATAGAAATCGCAATGCTGGTCAATATTTTCGCTGTTGTACATTGACAAAAAACATACAATAATGCCTGTACTCACGTGAGGTGCAGCCCAGAAGAGCGTCACTCGAAGATGGAACCACTGGAAGGGAAAACAAAACAAAAAGGTGGAACATTTGCTCGCAAGTGGTTGAAAAGCAAATTTCATCCATTCTGATAGAGAAATAGGTTTCATTTATCTGTTCCTTCCCACTGTATCACGCCTTTTAGCACTTTTTTAGTGTTTACAACGCACAGTGTTGTATTAAAAAGTCGAGAACACAATTGTTTGCACGTTTGGCATTGGATTGCTGCACGATACTGCCGACTGACACAGCACTGTCGCCGAATTGATGGGGAATGAGTGAATCACTGTGGAGTCAATGGCTGTATTTACATCTTTGAGGTGAGTTGAGGTTCCTGAACAAAAGCTGTGTATTGATCTGAAGATAGAAACACACAGCTTCCTTCTCACTGACAGCTCACGTGTGCTGGGTGAGAGCTGAAGCAGAGCCCTCCCAGTATGAAGTATCTGACACAGAACGCGATGCTGTGACAGATGTCAGTTCTGTTGTTACTGCACAGGGCGGTGGTTTGGCACACTGTGTTATGCTCCATCACTCGGGTCAGCCAGGATGTGTCTGCTCCTTTGTGCAGTGGGAAAAGTGTTGGAGAGAGTTAAGGTGAGTGAGCTGCAGGGGGGGATGTGTGGATGTGCGGCTGCTCAGAGCGTGGGCAGCATTTCAGTGTGCTGATGTGACTTATCTAAAGGAGAGGCATGAAGTAAAGCACGATTTATTATTATTTCCTATAGTAAAGTAAAAATAAATAAATACATTCATAGAGTTGCTCATGTTGGAAAAGACCTTAAAGATCAAGTCCAACCACAACCTGACCATACCACCCTGATTTTAACAACCCTCCTCTAAGTCACGTCCTGAGCACCACATCCAGATGGTTTCTAAACACATCCAGGGATTGTGACTCAACAATTAAAGAGGTTTAAGCATTTTAGCTTAGGTAAATGAATGAACCCATGGTATCAAACTATAAAGAAAGATTAATTTGTTCGAGGGTACTTAACTGTGGCTGAATGTTGAGGGAAATGGAATATCTCCAAAGAAAAGTTATAAGATAGCATGCTGCACCAGTTCCTGTCTGCAGGCTGACCAGCGCAGCACTGCTCACACTGTACTAACTTTTAATGCCTGAAACATTTTCTGTGTGTGGTTTTACACCCCACCTTTTTTTTTCTTTCTTTTTTTTGCCCTGTCACTGGGTCAGATTTAGAATTCACCACTCCCAGCAGTTGTCTGATGGACGCACACGTTCACACAGCATGGCTCTGGCATCCAGAGAGCTCTGCCCGAGCCTCCGAGCTGCACTGCTCTCGTTCATCCTCCCTGCTTAAAAGACAGAAGGAAAAGCATCTCCGTTTGCAGTAGATGTGGTGTTGTGTTTGCTGGCACTGTGGCTGTGTGGCATTGGAGCCCCTCTGTCCCCTGATGTGGAGCTGGGCCGTGGCAGGGCACTCTGCAGGCAGCCTTGCTCGCTTGGCATTGCTCTGTACGGCAGGAGAAGCCCTTTTGTAATTAAGTCGCCCATGTGTTTTGCACAGCGCTCAATTCCTGCGCTGTGTGATCGGATGAAAATAAATCAGTAGCAATTGCTTGGCAGCAACCTCCTGCAATCATTTGCTCTGAAGAAACTCAGCCCGCAGTAGCATTAAGTGAAGGGGTTTGGCGAGGACACGAAAACCTTTCTTTTTTTTAATGTTCTCATGGGATCTTTCACTTCCACACAGGCGAGCGCCCGGCTGGGCCCGTGGCCGTGATGTAACACTGCTGTCCACAGGCTGTCCCAGCTGCGGGGTGTCACAACCTCTATTTCCTCAGCTTAGGTTTGCAATCTGACCATATGATTCAGATGAACCACGACTGCCCTCACTTTACCATGATGTATTTGGTTTGAAAATACCATTGTGTGCTCCAAGTTTGAGCTCCTAAGCGAATGAAGCTGATTTGCACTGATGAATGGGCAACGCTTACCAGCCTGATTAAAAAAAAAATCTGCAAGGAAAGCTGACACAATTTTTAACTCATTGGTGCCAGTGGAAATACTTCGTTAACGTAACCTTAAAAAGAAATACAGAAGATTTTTAAGTAAGAGAGGTATTCCTGAAGCTGAGCGTAGCTCTGCAGCAGTACTTGTAAGAGCAATTGCACGTGCTGACAGAGGTGCTGCTGCAGACAGGGTTCAGCACAGAGGCTGAGGAGCAGGACTGGCTCTGTGTTCAAAATGTGATTTCATGTGGGCTCCTGTTCTTGTGCAGCTTACAGACAGGCTTCTGGATCTGAAGGAAAGCCAACTGGATTTGTAAAGATGCTTATCGTATTCCCTGGCCCTGTTCACATCACCAGAAAATATTAAGGCTGACAAGCCTGGCTTGATACGCTTCTCAGTATTTTTCTGCTAGATTACAGTGTGCAGAGCTCAGCCCAGGCACTGGTTTGCAGTCTCTGGAGCGGCAGGCTTGCTGCCCTGGGTGCAGCATTGTAGCCACGTGTGTCTGCTCTGCACTGCAAATGGCAGCACCAGGGTTCGGTGCCTTTACAGGTGATTTATGTGTGATGGAAATCTTAATTTCACCAGCAAACAACTTCAATACAGCAATGTCCTGATTGATTTTTGGTTCCCATGCGCAAAGCATCTCAGTTCCTCCTTCTTGCCCACTCTTCTTGGCATCCTCTGTCCCACTGAGATGGAGGCACATCACAGTTGGGCAGGGGGTTATTTCTTGTTGGTTTGTTGTTCCTTATCAGGGGCAGCTGAGTCCTGGGAAGGCAGGCAGGCAGGAGAAGTGCTGTGCCCAACAGATAGTTCCAGAAAGGATGGAGTGACTTAAAAACGTAGGAGGAGAGAGCTGGCTTTATGTCTGGCATTGGTACATTGCAGCAGTAGAGGTAAGGACTGCAGGAGGGAGGCAGAAGCTGGGATGGAGCGTGTTGCACTCTTCTGAATGGAGAAGCACCGAAGGATTCCTCCCTTCGGTTGAGGGTTGAGCGTTGTTACGCTGAACAGAAGAAGCGGGTTTCACAGAGAGATGGAAGTGGTGCAGCACAATATTGCTACAGCAGGTTTCATTGGCCCACCCCTTTGTTTTGACATAAGTATACTAAAGCTATGGAGAGACGTGAAGGCCAGGTGAGTGCTTCAGACTTGTAGCATTCCAGGTTCACTGCTGCGCTTTGAAGCTTGACTTGGTGTTTGGTGCTTTGTTTGGAGACTTCACCATTTCATGTTTGGTTCTGCCCTGCTGCCATTTCCCTGGTTTTCCTCGTAGAGCTCCAGAAAGCACTGGTGAAGGCAAATGTATGAAGGTTTTGTGCAGTGTCTGTACCTCTCACAGCTACCCATTCTCCTTTTGTCTGCAGTGGGCCCAGTTTCCTCAGTGCTGATATCTAGCATCTTAACATCAAATCTGTAATTAATGCTACTTTAGAAATAAAGACATTTGCACTGTGTTACAGAGTGGCGCTCGGTGTGTCTGTAATATTCCCTATTTGTGCACATACAGATGATGGTTGTTGAATTAAGGGTTTGTAGTACACCTGGTCTCACATTCCGGGGCTGTTTGTTTCCAAAGCTATACACAGAGCTTAGCCTGGGTCATACATTTCTGTAGGTGAAATGAAGGCTGATTAGAATTTTAATACTAAGGAAGGAAATGGTCTTGGGTAGTGCACTACAGAGCAGAAGAGGCCTTCTGTTAATACACAAGAGTATTACTGTTTTCTTAAACTTTGCCTTGCTACCCAATTCCTGCCTGTGCCTAGAAATCATAACTCTGAGGCCCCGTTTGATAATGCTCAATGTGATCCTTGTCCTACTTTACATCATTTCCAGTAGTAAATATTATCTCAATTATAAAACTGCTAGATAATATCCTCGTGCAGCTGAATCATAGGCAGTGCTACAAGCTTTTGTGGATGAACAGAGCCGTGATGCTGGGTCACATTGGCACAAATTGCTTCTTTCTCTCTTTAAATTAGATGAAATCTTTACACTGGATGAAATCAAGGGGTTTTTCTCGTGAAATGCTTTTGTTGTGACTCTGTGTTCCTCTCTTTGTGACATAAACAGAGCTTTGTAAAAGATTGTTGTAAAGGATTGCTGTGTGTCAGCGTGTGCTGCTCATGCTTGTTGCACATTTATGGCAGCGTTACCAGCACAGTGCCGAGTCACATTCTGGCATTAGGACATGAAAACTGATGCTTGTCCCTTGGTATTTTGGAGTGTGTTATTAGCGTGCTACAGCTAATCATTTTCTTACAAGGGGAATGAAAATCGTTCCCTTGTTTAGATGCTACGTGTGTATTTATAGGCCCATAATGCCCAAATAGGGTGGTAAGAGTTGGCTGCTGCTCCTGTTGGTTTCTGTGGTTTTGTTTCATTGTCCAGAAGAAGTGACAACATTCTCAGCTCCGCAGCACCCATCAGTGTGGTTTGTCTGATGAAGTGTGCTATCTGTCTCTTTACTTCCTCCTTTAAAGGTTAGAATTCGTTTGCTATCACGAAGAACTTTTGTTTGCCATTCTCACACCTTTAGAACATCTCAGCAGTGGCACTCAGAGCCGTGTTTGTCTCACTCAGTGCCTTCTGTGCAGTCTGTTTTGCAAGTCACTTCAGGTTGTCTCCCTGACGTGGCTTTGTTATTGCGTTCCATTGGGCACATTTGATTTCACAGCTAAAAGGACTGAAGACTAAATGCTCTTTTGGTATGTGTGCAAGGTGTTTTGCAGCCTCGCTTGTTTAAATTCTGGTTATCAGTCTGGAGAAAGAGCCACGGAAATGCTGCAAAACTTGTCATCTTTTTAGTGGTTTTAGTGGCTCCCTTGCAGCATTTGTTGCATGTAGATTTTTTGCACGTTAGCCAAAATAAGACTGCTTTTATGACTTAGCTTCCAAATGTGTTGAAAGCGTATGTTGCCATGATATTTATTGTACAGCACTCAAATAACTTCATATAGCGAACGTATGCTGAACCAGAACTCATAAATGGCATCTCCCTCACTTTAACTTTTAAAGTATTTCTTAAATAGGAAGAAAGACATGGAGCTCTTGGAGCAGGTCCAGAGGAGGGCACTGAGGTGATCAGAGGGCTGGAGCAGCTCTCCTATGAGGAAAGGTTGAGGGAACTGGACTTGTTTGGCTTGGAGAAGAGAAGGCTGTGGGGAGACCTGATTGTGGCCTTCCAGTACTTGAAGGGAGCGTATAAAGAGGGGAACGGCTGTTTACGAGGGTGGATCATGATAGGACAAGGGGGAATGGTTTTAAACTGAGACACGGGAGATTTAGGTTAGACAGTAGGAAAAAGCTGTTCACACAGATGCGCTGAACAGGTTGCCCAAGGAGGCTGTGGATGCCCCATCCCTGCAGGCATTCGAGGCCAGGCTGGATGTGGCTCTGGGCAGCCTGGGCTGCTGGTTGGTGACCCTGCACATAGCAGGGGGTTGAAACCAGATGATCATTGTGGTCCTTTTCAACCCAGGCCATTCTGTGAGTCTATGATAGATCTGAAACCCTACAGCTTGTGTCCTGCTTTAACTGCTAAACTTGGTGATGGATACGGACTGCATACTGCGCTTTGGCAGGGATATGGACATGACTTCTATCTGACCCTGTTGCAGCACAAGAACTATTCAGCCTGCTTTGACTGTCATCCAAATACAACCTCATTCTAAAAAATCTAAAATGAAACCAGGAAATAGTAAGGCTTTCAGTATGGGGGATGAATTTCAGAAGCCTTTAGAGTCCCATATGCACTTTGAAATAGGTGATGTTTCCGACAGCCCTCCTTGTGAGAATAAATGCAGCTATTTTATTCAGAAGGCAGGCAGTGGTTTTTGCCATTGTGCTTTCTTTTTGGGTCATCAGTTTTGCACAGATTTTAACACCAGTATTGCTACTGATGTGTATTCCTTTCACCTCCATGATGTCTTTTACTTTTTTATTTAATGTTTTACCTATTTTAGCATACCTGTTCCTCCCTGTAAGAGCACTTCTGTTCCTAAAGCATTTCATTTCACCCTATCAGGCATCTTCACAACAACCTGTTGGAAGGGTCTGGTTCGGACCATCCGAACGTTTTTAGGGTGTGATGAACTCGGTCTGAATTTGGCTCTGCGTTGCCCGAGGGGCAAAAAGTCCTTTTGAAATAATTTGTTCTCTTTCTAAATAGGTAACTAGCCCAAAGCATTTCAAATATTTGTTCAACCCTTCAAATATTGGTTTAAGTTTATAAAACAAATTAACCTGATGTTCAAAGAATTAAACATTTTGTACCTGAATGCTTTTCAGTGTCATTGGTCCTATAGCAGTGACCCTCAGTACTTAGGTCAAAATGAAAGAGCCCTCTGATGAAAACAAAATGCTTTTGCAACTGGGATGAATCTTATCACTTCTTGGCTGCACGCACATTGAAATAGTGCAGAGGTATGTTTGGATTTTAGCAGTTTCACTTGGGAAGGCTCTTTAACACTGGTAATGTGAGGCGTTTTTTTTTCATGCAGCATACAGTGCAGAAGCTAACCAGTGCCTGCTATAAATGCAAGTGGCTAAAAACCTGACAGCTCCCATTGGAGTCTGTCTGCTTCCGTTGCTGTTTGTTTCCTGGATGTGGTTTGGAGCTCTGGATGGCAGGAAGTCGTGGTGTGTGCCGAGCTGGGGAGTAATGGCTCTAACAGCCTGAGCACATCTGAACAGAGGGAAGAACGCAGCAAGCAGCTCACCCAGGAGGGCTGAGAGCAGAGAGGGACTCACCTTGTGTGGAATAATTTCAGTGTTGTGAGAAGGGGAAATCCTTATGCCTAAAAACCTATAGATAGCTATATAGGTTATCTGTTGTTAATGTTTGAATTTACTTGCTTGTGTCTATTAGAAAAATAGCTTTTTCAAAATGTAGCTGGAGCAAAAGTATTTGGTCCTTGTTGTTCCATCCTTGTTGTTCCGTTCCTGTTGCAAATGTTCACCCACTGAGATGCAATTGCAAGGGTAAGAAGCAAAGTGTTGGATTGGATTCGTGATAGACCGATCCTTGTTTTGAATTTGAATGCCAAAAGATCTGTGATTATTTGGGTTGGCAAGCAAAAAGTCATCACTTCCTTGTACTTAAAAGGAAGGACACACATGGCAACATTAAATATTTTAGACGTCTGCTTCTCTCAAGGAATGGTGTCTTAAGCAGAGGGCGCAGAAGTGATCCCATGAGCTGTCCAGCCACACGATTCCCCCTTTGTATCACCTCCTTTGATGCCACAGCCGTTCCCAGACTTGGGTTTGAAGTGGCTTTTGGTGGGTGTCATGGTTTGGTCATGGAATGGGGAGGTTGTTTGAACCCAGAAGAGTTTACAGGCTGTACCAACACTGGGGCCAACTAGAGAGAGAGGCAGGAGAGCACAGAGTGTATCTTTTGGCAGCAAGACCACCTGATGGTGGCTTAAATCATTCCTGAAACTATTACCTTTTTGTTCACCAAAAAGCTCTGTTTAGAGCCAGACCAGAGCAGGTGGCTGTATAATCTTTTACTGTAAGCAGAATACACCACGTCTAATTTACAAGCGTATTGTTTGGGCTGCTGCTGTCACTGCGTGACTGTATTTCCTCCAGTAGGTTAATGATTCCTATTAGAATATAATATGGATATTTCAGTGTAAGGCGGGAAAGGAAGAAATCAGAGCTCAGGGTAATGACATTAAGTGCTTGGGTGTACAGCCAGCTTAAATGGACTCACAGCTGCTTCCCATGTGCCCTCTGCCTGAACTCGTTTTATCACTCCGAATCTGACTTCTCTCAACATATAAAAAGTCAGTGTGATTGATTGCTGGTTATACAATATTTGTGTATAGGTTCAAGAATATAGAAAAATAGAGCTGAAAGAAAGAATCCTGACATTTTTTTCCATTCATTAAGGTCACTTAAAGTACCTCTTTTTGTTTGCTGGAGTTGGTGGTTGCTGGTTGTGCTAAACAGCAATTGCTGAGTGATTTAGAGAACATCTCCGCTCTTTTGTTTGGATTTCATTTGCAGAACCAGTTAGAGTTATAAAGCTGTCAGCTGAGGAACATTCTATATGTTCTGTCAGCGAGGGCCTCATGTACACAGTTCATATTTTTCTCTTCGTTTTGTGTCACGTTTGTGTTCTCCAGTTTTGTATCGCCGCGCTGCTTCGGATAGAACACGGCCATCCCTGCAGCCCCACGGCCTCCTTTGGAGCAGGAGGAACCTTCGGAGTAATTACAAAATTCCATTGCAGATGGAGAAGAGTGTTGTCTGAGTGGCTTTGTGCTGTTATTTAGGCTTTCTCTGACGCAGGGTTTGCTGGGTGAAGGTGCACTTGGGGCTGTGTGAGCGCAGCCAGCTGGGGCAGCTGCAGTAACCTGCAGCAGAGCTGGCTTGCAAAAAAGATATAGAAAGCAAAATAGTTTGGGAATGTTTGATTTTTTTGTGTAAAGATGCACTGTATGGAAGGAGAGAATGTCCTTCTGTAATACGTTTTTCTGGCTGGACATACGCCTGAAAGTTAGGAAACTTTAAGCTGAGGAGTTCCACCTCTGCTCTGTATTTGTTACGTTGGGCAAGTTGTGGAGTTTGCCTTAAAACTGCCAGCACGAGCCACGCTTCCTGCCATGAAAACTATCAGAGCATTTGATGAATCAGAATATTATCTTTTGTTTCCAGTTGTATCCCAAAGCTAATTATAGTAAGATCTGAGCGTATAGGTACAAAAAATATAATGATGTTGTAAACACTTTCCAAGGCAGGAAAAGCATGAATCATGGTGCTGTTCGTAACTTGAAAGCTGGAGCTGATTGTGGATTTGCACGTTGTGCTCATGTGGGGTGGAAGGAGGTCGGCACTCCCAGGCTGGCCTGGAATTTTGTGAGTCAGTTAACAGAAGTCAATGGCAGATTTTGTGGAAGCATGAAGTAAATGCAGAGTTCATGCAGGGGATTTGTAAAGATGTAAGAAGAGAAACGTTTTTGTCTCGGTTTGTTGAGAGGAAGCCAATACTCTCCAGTTCTACCTTGCAAGCTTCCAGTATGGTTTTCGCTCCCAGTATTCCAAGGGAAAATACTGATTTCTAAAGATGGCTTAAAAAATAAAAGCGAAAAAGGGAGAACCTCTTTGCCTAAGCAGATTTTCTTTCAATTTAGCAATTGCAATTTTATTAAGGCATTTTAGGGAACATCTTGATATTTAGCTTAATTTTCAATAGGAAAGCACAGCAGTGTAAAGCCAAAGTGAGCTATTAATTCAGTTCACATAAATCATAGCGTTAACCTCATAAGTAAGTTGGTTGTTTTTGAAATGTAGATGAATAAAATTTTATTTGCAGGATAACTTGCTAGCTGTCTTAATTTCAAAAGAAACGCCACCCACAACTTGTTTTGTGCTGCATTCACTCTTTAGTATGGAGTGTGGAAACACAAACAGCTTTTGTGGAGTTTTTCTACTAAACAGTCAGCAGGTTTTAATGTAGGGTCTTAAATTATAATTGTTTTTCAATTTTCTGCTCCTTCTCCATAATGAAGGCACACGCGATGCTATAAAAGCTCACAACAAAATTAAGGGGGATGTTGCTAAATAGGATTCAGGAAGAGATTGCACTTTAATGTCAGAGACTTTAAGAATGAGGAAGCTGTGGATGGAGTTTTCTTAAGGAACTCTGAGGAGACCACGGCAAGCTGGCAAGTCATGCATTCTGGTTCTTTCTTCATACCAGCTGTGGTTGGTCAGCCAGTACATCATCGGGCTGATGGAGGACTCAACATGAGCCAGCAATGTGTGCTCACAGCCCAACTGTATCCTGGGCTGCATCAAGGGCAGGCTGACGGGGCTGGGTGAGCAAACCATCCTGAGATGTGAGTGGGAGGGCAGCAGGGAGGCCGGGAGGAAGGCAAGGTGCTGCAGTGTGTGCTGTCTCTTGGAAACATCCTTCCTTTCCCTTTCTCTTTGAGACCAAACTTAGATTGGAATGTTCAATGGGAACTGAACTGTGTAGGAGATAGAAGTGCAGCTTTATAGCACTTCTTTCTTAAAACAGGTTCACACAGGTGTTCAATGGTCTATTCATGGAAATTATACCTATTTTACAGGGATAATCATTTCACAGGAATTGGGAAGTGAGGCTGTTGATGATGCAGATGTTTTGTCTGTAACAAAAAATTTCTTCCTTAGTCAAACCTATTGGAATTATAAGGTAAACTGCCTTCCTTAGGGATCAATACACATCTGTTTTTCATTTAAGAATTAATCTTCGGTTTCACTCGTCTTTCCTATAGGTTAGGGAGAAAATGCACCTTTTCAACTGTATATTTAGTTACGTTCCATTTTTTTTCTCAGGATAGGTACATCACAGGGAAGCTGTCACTTGAAATGGAGCAGACTAAATGTACTCGACTGAATGACTCCAGCACTGTCAACACGATCCACTGGTGTAATTAAGAAAGGAGATATCTCAAAGCTTTACAGTATTCAAGAAGTATCAGATCTTGCTCATTCAAAAGGGATGGAAACGCTCTTTTTCCCAGTGCAGACACAGGTATTATGTTTCGCCCAGGACTGCTTACCCTGGAGCCCAGCACATCCCAAGAGTTGCACTTTGTTGTCGTCCTCATTGTTGAATTTCAACCTCTTTGGAAAAGCCATTCAAATCATTTCGTAGAATTCCAGACCTTTCCTTTCACTAAGATGTAGGTAGGAGAGATGAAAACGAAGTGTTTGTCCTTGTGCCCATGAAAGTATTTTACCTACTTTGGTGGTGATTCCATAATCTTATATGCTGTTCTCAAAAAGCTCTTTTATCAGTGTGTTTTGTTGTATGGACAATTGACTTGTGTTATTAGGAGCTCCTGACCATATTGAAGACAGCTGAGGGTGAAGGACTTCTAATGTAAGAGGCTATCAATGCTAGCTCTAATTCTGTGATTCTAGTAGAAATGTGGGAAAGACACCCATTGGTCCTGTTTTGTTGCATCCAGCTCAAGAAGCAACACGGGGTTCTTCCCAATCTCCATAGTCAAAAGGAAGGGTTTGAAAGACTGGGTCACTGCCCAGTGGATCTGCTTAAATACCATTGGCACCACTGAAAAATGTGGACAAATCTTGCTGTGTGGTATGGCAGCTACAGTATCTGTGTTTGCTTAAAGCTGCTTCTGAGAAAATGCATGATGCTTTTTTTCTCTGTTGTGTGCTTGAAAAGAGCACATTCTGTTAACAGCATTAGGGAATCTCAGACCACTTTGCTTCTGAAACACACTGCTATGAACAAATTACCCTGCGCTCTGCTGTAAAGATAATGTTTATGTATTCTGCTGGGAGGCTGATGGGGAGGAATATCATTAGAACTTGAATGATGTGCATTGTCTGTCCCACCCAAGCTTTTCTTTTTTGAGATTTTAAGAAAAGACTTCAGTGGGTTCCTCTGCATAAGGATAAATTTAGCCCTGAGGGCAATGGAAAGCAGTCCTGCAGATGGGGGGGGATGTGATTGCTCTGAAGCCTTCAATGGGTGCTGGGATTTCTGCAAGGGATCTCTGCAGGGACAGACAGAGCACACTGAATCGCTACTTTGGGTTTTTTTTGTTCTTAATTTTCTTAGATCTGTAGTTTTATGACTACTTTTTGCAAAGAGTACAAAACTGGACTGATAAAATCAGTTGAAAAGCTTCTTGGTGTTTTAGGATTGCTTCCGCAACGTTCGTGCTTTAAAAAGTTTCAGCAAACCTCTGTGCAGAAATAAGTCCTAGTCACAGAGATGTTCTCTACATCACTTTAAAGCGTGGGTCTCATTTAGATTTCCATGTAAAATCCAGTCACCCCTAAAAGGCTGTTTGGCAGGGAACAAGCAGAGCTGCACCTGCCTCCATACAGGAGCACTTGCTGAGCTCCGGCCTTACGCCCTGCCTTGTGGCACTGCAGTGGGAGGCATGGGGAGGGCTGTCAGCCTCTCAGACCTTGTGCTGGATGGAGGCTCTGCAGGTTCCTGCTGCTTGGCCATCCCACTGAGCTCCTGCCATCACTGGGAAAGAGCTGGAGCCACCAGCATTTTTGCTGACCCAGCAAAAGGCAAGCTTTGATTTCACCCTCCATGTCTTGCTGGTATCTGGGTAGATTTTTTATTTAAAGCTGACCAAAAACTTGTGAAGGACTGGGGGGTCCACAGTCATTATCTGCGTCTTTCCCATTTTTATAGGACTAGTCTATAGGAAAACAGCATGCACTGAATTCGTGGTAGGACATACAAGTGATGAGTAAATTGTATATGTTGGTCATTCCTGGCCAATGTGCCCCAAAGCCCCTTTGGCTGTATTAAAAGATGGTTACAAACTCCTTGTCAATATAATAACCCAAGAAACCCATGTGCACGCAAGTTGCTGTATTTCATGGTACAAAACAGCACATGGAGCTCAGTGCAAGTATGGAGTGTGTGGCTGCTATGGTGATTAAAATACATAAATAACAAAGATAAGTATGGACCCCATTAGAAATTCATTACTGGCAGCCTCAGCGCGGCTGCGTCCCATCGCTGCGAGCAGCCCAGGGCTGTGCTCCAGCGCGGGGGTTACGCAATGGCCCCGCACTACCTTGTCAGCGAGCAAATCCGACCCAAAACTAGCAAACAAAGGGCTTTTGTGCACGTTCTGTAGCTCAGCGAGGATCAGCGGCCCCACGCAACTTTCCAGCAGGACGAGTTTAGCGCTGGCACACCTGGGAGGGGACCAGAGGGACGCGAGGTGCGGAGGTCCCGGTCCGATACCGGGCGCAAAGCAGAGAAAGATTAAATGTGGTTTCTGCTTACCTGGCTCTGTGCTGATGTGCTGCGAGTGCTGGGCTGCCCTAAGGTGCAGGTCGCTGTGAGCTGGGCTGCTGGCTGCCAGCAGATCCGCAGGTCCCCTGGCTTGGCATCCTCAGCAGGACGTGGGCTCAGATGGCTCCTTCCTCCCCGTGCTCCTCTACCATCCTCCTGCAGGGCTTTCCCCTTCTGGGCGCAGGGCAGTGCACTTGTCCGGTGAACTTTTCCGGGAGGGATTCGATCTGAACACAGCGCCGTGGTTCTCCGAGCGGGGCAGCAGAGCCGAGGCGCTCCCTGCCCTCAGATCCCGGTGCGAGCGCTGGGAGCCGAGCAGCTCGTCATGGTGATCCGAGTTTAACTTCAGGGGGGAGGGAGAAAGTGCAAAGCAAACTGAATGCTGTAGTGGAGGTTTCTCTCTTCCCCCACTGGGCCCCTTGCCGACTGTTTTTATTGATTTCAATCACTGGAGGCTAGCGAGCTCGCAGAAGAAACACTGTGTAATGTGTTCTTTCCTGGCTTTCATTAAAGAAACTCAATGCAGTGCGGTCACGCTGCCGAGCGCGCCTGGCAACCTGCCTACACCCTGTGGTACCTCTTTCATTGGAGGAGATGGAGCTCGTGGTTTGTTGGGGTTTTTTTGGTTGTGTGTTGTTTTTTTTTTTTTTCTCCCCCTCCAGCACTGATTTCAAAACAGCTTCTCTGCCTCTACCTTCACTGAGTCCACAGCCAGATAGAGCCGGGAGGGGCCGTCAGCACCGGGGGGGACGATGGTGTGATAGCAGCCTGGCTGTTGTGACAGCCTCGTATGCTTGTGAAAATCCCTCCGTGCACTGCTGGGTATGGGGGGCTGCGGGTGGCCGCGGGGATGTGGATACAAATGCTTCCCAAGGGTTCCTTTTTGTTTTCCCCTTTTTCTCATTTCTCTCTTGCTCCGATTGGTGAATGTGGTTTCATTAAGGGTTCTTAGCCTTAGTAAGCAAAATCCTTCTGCAAATATGCAAACATTCCTGGCAGTGCTAGAGTTGCAAATGAAGCAAAACTGCATTCCCTGAGCTGCAGTCGTGCTGTTGTCTTGAATATTTGTGTTGCATTTAGGACTCTGATACTGGTGGAGAAAAATAAGTAATAGAATATGGTCCTAATTTATGCTTTCGAGCTTCATCTGTTACAGTATGTACTTTATAGGAGCAAGCAATCTATAAAGTGGAACGCAGCAAGCTCCTTTTGCAAGCTCCTTATTGCTCTGCGTGACTTTCATTAATGCTTTCATTTAAGTTAGTAAATAGCTGGATTTCTTCTTATTCAGCAGTTCCTAATGATTACACTTGATGTGCTCTTTAGAATGGGGTGTAGGTCTACGAAACACGTAAAGATCACATCGCTGCTCATTGTCTGATCTCAAGGTGCTCCCATTGCAAATGACAGCTGCAAATTCCAGTGCCCCCTGATTGCCATGCCTGTGTATGTAAGGACATGTTTGTTTTGCTCTTAACATTGACACAACTGCTAAAAAAACCCTTTCCTGGATCAGGAAGATAAAAAGCTTGTTCTTATTTAAGTCTGGCTTCCTGCAGAACTTGTTTGAGGCTTTTCTGCCTGGGTTGCATCCATACAAACCTTTCCAAATCAACTCGATGTAATGTATTCCCAGCGTTTCTGTTGCCAAGAGCTGAGATGTCAACAACAGCTGGCTTTCATGAAAAATGTTAATTATTTCTTTGCACAATATGTAATTAAAAAAAATCTCCCTCTGAAAGTCCCACAGAGGAGATATAAGGAAATGTATTCCTACAGCCATTTACTTTGAATCAAAGCTTGCTTTCTGCGTGGCAGTGAAATTTTGTATGCCCTTTATTTTCATAAGGTGCTAAATGACAGAACATAGCTATTTAAATCCAATATGACTGTGAACTATTTAGTGTCAGTTCTATAGCTGCGGTTGCGGTGCGGCTCTTTGGCAAGCCTCAAAGAGTAAATCATTTGTCAGCCTTTCTTTTATGAACCTTGCATCGAAGGATTTGCCAGCTTTTCTTCTTTGTAGGTTTTGAGCCATGCTTATAGATTCTGCTTTTTGCAGTGGAGCTGGGGGGTGGCTGTGTGCGTTGTGTATGATGGAAACAGCGTTTTGTGTGCTGAGATGATGGGCAGGGCACACACAGGGCAGAAGGCTGTGGGTAGGCAGAGTGTTGTGTGAGGGGCCAGTCGTCCTGGGTAGCAAACAAAGCCCCTTTGACATTGCTCTATATTAAAGGTTATGAAATAACATCGGCTTAATGAGCAAACAGAGCAACACAGTGCTGCTACTGTGGAGCAGGCTGTATCCTCGCTCCACCTTCTTTCTCTTTGGAGTTCACAAATGTGAAGCCTTCTTTATAAGCCTTATTTGTCACTGTCGGGCGTGCTAAAATTGATTCCCCTGAATTTCTGATGTTGCTTGCTTTGCTGCTGTGCTGGCAGAAAGAGATAGCAGCCCTCTGACTTTGGGAGGAACTGGGCTCATCGGTGCTAATAGTCACTTTGGTTTCCTTCCTTTCTCCAGCCCTCTTCCTGTCGCCTCTGCCAGGTTTCCTCCTCCATCACCTCTGCTTTTCCAGTCCCTCTCACTGTAAGGGTTGGTATTCTCGGTTCAGAATTGCTTAGCAAGATTGCTTAATCAATCATTGAATCATAAAATGGCTTGAATTGAAAAGGACCTCAAAGATTTCAACCTCTCTGCTATGTGCAGGTCACCAACCAGCAGACCAGGCTGCCCAGAGCCACATCCAGCCTGGCCTTGAATGCCTGCAGGGATGGGGCATCCACAGCCTCCTTGGGCAACCTGTTCCAGTGCCTCACCACTCTCTGAGTGACACTGCTATCTCCTCTGCTCACTTCAGTTTGAAATGGTTCTCCCTTTATGAGAGGTAAATTCATTGCTAAAGACAACCTGTAAAGTATTTAAAATATATGTGACATTTCCAGATAACAAATAATAATGGAAAGTGTTAACTGATCTCTAAAACTGCCGCAGCTGAGGCCTGTGGAGTTTTTGAGTCAGATGTCTCAGATTATTTATTTATTCTGTGTTATGAAGCCTACATGCAAATTGGAAATGTTGAGGCTGGCGCTGATGAAAGGCTCTATTGGCAGTCCCAGTCCTTTGCATGCAGATTGATGTAGTGTAGCATGAACTCTTGCAATCTACTTGAAGACGTTGAGCTCACATCTTCTTTCCCTCGGAAGTACGACAGTGATTTTTCTGAGCACATAAGCTAAAGATCCCAGGGTCCGTTTCTTCTTCAAAACATGGCACCCAATGGCAGTACCTTTTACAGCACCTTTTCAGGCCTTCTGGAAAACTTCCAGTGGAAGGCTTCCACCTCCTTAATCATTCCGGAGCGCTGCCTCTCCTCTCAGTGTCAACTCATTCAATTGTGCTGACCTGGCCTGACCTCGTGGAGATGGAGACCTAATGAGCCCGCGGCCCAAGGTGCTGCGGGAGCTCTCTGCAGGCTTTGCACATAAGCAAGCGTTGTGGTTTTTGGTACGCACGTGTTTTAAATTTATCACGTCAATAAACAAGTGTATGGCACGCTCAAACAGGGCCTTTACAATGGTGTAGTGAGGATAAATTGCAGCGCTACAAATTGCGGTGTCACGTTATAAATATAGAAGGAGACAACGTGGGATATTTACGGCCTCAGCACAATGAAGTCCCCTGTTGGTTTTTGGGTTTAGTGTTTGGGTTGCTGTTAGTTTTTCTTTGTGTTGTTTTTAATTTAAATAATGAGCTATTGCTAAGAATTGGAATCTGAACGGCTCGCAGACTTTGGACGCATCTTTCAGAGCAGCAGTCACACTAATGGTGCGGGGAAAGCAAGAGGAAAAAATAATGCTTCTGACTTGAAGGAGAGATGCATCAGTAGAGTTCCATAGCAGAGGGCATTTAAGTTGAAGGAAAAGCAGCGAAGCTTTCCATTTGATGGCAAGCATTGGGTTTGCTTTCTTTTGAGTCCCACATTCTGGGGAAGATTGGTTTCTGTTGTGCTGTTTTGTGTTCGTTTTATGATTGTTTTTTTAATTATGGTAAAACTAACCTCAGCTTCGATGGAGAATGCGCTCCCAAACGCATACATCTAATGAACCACCTGAGACTTGAGGTTTTCACATTAAAAACCAGTCAAGGACAGACTGTGGTGCACAGTGCTAATCACGGATCAAAGTGCATCTGCAACAAGAGATGTCTGAGCAAACTGCAGGACGTGTGCTGCGAACTCCCAACAGGAGCTCATGAGTCCCATTTTGGTTGGATCAAGTGATGGTATGTGCTATAGGAAGGGTACCTTAAGCTGTAAATCCTCACTCTTTCAGCCCTGGGAAGGTTCCAGCCCCAAAGGGAGAACAATGCTCGTGTTTCAGATGGCCTACAGTGCCCAAATTGTTAGGCTGGAAATGAGCGTTGTGAGGGCCTGGTATTTATGTTGGGACCACTTATGGGGAGGGAGCAACTTGTTTTGTATTTAGTGGAGCAGTCGGGAGAGGGATAAAAAGCTTTTTGATAATGTGAGGAATGTGTGGGGGAGGGGATGGTACAGAGATAGCAGTTACTGTAAGTCCCAAGCAGCGGAGGCCTCTTTATCAGAGCAGCTCTAATGATGTGCCACAGGCACTTTATTTGAAAGCTTCATGGCTTGCAGAAAAGTAAACAAATTCATTACATTATTTTTAAAAGAAGATTAAGCGTAGTGTGTCGTCTGTCGGACAGCTGCTGCAGTCATCTTTTACAAACACTTCATACACGACCACCCTTGGTGCTCCCAGGGCTGTGTGCTGGGGCTGTTATTTCATGAGTCCCACCATGGCTTCTCCAATGGAACTGCTGTTTCCTGTAGAACAGTTACGTACCTACCTTCACCCAGATGTTGTTTGAGGTATGAATTGTTATTTAGATTAATGCAATACATTGTTTTTTTGGGGCGAATGCTGGCTTTCCATAACAAGAAATTAAAAGCATCTTAAACCTAACAAAAAAGCAAATCCTCTTTACTACCATTTATTCTGACGTCCACTTTCGCATTCGTTTTTGGTCTTTGAAAACAGAGAGTTGAAAAGATGGATCAAAGTAGGCTTGGCTAATGCAGGAATTGATGCTGAACCAACATGTGGTCCTTGGCAGGTGCCTTTGCCAGATCAGACTGCGTTCAGGTGCTGCCCTGTTTGCCTGCCTTTGCTTTGCAGGGCAGCAGCAGTAACGCTGCTTAGCAGCAGGGCAGTGCTTGGTGCTCATGGCTGGGAAGCACTGGGTCCTTAAACCACAGCAAAGGCATCACAGTTCTGTTTGGACTGTGTGAGCTCTGTAAGTGTCAGACTGGCTGTGGCTCTGGGCAGCCTGGTCTGGCGGTTGGTGACCCTGCACGTAGTATGGGGGTTGAAAGTAGATGACATTTGTGGTCCTTTTTAACCCAGGCCATTCTGTGATTCTACAATGATCGTGTAGGCTAGGAATTAGCGCCGTCCCTTTGCTCTTCATCTTGGAACCATTCAAACTGAGAATAAGAGTCTCATCTGCTAAACTTCATGGTTTCTTTTTCTGTTGCTGTTGCTCAGTTGTTTCTGAGAAGTGGCACAGGAGAGGTGGTTTTGCTGTGTCCAGTTCCTCACTGCTTCCTGAGGTCCATAGGGATACCCAGAAGGTACTTAATCTGCGTTTTCATGGAGGTCTGTCCAAGATAATCATAGAGCCCTGCAAAGGCTAGATCTCTTCAGAAAACCGAGATCTGAAGGCCTGGTGGATCTGACATTTGTCCTTCTGGAGGAGAGGAAGCACAGACAGTGCTGCTTTTGGACTGCAGAGTGTTCGTACAGGAAAACAAAATGTACTGGGATGTGGAAATCACAGGGGATGTTGAGTAACAGCCATTCAGCTGGAATTTTTCATGCTTCCAGTTGGTACTTAACAAGTCAGAGGGACTGCTGCCTGGAAAGATGAATGAGCAGTGCTGGGAATCACTGGGGTATGCCTCGGCTTGTTGTGGAGCAGCTCTTTGTTTCTACACTGCGTGATTCACCCTGATCAACTCAGTGTATTTGCAGTGCTCCTCTTCTGTACGTGAAACGAATGCTCTCATTTGCAGTATAGTTATGTGTAAATTTTTAGTGATTGGGTTTTCAAGATGAATTAAGAACTGTTTTGTCTGAAAGTGTGTAGAAATTCCAACCTTTGAGGTTTATATGTGTAGATGTGTTTATGCAGGATTGTGCATGTTTACCCAGGATTGCCAAAGGATCTCCACGAGGCATAGGAAGATGGTAGATGTCACATCTTCATTTCTGGCAAAAGGGAACTCAGGCCCATGGTTGGAAGGCAGAGGTTTTCTCAGTGCAGGACAGTGTGATCTTACAGTCCCAGTCTTAAGGGAGCACTGTTCCCATATACATGTGTATGTGCTAAAAAATTCCATACCCTCCCTCCACTGTGAACAGCCTCTGCTGCTCATATCCCTTGTTATGAGAGCACAAACAGCACAACAAATCTTGGAAATGGTGTTTAATACCGAGCAAAGAAAGTGCTTGCTCTGATTGCTGAGATCACTGCTCTCATCTAAAGAGGACAGAAAAGGCCACTGCAGACTTCTGCAGAGTGCAGCATTTACAGTTATGTGAGCTGTACAATGTAGAAGCTTCATAGTTTGGTGTATGGTAAAAGTATGAAGCTTGAAGCTGCTGGGTTAAAATATTAACTGTGCCTTTCGGTTGCATTTATGAATGCTTTGTTTACCTTCCTATAGGAACAGAATCATTTTATTTAAATGTTTATTATTTCAGGCAGCAGATGAAGAGGAAGATCTTACTCCAGAGGAAAGGAGGAAATTGGAAAGAAAATTGAAAAAAGAGCGCAAGAAAGAAGAAAAAAAGCTGATGAGAGAAGCTGGAATCTCTACTAAGAAAGCAGAACCCAAGAAGCTGTCGGGATCTGAACTGGCTCTGGCCTATTTAACCAGGTAAGGCTGCTAGCAGCACTGCAGGTGCTCCGTGCAGAAGCAGGCTGTAAACCATGCCAGGAATCCTGAACAAGCTGAACCAAGAAATAAGGCATTGGAGGAAACTGCTGCAGTTAAGTAATAAGCTAAAGCTTCATTTCAGTTGACACCCTTTCACCTCATTTTATGTATAGCACAGTAACAACTGAAGGATGTTGAGTACGGCACAAACATTTTATAGACAGAAGTTCCTCTCCTGAATGTCTTATAGTTCAGATATAAATATCTCTGGATTAGCTGCACTCACAGAGATGAAGGGCGTATTACAGATAATATTGCATTGAGGAAACTAGTTTTAAGTGCACTGTTTTAAGCAAAGGATTTTTGGGTGTTCTGTGTGTGTAAGCAGATTGTATTGTGGACTCCTCGCTTAACCTAATGAATGATATTTGGATATTTGTAAATTAAGACACAATTATGCCACCATTTTAAAGTGAATAGTGTACAGTGCCTTACTTCTGCAGACCAAAGTATACAGGGAGTCCAGTGGCCTATTTCGGATCGGAAGCAATTACTTTAGCTAGCATACTGATTTAGAATACTTTGAATTCCAATGTAAAGCAACATCTATGTTTAAAATAGCTGAAACAAAGCATTCATGGTACACTGCAGACAGTAAGAGGTCACGTATAAGCAGGAAAGTAGTATTTATTTTTTCCCTGAACTACAGAATAGACCCTGTCTCTAAGACCTGCAGAGGGCTGGCGTGTTACCAGCAGTGGGTTACCACGGGGAATAATTCCATCGCTGCATCTCTGGCCATGCTTAAAACTGAAGCATGCAGACTGTCTGAGTTGTTACTTACCACTCTCAGTGGGGAGGGAGGAAATTAATTACATTCCAGGCAGAGGGACATGTGCATTTTTGTTACATAACCCTCAGCACGCAGCGATAGCAAAATGACAATAATATTTTTGATCTGGAAAACAGCTGGAATGGTTCACCACTGTTTTGAACTGCAGATGGATTGAAAGTTATCTTTGAACCATCTGCTCCAACCGTGCTCTGGTATGTGTGCAAGTAAGTGGCGGATCTAGAGATAATGGTTTTCAGGTTTGGAAAGCAAAGGAACAAGCTGTGGGGTTTTGGTTGATATTCTGCTTCTATCTGTATGGATTTGTGCCTTGTTAGATGAGAGACTGTGAAACTATATTTGAACTAATTTGACTGCAGAGTTTAACCTGTGCCAAATGACCTTGAAGCAGTATGCTGGCTACACAGCATGGCCTTGTAAAAGCAGAGCCCCACAGCTCTAGGTATGGCAGCACATTGTCTGGGGTTATGTCAGCAACAGATGGTTTGAATTTTGTACACTTATCAGGGATAGCAGTAAGATGCTGAACTGCCAAATGAACGTAATCACAGGGTGTGTTTCGCCCCTGTGTCCTGTGACCTCCCTGTGTCCTTGGGAGCCCACTGTAAAAGCCCTGACGACTTCAGTGGGTCAGGGATTTCAGTCTGTGTGCTTTTGTGGGGCTACAGGTGTGAATGACACATGGAAGGATAAGGTCATCCTACAGATGCAGGAGCACAGTGCAGTGGGAGGTAAACAAAAGGGCGCTGTGGATTTATGATTTGCCCCACCTACAGCAGAAAACCTGACATTAAATAGTGCTAAGTGAGGTGGCCTCTTAATTCCCTGATGACAAGAGAATCTCCTGCATTACAGGTGGAACTTGAAGAACCATATAATAATTAAAGCAGTCATTTTTATTAGTTAAGAGACTGACTATTCACAGCACGAGAGCACAACTGAGGCTTCAGCTTTGACAGGAATTTGTTTTAAGTTTGATACCTTTCAAAGGAAAATGTTAGAAATCAGTCAGTGAAGGAGTTCTGTTACACACAGACTTTTGACATGCAAGAGAAAATTCAGCTTGTTTTGTAGGTCATAGATTTTTAAGAGGTAGTGCTTCTCTCAGAGAGCAGAGCCATCTTTCCCGGTCTGTGGGATGAAATGAAGAGGAATTCTTCAGCACAAAACTGAATTTCCGTTTCTAGCAGTAATGTCAGGGAGAAATACCAACATCTTACATGGAAGAACAGCAGGCGGGCATCTCTGAAGATAGGGAGGACTAAAATAGGGTGCTAAAGCAAAAAGGGAGACAGAAGGGTTATGTAACTATGAGAAGGAGAAAAGAAAATGAGGAATAATGCTTAAAAAAAAACCAACACAATGGTACTGAACAGGAAGAAAGGAACAGCAAAGCAGGAGGGAAGAGCTGGGTGTTGGTGGTTGTACAGAGCTCTTCCTTTTCCTTTTCCTCTTAACCATGACGTGCTTCTTTTCTTTTAGGATGATTCACATCTAACTCCAAGGTCAGAATGCCTCTTTTCTTTGATTCTTAGAAAACGGGAAATAAAATTCATACTTTTTTAAGCTGCAAGTGCCTTCAAGTGAAAAGATGTTGCAATTCATGAGAATTCTAATTAGACGTAATTGTAACCCAACTGACCTTTAGTGGTGCTAAAATGTTGGCAGAACTTGTTTGCCTTGGCAAAGTCGCTCTCCTTTAGAAATGTTGCTATTGCTGTCCTTAGCTCAGCAAGTTGTTCATGGATCTGCTCATATGGATTTCTCCATCACCCATCAAAGTAATAGAAATGAGAATAGATGTCACCCGAAGTACATGGAATTACAAAGATGGCATATTTTGTAGAAGGAATAGATTACAGCACTGTGTGGATATTGCTGTGAATTACCTGAGCCATAGAATGTTACCTACCATGTGCTTACATTGGAAAAATAAGCTGCTAGAGTGCGTTTCTTCTCTCTCAGTCATGATTTATATGCTACCAGCACTGTATGTCACCAGGGTGTTTTCCAAGGCATTGTCTTTCTGGTTTCCTCTGCCTGCTTTTGTATCACTGCCTTAAATTGAGGTGAGAATGTCAGAGACTTCCTCAGAAAATAAGAAAGTAAGTAAAAATAAGATGCTTACCACAATGATACAAAGCAAGGGCACGTTTTGGAACACAGAAGTAAGGCAGTTTGGCACTGAATGGGGAAATGGTGTGGGTGCAGAACATGGCACGGTGCAGGGGTGCTGCTGGAGCAGTGCATGGCCTGGGGCAGCCCTTCATCTGCTGGGCTGCAGGATGGAGGCAGTGCACCATCCGGGGCCAGGCTGCAGAAAGGCATTAATAGGTGTCCTTCATTTTGAGTTGCAATTGATGTTTCTCCATCCACAGCTTCAGCTTTTAGGTGCACGGAAATCTGAACATCGCAGTTTGTCTTTTCTTCCCCCATACAAGATTAGCAGAGCTTAACACACCTGAATGGCAGGTCTGTGCTTTCCTGAGCTGCTGAGCTGCTCTAGATGCTTGTTAGAAGTATCTCCTTTGCAGATGTTTTACTCATTGAACTGTGACTTTGCTATTGTCCTTAGCATGTAATGACTGTCTTATGTAATGCCTGTGAGACGGAGCTCTGTGAGCCCTGACACTGACTGTTGCATCGAGCAGGAATGTCTCACTGCAAACACTGCACCAGTAGGGCCAGGGCAGGGAGTGTTCCCCATGGCAGGGAGATGCAGTTGATGCAGGAGCTCACCAGTTACCTTGAAGTTCATCAGCTGTTGCAGCACTGATCGAATGGCGAATCTCAGCCAAAGCAAAAGCTGGGTTGTGAAGGTGTGTTGAAATAGCAGCTTTCCCTCAGAGATGAGGGGGTTGTGGTGGTAGAGGGTGGTTTTGCTTTAACTATTGAAGGGTTGTTTTTTGAAGGTTCTTCTGAGGCAAGTGTTAGCTATGGATGTAATTGATGCATTCATATGTGCTTTCACAGTCCTTAGTTATAGAAGGAGCTGCCTGAATCCAGGAGTCAGATAGAGGGTAAATTTGCATTTGGCGTTGTTCTGCGGCTGCTTTTGTGAACCTGGGCAGACGTTTGCTGCTATCTGATTTCAAAGGCTTGCACTTCTCCTCATACTGCACAGAACAGAGCTTTTGTCTCAGGACTGCTCCAACTTTTGTGTCGCCGATTTTTTGTTCTACCTGCCTCTGAGCGGTATTCCTCCCCTTGACCAAAGTCAGAGCATGCAAATCCCTCTGTGAAAGGGAATGTTAGCCCATTGATTTTAACAGTTGGACAGATCTGCCTCATTTTAAAGGAAGTCTCTGTCCCTGTTTATGGCAGAGAAATTAGACTTGTCTTATTAAGAGAGTAGGGTTACCTTATCGTCATCCTACAGTCCCCTGTGGCATCTGCTGGAGCCCGGTCAGTTTGTTTGCAGTTCCCTAGCAGCCCCAGCATTACTCACAAACCCTACAAAGCTGTCAGCACAGCACCCACACCTCGGCTATTTTTAGGGTGCCAGGATGCCCACAGCTATTCCTGCGGGGTGGATGCAGAGTGCATTCTCACTCTCCAGGTTTGGTGCTGCATAGGGCTTTTCTGCAAGGCATGCAGGCACGTTGCCTTTGTTGCAGGGGTATATGAGGCAGAAAAGGTAATCAGCTATTTGGGTTATGTTGGATCTGTTACTGAGCAGGGTTTTGTAAATCGCAGTGTTTCCCACACTGAGCGTGGCCTGCACCTGAAGCATGGCTGCTTCAGAGTTTGGAATCTCCCTGCCTCTCCAGTGAAGGATCTGCAATGCTCTGTCTTTCTCTGAGCCATGTCACATTGTGATTTCGTGTTTTATTTGCCACACGTGGAAAACCTTTGCTTTTTTCCCCCTCCCCAGTCCATTGGTCAGTTTTGTGCTGATGACAGCAGCTGCATGAGCACACCAGCCATACCCACAGCCAGTGCTGCACTGAATGTAGGAGAGGCAGCACTTCTTGCCCTGCTTCAGCCTGGCTGTGACAGACTCAGACACGCTGCCATTCCAGAGCTGCATTTACGATGTACATTTCCAAACATCAGTGTCCTCATCATCTGATTATTCAATCTGTGCATTTAGGATTCTGTGGACGTCGCATGGCACTCTCAGTAATAGCAGCACACAGCACTGCCTTCCCATCAGGGTGTCTGGCAGCCCAGCACCACGGTTGCTGATGCACCCCCTGACTTCTGCATTCACTTCTCTGTGTCTCAGGGGCCAATGATGTGCAGAGCTGTGCTGGAGCCCTGCCAGCCTTCTCCTAACCCCCCTCGTGACACCTGCAGGATGTCATGTTGTGCAGGAATTGCTTTGAAAGCATTAATTATTAACTCCTTGGTGAGTTAGCTGCTTTTTAGAGTCCCAGTACAGCAGTTTCACTACTTTGCAAGAAGCTCTTTAACATCTTCTTTTACTTCAGCCACTTCCTGCAGACTTCTGATGTCTTTTTTTCCTACCTGTAAACACTGCATCTCTGCAGACAGGGTGGTGCAGGCTGTGCATGCAGAAGGGCACGTGGAAGTGGCAGGGCCACACTTGCGGTCTGCAGCAGAGTCACAGCAGCCCAGCTTTGCAGTGCTGGGTGAGGAGATGGCTGCAGGGCTCTGAGCAGGGAGAGTGCCTGAATGGGTGCTGTGCAGGGACACTGGCTCAGGGCTGGAGCTGAGTTGAGTGCCAGGGTAAGGCTCAGGTGAATCTGAATTAAGAAGCCTCTCAATCTTGGCTATTCTTACCAAGAGTTTCTGGGCAGGAAAAAAAAAAAAAAGAAATAAAAAAATAAAAAAAAATCTTGGAAATACATTCTGAGCATCGGTAATTCTACCCTGGAAATGTTCCAGATGGCTAGAGCTAGATTATTTATTCATTTACTTTATAATTTCAGTCATTTCCAGCAAGGCATGTCCTTATTAATAGATCAGGTTTTGAAGAACATAGGTACTGAGAAATCTGAGTAAGCAGCTCCGGTTTCTGGAGACAAACAGAGGACTGAAGATTCTGAAATGTCACGTTATGAGACTTGAAAGCTTAGCTCAAGTAGAAATTCTTAGATACTGCAAATATTTCCTCCTTATTTCCAGCTCATTCAAAAGGAGGAAGTGTTATTACATGCACTATTGCGTGATGTTCCAGTAAAATTAGTGGAGGTTTGTGATTCAGCTTACTAAACCGAGCTTTGGAAAAGCTGCTGCTCTCTCATGTCTTCCCCTGCACCAACCCTCTTATGGGTTAGCCATTAATAGCATTCTGAAGAAACTCATTTCTATCTCATGTAGGGAAAGGATTTGGAATAGCTTTCTGGCCCATTTGCTCAGCACTTACGCTTGGCTTAAGAGGAGAAAACAAGGGAGGAGGTTCATGTCTGTGCTAAATTCGTGTCCATCCGTGGATGTTGTGTCTTGCTAAATCTGCTCATCATCCCATTTAGTTTATGGCAGAGGAAGGAGATTTCTTCTTGTCCTCTCCATAAATGCTCGCTACATTTTACAAAAAGGGAGAAATAGATTAAAAAACTCTAATCCTGCTTTATGGCTCCGAATGAAATCACTTGTCCTTCCAAATCTTTGAATTAATGTTACTGAAGGTCACCAGGGCGTTTCTCAGTAAGAGCTGCAGGGGGTCTTCCTTGGAAGCCTTCTGTGTCTGCAGCTCTGCCATTTTTACAGCGTGAAACAAAGCTGCCACAACATTTACTTGGGCATTTGGTTCCAACAGTGTCAGGGGAAGTGCAGTATTTAATAGCATCATTAACATGACATCTTCTCCATTTCTTATTTTGGAAGAGGAGCTTGCGTGGATTTGTTTCTGTGGTGTTCTGTTAGGATGCTCCTAAAGGCCACAACTGAACCGATTTCTGGGTGCACATGCCATATAGAGATTAATATTCCAAACCATTCTAGCTACTCTGAAAGAGCTCTCTGTCTTTGTCCAGGTCTGTGTAAGAGGACAAGGAGGGCAGGAGCACGTCTTGTTTTGAACATATACTTTCTATATGTCTAAGTGCTTCCTTAGATGGAGAAAATTAGATAAAAAGTGTTAAGCCTATAAATATCAGGGTAAAATACTTGAGGTTCCTTTGCCTGATTCTCTTTCCTGGAAGAGGACTTCTTTTTATCCGAACCTAATTAAGAAAATGTAATGCATCCTTTCTTAATGACTCTCATTTCCAGTAAAATAAAATTTAGCATAAATGAATTTTCTTAACAGCTTATTAAATGTAGTCACTAGATATTTGCTTTCATCTGTGCATAGCATCATACAAAAGATGTTGCATCTAATTAAATAATTAAGCAGCTTTAATATATTCTTTCATCTGAAATGACTTCTAGTAACCTTGTAAGAGGTATTAGAGAGGTTTGGAAGCAGGAGTTTGCAATCACCAGGCGGTTTTCTTCAGGTACCTGCTGATGCTTTTAAACAAAAGCAGGTTGTAGAGTGGATTCCCTTTAAGTGAATGAAATATTTGCAGTGCTCACAGAGCATAAAGCCCACCTGTTCCATCCCGACCCATCTCCTGGAAGGACATTCCTTCCTATCACCTACGTTGTTCCATTCAGACCATGCTCCTGGCTTGGCAGAAATGCAGAGGGAAGGCTGTGTGTTTCTCTGTGCCGTAACACTGACACATAGGAGAATTAGCACTGCTGCTCGCTTCCTCCAGCACGCTTCAACTATTCAGACAATGCCCAAATATTCAAAGTACACTAGAAAGTGTTTTCATAGCTGTAGGGAATCGTTTAGGCAGGTCAGCCAAGGCCAAAATTAAAATTTAAAATGCAGTTGGCAATGATTATTAATCAGTTAGCTCCAGGGAACCATCGCAGCTCCCCAACCCCAGTTAGACTAACAAGCAATATTTTTCAAGTAATAAAACCGGATCCTTAATAAAACTTGTCTCCTTCACACAGTAATAAATGCAGCGGTGCCCCAAAAGGTATCAGTAATTACTTTCATGTGAATAAAATCGGCTTGGAGTGAGAGCCACCTGCAGGAAGCAGACGTGGGCAGGTCGGTTTCTCTAAGCAGGTTATTTCCAGCCTTGGTAACGCCGTGCACATCACAGGGTGCTGGGAGAGGACAACGTGATGCTGTCCTGGACACTGCAGTGCACGGGCAGGCATTGCTGAGCAGTGCAGCTCCATTGAGAAGGCCCACGTGTGCTGTCAGCTCTGCTGCGCTTTTCAGTTCCTTTCTCTCAAAATCAATCTCTTCTTCTGTGATAATTCAACTCCTACTTTGTCTTCTTTTTATAACTCTGTATAAAATAAGAAGCATATTTAGCACGGCACTGTTACCTTCAGTTTTTTAAGCCTACTGCTTTCAAGCTTCTCTGTAACTACTGGAAACAATGGAAGGTTCTCTACATTGTCTCTGTATTTTCAAATCAAATGCAGTTTTCTTCTAGACAAGCTAAAACAGATGTCAGCCACTAAATAATAGTGCAAGAAAAGGATTTTTTTCTTTTTTTAATTGGTTATTTTTCCCCATTGGACCGCGGGTGGCAGCTGCAGGTAGGTCAGTGTCTATGGAAAGCTGACGAGTTGAATCACAGCTGAGATGCCCTGCGTGTATTATACCATACATAAGAAGTATGAGCTCTACTGATGACACATCTTCTGCTTTTGAGGCATTGTTTCAGCTTTCTGGGTCGACTCGCCTTCCACTTATCACCTGTGGCTCTGTTTGTGCCCTGAGCTCTCACAGGGAATGCTCCATGCTGGGTGTGAGCAGTGCCTGTGCTGGAGCAGGAAGGGCATCTTTGTCTTGGATGAAGCTTCAGGATGTGAGCGTGATATAAAGTGTAACAAATAATGGCAAGTGATAAAAGTGCACGTAATAAAAAAAGTGCTGTGATAAACGTTTAATGCAGATCTAATCAAAGGTTTGCTTTAGGCACAAAGGCTTTTTCCTTCTCCTTTGTAAATACTTTGTAAGGAAGTTCTCTGATTTGTGTAATTGGCCGTACAGATACGATCTGTCCTTATATTAGACAATAGAACCAAAGTGAGGTACTAAAAAGGATGTTTCTTTCTTTCCTCCCATTCATGTGATTCCTAAACTAAAACTGAAAGTTAAAAAAAAAAAAAAAAGCCTTTTCCCCCCTTGCCCTTCCCCATTTCTGTAGTTACAGTGCTCCTTATGAACCAGATGGACGAATACATTAAGAACTGTTTTTAAACCACAGATTAAGAAATGGTGCCAGGATTTTCTACCAAAAATGTGGCACTGCTTCTAAAATCTGTTGACAATTTTAAAAAGTTTCTTCTGGCAGAAGAGATCCATTAATGTCTCTTCTTCTTTTCCAGGAAAATGAGAAAGACCTTTTTCTAAGTTTGAAGTTAATTAGCTTCCATGCTGTATTTCAGAGATCACTGTAAATGTATTAACTTTTCCAGGAATGGGAATTGGGACATAACAGAATCATCCATTATGTGAGAAAAACGCATTAAAAACGAGGGCTGTGACTCTTCCTTACATCTGTCCTTGGGTCCTGCCCAAGATGAGTGTGTAGATTTTAATTACAGCCATTCTGCTTAAGCCTTTGAAAATCATTTTAGAATATAAATTTTGGCTATTTCTTCCAAACGAGGGCAATCAGCATCACAGCCACACCTGAGATGGGATTTCCTCTCACCTTGCATGCAGGCTTGCCCCATGCTGCAGGCTGGCTCTCTTGGCACGCAGGGCTGTGGAGCAGCCCCTGTCCTTGGGAGCCCTTTCTGTCAGTGCAGCTTTTGGTCTGTGCAGTACGTGGGTTTGGTACTGACAATGAACGAAATGTGAAACCTGCCTTTTTAAACGCACAGTTGTTTCAAATGCCCCGAGAGAAAGAAAAAAAGTCTGGATACCCATGACAAAAATAAACGCCTTAACGTTTCCCTTTAAATAACTGCATGTGTTATGACTGGACAAAAAATTATTAGTCCTAATTTGCTATAAGCACTGGAGAGCATATATAAAACTTGCACCCACATCCACATATATTTTATATATCCATATGAAAGCTCCATCCCTGCAGGCTCTTCTCCCACCAGAACACATCTCTGCCAAATTCCTGCTCCACCCGTGATGCTCCAGGAATCCCAGGGAGCCTCTGTGAGGTGCCAGGTTCCCGTGCTCACCTGTAGGCCATATGTAGCATTGAACTGACCTGAAATCACTGTTCAGTTTCCAAATTCGTGCCTTGGAAGGGCAGTTATCTTACCTTACACGTAAGCAGTCGGTGCATTAAAGTCAGTGCTGCTTTATGTATTGCACTGTGGTGCAGGAGGGCAAATCAGAGCTCCAAGAATTTCAGGACAGCTTTAAATACCTTTGAGGGAATTTTTCAGTGTGGGTGCTCTTTGTTGAGGAAGCACCTGTTGCACCGAGGGCAGGAACTTTGCTTTGTGCAGTCTGTGGAGCAGCATGGAGGCTGGGGCTGTGTGCCCAACTCATGGCAGCAGATACAGATGAGTGTAGGTGTCCTTGTGTTTGGCATGCAGCAGTGTTCTGTTCTCCTGCTGTCTGGTGCTCATTGGCTGTCATGTGTCTGTCTTTCCTCTTTGGTTTCTTGACACTTGTTTGTGACCCAGTGATCTTTTCAGCTGAGTGAGTGAAACGGGTGGTTCTCAAACAGTACTTTTCTACACATAGGAGATTATATAAGTGCTGGGACAGCTTCCTAGTGTTTTGTCCTGGCCAGCAGTCTAAACAGATGCACTGTTGTCTTCCTGAATTCAATTGGTAACAATAATGTTTTTCTCTTACTGTGTTTCTGGAACCAATCTGACTGCTTTCCCTTCCCTTTCTGTACTACAGCATCCCATAGAGCGCTCTGCCCTGCGTGCTGCCAGCTGTCTTCTGTGTTCCTGCTTAGCTGCCAAGACTCAAATGCTCTTCTTCTGTCACAGTGGTGAAAGGGATGGGATTAAGCACTTTGAAGGCAGATTGCATCTGCAGCAAGTGTCTGGGAAGGCCCAATGCAACCATGTGTGATTTTAATGCATAGGCTGAACTCATTTGTGTTATAGACCAATGGGAATCTTGGGCAGCTCTTCTACATGAGACCCTGATGCTAAAAAACAAAAAACTCAGATGTAAAGCTCTTTTGGAAACTTGATTCATTTGTTTCATATCCTCTGTATCTTCAATTTCAAAGCCATTGAGGAAGATCGTTTGCACAAACACGAAAGCTCTCTTTAACTAAAGGCAGCTGATGTGTTTTTTCAATGAGCCAGAGCTCATAAGAAAGACTCAAACATTAACTGTGTAAAGAAGGCAATTAGTGTTTGTACAGTATATTGGAAATTAGCCCTAGGCACACTGGAAAAATACATGTTTTAAACATGTCTATTTTCTGCCCAATTCCGTAGCTTATATTAGATCTGGACTTAGATATATCTAAAGGCCACCAAATGAATTCAAAGCTGTGAAAGACATTGTTATCATCTCTAATAAGCATTTTTTTCTATGGGGTAGTTGTGTAATACAGTATAACTGTATATTTAATCACTCCAGGGAAAATCCTGTTCTACTGCTATAATGTCAGGAAAGCTTATCTGCGTATGAGCAGCAAAAAGAGACCTCTCCTGCATTACAGAGCTCTAAGATCTTTAGTTTGAAAGTTGAGCATTTCTAAAAATGCACTAATTATGTCATTCTGATAAAAAGAGAGATCCTGCTCACATTGTCACCGAGTGACATTGTCCATAGGTTTTAAAGCTGCCGTAGGAATAGGGAAAAAGCCACTGTGGTCATAGGAATCAGTGAAAGACATTTATAACTGTGGGAGGTCCTTTTGCAGGGAGCAACTGCCACATTCTTTGTCTTGATTGCACATCCATTGTGGTGCGTGTTTTGGCTGCAGTTTGATGGGAAACCAGGTCAGGAGAAGGGCTGTGATCCTGGGACAAGAGAGAGGAACTGATGAAGCCAAGGAGAGAGAAGCAGTTAAAAACCTGATGGCATTTGGAGAAAACATGAACTCTTCCATCATCTGTTAAGGGAAATATAACTTCTTCCCATATTCTTTTAGCCTTTGATCCCAGTTGGACAAAGTGCAAACCGGGGGAAATGGTTTGAGAGTCTCTGATGCTGTGATGGGCACAAGCATCGTTTCTGCAGTCAATTGTGTTGAACTATTTGTTTACATTAATTATCATGGTTATATCATTAATGATCAGAGAGAAGCCTTTCTAGAAGACTGGGTGAAACTTGTGTCCGTTTCCACAAGAGAATTCACTGGAGTGGAAGTGGCTGTGGGTGCAGCAGAGTGATGGCTGCCTCAACGCGTGGAAGAGAGCATATGGTTTCAGTAATGGGCTAATAAGAGCAATTAACCTTCCAGTGCACTCATTTGTAAGTCCCAGTTGTTTATAAAGTGGATAATAAAGATATTGTAACATCATATAGCTTTATAGGAGATTAGTGAAATGAGGCTGTGTTTTTCAAGCTAGTGCCTGTTAGCACTCTGGTGATAGCATAAGGAATAGAAACATAAAATCAGCAGAGGATGAAATACTTGGAGTGTTAGGTGGTGTATTTAACCAACCGATGTAAATCACAAGTGTGCAGTGCCTCGCACAAAGGCTGTCCTTAGAAGAGGGGCTGCTCTGCAGGCAGCTCTGATGTTCAGCTTGCTCTTGCCACCTTGCAAAGGTTGTAATGTAAGCTGTTACCGTGCTTCATTTGTGGAATTCATTCTGATCCTGTAAAATATCTTATGCTGTAGTCACTGATGTTATGTCTGTCCTTTTTCGACTTGCTGTCGCTTGTCTGGTGATTTAGCTCGTATTTTGGCTTTGGATTTAGCTCGTGATTACCCTAATGAGCTGTTGCCAGTTTTTCTTTAAGCTGAATTTCTGAGTCAGGAAAGCACTTGGAGGGGTCACGGAGTTCTGTGGGCTCCCAGACTTGTGGTCTTGTTTTTTTCTGTTTCACTGAATGGGCTGAACAATGCGTTCGCTGGTGCAGCATTCCCCAAATATGAGGGCTCTTTTGCTTTATTAGACTTGACAGTATTTAAACAATGCTAATTCTCATACCCAGCTGGCTTTTCAATTGATTCTGTGCTCTCTGTCGCTGTGTAAAACAAACTGAAGCATTAGAGACATCTTGCAAGCTTCCCTCTGGGGACTTGTCTTTCCTTAGAGAAAAATCAAGTAGAAAATTTTGTGTTTTCTCCGTGTTTTGTGCTGGATCTTTAAGTGATATTTCAGTGTATTAACAAATGTTGTACATGGTAAGGTGCTAATTTTCAGGCATGTGCTTTCAATCTTTGTTTTCTAGTGGATATGTGGACCAAGTGTCTCCTTCTTCGCCCGAAGCAGAATACACCAGTTTTAAAATTACATTTAAGTTCTACATAGAATTGCCATTTTAACCCTAAAAGCTAAAATCTTGCCTATTAGAAATTCGATTGCTAAACAAAGAACTTTTAAGATGTGATTCATTTGTTTCCCATGCTCACTTTCAGCAGCATGGATGCAGGCTGATGTTTGGGGACTAACGATGAAATCGGAATCCTTGGGGAGAGAGAGGAGCAAAGCGTTTTCTGTCCTGTGAACTTCAGCACTTTGCTCACACCGTTATGCAAACCAAAGCCTTGCAGCATACTGAAAAATGTGTTCTTTGCACTCAGCATGGCTCAGCAGTTCAGCTGTGCTGGGCTCATTCCCTGCATCCCGACACGTCTTCAGCCGCGGTGACTGAGGGCTGGGGGGATTCCTCAAGCATGAGCCCCTCCTGCCAGTTGTGTTGAGGCGACTGGACAGTGAATTTATCTTACTGGGAAATGCTAAAATCCTGAAGCCCAAGCCTGAGTCCTCGCCTGCCCCTCAGCCCCTGCAGAGCCCTGCAGAGCTGTGCCTGCGGGTCTGGGCTGGCAGCGGCCGCTCATAGCTCCGAGAGGAGGAGGGCCTTCATTTCTGACCTCAGGAATCAGTGCTTTCTGATGGAAATACTTCACATTCTTGGCCATGGTCTCTCTCTTGGCCATGGTCTCTTCCTATGAGCTTTTCACTGCTTGCACAAAAGCCGTCTAGCCTTGTTTTGTCACTTGTAGAAAAAACACGTGCTAATATCCCACCAACACAACGTTATGCATCAGCACAATGTCATGCATGCAAAGTTACTTAGGATCCCTATAGGAAATACTGTATGAACAGTAAATATTTCGATCATGCGATATTTTAAGCTTTTTTCTTTTTTTTTTCTTTTTTAATTTATTGCAGCTGGTCTGAAAAGCCAAAGGAATGGAAGTTTCAAAAGACGAGACAGACCTGGCTGCTCTCACACATGTATGAGAAGGAGAAGGTTTGTATTATCAGGAGATGTTCTCAGAATGGAAATGTTGTGAAGTTTTATACGTTAATTGTAGCTATTATTTATTAATCCAAAGTAACTAGCATTAGCCGTGCACTTTTCTAGTATTTTTTTAATAATTTATGAATCCATTGCAATCTTTTTAACTAAAATACTTAGCCATTGTGATTGCTTGCTATTTATCTTTGGAGTGGTTGTTCTGTGGACACTACTAGACTTAAGCATGTCAGACAAAGAGAGGAACGACACTTTGTATAAACCTGAAACTTAATGAGAGTGAATTTGAACATATCCTTAATTTCTGACTGTGGAATAGTGGGCAATGTTGGTGGCAGGTGGATGGTTGGACTGGATGATCTTAGAGGTCTTTTCCAACCTCGGTGATTCTATGATTCTGAGCCATGGCTTGTGGATTGTTTCAGTTATTTCTACTTCATATAAGATGTACGGATACATTGCCAAGATGCTAAAATAGCTTTCTCATTAAAATAGAAGTGAAACCTTATGCTGATTGTAAAAAGCATAAGGCGTAACCAGAAGCCAGCCTTTCATCATCACCCAAATCCATTCATTTCATAACTTAAAAAACAACATCCACATAGCTTCCAATCAGCATCTGAGCATTGCAGAGCAGCACAGAGCACTTCAGCTGATGTTCCAACTGAGCACACATCTCACTGTTTGCACAGCAGCTCCTTCCTGATTCATTCCACTGGCATTCAGTCAGGTGTCGCTGTGTGTGTGCACTTACACACTTACACATCACCATCTTCCCGACCCAAATTGCACCAACCACCTGGCAGAAGGTGTTGCTTTTGCGATTAAAAATACTTTCAGAGAACCGTATAATTAAAAGCAGAGCTTTGTGAAAGCAACAAATGTTCACACAGCCTAATGAGTTGCCAAGTGCGTATTTGATAATAGGTATCTAGTTGTTTGCATTGCCTTTTATTTTTAAGCTGTGCTGTTAGAAGTGTTTGTCCACCTTTCGAAGCCAACGTGTGCTCTTTAACTCTGCTTAGAAACTGCTTTATGGGCAGAATGGCATTTTTGCTCTTTTACCTGTTTGCTTTGGGGTTTTGTGTTGCAACAGACTGGGAAATAATTAACCGTAAGTAGTGTTTGTGTTACAGATCAAAACACAGCTTCATTCCGTGTTCTGTGACACTGAAATGAAAACCTCCTTTCTAGTTTTGTTGTGGGTTTTTTTTTTTCACGTGATGAAAGCATAATGATTTATTTAAATTCACATATTTTGTACTGTTTAATAATCAAAGATGCATTGTATATGAGCTACAGATAATGATTAACATCTGCATTCGGATTCAGTACAGTGAGCAGAGCCACTCAAGTGCTCATGATCAAGCATGTCTGAAGTCTTTTTCATCGTCAGGACGAGGCAGGGCTGCTTTTGCCTGTGTTTTTATACCCAAATCTGATTTCCTGTCCATTATAGAATAAAATCCGTTGGATATCTGAGCATGGCTGAAATACAAAAGGAGACTTCCTTCCTAAGCCACGTCTTTGATCTCTTGGTGTCACTTGTATTCTTACTGAAAAGCCATGCCAAGAGCTAAATTAAGTTTCCTGTACTGATATTCTTCTTTCTGTAAGATATAAAGAGAGGTTTTCTAGTCATTTACAAAGCGATTTTTTTTAAGAGCCTTTAAAATCCATCTGCTGTAGGCTGAAGGCTGCAGAGCTCAGGACTGCATCCTACAGTGTGTGCACTTCTTTGTGATCCTGTACTGAATGACCGCTGCATCATCTGTTGCTGGTTGTCCTGCATTGTCAGAAAGTACCTGCATCGATTGTCCTCAGCCTCTGGGCTGCACATCCCTGGGGTTGTGGAGCTCCTGGAGAAGGCGATGAGAAAAGCCAGGGTAATTTAAAAGTGATACTTGCTCTTTCCCTGCTGTTATTTGTTAGCATTTGCCCATTTTCATGGTGTCACATAGTTCCTGAGCATTCAGGAGCTGATGGTTATTGGGTCACGTTTGGCTGTTTCCACATTAGTCTGCTCCAATGCATGTTAGTTAGTCACAGCAGAAGCAAGGCAGGTGTGCAAGAGAGAAGAAACAAGAAAAAGGGAAAATGGGTTAAAACAACCACAGTGACAATAGTGAGATCCTGTAGGCATCACTTCACTTGCTGGCTCTTTGGTGGACCAACTCAGTACCTGATTTCAGCCCTCCCTGTTGGGGGCTGTGCTCCTAAAACCTCACCAAGAGGCCCTGACATGGCAACCCCCAAAACCAATCCAGCTGTGATTGCACGCAGTGAGCTGTGACTGTGCCACGAGATCTGAGCACAGGGGGCATAAATTATGCAGTTAATTTAGCTAAGGTGGAACACAGAAATGTGGCTGAGCTTTAAACACCTGGTGCTGATACGTGTGCTGAAGGACCATCGTGCTGACACTGTTTGCATCTCAGCATTTTTCTCTCTTAGTAGCGTGTGTTTACCCTGAGTAAAAACAAACAGCTTTAAAAGTGTTGGGGTTTTTTCATTATTTTTCATTGTGTTGGTTTTATATTACAGGCACACTTCATACATTATCAATTTCACTGTTAATCGTTAAAAAATTAATATTTTTTTTATCTGTACTGTTTCTTTAGCACAGGAGTGTTTGTGTGAAGTCCATAAAGATTTCCATAGGGTATGAGTTACGAAGATGAGTGCAGGCTGCACCTCTGATTTACTGCTCTGTAATATCCCCTATTGATTAAGGCAGCTTTGGAGTATTTTTTCTTCCTCTTCTTTGAGAGCTATAGCAGTTTTAGTGATCACAGTTGTGCTGCCAAATGTCGCTGCAGAAATAAGCTGTAAATTAAGCGTCTGTTGAAGCTCTGTCTTCTCTGCAGTGCTGGTACTCCACAGGATTGGAGCAGCCCTCGTGCAATGACTCCAGGCCTTTAAATACTTACGTATGTGTTTAGCTTTGCTCACCCTGAGTACGCCTTGCAATGCTGGATGTGTAAAGTCAAACAAAGAAGCATATTTGCAGGGTGAGGTCATTGTCATATCTCCTGATTCACAGTAAAAATATTCTCTTGTTGGCTCCAGCCAGTTCCACAGATACACAAGGTGAAGTTGTGCCTCAAATAGATCTGTTCACCGAGCGCTGTTGACAGGGGGCTGGTTCAAAATACTGCAGAATCATCAGAAGTCTTTGTGAGGTTATTGCCAGGATTTCTTAATGGAGTTGTACGTTGTACCAGACAAACTAAAATTTAATCTTTTACTGGTTAATTAGAAAGGAAGTAAAATGGGGGTAAGGCGACAGCAGATAACTAAACTGCTTTTGATGTCTGATGTGTTAAAGGAGTGCATCAGTTTTAGTCAGCGTGATTTAAAAATGATTTCCATATGTCTCAATTTTTTCAAATTAAATTCAATTCCTTTGTATAAGCATTCTGTCATAGTCAGAATCTGTTGTGTGCTGCTGGGTGGTATCTTACTGCAAACAAATGGTTTTGGGTAGGAGCAAGGATACTTCCAGCAAAATTCTTTCCTTGGACACATTCGTGCCGTTCTCCTGAATTTGGTAAGGTTTGCATACATGTTTCCAAAACTAGGATCTGGCTAGGATGTTTTTTCCCTTCCAGCAGCCCTCTCTCTCTCTCTCAGGCAGTGTTTGCGTTTGCTGATCATCAATTCCACATCTGCTCAGCATTTCCCCTCAGATGCTTTGCCCATCTGAGCCCACAGCAGTTCTCTCACTGCAGTCTGTCCTTCCCAGCAGTTTGAACATTGGCAAGAAACTCTTCCATTTGAAGGTGGGCATCAGTAAATGCAAAAGGCTGTGCAATCCACCTAACTACCTTTCAGGTAATGCTTTGACATGACTGTGGATGAACATTGAAAGAGAAGAAAACCAAGCAGGTATTTTTTAATTCCTTGGTGTTTTGTTTTTTCCAGGTTCCAGATGAGCATTTCACCATTTTACTGGACTATCTGCAGGGCCTTAAGGGCAGTGCACGAGACACAACTGTGCAGAAAGCTGAAGCTCTTATGCAGGAATTGGATGGATCAGATGCAGAAGACCCAACTGTGATGGAGAAGTGTGAGCGCATACGCCAAGTTCTGCAGCTGCTGTCTTGAGAGTGGTTCTGTGTCGTGGTGCTTGTCTGGTGGAAAGGCATTGAATATCACGTGCAGATACTTCAAATTCGTTGTAAAGACATATTTTGATAATGAATCTGAATACTGCATTTTCTGAATTTGTACTCGTGTTTTCAGCTACAAATATTTATCATGTTTTGAGGTGATGAAGTCAAAACAGAGCACTGTATGTGGTCCATAGACATGCTACATTGATTAAAACTAATCTCACTGCGTATCTTTGGAAAAATACACCTCTCTTTCTTGTTAGTCTTCTCCAACTCTCTGTCTAATTACTGCTAAGTAAGAGGAGCTTTGCAGTTCTTAACAAGAAGAGCAGAGCAGCCAACAGAAAGCCTGGAGGCTCCTTTACAATGGCAGCTTGTAGCATTAGCATACAGTGCAGTGCTTGCTCAGCCAGCTGTAGTCTGTCACTTTCAGCTTCAGAAGTGTGTCATTTGGATTTGGGAAAGATCATTTTCAGTCTGTTAGGCACAAGTTGTATAACAGTTGCTTATTAGTACTTCACGCAGTAATCTGGAGATACCATCAGCTTTGTTAGTTTTCCTTGTATATTTCAAAGGTTTTTAATGCTTTGCAGCAATTGTTTAGGTACTGGGATAATGTGCAGATGGGAACAGCTCAGATCTTTTGACCATGTGTAGTGAAATCATCTGATTGTACCCAAACTCACCCTGTGATGAGAAGTGCTGCACAGCAACACTCTGAGTGCTGCCTGCCAATATTGCATTTTCATTTTTCTCTGTAATTGGTGTCCAAAAGAGTAAATTTGCGTTCATTTGTGTTGACATGGGGCATTTATCTCCTATGAATGTGCTAAAAATGAGGCTTTCAAGTGAAAACCAAAGACATCAATCACTCAGATGTTGTAGTATTGGCTTATGATTTAATAACACTTACATTCAATTCTGTGTTCTTGACCTGATTCTTTAATCTTTCTGCAGATATTGTTCATGCTATATTACCAACAACTGTATCAAATGTGTATTTTAGAAGAGTGGCTGTCTTTGGGAATTACTGCTTTAATGTGGATGGATGAAGGAGGGGAGAATCTATGGATATGCTGGCCTAATTTTTCATTAAGAAGCATTTGAGTGGATTTGACAGCCTTCGCAGTCACAGGTTATTACAAGTCCTTAGAAGTATGAAGTGTGTTCCTAGTAACAAATAACATTTGGGCTTCTTGGAGATGAGGTTTTCAACCAAAGACGACCTGTTGTTAGCCCAAGCAGAAACCAATGCTTTTTTCTCTTAGTGAGAAGGGAAGATGAATTTCTAAGGGGTGAAGTTTTCTAAGTGTCTTGTTGGGATTTCATAATTGCATTTTAGGTGTCAGAGAAGGGTTGTTCTCGCTTCTGCTTCCTGCTCATCTTAGGATTTTAATCTAGAAATTTACATGGCTTGATGATTATATGTATCAGAATTTCCTCCATGAAGTATTTTAAATGATTATTTTAAATGATTATTTTAAATGATGAGGTGGATAATTGCAGCTATGGAATTCCTGCAGCTGCTCAGAGCTGTGCAGGCGGACACAGCCCATCACTTTGTTCACTTTGTTCCATCCTTTGGTCACGTAGAGTTTTCAGAAGTTAATGTTGTTTGTAGGCTAGACCATCTTATGGCTGCAGACAGGGCAAAATCGTGTCTGGGTTTCCATGCCATGGCTGCTGTGTTAATAAAAATTGAGTCCAAGGCGAGAAGTAACAGTGTGCAGGGACAGCCTGACAAATTGCATCTTCATCTGCCTGCTCTGGTTGTCTTCTTGTTGGGCTAATCTGCATTGTGGAGCTCCAGCTATAAGGATCCCGTCTGAAGAGAATGCTGAAGTCAGGGCTTCTAGGCAAAATAAAGGAACATTAATTACTCAAAACTGCTTAAAGCTGGAATTGTGCCTCTAATGACAGCACTAATTACTCAGCATCTGACGACGTGAAAAGTTCCCTTTAATTTGACTGATCCTGGCTGTGGGTTGTATATCTTCTTGGCTCTCCACTGTCTGCCCACACTTTTAATTTGTTATCATCATTGTAAAATTACTGAGTAAATGAATTCTCTCTTCTTATTCGGAAGGGATATATTGTGGCTGTTTGAGCATGTCATTTATTTCCTTATTTCCTCCTACTGGAGAATAGTTCTGCTGTGTTTTGGTTCACTTAAAGCAAGGTGACTCTTGACTTGTCTCCTATCCCTTTGGGCAGTACAGAAATGCACTTCAGTTTGGGCTCGGTGGGCTTTGGTTGGTTGGATTTCCTCTGCTTGTTTTGTTTTTGACTTTTGCCACTGAGTCAGAGCAGAAAAAGCAATACTAAAAGGGACTTCAGTTGCAAAGGCAGCACTCGGAAAGTTAGTAAACATAAGAATGGAAAATCTTTATAGAATTTTAATTTTAGTCCATCACTCATATGCAACATGATGGCTCGGTGCTGTATTTGCCACTGTGCTGTAACTGGTAAGTCATTTATTTGGTGTTTTCCTACCAGTTCTGCTGCTGTTCTCATTTTCAGAATGAGCATTAAAGCTGGGAATGTAACTCTGCCATGTGGGTTTGATGCTACGCAGAAGAAACCAAGTAGGAACTTTCCTGTTAGTTTCACTTAGTGCAGGATCCAGTCACAGAAGTTTCATCACAAGCATTCCCTTCAAAACATGCTTTAATGTTCTGATTCATTTACAGTCAAAATACTGAATTGATGTTACTTAATTTAAACTCAGCTTTGTTGACATAAAACTTTCCAGTGGTTTATTCTCGTTGGGGCTTTGGTTTCCTTTTATGTCTTCCTTTCTGTATGTCTGAGGGAGCCAGTTATTTCTGTGCCTGCAAATAGGAGTATTAGTTGTGTACAGCCACTGCAGTCATACAAGGACACAATTAAATGTCCTTGCCTTTGCAGGATGCTTAGCAATGATTTATAATTACGTTCTATTTTAACTTCTTCATAACAACTTACACAGTCAACAACTCAGCGTGGTCAAAAATAATTATTTCTCAAATGATGTTTTCTCTTTTTCCTACGAGGAGTGGGAATACCATACTAAATACAGCTGATGTATAAATGACGGGGGGAGGGCAATGCAAAACAGTGGTTTATCTTTCTTTGTCCAAACAAAGCTGAATAAGAAGCTTGTGCTGTGAGGAAAGTTTGGCTGGGACACGGAGGGAGGGACCTTGGGATAAACACAGAGCACTCATGCAGTTGCTCTTAATGATTTCTCTTTTTTCCTACATGCAGAAAATTGTTGGCATTCCCCAGTAAAACCCACAAACACACCTACGTCAAAAATCTAAATAGGTTTCAGAATCAAATACTGAAAGGTCAGGAAATGCCACATGTATATACATGGCCAGAAGAATTCTGGTCCTACCTCTCTGTGCTTCCAACCTGGAGGCTGAATTAAGGGGAATTGTGTTAGAAACAAACACACAAAACCCCTCAAATATATGAGCACTGCGTTGAATTTTGCTCCCCTTCCCACCCAATTTCCTATCAGTTTTAATTATTTTGATTGTTTTTAAGGTTTCTTGATAATTTAAATAGTACACAGCCTTTTGCTGTCACAACTGACATCTGTTTTTCTTTATGGTCTCATTGTATTTTAGAGAACTGTAAGCCTTGGGACACAGAATCTGTCCCTCTCATTTGCTTATAAATAGCCAGGCTGGCTGCAGCCCTGCCAAAATCCTCATTGGCTGTGGAGCTCCATTGGGCCCAGAGAAGACTGTTGAAAGGCCACATTTCCCTGTGCTCTTCTTGAGGTACAGCAGCCTTTAGCAGCATCCTTTGTACCAGCCGGGCTCCCCTAAGCCCCATGAAATTGCCCAAATCTGATGCAGCCAAGCAAAGGGCAGCACGTATCTGCTTTGTGATGTGAGGCTGCAGTGTGTGGGCACACAGCCTGGCGCCTGCCTTGCCTTGCTGCCCGGTTCCGGTCTGTTGAGACTCACAGCCATCTTATTTGTCTGCTTTCTGTGGGCTTAACTTGACCAAACAACTGGTTTACAAGCTCTTGGGGTGTGCTGAAAGCTTGAGCTGCAGCCATGGTCGCGTAGGTACCGCCAGCATAGGTGTGTGCCAATAGACTTCATGGATTTCACAGATCTGTGCTGATGGTGACACTGGAGCACGAGCAACCCCAGAGTGTGAGCATGGCCAGCGTGGCCTGACAGCTCTGTGTGGCTGCACACCAATGGTTGTTGTATCAAATCTTCTTTTGCACAGCCCAGGCTGCAGGATGCTGTGCTTGGAAGGAAAGTGGCAGCCAGCTTGCCAATTGCTTCCAGAAATTGGTTCAGGCTTAGAAAATATTTAAAAAAACCCAGGGGTTTCCCTTTTGTTTTCTGAATCCCTTTTTATATTATTTCAGCTGTCTTTAGACAAAGGAAGGGGAAAAAAAATGAACCACAGAGAGATCGTGAGTACATCTTTGGCGTTGTTCAATAAGAAAATATGGACTTGTGTTGAATTACGCAGTTAATGAGGAGCAGACAGGCGGCCTCAGTCCTTTTTGGGTGGTATTTTCAGTGCCAGCAGAAGATGAAAACACAGCAGGTGAGTGTGGGTTGATGCTGTCCCCATCACAAGTGCCATAGATGGTCACTTCTCTGAGAGAGGAATGGAGGGGCTGTGACAGACGCAGTCCCTTCGGCTGCTGCTGGTGCTCCCCTCCTGCCAACAGAAGACATCTCCCAGCTGACCCTGTGTGCATCACTGCGGGGTGAGGATCCTTCACACCTCATAGAAGTCTGTGGTCGCTTCTGCCTGCTCTACAGCTGCTGCTCAGCCTTGCAGGCATCAGAAGGCATGGGAAATGGGGCTGCAGTGCTGGCGGATGGGAGCTGCAGCGTGCATGCCCCGGTGTTGGCAGCCCTATGCATTGCCAGTGCTTGAGTTTGGTTTTGGGATGTTTTTTAGAGAGATGAAAAGTGTGCCCAGTTCAGCCAGTGATGGGAAAGCTGTTGTCAGTACTGCGGAACACTTTGCTGTAGAAATCTGAAAATATCAAAGACCACACTGTGCTGCTGGAGCTCTGTAGGTTAAAATGTGCTGTAACATTTCAGGGTCTTTTGGTAGTATTTGAAAGTGATAAAGCAGTGGTCTCAGCAGAAGGCAAGCAGATGTCTCGGCTGGCTCGTCCCGACAGTCCTGCCATTCACTCAGCAATGACCTTTACCCAGGTCACCTTATCTTCCTTGCAACTCAACTGGATCGTTATAAGGGGCACAAATGTGACATTCTTTTGAAATGGGTTCAAAATCTGCCCTCTGTGGGCAGAGGGAAGCACTGTGCCTGCAGACCTGCTCAGAGGTTGTCAGGGTGCTCGGGCCGTAGCTCAAGTCATTAGGATTAGTCCATAAAGCCCCTCGTAATCCACATCTTAAGAATCTGAAAGGTCACTTGTGGTCCAGTAATCCCGAGTAGTGAACGGGAAGAATTAGTGGTGATTGTTTTGATCCTAAACCACCTCTTAAGATAAATGCTGGCCTCTGCCCCAAAAGCATATGTGTGTTATTTCGGTGGGGTCCCAGAGGCTGTGCGAGGAGTGAGCAGCTGGGCTGTCACACAACATGACACAGCACAGAGTGTTTAAGCAATCGTTTTAACATTGGAAGGGATGGCCAGGAGGATGCGTGTGCTCACCTGTAGCCGTTGTGTTGCACCTGCTCAGCACCAGGATCCCCACACCCTCCCCAAAACCTCCCAGTGTGGTGCCAACCAGAGGAGCAAAGGGAGCTCTGGTGCTGGGACAGCGGGCTGGGATCCTCCTGTGGTGCTGGAGAGAAGTGGCACATCTGTCCAGGGTGCAGAGCAGGTGCCAGGCGGTGATGCTGTGGATGCAGTTTTCTGTGTGCCCTGAGGGCCTGGCTTGCTGTGATGTATGGATACATCAGTGCTGGTGGTGTCAGGGCACGTGCATGTGGCAGGAGGGTTGGAGGTTCATGATCCTTGAGGTCCCTTCCAACCCACTCTGTGATTCTGTGGAAGGGATCACTGCGCAGTGGAACTGCATGGGAGCGCCTGGCTTTGCCCCGCAGAGTGATGCTGGCACGCTGTCCTTGCCGTGTTCCATCAGGGGGTCCCTGGGGGCCACCCAGCCCTTACTGTGGGAGGGAAAAGCAGAGGGAAGGAGATTAAAAGATTTGCCAGCAGCAGCAAGCAGTCAGCGGCTGGGCTGGGAATAGAAACCACACTCCTGGTTTCCACTCCCTGAACCTGGCTGCCAGACAGCATTAGTAATGCAAATGCAAATACAGAGAAACGTTTCCTTTTGCAAACCCGCCCTGCTCACAGGTTGTCCCTTTGAGTCGGGGCTGCTTGCAGTGAGGTGACACGCAGCACCCAGCAGTGCAGGCCCTCGTGTCCGTGCTGACACAGCAGCGCTCAGTAGGGCAGGCTGCTGCTCGGAGCGCTGCCATCGCTGTGTTTAAGGAAGCCCGAAGGGATGCGGTGGTGATAGCCATCAATAGACCTTTGTGTTCCCCAAAATGTTCCCTCTCACTGCATGCCACAGGCTCGGGGTTGGCAGCTTGGGAGCAGGCTGGCATTTTAACTAGTAGGTATTGCGTTTGTGGGTGGTGGTGAGTCAGACACAAATGAGATGTGCAGCAGAACGGGGCCGAGGGGCGGGCAGTGCCATCGATGGTCTCGTGCCTTTGGGTTTGTGCTCGCTTTAGTTCTGTTCCCACATTGCTCCTCTATGTCGTAAACAAGCAACAGGATCAAAAAGTAAAAGCGGCGTGTGAATGCCACCCAACCAAAAGTCAGAGCAACTTCACGGGAGGAACAGCGTTTGGAAACGCAGCACTGAGTCGTCCAAATAGAGTCCATGTTAAAGGCTCTTAGAGAAGCAGTTTGGGGGCAATCTCTCTTTAAAGGAAGGGCAGCTGGTTGCCTCCATGCTCGCAGGGCCGTGGTCAGGGCTGCGTTCTTCTGGTGTCACTTCCACGTGTCTTTGTATCTCATGTTTGTGTATGGTGCAGAAAGGGCTGCAGGAGGGAAGGGGATGTGCTCTGTAGTGGTTCTGTGCCATAGGACAAAGGGTAAACAGTCTCAAACAGAAAGAAGGCAGATTTAGATTGGATATGAGGAAAAAGTTTTTTATGATACAGGCAGTGAGACAATGGCACAGGGTGCCCAGAGAGGCTCTGTGCTATCGTTACGGCTCAGGGCTCAAGCGGTGAGCTGTTCCCCTGCCCCTTGCTGTGCAGTTACAGTGTGACACCCCCAAAATGGGCCGTTGTGCCCCACTGCCCCTCACTGGCCCCAGGGCTGAGGCAGGAGAGCTCAGCTGCTGGCTCTGTCCTCTGTGTCAGACAGCAGCTAATTGGGAAGGGCTCAGCCTCCAAATGCTTTGCAAACACCAGGGTAATGACTTCCTTTCCCAGCTCCAGACCCGTGGGTGGTTGGCACTCAGGGTAAGGGCTTCTCTTCCTGTGATTCTCCTGTGCTGGATGACCCTGCTTGACCCGGGGAATTTGACTTTTCAAAAGGTTCGTTTACTCCTAGATAAAGATTAATTTTCATTTTAATTTTTAACCTAAATCTCATGGGAATGTGTTTTTGCATTCCATCCAAGATGCTGTTATCAGTGCCCAGCTCTGCCCCCTCTATGGCTTGCTTCACCTACGAGGTAATGAGTAACCCCCCTTCCTCTGCTGGGCTGGGACCAGTGCTGGGCTCCACGTGGTTCTGTGCCACAGTGTGAGGAGGTGCAGTTCCTACACCACGGAGCCCCAAGACCTTCCAGCAGCGATGGTAGCAATGCTGGGTCAGCCCCAGGGGAGCTGCAGCACAGCACAGCCCTCACAGCACAGCCCTCTGCCCCCAGTGCTCTGCCCAGAGCTGCACAGACAGCCGTTGTCCCCGTGGGGACACGCAGCTCTTCTCCAGACTCCCGGTCTCCTGCTCTCACCGCAGGAAAACGTTGTTGTGTGTAATGAGGGCGGGTTTGGGAGGGAGCACTGCGGGGTGGGAGCCGTGCTTGGTCTCCTCTGTCTGGCAGCTCTCACTGCAGTCAGTGGGAGCAGCAGGCCTGGCGCACAGCCACGCAGCAGCTCTGCAAGACACACGGGTCTTGTGTCCCTTTTGGTGTGGAAAGAGGGGAAGTGGCACCAGGTGACACTGCACAGCCGCAGGAAGAAGTGCACCCCGTTCATAAAAGCAGGACGCATGGAATTGAACTACAGCTCTGTGGTTTGCAGTGCTGAATTCATTTTTCACCAGCGTCTGCTCCAGCAGCAAGGAACACTGCCTGTCTCTGCAATCCCTTGCAACTGGGGGGTCCGTGCATAGGGATGGACCTGGTGGTGCTGGGCAGCCCCCAGCCCTAAATTTCCTGAGTGAGGCTGGGAAAGGGACTGGAAGCCCGAAGCAGAGCAGAGGAGCTGCATGTGGCTGTGTGCTCAATGGGTGTGATGTGACGGCACAAGGTGTGCTGCAAGGCTGCCAAGGGAAGGAGGCGTCTGTAGGTAGAGCTTTAGGACAGCCCAGATTCACTAAATAGGAAGAGATAAGGAACAGAGCTCCACATCTGCAGAGGGAGGTAACAAGTGCATCCCGAATCTTTTGCAGATTGTCTGGTTCTGTTTTTCTTCACTGGGAGAAAATGCTTCGCTGGAGGGGGAAGCAGCTGGAAGGGGCTGTGTGCAGCTTCATGCATCCCCTGGAGCAAATCAGTGCACTGCAGGACCTGCTGCACCTGTGCTGTGCTGTGCTGTGGGGTGGGTGCTGGCTGTGAAGGATTATTTGGGATTGGCATTTGTAAGCTATCGAAAGTGGACAGTGAAGAGCTGCTGGTGTCCAGAGATGAGGTTGGTTGAGAAGATGAAAGAGATGGAGAGAGAGAATATAAAGAGAGATTTCATGATTGCTGCCTAATTGTGAAACAGATGTGGGTCTGTCAGGTTCTGGACAAATTATTGCAGGCAGAAGAATTGCAGTGAACCCAGTCAGCTCCAGAACCCTCACCTCCCTGCACTGTGTTCGGACTTTGCCTTTTGCAGACAAAAATTCCCAATTTTGTGAGGTATGGGCGTGGAGGGAAGGATTGTGCAAAGCCCAGCGGCAGCCCTGGCATCAAATACTCTCAATAAATACAATGTGAGTGTCCTAATCAACAACTCAGCAGAGTGCAGAAGGACAGACTCCTCCAGCATGGCTGCCCTGCTGCCCCTGCTCAGCTGTGGGCTCTGCGCTGCGCTTTTCATCGCTGCACTCCTCTGTGTTGTAAAAGGTTTTAAACAATCAGCTTTAAATTTGCCTCCTGGTCCGTTTCCTCTCCCCATCATCGGCAACCTGCACCTGCTGGACATCAGGAGGCAGGACAGGTCTCTGATGAAGGTAGGAGCAAGCATCCGTGCTGCCTGGGGCCCTGGGGAAGGAATGGCTGCAGTTCTCCTTCCAATGGCAGTTCTGAGATAACCGCTCGGTGCCAAATGCTGGGGTTTTTAAATGTGATTTAATAAACTAAATGTAAAGCTTTCTGGATGATGAAGGAAACTGTGCAATTCCAACTCTGCAGAGTTTGGTGGGCTGTCAGTATGTGAGAGCTGCCCACACAATGAAGACTGAGTATCTGCATCAGTTTGGGTGGGTGAACCTAAACTTTGGCGTCTTTATGTTGTGAAATACTCTAAAATATTTGAGTGTCCACGTGGCCAAATTGAAAGGGAGATGCTTAGTTGTAGTTGCCAAAATAGCTTGTATGTCTTGCTCATTATGCTGTTTTTTTTCTAGATGGGAGTTAATGTAGCACAGCCTGAAGAAAAGATGTAGGGGAAATAATTAAAAACCATGAATGGCTTGGACTTGGAAAAACATGGGTAGGGTAGGGTGTCCTGAGTTTGAAGAGACCCACAAGGATCACCAAGTGCAACTCTTGGCTCCACGTGGCCTCAAGCTGCACCGGGGGAGGGACAGGTTGGATAGGAGGAAAATTTTCTCCAAAAGGAATGGTGCAGCACTGGCACTGCTGCCCAGGGAATGGTGGGGCCACCAGCGTGGAGGTGTTCCAGAACCACAGAGATGTGGCACTGAGGGATGTGGTTTGGTATCGTGGTGGGGATGGGTTGGGGTTGTGCTTGGTGATCTTAGGGGTCTTCTCCAACTTCAATGACCTAAACAGCAGAACAGGACGTAGTGCTACCGCTGACCACTGGTTTTTCCTCTCCTTGCAGATTTCAGAGAAATATGGGCCAGTGTTCACTGTCCACCTGGGGATGCAGCAGGCGGTGGTGCTGAGCGGCTACGAGGCAGTGAAGGATGCACTTCTGAACACAGCAGATGTGTTTGCAGACAGACCTGCTATCCCCATCTTCCATCACATCCAGCATGGAAATGGTACCTGTGCCTTGCAGAGTTCAGGGCACATTCACTCTGCTGTTTTCCAGATGAGTTCTTTCAATTTCAACCACAGTTAGGAGTCTTGAGACCATCGGTGGCTACACTGGGTGGGATTGGGGCAGTTTGCTTTCTACTGAAGGCACCTTCCTATTTGCCTTATCCATTTTTTTGCTTTTTGCAGCACTTGGGTCACATTTCCAGGGTTCTGCTGCAGTGCAGAAGGAAGGAAATTATTTTTCACATGAAGGCTGAGGTCCTTATGCAATCTCTCTTCTGCAGTTACTGGCAGTTCAGACAGAGCCTGGATCATGCATGACTCATGATAAAGACTGCAAGAACTGGCAGGAGTGCAATAGCACGAGCTGTTTGTACCTCAAACAATTACTTCTGTAAACAGATTTTTGGCATATTTCTGCATTGCATGCTAAGAAATAATACATTGCCCAAGACGAGACATTGAAAAACAGTGAAGGAAATAATCCAGGGCTGAAAGGAAAAGATTTGATGACCTAATACGTATATAATGCATACAGCGTGTGGGGTTTTTTCATCTTGTTTTTAAAAGTGAGGCCCAGGGTGAGGAGGGGTACAGTGTGTGAGATGTAGACTGTGCTCAGCCCAGGAGCCAGCTGGGCAGGGAGCACTGCTGTGGCACCAGGGCTGCCTGCTGTGCTGGTCTCTGCCAAACAGGAGAGCTTTTGGCATCATCTAAGGGCCAGCTGGGGAGATTTCCCAGCTGTAAGTTGTGGTACCTCCCTGACACCCCTCCTTGTCCCCTTGCACAGAAGAAAGTTCATCCTCTAAAATGCAACAGGGAAATTTTTTGTCCTGTTCATGACACGGACAGAGCAGTGTCATTTGCTCCTAGCCTTGCTCTCTCAAACAGCTGCGTTGTTTTCCTGGAGGGAAACAAGTCAGCCTGAGACAAGTACCACACATAGAGTTTTTGCTGTGTGTGGCTGCGAAGGGACAAAGCTATAAATAGGCAAAACCCAGAGGTGTGAACAGTAGATTGCCTCCTGCCCTATGGAACCTGCCTGGGGCTGGGCTCTCCTGGGGCAGCCCTCCCCCAGCACCCAGCCCTGCACATCACAGAGCCCCTATGTACCGAGCAAACCCCATAGCAGCTGTGCAGCCACGCCATGCCATCCCTCCGTAGGTGTGTTCTTCTCTTCCCAAGAGCTCTGGAAGACAACACGGAGGTTCACCTTGGCAGCTATGCGGGATCTGGGCATGGGGAAGCGGCTTGCGGAAGAAAGGATGCTCGAGGAGCTGCAATTTCTCATTGAGCTGATCAAATCTTTCCAAGGTGAGCTGGGGTGTTTTATATTACTTTGCAGAGCTACTGCAAAGACCTCAGGGTTGCTCTGGAAGACAAATACAGGTGATTTGGGCCATTTCCAGGTGGGCCGTTCCGACTTCGGCTTTTGAACACAGCCCCCACTAACATCACCTTTGCTATACTATTTGGGAGAAGGTTTGACTATGGAGACCCAACGTTTGTCACTCTGCTACGACTCATTGATGAAGTTATGCTCCTTCTTGGCTCCCCTTTCCTGCACGTAAGTCACCCCTCATGCTGAGTGTAATTGATTTATAATTCATGTGAAAGTTAAAGATGATGCTCTAACAGCTTCAAAAGATACGTATTTGGCTTGCTAAACATTTGGAGTTTTCTTTGCTAGAGCTTCATGCTTTATCTTTTTGCTTTATTACCTCTTTAAAAATGTAATTTCATTGTTTCATGAGTTCACTATCACTTTCCCTTAATTGTGTTCTTTTAATTCATGTTTATAGGCTGTGTCTAGACAAGTCTGATAGCTCCCATTCATTTCTGTAAAGAATTTTTAGTAGGAGACATTTTTATACACTACATTTTTTTAGTTAGCCAGAAAGAGAGACTCTCACACCGTGTCATTTGGTTCCTCACCCAACTGATTTCTCGTTTATGATCCTTAAGTTTTGCAGTCTTTTACAGAACTTTTTTTCCCCGATGTTATTTTTCCTCTTTTTTTAGCTATTTAATTTCTACCCGTTTCTTGGATTTCTTCTCAAACCTCACAAGATGATACTGAAAAAAGTAGAAGAGGTGTGTGTGATCCTAAAGAAACATATCCAGGAAAGCAAAGCAAATATTAATGGAAACAACCTGATGAGCTACATCGATGCACTGGTCTTCAAACAAGAGGTATTTCAGCACTGCAGTGATCACTGATGTGGCCTCTTGTGCAGAGGCTGCAATGTTCTGTCTTCCCATGCTGACAGCACTGCCCTTTTCTGTTTATTTCCTTACAGGAGGATAATAAAGGCAGCACCCTTTTTCATGATGCAAATGTGTTGGCCTCTGCTCTTGACTTGCTCATGGCTGGCACTGAAACAACATCCACCACCCTGCAGTGGGCCGTCCTGCTGATGATGAAATACCCTGAGATTCAAAGTAAGACACCTTTGTGGGCTCACTTCTCTTACGTAGGGAATTAAAGCACTCTGCAGTGACTTCATAAGTGCTGCTCACCTATAAAAGCCCCATAGCTTCTCTCCAGGGCATCTAAAATTGAGTGCCTGCAATGTGTCCATCTCTGTCCAAGCTTTGTATGCTGCACTTCAGGACTGAGGGAGCTGAGTGCTTGCTCTCACACCTACTGCCAGGGGCTGCATATCTTCACTGCATCCTGGGGTGGCTCAGCCAGCAGTCACCATGGGTCAGGGTTTGGAGATGCTTTACTGTGGAGGGAAACTCACTCGATGCCTTCTCTTTGACCACAGAAAAGGTGCATGCAGAGATTGAGCGCGTTCTTGGCCCTGACTGCCTGCCTACCTTTGAGGACCGGAAAAACATGCCCTTCACCAACGCAGTCATCCACGAGGTGCAGAGATTTGTCACCCTTCTGCCACACGTTCCGCGCTGCACCTCTGCTGACACCCATTTTAAAGGCTATTTCATACCCAAGGTACGTGCTGCTCTGCAGCCCGAGAGCAGGTGGTGGCACGTGGGGCAAAATGCCAGAGGAGATTTGGAGCGTGGGCTTCTGCTCAGAACTCAGTAACAGCACAAAGTGACTTAGTCGTAGGTTAGTCAGTAATTCCAGCAAATGAAGTATGTGATAACTAGTATCATTTGATTACGTACAAACCTAGAAATTGATTCTCTGGAAGTTTGCTTGAAGGTTGTATGCCTGGATGGCCTTAAGCTGAACACAGCTGTGTTGTAGGGAACAACAGTGATTCCTCTGCTCTCCTCGGTGCTGCTGGATAAAACACAGTGGGAGACGCCAGACGAATTCAATCCCAACCACTTCCTTGATGCAGATGGGAACTTTGTAAAGAAGAAAGCGTTCCTGCCCTTCTCCACAGGTAACAGAAGGGTTTGGCCTGGCACAGGGCTGAGTGTGCAGCCAGGTGTTGGGCTGTGAGCTCTGGCAGGAGCAGCACAGGTCAGCAGTGGGGATGCTGTAGCAACATTCACTCTGGGTTTCAGTGAATTGCAAAATTCAGTCCTCAACGAGAGGCACACTGGGCCCTGGGGTTTAAAGACACCTCTGGGATGTAGAAAACTCAAGCAGGAGTTCTGCCTTCCCTCTCCTTTAGGAAGAATGGTTTCTAGGTTGTCCCAAACCAATGCCTTGCAGGCTTGGAGTGAAGCAGCCCTGCTCAAGTACATATAGGAGACCAGTAGCAATGGCTGCTGATCATCACCCCACTATGTCTGCCCTTCTGCAGCCTGTTCTGTCCCTCACACTGTTGCCACTGAGTGGTAGGGAAGACTTCTCAAGGAAACTGCCAGCCCACAAACCGCTGTGCTCTTGGCATCGCAGGGCGGAGAAACTGCATTGGAGAAAGCCTTGCCACTGTGGAGCTCTTCATCTTCTTCACGGGCCTGATGCAGAAGTTCACCTTTAAGCCTCCACCCGGGGTGAAGGAATCAGAGCTGAACATGACAGCAGAGGCCGGGTTCACCGTGCGGCCGTCCCCGCAGTGTGCCTGTGCTGTGCTGCGCCGTGAGCCACAGCCTCATAGTGCACCACAACCCATGTAGCTGTTCAACTGCTGCGGAGCCCAGCAGATGCACGCAGGAGAAACCAGATCTCACTATGCAGTATTTAGCAGTAATGCCTTCTTACTCAAAGCCTTTCAAGTACTGGCGCTGTGCTTAAAATACGTGTTGAGCAAATGGTTTTGTACGAAGCAGAGGAGAGCTGGGGCTGAGGCGAGCTGGGAATAGCACCCAACACATGATGGAGAGTGACAGAACCATCACTACTTCACACATTAAATGCACAGTGTAAGGAAATGTTCCCAGTTCTCAGCTTCTGAGAGAATGTTTCTCATCGGTGGGTTGTTTCTTCATTTGGAGAGCGACATCAGATACAGATTGTCTCATTGTCACATCCCTGCTCTTCTCCCATTCCTTACTGTACCTGTAGTGATGAACCACTCCCGGATACCTGCACCATTCCAGTGGATGCCCTTCCTATGCTTTCCAGTCTTCTGATTTTCAACCCCAGTACCAAACCATGACTTTTTAGGTTCCCTGTGCTCTGAGGGATCTCATCACACCCCTTCACCACTGATGACAACAGAACTCTCGTTTCCAGCAGCTCACTTTTCCCTTGGTCTGAAATGCAGAGTAGGGGCCAGAAGGATTTGACAGGTCTGCAATGGGGGGTGGGCTGAGCCAATGCCCTACAAAGAGTTTGCACAGGTGAACCCCATGGAAAGAGGCTGTCTGCTGTAGGATGGGAGGAAGGCAGCTCCCATTCCCTGCATACCACCTGATTCTCCCAGGTTAATGGTAAATAAATAGTGCTCATCTCTTTGCTCCCAGCCTCGCTCCCAGGTGAGTGCGGTTGGACTGGAGGCTCATAAAGCTGCGAGGTGTTCCCTGTACGGAGCCCTGGTTGTGGCTGACAGGGCTTTCTGGCCCAGTGAGGACTGCAGGGCTGGCAGTGACTTGGAGGGATCGTGGTGCCATCTCGTGGCAAAAGGGAAATAGAGATCACCTGCATGATGGCTGTTGCTCTGCCCAGTGTGCAAAGGGGCTGCAAATTGAGGGGCAGTGCTCATTGCACAGGTTGCTGCTATTCTGGCACCTGGCCATCGTCCCTTGGACAGCAGAGCACCGGGAAACTGCTCTGCTGATATGGAACCTCTCCGGCTGAGCCATTTGTCAGTAGGATCAGGGCATGCAGAACCTCTCAGCCATGGGGTACGAGTTGAACCAATTGTGTTACTGTCACTCTGGGCTCAGGTTCAACTCCATGACTCGTTTGCTTTTCTGTGAAATACGAAGTTTGGTGGCAGAAATATCTGATGTAATGAAAACGTGGGAGAATTAAAACTTTATTGGGTTCCCGTGAAGGGAGAGACATAAACAACGTGATAAAGTACACGATAAGATAATGCATATGGAGAACAGTGATTCACAGGCAGCTATTTGGATGGCAAACATCCTGAGCTATATATCAACTGGATTGAGATTGCAGAATATGATGGCTGATAAGAGTGCTATGGACTGGGGCAGCAGACAGAGCAAAAGAAAATAATGTCAACCAGGTCTGATCCCAATTCTCCTTGCATGTGTGTTTGCATGCATGCAAGGCTCCACTTGCAAAGAAATTGTGTGGTTGGTTCCAATAGCCAGACTGTTCCAAACTGCACTGATTGCCCAGGAGTTCCTGAGAGAGGGAATGCATTTGCTCCTATTTTAACCAGGTCAGAAAAGACAGACATCCATAAAACTAGAAATGAGTCTGGTTTATTTTCCTGTATCATTAGCCTTTTATGGTCACTTGCTGGTGTGAATATTAACTGCAAACTTATAAATGTAGATCCTCTTCCATTCAGACTGTGGAGCAGCGTTGAACATGGTGGCAGCAACTCTTGGCTATCTAGACAGGTTTGCAGACCTTAAAGTGTCTTTCAGGACTGTGTTTCAAGGAGGAAGAACTTCATCCCCGCAGCCCATGGATGGGTTGTTTTGCACTCTCAGTGCTTGACTTGGCTGTCTGCCCCAGTGGGATTTTGCGGGAAGCTCTGGCTAATTAGAGAGCTTGGCTCAAGAAGCACCTACAGCACCTATAGCACCAACCTATCTGCAGCTCCCAGTGAACGTTGGTGTGTCTTGATTGGGAATTTTGGGCAGATTTCTTTAGGATTGTGAGCCTCACTTCTTTGGTGTTGAGGTGTGGATGTCACACCTACATCTCATGGACACACACCCCGTGGTCCTGCAGCTGCTCAGTGTCCCTCTCTGGGAGGGTCACCAGGATTGTGCTTTCTCACTGATTGCCTGCATTCCCCACAGCAAGGGAGCAAAGAGCAGGTCAGTGACCTATGGGGTGATGTAGGACTGGGAGTGGACAGAGACAACGGGAGGGAAATACGACAGAGTGTGGCATGTTGGGATGGGGTGATGAGCCCTAGCAGAGCTAAGATGGGCCTTGGTGGTGTCCCTGCCTGGCCGCCCCGCAGCAGGCCCTGGCTATTCCCGCAGGATGGCACAGGTTGCCTGAGGCCGAGGCCTTAATGTAAAAGTCGTTTCGGGGACAGTCAGGTCCAGGTCAGCCTCTGAAACTCCCTGCTGAGGTCGGAAAGTGAATGTCTGCAGCAGCCCTACAAAGAAGACAAACAGCTCCATCTTGGCAAGGCTTTCTCCAATGCAGTTCCTTCGCCCTGCGGATGGAAGCAGTGTGCTTACTTGATGGAAGTATCAAACTGGAGAAGTCCTGTCCACAGTGGGTTTACCAAAATGTCTCACTCTAAATGTTGCTTTGCCAGTGCCCTACCACCCCCCCCCCCCCCAACCACAGGGCTGTCCTTCTTCCTAGAAAGGTCCTTTCCCCAGCTGGATCTTTGGAAGCCAGCCCTTGAGCTCATTATCCAAATGAGAGGCAGTAATTAGCCATGAGGACTCCTCGGTGTGGCCGAGGCCTTTGGGTACCTGTGGAGAAGGGCAGGAAAGCCTCCCTCTTGACAAAATTCCCTTCAGCATCAAGGAAGTGGTTGGGGTTGAACTGGTGTGGTGTCTCCCACTGCGTCTTATCCAGCAGCACTGAGGTGAGTGATGGGATGACAATTATACCCTGGGAGAAGACACAAGAAATAGCATAGCCCAGGGACACCCGTGGTGCAGCACCAAGGGTCCTGGGTGAGGGGTGGGGGAAGGGGCTGGGGATGAGGATGAACTTCATGGAGAAGTCCTGTCCACAGTGGGTTTACCAAAACATCTCACTCCAACTCTAAATGTTGCTTTGCCAATAAGATTTTTGGCTGGACAGAAAGGCAGGATTTATTGCTCTGTGTTGCTTTATTCTGGGACATGGATTTGTTACTGTGGGAGGTTTGCTTTGAGTGGAGCAGGTGGAGACCCTGAGGATTTTATCCCCTCCACCAACAGGGAGATTTTCCCAGCTGTGCCAAGGACTGAAGCCAAATGCCACGTGGCACTGCGAGGACCTCAGGCAGAGGGTCAGATCCTGAGCATTCCCTGGCAAATTCTTCACTGGGCAGATGGCATCAGAGGTAAACCAGGGTCACTCTTGGAGTGTGGAAGTGCTGAGCATGAGGGCCTGAATCGAGTTCCATAGCACTGGTCTCTCTGGGCTCAGCACAGTCACTGGAAAGGAAGGAACTCTTCTGGGGTAATTCTGGATGTTTATTTTGTGCTTCTGCCCCTCTAAAGAAGCTGTCTGTAGTGCCACTGGCAACAAGAGGAGTGTGCTGTGCCCCTGGGCTGGGCCGTACCCACCTTGGGAAGGAAGTATCCCCTGAAGTGGGTGTCCACAGCAGTGCAGCGGGGAACGTGGGGCAGGAGGGTGATGAACCTCTGCACTTCGTGGATCACCGCGTTTGTGAATGGCATGTTCTTGCGGTCCTCGTACGTGGCCCAGCTTCCAGCTTTGACAGTTCTTCCAATCTCCTCCTGCACTTTTTCTGGAAGGAATAAAGAATGGGGATGTATCCCAGCGAGGAAACCAACTCCCCCTGCAGATTTGATTTTGGTAAAAAAAAAAAAGAAAAGTGTTTTTCCAGGGTCTGGAAGAAGAGGAGTCTTAAAACACCAGGAGCTCACTTTGGATCTCTGGGTATTTCATCATCAGTAGGATGGCCCACTGCAGCGTGGTGGCTGTGGTCTCTGTGCCCGCCATGACCAGGTCAAGTATGGATGCTATTAAGTTGTCATCGTGGAAGAGGCTGTCTTTCTTGTTTTTCTCCTTGAAAAGGACAAGCGTGAGAAAGCTTTTAAAATAGTGTTAGTATTCATCAAGTTTGGGAAATAGTCTGTAACCCAGAAGAATGTTGGGTATGACTGTGTGTTTGAGAACGGTGTGGTAAATGGCCTGATGCTGCTCCTCCTGGGCCTGTGGAGTCTGCACTGAACCTTCCTCCACAGTGATGGGAAGAAGACAAATGCCTCACGTTGGCCCAGATCCAGTGGGAAAGAAGAAAAGACTCAGAGCATAAATACTTTGTGTCGAATGAAATCAACCGATGTGTGAAATTGCAGTCTCTACTAAAGTAAGATGCAGGGCTAGGCTGCAAATGTACTGACCATTTATCATTCCAGGACTTTAAGTGTATCATTCATCTTGGAGCAACAGTATCAATGATTAATTGATTTGTTGTCGTAAAAAGAAAAGCACAGTCAGCTTACATGTGAGTTCGTGCGTTTTCTACTACAAACAAGACTTCATGTCACATTATTAGCACTGCTATTTGGGGAATGGATTGAGAGAATGGCTTTCACATCTCAATTTTGATAGAAAAATCCCTGCAGTAAAGTACACCAACCATACAAGACTGGAATCTAATTTCAGTGCCACTAGAGCAATAGAATTAATTTCAGTAGGGTTACATGATAGGACTGAAATCCAGATCCACATCCCTTTTAGCTAGAAAAGCCGAAGGAAACATCACAAACAGCCAGCAGAGCCCAAGCAGTCCCATACCTCGTGCTGCTTGAATACCAGTGCATCAGTGTAGCTCCTCACACTGTTCTCATTGATATCTTCCCTGCTCACCTTCATGTACTGCCTTATAATAACACGCACATCTTCTATTTTCTTAAGCAAAATCTTGTGAGTTTTGAAAAGAAATCCAAGGAATGGGTAGAAATTGAAATACTAATAAGAAATTAAAAAAAAAAAAAGAGAGAGAAGCGTTAGGTGTGCAGGAGAATCAACATGCTGAAATAGCTTCTTCCTAAGGTGTGACAGATGAGGTGAGTTTTGTCTGTAGTACTGTCTGTGTATCCTGGGGAGTTCTGGAGGGGTCAGGCTCATTTTCACAGGGATGGGCTTTGAAACCTATCAGCCTTTATGCTGTACAACTCAATTTTAAGCTTTTTTACTGTTCAGTGGAAACTGTTCTTCCACCAGTAACAGACTGGCCAGGAAAAAATGCTAACCGTTGGGACAGGTTACTTACATTCAAGTATGGAGATCCCAGAAGAACCATAACTTCATCTATGAGTCTTAGGAGAGTGAGAAATGTTGGGTCCTTATAATCAAACCTGTCCCCAAAGAGCATGAGGAAGGTGATGTTGATCGGAGCGATGCTGAAGGACCTCAGGCTGAAAGGTTCCCCTGCAACGAGAGGAGGAGAGCAGTGTCAGAGTGACGTGGATGCTGCAGAGCACCGCGGTGGGCTCTGGCTCACCTTTGAAGGATTTGATCTTCTCAATGAGAAAGTGAAGCTCCTCACAAACTTTCCCCTCCATCATCTGCTTCCCCATGCCGAGGTTGCGCATGCTGGAAACGGTGAACCTGCGCGTTGTTCTCCACAGATCGCCGATGGAAAAGAACACACCTGGGGCAGCCACAGCACAGCCAGTGAGTTCTGGGGCTGGGGGAGGAGGGAGCTCCCCAAGCTTCTGCTGCCCAGTTCCCGTGCCTTTGGGAAACTGGGGTCCCCCATTTCTCTGTGCCCCGGCCCTGCACCCTCTCAGCTCAGCTTTCCTGGTCACACTGAGCCTGCTGGCTGCAGTGAAGGGAGGGCTGTCAGACCCACACCGTGGGGTTGGGGGGGAGCTGCTCTGAGTCAGCCGTGCAAACTCTCTGACCCTGTTTGGTTGCGAGGTGGGGCCTCAAGCAACAGCCTTGTCTCTTTGAAGCTTCCCCCTTTGTTCTATTCCAATCATAAAGATCTTTTATCTTTGTGGGATGGGATGATTCACTCTCCTCGATCCCAGTCAGTGCTCTACTGGTTTTTGAGATTCCCAGTAATACTAAAAACACCCCCGCTTTGGGGTGGAGAGGAAAAGTAATTCTTCAGAAAATCTGTGACCCTTGCTACCTACAGCCTGTGCAAGTTTATGGCTTTGGGTCACCTCTGAGCAGATCTGACTTGGGTTGAGAAGATAACAGAGAAAGGACTGATAGAGCAATACTGGCAGCCTCCCACAGGGATATTTTATGTGTAAATTAGCTCTGAATGATGCTTTTCCCCCCATCAATTCCTTTTCCTTATGTAGCGATAAATTCATCTCTTGATATTATGGCTGGGTAATTTAATTTCTAATTGTAATCCCAACTCTGGCCTGTGACCAGCATACAGAACTGCCTTTTGGCTGTTCACACCAGAGCCTGGCTGGAGGAACAAGGCAGGATGTCCTCTGATGTCCTTGGGAAAACCACGGGGATGTCTGGGGAAAGAATTTCCAGCCTCAGCCCATTGCTGAACAGAATACATATCCCACCTGAGAGCTCTGGTGGAGGGAGACAAGATGCTGGGGAGTGACTGTATCCAGAATGGATGCCAGGCACTGGGATGAAAGGGTAAACCTGTGCTTTTAAAAACCCCACTCCTCGCCCTCCAACGAGAGGATAAGGGTTGACTGCAAGTGCACTACCAAAAAATAATGACAGTGGAAATGCATTGCATGAAAGTGAGGGAATGCCATCGGTGTAGGGAGGGTCCAAGGAGCTTTTGAAAGCCAGGCTGCAGGGAGCAGTGCCAGACTGGCACTGAGCGGCACCGTCCCTCCCACCCCCCCCTCATTGCTCTAGTACCGTTTCCATTCTGAATTTGGTCAAATATTGGGATGGATGGTCTGTCTACAAACTCCTCTGTGTAGTTCACAAGCGCCTCCCGCACAACTTCGTACCCAGTCAGGACCACAACTTTCTGGAAGCCAAAATGGAGGGTGAAGACCGGGCCGTATTCTTCCGCAAGCTGAAAGAGAGGCAAGCTGTGATGGTCAGCAATGAGGGAAAGTCCCTCAGTCAGCACTCCCCGTGGTTGAGCATGGGATGCTCTGCACGGGTGAGTGGAGGGGTGCTCAGATTTATTGCCCACACCCCATCAGTGCATTGCTAATCTGATCTCTTTGTTAAGGAGAAAGTGAAAAAACATAAGTGCAACACATGGAGTTACACTGGACTTCGGATGGCAGTGCAGGTTGGCCAACCAGAGAAAGACCAGAATAGTGCAAATAGTGATGATGTTATACTGGAAAGCCCTTGCTCCTCTCCCGTGCTCCTGCTGCTGCTAGATCAAGGGATTGGAGCAACAACAGGGCAGTGCAGGGCAGTGGGGAAGGGTCTGCAATGGCTGAAGGAGAGCATGTACACAGCCTCTGCCCACACAGTGCAGCCACAGCTCATGCAGAGGAAAGAGTGCATCCCCACCTGCCCAGCAGCACCCCAGCAGTGTGCCCAGCCAGCCATAGCGCAGTGCAGACACTGCTTTGGTGTTAATCTGTGGGGTGAGGAACAGGGATAACCCCTCTGGATGAATCCCAAATTAAAGTCAAATATAGGTGACTGCAAATACAACGGAGCAGGCAGTGAGAGCACACAGAGGTCATTCAGAAACTCAGTCTGAAGGCAAACCTGTGCCCAGCACGCTCACCCAGCTGGGTGCACACCTGCACTGCCCATAAGGCAAAGCAGCAATGCAGCCTCAGCCCAGCACTGCACACCTGATAACCACCTACATTCACCCAGCACTGGAGTGATGGAACCCTCACTCGAGGAGGGAGCGATGCACAGTGCTGGCTGTGCCAGTTGTGCCTGGCACCAACACACAGCTCCAGCATGAGCGGGGTAAGATGTTCTGATTGCAAGCCAGTGGAAGAGCTTCCAGGCTTCTCCTTCTGGTTCCTCAGCTCAAGCTTCCCATCCCACCCTTCTGCTGCTGTCCGGATTTTATTGCAGATCCCTTTCATTCAGAGGGAAATAGGTTTTGCAATGGGACATCTGGATTTGGGGTCACTGCATCACGACATTCCCCCACTGCTTCTCTAGGATGCAGGGAGGGAAGCGGTTTCCATTCACACTAGTTCTTTCCTAATGCTGTCCACATTTTCTGGGTGTCAGAGCTGTCAAATTAATATTTAAAGTCCCACAAGTGCTGCAGACTTCATGTACATCATCGCAATTACATGAAGAAATCTCATATTACCCAGAGGTGTTTTTCTTAACGGTTGATTGCTCATAAATGACACTGCACCAACACAGACATTGGCTTGAAGAAGACCAGAAAGAAAATATTATAAAGCAGTTTCCACACCTTTACTATTTAGTTCAAATTTAAAAAGACAAAAAATTAGCGCTGATACAGCCCAGGCAGCTTTACAATGCACGAGGATCCAGGTTTGGGTTTTTTGTCCTACCTTCATTAGTGACTTATCTTGCCTTCTGATGTCCACCAAATGCAGGTTACCAATGATCGGAAGAGGAGTTGGACCAGGAGGCAATTTAAACGTTGCATTTTTAGAGCCGGTTGAAAAATAGAGCACAGCTAACAGCGCTGCTGCACACAGCAGACCCATTAATACAGGATCGGAGATAAAAGAAATTAAGAAAGCCATTTTTTTTTTAAAGTACTACTCTGGTTTTTGGTGTTAGAAGCAATCAAAGCGCAGTGGCAGCGCTCAGCTCCTGCCAGCTGGCTCTCTGTTTGTTCTCTGCGATCGCTACAAGCACTCGATTCTTATTAAGGTTTGTAGAGTACCTAAATAAATACTGCATACTCCACCCTCTTTAAACACCTCAGAGAATGTGGTCTAAGCAGTTTGCAAAGCCTGTCCAGAAGTAAAGAGAGTTTCAAATTACAAACCCATGCATGTGTGTGCAAGAACATATACATGGGAAAAGGTGCTTGGCATTCCTCTACTGCCTCCTCCGCCCGAGACCTCCAGGTCCCTCACTGGCAGTGCTCTGACCCTCCGAATGCTGTTGACATGGGGGAATGGAAAGGTTCCTCTGAGCACTATAGGAAACCCCCAGCTTTGGGTTTGGATGGGGCTTGGGATCTTGGGGCTGCTAAAGAGAGAAGCGGTTAGGGGAGGCTTTGACTTTGTCTGTGTCAAGTGGAGATCAAAGGTTGTTAATGATGGTAACGGCCATGTATCCCGGGGTGCTGTAGCCCATAAAGCTCACAGAGTGGCTGCGCAGTGCCCGGAGGGGATGGGATTGCAGACTTCTGAGGTGCAGGACATGTAGGAGCTGGCCATGGAAAATTAGCACCGGTCAAGTGATCGTGAGTGGATTGTGTATAAATTAAATGGGAAGGCAAAATTGGATCTGAAGTTGCTGGGAGGGGTTCCTCATTTGGAAAGAGCAGCTTCTAAGAGACAATGGGGAGAAATTAATGAAGCTAATGAAGCTAGCTGAGCTGGAGAGCTGCAGAACCTGAGCATGATGGAGAATGGAACTATTGTGAGTCAAAGGTATGAAACACCTGGAGCATGCATTCCTCTTGAAGGTTCCCATACCCTGCAGAAGGGACTGAGGTCTGGCAGGCTGAGCCGTGGCTGTCAGAGGGATGCTGGGAATAAACCGTCCATGGAATACATTTGCTCAGGGAAGAAAGGTCTGTCGTGATGCGATCAGGAAGCACAAAGCTCCTTTTATCCAAAGCTTTGATTGTGTAGGGGATGTTATTCGACAGCATGTCCTCAGCGTTGTGAGAGCAAAGAGGGCTTTGAAGGCAGGAGACCTGGTGTGCAGGGGGCATAGCGTGGTCCTGGAGCAGCTCTGGTGCACACGTGCTGCAGAGATGTGGCGGTGTGGCAGAAGCAGCGAATGTGTTGCAACATTTCTGGGATTTTTTTTATTAGATTCCAAGAAATGGGCTGGAGGCGACGCTTTTCTCTAGAGCATGTCTTGTGTGACTCAGCCCTGCTGCAGCCAGCACGGAGCTGTAGGGGTGCGAAGCAGGAGAGCAGGGCCGGGGTGGCACAGGGTGCAGAGCGGAGGCACAGCACTGTGCTCTGTGTGTGCTCCTGCAGGGCTTGGTCTGACCGGAGAGCTACGTGCCACTGCCGTGCTCCTGGTATGTCATCCCTGCCCTGGGAGCCGCCAAAATAATAAAAAAGCCTTTCAGAGAGAGATTTAAATTATGTCTGAAAGGCCGGGAGGGGGGGGGGAGAGCACGTTGGGTTTTTTTAAACCTACCAACCTCTGAATGCAATGCATTAAGATGACAAAGGTAAGTCAAGCTGTTGTGATGACAAGAAATTCCTGTCTCAATAACCCGTCTGGTACGTGTTCTGCTCCGGAGCCACGCTGCTACGTGCTGCCCTGCCCGGCACCCAGCACACAGCCCTGCCAGGCAGCGGCACCGCGCGGGCTCCAGGTGAGCACCACAATGCAATGCAGTCGTATTTCTTCCCTACCTGGCTTTTACCTTGAAGAACACGGAGCTGTATCCTTTCTCCAGTGTGATAGTTTTTAACGGGCAGAAGAAATCTGTTTCCTTTATTAGTTTAAATGTGTTGCCATTCACTTTAATTTTCCATTTTCCCTCTGCGATGAGAAAAGGTTGATGGGAGCAGATGACTCCAATCATCTCTGGGACACTGAGTGGGCCTGTCCTTCCTTCCTCCCTTCTCCATCTCCTCGTTAAGGCAAACAGACACATTTTCCATGCCAGTGTGGACGTGGAGGGTTTTCCTTCTCCATCACTGTTTTCACTTCCTCCTATCCCAAATGCTCTGCAAGTAAATCCTTTTAGAAATATGATAGCCAGAACTCGAAGACACCTCAACTGGTTGTCTGTCTCCTTGGGACCAATGCAAGAAAAAGCCTGGCATGGCATTTTCAGCATCTTGTAGGTCTTGGAGGACTCCAATTCACCAGATAATCAGCTCTGAAAATTCTTCCCTTCTTATAAACGGCATCAACTTGTGGATGTGCAAATGCTTAGGAAAAGAGATACTTTTGAAGGGACAATTATCAAAGCAGTGGAGAAGCCTTTTTGGTTGTGACTTTCTAGAAACGGCCTGGTTTCCTTGGAGCTGTTTGTGGCTCTGGGCATTGCTCACACTTTGTATTGTTAAACATGTTCTGGCCGCGTGTTGCCCAGGGATCCCTGCACTCCCTGTGGGCGTACAAAAGGAGGTGCAGCCCAGCTTTATCAGTTTGACCCTAAATCTACTTTATCCTGCAATGCCAGATAGATAAACAGCAACAGAGCAAAATATTTATTTGTTAAGTAGGACCTAAGGTCAAACTTGCAGTAGTTAGACTGCAAACAAAGCAGCAGCAAAATGAATGTAAGCAAGCATAGCAGCAAAAGCATTCTTGTTACACAGCTTGTTCAGCAGATTCCTTGAGCTGGATCGGAAGCTGGAGCTGGCCTCAAGGCACAGCACAAGTGAAAGTGCAGCCCCAGTACAAGCACAGGGAACGTACGAGTGCAGTACTGGGACAAAGCACAGCGCAGCTATCAGAGTGCTGCCCGTAGTTGTGAACTAAAGCTGTGAAAAGTCAGAGCCTTGGCTGAACAAAGAGTGACTACTTTGTCATCTCTTCGTACTCTCTTGCTCCTTTCTTTCCTTCCACTTGTAGCACAGATCAGGTTTAGATGACAGTAACATTTTGTGCTAGACTTGCCCCAGCCACCCCCTCAAATCTCTGTAACTGTCAAGTCTCTCCCTTTTTTCTTTTCATCCTGACTTGCCTTTCTTGCTTCCAAAGCAACGCAAAGCATCTTCAGTGACTCACCACTCTCTAACCCACATCTGGTTTCCTGCCTGTGTTAACAGACAAAGCCTCCTCTCTTACCCGCACCATCATTCAGGTTTCACACCTTTCCTCTGCAGCACAGCTCCTTGTTCCTACACATAATGGCTGCTCCAGAAGATAATCATTAACTGTTCTAACCAAGCAGCCGCCCTAGGAAGGCTTCCCTCTGTGCTGACACCAGCTCTGTGCACAGACCCCATGCACCAAGCTCATGGCACAGTAACAGGCTGGGTAGTAAGCTCTAGCCCACCTCTCTTTCCAGTTTTACAGTTTTTAGTGGCTATGGGAAAAATCTAATGGACTTTGTCAGCACTGCAGGGTCTTTGCTGGCAGTGTGAGCATTTTCAGCTCTGTGTTTGTAACATTTGTTCCCATGCAGGTGACCACAGCACTGCCTCAGGCTAGTGTGCAGCATCACGTGTGCTGGTTCAGAAACCACTCACTTTCTGTGGCTGCTTATTTTCTGCCAGTGTAGGGTCAGAGCTGGTCTACAGTGTGGCTGGACTTGTGTCAGAGCCAGGAAAGGCAAGGGAGTGGGAGAAATGCTTTCCTTAGTGTGAAAGCTGCAAGACTGGCCCCTTCATAAATAGGCTCTTCAGGATAAAACATCCAGTGCAATGTGGAATGAGCCCACTTTCCAAACCACTTAGCAATTTCCTGATAACTGACCCATGCCTGGCTCTTGGCATCAGCCCGTGTCACACCCGAGTGTCTGCGACGCTGTGATAAAGATAAGGCTTTGCTGCACAGTGGCAGCTCAGTCCAAGGCTCGGCTCAACAGCCATCCCAGGGAGACTTCCAGACCCTCTAAGGGTCTGCTGTCTTCACCTGGGCCATGGATAACCAGCTCTGCTATACAGCTGGGATTCAGGCTGAGAAACTCCCCGTGGAGGCTCTCAGTGGAGAGCCCCTGGTGGGTTGTTTGTAGGGAAGGCTCAAAACTGGGTCATTCTTTGAAATTGCCCTGAAAACTGCAACTCTGGTATTCCAGGGGTGGGTCGTGCTGCATGTGGGAGCAGTGCTCAGAGGTGTCTGAAGGGTTTGCATCGTACAGAGGGTACAAGAGCTCTTGGAAAGGATCATATGAACAAAAGACAAACAGCAGAACCCAATGCCCTTTCCCTAAAGCTCAGGCAGACAGCTTTTCCCCCTGTAGCTAGGCTTGCGTTCAAGCTTGAAATGCCCACTACACTACTTCCCTGTTGTCTGATCATTTGCAGGGCACAGCACAGACCAGGTGAGGCATGGGGTTCAGGGTGAAGCCGACGTCAGCAGTGAGATCTAGCTCTGCTTTGCTCACCCCTGGAGGGGGCTGGAAAACAAATTTGCGGAGCAAGCCTGCGAAGAAGAGGAACAGCTCCATTTTGGCCAGGCCTTCTCCAACACAAGCCCTTCGTCCTGAAAACAATCAGGAGAGAAGTAAACGTTAAGCAGTGGAACTGTTAGTGATGGCATCCGAGACCTTCTAAACTGGACACGCAGTCTGTGCAGCTGAGGTAGGAAGCTTTTCCTTCCTTTTCTCTGTATATTGGGGAGGGGGGGAAGGTGGGGGAACTGCTGACTTAGTGTCAAGTTGCCTGGAAGCCTGTATGTGTGTGAGATCATCCAGTGCCTGGGGGTAAATAAGCATCTGCCAGATCTCCCAAGGAACAGCAGGTTATAGCAGTGGTGGACAGGACCAATGTCCTGAAACCTCTTATCCTGTCTTATCAGTGTCCTTCACTTACATACTTCCCTGAGGTCAGTGGGCATGGTGCTGTTAGCATAGCCCCAGGATGGGCACAAATTACCCCTCTCACCTATGGAGAATGGAATGAATGCCTCTCTCCTAGCAAAGTTCCCATCAGCATCCAGGAAGTGGGAAGGGTTGAACTGATGTGGGGTTTTCCAGTGCAGCTCGTCATTCAGAGCAGAGGTCAGCAGCGGTATAATCTCTGTACCCTGCAAGGGATCAAAGAAGCAGCTGTTTGGAGCAGAAGGAAGCTGGGATAGCTTTCTTTTTTTTTCCCATGTGAAGAAACAAATAAGACTGAGCCATGGCAAACAGAACCAGAGGATGCTTCCTGGCCCCACTGTGGCTTTGCCTGTTATCAGTAGTTGCTGCTCTGCTTTTGCACCATGAAAGCTTTCTTCTTGCAGATTCAGACAGATCTTTTCAGAAGTATACTGAAGTACAGATTTCACTTTGGGCATAATAGAATCAAACCAATGTGACTTCATTAAGGTCTGGTTATTCTGGATTCAAGTGGCTGTAACAGGCTACAATCCACTATGTGTTTTTAACAGTTGTTCTGCATCCAAGACGAAGAACTACATGGTAGATTAAACCAAGCATCAAGGCATCTCTAGATACTTAGATATTTCTTATCAGCTTTAGATAAAATGGTAATGAATTGTTGCAGTGTAAGCTGTTGGCCCCAAAGCTCACCTTAGGAATGACATAACCTTGGAAATTCACATCGCTAGGTGTTGATCGTGACACACCCATTGGGACAATATTGGCAAATCTTTGTATTTCGTGTATCACCGCATCTGTGTAAGGCATCTTTTTCCGGTCCTCCAGCTTCGGCATCTCTCCTGGTTCAATGACCTGGTTCATTTCTTCCTGAATTCTTCCTTGTGGGGAGGAAAGGATTAAGAAGTTGATACTCCTCTTATCTTACAACTGAAATAGTTTGGCCATGATGAAGAAAAGGGAAAACTTTGGGGGGTGGTTGGGAAGAGCAAGAGGGAGGTGGTAAGTCAGGGCATGGTGTGGTTCTTTCAGTTCTACTCTTGAGCCAAGGGAGCTTGAATGGAGCACTACAGGACATCCCATGCCTGGCTCTTCCTGCACACCTTTGTTACCCCATGGCCTTCAACAGAAACCAGATTGGGAGCAGCTCGCCAGGAAATGGGAGACCTTTAGTGACATATGCTGATAGCCTGCAGGAGAACAACTATGGGGAACCTTCATGTGGCTTCAGGCTGCCTCTCCCACCTGGCTGGGCTGTTTTATTGCAATCCATCTGAATAAAACCCCTTTGTAAAGTCAGTGGTTGTTATCTCTCTCAGAGAACTCACAATAATTACTCTAAACAGTGCTGAATGAGTTCCACTCCCTTCCATAACCCAAGCTTTATGCATGCAACAGAATATCATACAAGAGGAATTCTCTGCCTTACTCTGAATTTCTGGGTATTTCATCATCAGAAGGAGACCCCAGCGCATGGTTGTAGAAGTAGTCTCAGTCCCAGCAGCAAAGAGATCCAGGGTTGAAAACAGCAGGCTTTCATTGTGGAACATACTGTGGGGTTTCTTTGACTCCTTCAAAACAAACAGGCAACAGCTGTAAGTTCTGCAGCAAGTGATACCAGAAGTGACTACATTGCCACCATCTTTGTCTGCATCTTAGGTTTTTGTGATTGACATGCTGTGGGAAACAAAATGTGTGGTATTTTAGTATTAGGACCTACATGGTGTAGAACTTGTGTGTATCCAGCCTCCAAATCTACATACTGGGTCTGTAAGAACTCAGTTACTGGAATAAGGTTTGCCATCATATTATTCCTGCAGGGAGGTTGTGGATGGTCTTTTCCCTACATGTGTTGAGTGGCAGCTAATTTCAGCACAACCCCAACCAGCAGTTCCAGCAGAGTGATGGAGTGATGGAATGATACAGCACTGCTCATCATGAGGATGAGCTTCAACATGTTCTGCTCAGTGCAGTTCTGTTCTTACTCACTCTCCATCCCTGACAGATGACCAGTCCTAATAATGAGCCAGAGCCAAGAGAATCCCAGACTTAGCTTTGAAGTACCTGTTGCTGCTTCATCATGAAGGCATCAACGAAGCCTGTTAAGTTATTCTCATTAAATTCTTCTTTGTGCTCCTTGAAGAGTTTCTGGAGGAAAGCACTCAGCTCACTGATATTTTGTAGCACGGTCTTGGAAGCTCCAAGGAGAAATCCAAGGGACGGGTAGAAATTATATAACTGTGGAGCAATGGAAGCCTGTTAGTTGGTGTTTTGAGCACATACAGATATCACAAAGGTGAGCTGCACTGAGCTCAGCAGTGTGGTGTGTCATACGGACATGGTGTTTGCAGCAAGTTTGGTCTCGCCTCCATCCTTCCATGAGAAGTCTCTCTTCTGCAAGGAGGCCCCCAAAACAGTTTCAGTTCTGGAGGCACACTTGAGAGGGCATTTTAGTGGCAGTCTCTGATTGTGAGTGATGCATTGTGCTTCTCCTCTTGAATGGAGGGGGAATTAGTTCCTTTGAAGTGAAGACTGTTTTTCTTTCTCTTACTGACAAGCAGCAGAGAAGGAGCCCAGGGGCCGGGGAATCTGTGTGCTGTGGTTACAGAGCTGCAGCGTGTTCAGTACAGGCTGCTGGTGGTCTTGTTCTCCCCTCAAGAAGCAAGGTGTGGGAGGCCATGAGGACAAACACCATCAATCAGACATGCCCCCAAAAGCGAAGACTTAAAATCAAGCCCTTACCAGCACCATTGGAGAGCCCAGCAGCTTGGTATTCTCATTTAACAGCTTCAGCAAAGTGAGAAATTCTGGATCATCGTATTCAAACCTCTCTCCAAACAGTATAGAGCAGATGACGTTGGATACAGCATTGTTGAGGATCATCTTTGTGTCAAATGGTTTCCCTGTAGTTCAGGCAATGCAAACAAATGAGGATGGGGTGATGCCCATTTTGCCCTGTGGTGCAGGGGTGTGCTGCTGGGGTAGGGAACAGCTGGCTGGCCTTAGATATTATTAGGGAATGCTGTGCAAAATGCCACATTCAAGGCATGGGAAAAGAACAGAGATTTGGTCAGGTTTCTGTGGAAATGTGGTCCTGAGCTCCCTCAGAAAAAAACTCATTTACCACCCAGAATGCATGATAGGGAATCTGGTTTCAATGTCTTAAGGCTGCTGTTTAATCACCTACCTGAGCACATGCTGAACTTTAACCATCAGATACCATTCGCTCAGTGTTAAACTTTCGTTACTCTTCATTGTTCTGCTAGACACGTTTTCTGTCTCTGGATGAAATTCTTCACACTCACCTTGATAAGATTGAAAATATTTAATTAGAGAATTTAGTTCCTCAAGGATTCGGACCTCAATCGTTCTCCTTCCCATTCCGAAATCTCTCAGTGTGGACAAGGTGAATCTTCTCATAGTTTTCCATAACTCTCCGTGGCTGAATGCTATGCCTAAAATGAAAGTGTCAAATCCTTATGCTACCTGTGGTCAGTAAATGTGAGGCCTTGTTACAGAGCTACTCAGTACATGATTGTACAGACAAAAGGCAATCATAAGATGTTCTCTGCTGTCTCTTCAGACCAACTACAAAAACCAATGACAAACAAAAAAGCTGTTTACCATTTCCTCGTGTCATTTTCCTAAATATGGGTATTTCTGCTCTCTCTCCGAATTCTTCAGCATGATTTAAAAGGGCATCCTTGATGGTTTCGTATCCAGCCAGCACCACAGCTTTCCTGGGTCCGAAATGCACGGTGAAGACATTGCCATATAGCTTGGAGAGCTGTCACAGTGAATAAATACTTTCATTCTAAACCAGAGCTGGATCCAAACACTACCTTCCTAGCTAGCTTCCAGCCCACAGTAACCCTTCCAGCCCTGCTCCAGGTCTCCAGGTGCTGCTGTACTGTAACTGCTGAGCAACGGCTATCACTGCCAGCATCTCTCCTTGCACCCTGTTTGCACAACAAGGTGTCTGCTATCGCTGCTCCTATCAGATGAGCAGTCAATAAAAAAGCACTGCATTCCTGTGGTGCTCTGCAGCAACAGGCCAGCATAGCAAATACTACTGTGTGGAGGCTGTTTGCAAATGCTGTAGCAGGCAGGCTGTTTATTTTAATACCACTGACCTGAGGCAAGCGGGTGTGCGCACCACTTCAGGGCTGAAGCCACAAACACTACGAAAACAAAGCTAGACAATAACTCTTTCAGGACAGCACTTGTCCCTAATTATTGCAAGGTGGGTAGTGTTGCAGTCATAGCAAAATTATTTGCTGGCCACCAGAAACTTCAATCTAACCAGGAAGCATTCTCTTGTAGACAATGTCACAGGAGCACTGGGCTTTTATAGGAAATTAAATATGAATCATCTGTCACACAGGAGAGTGGCTTTGACAATCTAATCACTCACTTGGTATTTTAGCTTTAGTTTAAACACTGCGAGCCATCCGCTCCAAATGTCTCCTTGTTTCTGACGTGCATGAGTTACCATTTGCTATGCATTAGATGCATACCGAAAATTGAATTTCAGATTAGAAGCAGCTCCTGTTATTACACCAGACAAATTAAATTTGTTTTCATCAAATGACCATTTGACAGCTTGGGAGATAACATGAGCGCTGGTTCATGCCTCCCTAGCAGCGAACAGGCATGCAGCAGGTTTAGGACAGGACATCACAGCCACCTCCTGGCCTGCCTTTGGTTATCTCTTCTCATTAGGACTTCTTGGTGTCAGCCCTGATTTTACTCAGCAACACAAGGATTGGATGCAGCACACCTGAAAGCCTACAGCTGGTTGGCAGTGTGGAGGAAGTGAATCCGGTGCCTTCAAGAGGCATCTGTATCATGGGATCCCCCAGGACTGTCAGAAATAGGTGACTTTCCCCATGGGCATACCTGTGGTACGGCCATGGAAACTGCTCTGCACAAGCCTGATGGAATCGTAAATCAAGGCTGATGGACACTGTGTGAGTGCTGTAGGAAATCTGCATTTTGAGGCCGAGGAAGTCCTTCTTCCATCACTAACTGCAGAATTTGGGCATCTGCAAGGCCCTCTCACTGTGGCTGCCCAGGTGAACTTAGCAGGACTGGGTCTCCCCATTGTCAGCACATAATTGTGTCTCAATTTCCCTAGCTGCACTCCTTGCTTTGGGAATTGCACGCTTTCCCCCTACCTGCTTGCTCCCAGCCTACCTCTGTCAGCGACTGGAATGGCTTTTTCAGGTCCACCACATTCAAGTTTCCAATCAGAGGAAGAGGCTGTGGCCCGGGAGGCAAATTGCAAACTCTCTTCTTCCAGCTGGTGGTGAAGTAAAGGAGGATGGCCAGCCCTGCTGCCAGGTAGAGCAGCGAGCTGATGGCCATGCACTGCAGCAAGCTTGTTATGGCCATGGCTGGATCGGAAACCAGAATGTGGGTATGAGTATCCTGGAGCTTCCTTTATAGCCTTTCTGTCATCAGCTGAGCACACCTTGTGGGAAAGTGGCTTTGCACAGAGAAAAGGGCTCTCAGGTCTTGTTGGCTTCCATTTGGGCCATGTGTACATTTTTACCTGCCAAAAAAGCAACCTATTTTATTCAGAAAATTGGATTAACTTAATCTGAAGCTCCTATTTCATCTACAAGAACAGAGCAAGGTGTTTGTTTTCCAGTGTTATGTGCATGTTGTGGTCCATGTGACTTCTGGTGCAGAAGGAAGGGCTGTGCTGGGTTCTCCCATGGCTGTCCTGGTGCAGGGACCTAGTTTGGTGATGTGGCGGTTCCTGCCTTTTCTAGAGCAGATATGTGCAGTCCTGTAGGAAAGGCCATCCTCTCCAGACTTCTGCCTAGGGTGGGAAGGAGACCCCGCATGACTGTAGGCGGAGCGGAGCAGGGCTGGGCAGCAGGCTGGGCAGAGGAGAAAGGCTGCCTGGAGCTGCTGCAGAGCGGGTGCCAACTGGAGGAGCGTGAAGCCCTGAGCACTGAGTCATCCACCATGCCAGGGCATGGTCCTGCAAGAGCCAGCGTGTCTGGGGGGGTGACAGCTCACCAAGAGCCACCCGCACCCTTTGTGTCCTTGGGGGATGTCGGCGAAGCAGAAAGGATCATGAACGGGAGGCCACAGCTGTAATTGGTGGCCGGAGGGGAAGAAGCCAATGTGTATCTCCATCACATATTCTCAGGTGGGGATATTTTGCTCCCCACTTGCATATTCTGTCTGATTACCAGGCTGTGCTGCTGTTCCATCCTTTAGAAATCTTTGGTTTTATTAATACTTTTTGCTAGAATCCTCCAAGGCTCCTGGGCACAGGCTCTACTGATGGAAAAATGATTATTTATTAATAATAATAAAAGTACATTAGCTGGAGGCAAGAGGAATCAATAAACTCTAATTAGATTGACATGAAAAAAGGTGCCTGCATGTCTGCCTGTTCTCTATAGCTGGTTATCAGGGTGGAGGGAAGCTTTTTCACGGGGGGATTTACCCTGCAGGGGAGGTCTAGGTTGTGTCCTCAGGATCTGCTGCACAAGTGAGAAGATCTCAGTCTGTGTCCTCTTCTACTGGAGCAGAGGTGGCTAATGCTATAGAAAGGAGAGTCTTCTCAGGGGCTTTCAAATTGCTTCAAACACAAGTTGTACCTGGTGATAAGAGAGCGTGAAATCTTTTCTCAAGCAGCGAGCTGATGGACTTGCAGCCTGCTGGAGCCATGCCTGGAAAGGATGAATGAGCTTTCCACGGGAGATGATCGTGGAGTTTTAAAATACCACTGATGCCATTTCCTCACCTCCATCTCTTCCTCACAAACCTTGGCTTCCACTATGTACTCCTAAGCACTTTGTTGGCTTACAGGGCTGGGGAGTAAATTCTGTTCTCTGCCCACAAGTGTCTTTGTCTTTCTATCAGCACAAGCCAGAACCAGTACCACCTTCAGGTAAGCAGGATTTGTGGGCATAGCTCAGGGAAATAATCAGTTCCTCCTAGGAAAGGACCCTGTACATTAAACAGCCTCACTCATCTGACTTCTGTGTGTTCATCTGGAATCAATCTGGATACAATCTTCTAATGGGACATGGGGTAATAATGCTATGGTAACAGTTGGATAATGCAGAGAAAGAGCTATTATAAAGCCATAACTCAGTCAATGAGTTCTGATAACATAATAAACCACAAGAGTGAACACCAAGGGCTTGTATGCTTTGCAAGTCTCTGCAACACATTTACAACCACATGAGATGCCTATCAGCCATGCATTGTTATCAGGGATATATAAACCCTTTTAAACATTAACGTTTTTATAGACTCGGATGTGTTAAAACTCAGGTAGCTCCTTGCCAAGGGATTTTGCTCACCTTGACAAATGCCAATGCAAAAAGAAATCAAAAGCCTCAGACTTTGACCTTCCTTTTTTTTTTCCCAATAATTATTGCAGTGTTTTATTGGATTCCACCTGCTTCTCCCCATCCTGCAAAACAGTATTTCTGTGGGATCACTGCAGGATACCGCTCAGTGTTTGCTATGGGCATTTTGGTAAAGATAACTTGTACTGGATTTCTATTCATTTGCCTGTCAAATCAGTCTGTTACACACCTACTTTGGAAAAGAAAACCCCTGAAAATATGCTTTTAAAAATCATTTTACTACAAATTTCCAAAGTCTGAAGGATTGTGATGGGTCTGGCCACTGGAGGAAAGCATTTAAAACCAACCTCTGCTTGGGCTTAGCATACTGTCTCTGCGCAGAGCCTAAGGTGACACTCTCTCCCACACTTTATGTCTTTACCTCTTTTAGCAACAAACTGTTCTCAGAAACGTTGCTCCTTTTAAAAGCATTGCCCTCAAACTGATTGTTGTTGTTCCTGCAGGAGCCTCACTCTGTCTCAAACAATACAGCACGTCCTGGGACTTGGTGCTGGTGATGTGCTTTACAATAAGCACACCTATAAAAATACCTGCAGTCGGAGCCCTTGTGTCCACAGTCAACAAGCCGAGGCAGCCTGACCTAAGAAGTTAATGCTGAGGAGTCCAGGTTGTGACAAATTTATTTTCTAAATAGGACTGGAGAATTCCAACACCTCACTTAGCACCAAGGCTCTTTTTGCCCAAGGTTTGCAGCTTCAATCTTTTCAACACAGCACAGCAGAAGTAGTATTAATCCAGGAGCAGTTCGGGATGTACTGGATAGGAGGAGGATTAGTGGGGAGGTATGTAGAGCCAGTGTTCCAGCATCTCAGTTTTAGGTCCCCTGTCTTGGAGCAGATAGAGATTTGGATTTAGATATACCAGGATTGAAACTAGCAACATAATAAGTTTGCTTTGGCGAACACCATCATGCTTCTATTTCTGCTGTGTTCCCTTCTACCCTGGTGAGGCTTTGACTCAGTCATTACAGAAAATGATCTATCATTCTGTACACCTTTGCAGAGTGCATCGCATATTAAGGCCCTGACCTTACTGGTATGAAACTATGATTTCCCCCTAAGTGCAAAACAATAACGTTTCATTAATCATCCATAACAGAAATCCCCGTTCCCCAGACTACTGGCAATAATCTACATTTTTGCTTGTCTAGGAACTTGAATTAAAGGGGAGAAAAATGGTTTACAACAGCCTGTGGCAGTGATGTAGCAAGAGACTTTATGTAAGAGCTGGCGGAGAGCTGACGGTGTGAGGGTGAGGCGAGCAGTGAGCTGCTGGAAGGATGTTTCTCTGAGGTGTGTTCTGTGCTGGAGCTGGGAACAGCAGTCTCAAGGGCACAAATTCCAGTGCCTGAATGTGCTTGGTCTTGTTCAACTGATTCATTTCTTACAGCTATACCAAGCTGAGCTGCAAAATCACCTCCTGCTTTACTCAAAGGCTTTCGCAGCCTGTCGATAAATTATTTTCCAATTAACTACGTGCTGCTTGGAGCTGGAGGCTCTCAGAAGATGCAGCAAGGTGAGGGAGAGAAAAGAGTCACAGTCTTTGCAATGCTCCCACCAAGGAAAAGAGGTTCTGGTTTCTGCTCTGACATGGCACGTCTTGGTGGTGCTTCCCAGAGCAGTGCGGGGTGAGTACAAAGCCCGTCTGCAGGTGCATCTGTACAGCTGGCAGATAAGCACCGACAGGGCTAAAGGTTTTCCCTGTGATTTGACAACGCTGTAAAAGAGCAAACTTTTGCTTTAGTACATAATTAATGACTATCAGCTCTGATTCAAGCTGTTAAATCAAGTTAAACTTGAAAGCCCAAGATTTTCCCTACTTCAGGGAATCACCCTTTCTGAGCTTTCTAACGCGTGGAAAGGGCTCCGGGTAGAAGCACTGTAACACACTGGATGCTCTACAAATGACCTGATCTCTCCTTTTCCCAGATCCCCCTACACCAGGAAAGTCTCTCACTTCTTTTAAAGATTATATGTGAAAAGCATTTGATTCTTTGTTGGTGACGCTGCTTTGCAGCTTTGTTTTTACTGAATTCTTTTTGTTGGCTTAATCTGCAAATTAGATTTTTTCTCTTATCAAGTATTATCTAATGGAGGTTTTATTTAATCTCCTTGGGAAAAACACATACTAAACTGCTAAAGCACTTGTATGAGATTCTAAGACAAACCTTACCTTTAAAGGAAACTCTAGAAGATACGACTGGCATTTGCAATAAAGCATTAAGTAAGCATAACCACACACCTGGCCTGAATTCAGGTAACTACAAAAACTGAGATTCCACAGGAAGACACTGAGTTAATTGACAGGCAGTTAAAGCATTTGAATACGATACAGCCAGGTGATGGATCCTTTGCACAGGATCGTCTCTGTTTGGGAATAATCCCACTGTGGGATCTCTGTATATCTTTTCCTGTGGTTTCTCCTTTCATCACGCAGGGAATTGGGGTGAACTGCTGTGTGGGAGCTGAGGAGCACAGCTGAAATCAGAAACCTCAGCTTGAGCTGCTCCTCTGCTGCTCAGCTCCCTGAGTTAGTTGTGTGAGCTGATGAAAACGGAGTCTCCTTTTTGCTGGTAACTGTTATAATGAAGTCAAGTGGAAAAGTGCTACTTACCCTATAATAAAAAAAACATCCATTGTCCATAGCCCTGAAAACGCAATAATAAATAAAACCTCATCTTTCAGGCTGCGTAAACCAATCGCTTATGTAATAGAACATGGTGTAATTTTCCACTTACAATCTCAAATACTGTAATAAGAAAGCAATCAAAGCACAAACAAGAAAGCCCTGTAAATGGTGCTGCAGGTGATATTTCCGTAACGGCCGTCCCAGCAATTGCAACCGTTTTCTTTTTTTCCCTCCCACTTCACATCATTTCTACTTATCTCAGTCATTTAATTAAAAGAAAATCAACTTAAAACTGGTGAAAGACCGCCTTAACCCGGTTGCAGCAGCGGGCAAAGAGGAAAAAAAGAAGGCTGCAGCAGCACAACCCATGGGTAACACTGGGGTGCAATAAACCAACACCATCCCTCATCCCCCTGTGGGGATGAGAGCTGAGGCTCTGCAGGGCCTGCTGTGCTGTACACACATGGGCAACACAGCGTTTCCCTTGGCCTCGTGTGAGCACGCCTGGTGTTGGGTGAGCATCCCTGGTCCTTTGCTAACACCTCTGTATTTGCAGACAGATGCACCAGGCGCCCTCAGCCAGGCCTGGCTCACAGCAGCAGCATAGAGCTGCTTTCCCTGTAAACACATCTGGCACCGATCGCATAGTTTTGCTCTTTTCCCCTCTGTTTACAAACAAACAAATAAACCACCTTTCCCTCTGCTGATGTAGGCAGCTTGCTGTGACCCAGCACTCCCAGCCCTCACATAGCCAAATTACCAAATAACAAGGCAACTTTGAGAACAACGTGCTTTATTTCCCTGAGGGGGATTTGGCCCGACCTTCTGGCTTGGGCAGGGTGTGCATGGTGAGGTGCCCATGGTGAGGTGCCCATGGTGAGGTGAGCATGGCAGCCTGCGGCACTGACGTCACGCTCGCCCCCGCCATGTTGCCGTGGCGACGCTCTGCACGCGGCGCGGATGCGTCCCCAGGTTACCATAGCGACGCCGAAGCCGTTTCCATAGCGACGTGGCCCCGCCCCCTCGTTGAGGCGACGATCACGTGCCCCGCTTTACGCGCTCGGCGCTCTCGCGAGAGCGGCGGGGCCGGCGCTGCAGCCATGTCTACTGCTATGAACTTCAGCGCCAAGAGCTTCAAACCGCGGCCGCCGGACAAGGGCGCCTTCCCGCTGGATCACTTCGGTGCGGTAACGCGGCTCGCCGCCGGGCCCCGCTCCCCTTCAGCTCCGCGCGGGCCCCAGCCCGGCGGTAGCACGGCCCCCCGCTGTGTGTTACAGGAGAGTGCAGCGCCTTCAAGGAGCGCTTCATGCAGTGCCTCCGCGACAGCGGCTTCGAGAGCGGCGCGTGCCGGGAGCGCGCCATGGCGTACCTGCAGTGCCGCATGGACAGGCAGGCGGCGGCCGGGGGGCGCGCGGGGCTGCGGGCGCGCGCAGCGCGTGCTCTGGCACAGCTGTGCCTTCCGCGTGCGGCAGCGCGCGGCGCCTGTGGGGCTGTGTGGGGAGGGCGGGAGGCGGGCTGTGGGGAGGGAGGCTGTCTCAATGCTGCTGATCCCACAGTGACGTTTCTGGGGCTTTGCCGGCCGCTCTGCCTGCTTTGGGTTTGTCTACAGCGAGGAGTAGGAAGTGAAGCAGAAAACGCTGCTGTTCTGTCTGTTGTGAGGTGTGTTCTGCGAAATTGTTGTTCCTGTTGTTTCCAACCTAGGCAGCTCATGGCTAACGAACCGTTGGAAAAGCTGGGATTTAAAGATCTGCTGGATGAGAAGTCGGAGGCAGAAGCTGGGAAGCCGTGATGAAGAAAGACAGCTTTACGTCTCACAGCTTTACCTCACGTACGGGAGGAGTAACTCCTGTGTAGCACCTATTGGACCTGTATTGCAGTAGGAAGTGGGAAGGATCCGTTTCTTCCAAAATATTCTTTTTTAAAATAAGATTGTTAAGGTGAGCCGAAGTGCTGCCTTTGTTTACTTCCCCCCTGCAGCCTGCTCTTAGAGGTCACTGTGGCACTTCACATGGCAGAAAACAGTGGTTGCCCGAAGTGCTCTCCGTGTCTGCGAGGACAGTAAACTCTTGCTTTAAAAAAAACAACAGCACAACAACCCTCCACCTCAATTACAGGTTACTGTTATGTGGGCATTACTAATCTGCTTGCAGCAGGTGCTTTTCAGGTGGAAATAAAGCAAATTTCTATTGCTTGCAAATTTCTATTTAATTTTCTTTTTTTGGGGTGATCTCCTTCCTACCAGGCTGCTGTTCCAGCGTCAGTAGTTATTCTGTTTTTATTTACCATGCCAACATTTGACCTTTATTTCATCATTTAACCAGAAGTCTTTCATTCCAGTTGTCTTCATTCCTCCACTTAGTGCTGCCATGTTATTTTTCACTTCCTTATGGTAAAATCAGAGGGAAGGTGACAATGGTATTTATTTGTCTTTGAAGTAAATGTGAGTTATTTATATAAACATGTCTGGGCTTTTCTTTTAAAAGCATGTTTTTTGGGACGCACGCATTTAGCTGGTTCTCCTATACTTCCTTATTTAGTGTCCTCTGTTTGGTACATCCAGCCATTCCTGTTTTCAGAGAGATCCAGGAAAGAGTAAAATAACACTTTCTGCCCTTCATGTTGGTGGGAGGAAATGAGATTTAAATTGTGGCTCAGATCTGATCTGAGCAAAACGCAGCTAGTTCAGAAGCAGATTTCTGTTTGAAAAGAGCATTCTGTTTGCTTTCTGCTGCGTGTTTTTAGTCTGCTTCATTCCACTGCTTAAATTCTGTCTTTTGTTGAGATTATAAAAAAGAAAGCAGGGATTCTATTGCTGAAATAGATGTTAAAAGACTTTGTATTAAGATGATGAACAAAAACCTTTTAGTGATGCTGAATAAAAAATTAAAATAATTGCCAACATCTTCAGATGAAAGAAATCAAATTTCATGCTTCCCTGCTCCATGATTATTGTAAAGTGACACACCTAGGAGGGCTTCAGAAAAACACCAGTAGTGGAGAATAATCAGAGGTTGTTACTTATTTCATATGTTACTCCGGATGGGAATCTGAGCAAACAGTTGCTTCCATGTTTTTCTTGAAGCAGTTGATACTGTAGAATAGAAGGGGTGATGTTTCAGAAGTCTGCAGTGAATGAACGTAGCCTGCAGAGCTGGAGTGACAGTCAGTGCACTTAAACAGCAGCTGAGGTTACACACTGAAGGAGGAGCCACTGGACTCTTTTCAGAATGGCAGAGGCCCTGACTCTGGATCTGTTGCAGGAGGGATTGTGGGAGCAAAAGTAATTTCTAAGAACTGCACACCGTGCCAGAGAAAACAGTGCTGTGTGCTACTTGTCTGCCTGCAGTTCTACCCCAGCACCTCGGTGATGTGGCCAGCAGGACCCTGTGTGCTATGGGCTGACTGTGCTGCTGATCTGCCAAATGGGTGCATTGTGCTTCATCTTTCACACAGTAACTGCAGAAGTGGTAATTGCCATCCCAGCAGGGACCGCTGGGGTGGGAATTCTGCACCTCTCACCAGCCTGTAGAAGATAACATCATCTGGATCCATGAGTACATCTCATCCTGCCTTCCAGCGTGGTGAGTCAGCTTCACAGCGCTGTTCCTTTCATGCCAGGACAAGACTAAGGACTGTGAGTGGATAGTTGAAAACTCAGGAAATTGACAGGAGCATCTATTTCCTGGCTGTGAGGCATTAGCTGGAGAAGATAATATGTTCTGTGGAATTGTGAGGTGAGTTCAAAGTTGGTGAGGGCTATCAATTTTTTTCAATTGAGATCTAATGTAACTGAGAAGTGGTGGAAAAATCATTAATCAGTGCTGAGCCTGGGGTCAAACAATCCTGACTTGCTCTGGCGACAAGTCATTGCAACACCAGAGCCATGTGGGGGAAGTTCTTGGAATTCAATTCATTCCTGCCAGCACACAGACCATTAATTAAGACCTTTCTCTAAAACTTGTTTATTTTAGCTTTGCTTGTGGGATCAAGTTTTGTGCTCCTTTACAATGACAGCAGTAAATTAAGCCAAGCAAATGTCTTAAGTTTGTAGCTAATCTTTCCTGTTCCTGTACTGAGAGGGAAGTTCTCCAGAAGCTGACACCAGGTTGGGTAAGTTTATTCTGGAAGTGCTGAGCTGAGGTTCAGTATGTGTGGTACAGGGGGAAGCAGTTTTGTCAGGGTTGCTGATTTCTTTATGTAGTTGTTCAGAGTTGATGAGCTGCTCTGCTGTGTGTGGCTCCGGGAGCAAGGTGAGTCCCATGCAAGTGCATTAATCTTCATGTGAGAAGCTGGTGAGTGTGCCTGCTTGCACTGGTGCTGCCTTCCAAAGGCTGCCATGAAGCACCACCTGCTGACAGTCCCTGGGACTTGGAGAAATGCAAACGGTTGCAAAATGATGTTCAGCTTGGATTAATGTTCAAAATGCCTGTTGAGATGTAATGGTACAGGTGTGGAAGGCATAGCCTAAAGCAGGAGGAAGTGCTGACTGTGTTGGAATGAAGATCTATGTAAGCTGTTAAACAATAACAGAAAACAGTAAGTAAGGGGGGCTGTGATAGTCTTTCCTAGAGGTTTTTTTTTCCAGTCAAACCTCTATTATAAAATAACTCATAGTGCTCTGCTGCTTTGGGATCCTGACCTGGGGTGTCCCCAGAGGGTTCCAGCTCAGCAGTGCTGTGTGTGCTGGCACTTAGGAAAGCCTTGCACACACATAACCCCCTTTTTTTGTTCGGTTAGAATCAGTTCAACCACTCAGTTCAACCAATCAGTTTAACCTTGGTCACTGCAGTTATTTACAGAAAGAGAACATTGCTGCAAGCCAACCCTCATTATGTCTTCCTGGAAGACTTTGAGCTTTAGGTGTATCTCCAAACAATAGCAATGAGCTCCAGAACAAGGAAGAAAGAGTTTAATAAGCAATTCCAAGGCTCTGAGAGTTCTTTTGATTTAAAAATAAATAAATAAATAAAAGCACAAAAGCCTGTGCAAAAAGCCTATGGTTGTGCTGGAAGGTGGGCCATGGTCCCAAGTCTTGTATGTAAGCAGAGTGAGCTTGTGCCTCTATGGTAAGGAAAGGTTGTTCCCCCTGGAAGAGGGATAGCAGGAGTAGCAGAGGGGCTGTGCAGTCAGTGCAGTTATGGACAGGCAGTGGGTGCAGCCAGCTGACCTTGCAGTTCTTGAATCCTCTCCCAGATTCTTCCTGGTTTGTTCTACCTGCTCAAACTGACTCAGATTAAGCGAACAAAAGACTTGAGGAAGGTACCTGCAAGGGTTATTTTCCCTTTCCTGGGTGTTTCAATGGAAATTGGATGTCTGATTAATCTTTTCCCAGTTCTTTTTTTCTTTTAATGACTGCTTCTCTGAATAGCTGGTAATGCTGCATTTCCGTCAGGATGCAGCAGTTTTCTAGCTAGCAGATTTCAAGACAAAATGCCTTCCGTCTGGTGCCATATGGCTTGAAATGCAAAAGTGATCACTGCTAGGAATAAGATCTTCATAGAAAGTCACCTAGAAGTTAATGTGTGTGTACAGAGGACTTGATAAACCTTGGTGCATCTTTTTATTTCCCGGGACTGACAGTGACACAGGGAGAGGTTTTTTCTGACTTCTCATAGAGACTGATACTTGTGTTCTCTCCCTAGCATTGCACAGACTGTTTCACCACTGGGTTGTTTATTCCCTGTATTCCAAGAGATCTTGGGACTTGCATCAGCAGGTACATCAATTTTGCTGCTGGACTTCGTTGCATGAGAGACACCCCAGACAAGTGTGGCATTCATCACATAGCCCAGCAGAAGCCAGTTAGCTCTGCAATTGTAAAACAGTTCTGGTGGGCTGAATCCAGTCTGTGCTGTTCCAGCTCTGGTGGGATGTGTACCTGTTTGCATGAACAATCTTTCCCAGCTTCCGCACAGAGTAAGGCAGGTTCAACTGATGTGGGAGGAACACTGCAGTCCATGTACTGCATCCTGCTGGCTGATAATGAACAGTGCCTTACACCACCCGGTGCTGCAGGTGCTCTTCTGTTCAGGTCATATGAATTATGACAAACTGATAGCAGCAGTGATGTAAAGTAGCCTCACAAAAAGAAAGTGGGGTAGTGAAGTAAAGGAGAGTATCCAGAATGACTCAGGCTTCTAACTTTATCTTGATTTTAAAAGTAGGCAGTGGTGGCTGCTTCTGCAGCCATTCCCTTTGGGCAACTGAGCTCTTCAACTATTTCAGTAACTTTCTAGGAGCTGACAGCTCCAATTTCTGCAGGATTTCTGGTGTCCTCAATGCCAGCAAGCCCTGTTCCACCAAGAAGTTGTTAATGTGCCTGGTTTTAATCTCGCTTGCAAAGCTGCTAATGGAGGAGGGCATATGGGAAGGCAGTCGCACAGAAGAAGTGCTCTGGAAAGCAGTCAGGCCCAGTTTGGGGTTGTTCAATTTGCATTTCTCCGTTACCAAACTGTTCTGAGTTTCAGCAAGCTTGGGAGGCGCTGCATCTCTCCTCAAGGCAGGAGATCACAGCGCTGCAGAATCTGGGATGCTGGAGCTGCCCTGAAGATTTGATGGGATGCTGTGGGCTGCAGGATGCAAGTGCTCAGCTGAATCTAATGTCAAATCCTGACTTTCTTCAGAGGAGCAGGATTTATGGAGACCTCACTTGCATCAATGCCCCTGCATGGATCATGTGTTCTCGTACAGGCTGTACTCAAATTCTTTCGTTTCTCTGGCAAAGCTGGTAGAGGTGCTGGTTTGTGGGTGAGATCCTGCTCTCATAAATCTGTTGAAGAGCCAGGATTTAATTCCCAGAAAGCAGTTCTAGCAGGAGGTGCATCTGGCTTCCTTGTATGGGGATATGGTCAGCGGGACCATCCGTATGCAGGACAAAGACAACCACAGTCTGGTACCACACTATTTTGTGATGCAGGGTGAGCAATTTGTGGTCAAAGAATCAAATGCTGAGCTCACAGTCTGCTGGAAACGAACCAGGTGGGTGAAAAATGAGAGCAAGTTCAGAACATCTCATTGTACCCTTTCAAGGCTCACACCAGGAGACCTGCAGGTGTGGTGGTAACAGCTAGAAGGACTCGTTGAAGCAGAGAGATGTCTGGATTGATTGCTTTATTCTGGCTTATTTTAGCAAATAGTAAGGGGAGGAGGGATGTTTATCACTGTAACTAATGCTGCCTAGTACTTTAGATCACAGCTCTAATAGGTTGGACTGGCTGAGACTAAATCACATTAGCAGCACTAATAACACAGAGTGGCTGGTACGGCAAACCTGCTATGGCAGCACTAAGCTGGTCCTCTGGTTCTTTGATTCAGGTTGGTGCCACTGCTCAGGGCTGGTTTGGTTATTAAAGCTTTTTCACAGAAGTCACCTGGGCAGCTGCTTCAACTCAGCACTGAAATGGCTGTTCTGTCACTCTCTCCCCTGCCATTCCCCAACCTGGCTTGGGCTTGTTTTATAGCCTGCCATAAAGTTGTTTATTTTTGCACCTGCTTATAAAGGCTGTTCAGCCACAGGGGTCTCATGATGTTGTTTTCATGGCTTCTGGAGCAGGGCTGCTCTGTTGTTGCTAGAAATAATTGCTGTTAATTAATTCTTTGCTGATTTTTCTTTGGCAAAGCATACCAAAATAAACAAGTGAACAGCACGCTCTGTATCCTGATGCTGTGGGAGCTGTTACAGGGCGTGCAGTGACATCCAAACAATCACATCAGCAGCCAGAGGAAGGGTAGGACATAGTCCTTGATATCCTGTGGACAAAGTTGAGTTGGAGGAGGCTCAAATACCATTTCGAGCTGTTCAGCAGCTTTCTCCAGGCTATCATTTCTAATCATTTTCCAGAGAAAAAACACAGCTTTGTTTCCACATAATGCTTCATTCAAATCACAGCTGAGTAATCTTACAAAAAGTGATGTGGTCTCAAACACCTGAGCTGGACAGGCACCTGAGAGCAGCAGCCCATCCCAGGTGCTGTAGCTGCACCGTTTCTTTTTTCCCATGTGCTCATTTGAAATGGCTGGTCTTCTTTCTGAGGATGCTGGCTCTGCTGCGGGGAATTCCAGACCAGAAGTGATGTGCTAGATGTCTGCCCCTTTCTTGCTGTCCAGCAGTTCTACCAACAGCTTCTCCATCTGAGGCACAGCAGCTGCCTCATCTGCTTTGTTCTGCGCCCTGCAAAGGGACATCATGCATTGCAATCTCCCACTTGAGTGTCTCCAAGCTGTTCCTGGAAGGATGAGGCATTTGAGCCAGGAAGAGATTAAGTTATTGGAACTGAGCAAAAGCAATTTCTGTGATGAGTGTTTGCCCTGCAGTTTGCACGTCAAGCCTGTCTCTGATTCAGGCTGAACTGATGATGGCAAGCTCTGAATAACTGTGCTGGCTTTTCTTGGAGCAGCTGGGGCCCTGATGTATTGATCTCTTCACACGTATGTTGGCTTTCTCCATACAGGACTTCCTCAGACCTGTTTTCTAATTCCTGTGTATCAGGAGTAATGCTAAGCAGTGGTGTAACATGGATGTAGGTGAATTATTGACTATGTTGGTCTAATTTAATCTTCTGTGAGAGTGTCATTAGGCAGCACAACTGCAGTCAGGTGCATGGCAGGAGTTTTGCAGTGATTTTTTTTCTTGTTTTGAAATTTTCCTTTTGTGCAGCAGACAGATGCAAACACCCAACACCCTCATGCTGCTCTCCAGGACATGCCTGGGTTCAAAGCCACCCAACAGTGTGACAGCCCCTGAGACTCCAGTGAGGATCTTGCTCCTCTTTATATTGATTCCCAAACCAGCCCATTTCTGCAGCGAGTCCAGGGGGAAAGAAGAGCAGTCATGCTGAGGGAAGAAACAGCACAGACCTGAGCAAGAGGTGGGTGGGCTGAGAGCAGTGGTTGAGGTTACTTTCCTTTCTGTGGCAGTGCGGTTGCAGGAGAGCAGCTCTGAGCTCCAGGGTGCAGTCATGGAACAAAACTTGCAATCAGTGAGAGTTGCAGAAGCCTGAAAAATAGTGTCTATTTTTAGAGAGACAGAGAAATTTTGCTCTGCAGCCCCTTCCTGTTTTCACTCTCCCTGCTTTTCCTCCCGTGAGTAGGAGCTCATTGAATTGGTGCATGCTGTTACCCACACAGCTGGTAAGCAATGGGAGGAACAGGCTGCTTTTTCACACTGGCTGCTCTGAGCTTTGCAGCAGAGTTGGCCACTGTGCAAATGTGGTGAAACTTTGAGTTGCAAATCACTCCCCAGCAAGGCTCTTCAAGAGCTGTGTGACACCTTTTTATCACTGGGGGCTGCAGCAGGTATAGGCATTAGGTCTGCTAGGCATTGGGCAGCCTCACATCGTTTTCCTTTGCATTGTCATCTTCAACTCTGTCAACAGATCCCAACCAAGTATGGACAGAGTGCTTTTTTCCTGTCCTACAGAAGGGGAAAACCCTGCAGGAATTCATGCAGCAATTTGCTCAAAATCAGAGAAAGCTGGTGCTGGTATCAGATTTTCTGTTTGAAGGTTTGTAATTACCCTGGTCTGAGCTCTCTGCTTCATGGCGTTCCTCTCCCTCTCAGGCATTGCCAGTCTTGATTTAACTCAATAACCCAATAAATAATATATATACACGCACATTTTAATACAGGCAGCTGTAGAGTTTTTTTGGAGGGCTTGCCTTTTTTGTTCCTTTTCTTTTTTTCATTTGAACAGGAAACCCTACTGCAACTGAAATGAGTTGCTTTAGCATGGGAGCGGTCAGTGCTACGGCTTGTGCACACAAACCCTGAGCTGCAAGAGCTGCCTCTGCTGTAGTGCTGAGGAAGCAGAAGGGACCCAGGCTGCTGTATCTGCTGCTCCAGAGGGTTGTGCTTGACTGCGGTTGCAGTGGCATGAATTATTGATATTTCTGTTAGGGTTTGCTGTTCGCACAGGAATTTTTAATGTTTTCCTGTGTTGCACTGTGGATGTGCTCCCAGGTCACATAAGGGGCTGAGTTTAATACCCGTGTGTTTGAGTGACTGTGACATTGATACAGCCATCTCAGGGCTGGGGCTGCAAAATTAACTGAATAGCAGTACAGGTACAGCAGAAAAATAAAAGCAGTCTCAGGGTGAAAGCTACAGAGGGCCAAGGAAGAACACATTTTGGAGAGAGCTGGGATGTTTTCAGTGTGTCACCATGAAGATGATGAAGAGGTATGCAGTTATTTCTGAGCATCCTGTCCTCACACTCCAGCATTTCCAGGCTGCCCTGTGCATAGCACCTTGGGAGATCGTATTGATATTGTCCGTTTCTAAGACAACAACCTTGTGATGTAGAAAAGACTGAGCTCAAAGTGTGGGTGTTTATAAACAAGCTCATTGTACACATAAATACGTGTGTATCTAAGCACATATCTGTACAAAATTTTATCAGACAGTAAAAGTCACTCAGCAGTGGACTGTCAGATGCCATCTGAACGAGGATGGCACATTGGTACAGCTGATCCCCAGAGGGTATGGCTGGAGGCTTCCTGAGAAGTAGGAGCAACTTCATTAAACTCTCCTTGACAGGTCACGTCCACAGGGAAAGTGTGGGGAGAAGTTCAGGTGGGGGTTTGGATCCTAAGAGGAGCAGTGTGATGCAGGTGAACCTGAGCTGCCACCAGCCCCTAGGATCCTCTAGGACCAGGAGTGAGCCTATGGAGATGCCCTTGTTGTGGACAGGCTGGGGCTGAGCCTTGCATTCTCATTGAACGGAAGATTATCGTCAGTTCTGAATGGTTTGGTCCTGTTCCAACTTCCCTCTATTCCCCCTCTGCCCATCCACCTGTGCTGTTTCCCAGTTGGGTGCTGGGAGCAGGATTTGTACCGTTGCATTTATGTCATGGGCGGGGTGGGAGCTGAGCACTGGGATTGCTGCAGGTTGATCCTGGCTGGCTCAGTTCAGCACCTCCTCTGCCAGCCGCTCCCCTCTCATCACTGACAACAGGCTCTGTTATATTTGATTTTATTACAAGATATAAATTTCTGTCTGCAGCCCTGGTTTCCAGCACGCAGAGAGGGATTGCCTAGCAACCAGGAGAACAAAAATTAAGAGAATCAATAAGACTTAATGGAAAGCTAAACAGAGACTTTACCCCCCTTCCCCCAGCCCCTGCCCCCGATCAGTTCCCAATGACTTGCGGCATCCTGGCTGTTGCATGAGGCATTCAGCAAGTGCCTGCGCTGGGAAAGCGGGAGGGAGGGGACAGTGTTGGGGCTGAGGTGCAGGTGATAAACTTGCCTTATGATTTGAGTTTAGAGCGTTTACACAGAGGAGCAGTTCCACAAGCTCAACCTGGCAGGGTATGGGAGGACTGGGACTATGATGCTGTGCTGGAGCCAGCTTAACTCTCTGGCATGGGTTTAAGCCCCTGGTGGATGTTGGTGCTCTGCTCCAGGTTAGTGTGAGGGACTAAACAAGCAAGGTCGCCTGCAGGCACACACCAGCTGGAGGCTGCGGCTGCAAACCTCAACAAAAGGGCTCTGTTTGGGATTATGCCTTCGGTTAGCATGGGAACGAGTTTGCAGATGTCATCAGCCTACACGTGTACAAGCAGCAACCCTCGGTGCAGTGCTGCACAGAGTCAGCAAGGAGCAGGCTGACGTCAGTTGGGAACAATCAGAAATTGACTCGGTTACAGTCACTTGCCTGACAGCACAAATGCAAAGGTCATTCGGGAAAACGTATTTCAGACAAGGGGAACATTGTAAACCTATCAGGCCATGATTTTGCTCCTACTTAAGGCTGTATGCGGTTTTCTTTGCACAAAACGCTCCCCGGAACCTGTGGCTCTGCTCACATCCGTGTAGGCTGGTGGGATCGAGGCAGCGCTGTGCTGCTGGAAGGCTTCCCAGAGCTGCGTGGAGCCTCCAGGTGCTGCTGCCTCTGGCCCCACAGCAGCACAGTGGGGCTAAGGGAGCAGACAAGGCTGTGTGGACCACATGCACTCAAAGCAGTGTCACTGATGTCAGCCTGTGTTTGAGAGGAGGGATTCTGCAGGGGTGAGGACGGCAGCTTCAAAGCTGCAGATCTGAACCCCTCCTCTCAGACGGTTTCCCACATCACCACCCCGAGCTGTTACACGGCCTTTGCCCCTTGGCCACATGAGGTGCGAGGGCGGCTGCAGCCCTTGGCCCCAGCGACGCAGCCGCGATGCCCCGGGGACCCTCACATCAGCGGCGTGCCGCCTCCCCAGCGCCTGGAGAGGCGATGAGCACCTGGAGGGGCAGTCCTGCCGGGGGGCACGAGGGGAGAAGGCGGTGATGTGCGCCTGAGAACGGTGGTGAAGGAGAGCTGGTGTGCGGAGCGGATGGGTTAGGGAGTCCTCCAAAAGGCGTTACCGGGAAAGAGGCGGCCCCGGCCAGCGAGAGCACCCCAAGGGCAGAGCTCAGCGGGGCGCACGGGGGGCACCGGGGACTGCGGGGCTCCGGCGGAGAGCGGCCGCTGGAGGTCGCGGGCGAGCGCGGCACGGGGAGCTGCCGGCCCCCGGGGCCCGGCGGAAGGCGGAACCGGCGCCGTGCCCGGCCGGGAGGGAGGGAGAGAAGGAGAGAGGCTGCGGGGCGAGGAGGCGGCCGCGGCAGAAACCGCCCCGGCGCTCCCCCTCCCGCCGTTCACCTTGCGCGGGGCGAGGGGCCGCATGGAGCAGCCCCGGCGCCGCCCAACGCGCCGCGCCCCGCGATGAGGCGCCGCTAACCGCGGCGGACCCGCCCGCAGCCCCCATGGCGAAGGAGAGGAGCAGGAAGGCGCTGGTCGAGCTGCTCCAGCGGCCGGGCAACGCGGCGTGCGCCGACTGCGCCGCTCCGGGTAAGCGCGGGCGGGGGCTGCGGCACCCGCTCCTCCCCGGACCCTCGTCCCTACCCCGAGCCCCCGCCGGCACCGGGTGGGAGTCTCGGCTGCGTCGCGGTCGCCCGCAGTGCCGCTGCCGGACCGCGGTGCCATCGCGGCGGGTCCCTCCGCCCCATCTGCGGCGCAGCGCTGTGCCATCGTGCCGCCGCCGCGTCCGTGCGGCATGACAGGTGTCTGCGCTCCGACCTCCGCCCGGCGCTGCCGTGTGCGGGCACCGCGCGCCGCTTCAGCGCGGGGCTGCCCCGCTGGGAGCCGGGCTGCGGTGGGGGGACGCGGCGCTGGGTTCGGCACCTCGCCCCCTGGGGCCGCGTGCGCCGTGGGGGAGCGCAGCCCGGCCCCGGCTCTCGCTGGGCACCGCCTGCCTGATGCAGCAGGACTGCCCTGGGGGAGTCTTAGAAAAATCGCATTGCCGCTGACCCCCTCCCCCATCCCGTTTTCTTTTTCCTTATTGCCGCATGGGTACACCGAAATGTGCGTGAGCTTACATGGCTCTAAAGGAGGTGTAGGGATGTCCTTTTCAACCTCGGTCACGCTGTAGGTTAAAAAAACAACCAAAAAAAGAAACAAAACCTGCTTCAGCTGTATCTTTGCTTTTTAACCATCTGGGTATTGATTTATTGGGGATTTCAAGATCTATCGGGTGCCACCAAGCAGCACGTACCATTACCAGGGGCTTTCTGTCCCCAGTCGACATCTCATGAAGCCGCAGCTCCCCAGTATCAGCTGGAGAGGACAAAGAACTTTCTGCGATTTGGAACTGCTGTGCAGCTCTGCTCCCACCCATCTGCGGGCTGTGGGGCTGCAGCTGCCCACCCCCAGCTGCCATGTGGGCACAGCAGTCGCTGTATCCCTACATTCTCCCTTCCCGGAGGAGACTCAGTGAGCCCACGCTGTGCATTTCCATGGGGTGACACTTCCTTGCCCTGTTCGTAGTGCTAAGCCCCTCTGCAAAATGGGGACTTCCTCAGCATCAGCAGGATAGAGATGGAGCTGTATGGGAGTAAAACAGCTCAAACTGAGGGAAGATGGTTCTTGTTAAAGTCTCTAAATGGGTTTGTAAAACAACAAAGCCATTTTGCTTTCAGTGACGCTTGCGTGCAGAGATGTCGTAGTGAAACTCAGAGAGAATTGGGGCCAGTGTCTTTTGTTAGACAAGATGTGCTATATTAATACCATTCTGCCCTCTGTCACAGCATTACTTCCTTGGGACTGCATCGCCATTCTTAACCCCAATTTTTTTAGCCATTGCTTTGCTTTGTTGTCTTTGGTAAAGGTGAGCTGTTGCTGTGCTGTAAAGTGCTCGTCTGCTCAGGGTCGCAATGGGGATCGGCTGCCCTGGGTTATTCCATGGGGGCTAAGATGCATAACTGGCATCTGTGGGTGATACTGAAAATATTCAGGCTGGATCCTGTTACTCATCCTGGGCAGGGGCAGCAGGCCACGTCTTTCTGAGTCTGGTGATGTGGGACAGGAGCCTGGAGAGCCTCCGGACTGCGGTGTGCATATGTTATCCACTGAGAAATGGGATATGCAGAGAGATAAGGGTGAGAGCTGGTGCCAGGCAGACAGGTAGGGACAGAAAAGTAATGAAGCAGAGAAGGTGAAGTGAGAATGGAAAGAATGAACAAAAGAAGGGAAATCACACAGTGCTGCGTTCCCACATGGTCGTGCTGCTGATGTGGTGCAGCTGGGGTAAGCAGCAGGCCAGGAGCCCTGATGGTTATGGTTGCTTCTCAGCTGAGCGTGTTCCTTTCCCTGAAATCCTGAGCCGGAGCCATGGTAAGAGAGTCACGCAGAGAAGGGATGCAGATAACAGAGGCTAGGATGGGTCTGAGGGATAGCAGGTGGAAATTCTGTGTCAGCCAGTTTATTCACGTGTTTGGAAACTAGCTAGATTTTCTTTTGTTCTTGGGAGTATTTCTTTCAGAAATTGACCCATCAATGGGAGCTTTTTTCTCCCTGCTGTTAAAAAACATTTTCTTTTGTTAATGAAGCTCACCTGGGTGTCAGAACAGCAGCCACAGCCTGGGCTGACGGCTTGCCCCAGGGTGACAAGCTCATGTAACTAAAGCTGGGTTCCTGGTGCAGATAAGTTTGCACTGTTGTGACAAGACTGTGACCATGCAAAATATCAGCCCCAAAACAGACAGGGAGCATTGGCAGTGCCTGTTCTCTTGGTCTGTGTAAGGAGTTTTGTCCCCTGTGGGTCATCTCTTGGGTAGATCCTTGCTGAGAGCTCCACAAAGCCTACCCATAGCCTGGGTCTGGGCCAGCATTTGTCACTTAAATAATCCCAGCTGAGCATTACTGAGGTATCCAGATCCTCAAACCAAGGCCGTTTGCTGTCAGATCTTGAATGGCGCTGAATCTGATGCTCAGAAAGATCAGGTCTGTGCTCTGTGCTTTCCCCAGGCTGGCAGGAAAATCTCCAGTGCAAAAGCAGATCTTCCATTGAGTTCTTCCAGACGAGGTGTTGAGGGCACATCTCAGGCTGAGGAGCAGGGCCGTGGTGCTCTGGCCTGGATGGCTGGGAGTGTGGAAAGGATGCTAATGTCGAAACTGAAAATGAGAGTGATGAAAAAACCACTGTGGCTGCTTCTCACTCATGCAGCTCATGTTTGTTGAAAGGCTCCTAGTTTGGTTTTCATTAACTGTGTCTTTAAAGGACCGTAGTTTGCAAGGAAAGTTCTGAGTAAGAAAAATACTGAAGTTGCAAAAATGTCTTCCATCTGTAATGGATGAGACTGTGTTGGCTGCGTTTGTGAGTCCCAGCTGTGGGGTTGGAGTCCCCACAGTGCTGTTACCTGTGACATGGGGTGCTGTGCTGTCACTCTGCTGCATGGAGGTTGGGCTCCCAGGGGCTGATTTGCAGCATGGTTATTTGGGTGCATTACAGATATGCATTTTTAATTTTTTTTTTTTCCCCTAAATGATTCTTTGTCTCAGGCAATCTTTCCTCACATCACGAGATGAATGATTATCTCAGAGCACAACAAGACCTTGAGTATTTCTCTCTTTGTTCCATTTCTCTGTGACTTAGGGTTGTGTTTCCACTGAGTGAGGTTCATTTTGCAGTGCAGGAGGACAGTGTGTCTCTGAAGACATAAGTAGAAATCCCATCGAAGCAGTCCTGCAGTTCAAACCCTCTAGCAGTTCATGTGTGTTTTGATTTTTTTTTAGCATCATTTCCATCTTTCTTATTTGGGATCCTCAAGGGAGAATGGGGCATATCAGCCTTTCAGTACATGGGGCTTGCGTGGGATGGGGTGGAGAAGGAGCAGAGGTTGAGTGATAGAGGGGAGCCTCATATCGGAGGGGGTTTGTGCTACAGAATGCAGTGGGTTTGGTGCTGTGCTATGTATCAGAGCCTGAGGAGGGGGCTGTGAGCTGAGGTGGGTTGCAAACACCCTCCTGCAGCCCCAGCACTGTGATTTCTGGAGCAGGTGAAGCTTTTCCATTCCCTTGATTTCCTGAAGTAAGGGTGGTGATTAGAGGAGAACAGCTGAGTGCCAGGGATCGCTTGATTTGCTCTGGATTAAAGAGGGCATGGAGAGGGTTGGATCTGAAGCCTCTTACTCCCTATCCACTCGCTGGTCTAAAAACAGCTATTTGAAGGCAGGTGACTGAGCCATTGGGTCCCGTCATCCACACTGACATCCCACCTCTCTGCGGAGCACAGGGCTGTGTGCTGCATCTCGTGCTGTCTCTTTGCCCCCACCACCTCCCACTGGAAAGCTGTTCTGGAGCTCGCTGCTCCAATGCCGTCAAACGGTCTTTTCATTCTCAAGCTAAAAGTGGAAACTTGTTCCCGCACCTCCATTGTCCTCCAGCTGAAATGGTTCTTTTTCTTCCCAGGAATTTTCCAGCTCTTCTACCTTGGTGCGAGCAGAGCAGAGGGAAGGGTGCTGGGGGTCTCCCATGGCAGCGTGCTTAGCTTGATGCCACGTTGTGTGGGGAAAAGGAGCTTCTGAAACAAAGGGCATTGAGAGGGACAGCTCTGCCTGCCTGCTCCTGCTGGAGTCTGATGGCTGAATCCAAAGCCTTGGCAAGTTTAATGCCTTCACTGAAGAATTTTCCCACTTAGAAAGGAGTGCTGGTGGGAGGCTGGCTTCAGTTTTAAGTGTCTTTTATTATTATTTTTAAACATGCATGACCAGGGCCTGCTAACTAACCTAGCTTTCTCCAAAGTAAATAGCAACAGAACTGCAGTGCTTTGCACGTGGTTCTCCTCACCGTGGTATTTTGCAAACCAACAGCAGTGAATGGCAGCAGAAAGGCCTTTGCTTATATTGATTGCACGGAAATCCCTGTGCTTACATCTATCACAGGACACATTACCTTTCTTGTGCAGGGTGAGAAGAGGCTCTGCCTTCCTGGGGAGCTCCTCCTCTCTCTTCTGGTTGCTCCTTATTGCCTCAGACAGGAGAAGTTCTGTTTCCTCTACGGCCCTTCTTATGCTCAGCGATGTTGGGTTGGAGCTGCAGCTGGTTTGCTTTGTGCTGGATTTCCCTGGGCCTTGTCAGGACAGCCAGGGCTGGTTTCTGAGTTAAGCTGTGTGACCTGAGTATTTCAGTTTTGTTTTGGATGCTTCTCTGAGCTCTGGCCGTGCCTTCCCTTCCAGATGAACAAGATGTGAAGAAGTTACCCCCAGCGTCCTTCTCTGGAGCTTAGCTTTGTTCATCTATTTATTTATCTCAAATGAAGCTGTATCAGGTTTTTATTTTTAAAGTTGTTCTGATCTGTTTGCAGGTGATAAAAAAAAATCTCTGCCGTGTTTTGCCAAAGTTTCCTTTTCCAGCTGTGTAAAGACATATGGATTTAATCACATGCTTGATAAAACATTATCTCAGAGTCTGTGTTAGCAGCCATTTGAGGAGTTGAAGCCTGTGATTTGACAAGGGTTGGAGATCTATTTTATTTGCCATAAACTGGTTTTTTTCATGTCTTTTGTGCTGGAGAGCAGAAGTGAAGACAGGGTCTGTGATGTGGTTGGGGAACTCTTCGCTGCCATGATCTGCTACCAGCCCCTGCGTGTCTGTGGGCAGAGTCTGTGCAGTTGGAGTTTGCTGATAACTGTGTCACAGGTGTGTGGGCTGTGGGTGCCAAGGGGACCTCTGGAAGATGGAAAGGGGAATCCTGCACCCTCCTTCCTGCCTTTGGGCAGCATGGGGTCACAGGGATGCACCAGGATGAGGGCTTGCTTGGGTCCATAACCCCCTGCCTTGTCCAGATGATGGTTACAAATTTCCTAATTGTAGTGGAAATGCTGAGTCACAGCTGGAGGCAATGATGGAGCACCTGGTGGGAAGGCAGGGCCAACCCAGGGGAGCTCAGGTACACGCAATGCAGTGTCCAGAAGGGTGAATCCACCAGAATTCCAGGATCCACCCATTCCCAGCCTTCGTTTAAGGGTTGGCAGTGCAGGTGAGGGTATCTCGCTGGAGATCCCTGCATTCCTGAGCTCCTCCAGAGGTAGGCAAGTTTTCTTCCTTTGTTTCTGCATCCACAGCTGCTGCTTTTGGGCATGTCCTCATTTGCTGCGACCAAAGACTTTGACACCCTGCTATTTTTGCTATCCTTTCCATCCCATTATAGCATTACACTAATAAATTATTTTACCAGTGATGTTTTGGAAAGACTTCGCTTGGCATTCAGGCTGATTTGGGGGTATTCACTACTTAGCAGTTTCTTGGAGGGTGCTAACTCAGCTCCCAGGGCTTTCTGACCTGCACTGCTGGGTGCACCCTGCCTGCCCTGCAGTCTGTCTGTATGCTGGGCACTGCCTCGTGGCAGCCGCAGCTGTCTGAGCAGGAATGTGGAGATGAGGGATGGGTGTTTAAAGTGCTTTGTGTGAGATGTCAGCTCAGGGCTGCAAGCAGAGCGTGGCTCTGCTCAGAGAAAGCACAGAGCTGCTATTGCAGCCTTTTGCCATTGCAGCAAGCGATAGGACTTGGCCTGGCAGCCCTTTCTGTATTCTCTGTGCTGTGTTCCCACTGTAAAACAAAGAGAACAACCTCCCAAAATAAGAACAACCAAGGCAGGGAAGCAGCACAAGGGTTTCCCTGAGCTGCTTGTTTTACTGGGGCAGTTCCTGCTCTACACAGTGCTTGCTGGGTGGGCTCTGCTGGTGAAGGTTGGGCATTTTGCTCTTCGTGTGAGTGAGGTCTGACTTCTGGGGGAGTCTTGTGCGTATGTTCTCTGTGTATTGAGTTTCTGTGAATAAGTGATGCTGCTGGGATTGCAGGCCTGCTAAGAGTTATACCAATTATACTGATAATTAGTATAAACTAATGCATATCTTGTGTGCCTTTCTGATGCCTTTACTATGATGCAACTTGGACCCAGTGACTCCAGACCTCCTCTGCTGTTACCTGTCCTGTCCACCTCTCCTTCCTGTGCTGAATTTGACCAGCCAAGTCCTATCTCCTCTCCATTTTAATTTCAGATCCAGACTGGGCATCTCATAGCCTAGGGATTTTCATCTGTTTGAACTGTTCGGGAATCCATCGCAATATTCCACAAGTCAGCAAGGTGAAGTCGGTCCGTCTGGATGACTGGGATGATGCTCAAGTGGAGGTATGTGCATCTCAGCTTGAAATGCCAGCGAGCTTGTGTCATTGCATTTCACATCACTGCTCTTAATGCCACCTCACCAGCAAAGCAGTAAAACTGAGTCCTGTCCAAAGAAGGCATGGCAAACACGATCCCAGAAAGCATTTCTAAATTGAAGTCTGTGATGTCGTACTTACGAAATCTGATTGAAAAATGGAATAACTATCTCATGAAAAGGATGGGAGTATTTTCTCCACCCCTATAAATGATCGTAGATTGTGTAGAAGTTATTGATCCTAAATGAACTGTCTTCTGTTTCTCCTGTTACATCCGCTGTCTCCTGCCGTCCCAGCCCAGCTCAGCTGTTCCTGGCTTTCTTCCACTGAGCTCTGAAGGCTTTTAAACAGTGTCATAAAGAACTGTACCCTTGCAATGTAAATCCTCTCTATTTATGCAACTGAACAGATTTTGGTGATGTTTCTAAGGCAAACCCAACCGGGACACCTGTGTACTTTGACTGTTCTTATCTTTAAGGACACACAGAATGATTCCAATCATTGATTTTTACGTTTTGTTTTGTAGATTTGAGGTTTTTCAGAGAGCCACAGCTCACAGTCATGTGTTCTGTGAGAAAAATAGGCCTTTGTGTTGCATGGGCTTTTCCTTCCCTGATTATTTTGCTTTTTGTTTTGAGTCGACTGAATATATAAACTCAAATACCTCAAGAACATGAAAATAGTGGGGAAAAAAACCTTGGAAATACAGAAAAATACAAGCTTACCTGTAGTTCTGGTTGTACAGTTGACAAAACACATTGAGCAAGGGCTGCCCGGAAGAGGATGTTTTTCTTAGACTTATAAAGTGACTTTAATTAAGTAAAATTTATGAATAGGGAAAGATGTGGCCCCATCCCAATTAGTTTAGTACTGTGAGGAAGCAAAGGAGGACGGGGGGAAATAAACCCAAGCAAATTAACATTTCTTAATTCTTTCTCTTTATTCTCTTCTCTTTTACAGTTTATGGCCTCAAATGGGAACAACGTAGCAAAAGCAAAATACGAATCGAAAATGCCACCGTTTTATTACAAGCCAACATTTCTTGACTGTCAGTAAGTAAAGAGCTTTGCTGGTAAACAGCTTTCACTTGTTTGTGCAGCTGCAGCCTCTGTCGTATTTTAGTTTTAGCATGGTATGTTTTTTTCAGCTGCAGAGGGGATTGCATTTGTAGCAAGTCCTGAAAATCTGTGTTCTTCTGAGCGTGTGTGGTAGGATTTATTCCACGCATGGGATCTTATTTATTAAGTCCTGTTGAGATGATGTGGAGAAGTCAATAGTTTGTCTGTTCCCCAGACTCTTACGAGTTCCTAAAGCTACAAAAATGCCAATTTCCACCCATTGATTTCTGCCTTTTCAAATAGCCCTTCTGCACCAAAACGTAACTTGCTTTCCTGATAGAGGAGCAGCTGATTATTTCTAAGTGTCAAAATGGTGGATTTTTTTCTTCTTCCTTTTCTCTTGGAGTCACACATCTATGGGGACAAGGGAAAAGCTGCTGTATCCTGTATGCTGTAGTTGAGCCTCCCTTGTAAGCTGGAGCAGGCTTTGCAGAGTGAGGCAGCTGAGCAGACAGGACGTGCTGCACTGAGCAGGGGGAGGATGGGTGGATGTTGTTTGTTCCATGAAATGGTTTTAGAGGGCCCAATCCCACAGTGTACCAGTGGGGTGTTGTGTGTTTTTCTATTAGCAAGCAGGTGAACTGTAGCCTCCGGGACCCCCTGCTAGTGCTGCTTGAGCTGGGTGTCAGCAGTGGAAGGTTTTGTTCAGCGCTGTGCTGTGGCAATGCCCAGTCTGTGCGTCAGGCTCTGAGATGCATTCAGCCATTGTAAGAGGTGCACTAAATGGAAATGTTTGAAGCGTTGGTAGGACTCCCTCTGTGAGATGTTGGCTTTGGGTAGAAAGGCTCTGTTGTGTTCCCCCGGTCCAAAATCGCCATGAAGGTGAGCTGAAGGGATCCTGAGCACCTTTCACATCCTCAAGGTGACTTTGTATTCTTCTTCCTGCAGCATGCAGAAAGCTTTTTTTGGAAAAGACAGGACACCTGTCATCTCTGTGAAGTATCTCAGTGGTGCATCCATTCCCCAGGCTGGGAAGGCCCAGGCGTGAGCAGTGCTGCCTGGCCTGGCAGTAAAAAAAAAATCATTCCTTTGTGCACCATTGGCAGATCTCAGTTTTGATCTAAAATGGCTCCTGGCAGCAGTTTCCACAGCATCTACAACTGCAGGAACGATTTGAGCATCAGCCAAACCGGTGTGCGTTGTGGAGTGAGGTATTGTGGAGTGATGTGCTCTGAGCACTGATCTCACCAGGGTTATTTTTCTCAAGGAAAAAAAAATGCTTCAACCTCTTACCTCTCCTACTGCTCGAGCACCTGTGCTTTGCGGGAGAGAGCCCAAGGAGAAGCTGCCAGGAATCTTGCAGTCTCCGCAGCGTGCGGTGTTCATCCCAGGGAGGAGTTGATGCACATCCAGCTCTACGTGGCAGCTCTGCTGTTTATTTTCTTTCTTCGTTTTGGAGGAAAACTACCTTCAATGACACTGGCTTTTTCCCCTTTTTTCCAAGAACAGGGCCTTGGCTTTATAAGAACTCATGGTGGAAAAATGATACCTCAAAGAGAGCAGATGGAGGAAGTGAAGGGGACTGTCCATTCTACTACTCCATTCAACAGACTGCTGCTGGAAATACAGTCTTTCCTTAATTATTTTTTTCCTTTGCTCGCAGTTTCTTACCGTGTTAATTACGAAGACCTTTCTGTTTTAATTGCCAAAAGAAATGGCACCTCCCTGTAAGCAGCCTGCCAGACTTTAGTGGACTGCTTAAAGCTTTTGGACTTGATCCTGAAAGCTGTGCATCTCTGTAGTTCAGGAACAGTGCAGTTACAGTTTGTGTTTCTTAGAAAAATATGTGTTTGCTGTATATCCCATCACCAGAAATACCAAATCCCAGCAGGCAAGTGCTGCAGTCACTTCAGTGATGGAGCTGTTGAAATCAAAGAGGGCTGGGGTTGCAGGGCCTCGTATTGGGCATGTGATATTTGCCCTGGGTTATTTATGTACACCTTCACCTCAAGAAAAATACACTTGAACAGAAGCAGAGAATTCTGTCAGCAGCACGTATCTAAAAGCCCCCTGAAGGCGTACTTAAAATGAAACGGGGATCAGATCTGAAGTCTACTGGAAGCAGTGTGGAGATCGTACGAAGGACCTGAGGCTTGGCTCTGCCCTCTGGTTGCCTTCAGATCCCGTAGATACCAGGACGAATTCCTGTGCCTGTTTAGATTCATGCAAGCAGTGCCAGTGATGCTGTGGTTCACCTCCACACTCAACAGCAGCTTTTTATGGCAGGATTGCCTCTAGTCCTTTGTAGCAAGTATGGTCAAGTGCCTACTCAAGCTCTCTGTTGCCCGTAAGGGAGATGTTGGACTCCTTGCTGTCCTCTTTGGGTCTTAGTTTTGGTTTCTTTTGCGGGTTCTGCTTTCTATAAATGACAACTGGAGCAAAGGCTGCAGCCACTGACCTTGCACTGAATTGTCCTTATGGTGGACAGCTGTCAATGTGCACTGATTTTTTTGGGGGAAATTGTAGCTGAGAGATCCTGTGTTTGTGATGACACCGAACAGAGGAAGAATGTTTGAAAGTTGTGTGGGTTGGGAATGTGGCATGGCTGGGGTCTTGTCTACCCTGGACTCACCATTGGAACCACCTGTGGTCTGGCTTGAGTGCTGGAGAAGTTATCAAGGGAGTTTTGCAGCTTCTGAGGACACCCGTTTGGACTAGCTGCCTTGTGGCTGATCAGTCTGTGCTCTCCTGCACAACAGCTGTGGAGAGGCTGAACCACTGTCATTGACAGCATCTTGGGAAATAAGTTATTGCAGAACAGGGTTCCCGAAGGCATGAGACCAGCAGGGTGTATCTGTTGTAGTATTTGCATGATGGAGCAAGAGTGTTTTCCCACTGCTGCACGTGAAGCTTATTTAAACGTTCACATTGGAAGGCTTTTGGAACAGATGCAGCTCCTGCTGATCTGCTGAAGTCAGCTGGAACTGAGGGTGGTGTGAATTCTCTTCCTTATTGTTAAATCCCTGATGGTCTTGTTGAAAAGGTCCGAGTTTGGCTATGGTGATAACAAGCTGTCTGCAGCAGCGGGTTGGAGAATGGAAAGAACAGTTAGAAATTTAAGTACTGGTGTTGATTTTGTGATCAAATTTCTGGAGGTTCCTTGATGAGTGGCAGAAGTATAGAAACAGGCAATTAATTTCTGCTGTCGGGGTCATCAGTCTTCTACACTTACAGCCTAACGTGGTGTAGATGTTGGATCCAGAAAGAGCCTTCTGCTCAGCCTGGAAATCTTAGTGCACACCTCTGCAAAACCTACGTGAGCCCCATGTGAGGATCTGAAGGTGGGCTGTACTCAATCCTGGGTATGGCACAGGGTAACAGCAGAAGAAAGATGTGCCAGCAGCCAGCCACGTGCTCCTGGTCTTCTCTCAAGGCTTTGTGTTTTTTCCCACCTTTGTTCTTTCCAGGAGGTTGGCTGTGGCCTGGGGTGTGACCATTCAATGTCCTCTTGTGCTTTCATTTTGAAGAGGCCACCTATGGTCTCTTGAATTCCTATTGTTTCTAGTTTGGGAGGTCCATGCCACCTTACAATGAGCTCCATGTCTCTTGAGTCACAAGTATCACCTATGGGCCATCGTGTGCGTGCAAAGTGTACCACGTTTCTGTTCTCATACCAGCAGCTTTAGTTAAAAGATCTTTTTTTTCTCTAGTTTGTAGTTTTGTTCTTTTTCTTCTTCATTCAGTGATGCCTTTTACTAAAGAATCCAGTCTGAGGAGCTTGGTTAGAATTGTTTGTATGGTGAGGGAATTTTGTGCAGAGGTGGCCTGGGTGGGTGGCAATGGGCTGTTGTGCTAAATCTGTAGATTTTCTTTAGTACAGTTGCAATAAAATAAGATGTGCAGGGAAACAATTGATTTGTTGTCTAACAGAACGTGGAAGAAGCTCTTGAATCTGGAGTGTGCTTTTTAATGTTTGGAAGACTTTTAAATCCCAGTTGTATTTTGATTGCAGAAATAATGATTATGGATTCTTCCTTAGTTTATCTTGGACCATGCCTACTTCTCTGTGTATTTTTTTTTTTCCAGACTGCTACGGGAACAGTGGATCAGAGCCAAATACGAAAGGAAAGAATTCATTCACAGTGAGAAGCAGGAGCCTTATTCTGCAGGTAGCCCAAGAAACTCTGGGCAGATCAGTGTTTCGATGTCCATTACCATTCCTTTTTCTTGTTTGTGTTTGTATTTACTTCATATTGATTATTGCTCATATGTCGCTAAGAAGGTGTGATCTTTAGGGAAGGATTAATCCTGGTGTTCCCTGTGTTTGATTAGAAATATTGGAAATGGCAACGCTTGATGGGAGAAAAACCATAATTAGGAGTCTTTCTGTTGACTTCAATTGGCTTTTCACCCGCACTCAGGTTTGTTCCTGATAGCAGGGGGTGTAAGTGTGAGTTAAGATGGAGATAAGAGCATTTGTCTCATCAAGATTACTTTTGCTTTGAAAAGATGAGGTGGGATTAATGGCACAGTGCGGATAATGGTCTGTAAGTGCTAAGTCAAGGGGATGAGATGCTTTTATTGAAGAAGGGCAGAATTTGAGGAGGTTCAGGGTTTGAATGGGCTTGTTGTGCACCAGCATGAGAACGACCATAAAGGTACCAGAAATCAACTGGACACTGTTTTGCTGTATGCAAATGGCCTTTAATTTATTCTGCATATTAAGTAGTTGACACCAGCTATGTGCATGGATGACTCTCGGATAATTTTATTAGCAAGGACCATGCTCCAGATGAAAGGTTAAAATACTATTTTCATGCTGCTTCTCAGGACTGATAATAAGCAGGTAACTCCAGCAGTTGGCTGCTATTAAAACTGCAATTAAAATCTGATCTCATACAGACTCTGTTTATGCGTAGAGACTTTCTGCTCTGCTGTTTGGTATATATGAAACCTGCACACTGTGTGCTATCTGTATTCATGTACAGTACACTGCACATTTTTATTCTAGATTTTCAAAGCAATCTACTGGAGTTGGACATGTAGTATTGACAGTAAGTAATTGATTTCTTAGACAGATTTGGAATACATCTGCTGACACGTGTATGATGTTCACCCAGGAATAACGATGCTATTTTATACCATGCAACTTTTAGCTGTGAAAGCATGGATTCAGCTATAGCTTCTTCAGGCAGATGCCTCATTTTAAGCATACAGAGTGAGGTATGTCTTCCACTGTCTGGGCAGAAGGGCAGTGGTTCTGAGCTTTGTGAGAAATACTACAGGAGAGCTCAAACAGAAGCAGTAGGGTTTTCTCCCCTCTTTGAAGTTCAGCCACTGTTAAATGCTGGCTGTAGCAAATCACTTTAAATGAACGGTGCTTGGAGGAGAAGGGGAAGGGAAGGCAGGCTGGTAGGCATTTGTAGGTTGAGTACTGATATTTTTAGTTATGTATTTTCTCTGAGAATTGTATCATCGTTAAATCCAGCATAGGAGCTGTGTAAGAGACCTGTGCAACGCTGACCAGGATATTATTTGTTCATTCTTCTGGGTGGGAAATTCCAAGGGGAGCATTTGGCTGCTCCCTGGGGTGACCAGGTTTGTGTCACAACATAACAGTGAGGAGGTGGGGACCAAACTTCCAATGCCAGCTTTTCCCTTCTACTTCACCATAACAGCTCCAAAGCGTGGATGCATACCTGTGCCAAACTGTGCTCCTTCTTTTGGATAACACAGCATAGCTCAGCTGGGGCACTGCTTTCAGCTCCTTGGCTGTTAGGTTGGGATCAGCTGTTTCTCAGGGCTGTGGCTTGTGATGTTTGTGGTGTTGGGTCATCAGTTTGCCCATCTGCTTTGAAGCAGTGCCACCAAAGAGCTGATCTGAACTGTGCCATCCTTAAGTGCTCCAGGACAGACTGCAGTCTGGCACTTAAAGAAGGAGCTCAGCCATATCACATGTGCTGGCTCTGTCCATACAACTGCTGGCGGGGTCATTTCAGCTTGGCAGCCACAGCAGCAGTTTGGAGGATGCGCTCTGTGTGGGGCAATCCTTGTGTGCCTGCTGGGAGCTGCAGAGCATCTGGGTCTTTGCTTTCTATTTGTGACCTCCTGAACTGCACGGGGATGCACTGGAATGGGACCAGTAAGGCTATTCTCCTGCCTACCCCACACCCTGAGTTTGAGTTTCATTTAAATGTATTTCTTTTTATTTCCAGTGCTGCCTTAGACTATTTTTTCTCACCATTCTGAATTCCCTGAAGGAGTGTTAGATTACCAATTTCTAAGCATGAAACATTTTGTTGTTAATAGAGACGTCAGTATCCATTTTCTGGTGTTTGCTGGAAGATTTAATTCCATTTTCCCATCCCAAGGGCAATTTTGCTTTCTGACACTTGCTCAACAATTGCATAAAAATAAGAAAATGCTGTGAGCAGTTCTGAGTAACATCCTTTTCCAGGCAGCCTGATGAAGCCCTGGTCAGAACTTCAGTGTCTTGCTTGCAGAAGATCCTTTGGGGAGAGCCTGCCTGGAGCCTGTAGATGCCAAGCAGAAGATATTGCAGCCGAACTGACAGACCTGGGAGAAATGAGTCCCAGGATGAGAGTGTCAGATGTGCAGGTCAGGACTAAGAGATCACGTAGGGCAGCCTGCCAGGAGGATGCAGCAAACTCATTAGCTGCTGGTGAGGGATAGAAGTGAGAGACTGAGCAGTGTGGGATGCAGAGGCAGTGCTTGGCCCTTACGCAGCTGCCCCCAGGTGCTTGCATAACCCCTGAACCAACAGGAAATTGCCCAGTGTGATGGGAGGCGATGCAAGGCAGTGGAACTGGAGCTGGGAAGCAGAAAGACACCTTGCTCATACAGAAATCCCTGCGGTGGGCAGAGCTGTGTTCAAGCAAGCTCTCAATCCTCACCCCAGAGAAGAGCCATGGCTGCAAACCATGGCCCTGCTGCAGATGTCAGCTCTCAGGGATGTGCTGCTGTACCTGCAGTCACAGCTGCTCTCCCTCAGTCCCAGATTTCAGTGCAAATTCCAAAGGAGGAATTGTAACAGTTCCTTGCTCCCCCAGGAAGCCTATGGACACGAGCATCTGCACTGCTTGCAGCTGCAGCCTCCAGCTCCTCTGCCATGGCTTAGTTTTTCAATCTCTGATGATTTCATTCCTCCTGAGGAGGTGCTGTTAATGAGGGTGCTAGCACCATTGATTTTAGCGCGAGGAGTTGGTGTGAGTTCAGGTAGTGCAGGAAGATTAGTAAAACAGTGATTAAATGCTTCGGTGGTCCACTATCGATTCTTAGGTATGTCCTCTTCTATGTTGGAGTTCTTAATTCTGCTCTCCTATTAGAGCTAAATAATTTGATTGTCCTAGCCAGGCATTATGAGGCAAAGCATTATTTACACACCAGGAATCACGATTAACGCGCTGTTGTTTTCCTCATGCTGCTGATGCATTTGTTGTACAACAGCACAGAGTAAAACTGATTTGGAGACCCTCACTTTAGTGTGTTTGAGGTTGATTTTATCCCTTCTGATAAATGAACTGTCTCAATTCCCGTCAGTCTCCAGCTAATTGTCCCCTCTCCAGGAGTTCAATGAAGCACAGGCACTGACTTCTCTAGAAACAAAGGGTGCTATTAGTTGCTCTGAGGTTGGATTTCGTACTCCAGGTAGTTAAAAGGTTTGGATGTCTTCCCCTGCCACTGATTGGCAGCAGTTATAGCAATACCTTCTGAATGCCTTGCTGAAAGTAGTTTCATTTGAGTGCTTTTGATTGCTCTTCATCAGATGGGTTTATTTTAACCAAGGGAAGGTATGGAGGAAGCAAAACAGAACAGTGGCTTTAGGTTTGGAGCATTATGATTTATAGATTGGTAAAGGTACAGCTGATACAGTGCATCTCAGGCCATAGACAGGAGAATGGGATGTGTGTGGGGCCAAAAGGAAACAAAAGGGAGCCCTTGGGTCCTGCAAACCTGGCTTTGGCTTCTGGTGGACCTGTCTCATTTACCAGCAGGATGCTAGGAGCACCCAGCTTTGGATCTTTGCTTTAGCAAATGAAACAGGAGCACTGCTGTATACTTGCTGTTAAATCTTATAACTCCTGTCAGGAAGAATGCCCCAACTTTACAGTTAGGTTCAGGAAAGCACTTATCTCCAGGCTGAGCATGGCTAGTGCAGCCAGACGGAGCTCATGGGTATCTCCAGCAACGGCCAATTTGTGTGAAGGGAGTTGGCATCTTTTTCTTGAAAACATTGGTCGTGTCTTTCTGTAATGTGGCGTAAATTTGGGTAAGTCCTGGATGTTCATGGAAACCATGCAGGTCAAGTGCAGTGTTCCCCTGGCCTTGCCAAAGCTGCATACACTGAGCAGACTGTTCTCTATGGGTCTGATCCCTGCGCTTGTTTCCAGCAGGGATGCCCTTGGTGCTGTCCTCTTCCCAAGTTTGTTGTGAGTCTCTGTTCTGTTGAGGTGGAGATGCTGTGAGAGAACCAGGTGAACATCATGGCTACAGGGAGCAACAGCAGATTGGGCTGTGTCTTAACGACAGTAGTGGCCAAAGCCATATGAAGAATCGTTGGACCAAATACTTGAAAATATTTACACTTAAGCAAAGGCAGAATCATCTCGTTTTGGGGATAAAGAGCCTGAGTCACTGGTCTTCTTAAAGAGTCCAAGCGCAGGAGAGCAGTGGCTCACCAGTGAGCTGCAAATTTACAAGATGTGTATACTGCTAAGAGATTATTTATGCCATGTATTGTTATTTAATAAGGTCATTGAGGTAGTTCAGTGGTGATTTACGGGCTCAGATGGGAGTGTAGTTGCTTTCCAGCACAGTGTGAACAGATGGCGAGCATGGGGTGAACTTTGTGCAAGCAGCAGCTTCACCGAGTGCAGCTTTCTGCAACTTTGCTGCAAATGCTGCTCCCATGTATTTCTTATAAATAGGCCAGTGACTCCTATTGCTGTTAATTTTGCAGATAGTCAATAACAGGAGCAGATTCACAGTTAAAGCGTGCTGCTACCAAGCCTGTATGCCACTATGATTGCATCCTGCTAGGACTGGTGAATGGCAGTTCTCCCCTACTCACAGCAGATGCTGTTGTGTATCTTTCATGTTGAGACGTTTGTTTCCCATTCAGGATGGGAATGCATCGTTTGCAAAGAGGAAGGATGTAAATACTAGCAAGCATCATTGCTTTCGTTCTTTAGTCATGGGAGGCTGGAGCTCCTCAGCTGGTGCAAATTGTCATAGGCCCCATAAAAACAGTGGAGGAATTCAGACTGAAGATGGAAGGCAAAGGTCTTGGTTGGTAGGTATGTATCTGAGGGTGGTGGCCTACTGCCTGCAGGCTGTGTTACTGCAGCCCCACTTAGCTTTGGCCCCTGCTGCTTTGTATTCCATATATTTATGGCATGGAGTAGATCTCGTTGTCCTTATTCAGGGCTGAGAAGGGTGAGCTATCCTTCAGGGTGAGCTATACTACAGGGAGTGCCATTTGTCTGACGGTGTCTGTCCACCTCACTGTGTTCTCAGGACACCCCAGGGATTGCTTTGCTTATGTGTTATTTTCTATTTGTCTGCAAATATGATAGCAGAGTAAATTACGAGACATAAAAGAACGCCCTAAAATAGTAGAATCTGTTAATGTGCACTTTCTATTCTATGTGGCTCTTGCATAACTTGGGAAGCAATCTGAATTAATTTTCCCCCAGCATTTGCACAGTTGGAGGGTGCTCTGCCTGCAAAGAGAAAACGCACAGAACGTGAATGTGTTCCTCCTCACTGTGAGAAAGACACCCTTATTAGCTCAGCCTGACCTGCACTGATGTAATGCAGTTTATTTTGGGCCTGATCAGACAAAGCAGCGAGCGGTGTTGCAGTTTAAAGCCAATTATTTTAACTGACAAACCTCATCCTCTGCTGTCACTTCCTCGTTTCAGCTACAAGCCAGCAGTGCCATGGTGACGCTGCGCTCCAGCATTCCTCTCAGCCTCAGGAGCAATCAGAGCAAGGAAATAAAGCATCACTGGAGATGCCATTTGTTAAGACACCGATGCACACAGTCCTGAAGGAGAAGGTAGTGCAGGGGCTGAAGTGCTGTGTGAGCCATGCCCAGCCCCTTGGTTTGGCATGCATGGTGGGACCTGAGCAGGGCTGTGTCCTCTGAGCTGTGGTTCTTTGTGAGATAAGGAGCAGAGAGAAGGGAGGAGAAGGAAGACAGCAGGGTTGCAGCTGTTCATGACTGCAGCAACAAAGGAAAGGTGGTTGGGGGTTTCCTCGTGGAATGCCTTTTGTCTTTGTTTTGTCATCAGAGGTTCTTATAGAAAGTGGCCAAGTTTAGTGAATTCACAACCTCAAAATGCAGGCAGTAAATTAGCGGGCTTCTCATTTGCCCACCTTTCATTTGTGAGCTGGGTGGAAGATGCCCAAAAGGTCTCAAATCCATGTGAACGATGCAAAGTTATAAGCAGTCTTTAAAGCCCATCCTTGTTGCGTGTCTGTGAAGAGAACAGAACTATGCAAATTAAGAGCTTTTCCCCTTTCTTCTGGTTTTATGCTGGCACGTTTCCCGTAATGCCAGCAACTTGAGACTCTTGATTTACATTATATAGAGAGAAATTTAGGAAAAGCCTGATTACAATGGGCTCTTTTGCCATTTTTTGCAGTTGAATTTCTGAAGGTACAACTTAGCTCCATCTGTAGTCTCCATCCAAAAACCTGAGTGTGTCAGGAGCTTCTGTGAAGGCAAATATTTATTTAATCTCAGTGCATGCAGGACGGATTGGCCAGCAGAGCTGTCAGAAAGCTTTAGCAAGCCTCGGTCTTGGCCCATGGAGAGGAATTTTCAATACAAAGAAACCAGTTAGTTTATTTCTCCTGACCAGCCTCCAAGTGGAGCTGCTGCTTTGCTCTGGCTGGTTTTCAATGTCACCGTTATCTGATGTTACTCACAAAATGGATGAAACTCCCTTCTGATGCTTGAAAGGCTTAAGAATTAGAGCCCAGCTTTGAGCTCAGCTCCAGCACATTCCACTCTTGTCCTTCTTTGATGAATCCTGTGTTCCTGGTGCAGGCTGAGGCATGGCTGCAGTGCAGCAGGAAGGTGAGCTGCGCTCAGTGGTCTGCAGAGCATCCATCCCAGCTCAGTGCTTTTGGTGCTTCTAGCTTCCCTCTGCCATCCCTGTGAGCAGGTCCTTTATGAACATGGAGACTGAGATACAAAGAGGTCTGCTGCTGAAAAGCAGCACGAATGAGGGCAGCACGATGTTTTCTGGAGCCTTATGCAGACTTCTGTGTGCCTAAGATTTGGACAGAGGAGGAGATGCTTTGTGATAGGAAGACATGACGGTGCAGTGTGTGCTGGTGCACACATCATGATTGCATCACTACTGCTTTCTGTTAAATCATGGTTTCCAGTAAATCCCCAGCAGCTGCTTCCGCTATTGGGCTCTTACTGGATTTCAGCAAAATCTTATTACAAATCTCTGTTCCGATCTTGCCATTGTCTGTAAGATCATCTTGGCTGCTCAGTCTCTGACTGATAGAAAGTAGAAAATGCACCTGGAGCAATGGAGAGATGCTGGAGTGCAAGCTAAGAGACAAAACCCCTGCAAAGACAGTGCAATTGTTTTGCAAATGATGTCACTGTTTGCATTTGGAGGGCAAGCATTACACGTGGATTTCTACCTGGTGCAGAGGTGCAAAAAGTGCTCTTGCTTAAGCAAGATTATAATCAAAGAATGTTCAGCAGAAATGGGTATGTGGGTGTCTGTACTGAAACTGCAAAGCCTGAATGTCTGCCAACACAATGCAGCTACTTTAGAGCTTTATTTTTTATTTTTCCAAGTTGAATATCAAGGTTACCAGAGTCTGGTGTGCCCTTGTCAGGAGCGGGTTAAAGCAGAAACATCCCTCCAGCAAGCAGCCTTGTGAAGCCTCCTTCTAGAGCAGCCAGAGGCACAGAGAGCTTCTGTTCTCTGGCATGACGTCAGCTGCGGGTGGCTGGAAGGTGACATGCTGGGAGCCAGGCTCCACAGGCACTGGCCTTGGGAGCACCCTCCTGAGCCCTGGAGATTGCTGCTGGACATGGCACCAAACACACAGTGCCTGTTCAGAGCCCATGTGCTCTTCCATGGCCATGCCTGGACTGCTGGACAAAATGTTGATGGAAAGAGGAGTGCTGGTGAGTGGGTTTGGTCAGCATCCTTCCTGCTGGCCCAGCTGCTACCAGAGCTGATGGTGGCACTCTGTGATTTGTGTTTGTTTTTCTCGGAGCCCAGATCTGGTATTTTGTGATTTGGGAGAAAAGCGTGCTATTTTTGAGCATTTTTCCCCAGCAGGACTGAAAGTGTTGGCATCTCTGCTGCTTGGTGCTTCGGGGATGGGGAGCACCCAGTGATGGGGATGTTGTGGGGGAGGCAGAAGACACTGCATCTCGTGCTGTGTCCTGGCCATGACAGCATCTGCATTGCCATTGGCCAATGCTCAGTCTCCTTTATATGTCTTCCTGGTTTAATCCTGCATTTAACATTACACAGCACCTCACCAGCACCTGCTCCAGGAAACCTTTCCCCATTCTCTCCTTGATTTGAGGGAAATGCAGTCATTGCTTCGGATCAAATGGTGGCTGCTGCTCCTTCCTCCGCGTGCTGTGCCACTGCTCCTTTTGGGCAGCAGAAGGGCAGTGTGGCACAGGGCAGGTCACCTCGCCTGCCACCTCCTCTGTGCAGAGCACACAGTGCCCGGCTGGGCTCACAGGGGAAGCATCCATCAGAAAAACATCCGCAAGGTAAAACAGCACTGCATATGGTTTCCAGCCAGACATCAGCAGCAGGTCCAGCCGGGACAGCGTGTGGAGCTGGGGCTGTTGGAGAGCAGTCTGCACAGCCCTGGCTCGGGGAGCAGCTGCTTTGCAATACAAATGGCTTAAACATCAAACACGGTCCGTGCTGCAGCACAGTCAAGACGCATCAAAGAGCTGTTTAGCAAGCCAGACTGAGGAGAAGGATGCGATCACAGCACGGCTGTCGTCTTTTTGTTCCTGGTGACAGGGATGTGCCTGCGCTGCGTGTCCCGGTGCCAGGCGGGCTGTGTTTTGGCAGGGCAGTGCGATGTCATGCGCCTAGAGACTGACTCAGCCTTTTGCTGCTTTCTGTCGGTGCTGCTGAGTGCTGATTCTCACACAGGGCAGCCCCTCTAAAAATGTGATGCCATCTAATGAAAGCTCCATTAAAATCAAAGGAAGGTGCTATGCCATTTCCCTACGTTGCTAAAATGAAAGCATGCAGTGCCAACAGCACGAAACAACAGAAAAAGCTGCAAATGCAAAAGCTTTTCTTTTAGAAATGCCTTTGGTGTATTTTGACTTTTTTTTCTGCTGTTCTGTCTGGGCTGTGGTTAAAGGCTGGGAACTGCTCTGTGCTCTCCAGGAACCCTGAGTGCTGCAGTGACCCAGTGCTGGGGTGGGGGAAATCAGCATTCCTGTTACAGATAGCTGATGTCCAAGAAAGAGCAAGGAGTGCAGAGCAACGTGCTGCTGGCTTCAGCTTCCCTAAAGCACGTAGGCAGCCAGAGCAGCAGGTGAGAATGTGTAGGTCTGAATGGGAGAGCTGGAGTTGGCCCAGTGGGGCATTGGCACTGCTGGCTGCAGGGCATGCAGCTCTGCCAGCTGAGGCTGCGTGCTCACAGCTACCTGGGGCTCCAGCTGTAATGTTAACAGCTGGTTCTGTCAGGCTGCCTTCAACACAGCTTCCATCCAAGCTTCTATAATTAGCCCAGCAGCAGCTTTCTTGCAAGAATTGAAGCAGCAGCATAGGGAAGCAGAATGGTATGGGTGGCAAACCTTACTCCAAGTGCACAAGGCTGGCTGATAGAATTTAAAATAGTTGTGATTTGGTCTTCTTTTTCTTTATTTTTATTTTTTTCTCTGAGTGCTTTGTACAAATAGCTGGCTTAGGGTTTGTTCTTTTCCCCCTCAAAAAAGAATGAGTAAGAAGTGCTCTTTCATTTTGTATCATCTCCGACAGAAAGATTTACATCTGTCAACTCAACTCAGAGATGTTTCATTTGTGGTCAGCTTGGCATCAGGTCTATGTGCTGGGTTAGCTGGGTTTCTCATGGGATTGCTGCTTGTTGGGGGTTAAAGGCATTGCTGTGTTTTAGGATGGGGAGTTCCAGGGGTTGTTGTGCCTCTGGGCTCTCAGGCTGCTGGTGAGTGTGGGCTGTGGGATCATGGGGTGTATGAAACACTGGTATTACTGATGTCAGTCCTCGGTAGCTTTCCCTGGCTGGGACAGTATTGAAATACTGCATTTTGGTGTTGCTCAGACTGCCTGCTCTTGTGACCTTGGGTTTCTACAGTCAATAAATTAATCTATTTTAAATGGAGTAGAGGTAAAGAGAAAAATCAGACCGGTTCTCCACACTTTTGATGATTAAGTTTTAGAGAAAGAATAGGGGAGGCAGCCCTTTCTATTTCTGAAGGTTTCTGGAGGCAGTTCTTGGTGTCCTGATCTTTCCTAGCGCAGTGCCCTGAGGCCAGAAGGTTGCTGCAGCATCTTGTGTAATGGAGGGGTGGGGATGGAGAGGAAGTAAGCTATAACTCAGTGCATGGAAAGCACTGGTTTCGTGGCAGCTCATCCGAGCTTAATTGAATTACTGTTAAAGATCCGTTCTGTGTTGGAGACCTGTGCAGGGCCAGGCACTTTTTGTCTCTCACCAGATAAAGAATTTTTCCGGAGTGATGTCATGTCTTTTTCTGGAGTTTGCCTAGGACGTTGTTGCTGAGCCTTAAATCAAACTCAGCTGAGAAGTGTGAGCACTTCTTAATGCCTTTCTGCTCAGCCCGTCTCCATCGCGGGTTTTGTAATTCTGTGCTCCAAAAATAAAACACTGTGAGTTCTGTAAGGCTGTGGAGGGATGGGGAAGGTTTGGCATCTGATGCAGAGAAGTGCATGCTATGGGTGAGCATGAGCTTATCAGACCTTCAGCAGAGCTGCTCAGCAGCTGGCTGTGCTGCAGGAATGGTAATGTAAAGAAGGAGGAGCAGAGAGTTGAGAGGTGTGCGTTGTGTTTTCTCCCTGTAGCGAGCTTGTCTGAGTTTTCCCCTTGAAATCTTGGATGCAGCAGAGAATTTTCCACATTCTGCTCTCTCTTGGATGCAAAATGGGGCTGGAAGGTGCCTCTCTGGCTCTCCCAGTGGGACTGTTTCTAAAGATGCTGTGCAGTCAGGGTGGGTGCACAGCAGCTGCATGGATGATCCTGGTTTGTTTCCATACCAGTTCTGTGAGAGCAGTGATGGTGTGGCACACTGCTAACAGCAGCATATCCCCAAAATGTCTGAAAGGCAAGAGAGGTGCACAGCAGGGTGTGAATTTCAACCTTACGCGCATTGCAGAGACTGGAAGGAGGAATTTTAGCATGGTGATGTCAGTGGGAATCTTGCTCAATGATTTATTCAGACCAGGATTGAGCCCAGATTTGTGTAATTACAGAGTTCATAAAGTGGGACCACCCTGCTATGGGGCCGAGGGGCAATAGGTTCAGTAAAGCCAACGTCCAGCTGTGTGCAAACATCCTCCTGCAGGCTGTGGCTGTGCTGCTGCTGCACCTCCCCCCATCCCACAGTGCTGGGAGCATCCAAACCAGGGCTTTCTGGGGCAGCTGAGATTGCAATGAGCCCTAAATTAAAAATTCTCCCTTCCCTGCATAAAGCAATAGCCCTGACTGTAAATGTGTCAAACACTCAATAATAGATGATCAGGAGCCATTAGCACTGCAGCAGATGTGCTCACAGCCATTTGGATTTCTCTTCAAAGCAAACAAAGAGGAACGCTATGTGTGTGAAAGGATGGGCTTCCCTGATTTACGGTCGTGTGTCAGCATTGCCTACGTGGGGGGAATGTTTCAGAGCAGGATGCCCTGGAGAGAGGATCCTAAACTGCTTTGAAGTCAGTGATGAACTTCTCTGCGGCTTCAGCAAAGCTCTGGTCAGCAGTTAAGTTCTTCTCATCCTTGCTTGGGTTGATCGATGGGAGCAGCCGCCCATGCTGAGGTTTTATTTGCTGGTATGGGAAATAGAAAATCCATCCCAAACTGTTCCAGGCTTGGAATGTATTTTGGCTTTTCCCGTGGCCCGAGGGAAGCGCAGGCCTTCAGGTGCTGCCTGGGGCTCTGCAGTCATTTGGAGCCTCAGCCTCAGCCGTGTGTAGCTCAGCACAGCCCATCTGTGGTGCACAGAGGGAAGGAATGCTGCCCAGCTCCATCGGTCCTGTGTGGGGCTTTGGGCATTTACAGTTCGGTGCTTTTTGCAGTGTGGTGGGCAGTCCTCGTGCCTCAGCTTCCTTCTTGCTGATGCATCCTCTTGTGCAGCTTTTGTGCACTTCGTTGCTTGGTGACTGCAGGGAGGGCTTGCTGGGGTGCTCATGTCCTGCCCTGATCCCTGGTTTGGGATTTTGTGCTAGAACTTCAGCTTGCAGCAAAGTAATGCTGCTGTTGTAGGGATGCTGCCATGACTTGGCGCTGCGTGCCTGTCCTTAAATGTCTTCTTTCCCAGCTTCCCTCTAAATCAGACCTCAGATGTATTCAGTGCTGGTAGAAGGGATGAGCATTGCACTGCCAGCCTCTCAGCTTTCATCTCCCTTTTTGTAATAGCAGACTGGATTCATGAGAAGAAAACGTGAGGGTTATTTACCTGTAACTGGTGTTCTCTGAGCAGCCAGCAGCTCCCAGGTGGCCGTGCAGGAATGCCACTCAAGGAGGAAGCATTTGATTTCCAAGTAAAATTAGATTCCACATCCAATTCGCAGTAACACAAGCACAAGGCTTCCAGTAAAGATGTGCTCTGTAGCAGAGGGTTTTAACCTCTCAATGCAGATACAATCTAATTGCACTGCAGCAGCTAACTATTGCCTTATCTTCAATATGTAAACGCTTGCTCCATTATTAAGTTACCAGGGAAGCTGTACTGTATCAATGATCAGTTATGAAATAAACTGATAAACTGATAAAAGGGAGGATGTATTCTCTACAGTGCAAACCAAACCTGTTCTGCCTTACAGTGGTCAGGTAAAGACTTGGGGATTTTACACCTCATTACATTTCCCCACTGTTCATTCCTCCATAGCATTTTCAGGGAGAGGAGCACTGGCTGGAGGAGCAGCTTTACCAGGAATCGCTGCACCCCATGGAAGTTTTTCTCTGCTGAGCATCCTTTGCACCTCCATCCCCACCTGCAGTCATCCCAAGGTTGGCACCCCGCTGTCCCCACGTGTCTCGGTTTGGTCGCTCTCACCCAGGCAAGGTGTGATGGGATCCCATCCAAGATACCTTCAGCGAGCATTAAAGGCTGTATGAACATCTTTGTCACCTGAGAGCTACTCCGTAGGGAACGATAGCATGTGATTAAAGAAACCGGTTAAAAACAGCTTAGGAAGCTGGATTAGGTTTATAATCTCTTATTATGGTTCCCTTTAGCTGACAGCTCGGTGAAAGAAGGGGGTCTGGATTACACTGGGAAACATCGGAATTGACAGGAGGGTTTTCTGACTGTTAGGCTTAGTGGTGTCATGAATGATTTTAATCAGATTTAAATGGTGGCAAACATCACAAGCTTAATGGATTTCAGCTTTATTATTGGGGCTTTGCTTAGAAGCAATTTGGATTTTCAACTGTGTGCCAGCAATGCAAGTGTGTTCACAGTGACATTAAAAGGGGCTGGAAACGCAGGGACTGACCTCACATGTAAATACAGCACACCCATGGATGGGGACAGACCTTATCTTTTTTCCATCAATCTCAGGACCGGGATGCACTGTTCAGCTCAGCCCCATGGGTTTTTTTCTGCAGAGGCAATGTGTTTGGCTCTATTTCATACAGCGTGTGGGTTGTCCCAGGGATGATGTACAGTGTTCTCTATCCCTTATTTTAGGGGGAGTGGAATTCTCTCCCTGACATCCCATTGTAAGGCTTTGTCCTGGCTGTGCTGTGCTGCACAGAGCCAGGCAGGCTTTGTGAGGTTTGATCAGAGGCAAAGCAGTTACTGAGGGCTGTGCTACCTGTATTTCTGCATTGCTTTGGTAGTGGATCCCCACCTGTTTCTCTGCGCATCTTTTTTATGTTGTGGGAGAAGTCACCTGGCAAGAGCTCAGCATGGAAGAGGGTTTTGTAAGGATGTGTTTGTTGGGAGGATTGGTAACGGGAGACAGCCTTGTTGGGCACTTGTTGTTTGACTCCTGAAGCTGTCAGGGGTAGGAATCATCACTGAGGTCTTCTCAGCTGTTTGGTGCTGCCAGTCCTCAGGAGCAAGAAGGGGGAAAAAGGGAATTTTAAGGTTCCTCCGAGCAGCAGCACGTGGCATCGCTCCCTCTGTGGCTGTCCTTGCTCATTGTGTGCTACCCAAAACCACCGACCTATGGTTTCAGGTACCCAACACTGAGTTGGACGTTAATAGTGATGTTTTCCCCTGCAAGGCCAACCAGAGGTCTGTAAGTGTTATCGCAATCATCTCCTAAATCCCGGCTTTGTGTGTGATGTAGCCATTCAAGCGCTAATTGCCTTTGATTAAGTCAATCACTTGCAGAGTGAGTGGGTTAATTGGGTATTGTGGAAGCAATCAATCTAATCAGCTGCTTGCATCCATAACTGAGGCACTACAATGCAGCAGGGCAGTAATTGTTTTATGAGCTCCTGGATGGCAGCAGAGGCAGACTGGATGGCAACAAGAAACCTTTCTCTGCAAAATGGCCTGTTAGGAAAGGTAATTTGCATACTAAGTGCTCATTAGGAGGAGAGCACTGATTGATTAAGAGCTGGGAAATTGTCCCCTCTAAGAGGTGTGTGTCTGGTCGGGGTCAGCACGTGGTGGATCCCGGGCTGTGTGTGATGGGGTGGGGATGTCTTCTCTTGAAGGGGGGTTGAAGAGGTGTCTCCAAGGTGGGATTGCTGCCAGTGCTGCAAAATGGAGAATTCCCACTTGGCAGGACGTGAGATGTGCCAGGCACCCATCCCGACACAGGGCCACCAAGAGCTTACCTCCCCAGTGCCCTTCCTGCAGCAGGGAAGCTGTCTGCATTGCAGGGTCACTCAACAGGTGCCCATTTGCCCCTTGCTAAGGCTTGTGCTTCCAGAGCACAAAGAAATGCTATTGCTTAAAGCAATCAAACCAAACAATTTACGCTGTTGCAGCCAAACAAGAGGTTTACAGTTCTTCCTTCGATGTTATTTGAAATCTGTTCCACTGGAAAAGCACAGATCACATCACCTTCTCTCTGTCCAGCTCCTTGATTGTGGACAAAACGGTTTATTTCTGAAGAAATATCCTTCATATTCATTGTGCTAAAAGGAGGCTGTGACATCAGTGTCAGGGATTCTCCACTCAGCTGCTCCAAATGATTACGCTGTTTCTTAACCTTGCAGAACGAGCTGGCACATCATCTTCAGTGAGTTCCTATCTCCTGTTCTGGCTTAATTAACATCTTATGCTGTTAATGTAGCAGATGGCTCTGCTTCTGACGTGCAGAAGTGGTGATGTGCACCCTGTAATTTTAGCAGCAAAGCGATGTGATGTAGTTGTGTTTAAATCTTCGTCTATAAAGCTCAGAGTTGGGGTCAGAGCACTTTGTCTGACTGCTGAGAGGAAAAAGAACCTATTTTTGGAGGTGAAGGTGCCCTGCTTGAACTCGAGGAAAATGCAGTTGCTCTTGGATTACAAGTATGAGTAAATGTTTCCCTCTCTTTCAGCCTTCCATGCTCTGTCTGGCAGTGAGACCAGGAGAGAAAGACAGCACAGTAATGCATTTGTTCCTTGGTGTAGTGCTACGTTTCTACTATGGCTGGTTTTGGTGAATGTTTCTCCTCAAAGCCTTGCACCAGGCCTGGTTGTACCACTGTGACAATCATGGAAACAAGTGGTTCTGCTGCCTCCATTCCCAGCTGAAATAGCAGATTAAGCACCAAAGAAACCAGAGAGCAGATAGGGTTTAATTCCAAGTTTAGAATGCTTGATGTGGGATGAGAGAAAGCAAAGTCCAAGCATGTGTTCTTTTCTCCAGCCGGTGGATCTGATCGCCCTCTCAGAGCGGTTTCTTGTTCTCTGAGAACAAAGGCTGAAACTGAAAGAGTAATTTTGGGTACTTCCTATAATCCGCGTGCACAGAGGGACCAAAAACCCCATCAGTAACAACTGGCCATAACTGACGTGGGGACTGACGTGGGGAAGTGGTGATATTCCTCTTCTTAAAAATAGGGAACTTGAACGAATTGCTGGAGGAAGTCGGGTGGGAAGGTGCTATCTTTGCGAGACTGTCTTGGTAGCAAATCCTCTCGCTTGCCTCCTCTGTGGCACTGTGATAAAGCTGGGTTAGGCTGAAGCAGCTGAAGGGTCCAGGAGCTGCAGACATGCACTCAGCACAGCTGGCACAAGGCCATCTTGTTTTTGGGCAACCAGCGTGGTAATTCTGTTTTCCTTCCCCCACGGAGCTTAAGCTGGGGTGATGAAAGGAATGTAGAAATGGTGGTTCCTCATTTTACCTTGGAAATGACACAGTGGGACAAAAATGCCCATTCCGGAGGTGTGAGTTCTGGTTATGTGCGTGCCATTTGTTGGTCAACTTTGTCACAACTGCTTGGTGGCCTTTTTACGAGCCAGGTTTGTGCCAGAACTGCCCAATGCCAAGCGGCCCAAGCACAGGGGTGTTATTCCTGAAGAGTGCTGGCCTTCACCAAGCATCCTTTGGCAGTCATGGCTGTGTGCTGGTGGCTGAGCACAGTGCCAGCGGGTGGCTGCAGCCTTTGTTCTGCACCTGCAGGTGATGGAGTGCTGTGTGCCCTGAAGCTGTGCTGCTGGCTGTTTTGCTTCACCATCATGAGTGCAGCCCTGCTGAAGGTCTGGGTTTGGCCAGGTAGCTCTGAACTGGAAGCTGTTGCTAATGCAGGGCAGCCCATGGAGGTGAGGAGGGGCTTTGTAGGAGCTCGGCATCTCCAGCATCCTGCAGTTCTGCTCCTCAACACCTTCTCTAGCTGTTTGCACTGTCTTTTAGATCTGGATGTTGAGGATACGTCTTGCTGACTGATTGCCTGGGGAAGCTGGATGAGTTCACATTCGGTTCACGTCCAGTTCGTTGTGTTTGCATTTATCAGCATTGACAGGGGAGCAGGCAGCAAGTTTGGGCAGAGCACAGGAGCAGCTCCCGAGGACACAGCCCTGGAGGAAGGAAGAAAGAAAGAAAAGAAGCAAGCAAAGGATTTGGGGAAATCTGTGCCAAAGTACAGCAAAATTAGCAGCTGGCTTTGTGAGAGCAGCCAGGAGCTCTTTTGCAGAGGCAATGGTTGTGGAAAGTGCCAGCATTCTTATTTTCTTTTCTAATTTCTCCGAAGGAGAACAGAGTGGAATTCAGATGCTGTGTTTTGGCTCAAAGGGCTGGAAAAAAAGGAGATCATAATGATGAAAGTGTCTGTACATAAGAGGGTATGGAAGCCTTGGTTTCCAGCCTGGCTTTGGCACTGGCTCGCTGTATTGCCCTGGGCGGATCTCCAACCCTCTCTGTGCTTCCACCTTCTCATATGAAACCACTGGGGTGCCAGTCTCACAAGGGTTTGCTTTCAGTGAACTTCATACATTTGCAGCTCCTTGGGGAAATGCAGTGAGTTCTATTCACTACCCCTTTAGTAGTAAGAGAAAACACAATAAGTTTATTGCAGAGAAGAGAAACAGGGCATCCTTACACCCTGTACCACTTGGATACTTGTAGCAAAGTGCTCTGGATGAATGAATGAAGGCAACCCGCAGGCATGGCTTGTGCAGGGAGCTGCTGTCAGGCTGTGAGGCTGAGAGCTGAGCTCAGCTGAGCTAACTCAGGTGAGTGTATTTCAATTAAGAGCTTCCTACCTTCAGGGCCCTGGCAGCATTTCTCCCTCATATTAAGCAAATCTTGCCATATCAGCCTGGCAGGACCTGCAGCCTATCTGCCTGCTGTCAACCCCACGTTGTACAGCCCTTATCCCTGTTCAGCTCTGTCATCTTCAGCCACTATTGAGCACGCAGTGGTTCTGCTGATACAACCTGTCAGATGCTGGTGTTCCCCACACTGGGGGAATGAATTTGTGCCACAGTGGTGATAAGAGGGGGCCAGCCTGCGCTGCTGCCCTGGGCTGGTTTTGCTGCTTCCCCTTGCTCAGACTGAGGATGGTTCTGCTCACTCTGTGTGTTTCTTTCTCATGCTATGAGTGCCTTCCCAGAGGTTGGTTGTATTTTGTTGTTCAGAAACAAGCTTGCAGTTGGAGTAGGGTGGAATGGATTGGCTGAGTTCACCAGTGCTACTTGTGGCATCTCTCCCAAGGCTGGAGGATGGTTGGGTGGGCAGGGGAAGGGCTCTGCCCATGTAATGCCTCTGACATCTCTGGTTTTGGTGCTCGGGTTGCTGGTCTGGTGTCTGTGCAGTGCTGCCAATGGGTGCCAGCGCCCTGAGCACCCAGGGTGTGTGTTCTGCACTGCAGGGCTCTGAGAGGGAGGGCTGGGCAGGCAGCAGTGTGGCTTCATGCTTTAAAAGAAGTCCCTGCTGCAACGCATGGCCCATATTAAATAAAGAACCAAGGGAAGGACTGCTGACAGCTTTAAATATTTCCACTGCTTACATCTGCACCAAGCAATGAGCCCCTTGGCAGCACTGTCTCCCAGCAGCCTGCTGTGCAGCCCGTGGTGGTGAGGCTCTCAGCAGTTGGCATCCAGCATTCACAGCAGCACGAGCTTTGCCATGGCACTTATTGATGCCAGATGTTGACAGCTTTGCCTCACATTCAGCAAAGGTCTCTGAGGATCTGGAGAAAGCATTCGGCGTAGGATTTCATACATCCAGGCAAAAGAAAGTGGCATTTTGTCTGTCAGCAGAGGCATGATAGCCAGACAGGTGCTTTCTCTTCAGTTGGCATCGTTAGCTGTTGTCTGTGCCATTCTTACCTTTGTCTGCCCTGATAGCTGAACGCACTTGTGTGTGTGTGTGTGTGTGTGTGTGTGTGTGTGTGTGTGTGGTTTCTGTGTGTTTGTGCATTTCTTATGGCATGGAAACATGGTTTGTACTGTAGAGTGAGCACTGAGGGCTGGCTGGGGGATTTCTGTGCTTCTTTTATTCTGTTTTTAAAAATGAATCCTGCATTACTGGTGTCATATGGACCGCTGTCTGAAGAGCTGGTTGGATGAGGGTTTTCTGCACATCCTCACTTCCACGTGTTAAGAAGTACTGGTAAGTCATTATAAATGTACAGCTTGAAAATCCTACCTCCTGAGAGCCCGAGCCAAAAAATCTGAAAGGATTGAAGCCACAGAAAGGGGAACACCTTTTCCATGGGACTTGTGTGTAATTCTGCCTCAGACAGACGGGAGGTGGCTCTGCTTCTCCTCACCCTGCCCCTCTGCTCAATGTCCGCAGGGTACCGAGAAGGGTTTCTGTGGAAGAGAGGACGGGACAACGGGCAGTTCCTGAGCCGAAAGTTTGTGCTGTCAGAGAGGGAAGGTGCACTGAAATACTTCAACAAGAACGACGTGAGTTCCTGGGGCTGCTGTGGGGGTGGGAAGTCCTGCTGTGAGTGTTGGTGCACAAGGAGTTTCCATAGGTGCTGTGTTCTCGATGGGTGGAGCGCAGCCCAGCCGGCCGCCTGCTGTGCAGGACGTGCTCTCAGTCCCCAGTCACTGCAGTGAAAAGATGCTGACCGGCCGTCCCACATCACCCGCTGTGTTGCCCTTGGCTCTCCTTTCACCACCATGAATTTTTCTCACCTCTGGCCCTGCGTGATCCAACTGACGTGGATCTTGTACCCATGGGTACCTTCTGGGGGAGGGAACGCTGCCTGTGACAGCACCTCACAGCCCTCAGGATTTCCTCTTTCGGTGCCATGCAGTGAAGCATTCATCCCTTTGCCCAGAGCAGATTTCATGTACTGGAAGGGAGATACAGAGCTGTTACCACGAACATTGCCCTTGTGATTAATGGATAGACATTCTGCTGTTCTGCACCACATAATGGGTGGAGCTGAGGTGTTTTCTATGACCTTTTGCTCTTCCCTGGTGCCTCCAATGATCTCCTTCAGAGAGGATGATGCCTCCATCACAGCCTTAGGAGCTTTCAGCTCCAGTGGAGCTGTGAGAGCAGTTCAGGCCCCCACCACAGCTGCAGCAGTGGTTGTACTGGATTCAGTTGCTATTAGCTCCAGTAGCTTGAGGCTACCTGCTCTGCTGCCACGCTACCTGCGAGTCATGAAGTTGCTCATAGCACAGCATCCTTGCTGTCTTTGAGACCTGACCTATCTATCTTGCTTCTGGGCTGAAATCTGAAATCTCCTTGAACTTTGCTGAGTTTTGTAGAGCAGCAGAGTGTTTTGCCATGTCGGCAGAAAGCATTCAATTGTGCCCAAGCAAAGCCCCAGCTCTGTTATCATCAGGCAGGTCTGTGAGCTGAGCATCGTGTTTCAGGTACTGCCCTCAATTGTGAGGTTTTTTTTCTGACACACTAAACTGCTTTCTGGTTTAAAAGCCAATTCTCAGGTGTTTGCTCACTCAGCTGTGTTTTCCAGGCAAAAGAACCCAAAGCGATTATGAAGATTGAACATTTAAATGCAACTTTCCAGCCTGCAAAAATCGGGAACCCACACGGACTACAGATCACGTACTTGAAGGACAATAGCACAAGGAACATCTTTGTCTATCATGAAGATGGCAAGGTGAGAGCAGGGGGTAGCAGGGCCTTGTGTGTGCTCCTGGAGGATGGTGCTGCACGCAGCCAGACTGGGTCACACCTGTCTGTAACCCAGCTGTGACTTGGGGATGGGTGTGGGACTTTGTAATGTGGAAATCAGTGGAATGCTCAGGAGTGTGGGGCAGTTGTTTGCCCAGGGAGGATGTGGGACACAGCGGCCTTTGCAGTGAGAGGAGAGTCCCAGAGCTCTCACACAGAGTGTGTTCAAGGGGTCAGCCCAAGTGGAACCACTGTGGTTGCAGGGCTGTGCTGCAGTGATGCAGAATGTGTTTACCTCGTGGCCATGGAGCAACAACAGAAGCCAAAGGAAGGAGCTCCTTCCTGTAGAAGCTGCACCTCGTCAGCTTCTGTCTGGTGAGGTGGTGCCTCTGTCTGTGGTCTGTGACAGTCTGCACAGAATTTTGCTGTGTTTTTTGGGTTGAAAAAACTGATTTTTCTGCCAGATGCCCACGGGGAAGGAGTGGTTTGTGACATGCAGGCAGTTGCTGTGAGCAGGGCTGATCTCACAGGTTGAGTGTGGTTGTTCCTGCTGCCTACTCAGTGCTTGGGCAGGCAGCTCTGATGCATCTGATAACACCTCAGCTGAATTTCTCTCAACTTCCTTGAAATTGCTCTGCTCCTTTGGCTGACCGAGAATGCAAGCTCATCACAGGTGATAACCTTCACTGGAGTAAGGCAGCTAAGCAAATCAAAGCCAAAAGGACAGCCTGGATCACTGTGCTGCTGCCCCAGAGCATTGCAGGATGGGGCAGCTGTATGCAACTGAAGGCTTAGCACGTGCTCATCACCAGGTGGACCGAGACCATTGGGGTGAGCTGGGGCTGAAGATGCACCCCATCCCTGATTCTCTGTGCAGTGAAGTGCCAGTCACCATCACAGCCGTGGGAGGCACTGATGCATAATGAGGGTTGTAGTTTGAAAATACATATGGAAGGAACCCAAGATGCAGATTTCGAGTAACCAGGAATGCTACCAGAAGCATTCCTCTGTGCTTCCTTTTGCATGGTGGGCACAAATGCTCTCAGGTGATTACTTCATTGTGACCTAAGGGGCTTCTGGATCATCAGCTGTGCTGAGCTCCTTTGAAGTGAAGAGCAACATGCTTGGTGTGAGTGGGAGGAGCTGAGGAGCTTTTTTTTTTCAGTGTGGGAGTCTGAGAGCACTCACACAGCTGGTTGGAGCAGCGCAGATGCATGCATCTCACTCTGTGTCCATCTGACAAAAAAAACAGTCCCAGGTTTCTGCCTGGCATCACGCTCCAGTGCCAACAAGGACTGGTCAAGCTCTGCCTGTTTTGCTGGGAGCAAAGTTAGTTTGTTAAAGGGCACTCAGCCTTTGAATGACCTTTGGTGGGGAGCAGAGGAGAGAGTGATGTTGGAGTTCCATTTCTCAGGCACTGTGCAGTGGGACCTGCTCTGCTGGTTGAAGGCAGTGATGCTGGCAGGGCTCCAGGCGCACATGAGGTGCTGAAGCTGATTTCTCACCGCGCTGAGCTCCTGCCCGGGACTGAAGCTCCCTCTGCAGGACTTCTCCTGAAGCCATCACAGGAGCAGCTCGGGCTGCTGCTGCCATCCCCAGGGTTACCATCATCCTTAGCATCCTCGGAGGTGGGCTGCATCTCCAGGAAAGGCCTCTCTACATAGTGCAAACCAATATCTTTGAATCTTTTCTGGACAAATGAGCTGAGCACTCTTCTTTGACATTCCTGAGCTATAGCAGGAGCTTTCAGAACAGGCAAAGGTGACATGAGGGCCGTTGTCAGCAGCAGGAGGAGCTGACTTGAGGACTGATGAGCTGGAAGAGAAGATGCAATTTCATGCAGGTTGGTTGCCTGCTGTTGCCATGGCTGTGCAAGTGGCTCAGGTCTGGAGCAGAGGCTGTGCATCCTGGCTTTGCAGACACAGGTGTGTGCTTATATAAAGAGATGTGATGTCGCAGTGGATCATTCTGGCTCTGGGAAAAAAAACTGATAGTCTGAAATCAATGAGAGATTCGTCCTCTGCTTTCTGCATGGCAGGACCTACTGGTCAGGGGGGTGACCCCCACGCAGCACATCGTGATGTCAGGGTTGCCTTCTGGTTGGTGATTCTGTGAATCACAGAATCACAGAATGGCCAGGGTTGGAAGGGACCTCAAGGATCATCAATCTCCAACCCTCTGCCACGTGCAGGGCGACCAACCTCCTCATTTAATGCTAGACCAGACTGCCCAGGGCCCCATCCAACCTGGCCTTGAACACCTCCAGGGATGGACGGGGCATCCACAGCCTCTCTGGGCAGCTGTTCCAGCACCTCACCACTCTCTCTGTAAAGAACTTCCCCCTGACATCCAACCTAAATCTCCCCTCCCTCAACTTAAAACCATTTCCCCTCGTCCTGCTGTTATCAACCCTTTCAAAGAGTTTATTCCCCTCCCCTCTGTAGGCTCCCTTTAGGTACTGAAAGGCTGCAATGAGGTCACCCCGCAGCCTTCTTTTCTCCAGGCTGAACAAGCCCAGCTCCCTCAGCTTGTCCTCATAGGGGAGGTGCTCCAGTCCCCTGATCATCTTCGTGGCCTCCTCAGGACCCTCTCCAACAGCTCCCTGTCTTTTTTGTACTGGGGGCTCCACACTCGGACACAGTGCTGCAGATGGGGCCTCACAGAGCAGAGTAGAGGGGAACAATCACCTCCCTGTCCCTGCTGGCCACCCCTCTTCTGATGGAGCCCAGGATCCCATTTGCCTTCTGAGCCACAAGGGCACACTGCTGGCTCATATTAAGTTTTTCATCTACCAAAACCCCCAGGTCCTTCTCCACAGGGCTGCTCTCAAGGACCGCTCCTTCCAGTCTGTAGGGATGCTTGGGATTCCTCCAGCCCAAGTGCAAAACTCTGCACTTTGCTGTGTTGAACCTCATCAGGTTCACCCGGGCCCACCTTTCCAGCCTCTCGAGGTCCCTCTGAATGGCATCCCTTCCTTCAGCCGTGTCAACCACACCACTCAGCTTGGTGTCGTCAGCAAATTGCTGAGGGTGCACTCGATTCCATCATCGATGTCACTGATAAAGATGTTAAAGAGCACCGGTCCCAAGACAGACCCCTGGGGGACGCCGCTCGTTACCGGCCTCCACCTGGACATGGAGCCATTGATGACCACCCTCTGACTGCGGCCTTTCAACCAGTTTCTTATCCATCGAGTGGTCCACCCATCACATCCACATCCCTCCAGTTTGGAGATAAGGATGTGGTGGGGGACCATGTCAAAGGCCTTGCTCAAGTCCAGGTAAATGACATCGGTCGCCTTTCCCTTGTCCACCGATGCCGTCACTCCATCATAAAAGGCCACCAGATTGGTCAAGCATGACCTTCCTCTGGTGAAGCCGTGCTGGCTGCCATGGATCACACGCCCTTTCCTCATGTGATCAAGCATGTCATCCAGGAGGATCTGTTCCATGATTTTCCCAGGCACAGAGGTGAGACTCACTGGCCAAAGTGGAGAATCATCACCACTTTAATGTTACAGCTTCTTTTTCATTGCCTCTAGCCTGTAATGGTCATCATTCACTTCAGGAGCCAGTTCCTCTCTCTTGCAGATCCTCTTTGTGCTGCTATCTGGGGTCTGCTTAGCTGCTTAAGATAGAAAAGCAAGTGATAAGTAAAAGCTCAGACAAGTAGGTCAGAGTTTTCCAGAGCCTTGTCTGTGTGTGTCCTGGTACCTTATCTCCCATCTCAGCGTGGAGCAGGTTAACCAGGCAGAGCAGAACACCAGAGCTGTGAAGGATGGCTGTTGATACCATAGACCATTTTTGAGCACCTCAAGTTGGACTTCTTGTAACTGAGATCTCCAAAGTAACACGTAAAGGACCTGATTTTTGTGTGTTGTTTTTTTGTTCAGCTCAGTTTGCTTTTGAAAATCGATGTGTAAACGTTAGTGAGGGCTGAGGTGTGCTCTGACTCAGTGCTTCCTGCGCTGCAGCAGCCTCAGCTCAGAGGGACAGAGTGGGATGGGGTCTGTGCTGAGCTCCAGTCTGGCTTAATAATGCCTCATATGTACCCATAACAGCCCTCTCCTGCAGCTCAGTGTGCAGCTGTCACAACTCTTGCAAATGCATCTCGTTTTCCAGTGAGACCTCCAGAAAGGTGCCAGTGCAGCACAGGCTCTGTGATCTCACCAGAAGCAAATCAGCAGAGGAGTTCAAAACTGACCAAGTTAACCGAGCTGTTTTGGAGAGCAAAATAAAAGGGAAAGAGATGTTTTTCAAGGAAGGAAAGAAGCGCCACGGCACCTGGGCATTGAGTTGGGACTTGGGTATGGGCCTCACAGGTGGGCTGCAGTGCAGGGATGAAGAGATGTCTGGCTGCTCTTGCAGCAGAATCTGGAAGGAAGTCACTGTGGCCTCAGAATGTGGGAGATGTCCTTTGTGTTCCCTGCATTCAGAGGGGTGAGGCTGGTGATGGGGAGCTGTTAGCCTGGATTTGCATCTGTGTGCAGACGGGGTGCAGTGAGGGGAAGAGAAACCCATGTTTACAGAGCTAGGCTCGCCTCTGGGCTTACCATCTCCATGCTGGGTCTCACCAGCTCTTTGCCAAGCACCCTGCCCATGGTGCTGTGCATCCTGCTGCTCCCCAGCACTTCAGGCTCTGCTAATCCTGAGCGATGGCTCTGGGATCACCTGAAGTCTCTTTTCAAAGCCACAGGCTGGATTTCCCTCTGCTGACCTTCCTCCTCCCACACCTGATTTAAACACGAGCAGATGGGGAGCGGGGATGAGAAGTGCTACCAGATCTTCTTCATGGTTTGTTTGTTTTGTTTTGTTGAGGGTTAGCACTAAACTGCACTCATGTCACTGGGACAGAGGGATGGGAGAGCTGCAGTGCAGCAGGATGGCATTGCTTTGTTATGTTCAGGCTGTGATACTCGCTGTTTTTTGTTCCTTTTATTAGGAAATAGTGGATTGGTTCAATGCCATTCGTGCTGCACGTTTTCATTACTTACAAGTGGCATTCCCTGGAGCCAGCGATGCTGATGTAAGTTTTCCAGATTGTTTTTTTTCCTTGTTTTTAGCATCATGTTATCAAGCAGGAAAGCTCTGGGGAGTGTTCTGTGCCAAAATTATTGCCAAAATAGTGCGATGTGAGGGCCTTCAGATCACTTTCAGCTTAAGAGATAAATGGGCCAAATGTTGAAAACCAAAGGGAACACCTCATCAGCCCACTGTGGGATACATGGTTGGCTCACCTGCACGGAATTGCCAACCACTTGCTTGAGATCTGGTGGCAAAGGGGTCAGTGGGCTCAGGCAGGTTCTCCCCAGCCACCTCCAGTGATGCTGTGCTCTCATTTCTCTCCTGCTTGGTTGCTCCAGCTGGTGCCAAAGCTGTCTAGAAACTACCTGAAGGAGGGGTACATGGAGAAAACAGGGCCCAAGGTAGGCTATCAATGTTTCTGCAACACCCCCAAAACCAAGGCTTGCACTGTATGGGATGGTGAAGGGTCTGCTGGTGGGACAATCTTGTCCTCTCTGCAGAGGTGAAGCCTTAACACTGTAAGCACATTAATACACATTTTCCGCCTGAAGTTTGGGTTTGGAACCAAGGGATAAAAAAAATCCAGAAACTTCTCACAGATGAACCCAGCCCGTTTCCCTGCTCTCTGGCCATTGCTACAGGCCCACCTGGCCCCAGCTGCCTTTCCCAGCCACCCCTTGCCCAGCAGGGTCCTCCAAGCCACCCGAAGCTGCCCCTGTGCCCTGATACTGCCAGGTTGCATTTGATGAGCAAAGCACTTCGTACTTTGGTGTGTAATTCAGCACTTTCTGACTCTGCAGCAAACAGAAGGATTCAAGAAGCGGTGGTTCACCATGGATGACCGAAGGCTCATGTATTTCAAGGATCCCCTGGTAAGACAAAGGGGCCTGGGCTGTTACAGGGCATGGTCTGCAGTAAAGGCCAGGCTGATGCTCAGCAGGACGGATCGGGATTCTGCGTGGCTGGGTCTGGGCTGCTGCTGGTGGAGGGCTCTGTGGGGCTGTGGTGCTTTTGGTCTCAGCTGCTGCACTCTGTGCTCCTGGCTACTGTCTTCTAGGATGCCTTTGCAAGAGGGGAAGTGTTCATTGGGAGCAAGGAAAACAGCTACAAAGTCCTGGAAGGGCTCCCGCCATCCACGCAGGGAAATCATTGGCAGCACGGCATCACCATCGTCACCCCGGACAGGAAATTCCTCTTTGCCTGCGAGACGGAGGACGACCAGCTGGAGTGGATTACCACCTTCCAGAAAGTTATCAGCAGGCCGATGCTGCCTCAGGAATACGCAGGTGTGTGCTCACAAGGGCTGGAGAACAGCCTCGGCCCATTGATTTCCCATTGGTTTGAGTAGGGATGGATGAACAGGGGTGAGGACGAGGTGACTGCAGCTGCTCTGTTGTGCGTGGTGTGAGTGGGGCAGCCCTCCTCTGCAAGGCTTGTGCTTGTTGGAGGAGCAGCGGTGTTGTAGGACCATAGAATGGTTGGGTTGGAAGGGACCTCAGAGCCTGTTCAGTCAGCCAGTACTGAGGACAATCAGACCTGTAGGGCCAGGCTGTCTGTGCTGGGTTGTGCCCATGGCTTTAACTTTTATTTTCTGTTTTCTTGTTTCAGTGGAAGCCCATTTCAAGCATAAACCTTAGATGGGACTGGCTGGGCAGACCTGAGGAATGAGCTTCTGTTTACAACACAACATGGTTTTATTTGAAATGTTAAAAAATAATTATTAATAATAATAACAGTAATAATAATAATAATACTTCCCTTTTCCCTCATCATTCACTTGATCATGTCGGAGGCCAAGAAGGGCAGCAGCGAAACATGGGAGAAGACACCGATCCAACCCAGAACTCATTTCTGCTCCTCCTGCACCTCGTGCCCACGTGTCTCCTGCAGGTAGGGCACTGTGCTGCTGGAAGGGTCCCCTGCCCTGTGGTGAAGAGTCTCGGGGACAAATCTTTTGGGGACGGGACACTCTTTGGACAATGTGCTCTGTGGTACAAAACCCACACGGGTTCCTTGTGGAAAGTGATGGCTGTTCTGGGGGATGTGAGGCTGCGGCCATCCCAGCGCCCTGCCCATGATGCTGCAGCTGCTGGTGCTAAGCTGCTTTTCCTCCTCCATGGCTCATTGCTGCCTCAGCTCACAGGGGATACAGACTGGCCCGAGGCCTCCTGTGTTCTGGTGACAAAGATCCCCCACCTCACCCCACTGGGCTCAGCCTGTGGCCCTGCTGCTCTGGGGACACTGCCTGCCTGCTGCCTGCCAGCTGTTGTAAGAGTGAGCGAGCCCCTGAGATGCTGACATTTAAAACAAGAGGACAGAAATCATTGTCTTTAGATATAGGAACCTGCAGCAGAACTGGTGGGGGTTTGGAGATGACCAAAATGTGTCCTTGCTTCTGTCCTCTGCACTCCCTAAAACTCAAAGGAGAAGAAGCACTGAGAGCAGCTTAAAACAGCTCCTGGTAGGAAGCCCATCACCGTGTTACTCCCCATGGACAATGGTTCCTGTGCAGTGCCCTGGCCATTCCCAGCCCTCCATCCCCTGGGTGCCCACACCATGCCTGCTTCTGCCTTCCCAAAAGGGAGCAGGGAGTGACACTCATCCCGGCTGAGGCCTCTGTCCTCGGGACCACTGCTCTCATGGTGTCATGCAGGTGGATGGAGCTGGCTGCGAGGGCTGTGCTGGTGCCTGCAGGGCAGTGTGAGCAGGATGCAGCTGTTGGGCACTTCTGGTCTCCTGCTGTGTGCGTGTTGCTGAATGACCGATCCTCCCGGTGTCATAGAGGTAAATTATAAATAGATGACGTCAGTGTGGGTGAGCATCACACCTCCCTGGTGGTGGCAATGCTGTCTCTAGGCTGATTCCGAGCAGGGTGTAGAAATTCAGATATCTGTGTTGTTGGCCTCGTTAGCTGCTTACCAAAGTGCACAGCCTGGCAGTGCTCGCTGCTGGGTACCACGGGTGGCTGTGGGGCCAGGGCTGAGCAGCAGGCTGGGCTGTGCCCACCTGTGTCCCTGCTGCCCTTGGCACAGTCCTCTGCAATCCAGTTGGTGCACTTTGTTTTCCAATAATTCTCTTAATTTTATTTTTTTTTGATGTTTTCTTTTTTTTTCTTTTTCCTGCAAAGAATACAAAAGCTGCTTGAAGTGACATTTCAGCGCTGTGTTGAGCACTGTAACTGCTGGGGCAGGGGCTGGGGCTCAGGCCCTGCTGTCGGTGTTTGTAACCGAACCCCTCTCGTGGGCTGTGTCTGTCTGTAATGTCACTGGTAAGAACTGTGGTACTACATGTCATTCGCACCAATAAACGCTGATGTCGGACGGGTGCTGGTGTTGTCTGGGTCTGCGGGTGCAGGGAAGCAGAAAGGAGAGGGGTGGGAATTCCTTCCTTCATGTACTGTATGTGTGTGTGCATAGAGCTGGGCTGGGTGTGGGGTGATTCTGTGTGTTAGCAACACCTGCTTCGATGTGTGTGTGTGGATGGATGTGTATGCACACTTCACAAGTGGTATTTCATAGCACTCACTGCACCAACAGAGCACCTCTTGTGTATTAGGATCACAAACACACAGGTGAGTACAGAGATAGGCATTTATAGGAATAATTGACAAACATAGAAAGTAAACGTATTTCTTGAATGCACACACGGTGCTTCTTTCTTTGCAGCCAGCACTACTGGCTTTTTAATAACTAAATTGATTTTGGGATGCATTTTTTATAATTAATAAATAATGTTTATGTATTGTCTGTAATTTAAGCTAAGTACATGATGCAGAAATGCAGTTATACACGTGTGTAGCTTGCTCTCTGTATTTGTTTGCCTGTGTATACATACAATTTACAAAATAATAGTGTATTTTTATTTAAGCTGTCATTTAAGTCAGCCCTGTCACAAACAGTGGCTGTGGCTTCAGACAGAGGGAGACTGTGTGTGTGTGCAAAACTAGGACCTGTATAATAACTATTAGAGCTTAGAAAGTATTAAATAGAAAAAGACTATATTGTGAGTATGTTATACCTGTGATAACGAATCCTCCCTGGACGGGGCCGTGGCCAAGGCTGCTCCATCCCACCATACAATAATGATGTGTGCAGCATCCAGCCAACACCAAGCAGGAACTGAGGCTGCAAACTGAAGTGATTTGCACCCATCACAGACTCTCAGAAAGCAGCTGTATCGTAGATCCTGGTATAAAGTGTTTATTTGAGACGTCACAATTAACACAAAATCTGCCTTTCATTGCCTTCTTTTCTTTTTCGTACAGTCAGTAAAGTCTGATGAACCCCTCCCTCCCCCATGCATGATTGCTGTTTATTAATCTAAGCCTTCGTATTTTCATCGTGAAAAAATAAAGCGTTTTCCCCTTTCGTTTGTTTGCTGCACCACCACCACTCAGTGGTCTGCATTAAAGAGATGTAGAATTGCTATGCCTACCACTGGGGTTGAAATTACTCCATTATTTATTGATTTATCCTTTTTACACGAAATGTTAAATGAATCAATCACCCGAGAAAAATAAATATATCATAAAGAACCAGAAGTTCTGCAGTATCCCTTTTCTTTACATATAGCTGCATTTCAAATGCAGACATTGCTCGTGGCTGTTCACTGTTACATATGGTTGTGAACTCAGAATGAGAAAGAATGTTCCAAAGCAGCAGAGCCACCAGCCAGAGGTACTTTAGATGCCAAATTTTTAAGCCTAGGCAAGAGAGATCCGTATGGAGCCAATTACCTGCGTTCCACTGATCCGCTTTTACTCGAGAGCAATTCAAACTTGTGCTTTTCAGAAGTATCAGCTAAACACACACATGGGCTCAGCCAGAGCCAGCTCACCATAGACACAGGCAGTGCTGTTCTCACTGCAGCAGAGGGAGCTCCCGCTGTCAGTGTGTCCTGGCTGTGCAGCTCCCTGTGCTCCTCGCATCGCAGGACTTTTGGCACCAGCCTCACCCCTCAGTTACGCAGTGACTCACCCTGCTTTCAGGATGTTCCTTGCAGATGGCAGAGGTCAGGGAGGCCTTCTTGTAACAAAGATGGTAGTGGATAGGTCGTGGAGCAGACCCATATTTATTGAGTTATTGTGCAAAAGGGAATACTGCATCAGAAACCGTAGACGACTATATTTTAATTAAAGTCACCAGCCGCTGCATTGGAAACCTGCTAACAATCACTCCCATTGGTTCTTTTGGCTACTTTTTGTTGGTTTCTTTCTTTTGTTTACATAAATAATATAGACCGAACATTATAAACATTTCAGCAACCATTTCTAAAAGACTGGAGGAGCCCTTTTAGGCGCCAAGAAACAACTGCAGGATTCAAATTCCAAAACTGTCTTTGGAGTCATCGAACCATCAGTGTACACGGCACCCTATGGCAAAAATACTCAGTCCAGTTCAATAGGACTGCTGTCTTCCTGACCATCTTCTGTGTCATCATCTTCTCCAGTTCCCATCAGACTGTTTAAAAGATTTCCTAGAACCAAGTACATGACAGTCAAACTTAGCTTACTGGTTCCATATTCTCATTAAAAAATTTTCATCTGCTCTCTCACCACCCTGGTAGGGTTGATTTCGGTAACCAGAACTGCTAGCATAAACCTTACCTAGTAATCCGCCATAGGACGATGTCTGCTTGGGTGGAACACCAAAGAAAAGCTGTCCTATTCTATCTAGGTACTGGAATGACACAAGATGGAGAACAACATCAGCTGCTTCGTTTACAGATGGAAATACCACAAGTGAGATCACTGACTCCTCTCTACAAGCTGTATTCAAACATCCTACTTCTCAACATGTCATCAAGAACAACTGAAATGCCATGCCTGATAGATTTATCAATTTCCATTCCCACTAAATAAAACACACTCTTCCAAATAAAAGCCACCCGCTGTCTAAAGCATCTATCAGCATCTATCAGCATCCCACTACCTGGAGGAAACACTTAAAGCCAGCACCCAGCAGCTGTTTGCTGTTTCAGCCACATTACAAACAGTGTGACCCACGTGGTTTGCACTCAGAGTGATCAGCCATTATTTAACTAATGCTGTGGGTTACATCCTGCTTGCAGTTCCCAGTAACTCACCTCATTATACATGGGATCTCTTTTCAGGGACGGTTGATACTGTTCACACAATACTGTAAATACTGTTAGTTTTCCCCTAGAAAGGAAACAACCAAAAATATTATCTCAAAAGCAATTGAAAAGGAAATTAAGACCAGAGTGAGAAAAATCACACCATACCCATCAACAGCCAATAACAGAAACCAGATGAAGTTTAGCAGTGGTTGCACAAAGGGTGGACCCTTTTCTATTGAAGGATGTTTCTGTGTATACGTTGTAAAAACAACTGAGGCGCTGGTCTTATTTTTTAAGCAGAGAAATCTGCAAAAGGAAACAGAACAGGGGAAGTTAAAAATCAGAGAAGAGTATGAACTGCTATGTAAGAGGATCTGGCATGGTGTCCGAGATAAATTCTGAGGCCATTAAAGGACATAAGAAGTGCCTCTGTCTAAATGCTGAGAAAAAGAATCCCTTATTTGTAACTGATACTCATAGAAACAAATACTCATAGCATTGTTTAAGAGCCCTACATACAGCAGACCTATAGAGGGATTTTCTACCTCTAATCATCACTACAATCTCTAGCAACCAACTAAAGAAAGCAGGACACATCCGACACGACAGCTGGAGGCTGCCAAGAGACAGCCTCACTCTCGCCCACTCCCTCTCACAGCACCTCCTGTCCGTGCTGCAGTCCTGCTGCACCTCCTGCTCAGCCTCCCCCTGAGCTGCTTTCCCTGCCTGCAGGAAGCCATCCGCTGATTAAACTCAGTAAAATTGGCTTTGTCAGCCTCAATTGTACGTGAGCTTTGCAAATGCACACACAAGCTTGCACTCCCACGTCCTTCCAAATAAATGCTTAAATTAAATGGGAGCCACCAGCAGTTCTGAGAAACCATTGGTCCATGCTGCTCATACACCAGGGTGACCCAATGTTAATAATCTCTTAGGACAATGAGACCAAGAGCAAGTCTTGTGCCCACTTAGTCCCAGGCTTGGTAAGCACATCCAGTTAATTCCAAACTAACCAGGCACAAAGTAGCATTAACAAAAAATAAGAATTGTGCTCTGAGGGTCAAACAGATTATGTTAACTCTTAAAGCAATTAATACAATGTTAGGTTTTGACTTTAACACGCTTTTTCCCCACTCCACATGAGTTTTGAGATGAGTTTCTATTGCTACCACACGCAGTGAGTTTTGAACCTCTGGTCTCACTTTCACAGCTTCTTTGAAAGGACATTCAGTTAACCCATAGTTATCTCGATCAAATTAGATTGGCCTCACACACAGCATCACCTCAGCACAACAGTTCAAAAAAAAACCAATGCAACACCTACTGTAGGACTGCCTGTGCTACAAACATGTCCACCTCACTGCGATAGCCTCTGGATGAGGAGTATTCCACGAGCATGTTTGCACAGCCTTCACCATCTGTGGAGTGCAAGAAGTGATACCGAGATTCACTATAGTTTTGCTCTATAAAAGGAAAAAGAAAATGGCATTTAAGAAATCAGTTCATCATAGGTGAGCATAAAAACACATTTGCTAGGCTGTTACTCTACAGACAGAAAGAGCTGCACACAGTAATAAACAGGACAAGTAGCAAAAAGGAGGGGCACTTTTTCCCCCTGTAAATTATAGATAATTGATGAAGCCCAACAGTACCTTCAGCATCCTTCCTTCTATGTGCACAGAAAGAAGGCATTCCCTATTTTTAGCATAGCCTACTCCTGCTATCAAAATTAAAATTGCCTTCATGTTCTGAACATAACAGCAATTATGCAGGAAAAAAAGGTGCAAGAAATGAAAATGTTTTGTTAGAACTTGAAGCCAAGAATCATGCAAAAGCACAGTAGTGACAAATCATAACTGGAAACCTGCTCTTTTTTGGAATTTAAAAGCTTTGTTAGAAAAATCACAGCTATTTCTGATGACTCCCAGTAGCTAATAAGAAAACACACACATTCTGATCTGCAAAAGAAGGGCAAGCAGAAGGCTACAGGATGGGGATTCTTACTTTTAGAATGCAATGCTTTCTATGCTAATCACACCACAGCTTTTTACTTTAACACTAAGGAAAATCTTCCCTTGGAGGTGGCAGCAGCCATCAAAAAACCACCACCAATCCCTGAGAACAGCCCTGGGCCTGTGTGTGGCACACAGCCAGGCAATGAGCTGCCAAGCTGACCACTGTCACACAAAGCCATGACCACCAATCACAGCTCCTGAAAGACACTTAGCAAATGAGCAATCACCTTGTACAGCTTTTAATCGATGAGAAACCAGAGGAGAGCACTAATTATTTGGCTGCTCTCATCCACCTCTTTGTTTTGAACACAAGACTTTAAAAGCTGAGTACAAAACACAATTATTTTGAGCATTTTGGTCTATTTGACATCCCATTATGCATGGGAAATGCCTGAAATAAGCCTGCTCTTCAACATCCCACAGGTGCCTGGCAGTCAGATGCTGTGATGTGTATCAATCTTTCTTAGGTTTATCCAGGATGTAATAACAAGTCAACAGAACAGCCCTGCTCCCCAACAAGCTTCCTGCTAATGACTCTTAGCCAAACTACCTCAGTGCCTAAAGGATCATCCCTCCTTTTACCAAAGAGCTTTACAGCAGCTGTGTTTTTGGGTTTGCACAAATACATTTATGAGCCTTTTTTTTTTTTTGTTAGTGACACACAGCAGGCAACACCAGAAATCATTTCCATCTCAGCTTCTCTAGGTTATTTCCAAAACACATCTCTTACATGTTTTCAACATATTCAAAAATCAAACACAGGAAAGCCAGTTGATTTTTCTTACCTTTCCACAGGGTAATGGCTAGTAACTGGTGTAATTTTGGATGGCCAAGTTTTCCTGATCCCCCGCTAGACCACTTCAGTGCTCTGGATACAAAAGCCACTCTTTCAGGAGAATTTGGATCCATTAAACTAAACAATTTAGCCAAGTTTTCTACAAGGAATAACATTCACAAATACATAACGTTAACAGAAATAGGAAGACTTGCTGCTTCTCAAGACACAACTCCTAATAAGACAAGCTCTGTTCTCGGTCTTTATAAGACATCTTAAAAACAGTGACTTTGAATTGCAGAAATACACCACAAACATCACATCAATCCTGTCATGGTTTGGGACAGGGAATCCCAGAGCTTCAAACAGCCCCACAGAGTAGAGAAGGCTTTTGGCCTCAGGAGTGCTTGCCATCAACAGGGCAGCAGACAGAAGCCTGCAGTTCCAAAAAGGACCACCAGAAGTCATCGGTGGGATACAGAAAGTCAGAGCTGACCTAAGGCAATAAGGAAAGGTCTGTCCCAACCCTCTGTACCTTCTGTGCCCACCCACACTGCAGCCTGCCAAGGCAGCTCTTAAGGTCTTCCCAAACTGTCTGCTCGATAAATCTCAACTGGAGAAGAAAGTGAGAGGCTGACTGACAAGTACTGCCTGCACCACCACGCTGCTATGACAGACACTGCCATCCAGCAAAGCCTTGGAGCTGCAAGTCACTGTGTAGACAACGTATTCCTCCTGCAGTGAGGAAAGGAGGATGCCACGTTAATCCAACGTATATCCCTTTGCTCACAGCACTGTCAGTTATCAGGGACCCATTCTTCTCTAACAAAGTTTTCCTCCCATCCATTTCTACTCCCTGGCCACATGGGATAACATACAACAATGATTTCAGGTTCCAGGACTTAATGCTCACTGAGAAGTGAGAACACCTAAATAAACTGAGTGCAAAGGTCACCATACCTAAAAGGTCATCTGTTACTTTTGCATCTGACTTCTCCAAAGACTCCAAAACCAACATGGACAGATCAGCAGCACTGTTTTGCTAAAAGACAGACATATTGGTAGTGATGAACATAGCAGTGAATCGAAGGAAAAATCATGAAAGAGTTCATTTCTCATGCAGGATTTTATCAGAAGCACATCAATGCTTTTATCAGCAGTTACAGGTAAAGAACAACAGGAAATTTCAATTCCCTCTTACAAAAATTTACATTAATTTGATGGCAACAGCGAGAAGCCTCCAGGAAAGCAAAACAAATGTGGTTCACAGTTCCAGTTTGGAATCATCTTTCCTTGTGGAGAGAAACTCAACAAAGCGATAAGGCAAAAGATTACAAAGCCACCACCCCAACATTTGCCATTGGGAATTCACTATTCACCCCATAACAACCCCCCAACACCACACAGAAACATCAACATACCTGGTTATGACTGAAGAACAGCAGAGCCCCTGAGTACATTAACTCTCTCGCTTCCACATATTTTCCTTGTGACATATACCTGGAAACAACAGCAAAGCCTTGATAAAAGTTACTAGAAAGCAAGTTGTATATATATCAATTAATAGAAGGATTCAATTATTTGATTCTGCTACCAGTGAGGGCCATCTGAAGCCATACTGAACCCATCTGAACCCATACTGAAGCCAAGCAGCCTGTTCCTCTGATGGCAGGCAGCCTGCAGGCTCTGCCACACCCCACATCACAGCATTCTCTCACACACCTGGTGCAGCTCCTCCCTTCCTCACTTAGCTGTAAACCAAGAAATGAAAGAGGACAGAACTGGTTCCCAACAGTGACCCCAAGAACCATCTCCTACCACGGCACGGTGATCACAGCCTCCTGCACGTCACCACAATGGGCAACTACAGCTCTTGGAGCATCACATCTCCAGGTTAGAAATGCAGCACTTCCACCAAGAGCAGTTAAGGATAGCAGGACTTTCTCTGAGTAAGTGCCCTCAGCAGCTCAGAGCAGCAGTAAATGCCTCGTGCATCAGTTGAGCAGCTCAGCACCTGCAGCATTTTACAGCTGGCCTCATACCCAGGTGTGCCTCAGGCTTCTGGCTCCAAAGCTCCTCATGGATCCCCCTCCCACTGAGTCGTTTCCAGGAGACTCCTACTCTGGGAATGGCTGCAGCTGATACTAATGAAAACTGCTTTACAACATAAAATACATCTTAAGAACTGTTTTTTGAAAGATATTACAAAAAAAAAAAAAAAAAAAAAAAGACTAGAAATATTCACTCTGTGAATCTAAATGGCACTTAGAACCAAACAGTAACATTTTCAGAATTGAAATCTTGTGACAGATGATCCATATCATACAGACCTACAAGCGTAAGGATAACAGAAGTCAGTGTCACTACAGAGGCAGTCAGGTTGAACCTTTGATTCAACTGCCAGAGCACGCAGTGACCGGCTCCACCCAGCCTGCACTGCCCACATAACGCTGCTGGACAGCAGCAGCACATTCCTCCTGCCACGTGGAGCACAGCGAGGACAAGCATTGCAGGATGCAGGTTTGTGATAATCCTTCCTCCCCACCCTCCTCCAACCTCAAGCATACCTTGGCTTCTGACTTCTGAAGCTCTGAGTCAGGATTTCAGGTTTGACTCGCACTGGATGACGGAATGGACTAGCATTTACAGGCTGGCTTTGATCAAAGTGAATCAACACTGCATCCCAATTACAATTCCGCAGCTGAGATCACCTCACTCTGTGCTGATGTCTCTCTGGAAGACTGTTTACATTCAACAAACATTTTACAGAGGACAGACAAGACTGTCTGGGACTTCTTCCCACTCTCAGCGACTTTCCAAACAAATCTTCTCTGCCTCATTCTATCTTTTTGCCTGGAAGGAAATCCTCTCCGTAGCTACACAAATATCACCTTTCCCTTTAATTGAACACCTTCCTTCTCTTGCATTTGAAAGGGAAAAGGCAGGAACTCTCACTCCAAATTAATACAGTGAGGATTAAGCAAAGCATGTGAGCTAACGCGTATAAAACCCGAGATGAGAAACAACTGCTGAACAAAGTCATTTTCCACCACTGCAGCCACCGCCTCACGTAATCCTTCCCATAAAATAGGCCGCACCGTCTTAGATATATGTTTATCCTCAAATACAATTTAAGTCTTAAAACTTTGATGTTGCCCTCGCTGATCCCAGCAGATCTGCTGTGTGATGGTGCTCAGTACGTAGCAGGGAGGGCAGCAATGGGAAGAGTGCACTGAGAACATTATGCCCCGCAGTGCTGAGAGTGCAGCACCCCACACTCCTGGCTGCTGTGTGCTGAGGGTAGCCACGTGCTGATCCCATTCAGCTCTGGGGACATATGGCACAATGGAGCCACGAGGCTGCTGAGGGCAACATCCCAATCCTGGCACTACCACGAGTGAACAAAGCCAGGGCCAACCAGTGGAGCCCCTACAAGGGGTACCCAATCCAGCACTCCTGAAGGGAACACAGAACGGTCTATCTATTAAATTGAATGAGAAAAGAGGTGACAACAGCAAGTCGCCGTGGATGTCAGCAATGAAAAGAAATATTGCAAGAGGCCATAGTACTATGTCTGACTGAGCATCCAGGTCTCCTCTGCTTAATCACTGCCACATACACAAGGAAGAACATTTCTACCTGTAAGTTTGGCCAGCCTAAAGCTGCCAGGGAAGGGGAATGGTGAAGGCAGAGCCAGCAAACGCTGCCCAGAGACAGCAACAGGCACAGGGCTCAGCAGGACGGCACCCAAGGAGCAGGGCAAAGGGGTGCCAGGCAGCGAGCCAGCTTCCACAGGGGCACAGCCTCAGTGCCTCCACAGTAACGCACGGGGCATGGGAAACAGGCACAGGGAGGCACAACTTTTAGCGCAATCTCGGGGCCGGGATATCCCGGACTACAGCGAGACGAGGTGGGACGGCTCGGGAGCCCCGCAGGCTCTGCAGGAGGGAGGTGGGAGGGCCTCTGTGTTAGGGAAGGCCCGGCCCGCACGGAGCCGGGCAGCGGCGAAGGGAGGGCCGGGAATCTCCGAGCGAGAGCCGGGAGAGGCCGACGCGGGAGACGTGTCAGCAGCGCTGCGTCCCGCGGCTCTCACGGGGGGGGGTCCCGCCGCCGGACCAGTGACACGGGCTCCGCCCGCCTCCTCGGCCCCGCAAGCGGCGGGACGCCGGAAAGCCGCGGAGTCACCACAGGCGGCGGCGGGGCTCAGGAGGAACCGCGGCGGGACCCCGCGGAGCGCAGGCCGGGCCCGGGATCCGTGCCGCCCGCAGCCTGCCATGCGCGCGCCCGCCCCGCCCCGCCCCCGCGTGGCCCAATGAGAGAGCGAGAGGCGGAGATGGACAGCAGCGGCGGCCAATAGAGACAGGGAGTGGGCGCGGCGGGCGGCAGCGGGGAGCGGTGCGTGGGAAGGCTCTGGAAGGCCGCGCGGGGGAGGGGCGGCGGGCCGGGCCGTACCTGAAGAAGAGCGTCCGGTACATCTGGTGCGCCTCGTAGTAGTCGCCCTTCTCGACGCTGGCGCGCAGCTTGCCCTCCACGCGCTGCACGCCGCCGCGGTTCCTGCCGCCGCCCTTGGCCGCTTCCTGCTCCGCCGCCATAATCGCCGCCGCCATCGACGCGGAGGAGCGCGGAGGGGGGGAGGGAAGGAAGGAGGACGGGCGGGAGGCGGGCGCAGACGCGCGCAGCCCCGGAGCGACGTCGCGCCTCACCGCCCGGCTTCCGCCCGGCGCGACGGCGGCCCGCGAGGCTCAGGAGCGCGGCTGCGCGGAGTCACGTGGTGCGCGGGGGCGGGGCCGTGCGGAGGAATGGCAGCCGGCGGCGCTCCGCCCCCAGCCCGCAGAGCTTCGGCCGGAGCATCGGGGCGTCGGTGCTGCAGCACCGCTGCTCCAAAGCCGGGCTTTGAGAGGAAGAGGGGGGCGTTAATTATTTAAAGAGATCACCGAAGATACAGAAGAAAAAAAAACAAAACCAAAGCTTTATTTTGTTTCAAATATTACATGCACTTTGAAAAAATTAAAACTCTTTATTTAAACATTTCATAGCATCTCGTCAGTTTGGAGGCAGCGAAGAACAGACGATTTGAAAAGCATTTACAAAAATACATTGCACAAAGTCCTATCTCGCTTCTTTAAAAAATAAGTTAGTGTTATTCAAAATACTCCCACTACCCAATTCCAATTTATACAGGATAATTCTAATTTAAATATGTAACATATTAAAACACCTGTACAGACAATGCAGCTCCTCTGCATCGGCCGTGGGCTCCGGCTCAAGGAAGAGTTCTCCATGCAGAGACTGTGTCGAAACATTGGAGGACTGTTGTGCAACATACAGAACTCGATTCAGAAAACCAGTCAGCAGCTCCATGTGTTAACAGTTCACAGGTCATAAAATGCATGGGAACAGCAAGATAAAAGTTCTGCACACCAAGTGCACGTAGGAGTCTTTTCTGAAAAGGATCTTTAAAAGTAGTGATGCTAAAGGGGGCTCCCAGAGCAGCCTCAGCTCGTGCTGTGTGACAAAGCTTGGGGCTGATCCAATGCATGCCCACATCCTGGATACCATTACTTTGTACTGATGAGACTTCACAGCCCCATTTTCCCTGTGCTGCATTATTGTAGTACGACATTTACCAACCATAAGATGTAAGGAATTATTGTCCCAAGAAGAGAATTTCTGAGGAGTTAAGACAGCTCTTCTCTAGGGTTAAGTTCCAAATCTGCCTCGATGTACTAAGTGAGAAGAGCTGACAAAACTGTTAAACTGCTTAGTAAACATTCACATACAGCAATTAAACAAGCTCATCAAGTTGCCATGGTAAAAACCCTTAAAATAACTTGAAGTTATCCCTGAATTTTAAAGCAACCCATGGCCACAAGTTACAGTAAAGCATTCTCAGTCGCTGGTGTTAAATTAATTTTGGTTGTGTTAACTTTCCCTGACAGCAATATTTATTATAGTCAACATTTATTGAAGAAGCCCTTTAGGATCCCCCAGCAGGTCAAAACAAAGTCAACTGAAGGACACCTGTAGCCACAGGCTGTTTAAACTCCATGACATTATTTGGCTTGCAGTGCTAAGCTAACAAATATGCAGTTGAGTCCTGAATTAAAAGAAAAAAATCCTAGTTGCAGAAAGTGGTTTATTCTTTTAAAAAAAAACAAGCAAAAAACACATACATTCATTTGTAATAAAATAGGTATCACCTGATTGCTAACTGGGCTTTATGAACCAGAGTCGTTTGCATGCATTACTTCTCTCAGCATGGACACAAAAATATAAAGCTAACTGGCAATTACAAACTGAGCATTAGAGCAAATGAGTTTTATTTTATACAGTTCTGCTGACAGTCTTCTGCCTTCATCAGAGGATTGGTAACTCTGTAGGATATATCTTGCATCCTCGTCCTTTAAAGATTCCAGTGTTGTAGGCTGTCCGGTATATACAGATTGGAAACAAAATGTACAACTAAGCAACCCAAGCTGTAGTGTAGGGGATTATTCAGCAGGTTTCCCATGCACTCTGAACCGATAAAGACAGGTATACTCTGCATGTCCCCAATTAGAAAGAATCCTCAGTTCCACTATCTGGAATACGTTTTCACTTTTCTCCTGGAGAAAGAAAGAGCAAACACACAAACCAGAGTCAGCTCTCTAGTATAAACAGGCACAACCAAAGTTGCATTCTCAACCAAACTTGCTTTCTGCAACTCTTATTAGTAATTAAGTTATGGCTTGGGAACCTTTTACCACTTTGAACAGAACTTTCCTACTTTGTTTGCTCCTTGCTTCTTAAGGGAGCAGAATAAGTGTGAAGCTGATTCTTCATAAGTTTATCTTCACACCAGTTGTGTCCAGATGGCAAAAACATTCCCTCTCATCTCTTTAGATGATGGGTTTTGATGCAGATAGAGAAATACTTCCTACATCTGTTTTTACATTGCCCAACAGGGAATGCAGCCCTTTTCTTCACAGGTCACCGAGTACTGACACAGAAAATGAGTCTCTCCTGACACTTTAAATCCTATCAGACTTACCACTGTAAACATCTGCAGCGGCTCCCCTTCTTGGTCATAGACATACTGCCCCAGAAATGTGCCTTCCTCTTGATATTCATCATCTAAGCCCTGTAACAATGAGATAAAGATTTGTTTAAGTATGGAAACTGTTGAAGCATATTTACGTAACTGAGGATCAACAAGTAGCATCCAGAAATCTACCATGCAAGGATTAGAATGTTTTTCCCATGCAGCTCAGTGCTTGCTCAGACAAGCTGTACATTCTAGTTTCTGCTATGTTTGACTGTGAAAACATACAAACTCCTTAATTTTTATAGCAGGAATTAAGGAGCTAATTTACTACTATTGCACTGTAAAATATGAACTGCTCATAACAAACAGAATTGCTAAATATCCCTCCAAACTACTTTTAGCACTAATCTAGATCCTGAAGCTCATCAAAAATACGAACAATTCTAACAAAGACTGAAAAAAGTTTCTCTCCTTAGCTGTTTTCCCTCATTATTTTTCAAGATATACAACAAATACTCTTTATAAACACCAACAATTTAAAACTCGAGACTTACATATACTGCAAACTTCCTAGGAGCACTGGTGATATTTCCTGATGGTGAAAGTGTTTTTGGTATGTGTTCCAATGAGAAGGCAGTAGGATAGATCTTCATGGAAAGTCTAACTACCAGATATCCCTCCGATCCCTTGAAAGCCCAGCAGTTTCCTGGATACATGTCCGGCTGAACAGGTTTCAGGGCAAGTAGACAGCAAGGAATGGAAAGAACAGGACAAGAACAAACATTTTTTGCATTTTGTTTTTGCAATGAATTCTGAATTACTAGTCTTAAAATGATAATAAGTGGCAGAACAAGTTATTCAGTAACCAGTAAGATACACAATAACTCTACTCCTAATCACAAATCCAATCCTGCCTCCAAAGACCAAACATGAAATGATACTTTGTGTTAGAAGGACTATACAATAAAATAGAAGAACTGGGTTGCACAGTTTTAATTGTATTCTTCACAAAGGCAGCAGATCCACCTGAACTATCAGCTCTCTTGGAGACTGCTTTCTAACAGGAACCCTCCCAGTGCTCACATTTTGCAGAAATTCAGTACAGCAGCCAAGCCTGCTATGAGAGCCTTAGTTTTGTTAAGAAGGGCCTTAAGCAATGCCAAGGACCTTCAAGAATAATCACACTCCCAGAACAAAGTTCAAAGTACCCCATCCCAGAGATGTGTATCAGAAAAAACACTCAGCACCCAAGAACCACCCCAGGATACTCAACACAAAGCTGAACTTGTTTACTTAACTTTTAATTACCTGAATAACTACTCTGGGAGACTGAGAGAAGTACCACAGAGGAATTCCAAAGAGGCTAATTAACGCTGTTTTTGTCTCATAGGTTTCAGAACAGCGAGTACTCAAAATGCTGCCACCTTAAAAAAGATAAAATCAGGTTAGCGGAAGTAATTTTTCATTCTTTCCTGAAGGCTTTATTCCCCCCTCCCAAAAAAAAACCAACAGGAACTCAATCAAATATTAAAGGTATTGTTAATCTCTAATAATTTTCTAACTTTCCAAAGCTGTGCTTCTATCAAATACAATGTTATTTTAAATAAACATTAAAGATTTCTCACTTCAGAAGACTGAAAGATTGTACACTTTCCATAGTAAATTCAGTGATGTTCAGTCACTTCACACATATAGATCTGTGGTTCTCAACTATCCAGTTACACACACATTCAGAAGATCTATTTTTATTAGAACTATATTATTTTCCCTAATATTATAGTATTTATTCTGTTTACCTCCAGATTCTAAGGCAAAATCCACCATACCAGTCTTGTCTTGAGAGTACAGCTTCAACGCATTGTTTACGATGATCTGTGCTTGCTACGGGTGGACACAGAATAGAAAGGAAAAACAATATTAAGTGACAAGAGCTGATATTCACACGTCAAGTGGCAAACATCCTTCTGAGATGCTGTACTCTATCACTAATTTTTGAAAGCTTCAGCCAACATAAAGTTTGTTTCTAAATACTTGACTGAATGACTCAAAACAAATTCATACTACATCTTGCCTGATGTTTTTTTCAGAATTGGAATTCCCTATCCTTCACCCATCTGCCCACATCATTTGGGAATTCTTCTGTACTCAAGATAGCAGACTTTTTTGGGAAAAATAAAGCACATTCAGAGCAGACAACATAACTGCTGTAAGAGCACAGTCATTTTCCATAGTTCTGCCCATTTCAATTAATCTTCCAGGCACCTCTTAAAGTCATTAACATTTACGCAGACAGTTGTGTTCCACTAAATGCATGTGGAGGACAATTTTATTGAACTTCTTAGCACTTCAGCTGACTCACTGCTTCTGTGATTCCGGAAATCCCTGCATTATTCACAGCACTTGTTACTACTTCAGATGTAATTCTTTGGTTTGTTACAGCCATCTGCAGAGTAATATTCTTGAGAATTTGCAACTCCAGATCCTGCAGCAAAGTTTGCAGATCACTTCTGGTCACAAAATTGGATGTAAGCCACTGGAGAAGCGATTCAGGAAAGTCCTTGTGCTGATCACCAAAAACCATCATCTTGACAGATTCTTTAACCTGGGCATCTACCTATTTACCAACAATTACAATAGAAATGATTAGTATTACTTAATGGTTTATGAAGACCATCTAGTAGGCACATATGAAAGTCAATACATCCTTCCAGTACTACAGAGAAACCTAGCCTTTGCATGTGTTTTAACTAGTGACTTACACTAGGGTAACAGAAAGGCAATTATGCAGAAGACATGGATGAACAGGATGCTTCACTGATTTGGTGAGGAGCTAACAAAGTCCTGCTAATGAAGGGCTTTATGTTAGGAAGTCTGACTGATATTTCAGAACAGAAGAGTTGACTGCAACAGTACAAAGGGACTGTGGCAACTTTAAGGGGAGCAGTATACTTATCAGGCCTAAGTAAGCAAGTCACTTAAGTGACTGTTCACCTATGGCATACTTTGATTTCATACACATTGATAAAATATCTCGTGATAGCACTGGAATATCAACTTGGACAAAATAAGAACTTAAAGACTGCTGCATTTTATTGACTACATTCAAATTGAACCTTACAGAAGTTTAAAAAAATAAAGCATGATTTTTAACATCAGTTTCAGATGACAAACCTAGCTATCGCTTATACATGAGTTCCTTTTCCATATTTGCATGAGTTGGCATAATATGTCAGCTATAACAGCAAAGTACAGTACATTCAAATGATACTGCATTATCTCAAATGCAAATGAAGCTGCCATTGTGAAAAACAAACCACAAGCTCATCTAGTAAGGTGCTACCCAATAATGGAAAAATCGTAGTACCACTCCATGAAGCACTACTGGTTTTTAAGATGAATAATATTCCTATATCACTTTTGCAGTGCCTTTCAAAAAGTCTGCGAACAAAATCTAGTCTGAATTTTCCTAGGATGGTTACCAGAACTTACTTTTTCATGAATGACATCTATTTTCTCACAACTTGTCTTCATACTTTCTCCAGTTAATAGCTCTGATTTCACTTGAGACAACTCAAGCTCCAGCTTTTTAACTCTGGATAAGAGTTGATTATGTTCATCACCATCTCTGACAAAAACAAATAGTCAAAAATTAGGAAACAATTAGTTTCAATCATTCCATCAAATTCTAAAGGCATGAGAATATATTTGTCTAAATACGAAGTGCTTTCCTAGTTCAGTTATCCATTGAGATAGACATCATAAGCTTGCAGTTCCTTGAAGGCTTTCAGACCTTTAGGTTGAAGATAATGGAAGTAAAATATTTCAAAGTACTGAACAAATCCAGAAGCAATGACTTTCAGAACATCATCTCACTGACAACTTAGTAATTCAGACAAATACAGTTTTCTGGTTTGACAGACCAGCCAAGCTTTACTTGCTTGAGTTGGCCACTGATTAGAGCAAGTTTCAAGTTACCTTAACACCTGTCTATGAAATTACTGCTTTCAGCTGAGCCTGTAAGCACAGATTAATCAACTACTACTCATCAGCACTCAGCATTAGCCAACATTCCAAAGCTATTTCAATTAAATGTAAAAGTAAGAATTCACAAAGTGTTTTCTCTTCCCAACAGGAAACTACTTAACGAAATTCTGTGGGCTTTTTTCCTGACAAACCAAAACCATAGCTGAAAGCTAGAGTTGATAAGATTAAAAAAAATTAAAAATATAAGATGCATCAAAAGCAACCACTGTATACTAAGCAGTTTGAGGAGGAAATCTTATGTGTCTGTAAAAGCACAAGAAGTCTTTCACAACTAATAACTGATAGCTGTCTTTTAAAAAAGCCCATTAGTTAGCTTCAAGGCTAAACAAAAAAATTAAGTGCTCATACCTTACTGTTTTTGCTTTGGCTATTTCAAGTTCCTTCTGAATGTCCTAAAAACAAGAACAAAAGTTTAGTTTAACACAATAATGCAAGTGACAGACAAAAAAAATCGAGTGAAAAAGTGAGACATTCTAGCACCACCTATATGAGGCTGTGTTCCTACTTTACTTATATTCGTGCCTCTGTATAGTAAGATTGTATTTCAAACAGCACCCACCTTCCTGGGCAATTTTTAACCTTTGAACTGAAAACACTGCCAAGAATGGAGAAAAGAAAAAACACTAGCAGTGAGACTGAAACAAATGTTCAAAACTAGGGTAAAGTAAACTAAGTTAGAGGACAGAAGAAAATAAGTAGTTTGTTGCCTATTTCATCAGAACATTACTATTATATCTATATTTTCTAAAGTTAGAAAAGCTAACTTTCATACCTTAAATTCAGCAGAGAGTTTTCTAAGAAGATCTTCCAACGTTATGATGCGCAAGTTGTGCTCTTGATGTAAAGCCAGGAAGTCAGTCTTAAAAACAGGAAAGAAAAAAGCAGCATGCTTTGAGTACAAAGTACTTGGCTAAAATGGTGTTTCTTTCATTCTGTGACTGTAACTTTCAAGAATGCTTAAATAATGACAGCATAAGTCAATTCCACACCAGGAGAATCCTAAGAAGTCACATCACTAATCAACAGCATTAATAAAACAGTGCTTTGAGCAGTCTCAGAAACTGTCAGTAATTGACTTATCATTACCTTTTCCTCCAGTCTCTTATCTTTAAGATGTTGATCCATCACATTTCTTATTAGCTTCAAGATTTCATTTCTGTCACCCATCTGGGCAACCTGATCTTGAAGATTATGGAGTAGAAGCAGCACTTTGCTGTATTCTTCATCATGATGATGGCATCTGTCAGACACGAAGGCCATCTGCTTTTCCAGCTCATTTATACGAGCAGAATCAAATATATTTATGGTATCCTAAGGTATAAAGATTTGTTTAACATAGAAAAATAAATTTTATTACTCTTGGGTGTGAAGTGGTTATTGCAAAATTCCAAAGACAGGGGAGTTAAGAGGACTTAAGAGAAAGTTCTTGACTAGACTGTTCTCCCTTACCTTTGGAGGCTGTACAGAATGAGAAGAATCAGGTTGTGGACCAGGAACATAAATAGAGTCATCTGTGCTCTGGACTTTATCAATTCTTGTCTGGTTCAACAGAGGCAACAGTGCAACGAAGCTGTCAAATCCCCAGAACCATAAACCTTCAGTGAGAAAAAAAGCAAAAAAGGGAGTTCAATCTACAAATTATGTTCCTATTTAAGGACACAGATTACCTTATGTTTTGCCACACAGTAAACACTACTCCAGCCTGAAGAGTTATCTACATGAGGCAATTTCAAAACTGTTAAGTCAAGTACCCAAAAGCATTAGGCAACGTAAATCAGTACCACTTACAGGTGATTTCTGCTTATATATGATACATTCTTAATCTTATACTACTGCTCCCTGGAACACAGATCTCATCTGTTGAATATGACAGGCCATACTCACTGACAATTTTTACCTTATTGGAAAATATCTTGCCTTATACCCTATTTACTACAAACCACATTGCACGATGTCTAAGAGAAGTTGGAGGAAACTTATGCTTCCATGAAAACACAGAATTTGACAAAGATTATACTTATTTCTGCAATATTTTAATGACAAGAAACAGCATTTTTACACAGCATAACTTCTTGCTTTCTTATTCTCCATACAGCTCCTCACGTTTCTGAAAGTTTTTTTGAAGATATAAAAAGACACGAAAATGCTTTTCAAAAAATAGCTCAATATCTTCAGTAAATACTTTAAATAGGAGTTTCTTTCAAAGATGACAACTGGCCTGGAACATTGCCAGCTAATCTGTCTAAGGTAGTGGTATTTCAAGCAACTTAAGTATGGAGATTAAGTATGGAGAAAAAGAATGCTTTGGGATGCACAAATAAAAAACCATAAACACACTTTCACAGAGCTTTTATGCAGATTGACAATGAAAAGCCTACTCTTTATGAGCTCAATGCTGCTCCTATGAAAGGGAATAAACATACTTGAGTGTTTTTACAATTACTTGCTATGTCTAAAAAGCTCTATGAAATTAAACTTTCATGAAACAAGAGCCCGCTGACTCACCAGTACTTTTAAAAAGTATTCACAAACTGTTCACAAACCAAAACTCAGCCTTTTTAGCTCCTACATCTTCACCATGAACCCACAGCCCAATTAGAACAACTTCCTTGGCAAAGCAGTGGTAAGCATACACTGATTGGTATGAAATCTGTACAATCCACATACCTAGTAGAAACAGCAGTGGAATGAGAAACAACAACAGCCTGGAAACCTTTGGAAGGCATCTAGAGAAAGAGAAGAAAGTTTGCAAGAAATAATATTATCATATTTCACCTGATAACTGGGAACAGAACTTGCTCAGAAAAGTATTTATAATTGATACATACTTTCTAAGAATAAACACCTTCAGCAAAGACATCAGAGTATAAAGTTGATTCCAACCAGCTCTAAGCAACCTGAAGATGCCACAAGCTGCTCTCCCTGGAAGAGAGAAGAGGTGACATTACTGCACCACATGTTCAAGGAAACCAAGCAGAGGGACATGCAACTGTGGCCTCGGGTACTTTGCAGAGCAGAGAAATGGATGAGCACAAGCAACACACAGGTTAGTAACATCTAGATGTATCTCACAGTATGACAGCACTATAACCTCAGCTACTCAAAAAGAATAACAACCATGCAAAGACATTAAATCTCAGTGGTTACAACAATGCCATCTTCCTGAAAATTCAGCAAGAAACGTTGAGTCCAAGTTCTCATACTAAAGACCTCAGCATGTCTGAAGAAATGCACATATTAGCAGAATGAGTTCACTGAGAGGAATGCCATGGCAGGAAGCAAATACCAAACCAAACACACCCCATTCTTTTTGACACCCCTTATCTGGGCTGTTAACACGCTCAGTTACACACAAGCAGACCAGTTAGTGTCCCACTACATCTGTGAGCAGAAGCATACTCTCTCACTACGCATGCTTTGGCCAGTAAAGCACAGCAGCTTGTGCACTCAACTTATGCAAGCTCCAGAGTAAGCACAGCAGAATTAGTGTAAGCCATCTACTGCAAACTTCCTATCTGTCAAGAAGGGACAGGCAACACACAGACATACACACACAAATCAGGATAGTAACCTGGGGAAAGAATGGCCAGCCAAAGTAGAGACAACACCTTCTGGGACACAAACCATCCAGCTGCTCCCACTGTTCGCAACACGTGCAGCACAAAGTAACCTAGATTATAACAAATTAACTATGTGGCAACATACAAATAAGGTTCTTCACAATACATACAGAAGAAAAGCCTCCATCCCCTGACCATTATGTGCTCTGCACAGTATTAAACCATGCCTTTCAGTAATCTACAGACTTGTTTTCTCAGTATTTAGAAGCAAAATAAACCACCAATAAATATGAATTTAAGTAAAAGCAAGACAATTTAGAAACAGAATTCTCTTGTACAGCAACAGGTGTAATGGACAACAACCTCTGTGTAGTAAGAAAGCCACTTCCTTCTTCACAACAGCCAAAGTTCACATTTTGTAGCATGGCATTTAGATAAACAAGCCAAGTGTAACGGATAATGGAAAAAAATTATTCCCATAAAACTATGCTTTAAGTACATTAATTTTATATGCATCTTTCTTGTTCTAGATTTTAGACCAAGTTTACTATCCACAGTCATGTTTAAAAATAGGAAACAAGTGAAGTTTAAAATTCTAGAGAAAAAAATTGATAATGATACCAATATGTACTGATAACCAGACATTCACTACTGAATGCAGGATGCAAGCAATACAATGTCAATTTTGAGTCTCTGAAAGCAAAAGTCAAATGCAGCATGCTAAAACAAAATGCAGTAACTGAAACTCCCCAGAAGCCAGCAGTTACTGTATCTACAGCTAGGGCTGCTCGCTCTACGGAACAAACTACGTAATACCAACTTAGAAAATAATCCTACACTTTTAGATTAGCATCTATGTCTGGGTTAATCTGAGGGATTATAGGTATACCAACCCAATATTTTGCAAAGCATTTAGGTGAATGAAGTGTCTCAAATCATTTTCCTTTGCTGAACAAAGAGCATTCAAACAGATTCTTGATGCCTCTGCCATTCAAGCTAGGGAACGCTCATCTCACAGGGAAGATTCTATTACTATAAAAGATTCCTGCAAAAATTGACTATCACTAGAACAAAAATAAAATGTTAAAAACCCTTTATTCAAATCATCTGTATATCAATACCTTGTATCTTGCTTTTATTTAAAGGCAGCTCTCCACCCTATCGAGAGTATGAACTTCCCCAAAGCACAATAAGCTAACAATCTGAATTGCTTTCTCAAACAAGCTGTATGCCTTCATCACACTTCATTTTAACTACATAGGCAGCCTACCAAGCCTGTACAAAAGCCAGTATCAGCACAATAAGTCAAAATGAAAAAGATGTTAAGCAAATTGATTTCCTCAACGCTGTACATTTTCGTCTACTCAATGGATAAAGATAAAAACAAGACAATATGAATGATTTAACAGATTGATGCAAAATAAAAGCAAAATAAAAAAGGTCCGAGTCAACCTGCATAAGAAAAGATGTGCGAAATGGTCCTTGCTACCCTTTTAGCCCTGGAGGATTGCATGTGCTCTGTGGTGTGTATTTCAAGTTGTTTCTTCCCCTTACAGTCATCACCTGTTGATTATGGTAACAGATGATTAATGGGACAAAGCCAGGATCAAATCAAGAACGTTACAAGACAATGTGAACAAGACTACTTCATATTAACAGTTACCAAGCTAAAAAACATCAAGCAAATTCCAACAGGCTAAAACTTGTCTTGAGCAATGGTACAGAATGCCAGGGAATCACTTTTCTGCCCTCTGCAATTAAACTAGAAAATAAGCATTTACTCTGAAGCTTCCACAGAGGCATGAAGCACAAACTGCTATTATAGCAACAATAGCATACCAAGCATAACGTACAGCCCAAGGCTAAAGGCAACATAAATGGTTATACTTACATATTGATTCCTCATTTACACCAAGATGGCTATCCTCTCTGTAAAACTCCTTTATATTCATGCTTCCACAGTAATCTGAGTGAGCTGCAATATATCCAGAAAGGATAAACAGAATATAAATTCTCAACCTCAAAGCCTTTCCTATCACTGGACTTGAAACAAACTCACTTGGCTTGCTATTAGAAGCCAGGTACCTGAAGGAAACCTGAAAAATGATCCTGGAAGAAGCCTACCTTGTGTAATTCTGCTTTTTCTTTAAATAAAAAGGGGCATTTTTGTTTAAAAAAAAAGTTCTCTTTTCAGATAGTAAAGTTAGTTTTAAAAAAAACCCAAGTACCAATCCCTGAATCCCTATTCCTGTCAGCCTGTCAGATGAGCCACATCCTTGTGCCGTTCCAACAGAAAAGTAACTGAGAAGAGAGCACTTACAAGTTATAAAGCACTAAGGTAGAAAGGACCAGACTGGACATCAAAAAAAGTTTCATACAATCACAAAAACTCAATTACTTCCTGCTTACAGCATTTAATTTCACTCAGAAAGCATATGATATGGAAGAAAAAACGAAGAGGAATTGAACTTTGTCAAGGAAAACAAGATGTGCAGAGCAACAACTGCACTTTGTGAGACAGATATAACAAAGCTCTGAGTATGCAGTGGACTGAAGGCCAAGAAGAAAAAAGTTCAGAGTTCACACTGTGACACAGAACAGCTCTGAAAAGCAACTTGTCTTTTCCTAGTAAAAAAAAAAATAGGAAATCAACACACGGATCTTAACTGTAACAGAGATTTTTCTCACAGATCCAGATATTGATATTTTGAAAACAGAAGAAAAATATGCAAAGTGTAGCACAAGTGAGAGAATTAAAAAAAATAATAAAAGATAGAAAAACAGGAGCCAGCCAGGACTATAGATAAACACCATAGTGCCATAGAAGAAGTCCGTAAGAAAAACAAAGAACAAAAAACACACACACTGGTTTTGTGTGGAAACCAAGAAAGACAACTGAAAAGGTACCTTTAGATTCATAACTCTGCTTCACCAAAACCATTTGAAATAGTTGCACTAACAGTGATGCAAGAGATGCTGCAGTATGTTTGACCAATCGCAGAATCTTACTCATGTAGAAATAGGTGCCTCCTATTGAAAAAGAAGTGTGAACACAAGTTATTTACCTGCAAAAAGGTGCACCTCTACTCGCCAGTGAGCATTAGCTTGCAGAAAAGTGAGAACTAAGCATCAAAAGCTTTAGTTTAGCCAGGAGTATGAAAGTTCAGTAAGCCTGAATCAAGAAGTCTAGATGCATTAGCTATTACAGGCAAATGTTTTTGCATCAACTATGCAACCTGTAAGAAATGCCAAGGTATTTGTCTTGAAGGCAAGAGTACCTTTTCTTAGTGAGAATTAAAAACTCCAATGAATAGCAACAAAATTCTTGCTTACATAACTAAAGGTTTCTGATACTGATTTTGTGAGGTCAAAACGCCAAAAAATTCTTGTTTGAAAGGAAGATAACTTTTCATCTTCTCCTCCCCTTTACACTGGAAGAAGAAAGTTACTGCAGTGGTCTGTCTCAAGTGCTTTAGAGATGCTTCTCCTTTAGAGCAGCAGGGATGAAGCCCTCCATGCTGCTGCTTTCTTAGAAACAGCCACACTTCAGAAGCCTGCTATGATTTTGGGCTCCTTGATCCCAGCACTCATTTAACCTAAACATCAGATTCGAGTTCAGGAGAACATATGAAGATGAGTTCATTTTTAAGATTCTCCCCAGTGAATACAAACTCTGGAACACAGAACAGCTTTTATACCGTGTTGCTAAGCAGCTCATTATGTCAAGACAACAGAATTCCTACCTATGCCACACAATTTCCAAAAAGGAAAACTTGCCTTAAATATTTAAAGTTGCACCACACAGTCCAAAATCGAAAGATTTATAGCTAACTGGAAATATACATCATTCAAGAATAACACATCTACAGAGTCCTAAAAGTGGGTTTTTTTTCCCCCCCCTTCAATTTCAGGCCACTAAAGAAACACCTAGATTTCAGGCCACTAAAGAAACAGTGATTACTGAGGACTACCAAGCATCAAGAAGCTCAGGATGCTATGCAAGAGGCAGGCAGCCAAGACATGAGGCCAACTCTGCAGAGAGTGGAGATCGTCTTGGAAAGGCAGAACATTTACTGAAGATTTAGTTCCACGTTTCAGGAATGTAGGCACTACAAGTCAACTTGAAAACAGTTTTACCATTAGGAGCTGAACCTCAACCACTACAAAAATTGAACTCCAAAATAAACACTGGAAGGTTACATGAGAAGAAAGAGTTCTTTCTCAGAAATTCCCTGGGCAACAGAAGCACTGCTGAAATAATGGTTCTGTTCCATCTTGAAAATTCAAATCACATAATTCAGACCACATTGAAAAAGTTCCTATCTGAAAATCCATGGACAGACAAATGTAGGTCCAATGACAGATCAAGAGACGCCTAAACACCTGTGCTGGATGAACAGCCCATCTTGTTCTGTATCAGTTTAAACATGTAATCTATTAGGATACTAGGAGGTTCATCTGAGATGTTAAAGGTATTTCATAAAACAAATCACAAGAATTTCATTATTAATAGATATAACAGGGTAGGAAAGGTACTTAATTAGCACTATGTAAAAATGTATCAACTAAGCCACATACTGTTCTGCTACTCAGGGAAAGCACAAGAGAAAGTTACTTACTAGATGCATGTTTCTGGCTCCTGTCCCTAGAGTAAATCCTGGAAGATGGCCCAGAAGAAGCAGAGTACGCTGTAAGAACCTCCTTCCGTTCAGAAAGCATGCTGCAGTCACTGCATGTGTACCCATTTATCATTGTAGTCTGCGTTTCTGCTGTTGCTATATCACCATTTCTCTGCAGGAGCGTGGCATCGCTACCTAGCAAACCAGGAGCAGAACATTCAGTGCAAGAATTATTAACATCACTAGTTACCATTAAACAGAACTCATAGAGAAGCAAAAGAAAGGTGTAGTTACCTTTAGGGTCACCATCATCATCAAGACCTTCAAAGAAGAAAGAAAAAAAATTTGTTCACAAAGATAAGGAAAAGCCCCATGAACAATTATGATGTGTGATGTGAACTCAAAGCTGAGGTCCTGCTAACTTTAAAACTGCAAAGAAAAGTCACTTGAAGATCTAACATTTTTCAGTCCATCACATGAGAAGATCCATATATCCGTATCCTAACAGTTTAGGAGAAGTGTCCTGTCACAGAAGCAGTCAAGTATGGATGACAATTATACTTTCTCTTAGCTCCCATTTCACTTCAAAGCAGCTAATTACAAACTTACACTGTTTTTCTTGCTTAGTAACCACTTTTCAATCTGGATCTAAAAGATATAGTGCTATTACAGACAAGTAATCCAAATCTTACCATGCTTTCTACTAAAATTGAAACAATTCTTTGCATTCTCACTCTGGGGCAGTCACAAATGTTCTGACTGGAAACAAGCAGCCTGAACTGGGTGCTATAGTAAGTTGCTGATCTTCTAGAGGTTGACTCCAGAAAAGGATGCTTGTTCATACTTAGGAAAAACTATTAATCAGTCATAGGCAAAAACCCCCCAGGAAATCTTGAGGTATCACCAACTTCAAACTTTCAGGTTAGGGTACTTTACGTTCAAACACATTTCCACCTGTATCAAACAAATATGCTTTTCCTTTGGTTTTTCAAAAGAAACGTCACAAACTTACATGTTTATTCTACCAACACTTTGAAGCAATAATGACAGAAAAACAGTTTCACTTTGTGACATGAACTATTTTGACTATGCTAGCATAACCAAGTTCACACAATGTAGCGTGAATTTCCAGTAGGCATCTTAGCAAAGCAGACACCCACAGTAAAAGTAGAAGTACATGCAGGGGGCATGATGGGAAAATGGGCGAGCAAGAGAGGGAAGATGTGAAAATGTTCACACACAAACTGTAAGCAGTTTTGACAGTCTGATATGACCAAAAGCATTCATGACCTACCCCAGAAATGATCAACTTCTGTCTGCTCTCGAATCGAAGACTCATCCAGCACAGTGGATACCATCGACGTATCGCTGGCACGGCTGAGAAAACTGCTTTGGTTAAAAATGGGAGAGCTGGACAGATTTTTCCTCGGCATGTCTCTCACACTGCCAGACTGTTTGTTTATGCTTTTGCGCTGCTTCATCATACTAGAAAACAAAGCAATGAGAAAACAAAGAGATACAGCACTAACAGATACAAGTTTCTGTTTTTCACTTTTAGAAAAATTAATAAAAAGACAAGCTTTTTCAACACTGATGTAACTGGGCAGCCACAATTCAGAGAAAGTTCTTACTTCTATGCTCCTACAGTTTTACAAAGAATTCATTGTAAACTATACACTCTAAGTTATGATATTAAGCACTGAGAACAAGAAATGAAACAGCAAGTAATCCATTTCCTCTTTATCATGTTCAGACAGAAATTCTCAAGACTGCAACCAAGAAATTAACTTGTGAGGATAGAAAATGCTTACTTAGAAGACTGTTCCCTGAAAGTCACGTTCCTGGTGTAAGAGCTGTCATGAAGGATATCATTTCGGGCACTATCTGGTTTATTAACTCCTGCAGCAGCTAACCGTAAACTACGCCGTGACATCCTTGGTGAATCAAACACTGGATCTATTTTGTGTTCAATCTCAAAATCCAAAGCATCTGAAGAATAACTTGAACTAAAACAAAATAAGAACAGGAAAGTTAGAATTCAAAAGAAAATCCCCCAAAAATGAGCATGCCCTTCAGGCTAGACTAAGTTTCAATTAAAAGCAGTTTATCTGGGGTTACGGAGCAAGTGCCACAGGACATGCAATATTACCCAGATAACAGGAGCACAAAGAGCAATTCCTATTGCAAGTTCAACAAACAGAAAGCAAACCACAGAAAGAAACAAATACCATGGAAACCATGTCTGCAGCTGAGGCAGAGCAAGCATTGTGCAGCCTCAGACATAGCACTTTCAGCACCAATTTAAGAGATGAAACCATTTATGACACAAAGCTGCTTTCCCATGCCTCGCTGCAAATAAAAAAAATCATGATGCATTTTATGTCACAAGACTTAATTTGTCTTTTTCTTATTTGATTTTTTTGCTTGCTGTTTTATCCCACAAAAGCAAATACATAAGTAAGCTTCATTCCAGTATCCCAGAAATCAAACCCACACCCATACACTTGATTCTTTCAGAAGCTTCATAAGAACTCACAATGAAGACAGAGCATGCAATAGCAAAGTAAGGCAAATACAAATAGATTAAGCAGAAAAATCAATAAGACATGCATTTACTGAAACAGAAGTTTAGCCTAAAGCAGAATACTTGTTCTTGCAATGAAAGGAAACATTCAGTTATGTAATGGAGCAGAGCTTGTCATTACAGGATGCTGTGTAGCAGAAGCTCAGGTCCTACAGCTGCTCAGCATGGTGAACCAAAGTATCACAACACAACTGCTCTAGGCCAGTGTTCCATTGGAGTCTGCTTCCTCAGGGATACAGAGCTGGCATAGCAGTTACTTTAATACTCCTAGGTTCCCTTTTATTTCCCCACCTGTCTCTCTCTCTTTTTTTTTTTTTCTTAAATCTCTCTCAAAAACAAGAGAAAAGAAAACTGAGAAGGTATGAAGCATTACCAAAGAAGCTCCTGCCCCCAAGAGCCCCTGGAATAAGCACATAAAAAAGAGCTCGATAGATTCTATTGTACAGTCTGAACTTGAAATGGATGCTCTCCAGCATACAAACAGCTGCTGCAAGTATTATTGCAAAAACAATGTTTTGAATGCAAAAAACTTTTCTTACAGTGTGAGAAAATCCCAGAACATTACAAAGTAATCATCTGATACGTAATGTATTATCTAGCATGCAAACAAATGAACGTGGGCAGTCCCAGCAGCAGCACTCCAAGCAGTGACGTAGCTCTGACAGGTGGGTGCTTTTGAAACAAGTTTCCTGACTTGCATGTAGGATACAACAGAGTTGGAGCACACAAATGGAACTTCTTCCACCTAAAAAGCCTAATCCAGCCAGCACACTGCAGGCAAACAGCTGGGTGCTCCAGCAGCAAGCAGGCATTCAGCCCACAGGACCAGACTGGTTTGTCTGAAATAACTCCTATTGCCCAGAGGTACTCAGACCTGGCAGCAGGCCCATGGCACCACCTGTTCCATCTCACTGATCTGCCCTGCCAGTGCTGCCCATACAGAGCACAACCTTGGGCAATGCAGGAGTCTCAAACACTGCTTCACATAAACCCGGCATGTTTCACTGCACAAGTTGTGATCAATCCTTCTCTGTATTTGGGGTAAAGGAAAATTGAAATAGACAGGAGCTTTCTCATGTGAAAACAGATTTAGTTGATATTTGGAAAGGCACAAAGTAACAATACATAGTGTTTTCAAAAATAATAAATGTAGGCTTGCATTCTGACAGAGGTGAAGTGAGAAGACAGGTTAAACGTGACCCTTCCTGCTGTCCATTCTGAAATCATCAGAGCCTCGATAGTTTACAGTTGGGTCCCCCCACAACACTTGTTTCAGAACTCATTTTGCTATTTACACTTGCCACTGTGCATTTGCTTATCCTCATCTGCCCCCAGCATTTCTTACAGATACTCAATTCACAAGAACACAAAGTACACAGGGCAAGCTGACAGCTGTAACCAGCTCAATTTGTTTCTGTTTGTGAACACTTGTTGTTATTAGGTATCTCAATGAGCACTGATAACAGTTTGGGTTGAATACCCAGCTTGGAGTTGGCCCACCACCTTAAACAAAAACCTGACAACAGAAAATCACTGTATCTTTTCCCCTAATCTAAAGAGAGCTTCCCCCATTTATGCAGAACACTACCTCTCCTCATGTTGAAAGAAAGTCTCCAAAGGCAGGACAGGATAGACATCTCTCAATTTCCCACCTCAGTTTCAAATTTTGGAAAGCTAGATCTTTTCCTTCCATAGAAGAAATTAAATTAAACAAATTAACAAGAAAAAAAAAACAGGCCTTTTATTCAGAGGACAGAAATGAACCTATACATTGATATTATTCCTACCAAATGTATATGGCTAGCCAAACAACTTACTAAAGGCAGGATGCAATTAGCCTATGCTCCTAGGTAACGTGTAACAGTGCTGGCTTCTGACAGCCAGCTCCCCTGGCTGCTGGCACACCTGCTGACCTCAGCAGCCTCACATCTATTCCCAGCTCCACAGCTGTGCCCTTGGTACCTCCTTCACATGATCTCCTAAAGAGTACCCACTCCAGTGGGTTAATTCCAAGTTATATGAAAACGATGCCTGCCAGTTTTAGCACATATAACCTTTTCTCTTGAGGGCATGAAATGTAATTTATTTTATAAGTACTCTTTGGAAAGAAGTGGGCAGTAACGTCCATGATTACTTAAGATTGTGATAAAAGAATGCAGTGCACCTAGGAGACCTAGAACCAAACAGACATCATGTGCACATAAACAGTACATGACCGTTCATATGAACTGTGAGGGGAGCATCACTTCATTAATTGATGGACACTACCTTGAGTTGTAGCTATGGCTTTGATCAGTCCCAGAACGTGTGTAAAAAAAATACAGTCTTCCACTGACCCACTTTTACAAAAAGATGTGATGTAACACAGTGACCCAAAAGTTAAGCCAAAATCTCATTATGTTTGGAAAGAGAGAAGTGCTAAAAGTAGCTGAGAGGTACAAAAAGGGCATCCCAGAAGATGGGTGACAAGGAGAGAGCAGCCTGAAGAGTGGGGAGGAAATTACGTGCTGACAGGTGAGTGAGATTCACAGGTCTGACCTGCAGCTCGAGGAGGATAGAGATTATTTAGTTACTTCAGTTCAGTGCTTTTCTGATTTGAGTTGGAAGATTAAAAGCACAAAGCAGAACCGCTACAGTTATGAATACAGAGCAATCACTGGGAGTATTAATAGACATCCTTTTAATAGGTTATAGCCAACTCTATTAATAGCTCTGTGCTAACTTCAATGAACTTTCCTGCAGAGCTACACACACAAGCAAGTTCCTTTAGAGAAACTCAGATTCTGTAAAGATCCAATTGCCAAAAGCAGAATGAATGTTATCAGATATAAAGTGAAGCCAACGTGGGCCATGCAGGCAGGGGAGGAGGAGCTTCAGCATGGAAACACTTGGGATTATCGGCTCTGCTGAATTCCACCTTACTTCAGATTATTCAAATATTAACAGACCCGGCTGCCAAAGAACGAGCCGAGCAGCACACAGTGAGACTGCAGCTCACCCGATGGACCCTGAAAGCAGGCTCTGCACCAAGCAGTTTCCCCCATTGTTTTACCATTTGGAACATCACAGAGTTCTCCTTGGGGAAGTTTTAGGGAGTACTGTCTGATCTTGTTTTTCAATTGACAGAAAATTTACAATGATGAAATTAATTTCAGTATAACTGTATCCACTTCATTAAGCCCATTTTGTCAGCTTAGCCAGCCCTAACATGTAACACAGCAAAATACAATGTCAGAAAGCTCCAGTAGATGTAACTCCCTCCCCCCCCCTCCACAAAAACTTCTCCACAATTCCTCAGTTTTGCAACACAACCATCTTTGTTCATGTAGGAAGTCAAACACTCCAGTTACCTTCTGCACAAGAACTACCATCAAATTAAACTGCACTCCAGATTTCTAACAGGACTTGCTCTGCACACTCCCTTCCTGGAAGCCAGCCATGCTCACGTGGTGTCCCTGTTTGCTTGGGAGAGAAACAAACTCCTGTCTAAAAGTGGGCAAGAACAGAAATGCTCAGCCTAGTTCCAACCCCATGATAGTTTGAGTTTGCCATTGAGCTTTACTTCTGTAATATTCTTTGCAAGATAAAAAAAAGGCCCAGAGGTAACAATTTTCATTTCTTGAGTTAATACTGAGTTCTATTTTTTCCCCTCCTCTGCAAGAAAAAAAATAGTTGGTTTGGAAAAGATTGCACAGTTGAAAATAATAGCATTGTTTCAGACAAATATAACAAAGGTATCTCCTGCTGTCCTGCACACTCTTTCCTGATGCTGGAAAGCACACCTGAGTTAAGCAACATTGCACCTAGTGCTTTCTTAAAACTTGAGGAACAGCTGCAATTGCTTTTAATGGGTAAAACATTCGTGCATTCCGTTTTGCAAAAATTACCGATATCAGCACACAGATAAGAAAATGAACCCCAACCCAGTCCTCGAAACGACAAAGCTACTCAACTCCAGAGCACACAAAAGGAAGAATTACTATTAATTGGTGATCTCGTGTTTTTGCCAATTTCTGGTTTGTTGGCAAGTAGCCAAGTGTTCTCCAAACAAAACATTAAATTAATGCACATCAAATACACAGCGATGATATACAGGCACAAAAGAAACAAATCTCACTCTCCATCTTAATGAGCAATCTTTTTTTAAAGCTGAAATTAAGCCAAAGCAGTCACTCAGACTGTTCATGCATACTGGCTTCAAAATGCATTTATTAACAGGAAAAACAAGATGGATTTAATCCACAGCCAATCTGCTCTGTTAGTATTCAAAAACTCCAACGGGCATCACAACAACTGTCTGCACTGCAGACTGGAGGAAACAGCAACACTGCAGAGTTGTTTTTTTTTTTAAATAGAAAACTGAAGTGATTTAAGTACAATCTAATGGTCAGTTTAATTAAAAAAACACAAGAAAAGTTCATTAGAATATAGATTTTCATATTTACACAACAGGCAGTTTTGATTTTAAAGTAATCAATATGTGACTTCTAGCAGCAATAAGGACGTATAAGCAACATAAAAGATCTAACAAACATGGAAGAATTTGGTGACATTCTGAGAGAAAACAGAAAGCGTAACTAGGTGGGGACTCATCTACCATAGCAACTAATAAACACTGAGTCATTACCTCCACTGTCCCATCAGTTCAGCATATATACTCTCCTGCACTGAGGACACGAGCCATTTCAGAACAGACCCATTAAAGCATGTTTCTGTAGAGAGGCTGTCTACTTACCATGAAAGCTATTCCAGAATTAACAACATTCAGAGAACATACAGTTTCTCTATAAGAAGAAAAAAGTTCTCACCTGAGTGCATATGTATAGCCAGTGTTCTCTGGCACACATTGGGGAGGAGTGTACGTATGTAGACGTGAAAAGTCCATGGTGACAGTTTCAAATCATACTGTAAAAGGTGAAAATAAAGCAATGCAATGACTTACAACTGTATAAAGCCAATGTAGGAGCCCTTGCGTTATTCAGCCTGTGTTTCCAAGTATTGAAATCATTCAAGTGACTGATACAAAAAATACGGAGCTCTCAGTGTTTCAGCACAAAGCTGCCAGAACTGCACAGCCCTTATCAGCCCCACATGGAGCTCAGCATACTTCCGACTGATGTCAGTGGTTTGGTGGTGGGTTTTTTAATGATAGTCTATTTCAAGTCATTTCCAAGTTCTCTGGAACCGTGCTGTAACATGAGCCAAGGCTTTTATCACAGCTAAGCTGCACCACTTCCATATGAACTCACCATACTACCAGGCCCAGCAGCCAGATGTTGGCCCGTCCTCGTTGTGCTTTCAGGTCCCTTCACAGAGCTCTGCTTCAAAAGGCCACTGAGCACAGCACAGCTGCATTACGCACCAACAAAGCTCAGTACACGAAACTTGAGACAAGTTTTTACATATATTCAAATCCTTTTACCCTCTGAATGCCACTTGCCAAGCAGCAAGGAGGCTTCACGTGTTTCACATTGACTTGTTATATTTGTTAACAGTTAACTTGCTGCAGTAATAGAAACACTGGATACACACCCTTACAGAAGGACCAACTGCAAAATGACTCACATTGCTAGAACTGTCCTCAGTGCCAACAGACAAAGAAAAAAAAACACAGTGCTCCCAAACAAAACAAAAACACAAACAGAAAACCCTCTACAAAATCTTCAAATGCATCAGAGCTTCAGGAAGGAAAAACTTGGTGGTGCTGTATCAAGGAACTTGTGTGACTAAAATACTGGAGACCTTCTCTACCCAAGTAGCCATAAGAAAAATGCTGCTTTTCTAGAAGAGGTTCTTTGACAGTAAGTTACTCATGGTTAACGACAGGGGTCTGGCTGTTCTGGATGGGCATTGTTAGCAGAGCAGAATCCTGGCTATTTCCAGCTCACCGATGGCTTCTGTTTCATCAACAGGAAAGGATATTCCACACAAGTGCTCTGACGTGCCTAACTAAAACACGCATGCCCTGGCTACGATTTAACTCTTGTAAACAAAATATCAACAAGCATCTCATTTTAGGGATGCTGCCTGTGATTCTGAAGGAGTTTTTATTCGTATAGTAACCTAAAAAAGTATAAAAAAATAGAGATAACAAGCACAGGGAGTCCCAGGCACTGCTAATACCAGTTGAAAAGGGAACCTCCGCATGCAACACTGAAACCCTTTGCCACTCCCTCTACAGTCTCCAAATCCCGATGGCAATGAAGTAGGAGGAGGACATTTCCTTTGCTACTGACAGCTGAGCTTCCTGCTTGTTTTTAAATCACAGCTTACAGACCTAAACGCTGCAGCTTCCTGAATGCAGGCACCTCCCATGCATCTTACTGAGGAGTAAGGTCTCTCTTCTGCTCTTCACACATTTGTTTTTGGAGATTTCAAAGACGACATTTCCCTTAAATGATCTTTCCTTCACTTGTCCCAGAGCCATCATGCTTTTAATGGCTTGCGTAACAAATTTGTTGCTTCTTTAGTGGAAGCTTAAACCAACAGTGAAAAAGTATGGGGCAAGGCAGTCTGAGTGTGCTAGAATAGCACAGAATAGTGCTACAGCAAACAACTGCTGCCGTGCTTTAACAACAAACAGCTCTTCTTTGAGGCCATACAAAATAGAAACCAAAGAGCAACAATTCCCCCCAGTAGTGAAAGTGGAAATACAGTGAATTTCAAGATGATGAAACCTCAAAACTATGATAGTGGCTGATCTGTCTAAACTGGGACAGCACCCCTGTTCAGTTTGTACTGACATCCTTAGTACGTGTACAGTTTCACCAATAAATCCAGCTTTTAACTGGCAGCTCAACACCTGCTGTCATGCTTTTGACATCCAGCAGTGTTTTCCCACATAGCCTCAATATTTCTACAGCTCCCCAGCTCCTCCCTGCTGCTCACGTGGATGGGGCAGAGGCAGACTTTGAAAAACAACACATTGGCTCAGGCTCCTCCTGTTCTTTTTTCCCTTCCCAAAAGCTCACTTGTTACTTGAAATTAAGTGGTAGAACCTGAACTCCTTATTTGACAAAGTCTGAAATATAACATTGAGCTCTGTAAAATGCATACTTGACAGTGGCACTACTAAATAAAAACCTTGACTATACTTATACCTAGCTCTAGCAACAGCTGGTTTTCATAGCTCCGAGATCTCCAGCATAAATAAGCTGAGTTTATAGCCAGAGATCCCTCTTACAAGATCCAGCAGTTTTATCTCATTCTGTTTTTCTGATTCTCTAAAATTAACTCATACTGAAAAGGAAAAACATTTACTTATTTTCAAGGAGACGGAACTGCCTTAACTGACTTAAATACAACTTAAGAATAATCTTCTTAAGGATAATAACCATGGTTTTTAAAAACAGGTACTTCAAATTTACTATGAATCTGGATTTTTATTTAAACCTGGCTACCAGGTTCAGACTGATTTTAGAGAACTCACTTTATTTGGAAGTGTTGTATGTATTACAGCAGAGCTACTGAGCAGAGCAGGTGTGGGTGGAAAGCAGCAACTCCCTCTAATTTGTTCACTTGTGTTTGACAGCACTCCTATGTTTGTCCAGCCCATTAATTCCTCTTGTTTACAAAACTTTCGTATACAACTGGAGCAGAGAAATAGAATTGAATAATTTGGAATTTTAAAACCATGAGAGGTAGACACAGAATATAGCTCCAGTTTCAACATCTGGGGCTCATGAGATTTAGGTCCCCAGGAATCTGTCCAGACTCAGATTCACATAGGCCTGCGCTTTGTTGTCAGTTTCACCAGGTCCAAACTAAGTATACTTTTTTCCTTCAGAAAGCCCATAAAACATTTAATTGCCTAAAAATGTACCAATAAAAATGTTTAAGACAACTAAAGGCAACTGAAGAGAAGCACAAACTTCACCTAAAACACAAGCAGAGATTAGACAGCTGGGTCACATCACTGCCATCACTCTTCAACTTTTAAACTGGCCTTGAAACTTCTACTGAGGAGACAGCTGGATTGTTTGCTTCCTGGAGAAGCAGATGACAACAATCATCTCAAGCATCAGCTCTCTTTTGCAACTCAACCAAATTCTGAGTCGGGCAGAACACAAGGAAGCCCAGAGACTCCTATAATAAGTGCTGCAGAATTTACCTTTTAACAAAGTCCCTCGGCTGTTCCCTGGAGGATGCTGAATACCAGATGTCTGAGTGACACAAGGCCACACCACTACTTCATAAGCCTGTTTACCTAATTTGATGATCACTTTCAGGACTAGACAGCCTTAACAAAGCCCCAGAAGCACTGCAGCAAGCTCCCTCAGTTGTATTGCAGACAATGAGATGCTCTGATAGCGGCCTTGAAGCAGAGAAGGGTCAGAAGAGCAGAGGCAGCACACTGAACAGCATGTAGTATGGACAAGGGTGAGCCCCATCCTCACATGCTTCTTTGAGCACATGGACAATTCTATCTCAGCACTTCCTGAAGAGCACCTTTGCAACAAAGAAAGCGGTAAAACACCATCTCACAAAGTCAAACTCCTCACCAGGAAGCTGTTATTGAACAGGAAGCTTGGTTTCGGTTTTCTAAGTCCCAGAAAAGCTTTTGTAATTGCTGGAGCACCCTGCAACTGGTAACTGCTGGGCCACAGCAGCGGGCACAAAGGAAGCAAGGCAGCACTTGAGCAATGCTTTAGCAATATCTTCTTTGGGGGTGGGACAAATACTAACAGTAAAATAAATCAATTGCCTGTAGCTTTTACAGTGACAACGCATTTAAAGCTTTAGAAAGATGTTGATGGTAATAGTTGACGTAGAGCCCACCTAAAGGAGCTCATTTGCTTATGATTTCATACGCTTACAAAGTTAAAGCAACTTTTGGATAAATTATTAACAGCAATGGAAGCAGAGCATGTCACGTACGGTTCCTGAGAGCAACCTATTTTTATCTGTAATTTCAAATTTCGCACTATTTGGAATAACCAAAGATTTCTCTTTTTGGTATTAAAGGCAAATTCTTAAGTCAGTAGATGCTTCACGGAGCGTTTCCATACCTCCGAATCACTACAAGTTCCAACAGGCTGAAGGGCAAAGAGCTCCGTGCTACAGCAGGACTTGATTAAAACACACAACCCGGCGTCGTTTTCACACAAAACGCAACGACGCGGCGATCAAACAGCCGGAGGTTACGGGGAGCTCCGCGGCCGGCCGCCCCGCACGGCGCTGAGAGGAGCGGGCGGCGCGCTGCCGCCGGACCTGCCGGGATCTGCACGAACCCCCGCCGTGCGCGGGGATCCCGCCGCGTGCCCGCGCAGCGCAAAATGGCCGCCGGCCCACAGCGCCGCAGGGCCGCCCGGCGCAGCGCGGCGCGGCGCGGAGCCAGCGGCCGCCCCACGGGCTGTTGCCGTCAGCTCCCGCGCGGGGCTGCGGGGAAAACACTCTTTTTCACGCTCGTGCAACGCGGTGCTCGTGCTTATCGAGCTGAGCTCGCTGAGGATAACGAAAGGCTCCCGCATCCTTCGCTTCGCTCATGAAGCAACTCCAACGGCAACTCTCTACCAGAAAAAAAAGGAATCCAACAGCCTGGTTGTGCACGGTGCGCCTCCCGGCCCGCAGCTGGCACCGGGGGTCCGCGCCACATGTGCCGACACGCGGAGCCGGAGGAGCGACAGATGGACCCCGGCACCTGCACAGCGCCCCGCGGGCTCACGTGGGCAGACAGCGCGGCCCCGAGAGCAAGGCGGGGAATTAGGTGTTCGTGTCACTGAGCTGGAACAGCGGGCTGCAGAGCTATAGGGCAGGTTTTTAAGAATGAGAAAAATAAGATAAAGATGTCAGTTTTCTTTCTTTCTTTTTTTTTTTTTTTTAAATTGTCAGATGTTAATCTGACAACCAGACCGTGAGATAAGGGGATTGCGAGCATCCAAACCAGCATCAATCCTGCAGTTTGCTGGTGAAGATTCTGCTTTTCCGTGACATGTGGCAGACAGTGCTGCTTTAAAACGAAGAGCAGACGTGCACCAAGGCCAACCATGCACTTCTTCCCCTCCATCAGACATAAAACTTCACGAGCTCACTCCAAAACACGCACTGCCTCCAAACAGCTCCGTGCCTCACTGCGCTTTTGCTCCTCTGCTACACAGGGGGACCAAAGCTGAGCATCACAGCCCCGTGCCCCACAGCCCAGACACCGTGGAAATGCTGTTACAGAACCACAGAATGGCCCGGGTTGGACCTCGAGGATCACTAATCTCCAACCCCCTGCCACACGCAGAGCCACCAACCTCCACATTTCACAGCAGCCCAGGGCCCCATCCAACCTGGCCTTGAACACCTCCAGGGATGGACGGGGCATCCACAGCCTCTCTGGGCAGCGGTTCCAGCACCTCACCACTCTCATAGCAAAGAACTTCCCCCTGACACCCAACTTAAATCTCCTCTCCCTCAACTTCAAACCATTTCCCCTCATCCTACTGTTATCAACCCTTTCAAAGAGTTGATTCCCCTGCTGTCTGTAGGCTCCCTTTCGGTACTGAGGGCTGCAATGAGCTCACCCCTCAACCTTCTCTTCTCCAGGCTGAACGAGCCCGGCTCCCTCAGCCTGTCTTTATATGGGAGGTGCTGCAGGCCCCGGTCATCTCTGTTGTCGCGTAGCACAGACAGGCAGCGCTGCGTGCAGGGCTGCTGCCTTCGACAACACAGGAGCCCTATGGGCACAGAAGGCCCCGCAGCGCCCCACAGCCGCACGCTGAGCCGACACCGAGCAATTCTTCGGAACCGGCGGGCGAAGCTGCCGCAGCACTTATGACAAGGAAAGCTCCACCATGCGGGCCGAGCGGAACGCGAGCGGTCACGGCACGCATCTCATCTCATCCCATCCCATCCGCCCGCCGTTCCGGCCTCAGCAGCGCGGATTCAAACCGCTCTGAGCGCCAAAGAGGCCCAACGTCCGTCGGTGCCTCACAGCCGCCCGCCCCTCGCCCCGCCGGGCAGCGCGCAGCGCACGGGGCCGCCCCAAAGCGGATAAACACGGCGCGGGGCCGGGCGGAGCCGCAGCGAGCCCTGCGAGGAAGGGGAAACCGGCGAGAGAAAGGGGAGCCGCCCACCCGCCGCCGCGGAAGGCCCCGTCCCGCGGGCAGAGCGGAGCCGGGCCGGGCAGCTCCGCCTCGCGGCAGAAGCTCCGCCGGGAGCCCGCGGGCGCGCGAGGCGGGGTGCCGCCGCCCGAGGTGGTCGTTACCTGGCGCCGGCAGAGCGGAGGAAAGGCCGAGCCCGCGGCGGCACAGATTGCCCTCGCTTCGCCCCGCCCGCCTTACCGAGGCCGCCGGGAGCCCCGCCCCGCGCCGCCCCGCCCCGCGCCTCCAGCAGCCCCGCCCCGCGCCGGGATCGCCGCCCCCGCGTCGCCCACCTCGGCCGCTCCGCTGCGCGAAACGGGGCCTCGGGCGGCCCGGGCCGGGAAACGCCGCCGCCCGCGTCTCTGGAACGGCCGCGCGCCTTCCCGCTACTGCCGCGCCTCTCCCGCGCAGCCGCTTTGGGATTCCTTCCCACCTGCCGCTGCCCGCGCAGCACCTGGGCTGAAACAAACCGCGAAAAAAGGCACGGTTCGGAACGAGCCCCGCGACGTTCCCGTGTTTGGATAACCGTGGAAATAAGTTCAGCTCGCAGTCTGCCCCTGTGGCTTTTCCTAAATGTCCCCACGCGGCGGGGCGGTGCGGGAGCTGCTGGCCGGCCGACAGCCGCGCTGCGGGCTGGGGGGGAGCGGCTCGGCCTGCCAGGAAAGAACGGCTCATAACCGCGTCCTGGTAAATAAAGAGGCTCTGTGTCCTTGTTTGCGTTCAAAACGGGCTCAAGAAGCAGAAATTAACAGGAGGTCATTCAAATAAGGTGCCAGCTGATGTCAGGCAATCATTGTTTCTTTTAAAAGAGCTGTACTGCAGGGATGTGAGAATTTCGGGTGCCGTACCGAAGCTGAGCTGAGCCCAGGGCACTGGAAGCCGGCACGTGGTCAGACACGAAGCCAGGCATTAACCTGAGCACACGGGTAAGTGCTTTGCAGAAAGGTGAACTATGCCACTCTTCTGTGCCTTCTCTTGCTGTACTTTGCACTTATTTTTGTGTCTTTGCATTAGAAAACGTTGAAACGCAGAAGGCAGTCAGGACAAAAATCTTTTCTCAGCTCCAATCTCTCTGAAACCCTTTGGTGGTACCAGGCCCTCCCAACGTCTTTCTCCTCCCGTCCCACTGGAGCACAGCCAGGGCTGGTCGCTGTGCTCTGGCAGGACGAGGCACGCAGTGCTGCCTGGGCACAAATCCAGCTCCAAGGGCTGCTCCACTGGTCCCGGGCAGCTCTTTTTCCCTCGGGACTGGGATGAGAGGTTGGAGAAGGATGGCCCAGACTCAGCTTTTTCTCTGCTCCCTGGCTTTGAGGAGAGCCTTTGGCTCTTCAACAGAGAGAGCCGATGGCGTTTGGCTTCTAGAACTTAAGTGAAACTTGATCCAATATTCTAATTTAGTTAAAAGAAGCTGGTATGTATTGAGAGCTAATTATTTCCATATTTCAGAAAAAGACTGCTGTGCAGAAAATAAAATTTATTTCAGTTTTTCAGCTTCCAACGCTCTGGACATAAAATGGGATCAATTTTATTGGCTGATGTCTGGAGAAAAATATTCAATATGAATAAAAATAGATCATAGTAAAAATGTTTCAGTTTCAATGCTCTAAAGGACAGTTTGGAATTTAGGAGGGAAAAAAAAAGCCTTGTTACTTGGCACCAGGGAAACCACAACACATGGCCAAAGCAACCCAAGGTCTGCATCTCTCAGTCACCCTCTCTTCTCACATTCCTGCTTCCTTCTCTTCCTGTTCCTTCATGATTCCCACTCTTGTTCCCAGTGCATTCCCACACTCTCACTTAGCAATCCTGTTCTGCTCTGTTCTCACCCCTGCTATCAACCACAAAGCTTCAGGTACCCACAGCAATTAGAGCTATGGGCTTGTCGTGACGGAGACTGGTGCAGCAAGGAGTTTCTGAGTGGTAATTGTGGGTACTGGGCACAGACCCTGCTGTGCAGGTTGGAAATGCCGAGGGCACAGGGGGCTCAGCAGCACTGCGGGGCAGCAGGGCATTGCAGCAATGTTTGGTAGGGATGTGCTGAGCTGAGGGACTCTGTAGAAGCATTTTTTATTGTGAGCAAGTGTGGTAATGCTTTTGTCCAAGGTAAGGAGATGAAAGTATATGTGCTCTAGTACAAGAACTGGCTAAAGTATCTGGAAGTCTGAATTAAAGTTTCTCACAGTTTCATTGCACTTTATGGATAAACTGGTGAGGGTCTCTTCTTCACATCATCTCCGGTGTCAGCCCAAGGAAAAGGATGCTCCACGCAGAGCACTTAGGTTATCAGTTAAGAGGGGGCTGCAAAGCACTTCAATTCAATTTTGCCTACAGATCCTGCCGTGGTCCTGACTTACAGGGGATTTTAGACATTAACAAGAAAAGCCGATTACATACAAGACAGACTGACAGAGCAGCCGTTCTCCTCTCTTCTGGTGCTTCAACTCAGTTACTGAGTTCTTGAGCTTCCCTGGGGGATTGATCTCCCTAAGTGGACACAAGCCTGTTAACTGTAATTTTTGTTGAGCTTCAGCTGCCTAATAGTAAAGACTTTTTGCTTTATATTTTTCCATCTCTTTAAAACATGGATAGAGTTTTGCTTGTAGGACTGAGGTAAGGAGCAGTCCATTATGCATCCAACAGGACCAGCTCTGACCCCATCTTCTATGGGTAAGCCAACAGGGGCTCACATTTCCACTGGGTGATCCTAACAGATTCTGCCAATGGAACAGAAACTGCTTTTCTCAGGTCTGCAGTGGATTTCCACAGGCCAGGATGTTACTTTGTGTCTGAAGGACTGTGTTTATTTTGCCTGCACAAATGACTTCTCCTAAGTAAGGTGAAGCTCATGCAATAAGCAATCAGAACTCTAACCTGCATGTTCCACTGTGTAAGTCACAGTTCACTCCAATAGCTAGCATAGTACTAGTAGTGGGATTCGCAGTTAGGAGATACAGACTTCACTATTTGTTAATAGTGGTCATTGCACAATGTTCTGCATCATGTTTTCTGCTCTGTTAAAGTTATAGGTGCACTTCAACTGCTTTGTCATCATGGCAAATGTGGAAGCACGACCCAGCTCTAAGCAGGGGTTTGGCTTTGGGAAGCACAGTGCATTACTGCGTGGTGTGATCAGCCAAAATGTGCACCTCCAGGCACACTGCCTGCAATCTGCCTAAAGCTCTTCTGAGGAAATTTGCAGCTTACCAACAAAGACCCACACGGATGAGAGGCGGATGCATCTGAACATCCTTCACACCCAGCCTCCCCCAGAACTGCTCTCTTAAGATGTAGAGTTTCTCACAAAGTAGAGGTGCACTACTTTTCAGTGCTCTCTTAATGTCTAATCAATGGATTGTATTTAAGGTAGTCAACAAACATTCAGAAGCCTATACTCAGACAAATGCACACACTTACCAAAAATATGTTCTGCTGAGAATCCGAGTCCCAGGATCCTCTACAACAGGTCTGCTATCTTGCAGCCCATATGTTCGTCACAGGAAGGGCAGGGCTAAGTCTGCTTATCTATAGAGTCTGAAAGTTTGAGATAACCATTTTGCTCAAGAAAAATTGTCCTTGCTTAAAACTTACATAATGAATATGATCACAATAGTGCTTTATATATATAAAATGCACCCAAATAAAATCTAACACACGGTAATCGATGAACCAGCAAGACTGAAAGGAAATCTATATTTCAGTTGTGTGCCAACTGACACACAAAGGGCTGAATCAGAAAGACTGGAACCAAAACAGCTTAAAAACCCAGGTTCCAACATCATCCATCAAGAATTCATCATTATTCTTCATAAAGGGATCTGAGAAATTTAGGTTATATGAGATGAAGTATGGAAAACTATAACCAAGGTTGGCATATCGTTGAAGTTCTATGCCCAGAATACTATGTAATAAAAGGAACGCAGTAGAGGATATTAAGTTATCATACATGCATAAACTAAGATCAGCTTTTGTTTAACACGTCTTTAGAAAGGCTATCAGAATATTTTGTTCACACAGCTCTGCTGGCTCTAAAGAAAAAAGCTGTTCTGTTGGATGATGCGGAGATTTTTGTTTGGGAGGCATCCCACAATGGACTGTTCTGAAAGATAACAGAACACATGCAGACAAAAAATACTTCCCAGCCAAGTGAATATGTTGAACTTGATGAATACTTTGGCTCTGAATGCTTGTAGTTAGCTTCAGTTTGTCTGTATTTCACTGCACTTATGATATTCCTTTCTCTCTTCCCTAATCCCATGCTTGAAAGCAGGTTTATAAAGAAGGTCACAGGAGTGATCTGCACTGCACATCACTTGTACTGCAGCTATCCTGTGGCTGCAGACAATGCTGAAATAGAAGAATCTCAATTTCGTCAATGTGGATACTTTAAAAAAATGTTCCTGTAGCGATGTAATTGAGCAGGAGGTCCTTGGTGGACTTCCAAAGGAAGTTTATAACAATAATTGGTTTATTGTTGCTACAGCAAGGCCTTAGGTTGTGTTGGAAGAGCCTGTTGCTTTGCAGTGCTTTGAAACCCCATTTTTTGATAAATGTATGCTGAAAAACTCACAGGGTTCTGCTAGGATAGCCATGTAGTCTCCTGGATTTTTAATAATTGATTAGACTAAGAAAACAATTTCACAGAATCATAGAGCAGCTGAGGCTGGGAGGGACCTCTGGAGGGCATGCAATCCACAGCTCTGCTCAGGTGGGGGCAGGTAGAACAGGTTGCCCAGGACTGTCTTAAGTCAGGTTTTGAATATCCCCAAAGGTGGAGACTCCACAACCTCTTCATTCCGTGCAGTGTTTTCTAGTGATTTTTATTTATTGTACCTTCTGGGAAATTGAGCCAACCCTCTAGTTACACTGAGCTACATACTTCTAATAGTTGTTTGGCAGCTAAAACAGCACTCAGTACAGGAATATAGTTTGGCTTTTCATGAAAAGAACACCTTGAAGACCATACATACAATTTAAAATGTGCATTCTATTCTACAGAAATGCCAAAGAGCTTTTGGATCATGAAGAAATTATTCCTATATTCCGTATCCTTAGTGTTATTGTCCCTTCTGATAGCGTCTTCAAAACAGCACAGTATTTGGCAGAGGAGAAGCCATAAGTTTGCCTAATTTTGCTTGTAGAAGAGAAGTAGGATCTGCTTTCTGTATCTATTCTCTCCCACACGTTTTTTGGGAATGCAGGTAGGTACGAAAGCAGTTTGGTTACCAGCTAGATCCTAAGTGCAAAAAAATACGATTCGCTCGGAAAGATAAGCAAACAGGAGGACTTCCTATAGTATAAGGAGCACTGCCAAACCTTGCAAAGCCTATTTTTAGACTTGATACAAAGCCAGGACGTTTGGGAGATAGGAGATAAAAAGCATTTTTGCCTAAAGAGAAGTAATTAAAAAAAAATGAGGAACCTGATTTTCCACAACTTTTTTGTGTGTGCAATAAATGGCACACTATCCACAATGACTGGAAGCTCACTTCATTCCATAGCTGAGAACATGAAAAAAAAACAACCACCAAACACCCCAAACTTAAATCTTATACAGTACAACAGTCTTAAAATCAAAAAAATCCAGCAAAAAACATTCACCCAATATTGGAGAATTTCACTTCCAAGTAGGATGCAAATATTGCTTGCCCTCCGAGGCACTACAGTATCAACATAAAGGTGCAGATACTATATATTTAATTAATGCAACATCAATACTGATAGTCTAAATGACAAAAAGCACATTTTTTTCCACATCCAACCCTTAATTTAAAAAATGTCAGCTTTATTCTCAGTCACAAAGTATAATACAATGACAATACAAAACACCCCTTTGGTGACACCTACTCATAATATGTCCCTGTTATTGCAGCATAACGAGCACTCAAAACATCACGAAAATTCTGCTGCATTATGCAACACAAGTTTGGCTGTCTCTATTTCTGGTAAAACTGAGCCTTACTGATGTGACTGCAAAGCCCGAGTATCAGCCACAGTCTGAAATACTCCTTGGAAGACTGAATCCTCACTGAACAACATAAATATATTTGATATTAGATTATTACTTTTTAAAATAAATGATCTCTATCAAATAGAAACGGTGTCGAGTTCTTGAAAAATATTCCTCTTTTAAACCTTTCATCTAGAAATGCAAAGAGAATGAAAACATTGTTTTATTGCTAGTAAATACAAAGAACTGCTCACATGGCAAAGAATGTAGAGTTGTGCCAACCTGAGTTATAAATGAGTTAATACTGAACTTCTAGAGAAAAAAAAAATCTATTTATTGCTCAGCCTACCTTGAGCAAATGAAACATGAAAGCAATCCATATCATACAGATTCCAAATGCAGCTCACTAAAAAGACCTGCAGAACTGATTCATTAAGCTGGTTCTCTGGTGGTCTGAATGTGATGCAGTAGTTGTTTACAATAGACTGGTGTTCGATGCTTATCTATAGCAATTTCAACTTCTCTCACAAGCAGTTCAGGATATAAAATGCTCCCTTCTTTTAATACTTCTGTAAAACAAAAATATGGTGTAAAAATCATTAGTTGCTTTGTGCTTTTCTACTAATGTTCCCTCAAAGTAGCTGCAGCCTTACCTGGGGGCTGTTGTACAGGCTGAGCATGCTGCTGATGGCCCTTTCATTTGCTGAGGTCTGTATATTGACATTGATACACTCAAACACAGAGTCATACACCAATCAATTGCACTGAATCTGTATAGCAAGCTGGGATATGGTCACATCCTGCAATGGTTGGTGTCTATGTTCTGTGTCCTGTTTACTGTCTATACAGAGTTCTGATGCATCAGATATGCTGATATTCCCACCCTGGTGAACGCTAGATGAACCATTACGTTCTGCATACAGGTGAAAGGTCTGAGCTCCCTATCACCAAAACCCAAAGGAAAGCTGCCAGTGACACCAGCCCACTCAGAGCAGTCTCTCCTTATCAATACTATTTTCATGTAACACTTGAAAACATTTTTTTAAAAGCATTGTTAAAAATACAAATGACTGAAAGTCTTACCTAGGACTGCATTTTGGGTATCTGGATCTTGGTCATCCAGGTGTATCAACAGCTCTTGGTACAGAAACTCGATGTGACTTTTCATTGCAGATTTCACATCACTGCCCTTCAAGCATTTAAACCAGTCAATTAAGGTGTGAGCAGCAGTCAGTCGTACATCAGGCGATGCATCGTCCAGACGCTTTAGAACCTCTGAAAAGGAACACATATGTAACCAAAGGGCTACACTACCAACAGAGAAGTTATCTTTCCCTCTTTGTTTCAAAGCATGAATCTATTTTGTAATCCCTGGAATTATTCTCTAACACTCTACCTGCGTAGCACTATGAATGCCTATTAATTAATTGCAGAAATAGTACTTCTGTACTCTGTAAAGCATTGTATTTCTGTAAAACATTGCATTTTCAGTGAACAGATGCATCACAGACTACTTGAATAAGCAAGATGCAAAGATGTGCTTTTCTGATGGTCTGTTTATACATCTCACCAAAATAAAGACGTTTGTTGTTAAGATTTCTGCAGTACCATGTAACAAAACAGTCATTAAGATGCTCAGTTTGGGAAGGGCAGATTTATTTGTTTACATTTCTGAGAACATAAATCCTGTCATATAGCATAGATTGTACTTCTCCTGACTAATTGTTTAGCAGTACAACATCACCCTAGTAGGCACTGCAGAAAACAGCTCTATTTCACAGTATAGCACTGTAGATTTGGAGTTACTTCTTTTTTTTTTTTTTTTCCTTTTCAAACCAAATCAAGCCAACAAGTCCTGAACAACAACCTGCTACGTATGCAGGTCTATTTATGGCACAGTGACACAGTTTGCTCTTGGCACTCTGAAACACTGCACAGAGAACAATGTGACTACCATTTATATAATGCATTGCTGCTCTGCTTTCACTATAGTTAGAACATTATTTCATACAGTCTAAAGTAAGAAGCAATGCAGATGAACCTCTGGTAAGCCTTGCAGACAATAACAATGACTGAAGTTCCACCTAGCGGTGTAATGCATAACAACATCAGGAACACTTAACACTCAGTTCCACTCAGTTGGGAGTGAGGGCATCTGAAAATGACATCAACGTACCTGCAGCACAACCTCTGTGACATGAAAGCCTGCAGCTGAAAAGCTAACAGAGCAGGGCCTCACAAGAAGCAGGTGCTGCTGGGTTCATGCTCAGCAACACTTACTGAGGTGTCCAGCACTTTGATTCTCCAAAATGCATACCTATACTTCATACACTTCATACAGTCTCACCTAACAGTTAAGGGTTATGTCTTCAGGACATTAAATGGGCTCTCACAGACAAGCCTATTGCTAACCATATGGTTTTGTGCAACTCTTTTTCCAGTTCCTTAATATCTACAGAATTATTTTATGGAATAAGTACCTGAATAGTTAAAATATGCCAGATAAGAGGATGTAGAAAGAGCACCAGAATATATTAATGGGAATAAAATAAGAAGTCAGCATAAAATCTACCCCTATTTGGAATTCAAACTGTGGCTTTTTTTGCTCTTTACATAGGATTAAAGCCATCACACATCAGTGACATCACACAGACTTGGCATTCCCCAGTCTGTTAGTGCTTGCATTGCTAGCAGCCACAGCCAGCCTGCAGGTGAAGTGGACGACCTGCACAGTGAATGCACCTACGCTGCACAATGCCCTCAGTGTTACAAACAAAGCTACTAGAAACTCTCAGGAAAAAGCAATTGTAACTATACAGTACAGACACATCTCCCCCAACACCCTGACTCTTATATGTACCTGGGTAAGTCTTGCCAAGCTGGATTTCATCAAATTGCCTCCCACAGACTTTTAAAATACCACCAACAATGCGGCAACCCATCAGCCGACTGATTTTAGAGTCCTCATCCATGGCAGCAATAATTTGGGGCATTAACGCATCCTTGACTTTTAAGATCTAGGATTAATGAGGAAAGCATAGAAGAACAATAGCTTTTCGGTCAGTTTAAAGCACTATACTCATTGCTTACATAAGTCATAATTTGGTCTGACAGATCACGGCTTGCCTAATTAAAAAAAATAAATAATTATACCTAAAACTCCTGAAGTTACACAGCTCCATTTTTGCCTGGAAGTAAACTTGGGAAATAAAAACCTACCAATATATCACACAGTTTGTGAGCACTCAGTACGTATGCATATGAGTTTTCTGAAGCTGATTAAAGCTTTAGACTTACCTGCCTTTTTATTAAACAAACAAACAAACAAAATACAAATCCTGGTGAGACTTTCAATAATTTGAAGCTGAGGCAATTTATGTACCAGTAGATGGTGCTCTTATTCTAAAAGGAAGTTTTTAAATAAAGACCATTTTAATGTAACACTTTTGGCAAGATTCATTATTTGTCTACAACACGTACATTTTCTGTATGTTGATGCAAAAGGGCGTCAACGTCGCCCACTGATTGAGAAAAGCATTTGAACACAACAGCAGCCTCTGACATCTCACACATGCTTAAGCCCTTTGTTCAATTAAGATCTGTTATTGAGACTGTAAATGTTGAATAACATTTAGCACGTTCCCAATGCACCATTTTCAAACACCATTTTTGTGAACAGACAAGCTTCAACCCCCCTCTGATTCCACCATCCTCCATCACTATGGCATCTCGCATTTCTTTAAGGACACTCCCTGCCAGCTCTCTACTTCAGTTTCCATAGATACCCCTCAGGTTCCATTTCAGCTCCTCCTGCCCTTTCCAGAAGTTCTTTAGATGATTTTCCCAAACAGCCCCATGGGCTCCAAGGCAACCAGACAAGCTGTCACTGCCACATGCCAGCAGCTCCAATCCCGGCCATGTCAGCACTGCACTGATGATGCTCACAGTGCTCTGTGTCAGCACTGCTGTTGTGCCAGGACAAAGCCCTGCAGCCTTTCATGGTGGTGAGCAGAGCCCAGCACAGAGCAGGCCCTGGCTCTGCTACCAGGACCCATCATACCCTCACTGCTCATCATTTCACTTGTTACCACTCCATTGCAATTAATTTAATTATGAAACTTATGCATCTATTTGAAAACATTACAAACAATAAGGAGCTTTTTTTCTTCTTTACATTTATTTTGTTTTCCTGTGCAAGATTTCAGAGTACATTTGATGAAAAAGAGAGAATTTACCTCTTCTGGTGCAAGCATCTGGCAGTGAATAAGAGCCCAAAGGCACGACACAGCTGTGGTGCGGATGGCAGCTGCTGTCCTCCCAGCATGCCACTGCAGATTAGGAGCCAGGATATCTTTTATCACAATCTCCAGGTAGTGAGGGAACAGCCTGCAGCCAAAAATAAGAAAGCAAAATAAAGGCTCATGAGGAAGTGGTAAAGAGACTGAAGGACGCAAAAGAGAATTTTCTGCCATAGAAACACAGGCAGAAAAGGGGAAAAAAAGATTCTGTAAAAAAAAAAAAAATCTTGTCAACTTGATTATAACATATGTGATAAGCCCTTCATAACTTAATTTTTTGAGGTAATATGTAAGCAAATACCAAACATGCACAGAAAGGAGAGGCCAGACTTCCTCCCACTTCAGATGATGCCCACGACTCACTGTTATCTGGGTGCTCTGCTTACCTTCCCTCTGTCTCATTTTCTCTGCCTGCAAGGCTGAGATAACACTCCACGTGAGCACTGATAGGATTCATTAATATCTGTAAGGCCTTTTGAGACTGCCCAATGAAATGAATTCACAGTGTGAGAAGTATAAATGCGATTGCTGAGACCAGAACTGTGACACTGCAGGGAGCACCCCAAATACATAGCTTTCCCCTGCTGGAGAAGCCCCATCTACCTGCTGTGTAAGTGGATAACAGAGGCTCTGGTTGTCCACTTCATCCCCATGCCCCAACAGCAGCTGGGAGCTGCAAAGCACACAGGCCACAGAACAGTATCTCTCTCTGCTGCACGAGACCTTGTCACAGAAATGCAACTGGGTGCTGCCAGACCTCTGCCACCCATTGCACACACACCTGCACGATGGGAGCCCACACACCTGGCTGCTGCCTGCTCACCACAGAAAGGAGCAGTGCATGAGGCATCAATCCATGCCTCATGTCCAGCAGGTGGCACATAAGACTAAGTAATAACAAGAAATCTGTAGTCCCAATAGACACATAAAAATTCATCAAAAACCTTTGATTTACTATTTTAAATACATTTCTCAGAGCTCATAATTCCCAATTAGAAAATTTGCTAGAGAAAAATATTGATGATCACTATCATTCCAAATTTCCTTTTTGTTCCAAGCAATTCCAATGCAGAGGTAAGTTCCATCAGCATCACGTTAACCATAACTCTGTGCTGTTTGGGAGAATATTTGTTCTATCACTTTGAAACAGAATTGGGAAAGCAATCGCTGGCAGCTCTCTGACACAATAATGTCAGATTCAAACAAAATTTGATGATCATACAACTGTGATCAGTGTAATAACTGAAACCCTTCCTATATAAACTGTTGTGCAGCTAAACAAATCACTGCCAGCAATGAACGTGATTTTGTAACCAGAACTTACTGTTATTTCACCACGCTCTCATCACCATTAAGATGTACTTTTTGCTGCTTCAAATGCAAGTAAATCCTCCATCTCTATACTTTCAAGTCTTTCTGTTGTAAATGCTTGTAACTTGATGTTAAATATGAGCCAATTCCATGAGAGGACATACAGTGCTTGTGCTATTGGTGCTGAGGGACATGACTTAGTGAAGGGTTGTTAGAGTTAGGCTAGTATGGCTGGGTTGTGGTTGGACTTGGTGATCTTTAAGGTCTTTTCCAACCTGAGCAATTCTACGATTCTATGTAGCCTATGCATATTATATGATACATAGTTCTACAAAAACAAACAAACAAAAAAACAAAGCTCTGCTTACCCCTGGGAATTGATGGTCTCGTTGGCTTTCTGGAGCAACTCTGATAAAAGAGTGAAAAGTTTTAAGCGCATCTGGGGATCTTTGTTTGGTTGCAGACATGTCTTAAGAATGAGAATAAAGTCATGGAGAGCTTCACCTATTACAGGACCTAGAAAATGAACACGTAAGAATACAATTAATTTCTATTTGGATGTTTCATATACAAGTACTTTAAAATGTGTAATATGCTTGGTGTTAAAACAGCATTTAACTTCGCACTCACAGGAAAGGCCATGTTTGACAGGGTCAGCCTCAAAGCTTGGGTAATAAAATTACTGCAGCCATATTATTTCTCCATGTTTAAATAATGCTCCTTTGCATTTGACAAGAGAATCTAAAATGCAGTGAATTCTTACAAACTATTATTTGAAGCAAAAATATTTTCCAAATTCATGCTCTAAACTATTAATGTTTTTACCTCCTCTGATGAATTCTTTTTTATCACTAACCAAGGAGCTAAGAAATAAGCCCCGAGCTGTCAGCCCAGCATGGGAAGAAGTGATTTGGTCAGAGGAAAGCATGCCCTTCTCCTTGACAATGATTCATATCTGCTTGGTTTTTAAGAGGGAGATGCTCAGACCACCGACTTGCTTTATTCTGTGAGCTGCTTGCAGTGGAATGCTGCTTGCTATGAACTACCTTCCCCTAGAAACTTCTCCAGCTTCACTTTCTTGTGATACACACTCCACTCAAGTCCCATCACTCAGAACCTGCACAGGAAGAGACACAACACCCGGGCCTTTCTGGTGACCAGAACGTTCTTCGCATGTGAAATGCACAGACTGAAGTGTTCACCATTCCAAAACAAGTTAAATAGCATTTTGTACTATCTGGAAATGTAATGATTAATTAAAAATAAAATAAAACAAATCTCCAACGTCTAGACTTAGGCAATGTGGGGTGAATGTTAAGCTGCAGTTTGCTAAATTTCCATGACGACAAGTAGGTCTTTATTTTCTTAACATTTATTTGAGATATATTGCTTCATGTGAGTTTTGGGGCATTCTTAAGACACTTATTATATCATACTGATAACACCAAATCCAACAGATGGGAAATAAACATAATAATCTACACTGCTAGTTCCAGAGGAAGCACACATTCCTGAAAAGCAGCAAAAACTGAGACATTGGAAATGAGTAAGCCTGATTACACTGATTAAAAAGCAGCATTCTGTGTGGGAATGATAAGAGAGAAAAAGAAAGACAAACAAACAAGCAGATTAGCCGTAGGAGCTGCTGTGTTAGACAGAAAACCCAGACAGCAGCACATAACCAGCATGGGGGGCAAGTCAAAACGTCTGCCCAGACATTTTATGATTTATTTGCCTCTAAGGAAAAGCCAGACGACTGTCTAGGAGTTCCTCAGTTATGGGAAGGGGAATGCAAGCATGCAGGGAAGTTGGCTTCTCAGAGCTTGCAGTGAAAAAACTTCTTGTTCTTTCCACAAATCAGAAAAGTACTTAAGCCTTGAACTCTGAGAGCACGTGCTTGATTTATCAAGTCGCCTGGTATGTACTGTGAGGAATAAAGGAACGCTGCTTTCCAACACCACATTGGGGTTAGAGAGTTTTCTTCCCAGATTTCGGATGACAGAGGCTCCTTGCAGCCGATGGGTCCTTTTGGAATTGGAGCTGCCTGAACATTTTCATTTTTGCTTTTCATCATTGTTGCGGAGCTTCTGAATACTACATTATTCATTATAAAATACCATGTGTCTGCAGGCTACCGAGATTATTACTTTATCATTCCATTTTTAAGAACTGGATGGGTTATCACAGTACTAAATAAGTCATACCTGAATGAGTTGCAATGACATCTAACTGTAATATTTCTGGAGAATAGCAGGTCCAACTGTCGTGTGACACTGAGACCCATTCCAGAAGCTGAAGGATATGCTGTCTGTAGAGATAAAGAAAACCATCCAACTGCTGCACTTCAGCTAATGAACACATTGTTTCTTCTGCCTGTTAAGAAAGGAGAGGTGAGATACTTCATCTTAACTGGAGTGATGTTTGAAAAACAAGTCAATCTTTGAAACTCTCTGGTTACACCACAAGAAAGGGAAGGCATTCCCACACTTGCAATTTGGATGATCAAGACCAATACATACAGTGTCAGCCTATAATAAATCCTGTAGCTCTGACTTTAAGGCAAATATTCGTCCTGATCTCAGAGCAAAATTGTAAGGAACACAACAATGCAGGACCAAAATTAAAGCATCTCTGATCCATTTGAAAACCTATTCAAAACCTAACCAAGCCATGAAACCACTCATATTAGTTTCAGCAATGCAGTGATTTTCGCTCAACTTAACAATGCTTTAAACATCTACGTAAAGGCAATTTCCCACACAGACGTCCAGGCCTATGGCAGCTACCAAAACTACTGCCACTACTGCTCAGACAGGGCAAGGAATTCCCTCCTCTCCTCCTGTTCTTGTGTTTTGCTTTTTCCCCTTTCAAACTTTAATGAGGCAAAAAGCCATATAGAAATTCCTGCAGGCAGAGATGAGGAGCATGCTGAAAGCACTGCCTACAGCACTACTGATTTCAGCAAACAGTGAGCCAAGAACAAGGAGCCAGGAATGGTTGGGAACCCCAAAAAGGAACAGCACATCCTCAGCATGGCCATCAGTTCCAGCAGGGAATGCCAGAGCACAGTGCTGTGAGAGATTTGCCTTTTAGAGGTGCAGCAGGACTATCCATCACAGCCATCTCTCTACTGTTTTTGAATTGAACTCCACCACACGTGTCAGCTAAAACACACCAAGGACCATTGGAGTGTTGCTGGCTAATAGCTTGCCAGACAAAGGTGTTATTATGGAAGAACCAGATGTGGAGAAAATAAATGAGATTTTTTAAATAAGTCAGTCAATCCGGATTTGCTAGGAACAAAGGTTATTCATAAAGCAGCTTTGCCTGCCTCAAGCACAGTGAATTTTTCTTTCTGGAAGCATTCTGTGAGCCAGTCAAAACAAAACAGAATAACCTGAATGTAAAATACTCATTTATCTGTAAATAAATTGGAAGATGTTACATGACAGAATGTGTCAAGAGAGAAACCATTCTCCATTACACCCCCCATCCACAACACATTTTGTTCTTTATTAAACAAAGGAGGCACAAAACAATGCTTCTTTCAGAGGTGATTTAAAATAAACTATTAACTAGTTTCACATGTGAAATTGAAAAAATTGGAGAGAAATCAAATATGCCAACAGATTGCTGTGCTTCTTCTCATTCAGAAGCGTCTCGTAGTCAATAAAAAGAATAACAAGGGTGATTTTCTTTCATGTATTTGAAAGCCAGCAAGTTTAACAATGCGTTATTTTTGTGCTAGTAATCAACACATGCCCAGAGAAGAACTGAGACAGCATAGGATACTGGTAACAAAACGAAGCCTTACCTTTAGGTCACCAGTTACAGCACTTGACAAGCTCAAAACATGCCTGACTGACTGTAACGTCTGATTTAGCTTCAGTCTATTGGGGGCTGTAAACCATACCCCTCATCACAGCTCCTCAGTGCTCAGTTGGTGGTCCTGATCTCTTCCCTTACCCCAGGCAACTAGAAACTGATGGCTGCAAAGCCGAAGGGCCAAGAATCAGCAAGCTGGAAGAGCACAGATGCCCATCAGTCACATCAACTGCAGCCTCCACAATCACTCTGCTCTGCTGTCTCCTTTTTTTCAAGTCTGAACTGAAATTCTATAATGTAAATCTTTGAATCATTTCTTTTTACTCTTAAAATCTTTTGACCCTGAACGCAAGAACAGCAAAAGGAAAGAAAAGCAAAAAGCAGCAACTGGATTCACCTTGGTGACAAACTTATATATTGCAATTATGTAAGCTTGTCGCCAAATACTCTATTTGTGTAGCTGAAATAAAGACTAATGAGAAAAAAGATTCTCATCCAAAGTACTGTTGGCTTTAAAAGTCAACTGTAACTGCAGGAACATCCTAAACCTTTAATAATCTTGAGAGATTAACTTTTCTGTCAATGAAAATCAGGATTTACCTCCATGAAACGACTTCCTTTGCAGGAGGATGAATTCATATTGCTAACTTTACAGACCACTTAAAGGCTAAACAGACAAGATACTGGAAAACATATCAGATCAATCTGTCTGAGGTTTACTTGGACAGATATTCTGTTAAAAAAAACAAATACAAAAACCACAAGGCCAATAAATGAAATAAAATAAATCCTGCTCTCACACTGGTTCTCCACGAGACAGATCTTTATGCTGTACCTCTTTGTCCTACAAACTATTTTTAATACTCGTTCCATTTCACCTCTTTCACAGCAGTTTTCTAAGTGTGTGCCTCACTGGAGGCAGCCTGTCAGATGGGAGTCATAAATACTGATGGTGCACAGGCCTCTGGAATAGCATGCCTGGGAGCAAGAGCAAAGGCAGTAGAATAGCCATCACATTTAAGAAGCACATTTGAAGAAAGACAACTTGGATGGGTCATGATTACACTACATGAGGAAGGCTTGCTGATTTATTTAGCTCGGGGATCTAAGAGGAAGAGAAGAATAAGGGGGTGAGAAAATGCGTAGTCCAAAAGCTCATCTATTATCAGAGCATCTACAGATGCCCTTCACTTTAAAGCATTCCTGCAACAACATTTAAGCTTTTAATTCTGGTCAGGGGTAAAAAGTTCAACTACTGTAAAATCAGTCAGATGTGTGTTTAAAGAGAAAAAAAAAAAGTACTGATTTCATTACTATTATTAATAATAGTATTAATAATATATATAATATATAATTATATATAATAATAAACATTATTATTAATAATTATTATATTAATAATATTAATAATAATAATGCTAGTCCCACTTTCATTCTTGCATAATCTCAAACACTAAAAAGAATTTACCCCATGTAAAGGTTCCCTTGGTTGTCATTAAGAGTTGGTAAGAGATGCACAACAGAGCCAGAGTTAAGGTCAGGCAATAGCAAATAACTTCAAACCGTACCAACCTTTGTGAAGGAGCTCTTAGTGAAAGATTTCTGTCATTTTAAAGTCTAACAGCCACACAAAAAATTATGGCTCTGTTTAGACAAAGCACTTTATCAACATTAAAATAAGGAAATGCAGCAGAATACTAAAACAGTTTGTATCTTACCTTCTCTTTAAGGTGCTGAGAACTTGGTACTGCCATCACTGTCACCAAAACTTTCATGAGCTGCAAGCAAATTTCTTGGCAGTCTTCCTGGCATACTTCGATCAATGCTTGTACACAACAAAGCAATTGCTCCATGTAAAGGACCTTTTATTAAATAAAAGCATATATTTATTATGTTCATTAGAAAATAATCTCTTTAAGAGGGAGATAAGGGAAGTGATAATAATAAAGTCTGAGTCTTCTGAATTAGTCACATCGATCATTTGATGCTAGTTCTTTTGGTGACCTACATCCTACTTTGTACAGAACACAACATAATCCTCCTGCCTTGTCCTGGCAACAAAATAAATGATCCTGCTCTTAACCACACGATCGCTCCATTGCGAATAAAAACATCAAAGCATTTGGTGCTTACAGGTAGCACTTTCTCATTCTGAAGCATAATTGGTTAATTAATAAAATTTATTATAACTTTTTCAAATATTATTCCACGTCTGACTATTTCAACTGAACAGTAATGGTTAAATGCATAAAACAAGAAAACCCGAGTGTCTGCATTTATCTTTGCCAATTTATCTCGTTTGCTGCAATATAATGCCTGTTATCTTGATCCAACTGATGTCAATAGCAGTCAATATTCTTGTCAGTTAGCTTGCAGTTACTTCTGTGATAAAGTGCACTTGATATTCCATGAAGCTGTCAGACTACATTCAACTAACAGAAGGGGCCATTGTTATAAATTTATTACCAAAAATAAATCAAGCCTAGAAATAGTTTAGCTATCCATGTTATTAATCTCATGGACACAGTCAATCCTTAGCTAAACAATGTCTATGCAGCATTTGCTCTCTATTTTAGAGATAGATTGTTTCCAAAACCATAGGTTAGAACAATTTCACAATTCCACCAAATGCTTTGACACAGATGAATGCGTCTTCTGTACATCGCTGCATGAAAATGCTGAGCACAAGACCTCATAGCAATTCTGCAGATATACCTCAGGGAATTGTTCTTTGAACAATCAGGTTATAGTGCTTCCAGTTATGTGAGTTCCTAATCATCCAGGCTTCACGGAGATTAAGGTTAATTCTCTGCATCACTGGTGTATATTCCATTAAGGAAGAAACCTAGAATAACTCCACATGTATACCTTACATTGGCTCAGACAGATAATTATGCCAGATTCAGTCTACACACATGAATAACTTTTGTAAAGGGACTTTTGAGTCTCGTGAAGACAGAATTTTCTGAAGGCAACAGTGCAGCCTTTTTTGGTCATCTTAAGAACAAAGGCCTAAGAAACTTGTGCTGCAATGAAAGGACAGGACTGCGTTTGTGGGGGAGGTGGTGAGGATTCCTCACAGATCTTTTTCTGCATCTGGGCAAGCGTGGAGGAATAAAAAAAGAAGAGTAAGATAAAGAAAATAATAATAATAATCCTAGAATTCATTCTCCATTGCACACTGAAGAGAAGCTCTCCCCTCCTTATATAGCAACTGATGAATATTCTTCAGATGGCAGAATGGCTCAGCCATTAGTAAAGGTCCATTTGAGAAGACATTTCTAATTTATAAAGGCCTCCTTGCTAGAATCTAACTTAATGAGAAGCAACCAAGCTGAACAGAATATAGAACATGCTCTTAAATGTACAAATAAGCAGCATACTGCTCTCTTCTTTTTAAAATGGAAGACAGTATACAAATTAATACAAAACAAAAATAAGAAATGACTTGAGAAGGGAATCTTTCCTGGGAAGCCAACATGCCAGTCTCTGCGGACTGTGGAAAGCTGTCCATTGCTGATGATTAAAACACATTATCTTGTTTGGACTGTGAACACAAGGAATTTCAAAGCATGGATTGAATTCTGGCTCTGGACTGGCCAATAGAGAATGCTGTTTTACAGCACATTCTGAACAGTCTTTTCTTTCCTCCTCATGCCTCTCCATTTTTCTCCCACAATATGAAGCATCCTACATCAGCTCTGGAACTTGAATCCACGTCTGCTAAGAGGATGGATTGCCAGCAGTTTTTTGGGAATAGTTTGATCGGGAGACCACAACTAGGAGAAGACTATAACAAGTCTCAGGAAAGACTCGTAAACTCCTGTCTTAGTCTCAGACACGTCTACAGATACATCCTGAGACAGAGAGGGTTGGGTGTGCACAGGAAGGGTAAGGGAGCACTTAAGGAGAGCAAATGAAGAAGTATGTTCAAGAAGCACTTCCAAAACTTGGAACTGTCATGTTTCCCTAAGATCCTTACCTCCTCAGATTGCTGACAAACTCCAGCCTGTGACAGCGTGTCGCCAAGATCGCTCAAATGAGGCTGCAAGATTTCTTTTGGGCTACCTCGAATCACTGCAGCAAGAACCATTAAACAAGATGGCTTAGGTGTTACCTCAAAGGCTGATGTGATTAATCTCAAAGACACTTTAGGACTGACAAACGTTCCAATCAATTCTGCTGCCTTCACACACTGGAAAAAAAAGAACAATAGGTATAGAGGATTCTTCTGGAAATGCAAAGACCATTCAATATATCATCAGGATTTTTCTTTTTATGATTCCAGCTGTTACTTTAAATGCTGCAGGCATTTACTTTAAATTGCCTTGTAGGCCTTTTCCACTCACTCAGGAATTGTTACACGCATGAAGAAATTTTCTTGACATGTGTTCAGTAAACACATAATAAGGCATGCAAGCATCCTTTCTGGCCTCAGACAAACTTCCATGTGAAAGCAACACACAGAAATGTACAGCTTACAGTGTAATTACATCTCTAGCTCAAAATAACCAGATGTTGCAGATTTACTGGCTTCAAGCTTTCTCCAAATGCTGTTCTCAGGCACGTGCTCTCCATGCACCCACCACACACTCATTCAAAGCATCAACAGTAAATACAACAGTACAATAGCAAAAAATCCCACTGAATTTTGGCAGTGATGTGACTGATTTGGCTTACTGTGAAAGCACTGCCATGGAGCTGCTCACTGCTTGCAATCTCTCCTTTAGTAGAAAGGGCTGAAATTGCTATCTATTCCCCATTACATTTGTGCACTTTGATCCCATCTCTGCCTGCAAAGCACGCTGTTCTTATGTGACATACCAGCACATCAGGCCTTACTGATGCCCAACCCCAACCAGGTGCATTACACAGACACACTTAACACTGTGCAACAGGAACATTTCTTCCTAATTCTTTTATTCAGCAGTTGGCTTATTTCCCCAGACACAAAAGCTTACTTCCCCTTGTATACTTCCACTCTAGTGATTTAGCCAAGTATGTTCAATTGAACCTAATTAAAATTTGAATCAATTCAGGAAAAATCAAGGGAGGGAAAAAACAACCGGTATTGAGACAGAGTATAAAGCCAACAGAAAGAAACTGCAAAGGAAAAACAAAGACTTGAAGAAAAATAATCATTTCAGACATGGGTTTCTCAGTCTGCATATGGCTAAACTAAAGTGGGAGTAAAAAGAAAACCTTAATTTGGGAAATCTATTCTATTTAACATCAGTTGGACTACTTGCATCCAGTGAGTGGAAAATATTCTTCCAATTCCCCAAAGCAATACCACTTGCAGCTTTGAATTAAATTATGTGATGCTTGTGTTATATGTATGCTGTCTTGCTTGTGTAGAAAAATGAACAGATCTTCTCTAAAAATTGTAAAGACAGTTTGTATTGCCTGTCTGACCTCTGAGAAATTTGTCTAGTCCTTTCAGTGACATAAATTTTATTGCCTTATTATTGAACCAAGCCTTGAGAGCAACAGCTGATACAGTATTAGATAAAAATGATACTAATTAGTCCTTGCAAAAACATTAGGAGTGTTAAGTATGGAGACACTGACTGCGGGTATGGTGTGGAACAAGGTGGGTTATGCAGCAGAGGGAGAGATCAATTGAACCTGAATGGGCATGACCTGCACATGTTTCTAAAGGGAATCTGTTATCACAAGGCTTTTACACTTTAATCTCCTGCTTATGGTTTTTATGGAGATCATTTTTGAAGCTTCAATTCATGGAGTTGGCATATAAACTAAACAGTATTAAAATAATTTTATTATTGGTCTTCATACCAACAATACAAGAATGCATTTATTTTAACATAGTAATTAAATACAATTTATACATATTTTTAACACCCATTAAAAGCTGATCCCGATGCCACAGGGAAGCTGCAGTGACCCATGGTACTGCCATCCCTCACACAATGCACCCAGGTGCACAACAAAGAGTGTCTTCATGAAGCATGGAGCAGATACTTACATTCCTAACCACCTCGCTTTCTTCATCCAAGCACGCTTGATACAAAGTTCTGAGAAGCAGCTCCATGTGCTGTGTTATGTGGTCCTCTGCATGCAGCAGTAACACATACAGAAGCTGGGATGCTTTCACTCTCGTGCTTTTAACCCAGTCTGTTAGATCATGGCAGAGAGCTGGAAGGACTTTGGAGAGGTTCCTTGACACGAGTTCCCGACAGCCCAGTCCTGGTCGAGTCACTGGAGAGGGAAAACAAACCCACAAATGATTCACAACACAATGGCAGCCATGTGGAAGGAAAAGCCTTGGAAGAGTTTAGAAACTCCAAGACGAACTCTGGGAATCTGCTTCAGTGTGGAAGAAGATATTCTAAATGCTGCTGAGGATATATGTGCAAGCTGTATTTCTTTAATAGATACTACAAAAATTTAATTCCACACCACTCTGAAAATGTGTACATATATTTCTTACTACAAAGTGGTTTAAAGTTTATGCTATAAAATGTTTACAGAAGGAAGAACGTACATGAGTATGGCACAATGCCCACTTTGGAAAATGCTGCCTAATAACTTCCATGATTTCCTTTTAATTGTTTTGACAGCACAAATGCCAGTTAAAGAATTAACTGAAGCCATCAAACAGAAGGACTCTTCTGTGCAAGCTCTGAGTTAAATCACTGAGTTAAATATTATTCGGAAAGGGAAAAAAAAAAAGGCAATTGCTCTCAGGTCATACACTTTTTCCCACCTTTTAAATGCAAGTACTCCAAAGAGAACAGTGCTAAGCCAACCTCCTCAGCACCACCCACCTGAAAAATCCCTACTTTCTGTGCAACACTCACCTCCTTTGGGATAATGAGATGGTGGAACACTAAAATCCATCTTATCCTTCAGATCTTCTTCATTCTCCTTCTCCCACTGCAAGCCTATCTTTTCCCAATAAGTCCAAGCTAGTGTTCTAGGCACAAAATAAAATAAAAATCATGACTCCCACAGGAAAACATTTTAAAATGAGACATCTGGAAACTATAACTTCTTGAATTTATTTGGAAGAACGGGAAGAGCTGATGTTTATGTATTCAGTGGACAGAGGTCACTTCTTCTAACGAGTAATCCCAGCTCTGTCTCTCTTACCATCTCCATCCCTCACACAAACAAAAGTCACCAGAGATTACACTATCAGGAGTAGGTTTACAAATGTTTGGTTTTCTTCCACACAATTTATCTGTAAACATAGAAATACTTTCACACAGAGAAAGGGGAGTGGAGAGAAAAAGAAAAGAAAAATCAGAAATATTCTGCTTACATATTTTCAGGAATGTCATCAGTAATGCTGCTGAGTAACAGAGGGATCAACTTGTGAAAATAGGAGTATCTGTCCCGCAGGTGCAACAGCCATTCCCCAACAACTGTTGTTACAGCCTGACGAACCTGTGTGGATTAAAAACAAGGGAACAAAAAAAAAATCATTTTTTAAAAGTCAGGTAAATACTTCAAAAGATAAAAAGAACAAAATTGTTTTTGGTATCTAAGATTTAGCATCTAGTGCACGAACAGTTTCTGATAATGACAAGAGCAGAGGATCTCCTCACTTGCAGCATCTCAGCACACCCCGTGCTCCCCCTTGTGTTCTCTCTCTGACTCGGCCTTTGAGAAGTTCTGCACAAACACTCACTTCTTGTGCTTTGTATCTCTCTGAGAACATGAGAAATGTAAATTTCTTTTGAATTTGCACCTTACCAGCATTTCTCCAGAAGACAATTTTATCCATTTACTATACCAGAAACCAAAGTTAAGTAGTCTGAATGCACCCATTCAAAAAATAAATTATTTTACTTATGATTACATAGCACGTTTCTAAAGGACTACTGCAATTGCATCTTATGAAGGAACCCAAACTGTGTTTGTTAAGCATCTAAAAAAACCATAGAACAAAATCCCAGAGAGATCTGCCAGAAGAATTCAGACAGAACTGGAAGCCTCCTTTAACATTAAGGTGCCCACACACTACAACAGTGTGCAGAACCAGACAGCAGTGGAGCAGGCCATCCACCCTGCTTTTGGGTAGTCCACAGCTGACTGGGCCCATATGTGACAAGTTTACATATATCAAATGCATGAATGCTGAAAACCATGAGGAAAAACAAACAGAAAGCCAGATCTAAAATAATACCCCCCGACCTTCCAAAAAAGAAGAAAATTGACACCTTGGGAATCTCATCAAATAACCGTTGTGCCAGATGAGACAGAACATCATCCACAGACTTCCCATTTCCAAATTGTATCACTGCTCCAGTAGCCTGTATTACATCCACACGAACTCTGTAGTGCTGGTGTGAAATTGTTTGCATTAAGGGCTTTATCAGAGATTCTGATTGCATATGGAAGTGCTCTGTTAGGAGAGAGACAGAAACTTCAAGTTCTCTATTCTCTACACAGGCGACACAATTTGAGCAGGGTGATTTCTGCAGCACTGTGAGCAGCAAGCTGATGTTTACACTATATTGGAGCTGAATGCCAGCCCACAAGCACTTCTCCCCCACTGAAACATCATCACCCACACACCGTAACTGCTCATGGAATCATAGAATTGTTTAAGAGTTGGAAGGCACTCTTCAAGGTCATCAAGTCCAACTTCCCTGCGCTGAGCAGGAAAACCACAGCTCCATCAGTGCTCAGATCCTGTCCCCTGAGCTTGGGTGTGTGCAGGGACGGAGCACTGACACCACTCTGGGCACCCTGCACCAACACCTCACTGCCCTTAGCATAAAAAACTTCTTTCTTATAATCAGTCTAAATGTGCCCTGTTTTAGTTTGAAACCACTTCCCCTTGTCCTATCGCACAGACCCTGCTAAAGAGTCTGTTCCCTTCTTTCTTACAGCCCCTTCAGATACTGAAGGCTGCTCTCAGGTTTCCCCAGAGCTCTCCCTTTTCCATGCCACACAGCCCCAGCTTTCTCAGCCTGTCCTTGTAGGAGATGTGTTCCATCCCACAGGTCAATTTTATGGCCCTCCTCTGGTTCACATCTGTGTTGCACTGAGGACTCTCCATGTGGATGCAGTACTCCAGGTGAAGACTCACAGCACAGAGCAGAGGGGTAAGGTCACCTTCACACTCTGCTGGCCACACCTTTGATGCAGCCTAGTGTACAACTGGCTCTCTGGCTAGGAGGCACAGTGCTGGTTCATGCCCAACCTGCATCCAGCAGTGGATATCCCTTGTACACCGGATCCCCCTTGGGGATGACAAAGCGCTCCTGTGGGGGTGTGCACCACGTATTTCTCTTCCCTGCCGCTGGCTGCATCCCCGCAGGCCCCGCCCCCAGCTTGGTCCCCTCGGGACACCGCAGCTCACGGCATCCCGCGGTTCCCCCCGTGCCGCCCCCGGGCCCCACCTGGCACGGCCTGGGCGCAGGCCACGGCGCACCTGCAGCCCTCCCGCCTGACCTCGGCGTAGTGGTCGAGGAGGGCGGCCTGCAGGATGCCGACCACATCGGACAGGTACGGGGCCACGGCGGCCCCGCCGCGCCGCAGCAGCAGCCCCAGCAGCTGGAGCAGGCCGAGGCGCAGCTCCTCGCACGGCTCGGCGCCGAGGCGCTGCGCCAGGACGGGCAGCAGGACGGGCAGCGCCTCTCCGGGCCGCTCGCAGCGGCTCAGGCCGTGCAGGAGGAGCTGCAGGGCGAGCTCCCGGCACCGCTCCGCCGCGTCCCCCGCCAGGCAGCGCGCCAGCGGCCGCACCAGCTGAGCCTCGAAAACCTCCCGCACCGCCTCCGACGAGAGCGGCCGTTCCTGCACCTCGGCCCGGATGGCCTCCAGAGCCCGCAGCCGAGCCGCCCGGCCGCACTCGGGGCCCTGCAGACAGCTCAGGGGCCGGCTCAGGGCCTGCGCCAGCTCGGCCGCCCCGCACGCCGCCATGCTGCCCCGGCGATACGGAAGCGCGGCGCCGTTGCTAAGGACGCGGCACGCTTTACGACGGCGGGAAACGCTTTACGGCCGCACCGGCCGCGCTTGGCGGCAGGCCGCCCCTTGCGGCTGTGTCACGTGGTGTGCGCTTCCCTTCACCCCTCCTCCCCCCCTTTAATAAATAATTTATAGCGGGATCAGACTCCCCCAATAGCAATACACCGATTTCTGCAACGGCGTTATTTCTGATATCCCCCGAGTTAATTAATACGTGCTTCGGTTGAGCGCTGCACACCGCACCGCGCAGCCGGCCGGCGCCCCGAGCAGGCGGTACCGCAGCGTGCGGTGTCATCGCGCCGAGCTCGGGGCGCAGCGACGCGCAGCCCAGCCTCGCATCCAGCGGCCGGGCAGCCGGCGGCAGCGCGTTCAGCCGCCATTACGCAGCGCTGCGGCCAGCGAGCGCTCTAACAGCCGGCCCGGCGTCCGGCCCCGCTCCGCTCCGTGCCGCGGAGGCCGATCCTGCGGCTGAGTGACGGCAGCGGCACTTCCTGCGGCGGCGGGGCCGCAGCTTTTGTGTCCGCGTCCGTATGAGGGAAGGAGCCCCGCGGTCCCGGAGCGGGCGGCGTGAGGAGGAGGCGGCGGCGGTTGCGCTGCGGAGGCCGGCGGAGAAACGCTTTCATCCGTGAGGGCGGCAGAAAGAGCCGCCGGCGCTCCGCACATCAGCGGCCCAGGTACGGCCCGGCCGCTCCCCGCGCTGCCTGCGGGGCGGTGCCGATGCCTTGGAGGCCCCGCGCGGCCCTACCCGGGCTGGGGGCGGCTCCGCGGGGCGCAGCGCTGGGAGGTCGGCCCTCCTCCTTCGGGTATCTGCTGCTGCTGGGCTCTGAGCGAGCCTGAAATCCTCCTGAGACGCGAACCTGGGTTTGTGCCGGGCGGGGGGAGGCTGCGAAATGCGGGGCTTTAAACCGGTGTTTAATGACTGCCTCTGCAACTCGTGGCCTTGTGTGATTCGTTGTACTGTTATTTGTAGATGCTGAGGAGTTAAAACGCTCTTTTTGTAGTTACCAATGCGTTGATCCTATGGTTAGTTTTTGCAGAGCATTAAAATGTTGTGCACTGACAGCTCTTAGGCAGTACTCGTCTATCTCTGCTGCTCAAGTTCCTCCGATAAAGAACCATCTCTTTCTTACACCATTTTCTTTACCCAGGTCTGTTTACTGTTTACGAGCCTGAAGATGGCTGCTGCTTCTTCCTGCAGTGTGGAAGAAGACGAGAGCCTGAAGGGATGTGAGCTCTACGTTCAAAAGCACAACATCCAGCAGATCTTAAAGGAGTGCATTGTAAATCTCTGCATAGCAAAACCAGACCGACCCATGAAGTTCCTCAGAGAACATTTCGAAAAATTAGAAAAGGTCAGTGATTTTAACATGACACATAATTTTCTGATTTTAAGCTGAAAAGATTGTTAAAAACATTTCAGATGTTCTGGCGCACTTTTCTTCTTAACTTTTGAGTTAGCAAGCAATTGTTATAAACAAAAGCTGTTAGACACAAACAAATTAACAGCCCTTTATTTGCTGATGGCTACCACGATGCTGTTACTGTCCATAACACCAAGATTATATTTCTCATCATACTGAACTTGTTACAAGTGACCCAAGAACTTGGATGCGTACTCTGAATTATGATGCATGACATTCTCAGCTCTCATCTGTGGGTAGAGCAAAAGATGCTGTTCCCTGTTTGTTCTGGTGTCAGGTGAAGTGCTTTTCCCTCACCCTTTAAACGGACCAGAGTCAGGGAACCAGCAGGTACTTAAAACTGCTGAAGCCTGCCGACTTAATTTATTGCTCCTTCCTGTATTGAGTATCCTAGGATCTCCAATGAGAGATGCATTCGGAGAGACTTCATTTACTGTGTCTGTAATCAGAAGTGTAGAGGGGAAACATACTGTTAAACATTCTCAGGCAAATCTTGCCTGAAGCATATTGGTATCTTATTGGATAGTGTGAATGCTGCTTTTTTAGGGGATGGGATTTCTCAAGAAATGATGCTCATGGGCACACAGGGCTGCAAGTTGTTAGGTGTATGAGTCCTTATTCTATAAGACACTTTATTCACATACTTAATGTGAGAAGACTGTTATTATGTTTGAGGTTTTGTTTTTTTCTTTCCTAATTAAGTGCCTAATATTTGTAGGCTTGAGGTAGGAGTTTTATGTATATTATTTTCCTCCTAGGAACAGAACTTTGTAAGGACAGAGCAAGAACTATTAACAAGTGAATAATGCGTAGAGCTGTATATTACTGACAATAGAAGCACTGTATGCATCTCTCCTCATTTGTCTGCTTTTCTCCATCTGTGGATATATGCCAAATTTTTGTAGCCTGAAAATAAATACAAATGTATCCAGGTGGAAATCCACAAAGAATGCCTGGAACGTTGGGTATGAATAGGAAGTACAAACTTATGTTCATTGTGTTGTGCATTGTTTAAAAAAAAACAAAACACAAAAACCATCTTTTGATTCTGTCTCTGCTAAACGCCTTAGAGCCAAGTCCCATTTGAAGAGAATTATATGTGTTGAATTTCCTTTGTTATCTGGCTTAGTATATGCAATCCCAGACTTCCTGCCCGGAAGGATAAGCGCCGCTTTTGTCAATACATTAAAATAAGCCACAGAGTTTTAGAACATTCTGCATGGCTGGTGGGATTACTTGAGTTGCTCTGGGGGAGTTTGACTTTATGCATTGCAGGAAAATTGACAGTTGTTGTCAGTTCCTACCCTTGGGTATTCTGCATTCTTTTATGTAATCTCCTATTACTTTTCAAAGGACATTGGAATTCTGTAGCAGAATATTGATCTGGTTGCAAAAACAGAACTGTTGTGAATCTCAAGAGATCATTCAGAAGCAGACAGTCCCAGGACAGCAAACAGTGTGAATGTGATGTGTAGTACGGATGTAAGCAGGTGTCACTGGCTCCTATAGGGCAGTCTGAGAGCTAAGCTGCCTGAGCTGAAGGCTGTTAGGATGCTTCTGGAGATTTCCTGTGGTGTAATTCTTGTTCCTACAGCAGTTTGACTTCCTTGCTCAGCCATTTTTGAGGACTTTCTTGAGATTGATTGTGCTGTGGGGGATTTTCTGTTGAAGGATAATGCTTTGACTTGGTCAGTTGCATAATGTTGTTGAAAGAAATCTGCATCCCAGAGGAATAGCTGTCCCTTCTCATTGAGTTGTAGAACCAAAGGTTCTTCTGCAATGTTGTTCATCTTCTTCCTGCACAAAATTGGTCTCAGGGGAGCCATGGTTTCTGACTGCACGGTGTCAGGTGGGAACAAGGTCAGTTATTTTTTCCAGCTGTGCAAAACTGACAAACAAAATCTTTATTTAGTGGAAAAACTCTGAAAATGATGAGTTTGCATGGACTAGTTGTAGAATCAAGACTTAACAGTGCAAATTTGGGAACACTCACATTTTGAATGACTTGTAAAGATAGAGAAATCATTTAAATGATTTTTTTTCCTGTTTTTGGACAGTACTTGCCATATTTAGTTACTCTGAGGAATCTTAACTGGATTGTGAACTTAACTGCTAGAGATGTGTATGGGAATGAGCAGTACTGATAGGGCACGTTTGCTATTAGCTCAGCATCTGTGCTATACCTTTTTGTTCCTGTGTGGGGAGAGAGGTGAATTAGTTAATTGCTAAGAAATTGCAGGCAAAGCCTTGTATTTTCACCTATAGTGAGACTGCAAAACTTTCACTGGTGTCAGACTGATCAGTGCTGTGATTATATGACCAAAGGTGGAGTTGTCTTGCCAGACCAACCTAAACTCCACAGAAAAAGGTTATGAGTAGAACTAGCGAAGAAAATGGCACAAAGGAGAACAGCACCTTCAGTTTATGTTTAGAAATATCTATTCTGATGGAGCCATTTTGCATGCCCTATATTTCAGTACAGTGTCTTTGCAAGCTGAGCCAGGCACTCTGCTGCTACCTTCTGGATCTGAGTGCTTACCTGGTTCCGTCTATTGCCCTGTGCTCACACAAGAGGAATGCTGTCGTGCATGGGCTGAACTTAATGCCATGGCTTGCTGTGGATCAGCAGTGATTTTATGGACTGAGCTGATGCTATATGCCTTCAGGTACCATCCAAAAAAAAAAAAAGAGTTTTGGAAAACACCGGGCTGTACCATCTGAAATCAGAGCAAACTGAGGTTGTCTGGGTAGCTCCACCTTGTGATATTAGACAGTATTGCATACAGACATGATCAGAAAAATAAGGGCACACGTGTGACAAGTTTGCTGCAAAGTAGGATGGGAAGACTATTTACTGTTAGTAAATTACAATTTGTTTGTGTATAATAAAGAGTTTCAGTATTTGAACATTAAACTTCTGCAGTCTTCTGTAGTCTCTGCCAGTATTTCCATTTTATCAAAACGCAGGATTTTTCTAGAGAAATGTAATTTATAATAAAATGAACTTTCCTGCAGGCATGTTTCTTCTTACACCAGGTATGCATGCATACATTTGGTATTTGGCTGGATTTTCGCATTGAAATGTTGATTACACGAGCTTTTAAGTATGAAAAATATGGTATGTTGTTTTGTAAGAGAGCCTTTCTTTCGTATGCCTCATGGTGAAGTGAGCAGAGAAGAGGTGGTGATGGGCTGAGCTACTGCAAGACCCTGGAAGGGAAGATAAGAAGTGTTAATGTGTTGCAGGAGGTTAAGGGACTCAGGAAGGCAAGCAGTGAGGCAGAGCTACAGAAATGTAGGAAGATTTTTGGCAGGAGAATTTGCTTAGACTGGAAATTGGGAATGAACGATGGTGCAGAGAGGATGCAGAAGTGGCAGTTAGAGTGGAGGGTAGGTATGAACTGCACAAATTAGTGTGTGTGGGGGGTAAATGGTTAGGGTATTTTTTAGTGATGGTATGGAAGAAAAGATAGCATTTAACATCCAGAAGGCAGAGGAATGGTGGTTAGTATTGTATGAAAGATCTCAGGTTACAGGTCTGAATGATCTGAAGAGATTATAGAGTTGTCTGCTGTGACAGAGAAGAGAGTGGGTAAGACATTTGAGACCTCCCAAATTTCTCTCAGTTTCAGTGATGGAATCAGTGAGTCCCATGCTTCCAGTGGAGTGGTTTGCTGTTAATCATTGTGTCATTCTCCAAAAATGAAGGGATGCTGTTACAGACTTTCCTGTATTGACAGTGTTTCCTCTGGGTCAGTTCCAGTGCAAAGAGAGATTAGTTTACTTGTGCATGAGCTAGGCTTTACATATGCTGTGGATAAAATGAAAGCAGATTCCAGGCCTGTCAGTCAGAAGGCACTGTGCTTGGGAGGTGGGAGAGGGGGAAGAAAAAGAAAATATTTAATTTAGAATGTGCTTTGTGTTGTTCCTTTTGAACACAGAAGTTGTAGGAAGCAGATCGGAGGTGGTGAGCTGTGATATCTAACAGCTGACTTGCTTTTAAAGTCTTCCTGGAATGCTGCTGTAAAGCTGTGCAGTGATTTGGAGCCTTGTCAGATGTTATCCTTCCATGAATTTAAACACTGTGTTTCCAGACAGTGACAAAGCCTGCAAGGAACGATGAGGACGAACTACTGAAAGTGAATTTCTGATTGGCAATGCTCCAGCTAAGAGACAGGAAAGCTGCTGGTGTGTGCTCTTGAGCAGTAATCTGAAAGGAAGGGTAAATCTGAGAACTTGCTTGTCATTGTGGTCGCTTCTCTTGTGTTTAAAAGACATTAAAAACTCCTAAAAGCATTAATCAGGGGAGGCAATGACCCCGCAGACTGAGGACAGCTTGCTAAATTCCTGTGTTTTATACACCAGCCTCTTGCAACACCATTATCTTAGCCAGAGGGGAACATTCAAAAGATAAGTGGGTCACTACTACAGATGGTTGTATTAGCTCTTTTTGCTTTGCGTTTGATGCAGAGGTGGTATGTTTTCTTTCCAATTTATGGTTTGGTTGGCATACCTATTGAAGTCAGCTGTGATATTCCTGTTTCACAATTCATCTCCACCAGAAATCACAGGGAAGTCTTTTGTGCACAGCTTCAGCTAGATTTTTAATCAGTCGCAACACGATTCCATGGAATTTGGTTAGATTAGATGTATGTGAAGCAGGGCACTATTGTAATGCAGCACTGCTGGTTTGTACCTTTGGGGTGTGATGGTCTGTCACTGTGCTGCACCATAGCAGTGACTGCAGGCATTGGTCAGCTGTGCACACGTGGCCCTGCGCTGCTACTTCAGGTGCCCAGATTGCACAGGCACTGCCTTGGGCATGTAGGGTCTGCACGGGGTTCTCAGTGCTGAACCAGCACTGAAAACCAGTCAGCACTTGCCCAGAATGGCACGGGCTGTGTGTATGGATATCTGCATCACCCTGTGTTTTGGGGAGCCTCATCCTGTGTGCTGCACAAGTCAGGAGCAGCTCTGCTGGCAGCAGTGCAGCAGGTGGAGGGTAGAGTGAGCAGCGCGGTGCTCGCTGCAGCCTGCTCTAAGGTTGTCGTGCTGTATTTGCTGTTGTCTTCCATGTGTTTTCTGGAGTCCCACATTTTAAGGTGGACATAATTGGGAAATAGGATTTCTCTGCCATCATGAATTGTCTGTGTGATTCGAATAGAGTGAGATGGCTTGTTGTCATGACAACAAAAGATGGTGAGGTGTTTACTTGGGAGTGAGGTCTGCACAGGCGTCCACACCAAGCTGTGCCTGATGGCTGTTTGAAGAACTGTTCCTCCTTTAACGTATTTGTGCAGTTCCACCCCAGGACATATGGAAGACGGCTCTGTGAAAGCTTAACCTGGGATACAGTGTGTGCTTTTATTTTCAAAAGGCACTCTTTAGCTCAGTAATGGAAATCTTACCTAGACTACAAATAGCGGCATATGGAAAAGGCAGCCAGTCAACTATCTGCTGTTTATATAAAAGGAGTTTGTAGCGAAGAGCCTTCCTTTTAAAATGAATCATATGGTAACTCACTTTTATAATCCTTTAATGTCTTTTTTACTTTAGAAGGTATTTGGGTTTCAGAGCATGCTTTGTGATATTAATTTTTATCTCATCAAGCTTGCTTTCTTGTATAAATCCGTGCTGGGGCAGAGGAGATATTTATTAATTCCTTGGAAGTGCCTTCATGCAGTGTGTGCTGAAGAAGTGTCTGTTTGATATTCAAATGTGGCAAGCTCTTGCTTTTCACCCTGAGCACGTATTGAAAGAGCTGTAAGAGCATTCCTCTAACTAGTTACCTGACTGCTGCCTTGTTACAATTACCTTGCGGTGCACTTTCAGCTGCTTTCTGCTCTGAAAAGTCTTCTTTACCTTTCAGTTAAGCTTATGAAGAAGACGTGTTTGGTTTTGTTCATGTGGTATAAAAGCACAGTGTTAACTGAAAAGAGGTACAGAAGCTGAAATACTGGTGACAATATTTCAGATTCTTCAGTCGTAGGTTTGTTTTGGATGGCTGGGATTTAAATACAATGAAAATAAATAGTACACATATGTTTATCATGTTTGTATTTTTGCAAATGCATAATTGTACTAAGGGAAGCTAAGGGTAGTCAGAGAGGAGTTGTGCGTGGGGAAGAAGTTGATGAGAGTGCTTAAACAAGGCTCGCTGAGTCATTTTTTACACATTCTGTGCTATTATCTGAAATTTGATTTGGAAATGGAAAAGTTCCAGTAAAGATTTAATACATCTGAAGTCAGCTTGTTGGTTGGTTGGTTTTGTTTGTGTACATCATCTAACTCAACTGTGCTATGGTCCAGGAGTTGTAGTCCAGCAATCCCCATAATAAATAAAATTAAAAACTGATACCAGAAAGAACTCGGCACTTTCTGAGGCAGATGAGGACCTCGCCTCTGCAGCCAGCCCTGTAAATGTTATCTCAGTGCCTGTTCCTCAAGTATTTTAGTAGTCCCTTAATCAAAACGATAATGTGGGGCCTGTTACTTTGAACTATGCAGCACGAGAAATAATGTTTTGCTGTTTATTTCAACTGGCGTAACGCGTTGAAGGTTGCTATGAAAGCTCCTGGCGTTAATAATGGGGGCAGTGTTTGTGATGGTGCAGAACGAAACTGGAGTGGGACCAGAAAAGACAAGTGGCGTGACTGGATTTGTCAGACATTTGTAAACATTGGTGGGAAAGCAGATAGTAATCATTTGTTTTTCTTGCAAGCTTAAAAATGGTGAACTTACGCCAGTTTTCTGTACCACTCTTTTCTGGTGTCATACCTGATGAGTTAGCTGTAACTCATTTCCTGTGGCAGTAAGACCAGCTGGCAGTGTTGGTGATTTGCCACATGTCTGGTGCTGATGCTCTGAGATCCTTCCTCCTCCACTGACTCCATTTACTAGCTCAAATTGCTCAATCTCATCAGAAATTAGTTGTGTCCAGGTTCTGGTATTGCTGTCAAAGGGAAGTTGGCTTTGTTGGCTGTGCAGGGACCTTAGCATTGCTGCATTTTCTTTTTTCTTTCACGTAGCCTGCAGCTCCACTAGTATGAGTTCTCAGAAATACTGGAGTTGTTCAGCCGGCAGCCTGATGAGTGCTGTCTGTGTGTGCATCCATCAGCACAGCTCTGAGACTATCAGGGTGCATCTCACGTGTATGGTAAGGGAGTGACAGCAAACAAATCACTGGACTACTGCTGCCCAAGCAGGATGACTGCTCACAGAGTTCATATCCCCACAGTTTCGTTTATGAGACAAGCTGAGCACTGGATGTGAGGTCCATCCTATGGCCCTTCTCCCTCACCCTGAGTAGGGTCAGAAGAGGCTGGAATGAATAAGCCAGGGCACTGGAGAGGCAGTAAAACAACCAGTACTGCTCAGGTGTAGGTTTTTGTTTTTTTACATTGGTCTTGTGTGTTTTATGCCTGAAAATACTATAACTATGGGTAGTCATGTTTATACGAGTTCTTCAGAAATCAGATAATTCAGTGTATGAGTTGACAGCATCTTGTAACTCTCACATCCTTCCTTGAAGATTTTTCCTGCTCTTGTTACCATATTTTCAGGGATTCCCCTTTGTTCTTAACTCTGTCCTCCATGGATGTGGTATTTGGAGGATAACCTCCCTATTGGCCTGCTGGTGCTAAGCCAGCCATCGTTTCTTGCAGTCCTCTGGAGCCTACCTTGGAACTTGCTTGCTTGGAAGTAGTCCCATTGGTTGTAAGTCTGTTACATGGTAGAAATTCTTGAATAGGGAACATCTTTGTTCTGTCTTGCAATTGTGAGCCTGCAAAGCAGAGCAGAATGAAGGAATGTATCTAATATGTTAACATGTGATTTCTGGTATGTTCTCTGTATAAGAGACAAAGATATGTAAAAGCCAACTGAGAAAATAACAGCTGTGGTGTTGGAGAGTTAGCAAAAGAAGCTTATTCTTTTTCTTTCTCAGCCAGAGGTAGCTGCATTGAAATGTCTGTAGACATTATAATACATTGGTTTCCTTTATGTGTAAAAGTATTGGACAGGTCAAGTACTGGAGTGATGGTGCCTGTATACACATTGGAGTTAATGTCAGTCTTTCAAGCTGCACATTTTAAATTTTCTTTGACCAGTACATGTGTGCATTTCCAAACATCTAAATGTAGAAATGAAATAATCGCTGAGAGTCATAGAGGAAGCATATTGAGTCTTTCATGGGTAAGAGATGTTTCATTTGTCTCTTTTTGCCTTGCAGGAAGAATGCAAACAGATACTGGCTCGGCAGAAGTCCAGTTCCCAATCTGATTCCCATGACGATGAGATTTCTCCTCCTCCTCCCAACCCAGTAGTAAAAGCCCGACGCAGGAGAGGAGGGGTCAGTGCAGAGGTGTACACAGAAGAAGATGCTGTTTCTTATGTTAGAAAGGTAATGCTTTGCCATGTCTCTGCAGCGTGATCAAGTGACTTGTGTTCTGCTTATTTTTACTGCTTGGGAGGTCAGGTCAGCATGTAGAGTGTCATCCTCATGTCAGCAAAGCCATGGCTTGACCATCTTCTCAAGTACATTTGCTGCCCCTTAATGTATTAATAAAGCATTTTTCCAAACAGTGTTGCTTCAGCATTCTGTATTCTTTCCTTTTTTGAGGAATGCTGTTAATCTGTTTCCTCCCGTTATGGAGTAGGTAATTCTCAGCCATTACTCCCTGGGTAAAGCTTCCTGTTTTGGATGGATCCCGAAGTTAACTTTTTTTTTCCTTTTCCCAGCAGCAGGATTAGTAGGCAGTAATTGGTCCACAGCTGGAAGCAGCAATACAGATCACATTCTGTGTGTTCTGTGGCAAGGACTACTACAATTTTAAGTTCCTAGAAACTGACTGAGTTTAAGTAATAAATGATTTAGGGATGGTTTCCTGTCAGGCTATAGATACTGCAAGGAATATAGGACGAGCTATGGGATATTTTGTTTTTTGCTTTGTCTTCTGCCATAAGCAAATGATTCCCATGGTGAACCCTGAAGCTGTGTGTTTGTGACAGAGGTTTCTGGATTATAGAAACAGAGGGAGATGCTGGAAGGATGAATTACGAAAGAAATGAAAAAGTGTAAAAAGCAAGGCAAGGGTTGTATTAAGCTATTGCAAAGAGAAGGATTTTTAGATAATAGCCAGGAAGAACCATTGGCTTGAATTCAGGTGCTGGATAGAAACACATGTGGGTCATAAGCAGTTTGAAGGATCCACTAAAGGGGTGAGCTATAGGATGAATAGTGCTAAAGGGAAAGTGGTGAGTTATGTCACTTGAGAGAAAATGAAAGGAGATTTAGCTCAGTGGCTTGAGCAAACATCTGGGGTGGTTCCATTCAGAAGAGCACAGAGATCACTATGGCTGCTTGTTTCATTGCTTTGTCCTGAAACCAGAGAAAGCAATGTTTGTCAGCACATCTGACATAGCCTGTAGTTAGTGAATAACTAACAGAATAGGAATTTTGTTGTAAAAAAGTTTATCTGCTTGAAGAGAATGCTTAATGATTACTTAGAAAAATGATACAAGGTGTGATCAAGTGATTCATTTAGACTTTCCATTTTGCTGATGTCTGGTTGCTGTGACACCTAAGGAATCTTTCCTGTGTTTTCTGTGTCCGTGTCCCATGAGACCCACCTAAATCTCTGCCCTGTAGCTTTCACTGCTTCAGATTGAGACTGAGAGAGGCTGGTCAGCAGTATTTTATCATCAGCGAGAGCTGAGTGTCAGTGATTTATATTATCCCCTCTTGGCTCAGCAGCAGTAAGCTGAACAGCTAGGTTGTTTCCATAGAACAAAAGTGCAGAACTGCAGGTCAGTCCGGGGTTTCTCTAATAGGGGAAAAAAACAAGAAAAAGTTACTAGCCAAATACCCATTTTATTTAACTTAATAGAATTTAAACTTTCAGTATTATGACCAAATTCACATAGTAGAGAATGTGTTTCTTCTCTTCAATTAGCAAATAAAATACCTCTTTATTCTCCAGCATAAATCCTTCTCACTTGCCAAGAAGCAAAATGTGAGTTTTGACCCAGGTGAGCCTTGCAGGATCTCAGTTCCTTATGCCACAACCAGTACTGAAAAACATTGTGTAATCAATTCATTTTTTCCTTTTCCTTGGAGAAATTTTACTCATTTTTAAAAGTAGGTTGCTTCTGAAACTCTTTGTGGAGAGAGAAGAATAAGAAATGTATTTTCCTCAGTCTAACAGATTTGATAGGATACTGCACAGCTGCCAGTACCTGCTAATTATGGTGTTTTATGGCTATCTTTCTCCGTAGTCATTTCAGAGCTTGCATTTCTTTTCTGGTTGTCATGTTGAGAACATCAATTCTTATCCCCCTGTTATCAAAACTGTAATTTATTACTTCCTTAGTGACTTTATATTATAGCCTAAATCTGTCCCAGTGATTGAAATCAAATTGCATCTGTTATCTTGAATAATGGAATTTTCTACAGATTTCAAGAACTATGAGGAAATACAACCAGACATGTAATTACTCTTCCTTCTTTTCACCCATAGGTTATTCCAAAGGACTATAAAACTATGACTGCTCTGGCAAAGGCCATCTCCAAGAACGTGCTCTTTGCTCATCTTGATGACAATGAACGAAGGTATGAGGTGCTTTATGATTTAATGGATTCCATAACTTGACCTGATTGTGTCAGGTTTTATCTTAGAATGGTCGTTGAAGATCAGAGCAACTCACCATTGGTTTTAAGTTCTACTAGATGGCAGCCCTCCACACACTTGGTGTTATGACAAAGGATAAAATGACACACTGAAAAAGAAACAGGAGATGAGAATTTATGTAAACATATTTAATAATTGCAAGTCAGCTGTACCTGGTGGGCTTCCTTCTAGGATTCTGGAAGGCTCTAGCTGAAGTGATCTCAGATCCATTTGCTGTAACTTCAGAGAGCTCAGGTGACTGAACAGTGGGACAGTAAAAATATAATGTGTACTGAGAGCTAAAAGAGAATTACAGGTAAATTTTTTTTTTTTTTTTTAAAAACTGTAACAAACAAATGATGTGTAACCATGTCAAAGAGACCAAGGAGATCAGTAGCAGTCAGAATGATTTTTAAAACCTTGAAAATGTACTTCTGTGTTTCTTGAACAAGTCTAGTAGCTAGGGAAGGCATTGCAGCTTGAGTTTTATTATGGCTTTAGTATTTAATGTGTGTGACAGTTTCATAAACAATCTAGAGAAATATGGCTTCAATAAAGCCACTGTAGGGTCTATGCAAAACTGGGTGGGTAGCTGTACCAAATACCAATTATCAGTGGTCCAGCATTACAGTGGAGATGTCACAAAGCAGGGAGCCATGTTGATCATGATTTTCTTCATTGTTCTCTTGAATTACCTTCATGGTGAACTACTGTACCAGTGATGAATTTTTAAATGATGTGGAGATGAGACAGACTGATAGAATTGAGAATTATTTTTACTAGCAGAACATCAAGCAGTGCAGTCTTTCAATGGGACTGTGCTCATACGCTTTCAATCAAAGCATGTTCTCAAGTGTGCAAATTTCACTCCCTCTTGAAGCCATTTACACGGTTTAATTACTTTGCAATCCTAATTATTGTGATACTGCATTAGCATGCAGATTTGTGGTGTAATTAGAAGAGGAGTAACTGCACATTTCTTCTAGCTTTTTTACCCACAACAGAGAATTCTTGTACAGAACTGCCAAAAATCCTGATTATACCATCTGCATACTGACGTGACTGTACTGGTAGGATACATTTTCTGGTTGGAAAAGGCACATTTTGGCAATATGTTACCTGAGTATGGATGAGAGGGAAAGAGGGAAGGAAAAGCAGTTTTTCCTGCACTGCGCTAAGTGTGCATCGTGGTTATGGTCTCCTAACCATTTAGTTACTTGTCAGCCAGATTATCCCATTACAGGTATATGGTAGGGGGGAAGAGGTGTGCACAGGGTGCCTCCAATGTGTGTGCTGCAGAAATGGCATAGGCTGTTTTGCGTTTTTGCAGTCCTTGTACTGTGGCTTCACCAGGTATGTATTGCCTCTGCTGTCAAAAACTTGAGAGCTTCTTGGTTTCTGGATTCTGCACTGGAGGTTATTCAGCTGTCTATCATCTCCCGTGCTGAAGTGCCACAATCAGGCCTTGAGACAAACATAGCAAGCTGTTGCTCATGTTGGAAGAAAAAGGAACTCGGGGAGGGCACATGCATTCTGCTTTTGCAGATAGGATTGTGATTGATGAATAAATGGACCCTTCTTTGCATTTTATGAGCTCCCTCTTGACATCATGCTATTGCCCTTGTGGTTTCTTGGGTTTCTTTGGTCAGGTGTGAAGTCGTCAAGCTGGGGTGTACCATTGCTCTCACTTGCACTTTGCATCTGGTTGATGCAAACAGCTAATTCAATAAAGTACATGGTGTATGACTTCATTTGGGGTTCTGTCCTCTTGGAATGGTAGAAAACTAGGTAAGAGTATTTCATTTTCTGTGCTGCAGTGGTGATTGTGTTTATTTACTTCAGTGCTTTCTACACTGAAGATGGTATTGTTTCATGAAGTACTGTGGTTGATCATTCTCTGAAGTAAAGGTCTTCAGGTAGGGTAGGATGAGCTAGCAGGGCCAAAAAAGTCTTTGTTTGCAATGGTTAACTTGCACTTTTTCTTCCTCTCTGAGAAAATTCATAAGTTAATCTTTCCAGTGGCTGTCCATGGGACTTGTGTTCCATCCACTTGCTGCTTGCAGCTGTGAAGATCCTTGTGTCTGACATAAGCCCTTATTTATAAGCACAAAGTGTAACGTTATCTGTGTCAAATATTCCATATGAATCACATGAGAAGTCTTGCTGAAGTTAAGGTAAACAAGTACCTTTTTGTACTGGTGTTCCAAATAGTTTTGTTCAAGTAGTCTTTGTTTACATTCTGTTTGCATTCATGGTCTTATTTTAGGTGACATCTTTTTATATGCCGTGGTGAAACAAGGTTTGCCATCTGTCTTGCAATTGCACATACATGCACACATACATACACACAGCCTCCAGTGCAAAATTATACTGATAAGTTCAATAAATAAGGAACTGTAAATGCATAGATGCTAGAAGTGACAGAGCTAGATTATCAGCAACTCTTGTCAAAATGTACATTTCAAGAGTAGCTCATAGTGTAAGAACAGTGCAGCTCTAAAAAGCAATGTGGTTGTCAGTTGATTAACTATGGTGTGTTCTAACTCTCCTCTCTCCTCCTTTTTTCTTTTCAACTGCTTAAAAACTTTTGAAAGAGAATTTTAGTAGCAAACAATGAAGAGTGTTTGTTAAGCTGAGATGTAAGGGCAGCACGATTTTTTGTAAAAGTGTCGTTTGTACTATTGTGCAAACATCATGGAGAAGCTGTGGAGATGGCCACCAAAAGGACAGTTTTCTAAGGTAGAAAGCACTCTAAAAACTTGCTAGGTATTATCACTGCCAGATCAGCAGCTCTGTGTTTATCTGGTCCTGAGCTGTTGCTCACCGAAGCCTCACGTATGTATGCACAGTCCTTCACAACAGATTCTTGTGTCGTGGCTCTGGAGGGAGCTCTTTGCAGCATAGAACAACTTCTGATACAGAAGGCAGTGCTGTGCAGGCTGTGTGCTCAGAAGAACCAGGACTTGCCCTCCAGCCTGTTCACATGTGAGCAGCCTTGAGAGCTTTGAGATGGAATGTCAGTGGATTTGGACCTACAGCCAGGTAAGATGCATTCACCCTCTTTTCATTTTACTAGGGAAAAGTGCTGTGCTAACACTAACTGTAAGGTATTTTGGGGGAATTTACTTTTCAGAGCTGGTCGTCTTTGCCACAGTTTGTCTTTAACTTCTGTTGATGGCAGAAGCCATCTTGTTTCTCTGTTTTCTGTTGTGCCACTGTTGCATCGTTGAGGCAGAACCAGTAAAAATTATTAAATAAAACCAGTCCTTGATTATTACATTTGTACTTACTAAAAGAACTTTAAAAAGATTGAGTTCCAGATTTAGATGTACTTTCTGAAAGACATGTCTGCTGTCTTTCTAGTTTCCCTCCAGCATGCTGATGAAAAGTTAAGTTGATATGTGCCAAGATTGTCTTAAGTGGCCTGCAATATTGATTCTAGTGGCTGAATAAGTTGAAAAATTTCCTTGCTGATCTTACTCCTCCTAGTTTGAACATGATCTCATGGTTCAGGTCCAGCTATGCTCCAATAACAGGCCTAATTCTGAAGTTTGCATAAACTTTCCCCTTTCTTTTAGTATGTGACTCTTGAGAATTTTGCATGTGGGACAGATCAGCAAGGCAGGGTGTACTGTATTGATGCCCTCTTGGCTTATTTGGTTTTGTTCAGTCAGCAAGCAATGAGTGATTTCTATCTATGCAAAGATAGAATTACAGCCATAACTTGGCAACGTTTTATTTCCTTTCCCACTCTTGGATTTCCAGTAGATTAACATCCTCTAAGGTTTCCTCGTTTTGAAATGGTGTATAAAGTCAAAACTAGTGACAAGGGGCTAGTTTGGTTGTCCTAATCTCCTCTAACCTAGCAGCGTAGCTAGCAAGAATTTTTATTAGTTCAGCATGTAATGTTGGAGTAGAAGTACACGCCCTTGGCTTTGCCATGGTGTTGGATAGTCAAGGGGAGAAAGAAGGAAGAAAGTTCATTTTCCCTCTGAGGATAAAAATAAAAGATTTCATCTCATCATTTAATTGACAGGATGTTCAGTCTCTACTGGACAGGGACAGCCACTGAGAACTTTGACCTGAAGAGGAACAGTGAGAAGGTTTGGAGGCGACCTGCAGTGGGATCAGAAGTTTCTGTTCCCGGAAACAGAAGTTTCTACAGCTGACAGTAGTCAAGGAGGGGAAGGAACTGCAGCATAAATAGTGAGTTTGAGATCAGCAGGCAAGTCTTGGTTCCAGGATGTCACCCATGCCTGCCTGCTCTGCTGTGAATCATGAGCTGTTTTTCTGTCCCTGCTCAGAAGCTTGATAGATGCCTAACCACGTTCAGAAGTGGACTGGGAAAATGTTCAGCTGTATCTTTATGTAAATTGTATGTAAAATTTATATGTAAAAGCTCTGTAAAACTCCTCATCAGGGAGTAGAGAGAGTAAGTTGCTGTTTTACATGCATTTTCAGACCAATAGAGTCATTTTCCCAAATGTTTTATTCTTCTTTGCTGCTCTACAAACAACTGTGATGCTTGTGACACCTTTCAGAATATTTTTGTGTTTTATTACTTGGATTAATAATAAATTGGCTTTTTTGAACCGTAAGCTGGTGTGAAAATGCTTTGGAAACAAAAGTTAGACTGTTTAATGCTTTTGCTAAAATATCGAGCTGTGCAAAAAAACCCAACAATAAGTGAACTAAGTGGTAGGAAAAACTGCCATGTTTACTGCAGAAGCACGTAGTTTTACATTACTCTTGTGTGTTTCCTGCATGGCAAAGATGTCAGAGTAAAGGGCATTTTTTATTTTCTACGCTTGTTAGAGCTGATGCATAAAAATGAAACTTGGCACTTGTGCTGGGCATGCAAGCCAACCAAGAGTTTTCTCCAACTAAGAATTCTAACTCTTTTCCCAGCATCCTCCCAAACACACGCAGTGATTCTGCAGATAGAGCTGCACACAAGTGTTGTAGGTACCATCATCTTGCTGTTAACGTTTCAGGAAGATGTTCCATACCTTCTTACAAATGTTTTACGTAATCCACTCTGTTTTGCGGTCTGCAATTGAGGCTGTTTTGTAAGCCATGATTGGTGCCAAAGTGGGCTCCTTTAGGGACACGCTGGGCTCAAATATATGCTATTTGAAAGACATTAGGGTCCAAATTAAGATTTCCTCAGCACTGAGACACAATAACATTCTTAAAATGTATTAAGGGCTGCCACAAAGGGGAAATGAGTAATCATATGTCTCTGTACCCCGAAGACAAAACATCAGAATTAGGCTTAAATTGTACAAGATGGAAGTAAACTAGACATATGGTAATAATTTCTTGTGGTGAGGTTACTTAAATAGATTGGAGAGTCTATGATTGCTGAGACAGGTTAGGCAATCTCTTTGAACAAAGTCTGTTTTGTCCTCTCTGTGGATGGGAGGAATCTCAGTCGTGTTTTTGTCACTCCTGGATTCTCAGTAGTGTAAGACAGTAATGTGTGCTTCCTGTTTACATCTTCTTTTTTTTTCTTCCTGTTTTTTATGTATTTGAAGGGTGGTTGTTTCTTCTCACATTTTCTGTTTTCTCAGATTGAATCTATTTCTGCCCTTCCTCCTTTGTAGACCAGGTTACTCAGACCACTGACCGTTTTTGTTGTTCTCCTCAACTTTATTCTGTTAATCCACATCTTTCTTGTTTCTTTATATTTTTCACAGCAACAGCATATTGTTGATTTCTGTTTAGCATGTGATCACCAGAATCATTGGACCTTCTTCTGCCTTGGCAGTGAACATCATCATGTGTTTGTGCTGTTGATTATTTTAACCCCAATATAATACTTAGCGCTTGTATCTTTATTGCAAGTGACTGTACTTTCACAGTCCGTTTCTTCAGTCTGAAGTGATTTTACATCCTTGTTTTCTGAAGTGCTTGCAGCTTCTTTACAGCTAGTTACAGTTTTCAGATTCAGAAAACATCCTGTATGCTGTCATCCAGGCCATTAATGACGTGGGTACATTTTTCAGTATAGGCACAGTCTAAACGTGTGAAAAGTGGTTTTCCATATCTAACAGATGAATTTTACTTGTTGTCATGTTGATCTCATGTTAAAATATTTCTAAAACTTGTTGTGATTAGTGAATTTCAAGGACATTATGATTACTATAAGCTTTATTCACTTATGCATAATACCATGTTTTATTAAAGCGCTGGCTGCAGGCCAGCTGGAAAGCCTCATACATGTGGAAGAAACCTAAGACGGCACCATTCAGGAGCAAGATATTTCAGAAACAGGATGCCACAGCTATGACATATTCATTACACATCCTGTATTTTCCTTGCATTTGTAACTTAACTCTTTTGTTAAAAAACAAACACGGCCTAGCTTCTGCCTGTGCTTCATATATGGCTGCAGTGTGCACAGCAGTGCAAGAAACTTCTAATCAGGCTGCACTATTATTTTTGTAGGTGCAGGAGACCACACTGTGCTGAAACCATGTGGATGTTTAGGTAGAATATTTACTCTGTCTGTTGTTGGCATCTAAGTTGGCTGCTGCTCAAATACACCTAAACCAGGAACCTCAGGGTATGGTTTCACAATTAATTTAACCCAAACTAACTCTGAGCTGCTACCAAAGTAAGCAGTGCAGTTAGTGCCAGAGCTTGGCTGTGTGCTGCTATTGCTGCTCTCGTGCACTTGTGCAGCCACAGCTAGCCAGGTCAGTGCTCTGGAGAGTGATCTCTTCATCCTCCACTTGTTGGGATGGTTTTCAGGTCAGATCAGTTCCCACCACCTGGTCGCAGAAATGCTTCTGCTTGCCTAAGGGAGGCAGTGGAAAGACACAGCTGAGCATGAGGCACAGCATCACCTCAATCTGCTCTACATCAGCCCACAGGAGGGTGGGCTGTACCCAGTGTGGCTTTGTAGAGGTGTGAATGTCCCATCTGTGATGGAGCTCCTGGGGTTGGTTAGCTGGCCCTAGTAATTTGGGGGCAGAGGGTGTGCAAATATGCAAATCACATGTGCGTGGAACAGATATTGTAAAGAAGAAACTGGTGCATAACCTCTCTGTGAGATCTTTTTCCTGATGGTTGGACATACTAGAAGATTAGCCTGTCTTTTGTAAGCAGTCAGTAAGAGGAAGCTCATTTCTCAAATGAACCAAAGCATACTAAACAAAAGCTCTCCTTCTCTGGGTAACACTGCAGTATTTTGCAGGTAAACAGTCTGGCAGCCCAGCTTTTCATTGTGCCTTTTATGCCTTGTTTATAGCTTTGATTGAGCGTGGTTTTTAAAAGAGCATGTTTAACTATGTGAGTTGTTCCATTGACTTGCTGTGGATGTCAAAGGAATTACTCGTGTGTATAAATTGAAGCACATTCTGTCTTGCTGAATTGGAGCTTGCCAATGAGGAATACTACTTAAACTGGGAGAAGTTATGGATTTTGGAGACAACAGTCGTCTGGCAGTAGTGATGGAAATGAAACCAGGTAGAATTGCCCAGCCGCTTGGAAAAGAAATGATCCAATTCTCCATTCAAGGATTAGCTGTGAATTTAACACTGACTCTATTTTCCAGTGCATCCATCTCATTTACCCAAGAATTATTGTCTTTAATTACCATTGTAGTGCCTGCAGGCAGCAGTCCTTAAATTAGTTATGCAAAGTTCTGCTCTCAGCAGTCATCAGGAGATTGCATCTGCTTTACTATCAATCCCTTTCCGGCATCCTGACAGCGTGCAGATTTTGTACTAGAGAATCCTTTTCTTGATGTCACTTTTTGGCCTGGTAGATAGGTTATTCTCTTAAACATAACTAAAAGCACACACATTTGGTATTTGTGGGTATTTTTATCTTTAGAAACAAATACTGTCAGTTCGTAGCTTTTTAGGGGTTGTGATTCACCCCCAGTGTTTTGTTACACAGTTTATATTCTTCATCACAAATACTACTGGCGCCATTCCTAATGGCAGTTATTTTTAATTCTGCATAAAAGTGGTTTACATATGGGCAACATGTCTCCAATTCTGAAAAACAAATTAAAAGCAGAGAAGTGATTTACCTAAATCCTATTTAGACCTAGGAGAAATTACCTGTGGCAAACAGTATTCTCACATGCTTACAAAAAACTACTGAGTCTTAACTTATCTCTGTGTATGTAAAATAGAAGAATTAAGGCTGCTGAATTGAACAGGCCTTCTGAAATCTGCCGCTGCAGCGTATGTGGGTGTGCCTTTGTGGGTTTCTTTACACAACAGTTATCTGGCAGTGGCTCTGAATTTGTATTACTCAATGCTAAGGCTTTCCAGAATTAAACACAAAGGTTGAATAAAAGAACATCCACTCTTCTCAGCAAGGCTTTGTCCTTTGCATCTGAGCAGCTGGAAGCTGCTTGGGAGCAGCAATTTGTCTTTGCACATGGAAGAACAATGGTTTATTTCAGCTCAAGCTCTCTAAAGAAATAATTCCTTTTTTTTGTTTGTTTCGGAGAGGTTGTAGGTAACCTGTCAACAGCTACTCTTACTCTAATAAGTCTTCATTAGGTGACTGATTTTGCAGCCTTCATGGCTTTGAAAGCCTACGTGTCTGTAAGTGGGAGTATTACCGGTACCGGTGCTGGAGGATCAACTGTGTGATGAAGTTGCTTAGTTATGCATTTAGAAGAGGATGTTCAAAGAGCTGAAAGGAACTAGATATTTGCATTGATTGATATATAGTGGGAAGTGAACATTTCACTCCTCTAAAGTACTCCTGAAAATCCCCGTCTTACATTGCGAATGTTTCGATCTGTGCCTTTCCATTACACGATGACATCTGCTTCGTAGCACAGTGTTTGGAAAGAGAAGGGAACTGACCTTAGAACAGAAAGCAATCTGTTATACTAAGGGATTTTGTGCCCGGGGTTTTTTGTTTTGTTTCTTTTTTTTTTGTCTTATAGAAATAGAAGATTCAGCTTAGCAACCAGATGAGATTTCTCTGTCATTCCAGCGCACTTAATGGCAGTACCAAGTGTGAGTTGTTTGACTGCTAGGCTCCTAACTCCGTTTTAATGAAAAAAAATCTGACAAACCCAAACAATGATTTAGTTCTTGTTTTACAAGTTCCTTGCTAAAGATTTTGACCTGAAGTACATTGCATCTTGTGAGGTAACAGCTGGTCTGTCTTGTCTTTGGAAAAAAGTAACAGTTGCTAAGATTTCAAGAAACAAAGACTGTCTTTGAATCCTCTGGAACAGCTGTAAGAGACTGACACACCATGCACTGTCAGCTGCTAAATTCAGATATTCAGACTGACCGACACGGAACGCTTTAACCCTTTGGCACCATCATAGTCCTTTTCTCTCTGTTTTTCTTCTAAAAGAATGCCATAAAATAAATTTAGTTGTCAAATGTCTTTTGCTTTCAGAAAGTAAAGAAAGAAAGCAGAAAACTAGCACTTTCTTTGCAAGGGTTTCATTTTTTATGTTCGTTCAGTTTATAAACGATATGAAGACAAGCTTGTTGACAGATGAAATTTGCATTAAAAGTGCATAGCACAGTGCTTTGTGTAGTATCTGCATATCCAGAAAACAGCATCAGATGCCATTTTAAGGCACTCAGCATCTTTGCAGATCTGTAAAGCAGAGTGTGTTGAGTCTGGCAAGGCAGAATGGAAGGCGACTCGATGGTGGTCTGGAAGGGGAAGGTGGGTGATAGCAGAGGTGTCTTCAGCAGGCTGAGGTATGCAGCATCCTAAAGCTGGTGGGTGAAGCTGGGCACGTTCAGACTGGAAAAGTTTAGTTTTTGCTTTTTTGAGTAACCAGGGAACTGATCCATAATTTAAACTAGCTTGGCATGTGACAGATTTTCCATTGTATGAAGTCTTCAGATCAAGCTTGGCTCTCCACTGCTGCTAGTTCTTAAAGAACATTCTGAAGTGCTCCATTATATTGGGTTTTTTTTCAAAGATGGCAAAACGTGATGACATGAAAATTTATTTCGCTTAATAAAGAATCAGCACTCATCTCTTGCAAACAAAGCATTTGAAAATACAGCGTTGGTATGCCTGAAAAACCAAGCTGCTGTAACTTGGGGCCTGACTGATTTTTGGATGCCTGAAATAGGCATATGTTGGGTGTCTGTCTGAACTATTGTTTTAGTGCAGTTACAAATGATTGGATATTATTCAGGAGCCTCTGTAGTCTGTGTTAGATAGCATCAGGAAAGCTGAGGCTGCCTTAGCATGGATTAGTTGGTCGATTCTTGGTGCTGCACAGCACAGCTGATGGCACTGCTCATGGGGAATGTGCAGCAGCCAGCAGTGGGGCTGAACATTGTTTTCTTGCCCAAAGAGCCATACCCACTCAAGCTTACTCTTAAGTGATTTGCTCCTAAGTGAGTACATAGTAACGGGGTTGTACAGAAATTGTTCCTCTGGTGACATATAGCCCACTTTGTTGGGCAGTGTACTTCTGTGTCCTGGTTCAACTCCGTCTAAATAGTGAGAAGATTGGCAGTTAACTAAAATATTGGCAATTATCATTACTGTTTGCAGAATCAAGATTAGTTCACTTTCCTTTTTGTGGATAAAACAGCATGAAAAAATAAAGTAGAGTTGTGTCACGATCCCATAGAATTTGAAAATGTGAATGAATATCCTAGAAAAAGGCTGGCATACAGAGAATGACTTTCCAGATAGGACGAGGTAAGAAGAGTACACTGCACACTCATGAGCTTTAATTCACATTAATGGGAAAACACCACTGTTCACATAACAGTGTATTTCATATTTGCAGTTACCACAAGGCTACATAAAGGCTGGAGCTCCCGACATCTCTCTTTGCACTTTCAAGGAAAGACAAATTTTGCCATCATTAAGCCAAATTCCAGTGCAGGTTTCCACTTTTTTTCATATTTCTGATATTCTGTGAGGTCTGTGTGTCATGAAAAGTCAGCTGTGTAAAGATAAAAAAACACAAGGAGAAACAGTAGAGTTATAGCAACGCATTTATACATTTTCTGAGTTTAATTTTTTTGTTTAAGAGATTTGCAAGACTTTGCTGCTACGTTTCAAGTGCTCACTCACTTTTCCTCTGTTCCATGTGTGGCAGATCTGGTCCAAGTCTTTTCCTGACAGAGGCACATCAAGATCTCTTGAGTTGAATAGCAATTACTTTTTAATATCCAGAAACAGACTGTGGACTTTTGACATCCTAATAACTCCCAGAACAGCCAACTTCACCATGATGGACTGCATTTGCTGTATTAAAATACCATAGCAGTGCCATGGTTCCAAGTCCTGACAGTTTCATCACCACAGCTGACCTGTGTTCCTTTTGCAGCTGCTTTCATCAGTACTGTTGCAACATCAGTGCAGACTTTTCTTTGCTTTTAGTAACGTGGTTTAAAATAGTGATTTGGCATAAGTTGTAGTTCGTCCAAGTTTACTTGCAGTTCCTTAATGATATGTCATGCATCATGTTTTCTCTCTTATTTATTAAATCCCGTGCTTTGACTAGAACTTATTTCCAAGAACATGAAATTATTGTTCTATTATTAGAATATGCAGTTTGATTCCATGACAGGTTAACAAGAGCTTTGCAACGTTATCAAAACTGTCCTCGAATACTGAAATATAACCAAAGTAATGCTGCCCATTACTAATTGCCAACTGAGACAGTTTGTTGTGACATCTGGGGCTTGGAGTGCTCCTTTTCAAGCTCAGCCCAGCCTCTGATAGCAGGTTGCCTCCAAGACAACGTTTGATCCCTTCCATGTGCATCCTAACGGAGCACTGCATAGATTTGGACATCTGTAAAGTCTTCATGGCCATCCTACACACTGTATTAATATAGACTTGTGGTCATGTGACTCCTAGCATTTTTTGGAACTCAGGGAATTGCATTTAGACTAGCAAGGCAATAAGCATACTGATCAGTACACCTTAGGATCTGCTGTGTTGCACCTTCTTTTCGTTGGCTTCTGAGTGTTCTCATTTACTGTGTTCTTTGTGTTTGGAACTTCCTCCATCCTACGGCTCAGGATTTTAGCCAAATTCAGCACTTGAAATCTGATCTTCACTTCATTGTAGATTGTTTTTAATTACCTGGACTGTACGTCATTATGCCAGAAAATTTAGATTTCTTTTGCAGTAACTTCCTATTAAAACAATTGCCTGACGAATACAGTTACTGTGAGCGTGAGCAATCTGCATTTAGAATAGTTTCATTTTCAAAGGATGGTTTCATGGAAAACAAGGTTAAATTGTGTGGGAACAATGGAGATTCTGCAAATAGCTCTAATAGGTACTTTCTTTCTTCCTTCCTTCCAATACTTAGTGTTATAAATCAGATTAGGGCACCAGAGATACAGTGAGAAAAAGGACACACTGCGTTTTATTGTTTTTAGACCCCAGAACCATGTTCTTCATGCCCATGGGTGACATGCAGCACTGTTCATGAGGAGTTTACATAGATCTTATTTCTGGTAAACTTCACATCTGTTTATCAGTGTTATCTGGTTGCTTGCTTTGTTCTAGTGCCGTAGTGACACCCTCTGGCAATGGCAGGATAGTTCCATCTCCGTGAGGGGACTCCAGCAAATGGGGAGCAGTCTGGCTGGGAAGGCACTGACATATCCTGTGCTTCCTTCTCTCCCTGAGATCTTTTGGCTCAAGACTGAAAATCAAGCAAGTGAAGTTAATTAGCATCCACGAATTTGGTAGCTAATTGATACAAATTAAATTACCGTGTAATAAATATTGTTGGGCAGCTCTGTTTGATGAGCAGCTTGAAAGTCTCCCATTGCACTTAAGTTAATTTGTTTACATGAACTCACAAGCACGCTTTTCTCTCCTGGAGCAGAGCCTCTGAGCAAAGCCCTGCAGATACACTGGCTGCTGTTCCAGCCTGAGCCTTGCCCCAGCACAGAGGAGATGGCTCACTCACCCATTCTACCTGTGAAATAAAGCAGGGCTGTAAAGATGGAAGAGCTACTGTGAGTTGCCTGTCTACTGTTAATTTTCTAGTTAGCCTCAGTAATGCTTTCATTTGTGCCGTCTTACATTACGTTGTTGCAAGTCACAGAATACAGGCTTCATGCAGCTGAACTTTTGTCCAGGCAGTATAATGAGAAGAACCAGTGAGCTGTTGAGGCAGTTGGAACAGTGAGGTGGGATGGCTGGGACTTGCATAATGGCACTAAGAAGCCAAAGTCCTATTAAAATACAAATAAAAAGGAGTTGGAGACTACTTAGTGTTTTTTGTTGGCTCTAGATCTGTATCTCATTTTTATAGGCAACTTCATACATGCCTATGGGGCAAGTTAGTAGTTTGGAGCTACCAAAACGATCAAGCTTGGGCAGAGCAACCTGCCTGGCTGTGGCAGGATGCGGATTTGTGCAGGGTAATTTACCTGGCTTCTCTGCAGTGTGAATTAGCCCACGTGGAGGTTGGTGCTGCTGGACTCCTTCCAGTGCTCCAACAAAGCTCAGGGCCACACTGTTAGAGAAACCTCCCTGCACAGATGGGGAACGGCGGTTGTGGAACCAAAACCGTAGCAGGACCTGTTGCTCTTTCCCATGAGGACGTTTATTGATCTGCTTGGAACAAAGCCTCCCAGTCCCATAGGGAGGACCCACTCCTGGCTTAGGGCGCAGGGGTTCCTCCGCCTCCTGGGATGTGAAGGTTTGGCTCGGTCTGACAGCAGCTGTCCTGTCTGCCACCTGGGGTCACTGTGTTCAAGGTTATCAGAAAGGAGAGGTATTAAGTAACAAAGAAAACATCGGCCGTAAAAACACACTTCCAAACCCCAACCCTTGAGGCTGAATTGTAGATTGCCGTAAGTATACAAATTGCTTGAAAATTTTATTGTGTGTGAAAAAAAAGGAAGTGCTGAATTTCAGTGTGTAAACAGAAATCTGCTTTAACAGGCTGGGGTTTTTTCTTTCTGACCCAAGAAAGGCATCGTCTCTCATGGACATTTTCTTGTTGCTGTCTGTCTGAGCTCTCCTACCTGTTGGTCAGCACTGTGCACTGCCATTGCCTTTAAGGATCTTTGGAACAGTGCGTTTTGTGACCAAAAAATGCTCAGTGGCCTCGAGGCTGACCTCAGCCTTGTTTTATGCTGGAATTACTGCATGTTACTCAGCGACTTCGTATTATTTACACATATGGAAGTGAGATTACAGGTGAGTAATATATATCTTCTATCTGCATCCATCTTACGGTATTTTTAAGTGTGCTATTATTTAAACCTTTATCTCAGCTAACCCCACATGATATATTACATACCTGCAGTACATCTTACAAGCACTTTAGCTGTATTTTCAGGCTGCCTGGGCTTAAGGTTGTCAAAATATGTATTTATTTTAAAACTTTATAGAATGCTCTACGGATGTAAATCTTCCCATGGAGGTGCTGCGTTGTGAAAGGACTGGGAAAAGAGCAGCTCCAGAAGTTGCAAGTGCTGCTTCACATCTCATTTTCACAGCATTGGCAGTGTGTGTGCTGCTGTGAAGCAGAGCAGGTCTCTGACAGCAGCTGCACCACTGCTGCCTCTCAGCAGGAAAGACGCAGCTAAAGCTGTAAGGCACAGCAACTCTTTTCCAGTCTTCTGTTCACAGATGATATGCAGACCTGCAGGTACCCAGAGAGTGAGTTTCTCCTGCTGTACCTGACCACTGGGTGGCCTCTGCCAGAGCTGAAGAGCAACGTACATCCAGGCAGTGCATCTTTTATCTCTTAGCAAAATACTGCTGAAACTTGTGGACAATGGGACTAGAGAAGATAGTTCATGGAATTCAGGCTGTTGTTTAGAATGGAAAACTGGTAAATGGATATCGTGACCCTTTCTTGTCATTGCTAATTAGAAACGATGTGTGCAATTTACTTAACATTTTTGTTGACATATCTGTGCTTTCAATTAGATAAGAAATACTTCAGTTTCAGATAGAGCTGAAGAAGCATACTTTTGTGAAAACAGTATTGCACATGGTGCTGTTTCTTCTACCACTTTGCCAATGGAAACCACCCATACTTTGCAATACAGGAGGCTCACTTAGGCAGCAGTGTACTGCAGAATTGCCTGCCTAAAGCCTATTTCATTTTGAAGTGAACTTTGCATCACTGGCACCATCTCTATATAAAATTCTTTAGCATCCTTTTTAGTTATGTAATTTTTAAAGCATGTGAAAAGACAACATCTTAGTCTTCCTACAATCTGTATTCTTTGGAGTAGTTCGTTATCTATGTCATCATGAGGTCAGAATCAGAACATGATGTTTTTGTCTCTTGTAATGAGGCAGCTCTTCACACAGGGCGCCGTGCCGCCGTGCACATGGTTGGCACTGTATGAAGAATGTAAATGAACACGTTAGTTTTGATGGGAATGGTGATGAGGTTGGAAAGGCGTCATTAGTATGCTCAATAGTGCAAGATAATGCTTTGCTTTTCCTTCCTAATTCGACCGGTTAAGCTAAAAATACGGCACAGCTGCTTTCTCTTTACACGTGTGAAAATGTGCGGAATGTGAAGCAAGAGAAAGAATTGCAGCCCTTTGGGCAAGAAAGCACAGCGTTCAGTGCTGAGACACCGGGTTCACCATCTCAGTGTGTGAGTGCTGCACAGCAGGCAGGGCAGTGCTGTGGGATGGAGCTGTGGGTAGGCATGAGTGTGGATTTTGTCACTGCTTTGTTAGATCCCAGCTTTCTTGCCCGCTCCACTTGGAGCTGCTTGCTGCACTTTTTCTTTGCCGTGGCTGAGGTTCTTTAAAGCACTGTTGTAACAGTCCCTCATATGAAAACGTATCATCTCGTCCTCACTTAACTGCTGCTAATGGATCGGCTGGAAGATGAAGGCACAAGTGGAAGATCCTCATAGATATGAATCAATGCTTACAATGATATATAGCTGCATTAAGTCTCAGGAGAAAGGAGAATCTTGGCCCTGGATCTGATGTATAGCTTGATAGAGAGCTGTGCAAGAGAGCAGCAGAAATGGATGGCAAAGAGCTGATAGCTGGAAAGCAACTGCTGGAAAAAGCTGTGTGAAGTGTATTTGTATCAACAATAGCTGACTCCTAGAAGACTCCCTTTGCCTGTTGTGATTTGGGCTTTCTGTTGAGAAGGATGAGGAACCTCTAGCTGTATTTAAGCTTTTTGGGTAGCCCTTGTTACTGTGATTGAGTAATAAGATTACGGAGTATCTGGTCCTGAAAGTGGCTCTGTGCAGACGAGCTCTTGTAGTCCTGCAGAGCTCCGTGGATGTCTGTGGGAGCAGCTACAAGCAGGAGGGTTAATCAATATTAAATTGACTGCAGAGGGGCACGAGATAAAGAAGCTCTGCACTGTAAGCAAAGCAGCAGAAAATATTGGGAGAAGAGAATTAAACTGTGCTCTCAGATAGCTCTTCTGTAAAGCTAACTCAATCAGAAAGTCAATTAGTTTTTATAGATTCTGGGAGCGGTTTAAATTTGGCTGCCTTTCATAGTTACTGGAAGTCTCACATGAAATAGATGTGATTGACTTAATTGAATCAATGTCTTATTACTGTAGTCTAGTTTTTTCTTTTCATTATTTTTTTGTTGATGTGATATGGAGGAGTATGAACCTAAAACAGCACACTGCACAGATTTCCAAGTGTAGAGCTTTAAAAACAAATGCATTTTCCTAAGTACTTTTTTTTTTGGAAGTTTCTAGTTTTTTCTTTTTTGCTTGTGTCTTTTAGTTTGTTTTTGTCCTGCGAATTGGCCTCTTGGTCATAGGGCCACCCAGCTTTGCAGCCACAGAAACATGAAAAACCAGAGTATAATTATAAGCAATACATTAAAGCTAATTAATAACTGTGTTCTTCTAAAATGCAAATGAGTTTTAAAAGAAGACTCACCCAGGTTTATTATGTATGTTGACTAACAAAATTCATCCATAGCACTTGGAGGTTTGGTGATAGGTAGAGTATTGCCATTCTGGTCAATGAAAATTCAGAGTTTAACTCAAAAGGTACCTTTAGTTCCTGATTTCTATTATTGATTATAATTTCTGGTCAGCTTGGAGTCTCTGTCTCCACTCCCATTGTATTTACAGTAATGCTGCTCTGCCTTTCTCCATTAAATCCACCTGGATTTCATTCTGGTCATTTTCTACTTTGCTTCTCCTTCCAGCCCTTGACACGCTGCCTTACATCTCTCTTCCTCTTTGTAATTTCTGATTTATTTCTGGCAGCTGTTCAATTTCAGAAAAAAGAATTCTAGCCCATGAATCCAGGAAGGCAATATAAATTCCATTTTTATCAACATTTGTCAATTAAAATCTGATATTACCAAGGTTGTTTATAAATACCTTGACTATTCCAAATTTATGTGGATAATGCCTCGTACCATTCATTGCACATATATAACACTTTCATATGGCAGACAGGAGAAGTATTTCTGTGAGGCTCTGTACATGTACAAGTAGAGAAATGAAGCCCATTGACTGTAGCCCAGCGTCACACTTGGTGTGTGTATGCTCACACTTCTACACATGTGCATAGATGTAGGTCTAAAGATGAGCTTGTGTAGGAATATCTGATAGGACAGAAAACCGAAGCACGAAATTTGGGCTGATCTCTTGAGTTTTGGTTCGAGGCCAGATTCTGGAATATGATTTGAGTTTCGATTCAGCCAAAATCCTTTGAATGTGTTTTTCTGGCAATATGTTTGAGAACAGCTGATCTTTCCACATTTTTTCCACTTGGGTTGGAAACCTGAAGAGAGTAACCAAGATGCCATTGCAATCCTGCTGTTTGCTGTTCATTGAAAAAAATGCAGCCTCTATCTGTGGTGCCAAACTAAGGCACTTTCTTCTGGTGTGTCTCAGAGCTCTGGATGATAGATTGATAGATAATGATATTAAGGGAAGCAAGCTGAAGTTAATTGCAAAGTGTTGCTTATTAGCTTTGAAAGAGATATAATCATAGGGCATTCTAATTTTTGAAGACTGATTAATATAACAGCTACAGAGAAAACTGGCAGTGAGTATGTTTCTAGGGAGTTTGCAGGATTGCTGGTTTATGCATTTTCTTTTACAGCCTACACAGTTGGAGATAATTCAGAATCTTACTGTTTAAGACTAAGCCAAGTATCTAAAATCTTGTGACCATATTTAGGGATGGATGAAATGTTTTGGTTAAAATAGCTCACACTCCCCTATACATGCCCATATTTCTGTCCTGTCTTCAGGCCGGTGAAAGAGACGGAGAGGGCTCAGAGATTTCTTTTGCCTATCTTCTGATCCGTCAGCTGGGTGCTAACAATCTCACTCTGCTCATTCCAGAACCCAAGTCCTGCCTTCTTTCCTGACCTGGCTGAATCCCCGGTGCCTTTACAAGTCCTTCTATTAACTCACAAACATATTTTGGTTTAATCATCCCATGAGCTGAAGCTGGAGGAATGCTTGGTGGTGTGAGGTGTGGTGAATTCTGCGTGATGCTGGGCTGTGCCAGGTATTGTCTGCTGGCAAGGTGGAGGAATTAGAGGAAAATTCTGAAGGTACAGGAATGATAGCAATGCTTGAGGCTTACACCTTTCTTCTTGCTGTCCCACCAGTACTGATTGACTTACTGTCATTCCCCACCCATACATAATGTCTGCCTGGACAAATGCTGTCTGAGTATCTACTGAGGATGTGCAAAATATGGAGAAGGCTAGTGCCGTTTAAAAATAACATTTATTAGCAGATAGACTAAAGAAGAGGTTTTGGTGGAACAGTGAGAAAGCAGTCCTGAGCTACCTCTGTAATAAAGAAATTTGTACAGTTGTCCTAGACAGTCTGTTCCCAGTCTGTACCAGGACATACAGTATTACCCATGGCTGTGCCAACAGACCCAAGTTCACCCATGTCTGATGCTCAGTAATTGCACGCAATGCACACAGCCAGGCGGATTTGCAGGCTCTCATTTGCAGATGCTAGAGGATGCTAGGGAAATTTTTAAAGCAGGAAAAATGAAGCAGGCATCAGACGTATAGGAGGTGGATTCTGAAAGCTACCAGTGGCAAAATGGAAGATTGTTTTTGAAGAACAACATGTCTCATTCCTGACCCTGTAACCTTCCATGCGAGCCAGGGGAGAGCACTGATGCCAATCCAATAGGCATGCTCAGCAGATGTCCAAGTCTCTGTTTTATATCCAGTGATACTAAAGGTTGTTTATAAAGGCAAGACGTTATTGTTTTGAGTGTTTGGCACTGCCTCTCATCTTTTAAAAGTTGAGAGGAACAAATCTGATGAGGTTTCCAGCTTTTTTGTCTCAGTTACAAGAGAAGGCTGTCAGAAATCAGTGTGTCCTCTCTGACAGTGATCCTGCACTTGTTCCACTCTTCCTTGCTGTCATAGGAAACCTCTTTCTTCTTGCCTTTGGGAGGACAATCTGAGCGGGTTCTCTTGGATCACTGAGCACAGTCATCAGATAGTGTGGGACCCCAAGTCATCTTATCCCTTGGATAGCCTAAATGAAGATGTTTTTATTTTCCCCAATTTATTGGGCTGCAGTGGTTGGAAAGCTGCTCCATAACACTACTGTTCCCATGGCAAGACAGTGTCTCGTTTCCAGACTAAATGTTTATATGTGTTGATTCTTCATGCCCTTGTTGTCCATTAGTTAAAATAACTTTTTCAGCTCTCATGTTCTCCCTTGCCCGTACCTCTCATCTCTATGTATTTATAAACTGCATGACATCTTTTCTTCTATTTCACTGCTGTAAATACTTCAAACTCTTTTTATAATCTTTTATGAAAGATAGTTCTCTGTTGTCATCCCAAAATACCTTTTCCAACATTTCTTTGAATCAAATGAATCTTCTTTCTTTGTTTCTTTTGCACACAGCAGCTAGAATCGTGCACGGGGTTGAAGGGAGATCTCTTATGGAAGTGCTTTTTTTCAGGGACATTAACATTTCCCTTGCTCACTTGGAAGTGACCTACTTTGTACTGACAAAGCTTTTTTCCCAGCCAAGGGTAAAAAGGGTGTTTTACAGTTAGCCACCAATTTAATAAACTCAGATTAAAGCAGAAATTATTCCTGTAACTTTAACATGCATGGCGTTTCATGCTGGATTATTGCATTTCATTCCAGCTTTATTACTTCAGTCATCAAAAGTATCCATCTTTTTTCCATGATACCCTGTGATGTACCTCTGATGGCAGCATCTTCAGTTCTTAAAACCAGGCCTTGAAATATTCTTGCTAAAATCACCTCTGATCTTGTTCTTCCAATATCAGCTCTTGCTGGTCCATCTTGAATTATTGCCCTTTACACATTGGAGTTTTTCTTCCTAATCAACTTTGCCATTTTAACCAGCAGTTTGCCTCATAATGCTGAACGTGCTTCCTTGAAGAGCTGATTGATTTATTTTGTTTAGAATGTCAGTTATCAAATAAAGGGACTGAGCAGATATTGCTCCGTGTCTCATTTTCCAATTACCTCTGTAACTTTCATTATTCCTTGCTCCAAATGTTGTTTTTAAGCCTTGCATTATTGAGGTTAGACTAATGGACAATCTATAGCTGCACTGGTTACCTTGGGATGACATCCATCTGTATCCATCAGAGATGATGAGCAAAGTGTGTTTCAGTTCTGTCTTTCTGAGTTGGTTCGTAACAGGTCAGACGATCACAGTACGTTCCTTGCTTCAGGTCAGGAAAGGTGCACCTTCCTGAGCCTTGGAAGCAGAATTTCAGTCTGTGGGGATGTCTGACAGATTTAGTAGGACACAAGGCTACCTCCCCTCAAAATGCCAGTGAAGTAGGCATTATTTTTAGAAATCTCTTTTTCTAATTAGAATAAAGAATAATAGAAGAGGTTAATAAAAACCTAGGGAAGTTTGTGCTTCCCCATTTGTTGTTCTCCAAGCAGGTTGCTGGGTCCATACCTCTCTTAAAATTTCACCTCTAACCTTCCTTGTTGTTTCTTCATCACTTTGTATGCTGTGATATAATTGCCTCTGGAGTTCATTGTATGCAGCATACATTGTCTTGCATTGAGAATCCACAAGGGACTCTTCACAATAGCCAAAAGAACTTCAGTTCTAAAGGAATGTTTCTGGCTTTATTTCATAGTGAAAGTGACATTAACTGCAAATATTCTGACTACTGTAACTGTTATCACTGTTCACTTATAGTCTCTTTATGAGCATCTTCATGGGGTAGATAGCTTGCAAGAAACAAGATCTGTGTAATTGTTAGAACAGACATTGGTAGACATTTTCTGGACACAGCTTCCAGTCTTGGGAGACAGCAGTCCTTTTGCATTTCAAAGTTGTGCTTATTGATTTACTCTATTTTGGCATTGTACTTTCCTGGAAAGGACTGTCCCAGAATTAAGTCCTTCTGGAAGCACAAATGTGGAGCTTTGGCTTCTGATTTTGAAAGTATTGGCTATAAGTTTTATATAGTGATTCTGTCTATTGAGAGAACTCTCAGCAGGAGGCCTCATCTGGATCTAGAACACAAACTAGAATGACATTTTGTCTCCTTGCTTGTCAGTTCGTTATCTTCCTTCCATATTCCATTTTTTGTATAGTTAAAAATCACTCTTCTTTTCTTTGCAGGCTAAGAAATAAATCCTCTTAAAGAGTGCAAGCTTTCTGACATTCCCTAAGTTACTAAGAACATTAATAAAATTTAATGAAATATGAAGTGTTCATATTAATGAGACTTCAGAGGCTTCTAAAACGTTTGGAGCAATAATGTTTCATGGACTGAAGTGCTCTCTCTCCAGGTCAGTTGTGATGCCATCACTGAAACCTGTGGCTATACTGCAGCCTTAGGAAACCTGCATAAAACTAAACCACATCACTTGGTAGAACAAAACAGTAAACAGGATGTAAGGGCAGAACTGTATACCGCAGAAAACCAGTGACATAAGAGAGACCATTAAAACAAATAATATAAATGAGCCTCAGACAGCTATAAGACCTGGAAGGTGATTAATGTCTGCGGTGACAAGTTGGAGGCATAGCAGGAGATTAAAGATTAAGTTAAAGGTAGCAGTGCTAACAGGCCTTTTCCTGCCCAGCAGTTCTAATTGTTCTTCCTTCCTGCAAATTCACTGGGCAGCAATGTATATGCAGCACTACATTTTTCTCTTAGACTTGTCAGGCCAGTAGATGAATGAAATTTTTTTAAAGCACTTTGTTCTGCCTTTTCTTCCTTTCCCCCCCCCTCTGTTCTGTTATCCACCGGGTGCCTTGGAAAAGAAAAAAGCAGAAGTCATGTGGATGCTGTCCCTTTTCTCCTTAGAGCACGTCCTACATTGGGACAGTAAGCATGTATTGTTCTAACACAGCCCCAGAATGCCCAAGCTGGTGCAGTTTACTCCTCTGGGAGGCATAGGTAAGGGCTGCAAGTTTCTCTCACTCTGCTTTCCAAAACAATTGTTCAAAGAACAAGAAAAACGTACGGCATCAAAAAAGCCGGGTCTCCTGAACCATTAAGGCTTTGTTGCAGCGTATCTGCTGCCTTATTTGCAGAAGGTTTTAACACTTGACCTGAAAAGTCAACAAAAGAATCACCATCTCCCGTCTTAATAAATTAAGTTCTATCTTCTCTAATCACTTCCTACAAACACACAAAGTCATCTGTTTCCTTTTGGCTTAGATCTTGTATACTGTTTGGAGGAAGAAGGTCTACTTTTGTCAGCACTCCTGTTAAATTTATTTGCTTTTCTAGTTCAAGGAAAAAGCCTATAACTCTGAAAGTCATCCAATGCTTTTATTTATTTATTTTGTTCAGTTTGATTGATAGGTCTTTGTTCTGAGCATGCACAGGATTGACCACAACTACTGTAGAAGTGCCTCTTGTTAAAACACTTGCAGAATATCCATGTGTTACCTTCCTGTGCTCGTCTTGCTTGGGAAGAACCTTGACCTTAGCTAAAGCTGTGCTGTATTCAGAAGCACTCCCTCATAGTCAGTACCTAAAATCTTTCTTACTGCTAAGTCTAGAGCTCAGCAGTTGTTCAGGTGTTTGCTGTATGTACCTGTTAAATTAGAAGCATCAATTCTCAAGGAATAATAGAGCAGCAAGTTTGCATTTACAGACTTAAGGCTCCTGACTTCCCTTGGTGCCTTGGAAACATTTCACTGGGCAAAGAGAGTCGCTGGGTGAAGCAGTGATGCCACCCTTAGATACCATCAGTGTTGACGTATGCAAATAGCAGTATCTGCCACTGGTCCATAAATGGTCATTTGTTCCTTCTAGCGTAAATAAGAAAATATACTTTAAAAAAATGATGTTGAGGATCTTTTTTTTTTTTTTCCCAAATAATTTGTGTGAATATCTCTAGATAGACTTGTGTCTCTGAATGTATACATGCATACATATTTATTTATTTTATGTTTCATAGACCATCAAGATTTATTGTCCTTAGTAGTAAATATTGACCTTGGATTTATCTCAGTCAATGTTTACCTCTTAGGCCAATAAATCTTGAGGTTCACCTTAACAGAAGTCAATATCTGCTTAGTGTTCGGCTCCATCATTAATATAAATATTTTAGTGACCTTTGCGTGTATTAGTCTATTTTTTAAAGTTAACTTCGTGTTTCAAATCCTATGGCACATCAGTCAGTTATTTTTCAGATCTGTTTATTCCCTTCAGATTTTTCTTACAATCTCTGATAGAACTGTCAAGTGTGCTGTGGCAGAAAGTGTATATTTTTGAAGAGAATCTCTGGAATGTCAGTGTGTGTTGCTGTTTAAAGTGGAGGGTGAAGTGGCCCGTAGTCGCAGGCTGTGTTTGTGCATCATGGATTTATCTACCAGCAGGGTGTATGCGTTACACTGAGAGCCAAAGATAGGCACGGCTCTTTTTTCCCCAAGATTTTCTTTGTATGAGCAACTCTTCCTGAGCCCAAGTGTTTGCTTTTCTGTATCTTTCCCTGAGCTGAGGGTGAGCAGGGACCTTTAGACCACCTGGTCTGACCTTTTTATCTCCTGTCATTTTTACCTTCTCTATTTAATAAATACTTTTCACTGCCTTCCTCCTCCCCACTCTTCTGACCCTCACCAACGTGAAATTTGTCTACAGTGTTCTTATTATAGCTGTCTTTTTAAATTGCACTTGGGATGATAACATCCTGGTCCGTATCCAATCTGAAGTGTCCCAAAGGCTGAAGCAATGCTTTGTGCATCTCCATAGCTGGTCAGCCATAAATGCACACAATCATTGCCCCTTTCTGCCTCCAGTTGGCTGTGGTGTATACATAGAGCATTGCACCTAATTAGGATCTGCAGCCTTTTGGCCAAGGGTGGAGTCCCTGCAGACTTCTTCCCCCTTAGAAAGAGATTCAAAGTGGACTCCAGTGCAGCCTGCCTGCCTGCCTCTGCCCTGAGGGAAGCACACAGGCTGTGTCCCCAAGTCAGGAAACCCTCTCTTTGCCACACAGCTGCCCAAAGGCAAGATTTCTGCAGGATCAAGGACAGTCACTTAATTTGGGCACCGAGCTCAAAATTCTTCTTATTATTATTGCATTACAAAGCACATATATAATACTTGTGTTTACAAGCCTCTTCAGAAGTGCAGATAAGAGAGTTGTTCTTTGTCCCAGAATGTTCTCGCTCTAAATCCCTGATTCCACAAACCATTTTTCATTAAATTATCCCTTTTATTTCAGGTCTGGGTGGTGACTGTTCACATGGGTAGAGCTGGCAGGGTGAGACCCTTTGCAAGACCTTAGAAAATTTGCTGTGAACGTGGAGAGATTTCTATTATTCACCACAAAGGTGCATGATCAGGCTGTAGGGGTAAATGCTTTTAAAATGTTGTTCTATGGAGAATTCTGATCCCTGTCACATGAAACAGCATAAATGTCAGACCGTGGATTTATATGAATATTCCCCGAAGAGAACCAAACACAAGGAATTAGTTGTTCTCTTGTCCTATTTATTCCCTTTAATTGGATTTATTTTAAGTGGGCTTTAGTATAGATGTTTCTGAAATGTCTTTATTGTATTTTGGAATTTCATATCAACATAAATAGAGCCAGCTTGCCCTACATTCAAAATATATTTAAACAGCAAAATCTTTTGACTATCTATTTTGGACTATTGTTGAAGCCTAACCTAAGTCCGTTCTCAGTTTACAGAAGGAGTATTTTGAGATGCCTGTGCCGGAGCAGTCTGTGGCAGTGTGTCCAGTTTTACACGGTGATTTTGTTCCATCCTTGCTTTGTGTTCAGAAATAAACGTCAAAGATGTGATTGTGTTGAGATAATTTGGCTCAGCCAAAATTATCAAGTCTCCAAGTGATGGAACCATGGAGCATTTTTTCTCCCCAAAGTTAGCGTTCGGAGGGATCTGTGTGCTACAGGCCTTATCAGCACTGGTTTACGCGTGAGGCCTGATGGAGCAAGCACGGCACTTGGCTGCTTTTCTGCAGCGCATGCCTCTAAGTCAGACTGAGGAGCAGCTTACTGTTGTCAGCATTTGATTCATAGAGTTGTGTAAATGGGCAAAAAATTCCTTTCTGTCATGCCAGAGGCCAAATTAAACAGAAATCTGTGAGTGAGGAGGGTTATTTAGTTGTGAGGAAGCAAGATGAGTTGGGCGATGATGTACCCTCGCGAGGTTTGGCAGTTTGTTTCGGGCCGAGTTTGTCTTGTTTTATTTAATGCCACAAAATCCAGTTCTTCCTGCTGAGCAGAGATGCTAGTGGTGTGAAGGCAGACCTGGAGCCAGCAGAATGCAGCAGAAAGGTGTGAGCACCACGCACTGCTGGGAGCTGGGCTGGCAGCAACCAAGCCATCCATGCTGACGCTGAGCCACCAGCCTGCCCTGCGAGTTCTTCGTGTTCCCTTTCAAGCAGGCATCTCAAAAATGCGCTGCAGATATGTAGGAAGGCATCCTGGCAATAGTAATGAAAATGAGGTGTTGTGAGTTGGGTTTTTAAGGCAGCAAACTGATAGTGCATGAGTGTGGCGTGGCTGGAAGCAGCAGGTGTTCCTGCCAGCAGTGGGGCTGGGTGTCGTCAGGATTACTTTGATGTACATTTTAGTGGTTAGTGAAGAGTCTGAAGGAAAATTACTGAGGAAGATGGAACAAAGTAATGCAACTGTGTCTGAACCTATTTATGTATGTGTGAAGAAAGTGTGCCCTTAGGTCTGTATTTGTACAGTCAGTAGATTTAGACAGCTCCTCGTGCTTGAAAAGCTCCTTTGGTTCAGGTGTCGGCACATACAGATCACTAAAAAAAAGTGTGTATCTTCTGATCTAATCGACCTCTACTTTCTTGTTCCCTGAATTAGTGACGCTGTAAAAAATGAAGCTGCTTTAATTGACGTAGCTGACTAAAATGCTCTCACAAAAGAATTATTTATTGTCTCGGGAAATTTTATCTCTGGTTCATTTTATTGTAAAGATTCTATCTCAGAAAAGCTGTGAATCAGAGATGAAGGGGAGTAATGATAAACTCAGGAAAACATAAGGAAAACGTGTGGGTGTTTAAGTTTGCACATGTCTGTAAGCTATTATAGATATGCAAATACAAAATCAAGTGCTTGTGGACATGTGGTTTTGTGTCAGCTATGAATTTTATTCATCAGCTATTTAACACTGAATCTGTACAATTTTAGAAAATAATTCTGACTCGCGCTAGATAACCTTTATCAGCTTTTTTATAATGATTTCATTTACTGATCCAATTATATACTAAATTGAATCCTATCCACTAACACCAGTTAAATGTTTTTATTATATGCAGCTGCTTGATATCCCCAGGTGTGGGAGAACACAGCGCGGATGGAAATTAATTAAGTGAGATGTGGGAGATGGCTGTGGCCGTATGTTATGTGCTTGTCAGCCGGAGGAGACGCATGTCAGACTCTGCGTGATCAGTTGCAGCATGCGCTTCCCTGGCTTGCAGGAGGCACACAGCACAGTGGCAGGGGATGGAGCTCTGCAGCCCTTGCCTTTGGTTGCAGATCGCCTCCCTGCTCTACCAGCAGCACCAGGTATTGGTACACACCTTGCACGAGGCGCCTGAGGAATTTCCTGATAGGCAGAATTGTTTTACGCCAAGCTGATTAAAAATCTGCTCTGACTGCATTTCTGTTTAGCTCCTGATCACTTGCAGTATCCTAAATGGCGAGGGCTGCTAGGCACAGAAAGGAAACATTTTTCAAGTTTTTTAAAGATTAAAAACAACAAAAAAATGTGCCTCATGTATTTCTGTGCTGATGTAGTTGCCAGGCACAGTTACTGTCTGGTGACACTCAAGCCTTTCCTACATGTGTGGAAACCATGCATATAAAAATAGTGCATAGAAGCAGAATGTGATTTAGGAACAATAATACAAAAATACAATTTAATTTTCCAGTATTTATAGAGAACTCTTAGGAGTGAATCTGCACAGAGTGCAGAAAAAGTAGAATAATTTAAATCAATGAATATTAGGTTCATTACCAAGTTCCTACAAGCACAAGTAGCTGTTAGTAGGTATGCTGTGTAAATTGGTAAATTAATTGGTAGAATAAGTCTTTGTGAACAGTTTGTTAGTCACAGAGCTGCAAGGAAACATAAATATATAACATTTGTTTTTCATTCAAGCATGTCCTCCCCGTCTCAGTTTCAAAGGTAAAACAGAAAGCACCATTAATGTTATGGGCAAAGTATAACTTGCAAAATGTGAGCAAGAGGTAATATACATAGTATGGTGTTTTTTCGTACTTACTTACATTCACATGCAATGTAATTTACCACAGCTCACTATTTAAGATAATGTCTCATAACCCATTATTTGGATGTATGTTGCTGTGTCCTAAGTTGAGCGTGTGCTCCCAGAGATAAGATAGGAGCGCGTTTTGTACTGCAAACCTCTGGGAGTTATTTAAAGTTCAATATCGGCTAATTTATTTCTGAAGAACTTCAGCTGCAGAGCTGCAGTAACCCTTTAGATTAGTGATCCGTATCAGTGCCATTTGCAAGGGCTTCTTTAGCTACGTTATCAGTATTCAGGTGTGGATGAGGGGTAGTGCAGAGTCACTCTTGGGTTTAATTGGGATAGTCCAGAAGAGGGAGCTTGGAATTAAAGAGTGAAGAGATTTAAAAATACAGAGGGAATAAATTGTTCAAATATGGGAACTTTGTTATGGTCACCCTTTATCACTGGTGGAGTTCACTTCATACTGGTAACAGATTTCTTTTGGGGTGGTAATTGTTCTTGTGATGCTGTCCTTCTGTCTCACCAGAAGCAATTAAGTCAAAATATTTATTTTTTCAGTGAGATATCTGCCGTTTCTTCTCTAGAAGGTTTGAGAAAGGAACAAATAATTAATTGCATGGAGCCTACATGTAAATTGTGTACACTCATCTGTGACTTATAGAGCAATCCTCAGTTAGCTCAAATGCACCGACCTTGTTTCGATTACTCTAGAGATGAATTTGGCCCACTTTTCTCATGTACATGATTTTTCATTGTGATAAGCATTTCCCCAGGTCACTTCTGGAATGCCAGTGTGTGCAGAAAACAGCACTGACTTTGTTACAGTGCCCTTCTCTACTTCTCATCATAATGTATTTGGAGCTTTCTCAAAGTAAAAGCTTCAGTACATTATACTTGCAGCAATGCAAGTCTTGTTGCATGTAAATTTCATAAATGCCTCTCCCTTCATGTTGGAGTCCTGTACCTGCTAGCTGAAGAAGGAGCGTCTGATCACTTATCCTTCTCCGAATAAAACAGAAAGAAGCCTGTGCAGTCCGGTGTGTGTGTTTATATATGCATATAGATGTTTGTACATCATAACCGAGTAGAAGCTGTATGTGACCCAAGTTCCTCAGATTTTTTTTTCTTGTTTGTTTTTCTCTTGGCATTTCATTTCTTTCCCCCATTTTGAGCCTTACTTCCACGATTAAAATCTTGAGAATACAGAAAACAAAACAGATAGGATTAAGGTCAATTGAGATATCATTTTACAGTGTCTTGTTTTGATTTCAACCTCTTAACTAAGAAACTTCATTTCTAAATAACACCGTAGCGAAAAGCAGACTCTCAGAAGCTATCACAGTAGGACATTAGACGGCTTCAACACTTTAAAAACCATTTTCAATGGGAAATGACATCAGCCATTTTCCACAGGAACGTTCAGTTTCATCAAACTGATTCTTTTCTGCAAGAAAACATGTTGGTACTTCGTTTGTAATCAAGATCTGCCGATAGGCACCCAGGCTGTTGCTGCGTGGTGCTCGCAGTGATGTGAAGCCGGGAGATAGTCTCGTTGCAATTATTTATGCAGCAGTGCGCAGATCTTCCCCCGTCTGCACACAGCGCATACTTTCCGTGCATTACGCTCGGGATCTCCTCCAGCTGGCCTCCTGACTCACGCTCCCCTGCCTCCGCCGCGTCTGTGGCTCAGCCCTGTCCCACCTCATCTCTCCCAGTGAGGGAAGCTCGCTGCCAGGCTCCAGGCTCCCGTCTGTGGAGGGGGCTAACAGAGGTCCCCCGTCCCACCTGCTGCTCCAGCCAGGCTCCATCAGGGCTGCTGGCTCTACTCTAGGGCCTTGCTCAGTCTGTCTTTGAGCTTCTGCCCTCCTTTGGGCCCCTCTTCTAGTGTTTGAACACCCCTAGAGCAAAATATTTTTTCTTTATGTCAGGTGGGAATTTGCTCTGTTCCCATTTGTGGCTGTTGCATTACATCCTCCTGCTCTGCACCTCTAATGAGAGTTTGGCTCTGCCTCTTCTACACCGTCCCATTAAGCAGCTATAAGCACCACGAAGGTCTGCCCTGATGATCTTAAGAGAATCCTCCCACTCTGCCTTCATCTGCGTGCTTCAGGCCCTGGGTCATTTCAGTGCCCGCTGTGGACTCACTCCGGTTTGTCAGTGTCTTGTAGGAGGGAACCCAAAGCTGAACAGAGTACACTATGCTGTCTTACAGTGGCACTGGGACGTGCTGGAAGGCATGGTTCTCCCTCAGCCTTGTAGCATGGCTGCCATAATTGCTGCTTCTGAGGAGCAGGCAGGAGCAGCGGCCTGGGCGCGAGCCATGGGCTGGGCTGTGTCCCTTGGTACCTTCCAGACACAAGTCTTGGCCTCTTCTTTGGGAATCACTTCTTAATGCTGCTGACCACAGCAGATGGTTTTCCAGATGAAGATCTCCCCAGAAGCTCTTTCCCTTTGGAAGCTCTTTCTAACATGTTGAGGATGGTGTGAACCGTTGTATAAGATGTATAAGGAGCCTGTAAAATAAATTGATGCTGTACTTCAGAAGTTTCATTCTGGTCATTGGCTATAATAATTAATGAACCTATAAAAAGACTTCATAGATCATTAAAAATGGAAATACTTCACAGAAATAGAAGGCAGTGGTGTTTTATTTCTTTCTGTTTCACAGACCTGTGAGTTATGTGGATTTGTGACTTAATAAATGTGTTGGAATTAGACATGGACTCTTGTTTTAACCTGCCGTTCAGAATGTGTTCTCATGTCCAATTTCAAAGACTTATATGGTCATTATGGCAAAACTAATGTATGGCTGAATTGTAATAATAATTAAATATTGGTCATTATAATGAAGTAATTAAGTGTTCTTAATTGCTAATAGCCTTGTTTATTTCTATAATTAACTTATTGCTCTCCTAACAGGAAAAGAAGTTAATGGAGGTAGTTACATAATGCTTTTATGAACACTTTGGTACTGACTCTCTGTCTTACGTGTATGTCTGTGACACCATGCAGTTGTGGGCTCTGGACCATTAATTTTAAATATTTCTAGAAAGGAATCTTTTCTTTTACGTGTAATGGTGCACTGTGCTTAGTGCTGCTTTTATTCTCAGCAGTCGTTCAATAATAGTAATTGTTTCTCGGTGCAGTATCAGCATTGACATCAGCAGCAGCAGCAGTGACATGCAGCATTTGTAGGAACAAACTGTGGATCAAAGGTTTATACTTCATGTGCACAATAGCATGAAGCCTCCCATTTCATTCAATGGTAAAGTACTGCAATTATTCCTTCATTACACAGATGTTAATTGAAGCAAGTTGTCTGTTTTAAATTCTGGGCTCTTCATGCTTTCAGGAGGAGCAGTTGTTAGAACAATTGCTCGAAAGTTTTTATCTTTTCAGGAAATGAAAGTGAAGAAAATCCTAGACATGCAAGAGAAGAGAAAAACCTCCAAAACTTTAGAAATCTTAAAATAGCACCCAGATACGAGTTACAGCTAATGAAAGGTGGAGTTATTATCAGCCCTGTTTACTAAACTTACGAGGTTTCCAAGTTGGAAAGATTTAAAACACTGGAGTCTTCATGCTGAAGCAGTCTTACTCCAAGAAAAAGTTGCGTGTCTTTGCTGAATTATGCCAGAGCAGCTACATATCTTTTAAACCTATCCTCAGGAAGACAGGGCTTTCTTTGTTTTGTTAGAGAGATAGCAAAGGAAGAAGAATCTCCGTGTTGCACACGTACTGAAGGCTTTCTGAGTTTGCCTGCACAATGAAATTGTTGTGATTGAACTCTGGCAAATTGTAACCTGCAGGGATAACGAGGATTTTCCATTTTTCCCTAGCACATATACATTTTGTCTCTTCCGTGTTTCCTTTCCTGTAATGCATTCAGCACAGCAAGGGCTGGAAAGAAATCTGATTGTGAAACTGATAAATTGTCTTACATAGTTTCCCTATTTTGGCCATTGCCATGGTCTGGTTCTGAAAGTGCTTGGAATCCTTGTTCTCTCGCTTTGTTTTAACAAGCTTGTTCTTGGTTGCCCATTGCCTGTACTTTATTACCTGCACTGCACTTTTTTTTTTGCCTATCTCATATTCCGCACTGACTGTAGGCAGCTCAGTGCAAAAGCAGATGAGATGATTTATTTTTGTCATTCACTTTTTCTCACGAGAAAGAGAAGCTCTCGGGCCTGCCCTCTCTGCTAGCTTCCTCTTAGCACAGTCATTTACGTCTTGGCAAGCGGGGTATATAAAATGCTACTGAATTAAATCAGCAAAGTGTTTCATCACATTTATTTTGCAATCAGTGTGATAGATTCTTTACTGGTATAAACAGCTGCAGTCTCGTTGATTCAAGTGGAGTTTTCCTTCTCTGCATGAAGCAGGAGTTGGCTCAGCCTGTGCAGGTGTCACAAAGTCACACAAATGACACGGCAGAGGATCAGACCTGAAGGTTGCAGCCCTGACCGCAGTTGTTTGCAGTTCTCCCTTCTACTCACAGAACACACTTCATGTGTTAAGACTTGCTACAGCTCTTTGATATCTTTGACCTTTTTGAAAAAAGTTTCGTACATTTTTATATTCCCTAAGAAGACAGATGGTATTTTTTGATTGCACAGATAGAGATTTCATGTCTAAACACATTTCTTGGTTTCACTTCGTTGGACTAGTTAACTGTTCTGTATGTTCTATGCTGTTCAGATGCTTTTCTTGTAAATTTTTTGGTTTTTTGAATGATATTATCAAAAAGCTACAAAGAATTAAACATGCAGAAATCTCTCTGGAGTACATCAGTCATATCACGCTAGCGTCTCCCTTTGGATCCAGATGTGAATACTCATGCACATGCAATCCCACCTACAGCTACAGTTCCAAGCCAGAAATTGTCCTTGATACCTTCTGGTTGGCTCCAAGTGCCACAATTGACCAGATGCAAATCCTCTGGAAGCTGACAGGGAAGTTGTGAAAAACTTACAGAGCCTATCAAAAGTGTTGACTCTCGAGAGGGTGAGAAGGAGCCCTGCGAATGCTGATGCTGAGCCCAAGAGGCTCTGATGCATCTCCTGTGTTTGCAGTCTCATGAAACAGCTGCTGAAATCTCAGAGCTGGAGCCCTGTTTTCTTCTTCCATTACCTGCACAAGTCATCTGGAAACATGGCAAATGATAACATTTCCATTTGAACAAAATAAGGAAATCCCTGCGAGCAGTTCTCATTTAGAGCACAATAATAAAAACCCTGGCAAAAAATCAAACCCTTTCCATCAGTTCAGCACACAGCATTGCTTGCACAGTTGGTGTCAACAGTTTAGTGCTGGTGTGGAGGCAGGAGACAGAGGCTGCTGTGTTCTTGGTGGTGCAGCTCAGACAGAGAAGATGAAATCATGGTGGTTGAACATTGGGTGAAAACTTAACTAGTGATTTTCTGGCTTTCTCTTTATGCTGTAATTTAGGAACAAGCATGTGTGTGTCTGTGTTTAATTATTTAACAATACTTTCCAAGACAAGAAGGGCAACTACCTACTTGTGCAGAACTGCAGGGGAATGTAGCTACGGTCTTTGCTTTGGTGGGGTGGCTGCAGCACCGTGTTTGTAAGGGCCTTCCTTTAACTGTAATGGCCAGCGAGTGATTCTGAATGGCTTGAAAAGAGGCACAAGATGCAGGAAAAAAGCAACCGCCCGTATTTTGGCCCTGCTTAGATTACTTGTGCCTCTAGTGAGTGCCACTTCTTAGCTCCTTCAGTATTTAAAGCTTCGCTTGTTTTCTCTATGTAGTTCAGACCCAGGACACATGGCTGGAACTGAATATGGAGCATAGGCTGACTGCAGGAGAGAAGATATGTCTGCTTACTGCAGTTTCACATTTTGGCTTGAGTCAGGAACAAACTTCAGATTTTCAAAGCATTTTGGCATGTTGATCCTTGTGACGTGTTTATTTCGGCAACTGTGAATAAAGGCAATAAGAAAATTCTCAAAATGGATTTTACACTTAGTTTGAATTAAATGAAAAGCCAGATTTCATGCAGGGACCCTAAGTGTTTGCTACATTTGATGACAGTAATTTCCAGAGGGCTGATTTTCTTTGGTGCTATTCTAAATGTCCCAGTTTTTGGCTGCCAGACTTGTAGGTTGGGAAACTTTGAGGCTGCCTCCTGATCCGTATCATCTGAGATCTGAGTCTGTTTAATGAATGTCAAACTGGGCATCCGAAAGCAGAAACACCCCGACTCATTAATCACCGTGAGAGATCTTGGCCTAACCATATAAGTTAAGAACAATAGTTCCCAAGTAGAAAGAAATGGGACTGTGTTTCCAGTGACAGTCATGATATTGGTGTATTTCTTTACCAAAGGAAAGCCTGTCGTTTTGCTTTGGAAATACAAATCAGCATCACCATGACTTTGGATAACTTGTGCATTTGTGTGATCGAGTGTGTTCTAGGCTAGTGTTTGATGACATGTCCTTCAGAGGTCCCTTCAAATATCTAAGACTTCATCTCGTGAATCCTTTGCTGAATGACGTTGTATTTGTGATGCCAGAGGCAGCAAAATATTCATGTAAAACTGCTGTTGCTGCCAACAGACTTTGGGCTCATTACAACTTCAACTGAAAGTTTTAGTGTGTGAGTTTTTATTAAAGAGTTTTTTGAAAAAAAAAGCAAAGTGTTGTGGAAATGACTTGTGGAACATTTTGAAGAAGGGTGCAGTGCTATACATAATTTATTGGGCACTGTTTGTACGGTCAATTGTTAAGTTATAAATAAAATGCAGCCTTAAAGCAAAGATGAAAGGCTGAAATTGTGGGTAGTTACTTCCTCTGCGTTTCTATTCCAAAAAAGAGTTTCCAAGTTTGCTCAGTCACATTTTGGTTTGGTTATTGATATTCACAGTGACGTGTCTATTTCTGGATGCATCACTGAAGGCTCCGTTCTCTGCCCTGCAAAGTGCCTTTTCCTCCTGTAAATGTTGCAGAACTCTTCTTAAAGCTCAGTGAGGTGACCAGGCACAGGGGAGGGGGGATCATGGGGAGGCAGATGAGGCTCTATGGTACAAAATTTCCAAGTCCCAGAGCTACTGAAGAACAGTTTGACTTGCCTGATCGACACAGGGTTCTCCAGTGACTGTTTCAGTTCAGTTCTAGTGGTGCTTTCCCCCATCACATCTAGACCTCAGCTGCTCAGGTGAGTGTGGGAACAGGAGTTGCACAGCCTGCTGCACGCTCGTGTTTTTCTGCTAAGTCTCCAACCAGAGAAATGCTGAGCTCATTTAAGTTCATTAAGAATGAGTTTGTTGGATTTTAGAATACAGTCCTTTACTTTTCAGAATTATTTAATATACACCTTTGCATCGGTACTCAACATGGGATGCGAAGTTGGTGTCCATAGAACCTCAGAGCTGGCTTGTTACCTGTGATGGACATATTTCCTGAATGTGAGTAGGAATAGCACAGAGTGGGCCTGATGAAACAACAGAGGCAAAATATGTTGTCTTAGCATAGGTTTCAGCATCCTTTGCAGGTACCCTGGAGCAGCAGGAGGTGCTGACGCGGAGCGGCGGTGCTTCATCTCAGCCCTGGGAGCAAAACCGTTCTGGCTGCTTAAGAGGAAAGACATGACCAATTTGAACTTAGGAGTGAAACATTTCCTAGAGCTGAGCCTGAATAAATTCTGGAACAGTTGAACAGGAAATAAGCTAATAATGGGATTTTACAATATGCATTTCCCTTATAAGGCATTGAAATGCAACGTGGGTTTGTTGCTGATCTTCTGGCTGTTTTGATGAAAATTTTACATTTCTTCACTGCTTGCACTCCTTTATGTTTGTGAGGAATGTGCTCCATTCCAGTCTGAAGCATGTCATCTCTTGCTGGTGGTCCATGAATGGACCGTTCCCACACCAGACCAGCAGAGAGCAGTTCAATGTTCCTCCTGCTGCCTTTTGTTTGCCTTGGGGAGCCGTTTCCCTTAGCCCTTGCTCCTGATGCGCAGGAAGGGGAGGAGAGGAGGGGAGCACCCTTCTCAGTACTGTTCATGCATCTGAAAATAGTAAGTTCCCCAAAATGCCGGTGTGGGGAAAGGAAGCCCAGGCTCCAGGGAGCCTGCTGTATCCCTCAGTAAACAAAGGACTGGATTTGGGCAAGTTGCCCGAAGTGTTGGTGCAGGGTGCATTCTCGTCCTCACTGCTCTGCCTGGCCTTTTAAGGATATGTGACAGTATGCTTAAGAACACAGTAAGGTGTGTAATTCAGCAATGATTAATGAGCATAAGGCTCTTCTGTAGCTTAAGTGTTTCTATAGCATCGGTCAGATTCCCTTCTCACTCACCAAAGTGTAACTAAGATTGTCAGAGTTTGGACTCCCATCTTCTGCTCTGTAAGTGTAATCTCTAGCCAGTTGTTATGCTACATTAATTTAGAGCCATCTACCTTTCCAAATGTTCTCTGCATTGTGGAACAGGTTTTGCTTGTACACGTGAGGCCAGATGTTCACAAGAGCAGAGCTCCTGTTTAGGCATCTAGCAATTACTGCTGGGACACATACTGATTGCAGCTGAAAATCTGAAGTCTGTCTGCTTAGACAATAAAATATTCAAGCTGCCTTGTTTGTGCAGTGCTATAAGAAGTGGCCAATGTGCATTTTATTCTGGAGTTCTTTCAAAATAGCATACACTGAATCACAGTCTCAGTTTTAAAGCACAGCTTGTGCCAAACTAGTTGTTTTGATTTCTTGCCAAGCAGGGGCTCATTTTCCAGTCACATCTAACATTTTCCTTTTCTTTTTCTGCAGTACCTGTTAATGAAGTCTCAATGAAACAACGAATGTAGGTCTACTGGATAGATAAGAAATAAGTCTGATTCATGAACGAACATTTCTTTCCTTTTCCAGTGACATATTTGATGCCATGTTTCCTGTTACACACATTGCAGGAGAAACCGTCATACAGCAAGGTAATCCTTCCCCCCTTTTTCATCCTTGCATGTTTGCTAAGATCATACATTTCACATCTCATCATCTGAGAGTTCACCCTGTTTGCTTAATGGGAAGAATGTCCATATTCCAGAAGTTTGTAGGTGTTTTGGCTATGTGATAAATCCATTGATGTAGGCACAATCTTCTGCTGAATATATGTAGAGCTCTCTAACACTTAACCTCAGTGGTAGATCTGTATGGTTTCAAAATGCTACAGTGGAACATAGATAAGCAGTATTTTAAACGAAGATGTTCATTCCTTAACTTCAGATAGTCAGGAAGTGAAGCACAGCTCAGAATGCATAAGAGTGGCACGTTCTAGCTGAGAGAAACTAGAGGTGGAAAATATTTTCATGGTTGTTGGGAATATTCAACACCTCATTGTGCTGTATCGTAGTTATCACTCTTGGCAACTTACCTGCATGCCTGCAGCGTGTTGTGGAGGACTTCAGTGCCCTCAGGATATAAAGCCTCTTGCGTGTTTACATTCAATGAAGTGTTGAATCAATCAAAAGAGATGAATTAATGCAACTGAAAGATACTAGGAAGAAATGGTAGTGACATTTTGATTTATGAAGGAAAACAGGCACAGCTCTTTCAGAAAATGAATCTCCCTGTAAGTAATCTGCTGTACAAACCTGTGCAAATATCTACAGAATTAAGTATGGAGAAGGAAATTACTGAATAATTTAGCAGACCTTCAGGAAGCAATCACTTTTTATATTTTGCTTCCAGGTGATGAAGGAGACAACTTCTATGTGATTGACCAAGGCGAGGTGGATGTAAGTACACACAGTCTGATACTTATTTTGAATTTAACTAATACAGCTTTATGCTCTGGCACACAGTTTGATCCAGCAATGTTCTGTGGTTCTGTCTCCTTTGTTCTTGGAATAGATTTCACAGTATTGGTCTCATTGCTTTGCTTTTGTTGTGTTAAGTCATTTGTGCATAATTTCATAATTGGCATGTTTTACATCCTAGCTTATTTGTCCATTCCAAGGGGGAAAATATGGTATCAAAAACAAGCAAATGACATTATCTTCAGAACCTTAACCACACCTGGAGGTGTGCAGTCTTTGGCAGAGCAGGCCACCATGCTGGAATGCACCCGAGGGTTCAGATCAGCCAAAAGGAAAATATTTTCTTTAATCAGTTAGCTGATGTGGTTTTTTCTTTCCTTCCAAATTGAGATGCAGCCTCAGGCATTTAGTTTCATCTTAGAAGCCTTAATTTGTGTTTAAAATTAGGTCCAAATACGTGAACAATACAGCGTATTAATAAAGCAAAGATTATTATAAGTGTAAAGTGATCTGTGAGACCACAAAATGGTTACAGGAATATGTGGTGGGTTAATCAGCAAGACTTGGAAATGACAATTTCTTCTGAAACCACCCTCCAAATTGTAATCTGTTCACCTCTTACCATTTTTGTGCTGTATGAGGCTGACTCTTTTTCAGTTCTGCTGCAAGATTCTCATTTGTCTGAATTCCTACACACCTTGCATACCAGTGTTGTTGAGTAGGACGGCTCGTTAGCAGTCATGCTCCTCAGATGCACAGATGAATTTTGTTCGGAGGGTTGAAAGAGGAAAGTGATTTGTTTTAAAGCCAGGCAGGAGCATACAGTTATTTTAGTGAAAGTTATTTTTTTAGAAGTGTGTTTGTGGCAGGAGACCATCTAATTGGTATGGCTGGGAATTGAGAAACCTCACACGCTGCCTCTGCCTCTGGAAGCTGCTGCTCAGGAAATCCGTCTGACTCACTGTTCCTATCAGGCATACCTCTCCATAGCAAACACTGCCACATCCACAGTGACAGAAAATAAAAGAGCAATATTTATAGAACAGTGCTAAAATTTAGTTTTAAAATAATCGTTTCAGGCCCTGTACCTAGCCTAATTACTTCCTTGGCTTTGAATCAGATGCACAAACGTACATAAATGCACATCTTGAAGATTAATTCTCTTTAAAACAGTCAGTCCTGACTGAAAGCCTTAGGAAAAGGTTCTTCGGTGTTTGGCCTGGGGATAGGAGGAATATGAATGGCATCAGAAAATGATCTCAAAACTTTTGCAAGGTGGCAAATGTTGAGAAGGGCTTGCTTGCAGCACCAGGGGCTATATTCTGTCAGCTAAGATGGAAACCTTAGTTTCCTTCCCAGGTATAACCTGACATAATTCAGAAACACCTTCTTGAAGGTAAAAAAAAAAACAAAAAACAAACAAAACAAGCAGAACCTGCGATAGACATCTGACACAGTACTTCTCTATCACAGGTTCTGCCTGTTTTTTTTTGTGGATAAAGTTGAAATTCTTTAATAAACACTCTTGACCCAAGTGGCTCAAGAAGATACATGTGTCCGCATCATTTTTCATGACTTCTGGAGTTCATTAACGTTTTAGGCAGAACAATACTGTATATCCCAGAGCATTTCAAGATCCTTTGAGGCTTCTGAGATAGTGTTTAGGGTAAAATTTGAAAAAACAGCTGGAGCAACAGAGTGGTCTCAGTGCCACTGCAATGCAAGTACATGTAGGCTCTTAAGCTGTATAGATGGTTTTGAAAATGGTGTCCCAGCTGGTTTGCTCATGTCCAGTAACGTGCTCCCTTGTAAGGTGGCAGATCCCAGGCCCATGGCTGTGCACCATCACGCTGTATATGTGCTGCTCCCAGGAAAAGTTCTTCCACTTTCAGGGCAGCAGTGCTAAAGTCCTTTTTGTCTGAAGAAAATCCAGATCACTAGTAACCGAGCTGCAGTTCATTTAAGCCTTGCCAGATACTCTTTTGGCATGCTTCCACCCTTCTCCTAGAAAAAAAGCTACTTGGAGTGTAGATAATTGACCCCGGGACTTAAAGCCTCGAGCCATTATCTGCCTAGTTCAGCCAGTGTTGGCAAGTGCATCGAGGCTTTTCACCCCTGGCCAGGCTGTGCTTTCTCTGTTTCCGTGATCAGGTATAATGGGACCTGTGGATTCAAGGAGCAGTTTGCTCTGAGTACATTGTGACTGATAAGCAACGAGTGCACATGCAAACATATACGTAAAGGAAATGGCAATTACCATCGTAACAGTTCTGTCTCCTGGAGGAAGGTCAGGGCAAAGCTGAAAATCTTTCAACTAAGAGAATAAAACTAAACAAAGCACCAACACAATCGGAGTAACAAAAGCGGTGAGTGGTGGTTTGAGTTGAGAGAAAACCCCAAACATTCTGAAGTAATTCACTGTTAGTCTGGGGATAGGCACCCAAAAGAGTAAGAGGATTCTCATATTTGCTTAGAAATAATCCGAGTCAAATTAGAACTACAGTTTATTAATGTATTTTTAAATATAATAACACTTTATCCTCAACTCTTGGCCTTTCTTAGAGTATAAACCAGCCCTGTTATCATGCCCACAGGATGAAGTGTCTGTACATTTCCTTCTTGTTATTGCTGTGGACAGCCATATAAGATGCAGCCTCCCTCAGTTGGAAGGAACTGCGCCCTGCTCACAATGAGCTGTGGACTAAGGGAGAAGAGTGCAAATTGTCATACAGAAGTGGTTTTTAATCTCACTTCCTAATGGCAGTGAGGAAAATTTACAATTATGGAGCAGCAGTGTTCAAGGTAGTAAAAGCAGACATCCAGAGATGTGTGGGTAGCACCTCTACCTGACTTTAAAGAAATCAGAGTGTTCTTCAGTGACTGTGGAAGCCATAGGAGCTACAGAAGGAATGTTCTTGTTGGTGGCTGTTATTCTCAGGTCATTTCTTTACAGCAGCTTGCTTGCTGTCTGCCTTGTATACTTGCTCAGCTAAATGGAGTGTAAGCCATCACCTTTCTGCTTTGCAGTACATCCCAGAACAGCAGTAATGGGGTATATGTGGGAGAACCTGCTTTCCTTCTCTCATGTGAACTAGGATGGGAAGAGTAGTGGACCAAGGCAGGCACGGGGTGTGGGAGGACGTGATGGAAGCCACAGCCTTCCTTCTTTGCCCTTCAGGGCTGAGAGGAACCATAAACTCATGACCTGGTGCTGCATCCGCATGCAGTTTGTACCGAGTTGTTGAAGGCGTGAGGTTGGAAGTCTCAGAGGTCAGCTGTCTACCAGAAGGGTTCTGCTCAAGGAAGTGTGAACGTATGCCAAAATCTGGCAGAACTTAAATTATAGTTTCCATTAAAGATCTTGAAAGCACCTGCTAAAGTATGTGTCTTGCTAAAATCTCTAATCCATATTTCTAAATATAAAAAGACTTCCTGTTCATTATTTTAATCTTACAACCTCACTTTTTTTTTTTTTTACTTTAAAAAGCACCATCAACTGCTCTTTTAGAATAGATGTTGGTTTTTTTTTAGAGCCAGCAACTTCCCATTCTATTTAATGTCACAGCAACTTTCTACAGACATTCTCAGGTTTTCTTCTTGTAAAACAACAGCCATTGAAATACAGTTCGGTGAAAATCAAGATGAAAACTTTTCAGTGTTTTTCTTAAATAGCTTCTTTGCTGTATTAAGCTATATTTGGAGCTATAAAATAAGATTATCTTTTTATTGTAGGTCAGATCTTCTTGAAACCCTTATTTGTATATACAAATTGTCTACTTTGTATATACAAAGATGAAAATTACACAGTGGTTTATGTGCGAATAGTGCTGGATTTTAAAACTAGTTATATTTTATAATCCATAGACTGCTTTTTGTTTGAATTCTTCCATCTTTATGGTTCTTCCTGTTCAATGCCTTTCTAATTTCAGAAGGATATTTTTTTGAGACTTTAAACAGAACTTTTTAAAGTTTGAAGTTTTCCCCTTGATTTTTTAGGATTCTGACAGCAGCCTCCAAGTTTGTGTGTTTATATTTAAGAAAAGCACATTCACAGTACAAATAAAGCACTGGCTTTATTTGGGAAAACTACCCACATATAAATATCCCTCATGGCTAAGTCTTGGTTATTTTTCCAAGAAGAAATAAGCCTCATCTTCATTCTGGATAACAAATATTAAGGCATGACAAGACACAAAGCACAAATTATTACAAACAGATTCAGGGGAGGAGATTTAAGATCTGAAAGTCGCAATGCCTGGAACAAATTAGATTGTCCACATAGATCACAAAGTGGCCTTACAAAAAATAAAAGCTAAAAAGTTTGCTTGAAATCAGCAATACATGAGTGAGAGCTTAGTAAAGTCACTTCTGTGAAGCTCAGAGATCCGTGTTCCTCTCCTGCATTGGAGTAACGTGGCTCTGTTACTGCTAATGCAAAGGCCACACTGTGCTTCTCTGGATGAAGATGAATGAGGCCAAGATGCATTCCGATGACACTGAGCATCGTGTGACTCACTGCATATTCTCTCACAGCACATATGTATATCGTGGCCTATGAAGAACAGAACTGCTGATGTTCACAGAAGGTTTTTCCCACTTGCCTCCTAAAAAATCCCTGAAGTGAATGAAGTTGCATGATTTTCCAGCCCATAAGAATTGTACTGCTGGTACTAAATGGTGGAAAACAATAGAAATCTTAAATAATCTTGATCTGTGGGAAGTAGGTGGTCCTGCTGGCTTTATTCCCCTTCGTATTTGGGCATCTGCAGTCACACATTTCTGTTTGGCTGCATGAAAGAAGAAGGTTCCAATTGTTACAGAGCAGGCTGATTAACAATTAGAACTAATTCCCTTGTATCCTTGCTTCTTTGGTTAGAATTCACAACTGCCTAAAAATGGTTGAGCCAAAACTGCAGTATTTTTTAAGATAAAGAAGATCATCTCAGCTGCTGCCATGTAATATTGGCTTTCATAAGGTGTTCTGAGCCTAAAATAGCTTTACTTCCTACACCTTACAAACAGAGCTCCTTTCCTTCTTACTTCTTATCTTCTTTTAAACTGATTTAAAAGGGAATCGTGGAGCCTCTGTTTAGGGGCAGAATAGCATTGTAATATTTCATCAGTGCACCTCAGCATCGCTGTGCAGACAAAAGTTGATGGACGACTTAGGCCTTTCCAGAGAATGAAGTGCAGTGGTTTTCCTCTTAGGAAACAATAGTTATTCTCAAGCTGTTTTGTCCTTTTGGAGACTGATATTGGAAATGACATTTTTATTGGGGTAGTGAATGCTGAGCCCAAAGACTGTCAGATCAGTGATGTGGTTTCTCTTCAGAGTACTTTAAACCTGACACCCTTGGGGTGGAGGGATGACTGTTTGCATAAACAATTTACAGGATGGATGTCAAACATATTTTGGGGAGCCTTGTCAAGTAAGACAGTAAAATTAAAGAAGTCTTAGAACAGATTTGTAGTAGCCTCTGTTTACAACAGTGGTGCAACTGTAAATGTCTGTCCATGGCTTGCTCTGTCTCAAGGTTTACCATCTTAATTCCCCTCTGGGCGTTAGCCATGCAACGTGTACTGCTTTAAAAAGAAATGTCAGCCATACTGCTTAAAAAATGTGTTGGTACGAGTTTATTTTCTGCTTATAATCCAAACCCTGGTTTATATTCCTCAAAGAAGTTGTCACTCATTTAACCAATCATTTTAGCAAACTACCTCTCATGCAACAACAAAATCTGCTCCCCTACAAAAGAGCATATAGAAACACACGTATCTTTTGTGTCCTAAAAATGAGTCAAGAATACTGACATTCACAGTGGACTCCACAGTTTATTCAAGTCTACTGGACTGTCCTTATTGACCCTGAAATTTTTAGTGAGGCCATGAATTCGCTGTAGCAAACCCAGGTCCATCTGGTGAAGTACCTCTCAATGTAAGAGAGTGTCCCTGCATTCACATATGTGGTCAAGTTTGCCATGGGTGGATTGGGAAGCATCAAAAGTAAGTTCTGTGAGATTTTTTTCTGCAGTGAGTGTGAAGGTTTGAGAGGAAATGATGTTGATATTCTCCTGTGTGCCACTTCTGTGGTGGCAAGGAAAAGAGGTGCAAACACGTTTTTGTAGCTTGGCTTCATTCTTGGCAGCCTGCTACCACCTGCCTGTTCTGGATTATTTTTACCCTTTATATCAACCCTTTGATCCTCAGATGCTCCAGGAGCACAAAGAGCTGCAGCACTGCCCTGAGTTCAGCAGGGATGCTAATGGTGTTCCTTTTCAGCTGGCTGCCAAGAGGTCTCTTGATGAGCTGAACTGCTCCATGGCCTCATTTAGCTCCTACTCAACCAGGTTTTCACTGACCTCAGGAGGAGCTGGATCAGATCTTAATTGGGTATTGGGAAGATAAATTGGGATTGATTCCAGCTGCAGTCCATAATATGCCTTTTCATCATAAAATGAAAGTAGAAGTAAAATTAATACTGACAATTCATTGAATTTTGACCCCAGTTCATTTATTTTGCTCACCACCTTTTCTCATGCCTAGCTTGAGTATGGCTCTAATTCATATATTTTTAAAAACTGCTCATCTGTTACTCAGTAATTGATCATATGCTATGGTGTTTTGCTTTCCCATAGTTTCCTGCTGAAGCCAAGAATACCTGAGTATTTTCTTCACAGTATTTTTCTTTACAGAGTTTCCATAGGAATTGAATTCATTCTGGTTGATTTCTGTTACTGGTCTGTAACAGATTGGGACATACTCTGCACTGGACAAGTGCACACAGCCTTTCCTACCCTCTGAACTCACTGACACATTAGCAGGATGAAGAGGACTTAATGTGGAGGTTTATAGCAGTAAGGCTACAAGCAAGCTGCAGAATACACAACCCATACTAGCCTGAGCATGCACAGTTATGTCTCATGGTCTGTATCATCAATGGCAAATCGAGCCCTGTGTAAAACACCTTCCTAAGTCCTCTTTTCTGCAGTGAAGATTTTACATAGCTTCTCCAATTATGTGCCTCAAATGATAGTGGTATTGACCCGTACTGTATTTCAAGAAGATATATTGCCTAAGCAGCCTTTGGGTGAATCACTGCTTCGTACGTTCTGATACATGAGTTATGAAAGGATAATTCTGTGGAGGATTTGGGAAGCTACCCAAATCCAAAGCACTCGGTACTCTTTGCTAAGGGAGAAGGAGATTCTGATACATTTATATGTTGCAGGCACTAAGCTTAGGGGGTGAAAAAAGTTCTTTTTCCAAAGAAGATACCCTTTCTTCAGTGTTTTTCATTTCATGGCCGTGGTTCTTTTCAGCATCCCTCATTACACCTATCAGCAAATCTTCCTTTCACACCCAACAGTGTTAATAAAGCCAAAGTTGTGACAGTTCTGCTTGTTGACTCTCTGAGCCTTGAACACAAGAGGAAAAGCCTGGTGCCAGTTAACCATGGGAGCTGGAATTGTGGAGGGAACATACAGTCATTGTGCTGAAGCAAGATGACTTGAAATTCTGTCCACAAAGCAGGTGGTTGCCCTCTTCTTGTCTGACTGAGGAAAGTGTTCTGCTCTTGTTTTCTTTCAGTGCCTGCAGCACTGACTGTTAGAAAGGAAATTGCTAATAACTTGATAGGTAATGGGCAGGAGGAGGGAATGGCATCGAAGACCCTGGTCTCATTTTGCTTCTCATTTTGTGTTTTGCTGTGACAGGTTTATGTCAATGGAGAGTGGGTCACCAGCATCGGAGAAGGAGGCAGCTTTGGGGAGCTGGCACTGATCTATGGAACACCCAGGGCTGCCACGGTCAAGGCCAAGACAGATCTCAAGCTCTGGGGCATTGACAGAGACAGCTACAGGCGCATCTTAATGGTAAGTTTGTGGAGAATGACTTGTTTATGAAACTGATATTTTTTACTTTCTTCTGTAGTGCCAGTGCTACTCTCTGTTCAGATTGCACTGATTATAGAAGACTCTGCGGTCTCTGTTCCTAAATAAGAGAGAAAGGACATCACAATAACATTAAGTAACTAAATTAAGTGAAGTAAAAGGTGACAACATTCAGCACAAAGATGCTGACTCAGAAATGCAATTGAATGATGTATATAATAACTGCTATGCATGAATAACAGCAGACAGCTGTGAAAGCTTCAAGAAGCATCCGGTACCCACCTAAGCTAATGCAAGTCTCCTCATATACCTCAAAGTGTCTTTCATCATTACACATTTCCTATGGGGTCTTCCAGTTTGCTTTATAAACTGTTCAAGGCAGACAGTGCTAGGGAAATTGTAAAAAAAAGCCTCATGTAGACTCTGCCCTCCATCTCGTTGGCCCGCAGACAGCTACATACATCAGAGGATGTGAAGCTGCAGTCTGTGCTGAGGGCTCATGGCTCTGCTCCTTTCAAACTCCCTGGTCTCTGCAGCAAAGCCCAGGTTACGTGCTAGCTATGTGCTAGCTTATGGATTTGCTGTCAGTTCTTGAGTTGTGAGCTTAAAATGGAAGTTTTGATGGATGATTTATTTTAGCAACATCATAACTTTTTTGTTTCTGATCTCAAAGTGCGTATTGTTTCCTACTCCATAAAATACTCCTTTTTTCTTTTGATAATTAACAGACAGCTCTACTTAAATCTTACTTCTTTCTCTATAGGATTTGTCCCTAAAAGACGCATTATTTCATTATGATCTGAAGGAAATTAAATTATGGTCTCAGCATAATAAAGGATTGTGCATTTTGAGATCATGTATATTTCCAGTGGATGTCGCAGGTAACTGAAAAATCAGCAAAAGGATTGAGTGGATTTTATAGTTGAATGATTAGTTCTTAAGAAACAGAGTGTAAGAATGGTCTTTGTTTATACCTGCAGTGACTGTTGGATGTCTCTATGAAGCATTACTGTTTTTCGCTCCGTATTTCATTATCTGAACTCTCTATCACATAAATGAACATCAGACTGACATCCAGGACAGTACAGCTGATAGAGATACACTCCATGCCCAGATGTCATCTTGGTAGCTGCAGGACAAGATATAGGAATAATGGTGACAAACATACGATCCTCTCTTGTGTTGTTAAGCAGGATGAAATTCTTCAGTGCTTCCCGATTTAGAGAAGCAGGTAGCAGTAACTGAGACTTTTCTGCAAGATACTTCTGTATTTCCCTCACAGCTGGGACCATTAAAAATTCAATTACATTCAGTACTCAAACATCATAATTGTAATTTTCCCAGTACTTAGATATGAAATATTTCAGGTAGCGTGGTGAATTAATTGCTGCAGGTATTGCAGGTGCCCTATTTTTAGTGCTGTCCACTTCAAATGCAATTTCCTTATCCATACTACATGGATTCTGTCATCTTTTCATTTCTTTGTACGTGGATAATTCCTTGGCTGTAGGTGAAATGAGACACCTGTCTCCGTGCATTCATGTGAGGGCAGGTTACAGTGGCTCTCTGCACATTTCCTCGAGCCCAAGAATTAATTACATCATGTTTCAGTGGTTGTATTTCATAGTTGAAGCTAACTCCACCATTACTTGGCTGGTTTTGCTGTAGTTGGTTTTAATAGGCAGTAGTTGGTGCCTTTCAAGTCCCAGAAACACGATTTCCTGCCATTTAGCCTCTAACCTCATGTTTCTAGAAAGCTGCTGGATATTTTAGATGTAGAAGTGCTTCTGCCTTTAAATGAGGAGCAGCAATGCTTAGGGTAACTTTTGAAATATGTCATTTACAATGATTTGAAAACTGAGAGGGAGCTGCATTTTTTAAATTTATTTCCTGCTTGCAAATACTTTTGTCCAAAGATGGTGGTTTATTTTTTTCTTTTCTGTAGTCAGATAAAATCCCTCCCTGACCCGTGATGGTTTTTCCTTTTGTCTGCATTCCTTCCTGGCCTTGACCAGTCCCGTTTTTCTCAAGCTGGCATTGAAATTTTATTGAAGTTGTAAATATTTATTTGTGAATCATGCCTTCAGGTCCACCCTTGCCAAAAAGATTTTATCCTGTCATGAGACACTGACTCCGTGCCTCATTTCTCCTTGCAGGCTCTGCTTTGGTTCTTTGCTTCACACGCAGTCAGTTCTGGTTTGTTTTCTGCTTACTGCCATTTTCCCCACTTGCCCATCTCATCCATACCGACTGGTTTATGGGATGAATAAAATGTATCACAGGAGGTTTGGGAGTTTTGGTTTGCCATCTTTTTGGGTGGACAAAGCCTGATGCAAAAAGTTCCTGCTGGCTTTTAGTTACTTTTGTCATCCATTTATTACTTGAGCCTGTCCCAAAAGAAGTTCTTAAAATAGGTGTATTTCTTTATATGTCATTGCCTCAGCCCAGGTACCCCCATAGCTTGAGGGTCACATTCAAGTTTGTTTTAGCAGCTGTGATGGTTGTAAATGCTGGGATCATTCTTTTTGCTAGGATTTGCAGAGAAACTGCTTGACTTTCCCTGCAGTCCTTGACGAAGTGTTACAGCATGAAATTCATTGTATTAGATGGATTACAAAAACCACTGCAGTGTGTTCCCCCCTCAGTATGCTCACAAATTTCTGCACGTCTGTGTGTCCCATTTGTTACATAAAAGTATCTGTGCTGAGCTGCATGCTTTTCACACTGTTGCAGTTTTTTATGCACACGTTCTCTGCGTGTTCATCCACAAACACAACTGTGTGTATGTATTCTGTATTTATTTACATTCTTCTGGGAGAGATGCAAAGGAATTTTTTGCCTTAGGATTCTTATCTAATTCAGTTGCTAAAGCGTTGCTGCTTTCTTCTTTGCTATTGGGATTCAAGAGCATCACAGAGTGGGGAACATCCCAGGGTAGTACAATATTTGTATTCTAAATATGGCAAATACCACAAATACCAGAGAAGCAAATGTCTGTATCCCTACATCAGATTGATCCCCCAGACAATTCAGTTCCCAGACTGAGGAAATTTGAAGTATTAATTTCTTGTAATTTCTTCTGCAAGAGGGCCTGGTTCAGGATGATTTAACTCTCCTATGGTTCCCATGGTCCAAGCTACCTGGCTCTGAGAGTGAAATTGCATTGCATACAATACTTTTTGCTTGTTTGGCAGATTTTGCTCATGGAAAGTGAGCTATAATACTGGGATATAAGTAGTGACAAGGCAATGTTAGTCAGTTCCTAATTTTGTGTCTCATTTTTTTAATGGTATTTTGGCTTTGTTTTGCCATCTCTTCAAAGCTTTGAATCTGAGTACATGTTCTTTAGCCTTTTTCCACTGAGATAAAATCAAGTCAGGAGGACTTAGCATTTCCATAAAATGTAGATTGCGTGCTTGCCAAAACATAGAGCAAACATGAAGCCTGCACTCTTTTTAACATCCATGCAGCCAGGGTCTTGCGGGGTATTCTGTTTTCAGGGCCAGCATTGCATTGTTTTGTTGACTTTTTTTCAGGCTCCTGCAAGAATGTACACCCTAAGCATCGTTCAATATCAGGTTTACCCAGGGATTAACCAGGGCTGGAGCAGCCCAGAAGGCCATTCCAGTGCTTCCTGCCAGCTGCATACCTGCCAGCATAGCTTTTTTATTTGAAACTTGAGCCACGCTTTGCTTTTCGGTAGCCATTTGTTGGGCTTCTTATTGAAGGTGGGGATTTCTAGGAAGGACCCAGTCAACTCCTGCCAACCTGTCTGCAGTGTCAAAGAAAAGGAGCATAAAAGAAGACACTGAGAGTGCTGGAAGGACCAAGCAAAGAGGCAAGCAGAGGGGAAGGAGGGCAGAGACCTGACTAGAGAAATGGGCAGGAAAATGGAAAAAAAAACAGCGGAAATGAAGAGACAGCTGGAAAATAGATGCATCAGTCTTATTCAACACAATGTGTTGTAATCTCTGCAGCATTCATTTTTTATAGCCTGTGTATTTTTAAGTGGTCCTAAAATGGCTTTGAACGCTTTCCTGGTTGGAATTGGCAAACACAAGTGACTTGTTTCTCCCTGTGACTGTTTCAGGGAGCAGCACTGCAGCTTAGAACATTAACAGCTCTTCACAGTTAGTGAGAACCACTGCTTTAAGGAAAGCTCGTTCACGTCAGCTCTGAACTGGGGAGAAGCAGAACAAAGGGAAGTGGGGAGAGGAGAAGCAGTGACTATTGAAATATGAAGATATTAATAGGTTAGAAAAAGCTGAAGTAATAAAGGCTTTCTAGAACATGCCATCAAAAACCCTGCCAGTACAGAATTATTCGTGTACATTTAGTGTTGTTACGTGGCTCAGTCAGTGAGATTTTTGCTTCTCTTGGGGACCTTTTCTGCAAGAGAATTAATCTTAAGTTGTGAAAACCTCTTTGATATTCGTCTTAAAGTAGATTTTTGCAATTTTCTCCTATTAGTTTGAGTTATGTCAAATTATGCTGACTAAATTATCTTATCTAATATATGTGTAGGTGATTACTGCTGTCTGCTTAAAACCTTTACAAGCACGCATGCTAGTTATAACGAACCTATGATCTTGGTGCTGTGCTGAGCTACACAGGCTGAAGTTGTTTAGCTCTTTCCTTTTTAGCTCTCCCCAAGGGTTTTAGCAGTTCTTCAGGCTCGGTTCAGCTTTGCAGCACTTCTGTGCAGAAGAACAGGGTGTAGCACACCAGCAAAGTCACATCAGAGCCATGGAGATGGGACTTCATTCCTGAACTGTATTTGAGTACACAAACCAAGGTAGCCTTGGCCATGTTCTTATTGAAGGATGATGTTGCAAACCACATCTCACCTGCTATCTCCTAGTTTGCAGATACCATTGCTGTCTGCTTCTGGAACACTGTGAAAATACTGCATAAGATCAGATTTAGTACGTATCCAGTGAGAGTGCTGGTTGACACTTCTGCAGAAACCACTTGAAGGTAGAAGGAGTCATGATGGAGTTCATATTCATGAGCAGTTAGACCAAATGAAGCAAGTATAAAGGAGAAATTGTGAGTGAAAAGTGACATTGCATGTATGGCCAGGGATAAGAGGGGAGTATTGGGCTGATCACTGAAGGTGAGAAAGTAGGCAGTGAACGTGTTCTCTTTCTGTTTCATGGGAAGGAAGGACGATTAATACCAAAGGTAATAAGCACATGCTTTGTTGCTTGTAAGATTTCTACTGCTGTTTCTTTTTTTTAGCTTACATTAGAGTAGTCTCCCCAGATCTCTTCCCCTCTTTGTGTTTATGACAGCTTGAGCAGGAAAATGCACTTCAGTGAAAACAAAGCAGTGTCCTGGCCCTGGTGAGTGCATGAGGGTGGGCCAGACTTCTGCCTACTGGAGGAGAAATGGGGATCCAGCTGTGTTGTCTGGGAACCAGTTACACATTAAGAGCAGTCCCAGTTGTAGCTGAGCTTCTAGATACTATCACAATACAAATAGGAGCACATTTAATTAATTAGTTCCCTTTCCCAGTTGTCTTCAGAGTGAGTTCTGTATCTCTGCACTGGCTTAGTGTAGCCAAGATCTAACACCCCAAGGTCCCACAGTGATGGGCTGTCACTGCCCAGGCCTGCCAGGATGCCAGCAATTCCCACTTTCCTGGGTCTCGTCTGCATCCCTAAATACTCCAAGCTGTGGTCAGGCAGGACTTACGGCCACTGATTACTGCTTCTTAAAATTCATCTGTGTCCACAGTCATTTTAAAAGCATTTTCCCCATCTGTCCCTGGCTGCCCTGGCCCATCACACTAAACCACCAATCTCGTTTTCCACAGCTGTCAATTTTGCCGGTCTAGTTTCCACTCGATTGCAGGGAGGAAAGCAACAACCGCGCGGTGTCCAGCTTTCCGTTCTTTGTCTCGCAGTGAGCTGTCAGGATTTGGCGTGGTTTGCAGAGCCTCCTCCGTTTGAAGTTCATTTTTTTCTTTTTGGCACTTCAAATGCTCCAGGGGCCTCCGAGGTTGAGAACCAGGTTTGTCAGACAGAGAGGTCAGACTGGGGTTACTGATGCTATCTCCGGGAGGGGAACTGTCATCACCGCGCTCAGAATTATGGAGGGGGTGTAGAGGGGGGACACTGGGAGCTGGTGCTGCTGGTTCAGAGAGCCCAGAGGGGCTTCTGCTGCTGCTGGGGTAATTCCAGAGCAGAGGTAGCCTGGGAGAGGAGGGTAGCTTCTGCTGGTGCTCCTGTTAGGAGCTGGAGCTGCAGCCTGGTGCTCTGGTGGAAGAATTGCCTGTGATTTGGGGTTGTGGGATCAGGCCCCACCTGAGCAGCGCTTGTAGGAAGAGAGAATACAGACACTGACATTTGCTTCTCTCTTCTTTCTGGCCTGAGAATAAATGCCATCTGCATTTCCCTTTCATCAGAAGATGAGCATTGTCACCTCCATGCTGCTCTGCTCCTGTTCTGTAGATCTGGCTCATAGGAGCACCAGGCAGCCTCTGACATCCGCCACGGTCTGTCCAGTAAGAAACAACATGGGGCTGTTGTGTACTGGAACACAGTGGAAGGAAGGCCTGGAATTCCTCTTTGCTACTTCTAAGTCACTGCTGTCACTGCAGGAACTTTAGTTTATTAGTAATTTTTGTACTGGTAATGTTGCATTGTATATTATTCATAACAGTGTGTGACAAAAACACTTTCTGGAATGGCCCCTCTGTGGTGATCAAACTTCATGTAAGCATAAGTTTTTCCTGATAATTTATCACACAGAAAGTCTGAATTGGGAATAACTGTGCTGCTGACTGTGCATACATTGATGGATTCTCTGCTCCAAAACATTTACATTGTGTTAAAATGGTAATATGACTGGGTTGCTCAGCAGGAGCAATACATACAGCACTGTGCAGGATGTGAACACAGGCTGGCACACAAACACTCCTGGCATTAGAGAGTTTCTAACCTGAGAGGATTGGTTCCATGAGGGGGGCACTTTTATGCACTTTATCATTGTAAAGTATCATTGTAAAGAGGGCCTCACTGGTAACAAGATATATATTGAATTAGCTGAATTAGCTAAGGAGTTAATTGATGAAGCTAAATGTGTGACACAATTCATCCTTGGTGTCCAGTAACACCAGGGAAGTCGGTGAAGTCAGTGAAATTACACCAGGGCTGAATTTGATTCCTTCTGTCTTTGCTTATCAGGAACACAACTTGCCCAGACATTTTATGGGGAAACATTTGCCTTTGGCTGTTTTTACTGGCTATGCTTAAGATTTGGAAGGGGAAGGAAAAAAAAAAAGCAGCCGTAGGAAGAAATCACAAAAATACTTTGTGTAATGCCCTACCTTCTTTTTCTCTCTCCTTTAATAACAGGGCAGCACGCTGAGGAAGCGGAAGATGTATGAAGAATTCCTGAGCAAGGTCTCCATTTTGGGTCAGTTGCCCTTTGGACTTGCATGTTCGTTCCTCTGTTGTACATGTTGGCTGAGTGAATTTTGGTCTTTGATGGCATGATGAAAGCAGTGGTGGTCAAACAGGAGATCTCACAGCTGCACCGTTTCCTAAGGAATGAAAGTGTAAAGAGCCCTTTTTAGGACTTGTTTTTCTCATTCTTTAATAAGCAGTGCACATTTCTTTGAAGGGCAAATCTTTCCTTAAATATGTGAACAGACATGCACCAGTAACCTTTCAGTAGCTGCTGCTGCAGTAACTGCATGTGGATAGAAGAGAAAACAGAACAGTGACGAATTTGTCATAAAGTCAGTTACATCCTTCCAGGTGGCAGGTGAGAAGCTTTTCCTGCAGGAATCCTATATTTATGTGCACTAAGCAAACTAACCTCACAAATCAAAATGGACTGAATTTTTTCCTGTGTGTCTTTTACAGCCTCTGTCTCACATTCTTAAAACATCTGTTTAGCTTCTTGTCCTTGGATTTTGTTTCCCTTTGATTAATGTGATAGCCACAAAATTCAGACATGTTCTTGATGGCCTTCAGTAGGAAAAACAACAAACCCATAATGCCGGACCAATCAATCACCATTAGCAGAACAGAAACTTCTAATAAGGAGGACGGTGTTAGTCAGTGCAATGAAATGTTGGTTCTGTATGAGAAACATCATGCTTCTATTAGGGCTATTTTGAAAAAACAGTTGAGGATTTATTTCCTACATAATAAAAGTATTTATCTTCCTATTTAAACACTTTCTGTTTCATGCTTAAGATATTCCTCTGTGATTTGAGCTTATGCACCTGAAATATGAGAGTCTTCATGAAAATAGACTTGAACTTTGGAGGGGTGCCTGAAATATTCAACTGTGTTTCTGTGCTTAAAGTAAGCCAAGTATATAGCTTACTTATTAATGAAGTTTGCATCATTTAAATGCCTTCTTTTATGCTTAATTTTAGACTTTCTATATTAAAAGTGTTAGTTATACTTAATTATGGTGAGTATTTAGAGAAAAAAGGATCTCTGCACCTGTACTAATAGGAAGCAATTACAATTTGAGACATCTCAAAACAATTCCAGAGTAGAATAGTTATACAGAGATGCACTTCCTCAATCACCTGGTTTGCAAGGTAGTTATATCCTACTTTGTAGTATGGTTTTTCAAACTCAGTAAGAAATGAGTGAGGACTTCAAGACTTGAAGCTTTTTTAAATACAGAAAAGACCGGACAAAATAACACATCATTTCAGGGAGAGAGAGAATTTAGGTGAGATGTTTAAGGATTTATTTTATGCATCTGAAGAGTAGATGACAGCTGGAAAACAGAAGTATTTTAGACATCTCAAAGTGGTAGGAAGTCAGCATCACCTCATGCCTTAATTGGTCAGAACTCGGCGATTTCTTTACAAGGCCTGCCTGTGTCTGTAATTACCTGTAATTGTAAGAGCATAGATTTGTGTGAGGGCTGCTCTGAAAGTAATGCCTCCTGTTTTGTTATGTTGGCTCATGACATCAGAGGCAGATGTCGCTGGGATGGCAGTAGAGGCTGAACCTTCCCACCAATATCCCATTAAGTTTTGTGACCACGTGACAGATGGCAGCAGAGGGACAGTCTGACATGGAAGCAAGTATGTAGCAAAGGTGTGTCACTGAATTCCTCTGTGCAGAAAAAATGGCCCCACTGACATTCATCAACACTTGTTGAACATTTCTGGAGACAGAATAGTGGATGTGAGCACACTGAGGGGTGAGTGGTGCATTTCAGCAGCGGTGGCAGCAGTGTGAAGGAAAAGCCATGTGCTGGGTGGCCGTGCACAGCTGTCCCACCACAAATGAAGCACGTTTTGATCAGCTCATCTGCACAAATCAGATTACGATCAGGGAACTGTGTATGGAGCTGAATATTGGCATTGTCAGAAATGATGGTAGCAACATTGGAAAAGCAGTGTTTCCCACAAAAGCTCACATAGGAACGGAATGAACAGAATATGCAAATTTGTCAGGACCTATTAAACCAATACAGGGCCGAAGGTGACAGTTTCCTGGGTTGCATCATTAGTGATGACGAGTTGTGGTGTCACCACTATGAGTCAGAGTCAAAATGGCAGCCTGTGGAGTGGCAACACATGAATTCCTCATCAAAGAAAAAGTTGAAGATGATGCAACCCTCAGTGGGTGATGTGCACTGTCTTTTGGGGTAGGAAAGGGGTGATGCTTCTGGATTTCCTGGAACCTGGACAAACAGGCTCTTGTCTGTCACTGGTGAAAATGCCAGTGGTGATGACCATGTTGAAAAACGGGGTTTGGTAGCTTAGAATTTGCCCTATCAAATAGTGTTATTGTGCTCTCTGTAGCTGTAGTAGTTTCCATAAAAATAAATAGGAGGCATTACTTTTGAAGCGACTTACTTATTTTTTTTTAATCTTAAGGACTTTTTAGATTATCAGTAGCTGCCTGTCTAAGAAGATACGTTGAAACTAATCAATTTAAACATTCTCCCTGGCCTTTAATTAAATGTACAATAATGAATTTGAATGTACAGTTTAGAAATTGAAAAGATTGGCCTACTTACTTTGCTGTTCGAATTTAACTCTGCAACTCAAATGTTAAGCTCTGTCGTGTACCAAGTTCTATATGGCACTCTGCTTGCAAGAACCATTAACCAGTGTATTCGTAGTGGCATAATTCCTTTAGACAAAGGAGAGACGCTTCGTGACTAGAGCTGGAATTAGCTTTGAATTTTTCATAAAGGCAACTGAAGAAGTTTAAAGAGATTCTTTCTTTTCATTCTTAATTACTGAGCTCTTTCTTTAAAAAAGAAAAAAAAAAAAAAGAAAAAAAAGAAAAAGCCCACTCTAGTCTGTATGAAAGAGTTTTATGCTTATTTTTAGTCAAACAGAGCACTGTTTGAATGTGGCACTGACGGTATGAGCTTGGACTTTGATATTGATGGTTCTACACGAAAGGCCACAAATACACCAGGAAAGTCCATTAGTGATTATAGGAGGGAAACATATTAGGAGTAATTATTTCTCAAGTTGCAACAGAAAATGCACAGAAGGACTAAGTTGTGTTTTTGTCAAGCAACTCAAAGCTTACCTTTGCACTGATCACCCATTTAGTCTTGTTAGATTCTGTGCACTCTTTGGGCTCAGCCAAAGGGCTGTTTGGATTTTAGAGAACAACTCTTTCACATTCCCACAATGCTTCTAAGCAGTGTATTGAACCAACTGCAAAAAGCAGAGTCTGAGCAAGCAACCCAAGTCTGGTCTTGTTGTCAGAAGCCATAGAAGCCACTTAAAATTGTTCAGTAATTCCTAATGAATTAAGCAACAATCAGTAGAGCTCTAGTACATGAATTTTAGCTCAACTTTTGAAAGCTATGAGGGTTATATCATTGTGTTATCTTTTCCTTTTAATAACTTTTAATCCTGTTGCTTTTCTAACTCAAATCTGATTTAAAAAAGCAGAAGTTCAAATACAGTTAATTCTCTTGAATTCCCATGCAAAGAGGCAAAAGAAAGAGACACAGATTACCGTCTCTTATCTTCCCAAAGACAGGACAGATAGAATTTGTCCCTTGGAAAGGCACTGGGAGGAAGCCAGCAGGTCAGTGAGCAGCCCAGAGCTGGCTGCTCTGCAGACTTTTTTGCCATGCAGGTATCAGAGGGAATGGTGGCAGCTGCAGGTAGGCGATAAGGACACAAAGCCACAGGAGCCTGGCTTTGTGAGCTCCTTTACTCATAAAACAGACTGTTAATAATTTCTTATTGAAGTTTACTTTGAAGTTTTATAGCTTTTTTTTTTTTCTCTGAGTGGCAGAAGGAAAAGAAAAACAGTTCTTACACTTTTGTGTGCAGTCCCAGTGGCCAAAATTGCAAATGAAACAGAGGTGCAGCTTTACTGAGGCAGACTGAGCCCCACTGCCACGCATGCTAACAGGGACTCATGTTGGCTCCAGGAGCTCCTGATCTCATCTTTTGGATCAGCACCTTTGCAGTGCTGATTTAGAAGGCCATTGTTAACCATCTGAGAGCAACGCTGCTGAAAAGACACCAGGACTTGTTCTGGCAGCTGGGGTGGGATGTGGCAGGAGAGGATCTCCGTGGTGTTTCAGAACAGCTGGGCTGCTCCTGAGCATCGAGGCAGCGCAGAGCTGATCACAGGCCTAGGGAACTGCAGCCAACTATTCCTGTCCAACTTTTAAGATTCTTATCTGAGTGATTACTAAAGTCTAAGGCACAATGAATAAATGTATTCATGTTTCCCAACTTGAGGTTCGTGCAAAGTGCCTGGATGAAAGAAATGTTTCTTCTATAACAGAACCAGGCATATCGGAGCTGTCAGTTTAGATATGAATCTTCTGCCAAAGTTAGAATCTTTTTATAATAAAGTTTTATGATCTTCAATATTTTAGAGTCCCTGGATAAATGGGAGCGGCTGACAGTGGCTGATGCACTGGAACCCGTCCAGTTTGAAGACGGAGAAAAAATTGTTGTGCAGGGAGAGCCTGGTGATGACTTTTTCATTATTACAGAGGTAAGTTTGGCACCCTGGTCAGCTGTCTTTTCCTGGTAAAGATCAAGAGTTTGTATTAAAAGCATTTGGTTTCAGTTCAGTCTCTTATTCCCGCATAAATCTGAACTAATTCCACATAAACCAGGAGAATGACTCAAAATTCACGTGAATTCAGACACCAGTTCTGTGGAAATATCGCAGAACAGTCCCTGATTTCCAGGGAAGTGAAGGCACGAAGGAATTTTGAGGTGTGTCTTCTGTCTTTACCATTTGAAGGTTTCTTTTCTACTTCATTTTTTAGATTGTTCCAAACTGTCAATATTTTACAAGGCTGGCCAGCCACACGGTGTGTTGATCTTTGTTCCCAGAGGGACTTACAAGGGAAATTGCAGCGAACATCTGTAGACTGGAACAGGAGACCTGATCTGAAAATGGATCATTTGTTCTTTGTTTTGCCTTAAACTCAGTCCAAATGGTGGAGCCATTTTCTTGTTTACTCTCACACAAGCAGACAGATCTGTCAGGCAGCTGAAAATACTGACATCTTTTTGGGAGATTATCTGACACTTCAGTTGCACCATCTCACTTCTGCAAACAGATGCTGATGGGATTTCTCTTCCCTCTCTGGCATAAATATTTGGGTCCTCTGTATCTCACACAAACACTTAAACACTGTGATTTAACGAATTGTAGAAAGGCATTTGAGAGACTGAGGATAACGAGACAGCATTAGGATATGATTGTATATGGATTGAAATAGGAGTTTGGGACATATTTCTCAGTGCTGGCTGTGAGTGCTCCTACACAAATCTACAGACTGGCATATGGCTGTGTGGTGACAGTTCAAGTGCACGGCTCAGGCCATGTGTTACACAGCCAGCAATAAGGCAGTGGTGGTACAAGGGGTAGCAGCTATCTGAATTCCTTTGGTGAGAGAAAGTGGGTCAGATGGATGTAATGAAGCTGGTGTCATTGCGTTGCCTTAGAATCCAGTTGCACGTACACGGAATATATCTTGGGTTCCATCAGTGCTGTGCTATGACATGATTGTTTGGAGGAAAGAGAGCTTGCGCCATGCAGATGATCAGGGGTTTGCACAGCACCCATTCCAAATGGTTTAGGGGCCACCAGGTTTTCCTTTGCTGCTTAAGTATGAATTTTTGGACAGGTGCCTCTACCCAAGGCAGCCAAAATTTAGTTCATAATCAATATATGACACTTAAAATTCTATTCTTTTTTTTCCCTCATGAGTGTTGGATGCTGGTGATGAAATATTTATTTGATTTATGAGCACAGTTTATCTCCTGATGCTCACAAAGTTGTCAGTGCAAATAACCACACCTGCAGAGCACGCAGTTACACACTGAGGAGCTTTAAATATGTGATGAATCTTCAAATCAATAGTGAGGGAATAAAGCCAGATTAACTATTACTTAGATGTTTTTTGTCTCATTAATAAGATCTTTACTGTATAAGAAGAATTGAGGAACTCTTGTGCCTCTTTGGAAAGATGAAATTTTTATTTCTGTGAATATTACTGAGCATCTTGTTATTCCTTGCAGCAGCATGAGACTAGAAAAACCTGATTTTCTTAGCCATCAAATCCCATATGGAAAATTGGCAGCTTGCTAAAGAATTACCAAAGGCCTTTATTTTCCCCCTATGAAGGAACAGCTGTAAAGACTTGAATGGGTAAGAAAGTATTAGCACTGCATACTGTGTAATCATAAAGTATCTGCTCACCTCCCCATCCACTGTAAATCTTGCATAGTTTCTTAGTCTGGAAGTGAACATCCAGTTATCAGCTATTTCTTGTGCTGCAGAAGTATTTGTGTCTGCTCACAGAAAATTCAAGATTTGTGTTTTAAACCTGATTTCACAGGAGTTTGCATCTTTGATGTTAGATTGATCTGTAGGAGATTTGATACAAGCCACTGGGAGCAGTTTTTTTTACAGACAATGGTTGAAAGCTGGTTTGTTGTCACAGTATGTCTGACAGCCATTATGGTCTTTCATATTTTTATTGATTTCTGTGGCTGTACAGTCCAGAACACTACAAATGCAGCCAGTTTTTTGGCTGCCATGCATGCAGAAATCATTGCATGCATCACCAGGACGCAGCCTCCTTTGGAGCCCTGTAAGTGCAGTAGTGCAGAGCAACACTTTGCTGCAGAATTTTTGGGCAAGATACCGAGTTATTACAAAACATGGTTGTTTGCAGAAAGCCTTAGGCATATCAGTTACCAATTTGTAAGTCTTTGGTACAGCCACAGAGATCACCAGCATCACAAGTATTGGTTCCAGGTGGTACCTTGAGACTCCTGTTGTAAAAGGTTCTTGCAGACAGCAAGGACAGCGTGTGGATTTTCAGTTGTTTGCACCATTCTCTGTGATCTCCATAAATTGCTCATCTGTGGTTAGCCTGTGGTGCTGCCTTCCTCAGCGCCATCCTGTGGGATGCAGTCTTTTCCATCCCCTGGTCCTGCAGAAGGACATTGCCAGCAGGGGAGCTGGCACACTTAGGATTTGCAGCCTGAAGTGCACCTGGTACACACCTCTTGAAAGGGGCACTTCCAGACTGAGTGGAAAATTCCTGATTGAAACCCTTGTCACTATGGACAGGAGTAAATGGGCTCCCTTTTCTGCCAGTCATGCAGATTCACCTGTTCCCTTTTTTTTTTTTCTTTTTTTTTTTTCTGAGAGTAACCTTTTCTCGTGGCTTTCTGTCCAGCATCTTCCTCCATACCATGGCGGGATGCGGGCTGCTAGAAGCACAGGCTCTGTGCATGGAAATGCAGAGGCTGCAGCATGAGCTCAGCAAAAATACTAGAATAACAGAAAACGTGCATGGGGGAAAACCACAGGAAACCATGCTTTGTAAGCCCACTGCTCACAAAGCTGTCTGTGGTCATTTTCTGGTAAAAAACTAATGAGAAGAATATTACCCTGAGATTTAAGGACTGCCACAGTTTGTCTGTCATTCTGTCTTTGCAGGCAGCAGTGCGTTGTTTCCTTGCAGCAGGTTGGGTATTTTATTCATTTACGTCTGACACAGCCTTCAACAAGATTTAGCTTAAGTATTTCAAGGCTGCAATTTTTTCCAGCAATAGAATTTTTTTTTAATGTTTGTACCGTGTCCCTTCATTTGAAGATAGGCTGAGAAATGAATGCATGCTTACAGAAGCAAAGTAACTGCTTTTGTGAGATTGATTTACTGCACTTGAAACTGGTAATTAAGAAAAGAAAAAAGCAGCAGCCCTGCAGTTTTTGTATTTTCAGATATTTCCAGGTCTCAGTTTCCCACTATGCTTTTCACACAACAAACTCGGGCTTTCCCAGACCAGACAGATGTGGAATGTATCTGTTGGATTCCAAGGTCATGGAATTATCCCATATGAGATTCCTGGCAGAGAGGTGAAAAACTTTAAGCACCGTGAAACAATTGTTGCCATAAAGAATAATATTTTGGCAAGCGTAAATCATAACAGATGTACAGTTTCTAACAAATAAATTTGCAGTTGTATTGTACACTGCCACACTGTGTACCCAACAGTAGGGAGGATTTATTCATCTGACTTCAGATAAAGCAAATATTTTTAGCTGGTGTCTTAAAGTGGCAGCTTGCAGAAGCGTGTGAGCTTTGCGGAGTTAAACGATGTAGGAAATGCTGAGGCCCTTTAAATGAAATGTTGTTTGAGTGGGGGCTGATTTTTGTTCCCAGCTCGTGCTTTGCCACTGTTCAGCATGAACAGTAGTTCAGGCCATTTTAGTGGTGCTGTGGGACTGGAAGGAGATTTTTGCTGTTGTCTAGGTTACTGAACAAGGTAGTGACTGTAGAATTAAAAACAGAGGTTGGGATCTTGTACCATTCTGTAACTTCAGCTTTGGCTTGGTGGCACTGCACCCTGAAGAAAAGCCCATTAAGCAGCAGCCAGAGCTGATGGGATCGCAGCCCTGCAGTGCCCTGCTGGGATTCCCAGCTCCCACCCCTCCCCACATCACATCACTTGGATCTGCTTGTCACTGCTGGCCACCATGTATGGCACACACACACTGCTGTGCAGCCCACTGACTGTGCTGAGGGAGTCTTCCTGTACTGGTCGCATACTGAGTGCTCTCTGTGCTGTTTGCTTGCTGAGCTGCTGCCATATGGCCCTAATTCTTCATAAGATTTGACATGGCTTGAGAAAAATGCACACGCAGATGCAAATGTATGCAGGTGTGGGAGAGGAGCAGTGCAGTGAGCGTGCCCTGCCGTGCCAGCTTGTGCTTGTCCTTAGCGTGCTGTCCGTGCTGTCATCTCCTCCGAGGACAGTTTGGTTCAAGTGCTGCCTAAAGCAAAGAAATAAAACTGCGTGAGAAGCAAAACAATTCCAATTAATTGTTGGTTGAGCTGCCCAGTGATAACATGCAGCAGGCTAAAAATAAAAGATCTAAAAATAAAAGATAATTGGCAGGAGGAAGTTCAAGGAGAAGTGAACCCTTTGTATCAAGCAGTTTCACATTACAAATTTTATTGGAAAAAAACTTAAAAACCTACTTTTTTTTTCACTGTAGATGGGTATTAAGTTAGAGTGGGTAGTTCCAGCCTTCTCTGTGCACAGAAGAGAAGCTTGGGATTGGTGTTCTTCCCTGATGTCCTTGTGGCTATCAGAGCAGCCTGCAGGCAGTGTTACCCACCCCACACCTCTGTTTCCACATCAGTGGGAATAAACCTGATGACTCTCCATGAAGGTGAGCAACAGCTTAATGGGAAATCACATTAAGTATCCATTGGCACTGAAACTAGGGAATGGGAATAGCAAAATCGGAAAAGAAGGGAAAATTTTCACTGTCAGCACAGAAATCCTTCCAAAAATAGTACAGAGTGCTGCCCAGTTGATGGAAATTAGTTGAATGAATTGATAATAATTATTGATCCAGCCAAGAGTAGTGCAGATCCCATTCAAAACAGCATGGTGCCTGCTGGGGGGCTGCTAGTTGTCGTACTGCTGTTGATGTTTCCAGTCAGGGCCACAGACTGGCTCCAGTCTGGGCAGGATCCACCGTGAGTTATTGTGACTGCTGAAAGCATGCTTGAGATACCATCCTGTAGGTGAAATCAGCATTTCCAACCCTGCTGACACTCTTGGCACGCTGTGGAGCATCTCTGCACAAATGCCTTGTTAGGTGGAACAGTGTTTGTAAACCTTTTGTGCCATGGTAACGGGAAGGAGCAGAGGAATTGTAGAATTGGCCCTTTCATAGGAAAAGGAGACTTGAGTCTTAAATTGCACAAGAAGCATGTGAAGATTTATGATTTAAAAGCTCTTTAAGAAGAAAAAAAAAGAAAAGAAAAAGAAAAAAATAATAGCCCAATTGTTTCCTGCCTTAAATTGTTGCTCTTTGACATTCTAACCCAAGAGAGACCCCTTTGGCACCTACCCCTACAACAGGCAGGAGAACTACAAAGTAAACTTCTTCCGTACGGTTAATGAAGTCACTGCCTTAGGCACACTCTGCTATCACACCTGATAATCTCTTTAAAAACACAGTGTGATTAATTATTAATTAGGAAGATGAATGTTGTCTAGAAAAGGAGTTTCAAAGGCTGCAATCCGAACTGCCTAGTGTTACCAGGATTTTGTTGATACTGACTATGTTTGTTAAGGGCAGTCTACAGCAACTCCTCGTATGCCTAATAAACAAAATATACCTAATAAGCAGAGCAAGCAGTTACTAAGAGCTCCGTGCTTTGCTTGTTTTTAACTGTGGAGACATTGGTTTCTGCAGAGCTCTTCCAGGAAAGGTAGTCTGAGTTTTGTCACCATCACCTGGCTGTGCTCACACAGCGGTGTTCCCATTTGCCTCGCATCAAAATTTGTCTGCATTCAGGATGGGATTTTTAATGGCCAGATGACATCAAAGATATAAAATGAGACATGTGATTGGGTGGCATCCTGCCTGGGGATGGAGGTGAAGTGTTTTGCTGAGCCCAAATGACTTAAATGCAGTCTCAGTCTGGCTCTTGTTGAGTTCACTGTGGGTTCTGTGACTGATGCATCAGGCTGCACACATGTAAAATTTTGAGCATGCCCTTCTCCCTCCTCTGTTGGAAGGGGCCGGTATTTTGTAGTGAACGAGTGGCTGCTCTCCTTCTTGTTCTACCAACAATGGAGGATCTGTGAGTAATGCAGCTTTCGGTCCTTCCTTCCATCTTTCCCCAGCTCTCCAATATCCGTGGCAGTGCCGGCTCCTGCAGTATGTCCTGCAAAATCCGTAACCTCAGGAGCAATGCTGGATCATTTTCTGAACGATTTTGTGAAACTTCAGATTAGCCAATATTTCTGGTCTATTTTAGAACTTTGCAGATTTTGTTCCTCGTTTGTGGCAGAAACCAGGACAACTGTATGTAAATTCTGTGAGTTGCTATGAACCCAGAATTGGAGAATAATGTATAATAGTTTAAAAATGCACGGTTAGAAAAGTGCCGTCAAACCAGTCATGACTCAAACTCTTGTCCACAATCACCATTAAGCCCTCTTGCATCATCCTTCTCCAACACCATTCTGTTTAGATAGTCCGTAGATTACAGAAAAGAAGCTTCTTTAAAAGGAGTCTGCTGGGGAGAGAAACAATTTAAGAACAGTGTACACAGCCAACGTTTTGTTACTGAGATCAAATTCTCACCTGGTTTGGCACAAACACGTGGCCTTCTGTATACATAGGACAAAATAATTTTGAGAGTGATAATTACTGTGGTATAAAATATATTTCACCTTTTCATCTACTTATTTTATCTTAGATACTTTCCCACTTGTCTTACTCGAACATCTCAAGAACTTCATGGAGCTGATGCTCATCACACCTGTGTGACGAGGTGCATGAAGCAACCTCCACATTACACGTTCCAGTCTGAAGCAAAGACACAAAAGTTAAGAGAGTTCATCATTCTTATTGAAAATCAGTCAGAATAAGGCACCTTGCAGGTCTGGGAATTCATGGTTGGTCCCACAAAAGACCTAAGGTGAAGAGGTATGGGTTTTATGGCCAGGATCCCAGGGTACCCCACCAACTGTTCCTTCACATTAGATTTTACTGCCCTGAAATGATGACTGCTATTTTCTGCTGCAGCTTATGTGGAACTCATTTGCACTTTGTACTGCTGACTAAAATTTGTTTATTTCTTCCCTTGTTTTTGTATGATCGTCTTTCATAAGTCAGAGGTTGGGAACTAATAAAAATCCAAGATTGTTTTCTGGCTAAAGGAATTTTTGCAGTGTCTTTGGCTATGTAGTTCAAAGGATTTGTCTTCTCTTGGAAAGTAGCCCTAGAACTGCTGATGCTTAACTGTAAAATCAAAGCTGCCCCAAGAATGATGCTATCAGCAGTCCCAAAGGGCTGCAGTGGCAGCTGAGGAGTGACATGCTAGTGGTCTTCCAGGACACTGCAACTGAGAACACTGCTCATGCCAGAACCTCGAGGTACACGCAGGGCTTTCTGTGTTACCCTGTCTCACTGGGACATCAGTAAACTTTTATCTTAAAGCAAAACATTAGGAAGATGCAGTGCAACAATCCATTCTCAGAGGTGTAGAAGCACTTCTCTCTGCACGTGCTCTATCCAAAGCAAAAAACAAAAGTCTATGGATGTTTCCCCAGCTCATTTCTGACACGGCAAATTGTGTAGGAGTCTTCAGTCTCATTCAGCTGCAATTTAAAACATCTGATTTGTAAACCCATAAGTGGAAGATTTTGCTGGATGTTCAGCCACACCCTGTCCTCTTACCACTATAGAATATGTGCAAAATGGGAGATCATTTGGTGTGCAGAGATGTAGAACCCAGTGTTAATAATTGGCTGTTTCATTCTTGATACGTATGTCTCCTCCTCAATTTTCATCAAAATCAGCATATTAGGTTTTCTTTGTGCTCAAAACTGACTGGGACTTTTCACGTATATAATACTTCAAGGTATGGTTTTGGAGTGCTCTCTCTTGTTCAGTGGAGTTTGCTGCCAGGGAGGTTTGGAGAAGCAGCAGAGGTTCCCACATATTGAAGTGCCTCTGTGTGAGTAAGGAGAGCAGCCTGGGCTGTTTACCCCACCGTGTTTTCAGGAGGTTCTCAAGATCCTTATAAACACTTCTGGTGTTGAAGACAGAGCTCAGAAGTCCTGATTCAAAGTATTTACCCAAAGTGACCAAGACCATGGTAAATGTAAAGTGAAATGAAGGGCATTTCTGCCAGAAGCGAGGAGCTCCGTCCGTAAGCTGACCTGAGGAATGCCTCTCTGTGTTTGAACAAAAATACTGCCACACAGGCATGGCCTGGAATATAGTGGTGTCCAGCCTGGTGGGAAAGAAGTGGAGGCTTTCCTGATTCGTGGTGAAGCTCAGCCCTTTCTCTGGATCATGTTAAAATTCCCCGAGACAGCTTTTATCCCTCCTCTGCAAAGATAATGTTGAGATGACTGAAATAATACATCCCCGAGGGCTCGGCCATTAGCTTTATAATGTGGATTTAGAGGAATGTGCGAGGCTCTCTGCACTGTCCTTCAGGAGGAGGCACCTTTGAGAGGTGTTTTTTTTTTTTTCCTTCTGAATTTCAGAATCAGAAAATGTGGTCCACAAATACTCGGGATTCACCAGCTGACGGGACTTTAAGAAAGCTTCCCATAGGGATTTTCCTGATCTGTGTGATAAGCTCCCCTTTCCCTTTCCCCTGCTTTACTCCAAGTTTTGCTTCTTGCCCCGCAGCTCTTGCCTTGGCTGTCCACAGCTGCCAGCCCAGCCCTGCTCACGGCATTAGCACTGAGACTTTAATGATGCTGCCTGTCTCAGACTTTTGCTTGGTCTGGTTACTTCAGCATCTACAGAATGTTTTCACAAAGAAGCAGATGGTGGTAGGAGTAATTGGGCTGTAAAACAACATCAGCAGCTAAAACCGATTTTCACCAGAAAGGATTTGGTGGGCAGGGTGATGGAGGTGCACTGTTAGTGTGTGCTCTGTCCTTCGTGTCCAATGTCTGTAGGTGGTAGCAGGCTGCACTGCCTGCTTCCAGGGCACGGTAACTGTAAGGGCAGTCACAAATACCAACAGTTGATGAATAACCCATTATAGAGTCACTTTTATGTTGACTCTGTGGACATTTCCTGGCTTCGGAGAGAGTAAAGATAATGGCTAGCTTTGTAGAAAGAAAGAATCTCTAAAATGCAACATTTTTTTTCCTTTGTGACTTTTATGGCTTTGTACGCTGACATGTCGGAGGGAGGAAAACAGTGCATTGTTGCCAATAATCCACAGCGCTTGGCACAGACAGCCTTTAAAATCTGGCACCAGGAGGAATATTAATTCAGTTGTTTTCCCACAGAAGCTACTGATTAGTCAAGGCCAAGTATCCCTGGGATGATTCATTAAAACCCAGCGCGGAGCCCACCTTTACTGAGCAGATCTGCTTTGTGTCACCACCACAACAGGTGGATGGGATGTGTAATAAGAGGGGCAACTCGAATTCCAAGAGCAGAGAAAAGAACACGACTGGAGCCCAGCGCCCGGGCCGCCTGGCGGCTTCCTGTCAGCAGCAGCTGGGCAGAGCCAGGCTGAGAGGCTGTCCTGTGCCCGAGGGCCACTCTCATCACTCCCGTGCCTCCATCTCCTCACTCCCAGCCCTCCCAGTGCCCAGGGGCCATTGGGGAGGTGGAGAAGAGCCTGGAGATGTTCCTTGCTCTGCACTGTGCCCCTAGGAGTTCAGCCCTTGGTGAAGGCTCCTGCTGTGTGGATGTGTCAGACACCCGGGGCCGAGCTCTGCTGCTGCACCTCGAGGGCAAGACTGTGAACTCTGGAGACAGCAGAGCTTCAAGTTTTGATTATGAAAAGCCTTTCAGCAACAAAAAAGTGTTTTCTGATTTTTATTCTGTGTGCAAAACCACTTTGTTTCTCCGAAGTGTTGCAGGGTTCTCCATCCACGAGGCAAAGTGCAGCCAGAGCAGCGTGTCCCAATTCTGCTGGCTCTGCACCGTGTCTGTTGGTCTTTCTGCCTGAATCCTGTCTTGTCCCATCCCTTAACATTTCTTTTGCTTCAGGGGGAGTACATTCAGACACAGGACATGCTTAACGCAGATTGCCTTAAAGAAATACCGAAGGGGAAGATTGCCTGAGATGAACAAAATGATCTAAAAGGTCTTTCCATGTCAAATGTCTACGATTTTAAATAGTAAATGATCAAGGCAAAGGCATTTCCTGGTGATTAATGGCTGGCTGGGTGTAGTCATGTCTGGGCCTTAACCCCGGCCTCTCGTGTATCCCTAGGAAATGCCCTGTGGCTCGGTTGATTCTGCTGTTTTAAGCTGCACTTGGTTTATGATTGATTGTCATTTTTAAAAGCACCTTTATGTTGGTGGCTATCCTGGTTGCTGCTCTGCACAGCTTTGTTCCTCTCTCTCGGGTGCGGATGTTATTTCTAAAGTGGTGCAAATGTGCCTGGATAGCAGAATGGATGGAAGCTGAGATGTCCATGCAGTAGTCTCATGCAGGTGTGGTGTGGCTGCCTTTCATTGAGTATCCAGTGTGGCTGCAGAGCTCGGGTGTAAGATTGGTGCTGGCTAATAAGGACTGCTTGCTTTCTGCTTTGCAGGATGGCAGTGTGCATTGCTGTTGTTGGGATATATAGCCAATAAAATATGGCATAACTAATGTTATAATGCTATGATGATTACATTCTGATAACCATATGCACGGTCACCAGAATGGTTGCAGAGTAAAGGTAATTTCTCCTGCACTGCTCTCTCTCCATATCACAGAGGTGTCACAGTGACCATGCTGCCTTTGGAGCTTAGTTGACATTGTACCACTGAATCTTAAAGATACTGCTAAGGTGGTGGCTTTCTGAAAATCTGCTGAAATCAGTGAGAGGTTTCCAGAGTCACACCGAATTAAAAGGCCAAAATGTGCAGGAAGTCATATCTCTGTGTTCAGAGCTGGCAGTAGCTGACGTTTCCAATGTGGGCATTGTCTCGTCTCTCTCTGCAGGCTGCACTGAGCCCTAATGGACGGAGAAAACTCACTAGAGATAAGCAAACCAAACAACCTCTTTGAACCAAAGTTGTTGAAGGTTTCACTTAAAGGCAGCTGAATTGATTTAAAAGACCAGTTTTTGAAGCCTTGCCTGCAGTTAAATAAAATACTCCCAGAATCGTTGTATGTGAACAGAACCACTCTGTGTAAAGATCTTCTGATTCATTTGCTATCTGCTGTTTCTTCCATTCAGACCAGTAGGAGTCCTTACACGGAGTCCTGTGTGATTCACCAGGGATGTTTTGTGCCACTCCACAGCTTCTTCCTTCATCTTTTGTAGCAACTCTGCAAAGATTTCATAGCAGCATATAACGAGGGTTTGTGTTACTGTGGAGTGAGGGGAAACATCTTTTGAATTGTAGTGTGTGGATTAACAAAGTGAGAAAGAGCAAAGGTATGTTCATAATAGTGATTGATAGAGTTAATAGCAATAGCGGATGGAAAGGCTTGACCTTTTTCATCACCAATTCTATAGAAGAAACTACTGCATTGCTCTTTTTTGCTGAATTGTGCAGAGGAAAATGAAGTTGACAAAAAAAGCCTTCAGAGCTCAAAACCAGGACAGAAGTGCAATGGGGAATGGGGGAAAAAGCTTGTCTGCCATTGCATTTCTTAAAGGTAGAATTTTATTCTGTGTATTAAGTGTATTGAAAGGGCATGGATATTGACATCGCCTGTAGTCATCATAGATTAAATATTCTTCAATTTTAGTAATGATGAATACGTCTCTATAGAGCCTCATTGTATGTTTTAGTGATTGCTGTGTCTTTGAAGTGGGAGGTTTGACCAGTGGGAACAGAACATTAACAAAACTGACTTTTAAATGTCAAAGTGTAAAAAGGAGGGCTCAGCCTCCCTTCCCACCCCTGTTCCTGGCACCCAGCACTCATTGGTGCCCAGTGCTGCGCCGTGTCGTGCTGCTGGGAGCAATCCCATCTGGTCCTATGAGCTTCCTCTGCTGGAATGGAGAAAAAAAACTACAGGATTTCCCCTTTGGCCATCTTGTTGAACACTTGCCTTTTATAGCCAGGCTACTCAGGCCAACTCCTGGCTACAGGATTTGCACTTAAATGTAAAAATAGAGCTCCTGAAGTAGCCTGTACTACTGAGTACATGCAGGATCAGGCATGGGAGTCTTCACGTTGATCCAGGTGTCTCCCTCACCCATATGGTCTGAGAGTTTAAAAGTGAAACATCTATCAAAATCTCATTACTTTGGAGAGGGTGGGAGCGCATGGATTATAAACCTTATTTTTTATATCTTAAATGATGGTGCCATATCCAAGCCATAAATTTTTACAAAGCAAACTGCTGATGCACATGAAAGACATGAATAAGTGCTCTCAGCACCACGGCAGAACTGTTCAGGGGGAGTGAGCAGGTGCGTGGGGTGAGGCTGCCAGAGAGTGCTGATGGCACATTGCTTTTGGAGCTGCTACTCCTGTTGTTTTTGCAATAGGATGCCTGTATTTACTCGGAGGAGAGGAGGGGAGGTTAGTGATATCGGTTCCTGCGAATACAGGCACTCCCCAGTGACTGAAAGGGAATATTCCTGGATCCACTGAAGATTATTTCACTCCCAAGTGTCTGCTAGGAGAAAGACATGCCTGTCTGCTTTCAGTTTCCTATCACAAAGTGCTGATTTATTTAATGGTGTCAAACTTCTTCACAGTGTTTGAGCACGTGCTCTGAAAGTTCTGCTCTGCAGCGTAGGAGGCTGAAATGACTCGCAGTGTACAAGACAGCGTTTTAAATTGAGCAGCACTAAATAGCCTGATCCTGCAAATCTGGGATTGTGCAGTTTGCTTCACAGAGCTGCCAGTTTCTGTGTGCTGTTTAAGGGGGAATCTCTTCTGTTGAGACCAAAGGCTGTTGGGGCTGAGAGCGATAAGCCCCTTGAATCCTTGTTAGATAATGCCTGTACCTCTCAGGACAGCACCCAGGAGACTTACTGAGTGATACCATTTTTGTGAGGCAGGGTTTGCTCTAGCACAAGGACAGAAAGCTCAAAAACTGCAATAGAAAGATTTGAGAAATAAACTAAAGTGAAATACAGCCACAAAACCTGTGATGAGAGCAGAGATAGTGGTCAGCACTTAAATAATGTGCTATGAGAACTTCATTAAGCATATTGATAACCGTTCTGTATTATTCTAGTTTTGCTCTGCTCATACTGTTCATGTACCACTGGACTCTTCCTCTAACCCAGTTAGAATGGTGTTGTTTCCAGAGGTGAGACACCTAAAGTGAAGGTGATATGGATAGATAGTGCTAAGTACATCTTTGCTTTGAGGTGGGGACAGCCTTCCCATGCTGCAGCCCATGTGCAGGGGCCAGGCGGGCAGTGGGGCCTTACAGTGTGTGCTCACTGTCCAGGAGTCAGGAAACTTCTTTTTGTGATAGACCCATTCTCACTGGGCAATGGGAAGAGCCGATGTGACTGTTAAAACAAGAGTGGAAAAATATGTATCTGGAATATGCATTGCTTTATTCTGCCAAGCTGAGTGTTTATTGTGGAGGCCAGACACATCTGTCCTCCTCCAACAGATAGCATGGTGTTTCTTGGATTAAAAAGCCCAACTGTAGTGGAACAGTGGAAGAAATTGCTTCAGAAGACTGACTTATTGAAACCCTATATCATACAGGCCCTGTCAAAAAAATATTAACCACCGTAAAAGCTGACACAAGGGGAGATGAAAGCAATATTGCTTGATGTTGTGATTACCTTTATGGCAGCCTGCTCAAGGTGAGCAGTGGGGAATTGACACCTTTTCTCATTTGACCTGAGCAGTCAGTGTGATTACTTAAGAGACTTTTTTGTTGTTGTATCTAATAAAACATCTGTAATAAAAGTTGTTAAAGAACAGTTTGGGAAAGAAGCGAAGACGTGGATTGCAGACAGCTATTTAGGTCAAGGGGTTAGGCTTTTGCCAGGCTCCAGATGGGGACTGAGCAGAGGACAGGGGCTGGAAGCGGTTCTGAAGCTGATCCCGACTCCAAAGCTCAGACAATAAGAACAACACTGAGTTGGGCCCCATGAGATACACCTGATCTGAAGTGTGGCCAGTGAGAGATTAGTAAGTACATTGTTCCCCACGTGTTCTGTTCCGAACGATTGCAGGAAATGCAAATAACAAAACTCATGACACCATCGTTGAGCTTTCATCCCCTTGCAGATTTACTGGAAGACCTTGGAAAACAGCAGCTTTGGCGAAACAACTTAGTTATATCAAGGATAAGGAATTCTTCCTGGAAACCTGACAGGCACCAAATCACTTTCTTACATGTAGTTCTTTCGGTTACTCTCCTGGATATCCTCACACGGGCTGTGGGCAGTGTTACGTGCATGGCATGCCTTAACCCCAAGCTGTCTCTCCAGAAGTTCAAAGCCAACCTCCCTCTGTGTGTTTGGCTTATTTCTGAACATCTGGGAGCCAATACTGGAACAACCTCTCCCAGTTCAGGTGCCCTGCTCGTGCAGGTTGTGCCAAGCACGTGGTTCTGTGCCTCGTGCCATCAGCTGTTCACCATATCAAGAATGAAAACAATGAAATGAAGGAGAATTTTGCATTTGTTTTCAAATGGACCAGGGTTTACAATCCTGGTGTTTATTCAGTATTTTTTTTTAATGCTGATACAGTGCAGGGGAGGTGGAATAGTAAATTGTCATGGCCCGTATAATGCAGTGACAGTCTGATATCTAGTAATTTACACTCAGCACTGATTATCACTAATGGGCAAAATGAGAAATTATAACTTACAATGTGTCAGTTTAATTTGATGTACATCCAAGTACACATAAAAGCCATCAGATGCTTAGCACCTATGAGATGGTGCTTGCCTATTATTTTTGGCTCAGGTTCCTGCCATCATCAGAAATGATGTCCCTCTTCATTTGTGTAGCACAGGAAGGTTACATTACAAATTAACCTAGAGAGTGGCCCAGCAATTCATAAATTCTACAGGCTTAAAAATAACCCTGTTGTGAAATGGGACGTGGTGGAATACAACAGTATCGCAGCACCTTAGCAGTGCTTGTTCAGAAGCAAGCAAATTACAATAATTTGCCAGATAATACTGAATATTCTGGGCCCCAGGTCCTAGAAAAGTGAAAGGAGATACTTTCTATATTCCCTTCCAAAATTGTGATGCCACAAATAATTTAAGATTTCCTCCAGGTTAGAATATTTCTGCATGTCAAACCCCTTTGAAGGTTTCAGTAGAGCGTTTCTGAGCTGTGACATGTACTGGCACGTGTTGAGTACTGTAGTTCATAGCGGGAGTGGAGACGAGGCACATTCCATCTCCCAAGCAACTGACTCACAGGTGTCCAGATCACTAGTGGCCACTGAAAAAACACCTTCTGTTGTACTAAGCATTAAAAACTGCCTTTGCCAACAATCTTAGCAAGAGAGCCAGCGAATGGTCAGGTGAAGAGCGAAGTCTAGGTGCTGTCTTACAAATTCATGTTCCAAGATAGTACTGGGAAAAATGCCTTTTTATTCCTTATGGTGAAAGTGTTTCCTGCATCACTTGTAAGGTTCTGCATCCACTCAGAGCGTATTTTTAAAGGATATTGAAGGATACATCTGCACAGCATAATGGGCAGTAGTTACTGAATTCTGTCCTGTTCCTCTTGCCTTGTGTGAGCTGAAAGTCTGCATCTGAACAATGCTACATTCACAAGAATGAAATCAAGTTTGCCATACTGGTGGATCTTTTTTTTTTTTTTTTAAATTATTCAATTATTTTTATTCATGTATAAGAAATTGAGTGAGGTGGTCATCTCTGCCTTAGCAGAACGGGAGGAGTGAGACGTGTCCCATGAAAGGGAACACTGCACTCAGTGCTTCCCAAAGGGATAACAGGGTCAAGAAAAGCAAGGTAACCTTATCAGAATCATTCGAGATGTAAGGGACCTTTAAAAGCCACCTGGTCCCACTGCCTGCACTGAGCAGGGACCCCCACAGCTCCCTCAGTGCTTACATCCCATCCCCTGACCTTGGGTGTGTGCAGGGATGGGGCACCTCACTAAGCTGCTCTGCTCTTCTGTTCCCAGGGCACAGCCTCTGTTCTGCAGCGCAGGTCTGATAACGAGGAGTACGTCGAGGTTGGAAGGCTTGGTCCATCAGATTATTTTGGTAAGAAAATTCAGCATAAATATGGCTCGGAAAAATAGCAACTGGAATTGCATGGAGTAGTTGTTGTTTTAATTAGTGTTCTGCTCTTTAACGAACAAGGAGTTGTGCCTAGGTCAGCTTCTACTTTCAGCAGTACTGAGGGATATCATGGAAGCTGAAACTACTCCTTGGTTTACAGCAATGTGGCTGACAGGAGACAGATCCAGAATCAGCAAAACAGTCTGAATGCATTTGTTTTCAAAGGCATTTTACACGCATGCATTATGCATGTGTAATGCATTTGTACTGTCAACAGAATTATGTAAAGTGTCTATCAAGATAAACATAAAGAGCTGTGTTCTACAACCGAAGCAACTGCATGGTGGCCTCAATATGCACCCTCTGAAGGAGAGGAGGCGTGATGGTGTGTTTGTCCCTGTCCCCAGGTGAGATAGCACTGCTGCTCAACCGGCCCCGGGCTGCCACAGTGGTGGCACGTGGACCCCTGAAGTGTGTGAAGCTCGACCGGCCCCGCTTCGAACGAGTGCTCGGCCCCTGCTCCGAGATCCTCAAGAGAAACATTCAGAGATACAACAGCTTCATCTCTCTCACTGTCTAAATGATTCCTTTTGGAAAGCTGCCTTTGTGTGACCTCGTGCACTTACATTAGCTCTGTGCAGCTCCATGGCTTTATCAAGAAAAAATAAAAGGTGTGCATTTCATGTGTATTTTTTCTGTTATGTCACGCACTGGATGTCAGTTCAAATCTTATGTGTCCTTTAAGAAAGAAGACAACTGTTCGGATAAGACTAGCTTTGGGAAAGTGCTCAGGGAAGAGCAGGCTTCTGGCTTGCAGGCAAGTTTTTTACCTGTTGCTGGATCGTACAGATAAAACTGTGTTTTTAACTATTTAAACTACAGACAAATGTCTCTTTCCCTCATTATCTCACACTATTCTCAAAGTCAGTCTTACTCACCTTTTGTCAAGCTTCTTTGATAAAGTGATGTCCCTCTACCTGTCACTCCTAGCAGACTTCTCACTGGTTAGGGACTGGAGGTTTCCAAAATCCACGTGGTCAGTGGCAGTTCTGCAATTAAAGAGGGACGATTAGGGAAAGATTTTGATCATTCCAGTAAGCTGAGGAAAAGTAGAACTTTTGAGTCACTTTGTGGTTTAGAAACAGGGGCCATTATTCCTCTGTGTTACCAGCCCTTTGGGGTCTGCTTTGTAGCTCTGAGGAGATGCCAAGGCAAACAAACAGCTCCGGGCCTATGGGTGAGGAGTCCAAGAGGCAGCGGTTTGTCAGATGTTGGATGGAGCCTTTAGGAGCAATGTTATCTGATTGCTCCCTTTTTTACATGGGGGTTTGCATCAGGTTCCTTAAATGTCACTGAGAACTTCTTCACTGAACTAAGTGTGCTTTGAAACATATTTATCTGCACCAGAGCGTCCTCAGCTGCTTCTCTGAATACTGTACGGAATGCTCAGGAGATGGTGGCAGGTGTAAAGCAGCAGTTTGATAGGACTCTTTTACGTGAAGTCCATTTAGTTCAATTCAAATGCCTTTTTTTAGCGTGCAGCCAGCCAAATACGTGCTCCAAAATGCTGCCTGCTGCAGCAGGTGTGCATGGCAGAACAAAAGGCACCAGGAGTTGCAGTAAGCTCTGTGTGCCTGCAGCCTTGCTGGCAGCTCTTGCTGCTCTGTGCAGATGTGGGGATCCAGCAGAGCTTCTGCAGAGCTGGACCTTGCTGTGCTGTGCAGCCCTGCAGGTTGGGATCATCCAAATTACTCTCTGGGGAAGCTTTTCCTTCGAAGGAGAAATTTTCTGTGCTAACTGCTGCAAATCTCTGCATCTCCTCTACCCTAAATAGTACTGCCCACCTTTTAGTTGCAGCAAAACTGTATTTCTTCTTTACGATAGCGCTACTCTGAGTCAATAGGAACTTTCCATACCTTTCACACGCCAAAGGTTGTATAATGAGATGAGGCAGCAATCCTCCTTCTGAAACTACAGGTGTTAGTTAAGAACTTGTCTAACATCACCCAGCCCAACACGTACTTTGGAGTTAACAAAGCTCACCTGGCACTTTCCTGCTGCCTCCCAGCAGAAGGCTCTCATGCCAGTGCCCAGTGCTGCCACTGCAGTGGGAAACATCTCCCAGGCTGCAGTCAGAGTCCTCTCATCACTCCAAGGTGCTTAATTTATTTCAACGCATTTCCAGCGGCCCTGTCAGTGTATCTGAGTTGCTACTATTTATTATGATTACGTTATGCTTCTTGCACGTGTTGTTAAATACGGCCATTCACATTTCTCAACCTTGCAGTTCTATGACGTACATCCACACGGGCAGATGCCATTCTATATATCAATAAATGTGTATGCGTTTGTAAAACTTCTAATTTCTTTCACTGGTTTTGTATTCTCTTGTGCTGCTTTTAAGACACGTTTTTAAAGGTCTCTCCTGTATGTTCTTTAACCTATCGCAGTTCTGTTGTAGTCGTAAAAAAATTGTGAGTGTTTTGCATAATATGCAAGATGCATTCATTGTTACTCACCAGATTATTAGCCTCACCACTTAGAAGTTACTTCAGCACACACACAGAACAGATTCTTTGCTTTAAACCTTCACAGACCATGGAAATACATCTGAATGACCATATCAGCAAATTCAAGAGAAGTGTGATCGTTCAATGCCAGGCTTCCAATGCTTTAAGTGGAACAAAATGATCTTCTATGACATTTTAAAGATAATTGTAATATTTGCAGTGGATGATGGGATAGAATTACAGTATGAATAAAATTCTTCTACGTTATATGTGGCCATTGTGGGTTCATTAATACTGGAAGTCTGCATGAATAGAAGTTATGTTCTAGTTAAAATCTGCCTATCACAGAGAGTTTGAACTCTGCTGAAAATAATAATCAGATGCAAAGGGACAAGAAATAAACCAAGGATCCCAGAGCTCTATATATAGTAATGGAAACCAAAATGGAGTTCTGGGAGATTAGCACGAAGAAAAAAATTCTTGTGTTTAAATGTACCCTTATGTATCTACAGGGAGGAGCAGGGATTTGGGGTGTCTCTCAGCTCCTCGCGTTGCTGCATTAGGAATGAAGGGCTGGCAGTGACGGCTGGCTGAGAAGCAGCAGTCAGCACAGCGCATTCAGTGCCCCACCTGCGGGCACTCCGGGCTCTGGTTGCCCCAATGGAGGTGCTGTGGTCCTGCTGGGCTCCAGGCTGGGCTCGTGGGTGGCTCCCAGCAGCGGGGCTGACAGCTTGCTGTTTCTGGAGTGTGTTATTTTCCCCCTTTGCTGTGATTCAGGAGGGAAGGATTCATCTTTCCAGAGATTACTCACGTTATGTAGTAATCAAAAGTGACCACTCTCTCTGAGGTCCTTCCAGATGGACATTACCAGCCCACGCTCCCCAAAAAGGGCATCTCACCACTCCTCACTGTCTTTCTTTTTTCGGTTGGTTTTAATCGTCCCGCTGCCGTTTTAGGACTCCAAGACGAAAGACAAGACTTTCTTTTTACTAGAAACTAATTGCACCTCCAGGTTCTTTACAAGACCCATTTGGCTGACCACATTTTGGTGTGTGCAGCAGATGATTGCACGCAGACTCCAGCATTCCTACCCCTTTGTGGCAGTGAGTGCCCTCAGCCGTGCAGTGGTGTCAGCCCTACAAGCCCTGCTTCCCAGGCAGGCATGGGCTGACCCCGTGGTGCCCATTTGGGTGCTGGTGGAAAACAGAGAGCAGAGAACAAAGCAATACTGATGCACGCTGGCTGTTCTGTTGTTCTTGCAGCGGTGATCTTTGGAAATGGAGCCACACTCAGAGAGTGAAGGTTCACAACAACACGTGGTTCTGAAGCTCCAAATGGTTCAGAAAACCTTTCACTGACCTATCTATGGAAGAGATCGTACTCGTTCCTTGTGCACATTTCAATACAGCAGCAGAGGGAGTGATAGTGAGCAGAGATGAAGCTATGATGATGTCTTTGAGAAGAGCCTGAGCTCCTGTGGCGCAGCGCCGTGCCATGAGTGTGCAGCTGCAGCGCAGGAGGGCACTGACTTGGAGTGGCACTGCTGACCCACGGAGCACTAAAACCACACCGGGTATTGCAGAGTTCACCAGTTAGAGTCAGAACTACCTAACATGTCCAGGCATGTTTTTTAGATTTGTTTCCAATGATTTGGCAACTCTGCCTGCAGTTCACTTCCCCCTTCGCATGCACGGGGAAGCTCAGAAGAGTGTTTTCACAGCCAGAGTGGCTCCTGCAGGTCCCACCGCCGCCTGGAGAAAGAGAACACGGTGGGTAGGAGCATGGCACCGCCTCGCAAAGCAGACGTTTGCGAACACACTGCTTTGATGCTCCTCTCACAGGGTTTCTGTGCAGGCGCTGCTGCCAGCAGGGCTGTGTCGGGGATGCAGCTTGCACAACGAGCTGGCCTTTCCTCTGACAAAGCTGCCTGGCCAGAGGAGCTGGCATCTGCAGCCATCTGGTATTTTTGTGAAGGCTGAGGATGTTTTTTGTGCTTGATCCAACTCCAATACCAGAGTGATTCTTTTGAGCTCTGAAAATCTGGATGCAGCTTTTAGAAAAGAGGCTGCGCTCTGCCAGGGAGCACAAAGTAGAGTGTGAATGTCTCACTGGGTTTAGTCGGTCCGATCCCAGGGTGCACAGGTGACTGCTGTGGCTCTGAGGCCCCTCACGGCCCTGTTTTAATCCTTGTTTTCATGTTATCTTCTGCAATTGTAGCACAGAGGATCTCCTGCACGCAGCCAAGCTGCAACATCCCGTTGTCCAGCCCTTGTGAAAGTGTGCAGAGTTCTCTTTAAGAAGTCGTGAATTCTCATGGAAAAAAAAAAAAATAATAATCATTTTAACAAAAAAGACTTCTCCTATTCCAGTATAAACTGTCTCCAAACATGGAACGGTGGCGTGCCATGCTGCTGCGCCGGCCAGCAGCGCTGAGTGAATTGGCAGATGCTGCACTGCTGCGCGATCTCTGGTAGCTCCCTCCCTTCACGTCTCAGGGTTCACATCCCCAGGGCTCCATGTGCCAAGGAGGTGACCCTTGGCCAAGCCCCTTGTGGTGGGAGTGCTGGGTGAGTGCTGCCAGCCCGCGCCTGGCTCGGTGAGAGCTGCCTGTTGGGCATGCAGGCTGATGGTGAGGGACTTTCTCAGCACTGCCTGCAGTTGCTGGCTCTCTGGATGTTCATACTGCTGGCTCTGGGGAAATCAAGCCTTTCTGGGAAGCGGCTACTCCCTATCCTCTTTATACAGACAATGCATTGTTATTGTTTGAAAGCACTTTTGTATCGCCCTTAGACTACAAGCATGGCGATTGTTCAATTAGAAGACATCATGGTGCATAGCAGTGAAATACGACGTACAGTACCATGCAGTATGTATTTTCCAGATAAACTGGAAAAACAGTGAAATGGATCTGCAAAGTGGGGGCACAATAGCTGCTTTACATTCCTCCACATGTGTGGAATTTATACGCTACAGAGTGACTCTGTTTCGTTACCATGTGTTTAAGATAATCTGATGATGGGCCATGTTTCTGGCAGCTCTCACTTTCACAGTTGTGTTCTGCACACAGAGTAGCAGAGGCCTCAGCTTGAGCACAGCCATGAATTAGTGCAGGCTGAGCCCTCCCACCATTTATTTCCATTGCAGCAGAGAGAGAGAGAACAGACATAGAAACGCTACAGGCCAGTTCTCCTTCCCATCCAGGGGCAGCTCAAGCAATTTGCCAGAGCAGTGCGCCTGCTGTTGCAGACTGTGGGCTCTTGGATTGGGACTCTCCCACCTGGAGGTGCTCCCCGAGCCCAGCAGTGCTGGTCTACGCATCACCCTCAGCCTCACACATAGCCATGGCAGCAGGAACCGCTGCTGAAGGGGAATCTGCATCTGCTGGTACTGACACCTGCACCAGGGAAGGCCCTGCTCCTGCTGGCAGCACCGCCAGCCCCATCTGCTGATGCCCTGTGGGCCGAGCTGCCATGGCATGGCTCCTGTCCTGGATACGTGTCCTATGCACCATCACACCTTCTCCTGTTGCCTTGTGTTCTGGCGCTCAGCCTGGGGTTTGGCTTTTAGAGAAGTAAGAGAAATGCAGACCAAAGTGAGCAGAGCCTTTTACAGCCGCCTTCCGGGGCAGGAGAAGGTCCTGGGGCATCCACAAAGGCAGCCTTGTGCGGGCGGGAGATGCGGCACAACCTGTGTCCGGATGAAAGCCGCCCTATCAAAATAGCCATAAACAAACCCGCCTCCTCCGCTACAGAAAAGCTGTTGTGCCAGGAGCATATTAAATTGTATATGCTTTTTCTCAAGGCAAAAGAATTGCAGCAGTGACGGCAGCTGTGCGCGCTGGAGCTGAGCCACAGCATTCAGCTCGGGAAGGCCTTGCTGAGGGCGGGGGGAAGGACTGCAAATGAATGTTTTATTCAGAGGGACCCGCACTGAAGTGATCCGCCGACACCGGGGAGATGCGGTCAGGAGAAAATGGAGGTGCAGGATATGGGGCCTGAAAGCAGTGAGCAGTGAGCTCTGTGGCTGGTGAAGGCCCGAGGCAGAGCACTGCAGCCCTCCCCATGGGGAACATGTGGCTCTGAGCAGCCAGGGAGCTGCTGGAGCTGTGCTGAGAATCAAAAGCCTCGTTGTGCCATGAGCTGCCATTTCCTTGGGGGCAAAGTTGAGAGGTGGGTAAAGAACAGGAGGTGACTTCCATCCATCCCAATGTTTTGAAACATGAAGAGAACCAGCAGCTGCTCTCCCCACTGACATGGTGCACACCAGTGCACGAGGACCTTACAAGGCTCGCCATCAAAACCATCAACTCAGGAAGGCCCATTTCTGTGCAAACCCCTTGCAGGTGCTTCCCCAGAGAGGAGCGTATCCTCAGCCATGCTGCTCAAACACCACAGTGAGGACATGGCACAGAGGAGCCCAACACGTTCCAGTTGCATTCAGGCCCCCCAGCATGGCTCTGAGGAAGGAGGAGATGTGTCTGTGTTGCAGTGCAAGCAGTGCCCAAAGGTAAACGTCCTCCGTTCTGAGTCCATTCCACATCTGAAGTCACTGTGTGCATAGAGCTAACACGATTCAGTGAAAGAACCCCCTTTCGGTGCTTTTTAAGCAGATTACAGCAGATTAGCTGGCTAATCTACATGGAATCCTCTCTCCGACAATGTCAAACTGTAAACAGATCCAGCCACTTTTGTAGTGCATATAAATATTTACCACGGATTTTATTAAGATTAACTTCAAATGATATTTGCAACAATGGTTTTGCTCAGTGACTCGGTGCCTTTGGTAATGCAATGCCTTTGGGAAGAAGCACCTTCCGCAATGTGTGCTGTAAGGCCGGGTGGCTGCACACAGCATGGAGCACGGACACAAACAGGGACTTGTGCATCATCCACTGGTGCTGAACGCAACTGCCTGGGATTATCATCACATGAAGGCAAATCTTCCCTGGAAGATGTGATGTCGTGGTAGGGGCTGACACTTCGCTGTTATTTGCAGTTGGATCGTTAGAGATAGAAAAACTCAAAAACCCAAGCAGGCCCATTTCCGGCAGCACCCTGCAGCCCCAGTGCACAATAGTGTGTTGGGGACATCCATCCCAAATCCAGGGCTCCTGCCCCTTAGGATGCTGTGCCCACAGTGCCTGGGTCAGGGCTCTGGCAGCCCGCAGCTGGCCTGCACCGCGCCGGGACGGGGACTGTTGTGTCTACGGGGCAGCAGAGGAATGCTCAGTTTACAAGACAATGGTTTTTAGGAAGCTGGGAAAACTTAAACAGCCTTCCCTGATGGAAGATGGTCCCTTTCCTCCCTTTGTGTAATGAGGGCAGCTTCTCTTATAAAGAGATGATCTGTTTAATATAAGAGATTTTCAAAGTCTTAGCAAATTAGTATCCGAGAACGGGCGTCTGATGTGGTTTATGTTCTTTGTGATAGATTTAGGTTATGGGAATGTTGGTTCCAGAGGCAGTGTGATTCATGCTGAAACCATCCGGTGCCATCTGATCCACACGTCCACCCAAAGGTAGAGGCACTGCTGCGCACTGTGAGCTGCTCCACTCTGAGTTTTCACTGCAGAACAACTATAACAGCAGAAAAAAAAGGAATGGCTGCATTCTGCCGAAGAGAGGTAATGCTGAGCAGGGCAGCACTCACACAGCAAGCCGAGGGGTTTCACAGCGATGCCTCAAGGCCTTGAGTTGCTGTGCTGTGTGGCAGGAGCTGTACCTGCACTGTGCAGAAAGGGGGATCTGTCCCAGGCTGCAGCAGGGGAGGAATGGGGCGATTCCCCCAACAGAACTCACAGATTCCCTTTGGACTCCCAAAGCTCCTCCGGGGCTCCCATGAGAGCAGGATTAGGCCACTCGCCAGCAGCTCTGCAGCATCGCATACCTCAGTTGCCATGTAATAAGCAGAAGACTCAGGGATCCTAATTTTGTTTGCGGCCTTGTTTCTTTTTCTTTTTCTTCTTTTCCCTCTTATTTTTTCCCCAGGTTTTCCCCTCTATTGCTCAAGTTTCAACAACACACAAAACTAGAGGGAAAATGTAGCTGAATTCTGGGGTTCCCTCATTCTGAATGTACTCATGTTAAGACAATTTCAGAGTCACTGGGGATTCCCAGGCACAGGAAGCGCTGTGTGAGCTGCATGTGCAGAAGCAGCACTGCAGCCCTGTGCCCATGGCAGTGTCCCCATGCATGCAGCCAATGGGCCCCATTTCACCTGTAGTCACCTCCCTGCACCTGCACAGAGCACAGAACTGCTCCAGGAAGGGCAGATGGCAGCAGGAGGGACGCAGATCTCCCTGCTTCAACAAATGCATCCCTTTCTGCACTGCACGGGTCATGGCCTTGAGCAAAGCACTGCGGATAAAGTCAGTCCAGGGACTGGGGCAGTGGCCAGAGCTGGACCAGCAGTTAACTCCCACCTGAGATAGCACTGCACTGTCACGATTTATTGTCTTTATCCCCACTTGCAGCCAGCCTGAATGTTTCAATTATCTTTCCATGTTTTGGCATTTCCCTAACAAGCAGCGTTATTTTGTTGCTTCTGTTTCAGCAGAGACAGACAGGCCCTTGTTTTCCAAACATTACATGCATACACTGAAAAGCAGCGGGCGGTGGCAAAGCATATTTGGTCTGCTTTGGTGGCTGGAAAGGTCATTCATCGACCTCTGCCTCACCACCTTGCCCTGTACGTCCCGCAAAGGCTCCATTCTCAGCCCCTCAGCAATGAATCCTCTTTTCCCCTGCAATGATTTCGTTGTTGACCCCACCAATTAACTGCCATAATTTGTTCAGTCTGAGTTTCTTAGAAGTTAATCCGCTCCCCGGCTTGACTTTCCTAAGGCAAATTCAGCCTTGGGGGAACAAGGAGTTACATCAGTGCTGACTTGAGCCCACGGTTTCTGCTTTTTGGCTCTACTTGCATCTCAAATTGCTTATTGGCATCAGGAGGTTGTTTTGAAGATCTCTCAAAGCTCCAATCCTTCCTCTGCGATGCTCCACACATTGATGATGAGTCGCGCTCGCTGATCTCCCATCAGGATTCATAATGTCATATGAAAATCCTTGTCAAAAAAAGAAAACGAAAAAACCCACATCCATCACAGCTTATTTGCAGTACAAAAGGTCATTCTGCCTGAATCGTTTGTCAGAAAATTCCCATTTAGTGCGAAAGTTTTCAGTGAAAATTGTGAGTTGACAATCAGAGTGTTTCAATCCCAATAGCCACCAGAAGGGGAGACATTTCCCACGGCTGCTGGGAAGGGCAGGTGTGGCACTGGGGGATGTGGACTGGTGGGCACAGTGGGGATGGGTTGGGGCTGCCCTTGGTAATCTGAGTGATCTTTTCCTACCTTGATGATTCTCTAACTGTGCAGAAGCACAAACCCAAAGGGGGTTTCTTTCAGAGTCCTGAAGAAAAGTTCCGTGTGCCCCTCCAGAAACCCACCGTGCTGTGAAAGCCCCAAACGTGCTGATGTCCGCAGGGCGCACAGCGATGTATGGAAGGAGGCTGTTGTCAGTGGGAATATAACCAGTGAGAACTCTCCTTATGCTGTTTCCAAAGACAATCCTTTCGCATCAGCAGATCAACCTTAAAAATTCTGCCCTCTTCTTTTAATCTCATCCTACCCATCACTACGGGCAATGGATGGTACCTGAAGCAATAGGACCACTGTGTGTCACAGAGTCATAGAACCATTTCAGTTAGACCTTCAAAGGCCATCTGTCCACCTCCCTTCAACACACAGGGACACCCACAGCTCCATCACATGCTCAGATCCCATTGTCTGACTTTGGGGTACCTCCACCTCTCTGGGCATCCTCTGCCAGCACCTCACTGCCTTCATCGTGTCTGTAGCACCATGTGTGCCAAAAACCAGCATCGCCTCTCACCAGGCACAGAGGATGGTGATGGGAAGGGCTCCGTGGCTCCTGAAAGTAACCTCTGGAATCAAAATGCTTCATTTCAAACACAAAAACAATAGCACACGAGACTTCAGCTCCCAGGAGGGCAGGATTAAAGGAACTGATTTCAGCCAACTGGGGAAACTGGATGGAATCTGCATGCTGACCCCCAGCGGTGCAGCCCCGCGGGCACTGCGCAGGTAGGGAGGGCTGTCTGCAGAGCAGGGCTGGTCTGTAATGCAGCGCTGCTGATTGTTTCCTACCCACTTGATAGCCACCAAAATAGATCCAGTTCTCCCCTGTTTTAGCCTCTGCTGAAACCCTCAGACCGCATCTTCTCCTATAACAAAAAGTATGTGGAATTGGCTAAAAAAGAAACATTCCTGTTCTCACAACAGTTAAAAAATTTAAAAAAAATAAAAATAAAAAAAAAAATCCACTCCTTTCCTAAAGAAAATAATAGCACTTTATGGGACTTTATAAAACTGCTTCTGTCCAGAAGGCTCCTGCGTCAGCCCAGCTTTGTCCCTTTAACCATTGCTGTGCCAAGCCTCGCTGTAAATTATTTATCATCCCAAAGTAACTGCTGAAAATAGAGGCTGAGGGGAAGAGTGAGAACAGCACTGCGTATGGCATCATTTATTTTGATTGTTCTGAAAGACTTGCCTGGAGCCTGCAGCCAAAAGTCTGACCATTAAGGAGGGAGGGCAAGGGGAGATGAAGCTGGGACAAACACGGGTGAGTTCATTAGGGCCCGGGAGTAGCTGGGAAGAATGGGAGAAGAATCAAGCAGCAAGCTGAACTTGCAAAGGGTTTTGGCATGAAATCACAAGGGCAAATACAAAGCTATGCACCCCCCCCACACACACACGGAGCTTTCACTTTGTGGGGACAACCCTATCTATCTATCTATCTATCTATCTATCTATCTATCTATCTATCAAATCAGACTGGATGGGAGTTCTTTGCCCCTTTACAGTGGAGAAGAAGACCTCTGGGCCTCTCATGAGCTCAGCACTGGGTGCAGCACTGGGTAAATGCAGCTACTGACAGAGAGATACAGGACACAAGGTGGATAAATGCAGATGCCGTAGGAGTGATATGGGATACAAGGTGGATAGGAGCCATAGGAGCGATGTGGGATGCATCGCTTTTGCAGGAGTGTGGTGGCTCTGGGCAGCCCTCAGAGCCAGGATGAGCCAATGGATGGGCACACTGTGTGGGTGCTCTGTGCCCTGCGCTGGAGCGGCTGCTGATGCTGCAGAGCCAGGAGAGCAGAGGTACACAGAGACTCTGCATCTAAATGGGGGGAGCACTGACAACACCACAGCCAGGCAGTGCTGCCGGCAGAGGGAAGGACATTTTGTTGTGAAGGTTTTTCTTTTTTTTTTTTTCTTCTTGGATATGTTTTTTCTTCCAAGTTGCATTTCTTTGCGAGGCTTTGTGGACAGTGTGGGCAGAGCCAAGTGGGAGGAATTTAAAGGGAGAAGCCAGTTCAAGGTCACAGCCTGATAGGCGAACATAAACCAAACAACCGCTCACGGGATGAAGCAGAGCCCCAGGGACACAGGCGTGGGGTGGGCCGGGTGCTGGAGCAGCACTGGCAGCACACGGCCATCAGCCAGGTGTATGTGGGGACCTGGGGAGAATCTGCAGCCAAAACAAGGGGGAAGGCATGAAGGTTCCTGCAGGGAGCCCAGGGGCACAACCCAAGAAACGAGCCTGACTCTGCTGTTTGGGTCCTGGCCCTAAATCTGGGGAGGGAACGTCTGGGCAGCTTTCCAGATGGGGCAAGTGAAGCTTGGGAGAGAGCAGCTTAAGTGAGTGTGGCTGAGGAGGGACAACACAGAGCCCAGCACAAGCCAAGAGGCCTTGCAAGGAAAACCAGTCAAGCTGTTTGCTCTGTTACCTTCATATACAGCACAGGCTTCACCAGCAAGGAGATGGATGCTCTATCAGTCATGGCTTTGGTAAAGGAAACCTGCAAGGCTGGATTGCTTTGCTCTTGCTCCAGTAGCACCAATTCATTGCTGCTTTTGCTGACACCTGCTTTTTTCTAATGCATACATAGCTAGATTAGAAAATAATCATGACAATGGACTATCACTGCTTAGCCTGGTATGGTTTTGGTTCCTGTGAGCATGGCCAAATTTTGTTCTCAAACTGTTTCATCCCAGGAACATTTCACATGCCACTGTCTTGCTTCTCGCTCTCAGTACTGTTCAGAGTCCCTCAGCCCTGAGAAGCCTTCTGCTGGGTGGATGAGTTACAGTCCCCATGTGACCAGGCTGATAGGTTGTTCCCAAAATGGCTTGAAAGCCATTTGGGAGGAAAGAAAACATGTTTCCTGCAATCTGAATGTCCCTGAGCACCGGCCACATGCGGGCATGTCTGCTGTCACCATGCAGGCCTTGTGCAGCCCACCTGGCCGGGCCAAGGTGCCCACACACACTGCAGGTCTTGAGCCAGAGCAGGGATGTTCAGTGGGGGAAGCTTTTCTGGCATGACCAGTCATGTGCTGGAAATTGGACTGCAACCACAAAGTGGATCAGAGCTGCATTTTGAAGCAGTGATGTAGAAGTTAAAGACTCCATAGCTGATTCCCAGTCTCCTGAGCCATCTGGCTCCCTATCACTATTTTATCTCGCTCAAATGCTGCGTATGTTGAGGCCCTGCTTTGGAGTAATGGCATTTCCAATTAAATCGACAGCCAGTTTGGGTTACACAACCACCAAGAGAAGAAACACGAGGCAACGCAAAGCGTCTCTTCCAGTGAAAGGCTCCTGATGACAGCTTTGGGTGGCTCAGGGGCTGCAGGGGAATTCCGAATGGATGGGAAAGCAGCAGTGCCACAGCCAGCGCCTGCGGAGGGTGGGACCAGAGACATGGAGAAGATGTGGTTATGAGATCAGAGGGGCCTGGGGAAAGTCAGAGGAGACGTGTGGAAACCCAGTGGGCAGTGAGCAGTGTGATGCTGGGGTGAGCGTGCGATGGGAAGGGTGTGGTAGCGCAGGCTCCAGAAGATGAAATGCTTGCTGAACGCCAGGAAAAGAAGCAGGTCCATCCTGGTGACGTCAGTAGAGCCCTCCAGGCTCGGCGTTAGTCATAGTGCTCAGTTCTGGGCTGAACCTGGGCTGTGCTTGACCCTGCCCCGGCATCCCTCAGACAGCCAGCACTGAGTAAGACCACACAGCACACCGCACACCTCCAGGGGGAAGTGATTAAGCCATGAATAAGAGATCCACCAGCTGTTGTGCTTTGGTGTACAAGGCTGCTGTCGGAGCATGGCAGAAAACTAAGCCGTAGGCCAAGAGACCAAGGGTGAGACCTCCATGAAGGGCCACGGCAACGGCTATGAGACTAAAAGCATGAGCAATGGAAACAGATACAACACTAGCATGGGTGTTTGAACGCTGACATCTTAATTTCAAACAAAGGAGGATAGAAGACTATTTTTGAAATCCTTCTCATGCAGTAATGCTCCCAGCTCCCACTTCAACAGGAGCTGAACTTACGCAACTTTTGGACACCCTTGGGAAATTCTACCACTTCTTTGCTTCCACAGTTGTCAGGAATTGCAGCTGGTGTGGGAGTGGTGGCATGCCCTCCCCCAGCAGGGAACCAGAGGACCATCCCGCTGCTGTGGGGCTGCCCACAGCCCCCATCTGCTCCAGCAATGCTGAAGGGAGATGGAAAGCTGTGGCAAAAGAGGGAGGAAACAAAGAGACTGGGGAGATCTGGAAACTGCGAACAGAGAAAGAACGGGCAGAAACAAGGAAAAAAATGCAGTGAGAGGAGGGAAGAAAGAAGTTATAGTGAAGGAACAAGAGAAATAAATCATGTGATACTAACAGAAACAGTGCAAGTAATTTGACTGTACGCACCATGGCTGGGCTCTTGCCCGTGGCATTTAACTTCACAAACTCTCCCAGCCATTACGCACCCAAGGATCATTAACGCAGCAGATGCGCCAGACATACGTAGGAGCGTGTTAATATAGGAGCCGATGTAAAAAACACCTGCTGGTTTGGCAGAGCTGCTCAGGAAAGATACATGTGGCTCATGTGATTCTGCAGTACTTACAAAGGTATCCACACCGTTCTCATCACGCCATGTGTGATTTCCATTTGCCTTACTGGGAGCTCTGCACAGTGACGACGTAACAGACGCACCGGCCTGCAGTTCAATGGAGCCGGCCCCATTTATAATAGCAGAGAAGCTGACGTCTTAAACGTTCTCCTTTTTTTTAACCCCCATATGTAGGACATGGAGAGGAATTCTCTCTCTCTACAATGCCTACACTCTGAGACCTTCTTATTTACAATGGCAGAAGCTTTCATAAGGAATTGGCTGATGCCACATGGCTAAGAGACACTTTTTGGAGATGTTTGCCACGTGGCCAGCCTTGTCCCAGTCCTGAAACCACACCACTGTCATGAATGTGTGAAGCCTTAGAGGCACTGGCGTGCTTTCCCAGCACAGTGCCGGGCTGGTACCTGGCGATGCAGCAGTGTCATGGGGCTGTTTCCAGGGGCACTGCAGGGACATGGGGCTCTGACTCACACACAGCCAGCAAACAGCTGCTGTGACTTCAGATGTCACTGCCCCACAGCTGTCTGTGCGGGCTCTGCAGGAGGTTGGAGGGAGGCCTGGGCTCGGTGCTGCCAGCTCAGGTCACGGCGTGATGCAGGGCAGGGCAGGGGCAGAGCTGGATACAGCGAACATTAACTCTCCCAGCTCATTATGGACCATTCCCCAGGGCCCTCAGCAAACAGGTTTCTGCTCTTTCCCTGCCGGGTTCTGCCCATCCCTGACCCCTCCTTGCCCCACTGCCCTCACTGGAGCTCCAGCATCTCCTCCCTGCAGAGGCGGGCAGCGGGGCTGCCACCGGCCCTAGCTATTATCCCAGACACAAAGCAGGGATGCAGAAAAAGCTGTTCTTTTATCCCCTGTCTCTTTGCTTGCTTCTTGGAATTTAAAACCTTTCCTGCTCACCTTTCTCTTCTCAGATTTTCTTTTAGCCCAAAATAACTGCAGCGACACAACCCACCGCCTTGGATTTCATTCTCAGCCTCACAGTCGCCACTTTATTTTGCCTTTTCCCAGTTTCATGAAAGAACGCAGTCGCATGAATAACAGGATTATTTATCATCCTCTCCCTCCCCTTCCAGGATGACTTGCTGTTTATGGAAAGCACTCGAGTGCAGGAGAGATCGCGCTACAGTTAAACAGACAATGCTTAAAGGGCCATTGCCCACGCTTGGTTTAACAGAGCCTTCCTCACTGATTTCCAAGAAGGAAGGTGTCCTGCATCTCTGCTGCTGGGCACCACATCACAAATTGATGCTGGAAGGCAAACTAGTGCTACCTTCAGTAGGATGGAGAAGATGACTCTGCACTTCAGTTTTTGTGAGAACTGAGAAATTTACTTTTGGTGTAAATGCAGTACGTCTGCTTGGTAGCCCAGCACCATAGCATGTGCAAGAACATGCTCCTTGTACATGGAACAGTGGCTAGCAGGACACTGACTGAGCTAAGATATCAACACGTGGCACAGCCGAGCGATGTGACCACTGTGTGCTTGGGAGGGCTTGACTGGAGAGCAGCAGGGTGGTACCAAAACTTGCCTGCAGGTGAGAGATCGATGGGGTTAGGAAGCAGCTGCTCCCATCTGCTCATCCACAACCTGCCCTGGTCACAAGGCGGGCTGCTGGCCTTCACCACATCTCTGCATGTGCCTCGTGGCTACAGAGCTTCCGCAACTCTTAGTGAGACACTGCACAAGCATTTACTGTTGAGGGTGAGCACTGCAGAGCATTGAGTTCTGCTGAGCACTGCATGCCACCGCATGGCCTTCTTGCTCTGCTCTGCTCACCACAGCCAATGGGTCTGTGATGGCAGAGTGCCACGAGAGGATGGAGGTGCTCAGAGAGGGTGGGCTTCGGGTGACACTGCAGTGAGCTGGAGATCTCATGCATGGCCCTTCCAAGTATGTGCATTCTCCGAGACCATGTGAGGACAAGGATGCTGTATTTTTAGAAGATGAAAGAAGAAAATGAAAAGAAAAAAAAATGAAAAGAAAAATTGTACAGAACTCTGCAGCACAGTTTCTTTTTTGCCTGTTTTCTTTTTCTTTTTCTTTTTCTTTTTAAAGAAAGTCACGCTTTCCATTTGCTCCTCTCCTTCTCCTCTATTAACTGAGTTTCTCTGACAAAAAGGGTCAGAAATTCAATTAGGAAAAATTCACAGCCATTGCAAACATCTGCAGTTCAAAATAAATTAACAATTCCACTTGGGCAGCCTTCATACCTCCTGTGTCCTCTGGGCACGGCCGGGTCCGGCAGCCTCTGGTGTGCGCAGGGCTGAGAGCGCGTGCATCACTCTTGTGAGCTTTTATTGTAAGGGAGGGAATCTCACAGGACAAATGTGTAATGTTGTAGAAGCAACAAGGTTGCATGGATACCAGAACACAAACGGAGCGGCCTGCACTTTGAGAATTTGAATTCTTGGGAGGAACAGCTATCTCACTGTGTTTGGATGGTGTTTGGATGGAGCTTAATAAAATGGACTGCTCCAAGCTAGGCCTCCGCAGGCTTCCAAGCTACAAACAATGAAGAATAATATCACAATTTTATGGTAGTTAGCATGGCTGAGTTACATCCTGGATGGTCTCCACAGAATCCCTGCGACTGGCTTTGATTTGAATCAGAAGGGTTTTACACCCACATTGCTGAGGATAAATGCACACCATGCACGGGGCTCTGGAGATTGAGCCCACAGCATATTCCTGGCATTTACAACACATTTCAGTGCAGGATACCCTAAGCTGCACCGGTACTGTTACAGTTATTCAGCTGGATGGACTGAGCATTACTGACAAAGCACAGCCCATTTTTAATAGCTCTAACCACCAGGCAGAAGATATCTGCGACTTGCAGCAACTCCACCGCCCCACTGGGGTGGGGAGTGGGGAACAACTGCATCTAACCCACCAAAATAGCGGGCTGTGCTGGTATGCAGGAGCCCTTGCTCAATGCCTAAACATGGTATCTTGCTACCCAGGCTGGCAGGGCTGCTGGTCCCACTCAGCCCTGAAGGTGAAGCTCATGTCACTCAGCACTGAACAGCTCGGTAGGAAGGGCAGGGAGAGTGTGCATCGGAGTGTAACTGACTGCCTTTGCTACAAAACCTGGGCATTTCTCCAGGGAGAGCTGTGTCTATCCCTGCTGAAGTCAATGTGGGACAAGTGCAACAGGTTTATTGGACCCTGCCCCATTCACAGGACAGCTCAACCTATCCAAAAATACTGCAGCTTCAAATGCCAAGGTGCGCAGGTGGCACAGGCCATGGGCACCCCTCTTCTCACCTGCAGGGACACTGTAAAATGAGTCCCTTCTCATCACCCTGCTTAGCTGAAACCTCGGAGCAGATTTGCATCTCACATCTATTTAAGAAAACTATCAACCATGAAAGCATCTGGAAAGTCACACCAAGAAAAGTTTCAAAGAAAACAAAGCCTGGCCAGAAAGACGGAGCTGGCATAAGGATCCAAAAGGAAGAGCTGGAAAAGGAGGAAACAATCTTTGTGGTGCTGGAACAGCAGCTCTCCTGCTTGCTCTCCTTGCAGCTTTCCTGTTGCTGTTTCTGGGCCAGGTGTCAGGACAGAAGTGGTTTGCCTGCTGTCAGCACTATGCTTTGTAAACCGCCGCCTGTTCTGCACTGCACCTGTGACAGCTCTGTGCCTTTTCCTGAAGGCAGGTGGCACCTGAGAGGAGGGAAGAAAACCTTCCCATGGCACGTGCCCCTCTGAACTCAAGCCAACGAAATGGTCAAAAGCAGAGAGAAACTACCCAAAGTGGGTGAGCTTCCTGGGGTTATGGGCTGAATTTGTATCCCCGGTGTTGTCCTGCGAGGCACTGAAATGGTGTGGGTCTCAACTGCCAGCATTTCTTGTGGTCTCTTTCCAGAGCCGACACACTTGTGGCTCTCAGTCCATCATCAGCTGCCGTGGCAGGATACAACTGCAGAGCACACCGAGCCCCACGCAGCCCCTGCAGTAAAGCAGGTCGCTTCTCCAAACCAACCCAACCCTCAACCCAGATGCTGCAGAAATGGGAACGTCCCTCCCTGCCACGGCCGTGCCCTGACTGCCCACCTGCCTGTGCTCACGGCCACTGCTCCTCGCTCTGAGACACGACTTGGTCCCACACAGCTGGAGCTCCTCATGTCTCTAAAAGCCTGCATGGACTGAATGGAGCTCAGCAGGCGGTGCTGGGAGCCCAATGTGGGGCACCCTGCCCTCGTGCGTCACTGCTCGCAGAACACACGGGTGCTGCTGATGAAGCTGCATTTCGTGTCAAGGAGCGCCTGCATTCCTTCCCCCAAACCAAGCACTGTGCAAACCCTGGAAATCCTCCCTCAGCACTCTGTCATAGTGTAATTCTATTATAATTCCTGACATTTGAGGGGCTTCTAGCAGCGTGTGCTTCAAATGAGACAAATGAGACATCTTGCTTGCCTTTTCCAGATAAATAAAGAAGTGCAAAATATGATTTTCTGACGCTCTGTTCTTTGTGTGGATTTTCTTTTCAGCCTATAAATACCACCCCGTGGTTACAGGTATTACGCAAAAAAGGAACCTTCATGTTCGGTGCACGTGTTCCATAGACTAGCTGACTGCAGAAAGGTGCCATGCAGAAGTCAGGATCAGCTTTTGTGATGTTTCTGCACTCCTTTGAGGACTCTTGGACTTCCATGGCCCAACGTTTGCACTTGTCTCTGAAACAAAAGGGAAGGAGACGGTGTGTTTCATAATCAGACAGACAGCCCAAATATAAATCTGCTTGCAGATCCCGTGTGAATTTTATCTGTATTCCCTGCTCCTTGGTCCTTTGGGATCCTACATATCTTGCATTATTATCAAATATTTGCAACAATCCATATGAACAGCCTGATGTTAAAAGCTACTCTGAGTGTAACTGGACCCGGAGGAGAGATGCTTATCTGAGCTTCGCAATGACAGATTCAGAAGAGCCGCCGATGCAGTATGCTTCTCATCAAGAGAGGGAAGAGCAGGAAAAACCAAAACTGCATCGATTTTTGAACAACAGACACAGTAGGAGTTATCGCTATGGCTTTCATAGAGGAGTACCACCAGAGAGGGCTCCAGCACTGCTGACCCCAGGCACATCACCCAGTGGGAGAAGGAAGGAGAGGAGCACACAAATGCGTGGTGCCAGACTCTATTTCCCTGTTTGGTTATTATTGCTTTTATGACATCACAGACTGTCAGAGCTGTCGCTTTAACCCAAAGAACTGATAAGTGCAGAGCAGACATTCCTTTTTTTTTTTTTTTTTTTTAGCCAAAGCCGTTTCGCTTTTTGCTCTGCAGTTCTGACCCCGTGCAGGAGGTGGGGGCAGCCGGGGAGCCCCGCAGTGCCCCGCAGCGCCCGGCTGGGGCACCCCGAGCTCCTCATTTTATTTATCAGAAGGCATTTGAGAATGGCTCCACACTGGCTCAGCGTTTTCCTTTTTCAAAAAAAAAAAAAAAAAAAAAGAAAAAAAAATAAGAAAGAAAAAAAAACCCAACATTCTCATTTCTCAACATTCTCTCAACATTCTCCTTTCTCAAGTGCTTCCAAATCTTTTACATCTTTTTCCCTTTCCAACCCCCACCTTTTTCTTTCCCCCGTTGTGGTCCTGCAGACCACCCTGTAAGCCTACATGACATCACGAGGGAGAATTAAACGTACTTGAAAGGCCACTTCTGTTTTGGTGGGAACTTCTATGCAATTGCAAAGTGCCCATTAAAGCACAGGTTGTTTCCTAGAAGCATGTCCAAGCAGCAGCGCGCAGAGCCCTCCAGGGCTTCTAGAAAGCATTCGCTTTTGAAATGCTGAAGGAAATTCAGAGATGAAAGGATAAGTCTCCCTGGCTGTGCATTTACAGTCTATTGTCTTCCATGAAGGATAGTATCACTCCTCAGTTGTGTTATTGCAGTTAATCCACTTAAATGCTATTGGATTTTCAGATGAGCTGAATTCTTTGCATCTGCTATTAAGATGCTTTGTTTAGATGAGAAAGGGCCGTTATTTAAATCACAATGAGTTCAGGGAGATGTCAGGGAGCAGCAGCACCTTGTGCCAATCTGCGCCGGGAGAACGGGGGGCATCGGCGCTCCGGGAGGGCGGAGGATGCGAGAGAGGAGCGGAGCGGAGCGGAGCCGCCCCGCCCGCTGCTGGGTGTTGGGGGGGCGGCGCGGCCGCGGGGGGCGCAGCGGTTCCGCGGCCGCGGTGGGGAGCCCCGCACCCGCGTATGGCGCAGCCGCTGCCGCAGGGCGCCCGCTGCCTTTCGCTCTTATTTGGTTTTGGGGGGGGGGGGGGGGGGGGTGCTTTCTCCTTTGCAACGAAGGCTACGCTACGAAAATAATTATATATATATATGTAGAGAGAGAGAACCCAACCCCAATCCACTGCCACCCTGCCCCTCCCCTTCTGCCAAAGGCGAGCCTTCCCCAATTAAAAAAAATAAAAAATAAAAATAACCCCAAGCCCTTCGCGATCATGGCGATCTCTTCCGCCTTATATAAAAGGCAGCGGGGGCACAAGGTGGATCCCGTCAGGTTACGGCGGCTGTTGCGCAGCAGCTCCCCGCCCCGGTGCCGCAGAGAGCCCCGCAACCCCCAGCACTGCTCCGGCTCCTGATTTTTTTTTTTTTTCCCCTCCTCCCCCCCCCCCTCTCTTTTTGCATGTGGGCAGACCCCTCTCGTAGGGCTGCAGCTGCCGGCGGCCCCCACGCCACGACTTGTTGTTGGTGGGAGGAGGGGCGGGGGAGGCGCCTGGCAGCGCGCAGCGCTAAATGCCGCTCCGGCGGCCGCACGCTGCAGACAGGCCCGGCTGCTGCGAGCCCGGAGTGCGCCCTCCGCCCGGAGTTGCAGTTCGTCTCCGCTCCCCGTGGGATTTAAATCTTCTTGCGTAGAGACAGATATATAGATATATATATAATTTTTTTTCCCCCCTTCCTTTCTCCTCCTTTTTTTTTCTTTCTTTTTTTTTTTTTTTTTTTTTCTCCCGTGCAAAGTGAGGAAGGAACTGCACCAAGGCAGCCCTCGAGATCTCGCATTATTGCTCCGATTTATCGCTGCTATTATTAATTAATTCCCTTTTTTAACCTCAACCCCGAGCGGACCGTTCTCAGAGAGAGAAACGTTTCGATCCGTACCAGTAATTTTATTTTTCGCCCTTTTTGCGAGAAAAAAAGCGGGGAGAGGGTGCAGGGCGGCCCGGCGGGGCGGGGGGAGACGCCGGCAAATCCAGAGCTCCGGCGGTCCCGGCGCGGAGCGGCCGCGGGGGGAGGCGGGACCCAGCGCCGCCCGCCAGGGGGGCGAGCCGCCCCACACAGGTGATGGGCGTTTCGGCTGCGCTCCGGATCGACTCCTTGGGTTTCACTTTGGTCTGATCTAAGCAAATATGCAGAAGTACCGGCTGGTCTAGTCCTAAGAGCCAAGAGGAGCGAGCGAGAGCGGCAGAAAGGAGAGCGGCCGCGCTCCCGTTGGAGGGGAACGTACAAACAGCGGCAGCGCCGTAATCCCAGCACCGCCGCCCCGAGGCAGCCCCGAGCCACCCTGGATGCGGAGGACCCCCGAAGCCACCCCGCTGCCTTTCCCCTGAGGGATGGTACTGAATTTCTGCGCGGCAGGAGCCGGCCTGCAGCTCCTCTCCATCAGCGTTGCCTTCCCTCCGTATCTAAAGTGCACTAGACCGCGATGAGGACCTGGGCTTGCGTTTTGCTGATAGGTTTTGGCTACCTGTCCTTTACCTCCTGCGAGGTAGGTGCGAGAGCTTCGCCGCGTTCTCGGTGCCCGGGGGACGCCGCAGCCGGGGCTCGGGGCGGGGAAGGGCTGCGGCTGTGCCCACCTGGGGCCCGCGGGCATCCCCGCGCCTCGGCCCGGCCGGAGGCACCCGCCCAGCCCCGCGAGGCAGAAAGCAAGTTGCCATTTCGTGCGTGCCATCGGCACGGGGAATGACCGTGCATTCCGCTCCGGGGCTGTTGGCTACGCTTGAAAAAAATAATAATATATATATATATAATATATATGCGTACCCACATGTTTATAGGATATATAATAGAGAGATTCACGCCCCCCGGGTACAAACGGGCTGCGGTTATTTGCAAACAGAGCGGGAGCGGAGCCGCCCGGCAGCGGCCGCCCCCGCGGCGCACAGCGCAGCGCGCAGCCCCCGCGGCACCGGCAGCGCTGCGGGAACGGCACGAGCGGGGTGCGGGCACGGGTTGGGTGCGGACCCCGAGCTGAGAGCAGACCGGGGGGTGAGGCTCGGGGGGGCTGATCGGCGGGACCGCGTCCCGGGTTTCGCTACAGGTGCCGTCGGGCGGAGGCTGCGCGCCGCTCGGCGCTGCGGGGCGGCTCCAACTTTCCACGGCCCCGGGGCTGCGGGACCCTCTCCGCTCCGGGAGAGCCGGGGCCGCTGCGAACTTTCAGCCCGTTCGGGCAAACTTCGGCGGGCGGCTCTACGGGTGGGCTCCCAGCGGGGGCGGGGGGGCTCGGCTAGAACCGGCGCGGCTCCGGCGGGCACCGAGCCCGGCAGCCCGGAGCCCAACCGCGCCGAGGTGCCCGGCTGAGCCGTGGCGCAGCCCCGCGGGTGCGCTCCGGCAGGCGGCGGAGCCGGGGGCGAATCTTTCCCCCGCTCGATCCAAACGCGCCCCGCGGCACCCCGCGCCCTCTTGGAAACCCCGTGCCCATCCCCCGGCCGCGGAGCGCCGCGCGGGGCTGCGCGCTGACACGCGGTGTGTGTGTGTGTGTGTCTTTGAAGGAGGCCGAGATCCCGCAGGAGCTGATCGAGCGGCTGGCGCACAGCGAGATCCACAGCATCCGCGACTTGCAGCGCCTCCTGGAGATTGACTCCGTAGGTAAATTAGTCCCGTCCTCCTTCCTTCCGCGCCGGCGGCCGCCGCCGCCCCGGGGGGAGGCACCGTTCCGCGCCCCGCACCGCTCCGCTCCGCGCGGGGAGCTGTGCTGCCGAGGGAGGCGGCGGCCACGGGGCCGCTCGGGAGTTCAAACTTCTTGGGGTTCGGGGTGGAGAGGGACCCGGTGACCCTCAGTGTTTTCAGAGCTCTCCGTCTCTCGGCGGAGAAGAATTTCCGTAAGGTTTGCTGTTGTTCTTGCATTGCTCTGTTATCTTTAAACTACTGTCCTAGAGGTATTTAAAATATTTGAAACAATATTTATGAATGAAGTAATGTCTCTTCAAGTGCTGGGCTTTATTAAAAGGAAAATAAACTGTCCGCGCTGATTTTTGAGCAGGGACCTGTGCACGGAGCTCACCCTGACAAATAACACTTTCTCCAAAAGAAAATAGCGCGGGGTTATTTTCTGCATCATTAGGCATGCAAATGGGTGTAGTGAGAACGTGCAGTTCAAACAGATCGTTGCAGCAGTAAATCAGACGGAGCAGCACAGGATTGCCGGCTGGCTTATCGTTGGTTTCACTGGATGCACTTTGCTCCTGGTGATTTCGTGCCTTAGTTGTGAGAGAATAAACCCGACGCCTTTGATGTGCCCAAGGGAAACCCGCATCGCTCTGAGGAGCAAACATGGAGAGAAATGAATGAGTTCTTGCTTGCGTTGGTACGGGGCCATCTCTTTCTAAACCATATGCTGTGTGTTTTTGTAAGGGCTGTGCCAGGTTCAGTCACCTTCATTCAGAGCTGCAGGATCCTTCTAGAGTGCAACTCATCACCTTTGGTGTAGCATTGCATTAAGGAGCAGGAGGATGGCACACTCAGAAGGTGTCTTACAAACACAGCTTTCAATTTTCATGTGATTAGGGAGCAGAGTTTCCCATTATACTGAAAATGGGAGTATTTCTTTCTTGTGCAGTACTTTACCATAGAGACCAATTAGTAATTACCAGATCTGTTGGCATTGCTTTAATATTTTTGGAGAGCGGTGCTCCATCATCAGTGCAATTAAAGAAGCTTCCACAGAGGAGGAGGGGGATGCAGCGCACATCTCCCCACTGAATGCTGCTTTGGACCAGACAAGTGTGCTACTGCTGAAATCAGAGGAGGGCCGTGCTGCAGAAGGGCTGGAGCTGAGCGCTGGGATTTTGGAATGCTGTATTTGAGTCAATGCTCTGTAGCTACCAGAGTACATCTGCATTTTCAGATAGGCCGTGCTTCATTTTTAAAGGAGAGCAAAAGTTCACAGGGCTCCACTGAGGCAAGCAGACAAGTGGTGGTGGGAGCTGAATCCATCAGTGCGTGTAGCAGGGGAGACAGATGTATTTCAGAGAAGAATTATTTACCTCGTGGCAAATATTAACCAGAGGATGTGTGACCAAAAACTGAAGAGGTCAGCCACGAGTTTACAGCTTCATTCTGCTGTTTCCATGCAACGTGTCAATTTAGAAACCATTAGAGAAACGAGGTATACATATTTCACTATTTCAATGTGAAATGGTAATGCCTTGAGACGTGAACTCAAAACAGTATTAAAAAATAAAATATTCAGCCTTTCAGCCTGTGCCTGCTCTGTTTGCACGCATGCTGAGCTGCACAGGCAGGGTTGGATCTCCACAGGCAGTTGCTGCTCCTTCCTACCTGTATGCTTTCTGGGCACGGTCTTTGCTGCTGTGAGTAATGCCTACTGAGGGGTTATCAGAGTGACTAATCCAGCATTGGAATTACCGTGTTTTCTTCAGCTAACAGGATTGGGCCTGTTTACTGTCTGTAATACAGGCTTGGCTTAGCAGATCAGCTGTGTTTTGCTTGCTGTTGGTGAGATGATCTTCCTGAAATCCGTGTATTTCTTTATGGCTGTCGTTGCATTTAGGGAAGGGCTGGTTTGGTGAGGGTCTGTGCAGTAGCTGTGTTTCTCTTTTATGGCATGTACTGATTTGAATCAAGGAACAGAATTAAACACTCCAGTGAATATCTTCTCCTTCGTTCCAGTGCATGGTGCTGCCAGCCCTTCTGCATGCGAGTAGCCCTGTTTAAACTCAGTGGGTGGACTCGAGAATTAAGAATGATCTTCTACGGGAAGAGTTTGCAGGATGGGGCATGCACGCAGAAAATGTCTGATATTATTGAGTAACAAGGCAGAATCTTGTGGAAAACGAAGGAAGAAGAGTCGTTTTCTTTCCTGCCATGCAAAGCATGCATTTTTAATTGGGAAAGTAAGTTTTGTAAGTCAGAGTGGGCAGGTTTTTCTTGTATTCTGACAGATTTGGTCGCTATATTGTAGCGCGGAGATGACTGATAACCCCCTTCATAAAATTAGAAACGACACCCCCAGACCATCTGGCGTATTACTTAAAGAAAAACACTACCCAACATGGAGCTTAGTATTGTTTTCATAAAAAGACAATCCAGGCCAGTTTGTCAGAGCCTGGTGCTACGTGTCCGATCTGAGGAGAAACCCCTGCGAAGGCAACACGAAAACGCTGCGTTCACATCAGAAAACAGCCTTCTGTGTTAACACTGGGATCTGAGTCAGTGCTGGGTGTTCGTTGGCACGATGGAGAGCAGAAGCTGACCTTATTTAAAACAGAAAGCACGCACGATCCCAGGAAGTAGGCAGCTGCAGCGTGCAGAGTTCAGATTTACTACTAGCAGACTAACTCACCAAAACGGGGGCATTTCCTACATCCCGCCTCTGAAAGCTCTCCTTGGCTTTGCAGCGTGGTTTCTCTCCTCGCGCTTCACCTCTCCCATCTGTCCTGTGGGAGGCAGAGCTCATTTCATCACCTCTTATGTTTGCCTCCCGCTGGGAACAGACTTCCCCCAGTCGTCTCCCTGCGTGGGGAAGCTGGGTTGAGTGTGTTTCACTGCATGGTTTAAGGGCATCAACCGCAGGGTCAGCTTAGGCCACGCGAATGGAGCAGCCCACGAGTAAGAACTAGCAGGGCAGCTTTGTGCTAATGGAGGAACTTGTAAATGAACTGGTTGTGGGCTGCGTCCCAGTGCTCAGTCTATTGGAAAACCTTCTGTTGACTTTGTGGCTTTTGGGGTGGTGCACCAATTAGAGATGTTACAATGTGATGTTAGCTTGCCTTGCACCTCTTAAACAGGATGAGAGGCGGGTATCTGCCTCCTGCATTCTGTGCTTTTCTGAGGCAGGTGAAGGATGCTCCTCTTCCCTTACAGTTGGCAGATCCCATCTAAGAAGGGGAAAAAAACCATAAACAAAACAGGACCTTGCAGGCTGCTGCTTATATTTCCTTTAATAGATCAAAGTTGAAAACTTAATGACCTCTATTTCTGCATTTGAATGTCAGAAGGGCATATTTTGCATCAGTCAGAAAGGAGATCAAACAGATTGACGTTGCCTTGGGCTTTCTGGCTCTAGGACCGATTTGTAAGACAGACCATTTCACTTTATTGTACCTTACACCAAATTCCTGGAAGCAGGGAGACTGAGAATTTCCCCAGCTCCTGCAGTTGGTACTAGGAATCTTGGACCTACTCTTCTTGGATGTACATCCAAGTGACATCTAGAAGGGTTCGTGTTAGGGCTGCTTATGTTGGTGACTGTACCTCGCACATAAAGTTGCTCAGGAAGGAGATGGCAATGTGAAAATATAAAATGACAAATATAAAGTAACAGTAGTCTCAGGATGCTTTCCACTTGCTTTTTTTGGGAGAAGAGTAATCACGTATTGGCAGAATGTCGCAGGAGCTCTGTGATTTATACTCCATGACCTAGTGGAAAAATGCCAGCCTGACAAAAAAGAACAATTTCAGCTACACTAATGGATTGACCAAGGTTGATTGCAAGAGTTTTTCTACCCAGCATTGATATGTTGTCAGTACATGAAAGATTACAGAGAAATTTCTTGATCAGCTGCCATGAAAACATTTTTTTTTATTATTAAAATGTTAAAAAAGAACTTAATTAATCTGGCACAGTGCAGCATCCTCCGTCTTTGCTTAGTGACAAGCAGCGTTCAATTTCTAAACCAAGAACTGCCCATTCCTGAGCTTTCTGCTCTCAGGCTCTTTTTGTGAGGTGCTCAGCACCCATAAACCCCCATTTTCTTTGCTAAGAGCTGGAAGATCTTATCCTGCAACTTCATGTTCCCAAGTCAATGCATTGGTGGGAAAAGCTGATACAAATTAGGGTGTGATTTGTTGAGTTTTTCTGGCAGGTTGTAGATTAAGCAGTGGATTTCTTTAAAGTCAGACTGAAGAGAGTTATTTTAATTCCTGTGGCATCGTTGTTTTAATGAAGTGCAATAAAGTCTTCTGTCTGCCTATTTAGAGTGATATATGGATCCAAAACTGTCTTTCTGATTTTTCAGTGCAGTGATTTTTCTTTGGACTTCATTGGGAAATGGAACTACTTCCAAATGCCAGTCGGGGTCAAGAGGAGGAGTGCCTTTCGCATTACAGTGTTGTCTGACACCAACCATGTGCTCCATAATGCTGTTTATTAAAGAAGAAAAAGAAACATCATTGCTCTGGCGATAGAAATAATACAATTTGTGTTGCATAATGCATTGGGGTTTGACTGGAACTTGTTTGGCAGTTTGCTGCGCTAGCTGCTTAGATTATTTTTTTTTAACCACCACGAGATGTGAACTTACAAAATGATATACATGCCTAAGATATGTAGTGAGACAGTGAGATACAGCATGAGCCAGAGGCCTTCTTCACCTTGGGAGTTGTCTTAGAAGCAACACATGCTCCTCGACGTGTCATTTTGCTTTATAAACATGATGATGGAATATGGCTAATTGCAGCTGAGTTGAGCAGTTAGATGTAAGCACATGGCTAAACATATTGGTTAACTGATCATACTATTCCTTTAGTCTTACTCTTTTCTTTAAACAAGAAAGCAAGGAATCAGTCATGCTAAAAGGAAGCTATGGCAGCATGTTGAATAAAGAGTTAGGCTCAGGCTGGCATTGCTGGCAGCTTCTCTTTTCAGCAAGATGGCTATGCCCACTGAGCTGTTAGGGTTAGCAGCATTAGTGTTGTCTTTAATCTTTTTTGAACTCTGAGTGTGCACAGAGATGCTTCCTGATCTGAGCCTTGCTTGGATCTCACACTCAGCAGTGTTCCTGCTCTGAGCCTTGCTTGGATCTCACACTCAGCAGAGTTCCTGCTGCTTTCTTTTGAGTATCACTTCATTGCCTCAAAGTGAGGGAGAGGCTGTGACAACCTGAACTTGCCAAGAAGGACGTCAGCATTAAGGTGTTGGGTGGCTGGGCGTTAGGAAGCAGAAAAAGGCTGGAGGAAGATCAGAACGGATCCTCATTTTGCATAACACCGTTTGGGGTCAGGTGCATGGCTCGCTGCCATTGGAATGGGATGCAGGAGACCTGGCTCCGTTCCCCAGCTCAGTTGCAAACTTCCTGTGGGATCTCAGACAAGCCATTCTGTTTACCCCACAGATGAGTTTTGTGGAGTATGGGGTGCAATAAAAGCAGAAATAAAATGCATTAGTCATTGCTGTGTTACATTACAAGACTGGGATTGCAAATAAGGCCCACAGTCAGTTAATCTGTTTGGTTCCAAAATTTCCCATTGCAGTCAATGGGAGGCAAGTGCTCTGCATTGGTGGAAGGAGCCTACTTATCTGGTAGATTGAAACTCTGGATTTCACCCTGACTTATTTCAGACAAGGATCTATTCTGCTGATGTGGAAAAGCGGATTGATGGGGCTTTCTGGCCCTACATTTTGACTCCCGTTTAATCTTGTTTCAGCTACATACAGTACTGTTTTCCAAATAGTGATGGTATATGTTCAGCATAGAGCTCTTCTTAAGGTGCTAGAGATATGTGTCTTAGCCAGCTCTGCACGTTGTTCCATGAGTTGCCTCTCTTTAGGGCAGGATTTCTTGGAGGGAAAAGGGAAGAAGCAGGTTTATGTGTAGGGCATGCCCTTATGAAGAGCGTCACTAATAAAGCAGAGGTTGAAGCTACTTGCAGAGTCACAGGCAGCTGTGCATGCGAAGTGAACTGAAAGCAGGGAGCGTGACGGTGCAGAAGACGGAGGGATGTAGGCATAGCTCACATGGAGGGAGTGTAACCGAGTGCTGTGTAAAAACCATTGACAGTTTTTGGGTGCATTTGGCCGTTTGCTTTGGAACCGGCAGCAAAACTTTGAAACTGTCCATTGACATTATGGAGGAGGGCACTCCAAGAAGCAGAGTGCTAAATATCTTAGTTTGCTGTACTGAACTCTGCACGCAGTCCTCAGCGTGCTTACGTCTGCCTGACCCACTGTTTGCAGACTTTGCTTGGTGTTTTCAGAACCCCACTGCATGGGACGCGACCTGGGCTGTTTCACTTAACAAAACCAAATAGTTGTAGCAGTTATTTTGTTGTTTTTTTTTACTGATAAATTAAATGCCAAGTTTTCAGTCTTTGCTTTTTCTCATGGCCCTTTAACCCATGTGGTAGGCTTATTTAGGGAACAAGACGAGCCTGGATGCAGTCCCAGAGTTTGCAGTAGCTTCAGATGCCCCTCCAAAGGTTAGGATACTTCACAGGGGATTTGTTCTGCAATGGAGAGGCTAAAAGGAAAGCCACGCTAGTTATTTGTGCTTTTGATTCTGTCCTGGTACAGTCGTGGAAACCAAGCTAGAGAAAACGTACAGAGGCAGCATTGTTGCTGCTGGGTGTGTAGCACTGTTTTCTACTGTAGCCTCATGCCAGAGCTTTATAAAACTTGTCACAACAAACATTTCCTATGAAATACTGTTGATCTTATTTCTACACCTTTCCAGTAAGAGAAGTTTTACTGTGCCTTTCAGATAACAAGTGCATGTGTCTTGCTTTAGGTCCAGTTCTGTATCATGAAGTGCGTGCTGTTTTGGGGGGCTTTTGGTAAAACGGGTGTTAGAATTATGCTGTGCATGCTTATATGTGGCATTTCATGTCTGTCTTCCCTGCCTTATACTCTTGTGTTGGTAGGAATTGCATTCGATTAATTGCAGCACAATTTGGACTTGTGCAGTTTTGTATGTATGGAACAGCACTGTTAGCAACATTGCTGCTAGTAACGTTGCTGAGGTTTAATACTTTGTTTCCTCTTTCAGGATATGATGATGTTTCAGAGACAAACTTGAGGTCTTATAGTGTTCATTCTGCCAAACATGCGCAAGAGAACCGTCCTGTGCCCATTCGCAGAAAAAGAAGCATTGGTAAGAAGCAAGCTATTTGTTCTGGGGGAGGAAGAACAGAGGGGTGTTTTTGGTCAGCCAAGCAGGGCGTTTCGCTGGAAGAATGGGATGTGCACAAAAAGGAAAAAAGGCCATTTCTAGCTTCTGCTTTTCTGTTTGCACAAAATGAGCTGTTGCCCGAGAATCTGTCTGGTGGAGGTTGTCCGTAGCAGACAGACGAGCACAAATTCTTTACATTCACTTTCTTGTTGCAGCATGTTACAAAGCTAGACCTTGGTTAGAAAACGCTGTGATATTCAATGTATAATTCATAGTGTGGGGAACAACTACAGCCGTTTGCTTTAAAAAAAAAAAACATCAACAGTTGGTAGAGTTTTCAGTACAGAAGCTCCACAAAAGGAAACAGCTTGACTCTTTATTCAAAAGGAAAAAACAGTTTATCCAAAAAATTAAAAGCCATTGATGGAAACACTGGGACATTCATTTCGTCGTTGTGTAGAGCACCAGGCGTGTTTACAGGGGATTTTTTTCTTATTAAACACTAATGAAGGCAATCCAGTAAAGCCCAGATCCCCCATTAAAGAGATGCTAAGGAATGTTAGAGCGGTTTTTGTGAGCAGTGCTTGTTCATCTGATTAGATCTCTTTGACCATTTTACTTGACGGTGGAAAGCATCCACGTTCTTATCTATGTAAGGTAATTCAGAGTCAATGTATTCTAACAGTGAGCTGTGGCTGCCCGCAGTAGATAGCGCAGCGTGCTGTCGGCATGGATCTGCAGTGTGAATTGGCAAGATGCTCGTCACACTGAGTGCCTCTGGAGAGCAGCGGTTCTGAAACAGCCTGCTGCACTTGGCACCTTGCTCTGCTGGGTGTTGGATACCTCTCCGTGGCAGTCAGTGGGAACTGTATATGCTCAATAACGTGTAGGAGTTGCCTGCTATCTTGCTGTATTGGATCCTTTAATTTTGTCGAGTTCGTGGCACTGGGGATTGAGAAGAAGAATTTCCACTCTGTTCAGATGACCAAAACGTAGCTCTTTAAAAACCAGGCCTTGATTTTCATGTAACAGTGCAGGCCAAGACTGAACTTCTTGTGCTTGAGGAGTAACTGAAGAAGTGCAGGCAGAATTACAGTTCCCTGCCCCGTATGACCCGAAGCTATCACTGCTTCCACTCAAAGGCAAAACATCCAAGCTGCCTTCAGGGAGCTGATCACCAAGTGAGCTATCCCTGAGATTGCTATTATTTTCTGGACCGTTTTAAATTACCAGTTTGACTTCCTAGGCAGTCCCTAGGTTGAGAACGATGCGTGGTTTGGGTTTCCCATGACGGCAATCACACAGTGCAGTGGGACGGAGCTGAGGGTGTCCCTGCTTGTTGCAGGGGAGTTGGACTGGATGACCTTTAAAGGTTCCTTGCAACTCAAACGATCTATGATTCTATGATTCCTCTTGTTCTGGTGCTCGTGTGGCTGAAGCTGCCAGCAGCAAGCTCACCTTACCTGAACCTAGAAGTGAACTTGTTGAGCTGCAAATGACACTGCAGGTTCCTCAGTCGTGCTACTCTTGTGGTTTTGCCTTATTCAAAAATAACAAATGAAATAAAACCCAGCGTGCACAGAGCTTTCAATTAGAACAAAATGGCTGTTGCTCACTGATGGCGTGTGGACCAGACTCCATATGAGGATGTTAAGGTTGTGGAAGTGGAAACTCAAGACTCAGAAGCTTCAAGCTGGCACGGGTTGCTTCCCAGCTCAGCCAATTTGAGTGTGATTAAAAATACCCTCAGTGCAGCTTCTGTGGCTGCATTTGCCAGGTATTGCATGTTGGTGGGATAATATATGTGTGCAGTGATTGCCCCAATACTATAAAATAACAGCTGCTCTTCAGCAGTTGCTATCAGGCTGTATGGGAGGACTGGCTAAGGCGGGGAAGCCTCTTGCTGTCACTTCTGAAGAGCCAGGATTGCCTTACCTAGTGATATATACTCCGAGCTGTGCTGGGAGCCGGGCCTTTGTCATCATGTATTTTAGGGCTGGGTTTTCGGGAGCAAGTCCAGCTTTCCCCCAAGGCAGCACCCACAGTGCAATGGCAGGCAAACAGTGCTCAGCACCGGCGTGTTGGGAAGTGCTGGGTGCTGAGAACTGTCTCGCCCCGGGCTAAGGATGCCGCTCATAAATTGGCAGCGTACGGTACGTGGGTGCTGTGAGGTGAGAGCAGCCGTTCACCTGGAAGTGTGCATTTCTTCTGTTCGCAGAGGAAGCCATCCCGGCTGTCTGCAAAACACGGACGGTGATATATGAGATACCTCGGAGTCAGATTGATCCCACCTCGGCCAACTTCCTGATATGGCCGCCGTGCGTGGAGGTGAAGCGCTGCACTGGCTGCTGCAACACCAGCAGTGTGAAATGCCAGCCCTCACGGATACATCACAGAAGTGTCAAGGTGAGCAGAGCGGGGCTGCACAGCCCTGAGAACCTCCTCAGAAGTGTAGGAGCTTCAGGTATCGTGGCTGTTCTGCGTGACCTGGATCTTTAATACCCGTCCTCTTAGCAAGGGGGGCTGGCTGCTATGCTCCTCTCTGTGTTGAGTGAGCCAAGGGCCTTTTCAAATGGCACGATTGCTGGAAAATCTTGGGTTTGGATTTGGTTTCCACAGGGTTTCCTTTAGGTTTTTTTCTTCTCTTAGTAATGAAAATAAAGTTGATTGTGCCTTTCCCATGATCTCGCACTGTACAAATCTTACAGTTAAGAAGATAAAATGACTCGAGGGGCATTGGACTTAAAAATTAAAACAAAAAAAAACCAAAAAAAACCCAAATCTCAGTGTGGAATGCTGTTTTCTTAATTAAATATTATGCAGCTTAAATTGGGCTTTTATATTTGACAACATAACACTTTTGATCTGAAAAAAATGTGTTTCGAATTATCTTACCCCAGGGATAGAAGACTCAACGGCTTCATGCTGTATTTACTCATTAGACAAAATCCCTGTTGCAATTTTCCAGTAAATACTACGTGAAATATTTCTTGTGTTCATTAGGCTTCACTCTGTTCTAATTTTTATCAGTGTTTAAACAAGTAATGTTGATTTACATCTGCATGTAGGAGATTAGACTTAGCACTTACACTGCTAAAGCTCTGAGTTCGCGTTGCTTTGAGTATTTAAAGAGCAGAATTTGTTTAAAAAAAAAAAGAAAAAAGAAACCAACCCACATTCTTGAACATAAAATTGCCCAGTGCAACACCCTGATCTCTCTACTTGGAATGGATTTCTTCTTGAGGAAGGTGCTGTTAACCCACGTAACGCTGTATGTTGTAAACACAAAGTGTGGCATCTGGGTCGGTGCAGAGTTTTTCATACACGCAGGCAGGCATCTGAGCAGGACTTCTTTTCTGAGCATCTGAAAAATGTTTTCACATCCAGATAAGCTGGAGAAACGTCTGAAGAGATTTCCTCGCTTTTTACAAAAGCAGTTATATTTTGCACTTGGTTGCTGCTTGTCCTGTGGTGGGGGCTTTGCAGCAACAATGAAAAATGAGGAAAAAATTGGAATCGTATCTAAGAGCTGAGCGCAAACCAAAGAAGTTGGAGCATTACAGTTGTAATAGGAGCTGAGCAGCTAAGTGCTTCACTGTTATATCTAGTGCTGTTACTTTGGGGTTTGGTTCAGCTTCCAATTAATTTTGTGTTGCAACTAATAGATATAAAGCCGTTGGAGATGGCCAGCAAAGAGTTGTCCTGTGAACTGTCTTGGTGTTGTGGTAGGACTGACTAGCCCCATGCTTGTAACCTGTCCATGCAGTGCATGGGGGAGAGAGACTAAGCAGTCCTCAGTTCTTCAGGGACCCCAGGGGCTCTGTAGAAGCCTCAAGGATGCAGGCTGTAACTGGCAGCACCTTAGTGGGATGTCACTGCTGGGGCTGCTTCCCAGCACACAGAGTCTCGCACTCAGTGCTCTGATAATGCTTTGAGTGCTTTTAGATTTGCATTCATTTTAATAGGGCGCAAGCTAAAAGTAGTCTCAACTGAGCAGCTGCTCTTTGTGGCTGTGTAAATATATTGCCACCAGCGATATCAGTATATGTCAGTCAGCTTTGGAAGACATTTTTTTTTCCCCCCCAAAATCCAGGACTGCTCCAAATAGTCATTAAGTAGAAGGGGGAGGGGAGGGGGGAGGACAAGAGGTCAAGCAGGAACAGGATGTTCATTGTAAAGGTTGTAGGCTGACCCCACTGTCACACCAGAAATCTCTGAACAGGATCCATATTTATGCCCTCCAGAGTCATATCCTCTTGTAGCTTTGATATAATTGATGGTTTTATGAGCTTTTTGTCAATCTGATGTTCTGAGCTGAATGTCTGCTCATGCCATTAAGTAGCTGGCCCAGAGTAAGGGTCGCTGGAAAGGTAGGGGGGGAGTTCTTGGAGAGCCTCTCAGCTGTTCTGCAATGTGGTTGGAAAGCTGTCTTGTATTTTCCCCTGATGTCAGACTGCATAAAAGCCCTCTTTTGATTAAACATTGAAAAGGCTTTCCCCACTTCCTCTTCATTGACAAGGTAGTGAGATCATAGCTGGCCCGTTCACACTAGAGAAATGTTCACCCAGAAAGGTCAGCAAGTGGGTTTGCATCATCTAACAGGCTAAAGCAGAGGGTGTTTTCTTTGTTTTACTGAGGGCCTCTGTATTCAAGGTTAAGAGACAGCTGGAGCAGTGTGAGAGGAGCAGCGGAGGCGCTTGTACTGGGGCATTCCTTTCTTGGGGACATGACTTAAAGGCTATAGGGTTTCGCAATGTCCTCACTTTGCCTTCACAGAGCCATGTTCAGGTGCCCAGCATACTGCTGCTGGGCTCATGGAACTGGAGCTGCAGGGAGACTGCAAGCCAGGGGTGTTGGTGACGTGGGTTGGTGACATGACTTCCCCAAAACAAGTCCTCTGAGGTTTCCCCATTGTTGGGTGGAGCGGTGCAGGGGAGGTTCCCCTGCACTGTAACATGGGGAACCCCAGAGAGCACAGCTTCTGGTCCTAAAGAGCTCTGCTCAGCAAGCTGTAACAGCGCTGCAGGAATCTGATTGAGATGAAGGACCTGGCTGGGAGTTGCCCTTTGATAGGAAGGAATAAGTTACAGTTCTATCCTTCTGATAGAGAAACGGTAACAAGGATTGGTGAGGAGGGCGTTGTTATCTGTTACAGATATATTTCTTCTGTCTGCAGAAGCATTTCAGTAACATCTGCAGATTCTGTTGCTTCTGCACAGTGAGATGACATATTTACCAAGTACAGAACTGCAGTTTATTTGGGGGGTTTCTGAACTGAGTCTTGCCAGGATATTTCTTGTAATATTCAGCACAATTATTATTCACATTTTTGGTCAGAGTGGCAGAAAACAGTTAATATTGCAGAGCAAATGCTGCTTACAGTGATGAGTAGCCAAGCTGAGTATTACTGTTGTTTGCAGCAATGCTTATTTCTAAACACAGAAATGACATAAATCACCTCAGCTCTGCCTTCTGCTTTGCCTTGGGCCATAGCCATAACAACTTCAGCCATTTCTGAGTATTCAGTACTGAGCTGATGGAGGAAATTTAACCTAGTATGTTCATACGGTAAATTAATACAGGGGAAAGGGAGCTGGAGGGAAGGGATGCTGCTCCTCAGCTGTCGCTTGGGTGCTGCTGGGAGGTTGTGAAGAGAAGGACAGAAACACAGGAGGTATTCAGCAGAGCTGCCCAGCGGTGTGTGCAGGTGAAATGGCTGTGTGTCGTGTCTGCAGCCTTACGGACGTTTTTCCTCAGTGACCCCTTCTATCAGTAGGGTAAGCAGCACTTTGATTTTAGCTGTGACCTAACAGAAGATTACTGCTGGTGGCAGGCAGGACCAGGGAGACCGAAGGTCAGTTTAGGAATGGAAGAAACAAGGGAAGCCCCAGTCCAAATAAAGTGAAGTGTTCAAGCATCTTCCCAACGTGCCCCACAGCAACCTCAGCCTCTCGTGCCTTTGGGGGCTGTGTTCCCAGCATCCTGCTGCCATGGCATGCTGACAGGGCTGCCCTGCCTGGGCTTCCCCCATTCCCACAGCAGTGGCAGCACCCAGGGCCTCTCTCTGTGCAAGGAGAGCAATCCCTGAGTGTCCGTGCACAGAGCTTCCCTTGGGGATTGGGCTGGCAGAGTGCCCTGCAAATGGAGTTTGAATGTGAGTGGCAGCCAGGCTGTGGGGCGGCCTGCCTTTGTGCACAGGGCAGCATGCTCAGCTGGCAGCGTGCCTCCTGGTGGGCACTGTGCCTGTCCCGCCATCCCTGGAGCATGCAGGGACTTGGCAGGTCCCTGCTGAGCCCCTCCAGTGCCTTTACGCCCTGTAGGCCTCCGTCTTCCTCACAGACCTGAGGGCGGTGAAGAAGGAGTTGTAAGGTGCTTGAATTTGGGATAAATGGTTAATCCCGTCATTTTTGGTTTTATTTCCCATCTTGTATTTAGCCATCAGCTTCGTGAGCTTTGCTGCTCTGTGTGTTGTGAGGAAGTTTCTATGCTGAGATTTCCATGCACGTTCCATCCCGTGGAACTGTCAGCTGTGTGCTAGGGCGGTTCTGGGTGCTGCTGCTTTCAGTGCTGTTTTCATCCCACTGTTACTCCCTGATCTCTCTCCTGCAGGAGCTCTAGGAGAGGTGTTTCCATGGCATTTCATAAGGCCACATGTGTTTTTCAGATTTTATTTTCATTTTAAGCTAACCACCACACCATACTGTAGAATGGGCTCTGCTGTGAATCAAACACAGTACCATTGGTTACACGCCACTTAGCCAAGCTGGTTTGTTGTAGTCTTTCTCTCTCTTAGTCCTTATATAGTAATCTTCTTCAGTTCTGGAGGGATTTGAGGTTGTGGTTTTTAGTTCTGTTGCATTAATGACAAGAAGAAGAAGCTGATGTTGGTATGAGCTGTTTGCTGAGGACTGGCCATCAAAGTAGTTGGTATTACATGTGACAGTAAGTGTACAAGATAAACACCAGGGACAAAAATACGAAGAAGAAAACAGACACTAGCAAAAGGCCAAATCCCACACTATTAGCATAGCCGTCCCTGTTTATAGCCACTGCAAATCTGACCTGCAGCCTTTATCGTTTTAGATTAGCATTAATTGGCAGCAGGTGCTAGGAGATGACATTGCATGGCAATTTAACTCAGTGTGTGCTGCTGCAGTTTTAATGTTTACAGCATACTGAAAAACATCATTCCTTCAACTTGCCTCGCGTGAAGTAGGGCAGTGAAACGTATGCTGGATTGTATTGTAGCTACAGTGTATTGAAAGCACAGAGATATAAACTGCTTCTTGAATTCTTTATCATCCTATTATTCAAAGCATCACCTTTTTTTTTTTTTTTTTTAATGTTGTTTGATACCAAGTAGCCACAGAGACTGCATATAACTTTCAGTTTGGCAAGCAAAGCAAAACAGGGACAGACTTTAAAATGTTGGATTGCATTTTTTTTGTTGTGTGTAAGTTTCAACAAGGCTGATTTATTCCAACAGTTGTAATAAGCATGGCAGATCTGAAAGCTGTTCCATGATTGCTGGGTCTCTTTCTTTGTCTGTGGTGATGAAGGTGTCTTAATTACTGTTTGTTTTTGTAAATTTTAAGGATTAGTCATCCTCTCGTGCCAGATGACTCGGTTGTACCATACATTTTCATGTCTTCGCACTCAAGGACTTGTTGGAGTTGGGTCCTGATAGATTTTGAAGCATGCTGCTTTGACCCTTTGTTAATCTTCAGGCTAAAGCATTCTTGTGTGCCATGGCCAGATCTTAAACTGTTTATATGGAGATAGGAGAGTTTTTGAAGATACCTTTAATGTGGACATCTTAGTTAATGTATCTGTCTCTCCGCAACTTTTGTTTGCTGGGTAAATGAAAATAGTTTCCAGATCCTGTTGACAGAAGAGGCGGTGACTAAAACATGGATTTGAAATCCTGGCTCTATGCAAGCAATGGCAGATCTCCCATTGACTTCAGCAAGGCCAGGATTTTGCTCTCGCTTCTGATACTGTCATTCAGAGGTCCCTGGTAGTTTGTGTACATCCAAAGAGCCAAAAGAGTGTTTCTGGGAACTGGGAATGTGATGTTTTTTCCAGCCACCACTCTCGTTCTTTGAGACTGTTGTTCCATTTTGGGGAGGGCTGGAGAATGGTTTTCATGGTTTGAAGGTTGATTTTGGAGCTTTGAAACCCTGCCAAGCACACCAGTAAACCATTACAAGGAGAGTGTGAATGCTTTGCTCAGGGGATTTTGCTTGGATTGGACCTTTTGGCTCTGTCGTTTAACTTCTCTAGAGGCAATCTGCCTCTCTCATCCTTCTGCTCCCTCACCTATCTCATTTATAACGCATACCTGTATTAAGTTGTCTTCCTGTTTGCCGGGACAGGCATGATGCAGTCCTTGTCGAGCAGTAGACAAATCACTGGTAGAACTGAGGAGCCATGATTTCATTTCAGTGCTTACCATTTCAACTGAACGGTTACCACCTACTCAACACAATTGTAAACTAAATTTAGATACTGTCTAGCCCTCTTTTCCCACTCTGTGCCATTTTCTGTTGCATGGCCGTGACCATCACGCCTGTTACTCTCAGCACAACTCCATGCCCAGCACCCTTGGACCCCAACCTGTCTGTGTCAGTGCCCCAGCCCAGCGGTGCTCCTGCTGCCTGCACTGTGTTCCTGCCCTGCCTGCTGTTCAGGTTTCCTCGCGTTCCTCCAACCTCAGTGTCCTTTTCTTTTGTGTTGGTTTTCTTTGCATTGAGACCCGCTGCTTCCCCAACGTGCTCCTTTCTCCAACCTCACCTTGCCCCCCAGACTTCTCTTACAAAGGTGCCGGTGCTTTGGCACAAAGTGGGGCAGTGCGGTTGGAAGCAGTTGGATGGATCAGAGAGGAGCAGCGTACCTGCCAGCCATCCACAAAAAAGCAACCAAAGGCTGGATCCAGTTTGCATGTGGTTCCCTTGGACCTAACAACAGTGTGTGGGAGCTCTTGTGAGCAAGTCTCGAGTCACTGCAAGGAATGAGTAGGATTGAGATTGCTGCTTTCTAGGCTGATACTCAGATGCAGGTCTCTGAAGGGTTGAGTACTTTACTTCCAGAGGACTCTGAAGACAACAATTTGTGATCTAGAAAATGTGTTACGATCTAACTGAATGCCTTTGTTGTTAGCCTTCAGCTTAAGAGCAGTGGTCAACGTGTACAGAACAGCATGCTAAAAGTGGCAGAACCAACACTGATTAGAGTTCCTGTATAAGTTTATTGTGATATATGTGAAAACTGGGTTGCCTGAAACATCAAAATGAAATGAATGGGAAATTATTTTATCTCGGGGGAAAAGTGTTTCAAAGTGCTGAACTTGAGTAAACAAATAGCCTGCGCAATAAGTGGTTACATGATGCACAATTAAGATAAAAGAAGATTATTATGCTAACATTTTATGTGGGTTTGGCTTCATTCAAAAATAGAGGTATATAGTTATCTGTCTTCAGTCCTGAACTATGTTAATGTATCTCAGTACGTACCTCATCGTATTTTATAGGTGGCAAAAGTGGAATATGTTAGAAAAAAGCCAAAATTAAAAGAAGTTCTGGTGAGATTAGAAGAGCATATGGAATGCACCTGTACATCAACAAATACTAATTCAGATTATAGAGAAGAAGAAACTGGTATGTTTTCCTTTTATTTTTGCATTAATGCTTATTTCATATAGAATTTGTTTTTTATTTTAGTAAAGAATGTAAAGCAAATCATGCTTCCAGTGAACAAAGTGGAGCCCCAGGTACTTCTCTGGGTGTTGGAGATGCAAAATTAGGAGCAATTTGTGCTAGATAAAAAAGTTTGGACTTGAAGTTTAAATTCTGTCAATTCTCATTAGGTTAGACTTTAAATAAAAGGAAATGCCCAATATTGCTCAGGTCTTGCTTAATTAAGTTAAAGGTTGTCCTGTTGCAGCTTATTGGTGAACTCTGTTGCCTAATTTCTTTGGACTTTGTGGAGACAGAGTTAAGATTTACTTGACCTTGGGGAAAATATTCATGAAACGAATATAAAGCACTGAGGAGTAAATTTTATGTTCAGAAGTAATGAGTTTTGAAACAACAGTGCCTGTTTCTGTTGTTTTCTTACTTACACGTAGTCAAGAACTCATTGGCCAGTGTTAGGTTAAATGTGTGCTTGCCCTCTCAAGACAAAACTTAAATAATCACGGGAAGGTTATGTGGGGAACCGTACTTATTTTCAATGTGATTTTCATGAAGTGCCTAAAATTACTAGCTCAGATCCTCTGCCTAGGTGTAACGCAGGACTTGACACACACTCAGGAAACCCAGTAAAGTAACTGCAAAAGTTCACTTTCATCTCTTGCAGGAGCTTAGGAGGGGTTACAGTGGACTCAGCCCCAAAATTAGTGTCAGTGAAGAGCAAGTAAATGTAAGAGGAAAGTTGCTCAGTGGTGATGGGTTTCATAGGTGTCTGGGTAAGGACTGCCTCTCTGTAGCACGGAGGCATTAAACCTGGTCTAAGGAAATGTCAGCTCCAGTTGCTGTGAACAGCAGAATTAGAATTTGAATAAAAGCAACGATGGGCCTCTGTTGTGATTTCTATTTGACGCTGATTTATAATCTGAGCAGAGCGTTTCAGCTCAAACTAGGTTGAGTTATGCGTAGACAAAAACACATTTTAAGTGGTTATTTTTGTGTATATATGGTTTTAATATTTTTTTCTGTCTTGCATGTGGAAAAAAAATGTTTGGTTAGATAAATTATGTGTGAAAGATGGGGTAGAAATTTAATGGAAGAATACAGTTTTCTAGGATTTAATAACTGATGGGAATAAAATCTGTACCAGCAAGTGGATGGTGAGCTGAAAATAGCTTAACTACAGAGCTGAAAGCGTGTGTTGAATACAGCATGGTAACAGTAATTATAGATGGATCTTCGTAATGACGTATGCAATGCCAGCTTCGTTTATTATTCCTTTACTTTCGTATAATTACTTGATAAACCGAATGTCAAATCAGACGTTATGAAGTGACTACTTTAATGCGAAGGATAACGAGATTTCTTGGAAATGTAAACGGTTTGAGTATTTTTTACTTCAGTGTTCAACAAAATGCATTACCTTGGGGCTTTTGACCAGCCCTGCCCTTATGTTAACAGGAAGGCCTAGGGAATCAGGTAAAAAACGGAAACGAAAAAAGTTAAAACCAACATAAAACCTACTGGAACTATTTGATATTCAGGTAGGACTATATGCTGAACACCCTAATAGCACAAGTACTGGAAAACTTAATCAAATACCATCACTTCAACTTAATCACTGTTCAAAATCTTGACACTTGCTACCTCAAGGCTGCAAAGAGATTAGATTTGATTGGCTTTGATAATTCTACCTGCTGGTATTTTTCCTTTAAGCTCCACATCACCATCAGCATCTTACATTCTTGAGCTACTTCCTTTTCTTGCCTTTTTTTTTTTTTTTTCCATTTTTATTTTTTTTTGGAGGGTGCTAATACTTCAGCTTCTGAAATCTCAAGTTCCATCACCTCTGCTTTTGTTTCATTATTATTGATTTCTGAGGTCAAACATCACATAATAATGCATGAATGAATTGCCAGGTTACAAATTGTTGCGTTCCCATCATTGTCTATAAAACATTGAGTGTATGTATGTAGTTAAATATTATTCTTTGCATGGCCATCAAACCCTTGTTTTGGCATGAACTGGGATTGATTGTACATGCCCCTGAGGAGGAAGATGCTTAGAAATGCCACTTTTGTGTTGCAAGGCCCTGTGTTACTTACAGCACAAAATTAAGATCTTTTTTTTTTTTTTTTTGCTCTGTTCAGTCTCAGTAGGATGATAACAGTCAGTCATCAAAATTCATGAGTTTTTCAGCATAGTGAAAAACTAACACCCTCTCAATGCAAAAAATGCCTGAAATCTGATGGGCAGCGTATTAGCAGTGTATGATGATGAGATATACATTCCAAATTGAATACGGAGTTTTCATTTCTTAATGACTTGAAATGATGCAAATGGCAGCACTTGCATTTGGTCCTAGCGTTTGGAGTGGGAATGATCTGGATTTTGCAGTGTATGTACCTAATGCCCTTATGATGGTGAACTGAACTTCAAACACCTCTTTTTGCACGTAAACTCCCAGTGGCAGTTTTCGTTTTTACTGATGTGTCTTTTCTAAAGAATGCTAAACTTGATATCCTGTTTCAGATTAACAGGTATTTATTGGGAGTAGTATGATAGAAGCAAAGATTTTCTAAAATTCAACCTTAAAAGTGCGCATGTAAACTCAATCAGAGCAGCATTTAGAGCTTCTTGCCCCAGGTTAGTGACTCTTCATGCAGAACAGCTTATTTTTTTTTTTAATTTTTAAGTCATCTACTTTGAGGATAGGACCTTTGATTCTAATCATAGAGTTATTGTATCTTTTTTCTCTCCTGCAGATGTAAGGTGAAAATAAGCTAGAAAAAAAACTTCTCTCTGGGACATGGATGTACATGGTTTGTTACATTCCTGAACCTACTATGTATGGTGCTTATTGACTGTATACTTTATTTGTTCTCCTGTGTGGAAAAAAAAAAAAAAAAAAAAACTGGCTCAAAAGAACACTTAATGAGAACAAAGAGACAATGTACATTTGTTTAATGTGACATCAAAGCAAGTATTGTAGCACTCTGTGAAACAATAGGAAGCTTCCCTGTCCAAAAAAGAAAAAAAAAAAAAGAGAAAAAAACAGAAAAGAAAAAAGACAGTTGAATGAATGAATGGAGGATACCAAAAGTACCCAAAAACATGACAAAAATCTGAGTGAATAGTGGATTTCTGTCAGAGCAGTCAACGGTGCTTTACGTCAAGAAATGTGCCTGCGTTCTTGATGAAGATGGATGGACACTGATGGACTTCAGGCACAAAAAAAGCAGGAATGTATGAAATGATCAAATGCCACGCAAACACTATAGAACAATACATCCTTGCTTGGTGGTGTTTTAAAAGTCTATACAAAAAAGAAAAAAAAAAAAAACCTTCTGGGGAGCCTTAAGTGGATTTTTTTTTTTTTTTTTTTTTTTTTTTTTACACCATAAAGTGATTATTAAGTTTTCTTTTTACTCTTTGCCTAGCTTTTTATTATCTCTTGGACTACATTTGCCAATAACACATATAAAAGACTGGTATAACAATAAGAACACAAAACATTGCGGTATTTCTCCTAGTGGGATGCAAACTAATGAGATGTATTAAAATAAAAGTGGTATACCTATGCATAATTTTCTAGACGTTTCTTGGTTTATGTTCCCCAACCTCCCCCGTAATTTAAAGCATTACGTGAAAAGGAACAAAGAGGAAAGAAAAGAGAGACATGCGTAAACAAATCATAGGATATCCATGCAAAAATCCTTTTTTTTTTTTCCTTTAAGACTTATGCCAGTTGCCTACTAGTGATATTGTGTTAGCAATTGTCATTCTTATCAGTATACAGATACTTTTATTTCACATGTTGGAGCTGTGTGAAATGTACAAGTTCTTGTATCTGCATTGTACAATGTCATGGTGGCATGGGAACTACCTTGCTGCAAATATTTGAACAAAACCTAAAATTCTTTATTTTTGGTAAAATGTTATGCTTTATGTGTATTCAACAGAAATATGTGTTTTTGTAAAGGTGAAGTTTGTATTTTTATCTAAAAATTAACAGTTTTATATACCTGAGAAAGCCTGCTATGTTTTCTTGAACCAAAAAAAAAAAAAAAAGAAAAAAAAAAAAAGAAAAAAAGAAGAAAAAAAAAAAGCATTTTGTGGTCATATTTTTGTAGTAGAATAGCCCAAATAACATCAAAATCTATTTTAATTATAGCAGGGCAGATAAAATAGTCTGGCACAAGCCCCTCTATTTTCAAAGTGCCAAAGGATTATGTGTTGAGCTCCCCCTGGATTGCAGTGGGAGCCACATGGCTAAATCCTGCTTTACTGCTTTGGAAATTCAGGGCTGTGCCAGATATGACATGGCTACTTGCTGGGCCAAAATCACTGCCCCACCCCAGTAGTTTGGATTATGCACCCTTTGTTTTATTTGGGTTATCTCATTGGATATGTAAAATGAACTACTGGATTCTTTTCTTTGTGAAACATCGGCAAAGAGATGAAAGAGTTTTCTCCTCTTAGTTTGGAATGAGAAAGAGTTTGTCTTGAGACAGCGTTTCCACTCAAATAAAAAATACCTTCAAGTGTGAGTGAGCTGCAGAACCTTAAAACAGCAAAAGAGAGAGTTTTAACCTTTCCATTTCTTTAAGTATAGTTCAGCCATCCCCCCATTCCTGTAGCTATGTCCACTTTCAACCAGACAAAGCAATGTTAGCTAACAGGCATTATTGGTTTCAGATGCTAATGCAGAGATAGTTCGTCACCGTTCTATTTTGTGGTCATTTTCCCAGTGTATTTGTTGAGCACCAAAACTGGAAATACATTTAACTAAGATTGTCTGTGCTTGTTTTCCACTAAGTGTACTGTTCACAATGTTATGCACATGAATGTATGTGTCTGCGTTTAAAGAAGTGTATAAAATGTAATTTATATATTTATGTTTCAGTGGGATGCCAATAATGTTGCTCCGTTCCTTTTTTGTTTTCTTTTCTTTTTTTTTTTTTTTGTCTGAAAGATATCTAATGAAAAAGAAATCATATATCCATTAAAATCATGTAGATGAAAAGCATTATGTGACCCACTCAGACACTGTGCAGGTATGAAAGGATGTCGAAGTCACTTAAGTGGAATAATTTGCAAAGAAACCTTTTGGAGAGTCCTACGGTCACACTGGCAGAAGAGGTTGCATTGAAACGTGAGGGCCAGATTCCCTGGAGTAACTCCATTGACTATAATGGAGCTCTGCTGATTTACACCATCAGTGAGTCTGGCCTGTGTTAAGTTCTCGGGAAGAAAGCAAGCTCAGAGGCATGCGTTTTGCTGGTGCCAGCAAATAAGTGTGTTATGCCAAATTCAGCAAACCGGGAGAGAATGAAGACTGAATGGAGTCTTTTCCAGTAGTCGTTTGTGTGAGGCTTGTAGTGTCGAGTTAATTTTGTTACCAGGAATGAAACGCACATGAGCCTTTGCTCTCAAGCACAATGTTTATATGGCATGCAGCAGATAACACAAAAATCTCAGGGCTATATTCTCAGCTAGTATAAATTGGCAAATGTTTTTTACTTCAGCCGCCCCTAAGCTAATTTACATCAGATGAGGATCCAGTCCACAGTTCTAAAGCATGAGGAGCAGTGTCGTGACACACGTGCCCTGTGCTGTCGCCCGGCTGAGATATTACCCGGAGCTTGTGAGCATCGCAGGCCGTGCTGTTGGGCCTTCTGTGAGCTGGCAGATAACAACCAGAAGGAAAACAGTAACTGTAAAGGTTGTGACACAGGAGACATCGATTCAAAGTTAAGTTGGACATTTCAGGGGCCATATCCTCAGCTGGTGTAAATCACCGTTGCTCCGTTGCCTGCAATGGAGCGGTACCAGCTTACACCACTTGAGGGGCTGGTCCTTCATTCTTGCTCATCCCTTTCACTCCTCGGTCCTGCAGGGATCTCAGATTGTCGTGTACTGTTAATGTAATCCTGTGTTCTCTAATACTTAAGCACAATAAGTGAATATAAGAATGAGTGTCAGACTTAACTTTGAATGTCCGAGCTCTGAAATGGTTTGTTTCACCATTGTGGCTGTAAATTAAACAGTTCTCTGTGCATCTGTGAATGCCGTGTCATACCTTCTTCCCATGTCTGTTGGAGTTGGACTCTGCCTGGGCTTCTGAAGTGCAGCACTTGGAGCGACAGAGGGAAGGGTGTGAGCAGTTGGAGCCGCCAGATACGTGATTGATAAGTGCTGTTTGTGGGGTGGGGTGCCAGCAGGGTGCTTAAGGAGGGACCCGAAGGTGGTAGTTGTTAGAAATCCCGTTCCCATGCCGTACTTCCATGCCTTGTTGTTTTTGTCCTTGCACAAACTAGGTGGAGGTTTGGGGGCAAAATGTTCTGTTTACATTCTGCAGTTGCTTCACCTGTCCGGAGATTCAGAGGTTGTTGGTCTGATGTTATCCTTTATGCGGTCTTTTCTGATCAAAAAGCATATGTGGAGGGAAGTGTCTGAATACACCTCATCATACGGTGCATGACTGCTGATTCTCTATTTAGTCAGTCTTTTGCATTTAATTCTGTGCTCCAACTTTTGGAGCTGTCCTTCAGTTGTTATTGAGTGAAATCAAAGATGATGTGCCAGTTTTCCTTCCTCTTCTGCCATCTTTCGTCCTACTTGGCATCTGCTTTGTTAGCACATGGTGACTACAGGCAGTTGCTCCTCTCCAGCCCTGGAGGTTCCTAGGCAGCTCCAGATCTTCTCTGTCTTTGAGCTCAGGCCTTTTATTCTACTTGGAACAGCATCTCATGCATCTCCTCCCTCCAGTGGGCTGCAGCATTCCAGCAATGAGGTTCTCTTGGCTGTCGTCCTCAGGTCCATATTTGCCTTCTGTGGGCTGTTTTCCAGCTCCTCTCTGCCTGACTTTCCCATCTCTCTGTTCCTCTCAGAAATAATTTTCCCTTCCTTGATTCTTTCTCATCACATATCTCTTTGCTCTGCCTCTGCCTGAGAGAACAGTCTTTGATCTGTTTATCTTGAAATCAATTGCTTTATCTAGGCATGTGCCCTGAGATCCTGTCTCCCAGGCTTACAAGCCTGTAACTGACCACACACGTGAAAAACAAATGCTCTTATATAGACACGTGTTTATGGAGAGAAGAAGATTCATCTTTGCATGTGGCAAAATAGTGCTGAAGGCTCCCTTAGAAGCTCTGTCCAATTACAGTAACACTGTACCTCTGGGATAGTGGAGTTGAAGCTCTTCAGACATCTGACAGCTCAATTAAACTCAGTATTCCTATGTATAATTTAATTTGGAAGTGCACCCAAAAGCAAAGATGAAGTTGCAAAGCTACATCAGATTTGCATGCTCATATTTGACTGTAAAGTGGAGGAAATAATGTTTATAAGCCCCTTCCATGGCTTTGAAACTCTCACCCTGAGTATTGATCTGGCCCTCTCTTGGGCTGAAAGTTTTCGTTGCTTTCAAACCTAAGCAAAGCAGAGGTACCTATTTGTTTTCAAGGAATTTGTTCTCTTGGTGTTTCCAACTCCACTGCTTCTAGAAAAGCAAATCTTAGAAACATAAAAATTGTTGGAACCAATGAGGTTCCCACTTACATGTGCTTTAATTTAACGTGGAAGAGAAAAGCTTGTTAGTGCTTTATTCCCCACAATTGAGCCTATAAGTATATCTATATATATAAATATTTAAATTTAAGTAATTGCTGTGTGTTTTCCCACATGTTAATAGAAGGTATTAGTCGTGTCACAGCTTTCCTATGCTGCTCTTTGCTGTAGAGTCTCTATGTGGCATAGCCTTGAATGGGTTTGTACTCATCCCACTGAAATAAAGAACTATTGTTATCCCATTTTAGGCGAGACCGAGGCATGGAGACGTGACTGTGCAAGGTCACACAGCAAGGCTATGGCAGAACCAGGGATAGGACTCAGATCTGAGTGCTCATCCAGTGCCCTAAATCACACGACCATCTTTCCTTTCCAAGAATGAATCCTTGCACCCTTAGAGATAAATACTGAAAAGATTGAGGGTAAGTCATTTTGCCTAATTATTGTGCATTGGATACATGATCCAAAAACTGCCATATCAAAGAATGTGGTGAGTGATGAAAATCCAGCTTTCTGCCCATGCAGTTATGCAGCCTTTTATGCTATCATGAGCTAGTCATTTCCTGCATCTCTAAGGAGCCAACCTTTTGTGACTCTGTAATGAAAGTTATGCACATAGAACAAATTAAGAGTCTGATTTTATGGGAATTTGTGAAAATTCAGTAGACAATTTTTCATTGTCCTTCCCCTCACTTCATTGTAATTCCTTCCTTTTATGGTGTGGGTAGCATTTCCTAAGGGAGCTGTTTTTATCATAGGCCCAATCCTGAATTCTTTTCCCAGGCCCTAACGTGGAAAAGCACTTCAAGAGGTGCTTGTGTTTACCCTTCTTCAAACCAGTGCCTGAGCCTGTGACTTGGGAGAAATATTCCACTGATTTCAGGCAAATGGAGCACAGTTGGTGTCTATTACCCTTTTTCTGACACAGGATCCCAGTTGGGAGTTCTTGTCCTTAGAGTGTTGAAGTACGTTGTAGGTAACCCCAAATATGAAGTAACAAGAATAGAACACGCAGCTGGATTCCCCCCTGTTCTGCTCCTGTGCAGGTTGCCATTTTGCCTTGTTTGTTCTTTTTTTTTGAAAAACTGCTTTTCTGGCAGGACTGGGTTCAGGTCTGCAGTTACTAATGCCAGCAATTCCCATTTAAGATGGAACCTCAGAGAGCATAATTTGAAAACTCACCATCATATCCATAACAGACACATTTAAGATGAGAAAAAATAATGAGTTAAAATTTCATGTGAAATGCGGTACTTTTTATTTTAAGAAAAGAATTAGAAAAGAAAGTGAACAAAACCAGAAGACTGATCATTCATTTTTCAGTTCTGGAATGTCACCTATCAGTCATTCTAATTATTTGCTGCATCAGGCCAAATTATGTGCTGAAGTAGCTCAGAATCACCACAACACATAAAAGTTATGGCTGGTTCTCGTTGAACTGCTACCTATTATTATGGCATATGACTGTAAGGTGGGGCCTGCAATCACAGCTGTAAATCAAAGAACGAGTCATAGGTTAGGTAGTGTTTTCCTTGGATATTGTCTCTAAGTTTGTCGTCTGTATGTTAGTTTCTCAAGTGATGTTCGATGAGCTGTTCAGTTAGGTGTGAAGTCAAGAATACGTCGTTCCCTGAGAGCTGCATGCTCATCTTTCCAAAATGAGGCCTGTTTTGGCCTCTATAAGGTACCTTTGACCATCTGTAATAAAGGCATCTGTTTTATTGTCCATCTTTGAAACCGAGAGTGGCTGTTAAGATCAGGTGTGCGAAGAATAGAAACACAGATGCAGATGGATCCACAGCACTTGAAATCCCATGGAAATCTAAAAAAAAATGAATTGATTCTTGAGAACAATCAGAAATGAGCAGAAATAAAAAACATTTTAGACACTTGAAAAGCCCACCCCTGCTTATTTGGCAGGTGAAAAATGAATCCAGGAAATCTACTGTGTATAATGATCATTCAGCAACAGAGTAGGTGTTGATGGAAAATGTTTATGCTTAAATCTTTCAGCAGTTAATGATCATCTTTACAGACCATAATACTCGAATACTTCACTTATCGATACATCAGGGCTTGGATGGACTTTGAGTCATATGAAAATGAGACACTCCTCAGGCCAATGGTAGCAGCATGTTCTAGTAACTGATCAACCAATTGCATAACTACCTTGCAGAAATAGATGCAACTCCACTGACTTCACTGGGAATGACAGTTACCTGAGAGCTGACCCGAAACTCTCGGCGTGGAGCAGATAATGGTTTCTTATTTTGCAGTTTAGTGTTGTTATAAAAATAGACTCATTTCCTGGAGCAGTTAAAACAAGAAAATATGGAAGAGCAATTTCCCACAGAGATTCATCCACCCTGGAATTTGCTGAGGTCCCCGGATGCAAACATGTGCTGATAGAAAACATAAAACAGCAACTTTGTTTAGGGAAGCCTCTGACCTGTCAAAAATGCAAAGCATTCATTACCAGACTTTTCCTTGGCAATTAGTGGGTAGAATTACTCACACAAATTGTTTTGTTTGCTCACGAGGGGAGAAGCAAGACATAAATTCAAGATATCCCCCATTTGACCACAAGAAAGAAGACTCTGTTCAGAGGGGGCTGCGGGTGAAGTGCTGAGTGGCCTCAGCTCCCTTTGGGGATGAACTCAAACTTGTAGCCCTCACTGGCGGATCCAGAGCCCTCCAAAGTTGCTGGATGCCCCCTGCTGTGATTTTTTTCAGCAGTCTCAGGGATTTGCACATCTGATTCTATTTCTTTTTTTTTCAAGACTTTCAGTAAACCTCAAGTGGTTCCAAAATCCCTCTGTCTCTGTTCTGCAGAGGCTAATTCTGACCCAGGGATGTTGTGTTGAATGTTGCCTTCCTTCCCTAGGTAGTTACACTCAAACCTCAGCTTTGTTTTCTGCTGTTAGGTGAAAATGTTCTCCAGCAGTGACTGTTCAAGTAGCTGTCATATGCTCCATTCGCAGCTGGAATCAGCCTGACATTTCACATGGGATGTCCTCCTAATTCCAGGCATGCTTCACCTTTTCCTTTGCGCCCTGCTTTTATCTGTCTATCCATATAAAGGTGATGCTGGATGAAGCTGAAGACCAAGGGAGTTGTAAGAGGGCAGATATTCTGCCCTGAGCTCTGCTCTGCTGGAGCCCAGTGCCCAGCTGTGCTCTGCTGTGTGGGGCCAGGGAAGGAGGGAGAGATGCTACAACACTTCAAGGAAGCCAAGATATGCCTTCTCATCCTCCAGTCATCCTTCCTAAAGATGCAATCCTCCCTGGCTGTCGTCAAGCCCTGCAATTTCCCTCTTCTCCTCTTGTCCAGAGGGCTTGTGTTTCCCTGATGCTGACATATCCCTCATGCAGGGGAGCGTCTCACACTGCACAAAATGGCTGAGGAGAGTGGTGTCTGTTCAGTAGGATTCCTATGGAAATTGAGGCTCATGGACTTGGAAGAGAAGACTCTTCTTTGTCCTAAGTCACCCACAGTGAAATGAGCTGCTGAGAGTGAGCTGGCTCACTGGAGCCAGGCAGCTACTCAAATATGTCTTCAGGACCTGAATTCCTCCTTAACTACAATAGGTTTTCACATTAGAAGTGACAAAAGATAATCACAGAATAATAAAGGTTGGAAAAGACCTCTACGATCATCTAGTCCAACCATCAGCACCTCACCACCATGCCCACTAAGCCACCTGTAGCAGGCTGTGCGTGAGTCCCGCAGCCTGTGTATTTTACTGCTGGCCACAAATGCAGTCACACTGTCACTATGGAGGGATATCTCTTCTGTGCACTTCAGAATGGTTCACCTAGCAGCTTGTATCCATTGGTTGTGAAGATGCTGCTGACCAACACAAACTGTTGGGCTATGTGTGCCTATGTAATGGAGGCTCAGGGACCTCACAGCTGGAGCTGGCAAGTGCAAATGTTTCCCATTAGCTCCCTGCATTCCCCTTAGCTGTGATTCAGCAAGATGCTCGGTGGTAAAGCTGAACTTGAAGCACATGAGATGTTGCTTTGAAGTTACTCACACTTCAAGTTAGGCGTGATCTGAGCTGGCTTGCTTGCTGAGGCCCTGAGGAGCCTGCTGTGGTAACACAGCATAAGCCTGGTGTTTTCCTCTTGTGCACTGCCTGCAGTGATGCTAGTTTCAGCAGCAGGCTCTCAGAAGACTATTCCATAGCACTGAGAGAAATCAGAAATCTTTAACTATTCAGTAGCTTTCTAGCAGTAAACTGCTAGAGTAGAAAGCCCTTAGCAACAACTGCCTTTTCTGGGCCTCTGAGGACTCTTCCTTCCTTATTTTCTTCAGCGTTTCTTTTCTAAGGCAAGAGAAAAAAAAAATCTTAAAATAGTTCCTATTTTAAGGTGGGAAAAGGTGGGAAATTAAGCAGATCATATCATCTTGATTTCTTTATCTTGCTTAATGAAGGAGAAGTTTGCCAACAAAACAAGCATACATGAAGAACACTTTGAGCAACTTCAAAAGAGTTTGTAGGCTAGATCAGGAAAAGATAAAATCAGAAGTGGAAACTTCTAATACACTTTATAGCTCATTACTTACAGGAAATACATTGTCACATAAGATACTAATGAATTTTGCAGGGTGAAGTTTCCAAAAGAAAAAAAACAAGGTACCTTTTGTATCTTGGAAGAAGGGTCTTAGGTCACTAACTATGGTAGCCATGCAGTGGATGTTAACACTGTTCAAGGAAGGATTCTACCCCTAGGAAAAAGCTTTTGAAAGTTGTAAATGTGTGCGGTGTTGAATTTCTGTAGCAGCTTCCTGAACTAGCTGCTGAAATGAGATAAAGGGAATGGTAGAGGTCTGTGTTGCTTTCAGCTGTCTTGTTCTACAACACAGAAAGCAGAATGCTGCATTGCATACATCCAGCTGCAGGGAGGACAGCAGGATCACATCTGTATGTGTAAGGATGAACAGGTTATGTTGTGCTGATGCTTTCTATCAGGCAGTGATGCCAGCAAAGTCAGGGAAGAAGCATGGATACTCAGATTTAATGCATCAGTGGTACTTGCCTGAAAAATTAGTACTTGCCAGATTCTTAACTAACTCAATTGAAGAAGCAATGCTGAAATCCTGTTTCTGGACAAGAGCCTGAATCCCAAGCTAATAGATTTGCTGCTAGTGAGTTGATGCTCCTCTAGGCCTCAGAGGTATTGTGGAACAGAAATATTTCCTATCTTTATGGACTACTCGGCGGTCCTCTGGATGATAAATCCTCCTGGTGTAAACAAGCCCCTCACTGGTGACCAGAGAGCTGAGGGGTTGTACCCCTGGCTCACCTCATGGTTTCCAGTGCAGATGTGCTGTCACAACTTGAGCTCTTGTAGTTTTTCTTAAATACAACAAGATACTTACATATGAGCTTAGTTGCTCTTTCTGTCCTTAGGCACTGAGATGCCCCTAGACTTGCAGCCACTGGAAGGCTGTCTTACTGAAAATCAAGAGACAATGGCCCTTGTGGAAATTTCTGCTCATGCTTGAGAGTGAGATTTGGGTCCCTAGGTCATAGAGATGCTTTTGCAAATATTCTATCTGTCCTTCCATTCCTCTGTAGATCAACCTGCTTGGCCTGAACTGAAAGTGTAAATAACAACCAGCTGAAGGATGGTCTGCTTGCTTCCTTTTGAGTGTTTCCCTTACTGAGTGCTTGAGGTCACATAGCAGGTGCTACGAGCTTAGGGACCTGCCGTCTGGAGCCTTTTTTAAGATGCTGACTAACTCCTCATTAACGAGCCATTAAATGAGCTGGTCAGCAGTAACCACACAGGCCAGGCTTCAGGAGAATATTGCTGGGATCCAAGATGGCTCTGTCCATGTGCTGGCTGGGGATGAAGGGCTGGAAAACTGTGTGGTGGAGGAGACTATTAATGTGATTTTCCACAACTTTCCTTGCAGCTGCATTTTTGAGGAGGGAGAGCGAGATGGCTAGGCTTGCAGTAACACGTTGTGTCGTCATAAATGCTACAGCCACCATCTGTTTCCAGCCCACGACTTGAAAGAAAACTGAGCAGTAATCTCGTAATTCACATGAGCGTTTTACACTTGTGAACCCTTCCCAACCTTTGTCTAATAACGAGGGGAGTGCATGGTGCTAAGGTTTGTATTTTTCCTGCGTGTATTAGTGTTTATTTGTATGTCTCTTTCTGTATATTTTATTTTATTTTGTTCCACGGTCCCATTAAAAAAAAAAAAAAAGTTATCTGGAAGGAAAATCAGACCAGTTCCACAGTCAAAAGAAACGTAACGAAGGTGAAGTCCCAATTCCATTGACCTTGCTGGCAGAATTCTCCAGGAGGAGGTGCGTTTCACATTCCTGGCTGTGTCTGTCTTAGTTACGTGTTGATAAAAAGAAAGACATTAGAAAGTGAAGAGGCAGGTTGCCGAGCTGCCCTTTCCCTACAGAAACAGAACTGCTAGAATAGCTGGACATGCGCATTTTAAACCTGCACCATCAGATAGGATGGTAATGGTAGGTTGGATTTTAATGAAAACAAATTCTTCTGCTAATCTTGGCTCCGGGCTGGCCCTCCGTGGGATTAAGGATACCACCTGCTGTGCCAAAGTCCTGCTCAGGTTTGAGGCTGCTGGTGGGTGGGAAGAGCACAAACATCAGAGTGGCTGGTGAGCAATCACAGTCTGTCCTTTTGCAGTGCCCTCAGGAAAGGCAAAGATGATTTAGTTGATGGAAATAGTGCTCCTCTTCAGCCTGCAAAGCAAGGCTAACATCATTAAGGATTTCTTTTTGACTGTTCAGCAAAACCAAGGGCTGCTGTTTCTGTGGACCTCCTTTCGTCTTGGACCCAATTTGCACTCCTGCTCCTAGCACAGCCCAACGGCTGCGTAACTCCTGCACTCCTCTGGCCTTAGGAACGACGACTTCCATCATCTCAACGAGACTGCAGAGCAGTTTAAGGATGAAACGGCTTCTCATTTCATATACCCACTGCTGCTAGAACTGTAAATCTTTGTTGGACTGGGTTTATAGCAAGCTGCTGCTGCAAGCAAGTGAAATGCATTTTCTGTTGTCATATGTATGGTCAAACTGTTCAAAAAGTTGCCAAACACAGAACTGAGCTCCTGATGGAAAACCAATTCAATCTCTTTACATTTTATTGAAAAATAATAAATAACTCTTCAAGCCAGTGGGTCAATCGTGTAGATTTCTGTATCGTTTTCTTACAGGATAAAGCGGTCGGGAAGGCTACCTTATTTTTATTTTTTATCCAGACCAATTGGTTATGGACAGGGGGTGCTGAGAGCTGTCAGACTAACGGGACTCTCCCCACTTACTCCTCCCACCCTGCCAGGTTTGGTCCCTGCTGCCTCCCACCACTTTGCCCATAGGCCCATCTGAGGTGTCTGCCCGCACACGAGCTGCTCAGAGCCCTCTCCCTGCCATGTTCCCTGGTATCCTTGGAGGTACAAGCAGCTTTCCCAAGGCTGGTTTTCACATGAGAGGGGGCACACGAAGGGCAGTGGCAGGGAAGGTCTCCGAAATGAAATTCCCAGGAACAGGATTTGCACATTTTATGACTGGTCGGATAGAAATGCAATGGAGCTGAATTATTACTCCTTAATCCTGCTTTCTCACTTTCCTCCCAGCAGCCTCCTCCCCTCAATCTTAGGTAATACAGAAGCTTATAAACAAATCCCACTGCATGAAAAATAGCAAAGAGGGGGGAAAAAAGGACCTGGGTTAGGGCTGTGATGGATAGACAGGTGGAAGGCAGGCACCAGAAAGGACTATGAATGGTAAAAGCCTTTGATGGAAACACTAAAGAGCTATTGAAAATCCAGGGGGTGGGGGGAGGGAGGAGAAAGAATAGCAGGAGGAGGGAAAGCGAGGGAGCCGTGCCCCCCTCCCCTCCGCCCTCTTTCTCAGGATGTTGAAAGTATTTGTCCTTCGTTACAAAATGATTGAACCGCCGCCAGGCCAGGCCACCCTTCCAGCCATTGCACTGGGAAGCTGGCACTTCTGAAAGCCTTGTTGCCTCTCAAATTTTATAGCTTTCCCCTTTGTGGGATTATTTGTTTTGTTTTGTGCTCCTGGCAGGATTGTTTTCAGTTCTGCTGCATATCAAAGAAACTATATTTTGCTGCTCTGACCAATACAGAACCCAGGTAATGAAAGAAAGAATTAAAAAATTGAGGCCCATTTTTATCAGAATACCCAGCCGTCTGCCTTTAATTGAGTCAAAATTTTGTGCATTTGGTATTCATGATATCGCATTAATATTCCTTTGGTTCATCATCTCTACCTCTTTTTGAAAGAGGAATTTTGTCCTGTAAATAAAGCTTCAACCTTACTGAAGTCACGGTGTGTACCAAAGCAGTGCCTGTTCTTCATAGCTGTGAGCAGTGAGAATGATATTGCTATGTCATCATTGAAGTGTTGGTTTGGTTTTTTTTGCAATAGACATTCGCAGGAGAAAAGGCAACGTTTCCCCTTTTTGGAACGGTCTCGGAGCTTCTGGGATCTCCTACATTTGTCTACAGATGGAGAGAACTACAGAAGAGATTGTTGCTGCTGCTAGAGGCTGTATTTATATCGTGTACTTTTATGCATATGTATTTATGTGATCTTGGGAAGGACTAAAGCCACGTGCATGCTCTGAGAATGAGGTCTGGCTGTCTGGATGGCCATCCTCCACCCACGGCCTTGTTAAGCAGGAGGTGACCCAGGGCCACGATGTGTGAGTGATGCCACCCATATGCCACTGCTGTCAGGGTAAGCTGGGTGTCCTTGTCCTGGAGGGGTGAGAGGGGCCTCAGCTCACTGTGCTTAGCAGTGTGGGGTGGGCGCATCAGCTGCATCACCCCAAGGGCACTGCTCTGTGTAAACAGCACTGGCAATCAGCTGTTCTTTGCCTCCAAGATTAGATCCTGGGATTAGAACTCCGACGAGCTGACCACGCTGGATCATCAAAACAGGCCCAGGGAAGGCAATACGCAACACATACAGCTGATTTTTTCACTGCGGCGGAAAAAAAATCTCTGATAAAATAACTTTGCAATAGCACTTCCCACCTGCACGTCTTCAGTACGTGCACTGCAGTTTGCAGTGCCCCCAAGGGAGGTTCCCCTGCTTACCCCACCTCCAAGCGAAGAGAAAAGGTAAGTGATTTGCTCGAGGTTAGACGGGGAGTCTCTGGGGATGCTGCTTTGGTCTCCTGCCTTCAAAGGAATTCATCCCAGTGACCAAAGCAAACGGCCCCTGCTGTTCCAAGGCCGGGCCGTGGCATGTCATTAGCACTTTGTATCTGAGATGCTGTGTTCGGGAAGGTAATCTCTGCCCTTGCAAACTCACTCTTAGTTCTTGAGCGTGGGTGAACGCTTGTCACCATGCCAGGATGACACAAAGTCTAGAAATTATGATGGCAATTAAGGTCATGCCATAACGGGGGAAAAATGCTGCCTCAGAAGTGTCCCCGTTTAGTGTCACTGCTAATGATTATTTAAGCTGCAGGACATGACAGATGCAAAAGTCAGGTTGTAGCTGTTATGACTCATGCCTTGAAATAACATTTTCCTTCTTACATTGTGAAAATTACGGAGCTATGGGAAGTGAGGGAAAATGGGATTTCCTTGGAGGTTACAGATTTTCCTTTAATCAGCTTTCATAATGTTAATTAAATGTTTGGAACAATGGCTCGGTCCTGGGATCCGCCCGCTCTTGTGTAACCATCTCACAATACCGTTTTCACTTTCATGTTTATTTGCCAGCATGATTCAAAGCATGAGCTGAGCAAGGCTCCTGCTTGAGGAGCTCCTTGGCTTTTGGGAACCTCCACTCCCTCTGTTACATTTCCTACAGAGGCATAAACCCTCCCCTCCTGAGAAAGGGCAGCCAAGAGGGCTCACAGAACTTTCTGTACCCTCATTATCCCGTTAGTACACGGGGATAATAAAAACCCTTGATGGGATGCTGATAGAGATACTTAAGAGGGCTGCTCTGAAAGTAATGCCTCCTGTGTTATTTATGTTGGCCAGAGGTGGATGTTGGTGGGATAGCAGTAGGCACTGAACCTTCCCACCAGTATACCTTCACATTTTGTTGCTGTGTGACAGATGACAGCATCAGGAAGTGTTTGTGAAGGTGTGTATAAAGCAAAGTAGTGTCACTGAATTGCTCCATGTGGAACTGATATTCATCAATGCTTGATGATCGTTTCTGGAGACCAAATGGGTGTGAGCACAGTGAGGGGTGGGTGGTGCATTTCAGCAGTGGTGACGGTGATGTAAAAGGCAAGCCCTGTTCTGCATGGCCCATGCCCTGCTGTCACACCACCAAACCATGAGCGTCTCAATCAGCTCATCTGCACAAATTGGCTAATGGTGGTGACAGTGCTGAAAAACAGTGCTTTGTAACTGAGAATGTGCTCTATCAAATAGTGTTATTGTGCTCTTTGTTGTCGTTACCGTGGAAATAAATAGGAGGCGTTTCTTTGGGAGTGACCTATGTATATACCCAGCCACGTGGAGAAATAGGTGTGTCTATGGAGGTCAATACGTGGATAGATGCATTCCGGATGATGCAGTGTTCTGGGACTATATTACAACTACATTACAGTGTCACTTGTTCCCTGAAGTGCACACTCTCTGCAGTGCTTTTTGTGCCTGCAGGAGCCATCCCTTCTGGTCCTGTGCCACCGCCTCACCCCATGGGACAGGAGATGTGCTGGGCAGATTGCCACAGCCCAGGAGGTCCTGGTGCTGAGCTGGATTGTCTGTCGTGGTGCTCTGAGCTGTGCCCGTGTGTGTCCTGAAGCTGCTGCTGCAGCAGCGTGCTCACATCAACACAGGTGTGCGTGTGAGCAGCCTGGCTGCCTTTGTTCCTCAGGTTAGGAAAGGCTTTTTTCAAAAATACCGTTTTGAAGCTTATGAATTTCAAGCAGTATCAGAAAAAAAAAAAAAAAGAGGTAGAACCTACTCTATTTTAGTTCAAATCTAGCCCAATAGGTGTGAAATGCCGTTTCTGCTGAAGTAACATTAAGCAGCCATGGAAGAGCTGCCTTGTTAAGCTGCAAAGATGGAAACAAGAAGTGGTGAGCACAGGGCAGCTCCACTCCCTGCAGTGGGGATGCAGCTCTGGGTGCAGGAGGGCACCTGGCCTGGGCTGGCTCCTGCTCTCTTCCCTGCACGAGCCATTTAAATACAGCCATGGCAGCTTTCAGTGGCAGTTTCCCTGATGTTCGCAGTGCTTTTGTCTGCTGGGAGAAAGTGCTCTGCAAACAGGAATGCTGGATGTTTTTTATGTTACTTATTTCTGATTCATTGGTTCTAAATTAGTGGCTTGGAGGCACATACCTTTACTACAAGTAGGGGAGGAGCTGCCTCTCTTCTCCCTACCTTTGGAAACTTTGACCTGCTAAGATCACACGCTGTAGGAAGTCTCTGAGGTGAGGTCCCAGGTGCTGCCAGCAGCACGGGGCTGGAGCGGCCGATCAGGTGTGGTTGGAGGGTGTTTCGAGGGAGTTTGGAACATCTGGCTCCATTTCCAGCAACCTAATACACCACCGGCGAGATAGATTTCAAGTCTGATTTTGACTGCATGGAGGCTTCTTCCTTAATATGGGAATTGGCTGTGTATTTAGTTTATAAAATACATGTTTATTTTCTGCTTGGCAGTGCGGGACACAAGAGATCGAAACTTCCCCTCCACACCCCTTTGATTAGCAGAGGAGTGGCAGGAGGAATTTTTCCTCTCTTGGTCATTCTGGGCAACCTTTGAGCCCACTTTTCCCACCCTGTTCCCATGCAAGCAAGCCCCGTGCCGGCTGGGAGCCGTCAGCTGCCCAACCCCTGTGCTAAATCCATGGCGAGGCGTGTAACGTGCCTGGCACCATCCGTATCCCACACAGTTCCCATCCTAGCAGGAATAGCACTTTTTTTTTTTTTTTTTTTTTTTACATTGAAATATGAAAGCTTATTTCAGATAGCTGATGGAGCCATCAGAGTTACCAGGCTGGATCTTTCCATGTTGTTGGCTGTGAAGCACAAAGCCATTTCTCTCCCCCAGGTCCTTCCTTGCAGATGGCAAAGCACACCGTTAACTTACACACCGAAGAGATGCACAGTGCTGTCTGCACATTTTCAGCAGAAACAAATGAAAGTTTTGCCGTCAGCCCGGTTTGGCATCACCTCCCAGTTCTCTTTTGGTTTCTATTCCCGTGAATCATTTCTCCATTCCACTTCTCCTTTGTTTGTTCTGTAATTGCTGGCTGAACCTGGAGGCACAGCTTCCCTGTGGGAGCATCACTGCCGTCAATCAGAGCGGAGAGGTGGTACAGCTGGTACAGTCCTTCCTCCTGCTTGGAGTGAATGAATCATCCCCTGAATATGCAGTATCATTCAGGACAGGAGCCAGGATCCTCAACAGACACACGAATTCCAGCATCTCTGGAAGCATTATTTCCACATTTTGGGCAGACTGAGATGCAGTAAATAAGCAAGCTGTGGCATTTGCAATCTCTGTAGTTTTATTTAAAGTGACTGTCTGCTCTAAATGCCTGCACGGGTATTTAAAGCACAAGGAGTAAAGCATGTATCCTTGATCTGATACTGCCCAAGGCAGCTTCACAGTATGGCCCATTTAATGCCATTGAGCAGTCCATTGAACAATTAAGAACCCACCAGAAACAGTAACTGCCTGCTTTCCTCCTGAAGATTCACTCAAACCCATGCATCCCAATCTCTGCTGTTGGCCACTGTGTTCACTCCTACTTTTGCTGTTTTTCCATTATTTCAGCTCCTGATTAAGACACCAAACTGCAGGTGTTCACACATGTGCTGAACACAAAGCACTTTGCCTGGAAGCACAGAGCTGAACAGGTGGCCTTGCATTGCCCTGAGCTCTGGCTGTACAGCTCAAGGCCTGGGGATGGAATAGCAGACACGTGGAGTAAATGGAGAACGTGTCTCAGTTAGGCTGTGGGTGAGTATAGAAGTGCTATAGTGAGGATAGAAGCACTCATACCTCAGTTTCCCAATGGAAGGTTAGCTGGTGCCCTGCCATCCCAACCAGCCCGCCCTTCTTTGCCTGCAGTTCCCAGCTTGTCTTTGTGAAGAAAAGCCCATTGCATCCTCTCAAGGTGACTTCCTTTGACAAAGTTCTGCCTTTAAATACAACACAATTAGATAGTCCATGATACAGCTTGTTATAACGTCACCCAGTTTTCCTAATGTCCTGGGCTGTGCTGATGGATTCAGTAAAGCTGCCCATGGTTAAGTGTATGCATGCATCTCACTTCAGTGTGCAGGGAAAGGGAGAGAAACACTGATCCAGTAGAGCAGAGGAAGACCAGTCAGGAGGGCTATGATATTGCTTTCAGTACTCTAATTAATACCAATAGGTAAGATGTTTCTCTGCTTTGTTTACGTGACAAGGTTACAGCTCCGTGTTAACCTTCATCAGTCCTTCTGATGATAACAGTGAAAGTAAAATACCATTAAAATTATCTTCCTATATGTTTAAACCACTCTGGCACTTCTCCAGGCAGTGTCTGTGCCCCTGTTTATGCTGCAGACCTTTGTGACCCTAGAATACTTTTATTTACGAAAGCATAAGCATCATTTCCATGGCAACATGCTTTTCAGGCTGCAGATAGAGGATTGCAATTTCCTAAGCAGCAGAAAAAGCAATGCTGATTTTTTTTTTCCTAATCAGCTAGTAGCAACTTTCATGTGCAAAATCCATCAGCCACGATAAATCATTTAAAAGCTATGTTATAATCAACGCAATTTTAAATCTCAGCATGGTTAGCCTAAAAATAAAGACAGTTAGATCCAGTTGTTTAATGGAAATGAAGATAATGCAATGACATCCTCACTGCTGCTCCAGCAAATTGGCTTCAACTTGCTCTGAGATGCAGCCTGATGAGGAGCAGTTTGCTTTGCTAGAACGAAACATTATTTACAGAAGAACTACTGCATGATTATTATCCTCTATGGTTTTGGACAATGCTTTTCCATATTGGAGGAGATAATCAAGCAGGTTTGAAAGAAGTCCGAGCTATAGACAAAGGAATGTTATTAACAGATATGTTGGTTAGTGGCTTGTGTGAAATTGCACTTGGTGCCTTCTGCCTTCAGAGAGCATTGGGTTGGAGCTGAGCCCCTAGAGTGGGAGGTCATGCCAGCAGAACCCTTCCTGCAGTTGATGGCGTTGAGGGCAGCTATACAGAACTGGGTCTATAAGGAAATGTTGCTTGGCAGTACCACAGCACTGCTTCCTCAGTCACCCCACAAACAGGAAAGCTGGAGTGCTAAAAGAAGAACCATGTGTCTGAAGTTGCCCTGGTTGGCAGTTGGAGATGTCCTGGCGTCCCACCAGGAGCCATGGCCCTCTGATTGGGGTGTTTCAAGACTGGAGCCATCCCCTGCCCACATCGCTGGGACTGCTGCAAATTATTTGGGCTGATGGGTAAGGTAATATTAGGCTAAATTCTGTAATCATAGAGGCACGTTCCTACTTGATAAAAGGGAAAAGTGCTCACCCTCATTTGGCTGGCAATGGAAAGGAGGAAGGCTTTTCAGTGTGCTCTTATGGTTTCAGGCTTGAACTTGGAACTGTTTGTTTTTTGCTAAGCCACCCCTTCCGCCCTAGTTAATAGTCAACTTTGAAACCCAGCTTTATGTCCCATGTGTTTGATTTACATCTCAAACGCAGGTCCAGCAGGGCAGACTGTCTAAATCACTTGTCAGCACAAGGGAAGGAGGTGACACGGTGGGAGGAAAAAGTGAGACACGGTATAGCCCAGTATAAACTCTCCAGCAGCTGGGCAGTGCTGTTACTGGGACAGTCCCCAGCAAGCAATGACCGCTCACCTTGCTCGGAGGTTGAGGTCTAACCCAGGCAACGCACAGGGACTAGCTTGTCTCCTTTGATTTATGCTTGATTCCTCCAGCACTGCAACCCTGCATCCTGTTTTCCTTGTCTGCTGCAGCTGTACATTAGGGTGATGGCTTGGAAAGACCTAGTGAGTGAAGTTTCTTTTGAAACCAAAAATAGCCTTTCACGATCTTATTTTTTTTTTTGGTCAGCATCTTGCAATCTGAAATTTATCACCTTTCTGAAGCTGGAGTGACATACAGGAAACCTATCCAACGGCGAGCCGGAGGGCACAGGGCAGAGCAAGTTCACCGGCCACTTTTGAAAACTGTCTGGCTGGAAATATCATTTTCAAGTGCTCTTTGATGAGGTAACATCAAGGAGCAAAGCGCTGCACACACCACGCAGGCCAGCGCCAAATGGTTTGCACGGCCAATCAATGGAGCATTGAGGGAAGGGGAAACATTTGCAGAATCAGTCAAAAATGAATTAGATGTGTTTTAAAGCAATTACGTTCCAGACTGTTGACTCGGAATGACACAAATATGATCAGCTGGTACTTAGAGCCCTTCACAGCATGGTCTGATGGACGTGGTGATGCCTAATGCTACCCTTGTTGATGTTACTCGGAGTCACACGTGTGCATGTTTTGACAACTCGGACATGGTGTGCTCGTACAACAGGATGACCTGCTCCTTTCATCTTTTAAATTGAGCACTGGATCCTCGGGCTGCAGAGGGAGCAACCATAGAGATGGCAGGGGTCAGAGCCAACGCAGAGCCTCAAGTCCAACACTGTCAGGGTCGGTGTCAGCCTCGTTCCTCTCCAGTAAGCTCACACCCACCTCAGCTTCTCTAGATTTTACTGGAAATAACGATGTCTGCTTCTTGTGAGCCTGGTAAGAACTACCTGCCAGGTTCAGCCAATGTAAAACCCCATAAATTAATTCACCAGCTTTATTCCCGGAGAACTGCTTAATGCTCAGCTTCTCCATTGCTGCGCTTTCAGTTTATTTTAACGATGGTGCCTCGCTCTCAGTTTCACCACACACGTCCTCTATTTTGCTAAAAATGTACTGATGAACATGAGCTGTATTACCAGAAATCACATTCCAGTTCCTGTTCCTTGGCTCATTTCTCCCTCATTTCCCATTACCTTCCTATTTTAAGACTGCATGCATGACATACCTGTCAGCTAGATCCACTCAAATATTTATCCAGTAATTTAATCAGTGAATTTCATGGTAGATTGCTGACTACATTGATGATTTTCTCCTCGTTCACATAGCAGCACGTCAGGGAGCTGGAATACTGTGGGCTCATGCAGGAGATGTATGAACTCAGTGAAATTTATAAATTGTGAGGAATTTCTCCCTTGACACCCGTGAGGTGCCTCAGCCAGCAGCTGCACTAAGGCAGCACTGGAAAGCACCTGAGATGGATCATACTTGGGCATCAGTGTGACCCTGTTTTGGTTTCAGATGTGGGCCAGCCTCTGGCACACAGCACAGAAGAGGGGAGAGTCCACTAAAAAAGACCCAAAGCCACCCAAAGCTAGCTCCTTTCTTGAACCAGTCCCAGTTGTCAGACACTAGAGCAGTGTCGTATGCTATACCAGACATCCAGGCTGCGGTTCTGAACCTCTTCATGATCCCAGGCTGGAGCACACCTCGTCTAGGCTGAATTCCCAGCAGGAATGAGCTTCCCAGAACACAAAGGCGGAACACCTCAAACCATCCAGCAGCGTGCCCCAGGGCTGGGTGCCCCAGGCTCTGTCGGTTTGGCCCATCAGCCCTTTCTTCACCTCAAATCGGGCCCTGGAGCAAAGGGAGGAGGAGGTGGCACCCTTTTATGATGCCAGAAACAGCTCAGCACTATGTTGCCCCGAGGCAAGGCATGCTGCACACTCAATGATTTCAAAAGAAGCTTAAAAAAATAAAAAAGGAAGAAGGAATGAGAAACTAAGTCAACACACCCTGTAGGTAGGTTCTGGCTTCTCTGGGGAGGATTAGAATATAAACGTCTAATTCTGTATCTGTTTAATGTGTTATAGACAGCTTGTCCTTTTTCTCATTCCCCCTCCTCAGACCTGAAAGCGCTGCTTCTTTACCAGATAACGGGATGGGAGAGATGTGGGGTATGCACAGATATAGATAGTCTATCATCCATTTCCATTAATAGGTATTAAGCACAAGGATACGAACGATGCTCTCACTTGGTTGCATCCTGTGACCGCTCTCCAAGAATCTCGTTACTTAATGTTTGAAACATCCTTTGGAGGTAGATGAATGCCATCGTCCCCCGCTCGTTGTCTGGCTCTGGGAGCAGCAGCACACTCAGGCAGGCGCTCACCACAAGCCCTGGCTTTGGCCACAGTCATCCTGCACTTCCCATGTGTGTGCTTAAAGGCTTTGCTGGACTAGCTGAGCTAGTGTGCTTGATGTCTTGCAGGATAGGCTAGGAAGGCAGAGAGAGATAACGGATTTTATCGTGTTCCCAGGAAAGTTCACTATGGTTTCATTGATTTCTGCAGAAAAGAAGCTGTCCTTAAAGAGCTCGCGCAGCTGGGAAGGAAGCCTGGGAGATCCTGGTGCCTCGTCCTGTCCTTGAATTGCTGTGCCATACTTATGAGAGGAAAAGGGAACATGGAGGTGTGAATACTCTCTCTTACTCCAAAAAAGAAGAAATATTCTTACTTAACTGATGTAGATCTATAGTCATTAAACAATGATATAACTAATCCTGCAGTAGGCCCTGCAGAAAGGCTGCATTAGGTATAAGCACAAGGCTGGAGATTGTGCCTTTTGGAATACTTTGGCAGACTTACCAAAATTGAGATAAATAGATTCTCAGAAGTGTGGATTTTTTCTTTCTGTCATACCCTTACTTAGCTGAAATTCCAGGCATGATTGCATTTTACTTGGGAATATCTCCTGCAGGAGTGGTACGAGCTGTAGTAGGAAATAGCTTCAAACTTTTTGAAATTCATGGCATTTTTAGTATGTCAGTAACCTCAAACAGCTCTTGTTAATTGCCGAAGAAATGCTGCTTTCACCTCTGAGACGGCAATGGCAGATGTCAGCCAAGCCAGGAATATGACAACATTTCTCAGCTGGAACATCTCCTCTGCAGACTTCCGTAGATGCAGCAGACAAGGTAGTTCAGCATGCCCTGATTTTCTCAAAGCTCTCTCAAGAATTATAATAATAATTGCAGTAAGTTAGTCCTCAGGGATAGCTCCATTTTCCATGCATGTAACCTTTACTGCTCTGGGATGCAGGCTATTTGTTTTGGCAGCATGAAGCAACCCATAACTTTACCACGATAACCATTTTTAGTTTGGCCTGCAGTTGTTTGTTGTTTTTTTTTTTTTTTTTTTTCAATTTTTTTTTCTTTTTCTTTTTCAAATCCATTGGTTCTGAGAAGTCAAATTCTTGATTGTATCTTGCACCCCCCCACCCCTCTTTGCTCATAAGGGAGACCTCAGAGCAACCCTTCTCCTTCCTGTCTCTCTGGCTTTTTCTGGCCTTGCTCACTAAGAGCTCCATGTTTCTGTTTCACCATTTCTGTGTTAAATATATTTGTCCTTGAAACTTCTGGATGCTGAGGTAGGGAGGTTCCATGTTTATCACCTTGCAGGAACATCTGAATTACATTTGTCAAATTGACGGGTTCTAAGAGCAGGAAAAATAACACAGAAGTCATTTTGTTGCCTGCCAGCTCTGAACATTACGTATAGAGTTTGGGTTGGTGGCTCTTGCATTGTTGCTGGAAGAGAGGTTCTGTTCCTTGGACATAACAGAGCTGATGAAAATAGATGTGTGCAGCTCCTGCTGACATCCTGCTCTATTGCTTTCATAAGAGAAAACATCAAAAACATCTCTGCAAGAAAAAAATATTTGGTCTGTTGGCAATGGTTTGCCATCCAGCAGGTTCATGAAGGCTGTTTTTATGGGCAATTCTTTTTTCAGATCTTCTGTTTTCTGTATTTGAAAAGAGGAAAAAGAGCCATTTTGCTGAGGGCAGCACATTAGGTGCAAAGCACATGCAAGGTGGAGATGGCAATCAGGATCTGAGCACCTGGTGAGGACCCTGCACTGATTTGATCTCCAGGTCATCCTGGAGGCAGCTGTGAGGCACTAATTAAATTACAGCAAAATGTGGGGCTGCATTTCATTGCACCATGATCAGGTTCAGGCCAAAACCTGTGCAAGGCTGAAGTGCACCAAGCCTGTGTTTGCTCTCTACTTTTGGAGCGTATTCCACATTGCTTTTGCATGGCATGCTCTTAGCAACTGCACCACTACAATTAGAGCTGAGCAAAGCAGGAGATTCAGGGAGGGATTACGTTAAAGAATTTGCTTTAGAAGTGCAGGAGAAGTGGCAGAGGTTTGTGAGACACTGGAAAAACATCTCCAGCAAAACACATGTATCAGCCTGCTGACAATGCCTGCAGAAAGCCCTGCTATCTGCCTGGCTTGTAGGGTGGATTCAGCCACTTGTGCTCCTAAACATCCATCTGTGGTAAGTAGTGAGGGACATTTTTGGGCTTTGAAGCTATGCCTCTCTGCGGGATGGTTGCCCAGTTTTGCTGCCAATGAAGACTACACAACAACCAATGCTGCTTTCTAGCAAGACCAAATGTGTAGATATAAAGATACTCTTCAGTAACACCAATGGCTTTGTTTCCATAATTAGGAACGGATGAGCTCCGCTGCTAATATATTAATATTAATTGCTTCAATATATTTAACATGTTAATATTTTTCAGTACATATATTAACGAGTCATTGTCATTGCTAACATCAGTGCTTTCTCTTCTCTGTTGGGTCCCATTGGTATTAACCCCTTTGTCTATGGATAAGTGAGGCTCAGAAGTGTCCAAGTATTCTCCCCACACCCTTGTGGAGCACATCATCCCAATTCCCAGGCAGTCACATGTGGGGAACTTGGTTTTTCTACTTACAGGCCTTACGTGGTCAAGATGTCTGTTGCTTCTGGGACTTGCAGAATCAGAATTTTATTTATTTTTAATATATATATATTTAATTACTATTGTTTTCAACATCTCAGGCTGAGGAAGTGTTGGACTGATCTCTCCAAGCCGTTGCTGGAAACTGTCCTGGCTCGTGGGAGAGTGGGAGCATTGCTGGTGGGTACAGACACACCACATCCCAGGCTGCTCTATGTGCAGGGGGGGAGTGAGAGAGCAGAAATCAGCCCAGGAAGAGAGAGTGAAAATTCACCTTTGGGCATAGAGATGCAGCATCCAACACTGTTGGCAGCTGATTTCTGCTTTGGGGCTGCCCTTGTGTCCTCCAGTCCCTGCTTCAGTGCCTGCCCTCCTGCTCCAGCTGCTGCTTTTCTCCTAAGGAAAAGTGTATTTTGCCCCTAATATCTAGAAATGACCCCTGTTTTCTTTAATTCTGTCATTCCCCATCCCTGTGGCTACTCCTAATTTAACACTGTGAGGAATTCACCTTCCTGGTGATGTCTAGGAACTGCCTCTGTTAAAGCCTGCTCTGCCAACCCACTGCCATAACCTAAGCTCACAGATATGTTTCCCCACTCACAGGTGTCATTCCTCTGGATCTTTTCAGTTATACTGCTAAACTGTCGCCCATTTATTCTCTTATCTAGAAATCCTCCCTTCCCCTTCAGCCCAGTCTACCTTTCATCCCAACCATCTGGAAAACTGCTGCTAGGCAATGCTATCTTGGTCTAATTTGTAAGAAATAATTGATTTATTGTTGCTGCATACCTTTCCTGATTTTCCTGGACATGGTAGAAATAACAGGCTGTTCTAGTCTTTAAGAACTTAATATAAATTGCATCCACATACTGTGTATCTTGTTGATAAGGCGACCTGAGCTCAAAGGAAGCCACGTCATATCTTAACTCTCTGGAGTTTTGGGGGTTTATTTTAATAATAGCCTGACTTTAGCATATGCAATCCATGGTATTTGAAAAGCTTAAAACAACAGCCACAGGAGGATCCTGCTGTACGTTTTGCAACCCATTCTCAAGTCAGCAGAGTGCTGATCCTGCATGGAATTCATTCCACATTTTATTCATTATCTGAACAAGTTATCAAGACAGCTCTCTGCCTGGCTTGAGGTACCAGCATAGTGCAGACAGATTTTTTTTTCCCACAGAAATCTCTGTGCTGTCAGCATAGCTCTATTTAAGGGGTTCTGCCCATGCAGTCGAGTCCCTCAGTGCAGAAGAAAGAGTTTGCAGTCTCTGAAACTACACTCCTCTCTGCCGTGGAATGGGAAAAAGTAGCATCTTGCCATCATTCCTTTTGCATATTCTGGTTCTGAGGGAAGGGAAAGCTGATAAGACAATGAGAATTTAGAAACAATATTCTAAGAGGTAGAGCAAGGCAAAAAATATTTATCAGAAGCCAAAATCTGCATGTAATCTTTAACCACCGCTGAGGGCTGCCTTTAAATCCACGTCATGCCCTACTTACCTTTGCTTTGGTCTTAGTACCAGTTTGGAAATAATCTGTGCTCGTCCATATATCATTGCTTTTGCTGAATGAAGAGTTAGGACAAAAAACTGCTACTCATGGAGGTTTTTCTCCAAGTTAAATGCCAATAAAAGATAATAACTAGCATTTTAGATGGATAATGTGGGGCAGTTTTACCTCCCCAAGTTTTCTGTGATGTGCTTCTGCAGGATGCCTGAAAGAGCTCTTTGCCACCTACGTTAATGTAAAGGTCATCTGTCCTGAAGTGATCACAATGAAATTAATCTTTTTCCCAGTTTTTAAATTAGGTCCAATGCGTGAATGTGGTGGAGAAATGCCATTACACAGACCAGGAATCTGGGGTAAGGGCTGGGGTAACGGTGTGACCTTCACTTCACGTGTGAAATAGAATCTTCTTGGGAGTGGAAGAGGGACCGTGTGCGAGGCCTGGGGCTGAGGTACAGAACTGCTCCACACAGCGTATGATATAAACACTGTGAAGGAAGAACAGTCATTTTGGTGTGGTTTGGCAGGCTCTGGTGTCGGAACGGTGACAGTGATGACAAATAAAATGGACTGAAATAACCTGGCAGCAAAATCCATTTGCGGATGAGCAAGCGAGGGGTTGGGACCACTCTGCCTGACATGGACAGCAGTGCTGGTGGGATAGAGCACATCTGGCCCAGGATCCTGGCACAGCCATAGGGTCGGTGTGTTGGGATTGAGCGTGCAGTGCAGGCACAGCAGGGAGAAGGCCAGGAACTCACGTGAGACTTCTTCCAGCTCTGAGAGTCCAAAAAGCTGTTTCTGACATGTTATTGTTAGAATTGTGACTGAGTTAGGAGGTGTGGAGGACCTGAAATGCAGATATTTGAAGATTTGTTTCTAGCTCAAAGCTTTTGGAGCAGTGTTTGTTACCTCTCATTACACCCCATGTGGTGTGTGAGTAAATGCCTTTTCTTGAAGTCAGTAACCACATGAATTTTAATGGCCCGGCTCAAGATCTGCCTCTCTACGAGGCGTATGAATAAAGCTGGCTGCTCTTTGACACAGTTTAATTCTTAATTCTTTGGTTAAACTGGAAAAAATCCACATTCTCCTTGCCCACTATGTCCTCCTCCTCCCCCCTCAGTACAAAAAAATACCAAATGTACAGGTTATAAATAACACAAGTTATCTAACGTTTTTCCATATAAGGAAAGAGCAGAACTGGAAATGCCATTTTCTTTTTTGCTTTTCATATTCAAATTAAATGGACACTGCGGCAAATTGAATATTCCCAGAAAAAATGTTTTTTTTTCTTGTCACATTGGCTGTGTAGGTCTGCTGTTCTTGTGTCTTGCTTTGAACTTTGCTGGCACATGTACTGATGCTTCAACAACCAAGAAGCCGAAGTTTGACCCTGCATTGCATATTGGTCTTTGGAATTTGAAAGCAAAGAAAACAAAGCTTCTCTGCTCTTGTGTTAAGCCCCACGTAAGGGAAGGGAGCATATAGGAGGGGGGTGGTCCAGTAATGCATATGGGACAAGTGTCTACCTGCTGAAGACTGCCATGAGCTCAGTAACAGCATCTTCAACACCATGGCTGCTGCTGGCCACAGAGCAGATATGTTGGGCATTGCACAGGCATTTCTCTCTTCTCACATAGCTCAAGCTTGGATAAAGGACCAATGCTAATCTAGGGCTAAAATTGGAGTTTGAAGTAATGGCTTCATTTGTACCATTTTTTTCCTTTGATAATGCATGTCCTTCCAGACCCCTTTTCCCCATGAACAGGAGCTGATTCAGCTTTGGCAAGCAGTCCCCATCCTGCTGCGCTTCTCTTCTGATGCCTGAAGTCGCCTCCAGTTAATTCATATGGAATTAAGGAATGGAATTAAGATATGAAGCTGTTCTGAGCCTCTCTGTCTTATACATGGTGATAAATATCAGTTGCTGAAAAGCAGTTTTGTATCCCCTGGTAACACCAGGCTTAAGAACCATTCCGTGAATAAAGAGTCTGGCTACGTGGTTATTGACAGTCCAGCAGTCACTTTTCCTTATCTCCTACCCTGTTTGCTCATAACCAGGTTTGAAAACATTTGTGTAAACAGCTGAAAAGAATGGAGACATTCACTGATTTTTGGAAGTGAAGTGAGTGAAAGCAATGAACTGCAGTACTTGTTCTTTATGCATGTACAGCAGCATAAGGAAACTGTGGGAAGCTAATTTGCAAGCCTGTTTACTGAATACCTGGAACAACTCCCATTTCCCATTTAAATTAGCTATGGGAAGCTGAGTGTCTAATTTGCTTCTCCAGTACCTGCTTTTTCCACTCGTTTATGCCCTTACCTCGTGCATTTTAGTAGTCTGCCTCTCCTGGCATTTCAGACGTGTTTATTGCTGCATCTATAGTCTGTAGTAGCATCTCCAGGGAAAAATAAACACAAATTGCTAGCACACCGACCTGGCTGGCTTTGTACCTGCTTTGCACTACGTGGGCACAAAGAGCCATTTGGAGTTCAGGAGAACAGCAGGTCAGGTTTGTAATATCCAGCACATCCCCAGGCCAAAACCAGTACGCAGCTCTTGCAGAACAGAGCCTTTGAGGAAGAGATTCCTTGCTGCAGTTTATGCTAAACCTGTTCTGCACCTGGAGATGTCTGTACAACCTATATTAAAGCAAACAATGCATAAGTGGTGTAATAACAGTATTTAGAGTAATCCTTTCCACGCTCAACAACACCTCAAAGCTTTCCAACCTCATCTGCTCATGGCCAATCTGAACTGTGAACAGGGCCCCAGTGCCACCGGCTTTGGCCTCTGCTTGGGAGAGGAGGGGACAAGGCTTTGGGTGTGAGAATTGCTCATGGAAAATGTCCTGGGTTCAGTCCCTGTGCTCTGGTTTCCAGAGCCTGTGTGAGCTTGAAAGCTCAGCTGCACGTCTCTAACCAATTATGGGCTGTGTTAACACCACTGCTTGCTTTTGCAGAGGTAGATTTCTCAATGGAAAATTGAGGGAAGTGTTAATAATAAATAATGACTGTTTTGGAAGAAATGGGCCAAGTTTTCTTCTTGCCTACAGGCAGACCCACACAATGCTTCTTCATCAAGCGTAGTCTGTCTTAACCACAAGTCAGCTTGGAATATGCTGGTAACCATTCAGGTAGAAGGTAAATGCCTCTCAATTAGCAGCTGATGGCTACATGGGATTAAGATAAATAACAGCACTAAGTTACATTACATTACAAAACAGCATTTTGAATTTCTGCTTCAACCACTTCTGGTAGGATACCTTACCAGGCAGCCTGCCCCTCACATTGGAGGCTTTTCTAGAGAACAGTAAATGCCACCCTCGCACATTTTTTGCATTTGTTTGTTTGCTACTGACGGGAGAAGAAAATTCCCTTATTCTTTTCTCTCTGCTCCCTCCAGAGAGGTCAGGATTTATCCCTGAATGATTACATGATCTGTTTCATGCTAATTAAATAGAAAGTGAGTAAGAATTTTCGTTTATGGCATCCTTAAGCCCAGAGGTCTTATTTTACATTTCAGTACAAGGCTGAAGGAAATTGAAAACATTATTCCTTAGAGAACCGAGATATAAAAACACTGGGAAATATTCATGTAAGCAGTGCACACAGAAATATCTTTCATTTATGTTCCCATTTCTTAAAACAAAACGGTACTTTTTAAAGGAAATGATGAAAATTGAACACTTTCCTCACCATAGGGATGTCATGGTATCAGCCTTACAGCCAGAATGGCTTTCTCCTCCCTGCACATCTTTTGCAATACACCGGAGTCAAAATTTGTCTCAGTGGATGAGCAGGCTTCTTGAAGCTGCTGTAATTTGCTCAGTATTATTCTTTAAAACAAACATTTGAAATAGGAGTGATGAGAGAACTGTCATTCATACCAACATTTGATCTGCTGGTTTGACTTTTATGAATGTACCATTATGTCCTCCTCAAATACCACAGATAGTGAATGAAATGCCTAAGAAGCAGTCAAGAAATATATTTTTAAATCAGTGATGAATGCTAAGTAGTTCAGTGGGGTTCTAATACAAAAAATGCACACAGACACGTGTCTGCACTTACCCAAAATCAAAATCCAACTAACAAACTGCAACCTGCAACTGCTATATCAGCTTCCTCAAAAAATTTAGGCTTCCTTTTGCAGGTCTTATGATCTCTCTGTTCTCCAGTGAGTGAAAACATGTTCGTTGCCATGATCGTCCCATGAAGCCACAGAACTTACTTAAGAGGAGGAAGATCAGAGCATAGGTGCTAAACACTTCTGGAGCTGAATCACCCAACTCTTGTGCTAGCTCCTAGAACTGTCATTCAATAACAAAAATTCAATAACAGTCCCTTTGACTCTGCAAAGGGAGAAAAATGTCAAAGCAAGACTCATAGTAATCAATGAAAGGCGATTTTGGGGCAAATCAAAGTATTGCTGGAGAAGAGGAGTGATAGAAAGAGCTCATCTTTGATTGGCTTTGGATAGAGTAATAAGCAAAATCTCCCCCGTAACTAAGGTCTTAGTTAACATACATGAACCAGAGATTCAGAGAAAGCTGTGTAGTGAAGGCAGCAACAACCCACAGACATTACAAGAAATTGTCAAAGCCATTTGTCTTCGAGCAAGTCATTAGGGAAGATGAGAAAGTTCCTTTCTCCAGTGGGTGTCACAGCAAGCTTTAGCATACCAGTGCAGTCACCCATATTATCACCATGGAGCAAACTGAGGGTGTTCTTAACCATAACACAGAGTTAAATGAAGCCACTTCTGCAAAATTTCACAGAATCTGGAAAACTAGACCGCGTGAATGTCCTTTCTTCAAATGTGGGAAACACTAACTCTGCCATGCTATCCTCCATGGCACCTTCTTGAAGGATTGTGTATGTACCTATCGAAATCCCTTCGATTTCATGGTTTTTCACTGGCTACTGATACCAATGAAGTACTTCAGGAATCTGTCCATGCCCATAGCAGCTGTTTTGCACCTGGTTTTATGGGAAACTGTGAAATGAGATTTTCTCAAGATTTTTTGGGGGTTGAGACTGGGCCGAGACCTGACATGTTTAAAACAGTTATATGAAGCTTTATTACACAAGGAAAATCACACATTTTGGAAGAATTCATCACTAGGAGTCTAATGAATGATCAGGACCTCATAATTCATGTTCTGATTTTTTACTGATTTATAATGACTTATTTACTTATTTATTTTAACCAGAAAGGCTGATTATGGTGACTAATCCCAGAAAAATCTTTCATGTTAAGAGAAAAGCACAGAGGATTTGCTTTTCCACACATAAATAACTCAGAGAATAAACATAATACTGTCAACTACTTTTCAGTTAATCAAAGTACTGCGCTAAGGCTGCTTGAAATTTTTCCATCAAAATGGAAACTGGATTGTTAGTTGGATGTTTTTATTAGTATCTGCTTTAGTTACATTTCCTTTTTTTTTTTCTTTTGTGTGTGTGTGTGTGTGTGTTAGAAAACTGATATTTTTTTGGCTGGAAGTCTTTCCCTCCTCCAGTTCCAAGAGCAGAAAACGTCCAACCATTTTCAACTAAACAGGTTTTTGGTTTTCAGGTTTCCAAGAAACAAGGCAAATATATCTATCTGCTGTATCCCTTGTCTAAACCATTTGATCACTGCATTACTACGGCACTGGGCAGATTTGCAGCTCAGTGGAACAATAATGTGCAGTGCATGCCAGCAGATCTACAGGAGAGTCATGTCTCTGCCCCCACAGTGTGGGGAGAAGAAGGGGGCAGAAAGGAGAAAGGATGGGCATAGGCTGAATTTTCATGTTATTTGATCAGCCCTATCATTCTTTCCTGTGTAAGAGTTCAAGGAGAAGATTGGGGCAAAGTTTGGAAAGGAAGGTATGGGTGAAGTGGGAAGTAAGAATGGTGGCAAAATTGCATAAGAAAATATGTGAAGGTATTAAAACTGATGGAGAGAGGGGAAAGATTATAAAAGGGAAAGAATAAAAAATACACAAATGAAGGGAGTGATGGTCGGTGAGCGGCAGGCCTGAGCAAATATGAAGGAGCAGAATAGGAAGGACCCCACACTGCAAACACGAAGAGCAAAGATGGGATTTCAGTGCTGGGGAGCTGGCAGGAGACCATGGCCGTGCCTCCCCCCATGGCTGCTGCTGTTACCTGTGGGGCCACTTGGCTTCATGTCCCAGGTGGGCTATTCTAGGAGGGGGAGCTGGGAATTGCAAGGCTGAGGCTTTTCGCCCTCCCCAGCCCCTCGTTCTGGCTGGGGGAGTTGCTGGTGCTGGGGCTTTGCTCTGAGGAACGTCAGCAAAGGGGTGGCTGGGAGCTCTTGTTGGGCTCCCTGCGGGTGGTGGGATAAAGTACATGGTGTTATTAACCTGGTAGCTGCAGATAAAGTATTTAGTGCAGTGGGATAAGATACAGCAATGCATTTCATTCTTCTACTGTTAAATTGGTAAGAGGCAGCGCAGCTGAGCGAGCTGGTGCTCCTATTACATTTCGAAAGGTAGCTCGAAGGATTCATCTTCCCCCACAGTGCACACTCCCATATTGTGTGTGAATGAGATGGGGTTACTGGAGCTGCTATCTCCTGTTGGCAAGATGGGTATATTCCAAGAAAGCCATTAAGCAAAATGCCCAAGTCTGATGCTGATGGTATTTCCTCCCCCCAAGCAAACTTTCTTTCTTTTCCCTGGTCGCCTCGTGTATTAGCACACATGAAAACTTCACCAATGTGAATTATACAAATCCACCTGAGAGGCTGTGTGGCAGCAGTGCAGAACAGGGAGGCTCAATTGTAACACAAAGGTACATCGTGGATGAATGAATGTCACAGAAAAACAGAACATCATTAACAGTCCAAAGGCCAGCTAACTGTGCTGACCACGATTTATTCATATTTGCTCCGGTTTCTCTTCTGATTCTGACTAGACATGAATTAGAAAACCTGTGCAGCCATATCATGGACCCCAGTGAGAAAGATGCATGTTGCATTTATGGTCCTTTTCCCATGTAGGACAACAACTGCAACATTTGAGTGATAAACATGCTGTTAGTTCTGGGTGGTGAAAATGAAAATCCAAATCCTTTTCCTTGAGGTAGGGTGCCTTGCTGGGGTCCTTTTATACTAGATGCTTTAGTTACTTGGGTAAGACCACAGGAGAGAACCTGGTTTATATGTGAACACGCTAAACGGGCTGACACAAAATCCTATAAAATTAACCAGCCCAGGTTTCTTCAGCTTTCTGACTTAAAACCTTCCACGTCTGCTGCAAGAAACAAGGGGACCATATGTGAGGCCAGGACCAAAATGAAATCTGAGCTAAGTAACTGAGTGGTTTCACGGTCATCTTCCCCTCAGCTGAGGTGGTCAGGGAAGGATGTCAGTGTCAGTGACACTCTCCAGCTAAACCCCTGCTCTCTTGCCTGGACCAAAGCCAGAGGCAGAAATGGAAAACCAAGCAGCCATCAACACTGCAGCCTTGCCAATAGGCATGGAGCTGTATGCAGACAGGAGACCACGAGACGTGATTGACAAAGAAGAATATGCATTGGCAACAAGTGCCTGATTCACATTTTAAACAAAGCACAGCGGGCAAGTTTCCCAATGAGTTCAACATTTGGTCAGGGGATAGGAGTTCCTATAAACATATTTGTAGTTTTGCTGGTGACTAAGTCGACCTCGTCATCCATCAGCAGGCTAATAGCAGCAAATTCACATGTGAACAACTGCCAGTTTGAGCTGGTTTTGGAACCATTTGCCAAATGCAATGAGAGGGTCCTGCAGAGGGTGCAGGCCAGCAGCTCCTCTGCACCAAGGGCAGGATGGGGCCAAGGCAGGGAAATAGGAGAGGCAGCTGAGACAAAACTTTCAAACACACTTGGATGACTTGGTTGCTCTGGTGATAATTGGTGTGTAGGCTCCTAATTGCTTTAGGTGACTGACGACATTATTTGGAGTCGCACAGGTACTGGGAAGGCTGATTCTCATTGACTTTGAAATCTGAGTCCCAGCATAGAGTTGAGCTGTTCTCAGCTGCTGCCCATCTTTTCAGCAAGGCAGTCCTGATTTCCAGGTCTCTTTTGAAAATAGGTCCTGAGATCTGAGATTAGCATTTCCCAAGATACCTAAATAACTTAGGAGCCTATTTTCTGGTATTAACTTTTTTTTTTTTTTTTTTTTTTTTTTAGCAATAATAATTGCAGCTTGCATGAGAGATTATTGCTAAATTACCAATGTAGGGCCTTCAAAAAGCCGTGCACTATTGTTCCCATTTACACTGAGATTTCCTAGTGGTTTTCCTACAGTTTCTTCTATCTGAGATCTGACACTATCAGACCGTGTTTCTTAGTCTCTGGAGAGCAGGTGACTGCCCTGCTTTTCTTGACTGCATAAAAAACATCTCAAACTCTTCCATCTTGAGGTGTGGGGGCATGGTGAAGAGGCTGAGAAACACTGACCTCTACTTATAGTTCCCTATTTTGTGCCAATCCTAATCATTTTTCTAATATACAGCACTTCTATCTTCTCAGGGATCTGCTTCCTTCAAAATATTTTCTTGGTATTTCTTCTTCTTCGCATTTTTGCACTGACATAATTTAGTTGTAAATAAATTTTTTTGTATGTGTCACATAAAAATGGCATTTTCAAGGTAAGCAATTGCTGCATGACCTGGGACTTCTAAGTTTTTCAGTCTGATTGTCCTTCATTTAAAATCCATGGCTATATTCTCACTGACCCAAAAAATACAAGTTCTGTAAAGAAAAATTCTACTGAGGAAAGATTTATAAGATTATGAAAAGAATGGATTATTGGAAAACTTTTTCCAAAGCTGAAAGACGTAATTAACCAATTTGATTCAGTCTGCATGGCCTGTTTATCTATTAGGTGTTTTGAATGTTTTGATATGTTTCCCTTCTCCATTGCTAATTCCCTGCTGAGCCAATAACATTTCCAAAAATACTTATGCAGAGGATGAATTCATTGGTGTCCTACTGAATGATAGCTTGCTTGTGTTTTGTGTTCCAGCCAGAGCAGAAAATCTAACATCTTAAAAAAAAAACACAACTGATGTAGCTTTTCCCCTGCAATATCTAGGCCACAGAGTGCAAATCACATAACGAAGAATTCTCCTGGGAGAGTCAGGTAGAGCAGCAGGAAACAAAACAGCAGTGATGTTGTGCTGTGCCCAAAGGAGCTGCTGACAATGACAGTAACTGCAGTGACCTCGGACATCCCCATCTACTCCAAAATTGCATTTAATATTGACAAAGAAATCATTGCTGAGTCATTATCTTAAATACATTTATTTGGTCTGTACTCAGCAAACAGAAGCTCACCACTGCTTTGCAGTTTTTTCTCTAAATCAGTTTGCCATCAAGCAAGTTGCCATAAATGAATTAGACATAGAAGAACACTCAGACAAATTTTGCTTCAGTGGCTCTGTTCAACTTGAACTGTGTGGCTGTAGATGCAGTCAGCTGGTTGGTTACCCAATAACCAGAGCAGGAGCAGCTGTAATTTGATGGATTTTACACTACAGGAACGGTTATTTAGGAGAACTTGATAAACTCCTTCTTTTGCCCATTTGTCATTTGGGCTTGTGCTTTGGCAGAGCAGCCATCTCCTCCAAGGCATTCCAACAGCATGGTGGGACACTGGTCCCCCCCTGCTGCCCTAATGGAAGTGGTTAATGATGGCAGCAACAAACAGACTGAAAATGGTTGCAGTTCTTGCATCAGAGCGCCTGTGTTGCAATGGGGATACCCTGTTGCTTAATGTCCTTAGTGGCCATGGGCATTTAGAAAGCTGTAGCAATAAGTAATGTTTGGAGGCCAGAGCTGGCAGCTGGGCCAAATGTAGATTTAACCTTCCCATGCGTTGGAATAGGTCTTCCTGTGCCTTTTCTTCTAAATTTCCATTTCTCCCCAGTCATGTCAGCCTCACCTCCCCTCCCAGCACATGGTGTGATGGCATGGCCCTGAGGACAGAGCTGCTTCTGGTTATGCTCAGATTAGAGCATTTCTGCTAAAATCATGTCATTTTATCCAGGAGCAAAGCCACAGAAAGTTAGTATTAAAACGAAGGTGTGTCACTGGTTCCCTGATTCCTTCAGCTAGTTCCAGCATGTCCTTCAGCTTATTCTTCAAGAAAGTGCTGTGATGCACAAGACCATTACATTTAAAGAAGCCAACACCAAAATGACACTTCCAAAGCACCAGCAGGTAGGCTGTCCTTCTGATCTTTTCCCCTCTACCCCTTTTGCCATCCCTTAAACCTGCATAGAAACAGCACTGGGAAAGGTTGCATGGAAAACAGGCACAAAGCTGCAGGGACAGCCTCAACCTGCTGTGAGGTGCGCAATAGCAGGAGGCTGAAAGTACTTTCTTGATTCTTCTAAGAGAAAAGTCTCATGTGAGCTCTCAAAATAGGACTGCAGTGGCATACAAGCCAGAGCTGAACTTCATCCCAGTCCCACTCTCTGCTGGAGAAGGAAAAACTTGATATTATTAACGTAAGAGGTGAGGTTAGCTCAGGAATCTGTGCCAGAAAAGGCTGAAATCACTGCTGTGTGTTCTGCAGAGCTGGAGGACGGCGGTCACAGGACGGGGTAGGTGCCCAAATGCTCAGTTTCAGCTGGAACTGAATGGTTGATGTGCTCTTCGAAGTCCCAGCCCACGTTTCTTCCCTGCTGCAGTTACAACAGCACAATGTGGTAATGTCTGCTGTGTTACAGAATCTCTTTATCTAAACAATAATAACAATAATAATACAACGACCAGTCCTGTCAGACTAATCAGGGAATTAGCAGCATTACAAAAGTGCTCCTCACAAATGCTGAAATGCAGACATGACTCAGATGCGTTTTCAGATCGGGAAACTTATCTTTCTGCTGCATGGCCCCAGCCTGTAAAAGAGCTTTCTGGCTGTATTGCTGACTTGTTTGGTGGCACTTGGCAGAGAAACACAGGGCTTTTTTCTTTTTTAATTATTATTTCAAAATCTACTGGAAGAGATCTAGCAGTCCTTTGGAAACATCGCGTTTTCCCTATTTTGGGGGTGAATTCTGACCTTTATTAAGGACTTAAATTGTCCAGGATTGTCACATCTGATTTCTTTAAATACTCGTAAAAGGAAAAACTCACAAAGCAAAGGAAAGGTTAGTGAACTTTGCTTTATTTTAATCACAGTGTGAACTTTCAAATGACTGGAAAATAATTTCCTTCTATTTTGAATGATAGGAGTTAAAGATAGGACTGACCTATTAGATCACTGCGAGCATTTCCTTGACAATGTGGTTCTGTTTCACTAATTGGAAGAGAAGAACGTACATTTCTGAAGTGGAGCAGTTCCTAGGGCCAATACTGGTTTGTGGAGACTCTCATCATGAGCAGAACCTGAGCCAATGCGGCAGGGACCGGATGCCTTCAGCACCCAGCTTCTGTTTGGTGGCCTGATGAACTGAATGAGCTGTGTCTGTCTGATGTGGAGTGACCGGAGATGAACAGCACAAAAAGCACTACTATGCCTGCTTCTTTATATTGGCTGTCTTGGCAGCATGGCTGAATAGCAAATAGATGTGGAAACTGCTGTCCCTTTGCTCAGAAGCTCCCAAACAGGGACCTAGCTATGTAGAAGAACCTGCACTTCCTTCACCCTTTGACATTTTATTATTAATACTAATTCTGAAAGACACAATCCAGTTGCTGGGCACAAAGAGAGCGAGCTAAGCACAACGATGGTCTTGTTGCTTAAGAACACCCATCTATCCTCCAGTACTCATACGACAAAAATTGTTTCCACAATGTTTTCTGTGCATGACTTAACAGGAGGCTTATTTATTTATTTATTTATTTATTTATTTATTTTTACCCCCAAACCAGTATTACATTAGCAGAATGTATTTCCGATGGCAGGAAGAGACTTGTTCTAGTCTGGTTTGGAAATAATCATGGAAAAGTCTCTCTGCATATCTCAGAACTGGAACAAATTGCTGCACTGCAGTGCGCAGCTCCTTCACTGCCAATCCAGCAGCTCCTGGGGAGAAACTCGCTCCATAGGAGGATTTTCCAGGGCCACTCTGCCCAGCAGCTTAAAGGTCTTTAAACTGCATCAGGGACTTTTGCTTTCTCTGCATCTCCTATGGGCAGCAGACACAACGCCTGCTATTCTGATTGGAATTTATCCGGGGCCTTCAGTGCATGAGACTGGCTTTGTCTGAGGCTGGAGCAGTGCTGCTGTGTGGCGGTGGTGATGCTGGCACCTCCTCAGGGAGCTCACTGAGCACTGGGTGTTCAAATGCTATCAAAGGCAATGTTCACAGAGCAGGGCTGTATCCCACAAACACCAGGAGTGACCTGTTCCTCCTTCTCATGGATCTGGATTAAAATCCTCTTCCTTTTGGGAGGTGGGACAGGAGATGGATACGGTCCCAACTGTGCCAAGGGAAAGGAGAATTTAGTGGAAGCCAGACTGTCATAATGCACTGCTTACAGCCAAATGGGAGGGTTGCACAACCAGCCGTTTCCTTATCAGACACTTGAGTGTGATATGCAGAGTTTGGAAATGTACGGCAGCTGTAGAAGATCACATCTGAAATGTAATGGGATCAGAAGAAGCTGAGCTTATTTGGGCATCACCGTGTCACTCAGAACACTCTGCTGGGTTAAGCCCGAATTTACAGGTGATGCTGCATCTGCAAGCATCAGGGAGCAACATGGAAAAGTGGGGGAAGGCTGCTGAGCAGTGGGCAAGGAGTGCAATATCAAAGCACAGTGCTGTGTCCTGATTCAGGTGGCCCCCTGGCTGGGATGTGGGCCTGTAGACTCCATGCATCCCTCATGTGGCCTCCAGTGTTGGGCTTTCTCTTTCTTAAAAGTGGGCTTTCCCTGGTGGCTATTGCTTTGGTCTCACTGCTGGGCTGAAGGGGAGATTTCTCCTTGCCTTTGATGACATGGCCGATGTAGGGCTTTCCCAGTAGCTTGAAACACAGTTGATCTCATCACATATCCAGAGATGTCCTCTCTGGTGGTCAAAGCATTGTCATGGTTGAAATAAGGATACACATGTGAGAACTACCAGGCCACAGAAAATGAAGAACATAGGTGTAGTGGAAATGCTGCGTCACAGCCTGAAGCAGTGATTGAGCACCTGGTGGGAAGGCAGGGCCAACCCAGGAAAGCTCAGGTGTAAGCAATGAGCCTGAGTGACCAGAAGGGATGGGGCCAGGATCCACCCCTTCCCAGACCTCATTTAAGAACTGGAAATGGAGATAAGAGGATCTTTCTGGACATCTCTGTATACCTGGGGTTCTTTTGAAGGTAAGCAGTGGATTTTGTTTTGTTTTTCCTCTCGTACCTACTTCTGTTGTGTTTGAGTGAATCCTTGCTTGCTGCAGCTTGGGATCTTGCTGCTGTGCTCTCATTGTTGCGTTTTTCCATTGTGCTACGACAGGATTGCTGGTGCTATCTCGGGTACCAAGTGCAATAGACCCCCAGGGATTTTAGCGATGAATTTCTTCTTGTCCTCTTTCTTGAGTGTGGCATCGCTGTCTTGAATGAGACAGTCTGTTAGGGCTGAGCTCCTCTGAAGCTTTATCTATTGTGGTTGTCAATCCTGACTTCGTCAGTCTGGGATGGTGTCTCCATGTGTTATCTGGTGGATGCAGCAGTCTTCAGTGGAGGTCCCTGTGCTGTTGGGATGAATATCGTACGAAAGAAGATTTATTTCCATGTGTATGATGTCTCCTTAAAAGACTCAAATGGAAGAAATGAGCATGATGACAAAAATGCCTTTTAGCCACTGCGTGCCTCTTTATAGGACTGAATGGAAATTCTCAGTGACTTCTGAGATGACTTTGCAAACTTTGTCCAAACTATTTCTTAAAAGACCTTATAAAGATCTCAGTTTGATTTGGAGTTTTCCCAGCGTGGTCTTAACTACAGAGTACTTGATTCTCTTGAAGTAGGTAAAGTTTATTTAGTTCTTCTATATTTGTGGAATTTCACATGTCCTGGAGAAACCCTTTATTTCCTAGGTTTTGAGAATGCTGTTCACTAAAATTTCTGGTATATTAATCTCATGTCTATTTTCTCTTGTTACGCTTTGCCCTTACACAAGTTGCTTCTGCCTTCCCTATGTTACCTGGTGTTTCTGCAAAATGATACACAAGAACATCTATTTCACCTCAGTGTCTAGCAGCCCTTTCCCCTCTTACCTTTTTATGAGCCTTTGGAAAAGTCCTGCAGTGGGATAACCTGTCTGCTGGCTGCTTATGTCCTGTAGTAGTTTCTTCTGACTTGAATTTTACTTGACTTCATTTTTGTAGGCATGCCAAACAGCTCATCCCCTCAAGAATGTCCTGAAGGCATCTTCTGACATAGTAAATAGCAGAAGTGATAGCTAAAGTATACATATATAAATAGTGATTGCTCCAGTGTGTGAGTTTGCCTTGCAAATATGAAAATGTGACTGCAGGCCTGCACCACTGCACCCAAACCCCTCTGTACAAAGAAATGAACTGGAATGTGCTACAGAGATTTTTCTTTGATAATGTCTGGCTTATAATTTACTTTTGGCTGTAGCAATTGGTGAGGGAGATCCATCTGAATGGCTTTGTAAGAACACTTTATTTTTCTGGTGCTGCAGGCTGCAAGTTTCACACTCTGAGACTAAATCCCATTTGCGTCGTCTGAGTCCTGGGGAGAGACATTGATTTAAAAGTAGCTGAAATGAAGCACAGAAACAAACTGTAAGTGATTTTTGGCATTAGAAGTGCAGTGCCTGTAAAGCAGTGGCTCAGCTCCATATTTTAATAGGCTTTAACGTATCAATTATAGTGCTGAGTAGTAATTAGGGCTATGCAACAAAACGTAGAGTGACCACTAAACTGTTCCAAAGTTGTGGGAGTTGGTGGGAAGGGGGATTTGGGAGCAGGCTGAGTTCTGGTAATAATACCACTGGGCTGGGAAGAGAAAGTGTAACTACTAAAATACGAATTCTGATTCAGAATTGCAGGCAAGCCTTCCCTATCCTCTGGTTTGTCCCTGCAGGTTAAAGCTAAGGGCTGAGCAGTGGGCAGCCCTTTGGGGACCACCAGCAGCAGTGTTGTCATCCTGCCAGGCTGCAGCCTCTGCCCCCTCCATTATGTGAAATGCATTTGGAAGCTGCACCGCTCGGCTGCGCTCGGTTACTTGTGCAGCCTTTGGGGATGGAGGGTGACAGCTGAGAGATGGGGAATGCTGCTTCTCTTTTCAGCGCAGCCTAAGTGCACTCCTAAAATTCCACTGTACAAAAGGATGCCCGGCATCCAAATCTGCTTTTGCTGTCCTGTTCTCAGCAGGTGAAACTGCTGATTCTGCTTTTGAAAAGCACTCAAACTTCTGGGGACAAGGGCACTGCAGCCCATTAGTAATAATTATGCTTATTGCTGTAGGAATGGTGCAAACCACAAACTTGCTAGTGTCCTTCTCTTGTTGGCTGTTTTCTGTTCAAATTGCCTTTGAGACAGAGTGAGATGCCCACTGGTACTGTGGATGCTAGTTGAGGGGATGGCAGCCTTTGTCCATGTGAGGCTGCTGCTCAGTCCTGGATGAGCAGAGCCCCTGGGTTCTCCCATTTCCAGAGTGGAGTCAAAGCCACAAAAGAGTCTCCAACGTTTGTAGCCAGTGATCAATTGTAAGCTAAAGAAATATTTATTTTAAAGCGTAAACTGAGCAGTGTGAAATTTTTGCTCAGGGTATTCCTCTTGATGTTACTATTTTGATATGCCTAAGTTCATTGGTATAAATAGGGTGCAGTTGTCATCACATTTAACTAAGGAAAAAAAACCCTCCTCAGCTGACAGCATAGGTATCATGGAGTCACGTCACTCCTTACTAAGTAACATTCACCAGGCTGAATGTAAGCCTCTGAATGACAATTGTGCTCTTCTGGCCTTGGCTGGCACGTGATTTAGGAGTAAGGGAAGGCTTTCAGGAGCGGAGACTTGTAGGCTTGACACAGAGCACCAATCAATCATATGCTTGAAAACTTCATCCTCCGTAGCTGCAAACAAAATCTCGTATGAGCCAAAAGCACGGCGTGGGCCCCTTGGATGTGACCCAGCCTGGCTCACTGCCAGGACCCTTCAGAGATCCAGCATGGCTGGAAGGCGGCCAGGCAGTGTCCTTCTTGAGGGTGGATGGTACGAAACGTTCACAAGAGCTGGTTTTGCCATGTAAGATCCGGCAGAGAGGCATGGTTGTATTCTCCTTGTGGAGAGCGAGATGAAAGATTATCCCATTTTAGGGCACGCTCTCTTGCTTATCCGGCAAAGTGCTTTTATGGGCTCCATTACTGCTCTGCCTGAGTGTGCTGTAATCCTTAATGCATTTCTTTTTGTGGGTAGAAAGGTCTTCTTCAGACGGTGAAGACGTGAATGGGAATTATGCTGCATGCTGACAGAACAGATATTAGTACTGCTAGTCTCAGCAGTAGAGTAAGCAAGAAGTTTTACTTGAACCAGCGTATCTGAACATAAAAAATTAAAGGGGAGTCGGTCTGTGTGAGGGTAGGGAGAGCTGCCAAGACTCAGCTGGATAAGTAACACGTAGTAAATGCTTAGAGTCACCTTGCCAGACAAATATTTGCCTTTTACTTTGAATGAAGACCAAGTCATGTCCTAACTAGTAGGACCAAGAAATTCCACGCATTTTAGTAAGTTGAATGTCCTACAGAAACTCCCATGGTAAGTGCGTGTAGGCAGACCTGAGGTGTTTGCTGGACAGACAGAAGTAAAAAAGACTTTGGGAAGATATTTCAGTGTAGGAATATCAAAGGGAATACTGGGAGGGAAGGTGGAAAGTGAGTGTGGTTAAATATGATTGTATTTGGAGGATAGGCTTCCTATTTAGAGATGGTCATGGGGGGGAATCCAGGTCAAAGTCTCTGGAGGAGAACTGTGTCTTGTCCCTAAGTAAGATCAGCTCTGAAAAATATGTCATGGGAAGAATCAGAAAATAGTGAAGATCACAGTCCCTGGACATTTCCAGTCACTTCTTATAACTGTGTAAGATTCTTTTGCTTAATGAACCAAATGTGGAAGACTGGCAAACAAAAGACAGCAGTAAAACTGTTCTTTTTGTGACAAATGTGACCTTGGTGTCCTTATTTAAGGACTACACTTCAGGGCAATGTTCATGTTTGTGGGTCATTTGCATTCTCTGCTGTAATAGTCTTTTGTGACTAATTTTTGGAAATTACTGATTTTATTAGTAGTCGTTATTACTGTTGCTTTGACTTCAATGTGACTAACCCAGTTCAGATGAAAATATAAATAATGAAGGGAGAATGAGGCTGAGATAGGCAGCTTCTTAATTGCTGGTCTAAGCAAGAGTGGAATTCAATGGCCGGTTGAGAGACTTTCTCAGTACACACTTCTCTCCTACAGGTTTTATTGCTTTAAACTGAGCCAGAAATGACAGCCTCACATGTTCCCCTGGGAAATCTGGGATCCAGAACTTCCTGCAGTCGTTAGGAATCTTTCCACTGGCTTTGGCCTTTGGACTAAAATTCCTAAATTTCCATGGCATTTCTGGGACTGGAGTCTGAAATTCACTTGCTTTCCTTCAACTTTCTCATGCATCCTTTTGGCCCATATATATATATACCATATATGGTGTATATATGATGGTATATATACCATCATAAATACATGTGCAGTTAAGCAGTCCTACAGTTCTTAGTCAGTGGGAAACACTGTCTGATAATCTGTCTAATCTGCCTTTCCTCTTACAGCTTGCTAAATCCCCTTGGGCCCCCGTGATTTCTCTCCTTCCTAGCACTTGTACAATCATGTTTTGTTACCTTGTATCATGTACGTAGACATGGCAGAACTTAATTAAAATGAACAAATATATCAAATTGTTTCACAACATACAATCTAAGTACTTATGTACCCTTCAAAGGCATATCTGAACCACCTGAATAAAGCAGTGTTTAGCAGCTATTAATTAAGTGATGTTTATACAATGCTTTGAACATGCAAAGTGGTGAGAGTTTCCAAGCATATCATGATCACTGTTATCACTGTTATAGAAAAATCAGGAATGTATGGAACTTCTGTGAATCCCTCCCAATTACTGAGGACTTTGTCAGCTGCAGACAATCAGAGACGACAAACTAACAGATCGCCTTTCTTCCAACTGGGTTGTCCTTTTGTTTCCAGAAAATGGTGTGAAGTGTAATTTTTTTTTTTTGGCCACCTTGTTTATTTAAGCATGTTTGTCAAAACCTACCGCAGAACGGTTATTTTAGCTTGAAGAAATCCTTCCGGGTCAGAAAGCCCTTTAGATGGCTTGGATCCAACTGCTCTCCTTCCCATTCCTCTCTTTTAAGATCTGAGATTCTGTCAAAGTCTGGGCTGAATTCCTGAGACCAGTTGGAGTGTAGCTGTTCTTTTGTTCCCTGCTGCCAACCACAGAAAGCGACGTTCACCAGTTTTTGTAGTCAATGGCTTTAAAACCTCTATGTCTCATTGCTTCCTTTGAATGACCAGATGCAAAGCAGTGTTTTAAACCTAGGAATGGGTTTACAGAGCTTTTCCCTTGTAGTGCTGGATGGGCTGCTGTGCTGTCCCTGATTTCAAGGAGGAATGCCTTAAGCAGGCTGTCAGTTTCTTAGGGCTGTCAAAGGTAAGGCTAACATTTGCAAAGTAACATCTGGAAAGCCTGCATTCTCTAATATAAAATGCTATTTTCATCCTTGAGGTCTGAAGGCTTTATCTGTTGGGTAATTACTTCAGCTGAAAGGGATGTCTTCCATTTACAAGTTACACACATTTCCATATAACCTGGTTTAAATGGAGATCTGCTTCAAGTAGTAGCTTTAGGGCTACTAAGTTTTTCTGCACTTGAAGTTTAGTGGATGTTTGGTTAATTTTTGTCCTCTTACCATTCAACAGTGAATTAAATTACTGTTCTGCTTAAGGATAGAACTACAATCCAATTCATTAATCACATTGAGATTTTTAAACCTGCTCTAGTCTGTTAAGACTTGTTCTTCATAAGGCTGGAAAGTATTTCTTTCATCAGAATGGCTTAATGCCTATAAACATGTTCTAATTATGTTTTCTTGGAATTAAGTTCATTATGTTAAATTTGGGGTCTGCATCTGAATTGTGAGCATCTGCTACATTCCCTTCAGACATTACTGATAAAAGTAATGGTGTGGGACTTCCAAAAGTACTCATTTTTGGCCAAGTTCTGTTCCTCTTGAAGTTACTCTTCCTTCAGTGGTGTGGACTTCAGCCAAATCCGAGCACTTCTCAGAACTTTATAGTTATTTATATATAGTATTTTAAAACAACAGATAACAAATAACTTCATAACATTTTCAATCTCAGAAACAACCTCAGAAAAAAAATCTACACAAGGTGTTATTTGATTCTGTATAAGTATATATTCCTTTCCTTTTTAAAAAAATATATATTATTGTTACTATTTGTTCTGTTCTCTGAAACAGAGGTTTAGTGAGCATTTAGGATGAAAGGCACTGTCAGAGATTCATGGCTTTTATATAAAGAAATCCTCCAGAAACCTAAAGAACCCATTGCAGACTCAAAAACATAATGGCTTTATATGAAGAAGTCCCACTTGTACAGAAACAACAAGAATATTTTTGGCTGAGAACTCTCCAGGAGTTTGATCTTTCTCTCATTAGCACTACCACAATTGATGCAGTCCTACTTCATTCGCAGGGACTGTATCTTGAGGTCCTTAACTGAAATCAGATAAAGGACTGTTCCTGAGATCTGACACATCACAGATTCCTGATCTTTCTCTTGAAGACAAGTGTAATTATACTGTCATTGCTGCTTGATGTTGAGGATGGTTCAGAGGTAGAAAATAAAGGGAGAAACTCTTTGCCCATTAAAACCCATCATGTATGGAATCAATTCCATATTTTAATGAATCCGTCCTTATGACAGCAGCATCTAGTGACAGTCTATCTGTTGATCTGAATGCTTTTCTCTTTGAATTCATTTAGTTAAACTGCTATGGAATCAGTAGTGGAAGTGATGCAAGACAGTGCAATTCTGGGAAGTGAGAGACTAAAATAATTTCCAATGGATGTTTGGGCCTGTCAACATTTATGAATATCACTAATTTCATTCCAGCAATACCAAAGGCCCCTAGCTGAAATCAGTGCCTGCCACTTTCAGCAGGTGGTACATGGGGAAGGTTTCCTCTTTCTTATCTCAGAATTGGGTGTCTGGCTGCAGGTAGGTGTCTAGCTCAGATTATAATCTGTAGGGAAAGATAGTTGCCTCCAGAAGCAAAGTCACTGCATCCAAGCCATAACTGAGGTATGACAAATCACCCTCTGGCATTTCCTACATCTCTCTGTTGATGACAGGAAGCCTGAATGAGGAGACATCTCCATGCGAGGCAGCTGGAGTTGGGTGGGATGAAACCCACCCAGGATGCTCTCCAGTCACTAATTGCAGCGACAAAGGATCTTGCAGATAGATGTGTATTTAAAATAGCCAGCTCAGCTGCTGCAGGTTGTGGGCCCCACCAGGTGAGGTCTGGGGAGTTGTTGTTGGAGACCACACTGGGAAGGTCCCAAACCCTTCAGTGGCTGTGTTGCTGTGTCACTAGTTCAGCTGCTGGGCTTCACCTTGAGAGGACACTCCTCACATCCAGAGCAGAACTGGACTGCTAAGGGTCAGGGGAGGCACCAATAGCCATATACTTGGAGGTAATGGTGTCAGTGGTGTCTGAGTCCCTCAGCTGTCACCACTGGAAGAGGCTCTGCTGAAGCATCGAGACAGGAGTGCTGCTGCAGTCATGAAACATTGTTTGCTACCGAACTTGAGGCCTTGCAAGATGAAAACTCTTCTTTTGAGCTTCCCAACACAGCTTCTAAGTGGCTTGGATGCTAGTGACTTATACAGCTGATGCATAATTAAAAAGCCATTTCCATTCATTTTGCAGGCAGTGTGCAGACTTCCCAAGTGTCCATTGGTTACTATCAGCTTTTGCTGACAGACCATTAAACTTGCCCCCAGGTTTTAATTCTGCTCCTGCCTTTTTGTTAAGCACATGCATTTGGAGAACTGTCTGTCAATAATTACTAGGGATTGAGTCTCAGCTCTTTCATTCTTGGAGCTGCCCTGCTGCTGGAAGAAAAATCTAACAGAAACATACTGCAGCAAAGTGTTCAACATTGTGACATTGCTTGGCATGAGAGAGAGCTCCTTCTGACAAGTTAAATGCTAATTTTTATTGAAGGTAACAGTGAAATGTGAAATTGGTCTCTGCACTTCACTTATGTAAGAAATTGCAAAGAAAGCTGCCAGCAATTGCTCTTTCAACATTATAAACTTTACTTTACAACATGCTGTTGAACCAGAGGGAACCCTTTGATTATTAGGAATCCATGAGACTTGCTGATCACTGGGGAAAATATTTTTTTTTTTCCTTCACAAAGAGACAAATACTCATTTCTTTGTGGGTAACTGAAGCAGTAATTATTGTAGTTGTTGCAGTGCAGGAGTAGAGTAAGTCTGGACCAGTGGTCCAAGATTTTAATCGGTCAATGACAATGCCTTCTGCTGGAGGAATGCATTTTAAAGGAACAGTCCAAGACCAGGAGAGGATAACTGACCTTTCAGTGAAGGAAAGCTGCCAACATTTTCAGCAAAACCCAGGAACAGCTATCCAAATCCTGCAGTCCAATGCCCAGACTGTTCCTTGTCCCCAGTTATTTTACTTTGTGTTTTGATAATTTGCAGCGAATATTCTTGTGTCATAAAACAAATCTTTAAATGAGATGAGCCTAAAAAACAGAGTGCATATGGGATGAGGAATATGAGACTTCTTTCATTCAGCTTCTAGGCTACTAGAAACATTGCATTTTTCTCCGTAGGATTCAGGAGTCAGAAACTTGGAGTTTCTTCTATTTCAAGGAAAAGCTCTGATCCTTATGCACTCACACTTGTCTCCAGGGAGACTACTGAAGAAAAACAAAATACTGAGAAATGGGAGAGAATTCAAGAGTTAGAAGTAATGCATTTATGTTAGAAATATTGATTGGTGTTTTTGGAGTTTAATTTTCTGCTCGGTACTCCAAAGGCTTTGGGTATGGAGTGGTGCTCTATTACTCATCTTATCTGTAAAGCTCTCCCCCTCACCACATCCTGTAACAGCAGTCAGCATGTTGTATGGTAATTAAAAGGTGAGATGAATATTTGCTGGCATGCTCTGTAAAATATCTCCAATCGTCTTCCTGTAGCTATCAAACACATAAAACAGAAAAGAGATATAATATAAACAGAGAAAGAAAATGATTGTGATGGTGATTCGCTTTCAGACCATGCAAAGATTCTTCTGACTTTCTGCCTGAGAGTCCTTTCTTCTGCTTTTTTTTTTTTTTCCACAAAGAGTAAATCATTGTAGTTTTCCTGTCTGCACTGTCTCGTAGACCAAGACAGCTAAAATCTCCAGATGCTGATGTTTTTCAGGCTTGTTTCCCATTTGGAGCCTCACGGGCAAATTACCCTGTCAATCAAATATTTTCAGTAAGAAAATAGAAGCATTTATTCCACAGTTCAGGTTTCTCCAGCCTTTGAGCTGTCCTGGCCACTGGCATCTGAGATGCCTGATCTGAAGTGCAGCAGTGATTTTTGGTGCTTCTGTTGTGATGGTTTGTGATGTGGGCTGTAGGGAAGGGGACCTGCCAGATTTTTACATCACTTGGCCTTCCTAAATGGAAGAGAGACGTCCCTCAGAGCAGCGCTCTGTATGAGCAGCATGGCTGTGAAATAAGGCCGCAAATCCAAGTTGGTAAAGCATTCCTTCTTTTACAAAGGGCGTAATGCTGTAGGATTCATTACAGGCCAGGTTTTGAAAGAATAGCCACAGGAATGGATCCACACAAGATATGCCAGGCTCAGTGTTCTGGGCTTCACAGCAGTGCCAAAAGATTCAGGCTGATGGGAGGCACCTGAGCTTAGGTTGCCATGATGCTACCTGCTCTCCATTGGCATTTCCTTGTGGGATGCATCTTGATTTCAAGCTATTAGGAACTAGTTCCTACAGGACGCTGTGTGATCACTCTCTTGGGATTGTTTTAGGTGCTGTCTGTCCTCAGGAAGATTCAGCCCTGTTTTTGATACTGCTAAGCCCTCTGCACTTTTCTTTGGTGGTAGTGTCTGTACATTCACTGTACCAGGATTTCACCTGTATTCCCTCTGACTGATTCTGATTTTGGACTGCTGCTTTCCCACTGCATTGAATGTCACCTTGTCCTTCTGTGGCAGCAACACAGAGGGCAGAGCACTTGCTCTTCATATCAGAGATGCACATGCAGCGTTGTTTCAGGATTGCTTTGGCCTACTTTACTCACCTGAAGGCTTCAGCCATCCCTTGAACATTCACCCTTCCCTGACTCCCTTTCTCCTCTGAGTTTGGTGCATGTTTGCTTTCTGCTCTGCAGTGCTCCATCATGCCGAGCCCAACTCTGCTCAGTGATTCAGCAAAGCACTTAGGCCCGTGGCAAACTTTAAACTCAGAACAGGCTGAAGTGCTTTACTTAACAGAGATCAGATTATTCACGTGCTTGAAGATAAGCATTTGCTTAAGTATTTTGCTGAATCAGGCCTAAACACACACATTAAATTCATCAGCAAATTTTACCCTAAAGGTGCCTATCTCTCTCGATTGACTATAAAGAAGATTGGATGCCTAGTTTAAATTAGATAGCTAATCTTTAGATAGCTAGAGTGAGGTGAGAGGAATCCCATCCTCTCTATCTATGGTGACAGTCACTGATCTCAGCTGGGGACCCTCTGTATTTCTTTAAGGCAATTAATGGGAATCAGAAATGATGATGGGTCCAAGTGATTGTAGAGGGTGAAGCTGTGCTTCCCTCCCTTCAGCAGAATGGCACTCGCTTGCAGCAGGTCTGAGAGTTAATCACCTATTTAATTCCATGTCTTGAATCCTGCTCTGCAACAGCACCGTGTGGTTTTCTAACGATCTCCTGGAAGAAGTGAGATTTTGAAGTCCTTCTGCTTTGAAGTGAGCCTCACACTGGCTTCTGAAAGCTTACCAGAAAGATTCCAGCCTTGACCTAATGGTTCAAAGTGACGGAGATTGAGCTGAAAGGTGACTTTAATGTTGTCTCAGCTTTTTGTTTCGGTTTTGATCTTTAAACTCAGGGTTGCCACATAGTCAGGAGTGATACTGGGCTTCTGCCAGAGCTGTCAGTGGCACAAAGGCACGAAACATCACGTGCACGGTGACTCGAGAGCGTTTGAAATGCTTGTGTACCTGCAGAGATCCCATTTGATAATGCAAAATTCCAGTGATAGATGTCAGCTTAACACTTACAAACTGAGATTTCAAGAAAATGCCCTATGTGAAAGAGCATGTCACTTTTAGGGTGACTGAGTTTTGCGTCTGGAATCTCACATTGCGGGTCCTTCTGTGTTTGCAAGTCTCATTGAGGTCAGGGAGAGCAGGTGGTCTCTTCCTCCATCACTTGAGGGAATCATCAAAATATTTCCCCTCTCTCGTCCCTTCGTTCTTTCACTCTGCTCTGCATGCTCCTTTTTGTTTGCATTTGCTTTCTGTCTGTCCTCCTATCTTCCCTTCTCCCACCAAAATATGCTGCTCTCAGAACAGGACCCTTCCCTCTTCTTGACAGGACAAGAGATGATGGCCTCAAGTTGCACCAGGGAAGGGTAAGGTTGGATATAAGGAAAAATTTATTCTCAGAAAGAGTGGTGCAGCACTGACACTGCTGCCCAGGAAGCAGTGGGGTCACAGTTCCTGTAGGTGCTCCAAAGCAGAGGAGATGTGGCACTGAGGGTCGTGGCTGGGGGTGAAGTGGGATGGGCTGGGGTTGGGCTTGGTGGTCTTAGTGGAATTTTCCAGGTTAATGCTTCTATAGTTCTCTGATTCTGTGGACAATAGCAGTATAATTGATCTAGATATGGTGCTCTTCACTTGGCTTATCCTGGATAGAATGACCCCCATTCATCTTTTTCCACTGTTTACCTGCACAAAACAGTGCTGCCAGCTGGGTAGCTTTCTAACCACCAGTATGCCTTGCCTTTCTCTTGTGATGCTCAGCATTCCCTTACTACTCATCATTAACAATAATGGCAGTTCTGGTAGTGGAAAGACCTGGGCTTTCCACCACACAATGGTTCATTTAAAAATGAATCAGAAACTCACACTTCTTGAAGCTAAAAGCACTATGTTGGCACTGGTGCCTAAGAAGGGAATTGGGGAAGTCTCTCCTGGGCTGAAACACTTCCTGGCTGGTCAGCAGGATTCCTGTGTATTCCCCACTGTGCCCTGTTCCAGACACAAAGGGGATAAGTTGGCAGTGGAGGATCAGATCCCTCAGTCTGAGTCCTAGGGAAGAAAAGTTTGTGTCCTGACAATGTATTTGAGCAGCACAGACTGGGCAATACTTCCAGGTATTAAGCTGTGCAAGACATGGAATGTCATAATGACTTAGATTGGAAAAAAAGTATTAGCAAGGGAAATATTAAAACTGCTCATCCCCCACCAAAAAGTATGTCATTTTTTAACCATGCCTCTGAAGTGTTAGTTCGCTTTTGGCATTTTTCCTGTTTATCTAAACCTCTCAAGTCGGCTATAATGACAGCATAAGTTGCATGTTACTTCATGCACGACCTTGCAAAGCTCTGGAATTCCTTAGGTGTCCTAAATTATGAGCTCCTTTACAACAGATGATCTATACTCTGCCTGCTATTTACTAATATGCTATGAATGGCACACATATTGGGTAGAGTTCATCATATTGTTAGATGTTCGTTGGTCTATGCACGGGCTAAAACCTCACATCTTTTATTGAAAATGGATTTAATGAACACTCACATGGGATAAATGCAATGAAAATACTTGCAGATCCGTCAGTGAGAACCAGCAGAAGGAACTGTATAAAATAAGGAGGAACCTCTACCAAAACATTACCCCTCATTTATACTCAAACCTGAATAAAAGAATCTGTGACATTTGGTTCTTAATATTTCAATTTTCTTCATGGATGTTTTTTCTTAATTTTATGGAAATGTTTGACAATTTTTTTTAATGTATTTTCATTGGGTTGAGAGCAGGATATAGGGGAAATAATACAAGAAAAACCTAATCTCAGGGGAGTTTCAGTTAAATATCTGCTGCTATGGGTGCAACTTTCCCCTGACCTATAATAGGTGTTGTCATTTATGCTTCTAGAAAGTGGGAAAGCAGGGATATTTCCCTGATGTGGTAGAATTTATACTCAGTTTGCGAGCATTTAAGTGAGCACAGGAAGGAGGGAGGGGTGGGAGTCAGCACTGCGATCCTGGCCCTGCTTGGACCACTGAGCTTTTTGCTGGTTCCCAGAGTGAGGAATGACTGCTGGAGTTTTTTTCCTCCTTTCAGTACTAAAATGGTTGTGAGAAATCCAAAGCTGCTATTTTTTTGCAATCATGGAATGGTCTGATTTTTGGTACCTTACAAATACAATATTTTTTTGTTTGTTTTAATTACCACAACACCTTTATGTTCTTTGGCACTATTAAAATGTTTGAGAATTGTTTGAGTTCTTAAGAAAGAAGTCTGTAAACTAATGAAGGGAGCCCTTAGCATCATGTCCTGCTTTGCACAAAGGCAAAGTCCCACCAAACACGAAGCTGGAAGAAATCATACACTTAATGCTTCAACTGATATGAAGCCAAATTCTGCTCTCACTTGAACTGTGTAAAATTTAGACTGGTGTACATGAAAAATACCTCAAACCTGAGGTTTTCATAAATGCAGATTGCCCCAATACATGAGGGCTCTTTGAAAGAATGAGGTTTTTGGTACTGCCTCCATACCCTCTTCTTGAGTACAACCCCATCTGACAACATTGAACGTGATCTTTACAGAATTGCCAGCTGTGCTTTGAGGACCTCAGGTCGTGAGAATGCTGTTATCATTTCTGGGTTTACCTTCTGATTTCAGGTACAATAACTCCATGTGACACTCAGATTCCAGTGGTGCTATTGCTCATGCACTGTGCTGTGCTGATTTGGGGCTAACTGGGAATCTCATTTTAGAGGGTATTTTCTGAGATATTTTTGAACTTTTATTAACAGCTGTGTCCTTCAATAGTTGTTAATAAATCACTGTTGCAGTTGCAGACACTCTCAGAATAGATAGGAAACCAATTGGACTCAAAGATTATTTCTTTGTTTATTTATCCACTGACTCTGCTTGTAGCCTATAGGTTTAAGAACTGGGAATGTCACCTTTCCCTCAATGCTTTAGTTGACTTGTTAGAGATAGTTGTTTACATTTGATAAACGAGAGGATGATGAGAGGCAGGCTAAATGCAGTGGGATTTGTTATCTGCAAAGGTTTGGGATGGGAATTCCTCAAGTAGGCAAAGCTGCTGGCAATGAGTAACTGTTTTGTTTCAGATGCAACCTGAGCTCCTCAGTGCTTGCTCTTCCTTTCACACGTGCATACACACCCTCTTGGGTCTGCTCCAGCTCTGTGTGATGGCTTAGGGGAAGCCAAACTGTTCCTTCCTTTCAGTTGGCTTAGAAGTCTGAGTCTGCAAAAGGCACGTGTGTATCTGTGAGCCTCAGACTGCTTGAAGACACGCTCGATTGCACTGGAAAATGTGCAAAATTGCAAATGGAAATGTGCTAAATGTGCAAAAAGTGGAAAATACAGGGAAAGTGGAAACCTGTCGGAGGGAGCCAGTATGGTTTTAGTGAAGTGTCAAAATGGAACAGGCAATTTTAAGGGCCAGATTTGTTTTCAAGTTCAGCAAACATATGGGCAATTGCACACGGTTTGCTGCAGCAGTAAACAGAAAAAAGGGGAAAAGAGCATAAGTGGTTGTGACCACTTACCTCCTATGGCTTGGCTGTGACTGTGGGGGTTCGTGTATGGATACCTAACAACATAGGTTACCTGGACAATTTATCACCAGGAGTATGCTCAGCTTTTCTGAAAGCCTGTATGTAACAGCACACCATGAGAGACTTTTAATATAAGAATCCAACAGCAAATGCTGGAGTTCAAAACAAATCCCCCTGCTTTCTACTTCACAGCTACGTTTATAGCATCACTTAGCTGAAGTGACTGTGGACATTCCCATTGCATTGGGTGATACCATCCAGAATCTAAGATCCATCCAAAATCAAGTTCTGAGACATTGCCATATTGTGAGCTGGTTTGAGTTTGCAAGTTGTCTGCAGTTTGGCTTTTCTGGCTTCTTGCATTACTTATTGTGAGTGTATAACATAAAAGTAATGCTTTGAATGTAGTGATTAGAAGTGGACCAAAGGGGCTGGGATGTAAATAGTGCCATGAGAGTCTGGAGGAAGCATGTTGCTGGTGGCTCCCCAAAGACTTGTTTTTTAAAAAAGGGAATAAATATGAAAAGATTGATTGATAATTGAAGTGGCCAACAGTTGAAAATCACCTCCTATAATTATTAGTGGAAAGGAATGGTTTGAATTACACTATATTGCCTTAATAGTAATATGGCTTAATGAGGAGTGAATGCACAGTGTGAAAACATGAAATAAAACAGCTTCTCCCACAAGGTTATAAAAAAAGATTATTTCCAGTGGAAAGTAGATGTTTAATTGCCCAAGACCAAGCACATGGTTGGGCTATCTATGAACTTTACAGCTGTGACTGCTGTTTGTTTTAGCTGCTGTGTTACAGCTGATGGCTGCAAATGGAGTCTGTTTATGTGTAGCTGTGAATATAATCCTATTGTCTGAAAAACCAGACTCACCTGCTACTGTGGGTAGAGAGGGAAGGGAATTCACTTCTTGCCATTATTACTGCCTGCATCAAAAGAATGGGATAAAGTCTGCTACGATGCCAAGTGCTCCTTCTGTTACCAAGTACAATGCAGTTGCTGCAGTGCCCTTTTGTAGAGTAGTTTCTTGAAACCTTTTTCCCTTCCCATTGATCGTCCACAAACCATTTCAGCAACTCTGAAGTTCTTCCACTGACAGTGACCTCTGGGGTTGGGGGACCATAGACATGTGCTGCCAGACTCACAAGATGTGATAAAACTGTGGAAGGAGAAAAAACCTATTTGAGACAAGTAAGGAGGCCAGAACTCAGAAAATCCTATGTTGTTTAAATCCACATTAACAGTTTGCTGACAGCAGAGCTGCAGTCACTGCTGCCACTGTTCGTAATGGGCGATGGCAGAGCAAGCCCAGCACTTAACCAAGGCAGGGATTTCTGCCAAATACACTCCCCCTTAATTCCCTTTGTGTCCATCAGGGTGGGGAAGGGAGAAGTCACTTCACTCTGGGTGCAGCTGGCAATGGCATTACAAGAAGCAGGGGGACATCTGGGATGACAAGCACCCTGTGTGATTCTTTCAGGGACTGAGCCAGTAAAGATTAACACCTGCTTCCAACATCCATGTTCTAAGTAGCAACTTCCTTCCACAAAAGCTGAGTTTAATTTCTTCCCCTCTCTTATTTTGTCGCTAGCAGTGCACAGTAGTCTGACAGCAGAGGCTTGTGTGTTGCAGTAGGGCACAACTGGTGTCCCATATGCCCTGTAAGTCTCTCAAAGAACATGCAGGCATTCTTCTCCTCAGAAACTCCTTCAAGGTAAAACAGGCGGGGCACTTTAAATGTCAGCATGACACATGGCTCACGAAATACGAGTGAAATGGGATCTCTGAACTTCAGGTCCAACATACAGAGAAATCTTCTAAACTTTCAATTCAGAAAAAAAAAAAAAAAAAACCAACGACCAAAACAGCTCCAAATAGCCACTTTATTCACCAAGTGGGGTTATTTTATTTGAAAATGTATCTCATTTTTGTGACTCTGAACCCCCAGGAGAAGCTCAGGGAAAAAGCAGGAGGAAGAAGGGAAAGCAGGGGCTTTTGAAATTCACAAATAAGGGAAAATATAAGTCAATTATATCGGGTTGCAGAGCTTCTTTTTATTAATGCACAATCCCAATAGCAGGTTGCCATGATAGAGGACAGTTATGGCAGAAGGTGCAAAGCAGGTTGGGGGTAGGAGGGAAGGATTCCAGGGCACATTGTGCTTTTTATGGTTTTACAGCCTCTGACCTCCTAAAGCCTCTCCCTTTGTGTTGTCTTTCTTGGCCTCATGGGAAGCCTGGCTCTGTACCACCTCTTCTGCATGGACGTGAAACTCCCTGCACAAGAGAGATGTCATTGGCCGAGTTTCCAAGCCTACTGCTATGGCAGGCAGCTTGAAAACTGCCCTTTCAGCTCCCTTGAGATTAATAGCATTAATTAGTATTGGAATTAATATATGTAACAGCAAGCCCATGGAGAACAGTGGATGTTATAGGGTATCTACTTTTGGAGGCAATTGGCAGGGCGGTGATGGGAAGGAAGCACTGATAGGAAAGAAGAAATATAAGGAGCTAATGAAGCACTGCCCTGCCGTGCCATAATGACATGCACATTGTTTCTGAAACAATAGGATGCTTTGGCTGGCATCCTCCTAGCCTTATTCCTATGGTTTTCAAACCTCAGGTGGCAAAAATGGCAAGGAAGGCGGCTCCTTCTGGCTTGCCATTAAAGCATGTCATTTCATGTGAAGATCTGGCCAAGGGATTGGAAAATTCATCAGAGCTGTCCTGCACACTCATAACTAGCTGCATCTGGAAATGAAGGCCACAGCAGAGAAGGATGTTCCCGAAATAATGAACATTGATGCCTTCCTTTCTCAGCAGGAAAATGAGAGAGTAGCATGGCTTCAGTGTCTCCAAAGGTCATTGCAGCATATAAAGAAAAAAGTGGATGCATCTTGGTTATAAAGGCCTGCCTTGCTATCCTTCTAACAAGAAAGAGGGTTAGTGGTGCTTGTTCTATTGCATTGCTGCTTTGCAACTCCATCCCTGCAAGCTCTGGGCCTCAGCCAGCACACCTTGCAGGGCTTGAGTTTCCCTTACCAGAGCTATACTGCCCTCAATGAAATCAGATGCAGTGATTCTCTTCTGAATGTGACCTTTCCATACTTGCAGATGGCTCAGTTTCCTGCTGGCTAAGTGTAAATTTTTCAGTGTGAGGATTTCTGTTGGGTATTGCTTTCAGCATGAAGCTAAAGGAAGTTTATGGCTCAGGAGGGAAAGCTGCCATTTGGTGAAATCTTACTAGTATGATCCCACCAAGTGGCAATCAAAATAGCTCTATAGACAAGGTAGCTGTTTCTTCTCCTCTTCCCAATGATGATGGTAGTTGCAGCCCACCAGGTGAGCATCTAGAAACTCCAGAGAAGGAGCACTGTATGTGGAGAAAGAGCAAACGCAGCTCTATGTCTGTATCGATGGCTGTATCTAGCTCAACTCAATTAATTGGCATAGCCTGTCACCTGGCATTCATTTGCATATGTTTAAATGAATTCGGCAAGTGCTAACACTGAAGATAGCACCCAGGCTTTTGTGTTTATGCAAACACATCCACCTTTGCTAATAAGGTCACTATTTTCAGCACGAACTTTATTTCTCTTCCATTTGGTTGCATGTATTTCTTCATACGGAGTGTTTTAAATTATTTATAGAATATGCCTAGATCCTTATGATATTTCCAAACGAAGCGTAAAATCAAACATTGTCTCACATTTTAAAACACAAAATCTCCATTGCTATTTTATAATTGCTAATTAGCAGATAAATGTTTCATACTCCCACACTTTTTATCCTCCAGATACAGCAAAACAAACAGATTAACAGAGGAAACCTGAGGACTGCAATATCTGTTTTATGATAAGAGCATTTTGTAATGTAATCCCTGCTATGCTCAGCTCTGAAAGACAGTGTACTGTGGTTATGTGATACAGAATAATGAACAAATACAGAGGTACATTGTCTTGTTCACTGGTTAGAGTGGGAAGAGAGGTTTAGACTGCTTGGATTTTATTCCTGGCTGTGCTACTAATTTCAATGACTTGTTTAAGGCCATAGAATCATTTCTGTTATTTCATGTTATACTCTATAAACTGGAGTAAATGAGTAACACCCTGAGATGTGCACCCTGGTGTGCCATTGCATGGGAGTATCATCATTCTTAGACTGCAATAACTTCATGCAAAAGTCTAGTATAAATAATGATTAGCAGTAACAGGATATCAAATAGACATCTTCAGGTGACAAATACAGGAAATCTGAGAAGTACTGAGAGGGGAATGGGACTTCTTCAGTTGCTACTTAGAACTAAATTACCTAATAAAAACAGGATGTGATTGTATGATACTGCGTCAGGGATTCAGTGTGAGACACTGTGCTAAATTAGAGGATGAAGTAAAAAGGTATTTTGAGTCTCATCTGGCTAGAAGTAACTCTGGTATCTCAAAAACCATGTACATTATGGTTTCAGATATCTGCATTTTTACAGCCTAATTCTTGCTTGTAGCAGAGGAGATAATTGCTTAGCATGGGTCTCTTCCCAAAGCTTCACCACTTAAGCTTGCAGCAACACACTTTCTGTTTTGGCAAGATGAATCTCCTGGTATCTGCATACCTCTCCTGTTCCTTCCTTCCTGTAATTAGGGCTAAATCTGCTCCAGGACCTGTTCTTTTGTAGAAGGCACCATTTTTAGAGCAATACATCATTGACAAGTCATGACACTAACAGGGCTGCCTCTCCAAAGAGGTACAGTATCACCTTGATCAATGTCTAAACACCGCGGAGTAGAGAGCTCCATCAGTTGGTGGAGCAATAGGAATAAACCCATTTGAGCTCTAAGAGTGCAGGTGGATCTTGGCTATCAATTCAGTAGCCTTAACAAATACCCCTATTTACAGTTTCCAATTATTTGTCAACATTCCCAGTAATCTTGCTTTGATTTTAGGGATTCAAGTTGAGCTGGATGGACGAACACTATTTTTTTCCCCATAAATATTTATTTGGCTCTGAAAATGCATTACTTCTATTTCTTCACTTCCTTTCCATTATCACTGAAACAACAGTTTTTTATTGGTAGATAAAAAATTTGCTGAAAGAGCTGTGTCTGTGACTCCCTTCAAGGGACTGAAGAATTACCTACAGTTACATGGTGCAGATTTTTCTCTTATTTTTCCAGAGAGAGGTTTGTGAGTAGGTTACCCTGGCTAGTTAAGCTGCAGTTGAAAGCCAGTGCTTTCAGAAAATGCTGTTTCATAGAAGGGTTTGCTCTCCATATCTCACCTTTCTTAGCTGAAGATCAAGATCAAACCGATAAAGATGCTAAAAATGAACTACCTGATAGAATTTACCCATTCACCAGCACAGTGTTGAATATTCTCCAACAAATGGAAGACATTACAAACATTCAAAACCAAAACATTTAAATAAATACAACAAAAAGCCCTTGATAAGTTCATCCTGTGATAAAATTGTTCTGATGCTTTTAGTCTTTTTTTGTGCGCTGTTATTGGGGCAATGTAGAATTGTTGAATGAATACCTTCACAGATGATTCGTCACAGTTAGGGTGACAAAAATAGATGCCCAAAGTTAGAGACTCTGAAGACTGCCAACCTGTTGGCAAACTTGGCCTTATCTTTAGTTATCCAGTATCCACTTGAGGAAGCGGATGTGGGAAAGTAAAACCTTTCTTCACATTAAGAAGATATTTCCCCTTCTGACTGATACCTAGGAGGAAACTTGGTGGATTAACACATTCGTTGTACTGGCAGAATGACTCACAGGCTTTGCATTTTCAGTGTTTTGAATGTTTGAATGGAATGAGAACCCGTGGCTCAACATTTCCAAGTTATTCCTTTGGCTTAAAAAAAAACAGGAGGATACAAAAGGAATCAGGTTTAATCTAAGATCAACACCTAACTTTTGTGTTTCCTCAGATACCAGCAGCTCTGAAAGCTGAATCTGTCCCGGAAGGAGTTTTGCTGTAGGCTTGTCCTTGTGTGACCAACTAGCTAATGGAAGGCACAGGGTTGCCCCAGTATGATCTCATGCACAAAGAGAATTTTTTTCTCCAATATATATGACCAAATTTTGGTAATGTGTGAAAATTAAGACCTCAGATCCACTTCCTTTCATAAAAGAGATAAAGAGATTATGTTAAGTTTGCTAACTTTGTAGGTGTATAAAGGAAATATAAAGTTTATGTGCAAAAATGTGTACCCCTTGTCCACAGCCATTCCAGACAAGATGTCAGTGATGTCCTAACAGCAGCTAATGGTCAACCTCTAGTTTAGCCTTTTTTCTTTTTTGTGTGCTGACATGTAATTCTCCATTCCTTTCTTCTGAGGAACTGTACCAATACTACTGGGAGCCATTATGGCAGCTGCAAGTATCTGAATAATGCTCTGACTTTGTGCAACAGAGGTGATTATCTCAATTGTCTGCCTTCACAGCAACCATAAATGGTTCTTTAAGCTGCATCTTTGTTTGCTAGCTAAAATATGCTGTATTACACAATGTGCTCCCCCAGCTCTGCTGACACGTTCCATCCATCCATCCATCCATCCACCCACCCACCCAGCAGCCCAACACAAGCTGTCCCCACAGTAAGCTCTGAATTTGTATCTTCTCAGTACACATCCCTGAGCCCAAAGAACATTTGGAACCACCCAGGGCTGGGACTCCCTTCATGACAGCACATGGAGGGGATCTCCACTGACTCACCAGACCTGTCCCAGAAGTAGCAGAATAGGCACCCTCATGCCTTTTCTGTCTTGGAGAACACATTATCATGAGCATTGAAGAAGTGCATTTTAGTATACACCTCCTGTAATAGTAGGAGAGAAGATATTCAAATACTCTATTTTTCAGAGAGAAAATCCCAAGACATCTTCTCTGAAGTATGTGCTGAGCTTTTTAAAGTCTTCCCCTTCCCCCCTGCCTGCCCATCCATACAATAAGTACAATTGTTAGACAAGGCAGGTCTTTGTGCTCCAAATTTAATACATAGTTTTTGACCCACGGAGTGATAAGCTGGAAAATAAATGGTTGGATTTTCCCCAGCATTGAAGAACGCCTTTCACGATGACTTGGGAACTTGCCTATTCTCGTCTGCCCACCTGGCTTTCACTTTGATATCCCTAGCATTATCATAACTTTTATTGTCTTTTCATGTCAGTCAAACCTGCTTCACTAAATTACTTTCATTTATACATCCTCTCCTGCTATTTGGTCTGATCACCAGCTAAGATTTAAGGTGAAAAATCTTCTTCCATTTGACAGGATGGGAGGTGGAAATTATTATGTGAACAGTAAACTACAGGTTACATAAATACTGTGTCGTATATCACCCAGTGGAGCCTTAAATCAGTTCATTAATTTGTATAAAGCATTTGTGTGCTTTTAAGCAGCATCATGTCCAATTTGGTCTAAGTTCCTTTCTTTTCCTTTATGTCATCAACTTTCATCTTCTTACATAGTTAATGCTGAGCGTGTTTCTAAAGATTGTTTTTCTTTCTTTAGAGACTTGGTTTATATTTTTTCCTCCACTTCTTGACACATCCCTAGCCCGAGGCAAAAGTGTGCATTTTGCTTCTGGAAGGTAGACACAGGGATATTCTTCGCTGTGCAGGGAGTGAAAGGCAAGCTGAGATATGCTAGATTAATGAAAGAGGTACTGCAAAGCAGCTCGTTGATTCATAGTGAGCCATTTGCTTGCTTTCATGCTGCTTTACAGCAAAAAAGAAATCTACTGACTGAACTGTACTATACAGATAATGTACCCCAATGCTGAGGAGCCTCCTACCTTTTTCTCATGGGCTAAAATTTTTTTTATAGGCACGCCAGGAAAGATAGTTTCTTTGGTTGAAATTCAGGAGAGTAAGACAATCCAGGAGAACTTTGTTTTGGAAGAGGGGAGTATTAGTGGAATAACATATAGATCTATAAATTTAACATGCTTTTGTGAGAAAACAAAGAAGTAACTGATATGGGGAAACAAGTAATAGAATGGCAATGTTTTATTACATTGCCAGTAACGTCCCATGTTTGCATACTGGTCTACCCTGACTGCAAAGGAAAAACAGACGTTGCTTTGATACAGTGATCTATTTCATTATTCCAGCTGAGATTTTCTCTATTATTCTGCAGATCTCTACTGCTCAGTAAATCAAGAACTGTAAAAAAATCCTTTACTACGTAGGCATAATGGGCATAACGTACAACAGTATTAGCCAAGGCAATATTCAAACAGTCACGAAACAATCATCAGAAGTGTGGCACCTTGTTTAAGCCCCTGCCAGAAAACAAGACTGTCGGATGGAGTCAGGTTGTAATGCAGATTGGCTGCTTAATGCTGAGGCCTGGGCTGTGCCTGGACTTTTATTTGTACCATTAAATATTAATAAAAGTCAAATAACTCAACCCCCTGACCAGATGAAATCTTACAATGAAAACAAGCACACTATATGTATAACATGAACCAACATTACCCGTGATACCCGATGAATATGCAAATATAGACCCTGATTTTCCTGAACAAGTTTTCTTATTGATGGTCTGGGAGACTGAGAAGGAAAACGTGAAAATTAAACAATAGTCAAGGAACTGAAACTTTTAAAAGTTGATCCAGAACTCATTGACCTGGGAGAGCTTGGTCTCTGCCAGCTTACAGAGCGTAGAGTGATGAAGCACCTCAATCACACAAAGCGAGGTCGCGAAACAGTGGTACAGAGATGAAGCAATGTTTTATTTGGTGGCAAATATGTCCTTAATGGCTTAGCTGCAGGGATGAAAAGGAAAAATGGGCGGCAAGGATGGAGGAGTTTCTGGGGTTTATTAATATAAATGCATCCTCACTGTTCTGGAGGGCTACCAGTGGGAAAGCCTTGCCCTTCATCCTTGGATTTCATTTGACCTGGTCTTCAAAGCTGGTATGAGGACTAGCAGCTGTGGTTAGACTGCTGAGATTCGGGTATGCAGGAGCAACACACATGCATGCAGTCAGGGCTCCATGAGCTGTGTGAGCTTGTGGAAGGGCTTTGAGTTGGAACTGAATAGGGTGAAAAGTTAGAGGAACTGTAGAAAAGCCCACAGACCAGCTTTGGTTCCTTGATGCCTCAGCAGATTAGGAATCACGTCATTAGAATTACGGTGCTGGCATTGCAAATTTTTGTGGTCATAATGAGCGAAGTTTCTCTCCCAGCTGTAAGATTGCATACAGAGCAGATTTAATTATTTGTTTTTATTCCTGACTCTGAGGCTTTAAATCACGTGTGCTGATATTTTCTGCCTCGTTCATATTTTTAATGTATTCTTAAAAAAAAATGAAGGTGTGAATCCTATTTAATCCCATGCCTCAGGCAACCAAAGAGTTAGGAAACGTATCAGCACTGTGAAACTTAGAAGCCTTTGAAAAGTGAAAGAGGGATTACTGCACCCGGAATATTCTGATAATGCACCAGAAAGCCCAAGCAAAAGTCCAATTTCACAATCTAAAAGAGAATACTTCCACTACCTCAGCTGCAATTTGCCATTCTTTTGTGTGAGGAACATGCTGTTATTCAGCTGAGCAGCTAGTAAAAATGATTTAAAATCATTCCCCATATCAACGCAATTTGGCTGCAGTAGGAGATCATATTTTGTGCAGACTGTGTGGAAGGACGTTTATTAACTTGAATGGTGTAGAAACTGGATTTTTAGCTTCCCACCTTGTCCTGCAGTTAAGAAATATGGGCATCCTCACTCAGTAAGGATACAAAATTGAAACCATAGAAATATTACCTCCAAGAAGAACAGTTTGGATTGCTCAGAATAGTTAAGACATTACGCAGAAATATTCATATAAAAAAAGTAGAAGTTTTTATTCTTAAAGTAAGTTCTAAAACAGATATTCAGGAAAAATTTACACAATTGCTACTTGCCACGACATTTAATTTTTTTCATACAACCTTCCTGTCTTGATGAAATCTGTATCAAAAGGGATTTTTTTCTTCTTGAGGCATTTAGACTAAAATGTTAAACCAGGTTTTCTAATGACTTACTTGCAACATTCTGCAGGCTGCTTCTCAGAACGTAACCCAAACAACCTAAATATTGCATGTTGGCTGCTGATCTGAATGTGACAGTGCTTGCCTGGCTTCCAACCAAGTGCTCAGCCCTTCCAAAGCACACTGATTGGAGCCGTAACCATCGAGCTAAATTGAAGCCGGTAATTAGAAATATGCAAAATGGTTTGAAAATAATGTGGATTTTTCTGAATGTGGATTTTGAATACGGGTGTCTCTCACATGGATAAAGTGGATAATTGCTTGCCTATCCTGCTTCTATTCATTGTGGGTAATTGAGTTGTTGTCAAACACTTCTTCCTCTGCCTATCACAGTAAATATGAGAGAATGGAGCAGCTCTGTGAATAATCTCATTTTTGTGGCTGAGGAAGACATTTGCTATGTATTTGCCTGGGGAACAGCATAGCAACGGGGAATTAGAAAGACAGAAAGAGCAGAGAAACCATCAGACTTTATTTTATATCACTATGTCTGTCTCAGTGGGGACTTCCTTTGTGCTCAACCCCGCGGTTTGTTCATCACTGGAGTGTAAGAATGAGCCTGGGGGGTGCAGAGGGTGTGTTGGAATGCCCATCATCCATAAGCTTTGGGTACCTTTGTTGGCTCCTCACAGAGCACCTGAGCTCCTCACAGACCACTGTGAGCTCCTCCTGCTGCCAGCACAGCCAGGCCTCATCCCACCAGCAGCAGCATGTCCCACAGCAGCCCCCCCTGGCAACTCATTGATGTCTATTCCATGGTACTGCCCCTGGGGGTTACCATGTTTTCCCCCTTTGGACTTCTCACAGAGAGATGTAGATGATGCAAGCTGGATCGTTGGAGCATAGGAAAGGGGAAAGCAATAATCCCAGAGAGCTGAAGAAGACAGTTGTATTTATCCCCTCCACTTGGGGCTCCCTGGCAGTTGATGCCTGGCAGCAGCCGCAGCAGGTGGCACCTGCTCTTCCTCCTGTGCTCCCTGGAGAAACCCTGACATTTTTTTCTCCCGTTCTCATCTCATCTTTGAATTTTCATTTTGCTCTGAAGTGTCCACATTCTCTCAGCCTCTTTCAGATGATTTCTTAAATGGTAATGCAGGCTGAACCTGAAGAACAGAGACGGAATCACGCTCACATCTTCCTCCCCATTTTCCTCAGGAAGAGCATCTTGCCTGGGCTATTTCTGTGCAAGGGGTGATGAGTTTCACAAAAATTCCCATTCACCATTAGGATCTTGACATTTCAGTTCCCACCCTTAGTTATTATAGCCCACCTTTAGCAGCAGAGATCTTAACCTGGAGCAGCTGCAGCAGCAACAAGAACAAACCTTTGAAATCCAGGAGCCAGTTCAGCTGTCATCTTCAAAGGGCTCCCACCATCAGAAGAGCTTTTGCCACTAATAATGCAGCAGTCTCAGGGCCTGGAGGTGTTGGTGGGTTTTTTTTGTTTTGTTTTGTTTTTCCTTTGTGCAGCATCAATTTTATGGAGAATGAAGTGCACTTGGGACCTATTATAATGCCTAGCAATTATTGCAGCATCTCCAAAACATTGCTGTCCATGCAGATGAATTAATCCTGTACCACTGAGACAAGCATTGTTCCTCTTGTTTTGATGGCAACGTTTAGCAATTGGCATGCACCTGTAGGAACTGATGCTGCTGCAGAATGAAATGGTTCTGATTCTGAGTTTGCTGGTTGATTAAGGTGCTGGGAAGGGGCAGCTGCAACTGATTATTTTGGTGGTGGCTTTGTTGGCTTTAACCTCCCCCTGTGTGTGCACAGTCTTGCATGAATGAGGCATCTGAGAGAAAAGGGCCAGGCAGTGGTGCAGGCAGCACCAAGGTGCATGAGCCAGTGCTCATCAACTGTAATTGCATTAAGCGGCCCATGGCTGTTGGGGAGAAGATGCTGGGCTGAGTTCACCCTTCCCTCGATTCCCAGAGGCCAAGTGACTTCCAGAGGCCACACAGCAAGCAGGTGGCACTGCCAGCCCTGGAGCTCACCCAGCGCCTGGCTGCGAGCAACAGCCACAGCATCTCCTTCCATGCTGTAATTGTTAGCGTGCTTAAGAAATTTCTCCAGGGATGTGTGCCATATAAAATGTTGAAGTCAAACAAACCGGAAAGCAGATCAGCTTTGCACTGTCGTTTATATTGGAAGAGCAGGCATGTTAAATCCCCTTTGCATAAATCCCTTTCAATAAATCAGTTTGGGAGCAATACAGCTGGTTGTCAGGTACTTTAACTTTTCAATGACTCTCTGTATGAAGAGACTTTCTTGAAGGTTCTGCTAAAATAGACCAAAGAGTTTTGGAAAAGAAGGATGTGTATCCAAATAGATGGAGTGAATAAGCTCATTCTGTGTATTGGGGAAATGCACAGCAGGCGAAGGGTGGCCAAAATTATAGGCCAGGTAATTTCAAACAGTTCTTGGCTTGCTGTTCAAACAGGTGTAAATCTGCTGCATGAATTAGAAGCAAGTACAACTCAGTTGCAAGGCAGCAGGGTTCGAGAAGCGCTGGGTGAAAGCCTAGCTCCAGCTCATTAAAAACCTGTGCTCAGGATCTTGCTGGCTACACCTGCCCTGTAGCATTACTGGCACTGCTTTCTGCAGCTCACAGGTTGTGCACTGTCTATTGAAAGCAGGTATGAGGCACATCTCATAATAATAATGCGTGTTGTATCCCGGATAGTGCAGCAGCCATCAGCAGTGGTTGGTATCACGGGGTGGAAGCATTATGGAGAAAGCATGAAATGGAGGTAATCAGAAAATCAGGCAGCTCAGCACTGTTAAAATATCTTTTGGTGGCTCTGTTCTAATGAACGCAGCCCATCATGGCTGCTGAGCAGCCCTTCCATTTTGCAGAGCTTATCTTTTCACACTGGAGTAGAATTCCAGGGTTTTAATTTGAATACAACTGGTCCAGCCCTTGCTGATAGCCTTCAGGGCAAAATACTTTGCTTTATGCTTCATTTCCATGAGCCACCTTCTGGGCTTTGAGGCGTCTGAGCAAGGGACAAAGGAGCCAAAGAGCTCCAACTAAACCTTGCAGGATTCCATTTTCTTTTTTCATCTGTGAAGCTTGAAGATCTGCATTGTATTCAGTCACATAGCTACACAAATTAAAAACTTGAATTGGCAAAAATCACCCGAGTCCTTTATTGGCATCCTTCCTGGAATGCCAGCTGTTCGAGCAAAGCAGAGAGGCCAGGCTCTGCTGATTTCCCTACCCTTGCAGATACCTGCTCCAGATTTGTTTTTTGAAGAAATAATTTAGCATACAGGTGGCTTTTTCAGTTGAAAGTCACTGTTTTTTTGTAGATTGCCAAGACTGCTGCGACATCGTGTTTGGATCCAACTGCTAGCATCAGGGAACTAAACTCCAGTTTTAGCAGAGGATGCGGTTTGAAGTCCATCTTTGAACCCAATTGCAGGTATTTTGGGACAGGAATAAAACCAATAACTTCTTTCCTTTGAACTGTAGTTCAAATGAAGTAAGTCCTGTATCCTGAGCAATAATTAGCAGAAATGACTTTATTCTGACAAACAAAACAGTAATAAAAAGTGCCAGCATCAAAGCTTGGGAGCATTTTCTGTATTTGCATATTGGAAGATAAATATATTCAAAGGGCTGGGTCCCATATTCATCACCAGATGCTCCAGGAGCAGTGTTCTTGCAATGAGTGAGGTAGAACTAATGTAGATGGTGCACTGACTCCCATCAACATGGACAAGGCATGACTTACAGCAATTGCTGCCGAGCCATGAAGTAACCACTCAGCTCCTCTCCTCATCTTCCTCTGTTTTCTGCTCTGTTTTTTACTCTAAATTAAAAGTTTGGTGATTTATGATGGATTATATTTAGCAGAATAAGAGGCAAAGAGCATAGGTTAAAATTGGAGTATTTGTTTCTGATTACAACAGCCATAATTTTATTGTTGCTTTTGAATTAGGATCTGTGTAAATTCCAGCAGGGAACGTACAAAGCTACCTCTGTGTTAGTGATTACTGACTTGATTTCCAGGTGTCCCACACCAAGTGGGACCATGCTATGGGTGCATGTTAAGATAGGCTTTCCAGCTTTCCTTTTGAGTTAATTCTATAACATGCATATAAGAAACCAGCCGTGAAAAGCGTGGAAATTCCCAGGCTTTCATTTCCTCGCTTTTGTTCAGAATACTGTTGAAAAAGGTGATGTTAGGAGGGCACAGGTAGGACAGGACTGGGAGATTTTGTGCAAGCTGAAGTCAACATACAGGGAAAAAATAGGTTAGTTGGCAAGACCTTGATTCTGGCTACGGGAAAAGGAGAGAGCACAAGTTTCAATCTCTCTCCACTATGTTTATGCATAAGATCTATGCCAGAGGTTAGTGAGGCTCATCAGGCTGAAGACATTTAGTGCTAGTGGACAAGAACGGTACAGTGAAGGTACAACCATGGCCTTCATCTGCATAGGCAGAAAGAATTTGACATAATAACTTTTAAAATGATGAAAGTTCTCTCTCGATTCAGACCAAATGAAGGCTTTCCAGTGCTTGCTGTCTAGGCATCACAGGTATGACTCCTTCTTACATTACATGGCACTGGCAACACAGCTCAAATGGCAAGAAGGTACCATGAAACATGCACAGCAAAATGGTGTTCCCACCGAATCAATCTGCACTTCTAAACTGTTTTTCTTTGTTGTTGTTGTTGCAGTGCTTTTAAATGGATACCTCCTTGCTTTTGGAGAGCTGCTCCAGGTGCAGGCTAGGAAGGTGCAGACTAGCTATAGAAGGTCCTTGAAGACTGAAGACTTTCAAATCTGAAATTTGCTTCAGTGACCTGGCGCAGCCCCAAGTCCCCCTCCTAATGCTATGTCAATGTGAGCATAAAAATCAAAGTGGTCACCCATCCCACGGGCACTTTATGCAGGTGACTGTAAGTAGGGAGTAGCTAGGACACACCACAGTGGCACACAGCCAAAAAGTCGTTGGCCCTTGCAGAGCCCTCGTGCTGTCCCAGATAAAAGCCCAAGCTTGGTTTCCCTGCGAGCATCTGCTCCGCTCCGCTGCCACCCCCTATGGCTGCAGCAGAAGTGCTTCTCTCTGAGGCCAGCTTTGTGTTGTGCTTGGCACACAGTAAGGCCCTGAAAATAATCTCTTGTATTAGCAGAAACCCTCTCATGCCAGCTTCGTGATCCCTCTGACATATTTGCTGCCAGCTCTTGGTGTCAGTGTGTTGGCCGGTGTCTCAAAGCAGATACATTTTTGATGCCTGCACAATGCGTACCTTCTCTCTGTGCTTCCCTCTTTTGTGGATGAGCAGGACTCTGGGAATTTGGCTGGATCCTCGTTTTCCCCACTAAAGGCTGGGGGCTGATGGAGAAAATGATCTGTTATCCCCCACAGCGCGTACCAAAATGGCATGTGGTCTCATTCTGATTTCTGAAATGCTGGATAACAGCCAGCGTCTCTGCTCCTTCAGCCCCGTACAAACTCTTTGGGACTGTCAGTTCTCCAAGGCCTTATTTGAACAATTCACTGAAGAACTGGAAGGGATAAGGTGATCTAAAAACATGGTGAAATTCTCCAAAAAAACCTGGAATGTTACTGTTGTCTTTTGCCATATTAAGTAAGAAATAACTCCAGCCATAGAAAAAATAGTATTGAAGTATTGAAGAGAATTAAACAATCATCCTTACAAAAATAATTTTACAGTACACACACTGAAATAAAACTCAAGTAGGTGTAGGAAAACAAAAGGTTTGTTGTCCTCCTATAATCTGTTGCCAAGGGCAGATTTTCCCTCCATCATTAGGGAAGCCAAAGTTTTTGCTGGGCATTAAGAAAGGCAAGGCAGGTAATTTGTCCTTGGTGTGGAGGACCATGCAATATAAAGATCCCTTTAGTTGTTGGGAGGCAGAAACTGTTGTCAGTCGTATGATGGTGAGTGATTTCAAGGCAGCTGTTGAAATCACTGTTGGTGATGACCTACAGAGTTAGTGGCCATAGGGATGCAATGCATGGTGCCAACCATCAGAGTTGGCCAGGGAGCTCACACCCCGAGGTACTGAGACGATGGCCAAAAGTACCAGCTCTGTAATGGCAAGTGGCAGCAACAGAGGGGTGAAAGTATCACAATGAAAAAAAGAAAGAAAAGGAAGGGAGCACTGGTGACCCAAGAGCACTCTCCGAACAGCCTTGCTTTCATACACCATTGGATGTGCATCTGCAGAGCAACCCAACCCATTCATCAACTGGAAATGACACAGCATCTGTGTTATTCTTTAGCTTAGCCTGCTTTTCTATATTCAAGACCATCACTGAATATTTTGCTACAATGGAGTAGTATCTCAGGTGGTATTTCAATAGTACAACGAAAACAGTGATGGGTATACAGTACTGGAATAATCCTTCTGACAGCACCTCAGCTCTCCTTTATAGTCTGGGTTTGGTTTTTTTCCCATCAAATAGCATTTGGCCTCATGAATTAAGAGATCAATCTTAATTTTGTCCACAGAGAGGGAGGTTTTGTTATTTCCATGGGTCTGTGCTTCATGCAGAAAGAATAAAACCAAAGTGCAGTTTATTTTTTGTGGACGAGATGAGTTGGGTTCTCTGACTTTTCTTTTGGCATTCTCTCCCGTTGACAGTATGATTTGCACAAAATTACATTCTGTTGATAAAAATGTGCTGAAATGTCTTTAAGTTTCATTGACGGAATGATTGGAAGCAAGAGGTTTGACAAAATGCACGTTGTCAACAGGATGAAATGGGGCGGGTGGAAGGAAGAGTACACTTCAGACATATGGGGTGAGCAGTTATATATGCACTTGGTTTGTTAAAAACTCTGCTCAGAATCTATTAGAAAGGATTCTGCGGGCTTCAGTGAAGACAATGGTTACTTTGGAAAATCTCATTTGCACAGATACATCTGACAGTAGAGAAAGGCATAAAGAAAGTTAATGGGTGCAGAATTTGGCCAGAGATGATTGCAAGCACTGTTATACTTCTTTAGATGTCTTTCCATCCAAATAAATTTCCTCCATTAAGTTTACTGATTTCCTCATTCAGCTTTTAAGGGAATACTTGTACTGGAAATGAATGAGACAGAGAAAAGAAGTGTGTTAAAATTTATGAAAACATCTGTTGGAAGTTCTGAGAAAGATGCTTTTGTTTTAATCATCTAAGCAAGATTGATGGATTTTATCAGGGCTAAGTACCAAAGAGTCCCAAATGGGCCCTTTATCCCAAAGGCAAAGCACTTAAGCATATGCCTAATTTTAAGTGTGTGAATAATGGCCTTATTGACTCCAGTGGAAAACTGAAGTGCTGCAAGCTGAGTGTTTTGGATTCTATGGTACTACATGGGAAAGTTAACATTATGACAAAACTGTATTAAAAAATAATCTTGGGTGTGACTTTGCAAAAGGATTAGAATTAAACTAGGATTAGACAAAGAGTTTTCTGTAAAATAAACCTGATTAGATACATGCAGCTTGTTTTGCAGGATAGAAAGGATAGAAAGATAATTACCTGTGAGAGAAACAGCCATTTGTGGAGATCTACATGATGCTAAACCTTTCAGTATCACAGAAAGGACCAACCTGGGGATGAGCGAAAATCTGTTGTCCGTAGTAGTCAGAGTTATTCATTACACAATGTATTTATTGCTTCAAGTCAGTTCTGAAAAGAATTTCAGCACTTTTTTCCCCCTTTTCCTTAGCTGTTTTCCTGCACCAGCAGCCCTTTGTTGAGCACCAAGTCTGGCTGTCCGTCAGGAGAAGGAAGAACAAGAGTCAGATTTGTGTCTTCCAAGAGTCGCTCTGTAGGTGTGGTAACGAGCTGTGGATTCTTCTGGGACATTTGAGCTGTGTATTAAATTGTAGATGGTGCTAAATTTCCATTGCAGTGTTCAGCTCAATTTTCTTTAAGGGTTGCGATGGCTATCAGGATGTGGTGCTGAGCTAAACTACCTTAAACTACTATCACAGACCATTATTCTCATTTCAGGATGCAAATGCCTTTATTCCACCCCCACACTACAGAAGCTCCTGGTGGGAGATGGGTCAGAGGAATAAATACTAGTGCTTCATGTGCATGCTCAGTTCACCTCACTCTGCTGTCTAAACGGATTGCATTTCTCTGTTCAAACAAATGCATCGATCTAAAAGAGCACCTATGCAAAATGCTGCTTACTCAGGTATGGTCTGCTTGTGGCTGAATGCAACGGGGCACTGCAGAAGCTGAAGAGCAGAGTGGGCTGTAATGGACAGGCTGGAGGAGAGAGGGAGCATGCTTCTCAGGTGAGAGTAGGGTTGGGATCACTGATGTTTGTGGTCTAAAAAGAACTAATTTTGGGGACTCTCAGTCTGACAGAGTGCTTAGCCTGGCAGCTGGGGGATGAGCTGAGGAGGGGCCAAATACAAAAGATAAAAACATCTTTATGGCATATACCATTTCTTCTGTTCTGGAAACCGATGTACATGATCTTTGAAGGCAGGTTTTGGCCAGGTGGTCAAGTGCTATCATGTTTGACTCATTCCACACTTGCACCTGGTGACTATTGATTTCTATTTTTGGAAAGCCTTAATGTACATTGCAGATGCCTATTTGAATGGAAATGCTCTTTTACTGCGTTTAACAGTGCAGGAGTCGCAGCTGCATAAGAAAATGGCTCACAGAAAATTTGGAAATTCATTTTCTTTGGCTTTGAAAGAAGTTTTCCTGTTTTGCTTGAGTTATATCATCATTCTTCTAACTCTTAAACAGTAATTGTCATACATCTTATCGAGTCGAAGATGCAGGTTTGCCATCAGACTTAGGATATCACATATCAAGGAGCTATGCACATCTTTCTGTTCAACACTGTATGTGCTCAGGGCTGATTCTACCTGTAGGGCAAATGTGGGTGCCTGTCTCAGGACAACAGTACCCACAGCTCGTGGTCTATGAGGTCATTAACAAGTCAGGTGGAGGGAGGATGCAATGCAGGTACTACTATCAAACACATTTTCTGGAAGGAAATTTGTATAGTAAAACTGTAAATGCTACAATTTAAATTTACTAAAGACGTGGAAAAGATGGGAGTAACAGAACTGATGTGAACTGGAGAACTTATATCAAATTACTTCAAAGCAGTTTTATACAAGCTATAAACTTCCAAAAGAAGTCCATCAAAGCAAACTTAACACTTGAGTGTAAAATACAGGCAGAATTTGCTGGAAGAGGAGAAATGATATGTTACAGTCAGCAGGCATAGAGCTGGAACTATCTAACTGTGGAAGAGGATGGATTCTGTCAGACCATTTTCTAATTCTGTTTCTATTATCTGAGAGTAGAGCAGATGACAAATCTGTTAGTTCAGAGTGTTGACACAATACGGTTTTATCACTTTTTGTCAACAGAACATAATTGTGTTCAGATTACCCAGTCACAGGGGAATAGCCATAAGATCATATTGTCCACTAAAATAAATGTCATGTTCTATTTCTGGGCAAACAAAAAGGAAATAGGAAAAGCAATGCAAGTAAAGAAAAAACTTGAACAAACTCAGCTTTTTGGACAGAGTTTTAGTTAAACAGACACTGTGATAGAGCAGTTCACCCAGATCTGACTTCCTCTGGCCCATCTGCATTAGATGCCAAGCCCTTGTGTTTGTGATGTCTTCCCCTCCACACCCCAAAAAATCCAAGCAGTTCAGTGCTCTTCTTTTCCAGCACTCTTCTGTAACTGAAGCCAGCTACGAGCCACAAGAAGCATGTCAACAGCTATAGGGACAGAAACCAGCAGGGAGGGACAGTGATGGGCTCCAGGGCTCAGGCCTGATCATGGAAAGGAGGAGGAGACTGAAGCACAGCTGGGATGGCACAGAGGTCTCTGTTTGAGATACCTCTCTGATTGTCTTCTCTGTTGAACTTCAGGAACCGCCTTGCCAAAAACCTGAAGCGTGGCCCTTTTCTGGAGATGTTAATTGCAGGCTATCAGCTCTCTGCAAAATTGGGTTCCTACAATAGGGAAAGGGCTCCATTGCACCCTGCTCTGTGCCCACAGCAAAACATTCCACCTCAAGCAGCCATTTGATAGACAAAATGCAACCTCAGCTGCAGAAACATGTTGCATTTTTTCAAGATTAAGCAAAGCAAGAAGTAGTATTTTTAATAAAGCAGATGGAAATATTTAGTTGGCTTCGTTCTAATGGAAATAAAATTCTACCCATTCATCATCTCTTCTTGTGACATTCTGGAGACAGCTGTAAATGGAGTCTGAGGGCTGAAGAGCTTTTGGGCAGGTAGCAGTGTTTGTGCAGAGCAGACGAAGGGGATTAGTCGGTGTGAGGAGGAATCAGCACTGCTTTGTGCTTCCTGGCTATCGGGGGTGGCTGCACTGCTGGTCCAACACAGGTGCAGCCCCTCCTGATTTCCTGTAGCAATTACAGTATGAATCACAGCAGTGCATTCGGATTTAAAAATAGAAAGATATTCTTGGGGGAAAGAAACAAACAGAAAAAAAAAACTCCCCTTAATTCAAACTCCATCTCCCTTGGCACAAGTTTTCTTTCCCTGTAAAGTCATGTCATGTCTCACACCTTCCCATTAGATTTTGACATGCTCCTTTACCAAACAAGAGAGACCCAGAGGGGTTGGGGGTTGTAGGAGCCTTAGAAAAGAAATAATTAATCTCCACTGAGAGTAATGTGCTGCCACACATCACTCAGCATTGCATCAGTAGCCCGACAGAGTCAGGAGAGGTGATTGAGAAGGAAACAGGAACTAGCCTGTGATGTCTAATGATGAAAACTGAGATATTTAAAATCTCCAGTGCCCATTTGCTATACTCATACGAGGCTGCTCAGACTCGTTCAGTGTGATTACAGCACCCAGACAGGAGTGTTTCGTCTTCTGCACCCTTGGTGCCACTTTTATGACAATTTACAAAGTGATCACACAGAGACAGAACAACTGATTAATTAACACACAGAGGCTTTGTGTATTCTGTTCAGGCAAAGCTTTGAACTGCTAGAAGCTGTCATATCGAGCTTGAAAATGTGTATCCCAGAGGTAGCTATGACTATGTTGCTATCTTTGTTACTGAGTGGCACTGGATGGAAGCTTTGTGCTTCCAAACAGTGGGTTTCCAACTCCTCCAGATGTAGTGGAGCTTCTTAGTAGGGAACAATTCTTGCTTCTAATCCTGGAACAAGGTAGGAAGAGAATAAAAAGCCTCCAGACCCAAATAATAATGTCTGAACAAATCCTACAGGTATTGCTGAAGAGCAGTATTGCTTTAAGTGGATTGCTGGAGGCACAAATCCATTGCAGGGGGAACAGCAGGTTGCAACCTACCCCTACCAGCACCCAGCTCCCACTGATCAGCTCCCTTACCCCATGCCAGTATCCCTGTTCAGTGGGACACCTCACCCTGGACCCCACTCTGTGATTTGCAACCAGGTTTTTATTTGGTTTCTCCACAGTTTCTATCAGTGAAGAAGCAAATTGTTCCATTTCCCCTTCATTCAAGTGCTGAGATATTTCTATAAGGGATGGAAAGATGGCCATTTGCAGAGCTAGATAGCCAGAGGAATGCAGAAAGCAAGTAGCAGTGAGGAATCAGTGAGTGAGTAGCTGGGAATTAAACCGGTGTTTCAAAGAGAGCAGGGGATAAAATGTCACATAGTCACAGCTGCTCAGACATCCAGACAACGCACAGGGGGTTTCTCAGGTGGAGCAAGCAGGAGGTAGGCACTGAAACATACTTTCATCTTTGCTTCTGGAGAGCCTAAATGAGATCACAGCGGAGTAGCAGCAACAGATGTTCTCTCCAACCACTGTGTCAACATCCAAAAAATGAGTGTGACAGGTAGATGTCACCCCCTGAAGTATCATATTTGACAAAGTGGCCCTGGAGCAGGTGGGGAGCTTCAGATAATTGTTTTTGCTCTGTGATGGGTGAGAGCTGTCCCAGCTCTTGGGAGATGTGTTCAGGACCAGCTGCTATTTGATCCTGATGAATTATATTAGACATAACCCTCACATTGTCATGGGGTCCAAAATGTCATTAGGCAGATCGTGGAAGCTGGGCAGAGAGACATAAAAAGCATAAGAAGATTTGAGGCTACAACAGCACGATGTACTGAGAAGAAAGTAACATTCCTCATCTCTTGCTTTGCTATCTAAAAAGGGAAACTTCCCTGTTAATTTGTGAAACTTTCCATTAAGTTTAACCTACTGGAATTTTAAAAAGAAAACTTAAGCTCAAAGAAGTTGAAGGCAACCTCTTATTTTTGCAGATCTGCTGGTGCCAAGGGCAAAAATACAGCACTTTTTTCAAACTGGGAGTTTTAAAAATATTTGACATCAATTTCTTTCTCCAGTTTCACTGTCACCATTGTCCATCATCTCCCCTACTTTCACACTTTATTACAAAAGACTGATTAGTCATGCTAGGTTTATCTCAACATAACTTGGAATGAAGTGCAATTTCTCTTTATGAAGACTTCAGTAGAAAAGAAAAAAGAATAAAAACAACTCCAAAAAAGGAGAGAAGAAACTAATAAACGATTCTGCTTGACACCTGGGCTAGTAATATGAATGTCAACACAGCCACAGTTCAGTGAGACACTTACGTATGTGCTTGCATTTAAGCATGTGTTTAAGCCTGTTTGGGTTCAGCTCCCTGCCAAGGACATACTTCACTTCTGGGACACGCGTGACTTAAGAATATGTGAAGTGTTTTAGTGATTGGGGACCAGAGCGATGAATGCCCGTCACCAGGAGCTGACTAAGTGCAGTTATTTCTCAGATAGGGGGTGCTCACAACTGTACTATCTGGCTGCTGTGCTATCGGCCTGGAGGATCTTCAGGAGCTGCATTGATTGAAGGACACCAAAGGGAATGGAGGAACCTCTGATAATCTGACTCTGTGTTTATCTACCTCAACTTTGCTTTGTGAGCCCTATTATTTTGCTTTGGTGGTTAAGGAGAAAACCAAATCTGCACTGCATATTTGTGAGTTATGGCTGGGGATGGATGTACCTAACATGATGGGCTCCAGTATTGGCCAAGCATGCTGCTGTAGAGCATAGGAAAACACGTAATGAGCTAGATGTGGCAGACAAACATGTGAACCACCTCAGAAATGGTCTGGCATTTCAGTGATGATCTTTCCAATGAAGATGACAAGGATTTCTTTGGGTTCCCAGAGGTTTCTTGCATGGTTATGCTTACGGTGAGCAGGGTGGGACCATTAGCCCTATATTTGATACAGAAAAGAGAAGTGGTATGCAGGAGCCCTTCCTAAGAATCAAACCATGACAAATATTATATGGAACTTACTAGAATCTTACAGCTTTGCGAATGACATTGTTTTGTCAGTGGAAATTATCTGAAGTTGTGCACTTTGCATCTTTTTTCCTCTTTAGCTGCTACATTTGTGTTAAGTATGCAAAGAGCCCTGCTGGGCAGCTGTAGGTGGCCCTACTACTTGTTAAACATGACTGTTGAGCTTGTGAAGGCACAGTAAATGAGTGCAGTTCATCATGGCCTTTAGGTAGCTAATTGGCTAGTAAGCTTTTGAAGGGTCAAATACATTAGTATTTAGCCCCAGCCTGCTCTTTGAGCAGCAAATGGCTTGGAGCAACTCTGATTAGCATGCCTCTTCACTGTCTTCCACTTCTAATATGTGCTTATGAGTGACCTTTTGCTGCAGTGTGTATGTGAAATGGATAGAGAAAGACACAATCCCTATAAATAGCTTGCAGGCTGAGAGTTAAAGGTTGTACTTAAAACAAAGTGTCCCATATTTTTTAAAGTAAATAATTAGAGCTAGCTCTGGGGGTCTGCTTTATTCAGAGTTTGAAGTAGATGAAAGTCATCAGATTTGATTTTTAAGCCTCGTTTCAGCTCACATAAGAGCCACAGACAAACTTACATGCCTTTGTATCCACTCTGTTAATAGCTGAAAGCCTATCAGGATTATATTCACAGAATGGATTTTTCACAGTTATGGACTTCCTTGATGAATGATAGATGACTGCTGAATCCCCACTTTCAGACATAGATGTTTCGGGGTACTCCTTAACAGAATGGACCCTAATAACAATGCCTGGAGGAAGTAATTGCTTCTGAGATTTCTGAAAAGGTGGCAGAACTTCTGAATTGGCTGCAGGAATTTTAGTTACACACCTTAATTCCATTTTAACAGCAGCATGGCTGCAACTGGGAGAACTGCTTGTCTTGAACCTTCCCCAGAACTCAGATAGATACTTAATTACTATTAAAATACAGGCTATGAGCGGGAAACTCTTAACATTCCCCAAAGCTCTCCTCTAAAAATAAAGACCCATTAGTTCATCTGTGATAAATAATTCTTAATTGTTCCCCAAAGTGAAACCAGACTCCTTATTTCTATCTCCCCAAGTTTCCCTTTTGGCTTTCTTTGATTGTGGGTGCAGCATTTTTGTCTTGTTCTGCCAAATTTTGTGAAGCCATGCAGAAGGCAATGTCAGTTCATGATGTAATTCACATAGTAGCCTGAAATGACCCCCATCCACTCTTGGTGACTTGTGTTTGTTTTGGCCAGTGCCTACAGTTCCAATTTTCTCCTCTGTCTGGAAGTTATCTTGTGTATCCTCCCTGCTTATGGTCATACTCGCCTCTGATGTTTCCTCTTTAGAGTTATTATCCATCTTCTGGATTAGACATAAACCCAAGGTCTTGAATACTCTTAGTCATTGAAGGTCTGACAACGCTTTTCACAAAAGGAGATGACTAACCTCCACGTTCTGGCCACAGGCCAACTTGGCTCTTGATGCTCTGCCTACCAGAAATTCCTCCTGCTGTTTCAATGGCCACGTTGTTTTTCATTTTCTGTCCCAAACAACTACTGAATAGCTGCTATTTTTTGCTCCATGCTGCAGCTCAGTAGTGAATGGCACTTTAAGCCGCTAGAACTTCTTCCCACTTGTAAAATGCTTTAGATCTTGGGGGTATGTTGAGCTGCAACATTTCATCTTCAGAAGAGATGCCCATGCAGCGATGGTCTGTGGACACTCCACACTGTGTTGTGGCAGGGTCGTGTGCCTGTCCTCACTAGCTCAGTTCCTCCTGATACCCACAGAAAGGCTATCCTTCCCTCAGCATTTTCTTAAATAATCAGCATTTTCTTAAATAATTTCAGTCTTTGTTCATTTTCTCATCTTGTTTCTCTTGATGAAAGAAGTACTGGGGACGGACCTTAGCTGGTATGAAATGCTCTATGAATTGAAAGGAGTTCTGTGCATTTCCAGCTGCTGAGAAGCTGAGCCAAGGACTGTTTCCATATAAGGGAATATTTCTAAAGTAAAGGAATACTATTAACTCTGTTTACCTTCTGATTTTTTTTTTTTTTTTTAATTAACAAAATATATGACTAAAATATTCTTAGAGTGGGTTCCAGAAGGATCCGGGGGACTGGAGACAGTGGTGAGACTTGGCAGGTGTGAGGGCTGCCCTGAGTAGCCTGCTCACTCCTGCTACAGAGCCCTCTCTCACACTCATCCTATTGCCATCTTACTGATATTTTCACATCTCAGCTTTCACTCAAGTAAATAAGATGTGGTGTGAAACAAAGGAGACCAGGTCATGCCAAGATGTGGGAAGAGTAGAGAGGATGTGTGAAGAACCAAGAATTATATGCCCAGGGGTAATCAGATCTGTACCATCTTCTCTATTCTTTTCTATTTCTATTTGACCACAGTTTGCCAAAATCAACAGTTCTGATTTTAATACAGGTGCCTTTGTTCCCAGAAATGGTCTGAATGAAGCCTGGGATCATGACTTCTTTCCCACAGTCAAAATGAACCTCAGTAAGGTTTCCATGCAAGAGGCAGTTCTTTTAGTATTTATTTTCTCTTGGTCTGCTGTTAATAGTTCCCCCTATCCAACTTTGATACTGCCATTGTAGTGTTTTGCTCTGGTACCACGGCATGACAGAAGGGCAAAATCCATCATTAACTTGTCGATGTGCCTCTGATTGCTAATGGTACTTGCAAGCCCATGACCCAAATAATATCTGAGACCATGTAATCATGTCAATATAGGGTATTCTAAGATGTTCATGTTAAGAATTTTGCATGGAGGGGCTGCCGGCCTTAGTAGAGTTGGAATTTGGGATCAAGACTGAAGCAGGAAAAGGTCTTGGAAATCTGCACGTTGCCTTCTGCTCAGGCCCTTCAGGCACATTCAGACATAGAAAGTGAGAACTAAGTATGAAAATTGCAGAAATGTAAAAAAAAAAATGACCCAGTTTCACTTTTCCTTAAGAATTTGTATCACAGCCCAGGATCACAAACAGGTCCTCTCAGGTTTATGGACCTATAAAGAGACCCAGGGCACTGTTTTGAGTAAACTTGGACTAATTGTTGGCTTAGTATTAAAAAACACATTAAATCTGTACTTCTGGATGGTTCTAATATGAAAGCAGGTGAAACTTGCCGAAAGGAAAAAGTGGCTTGTGGCTAATCACATACATGAGTAGCAAGAATGAGAGTCCCTCTTGGGGAAGTTTTTTGAGACAAGTCGTGTCACATCTTTGTGTATCAGTTTTTCCATCAGTAATGACAGGATGGAAGGACTTATCTGCTCTAACTGTCTGCTTCATTTGCAAAATAGTCTGAAAATCACTGGGAATGGTGCAATATGTGTTAAAATTGCCTCATTCAAAACCATTTGAAGTTTCTGTCCCTGGAGGAGTGAGGGATCTCACCTTTTCTACAGCGAAGATGCAACAGCTGACTTGCTGTCTGGGTCCTATATGCAGTGATCCATCAGCACCAGGATTGATTTCCCAAAGCTCATTAGCTCCTTTAAATTCTGCCATCCTCTTCAAATTGAAGCAGTGAATACACAAATGTGTGTTTTACTTCCCTTCCTCACCTGTATTTTCCCTTCTTTCTCCCCTGATAAACACAGGCATTGCAGCTTTAAGATTTTGAGACCTTTCCCAGATGGAAAGGTCATTTGTCTTTCACTACTCAACACTTCCTTCATGAGTTCATTTAAACATTGCCAGACATCAGAAGAACAGAACTCAGCTGTAGGGTTATCTATGTCTTATTCCCCTTTTGTGTAGGTGGCAGAGCTGATCTAGAACAAAACTGTTTGGTTCCCATAGCAATTTACAATGTGTAGCTACCATAATACTGTGTTCTTCCCACTCCTTATCTACACCTGTTATTTCATTCTTTGCCACCCAGCTAAGAGCTGTAATGCCAGCACTACTTTGAATGGTGTTAAGCAGGCTATTCCCTGAGTTTTGTGCAATTTCTCACTGTTTTCAGTTAGGATGGGATGTGCTTTTAATCTAAGTAGTAAAAAGCAAGCGCTGCATTAATCAGCCACTTCCAGTTGGAGGCTCAATGAAAAGATAATTAAAGGAGTGGAATGAAGAAATATTACAGTGCATCTACTAATCCTGGTGCATTATTTATATGAAATCAGTCATCAAAATTAGTCATGTGCATTATCTTTCTGTGTGTGGTCTGGTTTGACATGGCGTGTTTGATTCTGCTCAGTTCCACTGGCTATGGTGGAGATATGCATGCGGTGTGTAACGTAGTTAGGTCATATTTTGAAAGTTTATTGCGTTCTCTATCTCTCTGTATCTGCAGGCTCAGCATCAAGGGACCATTAAAAGCTTGCAGCTGAACTTTGCAGCGTGTCTGAGACAAGTGACAGAAGTCTTTCTTTTGCAGGCACAGCTGCCCAAACGTCAGCCAGGATGCCAGGATGTGGCCCTGCAGCCTTTTGCTGCACGTTGAGTGCTGGTGGCATGCCTGCAGCAGGCAGCTGGAAGCTGTGCCTGTGAGCACTGTGAGGTAGTTCAGGCCTATGGGGGCTGTTGCCAGGGAGTGAGGTGCCTCAGCTCTGCTGTTAGGTGCTGGAAAACTCTCATCAGCTATCACATCTCCCGCATTTTGACTTCTTTTAATTTTCTCCCAGGATGTACACCAGAAAGAATCAAGGCTGACAAAGTTTTTTCAGGTCCTTCTGTCATTCTGGGTGGTCAACGAGCTGCTCCTTCCCTTCCCTTCCCTCCTTGTCTCATCCTCTCCCGCAGAGGAGGCAGATAGAGTTACAGATTTCAGGCGAGGAGAATAGTTTAATGATCTTTCTTTAAGGTCATGGTCAATGCTGTTGAATAAATTCACCTACTAAGGGTTGCTGCAGAAGAAGTGCCATTAACTGGGGGCTGCAGGGTGTAGTGTTACAAAGCTGTGTGGAAGTTCCCCGCTTCAATCACTGAAGCATTTTAATTGATGCAGTAACGGTCTCCTTTCTGAAGGCTGCCTTTAATTGAGTGAGCGTGGCTAATGCTGGTCGTGGGGCTGCTCTGTGCTCCTGGCTTGAGCTGCAGTGAGGGCACTGAGGAATGCATCCTAAAATTTCATCTGTTTACTGCAAAGGGGCAAACATGGAAACACAGCCATTTGTTCAAACACAACCCATGGCCATGAGCAAGTTCAACTTGGATGGGAAGAACCAGGCTAAGAAATCAGTGGCCACGTCAGCTGTGGGCTGGGGCCAACCTGTGAGCTCTTCCCAAGAGCTGTAGGAAGCAGGAAAAGAAATGCAGGGAGGTGGGGAAGGATTCCAGCCATGCCCCTCCCTTCCATCCTCCCCAACTTTTCTCATTGCTGTCCTCCAAATCTATTGAATTTTTAAATTTCCTCAAATTCCACATCAGCATCTTACTTCTTAGAAAGCAATATGTTTTCACCTGCATTTTCTTAATGTGGCAATAATTGCATTATCTCCAGCTCTTCAGTACACTATTCATAGCTCAACCCTTGCAATCACACTGCTTTACTTCCTCATAGGCAATTTAACAGTCTAACATAAGGAGATGATAAGGAGTTTGTCTTGCAGCCTCAGACCAGGCACCTTCATCCTACAGAATGACAGCCTATGTTCTGTGCTCTTGAGCATCATTAGCTTGGTAGACAGCTTCTCAACTAGCTATAACAAGAGAAATATCATCTTTAAGCTGCAAAAGGGCAAAATTTTTTTCTGAGAAAACCTCAGAAAGGACGCAGTGAATGTCAAAAATGGATTTTAGACTTAGGTAGTTTTGTGCTCTCTGTGAATATTTTGGAAATTTGTTTTGAAACAAACGAACATGTGTAGTTATGATAATCTGATGAGCTAGGAACGGTCCCCCCTTGCTCAGGTCAGGTATTTCTTCACTCTGTAAATAGTCTCAGAGTTTATCTCCCGATCTTCTTTCTCCCAGAGGGCACAGACTTTCATCTTTTCTTACCCTTCCTGTAAATGTGGCAGCTGGTGGTGAAGCTCTCAGCCACAGTATTAATTAATATGAGGATGCCAGGCATTAAAAATTGTCTTGATATTTTAGGACAGCTTCCAGCAAAGCTGGTGGAAAAGCCACAATCTAGATTATTTTCCACGTCTTACAACATTTTCTCATTGGCTTTCTGGTTGCAATGGCTAAGAAGTGGTTCAGCATTCCCAGTTTATCATAGAGCCAAGATTTCCAAAATGAATGATAACAGTAAGTATAAAATGGATATCTCCCCCCTGACTTTACTCATAAGATATTAATAAGAGAGAGGCATTATCACATTGCATTTAACAGGTGTTTGAAAGCAGGAGAAACCTCATAATCATTTAATTCCTTCTCCAGTAACATTACTAACCATGAAGCTGAAGCCATTTTCTGTTTTCCATTTAAAGCTGAGGACAAGCTTCAGGAGACACCAACAGCAATTTATTTTCTAGCTTTTGCTTTCCTTGTGCAAATGAATGCCAAGGTAACCTCACCAGGTTTCATTTCAAAACAAGAGATCAGAGCAAAAATACCACGGCTTTAGACCACTGTCTCTGTTAGTTTATTAAAATATTAGTCTTGTAGGTGTGTTAGATTGATCTGCCTTCCATGGTGGTTAAAAATAGCTGTGAGAATAATGGGTTTCATCAAAAATCATTAACTGCGTTGTTGCTTTCATTTTTTAACCACAGAACAAGGCGTCACAGCCAGATTAAACAAGCCAGAAAGCATTTGGAGCTCATACAAACAGCCAGCATTTTTTATATATACCCCAACCGTGGAAAATCCTGAGGAATATTAGCTGTTTTCTACAGCAGATTGGTCAGAATCCTCAGGAAAGGTCAGGTTGTTCGATGGGATGATGTTTGCACTAGCTGGCATGGAAAGGCTCCGTTATTTATAGTGGTTCCCTGCATCCCCACGATGCTAGGGGAATGAAGGAGATTGCAAAGGTGAGGGGACATTCCAGCCCAACAACCACAAATAGCTGTAGCTCAGCAAACTTTAAAGTTATGGCATTACTGAGAGTTGCCCAGTTCTGCACAGGTTTGAATTCATAGAGGTAATGAGATTGCATGGAAACCTTTTGTGTGCGCGTGTGTTTTATTTTGAGAATATGCAACTCCCTGTGTAGTGCAATCCAAAGCTGTGGGCTTCGATTCCAAGTTTTCCTTACAAGCTGCACTGTCTTTATCTGTTTATGTCAACTAGCCACTGTGTTGGGCTTGGTTTTTTAGCTCTAGGACTGGAGTGGGAAGGCAGGAACTGGGGTCATGTGAGGAGAGCGGAGGGACTGGGGAGAAACGTGGTCCCAAGTTCATGAGAATGAATGCTCACCCTTTTGCTGAATATTTCACAGCAAGTGACCCACCAGAGATCAAGGGGAAGAAAGAGAGGAGACATCTCTGATGAAAAGGAAAACACTGATAGCACTTATGGGAGAAGATAAGAGCAGCGACCACAGCCAAGAGGAACAAAAGCTGCTGACAACTGTCATGAAACTCCAGGAGATCTGTCCTGAAGGAAAAGCAAACCATAGCTTCTGCTTTTACTGAACCTATTGAGTCAATGGTAAAAGGTGCTCTGTCCCCACCCACAGGTCCCAGATCAGCCCAGGATGATGAAACGGAAGATTCACCAAAACAGGAGAAAAGAGGTTCTTTCAGCCAGCTTCACCTCCTGGGAGGGCTCTCATTCAGCATCAGAAGCAGTGGGGCAGGCTCAGCTGAGCTGTTGTTTCTTTAAATCAGCGCTGCAGTTGGATGTGGGCTGACGGGGCTGCATTGAGCAGGGTGTTATCTGCAAACAGCTCGTGAGCCTTCCCGAACGGCGGGCCTGGAAGCAGACCCAATGACTGGCCCTAATCCTAAAGCCTTCCCCTGCTCAGATAAACTCCCTGCAGCGAGAGGGGCAGAGGAAATTACTGATATTCACTCATCTATTTATATTCAGACAAAAGATAAAACAACTTGGAACTGTAATGATATGTCCATGGCACGGCTCCTGCAAACATGTAAGCACTTGCAAATCTTCTCTTTGTAGGCATAACTGGAAATGGACTTGTGATGGTGGAAGTTTTCCAGCAGAATATAGTTATTGAATGAAGGAAAGTTATGGCCAAACTTTTTTTCCTTTTTTTTTTTTTTTTGAGAGGAAGTTACAGAAAACCACCATTTTGCTGAAAACAAAAGGTTTTATCTTCCCTCTAAAGCTCCTATTGAACTTTTGTTTTGATGACTGTCTCCACAGTCCCTTTAGAACTGAAACGTTGTGACCTTGTGACGATGGCAGGCATGCTGAAACAAATATACCCAATAGGATGTTCTGATGCTATCAGGGTGAAATCACTCAGGATTTTCATTTCACAGGAAATGTCAACTGCTCGTGTTGTTTTCCAGTTAAAAATAATTAAAAAATAAAATAATCAGAGGATTGCAATATTCCTGGCTTCCAAGGGAAATTCCAGGCTTCAGCCAGCTTTGCTCAGCATCCCTGCAGCTGCTGAGTGACACTGAGCCAGTGCCAAGGTAGGTACCTGAGAAATGTCATAGCATTACAGTGTCATCTCATTTCCCTTCTTTCTCTGAGTAGACATTTCCTTGCAAATAACGCCTGTTCTCATAGAATCATTATGAGAAAAATGGCAGAGAAGCAGCACCTGTGTTCCTGCTGTGCCCTTCCTCGTGACATGTAGAAGCAAGCTGCTCTGGGCCACTGGGAGATGCTGTGCTTTCCACCTTCATGCTATTTCAAAGCAGACGGAGTGAGAACCTGAGGTTGTGTTGTGTTGATTTGGTTCTGAGAGATATCTCCAAGAAGTGATTTCTGATAATTGCTGACTGCTCTAAGAAAAGGCTTACAGGCAGTTTCAGTGTGAAAGGTGTTAGAATGTGGTTCTCAGGTGTTTCAAGCTAACTTATGGGAGACTTACACTGATAAGACTACCTTCCTGGCATTATTTTCTTTGTACGTTTCTTGTAATGCTCTCAGCATTGTCCCCATCTGCCTCACTTGTCCTTCACCTCGTCCCTGAGCTCAAAACCTCCACCACCAGCCTATGCTGGGGATCCTGAGTGCAGCAAAACGAGGAGTGAGGACTCCCACACCGTGGAGCACTCTCTCTACCTGACCTATTTCTGCAGAAGAGTTTTTTCCAGAGCAGATCTGAGACGGTGCATGGGTTGAACCTATGCAGTCACTACAACCATCCTCATTTTTTCTCCAGATGCTTGGACTTTTTCAGTGTAAGTGCACAGTAGAATCAAACAACTAGCGATTTGGAAATCCAATCTAATGAATTAGATTTGCCCCTGGCCTTGCAAGACATGAGGCTAGGGTACAGCTTTCTTCCCCAAGCAGAGATGAGGGAGGAAACTGGTGATAGATGTTAATTAGGCTGTAAATATCACCTCTGGAAAGAGCTCAGATATGATGGGGACCCTCCCAATATGCTTTGATTTGCCTTGGAATTACTCATATGTCCTACAGTTACAGTGGAGCCTCACTCACTGTGAAGTGCACAGCATAAGAAAGGTGGCATTAAGGAGTGCCTGTTTTCTTGGCACAGTTATTTTCCTCCTCACTTTCTGCAGAATATGCTTTATGTTAATTGTAGCAATACATCTGTCCTCAGAGTTTATCAGATTCAAGGAGATAAGCTACAGCCATCAAAGCCTATTTTGAGCTGTGAGCTCCTCAGTAAATCAGTGTTACATAAATTAAGATTGCCTTGAGATTGGCTGTATAACATTTCAGCTGCCCATATCTGGAAAGAGGTACTGATCAAAGCTCTTTGTAAAATATGGCCTTAGGAATTTTCTCACACAGCCTACAAACTCTGGCCGTTCTATCTCAAACGAGTTTTAATTAGCAGGGCATTAATGCCAGTGATTTTGTGATGTATCAGAAATGAAATGGTTTATACCACGGTGATAAGGACTGCATAAAAGCCAGTCAGTGGGGGATGAGGACAGCTGCCACCACAACACAAACCATGCCATGAGCTTTGGCACATTGGAGATTGGCATCCTGCACTCACACAGTGGCCACAACAGAGGATGAACTGGGAAGGTGGGCTTACAGTGAGAGCTGAAGTAAACACGTGGCAGCTGGGTTAGGCTGAGGCTGCTGGCACGTACAGGAATAATTTCCATCATCGGTGGTGCTGAGCTCTGAATCTCTATAAGAACAAATATTTACCATGTTAAATTAAATGTGTGTCTTGTGTTTCTTACAGCCTATCTATTTTAGGTTAAGGAAAACTGAAAATTACATAATTGTTAAGTGGCTCCTGAGCTAAAAGCTTTCACCCCTGTAAGGAGGTGCTGCTATGCAGTTCTGCCACCTGTGCAAATCTTCCTCTAAAGCGAAGCTAATTTCATCAGAAACACTCAGATCTACCTAAATGACAACACTGCTGTCCCTGAAGGCATTGTACCCTAGAGCAGACCCTAAAAACTGTCTCCTCAGGAGCCTTAAGACATATTCTTGCTTTTTCCACCAACTTCTCTCATTAACAGGACAAGTAAAGACATAGCTGAGCTGGACTACCTTGAAGACATCCCCATTTCCTCTATAAAGTGCAATTACTTCTGCACAGCAGGGAGCCCAGACCCCACCAAAGCACGGTAGCTAAGGTCTGTTGGATGCTGCATGGATGAAGACGAAGCAAGCAGGGTAAGGAAACAGATCGTGGTTGCAGTTCTCTGTTGGTTAGACTTCTCTCATTTCTCACTGCTCTTCTACTTTAGACTGATTGCAAACTCTCCTGTGACCTCCTCTGACTGCATGGTGAGATGACTCCCAGGAGACCTATTACAATGCATGTAATCATACCACAACAACTTTTTGCAGTTTAGTTTTATCTCAATTGCAGGAGTGGATCTGAATCCTGGCCTAGACAAGCCTCTGTCGTGTGAAGGTTGCTTTGATTTATATCTGCACTTGACAGGCTCCAGGTGGCCCAAGGAGAGCGTGAGTCCTCATTCCTCCCCACTTCAGATGAACCCTGGGTTTTTCTCAGCGGGATCCAGGTCACCCAAACAGCAATATAATATTGGTCATTCCACAACACTGTAAATCAGGCTGCAGAACCCTGCATTTGGAACAGTTAATGTCATAGCCTAGGGCAATACCGCAGACAGGACTTTATTTGCTTTGAACACAAATGAAAACTAGAAATAAAAACGCTGCTTTTGAAAGCAATTTGATTTTAAATACATGGCATATTAAATACTGTTTATTAGGACAGCGGGTTAATTATGCAACCTCCTTCCACTGCATCGTGTTTATAGGAACAGACTGAATCAGCCCAGCTTGTTGTGTTTCACATCTGTTAGGGCTGGCTTTCCTCTTGGCAGAGAAGCTGCCCCTTTGCAATATTGTGATACGCATCACAATGTTTTTGTCTGTAAAGTCATAGCATCAGACTAACATTCTCAGACAACCTTTGGGCCGAGTGAGTTTCTGAAGCTTGGCAACACAGACATCTTTCTATTTACCCTGTTCCTAAAAATAAGAGTTGTTGCCGTGAAGAGAATTAATTGTACTCAAAAAACTGCTGGTTTACTTCTACCACAACTTCCTTAACCCTTCTGCTGGTTTGGACATGTCTGTAATCCACAAGCTGTCGTTCTTCCATTATCTTACAGCTCAGTAACAGTGCTGTGGGGAAGCTCCCATCGACAGGCAAGGGATGCGTGTCTTTTCTTGGCAGATCCTGCTGGTTAGTATCAAAATGTAGTTGATATATGTGGACATAGGATTAAAAACTCTCTCACAAGATTTTATTTTATTTTTAGATAACATTTAAAAAAAAAAAAAAAATGAAAGCCAATAGAAACACCTGAAAATCACCAGGCTGTGGGCCATCCCAGTGTAGGTACATGTTTCTAAAGCAACCTAGAACAGAGAACAGTAGCAGGGTGGCTGTGTTCATCTGCACCTGTGCACACGCACAAACACGTGGTGACATTTTTAATCCTCTGTATCGGGTAGCTCTTTTTTAGGAGTCCAGAATATGTTGATAAGGCCTAATTTTCACTGTCTGGAGAGCAGCGTATTTGCACAAAATAGCTTGTATCAGAATTTGCCCCCAAATAGCATTTTGTCTTTTTTTTTTTTTCCTCCCAGTGATTCATAATAAATCTTCCATCTGAAGGATTTTCAGACGTGCTCCTACTTGAGTCAGGAATAGTAATCATTGGAAGCAGACTTTGATGGAGAAGTTTTTTCCATCAGTAAGATGCAGTAGCACTAAACTAATAATAATAAAAAAGCAGTTTGTGAGCTCACGTTGCTTTCGGGGGAATTCAATTTAAAAAGTGATGAAAAAGTTTCAGTAATGTTGAAACTTAGGATGCTAAGTTAGCTCTACACTTTAAAAATCAACCACCAGATATATTACTTTCTTCTAAAACTGTGTCATTTGTTTTTTAAAATTGATACTACATAGTATATAACTTCAATTTAGATAACAGCCATGAGTGAAACAATATTTAATTTCTATTGAAGTTTTCCATTTCAAAGAAAATAAATTTTGCTATGACTGGGAATGGTATAATTGCTGGAGTCCCCAAAACTCCATGTGATGAGACTTCAATTCCCTGCTTCATTTTGTTCAGAAGCAAAATGATCAGTTGTGGAAAAGATCCCCAAAAAGAAAAAGATGTGTTGATTCATCAACAATGACGGGCAATTATTTCCCTAGGTCCTGTAGCCTTCTGGGCTCCAACACAAGTTGCTTTGCTTTGTTGCAGATGACACGGTTCATATTTATGGAAAGCTTTCTTCTTCCCATTTCAAGATTTGGTGGCTGAAAATTCAGAGAACCAACTCTCCCATTCCCTTTTCTTGACTTCGATGTATATTCTGTTCAAGTTTGCTGTATGGAGGCAATAGTATTTAGGGGAAAGCCCAAGGGCCAGCAGGCTCTGGGTTGTTGAGTTCATCGCCATCTTTATGAAAGTGCTGGCTGCAGCTTTCTGGGGAAACTCTAGTTTTGGGTTATTATGGGGATAACTTCAACTGATGTTTCCTCTGAGATCTTGCTCCAAGCCAGCAGTCTTCATCTGAGCACAGAAAAGTTTTGTTACTGCATTGTGCAGAGCTCCAAGAGTTCCTCTGCGAGGGAGAGAAGGATTATTTCTCTCTCCCTCAGGGAGTGATCTCTTAAGGGAGAAGAAATGGAACGTGTTCATAAAGGTTGGGAAGAGGCTTTTTGAAGAAGTCTGTTGATTTTATAGTCGAGATTGAACAAGCTAACTTGCAGTAGGAGAGTTTTATGAATGAGAGGCGTATGTTAGCTTGCAAGCTGATGTGACTCAAGACTTTCATCCTCCTGTCATAAAAATAAATATAAGTAAGAGATGCCTTAATACTCAGCCTTATTAACTGAGAACACCTTTATCCTGCCAAGGTGCTTTTCTTCAGACTCTTGCCAGGTCCCCCTGTCTCTACACTGAGCATTTTCTGTTTGCTCTCTATATTCAGCCCTCCCTGTCTTCCCAAAAACTACTCGGAGGGAGAATGTCGAAGGCAAAGCATCTGATTTTTTTTTCCAAGTACTAGAGATTTTTGTTGTGATCTGCTCTGGTTTGGAGTGGTGTCAGTGGATGCATTAAAACATTCCCCTTTTTTGTGTCATTTTCTATTCAATTTTGGCAACAGAACAGCTTAAATAATCCAGAAGTGCTCCTTCTAGTTGTTTTTGGGCACACAATGCAAGCATTGTACATTGCTTAAAAGGAGCAGATTCAAGTTGTTTACACTTCTTCATGTGGCATTGTTAGGCTTAAGCAATTTGCCTGCTGATAGCCCCATATTAGGAGTTCTCATTTGCAGTGTAACTGGAAGATATGATCAGAAACAGATCTGTGGTAGTTCGCACATCATTGCCAAAGATGTGGAGTGATAGACAGCCTTATAAAAGGCCACAGGGCAAGAGGAGCCAGAAGCATTTTGCTTCCCTGAGTGAAGCTGTTCATGGAATCTGAGGTTGGAAGAGATCTCTAAGATGTCCAGGCCAAACCCATCCCACCATGTCCCCAACCACGTCCTTCAGTGCCACATCTCCACAGTTATGGAACACCTCCAGGGACAGTGACCCCAGTTCTCCCTGGGCAGCAGTGCCAGTGCAGCACTGCTTTTCCTGAGGAGAGCTTTGTTGTGTATGAATGATTCACTTTAGTCATGAAAGCACAAAAATGTGTCAGATGGCATCTGAAGTAAAGGTAGCTAAGGACAAGATGTGACAGTAAAAGATAGCGATGAGAATAATAGTAATAATAACGATAGTAAACCCTTAAGCCATTTCATGTTTGTTGGTGTTTGTCATGTGATTTGAACTCATAATTCTGCTGCTTGAGATAGAGATGGGCATGCAGAGAACAAGGGCAGTTTGATATGGCTTTTTCACTTTGGAAAAGCTTTCTTGGAGTTGTCTATTTTCAGGCGGCTGCCTACAAAGCCACTCATATAACCTAATTGAAAGCTTATGTGGTTGAGGTAGACAAATAAGGAGAGGTTTTGCTTAAGAACTCCAAATTTCAGAGAGCTTTTTTGCTGAAAGACATTGTGATCTTGACTTGGCACATCCCACAAACGTTTGCACCATCATGCTAGCACATACATAGGCAATACCAAATCCCCTTTTGCACCCTTTTTGACACTGGATCTGTGTTGCTGCACTCCTATTTGCATTTTATAAATGTAAATGCTAGTTCACACCAACCAGCTTCACTGGTTGTCAGTCCCTGCTGTGCAGCCTAGGTCACCTTGTGCTCAAGCTGGAGACTTTGACCTTGCCCTGCAGGAAGCTGGGCTGCTAGAGCATAGCAATCCTGCCTGAGAAAAATGCTCTCTGATTTTGTCACACAAATTTCCTCATTTAGTTCCATATTTATAGTTCCTCACAAGTGTAATCCACTTATTCAAAGTACAACTGTGACTTACTGTGTTATCATTTGCTGAGAAAAGTTTTGTTTTCTGAGAAGAAGCAGAAGTAATGTGCAGCATCACGCAACAGTACCAACTCCTGATGTCATTCCACATGGAGTTGACACCAACAGCTGCTGCTGCTGCAGCCTCCCTCTTCCTGAAGCATCTGGCAAAATTACAGGAAGCTGGGAACTAGGCTTTATAAATGGTCCCTACTGGAATTTTCTGTGATTGGGAATGTCTAGCAAAAACACTTTCATTATTTTGAAAGGATGAAACAAGAAAAAATTAATTTGAACAAGTTTAAAACACTTTTTCAGATCTTTTGTCCAGAAGTTTGCTTTGTTTTGCTGTGGAGTAGGAGCTTAAAAATGAGCTTGGAAGCTCACCAGAAAATGGTGACACTCTTGAGGACACCACAGTGATCTTAAAGACCACAGCTTTGGTAACCAAATCATGTATTTACATGTGCTGTTCCAGGTTGACCTGTATTGTTCAGTAGGGGGATCTGGAACAAGACATCTTTCAGCCTCAGCTCACCCCACAGCACTGAAGACTGAAATGAAGAAGTTGGTCGATTCCAGAGCGAAGCAAGAAGAAGGCTGGGATGCAATGTGAGCAGATGGTAAGAACTGGGTGGCCTAATAGGCATTTAGGATGCCACTGTGTCCTCTTCCAAACTTGGAGACCAGTTTCTTTCCTTGTCTGCTGCCTTGCAGATGGACAATTCGTTTGCCTCATTCCTCATCAGGGCTCATTCACAGCAGAAAATGCTGCATATATACTGTTTTTCAGTTCCTCTTGTAAGTCCCTGTCCATACCTGCTGGTTGGGTAGGTGGAACTCAGTATGTTTCCACCACTAGAAAGCCTTTCTTAAAAAATTATTCTTAAAAAACTAATCCAAGACTACTCCATTAGTGAATGTTAGAACTGAAGTTGATTGTCATTTTAGCCTCCAGCACACTGTGGGAATGACACTGAGGAAATGAATCACGGTTTGTTCTGAAGGAGGCTGTTGTTAGCCAGGCCATTGCCTCACATATCTCAGGAGCTGGAATGTAGACAGTGAACGAGGCAGGGACTGTGATGATGGTGGGGCTGAGGGAACCAAAACTCAGACCAAAATCCTGCATTTTCTTCTGGAGTCTGCCAGGGAGCTGTGTGCTGCTGTATGTATAACTTAGAGTAAAATTTCCATATGACTTCACTCACGGTGAATTACTTCTTTCCTACATTTCCTTGAGACACAGAATGATCTAGCCTGAAAAACATGAAAAAGAAAGAAAAAATAAATAAATAAAAAGAGAGAGAGAGAGAAAAAAAGAGGATTTCACCTAGATCTTGAACAATGAGAGTTGTGTTTTTTACATAGATTGCTCTATCAAAGTGCAGGATATGTTGTTAGTCAGCCCCTATGTGACTTACATTAGAAAATGTGACAAGTTTGGGCTTAATCCATCTGGGCCTTATCTCACAAGGGTTTTGTAAAGATTAACTGATGCTTGTGAAATATTCTAAGCTATCATGGCAATATAATAGGAAACTCAAAGAATATATGAACACACCTGGTCTAGTACAATGCTTGGATATAGAGAATGGTAGATAAGACCTAAAAATACTTTTGAAATGATGAAGTTAGAAGAGAATACAAACCACACATGGATTCTGTGAGCCTTCACTGCCCTTTGTGCTAAGTAAAATGAAAAAAATAGCCCATGTTGAGATAATTCATCAAAGCACTGCAATAGATAAGCAAAAGGACAAGTGACAATTGCACATGCTACTTCAATGGACATTTCCTGCTGTGAGAACTGCCAGCCTTAGCTTTCTGTAATATAAAACTGCATGTGGGTGTGACTGTAAAAAACATATGAATTTGGCTGTAAGCAGCGTGGAATACCTCAACATGACCTGAATGTGTTGGCATTCAGAAGCCTTTCCCATGTAGTGTTGCTCCATGGTGCCAGGAATTACAGCCCCAAGGCACTGCAAACCTGTGCCTGTACTTCAGATCAGTCACAGACGAGTTCCTTGGATTGTGGCCTTGTGAGCCATTATTGATACCAGATACACAGTAAGAAAAGATTTCTCCAGAAATGGAAGAATTGTCACTCTAGATCCGAACAACTTCTGTGGCAAACACCCCTCATGTACCCTTCGAGCTGATGGGTCAGAAGGTGGGGGCAGGGGGAGCAATGTTCCTCCCTTTGTAAGTGAAGATCCCTTTTGTGACCACCTGAGGAATATGAACATGTATACATCTATGGCAATGATGAGATGTGTCCTAGAGTCCTACATGGCTGACGTAGTCACCAAGCCATTCTACACCGCATTTGAAAAGTCATGGCAGTCAGATAAAGCACCCAAAGGGGACAGACTCTTTTCCAGGGTCTATTGTGATAGGACAAGGGGAAATGGTTTCTAACTAAAATAAAGCACATTTAGAATGGACGTAAGAAACTAGTTATTTTACAGTAAGATGGTGAAGCACAGGCACAGGGTTCCAGGTTGCCCCATCCCTGCAGACAACCAAGGTCAGGGGATGGAATCTGAGAACCTGATGGAGGTGTAGGTGTCCCTGCTCAGGGCAGGCAGTGGGACCAGGTGGCCTTTCATGTTCCTTCCAATTCAAACGATTCTATGACTCTATGAGCTTCGGGAAAGAAGGAAAGGCTGTTAGAAGGACTTAAGGACTGCCGTGATCTGAAGAGGGTTTAGGAAGTCTTCCTCAGAAAATAAGTGTAAATTTTTTCCCTTGCTAGATTTCCTTTTCCTATGTTTTTCATTCACCGTGAGCCAAAACAGACCAGAATACTAACCCTCAAATTATTGGCAATTTGTTCAGCTCTCTAGAAAAATGCCTCCAATAAACACAAACCCAGCTAGTCAGCGTAGCATTAAATCAAACCCTAAAAGATGAAAAATGCTTCTTTCAGTGTTTTATCTGAAGCCAAAAAGGATATTGCTTTACATTTTTTTGAAATAGGAGTGCATAGCTTTACTGCTGCCTTCCAGCATCCAGAGATGTTCCCCCCGGTAAGAGCTCATTAATTTGAGAGTAGGCTTGATTAGACTAGAGCTGAACAAGACTGAAACATTTCATTTCATTCTTTCATGCTAATCTCTTGGCAGAACAACCACTCTTTTGCCCATCACCCCCACTCAAAACACAAACAAAAATAAGAGCTCCCCCTCCTTCATCTGTATGGACCACAAAACAGCCAGAAGAACTCTTTTGTTATTACCATAAAATGCATTGCACAAGTGAATAAAATAGCTGTTGGTAGCTCAGGTCTATGGGATACTAGTAATCCTATATAATTGCCAACCTGTGGGGTGATTGGTGAAAGAAACCTTAAAGCCTTTTTATTTTATCTTGGTAATGATGAAGGAGTTACCCAAAACATATGAATGCACCTCTCCTCCTTTAGACCATCAAAGGTTCAACAATGAATTCCTTTCTTTGAGAAAGCTGGGCTTTAGTCTGCCATGAAACTCAATCCATGGCCCTCTAATTAATTTTGCTAAATAGATTAGCCAATTGGAGTTGCTGCTTCAGAGGGAAGCAGCCCCCAAAAACAAGTTTTTCCCCATTCTCAAGGTGAGATGTTTTGCTCACAGGACATCCTTTCAAGTGCACTGGAGTACTTTTAGACTGGATTAGCTGAGGCAAATGGATTAGCCTTTGTAGGTATTAGAACCAAGGGCCTTTAAGAAAGGAAAACAAGGTGCCTAGTTTCACCAGTATGCCACTAAAAGCTACTTAGTGCAAACATCCGTAAAACTGTCAAGAATGAGGACTTGTAAAAGCAACTGTAAGCACATCCTCAAGCTAATTGTAAGACACACATTTACACAGAAATATGCAAACTGCAAACACAGGCTGAATAGGAACTGTCACACACATATCTGATCTTAGTGAGCAGAAAGAATTTTTGCTGGTGTTTCAAAGGACACTTGAAACTCCGCAGCATCTGCTAATTTTTCTTCCATGCAAGTCAGTTGATAAAGGCATTAATCCTCTCACGAAAGTAACCCTGAATGACTCTCCTCTTTACCATCTTTTTGAAGGTCCAGTCCAGAAAAGTGCTAAACTTTACAGAGTTGGGGACTGCGTGCATCAGAGGCAATCTGCAGCCAGTCAGCCCAAGGTATTTTTCCATCTTTCATTTCTTGTCAAAGTGTAAAACAGTAAAACAGCAAGAGAATAATGTTGTATGAAGCTCAAAAAGAGATTGAAAGTGGGAATTTTAAATGATTCTCCTAAAAGTTTGCCTCCCTTATCCCAACCAGCGCTGACTCGACTTGGTGTAAGTGAATGCCATGTTCCCATTTCTGTAGAAAAGGAAAGAAATGTCAAAACATAATTTAGGTGGATAGACATGATGTGCCACAATAATTTTATTAATTTTCTGTAGCAAAGGATGTGATGAAATCCTGCTTGCCCAGTACCATGGATGGTAACCAAAATTGTGTGGTAACATTTTACATAAGTGGCAATGTCAAAATTGAGAAATAGAAGAAGAAAACCTCCTGTGAGGGGTAGCCAATCCTTGTCCTTAGCAATGGGGTCAACAAGGACTCAATAACAGTAAACAGCACATAGTAGATATTAGGAAATTATAAAATGCCTCTATGTTGTTATGTATCAGAAAATATCCTACATACAAATTCAGTAAACAAAGCTTGTTGTGTTGGGAAAGTAACTCCTCATTCAGTATCCTTGAAGTTCTATCTCTTATGCCAACTGGGTGACAGCACACAGGAATGACAAATAAGTTTGAGAATGTGTTCAAGATATCATTTTCCTTCTCCATCTCATGAGTACTGCAGAATGTAACATCTACCCACAGAAATTGATCTGCAGTTCAGCAGCACCTTCTGTTCAAGGGCTCACAGCTTATTACAATCAATTGCAGAATATTACAAGGCTCTGAAGAAGCAAATACGTTTTTCTGATCTCGATATGTCCTTTTGGCAGTCATACCTGGCATAGTGCACTTCTCCAAGGGATGGTGCTGGACTTCTGTCTCAGTTTGGAGCTAACACACCTGCAGTGCTTACTAGGCAGAATGGAAGTTGCAAGAGCCCAGGCACTTCCAGAAATGCTGAGATAATGTTCTGGTTTTGTATTCACGCAGGTATAAAGTTCTGATCTAAATTGTAAATGTGGTTTTTGGAAACACAGAGTACCTACACAACCCATGGTGAACACTGGGACATTTGGGTGCTCTGTACATCTGAAAATGCAGGCCCTTGGGATGCCGTGTTCCCTGCTGTAACCTGCAGGCAGCACTACTGGCTGGCACACAAGAGTCTGAAACAGCACGGGGAAATCAGAACAGGCCATTGTTATCTCAGAGCTTTGTATGTGACTGCTCTGCAGAAAGCAGAGTTGTCATTCCCCAAATATGTTTACATCTCTCTTCTCTGTAGGTGTTAGAAAGATCTGCTAGAGGGAGAGCGAGCATCTATGTGAAAACAAACCTGTTTTATGCAGTCCTCTAAGCCACCAGAGCTGCTGGAAATCCAACAAAGGTGCCTTATTTACATGCCTTGTCTAACATGCATTCTATTTGTTTGTGTGGTGCACAGGACAGTTTCCTATTGAAGATATACTGGGGTTTTTGTGTTTGTTCTCATTACTGACCTTAATGACAGAGGAACAGGCTTTTGGTAATACCCTGAAAGCAGACATGAAGTAGTTTTCCAGTATAAGAAGTTTGCACTGAAGTGTACCAGCTACACTGCAGGGAAAGCAGAAGTGCCACATGCAAGCTGATGATGAATATAAAGACACTGCATCAGATCTGCTAATAGGTCAGATGATAGATCAGACCAGCAAGCAGGGACAAGAGATAGCAAAGTAACGTGAATGAAGGTAATGAAAACAGACTGGAAGCAGATTTAGGATGAACATAATTAGAGTTAATGTTAGCACTGAAAGCAGAGATTTGGGGGTTGGTGATGCCTGGGGCTAGTTGACGTTTATCAGCATAGCTTGACTGTCTCTCTAAGTGGGGTTTTGTACCTGGGAAGGGATTCTGACATTTTGTTCACAATTGAACCACCTGCTCATGTCTCATCAGCTAAAAAGAGCTTAAAGGCTTCTTAGCACACAGGAGGTATGGATCAGGCATGCAAAAACACTTGTGCCTTGGCTGCACCATCTCTCAGGCATGGCCACAGGAATAGATAACATTTTTTATGCCCTTTTATTTTCAGTAAAATCAAGGCATAAATATCTAAATAAGCCCACATCTAGCTAGTAGCATGTGAAAAATTCCATCACATGTTTGCAGCTGAAAACATGCTGAAGTGCTGAGATTTATCAAGCTCTCCTGAGCTCTCGTCTTACATATTTCACCTCTACCCCTTATACCAGTGACATTCCAGTGACCAGCTCTGACCAAGGGACCCTCCACACTGCCTGGTGTGTTCAGTACCGGTCCAGGCAACATGTAACAACTCTGGATTGCAACCCTGACCAAAAGTGCTGGGTTTGCATGAGAGGCTTCTCCTTGCTCCTTCCACTTGAGGATGCTGGAAGAATCTTCATGAGAAACCAATAATTTTTTAGCAAGCAATCATTGGAAAACTGGTATGGGGTTAAAATTCTAGTCTTGGCACATTTAACAAATTCACCAAAGTAAAAATGGGCAGACTTGGATATTTGTATCTGTCGCGGGATCAACAGAAACTTCCAGTTGAAGCCCTTGAATCTCTCCTCCCTCTTTTACTCTCCTCTCTCCCCCCTGCACCCTTTGCCAAAGTTCAGCTCAAGTTGATGAAGAATGTATTTTTTTGAATGGTAAATGCCTGGCAGGCCTAGGAACGGTCTACAAGCCAGGTGTGTGGCTCAGGCAGCTTCCAAGTCCCTGCTTGGGTCTGATAGTGCTTTTATAAGAAAGCAGCTTCAATCCTGTCCTGGAAGAAACATTCCTGCCCCTGGGGGACAAGTGATTCATTCAGTCAGTGAGGTCAGTTCTGCTGCAGATCTGCCTTAGAGAAGCTGCCAACTATATTGAACTTAACTCATAGTCACAAGCAATTCTGGAATTTGTTGCAAAATGGTAGAAATCGTGACCTTGGACTAAGCTAGGATCTAAAATTCACTGTCACAGAGGTAAGTCATTAAAGCAGTGGGAAAGATTCATTCTTTGTGAATGAACACAAAAGAACCTGCAAGAGAACGAATCTCTCCAAAGCTGAGAGAGAAAGAGAGGAAAGAGGAGGTGAAGAATAGTTAGAATCAACCTGCAAAGTTTCTGATGATTGTTTCCCAGTGGGGGTCTTCTCACTGTGAGAGGTTTGCTAGGGAAGGGGATACTCAGTTGGAAAGGAAAGTAACTGGGGAACCAGTCACACCTAGACAAGACCCTAATTGAAGAGCAGCATCCAATGAGATTTACACGATGTGTGGTAGAAATTAAGCTGTGGGTTAGGAAGAGCAGGTCACCCAGAACTGGATATGGTGTTACCACAGCAGATGCATTAGGAGGAAAGAATGTGTAAAAGTAAAGGCTATATATCTCTGGATTATGGCCCCCAACGTAACTACAGTTATGGGATTACCCTTTAAAGAGGCAACATTTGAAGCAACTCGCTTCTAAGGGATATTTTCTCTTTGGCACCTCTGGAAGATCTTACAAATGTCACATCAAAACCCATTACTGATTGCCTTCCTCCTTTTGCATCCTCTAAGAAGATTGATATTCAAGACGTACTGTTGCTTTTCACATACAAGGCCAAGTGTACTGATGGAAGGTACTGGGTAAAAAGGAATACAATATTTCTAGATTCATGTCAAAATTGTGAGATGCTACAGAATACGGGGATTTCCTGGGTAAGGAAACTGGCCAAGCTGGTTTAGGTCATAGGAATCTTCCCTTCTGCTTATTCTGAAAGACTACTGATCTGGTATGAAAGAGCATAAGGCTTTCTTGTCCTTTTGACCCCACGCTTATGGCTGAAAGCTTTCCTTACTTCATCTTTTTGAGTAATGAGGGTGTCAATGTCTTTGTGTGTTACATCCCCACACCAGATACAGGGCAGTAGCTGCATGGTGGCTGCTGGATCATCCTTTGCTGCTGTACTGTCTCCTAAGATCAGGATCAGTAACATGATTTATATGGTCAAATCCAAAGCAAATCCATTGAAGTTAACTGTTTGGAAAATTCCTGTAAGAATTTGCTATTTCATCAAGATATGAGTCATAGCATGTCACATGTTTTGCAGAACCTTAAGAAGAATGAAAAAGGAAAAGCAAAACAGGAACTGGTTTGGGGGAAGTTGCTTTTACCCACATATCCGGGGTAGACAACCGCAAGGAATTGTATGACATCAATTCTGGGTGCAGGGCCTCTACAGGTGCCTAAAAACAAACAGTTGCTCAATAATACGCAACCTTCCAGACATTCTTCTCACATCTCTTCAGAATTCTTAATACGTACCCGAATTGCTGTTCCCTAACCCTTCTGCACTCTCCAGGACTGGGAATTGACATGTGCACTCTATTAGATAATGACTTACGAAGCCCCTGGGGAGAAATTTTTTTAGTAATACATCCATAAAGGTCAAAATTCACAACAAATATTCGTCTAAACCAAAAATAGTGCAAAAGGGCTTTATCCTGCTATTCATGCTGGCTGTTTCTCTACTGGTGTGCAAGCCAATTTCCATATTATTGTTCAGGCCACACTTCCTTCTACCCTCCAGGTGGCTCTGGCAGGACCTGGCCTGGAGTCTGCAGAGTGTGACGGTGGGTGATTGGGTATAAAAGTGGATCTGACTCTTGGTGATGTCAATGTGGCTGCTCAAGAGTTTCTAGAGTGGTGGCCAACACTCCTTACAAGTTTTAGGAGTCATTTTGGACCCTGCAATTGTGGCTTCTCTACATTAAATCTTGAACAATTGATTGGATTAAGAAGGTTTTAAAGGCAAAAGATCCTACGAGTTTATTCTCTTTATCTTCTATGACTCAAATCAGTTGTGCTGGACCTGACACAGCTGAACCGTGACCCGCCATGCTAAGATCTCCTGAGCTGTTTATCAGCACAGGGCAGGAAAGTTCAGTGAGGGCAGAGAGCAGCACATAGCATGCCACACTTCACAGCTACCTCTGGCCCATGTCAGCATCAGCGTAGCTGCTTGGCAGAGTGCTTGGCATTCAGCCATGACTGCCCGCCAGCAGCTCTGTCCCATTGGAGCTCCAGCTGAACCCTTTCTGCTGCTGCCCCCCAGGTGTGCCAAGGGATGGCAAGCACAGGTCCCGAGTGTGACCTGTTCTTTAGTGGCATCAGCAGAATCTCGCTGATAAGCCTGAACATAAAAAACCTGTAGGGAGTCAGAGAAGACGCAACATTGAGTGTTTCCACTATCCTGTCAAATTTTTTTTCTGGGAGACACAGTGAACTTGAAACTGTCACACTATCTGCTCACCCATGTCCTCAGAATCCCTCAGTCTTTACTCCAGTAGCTCTGTCTGCCCAACTCCTGCAGAGAGCACGTAGGGACCTTTAAACATTGGAAATACTGATTGATGTCTGAGCTTAAGAACAGTGTTTCACAGATGCATCAGGCAGATACTGCATCCTCTGCAGCCTGAATATCCAAGTAGACACAGTAATAAAATGCCTTTGGAAAGCAAGGATCATCCTGCATCAAGCCACATGTTAATTGCCTTCTTGGTCTTTCAAGAATCTGTCCCAGGGCAACCAACGATCTTTCATTCAGTGTGGAAATATCTGTTTATCAAACGTCTTTGTCCAGAAGATCTCCTAAGTTGATTTTCTGAGATATGAAATGACAGACAGTCCAATGGATTTGAGAATAATTTTGGTTAAGCATGGCTTCAGAAAAGATGCAGGCATTTCAGTGAAAACCCTATGCTTGCCTTCTGCTCATCAGGGAATGGTGCTGTATAATGATGGGATAAGTCTACTCAGACTTCGATAGGGCTCAGTGAAGCAGAGAGGAGCTGTCTGATCACCTCATTCATGTCTCAAGAGCTTATTTTTTTGAGGAGGAGGACTTGAATGGAAACGTGTGGATCAGCAAGGAAGCACTGCAACATTCACTGAATTTCCTGAAGATCTGTTGGTGGTTTAAAATCTGCCACTCCAGGACATTGGGCCCGGTGTTGACTCTAAAATAGACCTGCTCCCACTGATGCCTTCTGTGTTCTGCTGGGCTGTGGGAGAGCAGGACCTGCCTCCCAGGAGCCCTTCATCAGCTTTATGCTTGCTGATTCATACCAGTGCCAGCGAGGACAACCCGTCATCCTATGGAGAACGTATGAATGAACAGCACTGCAAAAAAAGAAAACAAGGTTTTGCTCAACATGCAGAAAAGTTACCAACTGCAGAACTCCTATCTCCCTCCCACCGCCCCCTCCAGCCTGGGCTCCCTGTGCGAGGGAACTGGTGACTTGGGGAAAAAAAAAAAGCCTGTCATGAGGTCATACCATTATCACATTTCTATTCCAGTGCTTTCTCACTGCCTACAATTATCACTCTTTTATTCTTGTACTTGGCTTCTTAGACTTTGATCTAGTCCTTCGCTTCATATCCTTTGATGCATTTTAGCTTACATTGTCTGTAACCTGACCCCTTGCCATCTAATTCCACCAACTTCTCACAACCCATATCAACCACTCTCTCCCCTCTTTCATCTCTCTTTTGTATAAATGCATACAGAGCCGTAACAAAGAGACTACAGTGTAGCTGTAACACTTCCAAGATCCTTAGAAGAGCTGGATAAAGTCCCTATGCATTTATTTTGTTCCCCACTTAAAATAAAACTAAAGATCTTTGTTTATTCCTTTATTTTCCCCTAGACAAAAAAATACTAAGGAAAGGAAAATAAACATACCGGTATATTTCTGAATTGGTTATGAAACCCTTTATTTAATCATTTTTCTTATAAATCTACCTTCAAGTTCGCTCCAATGACATTCAGACTGCTGAGACACAGTACGTTTTCATCATTAAATACTGGCAGGCTTTGATCATGTTTACTTTCATTGACGAAAAGGGAGGAAAGGCCAGTGCTTACGTTGCAAATACCAATTAGTGCAGGACTGCAGTCTGTGCATGTGTATTTATAAATTCATATTTAGAGGAAAGAAAATAATTTGGTTTCTGCCATGTAGGAAATGTGGGCAAAAACATACGGTCATATTTTGCTATGTCGAAATAACAGAGACAGACCTTCAGCTCTCAAAGATGATTCAGGAGATAGAAGACTCTTTAAATCAATGGATTATAGGATGTGGGCATGTCTGAACACTTGGGAATATTCTTAACTCCATCTTTATGTACCTACTTTTTTTTGGCATTCTGGTCCTAAATTCCCTTCGATCCTGGATTTTGAGTTCAGAGTTGGTGATGCAATTTTATGCAGTTCCATCCTATACTTCTGGGGGTATATTTAGCAGCGAGATGGAACTGAAGGAAGAGAGAGAAAAGAGATTTTTTTTTAGATGCCTCTGAATATTCAGAAAGATATTTACAATAATATTTCTCGCTCTGCGTGATAATAATAGACTTGTAAGGGCAGAAAGAGGCAGCTGAGCACAGCTCTGCATGGTGGCTGTGACTTCTGGCTCAGGGCAGCTACTTGCTTTATTTTTAGCTGCTGGGAAGCAGAGACGAAGATGGTGCATTGAACCAGGTGAGTCCTGGTAGCTCCTAGGCGGTCAGACAGGTCCCACACACAGGTGCTGCTTGGGATTTGTGTGTTCAAGCTGTAGCCACCCACCTGTGGGTGCGATCCTGCTGAGGGTTGATAGCTGGTGGGCTTTGGTTTCTCCTCTGGACAGTCTGACACTGACAGCTGCATCCTGCCAGGCCTTGAGGGCTTTCTAACTAACACTTACTGGTTTTGATTTGCCACATTCGTCCCTCCTCCAGGAAGGTCAGCAATCAACATAGAGAGATGAACCAAAAGTCTCTGTTTGAACTTCAGATGTTCAGCAAAGGCAGCCCCAAGGAGCTGCTGAGGACGTGGCATCCTTGCTATGTGTGGTGAGCACAAACCGAAACAACTCTTCTTTCTCTCTACATCATGGAAATCTGGTGGAAGTTATGCTTAAGGCAGCTGCTACTACTGCACAAATTTGACCCACGGTTTTCTGATAGGTTGGAAAGAAGCAAGATCTCTCAGCTATCCTCATTGCTTTCCTCACCCAGAGATATTGGGCTTCCACTGCCTTGGCCAAGCACATATAAAATATTCTGTTGTGCTGAATGCACAGCTTCTCTATTTGGAGGAGTGGTCCACCCTCATAGCCTGACTGGTAGTCCTTCTCCCTCCTGTGGGTTCCTTTCACAGTGCTGTGACTGTGAATAACATTTCCTACAAAAACTTTGGGAAATTTCTAGCTAATAAGTTTCTCCACTGCAAGCAGTTCCCAATGTCAGGCAAGCAGTATTGCAGGTGCCAGGGGAAATAAAAACAACAACAACAAAAGAATAAAAAGAAAACCTTGACTTTTTGCTTTGTCCTGCAGTCGCTGGTTGGTTAAAACACTGTTTATGCTGACTGATTTCAATCTCTAAAATCATGTTTTCCATACCAGTGGGCCAAATGGTTCCTGGGCAGTTTGAACACCTGTGAACCTGGCATGCTGGGCTCTAAATAATGCAGACGCAGCAGTTTGCTCTGCTCCTCTCTGGTTCATGTCCTTTTCTAGCTGGCAAAAACCTCTGATAGCGACAGTATTTTGCAGCTGGAAAATAGGTCACCTTCGAAGTTATATATTTATACACACATGCATGTGTCTGTGGTTGCGTTGATATGCCCTGTGATGCCCCGAAGTTGAACAAATAAGCAGAATAGTTGCATTCAAAGGAGAATTCTGGTTTTGCCAAAAATGAAAATTCCCAAAGGGATGGTGGGATTTGGTTGGACAAGCAGGTTACAAATACGTAAGTGGTTTCAGAAGGAAATCTGATAAGCTGCTTTCTTGGAATAGAGCCTTTTGAGAAAGAGAAGTCTATCAGTAGCTGAAGGTACGGTTCCTGCTTTGCTGAGGATTGGGTGTTTCACCAAACCTGTGCTGGTAGCTGTGTGTATGCATGCATGTACTCACAGAATATGTCCTTGAGACAAACTGCAGGAACTCTGCCTCTGAATAATCAGTTATTTTATTTACAGGTTTCTACATACAGTGGTGAACCAGCAGGTTTATTTATACTAAAGAAGTTTCTCATCCATTATTGATGCCTAAATCAGCTCCGGTCTTTCCATGGTCTGCAACTCCTCTAATGTGAGCATGTGTATGAAGCATCTTTGAGTTCAGCATGGATGGTTTGCTTACCATCAATTATGCATGTGGTAAGCACAAAGGAACTGTTTAGGGGACAAGGAGAAGCTTTTCCTTCAGTTTTCAGGGGCAAATGTTGCCAGTCACAGAGTTCCCATCTCCCAGTACTTTCCCTTATTGCACCCAGCTCTGTCTATTCAGCAGCAGCTGCTAATTCAGTGGCAATAAAGTCTAGGAAAAGCCCTTGGGTTTTTGGAGTTGAATGGGAGGCATTCAGTTTAGAGTTACTGCCCGTGACTTTTCTTTGTGGATGTATTGTGTAGTGTTTACTCCGTTCCAGAGCACAACTTCCATTTCGAAAGGAACACCATCCATGTAGTGACTGGCAGCCAAATCTATTTGTAGTTACATAAAACACAACCTCAGTTTTGCTTTTGGAATATCTATGAGGCTTTAAATATGTGCTGCCTGTCTGCATAACCACTGTAATGAGCTGAACTTCTGCTAGAAATCACTGAGAGTATTCCCTCAGATTTTGAGCATCTAGAGGATTCTCCATAGCTCCGTGTGGCCCTGGCACAACCCCTGTTTGTTCAGACATGCATTTTAGCACAGCTGCTAAACCACCTAGAATTAGCAAAGAGAATAAGAGCACAAAGAGTGGGACCTTCTGCTGGAGCCAGCCCATCTGCACATGTTTGGTCCAAACCCTGAGAGCGGTGCCGACCTACAGCTCCGAGGTCCCGATCAAATCCCTTCTCACTCAAAACTGACAAACATATGGAGAATTGCTAGCTTTGTGATTCCATGATTCCTTGATTGTGGTGTGTGTCCTTGATCTAAGGCTGGTCTGCTTTTTGTTTTGTTCATCTACCTCTCCTTTGAACTCTACAGGAAGAAGCTTGCAAAGGAAATAGAATCAAGCCAGCAAGAAGGTGCTCCCCATTTCCTAAGTCCCACAGTGTTTTTTTTAAGCTCCTTTTCTGCTCTCCCATGGAAGGAATCTCCTATTCTGCAGCCCAGTCCTCCTGGACCAAGAGGTCATGCAGCCTGCTGAGCTCCACAAGGCCACTGACACAGAGCAGCTGTTGGCCACTTTCTTCTCCTGGTATTACAGGGGATTGAACTGAACTGTGGCTGCTTCACAGGAGCATAGCTGAAAGGACATCTATACAGCAATCAAAACGGAGCCGCCCCAGCCATTACATCAAGGAGTATCAGGTCCTTTGATGGAAACATGAGTGTCTCTTAACTGGAGGTAATCGAGGACTGCATTTGACACACGTGGTACTGCCATCTCATAAAATGTCATGAATGCTTGACCTGAGATTCTCAAGCCACAGCTGGTTCTTCAGGGTGGGATTGATGCAGTGGCGGGAGGTTGGGGAGGTGATGGTTAAAGTATCTTAAAGACTTGGCAAGCCATTTATAATGCTCAGGAGAAAAAAAAAAACAGCAGTCCCTTATTTAGATGAGTTGGGGTAGTGTATTACAGCATTTCTTACTGTCTGAGCTGTGCCCTGTGAAGTCTGCCTTGAGTATTTATAGGGCAATTAGTTGCTGCAAATATGTTTTTAAAACAAATTGTAGGGTTGGTTTTTTTTTTTTTCATTTGAAATAACTTATTAGCACTTAACAGAACTTCAAATGTAGTAGATTTCAAATGGCATATAGGCTTCTAGGCTGAGATTTTTTTCCTCTTTTAACAAATCTAGATGCCAAATTCCAATTCCAGTTATTGGTAACTTCTTATCCAAATCACTTTAACAGCTTTGAACATCTCAGCTATAACATGGCAGATCAGTATGACCACAAATTAGCTGTGAGGGACGTGGAATAAAAAGAGCACAGCAAACAAAATCCATCTGTCTTTGTAAGATCCTCACCCTGCCAGATCTCCCCAAAAGCCACAACTTCACTTTCTAAATGGGTGCAAGTTCTGTTTGCTTTTGAAAGTGTCTCCAGGAGCATTTTCCCCACTGAGGTCTGTGTTTTCTGCTCAGCACTCGGCTTGTGTGATGTGGATGAACACTCAGGAGCTGTGCAGGGGGTAAATGGGGCTTGGTAAGCTTTTCAGCAATGCTGGAAGGAATGCAGCTTTCAGCAGTGCTCCAGAGCAGGGACCAGGATAGAAGAACTAGATGGGCTCTTGTGGAATCATTCTGTTCCATGTCTCCCATTGCACCACCCCACCTTTGACGAGTTGATGGTGCCCGTGCTTAACAAGACAATGTCTTATCCTTCCCCTGGGATCTGGGACAAGTTACACAGATGTGTGTATTCCAGTGTGGTCCCAGTTCCATTTTCAGTCCATCCAGGGTTATTAGATTCCTTTTAGTTCTTTGTAAGCAGCAGCTCATGGCATTTTGAAATGCTATTCCTCGGTCAGATGGCAGATAGCAAATGTTTCCACTCAGAGCACCTCTGCCTACTTGTAAAAAGCAGCCTATACATGACCATTTCTATACATCTCTATTTTTAACATCTGAAAAAAAGCAACCCCTTCTATTTTTAGATACAGCTCAGTTCTGTAGGCTGGCTGGTTCTAATAAAAAATTCCTCACTCTCTAAAGAAAATCCTGCACTGAAATCACAAATCCAGGGGAACGTCCTGTACTACTAGCAGACCCACTAAGATGAAAACCTCAGCTTGTTAGCAAACCCTCCAAACAAAAACATTTACCCAGACTCAAGAGGAAAAACAGGCAAGGAAGAGGCAATAACCCCAGCAAGTTTTCTACCATGACTTCAATCTGCTTTATAAAAAAATCAAAGAAAAACATACCCACTGGTTCAGACAGGAGGTCAGGATCTTGGACATCTTTCAAATCTCTTTTGTCTGGCCCACTTGGCCTGGTTGCTAGATGTGTTTCCAACAGCTGTCTCTCTTTTGGAGATGATGCCATAGTGCTCTCTACTGCTGGCCTCTTGATCCCCTTGGGCCACAGGCTCCCAAACAAATGTCCCTCACTGTCTGCTCTGGAGATGGGCAGTAGTTATTCCTGCTGGAGAGATTCTGCTTTTAGGAGAACCTGGTTGTTTGTAACCAAATCACTGCAATGCCAGCCGTGCATTGTTATGGTTTTCCCAGTGCTTTTCTGTCTCCAGCAGAGAAGTGCCACCTCTTTCACTGCCGTCTGGCCTCGGGCCCATCACTGATGTTTGGGTCTTCAGTGTTACAAAAAGCAAACCGGGTAACGCAGCTTAGAAACCTAGAGGTCTTTGAAGCCTCATTCTTAGCTGCAGTTCTGTAAAGCTGAGATGCTGTTAATAACTCAGCGTGCACTGCAGGGAGAAACACCCTAAGGAATGTGTGAGCAACTCTGAAACTGGAAGAGGAGGAACCAAGAAGACAAAGAGATACTTTCCTGATATGTATGTATGCTAATCTCCAGGGTATAGAGCAAAGTACACTGTGTTTCCCTTTGTGAAAACTGCACTGCAGGGATGTGAACAGGAGGGGAGTGTGACTGACAAGTGGTTGCCCTGCAAAACTTGTACAGCAGAAAGAAAGCAAAAGATCTGCTCTGCCCTTGTGTGAATGCTGACACACATATTCATCTTTCAACTGTAAACCATGTGCCAAGGAAGTGCACCAGGAACAGTCAGAGGAAAGCTGCTGCAGTAACCCTGCAGCACACCTGGTCATGCAACTGAGCAGGAGTGGAATGAGAAGGAGAGGAAAAAGATTAGACTGAGTTGTGGCATGTTACGGTGTCTGCATGTTGCAGTGATTGACAGCAGGGAATTGCCTGAGCTAATACGTGGGCTGTCAGGGTATCACCTGGATACCCTCTAAGTTTCAGACAATTAAAGCTTTCAGAAGATAAAAAGCTTTGTGAATAGCACCTCACAATGAAGGTGGTATGTCTAGCATAATTATACCCAGGTTCTTGCCATATCTTTGGACAATCTGGCTGATCAGTTTATCAGCCATGCTGCCCATCAGTTTCTTTCCCTACTGGGAGTAAAAATTGGAAGAATTTTATTCCTTTCAAAAGAAATAAATCAGTCATTTTCTTCTGCCTTTACTGCAGGAAGCATTGTAGAATATAAGAAAAAATGAGATGACCTTTTTCCTTTGCGTGGGTGAAAAGGGCACGTATCAAAATGCATCCCCTGCCCAAAGGGGCACGGTGCCCATCCCTGTTTACACGTTACCATTGTCTCAGTGGAGCCTATTGTCTCCAAGATGCAGAATTTATTCCAGCTGTGAGCAGGGCTTGGGTTTGTGTCTTACTGTCTACTGGGGGCTAAGCAAACACCAAGGATGTCATCCAATACCATAACTAACAGAGGAATTCAAAACCTGTGAGCAAAAGCACTTCTTTCCCCCTGACCCTTGGACTGTTCTGGCTTGCATTTCAAGCCTCTGTATTTTTATCTGAAGAAGGAAAGTGCTTCTGTTCCCTACCAGCCTGCTCACTTTCAAGGTGTTACACATAGGGCTCATGAGCACTGGGTTACATGGTGGTCCACACTACAGTACACAACACTAGGAAATCATATTTAAATGCACTAAAATGAGAGTTTTCAGGACTAGAAACAGAACTAGTTAACAGCTTGACATTTACTTAGAGAAGGACAGAACCGTGAAGAAAAAGTAATCATCTCCCAGCCCCTACCTTTGGCTGACATACATACAAATGCCATCCGTGGGTGAAATAACACCCAAAGCTTTACAGACATCTCTATCAGGCAATGTGCTGTCTGCGACACTTTGCTCTTTGCTGCTTCCAACCTCTCCTGCTGATGGCTGTCTGCAGAGCCTGCTGTCCCACGAGTCAGTGCAACTCCTTTCTACGTTGTGACCAGTATTTAGTAACCACTATGGCAAGAGCAGGCACGAGTCCAAATTCAATCATGCAAAACTGAAAGCTGGAAGGCTGGGCACGGTGTGTGTTTTGGGCTGTGGGAGGAGGCACGTGCTTTCTTTGCTCTCATACCTTCCAACAATGCTGTGTAATCGGGATCTGGGCTGGCCAGTGCTCTGACAAGCTGAAATGATAGAGGATGTTTGATAAGAATTTGGAAATGCATCTACCTGAAGGTGAGGGTTGGTGGAGGTGTTAACACCGATGCTGTGCCTGACATCCATAGTACAGAAAGTCCTAGTTCTTGGCACCTGTGTTTTCCCATCAAGTAACACTCATTTGTTATCATATATACACACCAGAGATTTACATAGCTTGTAGGGATGAATCATGCATAATTGTGGCTTCTTACATGACAGTTGGTATATTAACAAGTGACTTATTTGTGCTCCATGCTGAATGAGTGTAGTGGGAGCGTGTGGACCTCTGGTGTCAGAACCATATTTGTCATTATCTGGAGGTAAAACAGCAGTTTGGTGATTAAAAACAAAATAGAAAATAATTGCTGATTTTATTTGTCTCTACCTTGAGAAAACATGCTTTGGTTTATACATGCCTATTTGTACGTATACATTACATATATATATGCCTAGTGAAAATATGATAGTAAGCATTATTCAACCATTCTTACACAGAATATTATAAATAACATAAAGAGGTGGATTTATAGTCATTTTGCCAATAGCCCACAGTGTCTTTTTGGAAGCCAGCAGGAGACATGGGCATGAAAAGAAGGTGTTCTCCATAAATTAGAGACTGTGACCTGGCAGAGGCTTGAGGAAGTTCAATAGGCAGTGGTGTTACATGGGGTGCCTGGAGCTGTGCTTGCCTATGACATCATTCTGCAGTGTGACAACACTCATGGACCTCACCTGGGTGCAGCAGTGTCTGGCACCTTGTGGGCCAGCACCAGCTCATTATGGGTTATCCTACCCCAAAATATCCTGGGGATGGAAAGTTACGTTCACAGCAAGTTCTCCACCAGTCCCACCAGGTAGTTTGGGACTCATTTCAAAGGTACTTCTACAATTGGTGTCTCCCAGGGTGCTGTAGGCTGTAGGATTCCAGTAAAAGGGCTACATGCTAACAGAGCTCTTCTCTCTGCGAGCTGCGTGGAGCAGAGCAGGCTGCCAGCTCTGTCCCCTGCCAGGTCTCACACTTTGCTCTCAAACTCCCAGCTCGTGGGGTCTGGATGGGGAGAGGTGGCACCGCCATGGCCGTGCCCCACTCTGATGAAGTGTGCAGAAAGGGGTGCAGTGTCAGAGCATGCAGGCTGCTTGGCCAGAGTGCAGGGAGCAAAAATAAATAACCCTTGAGGAGAGCAAGGGGAGACACCTCTGCACATTCCCATTTGCTGGGAAGGGCAATTCTGGCCACAGCTCATAGCATCCTGGGGAGTGGGACCCTTGGGGTGTTGAGAGTAGGTTTGTTAATGGATCTTCTAGGGGTTGATGGATTTAATGGGTGAAGTAAGTCTGCTTTTATTTATTTTATTTTTTTGGCAGCTGCTGCAAGTGGAATTTTATGCATTTTTCTGGCTGTTAGTGCTTGTCTGGGCTATTTAGATGTTGAGGTACACTTGTTTCCTTCGTGGTGGACCTTTTTTAGAGAGCAGCTGGGATGCCTTCTGCAAGGGCACATTATGGTGTACTTCCCTTTATAAAATGTTCCGTGTAACTTTACAAATGAGCTCTGAAATGGCTACTAGTCCCAGGAAGTGTGAATGGTAGTTGATTAGAAGCTCAGCTGTCGATTAGAGAGGTTATAGAGTAAACCATTGTTGTGCATGGTCTACTGACCTCTTAGCTCTGTAACAGTCCTAACAACTGTGAGGGGGGACAACACCTGTGTATATGTATATATATGTGTGAGTGCTGCAGACCTCATTTTCCCTCTCACTTTAGTATTCTCCTCTATTCTGCTCTGACTTTTACTGTTTTTGTCAACTCTGAGGGGTTTAGGTGGCTTTCTGCTGCTGGCTTGAAGTGTATTATACAGATCAGGTCCAGAGGGACAGCCTTGCTCAGCTGTTAGTAGGTCCTGTTCTCTCTCAGGTCACTGAAGGTTTTTTAGTAGACATCCTAACATTCCTCAGTTTGAGGCCTTCAACAGTTCTCAGTGTTTGAGAGCACTTTGCATGGTTTTTTCCTTCTTAATTTCTACAGAAGTTGCTGCTACTGCATCAGCTTTATGTAGTACAGAAACCAAAAGGACCTCCTTCTACTGATGCTCTCCTTACATCTTTTCATTTTTGTAAGAAGCACTCATTTCCTCTGACTTCCATATAAAAATCCAAGAAATGAAATGTTCTGTACAAGGCTGGATGTCAGAAGCTAGAATCTTCTCTAATATAAATCAGTGCAACTCTGCACGTGTAAAGCTTTGCTCTAGGCACAGATCTGGCCGAGAGCAATATTTCATTTTCCTTATAATCTTGCCCTATAATTCAATTCCTCTCAGCCTGTAACACTTTCTCTGCTCTCAGTGAACACCCTCCAGCTTGTTTCTGTCTTTCTCTTCCTTGGTTATCCAGAATAGAGATAGGGTGGATGCTGAAATCTGTCAGCCTCCATCACTGGCGGCTGTCCTGCTGTCCAGGTGAGGCCAGATCAGAGCTCCATCCACACCACCTGTTTTTCCTCTGCCTCCTGACTGCACGGTCTCTGCTGAAGGGAAACAGCTCTCCACAGAATTGCCTTTTCTGCTACCTCATCATCTTGCAAATTCTTATCTAGGGTGAAGTGCAGTTATCCATAAATCTCTTCTTCCTATCAAGACGCCTTTTCTAAGATCGTGAGATGGTTTATAAATACTTGAAGCTGTAGATACTTTTTCTACTACATTTGCTAAATACCAGAATACAGTGCATACTTCCCTGCAGCCTATATAATAATATCAGCTAGCAGTCCCAGTCTGTAGCACACAGCATTTCTTCAGCTGCTTCAGTGAAGGTTAAGAAGGCAGAATCACATCTATAGGGAGTGTTTCAAATCTAATGTCCTTTTCTAATATCACGAATGGTGTAAGACCCAAAAATAAAACTCTACTGACTGTTTTCTCAGTTGGGACACTTTGGAATTTACTTTGAGATTATGATCTTGTTGTGAAATTACAACACTGGAAGATCGCCGTCCCTCTGCTGTTACACCCCACTGAGTGCTACTGATTTTCATAGTTAATCATAAACTCTTACCCTAAGTTAATTGATGTCCTCATTATGTCACATTTAACCGCAGCTTAGGAGAGTCTTTAGCCATTAATTTCTTTTATACCAGTTAGCCCTACAAGCAGCAAGCTTTGGAAATAGTGAAGAAAGGATCTCAGAAACAAATTGACTGTTACTGTTGCCACTGTATCACCAATTAAATACACAAAGATCAGAAGAAAAAGTAATCACCACTCTGTACATTCCTCACTCTGTAAATCTAATGAATGCTCAGTAATTAGCAGCAAACAAGTTACTTCTTACTGCCAACAGTCAAGGAGCTGCATTTGGGGGTTTAGTACCCAATGCCAAAGAACTGAGGTTTTCACATCAAACTTAGGAGTCTCACAGATATCAGTGCTTTAGTGAGAAAGCTTCATATCCTCACTCTACAGCTCCTTTGAAGGACTGAGTGTGCTGAAATTCGAGGATGAGAATATAATTCCCACTCTTTGGGTTGTGAAGATTGAAGGAAAGGTGATATTCTGTTACCTGGAAGGGCATATTTTCAGGTAGGGGATGAGAGAAATGAGATGATTAGGGCTGTGGATATTAAAGGAAGTTACTTCTTGTTTTTAATTAACTTGTTCTTGAGTCTTGGTTCTTTTTTGATTCTTTTCTCATTGCTGTAAACTTGAGTTAGTGAGATGCTTTTCTCTGGTTCCCTCAGTTCTCAGTGCTTTCTGCACCCTTTGCTGGGACAGTCCCTGCAAACCCCTGCTTCAGTGCCACACTCACTGACCCTCTTGCTGAGTGCTTGCTTTTGCTCTTTCCTGTTCCATTCACCTCTTAATCCTAGTTAAAAGCTATTTGAAGGTTTGATCTTTGTAAGTATTTTACCTAAGGCGTGATTCCATCTCAAATCTTAATCCCAATAATCTTGGAAACCAACCTGTCTGACCAACCTAAAAACATCCCCTGTATAACAGGATGACATGGACACTGCAGATCAGTATCCTTACTAACACCTGATGCCTACTCAGGGGAGTCAACTGAGATCCTGGCCCAAGGCTTCCTGGCAGGAAATCCACGTAGTTATTCTGCAGATAGTTAAAACTGCACTTTGAGTTGTTGCATCAGGGCACAGTCTATCACTAATATTATCTTTCAAAATTCCCAGCCTTACATATCATGATGCGTCATGTCTGGTGAAAAGCAATGCATGATTTGACTGACGTGCAGTAGCTGGGGCAAATTTATTAGTCACAATGAGCCCATTAGTCATGTTACGTCTGCCTCAGTGCAGAGAGGCTCCAATGCAAGTACAAGAACTAGCTTCTGTGTATAAAGCACGGTTGAGTAAAAATCTTCCTTTGACAGCAGGCATCTTCAGCTTCAAACCACTTTATGGCTGATACAAGATATTCCGATGAATGTCCTGTGTATCAAGATATTCCCAATAAAATCAACAGAATAGAAAAAATACAATCAATCTTTTAATCTTTTTTGTCAAAGACTGTAGGGAATAGATGTGAACCCAGTGACTTGTGAAAATGACATCATAATGGTTTGAAATGCCTCTCTAAGTCAACTGTCAGTCGCCAGAGTGTGGGCATGGTCAAGAAGAAACCAAGCCGAAATTCATAGGTCAAGCATTCTGTCATAAAGGTGATGTGAAACAACTAAAAGTTGAAATCCAGCCATGGCTGGAAGAGCAGCTTCACTTCTGAAAACACCGTTTGGTGGATCTGAGTCCATTATCCATGAATTTATTTTTTCAGACTTTACCCAGTCTCTGTCTGAACATTAATATTAGCAGGTAGCCAGAGGAATGAGTATTGCAAGTCTACTCGTGAAACGTTTCCATGCTAAATTATCACCATTGTTCAAGAATTGAAGACTCTTCGTTTTTTTAATTGGATTTGTCTGGCTTTGACTTTCAACTGACAATCTGTAACTGGTTGGAAGCTGAACCGTTATCGCATACCAGAGGGTTGAACTTTTCAGACAGTGAAGGGAAGAAAGTTAAGAAGGAAGAGGAGTAGTCAGGATAATTTTTTTTTTTTTACTTTTTTCTTTTTTTTGTTTTGTTTCTGGCAAAAACTCCCACAGCCTTATCACTGAATGGCAGAGATTCATGTAATTTTTCAAGGGCTGCTCAGGACTGGCTGCTCTTGAGGCCAACACCCTGTGATAGGATCTCAGCTTCTGCCTATATGGAGGTTAGCAAGCCATTCCTACAGTCAAATGTTGTGTGGTTTAGTGTCAGGTTCTGCAGTATGGTGATGGTCAGTGTTAAGTTGGATTTGTATTTAGAAACCCCTGCATAGAGGCATTTGAGCAGGACAAAACTTCACCTGGCTCTGTTGATTGCTTTGAAAATCTTTGCAGAAGACATCCCTGCTCCAGCTCCTGGGAAATCTGAAAACTGAGCAATGTAAAATCACCTACCAGCAACACCAGGCTTTTATTCCTTCCAAGTTTTACTCTACCCGGGCTTAAATCCATGTCTTAGATATCTAGGGGCTGAAGAATTCTGATGAGTAGAGGATTCCTATTATCTTCCAGTGGTGTTCTCTAAGTTCGATCTTGCTGCTGTTCGAATCATTGGAAAACCTCTTGTTGATCTGAGTGCTGCTGGATTAAGGCTGCCTGTTGTCCTGGGGAGGGCAGTATTATATGCAGCAGTGTGAACTTTTCCTTTCAAAACTTAATCTTTAGCTCTGCCAACTTGACAGTTCCAAGTCAGCATGACAAGCTCATCCTCTCCCCCTTTTTATGAGGCCATCTGGGAGGATGTTGCTCCCAAAAGCGCTACCTCTGCATCAGCTCCATCATTTCAAGCTGAAAATTCTCGTGCCAAATATAAATGTGGGGAAACATCCCCCTGCAGCTTGTGATAAGTGTCTGAACCAGCCAAAGGAAGGGAGAATCTGCCAGAAAAGCTCTGCAATGTCTGAAGAGGAGAGAACTTGGATCCTCCTGATCTTGGAATGAGGTCCTCTGCAGAGATGGGATGTGTTTTTCTCCCAGAATTTCTTGTTTATCTATTCCGGATCAGTGCCTGGGTGCCGGCTGCTCCTCCCATGTAAGACTCTCCATGTAAGTGAATTGCACTCTGTAAGGCCCAGCATTTTGTTCTAACTTTACAGCCAATGACCAGTTCTAGCTCCTCACTTTGTTTAATGAAGAAAGGTCATTCCTACTTTTGATCCAGTCCCAGTCAGGGCAGGTGATGGAAGTCTTACCTTCCTAAACCTTTCCCAACAGACTTTTTCCAGCTGGCATAGCAGTTACACTGGTGGAGATGCATGCAGTTTAACAGCTTTATTTGTGGAGTATTGACGATGCACCAGTTGAATTATTAGCAGGTATTTTTGCAGTTCATTTTGTTCCTTATTAGTAAGGTTTCCCACCTGGACTTCTGAGGCAGGATATGTTAAGTCTGGCAGATCACTCAGACTCTGTGCACTGTTTCAGATAACAGCTCCTCCGTCTGACTTCACGGATCAAAAATGACGTGTTTTTCTGTGTCAGTTTTAAATCTGAAAACTTGGACTTGTTTCTGAGCCCTGCCAGTGAGATCATTAACCCTCAAACAAAGATGCTTTGTCGGGTGGCGATCAGGGCGCCTTTTCTTTTACTTTCCAAAGTTCCAGTCCTTGATTGGATCCTCACGTTGCCACCATAAATGGAATAACTTATCCTCTTAACCATATTCATATAGGAGGACGATAAGATGACCAGTCATCAGTAGTTCAGTGTTTCTATAACAACACATACACAATTTGGGGTGAATCTAGCTTTCCCTTTACAAAGGGACAAGAAGGTGATTCAGTCTTTTTACTTCCTTTTTCTATTTTCCTTTTGAGTAGTTCTTTAGCCTTCTATAATGCTAGATCTGAGAATCTAACAGACCTTTTGAAATCAAGATTTTGTCAGAGGCCCAAGCTGGCAATAGTTTGGAGACTGAAGGACTACTTCTATTCCATCCAGGCTTTAAATTCACAGAGATTTAAAACTGCCATCAGTAATTGTTCTGAATATGAATCCATATATTGTCCCCATCAGAAATAAATAACCAGTTGGGATGTTCAGGTACCACACATCAATATGGCAGACACAAAGGATTCTGAAATTGCCACGTGACATTCAAAAAACATCAGCGAAGATGAAAAATAATCACAAATATCAGGATTGCCTTTCCCTTTTGGAAAAATACAAATGCATCAGAAATAAAGTAATTTATCCCTCTTCCTTCCTTTCTTCCAAAAACAAAGCCAAAAATCAGCAGTGTAGTCAATTTCACATTTGACAGCATTATTGCATGAATGACAAACTGACAAGTTTTGTCCCTCTTTACTTGTTCCAGCCTCACATTTGCTTGCTAATTCATGCAAAGTTTTTCCAAGTGCTCCATCCTGTAGGATGCTGACTCTCCTGTGAAAAGCAGTTTCTCAACCAACCTATCTCCACCTTCCAACTCAGTCATCTGGCAAAAGAGTGAAATGTTACTGTGGCTCAGGCCAAAGGCTCTGGAAGAAGAGAAGCGTGACACTCATCTGGTATGAATGCTGGCATCCTGATGGCACTCCAACAGCTCTCTGTCCCTCTGCCACCTCTTTTTATTTCATATGATTGCCCAAGAAAACACAGTAGAAAGGCTAAGCAATTACATGTCCTTAATTAGGGAACTATTGACAAATTATTTGCATGGGAGCACTAGTTCACAATGCTTATCATGGCAACCTTTTCTGTTCAAAAGGCACTGCATCCTCCCAGTGGGTTCAGCCCTACGTGTACAGCCCATCAGCACATTCCTGGGGAGGCTTGTGGAGAACCACTTGAAAATGGCCGTAGATAGTCAGTGCCTTTCAGGAATGTGCTAAACAAGCACTCTCCCCTGCTCCCAGGCAGCTGCCTGTCTGGAGAGCCTGGTTTCCAGCCAGGTCATCATGGAGCTGTAGTTCCCTTGACCTGAATGAGATCCTGCCTGACCACTCAAATCTGTAGACATGAAGCAAAAAAATGAGGTACACTTGTCCCAATAGCAGGGACTGACAGCCAACACCAGGCCAACACAGAGGTGTGATCTGATGTCTCATGGCTCACCCTTGCTGTGGGCAATTAGAAACCTTGGTATCTCTTTCTTAGAGATACCGTATCTCCTCCTTATCTTTTCTTTTCCTAAAAGAAAGCATGTCTGAGATGCAGTCCTGATATCCGCACACCTAAGAAGGGTGGATTAGTAATTATACACTGTGTGCTGGTCAACTCCTTCCTTCACACATTTGCTTTTCAAGCTTGTGCCCAGTTTTTTCTAGCAGTGTCTCTCCCATCTTGAATTGTCAGTTGTTCTGGCAGCCCCCTGAACTTTGCCCATTGCTCCCACTTCTCCTGCTCAGGTGCTGGAGATGTACACCTATGTTAGACCAGTCAGCATGTGGCAACGTGAGGCAGAAGGTAACCCTGTGCTGTGCAGGTGGTTCCCATGCCGTCAGTAGTATCTTGGGGAATGGATGGACTCATGCTATATCATGGCCTGTCATTCACATTCATGGCTTGCTTTTTACTAAAGCCCCAAAGTGGTCTTTCACTCATCAGGTCTTATATTTTCTACTTGTGTAGAGAAGGGGCTGCGCAGAAACAATTCTGTAAAATTTTAACGTGTTTAATATTAGTGCTGCATTTCTGTCTTTCCTTTCACACTTTTAGTAAAAAGTCCATATTTGGCCAATAGAAATTCCAGATTCCAGGGTGTTAATGGCAATATTTATTTAGTCATCGATGTCAGCATTTGTTTTTCTAACCTGGTCTTGATCATTAACATCCCATAGATAACAAGGTTGGTCCTAATAGATTGTGGTCCAGACAAAGGAACGTGAAGGCATGATCAATACCTTTCAGTGACAGTTTTAGTCCTAACCTGTGTTTTGTACATGAACCTTCAAAATATTTTAGTGGCCAAGACAAACGTTGTCTGCGCACAGTTATGTTTTTACAGTATTTTAATTCCACTGAAACGGTACAGTAAATATTGATACACTGTTTTGCCTTCAGTATTTTTGGACTGTGGTCAAATTAATTAAATAGTAAATAGCAGAGTGGATATCCCAGCACACTGTCCTATGAAATGCTAAGCAAGATTAGAATGGCTGATAAAAAGAGCTCTATGCTAATGCAAATAAAGGAAGGACACGGTGTTATATCAGTCTTTGTTGGCATTTCCCATGTGGTTTTCTGAAGTGAACATTTACTCTGTGTTCTTTAACAGATGAGAAAGCTTCACGCGGTGAGTGTATGTGCAACATACTTTTATAGCTGTCTTTCCATTCTTGGTGTTTATTTTTGCATTTTTCACTGTGATTCCTCCAATTTACAGTTTTGGTTTTTTTCCTTCTTCTTGCAGAACTTGAAAGAGACACCCGTGGGTTGCTGACCTCTGTCAGTGATGGTGTCTGCGGAGATTGCAGCTGCTATTTATCTGCCTGCACACGGATCACTTCGCAGTTCTCCCAGACAGTCTTCAACCACGCATAGTGGGAGCTGTCCTATTTTCCATGTCGTTGTCCTCATCCCGTTACATCCCGCTGTGCCAACATGCAGAGAACTTCAAGCAGAGGTGATTTCCCTAGATACCAGCTACCTCCTTCATGGCTCCCTTCTCCTGGCCAAGCCACAGGTGTGACCTGCTGAGATAGGAACTGGGAGGGAGGCGGACTTAGGGAACATGACTTAGGACTTGGGACTTCCTGCTGGGCAGCAGCGCTGCGGTCAGCAGTGTGCAAACAGGGCAGAGCGCTGACAGCTGGTGAGCTGCGGCCGCCACAAACGCACTGCTGAGGAAGACAGCAAAACATGTTGTCTGCAGCATCGTGCTTAGTCAGCGTGCTGCGGCCGGCGCTGGAGGCTGTGACAGTAGAACTTCGTGCTTTCTGACCTATTTATTGACTCTGACTCTGCAGGCATCTGCTTTCACAGAGGCTTGTGAATCAAGGAAGCAATAGAAATCCATTGAATTGCATGGCTTGGTTTTCAAAGCTGATGACTTGAGTGCCTCCATTTCTCTTTTGCATTTATCTGTGTATGTCTTCTGTGCTTATCTTGTGCCTTGAGAGGTTACAAAACTCCTGACTGGCTTTGCTTCCCTGAATTCACAGACTGCAGAGGTAAGCCCTTTGTCACCAGCTCCCTACAAGCTTGCTTCTTGCTGTGCATATAGATCCACCACGATTCAGTCCTGAGTGTGACTTGCAGGCAAAACTGGAGACATACTGACACAGAAGAATTAACTGCCTTCTACTGACAGATACTTAAGCTCACATTCATGACATCACAATGTTCCCAAGTATATTTTGTTCACGAAAACAGATTGAAAACTTGACCCAGGCGGACTTTGTAAGAAAGTTTGTTGTCACCAGGATCTGAAAAGAGCTCTCATGGAATGTGAAACAGACTAATACGGAGATGGGAGTCTGTTGGGAGTCTGTAGCAGTAGAGGTTTGAATAATTGCAGCCCATGCATCTTGGCTTATCTGGTTTCTGTAAAGCATGGGATACCTGGAAGGCAAGGTACTCTGCTGAAAGATTACAATAATGTTCACATAGGTAAAAGTAGCAGGACATATATTCTAGTAGATTCTAGTTTTTCTCATGGGTATAGCTTGCTCATGAGCTTTAGGTACGATCCCCTACATAATCCTGCAGGTCTTAGCCCCTCAGAACTCCTCCTGGTACAAATGAGAACCTCCAATCCAACACAGAAGGATTTCACACAGGAGCTTCTTCTCCTTTGTTCAGAGCAAGCAAGGCAAATACTTTTGCAGAGCCTGTTGGAACATGCATGTATTTTTCAGACAGGAACATTAAGCCATTTGACATGGTCTTGTTATTTTCCTCTGGAACACTGGATCTGTCTGTACTCAGTAGTTGGTTTTTTTTAAACTCTCTTTTTCCACAAGAACAAATCCAGGAGAGAGCAGGAGAAGTCCTTCAGCAGAAGGAGGCACAGCCGGGCGCTGGAGTGACCTTGGAGGCTCTGCCTCTGTCATTGCCCTCTCCGACTCCTGATAAACAGCAAGTGAAATGGATTTACAGGCTTGCAGAAATCATTTCATTTTCTCTTGTTTTATCAGCACAGATGGAAAGCAGGCCTGTATCTAATCTCAGTCCAGAATCAGCTGGAGTTGGACTGATAGTGTATGAAGACAGCAAAAGCAGCAGACTTCTAAACTCACTGAGCTGTAGCTTGTGCTGTATGAGCTAGTAGGACAGAGTTTTTCAGTAGTTTATGCTTCAGGAAGATAGAGATCCACAGACATTTATTCTGACATTCCAGTTCTTTAATATACTCCCTAGTCTTGTACCAGATGCTGTATTTGCTGACATTTCTAGTGAAATCACTCCTGGAAATGCTGTCCAGCAGGCCACATCCCTGGGTCCTTCCTCAGCAAGGCACCTGGGCAGTAGTGCAGAACCATCTCACCACCCAGCTCAGTCAGCAGGGTACTCCCACGTGTCCTGCAGTTCCTTGCACAGACGCCTTTTACATTTCTCCCCTTCCCTACTGTTATTCTTTTTCCTTATCCCGAGTTCTTTCTGCAGCATTTGAAAAATGAAAATAGTGAGGCTGACATCGTGCTTTGCAGGCAGCCAACCACACTTCCACACCACTGCCCAGGTATGCGTTCAACCACAACTGGCAGTGTTCTCTGCAGAAAGGAGCTGTTAAGAGTGGTGAAGGACCAGGTCTGAATTGCATTCTTACCTTAGACCGTGGTTCCTGTGATTCAGGGTTAAGTGGAGGGGGATGTCAAGTATACTCATTAAGAGTAAATTGTTAAGTGACACACTTTGTCTTTGAACAGAGTAGCAAGCTGCTGTGGAGCATTCCCATGGAAATATTAAGGGGACACTTTGGATAACGTAGAGATCCTACATATGCTCATTCATTCATGCACAGGAACTCAATTAGCAGGATACCTCTGCAACACAGCCAACACCTCCCCACAGCAAGGGATGGTCTGACACACTGCTGTGTGGATGAAGAATCGAAACCATGCAGAGTAAGGAGAAACACGTGTAAAAGCAGCAAGAAAGGTTGTGAGACAGTGGTGGCTGGCACTCCAGCAGTTGTGGATGACATCAAAACAGCTGAGATGGAGAAGAGCGGCTCTCAGGAGTCTGGCACCCTCAGTCTCTTATAAAACATTAGGCTGTGGGAGCTCAACAGCTCTAGCAGTACTAATAGTGCCAGTACATCAATGATCAATTTGCAAACAAATCTTTCTGATGCTGAGGTTAAAATGACTTCCTTTCAGAAGACTTAGACTTTCACTTCATTTTAAAATGAAAAAAGAACTTCTTTTCTTTTGTAACATCTGCCTCATTTTTCCTCTTTGTTGGTTTTTTTTTCTTATTTATTTTATTTAGTAGAATAGATACTTAATCATAGAATGGCTTGAACTGGAAGAGACCTCAAAGTACCGCCTGACACAACACTTTTTTCCCCTCTGAAGATCCCCAGTTGCTGTAGCATCTCTCCAAGGCTATAACGGACGTTAATGTTTCTGTAAGTCAGTGTTCTCCTTACACAGCTCTGAGTCAGATTTCTGTTGCCTGCTCTAGTTCCTTTCTGGCTTTCAAGGAGCAGATTGGAGCCAAATATCCAGCAGATCTCTCCATCTGATATTCAGTTATGGGGAGAGGAAATATTGAAAATGGTGCAGTCAGGACCAGCAGCACGATGTTAAATGAATGTCAGTTGTTTCTGGAGGCATTTGGAGGCTGTAAACAGGTCTGATTTTACCCAAATTCACTATGTGGTAGAAGAGTATTATTGTATTGCAACAGAACTAGAGTCCCTCTGGGCTAAGAACTTAGAAATGGGGCTGTAGGCTGAGTAGGGGTACCTTCAGGCTTCCAGTACGAGGGCCCTGCATTACTATATGCCATCACTTCAGTCAGTGGTGGTGCACTTGGCCTCATGCTCACATGCCCCATTAAAGTCCAAGAACCAGGGAAGCAGGGCTGACACATTTGGCATTTTCTCTTCTCCTCCTATCTCTCCTCCGAGCAATGGGTTTCAATTGAAAATTTCCTGATTGCGAGCTTTAACACTTTGGTAAAGAAAAATACTCTGTAGTTGATGGTAAGGTCTAGTGGCAGAGTTTCATTCCATTTCATGCCTTTATTCTCATTTCTCTTCTTGCTGCTGGATCCTGCATTAAATTACCTTCATCAGATGTTAAACACGAATCTGGAGCAATCCAGGTCCCTGAAGAGCCTGGTGGGAACTCTGATTCCTTCCTAGCAGCTTCTCACCCCTAATGTGAAATCTGGGAATATTCATTTCCATGCTTCTCCTTTCAAAAACCACAACTTTTTTTCACTACCTGTCAGCAAAATCACATAGCACTCATTTCTGATCTAAATTTCAGAAGTCTCGCCTTAAGACTCAAGGATTACATCAGCAATTAGAGCTTTAGAGACCTTTTGTCTTAAGTGATTATTACTGCAAAGTTTATTCTAAAACTTTATCTAGCCTTACCCAACCCATATACATCTGGACTGCATTCCAGGAATGCCATTCCTTCTCCATTGTTTCTCTTGTGTTTTTATGTAACTATCCGAATCCAGAGATGCACTCACTTTTACATTGTAGACGTGGTTTTAACTGGCACAGCAAACATTTTCCCTCACTTATCTTTTTAAAAAAATATATGTAAGAGATAATCTAATCTTAAATTTAAAGTTTAACACAAATACAGGGATCGATGACAACTTGTGAAACTATTTCACTCTAAGACATGCTAACACGGGTGATAGGACAGAGTACATATTATTTCTCAAATAGGGAAAAATGAATATTTAAGACCTACTTAGAAAGTTCTACATTGCTGTTGACGGCAGCATTGTGTCTGAGGGTGATCAAATAAAGCTCGTTGAATAATTCATTGAGCACACTTTGCAAAACTGTTTGTTTAAATTATTTATCCATTTCTATGTGATAAAACTCAGAGGACTTAACCCTCCCTAAAATACTGCAAATGTTTTACCGTATTTCCAAAACAGAACCACCTTCCTACTGCAATAACACTAGCTGGATGCAATCTATTTCACTTGCTTTCTGTGCAATACCTGATGCTGAAATGAAACACGATCCACCGCTGCCATTTATCACACACATCACCCAAATGAACACTTGGCCCAACTCAGCGATGTAAATGGGTTGTGGAGAAGACTGGGTTCGTCCTGGGAGGGTATAAAGCGAGTGAGCGAACTTCAGGCAGGATTTACATTATCAGAGCTATGCTTCCCATGGGGCAGTGATTGATGAGGGCAACGGGCAGAGACTGAGGAGACAAGCCCCATTTTGCACCTCCAGCTTTGCCTGTGACCTAGGTGACCACTGAATGAACAGAAGTACCCTGGGTGCTCTCAGATGCCGAATAAACAGGCCAGCCTGGATTGGCATCAGGTGCTCATCAAGTGTGTAGGAAGAAGGAGGTAATAGAGGTCCTCTCTTGATGCCCTTCTCTAATTTTCTGGCATTTCTGATGCATATCCAGAGAACTGAGCCCCTGAATGAAAATACAGCATGCCTATGTGGATATTAACAGGGACACACTGCTTATTTAAATCAGTTGAAAATGCCACTGGATGTTCTTGCAAGTGAAAGAGAGGGCTATAAATATTTGCTGCAGAAAGAAGCCAAAATAAAAATTAAATGCTTGAAATCCAGCAAGTTCTTTAATTATATAATGAGCATCATCTTTGCAGTGAAAATTCTGGCATGTGATTTTTTTTCTCTTTCGTTCTCTCTCTCTTTTTTATTTCCAGTTTCAGAATAGCCCCATAATGGTATGAAAGTCCCTTGGTCCTCCTGTCTTGTGTTATACTTTCTTCTCTGGCGACCTGAGGTTTAGTCCCATTAAATGAAGAGAACTCTGCAAACTGCAAGGCCTGTATGAATAAGAGATTTCCAGAAGTATTTAGACATATCTTGATGATGGGAAAATGACATGTAACAATTAGAGTGCTGCCATCTATAAGCAGCCTAGCTTAGCTTTTTTCCTTTGAGTTGATATTTTAATATTTATCTTCCTGACAATTTGATTAGCGTGAGCTTCATTCAGAAAGGGTTGCAAGCCTATCCTTCCCATAGGGCAAGATGAACATCAGAGTATTCAGTCAAAAATACTCATGTTTTATTCAATTTCTATGGAGCTCAATAGCTTACAAATTAATGCAGAAGAGGTTAAATTTTCAGAACTCAAATACTTGTGGTCAGATGTAGCAGCTTGTAAACCTCTCAGTTTGCTCTCTGTCTGACCAGCTTTCCTGCTGCTTCTGCCTATAAACGTTTCCCAGGTTAACTTCCTTTGAATAATTGTCTGGGTGCTCAAAAACTCGATACTGCCTCAAATGTTGGTGTCATATACAACAATGTGCTCCAGGAGATATCTGCACCACGGAGTGGCTCTATATTCCCACTGTCCTCTCATTCAAGTCAGCAGGACTGGGGACTAATTTATAGGTACTACATTGCTGTGGATGACTTTGCCTTTAGGAAAGCAATAGCAGAACTATTTTTTCCTCAAAATTCCTAAAAGATCAATTAATTTCTGTCTTGCCCTTCAGAGCTATGTGGAGTGGGTCTGCAGTATTTTGCTAAGGGATATTTTCTCGTTCTTACTTGCTTCTCATCTTACTTGTGCAGTGGCACACCAAACAGGCTGGAAGGGACCTCAGGAGGTCATTTGGTTCATCCCTCTGCCCAAGGGGAGGATTACTCATCCTCTGTGCTCTGCCAGTGCCTAAAAACCTCCAATAATTGGAACTTCACAGCTTCTCTTGGCAGTCTCATCCAGTGCCAGCTTCTTTATCACTGGAAATTTTTCCTAATGCCTAAGAATGATGTTCCATGATGCATTTTGTGATTATTTCTCCTTGTCCCACAACAAGGGACAAGAATTGTTGTCTTCCCTTCTCGTAGACTTCTTCCATACTTGAAGACTTTCTTTGTCCTTCCCCAGACTAAACAATCCTATAACTTGTCCTTGTGGACTTTGTTTTGAAGACCTTTGGCCATCCCTGTTGTCCTCTGGACTCTCTCCAATGGTCCATATCTTTGTAATGCTAAAATAGGATGAAGCCTCCCAGCCAAGCCTTCCCAGCACTATGAGGAGGGCAATGATTTTTTGTGTGTGCATGTCAGAGACAAGACTCTTGGGTATAATTACATCTCGTGAGTGCGTTTGTGCATTTACTGTAATAACTTGGACATTCCTAATTTGTGCTTAGCTTGTGATTCACTATAAACCTCACATCATTTTGTGCAGATCTGGTATGTAAACTATTGGTCAAAGCTTGCACATGTGCAATTGCTTACCTCTACTGAATTTCAGAAAATTCTCCTTTTTGATTCATTCTCCACTGTTTCTCCAAACTGTAAGATCCTTTTGAATTTCCAACATATCACAGAACTTCCTAGCTTGATGCCATCATAAAAGTTAATAAGCATATTCTGTAGTCAATTGTACAAGTTTTTATTTTAAGTACCAGACAGTACCATATCAGTAACAGGCTTTTAGAATATCCTAACCCTGACACTTCTCTTCTAAGGGTAATCTTTAGATAGGTCTTCCCGAGAGCAGTTTTCACACTTTGCATTTCCATCTTGCATAAGCTTATTTTCAATCTGTTTCCCAAACTGGCTGATAAGAGCACCACGAGACGGTGTCAAAAATTTCAGTAAAGTCAAGGTATATCTCCAGACAGCCTGGAAGATTGAAATCTTTAATTTCTAATATTTCTGTAGAAGATGTGATTGTTTTGGGGCTCCAGAATTCCTCTTCTGAGCTCAGATCAAAAGTCTTGTCCCCAGGGTGACCACTCTGCCAAGCTGCACAAAAACACTCTTAGCAATGATTCTGCTACAATATTAACATTTTAGATCCACACATTGAATAAAAATATCATTAATCCGTGCATCCTGCAGATGGATTTTTTGCCTCATTAAGGATATTACTGAGATACTGGAATAGGCCCTTCCTTCCCTCCTTCCTCAGCACAGTGAGGTGGGAGAGTTTGGTTCGCAGCTCTCCAAAAGCACTGGGAGCTCTCCCCAGAGTAAGGTCCTCTCAGGGGGATCCAGGCACAGGAGTTTCGAAGGAAGCTGTGCTGATTCCTAGCAACTGCCCAGTGTCAGGGTGGAAGCCATCCATCTCCCAGTCTCCAGTCGAAGAGATTAATTGCACTCAGTGAGACTTGTTTGATTACTTGGTCCCGCGAGTAATAACGGGTTTCCTGCAGATTACTGAGGAGAGTAACACAGAAAAGTCAGAAAGAAATACGGGAAGGTATTAAAAGGTAACGATGAAAGAGAAAAATACATATGAAACCACAAGGCGCGTAATTAGCTTAGCATGGGACTAGATTTATTTTCTTAATTATTCCATGCAGCTTCATAAAGCTCTGAGGGAAATTCATAAGTGGCTTTAAAAAAAAAAAACAGCAGAATTTGCTCTAACAGAAGGTCATTAACATCCTGAATGAAAATCGTGGTCTTCTTAAGGTCAGTGACTCCTGTTGGTTCATTCATACTGGGATCTCTCCTGATGCCAAGTGTGGAGTTCTTGACACTTTGGGAAGTATTCATGTGGCTTAATTTAGGACTTTTAACTTAGGTATCCCAAATTGCTCTCTGGAGGCTGCATTGACACGAGAGGGAGCTTGGCTTTGAGTTAGACCTAAAGTTAGAAGGTGTCAATGCTCCGTGTGTGCAAATCTCGAAAGAAAAATATTCTGCAACAGACCTGTGCCTCTGTGAGATGGTGCATTCCACAGGGAGGTGACACTGTAAACAGGAACTCGAGGAGGCAACTCATATTTCCATACATATGCCAAACATCAAATGCCTTTTAAAAGGTGTTATACATAACCTTGTCACATCTGGGGGAATAAAATTCATGCAGATGAAGCCTGGTTTGACAAGCTAGAGCATCTACCTACATAGGAACTTCCAGCTCCCTCTGGAGCCTTTATCTGTTGTAGTAGCAGGAGGCTTAATGCATGGGTGAGATTGTGAGCATCTGAAATACTCCTGCTCAGGGGGGATGCCAACCCCCCCAGCAAAGGCAATACTAACTATTAGATTGCACCTGTGGTAATTATACAGAATTAGTGACGCTGTTTAGGATGCAACCTGTCAGCATGGGCAAGAAAGAATATAATCTTATGAGCTGTGTTCAGAGAAGAGAAGGGAGTGGAAGAAAAACCTTTCTGCAGGTGGAGAGGCTCCTCAAGAACCCCTGGGGACTCTGACCAAGGAATACTAAGGAGCAGTGAGGAAACTTCAGGTTTGCAGGTGCACTGGGGAGTTGGGATGTTTTGTCAGATCTACATATTTCTTTTAGTATCTGGCTCGCAGCATAATTGTGTTACAAAGTCCAGGTGTTATGTGCTTCAGCTGCATCTGGAGAGGAAAGCCAGGGAGCCTGCAGCACCCTGGAGCTGAGGAAGGACCACAGTGCTGATGTGAGGGGGAGGGGAGTTGTTTGATGCAGCAGCTCTGTTCTAAGGCTCAGCTTCTGCCGAGGGAAACAGAGCCTCTCACAGGTGCAATGCCAGGGAGACCAAATGCAGGCATGTCTGGAGTCACTGTGCGGCTGGTCTTCATACAGACACCACCAGATAATCATCAAACTTCACTTGGAAAGTGAGACCGAGCCCTGAACTACCATGTTGGCTTAGAGCAAAAATCAGTGCATCCCATCCCCACATTTTTCACACAAAATCATTCATAGATTAAAAAAAAAAAAAATTACAAAAAATGGACTTCCCTCTTCAAGCACTCAGTTACTCACAGGGCATCGGGCATGCCTATGTGCACACACCCAGGAGATGGGAAGGACCAAAGGATGCAACACTGGTGCCTCCCAAACAAACCCACTGCCAAGGGCTGCTCCCCTGCAACAACCACTTGGCAGCAGGCTGACTCTTGTCAACATCTCTCCTTGGTGAGGATGAGGCTGCTTGGATCTGGCCTTGTCACATCAACTTCTCACAGCAATATGCACCTCCTTCTGCTGCCTGGTCTTGGGATGTGCAGGACTCTATGCTGGAAAGCCCTGTCTGGTCACTTGTAAGGGCTCTGTGGGACCAGTGGCATGCCACTGATGGCAGGCAGTGTGCCATGGGCAGGAGGAAAGCACAGTTCTTCTTTCTTCGGAAGAAAATTCAGCCTCACATCAAATTGAAGTTGTAGTGAATTTTGCCCCCTAACTGGGAGTGCAGCATCGAGTCCTCCAGCAGAAGGGGAGTTTGTATGATGTAGTTTAAGGACAAGAAAAAAAAAAAGGAAAAAAAAGAATGACAGGCCTAATTCATGCCTTTCCAAAATTATTATTATTTTTCAGCTGGGGAAGTAGGAGACAGGATGTGGTGGAAAAACATTTACAGGAGTTTGGCATGTAATAACCTGAATGATGGATTAACAGCTTGTGCCAGATTTTACCTGCCTTGAAGCAGGTAACATTTCTTCAAGCTCGACAAGCTCCTGCTTGCCTAAAGCTACACCTTTCTTCTCCAGACAAGGAGCTCTGTGCAGCTTTCTTTAGCTCCAGCTTTCTCTCAAACGTTCCCTCCTGCAAGTTTTTGTTTTTGAAGGGGAGAAGTGGTGGCCCTTGGGTCAGTGGGGATCATTTCTTCCCTAGGGGATTGGCTGTGAGTTTTTTTTTCATGTGGGGGGGATCTGAGGTCGGCAGAGTCGCATGCACACCGTCACAAGGCTAAGGGCAGGAGCTGGAATGCAGAGGATAAAGCAGAATGTAAATCCATTCAGGGCAGTAATTTAAGGTGTGGGAGGTCTCCTCTTATGCATAGAAAGGTCTGTCAGTAAACGAAGCAGGAATCTTTAGCCTGCAAAACAGAGCCACCTTTTGAATCTCTGGTTTCCCCTCTGCTTTGTGCTCCTCCAGAAGAAACCTAACGCAGAGCTTTCTCCCCTCCCCACTTTTGCAAAACATTTCCAGAACAGTCTGAGATTGCAAATGGCTACTGTGCGTGTTGGTAACAGCACAGCCTTTCCCTCTGCATTTGAGGAAAATGGATCCTTTTCTGCCTTTTTTTTTGCATGCCCCGTGGTATCTCTCATAGGAATGGAAGTTTATCCTCCATGTCTTGCCTAATTTTCCCCTACATCATTTCTGTTTTCCCACGGTAAGATTAAGCTATTCTATATACCATCAGTCCCATAATAGTCAGTGAACTTTAAGTGAACTCTAACATCTAGACTCGAGTCATTACATTATCCTAATAAGTTCATTGGATAGCTGAGTGTTTTAATATTAATCTCCCTACTAAATGCCTGCGTACACTGCACAGATGTCCGTACCAATGGCTCTCCTCGGAGCGCGGGATATCTGAAAAGGCCGACTCTGGAAGCAGCACACCATGTTCAGTAGTAAAACACACCATAGAGGGAGGTGGGATTTGTCATCCGAACTGAAAATCCAAATGCAAATAGCTCCAGCCTTTGCAGACCTGGAGGGATGTGGGTGAGCACGGAGCAGGGCTCGGCTCTGCTGGGGGGAGCAGTGCTGGCAGTGGGAGCGGATTGCCCCATTGCAGGAGGGTTCACATCATGGTTTGAAGGACCTCTCCCTTCCCTCCCCCCCTGCAAGCTACATCCTTTCATTTTCCATCTATAAGCAGATGTTTGTGTCCTCTGTTTCCTTAAAGCATCGTTTAAAATCTAGCCCAATTAACATTAAAACAAAACCAACAACATTAAAAAAAAAAGCAAAGAAATAAAGGACAGTCATCTTTGCTTCTACTGCTTGGTTCCTTTCTCTAAGTGATGATATAGCCACTTGCTATTAAATGTTCACACTAATGCAGATACCTCTGTGATCAAGGTTGGCTCCTCTGAGAAGTGAATGGTTTATCCATTAGTCACCCCCACCAACAGCCCTTGTGCCTGCTCTTCCCTCCATCCAGCGTGGATGGAGTAAGACAACATGTGGAAGGATCTAGGACCAGCTCTGCTTCTCCTGCATCCCCTTCAGGGTCTCATGTTTGAAGGAGATGTGGATGAGGAGTACTGGAGAAGCAGCAGTGCAGCTCAGCTCATGGGAGCTCCACGCAGTGATCCTCCTCCCAGCTGGGTGCCAAACCCAACCCCGTAACTCCCAGCTTGGAATTTAAGGTCTTTTGTTCTGCCTTTAGGAACCTAAAGCATCATCTTGGATATTTTTTATCCAGCTACGTAAAGAACACAGTCTCCATGAATGTGAAAGGTTACGTTTCAGCCAGCCAGGGAGTGGTATTACTTTATAAATATTTTGGAAAAGTCCAAAGCTTAGATAAAGGTCCTGAAAGCTGTTTGGGACTGGTCCAAGACCCATTGAAGCCAACGGGACTTTTTCTATTGGTTTCAATAGGCTTTGGATGGATCCTTTTCAGGCTGCTACTACACACCAGCTTGTGAATGGAAGGTGGATGCAGAATTTCCTGCCCCTTTTGGTGAAGCAGCAGAGGAGGAGGGGGAGCACTGCCTGTAGAGAGATAACTATATTAAAACCCATTTGGCTTCAGATGAAAGGCAGTGCAAGCCTGTCGTTTTAAGTGTGTGCAGGACTTAGAAATTACAATAAACATTGGCAGAAACTGAACTTACACAAAATAACTGGAACACTTCTGCCACTAAAATGCGATTTTAAAAGATACTGTGAAGGGAAGTAAGAAGCATTAGGCAGCACAATTCCAGAAACTGTGCTCTTCCTGGACTTAAAGAATATACCCATGGACAATTTAGTTAAGGGAGGCCATTTATGTTCATTCTTGGGTGGCAAAAAGAAGTTTAACTCTTCAGTTCTCACAGAGCGTGTGCTGATGTTCTGTGATGAGGACAGCAATACCTGACACTTGATTTATGTGTATTTCTTGCCTCATGACTCCTCATGTAAAGTTCTTGATCTGCTCCACTGGTTACAGGCCTTATGTAGAACTGTTCAGGATGGAGTAGTTGTTCTCCATCACTTTTCAGGTTTCAGTTCTCCCTTGCTCATCCCTGGAACCCCACTCCTCCAGCCCACAGAGAGTCTCCAGACAGGAGCGTATCTCTGGAGAGCAGGATTTCTGCACCATGGTGTGGATAAACACCAGCAGAAGGAGGACAGGTGTGAGTTTAAAAATATCCACATCTTCACAGCTCCAGATTGTGAACATTGCAGCTGTGCAACCACAGCTTGTGCTTGGCAGACAAGATGAAGAAGATTTAAGTACGCTTGTGTTCTAGTTAACCATAGAAAGTCTGAATGGCATTGTCTTGAATGGCTCTTTCACCATCATTTTTGTCCTTTCTCTGGGCAGCTGTGCTTGAGCAAGTGTCCTCAGGAGCCACTTCCACGTGCCACCATCACCCCACTTTGCCTAGCGGTGAGGGTTGTACTGTGGAGGGATGCATTGTTCCTTGTTTCCTGTGACAGGGTCCAAGAGGAAAGGGAGGAAGTGACTAACATTGCTGATGCACTCCAGCTAGAAACTTAAGAGCAGAATAAGCTAAGAATTGCCATTTTGGGTAGTCCTAGCTAGTGCTGGCAGCTTAGATCCATATCCTGTTCCTGGTAGTGGGCAGAGGTGGATGCTAAAGAGGGAGCAGAAGCAGATTTATGGGGATATGTCCCTGGGTATGTTCTCCCATGTGCAATTGCAGTTGGGATTTCCTGAGGTGGGTGGTTTTGAGGATCTCATCCAGGTCTCTGAGTGCTGGACTAGCAGACTTCGTGAGGAAATCTGGATGGTAGCATTGTTCTACGTGGCTGGAACAGGAAAGCCAGCAACTTTCCTGGAATTAAAATATAAATGAAAACACTGCTTATAAAAAAGTACTTCCCATATAGTTATTTGTAAAGCATAGAGAAGTTTATGACATATAAGGCAATCTGCACTGTGGCAGCTCTGAAAAATGCTATTAGCTAATTGGCATTGTTTCTCCTAATTGCTGCTTTAGTAAGAAAACGATACCAGTCAGAAAGGACACAGCGCTTGGCTAAGAACAAAGTGGATCCTCCCCAGGAGAGTCGTTCAGGGGAGGAAGCGGGAGTTCCCCCACCTGTAGTGTCAGTGCATGATTAGGGCAAAGCCTCCAGCAGCCACCGCCCAGCGATGCTGACCTGCCCCAGTGCTGCCTGGGGAAGGCTCAGCACTCAGAGCACGAGGCAGGACAGGTCACCAGCTCTGGGGAACAAGCCACGCAAATCAAGGAGTAGAAACAGGATGCGGAAAGCAAGAGTTGCTTTTAATCCAGATTTAACCTGGATTTTCTCCTGCCTGGGAATATTCCTGCTTTTAACAAGCGCATCGTTGCCATCCCTTGCACTCCCCAAGCTCTGCAGTGCAGACTGCATACCTGCACCGAGAAGTGGTGTTAAAGTGTTCCTTGCAATAATTCACGGGGGAGGTTTCTGTGCGGTAGGCATCAAAAGAAAACATTCAAAGGCACCAACAGGAAGATAGCTGATCTCTAGGCCGTTTTATTGCTTGTAAAACTTTATTGGAGGTAGAAAGAGCGGGGATAGATAATGCCTTTGCTGTGAAATCATTGAGCATTATCTTTGTGTCAAAACAAAAATGAGTTCACTTCTCCAAAGATTAGCACTTGGTACCAGCTGGAGCAGTGCCTAGCACCTCGAGGGAGTATTATTATTTTTATTTTTTAGTTAAAGAATTCCATTTTAAGTAGTGTCTTCTGGAATTTGCAGACCACCTATGTCTGGAATGCTTGCACAGAAGTTATAAATAAAATTATTTGCTAAAAATGTTTCCTAGCACAAACAGACTGGGTTTACCAATGTAAATATACTATATGTACTCACACATATTTTACATTGGTTACTGTGGTTCTTTTAACATTGGCTTGCAAGATAGCACAGTGTGAGTGGACATTCATTAGCAAGTTTCAGCCAACCAATAGTACCAGGAGATGGATACACTATTTCAAATATGGGAAAAGCCAAAACTGGGCAGGGTCTATGGAGCTGAATTCAAACACTGTTCACCTTATAGAACATCTTACATCTGTTGTAGTCCTGATAGAATTGTTCACATCATAGTTACTTACTGCTGCTAACACCTAAAATGAGGCAAAGATGCTTTATCAGAAGAGAGCATTCTTGATTTTTCAAAGTATAGAGCTAAAAAAGGGAGCCACTGGATTGTGGGGTGGTATATAGGGACTTTTTTCCCATATAAATATGTCACACATACTTTCCTTAACATACTGAAACTGGTCACATTGCATACTGCATTAATTCTCATGGTTTGGTGAGGAAACATTTATTTTTTAATGGAAAAATATACAATAATTAGATGAGTTTCCCCTTGAAACTTCTCAAGATGAAGTTGTTGGAGAGATAACAGCACGCATATGAAGTCATGTCACACGCATACAAAGTCATGTCACAGATGTATTCATGCACTCATCTATGGCCATGACTGACTCAAAAGGAAAAGCTTTGAGAAAAAAGTCACCGTGGTAATGCTCAAGCTTTGCACAGCCTGCCCTCCTAAAGGTGTGGCACTCATTGCACCATTTCCATCCCACATCCCCACACTGTAACTCAACCACCACACTGTGCCCACTTCCCTCCAGCCAGTATTGGGTGTCAGCCAGTATTGGTATTGATGGCTAAGGCATATATATGGTAATGATGCATACTCACAGCTTCACTTTACATACTCTAAAGGGCAACAGTTTCTCTGATTTATGCAGCAAATTCTCTGGTTTGGCCTCTGTAGGGACAAGAAAACAAACAAAATGTGCTGTGTTTCAGAAATAACATACATCTCATCAACCACAATAGGAAAAGAGCAATGCACACCACATAGCTCTGCAGGTGTGTGAGGTGTGTGAGTGATGTCTGGTGGCACAGTCTGTCCATAGGGCAGAACCCAGCCCTGGAAAGCCATGACCCACGTGGCAGAAGACCAGCAATGGGCCAGAAGGACCATCTTGTTCATGGTGCATCCTGCAAGGCATTGGCTTTGGATAGCCTGATGTGGTGTTGGATAGATTTTTGGGCAAAAGTCACATCTTCAGCTGGATGTGAGAAGCAACTCCATGAAGCCACAGCATCAGGCAGGATTTGACTTTGGTTTGAAAGATTGCAACCCTGATGGCACGTATGCCAATTTCTGATGACCAGGCTCCACTTCATATTGGCTTTCACTAACAAGAGTCCGAAAGGCAGAACAGTTCCTTTGGTGTTTGCTAAACTTGAAAAAAATAAACATTTGACCATTATAAACATTATAATTTTGAATTATAAGCAATGAAAGATGGATTCATAAGGACGAAAAAGTTTATTTTCCACAATATTTGGGCATCAGAGAACTTCCTTTTCCCTCTTGAGCCATTACAATCCATTAAATCAAGACCGCAGGATCTAAAAGCGGTAAATAATTAGGCACTGATCAAACCAAACCATTTTGCTGCTGTGTCTATTATGTCAGCAACATTCACATTAATGCCGAAGACCCAACAGAAAAGCTGATATGGTCAATAAGCCATGAACTAAAATACTTTCTCGTTCCATAATTGCTCCATTATGCTAGGAATTTGCATTTTAATAACTCCCTAATTATTTATTTACTCAGTGTAGTCCACAGTATGCAATTTAAGTGTTTTAACTGCACGTTCAATTGACTGTACATAATAGATATTGGTGAAATGTATCTAATTAGGAAGACTATAAAGTCTCTATTGTATGTAAGTAATAGTCACTGTTCTACTTCAGGGCTGTTTTTAAAAAGACTGTAAAAGTAATTAAAAACCTCCAGTTTTTAAGCGTCTTCATTTGTGAAAACAGAGAGAAAAACAAGACCTTCAACAGCCAAATCATTCTGATCTCTGGTTATTTCACCGTGTTTCTTTTCCACCAGCCATTCTGGTGGGCAGAGGTTGCATCTGTCAGCCTGGATGTTTATCCTTAACTGATGTGTCTTTGCTATTGTAGGCTTAATCCAGCCTTTTAATTCTACCTGAAATGCACTTTCTTGTGGTTGAATTAATGATAAACATGAGTATCTTGGTATCAAAAATGTTCTATGTCTGGAAATTCTGATTCCTGGCGTCTTGAGGCTACAGTCACTTCCACAAATTCTAGGAATAGCCATGACCTGCTTTTTGCACCATTTCTCTCCTTTCAGGCTAACCCAAGCACCTAGAAACAGAACTCTATTGAAGTGTAAGCTTTTTTAGTGTTCGCTGCTTGTTAACTTCATTTTTCCTATTTAATTGCAGGTTTCGTGTTTATAGAACGAAGAAGGACATCTTGTAAAGGCACCTTTTCATGTGCGGAGAGACCATAAAAATGTAGGTAGGGGCTTCTTTTCCACAGTGGGTGCCCCTGTGGCATTCTGAAATGCCTCACTGCTCTGTTATCAAATGGAGCTGTTTCAGAAAAGGAAAAAATAGCCCAAATACAACCAACTCCTACTTGGGTACCTCAGACCAGACACTATTTGGTCGTGTGGGACCAAATGTCAAGCTGGACAAAGAAGGCAAGCATACAGTGAGTTGGGTTATTGTGGAGATGGAGAAGGGATGAAAACAATGAGGACAACAGTGACATTTCTGTCAGTGCAGTGGGTTCAGTACACCCACTTGCTTATTCCAAAAAACTTGTAGGGTGCAAGTTAGCATTGTTGTTATTCACATCCACTGCAGTGTATGTGAGCCATTGGCTTTCTTATTGTTAATAACTGCAATTTTCTTAGTCTGTCTAGATGAAAACAGTTTAATTAGAAGTTGCCCTAATAAGTATAATTATTGCACCAAATAAAGAGGTAACACACCAACGTTCCTTTGACGTATAGCTGTTTTTCAGCTCTCTCCTTCTGATGAAAGATTTACCCCGTGACTGACTCAGTGAACTACTGATTTGTTGATTTATGCTTGGGAGGATAAGAAAGCTATTTTGAATAGAATAAAATCGACAACATACTGACGTAAGAGATGCCTTATGAGATTCCTCCCACTGTAAATCAATCCATTTATCCCAGTTCAGGGTTTTGGAGCACCAGCTAAATGATCTTTTGTACCACGAGGACTGAAGAACTGTTTATTTTTCTTCTGGATGGGGTAGAAGGTGCTCGTCACTGGTCAGCTGAGAGGAGGAGCTGAGGTCGATGGAGAGTGAACTTATAGAATATGAAAGCCATTCAAAGTCTTCTTCCACACAAGTGCACTAACCTGTTGGCAACATAAAATCAAATGCACGGGCTCCTACTCCCATCACACTGAGTCTTTTAAAATTATTACTCTTTTTTCTTTTTCATTTTGTGGTATCAGTATCTTCCTACTTAGCTCTGCACTATGAAGGTATTCATCATAGTGATCCCATTAGGTAGATAGTATCACTGTCAGTGTCCTTGAGGAGAGCTAATCACCATTCCTATTGTTCCTCTCCTTTTGATTGCTTAGGAGACAAGTAGTAGATGGCTTTTCCAGCCAGAAGACTCAGCCACTGAAATTTAAGACCTAATTAGATCTGTCAAAGCACCTTGGAAGCACTAAACCACTACAGTACTTAAGCTGATGACTCATGTAAATCATGCTCTACCTTTGCAATAAGGTCTCACCTACACCACAAATACAACATGGGAAAGGGATCTGTTTACAACAGGGTTACTCCACCAGGTAAGGAAATGGTTGTAACTGGTAGGCTGGATGGGGTCCATGTAGCTTGAAATGCCTCCCAGCTGCAAAGTAATTTTTCATTTTGTTTATTCTTTCTGAAAACTTTTCAGAACGCAACTCCAGAATGTTAAAGAGAATCACAAATGCACATGGAAAATGCTACACTAACCATCAAATTTCTGCTCCCAGAGACCTCTGTTTACTGAACTGCACCCAGACCCCACGAGCTCGGAATACGCCAACATAAGTGTGCAGGTTGGTTTGCTCAGGTGGCCTATTGGTGTTTCATGCAGGGCTCTGAAGATAACACATCCTTCCCCGTTTTTGTGCACGTGGCCACAAGGTGTTGTGTTGTGCTCAAAGGTCAGTTGTTCTGAAGTGTGCAACTTTTGTACAGTTCTCCTTTCAGTAAATGTAGCGACATATTTCATATAAAGAGCATACTTAACGCTTCTTGGAAAAAAAAAAAAAAAATTCTTGACATGATATTAGCCTTTATTTTATGTTCAACACCATTTGTGTTCCATCAGAAACTTTAAAGTCTGGTGGTACAACCACACATGGACAGTCCCCCTGTGTTTATATCACATTTTAGAACAAAAAGCCGCCGTGGAGCTCATATTGTGAAACAAAAATATAATACCCATGAGATTCCATGCAGCTCAAACAATAACTGAAAGGGAATTTATTTCAGCAAAATCCCAAGAAAGGGTCTGAGTGACAGTAAAGAGGCCTTTTTGTCTGAGAGCAGAGGACAGAGCGCTGCTGGAGGACTCAGATCCTGTGGATCAACTTGAACTGCATTGAAGGAAACAGGGCTTGGGAGCTAAGTGGTGGTGATCTGCCTTTACGCTTTCTATTCAGCAAACGTCACCGCACTGGACTGGAAGTCTCTTGGAGATGCTGCTGTGAAGATGTTATAGACTGGTCAGAGAATTACCTGCAGTGTCTTAGAGGCTGGGAATGCGTGTAGCCCCAGGGCTGTAAGGATTAAGTAGTTTGTACAGGTTTGTGCACGAAACCCTTGCAGTTTTTGAGCTTCTTGGTCCCCATCCAGTGAATTGATCTATGAAGCTATCCTCTTCTCAGGTAGACCAGGAGTCACTGCACACGTGAGATTCTGGTCTATTTGCAAAATATTTGCAAGTGCTGAAAGGCCTGGTGGAAGTGTCTTGTGTGTGCTGGAAATTAGCATCACATTACTAAAGAAAAGCAAATTTATCAACAAAGTGCACTTTGGAAGGGCAAAAACTGCTTGTTTCATTTCCTCTAATCATTTCTGTGAGTCATGAAAAAGAACTTCACATGATGAATTAAAATTTAATGCCCTGTGGTTCAAGAAAGAATTTAAAAAAATAATAATAATCTGAAAGATATTTTCATAACTGCAAACAAATCCCATCCTTCCCCAAAGCTCAGTTTCCTACTTAGATTAAAGCAGTTGTTCAGTCCCACATTAGGGTTTGTAAAGGATCCAGCAAAGGACACCTGAGAAGGAGAAAACCATCTCCCAACTAGCAAACCGTTTTGATCCAAAGTCTTTCAGAAGTAGGACTGCAGGAGATGTAGTAGGGCACTTTCTACAGCCCTTCTCAGGAGATACCTGACATAGCTGTTCAGCAGGGCAGTTTTGTTTTCTTGTTGATGAGATCTAAAATGAAAAAGTTGGCCACAACCTCAATAAAGCTCCAAAACAGCCCTTCTCCTTGAAGGAGGCTCCCTTCTGACTTACCTTGGTTGAGGAATCTCCTTGGCAGCCCATCACTGAAGAAAACCATGGCATTTCTCTTGGTAGCTGGACACAATTTTCAAGGCAAAGGGAATTCCTTTGGATCTTCAAGATCCATCAAAGGGATTCAGCTCTTATCCATCACCCACCTGGCATCCAGGCTTCAAATTCTTAACATCAGTGCCAGGCAAACAGTTTTTTTGCTCTTCAACTTCACTCATGGCCCGTTCTAGAGCACAGCATTTGGTGACTGAGGAGGCAGAGTTTGCTGCAATCTCCCTTACTTAGAGCTGTGGTGAAATGGCAGGGCTCTCTGCTCAGCTTATGGCTTCATGGCCTGTGAGTAACCATTTCTGGCCATGGCAAAAAGGAGCCAGAACAACCACAGATTTCCAGAATAAAAGCACTGAAAAGGCAGAACACAGCTATTGTGGCAGAAGTAACATCTCATACACCAGCAATGTATGGGCAGCCAGAGGAATGCCTGCTAACATCATGATCAAAATTCTAAGCCCATTTTTCTATAAAGTTGCTGGCATATGGTATGCTATTAAGAAACTCAGTGGAGATCTGCTAAACGCATAACTTTCCCGCACAAAGGATACATTCTTTCATCAGATCTCTTCCTTTAACCCATACTTCCCTTTGGAAGCACATTCTGCCATTGCCAACCACAATGTTGCAAACTTAGTCTCAATGCAGCCAGTTACCTTGTTTGCTCTCTGCCACCCTCACAGGATTACAGTCACAGCCCCCCTTGCTTTCAGTCTGAAACTTCCTTCTGCTTTCCTATAAATCCTGCTATCTTGGTCTTATTTCATAGGTCAAACCAAGAGGTTTCGTCCCAGAAGAACAAACTTCTGGCAAAAGGCATGGATTAAGGAAAAAAGCTTAAGTTGGCCAGAAATGGTGGGTAAGTACAGCCAGGCATAGTGATAGAGAAAGATAAGTACTCAGCAGATGATTGAGCTGTATGTTTGTCCCGTTGGAGTATGATGGCACGGCTGCTGAGAGAAGCTTGAAGCCTCCTTTGCCCTTTAAGCACATCTTCCCATGAAGAACACCAAGATTTTCTTACACCTTTAGGTCATTCCTGTGTTTTGGTGCTCACTCTCCTTGTGTGAAAGGACACAAAACCATTTATGCTCCGACTCCCATTGGGACAAAGCTCCAAAAAGTGTGATAATCCTCTGTCACACACAATACCCGTGCCTGAAAAGGCACTACATCTAAGGCCACCTGAGTGATTTGGGTTTGAAGTTTCAGCCAGGGCTGATATAGGAGTACAACACCTTGCCACTGTAGTAAACTGTGAGCAAATCTCTCTGCTTATTCCCCCCAGTCCTTCGCTCTAACTTGTTCTTATTTAACTCAAATAGCCTGAGAGCATCCCCTGCCCTGCGGGCTACAGCCAGTCACATCACTCTGCTCTTTCTCTCCCTGCTGCCAGACCTGCTTTAAGCCCACTTTGTACCAGGTGTGTTATCTAAATTAGAGACCCTCCCACTTAAATTAGTAACAAACAAAACCTAATTGCCTTGTAAATAAACACCCTCCCTCCCAGACTGATAGGCAGCATGATCTTCAGATGGGTGAATGTTTCTTGTCTCCTCTTCCCCATGTTTTCCTGCTTTGCTTCACAGCATGAAAAGATTGGTAGAAACCTCAGAACAGAGGTCCTCATTCCTCCTGTTGCCATCAATACAGGGAAGGGTCTTCCCTAACACTGGAACAGGCAGATCCTTCTGAATAATGAAAGAAGTATTGCTGAGAGGCTGTGGTCTCCTGAGTTTTTATCTCTCTTTGCTGATTGCATAGTGCAACAGAGAAGGAATATTAGGTTTTTCTATGGTATCTGCAATTCCCACTCTTTTGCACGTGATATTTATAATCACAGAAGCTGAAAAGGAAAACTGTAGATCTTGGTGTTATCTGAAATGGTGCCAGTGGTGGCTGTGCCAAAGCACACGTGTAGAAGTTGTGTGAATGGACACGGTGGCTCAGATCTTGGTTTTGTCTGACACAGAGCAGGCAGGATGTTAGCAATCAGCCCATGTCTTTTCCTCTTCCTTAAAGGAGAGAAAGCAGATTTAATTATGAAGATGGGGAAAGTTAGAACTATACAGAACTTAACAGTGACCCAAAGAGTGATGCTGGTTCTGAATAATGCAGTCATTTACTGCATGTCTTAACACAGCTGCTGCTGGTTTGTCTGTAGAAGAAAGTCAAGAACATTAAGATAAAATATAAGGAAGAGAGAGAATCTGCCTTCTGTAGCCCTGTACTCTCACAAAAGTCAGTTTCTACATCAACTGATAGCTAAGGTATTTATAAAAGCTATCTGCACAAGCACTAAAAGATCTAATGAGTCAGAAAAATGATGACAAAGTAAAACAGCATTGCAAACTACAAAGTTCTGAATATATCCATAATTGATGTAGGGAGGGAGCTGCATCTTTTACTTGGACTGTGGAGTGACTGGAAACAGCTTGTTTAGTGCTTTTGAGTGCTCTTCCAGCAGCACAGCACGTCTCCTTAACAAACCATCTTGCATTATGCCATGATACATCTTCAGGTTCTTCATCATTATACCAGACTTCAGTGTTACAATACTCCGGTTTGCATAACCTAGAAGACCCTGAGACAAGGCTATAGAAGTCAAAGCAATTCTTTTCCCTAGAGTTTAAATCGGGCCCCAGATGTCTTAATTTTGAGGCATTTGCTAATATAGAATATTTAATTTTCAGTTAATTCCTTTCATGCTTCAGACCCACCTGATGCTGAAGCCTCCGCAGTCAGGGGACACCCATCTTCTGGAACTGTATCTTAACTGGGAATGATCATCTGGGCTATTTGGAAACCTTTCTGTAAATACACTCCTAACAGATGTCTGTATAATTAGAGTCCCTTATGAATACGATAACTTCTGTCTTAGAATAAAGCACTGCTTGATCTATGAAATATTCCCATATCCAACTGGTCTGTATTTTATGTCCCATGTGTTTCTCTCCTCCTCTTTTTTAATTCTTGCATTACGTTCAGATAAATTCATCACAACCTTGTTAATCAATGTTTCCTTCTAACAAGATTTTACTGTTCAAAATTCATAGCAGCAGTCCTAAGAATTTTCCAGATAGCTTTGACTTGTATCACCTACTGCAGGGCATACATAATTTGCTCATTTAATAATGATTTTAAAATGTTTTAAATCTAAACATAACAACACGTTTCTACTCTTGTATTTGGGTGTGATTTATCCCACTTTCGTGATGAGACAGGCGTAATAATTATATAAGCCCTCAAGCTAGTATACATGAGCATTAAAGTGAATTATGACAGGATCAGACTGCTGAGGAAAGCCACAGTAATTGTGCAGAGATGGGGCTGGATTTGCTCCTCTGTAACTGATTGCAGTGCTATGGAAATCAGCAGGGTTACCTGCCTGCAAGATTTGGTCCGTGCAATCTGATGTGAACTTGAGATTTTAGCACTGTTGTACTTGTGTGCTCTGCTGCCAAGATAATAACACTGAAACAACACGATAATTGTTTTGTTCTACATTGTAAGTGCACCTCTAACACTTTGTGAAATAATGGGAACAAAATAAGAGATGACTCAAGTACACAGATATAAAATATGTGTGGTTTCTGGATTCGAGGCATAAAGGAAGAAAGCAAAAGAATCCTAAAGCTACAATGGTTTGACCAAGGATCAGAGAAGTCAATGGTAATCTTTCCATTTTTCTTTCAGTGAGATTTAGATCAGTTCCCTTTGGGGAGTCACAACGAAGTTTATTTGCATTATAAATATACTGTTGATATATCAAATTATACTACCATCATGAGAAAAAGATTACATATGGAGTCACAGCCTAACTTAATTTCACATGAAAGAAAAATTATATTAAGTTACTATTGCCAGATTCTAAAGGGAATGACATTTGACAAGGAAAACATTCATACTTCTTAGATATAATCACTAAGTTTTGTTCTTTCTGTGGTGATAAGTCTATTGCATCCACTAACGAGCAATCTGTCCCTCTGAAGAGTAATTCTTGCTGACCTTTCTCCATATCTTCCTCCTGATCTTACAGTGTGTCTTAACCAGAGGAAAATATTACATGTTTTCACTCTGAAATAGTCAACTGCTGGTGGAGATTGGGTAGGTGTAACAGATGTGACTAACTCATTTTGAAATAAAAGGTGTTTGATGTCTCCATGGATTTATTGGCAATAACTAATAAATCAAGCCTGTAATGACTAACTTGGTTTATAAATTAGCTTCTTGTTTTCGTCTAGCGAAGACAAGTATTAGTGCAAATGCAATTTTTTTTTTTTTTTTTTTTTTTCAGTGACAGAATAGACTGTCTGGTTCATGGCTTTCATTTTCTGAGCATTATATGTATACAAACCATTTCCTTCTTCAGGATGAACCACAACTAATGTATGTCTGTACTTTAAAAAAAAATTCTGTTAATTACACAGCAAATCGATATGGAAAAGACCTTTTGACAATATTTACACCCCAAACTCTTCTTCACCTTTTGAAAAATGAAGTGATCAATGTACTTTCATCAAGCACTCAAACTCAGAATTTTCAACCATTTCTCCTCATTTATAAGTGTAATTTGTTTTTGGTGAGTGGAATTCTCATTAGGCTCTGAGCTGTTTGACATGTTTTGATAACTCAAAAACAAAGTCAAAATCTCAGCACTGTGAAAACAAGCACATTTGTTTATTTTCCCCAGTGACCTTACTGGAATTCTCTCCCAAAATAAGAAAACATTGTAATATGTAGTGATAAGTTTCACATGTCCCTAGTTTTGAGGGAAATCACTGATTTCAATCCTCAGCTACTACGTTCTCCCTAGATTGCACAGTTTCCCTCTTCTATATTCACTGACAGGTGGGGAAGAGGACATAACAGAACGAAAGCCAAGAAGAAAATTGCAGCAAAGGGATGGAGGAGTGCTGCTTAACCGTCTGTCTCCTGAAGTCTTCAGATGGTGACTAGATGCCTACAGATAAGACATTTTTTAATCAAGAAGTTAGAGAACTCCCTAGCTGAAATGACATGGAGTGAGTCATATGGTAGATCAGACCAGATCATCTAAGAAAATATTCAGTCTTTCAAATATGCATCCCTTTGAATTCAGGTAATATTTTTTCCCCCAAGAAAAGAGTCAAAGACCAGATCTTCCTTAATCAGATGTTTCAGTGGGAAGAGAGGCTTTAGGGGATCTACATGACATTTTAAAAAGACCTAAATACTAGAGTAGGGGTAGGACAATTTGACAGGAGATGCTATTGAAATTATGACTTTGTTGAACCCAAGTGGGAATTTGAATTCAGGGGCCTAAGTTACCACCCAGTGTGTCAATGGGAAAACTGCCAATGTAAAATTGAAAAAAAAGTGATATGAGATGTTTAGCCTCAGGAAACAAAATAGAAATGATGAGAGTCCCTGGTTCCCACCTCCCCTCAAGAAAAAAAAAAAAAAAGATGAGTAAAATGGAGAGTGACATCACATTTGATAATCTGTCTTAGCACAAGATATGTGTAAGGCGAGAAGCTGTTTTTTTCTTCTAATATATAAGATGAATAATGGAGGGACTGAGAAATTGCACAGATTGAACAGAAGAAGGTTAATTAGTGAGTTCACAGAGTCGTGGAACAGTTGAGGTTGGAAGGGACCGCTAAAGGTCCTCACTCTTACTCAAGTCAGGTCATCTTGCACAGCTTCCCACAACTCTGTCCAGGTGGTTCCATCCCACAGAAGCATCCAAGGACATATTCTGCTCTTCAGTAAAAGCGTGAAAGATCACTGCTCCTCATCACATCCCAGCAGTGATGATATGAGACCTTTCTTCTAGATACAAACTCTCTTCTAGCTCTCTCAGTGCTGCTCTTTCTCACATAGCCATGGTTCTTGGTGGCAAGATCGGCTCAATTTGTGGAAAAATAATAAGCCCACAGTTGTTATGAAAGTCAGGGCAGAGCATAATTCTAATTACAGGAAACAGGAGAAAGAGGGGGAAACTTTTGGAGTGTTTTATTGTAATTTAAGTAGGCTTCTAAGATATGAGAAGCCAGCAATATTGTCAGAGGTTATGAGGAGTTTTCATGCAATCGCAAATTCATATTTCTCTGTCCTAACACACAATCTGGAAGAAGGGCAGCCAGAGGTAAGTGGCAGAACCAGGAGGAGGAAGAGAGCTATTAGCCGGCTCTGGTTTGTCTCTCCTCCTTATCAGATCGTAACTTCACAGTAGCACTTCCACTGCAAACTCCTTGTAGCCCTTCCAGATTAACTTTCAAGCCTGCCTCCCTAACCCTGGGAAATTTTAGACACGCGAGATCAGCTAACAAGGCAGGGGAGAAGTTCTTTGGTCTGCAATGGGATCCCTCCACGCCACAGCTCAGCTTCCTTTACATACAAGCCCTACTGATTCCCCAGAGAGATGGAGTCAGCTAACTGGTCATTTGCTATTAGGAACATCCCAATAAAGATCAAGACTCTGAATGTTTGATGGACACCTATCCATGTCTTTTCTTATTGGCAAAGATTTCTTCTGCTGGATGTGTGTGTCAGACTTTATAAAATCAACCCCCACTCAACTACTCCGAGCTGGTAGGCATCCTAAGTAATGCCCTTGAATAAACTGAAGTAATTTGGGATACAATTCAGCGTAAGAGATCACAATTACTCTGCTGAGATTATTCCAGCATTACATCCACTTATGAAACTACGAAAGAAATCTGTCCACTGGTAAGTTTGAATTATTGTTTTAATTTATTTTTTTTTGCTTGTCAACCAGCTTTTCCAACGTTTTAGCTGATATTTCCTGCTTTAATCCATCTAAGGTACAATTGATTATTTTTTTTCTTACAGTTCCCAGGGCAGAGTGAAGAAAATGGGCATCAGTTTAGACTGTCTCTGCCAGGAAACATATAATAATGCTGTCGTTTCTAAGAAAACTCTGCAGCAGCAGGCTCAGACAGCTACGAAGTAGAGCACATGCATGGATTTGTCATCCTGCCTTGCTCTTAAACAACATTAGCTTCTTTGTCAATTGTGAGAAAACGAGGGAAAACCCCTTGGAGGTGTGCCACACATTTATTTGTTCCTGAGCTCTTATAGCAATGTTGGCTACAACACAATCCTTTTTTTAGAAATGAAAGGTGAGCATCTGTGCAACTTGTTCTGAAAAATCAACAGACATGTTTGAGAAAGGCATTTTCTTGCCACATGTTGACTTGTGACATCCAAGGACAGGATGCTTGTGACCGCACATATCCGATGTTCATGACAGATCGTGAGAGTTGCTGCCTGTTTCCTCCAGCTCTGGTATGAAAAAGTCATCCAACATTGGAGCATGCATGGGCCAGGGGTGCTCTGCTACTCCAACATGGAATGCTGCAAGCTCCAGTGATTAGGTCAGCAGAAACATCCTTTTGCTCTTCTACATCAATGTTAACAGTGTTCTAAATTGCCTTCAGATAATCCCATACTGCCCCATCTCAGCTGCCTTGTTGTGTGAGCTGATGTTGTTGCCATTCATGGAGTATGAGAATGAGGACAGGGAATAGTGCTGCTCTAAGTTGTAATGGCAAAATACATTTCCCTTTAGAAACAAATGTCGCAAGTGGTGGATGAAATCTAGCAGAGTGACGCACTTCCACATACATTAGCACATACTTTACCCAAAATAGAACCACTCTGTTTTTAAGGAATATCTCTGCACGGAAAGGGGGAGAAATACTCCTCTCTCCTTCCTTTGTGGTGTGTTAAGAAGGCCCCAGATTTCCCCACTCTCCCACTTGTTTCTAAAAATTCATCTTCTATGAAAGCTGCAGGAAGCACTGACTGTCCACTTGCAGCCTGGCTGCCCAAAGGGAGACCTCTGTGCTGGATCCCAACAAGAGATGACAAAGAAGACAAACACATTTCATAGCACCCATGACTCAGATGGAGTAGATCAGCTACCATTGCTTCATTAACCAAGACTCATTTGCTACAGACATCATCATCAAGAGTTTCCAGAGATGCCACAGAAAGATGCAAAGTGACAAAGGCCAATTGGTGGTCTTCAGGTGTAACTCAGTTCCTCCCAAAGGAAAGTTGGTCAGTAAGTAGTGCATGCACTCCCCTTGCCCAGGCCCTCCTGGCCCCACACCTCTGTGGCTGCCACACACTCTGTGTCACCTCCCAGGAGATGCTGTGCTGCTCCAGAGCTCCCTCTCATCAGCTTCACACAGTCCTGGCCTCCTGGTGCAATAGATTAAAACAAAAGTCATGCTAGAGAATTAACAACCGATGAACTGGGGTTTAAGAAGTCCACTGAAATCATCACAGACTGAAGAAGCTTTGTTTAGAAGAACAAGTTGACACACGAACAACATTTAGTGTCTGATCCTCCTCTATCCCATGCTCAGCCCCAGTGAGAGAACGACACCTCTCTTCTCCTTTGCACTTTACAGCGTTCCTCCTTCACTTTGGGTTTTTCCTGGGGCAAGTCCAGCTCTGTCCCCATTCAGCCTCAGGGCTGGGACCCTGGGAAATACCTCTTGGAACTTTAATGGGCATTTGTCTCCCTCATCGCAGTCCTTGCTCCTCTCCGCCTTTAGGAAACATCTTTCATTTAGGATCAAGAACAGTTCAATTCAAATATAGCTTTTACTTATAGCATTTTTTCCTCTGCTCTCCCTCCGCGTCTCCAGTGCATTTTTCCCTGTATGTTCTATTTTCTCCTGTTGGATTCCCCTCTTTCACAGCTTTCCAGCAGCATGGGCATCAGTGTTAGAAGCTATCCTTCATATGGAGAATAAAGATCCCTATTCGATGCCTGTTTATCACTGAACCACTAAAAACTGACGTTCTGCAGTCTTTCAACCCTTCCTTAATAAGGAGTACTTACACTTGTCACAAAAATGTAAGCTTAGGGTTGCACAAGAGTAAAGCTCTTTTTGCCTCTCCTTCCAGGTGTCCATATGTGTGCGGTGGGGAACCTGGCCAGCTCGCAGAGCCGCCTCTCCTCCAAGAACTGCATACTGAGGCAAATTCCCAGCTTATTAAAAAATAGTTTTGTTATTTTGCCATCTTGTTTGTTCTGCAGTTCCACCATCGTTTTAGCCTTTTATCCTTCTCTCCTTCTTATTTTGCTTCTGGCTTTTGAGAAAGAAAAAAAAAAAAGAAGAAGAAGAAATGTTGAAGAAAGAGAAAACGCAATGAATTCTTAAAAATGCCTTTATTTTGGGCTTCTCAGTGTCACAGCAAAAGCCAATGTCACTACCAAACTGCCATAGGAACTGAAGGAGCATTCCAAATTCAGGTGCTGATTGACCACTGAAGAGCTGTTTGCACCAAGAACCTCAAGGCAGCTTCCAAAAAAACTAAAAAACCTTGAAGTACATTATTCAGCTTTTCTTCCACTTGTGATGAAAGTGCCTTAACTTTGCCATTGCTTAATTCATTTCCAAAATAAATTAAATAAAAACCGGAATAGCTAGAACTTGAGTAATGTTGTCCTAGAGTTTAATGTGGTAGAAGTACTCAGCTCCCAAATGTAGGTTAGTTGTTTCAGGTTAGTTTTCCTGAGTGATTCTGAGAAAACTTTTCATATGTCTTCTTTTAATTTGTTTTCCTTTCTTACGTATTTCCTTTAGCTTACAACCTAGAGGATGTTTGCCTAGATTTGTCAGGTAAAATGCAGTTATGCTTCAATCCAGAAAAATGATCCTTCAAAATAAAGGAAAATGTTGTGGTCTGTGGGTTAGTTCGTGAAGACCTTGAGTTTACTATCACAACTCCTTTTATGTTTTTAATTATAATGCACTCTTAATATTTTGAAGGAAATGATTAGCATGCAGAGAGCAGAAAATCTTATACACTTTCTTATTTGAATGCTAAAAATTCTAGAATTTATTTATGCTTCCTGATACGCACTTGAGAAAAGAATTGAGATGACAGCACGATGTTTGACCATGACTCATCAAAATGGTGCCCAGGCTTCCTGCTCCAACACAACACACAGCTGCATAGCAGTTTGCAACTCTGACTTAATAGGATTTTGCAATGCAGTTTCACAATGCCACTTTCTCCCACTTAGCGTTTAAGAATCCGGTTGCTTACTGTTTGAAAACCTCAGTAAGCTTCTGAGAGGAGACTTTCAGCTTTCCCCACTTGTAGCTTTTCCTAATCTTTCACCATCTGACATCTCCCCCGTGTCTCAGGCCGGGCGCTCTGAGCAGCACATCCGCCGATGTTGTTTGAGTTACGGGAGCTGCACCTCCCAGTCGTAACACATTCTTATCCCTTTACATCACAAAGAGAACCGACAGCCCCGTTCAATCATTGACAGTCTTTGGTGTCCCTTCATTGCGCAGTGGTTATTGCTATAAACGGCCTCCATCAAAGTTCCCGTGTTTTGCCTGCTCTGCCATAGCAGAGCCATCAAGGTTCCTGTTTGTCACCAGGTGACCAGCACTGTTTTGGTAAACTTTTCAGCCCATCTGATGTGCCATGGAGCCAAAGTGTGGAAAGAGCTCATTTCATCTTGCTGGCCTGAAAGCACCCGGAGTAGGGCTGGGAATACCAGGAATACAAGTGGTTATGAAAGGAAGAAAAGTGAAAAAAGGGTTTTACTGAGAAGTATGATGTCACCCAGATCACAGCCTATTTCTGGAACTAAGCTGTGAAACCCATGACACATTTTGACACATAAATGTTGCCAACTAAAACTGATAATATATAATTGTTTAATAGGGTCACAGCCAACTGTTTTCCAGATAAGGAGCTGAACTCTTCCATGCAATGTAGCATTTGTGGAACGTTACACCTAGTTGGTTCCATGCTTTCATTGGCTCTGGGATTACTTCCTATCATATTTAAATAAAAAGACTAGATTATTGGGTACCATAAGAACAATGGATTGCTTAATGGTCTTATGGTGCTTATCTTAAGTCAATACAAAAGTTTTGAGTTTCTAGGGCTATGTCAAGGGCAGTGAAACAAGGACTGCATTCAGCAAATTAGTCATTAGTTTATTTTTTAATGCACATTTAAGTATCTTATTTTGGGGACTCAGATATACATAGATGATTCAGTTAAATGCAGATTAATTTACCAAAAAAAAAAAAAAAGAAAAGAAATTGTGCTTGTCTGAGAAACAGAATCTGGTAGAAAATATTATTATGTTATTATGTGCAATTTGTTCTAGATAAAAGTAATGATCAAACAGCTTCCTTGTCTCTTTGCCATGGTGCAAATTTCCTGTGATAGAGGTCTGTTTTGTATAGAATCCTTCATCCAAGCTTTGTTCCTAGAAGCTTGACTGGGATCCATAATATAATTACAGTTATTAGGAGTAAGTAATACTAGTAAAAAGAGATGCTATAGAAGTGTAGATATGGAAGGAAAGAGATAGGTTCTGATGTGACAGAGAGAGACTATAGCCCAGAAATGTATGAAAATTGCTCAGGACGCAGAGGCAAAGAGCAAAGGCCAGGTCTCCAGGTGTGCAAGGAACAAGAGGGGACTGAAAGGCAAAGCTTGAGCTTCAGAAGCCACGTCAGAGTTTCGAAGAACCAGAATTCTTAGGCTATCCTGGAGACCTGAGTCCTAAGTTCTTCTCATAATAAGTTTCACAATGTCCTTATTTCTATCTTTACAGACAGCCATACGGTTTTAACTATAAGGTCATAAAACCTTACAGTGTTTCCTTTTTAAAATCAATGCTTTCTAATCCTTAACTTTTGAAATGTGTGATGAAAACGAAACAAAATTATTTTCTTCCTGGATCTGATGTGGACTGCTGGAGTTAATTTGCAGCTATGGCCAGTTTGCTCCCTTATAGAGAGAAAAATAGGTCGATTGTTTCCTTCAAACACAAAATCACATTTTAGTGCCGACCTTTCCCTCTCCCATTGTGAGAAAGGAGAGAGTGGTTTTGGCCACAACCACACAGCCCTTCTGGCTTTTATGGTGTCTGAAGGTCCACTAACAATTCAAACCAGAGCAGTTTGCGTTGGTGGTGTTCCCATTTCCTCGAAAGCAGCTTCTCTGTGATGACCCCATCCCTGGAGGCATTCAAGGCCAGGCTGGATGTGACTTTGGCCAGCCTGGTCTGGTGGTTGGTGACCCTGCACAAAGCAGGGGGGGTTGGAAAGAGGTGGTCACTGTGGTCCCTTTCAACCCAGGCCATCCTATAATTCTATGATTCTATGACATGAGGGCAGCAGTATGAAAGTGATGCTTTTATCACTGGAGAGGAGCTTGGAGGTCACTCCACGGCCAGGCCCTGGATGGCCAGCACTGAGCTCCCTTGACTATATGGGCTTTGGCCAGCTGCTCACCTGGCTTCCAGCACCAACCTGTCATGCCCATTCATCTTCAACCCTCACTGTTGTGGAGTATGATCTGATCTTCATTGGACTGCACTGCATGTTGTTAAGGAAAGGACATATAAGAAAGAACACCTCATTCCTCCTTGAGTCCAGTTCTTTCCATCAGTCTCTCTTCACCATGCCAGCACTGCTTGCTGGAGAGCCTGTCTTTCTCTTTTCCCTTGCTTAATATACAGTACCATGCCACTTCATTGAACTGGCAGATAAGCTTGGACTCTGCTGTCCCTCAGCTCCCTGCCTTGAGCCAAAGCTTCCTGTTACTTTTCTACCATACACTGATTTATCTTTTGTTTTCTCAAGCAGTGCTTCCCCAAAGAACATGTCACGGGCTGAATAGGAGCATGGAAGCAGGCTGCCAGAAGGCACTTATCTATTATTCTTCCTTACCCAAGATGGCATATTAATGCCAAAGGACTCAGTGCAGCTGCCAACTCTGCATCAGCTGAGTCTTAACCTTTACCACACGTACAGCAGCCATTTGCTGGAGACCAGTTAGCATCAGAGTGCAGACTCGCATGCCAAAGCTTGGATTTCTGTGTAATTGGTTCCCATGTCACGGAGCTCACAAGGTCCGATTACATCCCCTCGCTGTAGCAGAAGCCTTTCCCTTGCTGTGGGGCTGAGTTTGATGACCGTGCATCTCCCGTTGGATAGAAGATGGAGGGCCAAGTACATCCACCTGCATCCTTGGGCTTCCTACTACTTGGTCTCTGGGTGCCAAGCCCATCATAAATGCAGATCTTATTAAATGGAGAAGGGGATGGCCATTTGGAAAGATTAGAAATATAGAGAAATAGATGTATTTCTTGGTGGAGAAGGTTTGTTGGTGGGCATACCAGCTAACATTGCAGTGTAGAGATGGAAAAATTGTGTTTATATCCTGAATATTAGCTCTTCATTCCAGCTGTGGGAATCCCTACATTTGTGGAAACAGGTGGTTGTTTGCTGCAGTGCTCATAGAAGGGCTCTCTTCCCTACAAGAACCTCAGATTGCTGTGAGAAAGCTGTTTGTACATAAATAACTGATACGCATTTTTCAGATTCCTAATGTTTATGAAGCTTCTATTACCCAGTAAAGGACCAAAATAAAACCCCCAAAACAGTATCATGTGACCAATTCATTGAAGAAACTGCATGTCCCCTCAACACTTGAGGATCTGTATGTAGCTGGTCCTACTATGCTTGTTTTCCCCTTATTATTGGCCTCTCTGTACAGATGGGGACCTTAGAAATGAAAAGATTGAATGTCTCATGACAGGCAAGCAGGGAGTCTGTGTCTGAATCATGGAGAAAACTCACGTGTCCTGGGGAATGAACACTCTGAGCCATTTCTAAGTGACAGAAAACCAGCTAGGAAAAAGCCCAACAGGCCACAGAAAATCAGAGATAAGGGAAACATCTGAAGGACTGGTGTAAAGCTACTCTGAAGCTGTCTCTCTGTGTGATTAAGCAACTCCCATTAGCAGCAGTATCACAAACAGAACGCATGAGGGCATTTCTGCCATTCCTGAGCCCTCAGCAATCCGCTCGCATCGGTATTCCACCTCTCTTGGAGCCACATGCAAAGCTCACAAACATCAGCTGGAATTGGAGATGTTCTTATTTCCCTTGTGAGCACAGTAAGTAACTGGTGTCGGCAAAACGAGTCAGGAAGAAAATAGTATTAAGAAAAAACAACCCCAAACATCAGTCCTTGGTTCTGCCATCTTCTGAGGTGCCCCACAGTCAGTGTAGGGGACAGTACCTCAGGTGGTGGAAATTGTTGCTGTAGGTCTCCAGAGTGGGATTTGCCTTGGATGGAGACAGCACCAGTGCTGCCCTGCCTGCATGGCTCTCCTCCATCCCCACATCCAACAACCTCTGCACCAAGAGCCCATCCCAGTGCGTGTGTCCACAGCCTGAAAAAGCAGGCGGAGGCCGTGAGCAGGGAAAAGAGAGAAAAAGAAAATTGGCAACTGGAGATGCGGGTCTAGAACTCTTAACAACAATAAACTAATCATCTTTGCCACGATTACCACCGGGCAGTGATTCCCTTGGCACAGCAGCATGATGTTGGGCCACACACTGGTGGAGGCAATGCCCAATTGCCCACAGCCTGCATGGGAACTCTTCCTTGATGCATCAGGGCAGGCTCCAGCCTCCATCCAGAAGCACTGACAGCCAAACACAGGTTTCTTTTCCTCAGGAGCACAGTGCTCTCACTGCTTGCTTGTGGCTACGAGCAGCAGAGGGGGAAACAATGCGATAAGTCTGCAGAATGTTTTTATTGTCATGTCAACAAAATATTTTCTGCCTCCGCAGACTGTGGAAGCGCTCAGCATGCAGCATCCTTCCAGTTTTGGAAAACACTTGAAAACCACCGACAGAATCTCACTATTCCTTTTTTTAGCTCCATAATAAAAAAGCAAACAAGAAATATGCTGATTCCCAAACTGAGCTAATTTTTCTTTTTTTTTCAGCAATTTAATTTTTTAGCTTTGATCTGATACCAGAACCCAGAGGACTTACTTGCTATTTCTAAATAATGAGTCTAATGTTTATGCTCTGAGCCTGAACTTTTCTGGTTTTGGAAAAAATGTGACTTTACATAAAAGTCCTTTGATTAAGAGATCTGCAGTCAGAGGAGTTTTCGATACAATAATGAAAAGGCCTTTCAGATCGCTAACTCGAACGCTGCTCAGCACGATATGACTCGAGAAGGAGAGAAGCCGGCAGAACAATCACACTATTAGTCTTTGCTTTGCCAAGTGTTGTGTTAGTCATATTGCTGGTAAAATCTCCCAGAAGTGCCTCAGAGAAGCCTTACATTGCACGGAGTGATGCATGCCTGATAAACGCACCCTGACCTGGGTGGTCTGTCGCTCTGGCTCTCCCCTTTTATTTTTTTTTAACCCTGTTTCATTGAGGCTTTAAGAGGTGATTGTTACACAGAAGGAAAGTGCCTGGAGGAGAAACAGAGGCTATTTCCTCCTGCTGTGGCCCACATTCCCCTGCAGCAGGGCTGCAGCAGGCTCTCCTTCCAAGAAAGCCGCAGCACAAAACATGGCACTCCCTTGCTTGCACAGTGAGGTTCCATCCATTGCCCCAGCTGAACTTGCAGCACTGGGCATTCGGAGCACTCAGCACCTGGGCTCATCCATGGCTCAGAAGGTGACCTCCTGCTCAGTTCTGGCTCTCCTGGAAATGGGATGGAAAGGGTGATTTTCACCCTGCTAAGTAGGTTGTGGTATTGAAGCTGGATGCCTGTGTTATTTATGCAGAACTGACACGTCTCTTTGTCCTGAGCCGTGTGGCCCAGATTCCAGCCCTTGTATCTACAAAACATTACTCATGTGCGCGCTCCTCTTTCAAGTCCTTGATTCCAATGGCATTACTCACATGTGCACGCATACCGCGGCTGCGCGCCTGAGTGCCGCTCACATCTCTGCAGGGCAGGGGCAAATCCTGCTGCTTTCAGCTGATCTACACCACCATGCCAAAGATAAAAATCTGAAACCAGAGCGGCTCCCTGGGAAAAGGAAGATCAGCTCGAAACCTGATTCTCCTCCTCTTCCTCGTTCTCCCTGCTCGTTTCCCACTTCTGCTGCCATCGGGGCAGCCTGCGGGAAGGTCTGCTCCTTTGGATCATCGGAGCACTGCCGCACACCAGGGGTTAAAATGAGAAAGCACTTTGATTTTGGAGATTTATGGCCTTCCTCCTGCTGTATTTGTGGAGCTCATCGTTGCAGTCAGCCCTCCCCACCCCTGCAGCTGTCTGTACATTTTTTCTCCGGTTCTAGAGTTGTACTTTACTTAGGAAATTATAATTATTAAAACACACAAGGTCACGCTCTAGATGAACTTGGAAGCAGTTCAAATATGTTTCAGGTTTGAAACTATTCAGCGGTGATGGCCAAGTGGTGATTTCATAACAAAAGAATGGTTAATTTCACACTTCAGATAACATTTCCCCCGGAAAGCAGTAAAGCATGTTGGTACAGAAATTATTAAAGGTCAAAAGACTGGAGACATATAATCAGTCATTAGTGCCAATAATGAGATATTAAGGGCAGGCGTGGGGAGGAGGCGGAGCTGTTGCCTGCCCCTTACCTTTGCATCTCTTATTTTCTGAAAGGTGCTGCGTCTTTGTGGGCTTCTAATGTTGGAGATCTGGAGTGTTGCTGCACAAGTGGGCTTCTGCCCCTGCTGTAGATAACATAGCCATTGGACCACATCGACCACCATCCCCATAATAATGACCTGCAAGGCATCCACTGAAAAGCAGCAAAGCCAACACTCACAGCACCCATCTCCCAGAGTCACCTTCCTCCTTTGCTGACTGGTGGGAGGAAAGCAGTGGCAGGTGTTCCATGGCCTCCCCAGCAATTGACAACATTAATCACCGCTCTTCTCTTGCAAAGGGATTCTGACAGAGCAAGTTCTGAAAGATCAAACCTCCCTCGTGCAGACAGCAGCCTGAAGTGGCTCTCTGTACACCTCTGTGAGATATGTGGCCAAAGCAGGTTGATCCTGATGGTTGTGGGATATCTTTTCCCCCAAACTCATCAACTCTTCGGAGAAAAAATATACGGAAACAAACACAAATAAACAACTTAAAAGGAAAAGACTAGGAGATTTTACAAACCCTTCCTTGGCAATGCTCCTCTCCAAGCGGGTCAGCCAGGCAGCCTCAGTCATGCCCTCACATCTCTGATCTCATCCTGCACTGGGCAAAAACACAAAGTACATTTGACCTCTGCAGCTGGAGCTGTGGAAATCAGCTCTACCACAAACCAGGAGGTGGATGACTTTATTATGAGTGCATCTCATGTGCTGCTGCCATCTGAATGTGCCACTGCCATGGCTGGGGTGACACTGGACTCAAGTCTGTGGCTTTGGGGAAATCAATAACACCCCTGGATGCTCAGGGACTGGAAAGGTGATGCTTTACTGGGCTATTGTACCAGCTGAGAGGCTTTTATTCCCTCAGCTGTGCAGAGGAATGGACATGAAAACTGTATGACAGTGCACGTGGTGTGTGCACTGCACTGCTGTGGAGAAACTGTCACATCCTGGTGTTGGCTATAGTGCTGCCTGGAAGGATGCCATGAGGCTGAGCCCAGCCTTGCCCCGGTGCCACACTGTATTTTTCATTTAGAAAGATCTTGCTCATGTCTTTGTGAAGAAAAAAAGAAGAAGAAAAAAAAAAAAAACAACCAACAGGAATGGTAGTGAGCATTCAGTGCCAGTTTCATTTTTCATCGTTGTTATCAAGGTTTGGATTGTACCTTTGGAATGTCCTTATCTAAAATGAAATCAAATAAGCACTTAGTGGCGGGGGGTCCTACACTCCCTCAGCACCTAAGGGAGTTTGTGCAATGCCCCACCGCTGCGTGCTCGGCTCGGTTCACCTAAGTTGATGCACGTACACGTGTACCTACAAGTAGTGCCACATGCACGTACAGCTGGTAATGTATTACAGCAAAATGAAATGCATGTAAAACCCAAAGCACAATTTTTATGGCCATAATGTGGCAGATGGCAGGACACGAGCAGGGTCCCATCCCTTCTGGTTGGCATGAAAGTATGTTCTGCAGGATAGAAATATCTGGGGAAGGCTTTCACATCATCCAGCCATGACCCACGTGCTTCTGAAGCATACTGCCAGCTCTGGCTTCTGCCAAAATCTGGACAGGGGAAAAGAAGGGCCCAAGGACCTTCATCCAGCCCACAACAGACCCTGCTCAAGAGTCTGTCTCCATGGGTCTGGGCTTGCTTGCACAGATGGATGTGCACACCTAGTCTTCCCCCAGCACCTTTCATACTATAAAAGCCCACAGAGAATGCCAAGCTGACTCCTGCTTCTGCTCCTACCACACAAGGGATGGACGGGACGAGTCCAAGCATTATGTCATCTGCTTTCTGTGGGCTGAGGGGAGCTCAGCTGAGTCCCACGCTCAGATCTGGGAGGGCTGGCAGCCCTCTGCTGTCTCTGCAGCTTCCAGGCTTTCTTTTCATCCTGAACCTAATGGGTGGATGGCAGCAGAGTTCATGAGGATTTTCAGATGAGCTCAGAGGAGCTTGTTCATGAGAATTTGAATTTTTGGCAAAAAGCCCACAATAGCTGATATTTTCCAGCTTATGGGGGAGAGGGTTTTCCAGCAATGCCTATTCTTTAATTCACATAACCAGCACTTTATTTGAACGCTAATTCCTCTGCATCCCCTATGGAACCACGTGCACCCTTAGGAAGGACACATGCCCCTGTCTGAAAGATCCATAGGCTTTTCACATCTCTCACTGCCATGTATGAGGTTTGGCTGCTGGATAACCTATCTTGGCTGCATGGGAAGAGCAGCTGACACAGGATGGCAAAATGAAGGGTGAAAAATCTAGGAGGTGGGTTAATATACACTGAAATGAATAGCTGAAGGACCTGACATAGCAAATAAACAAAAAGCATCAAAAATGGAGGTGACTGAGGGGAAGTAAAGGGCAACCCCTTTCAGGCATGTGTTGATATTGCTCTCCTGATCAGCTGGCCACAGACCACACGAACCTACTGCCTATATGCACCCACATTTCTGATTTCTCTGGGTCACTGCTGCCCAGGCTTCGCATTGTTGTCTGAGTAAATCTTGCTTCTTTTGTCTTTTATAAACATTGGAGCCATTATCTGTGATATTCCACCCTCGTGTCATTGAAGAAGAATGTTCTGAAAATGAACTGCTGAAGGCTATAGGCTTAGTAAATACCAAGAGCCAAGAATTGGCTCTCATGTAAATCCATTGCCTTGGATAGAGTTACTGCAAGGGTGATGCCCCCCGCCCCCATCTTAATCACTACCATTTCACTCTAATTTCTGTAATAGTTTGGAAGGAGAGATGGGAACAGCTCTAGCTATCTCCTTTTTTTTGGCAAAAAAACAGATTCAGTGACATGAAAACGTTTTATGAATTCGCCACATTTCCACTGAATTGTTCCTGCTGGTGCAAATAAACATCCTTCAAAACAGAATGTTTTGACTTTTCAATCAGAATAAATATCTTAAATACTTGCCACCATCCTTAATGACAACTGCAAAAAATTAAATTTTATTCAAATTTCTCACGCTCACTTTAGCATTTGCCCCAGACAAGCTCTTCTGTTGATCTCAGAGCCATCTGTAAAATGTATTTACCTATTCAGTTTATTGCAAAATATAAAACTTGTTTTCTGACCTGATCCATGAATTTCATTATTGTTTCATGAAATGATCAGAGACACAAACCAAGAAACAGTAACAAGCAAACAAGCAGTGATTTCGTACAGCTCTACATGCGAGTCTGGAAAGAGTACAAAGGAGTGAACTGAGTTTAAGCATTGATTTACATGGTTACAAATTCAGTGTGCAAGATCTGTGAAAGTGATGGAAAGGTGAGACCACTGGATCCAAAGAAACTCCTCAACAATATTCTCAACAGCTTTACACACTGCTTCAGATTTTAGAAATCTGTGTATGATACGGGTCAGAATTTGCTGTTGTTATTTCAGTGTATTGATTTTAAAGTTTCTCAGTTTGCGAAGGTCACATCTAATCTGTCACTTCTTTTCAGTTGGAGCCATAGGCAGAATCGTTCCGGCTCAGTGTTTCAACAAGTCTTGGTCTTACCTCAATTCCTTGGCCTGAATCATGACACATGACCGCAATAACCAGGATATCTTCATAAAACAGCCCTGGGACAGTCAGCTGTCCTTATTCCAAAATCAGGGCTGGAAGTTCAGCAGCAAGCCCTGATTCAGAAAAGACTGCTTTTTTCTTGGATTTCCTTGCATGCCAGGAACAAACTGAAAAGCCAGGACCTCACCTCGACTCACACATACAGATTGCTTTGTTAAACACTATCAGAGTTTCACTCCATTGCTTCTTCTTCCGGAAGCAATGAACTGACAACTTTAAGATGAAAAGCTGTACAAACTTGTACAAACCAAACAGTTCACAGCACAGTTTGCACAGCTTTCATTCAGGACCAAAGGTCTCTACTCTGACTCGCATCAAGGCTCCTTCACTATTCCTCTTCCACTCCATATTCCTAGTAATTCCCACTGGTTTACCTCCCACTGGTCTACCTCAAGAGCAAATAGTTTTCAAGACTTCCAGTTGCTGAACCTCAGGACCTTTTTTTTTGTTATATCTGTGTATTTTTTGAAATCTCACTTTCACAAACTACTCTGTTGGGCATGGGAGCTTGCATTTCTTCATTACCTTTGGAGGGTTCTTTCTGAAGAGAAATACCATACAGTTCTGAAGGAGAATGATGCTTGCTTGCCTCAAGCAGTGAAACAGAGCTCTCACTACATGCCCTTTGCTCAGCACTGCCCTCTATAAAGGAAATCTCAACCTCTTTGCAGTGTACAACATTTTTGTTGACCTACATAGATACCCAGTATGGACACAAATCTGATCTGGTTCGAACATCAGAGAGGTAGAACCCCTTATTCATTGAAATTATAACACTATAAAGATAGCATAAATGAAGGCAATCTAACCTTCTCTATTTCAGTAAAGGCCATTAGTCTGTAAAATGAGGGGCTATTATTTGCTTTTGGAAGAAGCTATATCTTCCCAGTTGGATAAGTTTTGTTCAAGTTGTGAAGGCAATACACTCCCATGGCAGCTACTTTCTTGGTCTCCTTATTTCACATTTGGTAGAAAAGCATCCTGGAGAGAAGACCCAAAGGGAAAGCACCTTTGGAGTCCATAGTCCTGAGTAGGTGGGCACTACTATCCATTTCTCCATGGTCATTTTTTGACTGGAACAAAATGGATCGAATAAACTCATCGAAGAGGTGCTGCTTTACATGTGGGACTAATTCAGAAACCAGGGCAGAGAGCTATTTACTTCCTGGATGTAAATAAAGCTCCATTCCTTTAATGGAGTTACACTAATTCACCTCCTCCAAGGATTTGTTCCCATTCTCAGAAGTACCAGCTCACAGTGGTGGGTGCTTCGGCATGGAGTCAGGGATGCCTGAACACTATCCCAGTAAGTGATGGTATTAAAAATAAAAACAAGATCTTATTGAACAGGTAAGCCATGATTTTAGTGTTATTCAAGACATGTAATCTGCGAGATAATAATTGGTTTATTAAAAATATACTAGAACTGGATATTGCAAGTGCTGATACAGTCTGTGTTGTGTCAGCCTGATGACATCTAAGTGGGTAATTCACTTCGTGTCTTGTCAATCCACAGACAGCCTGCTGTTATAGAGCTCTAAAATTGATCCATTTAACTTTATCATTATCTAAAGAAAGAACTTGAGGAGCTGAACAAAGTGCTGTGAACTCCACGTCTCCATCCATCATCTTGTCCTCAGGACCTCGCCGTCCTGCTTTCTTAGAATTGGCTCCTGTTCAGAAAAAGATTAAGCAGCAAGTCTTCAAAAGCAAGATAAAAAGCAGATCTATGGGCCGTGCTTGGCTGTGTTCAGCAGCTTCTACCTCCCTTCTTGTGGAGCATGGAGGAGCAGCTGGAGAAGATGGGCTCTGCATGAACAAGGCAGGAGTTGGACAGAACAGCATGCGCTGGCATGCATTCAGCTACAACCGTGTGAACAAGCGGATGTGGTTCAGGGGAAACATGGTAATGAGGTTTATCTGCAATGCTGTCCCAGTGTAGGTTTCACAGCCATGTCCCCTTGTCCCCACAGGAGCTGGCTGGGACAGCGGCTACCAACAATGGGAATAACCTGGCACTGTGTGCTATTGGTGTCAGCCTGACCCTCCTTTACTCTTTTATCACTATGTTAACTAAATGTATTTACACTAAGGAAGTTCCAATAGATCTAAAAGTTTCCTGCTGCCTGAAATAGTTTCTGTCCAATGCAGCTGAGACAAGAATGGAACTATGTGAAATGCCCAAAGAAATCAGGAATTTCTAATGCCCTATGCAACGGCCAATTAGACAAGTTGTTCATTAAGGCCTTGCGTGCTGGGAGAGGCCCTAAAACTGAAGACTGCTTTTTTGCTTAACGCTATTTGATGTATGAAAAGAGAAATCTTTTGGAAAGAGTCACTTCTATCTAGTGAATGACCAGAAGTAACATGTGCAAAGCAGCCTAACAGCACTCCTAATGACATTTATGCCAGTAAAACATATGGTAGGCCTGATTTCAGTGACACACACCTAAATGATGCTGCTTAAGGACAGCTTCAGATGAGGGTGGTGTGAGGCTGTGCAGCCACTGTCTGTTGGTCAGGGTTCAGAAAGGTCACACATTGCTGGATCATGGCACCAGTACACACTTGAAGGTCTGTCAGACAAAATTCCCAGGGACTGTTGCTCCTATGAGCACCATACTGAAGCATAAAATATTTCAATGTGTTAAATGAATAAATAAATTCATGCTGTAGCCTAACTCTCACCTAACTTTCACTTAGGGAAAAAATGGGATCCTGTGGATATCATAGAATTATAGAATCATAGAATCATTAGGGCTGGAAAAGACATCTAAGATCCCCAAGTCCACCTGCTGACCCAGCCCACCATGCCCACTCCCCAAGGCCCTCAGTGCCACGTCTCCATGGCTCTGGAACAATTCCAGAGATGGTGACTCCACATTCCCTGCATCTTCTTAGGTGTGTTGTTCAGTTGCCAAAATGACAAATCAAACATCAATTACCTGTAAACAAGTGATATAAAGTCATTAAATTGCCTCGTTGATTTATTCTAGTTGAACAGCTTCCATTTACTCTCTTCAGCATATTCATAGCTCTCGGGAAAGAAAAAAAAAAGAAAAAAAAAAAAGAGAGAATTAATTTAAACACACAAATACTAGAAGAGTACTGAGGGATTTGTTCTGCCCTGAGGAAGGGTGAAAAACTCCAAACCCTCTGAAGCAAGGGACATCTCCAGAGGTGTCCAAGCCCAGTAGGTTCCTGTGTCTTCTTCAGTCACATAACCTGCAGGCATTCCCCAGAGTTTCAGCTCTTACATACTATTTCATGTGTGGTAATTGTTAACTGGCTTAAATGAGGCAGTTTCGGTAAGAGATTCCAGCACTATTCTTTTCTGGTCCTTCCTGAGTGATTTATATTAATTGTTTAGGAAAACCAATACAGAAATACTGGCCCCTTGAGACTGCAGGCTTTGTGGCAGTGGTAAGTGCAGCACAAGTAAGTGGTTGTATATGGCTTAGCAGTAGGCATGCACTCTTACGCAATTCAAGTGGCCAGAAGAAGAGCTTTTTCTCTTTCAGCTTAGGGCATCTGTCCAGGAATTACATGTTAAAGGGTTGAGAAATGAAATCCACTGGAGTAACTGATGTGCTGTTGTTGTTGGATTCACAGGGGAAGATTTCAGCCAAGATTCCTCCTTAGACATAGAGATCAATTTAAGTGATGGCTCCTTTCTTGGAATCATCATGCATCAAACATTTGAACTGCAAACAGTTTTATCACTGAAACAGCCCGGGACAGCCCAAACTGCACACATAGGCACAATGGCTGTGAGGAGGACATGGTTAGTGGGCATGGTGGTAACAGGCTGGTGGTTGGACTCCAAGGAATGGCAGCAGAAGTTGTTGGACTGATAGACATCTTGCACCACCTCATTTTGCCTCGGTTTTAATTCAATTGCTATTTTAAAAAGCCAAACTCGAGTGACATCTCTTTTCACCTTAGATTCTCCTAGACATTAATGGCAATAGGTGTCACAGCCATATCTTGCTAGCCACGATGTGTGACCACCACCAAAAGAGTGGCCAAAGAGGCTGGGCCTCAGTGACACAGCAGAATGTGCCACTCCTGACTCCAATGAGAATGGCTGACAGGAGGGTTCAAGTGCTTTACAGAGGCTTCCCTCCTAAATCTGCACCTGTCTACTCGTGCAGTAAATGGAGTGCCTGGAACATATAAATAAACTGCTTCCCGGCAGGTCACTCGAGATGGTGTAGGATGGTATGTTTTTATATCATTCCTTCCAGTCCAGCAGATATGAGCTGATTTAATTGCCAAAGATAAGCAACATCAGGTCTGGTCAGCACGGAGACGAGAGACCTCCAAGAAAAACACAGGTGCTCCAGGAAATGCCACTGCTGATTCAGACAGCACTGCATGGGGCTCCTGGAGCACAGCTACAGAAGCAGCAGGTCCTTCGAGAGAGCCATAAATCCCCAGCACTTCCCAGAGGAATGGGGTGTTAACTCCAGTGTGTGTGCTGGCGTGTTGCAATTCCTGCATCAGAGAGGCGGTCCAGCTCTGCGCTCCACCTCACGCCATAACTGATGTACCAGCACTTTTGGAGCCCTCTGCCAGGTCTGTGATGTGCTTCTATGGGACACAAGGAAGCAACACAATGTGCGTAATTATTCGGCTGCCCAAAATGCCACCTGCACCCTGTTCCTCACTTTTGTCCCCCAGCAAAACCAGCATGCTGTGGTGGTGCAAACGGGTGGCCCTGCTCCGCCCTGCAGGAGGGGAACATCAGCACTGCATTCATTTTTCTGCAGAAAAATAACAGGAGCTCATTCTTACCTCCTGAAGTGATGTTGCAGTGTTGGCCAGTCACCACTAGCAACTGATTCTGGATTTGTTCTCCTTTCTTGTTTCGGGAGGAATGGATGGCAGAGTAGTACTTTGGGGATGAAGTCATGATATTTTATTTTATTTTATTTTATTTTATTTTATTTTATTTTATTTTATTTTATTTTTTTTGCTGGCAATTAAACCGGTAGGGAAATATCTGACCTTACTGGAACACTTGGGCAACTCTTGTGCTTGGAAGTCTCCCTCATTTGCTGAAGAAAACTTGCATGTTGTAATTTTCTCAGTTCTGAGAATACAACCTTCTGTGCATTAACATTTCATAGAAGCTGCAGTTGTACATTTTGGAGAAGGTAGGAGGGGAAGAAAAGAGGATAATCAAAGAAATCTCAGAATCATCTGTGGTTCTCACAGATACGTGAGGATGAAAAGTGGACAGTTTCTATGAAGGCAGCTGTGACAGCTGATCTCTCCAGACAGAAAAATAGAGCTATATTATGCCACAAGGTAGACTGAACAGCAGCCTGGTTTAGACTTTGAATGGCTTGGGAGCTTCCAGAAAAATCTTTTGTCTCAAACCTTTACTACTATTGCCACCAAGTGGTGAAATCTGACTAACGGCTCCTCCAGCTGCCACAACAGTTATTTCTTCATCCTGGATCGTCACGTATGAGCTGTGCCCCGGGATATTTAAAGGTGATCATCTGGTGATCGTCTCTAAGCATGATGCAATGCCATGGGCACTCCAACAGCAAAATGCATTTCAGGTGGGATCAGTAAACACGAGGATGTGGGGGGCAGGGTGGGCAGCTGTCCCTGTTAACCCCTCCAGTCATGGGCGCGTGCCACCAGGCTGGAGAGCTGTAACTCCATCACATGCAATGCTGTGCTGTGCTGTTTGGATAGCAAGATGTGGGATGGAAGGTAACCTGCTGGGACAGAGAGCAGAGCATTTCTCCTGGCAGCTGTCTGCAGAGCTTTAGGATTACTTTGCATCCTCTTAAAACACGTGTAGTAGAGATTTGCTGAGAGGAAAAGGGAAGCCAGGTGCCTTACTACTACTGGGAGCCCACAGGCCTATATTTAAGCTTCCAAAGCCTGTATTTGGGTTATTTCACAAGTCTGCTGAATGCTGTAGTCAGTGGGTTGGGAAATCCTCTGCAGTGCATGTCCCACTTGGACTCTTACCCGTTTACAACCAGGTCTGGTTTCTCCATAACCACCAAGCATAGTTTAGCAAAGTAGTTATCAAGCATTAGAGCCATGCACACCTGCCCTCGATTTTCCTTCCAGTTATCGCTGGTCCCTATCTCACCTCTTTTTCCTTAGCCATTTAAATCAGCCAGGTTTCAAGGATTTAGCTGGGCACCAATCTTGCTCATCTTCCCTTCATGTGGCAAAGGACCTGTGTTGAGAGCAAGGATAAGAGAATGGATCATGGCTCGTATTTTCCTGTGCTGTGGACCAGGTTGGAGAACAAAACTATCTGATGTCTGATACTCTCATTCCTACAGGTGGTCTCATGCCTCTCCTGTTTGCTTCATTTGCGAAGCACCGTTTCATGGTTTCTTGGGGGTCTTTTTTGAGTGGGAACTGAATTCATCCCAATTTAGTGTCTGTGTTTCATCACCCTCCATCCCCTCCACAGTCCACTTTTAGAAATGAGCAGTGTGTGAGGCACCTTTCAGCTGACCCAATTGAGAAAGCAGCATCGACAGAGATTAATCATGCTTACACAGCAATGAGTGTGTTGTCTACATCTTGCTTAATAATAGAGGAAACCCACAGGGAAGTATTTTATGTAGACAACATACAGATGCATATTTCTGCATCCAGCCCACTGCAACGAGCCCCATTTTGAGGCAGCCTTCTCCTCCCCTCCTTTGCAAAAGATGTCACTGGGAATCTTGGCTGTGTCATCCTTGGCTTAACTCAGAGCAAACCAAGCTGGGGCCGCCTGTCCTCCTGAACAAAGAGATCCTCCAGGCACCAGCCGAGCTGGGCTGCCACGTTCCCACCACCATGGGAACAGCCTGTCCCCTGCTGCCAAACAGCTCAGCGCCTGCCCTCCTGCCCTATAAAGAGTTCAGCATGTGGGAGGAGAGCCACTGATGGGTAGACGTGGGGGTGTGAAGGACCTGTGGTGCTTCTGAGGCCCAACGGGGAAAAAACAAATTTTTCATTTTGGTTAACCAGATATGTTTTTGTTTGACTTAAAATGCAGTCATTTCAGCCTTTCATTTTCAGGCTGTTTATCCTTCTAAGGGCTTGAGAAGTGATTTTTGTGAAAAGAAAACCACTGTTTGCAAAACAAGAGTTGAGCTTTGGGAGGCATCAGAAATGAGAACAGCAAACTTTTTTCAGAATAAAGTGTTTCATGTAAATAACACTGAAGCAGTCTATTTTGAAATTCATTAATTCATTAAAATTCATTAAGGAGCTGGGACTGTGCAGTCTGGAGCAGAAAGGGCTCCCTGGAGACCTGAGAGTGGCCTTCAGTATCTGAAGGGGCTGTAAGAAAGAAGGGGACAGACTCTTCAGCAGGGTCTCTGTGATAGGACAGGGGGAAATGGTTTCAAACTGAAGGAGGGCAGATTTAAGTGGGATGTAAGGAAGAAGTTGTTTATGATAGGGGTGGTGAGGCACCGGGTGCCCAGCGAGATGTGATGCCCCATCCCTGTCTGCATCCAGGTCAGGCTGGATGGGGCTCTGAGCACTGATAGAGCTGTGGTGTCCCTGCTCAGTGCAGGGCAGTCAGACTAGATGACCTTTGAGGGTCCCTTCCAACTCAAGCAATTCTATGAAAATGTTTCCCTTACTTTTTCCTTTTTCTTTTTATCGAAAAGATTTCACATTCGTTTTTGTCCTATGTTTTCTTGCCTGTTCATTCAAAAAATAGCAACAGACTGGTCTGAGAAATGACCAGACTGCAATGATCTAAACCCTTCCATCCCTTGAACAGGCTAATATCTATGGTATGGATAGTTATAGGGACAAGGGAGCAAAAGGAGACCCTATAAGGAAAATGAGCCACAGCAGATGGCTCACCCTCCTAACACACAGCTGTTGGGCCCCAAAATCTCTCCTCTGCCCTCACCTCCCCCCTGTCTGCTGACCCTGGTGCCTTTTTTATGATTCACATCATGTTATAACTTCTGCCAACAAGCAACTGTGCTTCTGCCCAAATCAGCTCCCTGCCCCCAAAGTTTGGGGTGGGGGGTCGAATGTTTTTCTTTTATTTTGCAAATTGTACCCGTGGAACCCTCTGAGTACTCCTAACAGCCAGAAAACCCCATCATTCATGGAGAAAGACTGCAACAACCCTCCTCAGAAGATAATAGGGCTTTAATCACAGCAAGACTCACTCTTTTGAACTGTGCTCATGAGCAAAAAAAGTCCATGAGGCAAACACAGACTTTGGCACGTGGACATGGAAAAACTTGGGAGCACTCCATGGCTTGGCCTCCTGAGTGCAGGCTGAGCTTCACTCCATCGCTCTGGTGGGATTTTTTTACTACAAGTCTTTTTTTTTTTTTTCTTTTTGGTTGTTCCATTGTTGGGAGAGTGGAGATATCCAGCTGCCAGATCCCAACACGTGTATGGTCTTACTGAGCAGTCAATGGAAACAGCACGATTTCCCTTTCTATACAAGGCCATGAGAGAGCCTGCTCCTCCTTCAGCCTGCAGAGAGCTGTCTTTGGGCTGGGCTTTGTGTAGGGTGTGATGGCAGTGGTTGAACTTAATGATGGTTTCTCAGCTCGGGCAGGTAGAAATTCCAAATTTCAAATTCCCTTGAAATTACTGGTGGTGTTATCACGGCATCTCAGCAGCACTTACTGCTCTCAGCAAGGAAAGCTGCTAGTGGTAACCCAGCAGCTATTCCAGCTGAAACAACACCAGGACTTTCCTCTCCAAGAGCTGAACTTCAGCAGTGTGCCTCCAGCACCTTTCCTTCAGCATAATTCACCCTTTTTTTTTTCCTGTAAATATCAATACATATTAACATCAGTGTGTTTAAGTATGTAAAGCAAACATTACAAGCTCAATGCCACTAAAAGCAAAAAAATAAAAATTGTATTAATTAAAAAAAAAAAATCAGCATTGAAACCATTGCTTTTGGCAGAGCACCAGAGCATCTCATTACCAAGGTCGTGCACTTTGTGAAGTTCCCTGGCACAGTGGGAGAGTTAAAATAATGTAGCAGAGTTCCTTTTGCTGTGGGGTAATGTTACAGCCCTGTTTGTTTGGTGTGTGTCTCCGGCCTCCCACCATCCCAGTAGGAAGGATTCAGCTCTCACGAGTTAAACGGGGTCAGGGCTGGTGAGGTGTTGAGATGTGAACGGGGGGGATGCCTGTGGTCAAGTATTTAATGAGCAAAAAGGAAAAAAATGTGGACGTGAGTCGTTGTGACAGGCTTGTAAATTAACTCCGATTTCTCAGGTGCTTCAGCCAAGAGAAGATGATCGCTAATAACAATAATTCAAAACAGTAATTCACAGCGCTCTAACCTCTGCTTTGCAGCATTCTCATGATGAAGATTTGCTTTGCTTTGATTCCAACTTTTTTTTTTTCTGGAACTTCTATTTAGAGATGGTTCTAAACATTCTCGTGCTTCAAGGACGGAGGGATAGTGGAAATTAAATCCATCATGTTGATTTTTGCTTGTTTGAAGTGGAATTTTAGATATATTTTTTTTTCAGTTCCAAATTACATATGTTAAAAAATCGGATGGAATGCCATATTTCAATGCTGCTGACCTGAATTCCTTTCTTTCATCATTGTACAACCAGTTCTGCTACCCAAGGATAGTAGTCCTGGAGGTCCGATGAGTGGGCCTTGTCCTTACTGGTTCTGTGCTTTGGAAGTTAGTCCTTGACACCGTGTTATTCAAAGCTGAAGATGAGGTGCTTTTTCCTAGCAGGCATTCATCCCCTGGCTCTTTCTCAGAAAGCAACTTTGCCAGCCAAGGTTCAGGGCGTGGGAACTTCATGATCTTTCTCCAGCATCCTGCTTAGTTTGCATCCTCAGACATCCCTGCCCTTTGGATCTCATTGCCAATCTCATTGTATTCGATGTATAAAAACATCTCACCTGTTGGATTTAAGTCATCATGTGACAATTTCAACTTCTCTTGATGAGAACGTTGTTTTCAGCCATCTGGATGTATGGGGAAAATATTGTTCAATATGTCCCAATCCATCCTGCACTCTCAGATAGCAAATGGGCCAAAAAAATGGACCAAAAAACCTAAAATGTGGAGGTGTTGACCCGGGAGGAAAGATTGGAGCAAAATCACAAGTATTTTAAGCAGTCCTTGGTTTCAATTCTTAAAGTTTTGGATGCTGTAAATCAGGCTCCATTTTTCCTCTGTTCTCTGCATGCTACTCACTACATCTAATGGGACAGTGGTTGTTTGCCTGGAAAAAGCTGCCTTTCAGTGGCCTTTCATGGTTTTCTAGTTTGTTGAAAGGTACTAGAATGTACCTCAGCACCGTTAATTTATATTTATTATTGTCTGTCATGGTAACTTTATTTATACTTGATTAAAGCTCTTGGTGAGGGAGGCTGAATTCATACAAGCCACTCTTGGCTCCTCTACATTAAAGAGGCCAATATTTATGGAAAACAGAATATGGCAGAAAACTAGGGGTTTTGTGGTTACTACAGAACGTCCCCATTGTTTTCTTTTCTGGTGTGCTTCCCTCACTGCTTTCCCTCAGTGGCCAGGTTTGCTTTTGTTTCTTGACAGAATGGCTTGCCAAAGCCATTATTTTCTGATTAATATCACAATTTGACAGCACTTTGGATGGATAGACATAGCACTTCTCCCTTCTTAACAAGCAAGCGGCCCTGAAATCTGCATGCTAGTCCTGCTGAGGAGAGCTATGCTGCAAAACTGCTGGATTTGCATGGAGTTAAAATCAAAATCTCTCCTAGGGAAAAAACATCCTCAAGCCCAGAACTTCCTGGCTAGAGTGTTGTCTTGCTTTCTGTTTTGCCTTGCAGAGGTGGATCTGGAGCTGGCATCCCAACTCAAGGAGCAGCTTGGGAGAGATGGGTTCCTACAAGGAGTCCCTTGCTGTGTGGGGGCTGCACATGGGAGCTGTAGCCTTTGGCATGTGGGTAAAGGATGGCTTAGATTGGAGAAGACCTTAAAGACCATTCATTTTCAACCTCCCTGCTATGCAGTGCCACCCACTATATTTTGCTGCCCAGGGCCCCATCCAGCCTGGCCTTGGGCAGCTCCATAATGGATGTGGGAGATATCCTAAGTTACCCCCTCTGGAAATAGTGCCCTTGGAGGACCGGGGTGAGTTCTGCCCAGTTTTTTGTTCATACACAGCTGGGATTTATGGGGGCCCATGAGAGCAATTGGGTGTATGCACATCCATCACACACCGTCCTAGCAGCAGTGTCCCCTTCCTACCGGCTGCTCCCGCTGCTTGGCCCCTGTTCTGGCACCAAAATGACATCCCGCTCTGCCTCGCACTCCACCGCACTGACTCAAAATCCAACCTCAGCAAATGCAAACCAGCAATGCAAAGGGACCCTGCGAGCCCATACTAGGGGCCCTGCTTTTAATCAGAGGATTAGTCTGAAGGAAAAGGAGAGATCCTTGCAGCCCTCCTAATTTTAACCATCATTAGCGCCTAATTAATGAAACATTTTGCTTGTCTGGGACATGGATTTTGAGGGGGAGATACCTCAGGCCAATCAGCACTGATGTATTCTGTTTCTCTTGCACTGAGGCAGAGCATTTCTAAGTGATGTGTGTGTGATTGCTTCCAGATTTACGATTTACTTCCATCCTTTTAATGCTGGATTAAAAAAATTGCTCCAAAGAAACTGGTTTGGCATAACCTAATTTTCTCATGTGAAACAATTTGCAGACCAGATGACCCCAAACAATGGGAGAGTTTGTCTCAGCCTGGCTGTTCTCGCTGCAGGCAACCTTCCTCTCAGCTGCCCTTCTGTATCCAAGTGTGATGACAACGGTCCCTTCCTTAGACTTGTCAGCTCTGGCTGGGGACTTCAGTGCTGTTGCCCTCCTTGGGCTGCAGTGCAGGCAAGTGAAGAGCATATCACAGTGGGACTGGATGAGCCTCATGCCAAAAAGAGAACTCAAATTGAAGTGTGTCAGAATGTTTTCCCTGCTGAACACCAGATTCTCAAAATTCTGTTAGACTAGCCAAGGCATAGGGGGCATGGCCTCGGAGCTACTGCTAAGATACAGAAGAACTCACGAGTTTTTGAATGGGATGAAGCTGAAGCTCTGGGTCCAGTAGGACAGCTTTCTTCTCATTGAGAAGAAAGACTAGACAATCCTCTACCAACTTTCTTGCCGTGTTTGTGTTATCCTTACCATTCGTAGAAGCTAGTATGACATGAATGTGGCCATGGCAACTGAAAGGACTGCAGGCCTCAGTATTTTATCTGTGTGACAGTTGGAGTGCAGGAGTTCCCAAAAGTTGGTGGTTTTAGAGGTCCCTCTCCATCCAATGCTCTATTATTTACGGCCTTGAGGTTTACCCTAGTCATGTGCCTTTTGGTGTTTGTCTTTGTAGTTTATTTTGCAATCCTTCCAATTAGCATCTGAGTAAACGACACTGTGAATATTAATATGACTTATTTATTCCCAGAGACAATAGTTGTGTGAATCAACAGGACTCCACTGGTCTATACCAAAGAGTTTGGAGTTGCTGAAGCATGGAAACTAGTGGCTGTGGAGCAGCTCATTATAATTCCATCCTTGCAGGTGAGGAGTACCAAACCTCTGATTATAGTACTGTATATTAATAGGGTAAATGTAGCTGAAAAAATCTGTGAAGTATGATATTACTTCAGGAGAAAAAAACAGAAACCTAAAGAAATCTACAGAAAGGGCTTTGACAGGGGGCTGGACTTACTTTAGCCTGGAAATTTGCAAAATAAGTTGTAATGTTTATCAGAAAGCTTTTCCTGCGTGCGGCACTGTGATTCATGTTTGACTGCAACGCTTCAGATTACAAAGACATTTTTCCGCTTCCTTCTCAGGACAGAACGCAGAGCCGTGGGAGCTGGCTGGAGGTCAGGGTGGTCTTAATCTCCTGCTGCATCTTTCCTTCCCTGCCCTCTTCCAGGGACCTAATTTAGATAGCCACAGCAGCCTGTCCCCGGGGCTTAGCGAGTGCCAGCGCCCTGCGGATCTCCCACCCTGCTTGCAGAGCCCCTGCACGTTCGATTGCATTCCTGCTCCATCCCCATGCTCTCTGTCTTTCTGCAGCCCTGTCAGCCTCCCTGCATGTCTTGGAGCTGCCACGGGGCAACAGAAGGTGTTTTCCTTTATTTGATGCCCTCTTAATGCACGGGTCTATCTGGGGTCCCAGCAGTTGTTGCAGAGAGGGTTTCACATGTGTCCGGGAATTATCCTCCCCACATTTTATATATAGGTCAAAATCTGCTGGTGGTGTATGAAATACAACTGGAAAAATACTTGTGAGCTGAGGATGTGGTTCAACTCCTGCAGGCATCTGTATGCAAAGATGAAAAATAAGTACATAAGGATGTGCTTTCTCTCACTTTTGTGTGCATGCGGCAAAGTGGCAACAAAATCATCTTTTAGATTTTGGATGCCTCAGAGCCATCAGGAGTTCAATGGTGTGTCCACACGGGGCATGCAGGCTCCATGGCCATTCTCTATTGCTGGAATAGCTGCCGTTGGTGAGCCTTGCAGAGTGCTGTTGCTGCAGAAGAAAGACAAGTGAGGGCACTATTTAACTGCCCAAGTCTCATATCATCCTGTGCCTCAGTCTCACGGAGGTGTTCTGGATGCCTGTTTGGGTCAATGCCCTTCAGGAATCCAGGGAAAAGCATTCCCACTCATGGCTAAGCTAAATGAAGCAGAAGCAAATGATTGCGGCCTTCTACCTTACTGCCTTTAAAGCTCTGCTCCCACGGACTTCTCGCAGTGATTGCTGCCTTCATCTGTATCACTTGTGATCCTTGAGAAAGAAAGAAGGCATAAGGACTGATCCATAGACTGTGCACTTTTTGAAAGTACAGAATGCTCACATCTTTGGCAGTTTCCAGTGGGCTGCCCACCAAAGCACCAGCTAGTGAATGTACTCAGTGCCTTCATTTTGGGGCTGATCGTGACCTGGGAGGGATGCTCCTTTCTTTGAGAACTTTCTTTTGCAGCTTCCTTGGGTAAATAAAGCACAAGGGGCCGTTCTTACCTGTTTGTATTTTGAAGTCTCTTGACCTGATTCTTGCACCGAGTGAAGAATGCATGGCCTCACATTTCTTTCATGTAGAGTGGTGGAAAGGAACATTTCTGTGAGTGACCACAATGATCTTTTCCTTGCTGTTTTGGCATCAGTGGCTGTATTCCATTCTGATCTAATTTGTGGCATTTCCTCCTCATATTTGTTGTTTTATATTATGTATTTAAATATGATGTATCCATAATATAGAAAATATGTTCTGTACTTCTGAGTACACGTCTACAAAGGCTGATTCTTATGCTGTAATTCAAAAAACATGGATCAAAAGCAAAAATTAAAAGAAACAACTGCCTCAAATATACTTAAGGTAATGGCATACTTTCAGGAAAAACAAAAGCACATTCATTTTCATACCAAGCCCAATACAGAGCCCTGGAAGAAGACTTGGACAGTACTATTCACTTGTTTTAAAATTTTTATATCATAATGGGAACAGGATGAGATATTTAATTTTTATATGGCCATATACATAAAGCAGATTACTTAATTTCTTTTAAGTTACAAAGACCTGGACTCGTAACAGGAATCACGTGCATTTGTGAATTTATGAAACAAACATATCACTACCAACACCAAATTACATCTCAATCAATGTTAAAAGGCATCTGACATTTCCCTTTGATTTATGGATTAACCTTTACAGTTAATACAGTCTAGCATTTATTGTTTTCATTCAGTTTGTGGTTTGGTAGTAACCCCAGAGCTCATTGCAGGGAACCAACTAAATTAATAGCTTTTCCCACCGTGATCAAACAACTAATGAAAAAGGCCTATTTTGCACTGCTGGTGGATTCTAATATTTAAACAAACCAAAGAAACCTTCAGGAAAAACAAAGGAATCTTAGGTCCTGATTCTGGTCAGCGTAGTTATTTATCTGGGGAAATATGAGAGGAGCCAAAACCCAGGCACACCTCTTGGTTTAAAGTTGGCTAAAAGGCAATGTATTACAGCTAGGTGATGTGAAAGCAGTCCCCAAGTGGCAGCTGGAGGAACACATTTTGTTTCTGGATCAATTTGCAGGCAAAAATTAGGAAGTTTGTATACCTCATTGTCCGTAATGCTCTTTCTTTGTCTCAAAGAAGATTGGGTGTTAATAATGATGGGTTTTGCCAAGTTCTGCTTCCATTAATGGTGTTCAGATGCTGAGAGACTATGTATTGGAATGACTAAGCATTAAGCAATTATCTGCATCACTTTGTGGAAATAATTCAAATACAAAGTTTTCTTGAATAAAGCACAACGCTGCCTTTAAATCACTAAGCTAGTCTTCCAAATGACCTTAATTGTGGACTAATTATTTTAACAAGAAAAACATTATGCAACTTAAACTAATTTTAGTGATGAAAAGTCATTTAAGTGGGAACTTTTTATTTCAAGCAGTATTTTAAACACATTTAATCAACATGAAATTCCCATTAACTTTTGTATTGCAAGCAAAAAGGGATTAGAAGCTGGTTGAGCATAACACAGCTTGGCTCCATGGGGGCTGCTGAGCAAGGTAGGGCAGGTTTGTCCAATTCCAGATATGGTCCTCTTGCACTTGGTTGGGATCAGAGATAGGCTGAGCATGGATGGGCTTTATTGCATCCGTACGACTTCTGTATTTCTCTTATTTTGTCCCAGACACCTCATGGTAGTGGTGAAATTTCCACTCTATTCTATTTGGAGGAAGGAAAACGTCACTAAGAAGCGTCATTCTTACCATATTTTGGCATATCTGCTTCCTTACACTCTTAAACACTCATTTTTCATAAGGATCGCCAAAGGTTTCCAAGCCTTACAAGTCTAGGTTCATTACAGCTAAAGTCTCATCTGAATTGCAAACATCTGGGATTGCAGGGAGATAGAAAGCCCTATACTTCATCCTTATTACAGTTTATAGCAGCCTCAACAGATGCTCCCTCCCCCACTGGGCAGAGGCTGCAGGTAGGGATGTCTGTAATTACGGCGCGGTGGTACCTGCCTCATTCACACGCACAGCTCCGCTTTGCTGCAGGTGGGCAGGCAGACACACAGAGCCCCGGGGACTTCTGAAGGAGAGAGGTGAGGAGAGCTCATTAGCAGAAGCACTTTTCTCACAGATTACACAGCGAAGGGAAAAACCCATCAACTTTCTCACTTTGGCTGAACTTTTCCCTGGTAAAGGTTGGCCTGTCGCGGAGCCACAATCCATGAGAAGCCACTTGTTCTCAGCCTCTGTGTAACGGACGGCCATGGGTCATTGCTTCAGGATGGCACTGCGACTGGATGTGTGGCAAATGCTAACTAACCAGCTGGGCTTGGCATGGGAAAGTTCTCCAAAGGCAAAATCAAAGCTCTGTTTTCCTGGAGCTGGGGATATTGAAAGCTCCCCTCTCCTAATAGGGCTGGACTGTCTCAAGAATTGTTAGGCTGGATTCTGCATCCAGTTTTGCGCCCAGGAAGTTTTTGCTGTGGCAAAAGCTATTTTCAGCTCCTGCATGAATTCCTTCCATTCAAGCATGTATCCTGGCAGTATAGGAATCAGTGTAGAGGCTGATTCAATTACCCACTGCAATACCATCATCCCTAGTCTTCGGGACTCCTCTGGAAACTCCAGGAGTTCTCTGCTCTTCTTTTTTTTTTTTTTACTGCCAGCAAAGTGTATTTGAAATGAACTGGGTGCAAAATTCTTCCACTTGCTGTAATGACACAAAGTTGTTTATTAGGGTGGTAGTGGGAATTAATATGTGACCGAAGTTGGAAAGTTTCTTACATGTAGCTGGAGACATAGGTGTGCTTTACTTTATAATGCATATGAGACACAAGAAGATAATTTTGAAAAACTCGAATCCAAGCCTTCTGCTCTGATCCTTGTTCTCTTCATTGTTGTTGTTTTGGTTGTGTTTTTATTTTTGCGTCTGTTAAAAGCCCCAATCCTGAAGTCTGATGAAGGAAGGATGGCTGGTCAGTTGTACACGTGCAAACTGGCCTGTGGCAACTGGTCACTCACAGCAGGAATGAATTGCTCAGCTCTAGAGAAGGCTAAAGCAGAGGCAAAAGAGGTGAATGCAGATGAGGAGGATATAGAAGGTTAATAACATGAGCTTGCTGTAGATATCATGTTTCGAAACAAATACTCTGCACAGATGAACTCTGTACTGCCTTGCTGATTGGGATGTGAAGGCACAAGGAGAACATGGCTTGCCCCAAGGCATTGCCCCTGTTAGGGTCAAAATGGACCCGAATCTCTGGAGCCAGAAGGTTTTCTTCTTGTGCTGTTCTAGTGCAAAGCCTGAAATACAGAAACAATCTGTTTTCTTGGCTGTAGCTTAACAGCAAAACGTAGAATTTCCTGCTATCTCAGATGAATGCATTATAATCAGAATATGGTTACATCTAATAAAGGAATCCATGTGCCACCACCAGCAATACTCCTGCTGTAATTGCCTCTAGCTATTGCTACTAGAGTTCAGATTGCAATTTCCTCGTACCGTATGTCAATATTACTGGATCACAAGTGAGGAAACAGGAAGCCTGATAATCAATTTCAGTAGCTGTACAAGCATTAACTCGCAGGTCTGGTGGCTGGAAAAACTTCAAACTTTAGCTCCAAGTAATTGCAACCCAGAATTAAGACTGAGATACCAATTTCATGTGTGCCATACTGTGTCCATGTACCCACAGAGCCCAGCACACAGAGAATTTGCTTGCTAGTAGGATATTCCTTACAAGAGGATGTAGCAGTTGGGTTTATGTCTCATGAACAGTGTTTGCTGTCCCAGAGCGAAATGACATCCGTGATGCAGAGTCAGGGTTAGGAGTAAAGGAGGTTTTTATCCATTCTGGCACACTCCTTCCTGTAGCTGAGGAAGTCAAGCTGGTGCACCCAGCAACCCACTGTCCTGCCACACTGATGCCTCCCTGCTGGGGCCAGCCCTGGTTTCACTTTGTCCCCAGCTCTTCTGCCACCACAGCAAACCTGTCTGAAAGTATTTGCTACATGCTTACTACTTGCTGCAGGCTTGCCTTGGTTTCATGCACTGGAAAGCAGGAAGAGCCAAGCTTCCTCTTGACTTCAGAACCAGAACCAAAACTCGATTAAAATGTTGCTGCTTGAAATTTAAAGTGTTGTTTCCAGTGACATGATTATGTGACCTACCTTTGTTTGTTATAAATCTAATACCACAAGTTACAGTTCAATGAATTCATATTTTATTTGAATTTTTTTTTTTTTTTTTTTTTTTTGTCTGAAGTAGCCTAAAGCTCTTTGAGAAACAATTGCACAAAACCATATGAGAGCTGCTAATTTATAATCTGCAGCATCGCAGCACAACTAGTTTTTCATTTGGTTAAAAGGAAATGGTTACTTAGAACAACAAAGCAAACCATGTGTCCGTAGTTTATATTAAATGCCCTTGGTATTTATTAGGGATACACAATGTATCATCTTGAAAACATTTATTTTCCCGTAATTTCATCAACAGCAAAACAAAATAGAAAGTAATACAGTGTCACTCCTTTGCCAAACTGTAGCAGATTTGGGACAGTTTCCCATTGAAGGAAAATTTGAGATCCCAAGTCTGGGCATTAGCTAAGTGTAACTTGTTTATTTGGATGTGTACACCAGCCCCAAAACAGAGGTGCCATCAGAGAACACACAGAGGTCTTTGCACCAGGAATCTCTCTCCAGCTGCCAACATCTGGTTTTGCTATGTTCAGCCCTTGGGCTTTGGGGAACTTCTTCCCTGTTTGTACACATCTCCCATTGAATTCAAGGAGTATTTTGTCTGGCTGAAAGACAGAGCCAAAGAAACCTGTGGAAACAAGCTGCTAATTTGTCTCATGAGAACCCCAAATATCTTATAGAAGGTGTTTGATTTTCTCTGCAGTCAACACAGCATTTAATCTGAACAGACTTCGGTCCTGGCAACAGTGGATGAAGTTTTGATTACTTGAACCCAATGGCAAACTCCCATTCATTTCTAGAGATCGAGGATTCAACCCATGAAGCCAGTCCCAGATGTTCCAGTGCAGAACAATGTTATGGGCTGATTAGTACTAAAATGCCTCCCAGGGCTTGCTAATTGCTCATATAGCCCACAGCCTCTGTGAAGACTGAGATAGATTAATCACAAAACACAGCTCATTGCACCTGCTATTTTCCACAATCATTTCTGCTTCTTTTTCCCATTCCTATGGAGTCCATGCTGGAAGGAGAAAGTGGCAGCAGAGGATAATGGTGGCAGTCAATACTAGCACAGTGTCATGCCTCGAGCTGAAGAGGGGAAAATGGGAAGTAATTTTGATGTAGTAATAAATATCTGTGGCATGAAAAGCTCAGAAAGGATTTTCAGCTGGAGCAGATGTGCTCGGGACAGATGGCTAATGGTCAGCAGGGCCTTTTGGACTCAAGAGGAAAGTTGATTCTATCCTAATTTTTTTCCTGGGCAAAGGAAAACATGACAGCATTTCACCATTAGCAGTTATGGAAACTGCAGCTTCAGGGGGGCAGTTAGATCCACATACATGGAGTTGTAAGGCCAAGTGCTGGTACTAGCAAGTACCCCTGCAATGAAATCTGCTCCCATTGCTGCACAGCGCTGTCCCCTGCAATGGACTGACAATGAGCAGCACAGAAATACTGATCTCAAAAAGAGATCATGGTTGGGTTATTGCAACTTCTAGTTTTCCTCTCGGACAGTCCTCTGCAAGAGCTTATTTTCAGTTTCATAGTTATGGTGAGAAACATGGGGTGTTTTGATTCCTAATTTAGACTGTTTATCCTGAGAGATTCCAGGATCTTCATTTGAAAGATAAATTCAAACCTTGTTTTTCCTTTGCAGAGTGCATTCCATAACAAAAACATTGCATGCCATACTCTGCTACAAGGGCTTGGAAGACCTTCATAACCATAAATTTAGGAACTCGTGGAGCAGAATGGACTTTGGGATGGAAACAAGCCAGCTGGCCTATCTGGCCAGGTCCATCCCTTCTGTTTGAATTAACAGCTGGATTTCACAGTGGGAGAAATCCTGCAGTTCTTTCTCAGGCAAAATTCTCACAGTTGGATCTGCCTCCAACTATTGTAATAGGGTGGGAGGGAGCACAGCTTACTTTGTTATTTTATGTTAGCTTTCTGGGTAAAAAAATTCCAATGTTCAGTAGGGCTTGGACCTACCCAGGTCTTTAATTTAATGACCTGACGTGCAATGTGAAGGACGCTCCCAGTAGAAGAGAGACAGAGGGTATGCAGTAGGCTCTTTATGCCTTGCAGTGCAAACAGCAGCCATGTTCTGGAGGAAGAAACTGGATGCTGAGGCAGAATAAGGAGGAAGGACCATTTGTTGCTTGAAGGATGCTGTCTTGGAGATGAGTTGCTGACACATTTTGGCAGACTGTACATGTAGATGATGTTGGGTACAAAATGCAGTGTTCATTTTCACACTTGCTGTTTCAATTCCAAAAGTAAATGAACCAAAGTTAATGGGTTTGCAAAGATTTGCACACAGCACAAGAAACTGAGTCTTTGAAAGTCAAGTTGCTGCAGAGTAACCTGCCATAATTCCATCAAAATCTTTCATTTATCATGGGAAGCCTTCCTTTAAAAGGATAAAAAAATACCTGGGGTCCCTCAGTGAGGCTGAACTTGGCTTGTACCCAGACAGAAACCTCTCACCTTTCCCTTTGCAAAGGTATTCATGACCCTAAAAGCACAGGACAAGAGGCTTGCTTTCCCCTTCCAGGCAGCTCCAGCCTTGGGACAGCCAGCATCAGCCCCCAAGGGAGGCAGATCTTTTAGGGTTAGGAAATCCAAGGCTCCTGAGCTTCCGTTTGCAGCTAAGAAGACCCCTGAAAATGAGGAGTTCAGCCCAACACCACTACCATTGCTCATGTGGTCTGCTGTGCACAACCATCCCGGTGATGGCATCAGTGGTGTGCAGACCCCTGCCCTCACCCAGCACAGAGGGATGTTCCTATCAGATTTTTCTCTGGTGATGGCTGTATAGAAGTTGCTGACGGGCTGTAAATGGAGCTGAAGAAATAGCACCAGGCTCAGAGTGCAGGGATAAAAAGAAAAAAATCCTAGACTTTTTCCCCTCTTCCTCAAGAAAAGGTAATTTACGTAAATTTATCCACGACCAGCATATGGCAATAGCTCACAACTTTGTTAATGGAAACCTGGTGATCCATAACACTTGTGTGGGAGACATTTGCTCGGGGGTAATACAATATTAATGTTAATATCAATGATCGATCAGGGGATTTGCAAGAAAGGCATAAAGTATTTAATTATAATTACATCAGGAATGGCTTTGTAATGGCTACGACATTTGAATAAGGTCACGTCTAGCCCTCACCCCTGTTATGTTGTTCTATATTAAATGCCATTCACTTTAAGTGCTGGAAACCTTTCTGGAGTCGTCAGAATATAATATAGTGGGTAAATTGAAATATGTCCCTTCATTTTTTGAAATATGATTGATATCCTTTGCAAAACAAATGTTAACACCTATTGGTACACAAATTTCTTTGATTATATGTTAAGGAAATTCAAGTAAGACAGTCTCTCCTAGCAGGTACTTCACTGCGAGCAAAGGAAATGGCTATTTGTGAATATTAATTCATCTCATTGTAAATGGTTTTGAATCTCCATGGGTGTATTTCTGCCTTTCCTAATGCATTTATGCTGCATTGCTTAGCAGCCATAACAGTTCCTCCATTGAGCAGCACTGTGTTCCTCTGGGTGAGATGTATGCTTGCTAGGAACTTTTGCTGTCATTTAGTTACCTTTTGCTAAAAGCAAGAACAAAGAACAAATAGTAAGAAACATTTGCACACTTCATGGCAATAAAAGATATATTTCAAATGTAGTGCTGCTGTGTAGGATAACTATCAGCCAAACAGCAGCACTGCCACGTTTGAAACAATCAAGAAAAAGAGATGAGTGTAGAGAGTGAATACATAACTGGGGGAGGAAGCGAGAGGAGCACACGTACCACCATGGGAGTGCATGCAGACATTGAAGGACCCACGAAGACATGCTTCCCACCCCTACGTACTGCCACGTTGCCAAGGGAGCAACGTCTCACCTCTCTTCAGATGACAATCCATCTACCTGTGATGCTAGGGATTTTCCAACATTGGTGTACAGGGCGCATGGCCAGGTCTAACCCTTCACGCTGTGTGTTCAGATAGCAGCCAGGTTAAGTGTGGATTCACAGGGGACTGAGAGCTCCCTTTGGAGGCACAGTTTGGCCACGAGAAGTCACCCCTTGGAAGTTCAGAAGACATGCAGCAATGCGACTTTGACCTGATTTTCCATTTGTCCTTTTTTTTTGAAGAAGCAAAGACTTTGGTGTACCACGCAAGTGGCTGAAGACAGCAAGTTGTCTACTCTTCCAAAAGAAAACAAGCATTTATTACCAATCAGTGTGAAATACTGCAGATGGTGAATTGTGAGTACGCGGCAGGACTTCCAGCAGCACGGCTACATACATCATGCATTTTTATAACATTTAAGTGCAGTGATATCGCTCCCTTTCTCAATAACAATATATAAGAATTTATAGTATAAATGTACCATATATATTAGACACAATGTAAAATAACTTAGTGAAATGTCAAAGCTTCTGCATAAAAATTCAAGTCATGCCTGAGCATACCTCTGGAACAATTTGCTCAGTCTTATCTCGTATACCTTCATTTTGTTCATGTTGCAAAGATAACTTTATCTCTCTACATAACTGCTGAAAACCACCAGAATCCTTGTCTGGTTTTTTTGCCTTCCTTAGGCCATGTTTCTGGTTGCCAAAACCAGGGCTCTGTGGCATCTCTGCTGATGCTGCCATTTCTTATGGACAAGTTACATAAAAACAAGTTCCTAAATGCCATGTAGATTCAGTGTTGTCCTTCAGGTTCTGTTCTGAAACATCCCATAGTGTGTAAATGGTGCTGGAATGGCTTTCAATAGGAATGGAGATCAGGAGCTACCGTGGCTCTCTGCACATGGTTCAGCTTACCAGCTTTCCTGAAATCCCATCAGGTACCACTTTGTCAATTGCTAGCAAGAAGGATCAATAGAAATCTTTTTAGTAGGAATACACAACTTGTCTCAGAGCAGGTAGGTGGGACTCTGGCTGTGGCTGACACAGAATACACCTTCTTGCAACCCCAGGTCTCCCTTCGTACTTGCTAAACTAAATGTGACTAAGGGCTTTCCTGCAGCATCTGGAGACATTTGCTGGTAGAACAAGGGGAGAGGGGAATTTCTGTTTTTAAATCAAGGCATAAGGAGACCCTATGCCTCTGTCACATCATCTATTGGTGTCTGCCAGTATTCAGCAGGCTCACAACCAGCATTCATGTGCTTAGCCTGAACACGGCTCCTACAGTTTGAACAATTCTGCTCTGAACATCAACAAAAATATACCTTAAATGCATATTAATAGCTATGTTTACGAAATAACAATGGACTAAAGCTGCATAGTACACAACAGTTTGGGACATGATGCTAAAATCAAAATTCAGAGAAGACAGACTGATTTCCTGTGATTCATTTTAAGAAAACAAATCCCCACCCCCACCCCTTACATTCTTAGCCAGTGGAGATCGACAGAATGATGCCGTAGATCTGCTCAAGAGCTGAGCCATACATTTCAGAGGAATTAACCCAAATTTCCACCAGTGAAAGTGGAATCAAATTCACTTTGTCTCTAAGAAAGCACTGGGTGTGGAGTGAGTCCTTTCTGTCAGATTCTGCTTGAAAAAGGAAACTCTCTGGTGGTGGATGGTGTCTGTGATAGTTCAGAAAGCAAAGTCAGGGTACGATGAATTTCAGTGTGGCAAAAACTGATACTGGTGTCAGTTATCTGTACTTCAAGCACAGCACAGCTCTTTGGGTCCAGACAGAGAAGGGGAAACACCTTCTGAGTGCTGCTCAGGACGGGAGGCGGACGGCTGATGGCAGTGATGTCAGCCTGCACCGCAACCCAGACTTTGTTACTGTGGATAAATAACTTCACATTGTCCAGAGCTGGAGATTGATCTGCTGGGCCTCCAGTAGGTGATATTTGTTTTCTTGCATATTATATTGAGATCTCAGGACAGGCAAAGGGTCGGGGGCTGAAAGAATGTAATCGATGCTGAATTTTATTTCAGAATCCGATTTTGCTAAGGAGGAACTGCTCAGGCTCTGCCTACTGGCTGTGCTGTTTGGAGCAAACCCACGGGGCTCCAGTAGTCTTGGTTCTGAGCCAATTCTTTCATGTATGCTTTCAGAAGAGGAAGTGCTGTTTAAAGCAGAGTCCGTAGGAGATGTATCAGGGGACGAAGACCCTTTCCCTCTGCTTGATCTCTGCTCTTTATGTTCCTTTTTCATGTTCCTCCTCCTCCGTCTTCTCCGGTAATTCCCATTTTCAAAGAGATCCAGCATGGATTCACATCCCGTTGCAAAGCTCCAATAGTTTCCTTTCCCCTTCTCATTCCCTTCTGTTCTGGGAACCTGTATTTATTTAAAGGCAGTTCAGTATTTGTATGTGTTACAGATGTTGCTGCTTAACATCTGCATTCATTTACATTCAAGAATGGTGTAAACACATATGACAAGACTTTTAAGCCTATTCTGTTTCATTATATGAATAGGATGCAAACTCCAGCCTCTTCTGTTTGTTACCTATTAGCAGGCATCAGACAGGGATATACTCTTTATCTCTGTAACTGACAGCTTAGGGAGATTTAAGTGATTTGTGGCTCAGCTGTTCGTTTGCCTTCCTTCCTAGTGATGAGACAATTCCTGCATAATTTTTTTAGCCATGCACATTCATTTTGTATGTAAATGCACAGTTACGGGTCTTACCTTTACAAAACAACTGTTTAGTGATAAGTTATGCCGGATGGAGTTCTGCCAGGCTCTTTGATTTGATCTGTAGTAAGGAAATTTCTTCATTATGAAGTCGTAAATGCCAGAGAGGGTGACTTTATTTGAAGGACTTTGCTGGATGGCCATTGCAATTAAGGCAATGTAGCTGAAAAAAAGGAAAATTGCAGTTACACCGTCACCTCACCCCTACACTGTTATTAGGACCACACAGGTATGTGTGTATCCATGATTCTGCTTCCAAAAGTTCTCCTTTCCTGCACTCCGACCCGAGATGTCCCAGGATGAGCCCTGAGAGCAGTCACTGCAGTAAGCAGCACGACAAGCAGGCAGCACTTCCAGGCAACTGAGTCCCAGAGGGTTAAAGGAAGATCACCCACCTCCTGAACCCCATCAGAAAAGTTTCTGTGAGCCAAAAGGCTGCAGAGAGACCCCTCACTGGAGCCTTGCCTGCTCAAGGCATGGACCTCAGCTGCCCCAACAGCACCCACCACACATCTTCCCACCACACTGGGCACTATCTGCATCCCAGTCCCCTGCTGGCAAGCTGCACGTCTCAGTCCCCTTCTCCCAGGGCTCCCGGAGGTCAGTGGAGACCCTTTGAGCTTTGGTGGCTCAGCACTGTGACCCCACAGGAGACAAAACAAACCTTGAGCATTTCAAGCACAGGAAGGGGAAAATGTGCCCACCACGATCCCAGCCCCACCACGCACACCTGGGATGAGGACCCCCACTGCCTCACACGCTCTGATCTCACCATCCCACAGCTCAGTAACCCTCCCCAGGGCTGGGAGACTTGGGGAAACTTCCTCTTACCTATACGCCGGTCTGGTGAATTTCTTCTCTTCGTCGGAACTACAGGTAGGGTAATCATCACCATCATAATTAAAGCAGTTATAGGGGTACTGCGTGTTGTCAAACATCGTTCTGCTCCTTGCTCAGCTCCCGTGGAGTGAGAGAGATGGAGTGATGTTTCTCAGAGCGTGGGCTCCCTTCCCTCCTCCCTTCTTCCCTCCCCTCTGTCTGCCTCGTTCCCTCTCTCCCCCCTCCTCACTCTCCCTCTCCTCCATACACACACACACACACACTCTCCCTGTTGGGGTGGGGACTTTTTTTGCAATTCTCTCATCCCAGACAGCCCGTCTGTTAGGATATAATTATTTCCTTTTTTATTTTGGGGGGATATGGGGGGGGGAAGGACGGGGAGGTGTTACTGTTATTGCTGCTCTCATCTCCAATGGGGCTGCAGAGCCAGGCTGGAGCTGCAGAGTTGGGGTGACCCATTGCACCGGGCTGTGCCCGCCGGTAGCCAGCAGCTCGCTGGGTGGTCCGGGTTGGAGTGGGGCCACTGCTTCCCCCGCCACATCCCAATGTGACAAAAGCAAACAGCATGTTGCTAATAAATCGTGCTTCAAGGTCCCCGCTTGGAAATTCAACTTTGAGAGCAGAATCCCGCTGCGGCCCCCCCCAGTCCTCCCCCTTCGGCTTTTCTCTCCCCCCAGCAAAGAGGGGTGCCTTCCTTATTTATTTACTTCTGGAAACTGGACGTATGATGAGCAGGCAATCCATGCGCCCGTCCCAGTCCGCAGTCTATAATGCGGTATAATGGACATAAATTATATTTCCGTGACTAAAGGAAAATGTGTATGTTCAAAGAGAGGAGAACAGAGGGATATGAGGGACTACTGTCAAGCAGGAAAGTAAAAGGAAAATAGCTGTAGGCAGGAGAGCTGCCTGTGTGGGCTTTGATCTGAAGGATGAATTAGACTAATAGCCCTGTGTGTTGGCATCCAATACTGTAACAATTTAATAGTTTTTCAATGCTTTGGAGTGTTTTCCAACAAGTGATGTAAACTGAAGACATCACACGCCGTTTCAGAGGGGGCTAAGAAGGTGTGTGCCACATGATAATTAAATTATTTGAAGACAGCTCTGTCCCAGGAACTAGCCCTGGGAGAAAATGGGTATTGGAAAAGAGAAAGCAAATTGGTGTGCAGAGAGTTGTGTGGATCGAAATATAAAGGCAGAACCACTAGCAATGCAACTGTGTTTTCTATAGCATCCTTCATACAAAGTATGTCCCCAAACCCCTTTTGGAGTTAAAGGATACAATTAGAGGAAAATTCATCCAAATGATAAAGAGCCCTTCAAAGTGACGTTTAAGGGGCTCCTGGGGTTTTGGCAAAGATAGACATAAGAAAGCTTTTTCCGTGGAATGCAACAACGCAATATAGCAGTGAGGAGGGAGAAATATACGGCATGAAAAAATAGACAGAAGAGGTGCTTTCTGAGGAAGACGAGGCCAAGCAGAGAAATCCAAAACAAAAAATTATCTTCACTCTAAAATACATCAGTGGGCATATGCATGAAGCATGCACTGCAGAGGAGGTCTTAATACAAAGGGTCAGAGACTGCTGCCCAAGGCACAAGCAGGGCTTTAATACTGAGTAAGATGGAGCAGGTTCAGCGATGAAGAATGAAATATGCAATGTCTGATCTTCATTCATACTCTGTCCAGATGGACTGAAAAGGTTTAAATAAAGAAACTGGTGGGCTGTGGACTTGGGAAGATTTTCCTGCGCTGTAGCAGCCCTCCTTGAGACAAACACATGTCCATGTGGGTTTGTAGCTGTGGTTCTTCACTTGGGGATGGTTTTACCCCTCTGACATTCCCATAACACAAGCATTGTGGTTTCTGATTTATAATAACTTATGAAAAGAAGTGCTGGGGTAGCTGCTCTTATTTTACACAGCCCGTTGGTACCCTTCATTAAGCTCTTAGATACTCCATAAAACTTGCTTTGGTGAGAAAGTCAGGCTGTGCATTTGGACCAAACCCTTCACATAGTTACCAAGAGTGTGTAGCAGGGGAACTTTTCTGTAAAGGGAGTGACAGCAAATGAAAGCAATGTCATTATTTCAGCAATGTGATGCACCTCATTTCCTGCCTGTTCTTATCTTAGTGAGTGCAGTCAGCTCAGCCCTGCCTGGCACATCTGTAACCTGCAGCACCGTAACAGTTAGCCCTGTTCTGTGCCACAGCTCATGCCTATCATCTTCCTCATCCTTTGCCGTGGAAGAAAACCTTTCAGCTAACTTTGTGCCTCAGACACTGCTTTGTGGTTCTACGTCCAGCGTATGGCTTTGATGTGCCATGGGAACCAGTGCTGGTGCTTCTGCAGAGCATCTTAGGAGTGAGACTAAGGGTGGGTGGAGCAGGGCGCAATGGCTAGAGACATCATGAAATTGCTGCCGTGCCATCTGTGTATTTTTTTAAAGCCTGCAGACTGATGTTTTATTCCCAAAAGAATGTTTATGGTCCAATTATACTCCTTGAGAATAATATTCATGAAGAATTGCCAGCGTGCTCTTCTGGGCGCCGTGGCTGTGCTGGCAGGTGCTGTGCTTACGGTGGTGAAACGTTGTACGAAAGCTTTTTCCCAGCATCTGTGTGGCCGTTATAGTTTAACTAGAAGAGCTGTAACTCATCGCTGTCGTTACCATAAAAGCATAATTTTGCCAGGCTAGGGTTTCCTTGTGCTGTATATTTTCAAAACACAAAGCCGTAAGCCATTTGATTTGAGCTCGTAAATCGGTAATAAAAACACAGTGAATGATTTGCCTTTTTTGCTTTTTTTCCTTTTAACGTCGATATTAAAAAGTTATCTGCAATTTTGGTAATTATGATACAGATTACAAAAATTGAGCATGGAATGTGGGCAGGCCGTAAATCAAAGAGGGCTGATTTACCCTTCATTTTAGCTTCTTAGTGTAACAGTGGGTACCTCAATGTCTAGGAACACATGCTGCCATCCCAGGCCTCTGGAAGGTGCCCAGCATCACACCTTCCCTTGCTTTACCTCTGAAATGGCCAGAGCTGGCTGCAGTACAGGGTTTTATCCCAGACATCTTAATTTCAATGGAAGCGTGGTGGCCTTCAGCAGCTTTTGGATTAATCAGTGCTATTCTATATCATGAGAAAACTGCTTTCTTTTGAGTGCAAAATCCATAGGTCTTGCAAAGAAAGAAGAGGTGGGGTAATTAAGGCAGTGGTCATTACTCTGCAAGTCGCTCTGCTATGGCATGAGGAGGAAATTCCCCTGGACTCGGCTGGGGCTGTGGTTGTGGTGGCACCTGACAGCCCAATTAAGAGCTCTGACACTCAACTCAGTGGTGGCCACTTCTAGGAAAAGCTGAGTCGTGCCATGCTGCACACCCCCGTTTCCTACATTGCTCTCCATTTCACCCATGTTCTCCCGCTGACTTGTTCTCCTTTCTCCTTGTCCTTCATGTGACTGAATGCAACTTCATGGAAATACACTTTGCACCACAGTTTGCAATTTTCTGCCGGGGCTCAGCAAGGATTGTTTATGATTACTAGAGAGAGGATTATTTGGAGAAGCATTCTTCATCTGCATGCTTTCTAGCTGCAGCACTGGAAACTCGTGCATAAAACACAACATAGGTTTCTACCAAACAGGAATGTGGATAAGAATCCTTGGCTGACAATTCATCACATTAGCGTTGGTAATAAGAGAGCAGCTATATAAAATAGCTCAGATATATTATTCCTGCCTTAGGTAGATGCAGAGATTCACAAGATAAATGCGAAAATCCATTCCTGGGGATGCTGAGTGTCTTTTCATAGTGAAAGCTAAGAACAGAATTGTTTAAAGAGTGAAAAGCTTTTTGTCACACCTGCTCCTGGTTTGGGACTTTTGGTCAAAAAAGCAATGCTGTCAGGAATTCCATCCAACCTGAGGGCTTTCCATGGTGCTGTGATGTCCTGTGCGCTGTCACCAGCACAGCTGTTATTTCTGCCTGGTGTGCAGCCAAGGTGCCCCACATCAGTTGCCGTGCCTGGGGGAGGTGATGCACAGAGCGCTGGGTTCCTGGTGGGGCTGATCACAAAGTGGGTCAGCTGTGAGTGCCATTACAGGAATCAGCACCGTTTGTGTTATTTGCTCCTTCTCTTCCATGGGGTCATGGTATTAAGGGTAATGGAGACCAATGGTAAGCAAATCTCAAGTTTTAGCCAAAATTAGACAAAATTGTTGAATTTTTTGTGGACTTACGTTCTGCTTAAAAGCAGAAACGAGAGGGAGAAGAATAAAAAATCTCAAAAATCATTTTTTCTTAAGATGCATTTTCAGGTTGATCAGAATGACTTGGTGTATGGGAACTGCTGAGTCACGGCCTGAACCTCTGATTAGTCACCTGAGGTGAGCAATGGGTGCACAGGTGAAAGCAATTCACCTGTGCTGCAGGAAGGGGTGGAGCCTGGCTGCACCTCTCCTAGACCCATTTAAGAGCTGACTACGAGTGAGAAAGGATCTCTCTCTCTTTGGAAGTTCCACTCCACTGGAATTTCCTGAGTGAGCCCACGACATGGGTAAGCCTCCTATTTATTCTCTTTGTCCTGCTGTGCCTAACTCTCTTGCTTATTTCATTATTATAACATCTTATTATTATTAAATTATATAATATTCCTTTATATAATTTTCATTGATTATACACTTGGGTTTATCTAAAAGGATTTCACGATACCCCAAAGCAGAGATACTCCATCCTCAGTTTGACCAGGACGTCTCTGGAGGAGAGATGGTGGTGGTTAAAAGGCTGCACAGGAGTTTCTGTATTTGATACAGATACATGAGACAGATGTTCAGATTTTGACTGTTCATGGTTTGGTGTTCTCCTTCCCAGTGACACAAAATAAAATCCACCTCTTTGACTCTGCAAACAGATGGGATAAAACACACTGGGGATGAGCAAGGCTGCACAGGAGACATGGCCTTCATGCTGGCAGCTTTGTTCCTCCCTCAGCTGTGAAAGACTCACTGATCCATGAGACTTTTGGAGACAAGAGGGGAGAGCTGGAGGATTTGCAGAAGGGATAAATCACGAGGTGATGCCTATTCTTTGCAGCACGGTGCACCTCTCAGACTGGCGCGGTGCTCACGCCTTGACACAGTCTACACTTGTTTACCAAAAATGGACATTCTCCTGGTGCAGCTGCCATTGCTCATCCATCTTTGGTCATTTCTCATTTCAGCTATGTACAAAACCATTTGGCTATAGGCCTCCCTACATACGTTGTTTGAATTCTACACCAGACACAGCTAATAGCTCAGGCCAGGAAACTTGTTCCAGATGTTAATTAACTCCCCTCTGCATTAACTGGAATCACACAATTAAGGCCTGATTATTTATGAAATCATTTTATTGAGAGAACGATGGGAATGAACACAAACATCCTGGCTCACACTTCCACACAAATGTCCATGTGCTGCTAAATTGAGGAAACTGGCACCAGTCATCCCATACATTTGTTTTCAGCCATCATCATTATTGCAGAGGATAAAGGGCAACAGTCAGCCAGGCATAGAGGAGCAGTGCTGAGGCGAAGAACTTCATTCCCAGCTGAGATGAAGTTTACTATTGGTACACCAAAGGATGTCAAAGATGTCTCTTAAATATTCCATAGGCCATGGATCTCTTGCACCCATAAATCTAAAGGACAGAACAGTCTCGTTTTACCCAGCCACAAATGGCAATATTTAAGGGTTTGGAAGCCACCTAGGGGCTGGCCACTGTGTGATGTTTTGTTCTCTACCACATCTCTTTGTTTAGGGGGCTTTCTGGGGGTTGCACAAACATTTAACAGCTCCATGAGACAGCAAATTCAAACTGGATCAAAGTCAGCTCTGCCATCAGCCTTACATATAGCTTGGAGTCAGAATCCATGATTTTTTACCACGCGGTGCTGCAAAATGGACAAATGCAAGGCTTTGTGCAAGAAGATGCAAACAAGTTTTTTCAATTGGCTACAGGTTTTTTCTAATTGGCTGAATGCATGTGGCCTTCTAAGAGCAAAGGTAACAGCAATGTGGCAATGCAGGTTGCCAGCTTCTTGAAAGAATTGCATGAAGAATCCTAGAGCCATGCAGATCAAACTGGCAGGAGAACAGTAACTGGAACCTGGTCTTGAGCACTTGGAGAAGGGGATGGCAGCCATGGACTGTCCAATTATCTATTCCTTCAGGTATTTTCTAATTTCTCCATAAGGTGTAACCTGTGGCTGCATGAAACTTCTAGAATATTCCAAAGCCCATCTTTAAAATGGGATCATGCCTTGTAAACTGTCCCCTACATCTCTGTTGCCAAATGGAGATAATGTTTGTCCGTGATCAATACGATTTCTTTTTTTTTCCCATAGAAAACGCATCTCTCCTAAATCATAGCTATGATTTGAAGTCTTTTTCCCTGTAAGCACATTCAGTCATCAAGGTTTTTCTTTTCTTAATTCTGAGGGAAAAAAAAAAAAAAGTAAATATGTTTTGATAATCCCACTTAAACTACTCTCTTTCATTTCAGGACAAACACTTGACTGCTGATGTGTCAGGAACATCTGATTACATTTTCCACAATGCCAGACATAAGCCTTCTTTTCTTCCTCTGAGTTAGAATAATCATTCGAAGTTCAGCATTTATCATCCTTGCAGTATTTGGCAATCTATCACATGAAAGAGAGTCTCAGCGGAGGGCCATTGGCTAACACTGCGTTTTGAGGTTTCTGCTGATAGCTCCTTAAAGAGGTGTAAGCTCCCTTCTTGCTTTCCCAGCCTTTTCATCTTGTGAGAGGCTTCCCGATGCTTGCAGTGAGAGTCTAAAGAGAAATAAGCTTTGATCTCTGTCTCCTGAAGTGCTTTCTCACTGTCGGTACAGTTCCAGGTGCAAATATTTTGAGTGCAATGCTACTGTCTCTGGCTCTGTTACTGATAGGAAGGTGGGAAATTAATGACAATCCATTGGCAAAGTCATATTTTGTTTGAATTGGTTAAGCGTGTCAAAAACAACGTATAGATATTTAAAAGAAAGAAACACCAGCTCTGATTTTGCTTCCTCCCATTGATTTTTGACCTCAGAGAACCTTTCTTTATCAACATTTCAGTTTGATCATTTTGAAACGCCTTTGGGATTTCAAAGTGTCCGTAGCCCAGTTGTAGCACCAGAAACTTTCCACTTTCCTTATGCTCAGTGGGAACAGAATTTAACCAAATGAGAGCTCTGAGACAGCAGGCATTTAATGGAATTCTCATTCATCAGGCCCCAGTGTTTTATGTAAATAATTTCTCAGTTTACCACATATTTTGATTAAAAGCTGAAGACTGTGCTATGTGAGAGTCAAATCATGTGCATTTTCTGTCTAACTTGCTTCTGCAGCTGCCCGTTAGACTGGATGCATAAGAGATGGGTTGTTATTTACAACTTACCTCTCCACTGATGACTATTTGTGAGCGCAGTTTATTTTTCTTTTGCATCTTGCTTATTTCCCAAGTTGTTCATCAGTTTTTACAAACAACTCTCAGGACTTCAGGGTTCAGAAATACTGGTTGCAACTGACGTGCCATGAGTCCATCTGGAATTGCAGACCCTGTTGTTATAATGGCCTCCACTAGGAGCTGTGATGTAACTGCGATCCATGACAGGTGATCAGTGGTGCAGGTGAGACACCAGGATGATTTCAGCCATTCTTGCTTTGCAGCTTTCTGTCAGTCTTAACAAATTAATGTACTTCTTCTCTTTCTTTTCTCTTCAACGCAAGGCAATTTGGAAAAAAGGAGGCACAACCACAAAAAGGAATTTTCCGTGCTCTGATCCTCATCTGGCCCCCCAAAGCAGGCGCTCCTATTGCCCAACGCCCAGCACTGACCTGAAAGGAAGCAGTGATACAAGAGTGGTGGTTATTCTGCTTCATGTCCCAACCAAACCACGCTGCATGTGCTAAAAAAAAAAAAAAAAAACAGCAGAGATCAGCAGTTAGAAACATCCTCCCATTCAGCTCCCTTTTCCAACACAGACAGCAGAACAAGCACAGCGTTTGCTGACAAAGCTGGGCCTGGTGATGCTCAGTGTTATTTCTTTGGCATCCTTGGGGAAGGCTTGAAGCAGCACCTACCTGATGGGCTCTGAGCTGTTAAAGGCAATTTACACTGCAGGAGCAAACCAGAAAAAAAAATCTTGAAGGTCACTCAGATATGGAGAGATGCGTTAGCATTGACAAAGGTTCTCAATCAGAATCAAGACGGAGTTATGTTTTCTAAGAAGCAGGATGCAAAGAAGCCATATGATCACTTAAATAAGTAGAGAATCCTATTCTGGCAAGTACTGCAGAGCTATCTGCTGGCAGTGCATCACGTAGGCTGAGAAACTGGAGCGTGGAAGTTTTACAGGTCACACATTCTGAGCATTCTGCAATAACTGTCTGGGGAGAGAACGCTTCTTTCTGTCCATTCAGCTTAATAAATCAAAACCAGGCACTGGTATTGTGGGAGGCTATCTGAGCAAGGAGTTCTTATCCTCGTTTTGAAATAGAACAATATAGAAATTTTGGATCCCAGTAACTCTAAATTTGAAGCATGCAGCATTCATCTCTGTCCTTTTTATGGCTGAAGGCCTCTGTATCTCTTGCTGGCTTTTGTGGGGAAAATTTCTTCTAAAAAAACGTCATTGCACTATTTATGTCTGTTTGTTTGGTAGGGGTTTGAACAGCACCAAGCAGAAAGCCAGAGATGTATTTAGATTCCTTCCCCTGGAAGATGGGTGGGGATGGACATGTTCTTGATTAAAACTGGGAGTTGGGAAGATTGTTTCCCAAGGTTATTTTTGGTTGCTGGAGCCTGGATCTAAAGCTTGTCGCCTGGCTCCAAACCATACACTTCATATCTGATTTGGCCAATTTGGAATTGAATCTGTTTTTAGAAGTAAAGGAGAGCATCTGTTTGCAGGTCTTGAGGGATGCCCCCAGATTTCTTCAGGACAGGGACTTTGAGGCCATCTGGATCTCACAAATGTATCTGACCTACAGCTGTTGCCAGATAAGGAGTAGAATGGGAAACCTCCAAACTTCCTAAGGGTGTCTAGGGATGGCTTTGGTGTAAGAACACCCATACGAAATGATTTTGCATCACATTTCTGTGCTGTGGCATCAGCTTCCCTGTGTGAGAGTGCTCAGTGGCATGAGCTGTGTCATGATGGGAGAAGAGATGGGAGGTGAGATGCTGGAACAGGAATGAGAGGTTGCTGGGATGGACCTTGGAGCTTCACATCTGCTCCTCTCTGTCTGCACTGGGGAAGGCAATCCACAGGTCCTGTGGGAGGCAGAATGTGGCATTTATGAGTGATTTTCCATTCAAGGTTATTTAGCATGATTCAAAGGGGCAGAATCAATTATATTGTTCAATACTCAGAAGGAAATGACGACTTGTCAATCCTGGAGACACTAATCCTGAGCAGATAATGAGCACACTTGCCTTACATGAGGCCACCCACAGCAATTTGACTTGCAATTGCAATGACAAAGTGCATTTTCACAATGAAATACCCCAGCTGGGGCTCAGCTGCAACCTGGAGCATGGCACCAGGGTGATCCCAGCAGAGAACCAGGATCTGATGGGACAATGAGACCAGGCAAAGGGAAGGACTGTAAGCCCTCCATTCTGCTCTGGGCAGCAGAGGGCTTCCTGTTGATTTACCCCTGCTTATCTGGGTGACCAGACTCATGCTGGTTTGAGAGGGGAACCCAGGATGTGGCAGACTGGGAAGAGGAGTGGTTCCCTCTGCAGCCATGCCTTGCTACATATTTCTACAGGGTCAGCTGCTGCTCCTTGCCTGGGATGACAACTCCCTTTAACCCCCTGAGAGCAGGACCCAAGATGTTGCCTGCATGGTTTCATTACCCAGCAGTTCCTCCCACAGTTGTGCAGCACCTCACAGCTCTCAGTTAAAGCAACAAGCCAGCAATATTCAGTCATTTTAAACAACAAATGGTCAGTTGTTTTAAGAAAGGAAGCAAAGGGAAGACAAGAGAGAGGGCTGCACGTGGCATATAGCATAAATGCTTATTATTGGTTAAGGGTTGACCATGCTAACAAAGGTCTGTAAGAGTAGCCTGATGCTAGTGAGGGCAGGGAATGCTTCCTCCTGCAATGATGAGCGCAGCTCCTTGCTTTGGTGCACTTTCACAGCATTTACACAGCGCCAGGAAAACATTTGCAGCAGCATATGTTTCTGCAGAGCTGCTCCAGCTGCAGTGAGGAGGCAGTAGGGACACAGAAATGTTTCCCATACAGTGGGATGTGGAAACATCTGTGAAACATGGGTGCTCCAAAGGGAGGCTGAGCACAGGGCTGGGTGATGTTGCTGCTGCCCTCTAGATGGTGCAGTCTGATAAAAAATTTGAGAATAAAGCCAGCTTGCTGTGACTGGGGGCTCTCCGACTTTTTCTGGGCAGAAGTTTCTAATTGCATTTGCAGGAAGGCGTATTGCCAATAACAGAGAACTGGAATGCTGCAGTGCTGCTAATTCCCATAACAGCTGGGACGAGGGCCAGATCCATGGCAGTATATGCATATTTTCTATAACTTGGTGCACTGCACTCTATTGTGCCTCGAACTATTCTGCACGTTTGTTCCTGGGCCATTATTTTTATTTTTTAACCCAGCAGTCTGTGCCAGGAAATGCACTGCATTTCAGAGGTCAGACTGGGAAATATCACAGAGCTGAGTAAGAAAGCTGATTTAATGGTTTTCAGTATTTACAGTTCAGAACCACAAATTCTGACTGCAAATTTGAACTGAACAATGCCAGTAGTGTCTGTGCTGTGCTGCAAAGGAGATATCGGCCAGAGCTGACCATTGTCAAGTGAAACTGATAGAAAAGAAATATGAAGAAAAGAAAACGTGGAAGAAATTGCTACTGGCAATCCTTAATAAGTGAAAACTCATGCAGAGAAATCTATTTGAGGCAGAGGAGAGCAATTTGATGTGAGCCACCTTTTGATTCATGATGGAACAAAGGCACCAGGAGAGTGAAAGAAGAAACATAGACTACAAGAGAGTGTGTACGATGGGCAGCAGCCAACACAAACTGGAAATCATTTGGTTCTCAAAATGAATGTGAGTGGAAAATATATAACTGCAAAGCCAGAGCGGGAAAGGTTATGGAAAATCAAAGGGAGATTTGTTTTTAAGCAAAATATATCCTAGCAACATCACAGTCCTAATATTAGGTGGAGATACTGAAGCTGACAGAGCCATGGGAAAGGGAGAGGTATCCAACCTCTGTGTGGAAAGCAGCTCTCTGCTCACGTGAGTTTGGCTGGCACCTCCTCGTCTGTATAGCTAGGAAAATGTTCAACATTTTCTGCTAGTGTAGAAATCAGACTGGACTCTAACCGTCCCTATGTGTCCCAGGAGAATGGGCCAAAGAAATCTCTGGTTCATGAAAATTCATTTTGGGTAGTTTGAATGGGGCAAAGCCTGGGACTGGAAGGATGCTACTGCCATGTGAGTGCTTGAATGGGTCCAGCTGGTCCTGAGGGTAGGGCATCCTGTCACCCAACAGGACGGTGATGAGTCCTATGAAAGTAAAATGCAGGGACAGGGCACAGCTGTGCCATGTCAGTCTGTGCCCAGGTCTGTGTGCCAGACAAATCCCTTGCTCACAGAGGTACCGTAGTGGGGCTGGACACCTCCACACCACCAACCACCCTGCCTAGCAAAGAACCAAAACCAGAGCTGCAGAGATGGAAATTTGGATTATTATTAATATAATAATCATCATCACTATCATTATCATTGTTGTTGCTATTATTATTTTGAACTGCTGGCCTCTCCTCCAGGCTGCAAGGAAGACAGCACCCTGTGTAACCTTTCTGAGGCAGCCAGGACTCTTCAGATCAGGGAACGTGCTGGTTTTTGCCATGGACTGTAAGCTCCAGTCCAGTTGGTTTTTCAAAGTATTATCAGAAGCTAAAGGCTACATTTAAAAATGTATAAGCAGGAGCTTTCAACTCTGCGTGCCTTCATTCATAATTCACCAGTGCTCATTTCTAAAGAAGAGTTGGTATTTTCACAAGGTAAGTGTACTTTAAAACCTTTCTTTACTTTGCAGTGAGTGTGAAATGACGTGGACTTCTTGAAAAGGAGAGGAAAGCCAGAGTCCCTCAGATAGCCACAATATTGCTTGTAATTTTCATATCATTCAGCTGTGATTGGGAAATGTTGTTGCATCCCTTCGCTGTACAACCATGGCATTGGTGTTTTTAGAGCGAATTTTCCAAAAAGATCTCCAAATCCTTGTCAACTTGGTGACTATCATCATCCTATACGCCTGAAGCAAAGGAACTGCTTGGTCATTCTCATCACCTCCTGTTGTGCCAGTCCCACATTGCTGAAACCAGTTCCTCAGAGACATCTCCTGGTTGCACCAGTGTTTCCTAAGCCTAACCCAACCCCAAAGACCTGTTGATATACATAGGAATGAGAAAGGCCCTGAAGATGTGAGGAGCTTAGTGCGGATGGCAGCACGGAGCTTTGCTCAGCCCCACAGTGCTCAGGTTCCTGTTGGCTCTGTACCTGCCATGCTCCCACCTGTGCTGTCAGCACAGACCCAGCATTGATGTGTGCATAGACCTGAGCAGAGAGGGGGGAAGGACTGGAAGATGTTTACTCTAACAAGAGATACCCACTGTGTCAGTCTCCACAGTAATTAGGAGCAAAGCACTTTTAAAGCACCTTCCCCGCACCTATTAACCAGGCACAGTGTGAGGTGCAGCCATTAATCAGATAAGCTGCTGGAGATAACTGCTAATTGAGAACAGCCGGACTCCCTGAAGCTTCCCTCCCTCTTTCTGCCCATGCTGAAGTGTGTAATTTGCTCTGCACACTGGTGTTGGAGAGCAGGCTGTGGCAGGTTGTGGTTCTGCATGGCTCCTGTGGGGGAGGTTGGATGAGGGGGTGAGAAGTACACATACAGTAACCAAATGTGTGCGTGTGATACGGCCCTGTCCACATCTACATGGTGGAGTGGATGCTGTTTGCTCATCTTCCAGTTCTGCAGAGGGGAGATAAGAGTGGGTGGCTGATAGAGGGGAATTTCTGCGGACGTCCAAACTGGTGGCCTCCAGCTCACCCAAGCAGCCAGACTCAGAGTTCCCAGCTGGGTCAGGAACTCAGCTTACTCATTTCACTTGCCCAATGCAAGACTGTGTTGTAACTCCCAGTATTTAACAGAAAGAAGGCTTCTGCACTGACTGTCCTCTTGAAATGGCACTTCTGTGTGAAGGTGCTTCTCGCCATCAAACTTCCAGTGCAGGACTAGCTGGGACGACAGATAGAAATGAAAACTAACTTGTGATCTCACAAATGGCACAATAAATCAGGAGGAAATTTACAGAAACCGCTGGAGTTGCAACACAGTGAATCATCGGGCCCCACGTCCCGGATGTGCTGCACCACGCTCAGCAACCTGCGGACAAAGTTGCTGCTGTCCCCAATGCTGGGAATGAGCACCTGCTGCTTTATTTTCCAGTCTGAATCAGCGTTTTCTCCTCATTTCATTTTCTGCAGATGGATGCGTTTTCTCCCCTCATGATCATGAGTAAAGGATGCTATTAAAAACTGTGCTAACTCAGAATTAACTGCAGGAGAGGTTGTGACTTGGTGCACCCCTCCTGGGCTCTCTCTCATCCCCCTGTGCTGCTGGTTTGGGTAGCATGGCAGTGTGGCTCCTCGGAACACAGGCGGATGGGACAGTGATAATGTCCCTTGTGGCACTGGAGCAGTGCAGGGGTCCATTGCTGGATGGATCCAGGACAACTATTTCTATGGGGTATTCTTGCCGATCTTTCTACCCAACACAGCTTTATTATCCAAAGAGCAGGCTTCCTGGGGGGAAATGAAAAGAAAAAAGCCTCTCTCCCCAATGAGGCCATTTGGGGACATTCTCTGCCGAAGAGTTCCCACATAATCCCCAATCAGACATGGCTTTTTTCCCTTCTCTGCTCAGTTCTTCATCTTTCAGGAGACGCCTTGGACTTTGTGATGAAAGCCTGCCTCATCCCGTCAAGGGATTCAGTTCAGCCTGTTTTGCAGCCCGACTGATGTTTATATCTATTAATTGTTTTTGCTCTCATTTTCTGATTTCCTACTGATATTACAGAAAGCCCTGAAGAAAACAATCTTTGATGCAGAATAACATATTTCAAAAGGCAACTTCCCACCTCCAATGTTTGGGGATAATTAGAAGACTGAGTCTAAATGGCAAAGCTGCTGATCAATGTGTTTTCCTTCTGCTATCTAAAAATGTTTGTTTTTCTCCATATGTCAGACAGACATCCCAAACCCATGACAGAGGTGCTCCCTGTACGATCTGAGCTCTGGTACACGTGCCCTGCCAACTTCTATTTTAAGCAATATGAAGTTTTTAGCATCTCCTGTGACAATCCCTCCCACTGTTTCCGTATTGCTTTGTCTTCTGCATGCATCAGCAAGCAAGAACAGGTTAACCCATGCATTTCCCAAGGCAAATTTCTACAGATGGTCCAAATAGGTTAAAAGAACTGCAGTGAGGTCATGAGATCACAGGAGGAGTTGAGATGAATCCTGGAACTGGAGGTTCCTTGAACTGCCTGGTCCCGTGGCTCCAGATGGGGCTACACATTGATCATGGGACGTGGCTGTATCTAAACCAATGAAGGTTTTCAACATTCAATAAAGGCAGAGCTGGGAACATAGTGGAAAAAGCCTTCTGAGTCACAATATATGGCCAACTCATATTCAGGACAGATGGTGTTTTCTAAAAGTAGCTCCTTACTCCTAGAATTACTCTTCTTCCTTCCTGTGGCATATCGTCCTCATTCATTGCTGCTCCTGCCCACAAACTTCTCCTTTTCAGCATATTTCTTGTGGTAATTTTAACGATCTTTAAGCAAATAAATTTGAAGGGCAACTGTAAGCAACCCTCTCTCCCTGTCTTTATCTTCCTAATTTCACGCTCCTCTCTGGAAACGTCCAGCCCTAATTGTGGATAACATACAATGTTTAGTTATTTTGGAAAGTGCTTTTTGTCTTCATATAGGAGCTACAATTGGAAGTGCAGTTCACCTTGCTTTTTGTTCAGCTGAATGTCACGTTCCCTATTTGAGTTTTTCCTTCGTTTCCTTCAGGAAATAGATTGGGAAAAAAAAAACCAACCCAATTTCTGCTGTTCTCTTCTCCTTCACCTTTCACAAAACACCGCAGCCCATTTCAGGCATCTGCCATCGGGTTCTGTCCCTGCTGACAAATTCCTCCTGGTTTTGTGCCAGTGTGAAAATCAAGAGAGATTCAGATTTTGCCCAGCACATTGAATAGGAACCGTGCATCAGCTCAACTCAAACATAGACACCTTATGGGGTATAGCTGAATGCCATTAAATGCCTCAGAGGTCCCGATCCATGTCAGCCTCCCAGTGCTGTGAGAGGACTCTTGTATTCCTCAGTCATAGTCTGAACATTAGATCTTCTGCTACTTAAGCCATATTTTCTTTCAGTTTGGAAGAGGCGACTTTCCGCTGGCACCAGGTTCATTAAACTGTACGTCCATAACAGTATTCCAAAGTGTTGCTCATTAAATCTTGGGAAGCAGATAACCTTTCCTCATGTAAGCTGGGGAGGATGAAAGCACTTGCAAACGTCTTCCTTACAGAAGGAAAGCTAGGCTGAGAAACAGAGGCTTTCTTTCTGCTCCACATGGGATGCTCTGCTAACAGTTGCAACCAACACAGCCCTGTGTTCTTCCTGGATGTACTGATGATAACCCTGGCATGCTTTAACACCCATCCCTCTCTTCAGATAATAACTCGTGTTCCCACTGTGCCTGGAGGTCTCACCACTGCCCATCACCCTGGTTCCAACATTTGTTTCAGAAATAAAATCAGAGATACAAATGCTGAATTTTGCACTACTGACAATGAGGAATTTTATTTTGTCAGTGTTTAGTTTTTAACTCCATGTTGTTACAAAATTAAAGACATCCCAGCTCTCAAGATATGGTGCTCTTATTTGAGGAACAGCAGAACTACAGATGTAATCATTAGTTTTTTTGCTTGAGAGGGAGAGGGAAATAGTAAGATCATTATTATTGATACTGCAAAGGAGAAAGTGGAAGAAGTGGAAAAAGTCCTGCCTTCAGATTACACGTGATGTGTGTCTGTGTTCCAAGTGGGACTGCAGCACCAACCTGCCTGCAGTTTAAGCCATTTAACCAAAGCCCTGAACACAGACTTGCAGCCGATGTGTTGGTAGCAGCACTCAGGCACAGACCAACAGTCCATGAGCAGCACTTATTGTTCACACTGATGCCCAAGATAAATCTCTTTGCCCACAGCAGACTCCTCATCTGATTTATTTCTCTGTATGGAAGGGGACCTACCCAGGGCTCCGACTTGGGACAGTCGTTGCAAGGACATCCAGTTATCAGTTCATGGTGTTAGTTTGATTAAACGACAGCTGTGATGAAAGGCCCCACCATCAGTGTGTCCTCCGCTCTTTTCTGTGGCTGTGAACACACTTAGAGCTGCACGGAGACCAACCCTTGTCTGAATGCAAAGCTGAACTCAGCATGAGCCTTTTCAGCTTTTGCCATGAAGTGCTGTACACTGTGAGGTCTGGCAATGTGCTTTTTCAGTCACAGGAAACGCCACGCTGCCACACAACCAGCTCTAACAAACACACATCCAAATGAAAGCACACCATAGGTGGGACGATAAATATAACTGCACCCAATTTTGCTTTTGCACTCGTCTTCTAAAGAGCTAAAATGAGATTTTTAATATACTTATTATGAATACGTACATCTGCTCTGCCATTTTTGCATAATGAGCACATTCCTGATACTTAAAGAATCAGCTTCCTCTCTCTCTAGGAGATAGGCAAAATGAGGCATGCTGTTATTCACAGATTTATTTATTCATTCTTCATTTTTTGCTTGAAACACACTGGGCAATCCATCTTGTTCCCAGGAAAACCCCGGGGGATATGGAGAAGGCTCAGCATTCAGCTCTCATCTCAATTATCACAAATCTCATTCCATAAATTTGAATATGTTGCAGAGGAAAGAGAAAATGCAACTCTCCATTGCACATTTCCCAGAAGAGAAAGGAGAAAAAAAAAGAAAAAAAAAAATGTCTGGGGACATTTGCCTTGAGAAATACATGGAGGAGGTTTCCATTCTTCCCCCAGGTCCGTGCTGAAGGAAGATGAGAGCTCCTGCAGGTGACCTGTGGGAGTAGATGGGATTTGTGAGCTGGGCGATCACTGTGATCCTCTCAATGGCTTCATTTACAGCAAAAACCAGACACCCATCTGCACCTGGGAGCAGAGCAGTGACCAGAGTGGGGATGGGCTTTCATAAATATGCAGTAACCTGACAGCTGGGTTGGTCCTCTTTGCAGGCTATGCAGAATTGGTCATACGGTCCATATTTTTCTCTCTCCATTTCTTAGCCTCCCTGCTTGGTAGGGAACATTTGTTTTCAGGTGTTGCAAAACCGAGCCCCATGCACATAGCTGAGGCATCACTGTTTAATCAGGAAGCACAAATAGAACCGCAGGTCAGAGGACATGCAGGTACAGCCAGTAAGCCCTTTTAATTTTTAACATCCGTGTTTGGAGGGCGGTTAGCAGCCACTCGGCCCCCAGCAGCTGCTCTGGGCTGGATTCAAACAACCTGAAACCATTGGGAAAGTGTCCATTAACTTCAGATTAGGTCCTGTGATGGGAAAATACTGGTTATATCTGCTGAGCGAGGAGGCTTTGTGCAATGGCTGTTATTGCCTATTCAAGAGGTAATTAAATCTACTGTGGGAGAGCAGAACTTGCACATCAGAACAAATATTTTTTCCTGTGGAAACATTCAAGCACCCAAGCCATGACACAGCTTTCCTAACCTCATCTCGGCTTCTTCAGAGAGAAGTTTCCATCAGCTTCCTGCAGACAGCCCAGCACTTAGCAGCTGCAGAGAGCCTTAAGGGCAGTGAGGAAGCAGGAAGGCTCTGCTGGTTGAATGCTTTCTTAATGCTGTCACATCCCTTGCCAACACAGGGAAGGAAAAGGTAAAATAGCCACCATGAAAGAACCACCTCCTCCAAACACTTTTGCACTGAAGCAAACCACTCATTGAAGTGCAACTTCCAGGGCAGCAACATGAAGGCAATTTGTTGCAAAGATCAATGAGGCATCGTCTTCAGCTGTGCAGGTACAAACAGTGCAGCAGATGTCCTCAGATGGACAGGTGCACAATGGTGGTGGACAGTGAGGGTGAAGCACTTGGAGGGCTCATTATGGGGCTGCTAACAGCCTCCTACAGATGGCTACTGGATGTGTTGCAAAGGGAGGGCTCTGTAGAGATGAACATCATAAAGAAACTCACTGCAAACAGCCAGGTCCACATGCTGCTGTTAGCATTTTTAGGAAGCTGCTATTTCACTGCAAAGATTGGACTATAGATGCTTCAATTTATAAATAATTGAATTCGGAGTTTATTCAGGCCACGAAAGCACCCTTTACAAATGGAAATCTAGTGCGATTCAGTGGAGCAAGCAGTTAACAATCTAGAGAATAGATAAATGATAAGAATAAAATATATGATCTTGTATCCAAGAAACCTGTGAGGAAGTCAGAGATTGTTCATCTGCCAGTGGGGCAGCCAGAAGGGCCCAGGCCTAAGGTCTGTGAAACTCACTGACTCCACTGGTTAGGGAGAAGTTGCTTAAAAAGAAGCAAAAAGAATTTTAATTGGATCTGGAAAAAGATGTGAACCTCACTCAGTGGTCCAACAGGAAAAGCCTTTTATCTCCACTATTTATAAAGTGCTGCCTGTGGCAAAGAGTCCCTGTGCTACTCCAAAAGGTGGCACAAATAGGAACAGGGGAAGAAAAAGGGAGGAGATGCTGGAAGGAAAGCCACTTGCAGCTCTAGGTTGGCTCAGTTCTCTGCTCAGAAGAGTCTTTATCCCTGGTTTCCAAAGCTCAGCCTGAGATCAGAACATGGAGTGGTGCTCCTGGCCTATGTTTCAGCAGCTGCATGGAGGGGTTGTGCATCATCTTGCCTTTGTCATTTTTTAAGATATTTTTACCCCCACTTGGGCTTACGCAGCTGCATTGCTTCCATCGTGCTGACAGCTTTAACTTTCATTTGTCATTTAGCTGGGCGTGAGGGCTCAGAATATGCACGGGGATTGCAGTTCTTGTGTAATTGATGGCACCTGTGCAGGCAGCCAGGTGCTGCAGTGTGTGCTGTGGGCACAGAGCTCTGCACACCCGGCCACCACCGCCGGCTGCGTTGGTACAGCACCAGGAGTTGGAGGGAGGAGATTTTAAATTGTCTGTCTTTCGGGTAGGATCTATCTTAAGTCACCCTGGGATGTATTTTGAAGTTATGTCAGGGTCAGCTAACGCACGTAGGTGGTTTTGTACATATGTCTATCAATCAGCAAGCTCTTTTCCAGAAGAGGTGGCAGAAGAATTTATGTAGGGAACCTAATGTCATTCATTACAATGGCCAAGGCATGACATGACCCAGATTCCCACATTCATAGAAGCGGGGAGTGCTTTGATCTGACACCTCCAATTGTGAGATGCTCTGCTTTAGCTCAAGCTGCCAATTCCATCTGCAAGCTGTTGGGTTCAGGCCCAGGTCTGAGCAGGATTCAAGGCATGACACATGCTGCTTCTGACAAGGGATGGAGACTGTCGTGTGTGAAGTTCATTTGAATGAGTGGAGCTGATCTCCCAGCACGTAAGCCTTCATGCAGGGCACTGATACAAATGCAGACATTCCCCCAGCATGTTCCAAATCCCCTTCCTTCCTCATGCCAACTACATCAAAGCTGCAGAAACAGAAACCCTTGGAAAGTATTTAATATCTCGAAAAAGATGGAGCAGCTGATGGCATGCATTCCAGCATCTCTTGAACAGTCTCTGGACAAACTTTTACTCTGACCTTGCATCAGAGGAAAGGGTACTGCTGTGCTGAATCAATAACCTCCCTGTTTGCTTATGCTTCATTTGTTGACCAGGACCAGGGCTGGCCTCTTCAGACTTTTTATGCCTTTGGACCCACCAAAGCCATTCGCTTATCATTTTTTTTCCAGGCAGTCCCCACAAGCACTGGATGACTACTTTCCTGATGCAAATGGAGAAGCCAGCAGATAACTGAGTCTGATGTGGTCACAGCCTGAGTCCTGCTGGAAGTGACCAATGAATCACACAGGCTCAGTGTGAAAAGTATTCTCAGGAAGATCTTGCTTCTAACTGGTAATAACTTGAAATTCTGTGTGACAACCTGTCCCAGGAAACTCAACATTTTCCTCAGACACTCAATTTACATCTCAAAAAGAATTTTCCTTCAGTGTATTCATTTCTCCTTGTTGAGCCACAAATATTTCAGGGAACAATCGCTGGCAGATAGTCCACAGGAACAACTGATATCTGAACTCATTCTGGAAAATTATTTTTGCAGTTTTCCATTCAGCACCAGAAAAAACCTCACTCTATCAGGATGCACGTCATCAAGGCTCTGGTGTGGACCCAACTCCAAGCAAGGACCACAGACGCCTTGGCACAGGGAAAGCCTGCAGGTGGAGGTTGTGGGCAGGGGATGCTGTGCTGCTGCGTGCACCAGGGTACAGCATGGGCTGCCCAGGGAGGTGTTCCAGAAAAGGGCACATGTGGGGACGTGGTTAGGGGGCACGGTGGGGATGGGCAGGGGTTGGGTTTGGAGATCATAGGGGTCTTTTCCAACCTTAACAATTCTATGATTCTCGAGCAGATCCTGGGGCACCGTGCAGCCCCGCCAGCAGGGAGCACAGCGTCCTTCAGACACTCCTCCCTCTGTGCCCACAGAAGAGTTCATTTTGAGTTCAGTGCCCCAAGGCACCATTCGGGCTGAATTCCCACATTCCCTCCTCCTGTGCAACGCTTCACAATATTGCTTATGCTGCAATCTCCTTCAGGCTTGTAGCTTCTATATACACTGTAGGCTCTGCCCGCTGCTGCTGATCACAACAGCGATACCTAATTCAAACAATGAGAGCTTTTTTTAATTTGTGTGAATTTCCTTTGATGTTTAAGTGACATAAAACCAGCAAAACAAAACAAGGCTCTCATCTGAATCACTCAGGAGAATACAGTAAGCTGTTCGAGGCTGCCAGATGCAGTTGTAATTAGGTGCTTGCAGAAGTATATTATCTATTTTATCTGTTATTTACTGTGCATACTATATTTATTGTGCTGAACGCTCCTGACAGATGACTGCAGATTTCTCTATCTGTGATTGTCTGGATGCTGTTGCTACACTGTTTTTGAGAGTCGGAGACAAACCAATTGGATTCTGACATTTATTTATCTCCTTAGAGCAAATCTTTTTGTCTGAGAGATATGTAGGACTCCTAAAGAGATGTTACACTGCCTCGTGCTAATCCTCCTTAGCTCCCGGATTACTGACCTAATGCACAGTGACAGCCCTTTGGGAGCACCGCGCTGAGCTGCTGCACGGCGTGCAGAAGTGCTCTGCTCCATGAGACCCCACTGCTATGGGCTGTCCTCATGCAAGGGGCCCTCAAACCATACCGAGGTGTAAGGCTTGTTTAATTAATCACCCCTTCCACACGGCAGTGCCCTGTGGGTCAGCCCCAAATCCTCAGCTCCCTCTGCTCTGCAAAGGGCAGGAGCTCAGCTGCTGCCACTTAGTGTATAAGCACCTTGACCTGTATTTTGGGTTTGCACTGCTCAGCTGTGGTTAATTTACCCCAGTTTATCATCTGAGGCCCTGGAGAAGGGAAATGGCTCCCCAGCTTCTTAGCTAACACCTTCTAAGGTGTTTGCAAGTCTCATCCTAAAGAGAAGCCCCTCTGTTAGCTTTTCTTTAAGTATATACGAAATATACGTAGAGAGCTATGTAAGAACAGAGGTAATCCAAGATTGCTGCTTGCAAGAAAAAAAATTTATAGGATTACAACCAGTTGTAACATAGAGCCTGCAAAGGGAGCCTGCTGAAGTGAAGGAAAGAAACTGGAGACCCAGTGGGCCTGCCTACAGTAAGGTAGAAATAAGCAACCTTCAGTTAATTATTCTACATAAACACTGCTCGTTTGGCTTATAGAAATTCAGACATAGCAGTGAGTTTATGTCTCTGAGTTCCTATCTTCTGCTGACTCTCTAGCCTGCTCTCTCCTGCCAGGAGCTCCTGACCTACAGCTCAGCTTCTCCAGAATGAAAATGTCCGCTGTCTCAGAGGCTGCCAAGCACTGCTTTCCAAAAGTACACCAGGTTTGCACCGACCCCAGGAGCAGAAAGCAGAACTGCACCCGTAGGAGGCGCTTTTATTATCCTTGCCTCATAATCTCACAGTAAGGAAAAGCTGCACCTGCAGGAAAACTGCAGCCAGGCACTGCAGGGTGAGTAAGGGAGAGAATTTGAGATTTTGCTGAAGAAGGAAGAGAGTAAGGACACGCAGGCAGTCCTCTGTAACCCCTCGGATGAAGGATACAAACAAATAAGCATCACCCACCTCACCTTCTTACCATCCTGTATTTTGCATCTTTTGGCTAAGGGAGAGGGGATGGCAGTGTAAGTGCTGTGTTACAGAGCATCCTCAGACCGCAGCTGGATCTCAGGAAGTGTAAAACGCCACGGGGTAACACAGCAATTTTCCAAGTGCATGGACAGCTGCAGTGTCTGAGCTGCTCTGTCTTTCTTGCATACCATGTTTGTGAGGGTCATGGGAATTGGAAATGGGGAGTAAAACACTAACAAAGACATTTTTTAGTGATGATATATCAACTTCAGAAGCGAATAAGACCGTATGGCTGGTTTTTTTGTTCATGGTGCTGACTGCTGGGTTACACTGCAATGCCCACCTGCTTGGCTGTCTGGCTACAAGCTTTTAAAATGTATGTTTACAAACCCTTGAGAAGGGAGACATAAAATGAAAGAAATGACAGCTGTGAATGATGACTGTGATGAATACTGTCATAATAAATCCTGTCCTCTGCCCAAAGGAGCAGTGAGGGACTCCTCCTGTACCACGCCGTGTTTTTACATGTCAGATACACCTCTCCTACAATTTACTGCTAGCTTTGGGCCTGAAAGTCTCAACACACGTTACGTGAGTTCAGCTGTGCATGATTCAAGACTATTTGCCTGAAAATACTGCATGTATTGATAATTTAGGTTGAGATTTCCAGGCCTGTTCTAGGGCTTCTGCTCCCCACGCCAGAGGAAGTGATGCATAAAAACCCTCTGGGAATGTGTCTTTTTGAGGTGCTGCTGCACAGCCTGCTTTTACAGCTATAATTGCAAGAGGAAAGGATGCTGAAATGATAGTCAAAAAAAATGCTTTCCTATGAAAGATTAATTACTTTTACCACTGTGGTCCTTAGCAGAGTTGTAACATACATTAGCTGCCAATTCCCCGCTTCAGCCCAACCTGCTGTTGCTACAAAAGGGGATGACAGTTTAAACAACTACTTCTGGATAATTTGGCTGAGGAAAAGCTGTGCTCTGTACGAGATTTGCAATGACAAATGAATTCATCTACACATGATGGCTACACGTTTTGCCATATCTTTATTGCACTTTTACCACGTTGCAAACAATTCCACAAAAATGCTGCAAAAGTAAGCCTAGAGCTGCTGAAAACAGCTTTTTACCCATATATGTATATATTTACACAAAACTATCAAAAGCAAAGTTGAAAAGTAGCAGCTCAGCTATGATAGTCTAGAAAGATAAGAGCTGCCACCTCCTTAAGGATAAATAGTACAACTTGTCATTTTACATCACTTTGTAAAACCAACATTCAAGTATTCCTGTCAATGCACAATTAGTGAAATTCCCTTCTGGTAATCACTGTATTTATTATTATTATTATTAATATTATTTTTTGCCTTTAAAAGTTTGTAATGCCTTAACCCTTTAAATGCTGAATAGCTGGAAATAAAGAAAGTGTTCAATTTAAATAAGATACAGTGGATTAGAGCACTTAAAGGGTTAACACAAAATCCTAGTGGACTGTCACCACAAAGAAAGTGTGAGTCACAAAACTATGCTGTCCCTCTTCGTTAAATTTGGTAGGTAGGGTCCGGGGGTTCATAGATATACCATATATAAATACAAAATATTAAGTAAAGGCCTCCTTGCTATACAAAAAGGACAGGAGGTGTTTTGCTATCAGACCACTGTCTGTCGATTTGAGTATTTTCTCAACCTTTTCGTAATCTCTTCTCGGGAACTAATGAAAAGCATCACGTTAGACGTATTTTTCTTAATGAGCTAATCCTTTGCAGAGTCTACACTTCACCTACTCTGGGAACAATTATATCTCATTTCTGAATTCACTGAATTCACAAAGTGGCATACCAGTCTTTTGCAAGACTTTTTTTTTCCTTTTTGAATCTTCTTTACTTGGCTGATAAAAACGTAGTCTTGCGATTTCACTACCTCTCGGTTGCAACAGTGTTAACATCAGTGTTAAAGTCATTTTCAACCACATTGTCATAACCATCCTTTTCTATACAGTCACTAACAGCCTTGAGGACAATCCGCAGCCGCCTGTCCATCGCCTCCAAGTGAGGTTGGTAGAGAATGGGAGCGATTTTATCTTTTAGCAAAGATTCCTTCATCAGGAGACTGAGTTTGTATTCCTCCTTGGCTAACAACTGTAATCGCAGATAGGTAGACTTCCTTATTCTAAGAGGAAAAGGAAAAAAAAAAATCTGTATCAATGTTTTCATCGCTGTTGATCTCAACGAGGGTAAAAGGCTTGTAGTCACAGAGGTGATAGCAAACAAATGTCATTATGTGATCTGAAATGCTAAGAACCAAGCAGTGTCATATTCCAAACGTGTGCTTCCATTTTCACCTGGCTGGTGATCTTTGGGAGCCTGCAGAGAAGGAGCTGTCATGCAAAATGAAGCTCTAGATATCACTCATCCTCAAAACTCCTGGCCATGGGAATTGAGGAACACACCTTTGAGAAACACTCAAGCTGAGGGAGGAGTTCACCCTTAGTTTCAGTTGTGCCTTAATAAAGCCATATTTTAGCAGAGCCTCTCACAACAGCTCAGAGCCACGCTCCTGCTGGCAGATCTTAATTCAGTAAAGCACTTCAGCGTGTCAGTGCCAATGCTCAGGGACAGCTCAGGTCAGGCTCACCAGGCAGGATCACAGCATCCCCTGTCTCCATGGTTTGCAGAGGAAGACACACTCGAATATTTCAGTCCTACTAGCTGAAAAATCTGTACAAAATGGAGGATGACTACAAAGATGAAACATACCTGCAGCACTGGTTTAAAGGCACCAATATGGAAAGTTCATCGTGGGAGTATTTTCCAAACCTATTTAAAGGTAAGAAGAAGAATGTGACAAATGCTGCTTTAAAGACTCACTTGCACAACTCTTTTCATTTCAGGAAATGCAAGTATAAAATTCACAGCTGTATATGTTCTGCTTAACTGGACTGGCACTGAGAAAATCTGGACTCCAAGTTCAGCCACTTATTCTGAACAAATGACACAGTTCTGGCAGGTTTCAGTTTTTCTTTTCTGAAACAGGGATGCAAATATTTATTTTGTACTCTTCTCTATTAAGCTGCTCTCCTTATAAACTATGAGGTATGGACAAGGAAAACCTGTTTCTGGGCAGCAAATAGCATGCAAGAATTTGGTTCTGCTTTGGGGCTTCTAATACTGCCTTATTATACCAGTAATTGCTAATAATTCATAAATTACAGGATGCAAAAATTGTCTCATAATGGCTACTATGAAGTAAATAGTTTGTCCAAAGATTGTTCAAAAGATTATTAAAGGTACTTACCCTCTTCCATTATCTAAGTGGATAATAAATGTTTCATTTCCAAATTTTTCAAAGGTTTCGTAGTGATGTCGATCCATGTTACCTATGGTAAAAAAAGACCATTCTTGTCAAGGCTTAGCTTTACAGGGGGAAATGGACTCTTGAAATAGGGATGTTAATCCATATGGCTTCACTAATGCATTTGATCCACAACCAAACACCCTGTTTTTTTTCTTGGTTAAGAACTTCTTTCCAGATTTCTGGCTGCCAGGAAAGCCAAAAAAAAAGTTACAGCTCTAATAGATGGAGCAGGATGCTCCTGGTACTGCTTTGCGCATCCACGGCAGATGGACACGTGATCTCCATTTTAAGGTCAACGTGTAGAGCACTAGTGCCAAACTGGAGTTTTATCTGCATAGTGGGGATCCTGAATCACTTCTAGATGCTGCATATGGCTCCTGAGCTGTGATTTGGCCTCTCCTGCTGCAGTCTATTGCAGAGATCTCACTGGTGGAAATGGCAGAGGCTATGTCCTTGCTCACTTGTCTTCAAGGACCAAGTGTGTCTGTTGACACCTTGCAGTTATACTGGTGCAGCAGGTCAGGTTACATTTACAAATGTCTCAGTGTTAACCTCTGAGTAGGCTTGGCATAGGCCACTGTTAAATTCTTGTTAATAATTAATTTATTGTGAGCAGGCTAGCTAACCAGAAAAAAAACCTTCCTGATACATACCACAGTTGTCTTTGTGACAAATCAATACTTCTCCATCCCCCAGTCCCAACCTCCAAGTCTGTAGAGCAAGCAGCAGGGGATATTACTGCAGGATGAAAGCAACGTGCCAAAACCGAGCAGTCTTTGCAAGGGTGTGCAGGAGCTCTACATAACTGTGCTAAGTCGCTCACTACAGCAAATTGTGAAGCCCCTGGCAGCTTTGAAGGAGACTGGCATGACCTGCATTTATCACTGTGCACTCCTGAACATCTTTGTTCCTTTAATCTGCACTGATGGGAATACATAACCATGTAAATGTGCATTTTCTCATAATCATCTAGAATGGCATATACTGTAAATGCAGCTTCAACCGTGCTTTAGCAAATTGCTGAGCTACGCAGAGCAGTGTAGAAAGAAGTGGTTCTTATTCTAATTAAATGTTGCATTTAATTTTTGAAAGAGATGAAACATACCCATTAGAAAATCAAAAACTGTCATATCCATTATATCCAGAATTCTGGTCCCACTGTCATACGGGGGTGTTTGTTTAACCTCTTCACAATAATCTGGATCAACTTCCCATCTGGAAAAGCCAATATTTCAATATTTTATGTGACATGCAAAGCTTACCGAGTATTAAAAAACAAATTGTTGTTTTGTAAGGATTTACTTGTATTCAACTGAGGGCAGGAGCACGAGGAGGCAGCAGATTCCTCAGGCTGCTTTCAGTATTGCAAGCAACCAATAAAGATTGTGACTGATGAAAAAGGAAGAAAATCACAGGACTGAAAACTGTGTGGTTAACAGGTTCAGGATTTAGAAGACCAGCTGCATCATCAGTCATATGGTGAAAACATTGGGGACTTGTTTAAGGCTGCTGATAGCAATGAATCTTTCTTTTCCTGATAGGACATAATACAGGTCCCATCACATCCTGTCAAAAGCCACTGCACATATCTATCCCACAGGGAGACCACGACACTGAAGGTCAGGACTGTATTTCAGGTTCAGGACTGTAGTCCAGAGCTCCTTGAAATTGCAAGTATTCCCCTCCTAGGAGCTGGAGCTACTGAAGAAATGTTCTCCTACACCACAGCACATCGGGTGAGATAGAGAAAGCACTGCTGAATCTTCCTCTTGGCATTTGCTGCAGGTGAACTTTGCTCAGTACTACTCACTCTGCTTTCTTGCGCTTGTGGTAGGAACGCCTCCAAGGGTTTCTCCAGGTTTTCCTTTTAGCTAAGGACAAATCAGGAAGGAAAGCAGCTAAAGACCCTTCAATCTGATCTGGTTTTCCACACAGGGCATGCTCGGTTGAGCAGTAGTAGGAGCATTCGCCATAGAAGCAGATGTTGTTGGCTGACAAATAAAGCAAAACAGTTTTAAAACCTACACTTAAATTAGTTTTCAAGAATTCACAAAAACACTGCTGTATGTGAAAAAACTTAAGCAGAAGTAAAGCTCTGACCCAGAACCCGCTGTTACCATGCATAGCTCTCTTCCACTGAAACCACTAGAAAGACTGATTTATTTTAGTGGCTGGGATCACGCCCTATGCTGAGCTGTGACTGTTTCCATGCTATTTATATTCCAAAACCACAAAATATATGGTTTTTTTCTTCCTTCCAGCCCCAGACTGATATGTCCTCTTGCATACATGTGTTGCCCTGTGCTAACTGGGGTGGCTGGAGGCCCAAGTCCTGCAGCTGAGCAATGACCAAAATTAAGCCACCTTCTAAAATCTTGACTTAAGTTTTAAAGAACACAAAAGAACATTTTGTCCATTGACTTGCTGGGATGAGAACTGACAGTTTTACTGAGGAGAGCTACGTAGCGTGCAGACTCATGTGGGGGTGCGTGGAGAAGGTGAAAATAGCACAGATGTAAATCTTTCAGCACGCATCCCAAACAGAAATGTTCTCCTCCACAAGTCACATTACCCCAGCAACCACAGACTAAGGACCTGCAGCACGTTTTGGAGTGTGTGTTACCTTAAAACTTCCCCAAAGCTGCCACCACACTTTCTGTAGCAAGAGGAACCATCCACCTCTTTTCAAGAACCCCTTCCCTTCCCACAGGACAATGACCAAGAAGGAGAACATGATGTTGAGCTTGCTGGTGTGCCACAACTCTTCCTAAAATTACTGCATGCACATAAGATGTCATTAGAGGGAGATTGTGCCCTTCTCTTATGGCAGCACACAAATGCAAGTGTCATTTTGCTTCCTAATTCCTTCTAAACTCAAATATTTCTTCAGAACTACTCTCTTTGCAGAAGGAGTAAACAGGTGTAAATGAGGCAGGGGGGCTGGTGTATGGATGGGGGTTGGCTTCTGCCTGCTGCATGTGGCTCAGAAAGGCAGGCTGGCACACTGGCACCGCAGCACACCCATCAATGGATGGATGTCTGTCCCTCCCAGCCCACAGATGTGTGCAAACCCAGCCCAGGGCTGGCAAGGCACACAGGATTTGAGGCACTGCTGGTGCGATACAAGGGAGATAAAGAGCAAAGAGGGCAAGGAGCAATGTGGGCCCCATGGCACAGGGATAAGAGGAAGAACAGAGAAATGATGTGGGGCTGCAGCTGGGGGAGGAGTGGGAGGAGGTGGAGCAGCAATAAGGTCTCATTATGGCTTTGATTGCATTAATTAGCTGTATTGCATAGGCCTGACTGCTAACCCTGGAATTACCTCATATAATCAGACTAAATGGCTCATGATTTACTACTTGACAGTTTCAGTCAGGGTTTCCTTTGCAGCCTCTATCGATGTTCATCAATTTGTCCATTGATGGACAAATCCCTCTGTTTGGGATTTGTGCTGGGCACACACTTCTCAAATCCCTCTGTTGAGAACAGCTCTAAGGGCTGCCCACGTGTCTGTCCTCAGGCACAACTCCTGCCCAGCGTGTTCATGATCTCACCTTAAAGCCCGATTCACTCCAGAAAATGACTGAAAGAGAAGTACTTGGGAGAAGAGAAAATGAAGATCAGAAAGGCAGAGGGGAGCGCAGTGCTGGCTGCATGCTGACCCCGTGTCCCTCAGATCAGTCCTGCTTCTCCTCCCTGTGCCAAAAAGCCGAACCCCTCAGGTCCTCGTACAACAGCCGCTCCAGAACCATCTCAGTGGCCCTCACTCGTTCTCTTAGCCTAAAGTCAAGTACAAAGTCAACATCTGAAGAAACCCAATGTGATGCAAGCTGCGGGCTCACGGCCCTGCAGCCTGCAATCGCTCAAGGGTTCCCTTTCCACAAGGGCTTTTGCAGCACGGCCCTGATATACTTATCCCTGGGCTAATGCAGGTGCATCGGCTGCCTTTGATCATTCTGGCAAAACCAGGAGGGCTTCATGCCTCCCTGCAAACCTCTTAGGATGAAAGTGCAGAGCTGTGGAGCACCTGCGGGCAGCACGGCGTGCAGCAGCGGGTCTGCGGATGGGAGGAGCGGGCGGGTGGTTAGGGAGGCTGGGATATGTTCAGCCAGCAAAGAACGGGGAAAAACATCTGTGGTTCATACCTTGAAAAGAAGTGATTGCAGACAAAGTGTTTCAAGGGGCTCCGGGCTGCCACAAGGGATGGTTTACAAGAAATCACATACAGATGCTGTGCCTGCTGCAGGCTAGCACAGAAGAATCAGGAGGTACAAAGAGATGCCTGATTTCCTGGTGCCTGCTGACACGGTGGGAAGGCAGGGCTCTCCCCAGCTGCACCAGAGCCAGTGTCTGCATGGAATCGAAGCTGCGGTGCGCTCCTGTTTGGTTCGGCTGTGTCAGCATCACCTGCTGCTCTGTGCAGGGAAGGAACTTGCTCCTATTTATCTAGATCACCAGAGACGATTTATCTCCCAGGGGCTGGGTGACCTGACTTCCCAGCTGGCAGCAGGAGGCCGGCACTCAGTTATCTGCTGCTGCAAGGGTTCTGCAGCAAGAAAAAGGCACACAGAGATGCCCCTCCTGCGCTATCGCAGCCTCTGCTGCACGCTATGCAAATCTGACCTTTCAAAAAAAGGAATTATAATAAACACAGCATTTTGCACAGCAGGGAAGATATATACTGTGTTTAATAGTTTGCTTCGGAATTTAACTTGGGGAACAATGAAACCCTGCTTGGTATTGTCAACGCAAGCAACTGGGACTAACCATCTGACAGTAATCACACACTGGAACGCAGATAAATCTCAGGAAGGCTTGGGGGCTATCTCCACTGTCACGCTGCTGCTGCTGAGGGGTGACACAGCTGGCACATGGGCTGCTCTGCTCCTGCCATGCTCCTCCAGCTATTGACTTTCCCACAGAGCCCAATGCTGCAACAGGAGCGCAGCCGCGGCAGGATGCAGCCTGTCATTAGGGCAGCAAGCATGAGGTAAAGGCATAATGCCTTTTCTGACAGCTGGTGTTCTCTCAGACATACAGCACTCACTCTGCGTCACTTCTGTCTGATTTCTGGGCATAGTGGAGGTGACAGGATGCTGGATCTCAAGTGATTATTAACGAGATTAACTTTTTTGATGGATATAGAAGAGACATGCTGAAATGTCTATCCTGGTCCTTACATACAGAGAGTGAGATGAAGCAGCCTAAATTATCTGGGGAAATACACTCATTTTAAAGGCTTCTTAAAAATGTAGAAATAAAGAGGTACCAAAGATAGACACTGCTCTCATTTAGGGTTTCAAGGTGCAGCAGCAAGCTTCTTGGAAGCCTAAGTAGGTGACCCACATTCTGCAGGGCATGCTGAGTGGGAAATTCCAGCCAGAGACACAAACCCAGCACTTCAACAGGAGTCCCACAGGAGCAGGACATCGCCTTTGGAAGGCAGTGAGAGCCCCAAAGAGCAGCAGCAGCAGGAGCAGCCGCCAGGGCTGCATGCAGCATTGGCAGCAGCAGCACTGCCAAAGCAGAAAGGGATGTTTACATACACAGAAATGTTCAAATACTTTGAATTTGTAACATGTAAACCCCTTCTTCATTAAAAACAAACAAACCCTGTTTCCCTCAAAGCACAGTGGAAGCAAGTGAATATCGAGCAGTATTGCAAATGTCTGACTTCCATTATCTGAGCATGGATGGACACAATTCATATTGAAATCCAACAAAAATCACCACATTCAGTGATCAAACCTGAACTAATTATGACAGTGGTCATAAAGAAGCAGCGTGTCTGTGTACTCATCTGCACATTTTCTGTGCATCACCCTGGTAGCTGAACCATAACTCTTCTTGGGAAGAAAAAGAACAAGTGGAGATACCTTGAAGCAAATTGCTTGGCAGAGCAATTCTTTCACTGAGATTTGCATGACTCTTAATAGAGGACATTTAGCAAGCCTGTGCAATTTGAGTACTGGAAAGAGCCCTGAATATTTACCGATGCAATGCATGAAAAGATCTTTCATTTACCTGCTCAAAATAATAGCTAATTCAGAATAGCTATTGTTTGCTGAGAGGAAAAAAAAAAAAAAACAGAATCCCTTGGAATTGGTTAATAAGAAGAAAAACACAGTGCTTACTAGCTGTGCAACATTGATTTCTTTAAGCTGCTGCCTCAATTACTTCCAAAACGAAGGCTGACATCATTAATATGTCTCTTTTTTCCTAGCAAATTACCATTCATTTGTAAGAGTAGCAGGGCTACTGCAGTCTGCCCTACTGCAAAGGATGTAAAATTAATTTAAATAATTACTGACCTAATTCCATTTCTCATGTTCAGTCCAAACTGCCTGGAAGAGCACTTTTCTGCAATCTGCTTTCTCTCCAAATGCAGCCTAATGCAATGCCTGACCCCAGCCCTGCCTGCTCGCAGGGAAGGACAGACGGACACCACCTGCCTGAGCTGCCTGGAAGGAACAGATCTCCATTTCCACTTCTGCTGGAACAAGTGTGGAAATTCAGGAAGGTCCCTCCTAACATACCCCTAACAAACACCGTGTATTGGTCAGCAGTCACAATGCTCATAATGAATCCCTGAAGGGTTTTCACTGCAGATGATGGTCTCCCAGCCCAAGGGGAAGAGTTCTATATATAATGACAACATATATAACAACTACATTCAGTGCTTGTTGTGTGGATAGGGACACACTGCTGGCAGAAGCAATACAACCCTATGAGCAGCCATTGTCAGCAGACACAGCTGGGGAGGGGGATGCAGAGACACCAGGCAGTCCCAGAGGGGCCTATGGCTGTGTGCAGACTGATTCTTGCAAGTATCCATGTAGCACTACACAACCGATTGCTTAATTTAGGACTTTTATCACTTTTTCAATAGGCATTAATTAATGTCTGCCTTTTAAGGTCAGTATGAAATACAAGATGGAGGCTGGGCATATGTTAATAAGACTCCTACTAATTAAATAGGAGCTTTGGAAGGAAGAGCTCTGACAAGGATCCAACATGATTTGCACATAGTATATTGATTCTGAAAATGTAAAATTGAAAAGAAAAAATAATTGCTTAAGCGTTTTATTCTCCAGAAAAGTCTGATTCATAGTTCATCAAATATTTTAATTGAATTTATCGAAAGCCTCCAAATAAATTTGAATAAAGGATTATGCTTGGATCACCCTTTAGCTGTCTGGAATTTTGCAGTGACAAGATCCTTATCTTCATCCAACAGCAGCTTTCACTCTGCACTGCTGGGCTGCAGCTGCTGCAGCTGCTCCATAGACAAGCATGGCTTTGGAATTCTCAGAAAGCACTCAAGTTCACCCCTAAGCCTCGGTATATAACCCAGGAAGGCTAAAAAGCAAGCAAGCCTACTAATCCTCGTCTCACTGGCTAAAATGTAAGTAAAACATCTTATATTTCAAGTGAGCCAAAATATCTTGTGTGCACAAACAGCTGCAAGATTTTTTGGTCATCTTTCATGGGTAATTATTTGCTTGAAAACAAATCAAGCAAAAAAAAAAAAAAAAGATATATATATATATATATGATATATATATACACATGTAGACAGAGAGAGATAGAAGGAAAGGAGTGAGAGAAGTGCCTGGCTGGGCATGCAGTGTGCCTGCAGACCACGTTTGTGAACACCATCAGTCATATGGGCACAACTGGGCCACGTATAACATGGGGAAGGTGAAACATCTCATAATTGTGTAATGTATTGCACAAGTGTAGTTACTGGAATAAATAACAGTCTGCTCAACCATATCCTGCAGAGCCAAATATAAATATTAAGCTAAAAATAACAGCCACAATAATGACTTTATTGGTGCTCACAACAGTGTGATAAACACTTTAACTGAGAACGCTGTGCAGAGCAGGCTCTGCTTCCCAGCTAGCTGCTGTAACACACTGCTGCCATGGGAGAATCTGTGCTGAAGGCTCTGGGTGTTGCTTTCAGGGATCCGGGCTAAGCAGCTGCTGGCCAGGCACAGCAAGTGAAGGAGAGAGCCCTGGAGATTCCTACTCCAGATTTCCTGTTACACAAGTCACAGCCCAAGTTCAGGAATGCACATTTGCACACAGCTGAACTAATAGGAGCTAAGCTCTGTGGACACAGCTACAGGTTTCACACCAGGCATTTCCCTGTATATTCTTTCTCCACAAACATACTTAAGCATGTATTTTTGTGCCTTAATTCAGAGCCTTAACCTCAACATTTCAACACCCCAGAGGATCCTTTTGACTGTCTTTACCTATTTTTGTGTATTCTGGGAGCAGGATGGACTTCTACCATCTGTTTGTACAGCTCTCACTCTGTGGAGCTCTGTCCTTGGCTAGGGCCATCGGATGTTGTGAAAGAGAGAAGAATATTACAAATGACTCCTGGGCCAGTCCTCAAAGCAGGTTCAAGGGCTGGGACCAATTCAGATCAGTTTTACTCTAGACTCTGTGCAGCAGTGAATGCGAGCTGGAAGCAGGATACATTACACATCTGCTTGATTTTGTTTCAGGCTCCTCTTGTAATAAAAATTGAGGTATGTGACTCTGAGAAAAGGAGGTTTGGTCCTCCAGTAAAAAACAAGAAATAAATGCATACGACCACCAAAAGTGACAGCTCACACAGCACTAGAAAAAAAAGGTCTAAATAACTAATAGGCTGAGTAATAAGCTTTTGGGTAAACTGAGAGAAACAGAAGAAATTGCTTCAGAAATTGCTCTGCGTAAAACATTTGTTCAGTACATTGCTTTTGTGAAAATAAAAGCTTGTCTCTGTGGATAATTTGTCAAGGGGAAAGGCACTCAATTCAAAACAATAAAGTCTTCTTTGTATGCAGTGTCTCCACATTTATATTTATTCAAAGGTCTAGAAGACAGTTCTATTAGAAATATCTGAGCAATTAAGCAATCTGCACATCGTTCCCTTAAGTACGTGTTCAACGGGATAGAAAGAACACAGTGCTGTTTCCAAGGCTACCTGGGGAGATGAAAAATGTCCTCCACAGCTTCTTGTCACGAGTCACATCTCGTATCTCCCTCGTCATGTTAACCAGCCTGCCTGCAACCGGTGGGACACGACGGAAGTCCAGGATCCTGGAGAAAAGGAGAAGAGGCAGTCTGTGTAAAGGATTACAACACAACGATGGTGATAGGTTTCAGGAAGGTTCATTACACTCTGAAGGCACATTAATCTGGGGCCTTTAGGGAGTGAAAAGCCCGTCAACTTTAAACTGGATCATCCTTCTGATAATATCCTACAAAACACATCGTGAATATTATCAGCTCTGACTCGCCCACATAGTGCAGAGCAGACACAGAGCAGTGTGGAGACATGCTGTCCCATGAAAAAAAAACAGTGACATAAAATTCCAGAAAGAGGCAGGAGGAACTTGGTGTTCACCTGGTGCCAATTCAGGGTTGTCACAACACGTGTTTGCTCACCGATGTTTTAGTGACCGGAGGAATGGGATTCCAGCCTCTGTCTTCCATGAACACCATCTAATAAACCTAAAAACTAGTCTTTGTTTGTTTGTTTGTTTGTTTGTTTTCTGGACAGTCTTAGTATTCGTTTCATTTATTTCCTTCTGCTCCTCCCTGTTTCAGTACCCTCATACCAATATAAACAACCTCCCTGAAACTAAACATTTTCCCACAGGCAAAGGCTGGAGAAACAGCCTTTCTCAAGCACAAACTCCCCAGCTTTAGCAGATCATTAAAAACTCCCTATGAAGCAGCGCCATTAGACACAGTAAAAGAGCAAAGTCTCCATACAAAGCCTCCCCACAGGTGGGATTTTTATGTCCACTCTACTGATAAGATTTTCTACACTGGGTAGCAAGTGCTTTTTCTGCTTAGCATGTGGATGTTTAGCATTACTCCCTGCAGGAACTCCATTAATGCCTTTTCCTACAGCACCATCTGCTTAAAATGGCAATATAACATATAAAACAGAGGGGATCAGCACTAAGGTCAACATTGAAATACAGAAGACCCTTTAAGGATGACACCAAGATGGCTCTTAATGGCCAATCTACTCTGTGCCACCCACAGACGTGTTCCCTCATCCTGACCATCAAACCAGAAGGCATCAATACTCCATGCACCTCTAAACAATTCATGGCCCAAAGCTTCAAACTTTTGCAAGGTCTTTCTTGGCACTGCAGACTGTGAAAGAAGCCTCAGTTCTAACTCAGGCCTGTGAAATGAAATGCTTTGTAGCCCTTTTGTTAGTAATTCATTAATAATTAATTCTTGCTCCTAATGTGGGCTGGCTGAGACTGTCCTCAGTCCATTTCCAACACAGCCCGCACTATTTCTGCTCGGAGGACATTTTCAGCTAACAGTGAGATGACCATCAGTGTCCTCCACCCTAAATACCCTCCTGACCTGGGACAGCCCTAGCTTCTGGCTGTGACTCCTGGTCTGCTTTTCTACGGCAGTTACTCTTCTTTGAACACTCAGGAGATTCCCCATGCCTCACTTGGGTTTGTCCATCCTGGAGCTGATTGGGGTGAGCCAGATTCCTGTTGTGCGTATGCCACCTCTTCCCAGGAGATGGCTCCTCCCCACAAGCACTTGCAGATCACAAAGAAAATTAATTTCTCAGCCTCCTTTTGAGAGCATTTCTGTTTCTTTTTGAGAATTACTTACTGCTCAGTTTCTCACTCCTGGAGCAAGTCACATTTCCTGATTATTAATCTATCATTTCATCACCTTCCGTTTCTTCTATTCATGGCTTTTGCCCACTTTTGTTCCATTCTCCCCCTTTTTAAAAGTAATTCAGTTACAGAGCTGGGCAAGTGCATGAACTTATCACAATATTTCCACTTTTTCTTTTAATGCAAATCCATGTTACTTGCCTGTCCAAATGAAACGCTGCAATTTCTGCATTATGTCTTTCATAGTCTGAGAAATAAAAAAAATCAGGTGGGGTTTCTTGTTCTCTGGTTTGCCTGCAAAGAAAAACAAGGAAAGTGTTTTAATGAAGGGTTAGCCTTCCTAAGGAGCAGTACTCAGACATCAGTGTGTTGTTCAAGGGTTCAGTATTGTTTGCTTGATGGAAGGCCTTTAAATACTTCATGTGTGCATTATTTGTCATGTAGCCTTCATTTCAAGTTCTGTTTTAAATTACTGTAACAAAAAATAGGATTCCAAGACTCGTGCATGCAGGCTGCTGTCACCAAGCTCCTCCACTCAAGGCTCTCGCTCTATTTAACAAGATCTATTTTATCACTCTCAAACATTTCATTAGTGATAGCAGCGAAGACAATGCCATTTCATTACATTATCATTAACTGTAATTATGAAATTTCCAAAAGTAATAACATTTTTCTTTCATCTTTGGGAGCCGTGCAGCTCCTATCTAAAATATGACTCTGCCTTCGTATTTCTTGGAGCCAAAAGTGACATGTTTTTCTCATTTCAGAAGAAATGGGATCATTGCAGTTTGACGGCCACGACACATGTCATGTTTCAAAGAACATTAACAAGCCCGTGTTCCAGAGAAGATGCAGAATTTGTTGTTTCTTCAGCATGAGAAACAATAAAAAATGTCATTCTGATGGAAAGAGAAAGGCTAAAGATTGAACGCTGAACTCCATGGCAAACAGAAAGCTCTGTGTGACAGGAGCAAACCTGCCTTATTTTAGGCAATTTCCAGCCCTGATGGCTTTTGGATGGAGAGCAACTCAGGCAGCTGACCAATGCAATGTCAGAGCCCCACCAAAATCTGCACCATATTCTATTTGAAGTCTTAAACATGAAATATGGACTGCAGAGCTTTTCTGTAGAACATCTGCAAGGGAGGACAGTTCCCTAGAAGAGGAAAGCATAATTTTCCCAAGCTCTTTCTCATTCTGTGCTGTCCCAGGTGGCCAGCTGACAGCTGATCCATCACCTGTGCTACACAGCAGCCATTCAAACACATCTCACTTCCACAAAGACCATGGTATCCCTGCTCACGGCAGAGCACTGGAACCAGATGACCTTGAAGCCTTCCAACGCAAGCCACAATATGATTCTATGATTCCACGATAAGTGCTGAACTATTGCCATCACAGAAAGAACATCAAGGTATTTGATGGGTCCGGTACAACAGGAGGTCAGAGGGGCAGGAGGTCAGAAAATAAAAAATAATATTGTGGTTTGTCTTCACCGTACATGGAAAGGAAAAGGATAGCACCCACAAGGAGGAAAACAGAGAGTCCAAAACCACACACAGTGTGCTGTGTAAGGAACACAAAAGCTAGGAGAGCAACCTTGCTGGGTATATTCCCCTCAGAAATGAAGAAATGAGCCTTGAACATAAATGCAAAGAAAAAGGCTATGATATTTCTGTCAGGCAGAAGATTATGAGTCTGTATATAACTTTCCCTCCCTTCCAGATTTTAAAACAGTCGATTTCTTCAACAAATGAAAGAAAAAAAGACTTATCCCAAGCCTTTGCAAACTTTACACATATCAGCACAGCTGATAAGCAGCAGAAAATATTACTAATTAGCTAATCAATGCCATCTGCCTTTTATCTCCAAAAGGCTTTAAACAAATCACGGCTGTTCCTTTACAAGAAAATCTTGCTCTGGAAAATGAGACTTAAAGAAAGGGTTGATCTGAATCTTGCAAGCACAGCTCTCCCACCGCCCCACGTCGGCTCCCGACACGCAGGGCAGCAGCACATCACCGCCGGGATGCTCTGGTCTCTCTCATTTCATTTTTCTCTCTGTTCCCTGCCACCCCTGGCAATGGTTGGGGATATTATTCGTTTTCAAGTAAGTATGGCTCTCCTGCAGGCTTCGGCTTGTTTGTAAATATTTCTCTCCTGTCATAATGTATTATTGAATGGTGGCATGGGTGCACCCTCCTAGAAAATCATGAACTTGATTATCCCTAAAACTTGTAAAAATGGATACCAAATTGGCAGTGCAATTCAAACAATGGAAATATTGTATTTTTTAAGGCTGACTAAAGATCATGAAACAAACCTGTATGTTTCTTCAGTGCTTCAGGTGTTTCACTCTTATCATCCATAGATGAACATTCTTCAGCCACAGTCATCAGGGCTGTGCCCACAGGCATGGCGCCCACTTTGCTGTTTCTGGGCAGTGCTGGGTACTTCTGAATGCAGACTAGCAGGAGTGTTTATCAAAAACAGCTCTGCAGAACTAAGCTGTACGAGGCTCAAAAGTGAAACTCTCTGAAATAACATTGAAAAATCCCTTCGCAGAACAGGATCCAATATTCCACTTAAAAGAAAGGGAATCTTTATCTTTGGATCTGACCAAAGGCCACAGTTTTATTCAAACAAATTATCATTAATTTGATGTCTGCAGCAGCACTTAAAGAGCTGCTGTACCACCAGCAGATGCCAGCATATGTGATGACCATTGCCTTCAGTACAGCACTGCATTTGAAAGGTCTAATGCAGTGCTGAACTGATGGAATCAGTGGACCATTAGGAATGGCTTCTGCAGTGCTAAAAGGATACCTGCATCATAATGAGAACCTTGATTGTTTCGTTTAAATAAATTTGTAAATGATTTTATTATATTTGAAAACTTGATAGTTTTAGTGTGTGCAGTCTAATCATCGCCCAGTTTGCTGCTAGTTCTTCTAATCATCTTCTTACACGCACACACAATCTTTGGACATGCACACCTGATGTGTGTGTAGGGAGCGATGGGAAATTCGATGATTCTATGAACCAAACCCTGCTCTCAGTAACACGGGTGGGCAGTCAGCAAGCCCAGCAGTTACTCCAGCACAACAGCCTCAGTCTCTACTGGAAAGGCTGGGAAAGGAGCGCACACTCTGAGCCAGAGTCAATTAAAATATCTTATAAAACAACACTGGAGCTGATCCATCCCATAGCATGTTTTAAATCAGAGCTGTGTTTTAAAAAAAAAAAAAAAAAAACTAAGGACAAGCCCAAGCCAGAAAGCCCTCCCTGTTATTTTATCACCCGGTGGTTATTGAAGGTTAGTGCCTAACAAAACAACACGTGCAGTGAAGTATTTGAGCACACAGACCAACCCGCCAAATGCTCACACAGTGCTTGTGTCTGATGGACAGCAAACCCATAGCATGCAGGACTCAGTCCTGCACACGCTGGCAACAGTGGGAGAGCGTTTCTGGCTGCGGTTCTTATTTTGCAAACAGTTGGAATCTGGTGATCCTCTCTTTGGAGGAGGATTTGGCTGATATTTCTAACGGCAGGCTGGGAAGCTCTGGAGGAGAGACAGATGGAGGTCTGTTGGTGCTGCACACAGTTAAAAATTACACAGTGGCACCAGACCAATTACTGCATGAGGAAAAGACAAATCAGCACCGGTAACACTCACAGGGGAGGAATAAGAGGAATAAGAACTAAGGGGAAAGAAAAGCCCATGAAAATTTCCCAGCTTGGAGAAAACACAGGAAGTAAAGAAGGATTTTAAACAGGATAAGAACACATCTGCACGATAAGATGGAACTGTCTGATCTTGCAGCTGGAAGAGCAAGTCATGCCTGAAAACAGGAGCAACAGAGAGATTGTGCTAAATGAACACAGTCGTGAGTAAATCGGGTGAGCAGCTCCCTCTGACCATGGTTGGGACCTGTTGTGGTGCTCAGGAGTTTCTGGATAAGCCAACATAGTGATGTGTGCAGGTGTAGCTGCAGAGCCTCACGTTTTTTATTATATGTTTCTGCAAACAGTTGTTGGCTAACTTTGCCCTAACTCATTATTATTAATTTCTTGGATTTTTTTTTTTTCTTTTTTTTTTTTTTTCATGAAGCTCATCAGCACGCTGAGGCTGCAGGCTCTGTGGCATTTTGGGAAGCACTGTTAGGATACCTTTAACATGGAAATCTCTGTTTAGCTTCCAGGATCTCCTGTGTGCACCTGCCTAAATTACCTGCATTAATCCCCACCAGGGTCACGCATTGCTCGAAAGAATCCTGCCTCAATGCCAGACTTCCTCTGCACTGGAGGGGTCCTATTATCTGTGCAGCAGCCAGAAAGCCAGAAAATAGGGCAAACAGCCCAATCTGACTCAACTGCTATTCCAACAGACACACTGTCCTCCTGTGCCGCAGTCCAAGGATATTTCAGGACACCTTGGTCTCAAAGGTACACACCTCAGCTAATCAAAGGACATGCTGATGACTTGAAAACAGCTCCTCCTAACGAGGCTGTGCTCCTGCTCCCACACCTAATCAGGGGAATCAGCGAAAGGGATTAGGGATGATTAGGGATCAAGGATCTGCAGCAGAGAGGGGTCGCTTGGGTTGTTTGGGAGACAGAGACCTGCTGGGAAAATTTGGCAGCTGCAAAATCAACGAGAAGTAAATGGGGAAGGAGGCACGGTCAGTGCATTGGCAGGGACAGAGCTACCATTGCTAAGAGAGTAACATGGTTGTGGGAAAAGAAAACTGGAGATTAGCTGGGTCTACCCACGGCTACAGGTTGCTATTCTTCTCCCATGGAAAGCAGCTTTCCTCTGCTCCTGTTAAGGTGCCTAAATACCTGCTCTAGAGCCAAATTGAGGGCTTGACAGTTAATATCCAGTGTTATCCAAATGATAAGATACAGTTAGTGCAGGAGCTAACCCAGGAAGAACTGGGGACTTCTTGCATTCAGAAGCACCGTGTGGGGCTTTGGCATTGCTTTTACACCAGCAATCAATTGATGTAACTACAGATGCTCCATCAAGTCCACAAAACCCTTCTCCCAGCGCAGGCAGGCAGGCAGATCTGCAGCCTAGGAACTTCTTTGTGCTCAGGAAAATGCAGACTGAGAGTCCGGTGTCTGCTCGCAGGATTTTCTCCCCCCGCCCTGCAACCCTCGTGTCAAATTGGATTGTGCAGCACTGGGATCCAGAGTGCCCTGAGATAATCTAAAGCATATTATTCTAACTGAAGGAGGCAGCCCATGGAAAAAAAAAAAAGGGAGAAACAAAACAATGTCTCTGAGGCTTCTGCAGTGCTTAGGAGCGCACTTAGGTTTTGCATGCAGAGTCCTATCACCGGGGAGAGCTTTCTATGTGTTTGGCACCATTAGAACAGGTGGAAAAAATGCCACTTAATTTTAGAATACGTTTTAGTAGCTTAATAAGTCCTTAGGAAGATAAATGAGATAAATGACACTGCTAATGCAGTTACATCTACAGTAGCAGAGCTATCTGGTGCCTGTTTCCGACTCCTTATGGAGTCTTGGCAGCTGATGGCTTTGGCTTTATCAAAGTGCTCTGCTGCAAAGAGCACTCCCAGGAACGATATGAGCTGTTTACAAGAGCAGAATACAGTCCAGAAAATGAGTGGCCAATCCAGGAATGCAAAGACATGCGCTTTAAGTGGTAGAGAAAAGATGTTTGGCCCGTGTCGTTGCTCTCATCCAAACAACAATATGGGTCTCTGCAGAATATTTAGGCTTCTCTCGTTTAGCTAGCAATTCTGCAGCTAGAAAAATGAGAGAGTATTTGCTGTGGCAGAAAGACAGAAATTCGCACAGGGATGTGCTAGGAATAGGAATAATTAGCAAACCGCCAAAAGGATAAATACCGAGATGATGCTATTGCATGCCAGCCCCGGAGTGCTTTTCTCCAGAGAAGACGAGGAGAGCTTGACAGCAGCACATGCTCAAGGACCAGCCAGTGCCACAGAAATCACAAACTTCTAAGACAGTGCATAACAATAAGCTTCAAAAAGAGCATTTGTATGTATGAGTATCTCGTTACCTGGCACAGGAGGGTACTGGGAGGAAGGCGGAGAGAAAATCCTCAGGGAAATGATATGTTGAAGAGGTTTTTTTCCATTTCCGATTGCAGAGTCAAAGCAAAAAGGCTCAGGAGGTCACCTACCCCAACCCCTGGCCCCAAGGCGAGATCAGCCTGACCCAAACCATTCTTGACAGACGTTGCTGTAACACAGTCTTCAAAACATCCTTTCCCATCCCATGGCTACAGCCCTCCTCCATCCTTGTCCCCAGATGCTGGCCTCACTTCTGCACATTTCCCCTCTGTCTTCTCCTCCTCACCCCATGACTGAGGCAAAGCCATCACATCTGCTGCAGCATACCTGAGTGTCTTCCTGAGGAATGAATACACGCGAGAGATTTGCCATAGTGATTGGCTCCCATTCCTGAAAAGCACATTCCAAAGCTGAGACCCAGGAACTACACCTTAATGCCTTTTATATCTCTCTGCTCAGAGACCCCTTCTTTAGGGAATGAAGAAGCATTCATCTATTTTTTATTCATTACAATTCTCTCCAACCCAAGGCCTTGAAATATTGACTTTTGCCTTTCCTCTCAAAACCAGCACTGTTTCTAGAAGACAAAGAAGCAACCTCTGATTCCTTGACACAGATCAGGGAATTTGGGAAAAGAGTTTGCAAAACTGCACCCTCGCTCAAAGCATCGTCAGTGAAAGGCTCCTGCCAGTCCGTATGTGAGAATATATCACTCATGAGATACTTGGAGAAAAACACATTTCCACCTGAGCAAAACACAAGCTGCCCCTCCTGACTACACAGGCAGATAGGATACGAAGGAATGAATAATCAAAGTAACTAGAAGGATCTGAAAATATGAAAGATTTGTTTTATTCTCCAATAAATATAAAAATAATAATAAAACCAGACATTTTCCTCCACCTTGGGGCTTTTCTGTTCCTTCTAGAGATCTGGATTTGGTACTAATGTCTCAGAAGACACCCTCTCTATACCATTGCCTTTACTGACATTGCGCTGACAGTAGAGTCAAGGCATAATCTCACCAATCATCATTTCATTGTCTACCAGCTCAGAAGAATAACTATCTTTTTTCATTCGTTCTTTTGTGCTTTAGGATACGTTCAACATGCAGAGAATCTTTGATCAGTATAAAAAACACACAGAGTTTGATCAACCGGGAAAACTTCTTTCAGCAATTCAGAATATTACTTCCAGTGCTGCCTAGTAAGTAGCTGCCTGTCGTGGGAGAAGCAAACGGAAAAATATCACTGGTGAAAGCACATGTGTCAGGATGCCATCCCCACCTGCACTGTTTGGTGCAGCAGGCAGCAGCCCCTTTCCCCTTCCTCAGCTAAAGAGAGGGGACGTGGGCTAGATATCTGATTCACAGCTCTTCATTATTATTATTATTAATAATAATTATTATGTAATTAGAAGATGTCTAGAAAGAAAGCCAAACAAAATGCTGTTACAAAGCAGGTTAACATGAGAGCAAAACTCCAGCACTACCAAACTCCAAGTAAATGCACATAAGTGCATGCACACAGGTGCACTTTATGTATAGCCCAACAATTTCACCAGTGTCTTCTGCCTCCACTGGGATACAGGATGCACTGTGATCAGACAGGTAGGATCCTTCTTTGTAATACTTGCTTATATTTCCCCCTCGTCCCCCAGATACTTCAAAAGGCAGGCAGAGTGCAAGCATGCAAGTTTAAAAGACTTAAAATGAGACGAGTTTTTCTAGGGGGTAGTGTGTGATCTCAGTTATTACCGAAATGGAGCATCACTGAACACCAGGGCAAATGCAGATCTTCCCCCATGCTTTTCATGACTGCTTCTGGAAGCTGTGTGCAAAGCTGCTTCTGCTGTACATATCAATATGCGTGGCTGCTTTGGGGACTGAAATGTGCGCTTCCAAAATCAGAAGCTCATGTCTCCACACACCTTAATTTAAAGAAGCCTGCTGTCCGTGCAGGTATAGAATCCATTCCGCTCCACTGATTGTGCAGGAGCTGACATAGAAGCTGAAACTGCAGGTGTGCAAATGTGCGGGACTGACTGCAATTCCCCTTCCTCTCCCTTCTTTTGAGATAATGATGGGGAGAGTGGACGTGGGATGGGGAATGAACAGATGTCACTGTCCCAGTGCTAAGTGGTGGGGCGCGATGCCTAGGACGATTTTGTTCCCATCCAGAAAATGCAAGGCTTGTACAGAAAAACAAATGAGTCATGGTATGTGGAGAACAAAAAGTTCTGGGAAGCTCCAGTCACTAATTCACTTTGCAGATAAAAAAAAAATAAAATACTTAATGCAGAAATAAGGTTTGATTCATCCCTGAGATACAAACTTGCCTTGATGTACGGGAGCTGCAAGATGAAGAGGTACTCAACTGCACTACAGAGCAGCTCCCAGCACCAACATTAACGTGGTCAATGCTGTTGCCACAGCAGGGAGGAAAAGACTCACAGCGATTAAATAAGCAGGAGAGATAATTAATGAAGTGCTGCAGTGATGGTTTGTGCTGTTCTTTAAGGTTTCTTCATTAAGAAGCTGTACCACCCTACTGCTGCGGCTGTTTTCTGCCCAGCCTTTCCATCCTGGATTCGCCCGTGCTCCTGGATGAGCAGTGTGAGCATTTTTGCCATGCCAAGCCCATGAAATCTGTCATCTTTCCCCTTGATGTATCCCTCGGAGGCTCAGCCTTACACTGCCTGCTGGTCATAAATTGCAGACGTGAAAAATGATCCAGCTGCAAAACTATTTTTGAAAAAGCAGTCAGTGCAAGCAGAGCTCAGTGTGAGCCCAGGTACTGTCAGCCTCTCCTCGGGAGAAAGGCTCCAAAATGTTTTCTGCAGAGAAGGTGTTTCAATATCTAACATTTTCTGAGCACAGGAGGAAAAACGGGTGTGAAATTGGAAGTCTGAAGCATTTTTTCTGCCCCAAGAATGATTTTAAATATGTCTGTGGTCATTAACGGCAGGGATTTAAAGGAACAATAACATTAAGCGTATCAGAAGCATCACAGAGCTCAAATTTTTTGGATTTTTTTTTCTTCCTTTTTTTTTTTTTTCCTGCACATGATGTAAATGCCATTGGAACCCGAGGTTCACAGGAAGTTGAAAAATTAATTACTCTGAACCTGATACGTTGATATGTAACATTTTCTTTTTGTTCATTACTTTCACTCATTTCTAGTGAGCTTGTCTTCAAAATATCTCAGGAAGCAAGAAAACAGCAGCCCCATTTTTTCAGCAAAAGCTGCAAAACACGGAGCTATTAAGGATTCAGCTCTGCCCTAAGCAAAGCACTCTAGCCTCATTAAGCACATGCTTAACTTTGGGCACGCATATAGTCAGTGAACTATGCTGTCCTTGACAGTCAAGCGCAGCCTTAATACTTCCTTGGAGCTCTTTTGTGCTCAGCACTTTGCAAGAACAAGGCAGTGATGAGCGAGATCCCAGGAGCAGCTCTCCCTCTTTGCTTCCAGATTCAGTGCTGTTTTCTCTTTTTTCTTCCACCCGTGACAATAAGTACTCTGGGAAAAGCTCGTAATTGCACCAAAGTACAAATCAGCTTTGGCCATGGGCATTAGTGGCACCCAGAAGTCACCTCTCAGGCTGATATCTGGCTGACTTCCAGCGCCCAAGTAACAGCACCATCCAAAGCACTGCAAGACTGACCCAGTAAGTTCCTTTCAGTCCAAGGAGAAGTTGGGTGAACCGAATACTGGTGACAAGTCACGCCATGGAAGGACTAATTCAGCTGGAATCTCTTTTCTCTCTCTCAAATGAAATGTTTGCAGCTCTTGAGGTGGTGTAATGGGATAAAATCTAATGTGATAACACCTCTCTATTAGCCATACAATGAGGCCATCATTTGATAGTGGCTTGTAGGAATAAATAAAAGGACACTCAGGGCTGCAGCCATGAAATTTCAGTTTGATGCCACGGGTGACCTGTACATCTGCATTTGTACACAGGAGTTCCATTTCCTCATGGACCCCAAAGAACTACAACTTACATCACTCCGTCCTCGCTCCCTCTCCCCATGCAGACACCAAGTACTTCTGGCTTGTATTCACCATTTATCGGTTGAGAACTATGGGATATTCCTTTACACTGAATCAGGCTCCTAAGATTTTGTGGATAAATCAATATTGTCAAAAATCATTAGGAGGACAGATCTGCAAGTATGAACTGAAAGATTAAAAATAAATAAATAAATAAATAAATAAATAAAATTCCCATTTGTGAAGCAAGCACGGCAGTGCCCAGCTGCTGCCAGCTGAGGCTCTCCAGGTCTGGATGCTGCTCTCCTCCCTGAGGCAAACAGAGCAGTGTCAGAGCAGCACAGAGCACCTGAGGACGCTGAGCCACATCCTGGTGCTGGGTTATTCCATCAAAGAACTGCAAGCTTTGCTTTTCCATCGTGTTTCAATCCCAAATTCCAAGAGTAATTATGCCACAGAGGATAGCAGGCATGTGGTTACTGTGAGCTAATCGCTCCCCAGGGCTGAGTGTTTCTAATTCCTCGGAGGTGTGATTTCCCAATAAAGCACACGCACCCCTGAACTCGTTACTGATGCTATTAACATTCCTTAATGTGTGGCAAGGGGTGATGTGCCTCTCTGAGCTGGAAAGAAGATGTAATTGACTGTTTCAGACTACTTTGTGGTTACAAAAGAAATGGGAATTGCTTTGATATGGTGAGGTATTTCATTGCCCCAGTAAGGGAAACTATTCCACCTCCCTCTTCTTTCTTTTCTCCCAATTTTCACTCTTTTCTCATTACTACTCCTCCCATCAGCAGCCACGATTTCTGTGAGGACCACTGTTCTTTTCCCTAAGCTGGCTCGGTGGTCCATAAGTAACCTTTATTTTTTATTTTTTTAGTGCTCTTTCTTCATTTTTTTAAAATGTATTCTCTTCCCCAAAATAATTTTGCCTACACAAGGAATACAAAAGGGCACTTTTCTGCTCACTGTTTCTCTGAGTAGGATGGGCCCAGACTCACACTGCTCACTGGCACCAGCCCCATCCCACTGCCAAGTCAAGGAACTGGGCAGCACGTTTCTGAGGCTGGTTTCATAGATGTGTCATGAACACGTTGCTCTCTGTCTTGGTTGATTATATATTGCATAAATCATAGGATTCCATAGCTGGAAAAGACAACTAGGTTGTCCAATCGTCAAGCCATCCTCACCATGCCCACTAAGCCATGACCCTAATGATATATGATGGGATGGGAGACCCCTTTTTTTGGCTATTTCACAGATCAGTTGTTTTGCCTTACAAAACTATGAAAAGATCTCACTTTCCTCTAAACCTCTCCTCTTCGAGACTGGAAACTCAGTGCTAATCCATGTTTTATATTAAGGGCACTGCATGACTCACAAATTAGATTGGAAATTACACATCAGTGTCCTTCTAGCTTGTAAATGTCTGGATAAGGAATGGGTTAATGCTCTGCAGCCTCCAGGGAGTCCCTGTGCTACTCCTGGGGGAAAATCAAGCTGTATTAGCATCTCCTCCCTCTCATGCCTTTGCACAGGGAAGGAGCATCTTAATCTCCTGACCTCTGCATGGGCCCACTGCTGGCGGCTGCAGTGGAGTGAGAGAAGCAGAGCAGCACTGCTATCCATGCAGCTATGGCCCCTGATTTCATCCTGGCTAAAAAGAGAGCATTAGGGAAAACCTGAAGCTGAAGGTTTTGCATTCGTTGCAAGGGCAGTAGAAGCAGGATTTAAAAAGTGTTCAGTATTGTGGTTGTGGATTCCCTGTCCCTGGAGGGGAAATTAGTTTAGCCTAATTTAAAGCTGTGAGCTTACCCACATTCAGGTTGTTGAGTAAGATAAGGAGAGGTTGTGATAGAACATGCAAGGGTTGGTAATGAAAGCAGAGCCCAGGAAAACAGTGTGGGAAAGAGGAGAAGAGCAGAGGATGAGAGGAGAGGAAAGTTGTGCAAAAGACGTGCAGTAAAACACTGTGTGAGACGTCACCACTGCCAACTTTTTTATGAACCTAATTTACAACATGCAGCTGCTTTTCTCCAACTGTGCATATCTGGCTGCTTCTCCTTGAATTTTTAACTGTGTTTAAATGTCAACAAAATATGAAGCTTATCTCCTGTACAGTCTGATAGATATATGCACTCAACTCAGATGAGTTTTGTGGGAGCCTGGTTTCAAAGACAGGACAATGTTTTTCCAAAAGCAAGGGACCTTTTATTTCACTGTTTTCCTACCTTTCAATGTGAACTGTGAGGACAGGTATATGGTGTAGCAAAGTGATTCCAAGACTTAATCACTGAACCTCATTGTTTCTTTCCTTTAGTACTTTTGTACCCTGGGTCTGATCCAACTTTCCTTCTGCTCAGTGAAAGGTCTCAAACTGAGGTTATGGTGACCTGGATCAGGAAACGCAGAGCCCATGCTGAAATTCAAAGGGCAGCAAAGGCATGGGAAAAACCCTCACTGACTTCAGAGGAGTGTGGGTCAAATGCAGACTGAAGGGAATGACCCAAAGCAGCGAGCTATGATAGAAAACTCCCCATTCTTGACTGTGTCTGAATGTGGGGGAAAGAAGACATAACATCTGCTGTTAGTGTTTAGTGTAAATATGTCCTTGGCATCTTCCATAGCTCTTACTAATATGGAGGCAGATGTTGTCAGACTAAGCAAGAGTAGGGCATAGCATCTTAAATTAATCCTGGAGTCTTGACTCTGTACAAAACACACTGTGTGTTTGACACTTTCAGGACTCAAATCATAGATAAAAAAGGATGTGCAGGCCTTCTTGTACTTCAGTACAGATCCCTGAAATTCCCTTGCCAGCTGTGGCCAGTAGGCTGCTATTACTAAATGCCTGAGTAAATTCCAGTAAAGTTGAGTGAAGATCTTCATTTTATCAAAATATTGATAAGAATGAAACCTGTATTTTTTGCCTGGACGCACTCCTTTCCATGCAGCTCACAGGCAAAGACTTTATCAGCAGAAATGCTCAACAGCAATATGAACGTCAGGAAAGTGTTATAGGATTAGTTACAGACAGACTACTTTTGGACTGAATCAGCTTCTTGGTTGAAACAAGCAGAAGAGGTAAACAGAGAAAACAATAAAGTGGGTTTGCTCACCTACAAAATAACCAAAGGATGGAATGTAGGATCAAATTTGCCATTCTCTATTCTATGCATAGGACAGAGTTATTTAGTTGTGCATACAAATATTAGCTTCACCCCTTGATTTCCAGCACTGCACACACTGGAGCCATCCCATCCTATCAATGACAGCCTTTACATTGGAGATTTCACCTCCGTAACTGCTGTGTGGTCCAAGAGGATGAGATGAAATCCCTGCAGATGTTGGGGAATCACCAGCTCCTGTCTCACCACCCATCCCTCCTCTAACAGGGAACAGAATATGGAACATTGTGAGCACTGAAAATGAAACAAGACACTTTGGGAAAGGCCTATAAAAAATAAGAACTCAATTGTTCTTAATCTTTTACACCCCAAGGAGGGTAAGAGGAAAAGAGAACAAAACACACCTGACATATTAATCTTCTGGCTCTGTGCTATTGGAAGGCACTGGAGAAACCTGTACAGACCAGATTAGACTTAAGCAGTCTCAGGCGGAGCTGGAAAACGTGCTTTCCAAAAGCTCTGCTCTAGTACAGATTGCTTCACAGCTTGCTGGAAAGGATGAAGAGCAATGGAGCATTTAGTGCAGCATCAGCCCAGTTCCTCTCTCTAAATCATCTTCATTGGAAACCACTTGTGAAGTCAAGTCTTTGAGAACATATTTACAGCTACAGCTTTTCTTTCCCAGCATACAATAAGCCTAGAAATGATACTCCATATTGGATTTCCTCCATAGCGAGCACACAAGCACTGCAGCTCAAACCTTCACGCCAACAGCATGCCAAAATTGGATATGACCATAACAGTTCAATCCTGCCATTAGGTACATGCTCGCTGCTCCCTGAGCCATAGCAAAACTTCCCCTACATCTTGTAGCGTTGATTTTGCTAATGATTAATGTGCAGTTTTGTAAGTTTAATGAAGACGCTGTTTCCACTTATCTACAGGTCAGATGGCAACTGCAAAACAACTTACTTGCTAGATGGCTGCAGAGTCCCTGCTGATACATCTGCTTATTCATGCACAATGTGCATTTCCAAATAGATGACCATATTAAATTATATGCTTCTGCCTTATTATTTCATGAGTTTTAATGGTTTTCCATGCATTTCATATTAGAAAGAAGGGGTAGTCACTCATGCTAATGACGTGCTGCTTTACATCTGCATCTCTAATGTTGGCGGAATTTCTTTCTGAAGCTGCATCAAAGAGCAATTGAGAAAAACTGTTGATTTTTGTCGTGGAAGGAAAGGTTAGAAAGCAGATAAAGGCCCTTTTTCCTAGGACAATGAATTCTTTTGGCTTTTTGAGCTGTTCTGACAGGTCCAACAAAAACTTTACATCCAAGAGCCTTGTGCTTGGCTGAACTCACTCCTGTACAAAGTTCCTTTGTACCAGCTACAGCTAACCCCAGCTCTGGAAATTAATCCATTCCAAAACCTTGGGGCAAACAAATACATGCGGGCATTGTACGTTAAGGATGGAAAAACTTAACGTGGATTGCCAGGAACAGCCCTTACAAACCAGGGCACCCAGCTGGCCAAAACTGGCCATCCTCAGAACACAGCTGGAAGGGAGAAGGAAAGCACAAAGACACACAGAGATGCTTTAGGGAGACCAAAATCTAGTTCTGAGCTGCAGATCATTGATCTGCAATTAGCCAGGCAGAAGCGGAGATTCTGCTTCTCCTCTATGGACACTGAGCCTGGGGACACAAAGGTTGGAAATCAGACCTGGGAACAGTCTGAGAGTCACTCTGTGCAGCAGTGCCACGTGACAGGAGGACATTCTGCTCCTGTAGAAATGCACCCATTACTGTAACGTTATTTCACTAAAAATGACCGAGTCACTTCCAGCTCAGAATGTGACCAGCCCATAAATAATTAGATAAACTCTTTCTGGGCTCATAACATACTCAATTTCCATTTGAGTATTAAAGCTCTGTTTATGCACAAGGAATGCCTACAAATGGTAGATGGTAAATTTACCTATCGCACCAAACACTCCTGCCTCGCTGAGAAAAGGGACACGACTGTGCCTTTACACACAGCCTGATCTCTGCTGCCTCAGCACCACGGGGACAACCACCAGTTTTGCAGAGGAGATATTTTAATGTCTGCATCGCACATTTCAAATAGCAACATGTGCTCTCAAACAAAAACAAGCCTGTGAGGAATTTATGGGGACCTCGTCATTCCCAAACTGCTCAAATGAAGTTTTATTTTGTCTAAGGCTATTGGAGGTGGATGTTTGGAGCTGCACACAAAGCTGCAGAGCACTCCATTTCCCTTCACTTCATTTTGCACCTCTGAGTCCTAAACCTTGGCCATAAATTCAGAGCCCACTTTAATGGATCACAGTTTGACTACTGCGGTGTTAAGTTAAACAACAGTCTCATTCCATGCTGTAATTACTGCAAACAATTTCATTGCCTGAGCTGTGCTTTGCCGTGTTATGTATTGGCTGATGCTGCTCCTGTCACTGTTCATCACATGAATATTCTCTTTACCTGCTGTGTCTGTGTGTGCCTGAAAGAACCGTGGCATTTCTAATGGCATAATTTCCTAGGAAGAACTGAAAAGCAGCACAGCATGGCCTGCATTATTTATATGCTGGGTCCTACAAATGGCAAGGAAAAGGCTGTCGTTTTCCTGGAAATAAATACATTCATTATACTGAAGCCTTGTGCATAATAGACTCTATGTCACCGAAGGAATTTAATTACTACCTAGAAAGTATCTTCATTTTGCTAAATTTGTGTCAAAAAAACTGTCTAGACACATTTTAATTCAAAGACAAAGGATTCCGTGCCCGCCCTAAAATACCCACACTGATAAGTCCCCAAACACGCCCAACTGCTGCAGTTAATCAGTAGAAAATTTGTAGCGTTTTTACAGCATGAAATAAATTGTACATCGAGCCAATTGGGAATACTAATGACAGGAGCCATACAAATTTAGTAACATCAATTATAACTAAGGGAAAAAGATTTGCACCACAGATCAAGTGAATATTTTGCAACTATTTTGCTTTGTTTGAGACTGTGATTCCTGAAGATGATGTGGGAGATGATTTGCCAGGAAGGATGTTCAGAACATGCACCGGGCAGCCGCACAATCGTGGTGCTCCTGCAACTCTGCTGAAGCTGCAGGATTAGCTCAGACAGAAGAGCGCAGCATCACTGAGCACACCTGACAAACCTCCAGGCTATGGGGAATTTTCCACATCGTGCCAGAACCGATCATAAAGACCCTGAATTTGGATGAAGCCTGGGGATGGTGTGTTAGGTGGAGCCCTAAGCAGTGATGTAATACTGGGATTTGTTTTCACGCAGTCCCCATGCACACAGCAGCACACTGGCCACGCTCCACAGGCACACTGTCATATATAGTAAGATTAATCTCAAGACATCACTGTCATTCATCTTTTTTTTTTTTTCTAAAAACCTGCTTTCGCAGAGCCTTCCATCCTGAGGTAATCTCCACTGAATATATTGAAACGGGGGCTTGGGCAGGGGGAAAAGTTACAGAAAAGAAAAGCAAGTGCCAGGTTCACATCTCCTTCCTTTCCTTCTCCCCATTATAAGAAAATTAAATCCTTGCCCCCAAATAAACATATCAGTGGGTTCTGAAATGATAAATTTGAATGACTTTGTTTTCACCCTGATGCAGAGCACACTGCCAAAAGCTGTGTATGGTTGTAAAAGCGTTTCCCCCCCAAACTGAGGCCCTCACACTGGACTTGCTGCAGCCCCGTGCTCAGGACAGGCACTCTGTGGTCACAAGGTGGTTAAATTCCACCTCTCCTCGACACAGAGGAGCTCTCCCTGCTCAGCCTACAATGTTCCAGCCAAATAATGCTTTGCTAATGATGTCTGCAGTTAGATGACAAATCAGGCTATTTAAATTGCTTCAGCACATACATCCTTTCCAGGCAGGGTATCCAGGTAACCATTCTGCCACGGCGTTGAGGTGGGAGGGAGAAAGCGATAGCTAATTTCTTCAGCTAGGTGGAAAATTAATCCCAAAGAGATTTGTCTGGTTTGTTATGGCCAATTTGAAGAAAATCAATTTAAAAATAATTATTTCAAAATGTATTTTAAAATGTGTAGTTATGCAAGAAGGGACAAAATAATTGTCCTTGAAAAAATCCAGTAATGGCTGGGTTTGTTCCTGCAAATAATTAAGGATATTTTAAAGCCTTCTGTAGGAAGGTTTTCTGTCCTTAACGCATGTTAGCATGGTCATCCTTCAAAACACAGGTAGAACACGGGTGCAGAACTTCAGGTGCAAATGCCAGCCGCCCCTTTTCAATAATAGTAATTAAAATAAATACTAGATTCTCCTTCTCTCTGCTCCCTCTCCAAAGTGAGCTCAATAATCATTCTGTTTGGTAAAGCAGTGGAAATATTCAGACTGTTGTTGGTGCTGGAACTGTCTCTTGTTCCAGCAAGACCGTGTTCAGCTATTTCCCTCTATCTATTACACAGGAAAAAACAGACAACTTCTGATACCTCTTTCTTTGCAAACTGTTAGGAAAAATATGGCTCATTTATTTTTCTTCTAAACAGGAGAAGAAATGTTTTCCAGCACTCCCTGAGGACGCGTTTAACCAGAAGCTAAGTGAAATGTAGACATGGCTGCAGAAGTTTGGGTTCTTTTCATAAAAAAAGAAGAAAAAAAAAGTAAGAGTCAAGGTGTCATTGTGTTTTAAAGCACTGCTGACCTTTTGATTACTCTTAAAATCAGATCAGATCAGAGAGAAAATACAGCATGTGACTGGCTAGGCAAGGTCACATTGCAGAAGAATGCAGGTGGTCTCATTTTTAACAGCTCATGTAATAGAAGCACAAATCTTCCAGCCACCAAAGGGCCTCTCCTGGCTTGGCAATTGCCGCCTATAATATCTGATGAACTCCGATGTCTCACTGCTCAAGGATAAAATCCCAGCAGGCAGGGGCTGAAGGAACTGTTACACAGTCAGAGGGAAAAAATCGTGTATTATTACTGCAGCCACTTATTTTATTCACCAGAATTAAAACCTCTTCACAGATAAAAGTGGGGATTTTTTTCATCCCACAAAGCAATTTTAGATTTCTATAGAATCACTCAAAAGCAATTAAAATCCCGCTCCTGTTGATGGATTTGTATTCCTTGCTCACAGTGATGTCAGGCTTCAAAACTCAGGGCTGCTGAGTGTAATTCTTTGGGTCTTTGGAGTCATAGCTGAGAGCTAGAAAATACCTTTCTTATGTTCACAGATAGTAAAGTTCTCGGTAATGCCAAAACAGTTGGAAAAATGTTATCTCTTAAAATCCATCACATACTGCAATAAGGAATTGGTGCAATATCATGCGGTTCAATACAGTGCAATCCCACTTTTTACCGTGAATTTTTAGGAGAAGGGAGAGAAAAGAGAAACCAATAATCTCATAAGAGCACAGTTAGATAAGAGGGACCATGGAGCATTTCCAAATGGTCCAATATTAGACACAAAACTTCACACAACCATCAGCAAAATGCCCATCAGAGGTGATAGCTACCGGCTTGTCTGCACCACTGATGTCTTATCAAGACTGGCATTGCCCCAAGAACTCGTGAAGGCTCTGATGTCTGTGGATAAACAGGACGGCTCCTTCTCTTAGGCCACATGCAGTCCACAGATTTGCCACACTGTTGTTCCTTGAAAGGCGAATGCAGTTAAATAAAGCAATTGCCATCCCATCGCCTGACATATGATGTTGTTAGAGGCACAACTGGCGGAAGATATGGGCTGGCTCAGAATGATCAGAGCAAAATAACATCTTCAAGGACACAAGCAAAGTCCAGCTGAAGTCAGCAGGAGGGGCACTGGCCCCTCGTACAGCTCTGGCTGCAGCAGGACTCCGATCTCAGCACAGCTGGTGCTATGGCAGACAGAGGGAAGGTCACCACACTGCAGCTAACCTGGAGGAGAAGTAATGTTTTTTCTGTCCTAATTTCGGTTTGAAACCTTCTGTACGATGGCGAGCCTTAAAGGAGGTATGTAACCATCCACCAGCACAGCTGGGCTGTACTGTACACAGAGCCTGAACCCTTCCCACCTTACACAGCAGGCAACAAGGAGATGCTCAAAGGCAACAACAGATTTATTTCTACACCTTTCTCCTCCTCTACATTCAGAGGAATAGATAGAAACAGTCTCGCTCCTGCAGACCATGCAGACGGTTTGAACTGTGGCAGTCAGGAAATAAGGGTGGTTCAAGGAGGGGCAGTGAAAGCGGGGTCACTCCTCCTGCCGTGCCTATGAGCTCCTTCAGCCCCAAGGCAGAGGGCTGTGGGTGCTGCGGAACGGCAGGCTGTGCTCACAGGGAGATGGAACCCAGGCCTGGGAGGAGCTCCTCTCTATCTCTCTTCCTTCAGATGAGGGAGTTAATTAATAACAGTTAATTAATGACCTGTCAATCACCGTGGAATGCTTGCCTGCGTGAGGGCAGTAAGCATTAAGGCCTTCCCTGGAGTTACACTCTAAAGAAAGCCCTCTTAAGCATTCCTTGTGCCCCACGGGGGACGTGGCAATCCTGTGACCTGATGGATCGCTGGTGGTGGGAGGCAGCCCTCAGCAGCAGCCGCCTCACAGAGCGGGCCCAGCACCTGCAGCACTGCGGCCTACCAGGCGCTCAGGAGCACACAGCAGCGCCATGTCAGCCAATGGCCGGGAACAGCCCTGTGCTGCAGGGAGTGCGAGCTGCAGGATGGCTGCTCCACTGCCACCTCCTGCCCAGGAAGGGCTCTGGGCTCCCACCTGCCCCGTCAGAGCATGGGCAGCACCTCGGTGTGCAGGGGCAGCTCTCTCTCTCTCTTTCTGCCTCAGAAAATTAACCGGAATTAAGTGGATCTGGAGACACTTTACAGCCGTGAATAATAACAGTATTCCCCGCAGAAAGACTTGCTGAACTGAGAACAACACCGCAGCCTCTCTTCGCTTCAGCATCCTTGAATCAAGACTGCTCGAACCCACCACATCAGCAGCCCCGTGTTACTGGTGCTGGATGGAGCTGTGGGGGCATCACCCTGCTGCAAAACACCCCACACCCCAACCAGAGCCCCACCATCACGACAGCTTTTCCCTCGGTGACTTCACAGGACTGGCATTTGGCCGAGGAGCTCTGCCCTGCCTCCCCTCTGCCAGATGAACATCCTGGGCTCTTGGCTGCCAGGCTGTCCATGCCCATCTGCTCGCGTGGCACAGCGCCCGCCTGCAAGTTGTCAGACAATTTCACGGGTGCCAAAAGAGCCTGGGTTTGAATAGGTGGCCTGGATATGCTGCAAAACCCTGCTTTTCCACGTGGCCTCGCTGAGTGCCAACAGACCGGGAGCCCCAGCGGCCTCACACCTCCTGGAGACACACACTGCGGGTTGATGCTGCCCTGCACGGCTGTAGCAAAACAACGGAGGCTTTACTAGTGCTTTGGGCAGTGTTGGTACCTCGAGTGCTACAGAAGCATATAAAATGCAACTTCTGTCCTAAAACACCCAAGGCACAGTGGAACGACTTCAAGGCGCCGTGATGCAGTAGGCAGTCTGAATGGCTGACTGTGAAGCAAAGAAGAGAGAGGAGCAGAACTCTGCGGCTGCTGCGGGCAGTGACAAGTAGGTCAGGCAGAGCAAAAAGGGCTCGATTTGGGCTAAACTCCCAGTCACCCAGCTCCTGTATCTGAGGCCAGGAGGCTGCAAAAATAGATGGCTTTAACTTGGAGCTGGCTCGGAGAACAGGGTAATTAGGCAGACAATGAGGAAGGGAAGCTCTCCTCTCTTTTGGCAGTCTCTTTTGCTGGTGTTGGAGACCTGAAATGTTAGGTTGGCTGCTGGTGTGGATGCAGGGAGATGTCGGGACCATGTGGTAAAGGACAACCACCTTGCCCTGGGCTGGCACGAGCCCTCCTGGATGTGCCATATCCTTATGTCAGCATCAATCTGGGGTCCCAGCCAGGACCCACATCTCAATCTTATGCAGAGAAAACAGAATTTTGCTTTAAGCTGCATCTGCCATCAGCAGCCCCAGGAGGCAGAGCCGGCAGCACCGTGTTCCCCTCCTCCCTGCACAAAACCTGGGCTTGCAACATGAAAGGCTGAAAAACCTCTGGGTTTTAGGCCCCGGGAATCAGATTTTCTGCTTCATAAATCCCTGAAGAATTGGATGCAAAAGAGTCTTGTTTGAAAATTTTGCACAGATTGTCATATTGCGGCGATTCAGGCAGACACAAAATACAGAGAAATACAAACAGGCCAGGTAGGAAAGTAGGAAAGCTCTTCTTGTGCATCACAAGATAGAACCAAACAAAATACAAATAGGTTACCCCAAAAACTAAAAACAATAAGAATCAAAATAGCTGTATCTTCCCTAAACCTACAAATTAATTCAACAACATCTCCTTTACTGCCTTCATGCCAACACATTACAGCAGCTCAAAATCCATAGACTGACTGCAGTCTGTGGCGTTGCTGCCCTGAGCAATCCCCACGCACAGCCATGGCACTGCTCGTTCTTTGGCCTGGTGAGCAGCCCTGCATGCAGGACTCAGACCTCCCATGAGCAAGGTTTACAGAAGGGGCTTGAAATGCTAACAGGATCAGCTGGACTCTGCTGCTGAGAAGGATCTGGTTTAAGTGCCGGGTGGGGTGTTTTGTTATCCGCAGCGCATAATGCAGCTCTTTAAATTGCTTCTATTTACAACAGTTTTGCTGTCCTCCCTGCTCCCCTGCTCCCACACGTTTGCAGATGCTATTTACTCTGGGTTTCTGCTATTTCTTCACATGTAAATTAATCTTTCGGGCTTTCTCACTTTCATTTGCCCACATGCAGAACATTACAGCAGGGTAGAAAATGTTAAGTTAGAAAGAATAAGTACTAAGACTATTGAACCAGACACTGAAAATGAAAATAAAATAAAAAAACAACCAACAACTGGAAGTGCCCAGCATGTCCTAAAGCTGTGTTATTAGCAGCTATTAGGGCTATTTTAAACATACATTGTTTGTTTACAGCAGTGAGTCACCAACAGCACCATGCCAGTGGCATAATCTGGATGTACTCAGTGCTCTTTCTCTTCAGCATCTCAGTTCACCAAAGCTTCCCTGTCTCACTTTGCTAGACAGGTCACTTCAGCTGCAGGTCTCTCCCAGGATCACCACACTGTCACCTTGTCACTGACCATGGGACCTGAACTGCTGCCCTGTGGCAAAGCTCAGTGCAGAGCCTCAGGTACTAAAGCTGGTTCATCAAACTCAATTCACTGCTGCTTATTTCCTGCCCCTTCCCACAGATGTTTGCAGGGAGCCGGCCCCAACACGAGGTATGTGCAGAAATGCTGAGGGCTGCAACAAGGTGACTGTTAGAAGAGCAAATGAATTTCCAGTCTCAGCAGCAGTGGCTAAATCCCCACCTGTGTCCTCCAAGTGGTTGGGATGCCTGGACCACAGGGAGCAACGATGCTGCTCCATAAATACCTCCCAGATCTACTCCTCCCAAGGGAGGAGATGAGCACAACACTACTCGTTGCCAGGACAAACCTGTGCGTGCAGCTCTGGAGATAAAACACTGCATATCCCAATGACTTCAGCCTCTGGTTTATGCCACAACTCCTGCACAAATCATTTTCCCTTCCTGAATTTTGGTCTCTTGAGCCTAGTTTAAGGACTATAAATTGCAGAGCAATGGAGAAAAATTCCCATGAAATATTTCAGGGTAGCATTATCTGCATATCCCACTGAAAACATTCTCAATACATCCTTTTTGCTTAGATTTACTAAGGGCATATTACCTCACTGTGGCACCGAGTCCCCCATGTGCCAAGCCCTGTTACTTTGCAGTAAATCACAGGTTATACATTTCATGCCAGCTCTTCCCTCAGTAACATTTGCTGCTTTTCTGTACTGCCAGCACAGGGCAAGATGTGTTAGACAGGAAAGCGAGAAACTAAAAATGAGTCTCTGATTAAAAGACAAATCTGCAGGACTGCACTTCTTGGTACGAGGAAAATTAAAATGGAGAAATAGCTTGATTAAAATCAGACACTGAAAATGCCTCTTTCCTAATACACTGCATAAAAAAATAGCTGCAGCAATATCTGATTGTTAAAGAAGAAAAAATACAGCAGCATGTCTCTGTTCCTAAAGACTAATTAGCGACATTCTCTAAGCACTGAGATAGAAAGCTAATCAATGGCTTCATACATGCAGACACTTTACCATGAAATACGACTGCCCACCCAGCTCTCTCTTAAAAAGGTGATGAGGGACAGGTACAGCCTGTGACTGTGGCCATTTGTGTACAAGACAAAAGCCCAAAATGGACATTGAGCATCGTATTGTCACATGCAGAATAAATCCTAACAAACAAGGTGAAGAAAAATGCAAGCCTTGGATTATTCATGCAAAAATCTCCAGTCACAGAGACCTCCAGGGGCTGCAGAACTAAGCCTTCTCCTGCCAGGAGTTGAAGATGCCAAGAGGACGTAAGGGGTGGGAGAATTTTGGAGAATGCACCATCAGTGGCAGGAGGTGGCTGCTCAGCACTCTGCCCCTGTTACGTGATGGGGCAGAACCCCATGGGTTGTGGTATCCTGCACAACAGTTCTGGTTTGCAGGAGGAAGCTCTGCTCCCAGAAGAACCAGGTCACACCATTCAGCACAGGGCAGCTCGGCATGGGACAGTACAACAGAGCTGCTGCCAAAAAGAGGAAAAGAGGTTTGTTTTCCTCTTTCTGGCTGGTGAAATGCCTCTGGCATTGGTCCCTACAGACCCTAATCCAAGCAGACAACCTTTGAGCTACCTGGACTTTGCAGACTTTGACTCTGGGGCCATTTCATAAACACACTTGCAGAACTGGAGAAGAGATTGCTCTTGGGCTGAATGGGATTGATCAGTATTTCAGGCAGCGGTTGCTGAACTGTGGCAAGGGGGAATGCGGTGCACATTGGCAGACAGAAGACTGAGTTTCATTACTGTCCAGTGCTATCAGTCAGCATCAATCCCCATCCAACTCTCCTTGAAGTCATTGCAAATTTTCCTATTTGCATAAATGAGATTTGGACCACCGGCACTGCTGAGTGCTAACGTACAATTTGCACTGAGATATTGCAGGATGGTTTGGTGAACAGGATTAGCTAGAAAAGAGAAAAACAATTCATGCATAATACACAACACGTTGAAGAATCGAAATACTACATGGCAACCTCTACTGTCTTCATTAAGTCCCACATTCAGATCTCACACAACTCAAATATCAAGCGATACAATTCATCTAGCTTACTCCAGGCTCATTCCTGAGGTAAATGGAAGCAGAATCTGCCTGTCAATCTGAGTGAGGTAAATATTTCATCAGGGAATTGGTAGGTAAGGATTTGAATATATCTTTATAAAGACAAATGTCTCATGAATGAGGTCCACAGAATATCTGATGATGGTTTGGCACTTCCAGCAGCAAAAAAAAAAAAAAGCATTTCTTCTCCACGATGTTACAAAACAGCACTTCTCTTGGTTTTAAAATGCACTTACACAAGCTGAATACTGGGATTACTAACCCCAGCCTTCCCAACCAGCTCATTCATCCTTGGGTCTCCAGCAACCCACCTTGTGCCTAAAGAGAGTCCTTAGGGGAGCAGCACAGTAACACAGCTCAGCAACAAAACGGAGCAGCAAAACCCAATGGCTGGGTTTGCACTTTGACCAGCGACTGCTCTGCTGGATTTCACACAGCACATTCCAGCCTGTCCAAGTGTTAATCCTGGAAAGCTTCTAGAGTAGCAGCTACTGTATGCATATCTCACTTCTGTAGCAGCTCAGAGAAAACATTGCAATTTGATTTAATTGCCACGTTGACTTATAACAGCATGTTTATACTGGATGCCTGCCAGCTGAAATGCAACAGGTTTGTGAAATGTATTTCCTCAAAACAGCATGATATGCAATGTAATAAGGAAAGCAATCTTCCAGCCACCCCGATGCTAAGTTCATTTCGACTCCTCTGACTTGAACTGTGTCTTGACTTATGACTTGACTAAGTTGTAAGAATTACGCTGAGCTAATTGGTATGATGATCAGGCCTAGAGGCTGCTTTTCACAGGTACAGCAGTTACACTGCAGCTTCGAGAAGGGGATATAACTGTAGGAAATGAAGACAATTAACAGTTGTTTGTATCACGGGGGTTGTTTGCCCTATTTAATAACCCTATCAAAAGATGCATTATTTGTTGAGTACTCCTAAAAGAAAATCAAAGAGAAACTTCAAGAAGGCTGTTAATCCTTTGTCTTTATAAGTATGACATTTAAAAGTCAATAAAAAGTGGTGCTTTGCCAATCGAAGCACATATATTATCTTTCCCATGACCTTGGCTGATAGATTTCAACCCAGCTAACAGTGCCTATGTCTTTGAGCTATAGGAACATTACAGAAGCTAGAAGGCGAGCATGCTGGGTTTGTTTCTATAAAGCAGCACCTTTGTACATGCTGACTACTTATCTTGCAGCTGGCACTAAGAAGGGTGCTGCCTCTGGGGACTGGGGATTTGTCCATGCTGAAAGTTGCACCCTGCCAGCTGACACTCCAGCAAAAAAAGTGTCAGCGTGAAGCATTTCTTCTACAAAGTCACAAAAACAAACTTATGTGATTAAACTGTTAAATTGCAATTAATGCAAAACACAAAAGACACCACAGCAGTGGGTTTCAGGAGGAGCGGAAGGGACAAAGGGTACAAACACAGGGTCAGCAGGGTTGGATCTGTTTATGAATGAGATTTCATGAGATGATTGCCTGCGATTCAAGGAACTTGGACTTCATGACCCTAAAAGTCTCTTCTGGCCTGATATCACCCTGATGCTAATTAGTTCTGCTTTATTAAAGATTGTAACTGCGAGCAGCAGTTACTGGGAGAAGCAGCCACGTGGCTCTCACCAATCCTACATTAGGACTTGTGAAAACAGGAGGAGAAAAGGAAAAAGATGTTAAAAATATCAGGCAACTTCTGAACTTGGAACAGAATTGATTTTAACCTCTTATAGTCAAAAGTGGATTCACAAGATACAGTAGTATTTCTTCAACAGAACAAATGAACCTCAAGGATTTCCTAATGAATACCATTCCTACATGTTCGTACAAAGCAGCCTATAAAACTGGCAATGAGAAATGCCATTGTTAAACACAGACTGTCTGACACTTTGCTCACAATTCCTATCACAAGATACCATTTTTTTTTAAATTCTATTTGGCTTCTCCATAAGGAACTGTAAAAGCCTCTCTCAAAATCCTGGCACCGAGAGGAGTCTGACACTGACCGCTGGCGCAGGATCTCCCTCCTCAAGAATAAAGCATTGGGAAGAAAAAAAAAAAAGTGTGTTGGCTTTGTTGCTGAGCCAGATATTTAACTTCACCAGCTCACAGGAACAAAAGGAAACCAAATAAAAATATAAAGCACGTGTTCTTTTTGGACAAATAAGCCAAAACCCTTTGGAATTTATGGCTCTACACCATCCTTACCTGCTAAGTCATGCAGAAAGCTGTGACTGCAGTTATCAGCGATCACATACATAATTTTTTTTATGCTCTACAATACTAATGAAGTTAGACACGCTAATCATGGGAGAAGAGGAGGCTGCTATTTTTTTCCTGTCCCATATGGTAATAATTTTGTATGATTGAAGTATTACGAGCTAAATAAAACTACACATTAGCTGATACATTGCAAATACATTAACTCTTCCCTGGAGTTTTAGCAAATATTCACTTTTTCTATGATGTATTTGGAACTAGCAAAGGGATCTACAGTGGGCCATAGGTTTTATAAATAGATTTGGCTTCCTCTGCAATCCTTTATGAGCAATTATTTCAGCAGTGAAGATGCAGAGCCACAGATAAATAAAATAATTGCAGCTGATGGGGCTTTATTTGCCACTATCACATTTCCCTGACTGCTAAGCTCCCCGCCTCTCATCTGCTCCACTACCCTGAATCAATGACCAGATGAAGAGCTGTCAGTTAACACCAAGTACTGAGCACAGAAGTGCCAAAGGCAGATTCTGCTTCCCCCATTTCCAAAGCCCTCCTGGCTGTTTCCAGAGCTGGCTTGCTCTCTGGATGAATGCAATGTGGAATTAGGAGGTTGGGACAGGGCAGAACAAGTCCTACGAGTTCTGCACGTTCCAAGAGGCTTCCCAGGGAGGACATTTTGCTGTGACTCTCCTACAGAAAGCATTGCTGAAGGATGGAGACTTCTCCTTTCACGAGCAGATACCTGGCTGTGATAGGGAAGGGTTCCCATGTCTCCTTGCTGTGCAGGTATCCTCATCAAAAAGGCATTAGCTCAGTTCAGGGGATGCCAAGTGCAGCTATATGTAGCAAAACCAGCTTTTCAGGTAGTTCAAACAAATCAAAACCAAGCAAACCGGCCCCCCCTGCATATTACCCTCTGTGGACCTCACACCAATCCAGCTATCAGAACTTCAGATTCCAGACAGGATAAGAAATGCAGGATTATCAGTTTTCCTTGTGATCAAGCTTGAAATACCGATGCCAGTTCTGTTCTCTGAAAATCAGTAACGCAGTTCAGTTCAGTACTGAGATGTATCCCATTGCCTCCTCTACAGCACTGAGGTGATGAACTCAAGCTCCAATTTTTCATTTGCAGCTGGGCACTTCATGCTATTTAACAAGTGTATTACCTGGGATTTGTGAAGATTGCTTGTATGAAGGGCCTTATCAGCTCCAGAGAGAGAAAAACAAAATTTCTGCTACTATGAAAAGCCACGGAGCTGACTGCACAGTGACAACTGAAACATATAGGATGTACTACATGGGTACCTCCTGACTCTAAAGTCCATCCATCGACCAGCTGATCTCAGAAATAATCACCAAGATAAGGTTTCATGCTTCCCTAATTAAATTGTTTTTTTAAATGCCCTTTACACCATCAGTGCTGTGACAAGAGTATATTTAGGAGATGTTTGGCCCTGATTTATGAGTTTCCTCTGGTGTGCTGCCCTGGGAAGGCACAGTCAGCTGTGTGAAGCCTGGATCAGGGGGGTGCCCTGCAGAAAAGAAGAAGCACCAGAAACAGTCTGTGTGCTCAGTAAGGTCCTACAGGAAGTCTCATTGCTTTAAAAACCTGACTTTTTTGTTTGCTTGCTTGTTTTCAGTTCTAGGCTGCTTATTTCCATATCAAGAAATGATGCTACAAACATTTCTGTAAGTTGGTGAAAGAGGCCAATGGGACCAGATGCCAAAGGAGCTCAGAAGATTTACACTAGGCGAGCATCTGGCTCCCTGCACACTGTTACCAGAATGAAGACAAATGCTTGCAAACATTCTTATTCAAAATCACTAATGTGCTTGGCAATGATCAACATAAAGCAGCATTACTGCTGTAAGGTGTGGAGCCTGGGAACACAGATGTTGAATGTTCTAAAGCTGCTTTTTCCAGATGTGTATTTAATGCAAAGATCAGGGAGAAAATAAGATGTTGCTGCCCTTCACATTAAGCAAAGGGAATGATTAAGACATCATCATCTTTTGTTGTTGTACCGGTGGATGGTAGTAATTGCTTCTGTACAGGAAAGTGGCTATACATCTATTGTCATCCATCATCTTGCCAAGGCAGGGTAGAAGCAGTAAACTTTTGATTTAACCTCATTAGCATTCCCAAAATTACAATGTCATACCAGAGATAGAGATTGAAATTATCTGCATCTCAGCAAATGGAGAAGAAACAAATCACACCCTGTGTAAAAAACCAACTGCACAACCATGATTCTTCCTTGTTCTTAAAGGCTCCCTACATGTGCCCAGTTCTTGGCTTGCCATGGAGGATGAGAAACAAATAGGAATTGTGCTTAAAGGCACCAAACTTGCAGATGTAGGGGTTGGACCCATGGACTGATGATCTGATGACCTAAGGATTCAGAGCAGAGGCAGGGAAAGGGAAGATTTTGGAGTAGATACTCTCTGATAGCACTTTCCCTCTGATCTGATATCTCTGATTCCTCTGAACTCTTCCCATGAATTAGGGACCTACAGAAACATGGAGAAATTTGTGTGTAATGTAGGAAATAACATGGAGGCATCTTGCTTTTGCACAACATCCTTGTGCCTGGAAACTCAAAGGATTTCCATGTAAACCCCAGGATAAATGCACACAAGGTGAGCTCCTGCTCAGGCTTGAGTTGAAGGAAGCAGGAACCAGTTATTCGTCCCTTCTGGCAGTCAAATAAGATCAAGTAAAGTCTGTACTTGTCTGAGGTCAGTCTACAGCAAAATCTGTAGTAAAACTGGGAATTTATCTCAGGCCCCAGCCAGCAGCTTACCCCATGAGCTGTGTTCCCCACTAGAGCCATAATACAATGCCAGTATGTATTCCAAACCACTCATTCTGAGTTACTTTACTCCTTTATGGGCCATCCTAGAGATAATTAATGTATCTTCTCCTCAGTGGGAACAAAAGAAGGAAATGAATTTATTACTCCAGTGGTACCCTTGACACAGATATTGAGTAGCTTCATTAAACATTTTGCAACACCGAGAGTCTTTGCTAAGCCATCTACAACAAGCACAGAGTCAGTTTCCTTATTACAACACAAACACAGAGGTCAGGGTTTGGAACTCTTTTACATCTCCTTTATGTCTGAATAACCTCTGTGATCTCAGTGGGATCTGGCCAGCCTGATGCAGGTGCAAATCATCGATGCCTCATCCCAGCCCTTCCCCTTCTCTCCAGATCTATTACCTTGCAGCACCACTCTCAAATGAGCACATTTCACAGTCAGCACTGCCACAGCCAAATGACTAACTCAGCTCTTCAATACAAACAGCCAGTGGATTAAATTATAATTTATCAGACAAATACTATTCAGGTCTTCCCAAAACTGTTTTGAGCCGTCTCCCGCACGTGGTCATATTCCAGAGGAGAACTGACATTAGATAAAGCTCAGACCTGGAGAATACATTTACATAAAAAAGAAATGCTGAAAACACCCTATATTTATGATGCGAGATTCCACAGAGATCAGAATGAGTAACACTCCTGAGAAGACTAAAATGCATCTGAAATGTAACCTCCAAAGCCCAGCCCGGCAGGGCAAGGTTACCATACACCTTACAGCCCTGAACTGAGCAGCCAGCCTAGCCAATCAGCCACACCAACCTCCAGCAATACTGGAGCAAACTTTTAATGGCTTTGAAATAGGCAACAGGCTACACAACACAGCCAGACAGTATTTCACTTACTTCATTGGTTTGAACAATGCTTGTCCATAATTCTGGAACGTCATGATCAGCTTCAGTTGGGTGCCTCCTGACTTCATTGCTGTGGGAAAAAGCAAAAGCCCTTTAAAATGCTACATATGGATCTACTTACATTCAGCTTCCTTGAAATGAAAGCACACGTTTGCTCTGTACCAAATGCAGCGCTGTGGCATCTGAGCACTAAGCAGGGCAATCCTAACTGGATAACAGATTATTCAGTGGTTGCAGTGAACAGGGGAGAGCTTTGTGCTGCTGGCCAGGACTAAAAATGGATCATACTGTCAGACATGTCTTTGTGTTCTTCAGCTGGTCATGGGTAGAACCATGGTGGGCTCTACAAGCATTCTGACTGAGGAGCTGAGGAGTGGGTATAGGAACAGCTTCACTGGAGTCCTGTTTTCTCCACCTTCAACTACTTTGGGACTTCTTGCTAACAAGAGATACACACTGGGAAGGCAGATAGGATGGTTTCAAAGCCAGCTGTAGCTGGGATTACGGTCCGATGCGCAGCAGACATCTCCTTAATTAAAAGTATGAGCAGATACTAGAGCAGCCTCTGATCTCTGCTGCAATTTTAATCAGTGCTGCTGAGCAGTATGTAAATCCATCTCCTCTCCACACAATGGAGATTTATCCAGAATTATCCACTAACTTTCAGGAGACCCCACGGTTGTTGCAGAGGACAGGAGAGGTGTGCAGAGGGTCACTGGCTGTGTGGGGAGGGCAGGGGCTGCAGTCCACTCCATGAACATGGAGCCAACAGCTCAGACACTGAATTCACATCCAGCTGGGAGCTAATGGGAATTTAAGACTGACATTCATTCATACCAATCTGTACAATTTGAACAATATCATGTTAACAGCCAGATTACAGTGTTTTCAAAGTCAGAGCTTTTTTTATTTTAATGTAAGAGTTCCTAAAATGCATTTTACTTGATGAAAAGGTTACTGAAAAAGATAAATATATACTTTGGCAAACCAGCTGCTTTTTCACCATCTCAATCAAAACTGCTCAGAATAAACGAAATGACCCACACCTAACTCTTTAACTCACTTCTGTGCTGGGAGAGCCATGACAGCCCTATCTGTGGGGATGAGTCAGTCCTTTCAAAACGCTTCCCACAAGTGATCACATCATCAATCCCTTTCTTTGCAGTTCTGAAAAAAACCTGTGTCGACTGGAAAACGATATGAATGTCAGGTTACCTCGCTCTGTCAATTTTGGCTTTGAGCTTCCCTTGTTCAACCTACATAACCTGTACATCCTCTTTCTCTAAGCAATGCCACTAGCTGTACAACCTTTTTAATTGCTCCTCTCCATGCCATATTACTGGTAGGTCAACAGCTCTCTTTCAGCCCTTGTAATCCATGTTTTTGCAACAAAATGCTATGTAAATCTGGTCAGTGTGATTACACTTCCCTTAGAACAAAATCCCTCCTGCCTTGCTGTTTTGCTGACCCCTGCCTTCTCTTGCATTACCAGACAATCCCAAAGGAACAAATAAATAATTAGTAATTAAAGGGCATTAAATAACTTGCACTGAACAGGTAAAGCAGAAGCATGTGGTTTTCATGTACCAAACTCTCTCTCTTGTGCATGATCACATGTCAGTTGATCTGCACCTGAGGGAAGGATATAGGCACTTTTTTCTACCATGCCCAGAGCCTGAAGGCAATGAAGAACAGCAAACATCCATCCCAAACCATACACATGCTGCCCCAGCAACATCACAGCCCAGCCATGCACTCTGGAAATGTTTCTTCTTGCTTTGGATAGCAGACAGGCAGCTGGAGCTGCCCTTGCCTCATGTCTACAAAGACCCACACAGACCCCCCACCGTTCCATGAACATCCCAGCCCAGCTGCTGCCGAAGGAGCAGAGTTTGCCTGCCTTTTTAAGGCAACCCCATTCATGTGGGATGCCGTCAGTTATGTCAGTAATGTATCTTGGAATCAAAGGGCAGAACTTTGTCCTTTCTGCCAGGTATAACCCTCCCTAGCTCACCAGTCTCAGTACAGCTGCTTGCAAACTGATCGCAACAAATGAAGAGTGCATGTTTTTTTTCTTTAAAATTTACATAATGTATGCTTTTTGGTTGAATTACGAATAGCTTAGGGCTTAGACTCTGGCTCCCTCTCCTCCCTGAGCCATATAAGTCCAAAATACAGCAAATATCCTGTAAGCCCATCACAGAAGTGGGAAGGACAGAGCCTATTTTGAGGTACAGCTGGGAAGCCAAGGCTTTGGGAAACCACAGAAATGCAAAGAAGAAAAAAGGATGTTCCAGCATGCCTATTTCTAAGCACAAAGCATCAGATGCATTAAGCTGACTGGTTTCTCAGCAAATTGAAGCCACTCGACAGATAATGATTTTGTTAGCAGCTGAACTCAACAGAGAGCGTGTCATTACCGAAAAGGGGAATGTATGAAGAAGATTAACAATTCAGCATAATTCTTCCATGAGACACAGAGGCCTGGTTTCCTGTCAGAAAGAACTGAGCTGAAGTAAAACAAAAGCATCTCTTGGTCTTTTTAGATCCATCTTATTGTATTGTTTTAATCGGTGGCAATAGTAGCCTCAACCCAACTGAAGTTTGGCTGGGATGCTCTCCTGCTGCTGCTGCCAGGAGAAAACTTTGAGCCCTTCCAAAACAGAGGGTGACGTCAATGAGAACAGCATTGCATGGGGCCTTGTGACAAAGTAAGCTGGCAGCCATAGGCACTGTGGCCAATGCCACGAGTTCCATGTTTCTTCCCTCCATGTTCTCTAGGCTCCCAGACATTCCCACTTCAGTTAGTCACTGGACCAGCCAGAGGAGATTCAATGATATGCAGCAAGTCCAACACCTAATGTTCCCTCCCTAAAGAGAGGGAAACACATGGTGCTGAGTCCAGACTCACTTGAACTCCATAAGATCCTTTATGCATCTCTAAATGAAGTAGAATGGGGAGCAGAGCCTGAGGGGTGGCAATTGGAGAAGAGCAGGTCTCACTGGAGTTGACTCATCAGGACTTCCAGGCCTGATTACATTCCTTGACTCTTACTGTTATAGTAGAGTGCTGGCTTCCCTCTCCTTTTCTAAGCTGTATTTCTTTCCTGCTCAAACCTCAGTTAAATACATCCCTTTGATCATCCCAGGCAAACAGCAGTAGCCACGTCATCTTCCAGGAACTTATCCTGGACAAACAGTGTTTGCTTATCTGTAGATGTCCTTGTGCTGTCACCTACTGCCCATTAAGAACGTTTCTGAAGAATTTATAATTCCCTGGAGCAGAATACACAATTTTTTAAGAAACTGGAAGATGCTACGCCATTGCAATCTGTCTTGTCTGTGATCAGCAAGCTTATATAATTTTTAAAAGGTCTCACAATGTCATGCTGTTCTGATTCCAAAGGGAGCCTCTAGTCAAACTCTGATTTCATGTTTGTTTTCTTTAAGGTTTCTGAAGATACTGTAACAACAAGAGCAGCTCTGGAAAAGGAATATCTCAAATTCCCTCTTCTGCAGCATCTGAACATACTGGCACAGTGTTCAAACCAAATCCCAATAGAACCGTTGCTATTTTACCTCCAGGCAATTAAAAATCTTTCTTTTCCCCCAAAGTAGAAAGAAAGGGAATGCAGCATTAAACTTTCCTCTTAACCCAGGGCAAGATCTTTTGGTTCTGATTAGAAATCTTCCTAAGTTTAGGAGGCTTTGCAAAAAATCCCCTGAGATATCCTTCTCCTGGAGAGTCCGACCAAAGACCAGTGAAATCAGAGAGATTCTTTCTGTTTTCTCTGATGGACTTTGAATCATGCCTCTAAAAATGCCTTCAGTATTTGCACCTAATGAATTTTTTGACGTAGCTACACACCATGTCTGCTACTTCTTCCATCCTATCCTTTCCTACTCCTTCTGAAAACTCACCAATAGAAGACTTCCCAATGAATTCCCCTCCCGATCCACAGATACCACCAGTGTAAAAGATGCACTACCCATCATCTTTCAAGCCTGTTTTTATACCTGTATGCTACGTGGTTTCTATCTCCCTCTTCTGAATCATCTAGTACAGACTCAGTAGAGATCTAATGATGCCCAGTGTGATTTGACTCAAGAGGAATTGATCTGGATTTCCAGTTCAGTTTTGCTGCATGATAACTCTTGTCTATATGGTTTTCTGATGGAAAGTGAGAGCTCCAACAGGACCTCTGAACACTTTGTTTTGGTTATTTATGCAATGCTAATGCCTGAGCAACACGATTCAATCAAAGCCTGGGATGTGCAAATGTCTGAAATAGATGTTCAGATCCATTCAGATCCTATTTTATAGATCAAGCTTAAATCTAGCATGAACACGTTGACTGATCTAGTGGGAGATGTCCCTGCCTATAGCAGGGGGTTGGAACTAGATGATCTTAAAGGTCCCTTCCAACCCAAACCATTCTGTGATTCTATGACTCTATGACTGGCTTTAACAAGCAATACTCTGCCCCAGGCTAAAGACATGGCCCTATACAAGCTGTAAAGAATAGATTTCAAATTGAGTTCAAACCATCATGATCTCTTGATTTGTTCTTGATCAGCCAGTCCTGCTAACTTGTTTTTAAAGACCTTTCTTGCTTTAGTCAAGATAGTAAAGACTTCTGATAGGGAAGAGATCTGTGAGACCGTTCAGCGGCTTTGTTGTACACTTTAAGTCCTCTCTTTTCATCTGGAATTGTACATTTAATCAATCTGTTGACTCTTGGCTGATTCACTGTTTCCTTATACAGTAAATCAATGGTGCTACATTGCATTACGTTTTCAGGCAGCACTTTTCCCTTTCCTTTGATGAGATTTTTATAATTTCCTTCAGTGCCAGAATTTAGGTTTAGTATTTATTGTCTACCTCTCTGTCTTTTTTCTCTTCTTTTTCCTAAGTTGAAACTAAGTCCACCTTGCTTAATTGCAGCACTCCTTCACTGCATGAGTAATCTCATGTGCTTACTTCCTAATCACTGCCTGCACAAACCGAAGGCACTGCAGGTTCAGAAATGAACTCAGTCAGCTATGTTTCCAAATCTTTCCAACCAGAGAATGTAAAGAATCAAAAACTCAAACCCAACTCACTCAACCCACGATCACCAAAGCCTGCTCTGCTCAACCACAGTCCCTCAGCACAGCTCTCCAGGACAGGAACACGTGAGAGATGAAGATCTACAATGCACCATGCCATGTTTGTTGTTCAGCTGCTGACAGCACCGCGCAATTATGCACAGACGTTTTGTAAATATGCAAGAAAATAGCTAACCATGGTTATTATTGATGCGTGCAATAAACAGCTATGAAAGGCAAAGGAAGCATGCAGTTGCCTGTGCTTCCTCTGCAAACTGGGATTCGGTGCTCAATGGAAAACAATTTATGGCAGGGGGAAATTTTCACTGAATTAAATCAAATTAAGAGCTATCCCTTTATGCTGCTCAGAATGAATAGGAGCTCTATCTATTGATGCAGGGCGCAGAACACATCCTCAGCTTCAAAGCTCTGGGTAACCTTGTCCTTTTCAAGGCCAGCTCTAGGTGTCACTGTGGGAGCTGAATGCGACGCTCCTTCCCATCCATGCTTTTGTTCCATTTAAACTTTAACATCAAGAAAATGTCACCTTGGTGCTCCCTGCTCTTGGGAATTGCTACTGTCACCGTTTTCATTTTAAAACAACGCTGCACATTACAGAGCTGTGTGAGCAGTGCTGATAGATGGGGCAGGATCAATCTGGTCACCACTCTCCTCCATAAATAATGCAAAGGGAGCAGGGAAAGTGCGACATGGTGAAGCAAGCTGTTCAGCTGCAGTTTGGATCTAATTACTGGAGGTATCAAAAACCCACACGGCAAATCACCTAATTCTATTAGAGCCACAATCTGAACGCAGGGAAAAGACTGGATAGAGCAATATCCCATTTCATCTAATGCATGTAAGCCTGAGTATTTAATTGTCCTGCTTACAAAAAGGAGCCTGAAGATTGAATGCTACGAAGAGTCCCATTTATTTTTACTTCTAACCTAGAATCTTTGCTGCTGCCTTAGAAAAAAAAAAAAAAATGAACAGAGAGCAAAGAGGATAAAGAAAAACACGGTCCAATTGGAAAAAAAAGTAAACTGTAAAAGTCCTATAAATGTCCTTTGGTCAGATACATTACTCTTTATTAATCAGCTTACATGCTTTTGAATCCCTGCTGTGGCTCTGCAGTAAAGCTGAAAAATGGCAGATGTTATTTTAAAACATATTTTTAAACATCCAAAGAATTTGCAACGGGAAATAAAAGATGGATTAAAAGAAGTATATTAGCAAGATGCTCTTCTTGCTTTGCAACCCGACCGAGAGCCCCTGAAGCCCCACAGGGGCTGTGGAAGCTTCCAGCTCCATTCCTATCTGGCTTCTTGACCTGGGCAGAGGCAGAAGTCTCCTTCCACCTCCCTGCTCAATGTTAGGTTGGGATTGCTGCCCAGTTCCCACAGTGACAAGATACCTCTATCAAATGTACTTCATATTTCAGCTTATGGAAATAATACGGAACCGTTGATAGAAACCACAGTTCTGTGCTTTCATGTTGGGGCATAAGAGGCCCTAACTTGTTCAAACATTAGCAAAGAGACAATCCCATAGGAAATAGCTGTTAATCATCAGCCCTCCTCTACGGGCTCTGGCCTTTTCTCCACATGGATCTCAAAGTTCTATCAAAACCATAATTAATGAAAACCTCATGACACATCTATGCAATGCATTGGTGAAATCATGGCCTCGGGGAAGCCAATGACAAAACTTCCACTTACGTCACCACTGTCAGGATTTTACTCCTATTTTTTATTATAACAGTGCTGCTACTAGGTTAACTGAAGCATAGAGAGGTTAAGCAACATGCCCAGAAGCTCAAATTGAGCAAAGAGTGAGCACTAACCTATTATTTCTCCTTCCCATCTCCCTTCTTGAGCATCCCTACATCAACCTTAACCATCTCACTGCTCTGCAGAAGGGACACTCAGCAGCCACTTAGTCCGAACCATGGCTGGGGTTGATGTGTTTTGTGTGAACCTCAGCAGCTGAGTCAGAGGGCACTTTGGCTGAGCATCCCCCCTCAAGAATCCGGGCACAGCCCACTCACTGCTCAGGGCAGGGAAGGGCAGAGCACCTTTTCTTCTCTGCCAAAGGATGTGCTCACAGAGCAATGCTAATGCTGAAAAAAGCTGGCTCAGACCCTGCTCACACACCACTGCTACTGCAGGAATCACTGTGTGCATGCGGAGCAAAGCACTGGCAGCGTGCTGCTGCCTGCAGTGCCATCTCTGAGCCAGAGATGGGAGAACGCACGGCTTAGCCATCACACCTGTGCTCCTTAATTAATCATTCCAATCCAGAGCTGTAGGGACAGAGAACGAGCCTGTGTTTATCCTCTTTCTGGAGCCCAGCTGTCCCCCAGTCCCTGTCCCCCACCTGCAGGGCAGCAGCTGGGCACTATGCACTGCAGCAGCAGGCTCCACTCCACAGAGCTCAGAGCAGAGCTCCCAGCCATGCACTCAGCCAGGGCACAGCCATGCTTGCACCTGATCTCCCGGGGCATCCCGCCTTTCCCCCACCCTGGCTATCTGTGCTCAGCCCACTCCTGATGACCAAGGAGCTCCCTTAGTTCTGCTCAGCAGCCACTGGGATTCACGTGATGGAAATGTCAACCGTAGGCCTACGGGTGCTATTCTTGCAGGGACCGTTTCCTGCTGAAGCCAGGGGAATTCTTGCCTTGCGGGGTTAAAGACCTGGTGACCTCATCCTGCAATGGCTCCGTGCAATCAGCACTTTTACAGAGCTGCTATTTCATGCCCCTGAAACAGACTTAGCAGCTCTGTGGTCAGCACAAGGCTCTCCATTTTCTTGGAGGCTGGTGGTTGTGCAGCTCTGCCCCTGCAGCCCACGGGCTGTGCTTGTTTAGCAGCGCAGGGCTTTCATTCAGACTGCGGGTTTTTTTCGCTCCCTGTGCAGCTCCACAGCTAAATTCGAAGAGACACATGCTGTCATTAAACAGCCCCGGAGAAAAAAGAAAAAAAAAACAACAACAAACTCTGTCACCTTGTTTAACCGGAGCCAAAGGCTGACAGGGGCACATCCCTGTTGTGGGTTTCCAAGTGGAAAAAGCAGAGCTGAGCTGCTGAGGGGGATGCAGCCCCTCCGAGCCCCCGCGCTCAATGCTCCCTGCATGGCTTCAAGGCTGTGGCTCATTGCTGCTCCCCTCCCTCCAGACGCAGCCTTAAACAATGACCAGCAAGCAGCAGATGCTTTGCTCAGGCAGGATGCTATCTGCTTTTGGCTGTGATTTTTTCATTAACCTTTTCTTCCTTTTTTTTTAAACAGGGCGCTTTCAGCCTGATAACCGGAGGACATCAGAAATGAATGGGGCTTGCCTTCCTGGCAGACTTTTCAATTATTCAGGTGATACAGAGCTGGCAATATCTCCTTATGTTTAACAAGGAAAATGAGCACAGAAGTCAGGAAGCAATGTTGTAGCACAGAGAGAAGTCGTGCAAAACAGCCATTAATATTCAAACAGCAGCGAGATCTGAACTACAAGCAGATAGCCATAAAAACCACTAATGCCCAAACATACCAACACTGGTGATCTTCTGGGAGACCAGGTCTTGTAGTAAAGCCTCGATTGCAGGGTTATGTCTGGAATACAGCTCGTACCGGTTGATGCCAATGTGGAATTTTAACCAGTTTGGGTAGGAGTCTATGGAGGTTTCTCCAGTTGGCAAAAACTCTTCGTTCCCTTCATTATGCCTACCACCAAAAACAAACAAGGGAAAGGGGGAAAAAAAGAAAAAAAAAAAAAGAAAAAAAAAAAGCCATAAATAAGGAGAAAGAAATAACGTTACAATTTGTAGCAGGCACCAAGAAATGGGGCTGGGGAGGGAGAGCTCTGCGGGTGGGGGAAGCCGGATTGGCACCTCCACTCTTCATGCCTGATTTGAAGTCCATGAAAGTCAGGAGCAAAACTGACAGTGACATAACTGAGCACTCACAGAGGCCCTTACACAGCCGAAATGTGGAGCTGCAGGTTTTATGTTGTGTTTAGATTGCATTATGTTACAAACGTGTCTTACAAGTTGGACCCAAAGAAAAGCATCATCCTCAATTTTATATAACAGAGCTGAGGCTGGAAGTCGGTGCAGCAGAAAACTGACCTGTCGGACCCAATGTTCCCACTCCTTCCTTTTAATCAGGAAGAATAAGAAGAAACCAGTTCAGCTGAACCTGCTGCTAAAGAGTCACTAACTCGGGGTAGGTCACCCCTTCCTTAGCAGCACCATACTGATATGGAAAAGGAGTGTGAGAATGACACGTGAGTGCTACATTTCATGTTTGCTCGGGGAACTTGGGGGGCAAACACACAGCAGCAGTTGTGTTGTGGCCATCAGGGACAGCTTCACCTTCCACCTGTGGGACACAGCCACATTTCTCCCATCCAAAGGTCCCCCATGCTTTTAGCCAGCATTCAATGTTCTGACATTTGTGGCCTTTTTTCTTTTTTTCTAAGGGAAACCAGAACTTTGTCAGGTATTCCCCCATCACAGCCGCTTCTGTTAAGCAGGAGGGCCCGGACCACTGACACGTGCAGGGGATAGAAATCAGAGATATTTATCCTCTCCCTCTGAATGTTCAGATCCCGCTGGCTGCTCCGCGGCTTCACAGAGCTTTTGCACAGTACAATGCAGCTGTTTAAACACTACAATGTCAGCGTGTTTGGAAGAGGGTGCTGTTGGATTAGACAAGCCTTTGGATTTTTCACTCATTGAGATTTCCCAGCGTTTCTCACCAGCCAACAAACCATTTGCAGAGGCAATGGAGCGCTCTGAAGGCTGGAGAGCTGCTGAGGTGCCAGGACACCAGGAATTAACTGAGGATGAAAACTGGAGCACCGATCAAAGCCCGAAGGCAGAACTTTGTGACGTTAGACCTCACTTTGGAGAAAAGTGTGGCTGCTGGTGGCAGGACGGACTGCTCAGCCCCTGCAAATGAGAAGGTGCAGAGCAGGGGGGTTGTGCTGTGCCTGAGCCCGGCCTCGCACTGCTTTTCTGCTAGCATCTGCCTTTGGCTGCAGCTGCAGGCAGCATCCTGGGGACCCTCTGCTCCCGGCACCGCCGCGTTACGTCCCGTATTTCAGGGCAAATTTGGAAGGAAAACAACCGCTGACGCCTGCAGATGGTTCCGCTCCCTTTCTCGCACCCCCGACACCAGAATCCCTCCCTTTAACCCCGAGCCGTGACACCAATTCTTCGGGAACACCCCCTCAAAAAGGCAGCGCCGCAGGGCAGCACCGCGCCGCGTTTCGCCCCGACCCCGCGCCCCCACCTCCCCCCCCCGCTCCCCCCGATCCTCACCACTCGCTCTGCTCGGCCGCCCGCGGGTTGAACCTGATGTCGCTGTTGACATTGAAGAGGAGGTCGCCGTCGGCCAGCGGGGGCAGGGCGGCGCGGTACAGCGGGTGCTGGAAGAGGGCGGCCAGCGGCGCGGCGTGGGCGGGGGGCGGCGGGCGCGGGGCTCCGGGAGCGATGAGCCGCCGAGGCCGCCCCGCCGCCCCCCCCTCCCCGCCCGCCGCCGCCGCCGCCGCCGCGTCCCCTCCGCCGCCCGCCGCCCGCTCCGCCGCCTCCCGCGATTGCGAGGAGAGGTTGGAGGCCGGCTCGGCGCTGAAGTCCTGCAGGATCCGCAGCGTGTGTTTGCTGGGCCAGCGCGGGGCGGCGCGGGGTGGCGCGGCGGGCGGAGGGCAGGAGCAGCCCGGGCGGTTCTCGGCTCCGCGGCGCTCCAGGCGAGGCAGCAGGTCGATCATGATGTGCATGGTGCAGGCGACGAGGAACACCATGAGGATCAGCACCCGGAACTTGCGGACCAGGAGCATTTTCATGGCCGGGAGCGGCTGATGAATTAGCGGGGGAGGGAAGGAGGGGAGGCGGCGGGGTCGGCCGGCAGCGGGCGCGGGTCTTCCGCCCCCCCCGGGGCTCCGGCGCTCTCCTGGCGGGTCGGGCAGCGAACGATCAAGTCAATAAAGTTATCTCCATAGGCGCCGCGACAGAAACAGGCTAAAAGCGATAGGTCCTCATTTCTCAGTATCATCAAGAACTTGGGAGGGGGGAGGGAAAAAAAAAAAATCGGGAAAAAAAAAATCGGAAGAAGGAGCCTTTAAAATCAATAGGAAAACAAAGCCAGCGGCATTGCGATATCTAGAGCCATCTGTTCGCGGTTTCTCTCGCTTTTTATTACGGGGATCACAACAAATAGGGAGAGCTGGTTCTGGAGGAGAAACCGGCGTCTGAGGCTGGCTGCGATTAAATCATCATCGTTCACAAAATGACGGGAAGGAGGGGGGGGAGAAGAATATTAAGAAAACCTGTACGGAAAGGCGACAGAAGGAAAAAAATCATCCATAACGTTTGGCAGTGCAGGAAACGCTGACTCCTTCCTTTGAATGCGCCCAGTGATGCAGCAGAAGCGCTCTCCGCTCGCTCCCTCTCTTCTGTGAGACTGCTTAAGAACATTGGCTGCAAAATCATTTTCTCCGAGCGGTTCCAGTTCCTTCATCCATCGCTTTGTCCGCCGCTCGGGAGAGATGAGCGCTCAGCTGAGATCCAGCCGGGGTGGCTGCTGTATCCGAGCTGTGCTTTGCCTTTGGCGTGGGTTGGGTTTTTTTGGCTGCAAAACTGTCGGATGGCACAACTGCAACATAAAGGTTAAATATGGCACAGGAAAAAAAAAAGAAGGGGGGGGGGGGGGGGGGGGGGTTGGGAGGAGGAGGATTAGAGGAAAGAAACTAATAGAATTCGGTAGCGGTTCTTTATAGCAAAGAGGTCCCGGCTTTGATCTCTGCTGGGTCCTACAGATCTGCCTTTAGAGAAAGGAAGAGAGGAAGGGAGGGGGGGGGGGGAGAGGGGGAGAGGGGGAGAGCTGCTTGGCAGGTGCAAGAGTGAAAACCTCTTTCAGCCACACTGGGTTCTGGAGACGGGTTGGACGGGTAGCTCTGCAGCTCCAGCTTCCAGTGGGTGTGTTAAATATTATGAGCGAGCCATGATTCCTGCCTTCCTCACGTCACAGTTAGGAGATTGGCTAAATAAACGCTACAGTGATAGTAACAGGAAAACCTCAACCAAAAGTGTTTTATTTTTTTTCTCCTCCTCTCCTCCCTCCTTCCCACCCCCACCCCCCTCTTTCATTCTACTGCAGCTCCAACCGGAGCAAGGAGAGGGCGTCTGTTCCACAAAGGTTTGCAAAATAAAATTAAAAAAAATTTAAAAATAGATTTAAAAAAGAAGAAGAAGAAGAAGACAGTAACCGAGCGGTGGCTGAGAGGGGAATCTGCAATAACGTTGCAAAGTGTTGCACGCACAGCGCTGCCGGTTGTGCTCCGTCATTGCCGGGGCTGCAGGGCGGCACGCGGCTCCCCTCGCGCCGTAGCAAAGTCAGGGCGGAGCGCCCTGCGCTGCTTCCTCCGGACCGGCGGTCTTTCTTTTGTAATCCCTCAACCCGTGGGTTGTGATAATCCCGAGGTAATCTGCTCTCTGCCTGCTGGTGCTGCTGGCCCCAGGGCAGCGCCCGGCGGGTGCTGGGAGTGGGTGCTGGAGGAGGGGATGGCTCACTGCGGTGGGGTGGCGGGGTGTGCTCAGGGCTGCTGGCTTTGTGTGTGGCACGAGGCTCCTGTGCTCCTTAGCGAGGCTCCATAAGCATTATGTGGGGCTGCGGCGGGAAAGATAAAGGTTTCTGGGCTTCTGCCCAGCCACCGCCACCTTTACATGGAATCATAGAATGGCCTGGGTTGAAAAGGACCACAATGATCATCCAGTTCCAACCTCCTGCTATGTGCAGGGTCGCCGATCACCAGACCAGGCTGCCCAGAGCCACATCCAGCCTGGCCTTGAATGCCTCCAGGGATGGGGCATCCACAGCCTCCTTGGAGGTCAGCAGTGCATCACCACCCTCTGAGTGAAATTCTTTACATAGGATCCTCTCAAAGCTGATTGGGATGGCTCGTTTTTCTCAGGATTAACCAACATTAAATATTGCCTTCCCCCCTTCAGAAGTATTTTTTACTTCAGGATCCATCCAGCACCGCTCCCTCACTGGGAGCTCCTGCAAGAGCACACTGCACTCCTCTGGAGCACATCCATGTGCTGGCAGCAGCACTCTGCTCAGTGGAAGGGAACTCACAGCTTCTCTAAGGGGCAAAAAAAAAAAAAAAGACCAGGAAACAAAGGTTGGACAGGGCCATCACCTCATGGGCTTATGCGTACCTTTGTGAGGAGCAAAACCTACTTGCTGTCTTGAGAACCATTTTGGTACCAAGGTTCAGAGACAGTGCTTTGATTTCCATTATGTCACCCAGGACTCCTCAATACATGTGTGCTTGATGACAGCAGAAATTCCTGTAGTGGAACCAGAAGCAATGCTTCCATCTTCTTCTGTGTCTTCACCAAGGTAAGCTCAGCTAAAGGGCAGCTATGAGGATGATCACAAACTGTCGTCACATGCTGTTGCCTTCCAATGCTGCTCAATAACAGATAGGTATGGTTGGCAGAGTAGTTTGGACCGTAAATTAACTGCTTTTCCATGCAGCAAGCTGAAACCCAACTGATTTAAACCTCGATTAGGAAATTAGCATTTTAGGTCCTCCAAAAAAAACACACTGCTTTGTTTCAACTGAGGAACACACCTCTACTGGAAGGAGTGTGATATGCAAGGGGGGTTCAGCAGGAATTACATGAACAAGAGCTCTTGGTTACAATTTTCTGCCTACCACTGGCTGTAGTCTTTCTCCTGCTCAGCTTGGTGTGCTCTCCTTTGGGCCACCAGCTGGGCTGCATTAGTCATCAAGGCCAGGGAGACAAAAGCAGGCAGGTAGAAGCTGTTGTGGCTGTGATGGAGGAGAGCAGGCAGAGGAGGTGCTTTAGGGAAGGTAAGTGCAAGTCACTGTTCAACTGTGTTGCCTTTACTATGGTTTCTCTCAGAGGTTCTGAGCAAGTTGCTTGGAACAATTTGGGGGTCTCTGTGAGGAGGGTGCAGTGTGTTATCTGCTTTGGTGTGGCTCAGAAGGGCTCATGGGGTACAGGCTGTATCTGCAGGGTTCTCATCTTCCCCTCTGGCCTGAGAGGAAGTAGCTTAGCAAGCACTAGGGAGGTGGAAAAACACTGAAATGTGTGAAGTTAAAGTTGTTTGAATATATGTGGTATTTTGCAGAAACAAAATGCTGTATATCATAACTGCATGTTATGTAAGGGAAGTAAGATTGGCTTTGATGTCTAATACAGAAAATTAAATGCAACTAATTACATGGCTTTCAAAAGGTGAAATAAAAGCACAGTATCATGAGCAGGTAAATAATTCTTTGAAATTGCTTGTTGTTCTTCAGAAGGGCCTTTTGCAAATATTAGTTATTAAATTAACTATGGTTTTATCTAGATCTTATCTGCTTATGGACTGAATCCTGTTCTGGACTTCTTGGTCCTTTTGCTCCTTTCAAGCAGTACAGATTAGTGTGGGGGTTGGAGGCTGCTTATGTGAATTCACTCCACGGCTGGACACTGTGAATGGGTTTTTCCAGGACTGAAGTTCCCTAGAGATGTGCATGAAGGACAGCTGCTTAATCCTTTACACTTCTTTGAATTTCTTTGATGGCTTTCAGAAGACCTAAATCTCTATTGCATCATGTGCACTTCTTTGAGTGACTCTTTTTATAGTGTAGACATCACCCATATGCTAGTCAAGTCAAGGTGTTGAAATGCCAAGCAACACCAGCTGGAGAATCTCCTCTGAGGATCTGCAATAGAGTTATAACTCTATTCACCTGCAGCTAATTGCTTTAAGAGATGATGCTCACCTGTGGTCCTGGCCTTTCTGGCTTCCTGGGAGCACTGGGAATTACTACACACTGGTTAACTTGGGCTGCCTCCTGGAGTTCTCCATTCCCACTGTCAGTCTGTGGGTGTTTTTTCCTTACATTTTTCTCAGTATCTTTCCTGCTTTGGACTTTCCCAGCAGGGATGAGCAGATGCTGTTACCAGGATCAAATTTTCCTTTGGTCTTCTTAGTCAATGCAGTGAGAGAAACTTTAAAGGGGAAAAAAAAAAACATCAGATATTTTTTTGTTTCTTGATTTCAGTATCTACAAATGCTTCATTTCACAGATGACCACACTGATAAGCAAAGAGACTCTTCTTAGTTCTGTAAATAGCACTCTGGGAGGGCAGAGCAAGTGGTAATCTTGTTTGTGTTCCTTTTGGAGGTCCTCCAAGGCTGGTGAGCAGCTTGGAGTTTGGGTCATGCTGTGAACTTGAATATCTGTGATCTGGTGGGAGGGCTGAGATGACCTGTGACCAAGAAGGCACAGGCTGTGGCTGCATGGAGCTGAAGGGTGAAGCCTGAGTGCAATCAGGAGCTGGGCTGCAGGACAGTCCAGATGGGAGACCGGGCAGCACAAGAGAAAAGGAGCAGGCAGGGCTGGGGCAAACCAGAGAGGTTGAAGAAACAAGGTCAAGAGCTACCGTGGCTGGGGCAGCCACCCAGGAGCATCCCACTGCTTGCTATGAGCAAGTGTGAGTGTGGTGAAACAGAGCTTTGGTGCTGGAGCCCCAGCAAGGAGTGGTTGGACTCGAGCCCTATCTCTGTGCCTTGGCACCTTCGCTCCAGCATAAGCGCAGCGTTTGAAGGCAGGGGAGGTAATTGGCAACCAAACACTTGCCTTTCCAACTTGGAGCTGGTGGAGGGGAAAATACCAGTTTTGGTAACTGGAAAATATGAACTGGTGTTGAACCTCGTTCAAATCTGCTTTTACCCACAGAGCTGACTGATGCAGAGACATAGGGCCTTTCTGACACTGCATGGTTCGGATGGTTTCAAAAGTTGTTTACTTACTATTTTACCTTCTGAGATCCCAGGCTCAGTAATGAAAATGTAAATATTCCTCTGTATCTGAACTGTATGCCTTCAAACGGAGTTCTGTGTGTGGCCAACAGCTTTTCACTGCTGCTGTGCCCAGCTGGACCAGTGTTACTCCTGTAAGAGCAATGCTATGTTAACAAGGAAATAACTTCTCAATGTCATAACATTCAATTAAGAAGTTATTGCATGCAGCTCATTTTAATAATTTCAATAAAATAGAGTTCCTTGCCATCCACTTTTTTTTCTCTTTTGACTATTGAATTAAAATGCCCTTTTTTCACTTTCTTTAAAAGATGTGAATGCTGTTGGAAATGTGACATTAAACCACTACAACCACAAGCCAGGATTGCTTTGGAACTAATGTGCTTTTTCTGATGTTTCAAATTAGCACTTAAAGGCAGAACATGCAAAAATGTATTGCTTTTATTTAACAATACAATCAAGAATTCAGGGGCAGTAGTCATTTCTTCATTGTTTTGTGCACAAATTAATGGCTTTTCTGCTGGGGAGATCTGTGCTAGAGTTAGTTTCTCTCTTTCCCCCCCCCCACTTTGCCTGCTCACATCACTGAGCAGCGACAATGGTCAGTGTGTGTGATAAAGCATTCAGGTAAATAAGTGAAGCGTGTTTTGGGCTGAGTAAACAGACCTGGCTATTTTGTGTTATAACTGCTTACGGCCTTCTGATGTAAAACCTGAGTGCAGCAGGACAGACCGCAAGGCAGGCCTGGCTGCATAGCTCCTGTTGATGTGGTTTTGTTGTTCCCTTGAATGGGAAAATGGGGTTTCCTGTGTATTAACCTCCCACACTGTGAAAGTCACCTTTATTGCTGAGAATTGCACCTGCTCTACCTTCCAAACAGAAGGCAAGGCTGTCAGTGCTGTTTCAGTCTACTTCTCATTGATGTGTGAAGGATCAGCAGTACTTGTTTAAAGCAGTGTGATGTGTTGAAAGAACCATGTAGTAGGTCTGTCTCTTAAGTTACTTGGATTGCCTTCTAGCCCAGGGTTTTGTGAGTTAGATGATGCTTTTGGTCCAGACCTTGACCAGTCTCTTCCCACAGCCTTCCCATTCCAAAGAGGTGATGCAGTCCTTCCTTCCCATCATGGCTGACTGGAAATGCACTGAGCCATGAGCTGGAGCCCAATAGTGCTGAAAGGATGCTTCCCCTCCTCCCAGCAGAGCTGCTGCTGAGTTGTCAGTACTGGGCAAAGTGCAGCCTGTCCTGGAAATGCACTGCTAGCCTCAAACAATTACAGAAAGCCCAAACTTCCAGCCTCAGCTTGGGGTGTTTCCATTCTGTAGGTTGGGATTCAGATGTTGTGTGTGACCCCAGGTGTTGCTGAGGGGCCTGTTGAAGGCAGAGAACTGGTTATGTTGGGACCATGAAGCAGAAGGCTTTTTCCTGCCCCTTTGTTCCTCCTCAGCTGTTGTGGATCAGGAGTCAGCTCAGCTGGTATCGGCTGGCCATGGCTTCAGTGAAATGCCATCTCACTGTATCAGCTGAGGATCTGCTCCACAATGCTCAATTCTTCCATTGGCCGGAACAGAGGGCTGCCTGGCAGCAAGGGAACAAACCCTGGTGTTGTTGTTGCTGGAGTGATGAGGTTGGCCTGGGGCAGCATTGCATTTGCTCCAGTTGCTCAGGCGGAGCAGTGACCTTCTATATAGCTCCAGCAGCTCCTTCAGGTACCTCCGCAATTGGAGGATGACATGGAAAACTAATTGTTGTTTACTCATCTAAAAATTATTTAAACTAACTCAAATTATCTCAGCTTGCAAGACTTAAAAGGGTTATCACCAAATATTCTGCATTCCGCATGGACTTCCTGTGTTCAGGTAGCAGTTCGTGGATCTCTTAAAAAGCAAGCCATGTTTTAGACATGAATTAGACAATCATCTTGCATCATTCATTCAAATTAAGGGAGCTATGTGATCTGTGCCTGGAGGAAATGCACCCTGCTGCTAAAAACAAGGTGCAGCACACATCCTCGTGGGAAGGCTGTGTGCTGATGTATGCAGTCACATAGCCACACTTCAGTGTGTACCAATACATGAATGGATTCACACATGGGGAGTTCAATTGTATACTGGAGAAACTCTTCTGGGAATTCTTTTTTTGTTGCTGTCTAATTTAGATTTCTATGGATGTTTTGACTTCTTACCTTGAGCTTTTTTCCCTCTTGGCTGGTTAAACTTTCAATCTCATCATTTAAAAAAAAAAACTGAGGAAGTTGGAGTAAACCACAAAGACATTTTAAGCATACCACAGCCTGAAATAGAAATTAAAATACTAATAAAGAAATCTCATGGGAGAGCCCTGCAGCCAGGCGGTGTAACATGGGCTGTGAGTTCCTCTGCCCTGAGGGACACCAGGGCTCCTCGTGGCTCTGTGATGCTGGGAAGTCACTTCCACCCATTTCCTCATTTGGTGGGAGGGAGACCCGAGAGTGTTGTGTGATGTGTTAATGAAAGTCAGTACAGGAGAGAGAGATGCTGATATTTTTGTCTCTTTTCTTTGGAGTATAATTTGTGCTCTTGACTTCGACCTCTCAAGAAACTCAAATCCTTAAGGATACTTGTGCAGAGGGAAAACCTGAAATGCTGGGGCTCTGTGTGAGTCCTGGATGGAGGGATCTCTTGCACTCAGTGCCCTCAGGGCTATGGGATTGCTCTGGTACATAAAGGCTGTGTGAAGTGACTGGGAATGCAAAGTGCATCGAGCCAGGGGCTTGCAAGAGCCCTTTGCATCCCTCTGCTCCCCAGCCCTGTCTGTCTTCATGCCCCCCCGTGATTCTCTTGCTTGCTGCCCTTGCAGAAGTGCTTTCCTACATGCTGATCAGAATAATCACAGCTTTGCTTCTGATGACTTGATATGAAAGCTGCTGAGAACTTTGGCTGTGGAGAATTCCTGTGCAGTAATTATCACATAAGGAATCCCCATTTCCCAACAGATGATGACACTTTGTTCTCTAATCAAGCCTTGCCACAAAGCTCACAGCAAGCACAGAAGAGCCTGAGGAAAGCTGGAGCTTGTGAGGGCTTCAGAGTCCCCATCAACCCTCCTTTTCCTTCCCACTGCCTGCACTTGGTTCAGTAGGTGCTGGTGAAAAAGCTTCTGTTGCTGCTTAAAAACATGCACCTTCTGTGCTCCATTCACTAACAAACAGGTGTATCCCTACTTGTGAGCTTGGTGTCTGCTTCTCTCCTAAGGAATTTTGGCCCTCCTGGCCCACTCCTGGTGCTGCTGTCACTGTGCTGAGTGTGGCTCCAGCAGCCTGCACTGTTCTGTGCTCCCCATAGCTCAACTGACAGCTCTGCTTCCTCTCTCCTTCCTGTCTGCAGGATGGGTTTTCCTGGAACTTCTTTGGTAGAGATTTCCACTCTTTGATGCTGAATGTGTCAGCTTCCCTAAGGGATTTATCACACATTATCACTGTCTTGGTGGTTTTTCTACTGATGTGTTGCAATAATAAATTCTGGCACTTAAAGGGAATTGTTTGGCTTTTGCTGCTGGAGGTGGGAGGATGTGTGTGGCCCCTGCTGTAGGAGCAGCTGTGCCATTACAGGGCAGGGATGATGTTGGAGTGCTGGAGAAGGATGTGTTTCTGGCTATCATGTTTTCTGTCAGGCGTTGGGCTTCTCCTAGGGATGGAGTCAAACACTTGGCTCAGTTTAAGTGTCTAAGCTGGAAGCATAATTGCCGCATCCCTTTTAAGTCAGAAATGATTGCTTTTGGGATTGTCACTGTGTTGGTCTCTCTCAACTGAGACTTCCACCCATAGGCTGTGGTAGTACATCTCCACTGATCCACTTCTTGCAAATCTGGGAAGCTTTGAAGCAGGGCTCATCCTCTATTCTGCATTTCTGCAGTGCCCACAGCATGAGAGTGCTGTCCTTGGGTGGACCAGTGAGGAGGAGGATGATGGGATGATCTGAGTGCTCAGCCCCAGCAATCTGGCAGGGAAAGCAGCTGTTTTTTACCTGCTCTGGTAGAAGATGAGCACTTCAGGCAGTTGCCAGGAAATGTGTTGAGGTTCTGACTCCTGGGTGGGCTGTGCTGGGATGTTGGACTCACAGGGAGAGGGGCTTTAGGTGCAGCTTCTTCCATCTCTTCTTTGAAGATTGAAGGTAACCTCTGAGAAATAAAGAAACAAAAGGCTTCCGTGGGGATTTTGAAACCAAAGCCGTGTATATGAGTGTGCTGTGTTCTGTGTCAGAAGTCACAGCGTAAATGGACTTAGCAGTGCTTGGTGACCTCTATCCAAGACAGATAGGAACTTGTTGGCAGTGGTGGTGAGGTTTTTTCCTCCCACAGTGGAATGGTCCACTGGTTTTGGCTGAAACCTGGAGACAGGGATGTGGTGACAAGACAGAGTGCAGTGAGTAACAGGGCTCAGTCAATTATTGACTAGCCCATCTCAGCACCTTTGTTTTCTCTGCTGACAGAACACCACGACCTTTGTTTGGGGAGCTGAGCCTGCAGGAGCCCAGCGCTGACCATTCTGGGTGTCACTGAAGTGAACATTCCTTGTTATTGAAGTGAATTGAATTCTCCCCTTGCAAAGTGTTTCCCGTTATCTTTTAGATCAATGTTCTGCACATGGCTGTCTGCTCTGATTTCTGTCCTTTCTCACAGGAAAACATGCAGAACAAGCCGGTGCAATAGCTGCTGACTTGTAAAATATTTCAGGAGCTGAAGTGAAGTTAGAGCAGTGCCAGGTGTGGTCCAGACCCCTCAGACAAAACTGCCATAGATAAAAACACAGACACTGTATTCAAACACTCTATTATACAGTGACTCATCCTTATGTGAATGCTTCTTCAAATGACATATCTGCTCAGCCTGTGAGAGCTTGAAGTCAAAGGGTGTGAAGGAGCTTTCTGTAACCGTGGTGGTAGTTCTGTGTTAGCATCTGCTGTGTGAAGAATCCTTCCCCATTCCCTTTCTGGCTGTCTTTAAATACAGGCTATGCTCACCTGCTGGATCAGTTGGGGCACAAGGGCTGGACTGTTCTGTACCTTTTCCATAGGTGCTGCTCCTTTGGGCACTGATGTAGATGGAAAAACCCTTGAGAAAGAGGCAAATAATTGGGATCTTCAAAGGAGAGAAATGCCATGTCCAGGGTGCTCCTTGCCTTGATGGGGTGGAGAACTGGAGTTGCTGGATCCTGTGCTGGAGGTGGCAGAGGAGCAGCTGTCCTCAGCTGCCTGCTGGAGTCAATAGGAGCTCCATTGGTGATCTTCAGCTTGGCAGTTTGATATCAGATGGCCAAGCACATTGAACTGAGAGGCTGGTGGAGCCCTTGTTGTGATGCCTGGGGCTAGCAGTGGGAATAGAGGGCTGCTTAGCCCAGCATCGCTAAGTTCGTTGATAGTGTTGGAGACTTTCATAGAATACAAGGCTGTAAAGGGCTACAGTAAAATTCCAGTCTACAAATGAAATTAATACAAGTGAACTGAGGACTGTGGGTGATAAATGGAGAACTGAGCATTTGTGTTTCTCTGATACAGAGTAATGCGGTGAGGCTCTCAGTACCTGGTGGGTTCTGGGTCCACAGATAGCAAGCAAAACTTAAGGAAAAAACTCTATGAAGAGAAGTAGCAGCAAATGCAAAAATGCTTCAAAGACAGAGCATGGAAACTGGTAATGTTTTTTCTAAAAAATAGACGTTAGAAAAAAACATTAGAAGGATCGACATCAAAGAGAACAGAAGAAAATGGGGACAAATAAATTAAAGAACAAAATTATGAAGCAAAAGAACACGATGTCTTATACAGAAGGACTGAAAATGACAGATGATAAGAAATAAAACAAGGGACTAACAGTGAGATGCAGCTTTGAGTATCTTTAGTAGAGGTGCTCACAGTCCAATGTGAACACTTGCATCATACTTCCTATTTTTGTCTTTCATTTTATTGTGCTTTGCCCTAGAGCAGGTAATTACAGGTTCCTTGTGATAATTACAGGTAGGCTGTGCCTTCTGCCTCTGGTCCGTAGGGCAGCAGTGCTGTGGGGAGCTGCTTGGAGGTTGGTTTGCTGTGCACCATCAGCAATGGCAGAAGTGGACTGGGGGTCACAGGTGGCAAAGGGCAGAGCACTGCCCTGTGCTGGGTGTGGGTGGGTCTGGTTGTGTGTGACGGTGGGTGAAGGCTTGGTGAGGCCTGGGAGGAGGCTGCCTTCCCTGGGGAGCCCTGGAGCATGACTGGTCTTGTCTTGCCACCTACGGAGCTGTAGAAGAATGTATGAAGTGCTGCTGCCAATGAAGTCATAGGGTTATTTTATGCACCAAGGAAGACTCTGTTTCCCAGTATCTTGGCACACGCTCAGTGCTTGAGAATGTGGTGTGGAGACCAGCATACAAACAAAGGTAGTGAGGTCCTGCTGTGCAGCCCCTGCAAGCCCACTTCCCCTGCACTGCTGCTCAGGGCACAGAGGTTGCAGCCTTGAGTGTGCTGCACACATAGTGTGTGACAGATGCTGAAGCACGCTCCAGGGTGAGCACATCACAGAGGCAGTGCAAAAGTCAGAGCTTAATTGTGCCATTCCCCACCTGTTTTTGCTACAAACCTGTGGCAAAATGGCCCTTTCACTTCCCAAACGATCTCATGAGTCCACACAGATCCAAACTGTTTCTCTTGTGAAAGATTTGAGAGAACTTGACTGAAAACCCTCCCTGGTGCAACATTCTTGGCTTATTCTCAGAAGGGAGGCGTTGGCATTGCTGCAAAGTACTTCAGGAGGAATAAGGATGCTGCAGGGCTGTGCAATACAAATCTGTCTTAGACAGCAGCACTGGCAGCTTGCATGCCCCAGTAGCCTCTCTTCCTCCCTCAAATTTATAGAGGTTGTGTTCTGATACAGCAGCACTTTCTCATCTGCGTCTTCATTGCAGTGGCAGCAAGGAAATGTGTCGAGGCTGCAGGCGTGCTGCTGTTGTACCCCGCACTGAGTGCCACTGGAGTAATTGAGCTCCTTGCTGACTGGCAGCCGGAGAGGCTGAGAAACAGAAAGGAGTAAGGAGGGGAAAAAGGAACAGAGGCTTAGAAAGATGACAGGCACAGCAGTGGTGATCACTTCTGAAGTCTTTTAATGGAAAGATCTGGAAAATGACTTTCCCTTTTGCTTTGCTCTCCAGCCCCAGTGTTCAAAGGGCAGCAGCTCTGAGCGCTGCCAGCTGGATCCTCTGCAAGTGCTGTGCTTTTGGCTGGGGCAGACTGCTGCCAGCACGGGAGAACTTGCTGTGGGTGCTCAACGTGCACGTTTGCATTCTTGAAACCTAAGCCATACTCTTATTTAGTCTTTGAGTCATTAAAGAAAAAACCACACTCTTTGCAGTTGTGAAGAAAAGCAGCAGAAACTGCTTTCTTGGCACAGACATCTGCAAACTGTATTTCTACAAAAATAACTCCCGTGGAGGTTTAACCTCTGAAGGACACTCACATTACACTAAACTGTATGTCTGGTAACACAATGGTATTTTCAGCCTGGCAAGCCTGATGGTCACAGGGCAGTTACACAGCACAGAATAAAGGGCACACCTGCACCCAGGAAAAGGACGTGCTCCTACCAGAGTCCATGTTAACCCTGCCAGCCTGTGTGACTATGGCCGTGTCACTTAATTTCATCCCATCCTCTGAAAATGGGTGTGAAATCAGTGCTGTGTGTAGCCTGCATATGAAGGCCGGGGGGATAAGTCACTGAGTGATGAGAACTTTGTCCTTAAAGGGGGAAGTGTGGAGTAATGTGCGTCTGAAATGCTGCTTTCTGCTTTGCCTGGGGGTGAGCAGATGTGGAGTGCTTGCTGCTGGGGTGGGGGGTCTTGGTATGAAGGGGAGGGGAAAGATGCAAGAAGTGCTCTGGTTCTCTTATTGGGGTGGTGTGTTGGAGCAATGGGCAGAACCTCCACCTTGGCTGTGGGCAATCTAGCTTTAATTCATGTCAACAAAGGGATATCCATGCATTGTTGTACTATGCTGGAAGGCATCAGAATTCTTGCACATCTCTGCGGGAGTTGAGCAGGGCTCTGCCTGGGCTGGAGCTGACAAGTTCTGTAGAACCATCCCTTCTCACACAGCTTCCTCCTCATCTGGGCATGTCTGCGTCATGCTCCTCTGCCCTGCAGAGTTCTGTCTGCTGATTGCCATGGGCTGGGACCTGTGTGTGCTGGATGCTGCCTGTGGTGGAGCTGGCCTGGGCAACCGGGTGTGCTTACGCTGATAGTAACAGGAGTTGCTGTGCAAGTGAAGCTCCATCTGGGTTACTTGCGTCAGCCATGGGGCATTGGCCCTGCCTTCTTGTTGGGCAAGTTATGTGATCACATCAGACTTCACAAGGATCTTGGTTAGCAATTGCTCTCTATGCATGCGTGGCATGGAAGACAATGCTGGAAGGTTGCCAAGACAATGACCTGGAAATTCATTTTCAAATTCTAATGGCTATCATATTTTTCCTGTCTCAGCTCAGAGACTCGGTGAGAGCAGTGTTGCGTTGACCTCCCAAGCCCTGGTTCAGTAGTTGTGTAGCAGATTCCCTCTTCTCACTGCTTTGCCACCTTTGAAGCCAGCGGTGCCCTGTGAGGAGGCACAATGTAACCCAGGGGCAGTAGTAGCTATGGAAGGAGTCCATGCTGCGTTGCACGGAGCTGGTGTAGGGCTGCAGGCAGGGTGCTCGGCTGTGCCCTCCTGGCATTTTAATTTCTTCTCTTCCCTGGGCTCAGGTGGTCTGACCCTACTGTCCTTTGGGTGTGGTCTGATCCTCTGCTATTCTTCATCAGAACAAGTTTTGCTGGAGAACTTTTGGGGAAACAGTGGCAGCTTTTAACTTGCTCGGTGTTGGCAGGTGTTTTGGCACCTCTTTTCTGCTGGAGGCTTTTCTCAACTCATGTTCTTTTGAGCTTTGCTTGAGATATCAGGTGGGCCCTGGTCCCTGTTCCTTCTTACAGCCTCAGCTCCCCTGCTTGAGAGGCTGAAGTCAATGGGCTGTATGTCACAGTAACAACATGTAACACAAAGGCAGTGTTCTTAATGTTTTTAATCCAGAGACTGAGTGAGTCAGGCAGTCTGTTTCTTCAAGACCCCCCCCCTCCACAGCACTTCCAGCTGCACTTCTTATTCTTGTGGGAGATGGATGCAGTGCATGCACCCCTGCATGTAAGGCTGTGCTGTGTTGAGCTCAGCCCATGTGTTCCACGGTAAACGGCTCTGATGTTTTGATGGAGATCAAGAGCACAACAGATGTACTGTATACTGAAAAGAGTTTAAAATAACTGTTTGCCATCTCTGTGCTTGCCTTAAAACAGAATACCCAACGTACAGAGGGGTGGTTGTTTGGCATATGGAGATGTTAATGTTAATAATTGCCTCTGCTGTTTCTGAGAGCTTCCCAGGCTTGTGCAAGGGGCCTTGATGTTAACGGCAAGTTTTGCAGGCAGATTTCTGCAAGTGTTTTGAGCTCTGTGAGTGATGTGAGCTGTGAGAATCTACTTGTTGCAGCAACTTGTGAGAGAAGTGGTACAAGTACATAAACTGCCACCCCCGTCCCACCTAGAAGGTGGGAGCTGTGAGATTTGCTTTGCAGCTGGGGTAGAGAAGTCAGGGTCACACATCAGACTCCTCTATGGCTGGTACCAATTGGTTCTCATTACAAACCCCAACAGCTAGCTCAGCACAACACGGGGGATTGGCTGCATCTGGCAAAACTGGATTAATTCCAGTGTGCTGCATAGCTCCCAGCTGGCTGCGATCCTTGGCAGAAGAGGCTTTCTCTTTAAGAGTTAATTTGAGTGCTCTCAGTCCATATGTATGTCTTCCAGCATGGCTGGTCTTGCTGCAGCTGTCAGATGATGGGGGGCCTTTCTATACATTGTTCTGACAATAAGCATTTGTGTGCTGGTGTAATGGAAACACTTTCTTCCTTTATTCATGTTATATTGTGCTTCATCTCCTCTTCACACTTCTGCTCAAACACGCAGTGCTTCTACATAGTCTGTGTGAGAATGCTCCATGGAGGCTCTGTGTTAAGGCCCAGTTTACCTGGAAGGCTGTTTGTTTGTTTAAGAGGAATACTGCTATTTCTGTAAGCTTCCATTCAGTGCATTTTTTGGATGTGTTATTCTTTAATTTAAAAAAAAAAAAAAACAACCTTTCTTAGAATGCTAAATAAAATTAATGACCATTGAAGTGCCGTGAGAGTTCAGTGATGAGTTACATCAGAGAAACAAACCTTATATCTTCCATCATTTGGCCGCTGTGCTGCCAAGCTTCTAATTTAGCAGTGCCCAGTAGTGCACCAAAGTGAGTCATGAATTCTTCAGTGTAATTACCACGCAGTGCAAACCATGGCTGCAGAAGTCTGAACCTCTTCCTGTCTGTCGTCCTTCCCCTCCTACTTGCTTCTCAAATACGATGTGCTTTGCAGGAAGGCTGTGCTTAGCATCACAGCTTCAACTCTGTTTGGAGCTGATGCAATTAAAAACCAGGTTCTGATTTATTGAGTAAAGTTCCTGTTTATCAGACTGTCACAAGAGGGAGAAATGTCTTTTTTGTGCAGCTGGAGCTTTATTTTTAGGGAGCATACCCTGGCAGAGACAGCCACAGCAGGGTTGCCTTGATGTGAGATGTGTACATGCTGGGAGACGTTCTTGTTGAGGCTTTAAAATTAGCTTTTCCTTGAAACTGATTTTTATATCCTTCTGTTTGTCTTCCCTGCATGTTTTGGAAAAATGCTCATGGCATCAGGCAGTTAATGGGGTGATTGGAAAGACCATGTGTTTGCTCAGGATGTGACCCTCGTGAAGAACTCATTGCAGAGAGGTCCCAATGACTGTGTGTTGGTACATTGTGAGGGTGTCCCTGCAGCAGGGGACTGCAGAACTGTAGCTGTGCCTTTGGGTGGGTTCACAGACTGTCTCTAACTTTCACTTGCTTTGGAAATGTAAGTGCTCAGATTGCTTCTAAGTGAGTACAAAGTAAAAATTCTTAAGTTTGCTATTAAAAAAAAAAAATGAAGCTATCAGGAGGAGGTGGGGTATCAAGGACACAGCGTGTGGGTCTGGTAAAGGATCTGCAAACACAGAACAGCCTGAGTTGGAAGGGACTTGTGAGGGTCATTGAGTCTGACTCCTGTGCTCCAGATTAATTCTTGTGCTTTGAAACTCTGTACACGTGAGAACACCTTCCAAAAGAGTTTACAGCCTTGATGCAGGTGTATGTCAGGAGGAGATGGCACTGAACGAGACATGCTTGATGTCGTGTGCCACAGTTATGTGAAAAGCTAAAGTAATCATTGAAGGGAGGATGGGAATCAATGGCTCAGTGAGAGCTGTGTTGGATAGGAAGCATAAAGGGGAACTGCTGATAAAGGGCTTATGAGAGATGAGGCAAAGTGGATCAAATCCACGAGGGTACTCCAGGCAGCGGGACAGCACGAATAATCCCTGTCCTACTCACTGTAATTATAATAGCTGCCTTGGAGAGATGGGTTCGGTCTAAATGCTGCATTACTTTGATTCTGTCAATTAAAGTCTGATGCGATTAAATGGAACCCCTGCTCGATGTACTCGACACTGCAAGATGTTGAGGAGCCTGGCCCCAATCCAACAAAGCACTTAAGCCATTCCATTAGCCTAAATGGCACTACCTGTATGCTTAATTTTAAGCACACACTTAAGTGCTTTGCTGGGTTGGTGCCAGTGTGTGCAATGGGTGGCAAGATCGGGTTCATAGCGAGCTGAAATCTTGCTTTGGTTTTTGCTCACGTGAGATCTGTGTGGTTTCACTTATTGCCTCTTAGGCCAGCTCTTCAAGTTGGGATTTCAGTAAAAGTAAGTGGCGATTCTGAATAAGCCACCCCCTGAAAGTGCTGCTCATGCAGGATCTTTACAATGCATGCTATCAAAACATGTTCACCTAGAGTACTGCCAAATGGAGCCCTTCCAGTTAGCAACACTAAAGCATCTGAGCTGATTAAGTACAGAGTCTGACACTGTGCAACCTGTGAGCGTTGTCTGGGAGCAGCTGAAGAGCATTTGCAAGGGTTGATGTTCTTGACTGAATGAAGACTGCGTGGCCAGATGCTTAATGCTGTTCTTGGATCAAATTGAGCTATAGTTTATATACAATTGTGTTAAAAGTGTATCATAAAATATCATAATTATTATCACTTGGTTTATATATTCTTCTCCAAAAACCCGAAGGCACTGTGGATTCAGAAATAAGCACATTCACAGAGTCTGGGAAGATGGAGGTCATACAGGTGCCAGAGTCTGCTGAGAAATTTAGAAATGATTTACTCTAAATTAAAGACAATGGACTTGGAAAGGACCTCAGGAGGTCAGTTGGTTCATCTGTCTCTTCAAACCACCAGCACTGTACATTCCCCGGTCTCCCTAAGCTATCTATTCCAGGGCAGAAGTATTTTACCCTTAGAAAGTATTTCCTGATGTCCAAATTGAGTTTCCCTGGCTGTAATTTCATCTTATTTCTTGCCTAACCTGCCATGCACATGAGGAATAGATCCTTCCCTCCCCTCGGCAGCATCCCATCACAGCAGTCTCAGGGCAGTGTTGTGCTGCTGTTTCTCAGCCTGAGTCTCTTTTCTCTTCCTTCGTTCTTGTAATTATTTATGCTCCTCTCATTTCCAGCCCTGTGGGATTTGGCCCTCAGAAATACCCATGAGGGAATAAGAGTGAGTTTGAGACTGCTCTCAGCATTTAGGCCATCGAGTCTGGGCAGAGGGAATCCTGCTGCACTGCCTTGCCATGCATCACGGCACAGAGCTCCCAGTTCCTGTGCACGTGGCTCATCATTTGAGATGACCTTCTTCATTAAAGTAATACTTCAGCAAAAAGACAGTTTAAACAGTTTCTTCCTCAGCAGCAAGAGATGCAGGTGATAAAGCTGCTGTCAGATGCTGTGCTGTTGCGAGTTCAGTGTTTCCCCAGGGAGACCAGGTCCTGACTTTGTATTCTCACTTTCCTTGTGACCACTGTAGCTCTTTGCAGAGCCTCAGTTCTGTTGCTGGATGTTGGGTTTGCTGGGAGGTGGGTGACAAGCTGAGACAGAGCAAACAGAGCACAGGGTGCAACTCTGCAAGCCTGGGCTGTAAAGCCCTGCAGGAAGGATGTGACAATGAGGGGTAGGAAAAGAGAAGGGAAAGCTGCTCCTGGAAATGCTCGGCACTGATTCAGCTCAAACCTATGAATGCTTCCAGGCTGGGGATACTTCAGTACCATTATTTCTATTAGTCTCAGAGCACCCCGGGAAAACTGTGGCTTGGGAAGAGCTCCGGTGGCAGCAGCTGACAGCCACGTGGCTGCAGAGCTGGTTATATTTACAGCCCTGGTGCAGATGTCACCATTCATCAGTGGGCACAGCAGGCAGTGTGGGGTGGGCAGAGGGCTGCTCTGTTGCTGCAGAGCTCGGGGTGCTAAGCAGGGAGCTGGGTGGCTGTGATTATTAAGATGTAATCAGTGTAAGGCGTTATCATTAAGGCAACTGCTTCCATCACCTTCAGTGAGAAACCTGGCTCCGGAACCTTTCCTTTGTTCTTTCATTTTCTGTGTTGGGAAATGGAAGCAGGCAAGAATTCCAGGAGCCTTTTTGTGCTGCGTTTTGGTTGCTGCACAAAATATCAAAGTACTTCTGTCACATAACTTTGGTTAAATTTTGCTGGAGGAAATCCTTCCTTTGGCTCCAAAGTGTTCCCATAAATGAGAATTGGGTTCTTCGTGGAGGTACTTTAGGAAACTTTTCTTTAAGCCTCGCTTGAAATGTATACCTTCTGTTCTCAGACAGACTGCTTCCTTTTTCACTTGGTTCCTATATGGCAAACTTGTTTACTGGATCTTATATAATTTACTTTAGATCCTTCTTAAGAGCTAAGGATTAGGAGATGATGGATAATAGCAATAAAGTTGGATCATGTTTAATATCTTACATACTTTTCTCCTACAGCAGGTTAAATAGCGACCAACCCTTACCTTATAAAGCCTCATTTAAACCTAATACTCAAAGGTAAACACTACAGGAGTTATTCAACTTTTGTTTGACATTGACTTACAATGTTTTCTCAACTGAGGAAAATGAGGAAAACTGCGCTGAAGTGATTGAATTCCATTATCTCTGATTCTGCTCTTTTAAAAACAGATCTCTTCGCCATTTGTCTAAATTACTCCCTTGAGTTTGTTAACCTTTGTAATCATACAGTTTAATTTTATCTTGCTTGACTCAATTTGTATAGTAGACTTGAGACAATGTCTTCATATTCTGAATTTAGTACTCTGGAGGTCCAGTGTGGTCTTCTGAAGTGCTTTGCCAATGCTGGTTTTGGGCTGATGGAACCACAGCAACACCCAGTCTTGCTATTTCCATTGGGAGGTCTCCAAAAATCTCTTGGTAGAGGAACACTTTTAATTTCCAAAATGAAGTGAACTGCAGGGAAATGAAATGACTTGTATGAAATAACACAGAGAATCCAGGAGTCCTCACTGTCACCGGCAGGACCCTGTTCATGGGACTAGGTGGATGCCATGGGGTTTTCAGTACCAGCTATCAGGTATGCACGTGGTGGTAACCTCTCTCCATGTCACAAGGCAACTGTGAAATTCAGATCCAAAACAAGTCCAAAAAAAACATTCCCACCATTGTTGTGTGGAGCCTTACAACCCTGTAACCAGGGTTAAGAATGCTTTCTGCTACACCATGAGGAATGTGGATCTTGTTGCTAGCAACATTAGTTACTTTGGCACTTGTTTATTACAGTTAATTGCACATACACTGTTTTCTTAACAGTTTCATTTTCATTTCATTTCCAAATGACATTTCATGTCATTTCAGCTGGGAAATATCTTAGAGGAGAAGGAAATTATAGGATCAATATTTCTGTTCACTTAGAGCAGGCAGGATGTTACGACTCATGGCTTGGCTTGGAGTGTTCAGCTCCTGGTGTAGGGAAGAGTTTTCTTAGGGCTGGGACTCCCCTGTGTAGGAGAGCTTGTCCTCCTCCTTCCAGCCCTGTGCTGGAGGGGAGGAATTTGCCTGGACCTTTTTTTCCCCCTACAAAACCAAATTGTCAGCTTCCACCCTGGAAGTGGGTCAAAAGAAAGATGCTTGGTTTTTTCATTAATTATTACATAGGAAATCAGATTAATCCTCGCAGAGCCACCTTCCAGCTCTTAGGGTTGTCCTTCAGCCATACTTTGTCAACCAGACAAAGCTCCTCGCTTATGTAAAGCCCTCGTGAAGAACACCCAAAACAAGAATAATACTGCCATAATGAAATACCAAGTCTTGGCACTTCTGCAGCAGCAGCAGTCAGGCGCTCAGCTGCCATCAGTTTCATTAAGAAGAGAAAACACTAGAAACAATTGTAGCACAAAAAATTGATGAGAGAAAAGCAGGATCTCTAGCTGGCCGCAACAGACATCTCTGGTCTGCTTGATTCATCTACTGCAGGTAGGAGCCCTGCGTGGTGATTAGGAAAGAGAAATGTTTGGGCCAGAACAGAATGTGATAATTTTCCTGGTAAATTGAACAGAAATTACTCTTCAGGTGGGTAAGTGGAAGAAAAGGTGCTTTTATTTGAACAGCCTGAGTTGCAGTCATGTTTGGGGCATCAGGCACGAGCAGAGAGAGCTCAGTGGTCTTCAATGGGACAGCATAGGGCTGCAAAGCACCGGTAGGCCCTCAGCAGCAGCGATGGATAACTCAATTTATCTGCGCAAGAAAATGAGTAAATAACAGCAGTGTCCTAAGAGTTATGCCTAATGTTCCTTAAATGTTGATAACTTCATATAGAATTTAGCATGCTGGGCTCTTCCATCCCTGGAGTTCCTTCCAGATGGGATAGCAAAAGCTGTCGGTGCCATCGGCGTGTGTTGGAGTGAGCACGGGAGCTGCTAAATGATGCCTGCTTGCTGCCGAGCAGCTCTGTGTTAGCACAGGGCTGCAGAATTGCACCATTCATCACCAGTGCGCGTTGTTTGAAAAGATCATTTAGTATCTGTCAGGGCTGCTGTAATATTTTTTGGGTAAGGAGTTTAAGTGGGGATATGCGTGCGTGTGCACTTCTGATTAATTGTAATTGTAATCTCACGTAGTGCACTCCTCAGCCTGACACTTTTAAAGCAAGGGTAGGCTGGTTGATTCCTGGAATTAATTATAATTCAGATTTTAGAGTGTGAAACAGAGAGCTTTCTATAAACCCCTTAGCCACAGTTAGAATGTGGTCTGATTTATTATATGCTTCTACTTTGCTGTGCTGCGTTGTGTCATGAAATCTTTAGGAATTTATTGTAGGAAAATGGCTGCTTTTCACAATCTTTGTGCAAGGAGAAGATGAAATTGGTGTGTTAATTGTATTTTGATAAAGAAAAACAAAGCCATGCAGGCCTCTACTCCTTGGTGGTAGACATATTACACTGATATTTTTTTTTTGTGGTCTCCCTAATTCAGGGAGAGCAAGAACAACTTCTATCTGCATGAATTCCTTGAGAGTTTTTAGCCACTTAAGAGCTAACACATGCTGGGATATCCTTTATTTCCCTTCCCCTGCAGGAACAAATGACAAATTCCCAGTACTTCAACTGGAGTGGTCTTTCTGTGCTTCCACTTTGGGTGCTGGATTTACAAATGCTCTTTAAACATCCTCGGGAGGACCTGAGGACAATGGCAGCAGAGATCCTCCCTTCCCAGTATGGTGAAGATGTGAAATAAAGACACAGCTGCCAACAGCAGTAGCAGCAGGACTGCTGTCTTAATCTGAATTACCTTTAATGTGTGAACACGAACTGACACTTAGCGATCGTTAATATTAATGACAAAACCTTCCAACTGAGAATTGCAACACGGTGATATCTGAATGCTGTGGAAATCGAGGAGGAAGAGAAATGCAGTGAAATGCTGTTTGGGCTCCTGTAGGGTAGGTAAGTTGTGTGGTTTGGACCTGAGTGAATGTTGGCAGTGATGTGATGGGTGTTGGCGCATATCCACACTGTGTCAAACTCAGTGGGAGCTGCAAGCAGGAACAATGGGATTTTGTCATTAGGCCCTTCCCTGTTTCTCTGGGGGAGATAAGGGAGCCTTTCCCCTGCTTGTCTTTGGCAATAGATAAGATAAAGATCTTTATGAGATAAAACCCAAGTGCAGCCGGAACTTGAAAGAACCATTTCTGAGGAGGCAAACCTGAGCTGGCATCAGTTTGAAAAAGAAAACAGTCTATAGATTTATACTCTGTTGTATGAGAATTATGGTTTTGGTAGTAAAAGCATATCCCAGTTGTTGGTTCCAGATGTGTGTTCTTTTGGAGTCTGCAGGGCTGCACAGAGGCATCACCTGCGGGTTGTAATTCTTTCCCTTGGATTTTGGAGGCTGGGGAAGTTCAGTTGCTTGCTCAGAGATGGCCTTCATACCACATTAACATGCGTGGCAATCATTTGCAAAAGCTGCTGACCTCAGCAGGCTGCAAGGCTTGTGTCTTCCATGGGTGAGTATTTCCTGAACTTCTGTTTTGTAGTGAGAGGAGGATCTCTTGCAGCTCTGTCATTCCTCAGTATTACCCATCAATGCAGTGGTGGCATTCCCAGTTTTTAGGTGAACTCACAATGGAGTGGTGGGATGCCCTTTTCCTGGAAGGTTCCCTCTCTGAGGCAGGAACAGAGGAAGAGTTCAGATTATCCTTTTTTTTTTTTTCTTCCTTGCAGATTTCTTCCCATTTCCTCCTCCCTAATTATCTGCATTGCTGCTCTGTGTATTATCTACCTCACCTCTCATGAATATAATCTCTGAGGGCTGTGCTAACATGTTTTGCCTTCTGTTCAGAAATCCAACCGGTGCATGTGCAATATTCTAATAGCACATACAGGGCAGGCTGTGTTCTGAGGCTACATGATGAGCTCTGACTGAAGCCCCAGGGACAGATAACCCAGATACAGCCCTGGATTCCTCCAGTAGCTCGGTGGTAATGAACCATTCATTATGCGAGTGCTGGAGCACCTCTGCTTTCTTTGATTAATGTTATGCAAAATATAATTTAGGTGTTCCACCGTCTGCTATTTCAGGAAATATTTCCCTTCTAAGTGAATAAATTCTTTTGTCAATAACCTGGGTAATGCAGTTTTCCCATTAGCAACATTCCTGGGCATTCTTCCTGGAGCCTGCAGGGTGCCTCTGTGGAGGGTGGGAGTTGCACCCTGCAACCCAGAGCCAAGCTCAGAGGTGAACATCTGAACACTGAAACAGAGACAACTCTCTATTAAACATCTGTATGGAGGGCCCCCATTGAAAAGGCACAATGGCCCCTTAGTGGAAAGATGCACATGAACCAGAGGGATCTCTGGTTCTCAGAGGGGCAGAAGGTTGGCTTGCTCTTGATTGGGCTGGATGGACACGCTTTGGGCTTGCTGGAGTGCTGGAGCTCCTTATGTTGATGCCTGGCTGTCAGCAGCTGGCTGGAAGAAATGAGGCACGTGGGCTCAAGGCTTGCTGAAAGCAGCTAATTAATTGGGCTGAAAGCACGAACCAAGTGGAAGAATGTGCAGGTATGGACATCAGGTATCTTCCACAATGGGTTGTAATGGAAAGTGGCAGAATGTGCTGGCAATAAAACACAAAAATGAAGTGTGTTCATTAAATCTATTAAGCTCAATTAGCAGTATGAAAGGTGCTGTATTGGTTGCAGCTAATACTGAATTCAAATTATTTTTTTTTTAACACTAGTGATTAAAAAATTGGCTTAATCTCCTATTTAAAATCTGGTTACAGTATTTGTATTCAGGGTCATAAATAATGAAATAGTGTGAGTTACTTAGCATTAATCACCCCTCTCCCAGTTGCTGGAGGAGGATCACGAACACGAGCCCTGCAGTTCCCAGCAGCCATTCTCACTGCCTTTGTGAGACCTCTCTCTAAAACTCTTTTGTATCATCATCCTCACCGAGGCAGAAAAGGAACAGGATTATATTATATGCATTCCCTTCCAAAAAAATCTGCTCTTGAATGCTGACCCACACTTTACTTTTATATTTACTTACGCTTTTATTTACGTACATTTACTTTCATTAGGGCTGTTCCCAGTTGGCAGGGGAACGAAGCCCTAATTGGAGGCACACACACAACAACATCCGTCTGCTGAAATAGCTTGTTGGCTCAGAACTCACTGAGCTGTCCCAACGAAATAACTTCTGTGGGTGTGAGCTGTGTATCCCTTGGGGTGTGCATGGTCAGGATGTACCGCATCTTCCCTAATGCAAGCCAGCCCTGGGCTTGGGGCAGTCAACTGCACTGGAGCAGCCCAATGGGTGATGGGCTCTGTGCTGAGCTGTGGTGTGAATGTGGGATCAGAGGGAGCTCTGCATCAGCAGTCCCATGCTCTGAGGCCCCACTAAAGTGTTCCCTGCTTCTGGCAGTGTCAGATGAGGAAAAATTTGGCTTGCATGGAAGGGTTTGAAATGGCTCTTGGCTTTTGGACTTGGACTCCACCCTTTCTGTGAGTGCTGATCTGAATGTGAAACTGGACAGAGCGCAGCTTTAAAAGTGAGGGTGAGATCTCACCTAGGGAAAAGCTTCTTGCCTTTAATTACGCTTTCCATGCTGGCCTCTTCCTCTTGCTAGCTCTGAGTGCAAATGCTGCTGGTTCTCAGCACTGTGCATTCCCTGCCTTGGCACAGTCAGGCTTCTTGCATTTGTCTTGGATCAGCTAAAACCAAACGTGATGGAAGGCATTTTTTTTTTTTTTAAATGAGCAGTTGGGTTCCTACTGCTCTTTAGGAAGTCAGACTATATCTGCTATGTATTTTAAATATCTCTTGTTTCATATTGAAACTACATGGGGGGGAAAAAACCTCTGTATTGTTTCTGCATCTTTATCTGAACTGCAAAACAGGAGAGGGAATAGCCAAGGTGTACAGATGGTCCCATCTCTGTAAAAGGATTGGATAAAATCCTCGTCTGTTTTGTTTAAATGACTGGTACAACCAAGTTCTCTCCTTTTCCTTTCATCTGTATGAAAAACGAAGAAGCATGCATGCTTTCTCCTTCCTTGAATGGTGCTTATACAGGGATGAGAACTGTGGCTTACACTGACATAGAAATGGCAATTAGAAAGTGTAATTTTTCTGTTCTTGCAAGAAAAATGAAGCTGATCTGTACTCCTGGTATTTTCATGTGCCAACACAAGCATGCTGTGTCCCTGGGAGATGGACACCACGAGACAAACGTTGATGCTTGTTCTTCATTGTACTGTTGTGCATCACTGCACTGAGACCTCCTTGTGGTCTCCAGACCTACAACTGGATGCTGAATCTTCATTCCACTGATGTTCATGAGATAGGAATTGCCTTTATTTCTGAGATCTGCATTTCTGAATATCTTGGGGCTCCTCTTGGACAGCACCTTGGGAGGTGGGAGTGCTGGAGCTGGGTGCTGCTGCTGGCTCGGTCTTGCTGGTGGATATCCAAAGAAGTATCTGGAGATCCCAAAGTGCACCATCGTTAATTCCTTTCTCTCCTAAATTAAATTAGTGTCTGTGCCACTTTGGGGATCTCTTAACTTTAAAAACTACCCTCTAACAGTGCCCCCATGGGGGGGGGGGAACTGGGCCCAGTAAGATGGAGAAAATACTTAATGGCATTTCTCCAGACTTGGTTAGAATGTAATTTATTCTGGGAACAATGGCTGTCATTTTAGTACTTATTTATGAGGGTGGTGAGGGGCCCACCAGAAAGTGAATCTCCCAAAACAGAGCAGCCCCCCAAAGTCATTTATCCTAACTTGTGTAGCAAGGCAAAGAACAGTGAGGTAGGAGAATTTCTTCTAGTGTAAATGAGAAGCAACTTAAACCCTATTTCAGGATGATCCTGATTTCAGAGTGTGTGAGCAAACATGTTGGTGGAAGTGAATGGCTGCACATGGGAAAGAGGTATTTTTCCACCCCAGCTGCTGGGTTTGTTCTGGCCAAAGGCTGAAGCTCAGCAGTGTGGTTTGTCTGGACAAGTCCCAGCTTTGGCATCTGAGGATCAGCAGCAGTGCTGGCAGGGCTGCTCACACCCAGCCCTGCCTGTGTGCTGACCCACTCCTCAGGGGATTTGTCTGATGCAGACTTGTTGGGCAGATTGTGAGCTCTGCAGCCCAGCCTGCTCCTACGCTTTGTTATTAATCTAAAATGCTAGGTGGAAAGACAGCTGTTTTGGTTAAGGAGGTGCTGCTCTGTTCAGTGCTGTGTGTGCCACGTGGAGCGTGGCTGCTGCAGGGCTGAGACAAACCCACGTGGAGCTGCAGCCCTCCCAGCCGTGCGCTCCATATCTGACCTGTGGCTGCATGCGTGGTTGGGTTGTGTGGCTTGGAGGACTTCCTCTTGTTCCTCCATCCTCTTCAAATTGCCACGAGGTGTGATTGTTGCTGTAGGGATGGATGAATGATAAACTGCTTCATCTCTCTGTGGGCTGCAAGAAGGGGTGTGGGCTGTGTGTGTGCGTGCCTGGGCTGGGAGGTGATTGGTGTAGTGCCCAACCAGGCACAGACCTTGTGCAGAGAAACTGTTGCTTATGAGGGCTGTTTTCTAAACACAATGTTGAGAAAAATCTGTGTCAAATTTAGAGTAGGGAGAAGTTTGGTAATATTTGTGAAATGTCACAGAGCATTTCAGAGGCAGCTTTGACTCCTTTTGAAATGGTTCTTATTGTGTTTTGCAGTAGAAGTAGGATTATGGTGTCACCTTATAAATTAAGCAGATGCAATGGTGGACTCTTTGCAACAAAGGAGTGCTTTTCATGGTGTGGATTGATTCTCAAATCCCAAATGGGGAACTTTTTATTAGGAACTTTTATTATTGGAGCAGCTAGCAAGCAAAATGTGATGGGTGCAAAGCTGTACCTCATTGTGTTTCAAGGGCACTCCCAAGAAAGCAGTGCTCCCTTGAAATTCCCATATGCATAAACTGAGAGGGATTGGTGTTGTGTGGTAAAGAGGTGGGAAACACCCTGAAGCCCCATTGGTGAGGAGAAACCACACACAGTGCAGTTATTGTCTGTTCTGGGATGTTCTCCTCTTTACTACGACATCTAAATAAAAGCATTTGCTTTTATCCTGCAGTGCTGCGCATCTGAATCTGCTTTTGCTGACATCTGTGGTAAGATGTGTTATTAAATCTGGGCTCGAGCCCATTGATAAATCCTCCAAGCACTTGTTTCCCTGTGGAAGGCAGAGTGGCCTCTTGGCTCCTGTGCTCCTTCTCCAGCAGAAAGCTCTGCTGGTGCAGTTGGTCTCCACCGGTGTCTGTTGTAGCAGAGGTTTCCTGCCAACATCTGCCATAACTGTCCTGCAGGCAGTGGGGTGCTGGGCTTGTTACGATCACTTGGAGAGGTGGAATTGTATTTAGGATGTATTCATATGAAAGATCTGGCTTGCAACATACCTGGGGCTAACATGTGGCTTTAAGCTGATGAAATGTGTTACCACAATAATTGAAAACAACTTGATCCACCCCAAGCTTTCCAAACAGCGTTCTCAACATGGGCTTACGTGGGTCTGATAGCCCTGCCTGGCATGACAGCAAGGTGGGCTCCAGCCCAGCATTGCCTGGTGTGCTCAGCATCCTCCTCTGTGCTCCAGGCCCTGGCAGGGGGATGCGTGGCAGGAGGTTGAACGAATGCTGCTGCATTTGCCCATAGCTTCTGGATGCTTCTCTGCTCGTCTCCGAATCTGTGGCTGTGCAACCAAATTGCACTGGAAAAAAGACAAACCTCTGGGAAAGGCCTCCAGCAGCAGCACAAATTATGCAATGATTCGGGCGAGTCCAAACTTGCTGTTTTTCAAAGCGAAATGCAAGGCCAGCTGCTTGTCAATTGCTTTTCCTAATAACAGCAGCTGAAGTGCAAACAACCTCATCCCCCGTGGACAATGAGAGAACAGAGGGCTGGGGAAGAGACAAAAATAAAAATGTTGAATTAAATGGTGTAGGAAAATCAAAGTTCTCTTGAACAGTTTTGGTGCAGTTATTAACTTTGTGTGTGGTGTTTGGAAATCGTGGTGATTTCCACTGTTCGTGCTAGAGCTAATTGGTGGATGTAGAGGAAGATGTAATTACGTCCATTCTTTGCAGGGCTTGTGTGTACGACTGGAGCAGGACAAAGGAGACTGGAAGGAGACCTGGGATGTCTGGGGCTGGGATGCTCAGGGCTGACCCCATGCAGTGTTTTGGGTGAAAGGCATCAGCTATGTGCTATCTGTATTTGTTTTGCCTCTTTCCCCAAATACACCAAGTGAGCAGCCAGCCAAAGCTCTGGAAGGTTATTTGTCATGACAGTGAACCTGTGATTGTGTGGGGATCTCTCACAGATGTCACACCTCCAAGCATTACACAAGCCTTGCAAAATCACTTTCTGTGGCAAACCTGTAAAAGCAAGGAAAGGGGGGGAAAAATTGCATTCCAATGGAGCCAAAGACCATGGCATCTTTAAATGTTATTAAGTCAATAATTAAGTGAATTTGGAGTGTGAACTGTGTATCCACTCTAAATGGATTAATGATATGAGAATTCACACAAAATTGCTGTGTTGATTTTTATGCTAATGGCTGTTTGAATATAAGCTGAACTATTAACCAAGGATAAGTGGAACTAATGTGCCAGCATTGCTATAGAAATGTAATGGAAAGGATGGTCTGCGATTTGCAGAGGGCCTCGTTTCTATGGAGTGGGCTGGGGGCACAAAAGCTCCCTTGGACAGATGGGAGGGATGTCAGTTTGATGGGAGGGCTGTGAAGGGAGGGGTGCTCAGAAGAGGCACGTGTGGATGAAATAAAGCCCAGGGGAGGGGCGGAACTCAGCTGTAGTGACATGGGAGATATCCCCAGTTTGGTGTGAGATCACCAGTTTGTGCTGAGGCTGCAGTCGGTGACCAAGGAGCAGATGCTCCCAAGATCTTGGAGATGGATAAACCTATGTTTATCACTGTTTTAGGCAGGTCAGCCCTGGTTCCATGTCATGCTGAAGGCAGTGCAGTGAGGACAGGGAAGCTGCTCCAGCGGCCCAGGAAATGTGCTGGGTGGTGGAAAGAGGCACTGAGGGTAGGGATGGCATGAGAACAAGCTGAGGAAATGCTAGCTGGCTGCCAGAGTATTTTTCCAAACAACAAAGCTGGTTGATCCCTATTACTTGAATCATTTAGATGTAAACTGGACAGAAGCACTTAAGAAAATACCACAGAGCAGATTCCTGCTTTGGCAAGCTGGGATGACTGAGTCAGTCTGTCCAACTTTTCCTTCTTGGAGGAGATGGCTGAAATAAGGCTCAGGCTGTGTTAGCTGCTGTCCTGGTGCCTTGCATCCCTCCCTCTGCTCTCAGAGGAAAGAGCCAAGGTGCAGGCTGGAGCCTGTGTTAGGCTGAAGGCAGGCTGGAAGAGGGGAAAGAGAGGAGAGGAATGTTAGGAATGGCAAACTGATGGATCTCCTCAGGTGTGCCATTGTAGCTTCATGTTTCCTCTATCTATGTGAAAGTCAGGGGAGAAGGTGTTTCCTCTGCTCTGATCATAGGGTATCTCAAGTTGGAATGGAAGGGACCCATAAGGATCATCGAGTCCAACACAGACCTCAGAGCCAGGTATCAGCCATCCGAGGAGCAGATCTGCTCCTTGTAGAAGAGTACCCACCTCTTCTCCCCAAGGCTGTAAGCTGTACATTTAACATGGCTTTTGGTTTGGAAATGAAGCTGTGAGTTCTCTCTGTGATGGTCTCATGTGATTGCCAGAGGCTGGGAAAGTACTGGAGCTCTCAGAGCCATCAATTCTCCACTGGAAGCAAGGTTAGATTGGGCTCCATGGGCTCACATGTAAAACCAGCAGTGCCTTGTCAGAGAATAAATCGGTGCTTGGAATTTATGAGCAGGTAGTGCATTATAAACCCTGGAGTAGGTGATTAAGGGCATTGTCCATAATGTAATGCTGCTGATATTTAAAGGAAATGTAAATAAATCCTTAATTGTGGTTTTCATCCTTTTTGAGGCTTCTCTGGCAGAACCACAAACAAACAATAGCAGCATATAGTTGCTTGGGAGTTAAGCTGCTTGATTAGCTAATCTCATCTGAGTCATAATGATAAACTGGATTGTAGGCATTTCGTGCTTTATTAAAGTTAGTATGGCTCTGCTTCAAGGTCAGAATTCTTATTCCTCTAACTTTATAAAAATGCACACTTGAAAGAAACTGAAGTTCCCTTGTATTATACGTTGCAGGAAATACCAATATTTGTTGTTTAGAAGCATGAAACATACAACACGTCATACAGCTCTGGGTGAAATTCCTCCATTAATGATTTGGGTCTGATTGTTGATACACTGAACCTTTATTTTTTTTTCCATTCAGAGCCCAAACTCCTCATCCTGTTTTGCACTTGGAGCAATGTACCCTTTGACACATGGAATGATGTGCAAATAGCTCTTGGAAAAAGAGAGGATGGATGAAGTCAGGCTGTGAAGGACTGCATCCAGCAGCAGTGAGTGCCTCCATAAGGATGAGGGGTTTGGTCGGGTGGGTTCACCAGCAGAGAAGGTTGGGAACAGCTTAAAATTGCAAGCTGCTATTTTCCTATGTGTCCTTTCAGTGCCATACATATGTGCAGCCCTTAATGAGGTTTTCATTATTGCTACTTAATATGCAAGTTGTTTTAGAGCAAGTGAAACTTGCCATGGTAATGAACACTTAAGCAAAACACATTTTTCTTCACCGGCCCATTACTATCTAGAGAGAGCTAATATCTGGTAAATGATTTTTCTCCCAAAGATAATGCCCAACTAAGCTGTTAATGCCTCCTCCCATGCAAAAGTGATGTCAGGTCCCCTAAAAATAGGAGTTTGGCTTTGGGACTCGTGTATCTAAAAACAGAACACAAAGTCTTACAGCCTTTCTTCTTGCCTTTAGTGCCTTCGAGAGATGGCAGGGTTATGCTTCTGAGCTTTTCTCCAAAGTCATCAGAGCTCAACACTCACTTCTTGTTTTGCTTTGGTTGTTGTGAAGGTTAAAATTCTCAGTTAATTAAATGCTTTCAGTAGGTGAGGCTCTCAGAAAGGTGCCAAGAACAACAGGCCTTGTTGTGGCTGCCAACCGGTGGTGGCTCAGTGAGACAGCAGCACCCTGAGGATGCTCTGCCCGATGTGTTGGGTAGAGGACTTCCCTTACAAGCTGCAGTCCCTTTGCTCTTATTTTTGAAGCAGATCCTCTCTGCTCATCTCTGAAAAGCACTGTGATAACAACTCGCCTCTGCAGGGTTAAACCTGGTTGTCCTTTGAGCTCAGCTATAGGGAGATGCTGGCCCTGACAGCAGCGTGGTTTGGCCATAGTAGAATTTATCAAAACCTTTCTGAATACAGAGGATTAAATGCTCCTTTCCCCTGCCCAATTTATTTGCTAGTCTTTCTGTTTTGGAGAGCAGTGACGCTGCAGATGTGTGCCCAGCCCTGGCACCCTGTAAGGCAGAGGGGAAACTCAGCTTGGGAACTGTAAGAGTACATGTCATATTTCCCTTCAGACTTTCATGAATGGCATAGAGTTCTTAAAAATCATAGATTGAATAAATTGGACCCTTTCTGCTTTGTGTTCTGATTTGAGTCTGAAGGGTATAACCATAAATACTAGAAAATTGCTGTTAATAGGAATTAAGAGTAGGGCTAGCTGAGGTCCTCATGTCATTGCGCGTTCCTGGCAGCTGAGGCTGCTATGAAAAATCAGAAGACTCGAGATAGAAATGGTGTGAGCCAGCACTACCCTCCCCATAAGGTCCCATACTCCTTCGGAGGAGGTAACAGTGCTTTTAAAAGTACTGCATTACAAAATCAGTGGAAAGGATCAGATGGAATAAATGGAAGGGTGTTGTGTGATGGCTGAGGCTGAGATTGATGGCTGCAGGGTGCTGACTCAGCCCTCCCTGCAGTGCTGTGCATGCCCCATCAGGCTGCTCCCTGCAGGGCTCTGGGAAGATGTGCTGTGTGTCCTGGCTTCCTTTGGAGAGCTGGCACCATTGGTGTTTCCTGGGCTGGGGAGATGGGGAGGGTAGCGGAGCATCTGGGAGGTGAAACCTGTATGTGATCACAGAGCACAAAATGGTAGTTTCCTTCCCTTGATGGAGGAAAAGCCCAGCTTCCATCTTCATCTGGCCCAGGTGACATTTGTGAAGTTAGTTAAACTCACGTTTGGACTGCAGAGTGATACTTAGCCTGTCAGATCCTATTGATTTCCACACATCAACATTTTGCGGCGATGCTGTTAAGTATATGACAGCTGTTCAAACTGTGCTTCCCCAGGCTTTATGCTCTGTTTGATCTGTGAACGATTTACAAACTCTGCTGCTTTCTGAGCTCACCGTTAGGTGCTGGGCCGTGCAGTTATTTGGGTTATTTGGAAACGGGAATGATTGGAGCCGATTGCTGACAGCACACGAAGCATTCTGATGCAGGGGGATGTTCTGAAGCACGGAGGATAAATGAGTGACAAATGAGTGCTGAAACACCAGTAAAGCACAGCTTCTGAGCCCAATTTGTACCTGTCCTCCAGGTGATTTATTATTTGCAGAGTGTTTTTACTTTGTAGTTTTGGTGGTTACCACCATCCCTAAACAGGAAGAAAATGCAAAAGGAAGGATGGGTGCTGAGATGGAGCTCTGCCTCCTTCTGGGGTCCCTGGTTGATTTTTCCCATAATTACTATTGGTGTTTTGATGAGGAACATGGAGTGAATTTTGATGGCTGTCAGTGAAACCGAGGGGCTGTGAACTCCCTGTAGTACAGGACTGAAATACAGGCCTGGCTATTTGACTAACTAGGCTCTCAAAGTCAACAGTTGGAGGGAAATTTACCCAAAGTGCCTGAGACTGCTTCATATTGACACTTCATGTCTCGTTTGTCCATGAGTCGTAGAATCATAGAACTATCTGAGTTGGAAAGGACTTTTAAAGGCTATCTGTCCTGTGCTTTGCACTGGGCAGGGACACCCACAGCTCCATTGGGTGCTCGGATCCCATCTCATGACCTTGGGTGTCTGCAGGGAATGGGGCATCCTATGCTACTGCCTCACTGCCCTTATTGTAATGAATGTCTTTCTTATACCCAGTCTGAATCTGCCCTCTTAGTTTGAAACCATTTCTGTTGTCCTATCACGACCTGCCCATTGTTTGGAGGAATGTTGGTACAAAGTGTGCAGCACTGATGGACTCTGCTGTGTGCTTGTTTCAAGTGTACCCAAAACAAAGCATGGAGGAGGAGGATTTGGCTTTGGACTTGAAGTGCTGGGCATGTCAAGGGAGCAGCTATAAATGCCCTGATGGGAGATGAAAGGAGAACAGTATGTTGGTATGTTTTAGAGATAGGTTTTGAAAACAGAACGTGCCTAGTTTTCCTGGTACTGGTTACAATGGAGCAGTTTAATACAGCATGGAGTAAAACCAAAAGCAGAAAGTCTTACCCCAAAAAAGGCATCCCATGGCAGAAGGATACCAGCTGTGGCCTGTAGGTTGCAGCAGAGAGTATGCTTTTCATTAGGAGATACCACTTCATCTTTGTGTTCCCTAGTTGGAGTTCCCCAATGGGATAAGCCAACACGTATTTGGCCTCATTGCTAAAAATAAAAATGAGTAACTCAAACACAGCATCCTTGCCCTTGCTGGCCAGATGACAGGCCAATGGATGTTGTTTCTTTTGGTTTTTGCTCTGTGGGTGTGAGCTGTGGGGAGAGGTTCAAGGCATGTGGAGCAGCCCAGTGCCTCCCATGGGCTGTTGTTGTGCCTTCCTCCTGGGCACCTCAGCTGAGACACCAGGGCTTTGCTCAGCACCTCTCTGCAGAGTCAATCCCACCAAAAATGCTGGGAAGGATGGAGATGTACCTTGAGGACCTGTGGGAAATCAAAGTTCTGGAGGTCCTGTTCCATTAGCTCAATCAAAATTCTCCGTTTTCTTTAATGTACTTTGGATCTGGCCCAATGTAAATGCTGTTTTTCCATGCAGTTGTCTGCTAAGCTCAAGTATCATGTAGCAATGGAGGAATGCAAAAACATGACTGTGTGCAGTGCTGTGGTGAGAAACTGCCCCACGTTCATAGGATCCCATCGTGTGCTACAGGAGTGAGAAGCCTCAGCAGATGGTGGTGATGTAACTTTCTGGATGTAAAGGCTGCAAGAAACGACCACTTCATACATCAGTTTCATTCATTGATTACTCACAAAACATTACATGTAGGCAAGGAAAAGAATACAAAACAAAATTGTATAGACATCTTGATGATAGAGTGTTCTGGTTTGTACCAGGAAATGCTGAGAACAACCCAGCACTCTGTAAAGTTTGTCATAAGCATGTAAAAATATATGAATGCCAATGGAAATTATTGACCAAACAATCTCCTTTTTGGTGGGAAATATGTTTTATCAATATTTGTACTGACCTGCTTGAAATACTCAAGGCAGAATGGGAAAAACAGGCAGAACTCTGAACAATTTAAAGCGTATTTAGAACTGGCTGGAAACCAGAAGTCATCCTGCAATTTTATTTACAGAAAAAGCAGTCTGTTTCTTCAGGGATTCAATTGGTTTAAGGCCAGAAAGGCTATGAGATCATCTACTTTGACATTTTGTTTAATGAAGGCCAGCTACCCCCTATACTTCATCTGAAGATGTATGCATAGTTGGTTCTTTTTTTTCTTTAAGGAAAGTAAGCTGCATTTAGTTTTGTCGTTTTATATGCTTAAAATTGCAGAATCAACCATTCCCTCAATAGATCATGCAAGCAGTTTATATCTTTTTCTATTAAATTGCATTCATAATTGCTCACTTAAAATTGTTTGGCTTCTCATTTAGGACCTTGGTGCAAGTTCTGCTTTGCTTCACTCGATGAAGGGTTCCTTTGATACCCACCGCTTTCTTTTGCGCACACAGACCCGGTATTAAATCACCTTTCCATTGTTTTGCTGCTTAATTAAACGGATTAAACTCCGCAAATAATATATAAAATATTTTACCGAATGGTTTCAAACTTTACCCACACAAATCTTCAGCAGCATTAAGAAATGCAGGTGATAAAACACAGCAGGTGCTGTGTGCTGAGATAAAATCTTCCCCCCGGTTCTATTCTTTTCATGGACTGAAGGATCAAATTTGCTTTAATGAAAGAAATTTAAAAAAAAAAAAAAAAGAGCTTGCATTCAGTTTATTCAAGAGCTTAATTCTGTCCTGAGTCACAGCTTTCCATTGCAGTGCCGGTCTATGTTCCTCTCTGATAACTGTGAAGCTGGTTGCCTGCATTAAACTGCTCTGGAAGTGCCCAGAACCCTCTGGAAACACACACTGCTCTCCATGATTAACTTCTTACCTTCTGCTGTTGACTCCTGCTGGTTCAGATCCCAATCTGAGCAGTGCGTGGCACGCCGTGGCCTCGTGCTACAAGCAGTGTTCCTTCAGCAGATGCTTCACAACGTCCAGCAATCAGCATGCAGTGTTCTGACTCACCCAACTCCACGTGCGCTGCATCTTTGCTGTTATCTTCATCAACCAAACTCGTAATCTCATCAAAGAATGAGATTAGATTTATACGATGGGCCTGTTTTCCACAAACTGTGATTGCTGGTGTTAATTATATTGCTATACTTTATTATTTTAATTAATTGCCTTTATTAATTGAAGTTTGTATCAGCTTTGCATTGCTTTGCTCAGCGCTGTGTTGTCCAGCTGCATCATCTCTGTTCTACTTCTGACTCTTGGCTCTATGTTAGCAGTCATTCAGTGCTTTGGAGTGCCTTTGGTTTTGGTGCACTTATTGCAAGCTAACTTCAGCAGCTGGATCTCTGAGCTCAGTTCCTTGACATCACTTGTGTTCCGACATCACTTGTGTGCCATGAGCTTCTGCTTCAGCGCCAACACTTTGCTGTGAAGGACTGGAGGACTCCTCCATCACAGCAGTGTGTCCCTAGGGTGCATCAGGGCTATGTTTGTATTAAACTGGCAGAAATTCTCACCTTCTGGCTTCACTGTTGTGATTAATTATTTTAGTTCTACTTCTTATGTATGGATAAAATCTGATGGGAGAAGCCTGCCATCCAAAGTGTCAGGACAGTGGTATCTGTATCCAGCATGTAGCAATGCCCACCTCCAGAAGTCCCTCTCCTGTGTAGATTTCATTAGTGCTGCCCCAGCCAGCAGATCACTGGCATCTACACATGCAGCTCAGGATAGTGTTACTCCACAGTGTTGATCACCTTGGCCTAAAAGTGAACCAATTTCTTTATAAATTGTTGGATGTTTTGATCTCAGTGCAACGCATACTCTGGTTTATGTGACTAAGGGAGGAAGAAAAGCGTGATGAAAAAAGCACTGTTTGGATCCACCTCCCAGACATGATGGAAAAGAAATGAAATACAAAAATGTCCAGATTGTATCACAGATCTGTCTCTCTTTCCTCTTGGAAATGCAGATGACATAGTGGTACATTTGTGAATGAGATCCGAATCATTCCTGTGGGTGAGGAGTGCTGCCTGCAAGGCAAGCAATTAGGTCCAGGTCTAAAAATCCCCACCTTTGGAGTAAGAAGCAGTGGATGGAGCTGCTGCTAATGAGGTTATATATCCCCTGATGCCCATTGTTCCACGCAAACCTCAACAGGACAATGTTGTGTGTAAGCAGTGGTTGCTCTGACTTGGGCTGTAGTTGTGTGTTTTAAATCAGGCTAGCGAATACCAAAATCTTGGCAGCAAACTTGTGATGCAAGACTGCACTAAAGGTGCCTGCAAACACATCTCTCATTGCCCATGCTTGTATTCTCATAGGTTAACTCACATCATTAATTGACGATGTTAAGTGTGTCTTCTTTATGCTGTAATTATTTTACTCGCATCTATTGCTATCATAATAGTATTCTCATGGTCTTAACATTCCTCCTGCAGACAAGAGCTGCAGAAACGTCTTTCTAGCATGAGCTCAGGAGTGGCTGGAAGAAGCTGCAGCTAAAGAAAGCTTGGGATCTGCACAGCTGTTCTTATTTCCAGCTGTTTTTTGTATGTTCACTGGGTGGAGCAGACGTTGATAGCTGTTCCCTTATAAAATATGTAATACTGTACTTTATGACCTAATATATTTTCCAGTCCTGGGGCCTGATCCAGAGTCCACTTAGCTCTCTGAGCAGGCTTCCAACAGCACTAGTGGAGCTCTATCAGATTCTTAATGAACCAATGCATGTGAGAGGTAATTTAGGGCCATTATCTTTGTGGGGTTGCATATGGTTCGGTGATGCTCTGTCGTTTACTTCCAGAGTGGTCTCCCTGCTGCTTTACTTGCTTTCTCTGGTTATGTTTCAGCAGTCTTTGGAGATTTATAGGCAACAGCTCAGGGTCTCTTGCCCTGGCTGAGCTACGTGCTGCAGCCCTTGGACTCTTCCTTGGCACACTTCCCTGGAAAAGCCCCGGGCACAGTGACGGTTGGTAATGTCTGATGACATTTGGTGGCACTCCTTCTGTCTCATCAGTCTCGTCATCCTTCTGTGTGTGCATTGTCAACGGCAGCCTCCCAAACCCTAATGTGATATTTAAGTTAATTGTCCAAGGTTGTTTGCTTGTGGGTTAGTGTGTCTGCTTTAGCAGCCTTGGAGAAGGAGGAGACAGGGAGAGCACAGCAGAGCTTTTTCTTAGGGTACACGTCCTGTCTTAGGAAGCTAATGGCTGCAGTCAAGGTGCAGCCTGAATATGGGACATGGGAAACATAAAGGAAGGCAAAAACTTGACTGCTGAACATGTACCAAGATGGGGAAAACAGCCAGAGGGAAGGGAAGGTTCCTGCACACGGGACTCAATGCACTTGTTGAGACACATCTCTGCCTTCTTAGGATTGCAAAAAATCTGGCTTAAAAAATAGGATCTGCTCTTTATTGCCAGGGTCTTCTCGTGTTTGGTGCCACTTCTCTGCGTGACCAACTTGAACAGATCCTGCTTTGTCTCTGCTGCAGAAGATGAGGTCGCAGTGGCATTTTCCTACTTTGGATGTGATTCAAAAAGACCACAGCAAGTTCAAAGCTAGCATCAGTGTGCCAAGTACGTCTATACATCTTGCAGGTTTTATGTGGTTTTGCTGGGGACTTTGGCTATTTCACACCTACTGGATGTTTCTGGGAAACTGCTGTTTCCATTGCTGCAGTTTGTTGGTTTTGCTCTTGTTTGTGCTTGTCCCATTTGATCAAATGAGGCTAATGAGTGAGGGATAGCTGTGCTTCCCAGGGGTTTAAGTGCTTGGAAGCTGTTAGCAGCATGCTCTGCTGTGGAATATATTGAAGCCTTTTGCTGCAGGGTATCATCCTAAAGGCTGTAAGAAAACAACCGCTCAGTATTTTGACAACATCAGCTCACAACTTCTAGTTTGAACAGTCTTTTCTGATCTCATTGTAGGTCATGGCTGCAAGTTAATTTGTTCCATGTGCTGTCATGATGTAGGACACAATCAGAAAACCAGGGTTCTCCCAGGGTGAGAAATATTTATGCTGAATAAACAGTTACAGCCCATTTTGTATTTTCTCTCCCAGATTTCCCACGTCCTTTCCCACGCTTTGCTTTGCCCCCTGCCCTCCTCCTTGCTCTCCTGCACGAGCAGCCCAGCCCCATGGCCCTCAGGCTCTGTTCTGCAGAGAGCAGCCGTCTGGGCACGCAGCTCTGGCACTGCCTACAGCTGCAAGCTGGAATAGGGCCTGCAATGCTGCCCCTGCCAGGCAGCTGGTGGATAGCAACATGGCATCAGTGCCCAGCTCCTCCGGCTCCTCACAGACCTGCCCAGGTTCTCCTCATGACCACTGGGCCCAGTGTATTGTGGATGCTTCCAATGGCTGTTGGCTCTGCTGAACTTTGCCCAAACGCTGATAAGACGTGATTATGTTGACTCGGTCTGGGCTGTGTACACAGATCTTTTGCTATCTGTCTGCCTGCTCTAGAGCTGGAGGAGTGGCTGCACTTGTGCTGGCATACCCAGGTGATTGGTAAAGCTGTGTTCCCATACCCAAGCATTGCCCAGAGCAGAGGCCTTGTGCTTTAGGTACTGCATAAATGGAGGTAGTGCCTTATTTCAGTGAAGCACACCTTGGATGAGTAGTTTGTAAGGCTGGTTGGCTGTGATGATGAACAGAGTGTGTGCAGCCCTGGCACTACTGCACTGAAGCTGCTCTAACGCAGTGTATGTGTGCAGAAGAATGGAAAACCAAACTGGCATCACCTGAGTTGAAAGCTCGGTAATCACAGCTGCAATCTTGATGCATTTAATCATCCACCCACAATAAGCCACCAGGCTCATTTCTGTTGTTTTCCTCTAGCTTGCTTTGCAAATTTAAAAACTCCTCGATCAGGAGAGCAGCTGATGTGGGGCTTGGGACCCCAGCTGCGGGCTGCTGCCTGGGGAAGCATTGGGAGCACAAGCACAGGAAAGTGGCTTAATGGTCGTGTCCCTGTGCCTGCTGTTGTCCCTCTGAATCTCACAGCCCCTTTTATGAACTCTGTGCCTGGAAAGGCAGCTTCTGGAAACCTGAGCTGAGCTAGTTCAGCTGCTTCAAACACTGCAGGGCACGGAGAAGAGGAGTTTCCCTTCCTCTCTGTATATATACAGGTAGAACTTCCATCTGTATCTCAACAGTCATGCTAAAATGCCACGAGATAAAAACAGTGTAGTATGGATCCTTGTGGCAGAAAAACATACTGAAACTGTAGAGAAACTGGCTGATATGACACTTAAGCTTTTACTTGGAGTCTCTTTCTAAACCAGCCCTACGAAATTGGGGGGCTGCCATAATGTTGGGCACCTCATGAACTGATGGTGGGCAGTGAAACAGAGATGTGAAGGATCGTTCTCCCTTTTTAGTTTATAAGCTCATTGTGCTGTGCTGCCAGGAAAGCTTGGTTTCATACCGTGTTGGAGAGTGAGTGTTCTGTTCGTGTGGAGTGATGCAGCTCCACCTAAGTCAATAGATCTCCAATGCGCTGTGTTAATTAAGGATGGCACTGAGCCTCCAACGCCCTGTCAGAGAAAGCAAATGTTCCACTTTTCTAAAGCAAAACAGTAAATTTATTAACTATTAAAACCTGGGAAAAAAAAACATGAAGCAAATTAATTTGATGTGCTCTTTACAACAGAGAAAGGGGAATTTTATCGCTTTTATCCTACGTGTGAAAATGTTGTATGGTTTTACAAGCAATGAAAATGTGACCAACAGTGAGATGGAGACAGTGTGACTCATCCAAAAGAAACAGCAATATGAGAAAATGTAAATATTTGTAACAAGGCAAAATAGTCTGTAAAAAGTACCTTACTTTGAGACATATGGATAATATCGCCAAGGATAATAGAGAAAGGGTGGGGGAGGAAGAATGAAATTCTGCTTATAGGACCTTTGGAATATAAGGTCCTTGGGATAATCTAGTAAAAGAACAGTTTGGTTCTACAAGTTTAAGTTTGGGAAGAATGCAGTTCAGGATCACACAAGCGATGTTTCCTCACATTGGACCCAAACTTTCACTGCCTATTAAGGCAAACTCCCATCACACTCAATGGGCAAATTCTCTTCTCATTTGCATGGGAACGGGAGGGCTGACAGAGGGTGTGTGGGTCACAATGTCAGGTTTCCAATCAGATCATCCAAATTAAGAAGTAGTTTGATATACCCAATTTTCCAGCTGGAAACACAGCACTTCTGATAGCTGTAATCTCAGCAAGTGATTTCTGACCTGATATTCATGGATAAATGTCCTTGCAGCACAGACCTTTTTCCCTTTCTCTCTGCAGTGCCTGTTAGCAGTTTCTGGGACGTGCAGCATTATCACATCTGTGATAGTTTTCTTAGAAAGCAGATCCGCTGGGATTGTTAATTAGAATCTTTGTTGTGAACATCTGAAGCAAACAGCAGCTCACAGGGAAGACTGAAGCAATGCTGAACTGCGCTGCTCACGTTTCATTTCTTGCTTGCTGCTGGAGCTGTGTGATGGGGATGTTTCCAAATACGTCCCAGGCACATGAGAGTTCTTGCAAGGAGGGAGCTGAAATATATACAAAAACCTTCTTTGGTAGAAGGAGCGGGACAAAATGAGCAGCGAAAGATTATATTACAGAAAAACTTTAATTTATTACACGGGCAGTTTTCAGATAGCTGTGTCAAGGTCCTTCATGTTTATGAAAATAGTCTGCACTTACCTCATAACTGAGAGTCAAGGAGAATCCATCAATTTAATTTTAGCTTTGGCTAGAGAGTCGGACTTCTTAAAGAATGCTAATGATTTTGTCCAGACGTTAACAAATCTGCAGTAAAACCCAACGTGCAAAAGACAAATGAAGGGACATTTTTGTCCTTCATTCCCTTTCCCTTTCTGGAGGGAAGATGTCATTAATCCACGCTGCTGGGACTGGGGATGGACTTCTGAGTGCACGGAACAAGACTGGAATGTGCGCGCAGTTATAGGCAGTAATCAAAGCAGACTGTTGTCCTCTGTTCCATGTAAGTGGATCAGACCCTTCACAGAGCAGAAACCACTTGAGGGTGAGGTGGGCCATGAGGGATCCTTGCTTTATCTGCTTTGAGCATCTCCTGCTGGGAACAGCCTGCTGCTCTGGGGCAGCCACGGAGGCTGTAGAAGCTTTGCCATGGTTCTAAAGCAGGCAGGGCCATTGGCAGTCCTGCAGGAGCAGGCACTGCAGCCCAGTGCCCACATTGCTGTGGGCAGAACCTGAGCATTGCCAGCTCCTGTTGCCTCTGTGGCGGCTGTGTATGTGTGTGTGGTTGCTCTTTTGGAGTGCCAGGAGGTCAGTATTGTTGTTTTTTCCCTTGTGTTTTTCCAGAAGAGAAAATATTGCTGACTGTGAAGCCCAGATTGCAGTTTAGTTCTTTTGTTACCACCTTAGGAGGGAAAATGTAATTGTACAGAACTCTTGAGTAACTCAGTTTGAGAGCTTTTACTGAGTCCCTGTGTAGGAGCAGTCAGTTCCCAGAACATTAGGAACCAAATACCAGGGTCCATCCCATTGCTACAGCAGCAATGGGAGGGTATATGTGGCACACAGAGACTTGTGTTATTCCTCCTCAGGTTAGCAGTGAAAGCAGAGCTGTATATATAGTCTATGGCTCATACAATGTGCAGAGGTCCAGGGAAACCTGGGCAAGCACAGGGGAGGACAGCAGTGGCCAAAAGCCCAGGTTTTCTCTATTTTTTTTTCCTTATGAAGAGAAATACTCAGCATTCACTGCTCCTTCCTGCAGTGTTACAGGTCAAGACTGAATGCTGAGTATCTCCAATAGCTCACGTTGTCAGCGTCGTACAGATCACTGATGAATTGCATCCAGATGCTTTGGGTGGCATCGTTCAGGAGGATCCCTGCAAACTGTGCAAGGGATGAATGGAATGAGGCACAGCAAAGCCTTGGAGTATGGGAGCAGGGAAAGGAAATTTGTTCTGGAAAATGAACCCAAGGATCTTTGCTACCCCTACGTATTTTTAAGCTGGATTGCTTCTTCCATTCACATGGGTTATGAGTGTGGAATCTTTTATGGTAGGAAGCTTTTTCTCGATTCCAGCTTTTCTGTGGAATGTTTTTTCTCCATAGATATGACATATATTCTCCTTCCTGGGCAAAGCACAGTCTGGGGATGAAATCCTTCCAGAATTATCTGATGCAAACACACAGTTGGATGGGTTCCCAACTCCATTCTCTTTTCTTCTGACTTGCAAAGCTGCGGCAAGGCTCCAGGAGAGGTGGAGCACCCTGTAAAAATGCACAGCTACACCCAAACAGCTCAAAATCCAGAGGTGTCGCTTAAGGAGTTTGCTGTGCAAAGGCACCGGAGGAGAAGAAGTAATAAAAAAGGTGGATGAAGTTAAGTTGGTAGACAAATGTTTCTAAAATACCATTCCTTTCCATCTCCGTGTTGAGGTGATGGGCCTGCATGGAGCAAGCACTTAAAGCATGTTTCTTTATAAATAAATAGGTACATAACAGAAAGCTCCCAGGGCAGAGCCCAGCACACAGCCCAGCACACACAGCCCTGTGCCCCACAGGTCCACATGGTTCTGTATGAGAAATGCTGTGAGGTTCTGCCCTCCCATCACATCTGAGCACCTGTGAGAAGAAACACACGATTCTTTTTTGGCTGCTTCATGCAAGCGAGAGCTCCCTGCTTGAGCATCTTCAGTAGATGCTCCAGCACTTTCACAGAAATTGTTTAGAATTTATCTGGTTTCCTTAATGTTTTTTTTTTAGGGGGGGAGGGGGGAGGTGTAGGAAAGAAACCCTTATCTGGTGCTGGTTGATGCCACATGAACTCCATCCTGCTAGGTAATACAGATCAGCCCCAAACTGTCCTGTGGGTGAACCAGCACTGTCAGCGTGCCAGAGCACACAGCTGGCCAGCAGGTTAGTGCTGTGTGGGGAAAGGCACATTGCGCTCAGCCTGTAATGTGCAACAAATGCCTTAAAATAAAACAAAATAATAAAAAACAAAAAATAGGAAGAAGAAAATGAAGTATTCTCTATTTCAGAATTAAACTGTGGGAGGAAAGAAGAGAGAGGGAAAATAAAAAAGAGGCAAAAATTGTTTTGTTTTTCTTACGGAAACCATAATCTACTACATGATGGAAACAAAAAAACAATCAAGCTTACAAGGATTTCTGATGATGGGATAACCCTGGGTTCTTTGTTCTGAATATAAATTGGTACATTATAATATATTCATAAGAGTGGCAGCCGTAGCGTTAGTAGCCAAGAATAAGGAACTCAGCTTCATAAATTGACACCTGATGTGAAAGCTGTCTGAAAGATGTGGTTCTGAATATACCCCCAATATAGGTCCATTTGCATTTGAAGCAAAAAAAAAAAAAGCCAAAAAACGGTGTGGAAATGTGGGCTGGCCTAAAAACTTCTGTTCAAAACTGGGCACTTATACATTTCTCAGTGTTGATGCTTCTTTATGACAAGCCTTTGTAAACTCGTCAAACCCATCCCAGTGCAAATTAGCTTTTGTTGCTTTTATGCAACAATATGGGGCAGGAAAAAAACTCTTGTATGTGGATGAAATCACTGCCTCTGGTCCCAGAGAGAGCTCTTGGTGAAGGTATTGCCCTGTACAGGGTAATTGGCCCTGCCAATTAAAAGGTGAAACCAGGATTTTACTTCCCCTAGATATGGATAGATTTGCAGATCTGCTTTCATCCATACCAGCACATCTGGAGCCGTTCTACCAGCTGCAGTGAGAATGCTGTATCTGCCTCAGTGCTGCGCAGTAAACCCACGGTTCTGATAAATACAATTTTAAGTGATTTAGATTAAACTTCCCTTAATTGATTCTCGCTTATCTTATGCTGATTTGATGCCAGAATAGTTTCAGGGATATACAAACAGAATTTGAAATGACAAAAGTATTCTGGGAGATCAGAATCGAAAGCAAAGAGTAATTTTGCTCAGATGTAAGTAAAGCTGGCTTGAAAATTAATTGTATTAGGTTCTATATTCTTTCTGCTGTGGCAGCTGAGGATATGAATGTTTTAAATGAGCAAAGGCAATGTCTTATAGAAATGAGCCTCAGCAGCTCATTATGGACAGGTGAGGAGAGTGAGCACAGTGCATCTCCTGGCTGTGGGTGGCTGGGTGCAGAAGAGAAATCCCATTAGTGCCCAGTTAAGAGAATGGCTGTGTCATGAATTCAGGGCTTATTAAAGGAAGTCCTGGCACAAGGATGCAAATCCACAGGAATTCAGACCCCTGATTTCTAGTGCTCAGAGAATCATTGGTTTTGTGGAGGTACTTTCAGATACGAATAATGAGAAACTGCTCTCATTTGTATCCCTGAAAATCAAGAACAATCCCAGAGCAAGGAGATGGTGGTCATTGGTCTTAGATATACCTACAGCTCCCGTGACCCCAGCATGTGAGTGCTTTCTGTATCTGCATGGAGAGATTATTGCCTGTAAGCCAGGGCGATGCTGATATCCTCACCTTACAGCCTGCACCCAAGACATTGAAGGACTGCAGTCCTCATCCCTAACAAGATTTAAATCTATACTATCTATTGGTTTCGTTACAAACAAGGGACTTAAGATGCTTGGTACTAGGTGGATTCCTCCAGAAAACACGTTAGAGAATGGAATTAGCTGACATGTTTTGCATCTCTTTAATCACAGAGTTTTCCTCCCTGGTTGGGGAAGGCTGTGTCCATTCCCCAGTGTGTGACAGCCCACAGAGCTGATGTGGAAGGTAAATGGGAAGGGGAGGGAGCAGGAGAGATATGCCTTTACTTTCACTTTATCATTCTAGGAGGTGATCACATACTGCAGTCAGGAGTATTCTGCAAGAACGGGGTGAATAACAGAAGCCATGGTCTGGTGGCAGTTACTCATTTGCAGTCTTGCATCAGGGCGTTGTTTCTTTCCTGTGTTTTCAGAGAAAATTCCTCCCGGGGTAGCAATGAAATGCTGGTCACAAATCAGCACAGCTCAGAATATATGGGAATCATAAAGTATTGCAAAATAAAGCAAACAATACAAAAGCCCAGTGCTTTCATCATGCACAGAAAGACCTCCAGAACACCAAGGAACTTTGAAACAGTTTCAGAGACCCAGAAATCCTGCAGCTTGGCTGTTTTCCCTCTCCAGGCTTTTCCTTCCTTCTTTCCTCTCTCCTCCCCAACTGAACTGCTCAGTAATAGAATCCATTACCTGCAAGCACAGCAGGAGTCTTGGCCTCAGCATAGGAGAGCAGGCTGTAATGAGTATCTAAAGGAGAAGGAGTAGGGCGCATCAGCAACCAAAGAAGATGAGCAGTTTGTGGCATATGATGCAAGTCAGACAAGATGTCAGTGACGGTGGGGATAAAACAATGTCAGTCACTGCAAATTAATTACTTGCCTATGAAAACAAATCAGAGCAGCACACTACACGACTGTACCACATCATGAGGTTTGGCTGTCACAGGAAGCGGTCATTTCACACTGCCTGAGGGCATGTGTGCTCCTCTGCTGCAGTGCTGGGAGTGTTGTTGCAGGGCAAGCAGGTTGTTTGAGCTGAGCCCAAATTGCCATTTCCATTATTAGCCCTGATGCCGAGGAGCTGATGAACTCAGCCAGAAGTTTTTGCTTTAGGCTGAAAACGAGTTGACAAGGTCTCAGCACAAGAGCAAGCATAGCCAGTGGGCAGTACTCTTGGTTGTGCTGAGAACAAGGTTTGATTTAATGAATCAAAGGAGGGAAGGCCATAATCATTCTCTAAGAAAGAACAAACAAAACATTAAAATCTGCACAGTCTGTCAATCATATATCAGTATATATGCCCTGTATCAGTAATAGACACACCTGCAGTGCTAGAGAGCTGTTGCTTACGGCAGAGTTTGGGTTCATGCACCAATGGGAAATGTCTGATAACAAGACTTGTGTTGTTGCCCTCAAGTGCATAGCATTCACAGCAGCAATAGCTGTCCAGCAGAGAGCTCCCAGTGCTGGGCATTTTGTTCCCAGCACACAGTTGATGTCAGTGATGTATCACTCACTTGAGCTGCATCAACCTGAGCTGTAGAGCTGCTGCAGATGCGTTGGCATCTCGGAGTCCTCCCATCACAAAAAACAGAGGTTGCTTGCTTTTTCCCCTGTGTGCAGAAGAATCTTGTATTGATGCAGTCCTTTCCAGCCTGCAAGATCACCCTGCTGGCTTTTGGCCCACTGGGACCCAGGTCCTTCTCCACAGGAAGAACTCTCAGTGAGTTCCTTTCACACTCTGTGTTTGTACCCAGGATTGCATTGACTCAAGTGCAGCTCCTTGCACTCTGCCTCATTAAACCTCATTAGATTCTCATGTGTCCACTTTTTGAGACTGTCCAGTTCCCTCTGGATGGCATCCCTCCCTTCTGTTGTATCAACTGCACCACTCAGCTTGGTGTTGTCAATGAAGAGGATGATGGATGAAGATGTTGAAATATTCACATCCCCATGGGTGAAATCTTGGCCAAGCTACATGTTTGGTTAATGCTAAAACCACAGAGAATAAGTGTCTGATATATCTAACGTTGGGTTCTAAATGATAATATTAATGTTTTTAAATAGCGTAACCAAATCTCCATCTTAGATGAAATGACAGAAAGTATTTTGGTGAGTGGTGATTGACCTGAAGTACCATCAAAGGTTTCTTTCAGTCAGATGTGCAAAATCCCTCTTTTTTCCTCCTTCTGAACACAGATATTTTAAGCCTATAAATGAGGAGAAAATCTCTGGAGTGCAAGATATTGCAGATAAAATTTAATCTATAAATGTCTGACTTTAAAGGCACAATCCAAGCTCTCCATTTTATCTTCTTGACAAAGCAAAACAACTCAATTTTGAACTTGCTCACATTGATTTTACATCAGGGAATTCCACCAGTTTCTGGGAAATTATTGATGTAAGCGAGATCAAAATCCATCCTTCTCTTTCTTTTCCTTCAGATTTCTTTTTCATCTATTGATTATGATTGTGCAATGTGGCTTACTGACTCTGAGCTAATAATGACCAAGAGCTATGGGATAAACCAAACCGACTTAATGGGCCACAACACCAGAATTGATCCCTACAATGACCCAGAAATTAATTAAAGTAATCATTCCCATCTAGCCATCTACCAGAAGGCCTCTACTACTGCCATCCACCTGACTAGAGTATTTAAGTCCCTGCAAATTCAGCCGTTGAAAAATACAAAAGGATCATCCATCTCTTACATCTGTAAATGGGGCCAACACACTCAGTGTGACCCTAACGGCACCAGATCTCCGTGCCATGCAGTTAGGATTGAGCCAATTGTATGCAATAGCACTTTCTTCATTTATTATTTTTTCCTCCTTTGAGGTCAGATGGTTCACATTAATGAAACGATGCATTTCTTCTTCATCACTTAGAGACAGTAATCATTTCATGCAGTGTTTACAAGTCATGTTTTCAAAATATATTTACAGTGCTTTATTTCCTCAGTGACCAGATCCAGATGTGGAATAAAAGCTGCAGCCCTGCGAGGTTATGTGCTGAGTACATTTACAGCTTGTTCTTCCCAAAGCAAAGGGCTACAGGCTCATTGTGTTACAATGATGTCCAGTGCTGCCAGACAGCATGCAGGAGCTTGCAGTGCAATCCTGCACCTACAGAGTCCTACAAACCAGATCTGAGATGTGCTGATGGCAGACGCAGCTCTGTCTCCATGGGAGGGGGAAGTTTGTGCTGCATCCCTTCACTGCCATGTGCAGTAACATGCACTTGGTGACACTAGCAGTGTTCTCCTTATTGCCTCTGGATAATTTGGTTTTTACAGAACTCTTCTTCTGTAACTCCACATGGGGATTGATCTTTGTAAAACGATGAAATGCCCCTGCATAGAGCAGCATGGTGGAAAATGAGACCTGCTCCTCAGAGGCCAGGCTCTGAAGTGGGATGCGCTTGGTATACCTGGGAACCCTGAGGCTGAAGAGCAAAGTGCCCTCGGGGAGATGGGGGTGCATCTCCTTTCTGTAGCTAACACATGAACCCAATGAAAGTGCACACTCCATTCCACATTTGCTGCCTCCCCTGCTGCCTTGTTTTTGCAATTACTGGACACAGAGGGAAATAGTTTTGAAGAGACCTGAACATTCCAGTTCACATGCCCTGCACCTCCCTGCAGAATATCTGGGAATCTTTGGGATGTTGTCTTAAAGTGCCTGCCCAATGGGAATCACCACGCTAATGCAAGCCTACCATCTGTTATCTCTACTCTGTATGCTGCAGCTGGACTGAACTACCAAACTCAGGGCTGTTTGGGAACCTCAGGGGACTGCACTACATTGCCAGGTGATGAAATCCCAGAAAATAAGAGAATTGAAATTAAAACAGGAAACTAGAATGGCGTGTGGTGTAGTCACTCCACAGGGGAAGAGCAAAGTCTGGCAATATTTTCTATTCAGAAATTAAATCTGTTTCAGCTGTGAAGTTGATAACAATCATGTGCACAAGGTTACATAAGATGCCATTGGTCTCATTCACTTTTTGTCTGCTCTATGGGTTTAGAAGCCTTCATTTGGGGTTAGCAGGGAAGGGGTTAAGTCCTCCTCTTGAGCTTATGAGGGACCACAGCTGCATGCATGCCCTCAGCACAGAGCAGGGAGTGCTGGGGCAGGGACAGCTGCCATTAATTAAGGGATTCCCTTACACACCACAAAATGACTTTTCTCCAGCAGCCCTGTTTGGCTGAACTGTGGTGTGTGGAGGCTGAATTCGGTAAGGATTTAAAGCAGGGAGAAAATTATGCTTCATTTCTTCATCTCCCTTTTGCTCCTTATGAGGGTGCCTGGTGTTACAAAAAGGAGCATATCGTGGAAGTTGCCTTTTTATTGCAGTGCTGTAAACCTTGCTGCCTTGTTTTTGAAGGCCTGCTGATGGTAGGGAGCTACGTGTGCTTCTTGTGTCTCTATTAGAAAAGAAAAAGAGTCAAACAGGGAGAAGATGGATCGGTAGATAAAGGCAAGAGGAGGATGGGAGGGAATGTAAGAAAGAAACATTAATGAAACAGTCTAATAGATCTGCGATAAGTTAAGGCATCTTGGCAGAAAGCTTTATTGAAGAGCATCTCCAGGCCTCAGTTTTCTGCCCTTCTTTTAGTTGGGGTGCTTTTATTGATGGCTGTAACGCAGAGCTACCTGCCCATGTCTGTCCTGCAGGGATGGAGGCTGCGTTCCGATGGCTGCTGTGCGATGGGATCGGGCGGCAGGAGCCGCGTGAGGTACGGCTGGGGCTTCCAAGCTGATGAGGGGAGGGGAGAAAGGCTTTGTTTTGATTACCGTGTTTGTGCCTTAGAAATACTCTGCTCAGTGTGAATGAAGGATGAGTAATGTTGGGCTTTTTTGTCTCTTGGAAGGAGCAATTGGCTGTATGGGGCTGATTAATTAACAGTGTGCATGTGTAAGGGAGGCTCTCTGTGTGTGGAAGCAGATGCTGGATGTGTCTGTTTAACCCCACCCTGGGGCAGGTGCCTAGGGAACGGGCTGCATTTGTTCAGCGTGTTGCGGGTTAGCCTGGGCATAGAACGAGAATAATTTGAATTTCAAAAGTCATCCAAAGCCGTGCACCACCCTTGCCTTCTACCCTCCTAACCCCAGGCCTGCCCGGCGTCTAATGCTGAAAACGAGCAGTAGTTGAGTGGCTGGAGGTTTGAAAGCAGCTTGCTGCAGAGGCAGCAGGGGATGCCGCTTTGCACGGCGCTGGCAGAGTGCAGCCATTGGAGCAGCAGCTCCGTGCTGTTGCACGTGGGTTTGCACAGACAGAGCCATGCGCTGCTCGACGGTCACCGTGGGCTGCTCCTTCGCAAGGAAGGATAAAAATGCTCTTATGTTCATTAATTCGAGAGCGCTGAAATGGATTGCTCAGTAATGCTGAAGGTAGTGAAGGTGAGAATGTTTGTGCTGGGCCAGCCGGGACACGAGGCAGCACGGGGCCGGAGCCGTGCCTGCAGCCGGGATGCTCTGCCCACCGCTGACATCGCTGTGCTGTAAGTTGTGCTGAGCGCTGGTCGTTTCCCAGGTGTGTGGCACGATGCAGGCGGCTCTCGTGTCCCGGGCTGAGTACAACCTCGGGGGAAGGGCTGCTGCTGGGTGAGCGCTCGGGGTGTTAAAAGAAAAGCCTTGATGTGGTTCCGTCTTCAAACAGGTCAGAATTCTTCTGCAGTCAACAAAGACCTGATTTAATTTTCTTACTCTAATCCAGATTCAGATCTGGAACCCAAAGGAGCGGTTTTATTTCTGCTTCTAAATCTTGAGGTGCAATTGCTGAAGACGATTGAAGGGACTTCGCACTCAAGGCTAATGGGTGTGGGCTAATTAAATCAGCTTTTGCCTTGAAAATCTGTCAGAATACTTAATCGTAGAAAAAAAAGGTTTGTGTGGTCTTTCAACCCTATTTAAAAAAAAAAAAAAACTTGGCTTGTGTTCAGCTTTATTTGGCACTGATGTATTTTAAACCAATTTCATGTAAGTAATTTTCAGCTTTAAATTTGCCTTTTTAGGAAAAAGATCTATTTACAGCTGTGTTCTGAAACCCTCCTAAGCCCAGTTGATGTTCCCATGGCTGGCAGGCACTCACATGGTGTGGTCCATGTGTTGTGACCGTGCATTAATATATGAGGAGCTTGCATTTCTGTTCTTGCTGCCTGCTGATGGTGTGTGGGGATCATAACAGAATCATTTCCTGAGAGATGGGCTTGGGTGTAACGGGAAAGTGACCAAAGACTGAAGCCAAAAGCAAGTAGAGAGGGCTTGTGACTCGTGGGAAGCTGGCTTTGATTAAAGTGCTGTTCACTTACTGTGTGTTAGCAGCACATGCTGCCTCCTGTGCCAAGAGATCTCTCTGTTGCCAGTTTTGCTATGCATGCTTACTGTATTGGTGTCACTGAATTGTGCTTAATTAGCTGGAACCCGTACTTACATTAAAACTCTTGATTCTAAGTGATGGCGTATAGAAGGTTGGCTTGAGTGGTTTGCTCCTGATTTACGCTGGTCTTAGTGGGTGTAAGCTGAACTCTGCTCTCTTAAGTGATGATGGAAAACATTACTTGCAAGCTCTTGTATCTGAATGACTTCAAGTGAACATGAGTGAGGTGATAAGAATGGCACTTGGGTCCTACCAGCAGAGGTCATTAAAAACATCTCTAAATCATGTCCATATGCAACCAAATAATATTGCAGAAAGTGCTCACATATGTAATAAGCAGGGACCTGTTTGTTAAGAGAGGAGGAGCCTCTTGTTTGATTTAACTTAATGAGGAGGACAGATTTTTGCCTGTTGGGGCAAACTGAGTTCTTCCTGTCCTGCTGAGGTGTGTTGGCTGTCCCAGCTGCTCCCAGTGGGTCAGAACCAGGAGCTCACAGCAGATGTGACGTCCAGCTGTGACACGTATTGCAAAACATGTCAGAGCAGATGCAGCAAATAATGCTTCCCTTCTTTCTTTTGTTCCCCCCTCCTCCCATGTGCTTTTGTTTTTGTCTTGAGTGAAGTCAAAGTGTTTGTCCTTTGGCTGAGCTTATGTTGTCATAGGTTGATCTTTACATGATGCTCAGGTACCCAATGTAACCATGTGTGCCTGAGGGAGAACAAGTTTCATAACAGGATGATGGTGAAGTTGCTAAAACCCTCCAGGACTGAGGAAAGATTAGAAGGAGGAAATGCAGAATAACACAGATACTGGCTTACAGATGACAGAGCACTCCTAGTCCGTTAGCATATGGGAATCCAACAGAAGTATTCATAATTGCTAATAACAAGAGGCTGGTCTATCATAACAACTCCATTCAAACCAAAGCACACATCAGGCTCGTATGGTAGCGAGTGTGTTTTGATGATAGGTCTGGTCTAAACCTAATCTACTGAAATACAGGCAGGATTGGAAACAATGCTTCCTCTGGGGATCAACAACTTGTCCCTCAGCAGACTGCCTTATACAAACACCCATAATTGAGTTAAGATTCATGCAGACAGCTTGGATTTAAAAAGAAACAAATATCACGCAAATAAACAAAAGTCATGAGCAACGGGGGTTGGCAGAGCCACTGTGGGAAAAATGCCCTTTGAAGCGTGTGCCAGTGTATACTAAATAATGGGAATTAATATTAAATGCTACAGGTCACACCGGTGAGCATTTCTTCCACCTTTCTGAAAAAGCAGCTGGAATCCCTCCTTCCTGCAGCAGGCGTTTCTTCTGTGTGCGTTGTTTTTGTTTTAAGAAGCATTCTGTTAGATCTTTGCTGCCACTTCCCTTTTGTTTCTGTTTGCGAGGTCTAGGTTTTTTGCTTCGCTAATTTAGTCAGTGGGGAACAAAAGTGATCTAAGCAGAGTACTTAGCTGTAGTGATGTTGGGTATGTGCTAGCTGAGTAAGGACAGAAACAGAAATAATGCAGTGATCCTTTCAGACATCCCTTATCTCAGCACAAGGCTGAGGCCATCCTGGGCTCTGCTTTATCCAATAGCATAAATGGGGCAGAATCCCCCCCCCCACCAGCAAGGCTGTGCTTGGCCTTGCAGAAGAAAGCTCTCCTGCTCTTCTGAGCTGCTTTTTTCCCTTTGTACTTTCATTAGAATAGCTGATGGAGGGGCTGTTGCTGTGAGCGTGGCTCTACTGCATGTGCTTATTCCTGTGTTGAGAGCTGCTGCCACGTGCCAGGTTTGGTCTCCTCCTGTAGAAAACCCTGGGAAAGGTGTGCAAGAGACCCTCCATCCTAATCCTCATTTTAGGGTAGGCTTTGAGATCATGGACATCCTGTTGAGGTAAGCTGGGATTTGTGGCACGTCAGCTTTAATGTGGGTGTTTGCAGAGAGCTCTTTGTGTGCTGGGAGGTGGAGGAAGCCTGTAGGAAGCTGCAGGCTGGAGGGGGGAAGCAGAAAAGCAGCTCCATGGGGCTGATGTCCAGCATGTGGGCAGGGATGTCTGCACACATCACGTTCCTCAGCATGACGTCGGCCCTCCTGTGCCAACAGGTGATATTTTCCTATTGTCTGCAGCAGGCAAACTCTGTATTTGCAGATTAATGGGTTTATATGAAAAGTGCACTTAGTGAGTCCTTGGCTTCAGTAACAGACATGGGGGGGAGAGGAAACCAAGCTATGAAGTCTGGAGTTTTGACCAGTTACATTTGTAAGGAGAAAAGCTTAACAATGTTTTAAGCAGCAGCTTCTTTGCAAAGCTCTGATAGAGGGGTTTTGTGGCTTCTCCCACCTGGGGCCAACGCAGTGACCTTAGCCAGCTGTGCTGTGCCACCTCCTTTCCTCCATTACCTCCAGCTTCTGTTAGCAATCTTCAGATCAGACCCTTCTCTGAATCAAACCTGGATTTAAATCGTGTGAGAGCCCTGTGAAATAAGGCTGAAGAGAAAACCCTGCTAACCTTGAATTCAGGGAGTGTTCTCTAGAGACTTGGTATTTAGCTCAGGTTTCAGTTTCAGCTGCTTACTTGTGTTGGAAAAGTTATTTTTGGTTGCTTTCTGTGCTTCATTATAATTCTGAAAGTGACTAATTTGATGTGACATTTTCTAATGTAGTATGATCAGCCATAATTTGATCTTATTAACTTAGATCGTACCATATTAGCAAACATCGGATTCTATTTGAGAAATTTACACATGCTGCAAGTGTGGATACACCTTAAAATCTTACTGTATTAGTATAATTTGTCAGCTTAATGTTGTATTTGGTAAAGAATGTCAGAGCATGCTGTAATTTATAGCTACCTACATAGAAATGACTGCAGAGCCTCAGATTGGCTGTGCTGTTGTCATATTGCTTTCTCTTAGGCAGGAACAAACTTAACGCTCCACGATCACTGCAGTTCAAATGCTTGATGCTGTCTTATTTGGAAATGCTTGCACTGCTGCGTGTCTAAAATCTAAGTTAGCTAAGTAAAATAAAAAGCTGATCTTCCTCAGTGTGTGATGATGACCAATGTGGCCTGAGGTCCGCATGGACTAGAAAGCAGCAGAAAATGAAGCGGTGCTTCTGTGCCAGCTCTAAATCATCCCATTAACCTGTGTGATACTGCTTTTTGTTTTCCTGCGAGACACCAATCGGTTTTCTTGGATTGAATATTTGCTGGTGTTTATGATGGGATGGAAAGGCCAGTTCATCCCAGCCTCGTGTCACTGACCTCCACTGCCTGCAGTGTGTGCTGGAGTGGTGTGTGGGGGGGGATGAGTTTACGGACTTGGAACAAATCAGCTGTTAGTCCAGGATGTCCAACAGGAAGGGAAGGCTATTTCTCAGCAGTATTGGTAAGACTTGCTGAATGGAAAGAGTGTTTGCTGTTTATCCACACCTGACCCTGAGGGCTGTAGGATGGGGCTGTAGGGTGAGCCTTTGCCTTTGGACTGCAGGGTGTGAGTGATGAGTGCCATTTTGGCCCATAGTCTACCAGCATATCTGGGGGCTATATGAAAAGCATTCCTTTTCCCAGTTTTCAACACCTATTGGGTTTAGGTGACTGCTATCCCTTTGATACAAAAGTTAAATGATAAGAAATCAACCCCTCAAGAAACTGGTTAGAAAACCCACATGAAATGAAAATATTTACTAAATGGAAAAGGTGAGCACTGTACCTATGGAAGAAGTGTTGAGTGCTCTGCACTGATCACCATTCTGAAATGAGGCATTCAGTTCTAAACAGACAACAGATCACGCTGTGCCTTTCCCAGCAGATTATTCTGTGCTATGTTCTTCATGCTCAATTTGGGAAATAACAGTGAGAAGCAGTTCCAGCCTCCAAATTCCTTTTGTTTGCACCAAGTTGTTCCAAACAGCCTCAGTGAGGGAACAAGCTCCATTCACTGCAGTGGGAGCTGAAGCAGAGGGTGAGAGGAGCTGCTGATGTGCAGAGACTGAACTACACCGATGCCAGTGCTGGGGCAGGATAGCAAACAAAACAGATGGAATCTACCATTCCTGCCATCTGTCCTTCTGGGTGTCACAGGACTGACTCTATACACCGTCTCCTTTCTACTCCTACACAAAAGTCACTCCTGGCAGGGGAAGTGGGGGTGGGAGCTGGTTCAGTTTGATGCAATTAAATGATTCCTCCTCTGTGGGAAAAGTCAAGGGGACTTTGTGGATGCGCTGCTTTTGAAGCTGCGTGTTCTCTGTAGTCAAATCCTGCGCCACTCCTCCCAGGCAAGGAGCTGGAAGGCTCTGTTCCTTTGTACGGCTCTGATCTTCAAACAGTTCTTCATTGCTCTTAATACTTTGAACGTGGACTGCTGCAACTTGCCATTTGCTGGGCTGAATAAATCAGACGCTTTGTTTGAATCTCCTTGCAGTAAAGGTATTGCTTTGCCCCAACATTCGGTGCTTGTGTTAGAAGGAAAGGCAGTGGCTTGTGAATAGTCCAAAGTTTCTGCAGTAAACTGTGATCAAAATCTCCACTTATTTTTTTTCTTTAAAGTTGACCTAAATCTTTCAGTCTGGCTGCAGGGCAAAAATCTGGTAGAATTAAAATAGGTTCTCAGTTGGACTAAAGTCGCACTCTTTCATGTTCGCTCTTAGAGGTGCAGCTTGTTAAAGCAGTGACTCGCTCCTACAAATCTTCAGTGCTCAATACTGAATCTGATGTCACGTTTCAAATGTTCTCCTCTATATGTTCTCAGGTACTTCTGTCTGAGTTGCATTAAGCAAGTCCTGTTACAGGCTTAACAGCATTGTGTTCCTCAGTCTTTGCCAGGAAAAGGTTGACACACCATTTGGAAGGCAGCCTGTGGATAATCCCATTGCCAGATCTGCTGCTGAATAGGCACGTTCACATTTCAGTCCAATCTGAGTTACCATAATGGCAGTTCTGGTGTCATCCATACGCATACGTAGCTCAGGACTGTTTTGTGGTGCAGGTCTTTCTGTGTTGCTCTTAAAATGTATCTAATGTGAATACTGGAAAGGTATTTTCAAATGTGTCTTTTTCTTAAATGCAGATACTGTAAGATATGGCAGTTCTGGACTTCAGTCCTGGTGCATTTGATTTGTCTGTTCTGCTGTGTTGCACAGTGTGATGGACAGAAGTCTGTTTGTAGGGTTTGGCCTCTTCTGATTTCAGTGTACTCTCTTCAGCTGAAGCATCTTCATGTGTAGGAATAAAGGAAGGAGGATGTAGGGCACCCATTGGAGCAGGGACAAGGTGGGGGTCACTCTCCTTGGATTAATCCAGTAGTGTCATGAGTGTCTATTCTTTATGTTTCCAGGGAGTGAATACTAAAATCCATTTTAATGGGAATCGTGCTCCAAGCACCAATGGTCTAATGTGACTTTTTGGAATGGGAAGAGCTCACATGTCTCTTGCAGGCAGCAAGACCCTATTCATTTTAGAAGTAACCATAGTCAAGAATTGTGGCCAATCTCAATTTAAATTCAAAGCTGAGAGGTGGGTCCTGATCAGAATGAGATTGCTTTTTTTTTTTTTGAATGAATGGCAGCTGTAATCATTATTTAGTCTAGGAATTGGCTGCTTCATTCAGAGAAATTAAGGCTTAAAAGAGGCTTTTGTTGAATCACTTCAAGAAATTGAATGTCCTCTTAGGGAGGAAAAAAAAGTAAAGGCATTAATGGAAAGATAATGAAATAAATACAAAAATACTCTTCTGATTTGAAATTAGATTTTGTTTTGATGTACAAAGCTGGTTTGCATCCTGTTCAAAATGAATGGTGCCTGGAGCTAGTTCTGCTTGCACAGTCTATCACAATAACAGCCAAGCAATTCAAATGTTACTCATTTCATCTTAATGACTTATTAAAAAAAAAAAAATAGCTTTTCTCATGTGTGGGAAACTAAGTCACAGAGCAGTAGAACTGCCTGGTCACAGCTCCACTACATCAGCATGAGGGTGGATCTTCTGAAGCCTCGTGTATGAGACTTAATGGGTGAGAAATAAGATGGATTGAAGACTGATTAAATGGCTTTTGAAAAAAAAAAGAGAGATCTTAATCTATCCTCACTTTCTGTTCTGTCTCCAATCCTAATCCCCACTCTGCTCCTTTGAACCACACGCTTTTCTAGGATGATCTGAGCACAACTTGAGGTGCGTTGTGATGGCTGGGAGCGAGGATAGTGTGCACAGCTTCCTGCATGCAGGATGTTCTTGGGAAAGCTTATTGCAAGAGAGAAGGCCTCCTTGTGGCCAAAGCAACAGTGTGAGCCCTGTGAAGTTGGAATGTTTGTGAAGGAAGCTCAGCGTGCAGGCTGCTGGAAGGGAACGAGAAGGGCATTGCAGTTGGTGTGCTTCAGCCAAGGCAGTTCCCTTAAAATCTGCTGCTGGAGGATGACAGCTCTCAAGGTTTTGCCAAAGATATATGAAAATGCATGGAAATGAACCCAGACTGGTTGTGTAGAAAGCTCTGGTTGTGGGAGGGTACTTCCCATAAAGCAGAATAACCCTTATTAGCATGAGCAAAGCTCCCGAAACAATCTTCCTCTGCTTTTCTCCTCTCCTTTCAATGGACATTAGAGGATATATAACCCATGGCTTCAGACTGCTGCAGGGATCCCTATGATGAATGCAGATGTTCCCTCAGTAACTCTGGAGGGCTGAGCAGAGCTTGTTTGCTCCGAAGTGTTTCTTCAAGGCTTTTCTTTTTCCCTGTAGCAGCGCTTTGCCTGGTGCTCTCCCAGCAGTCTGCTCTCACAGTGTTTACTGATTTCCAGCTTTTTCTCTGGCAGCGCAAATTCAATCAGAATTTCATATTAGTTCAGCAACCCACAGCAAAAGTAAAGGCCAGTAATATTAGAACATTATAATAGCCCTGTGCACAGGCTTGCAGGAACTTGCTGTAGCAGCTCACCCACACTGTTACCTAATATCTCAACTTCTGTGCACAGCCCAACCAAGCAGGGTAAGGAACACCTCCACCCGCAGAGCTTTTTGATGGCTGTTGGACAGACATCTGCTAGGGATCAATTTGGTGCAGGCTTGGATCTGTGGGCACAGATTAGGAGCTCTTAAGCACTTCTCTATGATTTCATATTTTAAGGTTAGGATGATGATGCATAGTATGTGGTATGTAGCAAATATAATGTCAGTGTGAGCAGCGTGCCTCTGGATGAGGGGAGGTGGGCTTGTTGGGCTAGCAAGGCTATAAGGGGTCCTCTGGGTGTGAGTGGAGGGAAAAGGCGTTTAGGGAAGGACAGAAGAGTAGGAGAGGAAGAATTAGGGATAAGCTTTCATGGGAAGGAGCAAAGCAAAAGGTAGAAGTGCATACGCTGAAATAAACTGACAACTGAAGAAAAGCTATGCAGGATGCCCAGAGAAATAGCAACTAAATGTGGCTTTCATTATCTCCCTGCTTGGCACCAGAGCTGCTGGCTCTTTCACTGCCAGCCCAGTGCATCCTGGTGAGAGCCAGCAAGCACCATGGGGACGCTGCTCTGGGACGTGTACCTGAAATAACACGCTTGGAAGCTGCTGCTCATGTGTTGTGCTGGCAGCTGTGTGCAGGCTGCCTGGTGCTCTGGGCATGGGATACTGGCTGCAGCCCCACAACTGGAGCACAGCTTCCTGCAGTGCTTGGTGCCTGCCAGCTGGGCACTTGGGCTGGGTGTGGAGCAAGTGCATTGTGAAGTTGTCCCTGTCAGGCAAGCAGTGAGGGGGTTATTGCTGTGCTGGAGAAGACAGCAGCTGCAGCTCTTGGCCATGTGATGCTGGGTTTTGAAGACCGTAATGCGACTGCATGCAGCTCCAAGGAAGGCAGTGGAAATTGGCCCTGTAGATTTTTGTGCTTTGGTTACTCTCTTTCATAGGCAGAACCAGGATGTCAGAGATGGGGAAGAGCCTCACCCAGTACTGGCAGAGTACGTGTACCTGCACTGATGACCTCAGTTTTGGAGTTGGTGTGTGCAGTTGTGCATCTGTTTAAGCTTAAGGCCATGTGAAGGCAGCACGTTCATTCCAAGAGAAACAGTATCGCATTTTTCAACTATGAATCTTATCAATTTGCAGTAAATGATTTAACAGTGACTTTGCACTGTTGCTGTGGCTTGTGAATTTGAGGGTGGAGGTGATGCTGCCTCTGACAACCAGGTGAAGCACGGCCTGCAGGGAGGTTCTGTGCCTTAATGGATTACTGAAGGTGCAGAAGATGAGGAGCAGTGGTTCACCTGGCTGTTGTCATGAATGTGATGAAAAGCTAAAGTTGCTATAGAAAGGAATCTTGTATTTCCTTAATGAATATTTAGTGACTTGGGTAATTAATTGAACTTGAAATATTTCCAAATTGTAAATTATGCTGCTAGAATCTTCTCCTTCCTAGTTTTGCAGGAGCTTTATGATAATTTATAGCATGTTCACGCCCATGAAAACCCCTCACTCATTCCTCTTTGATTTATTGTCGTGTTTTCCATGATGAGTTAATGTATTTAGAATGAAGCTGAGGTGCTTGCTGTATGCCTGTGCCATAAGCACTGCTTCCTGGCAGAGCCCTGCAGCTCACTGCTGCTGCTTCATGCTCACTCTGTACCCTTCCTGCTCACAGAAGATGCGTGTAGGTCTCGCCTCATTGGAATGTAGAGCAGAGACAAATGTGGCAGTTGTGCTCAGAGCTTTGCTGTCCTGGGGAACAGCCGTACGTACAACTGCTTTGAAAAGCTTTCCTGCAGCTGTGCAGTGTTTAGCAGAGCCCAGCCCCAGCTCCCACCTGCCTGGTGCCTGCAGGTCCCGGGAGGAAGCTCTGTGCTATAGATTTTACATGATTCAAGTCTAAGGAAATCTTTCCTATTGACTTTCTAGGGGCAGAGGGGGCTCATTCAAAGGTCACTGCTTAAAGTGCATCTGGACTCCTGGGTAGGTGGTGTATGTGCTGCATCCTTGATGTTCTTGTTATCGAAAAATGATGAGAAACTAAGGTAAATGGCACAGACCCTGGCATCCTACCTGCAAGGCTTGTGGGATGCTTGGAATATATAAGTGTTTCTGCTGATGGTAAGCCATCATTCTAAACGCTGTTTGCAGCTGCAGGTGCTTTATTATTCAAGACAAATCATTACCTTCATTTGTTTCCATCAGAAACCAACTTAGAGAGTATGTCTCTGAGGATGGGAAACAAAATAAGTGACTCTTTTGACAGGAATTACATATTTTTGTAGCTTTGGCATTATCAAGATCTGGTTTATTGGGGTAGCAAAATTATGTTTTAATACCAGGCCGAGATGTATTTACTTGGAGAGAATAGTTGTGAGAAATATGAAGGAAGTGAAGTGATACAGGAGGAAGAAACTGGAGGGTTCTGGCAGCAGGTTGGGTATGTGGTAGGATGCCTCATTTCAAAGCAAGTGGGACACTGGATCTGTATTTTGCCACTGGGCTCTCAGTAGAGCCCTTTTGGGGCATCATGCACAGCTCCAGGTCTGCCAGGCAGAGGTCTGTGTGCAGCTCAGCCTTCAGTGTCTGCTGAAGTGTTTTGCTCAATCCTGGCCTGCAGTCTGATTTCTAGTTCCCATCTTCACAAGGTACCAAGTGCCTTTAATACCCCCGTGAATAGCAATTAATGGCACTCAGCTCCTTCAAACGTTGGGATAAATTGCAGCATCTCCCAAAGGTGGCTATTAGAGCTAATCAGAAAATGCTGCACTTCCTGCAGAAAATGTCAACTTCTTGTTTTTGAAAACCAAAAGCAATCAGAGTAAGTCGGCTCTCTAAGGAAAGCTCCTTTAAAATACAACTGCATACGTTTCATAACTATTATCTCTGGTGGCCATGGCTCTGCTACCAGACCTACCAGACCCTGTGGGGCAGCTGCACGGCACACAGAGGTTTGTTCCTGGAGAACTGTGTCCTTTAGGACCAGCTCTGGTTAGGAGTGCTGTGGTGTGCTGGATTTGGGGGAGAAGTGGCACGAGGCAGAACAGCAGCATTTAAAAAGGATGACCCTGGAGCTTTAAAACTTATGTTTTAAAAAACTTCTATGTTTTTATGACCATCGGTACCACGAGATTTGAGTCAAGGGTGATGTTTTGGTGGGAGTGAACCAGAATTCAATTATTCCACTGAGCTGGAAGCAGGTCTGGCTTTTTCTCAGACCTGGCGTGAGTTCTGACTTCAAAATCATTTGGCTTCTCAGTTTTGAAGACCTTCTCCCTGTGGATTTCTGCCCTATAGAAGCAAATGGGCAAAGCAGGCGCTGCTGCTGAGCATTCACTGCTCCTTCTGGAAAGTACCACGGCTTTCACTTCATTAATTTCAACTCTTCTGTTAAGAAATCTGTTCAGCTGCTTCTGAAATCCACCTATTGGCCATGTTTTATTTCCATGACTTATTTCTGCTGCTTCAGACTGGACATCTAGGGTATATAATTGTATCATTAATATTCTTAATGACTTCTGGGATGGTACTTAATTGCTAACAAGTTTTCTTCTCCACCGCCCTCAGTGATTTAGGCTAAATTAGCAGAAGGTGCGGCCAGCGCTGACTTTGTGTCCCGAGGTTGCTATATTACAGCATTAAATAATAGCAGGACGTTTGCTATGGCAGAAATAGAATCACCTGCTTCAAAAAACAGTGTGAGTAATGCACGTATTCACACTGCTTTCTGGGAGCAGTGTTTGTAAGGGAGATGTGCATTTGACCGTTTTATCAGACTCTTTTTCTAGGAAAAAATGGAGCACCAAAAATTTCCTGCCAGACAGTAAACAAATCCAAACGCTTCAGTCTTTGCCTCTAGCTTTTAAATTGAGGTCTTAATCAATGTAAATGGGAATTGTTTCACCTATATTCCATGAGCTATTTAATATGTGAAATGCTTTGAATAACTCATTGGACAATGTGAGCTAGAAAGGTTTATTTTCAACATAATAGTTCCACCAGTGACATTACCTTCACACCAGATCTGCTTGGCAGGAAGGCTGGAGCTCCAGTCCAAGTTCTTAATGAATATGATAAAAACTCACAGAAGCCAGCAGCTCTAAAAAGCAGTTGCCAACAGAGAACAACGCCATAAAGAAAGGAGAACATCACTGCGTGAGGCTCCAGCTGGTGGCTCCTGGGCAGCCCCACATCCTGCATCTCCTCGGCATCTTGGTCAGCAGCTCTGTGGAATTCATATGCTATTGTACGAGGCAATTATCAGTTGTTTTGGGTACGGCTGGGCTGGCCAGTGTGCTGGTTTGCTGCCAGTGCTGGGTGCCCATTGCTGGCTGCTGCACTGATTGTGCTGCCAGGTGCAGAGCTGGCTGTGTTTAGGCAGAGGATGCTGCATAGACAGACACTGCTCTGAGACGTGCACGTCTGTATGGGGTTATGTTTCTTCCCATTGCTTGTCTGCATCCAGGTGTCAAAGTAGCTCTGCTGGGTGTGATCTTTAGTGATGTTCTGGCAGGCTGAGAGTTGAGGCTCTTCAGTGTAGAGAAGAGAAGGCTTCAGGGGGACCTCACAGTGGCCTTCCAGTGCCTGAAGGGGCTGACAGGAAAGCTGTGGAGGGGCTTCTTATAAGGGCAGGTAGTGACAGGATGAGGGGAAATGGCTTTAAACTGGAAGAGAGTAGATTCAGACCAGATATAAGGAGGAAATTCTTTACTGTGAGGGTGATGAGACACTGAAACTGGTTGCCCATAAAGCTTGTGGATGTCCTCTCTCTGAAGGTGTTCAAGGCAGGCTGGGTGGGCTTTGGGCAACCTGCTCTAGTGCCTATGGTAGGGGGTTGGAACTAAGGTCCCTTCAAACCCAAACCACTGGAATGGAAATGGAAATTTTCCAATGGAAAAGGGATTTTTGGCTGGCGAGAAGGGAGCTTTTAAAGCCCAGATTGCCCCGTTTAAAAGCTACTGACTTCTGCAATCCTATGAAATAATCCCAGTCAAATTAACTCAAAGCGAGCTCAACTCTTGCCCGATTAGTTCACAGGGAGGAGAGCTGGCTGAAGCATGCAATGAAATGGAATTCATTCCTGAGCTAGCTGCCTTTCTGCCCTGTGGTCTGAGGTGACCCTGATTCCAGCCAAGGGATTGTTCCTAGGGACTCACCACTTAAATCTTGTCAATAAATTTCTGCGTGTAGATTGTTTGCTTTTTGACTGGCTATTCACTGAGATGCGGCTGTGTTATGTTTAATCAGGCTGTGCCTGGAAGCAGAATTACTCCTCACAAATAATGGCTTTATCCAAATGTAATGAATCCAGATCTTCTGAATGCGGTGGATTTTGGGTTAGGGCCAAAATGAATGGCATGTAGAAAGCAGCAGTGAGAATTTATTCCACTCTGTGCGTTTCTCATTTTTTCCCTCATCTCAACTTATTGTCATTTTTCGCACCTACTTACAGACAGGAACCAGACAGACCCGTAGCTTTGCTCCTGGCTTTCAGAAGCATCCAGCTGAGAAGCCAGATGACCTGAGTTCAGACCAGAGGTCTGTGCAGCAGAACAGGAAAGGCTGCTACTGAATAGCAGCGCCTACTGTGGGGCAGCTTTGCTTGAGCAGTCAGATGGGTAAATGCACGATACTGAGAGGTGTTTTGAAGGGGATGTCTTAGAACATATGAAAACGTGGTCTGTTTCCATTCTTTGCCTCAGTTTTCCCTATGTTGCGTGTGGCAGTGTGTCATGATACGCATTAGTGAGCATGGTGGGATGGCTGGATGTGGCGATCTTGAGGTCTTTTCCAACCTTAACAATTCTGTGAAGCTATGAAGTTGTTCTCATTTGGAAATGGTATCACTGGGAAATGTCAGTGATCTTCAAGTAACACGGATTCTGTTTTCAGTGGTTTTTAACAAAAGGACAGTTAGCTTTATGGAAGCTTGTTGTTGTGGCTGAGCTATGCTCACCTATCTAAAGCCTCATCTTGGTTTCTCACATTCCTGGCTCTTAATTTCTATAAACAAATGGATTTATTCCCAACATGTACATTATACAGCACTACTGCTTTCTTTTTTTTCCACAGAAAATAGGCTGATATTATGAGTGTTTTGAGATAAAGCACCTTTTTAATGCAAAGAACAGAGCTACTTGAAGATTCCACGTGTGATAAGAGCCTAAAGCTCCGTTCCAAAGGCAGCATATGCTCTTTATTGCTTAGGAATTTACTGCTATTGGAATAAACCTGATCCCGCTGAGATCAATGGAAGCTTGCTATTGGCTTTGCCAAAAACTCCTCCTTCCCCTTCTTCATTTTAAGTCTAGGATAAGATTTAAAGAGTTTGGGATATAAGACTGAGTTTCAGTTGTGGTTTTTTCTCTCGTGAGCCTTTGCATTTACTTATGCCATCACTTAGAAATGTCGTGGCAAAGCAGTGTTTCAATCAACAGCTTTAATGATGTATGATTATTCATAGCTTTCTGAAAATGTCACGAGGAGATCCACTTCACACGGTAGCACATGCTTCCCAAACAAATACCGGTGAACTCTCTTGATTTGCACTTTCTTACGGAGGATCTGCAGACTCTTGAGTAAAGAACGGAAACCCTGTTTGATTTATGGAGGAAAAATGGAAGTCCAAATAGATGAATCATTTGAAAGTGCAGATGTCTATTCTTCTGGGCTCTTGTTCCAGGATTTGACTTGAAGTCTTTTAACTACTCTGGTCTGGAAAATGGTTGTTTTGCTCTTTGGAATGAAATACACCGTGGATCTTAGGTTTAAAAGATCTCCTGTTTAAATGTCCTTCTCACCATGTAAGTGTTGTGGTGCTGGTGTAATCTCTGAGTTGGTTTATATTCTTGGTTCTATGACCCACTCCCAGTGATGGCTGGCTGCTTCAAGGTGGGAGACCTGGGATGTTTGTCACCAGTGCTGGTGTGGCTTCCTCACCAGGGCAGTGACATGTCAGATCAGCTTCCTTTCTTATTCTAAGGATTAACTACAATACAGAGATAAAAATGACATACTTTGTAAGTTGTCCTGGGGCTGACTAACCCAAGGCAGGTCCAGGCAGATGAGTGTCTTACTGCCACAACTTAAAGCATGTGATCCCAACAGGGATCCCTAGCAGTGGCCATACAAGTCTCAGCAGAGTAAGACCTCATCTTCCCTGACATTTGTCCTTGTACCATTTCTGGAGTGGCTGAAGGCAGCTGAGCAGAGAACTGGTGATGGCTCCTTCACTCAGGAAACTGATGGACTGGGCAAGGTGCTCAGGTCCTCCAGAGCCTTACTGGGATTGGAATTGTGGCAGACAAAATGCTGTGTTAATGCATCTAAAATTAATTTGGTGTCTGAAGGGGACGTTGAGGTTATCTTCAGTACTAGTATGAGTATCTCAAACTATATGCCAGTGATATCAAGTATTACTGCTTATGGCACACTAAGACTTTATAAAACAAGCTGTCAGGGTTGAACCAAAGATTACCCCTGCTGTCTGCTCTATATAATAAAGGAGGGTGACAGCAGTCAGACTGCTGCAGAATGATAAGTTGCGAGGGAGAAATGCTGCCCAAGATCCTCTGTGTGACAGTGACACTTCAGCCCTTTGTCCGAACGATGGCAGCCGGGGGTGCAGACAGCAAGGTGGGAGAAGCAGGGCAGGGCTGTGTGGTCGCTGCATGCTCCATAATATTGCCTCCTAGGAGCTGAGGGTGATGGATTAAATGTCACCAACTGCATGTGATACGCAGTCAGCAGTGCCAGGAAGGGTCGCTCAGTGATCTAATCGCTCCCAGCAGTCCAGGCAGCCTCAGCATCAAACCTCTGCCTGTACTGAACCTAGAAGACATCATCTGTTAGTGAATGTGAAGAGGAGAATACTTAATATCAGTTGGTTACATGTTCTGCTTGCTCACTTTGGGAGCAGCAGTGTTTCTGTACAGGCTGAGAAATTTTTCAGGCTTCTGTACTTGCACTGCATGCCTTCTGCCACTTCCCTGCAGAACTGAAACTGCATTTAACAGTGACAAAGCTGAATTCTTTGTGCGTGTGTAACAAACACAGAACCACTCACAGCCTTTAAGGTACCTGTGCCGTGTTACGCTCGTATTGTTCATGTTAAAGTTTGCTGCAGCAATAGCATCACAGAACTGTGCAGTGACCTTCCTTATCTTTCCACCAGAGCAAACTGCAGGAAGATGAGGTCTAAAAATCCTCTTGAAAGTCCAAGGCAGAAGGGGGAAAACATGATGTCAGCAGCCATGTAAATATGGGTGCCAGCAGTTGATGCACTTGGCTCCTGAGAGCTTAGCTCGTGTGTATCAGCCCTAGCTAAAGGCAGGGGTGTCAGCGCAGGCTGCTGAGGGGTTCCTGCTGCTGTGCTGTGGGGATCGCTTGTATCTGGGCAGTTGGCACAATGGTCCATAAGCCTCAGTTACCTGAGGCTGCAGAAAGTTATTTCACTGTGTCTCTTCCAGTTCTTACTCTGGAAGTGCTGTGTTTTTAGGGAGAAAAACCACTGTGTGTATTGGGAAACGTAAGTGTATTGGTGCTGTAAGAGGAAAAATACAAATAATTAAATCTTGTGGTACCTCTTTCATAGTCCCTATCTCATTAATATAAAGCAATTTTGGAGATGGAGAAGAGCTGATAACAGCATTGGACCCGAGAGATATTTCTGTTTTCCATCCATCAGGCAGGTAATTGTGGGAGTTATGACTTTGTTAGGCAGGAACGTACAGCTCTAAAGAACCGATAACTGAGCATCTCTGCGCAGCAGACAATGGAGCAGCAGCCAGTAATTGAATACATCAATAAGCTTTCACATCTCGTATAACTTCAGTGCCCTGGACAGGATAGCATTAGACATAATCATATTTTGATCAGGAGAAAATAGGAGTTGGATGAAATAATATCAATTTTATTTACAGGGCAGAGAAGAAGCCATCCAGTCTGTGACAGAAAAATGATTTTTTTTATCTGGCTTTGATCTGGCTCTGGGCTTTGATTTGGTGGTAAATGGGACTATAACTCATTTACACCAGCTGCCAGGGTTTTTCAAAGCACAGAACATTAAGCAGAATCCTGCTTCGAGGAATAAATACACAATCAACATAATAAATGGTGACAAAACAGCCCTGGCTCACTCTTTACCATTTTAAGTCCCTGCAGCCCCTGATGAACACTTGATATCCAGCTCAAAAACTGAGGATTGATTTGTGGGCCACAGAACATCTTTTGTGTGAAGTTTTAGAAGAAGGCTGTCAGGGGATTGGTGTGGAGGGCAGTGCTTCTGTTTGAATTTTTCCTCGCAAAAACAATTTTTGTGCGTGGGAAGAGGGGAGATTGCTGGGGGTCAACCAGTAGGGGAGGACAGAAGAAGGCCCGTTTATGCTCTGGTGGAACAGGCTGCTTTTCACAGCGGGTTGGCAGCCTGTGTGCGTTGGTTGGGGCTGTCAAAGGAGACAGGCAGTGCAGGGCAGCGTGGGGAGGAAGCCAGTCTGCCTGTATTGCAATGGACTTGCATAAAGCCCCGAGTGTTTTGCTTCCTGGCACGTGGAAGGGCAGTGAAAAATCTGAATCCTTTCCAAAGCCTGATCCTTCTGGGCTGCTGGGCCTTAATTCCCATCACAGTGCCCTGGGTGCAGTGGGCTTTGGAGCCCTCGGTCTGTGTAGAGGTGGGTTTATGGCAAGCTGCCTGTTGGATGGAAAACTGGGGTTTGAACCCAAACAGACTGAGCCTTCAGCAGGGCTCGCTTCCTGCTGGTCCTCTTCTGGGAGATGTGTTTTACATCCCAGAAGTGTAAAGCCTGCTTCTTACAAAGATGCACTCAGGAGATGTATTGTGGGCTTCTATGGGGATGAAACGAGTGTCATCACTTGGCAGACTGCAGAGAAGCAGCAGCAGTGGGTGACGAGCTCTGGTACAGAAGTGTGCTGGCCTTACACCAGCTGACTGCTTCAGGGGAAGGTTGATTCTACACAGCAGGTCCATAAGCTTCTTGGATCCCACCAGCACCAGTGGTATTGCAAAACAATCACGTTTTTGCAAGCATGGTGTAAGTGGGTGATAAAATCTTGACTTCTAAGTCATGACAGCAGGAATGCATTTGAACTGCACACGCTCTCAAACAGTGTGCTATTCAGCTAGTTTAATACTAAGAATAAGGTATTTTAATACACTAGAAATCTCCCATTTGTGCAGCGTAGTCAGGATGTTAATAGAGAATAGAAATCTTGGCTCTGAACCAGTCTCACACCAGGGCTTCTAGATGCACTCGTTATCTGTACTGCAACTTTGCTGTGATCAATAGAAATTCCCCATGCAGTACATTCACTTCTTACATTCAATATGAATGTGGCAAAATGGTTGTAGCGGGTTCTCTACCTGTCAGGATGTCCTTTCATCTCATTAATCTATTGCACAGATTAATTGGCTTCAGAATATCCTGGGGGAAAAAAAGAAATGTCAGCTGTGTTATCACATGCGTGGTGAGGGCTGGCTGGGTGATTTATGGAGAGCTGTGTTTCAGCACCCACAGCCAAGCTCCCGCTGCTGCTGATGTGATGCTGCTGAGCATCACATAAGGGGAAAGACTTTATTTTGGCCATTAAGGGAAAAACTAGTCCGTTGGCTTTTATTTATTTTTTCTTTTTTAATTCTTAAATTAGATGTCACAGCCTTCATTTGAGATTTGGGTGAACGTGAGGTTTTCCAGACGTTGTAAACCAGCAGAGAGGAAGCACCCCATGCTGGGCAATGGAAAGCCAGGTTAGGCTGCCAGCAGCTGGAACAGTGCTGGTGTCCTTGCCTACCCTGTTGGGATGCTGCTTCTCATTGCCATGTCTGCTTCTAACAGCCAGAGAGGTTCTCTGCACTGCAGGACTTTGTGTTGGGTGATGGCTGAAGGTACGAATCTGTGTTTGAGGGAGCAGATCCTGAACGCTGCTGTTTCATTTGCTAAGCGGGGAGCAATTTTAATTTGGGTCCAGCAGCAAGTAACATGTAAGTGTTTTTCCCAATGGAAAAATTGAACTGTGTGGCTTAAAGGCTGGATCATAGCTCAGCTAATTACAAAACTTCAAATCATTTTTAGGATTCAATGAATTGACTTTGTATTTTGAATCTAAAATGGCTTGAAATTAAATGTAAAGATAGGATATTAAGCCAGGAAATAAATCTTAACACTGGCAGTGCTGATACTGTATTGAAACTGGTTACACAATCAGAGCTTTGGATGTAATTAATAATTGCAGTAGATGCATTTATACTTGTTTCATAGTAAGCAATACACAGCTGATTTTCTCACACTTCTGGCAGTGTTTTCTCAAGTTGTCAGCCCTCATTTTAGTTCTAGGTAGTGCAATATGCAAACTGACAGGACTTCCAGAGCTGGCGTTGGTTGGAATGCTCGTGGTGCTGCAGGTTGGTGATCAGCCCTGCTTTGGGGATCTGCTGTTAGATGAGTTCAGTGCTACTGAGTCTCTGTAGTTGGTATGAATTTTTTTGATGAAGTGAATAAGTGTGAGTTGAGTGGCTTCCTGTACTAAATTTCTGTCTGTGTTATCTTATGTTACTTTGGAGAGAGAGAGAGAAGTGCTTTCCAACTCCTCCTGCTGTGTGCAGTTGCCTTCTGAGGCATGAGCTATGTGGCATGCTTCTACCTCAACTCACTATGCACACAGTTTGAAAAGAAAGCACCTGTTTATTTCTTAGTATATTTTTCCAGATCTGGAACAGGAAAATGAAGCGCTCAGCCATTCTGACCCTAATCTCAGTTATTCTCACAAAAGAAGCACCACCTGTCAGCTCTAGCAGAAAACATGTGCTCAGTATAGCTGCGTGCAGGCCAAGTGTTACACTGCTCATCTCCAAAGCTAACCCTGAACAGTTAATCTTTCTGCAATGAACACTTAGCAAATACCACCATGGAATGTGGGTTCTGTTTTTAGAAGAACACGTTTATTGTCTCGTGTGTAAAATGCATTCTGCAGAAGTAAGCAGTGCACAAATTATTCCTGTGCACAGGAGATGAAGTTCTCTGATCACAATGGCGAGCAGCCTGTTTACTGGGACTGAAATCTTTGGCTTTGTTTATGTAAATGGGAATATTGTTGAAGCTGTCTGCAGAGCCAGGAGTTCGTTCCTCTCCTGAATCCCTCTAAAGTCATTCTCTTTATGCAGCTCTTTACCCAGAGGCTTGAAGTGAAGCATCTTCATTACGTGCCTGGGACTAGATAACATCTAGAAGCATGTGTGTTAGGCAGTCACCTGCCTCTGGATGCGAAGAGCAGGGCTCTGTTCCCGCTTGGAAGAGCACTTTGGCCAGCGGCAAATTTGTCAGACCTGTCTTATTCCTTCACAGTCGAGGGTGAAACATCATGGAAAAATTGGACACCCCCTAAGTGTATTAAATTACAAGATTGTGGCCTGAAGAACTGAAGGATTTGCTGCATAAAAACATCTTCCTTGGGCTTTGTTGTCCCAGTTTGTAAGGATGAGTAGAGAAAGGGCAAAGAGGGGAAGACAGCAATAGGGAAAGTGGAAGAGCAGGCATAGGAGTGGTTGGAGAAGGGAGTCCAAAGCAACAGCTCTTCCTCTGCCTGTCACTGTGGAAGTTATTTTGATTAGGGGAGTAAAACCAAGGAGTTTTCTGGCAAGTATTCTTGAATCTGAACACCGAGGCAGAGTGAAGTTGTAAATTTTTACTATTTGATTATGTAAGAAGGTTTTAAGCAATGCTTAGTAGGTGCCAGCTGAACTTGTAGCAACACTGCCATGTTGTGGAAGGTACTTTGATGCTGATGAAGGCCAGTTTTGTGTTGTAAATTCTCATCTTTTTCCAAGTCCAGCTGTTAGGGCTTTTATGCCAGTGAAGCAGTGGAAGAAGCTGACTGGTTACCAGGCTGCCAGCATGGCTTGCTCCTTGCTGGTCTGCATCATGGTCATGGCACGAGTTTGGATTGTTGCACTGTAGCACTCAGAATGCTCAGAAACAAATCTGTGCAGCATGCTGCCCATGTTTTCTAACGTGCTGAAGAAAACTTTTGTCCATAATGCAGTAGAAACCCTGTAGGTTATCTTCAACACATTTCCTTCAGGGAAGTACTCTAAACGTTGTGTGTCAGTCAAGGGGAGAAAGACTCAATTTCTGTGGACATCAGCTACTTCCTCCTCTTTATTTTCTCTTGTTCCTCATAAATGTTCCAAGAGAAAAATACTAAATCCATAATGCCCTTTGCTTCATGTTGTCTCAGCCCATCCACCATTACAGGACTGAATGCTCTTTATATTCCTCTTCATAAGGAGAAGCACTTATGTGCTCAAGTCAGTCAGTCAAAGTCTAAAGAACACACAAACCCCAACAACCCAAATCTATAGATCCTGGTAAACTCATATCATTGTGCATAACTCTGCAATGCTTTTGATTGGGATGTTAGTTGAGGTCAACTAATTTCCTCTTCTAGGATTAACCCTGGGATTGGCCATGTGACACAAGAGCAAGTTATTTACATTCTGCTCGTGGCATAGACTCAAAAAATGCATGACTTGAATTGTCCTTCTTTGACACCCAAACTTTAGAAACTGATCTATAGTTGACTTCACGTCAGAAACCTATGAGAACCATAATCTCTTAATCCTGGATTAAGTATTTTCCATATCTCTGGGAATACATCTCACGTTAGCACTGCACTGAGGACACAGTGTACTTACCCCTGAGGGATAACTTGGGGCTTTGCCTATTTATGCCTGTCCAGAACTGCAGTTCAGATCTCCTTTCCTGAAGCAGCCCTGTGCGTGCTGGTGAACTGAGGAGGTCTGACATGTGTGGATTGCACAGTTTTCAGCATTTAGCTCCCTGAGTGTGGGCTGTGGAGCTGACCTGTCTGCTCAGTCTCACATAGGAGCACCTTGTGAAATTTTTAATTAAAGTACACATTGTAACATACAGTGAGATGGCACATCAGAAAAGGGTCTGTGGAAAGGCACCCACCCATCTTGAGTTCATACCCAGCTACCTTGGGTGATGGTTTTAAACTGAGACAGGGCAGGTTTAGGTTGGATATTAGGAGGAAGTTTTTCACCCAGAGGGTGGTGAGGCACTGGAACAGGTTGCCCAAGGAGGCTGTGGATGCCCCATCCCTGCAGGCCTTCAAAGCCAGGCTGGATGTGGCTCTGGGCAGCCTGGTCTGTAGGTTGGTGACCCTGCACACAGCAGGGGGTTGAAACCAGATGAGCATTGTGGTTCTTTTCAACCCAGGCCATTCTGTGATTCTATGCAAAAGCTAAAGCTGAGGCTTTGCTAGGGAATGGGTGCAGAAGACTCTGCTCTCTGTTTGCAGGTACTGCTGTTACACAAAAACAGCTTCTGCAAGGAGGAAGAGTCAAAGGGGAAAACCACAGAAGGGAAAAAAAAGACAACAAACAAAACATGTTTGTTTCTCCTTAGGATCAAGGAAACGTAGCAGCAATTTAAAAAAGATTTATAATAACTTTTATTGTAAAGCCAATTGAATAGCATTTATGAATTGCCCTTTGTGCTTAAGTTCTCCTGCTCTGCACTATGCTTCTCGTCCTACGTAGTGGTATTTTCTGGTGACTGAATCGATATTTTTGCAGCAGTCGAGTGCTGTTGCTGTGAAAAGGCTTTTAGTACTGTTATGAAGCAGTCAATAACCATGACTGACCTTTCAAAACTCTCTAGCCTCTACTCCAGCCGCTTCAGAAAGTGAGTCTGTGTAACCTGCTTGTGTTTCTGGATATGTGACTTATAAAGAGAGTATGTAAAGGAGAGAGATGCCTTTGGCAGAGCCTCTCGCCACAGAATAGATGGTTTGCTTTGAGGGTGGTTTGTCTAACAGATCTCAGCACGGGTGAGAACTCATAGCAAGGCTCTGCTCCCATCCCAAACATGGCTTTCTTCTGTAAGCCAAATTTTCTAAGCAGTTTGGACTATGTATGACCATCTGTGGCATGTTTTGGTTATACTGAGAAGATTTCTGTAAGTTTTTTAGGGCGTTGAAGCATTCCCTTGGCTCCAGGTACTTAATGGTGTCTCACAGCAGGTGATGGGGATGCATGCCTGGCCTGAGCTGTGTGTCTGTGGGGCTGGCCAGGCCTCCTATGGGAGAAACTGCTTATGGGTCACCCTGCTTTCCCTATCAGCTCTTCTACTGCACTCTACTGCCTTGTCCCACAGTAGGGCTCTCAGTTCGCATCTTCTGTCTGCAGCTTTGGCTTTGCCATTGGTTAACAGTCTCCTCAGCAGGAAACCAGGTTCAAATGCAAACCAGTGTTAAGAGAAGGGCTGGGAGAAAATCCCATTGGTAGGCTGGACCTTTCCCTGGTAGGCTCCAGGCAAGGCAGAGTGCTGTAAGGAGAGAGCTCAGAAGGATCTGCTCGCGTTCCCCTGTCCCCCACACTTCAGTGTTACTTTGGGACTGGGATAATTCTTTCATCATGTGCCTCAGATGTGTTTTCTTAACAGGGTATTTCTTGATGGCATCCTCTTCCAAAAAAATATCTTGTTTCCACAAGAGGCCTTGCATAAATAAGGGTACTTTTTTTTTTTCTTGCTAGTGAAATGCTGATGTACTGATGCTGATACATCATGCTTGAAAACAGCTTATTTCAGTAGTATTTCAGGGTGGCAGGTATCCAAGTGAAAGGGAATCACTGCACTACATATTAGCAGTAGGTATTTTATTGCTCATGTCTCCTGAAACGCCAGGCTGGTGTTCTGCTCAGCACAGAAGAGGTATCTCCTTGCAGAGCACCCATTGATTAATGCTCCTCCAGCCTGCTGCTTTCCGTGGTGACTTTGCTGCTGCTCTGCTGTCTGGATTTGCTTTCAGAGTATAATTAAAGGGAAAATAAAATATTACTGGAGATGTTACTGAAGCAGTGGTGTTTTCCACTCTCAAAGCTGCAATAACTAATACCTCATTATTTGATTATTAAGAAGGATGGACTGGAGTATGAATTGCAACTAAACCTACATCATCGTCAACCAACATACTGGCTTAATGGTTCATAAACCAGCTGTTTAATTATCTTAACATGACAGATAATAAATATATAGCGTGGTCCGTTCCCATCAGAGGTGCTCACACAAGCTTTCTTGCATGAGAGGGTTTTTTGTCTGTGGTTTTCTAAAAATAAGAAGTTACACCTTGTGGTTTTTTAACATGTGTGCGAATTGCTGGGTATAATATGAAGAAGCAGAATGGGAGGTGTTCTCAAACACTGAGAAATAAATTATTTCTGCTCGGACTTGATACACTTGTGTTTCTGCTGCTCTTTTGTAAGTTTCTGTCAAAACTTTGTATGTGGTCTATCCCTGTAAATCTCTGGAAAGCAGAATTACAGGAGTGAGGAAAGGCATCTTTACAGGCCTTCCTCTGGTGACTGTTGCCAGGGAAACTTTCCTATTGCATTGGGTTTGAACCGCCTGCAGCATCTGAGATCCACAGCTGAATGTCTGAAGTTCAGGCCAGAATGAAAGGTGACAGGTGAGGGGGTACAGCTCAGAGCGTGTCCCAGTTGTGGAGAAATAGCAGATAGGAGCTGTATGCAGAAAGACACGGGTTTGTTGTTGGAGATCCTGAGTGATTTGTGCTTCTGGGATGTTTTTGTCTCGGTGGAGAAAGGCTGCCTGAATTTCCCAGGTGATGCACTGAGCTGGATGTGAGCAGTAGCTGTGGGTGGTGTCAGCATCTGAGTGTGAGGGGCAGAGAGTGCAAATTAGTGCACATTAGTGTCACTAATGACTGTTGTAGTGCAATTATGCAACTGGATTGAGGAGGATTCTGAAAGTGAGGCGACTTACACAGATGCTGCCGGTGACGTAATGTGTTTTGGCCAAGGGCTGATGGTTTGATGCTTGAATTGGTCTCTTTCCTCCTCCTTCCATTGATCTACTTACCTTAGATGTGTGTATCGTGTATCCCCTCTATGGAGCAGGAACATAAGTCAGATCCACTCCAGAAAGAGCATCTGCAGCTGCCTGGAAAGAACCAGGTGTGTTGGTATGGAAAGAGCTCATGCTTCTCTCAGAGTGTACAGGGTCCTGCAGTTACAAGAAATCGTATCTAATTAGAAATAAAGCATCTACTTCTGTATCCTTTCCCATATTTGAGCTGTACGTTAAGCACAAGTTTGTGCTGAGTTAGAAAACAACTTCTGCAGGGAGGAGAGGGGTTGTTCATCTGCTTCGGAAGTCGGATTTGAAAGTGATTGTTAGAATATCTCTTCTAAAAAAGTAGAAAAAATAGCGTGGTGTGCTTCTAAACGTGACATAATCCATGAGAGAGAGGCAGAAATACTGCTTCGATCCCATTTCCAGAGTGGTTGTAGGCCAGGTTTATCGATCACTGGGAACTTTCGCCATCACAGAGATAAAAATAACACCTCTTCAGCAATGGTGGCAATTCAGATTCTTCAGGAGATGGTTTCTGCCCATTGATTCCCTCTGAAATATCTCAAGGACCGCCTTAGAGATAACACTGTTGTGTGTGAAACACAGCGCTGGAGCCCACGTGCTGCAGTCCGGGTTGCTGTGCATGTGCTGCTGCTCGCAGGGCTGAATGGTGACCACAGCTATCCCAGCTAATCAGATCTGCTTTTCTTTCCTGCTTCATTCCTTTTTCTGATGCCTCTTCACATAAACAAGCACCGATGGAAAATTCACAGCAGCTGAGAAGTGTGGCAAGTTCTCAAATGTATTAGTCTCAACAAATGTTGAAATGCATCTAAGACAAATACAAATTCCAGGGGCTTCCTAGATAAACAGTCGTGCTGTAGGATGTGGCGATGATTTCTGGGCTGTGTGCAGGAAAAGGATGTTTCCCTAGGATGCAGAACTGAGTATTTCTATGTGTAATTACCCAACTTGGTGCTTACACAGATCAGGGCCCACATCAGAGTATTTTCCATTCATATCATGATTTTAAAAGCTTGGGATTTGGTCCGTTTTACGGAAGCACAGATTGTATTTTCTTTCTCACCAGTGCAATCAAACTAATATTTTTACTACTTCTACAAATAGTGCATCTTTTGTTACTTGTTGTCAGCATTTCTCTGCAATGGTATTTCTCTCTTTAAGAAAAGCTAAAAATAAGTTGCGAGACCGATCTGCTGACTGTGGAAAAAATGGTTACCCGGGCAACTGGGTCTTTTTCATAACTTTGTGCCTTCAGCTGTCTGGCTCCAATAGGTGAAGCTGTAAAATCTGTGGCATTTCCACCCAGCGGGAGCTTCTCTCATTACAAACAAGTTTTCATTCAAAATAATGATGAAAACAAGCCTGATTTTCCTATGGGGAAAAAATAGTGGGTGAACTTTTGTTCTGAGGGATGCAAACAAAACCACATCGGCGTGCTGATGGTTGTCTCTGAAACAGAATGGAAGTGACTTTGCAACAAGGGGCTGCACAGGTCCTTCCAACCCAATCGTGCCGTGATTCGGTTTGTTGGGGAATTCAGAGTCTGTGCAAAGTGGAAACCACAGAGCATCTGGAGCCTCCACCTCGGAGCAGCCCAAGTGGTTGGTAATGGGAATATGGGCTTGGAAGCAAAGCTGGCTGTGGTTTCTCAGGCTTTTTCTGAAGGGAACATCCCTGTATGTTTTCCCTAAAATTTTCTTGCAATAATACTTCTGAGAGAATCCTAATTATAACTCCAGCCCAAGTTTTTGTGAGTGTGAGAATGTGAGCATAAGAGATGTTGGAGATCAAAGTGGGATTTCCAGAGCACTGTGAGTATTGCCATGTGAATCAGCCGTGGGCTCAGAACTCACCAGCAATGAGAAAGTGGTGAGCTGAGAAGAGCTAGGTGGGCCTGAACTAGCAGGTTTCAGCTGGGCGCAGAGCTGTGCTTCTATTAAGGGAAAACATTGGCAGCTGGAACAAGGGTCCAACCCATTTTTTCTGGAAGTAAATTAAAGGATCAAGATCAGTGCGGCATGTAACTTGTCCTGGGAACTTACTAGCTAGTTACCCACCTTATTAAGCAAGAATGAAATAAAGCTCAATTTAATTCTGCGTAGCCTATTCAAAGTGAATAAACGAGCAGGCGAAGATTGCTGTGTTTATACATATTTCATAGAAGCTTTTGATAAAAAGCAGAACTAAACATTTAAGTTTAATTGCATCCAAATAAAGAAGTACTTCCCACGGCTACTGAATAATACAACGTTGTTTTTGTTCTGCCGTGTTCAGAAACAAAGGCATTTCGTCGTAGCTGGGGAGGTAAGATGTAAAAGCCCTTATTTAAAAGCCCTGGGGAGGGGGGAACGGAAGGAAAGTAATTACAGTCTCATTTCGGATGATACTGGCTAAATCTCAGAGATACTGGAAGATAAATGTGGTTTAAAATGAGAAGATGAGATAAAGGATGAACTCTTGTGAAAGAGTTAACGTTCCTCCCCGTGCGGTGGCTACACTAAGACTGGTGCAACCAGTGGCACTTTGATTTCTGCAGTGGCAGCTCGTGCTGTGCAGGATGCTGTTCCACATGAGGTCTGTGCAAGGCTCTGTGCTGGAGCTGCAATTGCTGCTAATGAGGCGTTGGAAAGAGAAATGCTGAAGATTGGGATGAGCACGCTTTTTTTTTTTTTTTTTTGGAGTACCAGGAAAACCAATGGGGTGTCAGAAATGTGTCTGATTTCAACTACGGGACTCTGCTGTGTCTGTGCATTCACTGCTTTGTCTTACAGTTTTTTTTGCTTAAGTTCAGTGATTACACTTAAAAACACAAATTGCCAAAACCCAGCGCCCAGTGCTGCTGGCTCTGCCTTAGCAAAGTGCTCAGAGGATGAATGGATGGGCAGTGAAGCTGGGAGCAGTGGGCACTGTGGGAGCTCCCACCTCACAGCCACCAGAAGGAGCTTCCAAGCCATGCTGTGCTGGGTCCCTATGGGCTCCATTCTCTGGTTCACTGAACAAAACAACCTGAAACCTGTCAGGTTTTTGGTTTGTGTAGGTGTGAAGTGATGATGGCTGTTGGCCAGAGAAATAGCGGTCTTTAACTTCAATGGGACTGCTTAATTAAGTTAAAATATAGGATTTTGCAATTGTAGATGTGAAAGCACATGGTTTGAACTTGTTCTGCAGCCAGGGGTACCCAGTGGGCAGCGTTTGGTCCCTGTCTGTTTTGTTTCCAACTGGAAACTTCACAGTCACAGAATGGCCTGGGTTGGAAGAGACCCCAAGGATCATGAAGCTCCTGGCACAGGCAGGGCCACCAACCTCCACATTTAATACTAGACCAGGCTGCCCAGGGCCCCATCCAACCTGGCCTTGAACACCTCCAGGGATGGATGGGGCATCCACAGCCTCTCTGGGCAGCTGTTCCAGCACCTCACCACTCTCACAGCAAACAACTTCCCCCTGACATCCAACCTCAATCTTCCCTCCCTCAACTTAAAACCATTTCCCCTTGTCCTGCTGTTATCTGCCCTTTCTTTTGTAATTGTAGATCTGCATTCCCCCACGCAGACTCTGCCAAATTATGTGTCTGATTTTGTCTTTTTCTGCGTGTGCAAAGACAAAACAGATGAAACCAACAAAGTTGTTTTCATATGTGACCTAATACAGCTTCAACCAAAGCACTAATGTTCTTTCCTCTTTCATATGGTACAAGTTTCTAATGAGGCATTAATGAGACATTAATTGCTTATGCAAATTTAGAGTAGTAGACAATGTGAGTTGCTCTAACAAGAGTTTAAGGGCCATATAACTACTCTGGAAAATTTCCATTATCATTAATTGAAGTTGCATGTAGATCAGAATTTGGTATCTTCAAATGTTATGAAACAAACCATTGAATACAAATAGGCCAACCTATGGCCTATTGTATCGTTCTTATAAGCTCTTTACATTGGTTGCTAACCAGTTATCTGCTGCCAAAATGCTGCAGATGGCACTGGAAAGTGTTTAAAATACAAAATATTTTCACTGTAAGTCAGGAATGTGAAAATGTATTCCTCACGATTATAAATAAAATACAAGGACCATATAGAGGAAACCTCTGGAGTGCTTCAAATATTGTCAGAAAAGCAGATGCAAGGAGAGATGCCAGCGTTACATTTCTCAAAGTTACTCATGGAGATGTTGAAAGAAATGACTTTGACTCAAGGCAGGGTCTGCTGATGAGGAACTGAGGACAGTGGGTAAATCTCTGACCAACCAGCTGTTTGACACACATGCTGGTAGCTCCGAGGTTATCTCGGTTGTCGACTTCAATAACATCTCTGCTCTCATTTCCATCTCTTGCTGCTCCCATGTCACTTCATTCAGCACGTCTCTTGCAGCCTACTTCCCATGCAGCGCAGTGCAGCTTTGTCTAGAGGAGCAATAACGCCTTCACTTGGAGCTTGTTTTTGTCGTGACAGATTGACGGACAATCCGTGTTCGTTCCCTGCTGAGAGGCCTCACTTGGCTGGTTTCCTGCCAGATCTTTTTAGGGTGAGCACTGGCAGGGCTTTGCCCTGTTCCACTGAGCACTGAGCCAGTGCACACCTCCCCAGCTGGTGGGAACGCCAGAGTTGATGAAGTCAGCAAGCAGGGCATGCTGCCTCCTATTTATGGATGCTCGTGTGCCATGATAAGCCTTGCAATTGTCACAGGAGTTACAGAGGCAGAAATACAAACGTGAGGAGGTAACAGTGTACTGCTCACCATCAGGGCAGGGTGATGGGCACCGTGTGCTCACACACCTGCACACAGGGAACCTGAGATGGGCATGAGGCCAATTAACCTGGACCTGCAGTGCTAGGGGAGTTAAGCTTAACAAATATGGGAGTTATAACTGTCTACAGGTAACGAACAACAAAAATGCTCTGGTTAAATTAGTGGAGCAGGTGAAATTCAGAGTGAAGGGAAGTGCTTGGCAGCACAATCAAAACATCTCACCTCGTGCTGCTGTCAGAGAGAACACAAAATAGGAGATCTGCCTCATTTCAGAGAGATTGAGAGTTCTCAGAGCAAAGAGGGATGTCCATTAACTGTTATTTTCTTAACAGCATCCCTTTGCCAAGCAAAATGCTTAGCCCGGTTGCATTCACAGCACTAGAAATCTGAAATTAAGCCAACATAAAATGGGTTCTTGCTGTATTCAGATGGTAATCTAGGATTGCAAGAAGAATGGCATGACATGTACGTAGTACATTAAATGAGGCATAGTAGGCGCAGCCAGAGATGTCAGACAGTCCCCTCCATGGTACAATTTGAGAGCATCAAACAAAAGGGAAAGGTGAGAAGCTGTGAAATAATGAATGAGTTTTCTGTGGTATTAAGACAGAAGAATACATTTTGAGCAAGTGTATGTATGGTGTTAAATTCATAACATCAGTTCTAAAACTTTTCAGCGTGGAATATGTGTAAGCAACAGCTGATGGGTCTGTAAAGGTTTTGGACTCAAGGGGATGATTTGCTCTGAGACCTTCAGACACTCTGCAGTTGTCCATTTATTTCTTTTTCTGTGGTACTGGAAGGTAATGGGAAAGAAATAACGATCTATTTCTGATCTCTTTGGTAGCCCCAAAGTACATTCTGTCACCAGAATACAGGGTGCTTTCAGCCTGTGTTTTCCTAGGTTTAAATGAGGAAAGCTGGCGGAATAAGATGATGTTGATATTCCTCAGCACAATGAAGCAATCCTTTCTCTCCATAACCAGCTGAAATGCCTTTCCTATCTGATGCAGTTGCACAGAATGGTAGGAAAAAAGTAAATTGGAACATTTACAAAAAAAAGAAAAAAAAATTTACCTTTCGCTCAATGGAGAACACTGCAGCAGGATTGGTAATGTCAAAGCAGCCCAATGAGGTGCTGGATCCAGAGGAGCTGCGCAGTGAAGTCCTATTAAAAGAAGAAAAATGAAGGTTTTGTTCTGAATCTATGAAAACTCATTTATCAGGGAGAGGCTTAAGCCAAAAAGCTCCCAGACAAACACGTAAGCCCTTAGAACAAGCCATAGCCATTGAAGGCAACTGATTTCAAAGACTTCATCTGTTCGGTCCTGGGTGTACCTTGATGCCATACGAGCCAGCTGCTTCCCTGCTGTTTAATCATTGAGATGTTAGATCAGAAATGACAGCTCCAGGCATGGCAGAGATAAACGAGATTTGTTTAAAAGAAGAGGATCAGTGTTTTAACTCTGCTTTTGCTCTGACGCTGCAGATCACTCGGCACCATCTGACCATGGGCAGGCAGAGAGGCAGAGTGGGAACATGGGCACGAAGGAATGGAGCACCAGCTCTTCCCCTTCCTATTTCCAACCCTAAGCATCCCTCCCACACTTTAAAGGGTGACTGCTTTTGTAACATGGCCTTCCTTGCTGGGGCCACCTTATGCACTGACATGTATAATCTGAATTGTGTCTGTGCTGCTCGACAGACCAGTGTTGAAGCTGCGTGTGCCGGAGGAGAAAGGAAAAGTGAAGTGTTACAGAGTGGTCGTGAGGGAGAAAACAGCCTGGGGCCAGCTCTGGTTGTCCACCTCTGTGCTTAGCTTCTTACTGCTGACAGTGGTACCTGTAGGAAAATAAATCACAGCACAGATGTGTCCCTCTCCAATTGTGGTAAGAGGAGCCTCTTCCTCTCCCTTTTGCCCTTCCCAAGTGCGATGTGTCTCTGAGTAAAACCCTTTCTTCTCATTAGGCCTCAGTGCCCCCCAGATGCAGCCAGCCTTGCTGCCCCAGCTGTGCCCAGAGAGCCCCTGGTCTCACAGCTGCTCTGCCCATCAATGCTGGCAGTGCTGCACGTCAGAGCGACACAGAGCCACCTGCAAGGGAAATGCAGCTTCCCCATCCTGCAACCTCCTGTCTCAGTGTTATACCCATTACAAGACACACAGAATTGATTTAATTTGCTCTCTGGGCAGATAAGTATTCCGTTAGAGCTTATTCTAACCTGTGCATGCAGCAGGGTATTGTTTTTCTTAATTCTGGCATTGTTAGTGGTGCATGAGTTTTGAAGTCTTCTCACACCAAAAAGCAGTAATAGTTATCTGCTGCACTTGCTTAATGAGTCACAGAATGAAATGGCAGCTGATTTGTTCTGCATACAATCCCAATAGTTCAGTCATGGCCATGACTGCTGAAAGGGGATAATAAATCTGGCAATCTAGGCAGTGTCTCCAAGTATTGGCTTTACTAATCACAATCAATTAGACTTTTTTTCCTCCTGAGTTTAGGGGAAAAAAAGGAAAAAGTTTTAGCTCTTTTTGCTCCTTTTGTGAAGTTTCAATACCGGTTTGGCTTGTCTCTGTCCTCCTGGGGAATGCTTGCAGAATTGATCTTTGTTTATTTTAATCGCCCTGAAGGGGTTAAGCCACAGTCTCAAGGAGCACTGAAGGCAGCAGAGTGCTGTTATGCACTAATGAAAAGGAATTGTGAACAAGATGAGGTGCAGGGAGGCACCTGAGTCTGTTTTCTTTATCTGCGTGCAGCAGTAGCTTATGCAGATGCTGAAGATGAAACAAGGTGAGAACTAAAATGGTCAGTGAGGTAAGTTGTTACTGGCAGTAAATAGCAGTGTTCTGGGGCCATCCACAAGAATCCCATGAGCTGCCTCTCCAAAGCTGTCGTTAGGATGTGCAGGCTTGCAGGGCTGGTGGGAAGGTGTTCAGATGAATAGGTAAAGAAGAGCTGGGTGTGGGCAAAAATGGGCTCCTCCTGTCTGGTGATGCTTTATTGCTGCTTTTATTTTAACGGATTGGTACGACTGCTGTAATACACCACATATAAATGACAACTTGATTCAGACTTTAATTCTGTCTTGCTAGCTGTGTAAATATTTTAAGGTTTAGAAATTGTATTTTTCATAACCGCGTCAGAAGAATTAGGTTCAAGTACTGCTCAGTATTACAACAACACAGGGTACATAAAGGAAGACTAATAGACTACATTCATTCTCTGGAGAAGAGCAGTTGCTGTGAAGGCAGATGGCTGTTTCTGAGGAATGATTTTTAATAAGTTGTAGAAACACTGCTGTGTATTTCAAGATCGCTCCTCCCTCTCCCTATACGTTATTGTACCCTGCTGAAGTTTTGGAGCATTCTCCCTATCTCTAGTTCTGCATCCTGATTAATTTAATTCCTGTTGGTCAGTCCTTCAGCCCATTTCAGTCACTTTCACAACTGCACAGTGTGCTTTGTTACCCATTTCAGCTGGTATGCTACGTAAAAATTGCTTTTCCCCTGTGCGTGTTGGAGCATCGCTGAGTCCCGTAAGGCCAAACCTTCAGTCTGTGCACATTTTAGCAGCAATACGAATTCAGGAATTATTTTTACACTCTACTGAAAGAAAAAAAAAAAGCTGGTAATTGGATCATACTCAAGGATTTGGCAAAAGGGCATCAGCAAATGTCTGAGTTTGGGAGGCTGAGGTAGGATTGGGAATGCGTGGTTTGATGCTTCGTATCATTTACTAAAAGGGTCTTTGGTTACTAGAATTGAATTTTAGAATAACATTATAGGGTTTAGTTTTGTTTTTCCTGAGGAGCAACAAACAAGAATAATTGCTTTTATATTATTCATCAACATCTCCATTAATCAATTTTTGCTCTTTTGAATTTGTCCCATTTTTGCAAATTGGAAGCTTTTACTGTGGTGAATGCTGTATTTATAAGGTGGATAGATGCTCAGCTTTAATAACGAGCCAACATTTTAAAGCCATCCAAATGCACGGCCAAGATCTTAACAAAGCATCTAATAACTCATCAATGAAAGCTGCAAATAGAAGACGGACTAAGGAACAGCTTGATTATGGGCAATTTTTTAGAGATATTTCAGCTCCATTTCATCAAATCATTAAAGCTGGGAGAGACCGCTAAGATCATTTAGTCCAACCATCAACCCATCACCACCATTCCCACTAACACGTCCCTCAGTGCCACAAGAATGAATGCTTTTGCTGTATGAGCTCATGTGGAAGTGAAATCTCATCCCATTGATGACTTGTGTACCTGTTCAGTGTAGTGTTAGGTGTCTGAGCCGGGGCTGTGCTATGCTTCTCTCCACTGTCAGCAGCAGAACCTTTAGAAATTTGTGTCCACTGAAACGGTGCTATTTTTGCTACCACCAAAATCTAATTTGTTCTGATTTGTAACCCCTCTAAATCAGGCCAAGGCTGATGAAAAACATCACCAGTACATTTAATTCATACTGAGCAGTCTGTGGGCACGAGCATACCAGAGCACTTGTTCCAGTGCACCTTCAGACCAGGCAGATTTTTATGTAGAATGAAAAATGAGTGCAAGTGTCCGCACTACACATAAATGAAACTGGATGTGTTTTGTGGGGAGATCCTATGGGAGGTGCTAGGTTTTCAATGCAGGTTGCTGACTTGCTTTTGCATATAGTATTTTAAAAACACGTGTTCTACAGGAGTCCTATAAATGTATTTCAGTTAAGATCTGGATCACAAACTTATTCCAAAGGTCCCCAGCATCTGCTGCTGTGCCTGGCCTTTGGAAGTTGCATCCTACCCTCTACTTCTTTTTCCACTGGCTCAGATTTAGGTTATAAGATTCACCAGCAGTTTATATGGTGGGAATGAGAAGGCAGGGCAGAGGCCTGGAACTGTCACTTCCGCTCAGATTTCATGCTGCTGAGCTGTGCTCGGTGCAAGGCTGGTGCTTCCATCAGCCACAGCTGAAGTGCTCGCTGTGTGCTGGCTGCAGCAGTGCCTGCAGGAGCAGGCTGAGGGCTGACAGTAGCATGGGAAAACGGCACAGGCTTTGTTTTTGGAAAGCACGGATTGCTGGGGTGTAATTAACGCTGTTGCACTCTAATGTATGTAGAGGAATTGCCAAAGAGGAAAGTCCGTGAGCTATTGGCTCCTGTTCAGATGCAGCTTTTCAACTTCTGTCGCTCTTTTTATTAAGGCTCTGTTTTTCTGGCAGTACCAGTTGCTGCATGCCCTCCCTGCCTTCCCTGCTGGGGCATTTCCAGTGGCTGCTCCACCTCTGCACAGCCCCAGCAGCAGGACTTCCCTGTGCCATTGCACACTGCCACACGTGGGCCTCAGAACGAGGGGACGACCTGCAGGCCTGTCTTCCAGTAGAAACAGTCTGCACTACGGTTGCATCCAGCAAGCATTTTACTTCCATGCTGCTTGGATTGTTTAGATCTGACGCGGCGTTCTCCCCACCCTGCTAAGGAACTTATAAGCATCCAAAGGGTTTAAATCCTGTCTTTATTTTTACAAGTTAGAGTATCCCTGTCTCGCTGACCTGTTGGCTCCAAGTACTTCTGACCTCGCCTCACTGGAGGCATTCAGGCAGATCGTGGATAAGTTATTTTGCAATCTGTATTTGCATCACGGGTGTGAAACAAGATAAGTCTCCTATAACAGAAAGACCAAGAAGCTTGTCACGAGCCCAACTATTGCACATTTTTATAAGGTTATAAAGCTGCGAGGTATGTGATGAATGCTAGGAGAAACGCTGGCTTCAGTGCAGCATGAGGGAAATTCTTTCTGGAGAAACTTTATAGGGTTCCCGAAGCTATGTTGCGACTTTCCAGCAGAGCATTGTGAAACGTTTGTGGTGATCAAATCGTGTTTTTTCAGCTGGGAATCTATCTTACAACACTGGACTGCACCCAGCAGCCAACACTGACACTGAGTCTATCACAAGATGAGTAATCTGTATGCTTCCCTTTGTTCCTCCTTATTAGTCATTTTGTTTGGTTTTGCTGAAGCAGATTGTCCCACAACCCATTAGGAAATAGGGGGCCAGGGAGCTGTGGGATGCTCAGGGGCTCCTGGTTGGAGGGCTCTGCCCAGAGCACAGGGCTCCCCTGCTTCCTCCTGGTGAGCTGGGACGTCACTACAGCACGAGCACAGAAGCAGGAATAAAATGTGATTTCTCTGAAAGTACTCATGAGGGACAGCTAAGGATAAAAGTGCTTTTCGTGATTCTGAGAATTCCCTGTTAGGGTGTCTGGAGTTGAATGTGGCCTATAGGGACGATAAGGACTCCTTATGCTTGAGAAGTAATGGGCTTCTACCATGGGGGTACTGAGTGGTGGTCTGAGAAGCTGAGCAGTGCTTGGGCTCCATCAGGGTAGAGTGAAGGTGAGAGCGTTGGGTTTGGTGGGAATTTAAGCTAAGACAGCATCTCTGCAGCTGTTCTTTGAAAAGCAACCAGCAACACGTGTGAGGAGATGTTTAGGGTTTCTTTTTTTTTTTTTGTGGCTCAGAGGGCAGTAGAGCCTCAGGATGAGGCCAATAAAGAAGGTCAAAGGAGAAAAAGCAGAGCTCACTCATCCCGAAGTCATGAGATTCTCGAATCACAGGATAGTTTAAGTTGGAAGGGACCCTTCAAGGCCACCTGGTCCCACACTCTGCGCTGAACAGGGACACCCACAGCTCCATCAATGCTCAGAGCCCATCCCCTGACATTGGGTGTCTGCAGGAATGGGGCACCTCCACCTGTGAGGGTCTCTGCTGCTTCCTGCGGAGGATCCTGGAACAGCAGTGCAGGTCGCTGCTCTGCTGGAAGGGTGCAAATGCAGCAAAGCAGTGCAGGAAGCACGCAGGCCTTGCAGAGGTGTGAGATACAAATCACCGAAGAGGAGAAAAGGAAGAAGAGCTGAACTCCTGATTTCAAGGATATGGTCTGTCAGAGAGATAGCAACTCATATGAATGCATTTTAGATGCTTTTCTTTCCAGGACAAATAATGCAAAATATCACATGTTTCAAGTGTCTGCTTCCAAAAGTTTAAGTTTTGATAGTGTTTTTTTTTTTTTCCCGGTTGATTTTTCCACCATATATCATCATTTGCCACGTGTCAGTTGTACGGATTTTACAAAGGTTTGGGGAAATGAAGCTTTTCCTAATATGACAGTGTAAGATTCCCACAGGAGAGACATCTCAGGGATGTTGGCCATGGCTCTCAGTGATGAGGGTTAACCAGTTGGGTAAGGTGGGTATGCCAGAGCTTTGTGAAGAAGTCTCTCGGCCCTTAAGGACTAAATGCTTCTCTTGGATTCTGGGAACTCAAAAGATTGATTTTTGTTTGTCTTTTGATTAAGGGAACAGGATTTGGACATGAAAATCCAATTAGATGATTGCTGGGGGTGGGAAGGATGAAGAGAAAGAAATGTGTGGCGTGCAGCTCTGCAAACAGACCTCACTCTGAAATCTGGACTGCATCTCCACTGGCTTCCAATTAAATGTAAAACAGCTGTTCTTCTGTTCTTCTGCCTATGCACCTAAACAAAAAAATCCTCAAAGTTTTAGGATTAGCAGGCGATACCACCGAGTGCTCACAGAAAAGAAAACTGGAAACGGTTGAAAATAAATAATAAGAGTCTTAAAAAGTAAGAGAAGGTGATATTTTGTTAACTGCAAGAAATACTGAAGATAAGCCTTGTGGATGATCTTGTGTGCTTTCCTCTCAGTAAGCCTTGCAGCAAAGCCCATCTGTCTGTCATTCATAAAATGAGATGTTACCGTTCTGCAGAACCATAAACCACATTGGGAGTGGATCCAAAAAACAGATGATAAAAGTCAAAGTATAATGATCCAAACGCTAAGTGAAGGAATATTTGAAGCAGCTGTTTTCCTTTATTATTAGAGATAATTATATTGTCACAACAGCAGGATATTAACTTTTCGCATGCCTGGTTCACCTGTTTATAGAGTGCTGTCTAACTGCAGAAATGCCAAACGTGTCATACCAAGAGTGGTGCTGAATAATAAGTCTGTACCAGCCCCAGGATTGCTGTGTTCATGCAGAGCTGCAGTCCGTCGCGTCCATCTGAGAGCCTGCAATGGCCTGCAGGATGTGTCCTGAAACAGGAAAAGTTTGCTGTTGTAACTTATGGCTCTGCCCTGGCTTCATAATTTCCCTCTGAGTTCCAGCCATGTGATGTGGGCTTGATGTGAAGGATAGAAAATGGCGACTTGTGGAATTTGGGGGTTTATTGCAATGAGAGATACAAAGGCAACTGAAATACCATTGTGGTAAACGCAAGACATGCACGTGTAAAGCAAAGCTGCAGTTTCTCTTGCACTTTTTTAGGGTGTAAACCAGGTGGAATTTTTCTATCCATTGCCCGATTAAAGTCCGCCCAGTTTAAAGCTAATTTGACTTTGGTTTTAGGAAAATAAGTGTTTTCCTTTAAGCGTCTTTAAAACTTTCTGCGGTTACTGAGTTTGCAGCATTATCTCTTATCTGGGGAATGCTAACCATGATAAACAAGGAACTAATCAGGGCCAAATGTGAGTTTTGGCAGTTGCTTTGGCTTTTCAGCATTTGGTACATGAGGACGCATGCAGATCAAAACCATGCAGGCTCTATAAATGCTGTGGGCCAGAAGCTCAAACACATTCAGCTGCTTATTCCCCTTTGTGTGCATAACCTGAGTGCCAGTGATTAGTGGTTGGTTTCATTCTTTGTCTCGAAACCACTAAGTGCTGGTAAAAAAGGTAATAAATTCTCGTGTAGCAAAGTATGTTAACAAAGTGTAATATACCTGAGTGAAAGGGATACCTTCTGGTTAATGCGATGTGCTCAGTGTTTTATGCGTTCAGTGTTGCTGTTAGTGAGAAAATACTTCTCAAGGTAATGGAGTGATAGTAATGCAAGTGAAATGAACGCCTATAGTGCAGTTGTATCAGTGTAATTTCCACCTACAGGAAAAAAAAAACAACCTCCTGTGATTCTAAAATGATAATTCAGGTCAACGTTTCACTGCGATGTTTTTTGCCAATTAGGGGTCATAGGATATTTGAATAGAAGAGCACAGATAAACTGATACTGCTGACTGGGGATGTACTTGTACAAATTTGCTGTCATCCAGGCTTATGTGCTTCCCATAACAGGACCTGGCTTGTGTATTGGGATAGGTCAATATCTGCTCAAATAGCTGATAGCTCCTCTGGAGCCCCATCATCCATTGGGGGGATTGCATGCCAGCAGCAGCGTGCCACCCCGCTGTGGCTGGTTGTAGAGGCAGACCAATGACAGCCTTCTTTGGCAGTTGTGAAGAGGAGAAATCAACGGGGCTGTGCAGTAAGGGGCTGCTGGGGAAGAGCTGTGCAGTCAGTGCCAGAGTGGGTCCAAACTCATGGGATGTCTGGTTGGATGTTGCCCACAAAGTGTGTGGGGCAGAAGTGCCACTGAAAGCAGCCAGGAGCTGCACGTGTTGGCTGCCATGAAGCTGAACGTGCTGCTGGCCTGCAGCTTATCCAACTGAACCCTGGAAGTCCTCTGATTTCCAGGCTCATTGAGGGTGTTCCAGCTGTTCCTTTCCAGCCAGCTGCTGTGCTCAGCTCTGAGCTCAAACTCCCAGTGCTGACACCGCTGCACCTTCAGCCCTTTATCCACCCGTAATCACTGGGATGCTGTACGTGGGAAAGGCACTGCAGTGAGGAAAGGATCCTGCCTTTTGAATTGGCAGCGTTTAAATAGAAAGAAAGCAGAAAATTAGTTTTTCTCCGGTCTGTTTGTTGTGCATTTTCTGAGGGATGGTTACATGAAAGGAGCATCTGCCCTGCGGCCTCAGATGAGATGGCAGCTTCATTGTGCGGTCTGCAGGTGCCCACAGAAAGAAATAGATCCCTTCCTCCCCCTGCATAAGCAGTCATAGCCGCAGCAAAATGAAAGGAGGACAAATAACTTACAGAGGTGGGGAACACGTTCCTGTGGTCAGGGATGGTGGCAAGGTGAGGACTGGAGGTGATGGCCAGGCTGCTCCTAATGGCCATAGGTTGGATGACAGGTGGGGAAGTGTGTGAGCCTGGGAGTGCAACCAAACTCAGCTGTACCAGGAAAGGTAACCTGAGCCAACAGCAACAGTAAATTCAGGCGTCCCCATGCCCTGAGCTGTACTTAAAATGCTTACAATCGCCACTTCTCTTTTGCAAAATCCAGCAGTCAATCTGTGGGTGCCCACCAGGCACCCCTCAGCTCTGAGAGCTGTGCTCTCAGGTGAGAATGTGTTGAGGGGATCTTGGAAGGAACATTATGGAGCCAGGAACTAAACAGGGACGTCTCTTATTGTGGGCATGTGAACTGGGTGGCACTGAGGTTGGTGCCCATCAGTCCTGGAATCCTTCTGACCCAAAAGCCACGGTGAGAGCTGTTAGGGTGGCTATGTGGGAACACGTTTCTCATACTAATTGCTCGATGCAACTCTATATCTGGAAAAATAAGAGGCTTTTATGGCCAACCATCATTTTCTGGCAATAAACAGTTCGTCAGAAAACTCCTGACACGCTGGGATTTGGCTTTCTTCATCAGAATGCCTTGTTGTTCTGTGCAGTTCTGGAAAATGCTAAACTACTGTTCATTTTGTTTTTATAATTTCGCTGTAAACCTGTCCAAAAATCCTAAACAACAAAAAGCCAACAAAGCAAAACAGCCCTATGCTGTTTTCATTTAAACATTTCTTAACCAGGCAGATTTCCTGTAAGTAGAATCCAGAATTATTTTATTTTAGGAAAGCAAAACAAATCTGAGCTAAATAATCTCTCATTTTCTCTTCCATTTAATTTTTTAAGTGATTGGGAGAAGTCTTAAATCATGCATTTTCCCTACAATAGGAATTCAACCATCCAGAGGAGATGCGTTAAGCTGGTGGCAATGGGTTGTGCTGGCATTTGCATAAAGTAATTGATGTACTTAAACTTCAGGCTAAAAGTGGAGCCAAAACATAAGTAAAAATCCAAACTACTCCTTAGATTTTCCTGAGACACAGATACTGTGGTATGTCCAGGCTGTTTATTAGCAAGTTGAGTTCCCATATTTTATTTCATGGGACTGTATGAGCCAGTGTAGAAGAATCTGTTTTCAGAGAGGAATTTGTTTCCTAGCATTAGAGTTCAAATCCTGTCACCCTGCTGACCAGCAGACACCATCCAATCAATCTGTTGTGTTTATTCAGCATTCAGAATGAGTATGAAATAAAAAATTGAAGCAGAGTGTGGGAGGGGAGCAATCTTCTGGCCTCTTTCAGCATGTGAACTTTCTCTTCCACTCAGATATTCAAATAAAGTAACAGCGGATGTTTAAACAAAGATTTCAACCCCAAATGCTCCTTGCTTCTTTGTTTAATGAAAGGTCTGGAAGGTTCCAGCTCTCCAGCAGATCTGGGCTCTGGTTTTACAGCACTCTGCAGTTCTCTGCTCCCTTTGGCAGCGCAGTCTTTCAGTTCCAGGTATTCCATGTTGAGTAAGCCCAATCACCCCCCAGTATGGCAGTGCAAGCTTTGGTCACCTCTTCCCAGGGACCCAGTGGTTCATCCACTTCTCTGGTTCAACATGAGCATACTCCATATTTGCAGAGTACATCAGAGCCATTGGCCTGTCAGATACGGTCCGCATCACGTGGGAAGTCAAACCACGATGAATGCTCACAAGAAGCACCGCCTGACAGCTATCAAGTGATGTGCAGATCTCTGCTTAATAATCCATACACTGACATCATTACGTCGTTTGTTTCACCATTCCCAACTCTGTACTTATATCTGAGTGGTAAACACTGTTACCTCGATACTTGCAGAGCAGTTCAGCACATCGCTGTAGGAGCATGCTGGCATTTTTCTGCAGTAGTTGAATTCCTTTTTTTAATTCTCCTGGGCCATGTTCTCCTCCTTGTATCGAATGTTTATCCTCATGAGATGATTTTGACTCCCCTTTTCCCATACAGACGAAGGATTGTGTTCAGTGCAGAATCACCTGGGGAGTTGCCCATATCTGGTTCCTTTTGGAAACAGACATTAAAAGGGAAATTCTTCAGTTCTGCAGATATAATTGCCCTGTCAGAGCTCTCAAGGCAGACATTTTTTGGCTCAGGCTGCCACGTCTCTACTCTTCAATGCAGAAAGCCAATGGGAAGAGTGGCTTTTGGGCACCTGAAGACAAAGCAGGACATGCTGTTGGTTTTGCTGATCCCGTCTTTGGTAGAAACAGTGAAGGTTGTGCTTGTTGCTTGCAGTTTTCTTTATTTCAGATCTAAGCAACCAAGGAAGCAGTCCTGTTTGTAATTTGAGCGAGATGAGCAAATGTGGAACCTTTACAAATTCTTTCTGTTTTTCTATGACCTTGTGGCACCAAGTCCTATGCGTTATATATAATTCAGAAGATAAATCAAAACTTTGTTTTTTGCTGTCTCTAATTTGTATATTTTCTATAGAAATTATATTTTTTCATACAAGTCTTCCTCTGGCACTATTCCCCAAGCTCGGCTGTGCTGTAGGCTATGCTCAACCTTGAATCGATAGCTGAAACAGAAAGGTCCTCAAACCCATCAAAGTAACAAGTTACACTTTGCAGAACTGACAAATAACTTTGTCCTAGTAGAACACGGAAACAGCTTCACAAGCAAAGCAATAAAAAATTGCATTGTTATTGCTTGAGTATATTATAACCCTCATTTCAAAAGGATTTCAGTCTGGTTTGAAATCACTCTGTGCATATGTTACAAAGTCTGGAGACGTTTTGTTCTTTATTAATGAAGCATGAAGAAAATGGTACTGATAATATTTGTCTAGAATTTGCAGCTTCCTTGTGTGTGCTGTGCATTAAGTCTTCCCTAATTACACTTCCTTAAATTAAGAGGCTCAAAGGGACAAGCTCCCTATCTCCGCAATCAGCTTTTCCTCCTAGAAATGTTCCCGGATGATCAGCACGCTCCGTCCCAACAGATCATCCTTCTGGCAGCCTCATGGAGACGGGAAAAGAATTGCAAAATTAATTGATCTGTTTGCTTGCAAATTTGGAACGAATATCGGAAAATGCGCGTGTTCTGGAGCTCGAGCAGTTAGATTCTTGCTTAGCCCTGTTTATAAACAGATGATGTTTGGAGGAGTGTGGGACTGTCAGAGCATCGCTCCAGCCAGTGGTGCGCATGGCAGGGAGGGAAGCTGTCCTCCAGGCCTGGGCAGAGCCTGCTGCTTTGATGGGTTGTCCTTGCCTCCTTCCCCCCAGGCTTTTGGTTCTCCCAGTTGCTGATCTGAGCACGCTTAGCCTGGGCTGGGTGCTGCAGAGGGCCCTGATTCCTTAAGAGATGTTTGGGAGCGAAGAGACCTGATTTAATCTCCAGAAGAGGGAACTGCGGTTTGTACGGGCAGAAGGCAGTGCACAGCACTCCAGGTTTACAGACAGAGGGTTTTTGGACCCCAGTGAGCCAAAGGGCACAGGGCAGGCAGCAGCTGTGCTCTGTGCTGTGGCCATCATCCCCTCTCTGCTCTGCTAACAAACCCTTCGGAGTCATCATCTATGATTTCTGCATCTGTGTTTAATGTGCAATCCCCAGAAGCTTACGCCCGTGTTTATAATTCAAACTATAATGGAAAATGAAATTAAAGGCTTTCTAATTTATCAAAAGAATGAAAATGGCATTCAGAAAGGGAGGGGGAAAAGAGTTTTCTCTCTTTGGGATTTGAAAAATTAGGCCTGTGATATTTGTTCCCAAACAAAAGGAATATTAGATACGTTCACTTCATCCTTTGTCTTTTCCCCTTCAGTGTTCTCAGTTCTTTGTGGCTGGGGGTGAGGTGTTATCCGACTCTTAAACCTGTGCTGTATTTCTCAGTTTACAGCCTTTTCAAACTGAGTTTTGTTCTGCAGAACTTTTTTCTCAAGAAGCAAAGCAGAATTCTTATAGACAAAGAATTCATGCTCTATAAAAGCTAGCGTGCCACTAGAAATACCCTCCTGTGTGCAGACAGGGCTGTGCCTGTGTGTGTTATGGAGGTGGGGTTTTGTGCTCTAATTAAGCGACCAGTTCATATTTGTAGCTGTAGACTTTTCAGAGCACTGTTGGCAGACCAAAACTGAAAATTATTGCCTGAAAAAGGTAAAGCTGGGATTCCTGAGGGGTGGCTTTGCGCATTTGGCTGTGTTGTGCTGCTTAAGACTTACTGTTCTTGGTGTTATGTCTCTCCAGTGTTTTCAAGTCCGTTTGTTCAAGTGCAAGATCTGCACTTATCTCAGCCACAACTATTTCAAATAGGCATCCAGGTTGCTTCAAAGGATCACAAACCAGTTTTTTTGCAAGAACCTTAATTGCACAGTATACAAATGCTGGATCTCGCCTTTGTATTTCAAGGTTTGTTTGGGTTGTGCTCTGGGCAGTCCATGTGCCTTCTGCTTGCTGCCATTAGCCAAAACCCACCGAGGTCTCAAGTCACAGGGTTACCTGCAGCTGTCCAGATGTCCCGATGTGACACCCTAGGATAAGGCCAGCTGCTCCTGGCTTCAAACAGTCAGCTCAGCTTTTAATGGGTATCTCTGAAAATGAGGCTTCAGATTCACCAACTAGGAATGAGACCCTTGATCCATTTGTACAAATAGAGATATAGAGATCTTTCCCTGATTTCTTCAGGTTTAGGCTCTTGCCCTCATTCTTTTAATTGACATTGTGCTCTTTTCCACTGGAAAAGAATCCGTCAGGCTTTGAGGAATTTGAAGCATAAGCTTATATTTGGGCATATTCATTCTCCAGCTGAAATAATTCTGCTGCGGTGGCAGGAACCCGTCTGTTGGGGAAAAAAAGGGAACAGGGATAAAAGAAATAAGTGTTTTAAGTCATAAAAATAGCATTAGGTGCTTATGTATTAGAGCAGGTTCTGAGACGTCTGCTTCCACGCTCTCCTTGTGTCTGTCAATCCTTCAATAATACATTTAAACCCAATAGCAAATGTACAGCTATATTTGGCAAAGGAACTGTGTTAAACACCTGCACCTTTTGTGAAAATAGGCAGCTGGCCTTAGGGCAGAAACTTTATTAACTCACAAGAAGGGAAATGATTAATAAGTTCACTTTTGCCAGAAATCAAAGGATCTACACGTGGCAACTTGGAAACTGGGTTACCTTTTTGCATCGCTTCTACTGGGAAGTGTAACTTTTCCCACGTTGGTTTTGCTGAGGGCTCTGGTGCCCTCGGTGTGCTGCACAAGCCTGCAGGTGGGCTCTGCTGATGGGAGATCTGACTGGTGCCCAGGGAGAGGCCACGAGCATGGCAGCGTGAGGCTGAGCTGCGGGCAGCAGCTGGGTGCTGAGGGCAGGGCATGGGCAGCAGTGCACCTATGTGATGCACAGGGGGATGGGAGAGGGGGCCTGGAATGTACCTGCAAGGGATGCAATCATCTAAATAAAGCTATTAGCTTACAAATAAACGGAACATTTCGCTTACCTGAAAGTGACATAATAAGAAACAGTTAGGGACCATATCGGCATTCAAATGGCGGTGCTCAGCTTGTATTTACTAATTGCATGGAGTAAGAAAAGTAAGCGTAATTACAAAGACAAATGTTCTCAGTAAGTGGAATAAGCTTTTTTCCTATGCGTTGTCTGCTTCAGAGGAACCAGTATGCTTCTGTCTGGCATCTTTCTAAGGACAGAAAGGGGACACTGACTAAACAGGCAGTAATTGGTATGAGATGGGCAGCCATTTAAGGCTGAAGGTACTTGGACCCACTTCTCCCTTCATTATAATCTTGTGTAGAGTTGGTCGCAGAAGCGTAAGAGCCTGACAATTTACTTGATTAAAAGTGACATTGTAAATATAGTCAGAGCAATTTGTATCAGACGCTGTTTTTGATAAGAAGGTTGTCATCTGTACCGTTATTAGTCTTTATGAGATGAAAGATAATGAAACCCCGATTTGCATATAATGCAGCTTAGTATTTCATTAATGAGGTTTCCTGTATTATCCAGCCACGGGTTTTGATTTTCACAGACATAAGTAAGGGCTGGAATGTTCTGAGAAAGCACAAGGAGAGTATTTTGGGCTGGTTTCATTTGTGTTTTCAAGAGGGTTCATGGAGGCAGGGAGAAATAAAGCAGATGTCAAAGGAAAAAGAATTCCATGGGCTGTGTAACACCCTCAGACCATCTCATATCACCCACTGATATCACTGCCTCTCCCCTGGCACAAAAGCCAAAATGCAAAGCTGGTATCACCATCCCCAAGCTGTCTTCATATCAGTCACTTTGTTTGATGTAAAGCACAAAAACAGCCAAAGCAGAATGTGCTTCAGAGACCCAGCTGTTACAGGCAACAGTGAGGGTCTACAGTGTCACTGTAAAGACCCGGATGTTATCATATTCCATTTGTCAATTAAAAGACTAAACAAACAGTTTCATCATCTCTGAAAATGGCACTTGTAAGGCTGTCTTTCTGTTGCTCCTATGTTCAGCATGCTGTTTGTTAGCCCTGGGATGTTTTTTCTCAACTGCCAATACTTCTGATCAAGTTGGGAATATTGAAATCAAGCTAATGGACCGACTTGATACAGGTACTCAAGGTAGAGAAAAGCATTAAATCTCTCTTCTTCTGCTGGGATGACTTGTTAGAGGTAAAAAGCATAAAACCTTCCTCCCTCCAGGAATATCAGATAATAATGTTCTGGTTTTACACTCTGGCAGTGCAGAGCATACATATATATACTCAAGACTCCAGTCTTTCACATTGCTGAAGAAAACACAAATCCAATTTTCCATGGCAAAACAGGTTACTTACTCTGGAACAATTTATTGAATAGATCCAAGTTGTTACTCCGCTCCCAGAAAAACCAGTCTGGCAAATTGACTGTATATAAACCTACGGCAAAAATGCAAGGAAATGCAGCCAAGAGTATCATTAGCCTTCTTAGCAGCACAAGAGCACACTGCAGACTCGAGTTCAGCTCTGTGCCTACCAGGACTCCCAGACCCTTTTCTGCAGAGCTGCTATCCAGCTGGGTGGCTCCCAGCACATACTAATGCCTGCAGTGCCCAGATGGAGATGATTCTAAAGAAACAGGTCTGGAAAGAACCTCCATTACACAGATTTGTCATCCGGTGCCATTCTCCTTTCATTTATTCCCCTTCTCTCCGTGAATCTTGCCAACAACTTCAGCAAAGCAGCAGAGCCTGTGGGCCATCACCATGTGCACATTTAGGGAGTGTTATCCTTGTCCCTTTCCTCTGCATGCACTCATCCCGTGTTAGCAGTGTTTCACACACACAGCAGTGGTTGGAGGGGGAGGCAGGTGCAAAGATGTGTGAGTTTAGAAATGAGGTAGGTAGGACAGAATGGAAAATTCAGCAATACAGGATTAAGCAAATCAGAAAGGAGTAGATGCAGACAGGCTGGAAGGGGAGCAATGCCACTATTTGAAAAAATCACATAAAATGAATGGGAAAAATATGAATATTACTCAGCAGATGCTGCTGGTCTACAAAGATGATGTCCTGGGAGAGCAGCAGTGTGCACCTCTTCAGTACATGATTCCAGCATCAGCACCTGTTGTGGTCAGGGAGGTCGAATTAAAACCCGAACAAGAGGGGAAATGACTATTTAGTGTGCCCAGATTTCAGGGCACAGCAGGATAACATCCAAGTCGTGTCTGTTGGCAAGACAGCATTCGTTCCTCAATTACCATCCCAGAGGAGAAACTTCCAGCCTTTTGGTCGAGAGCGGCAGCCTCCAAATGTCACTGTGGTGACTGCTGAAAGCTGCATGTTTCATTGAGCCGTTCCCTGAATTTCCACTCTTTTTTTTTTTAATTTTTTTTTTAAATCTTGGGCCGGCTGCTTCCTAGCCCTGATGTGAATATTAAAACAGAATAGTCATGGTGTGAACTGGGACGTGTTGGTAGTGCAGAAAGGGATAATACTGGATTAGGAGTTCTGCTGTGGAAGAAAAACTAGGAGAAAAGGAGTGGTGTTGAAATAGCTGGGCTTGGAGAAGTTGGTGCAAAGGACACAGAAGAGGAAATAGAGAGTGTTCACACCTGGGGAAGCTGACTGACAGCTCACAGAGTGAATTGATAACAGAAGACAGAGGAGACTGAATGAATATTTGAGCATGGCAGCTCATTTTGGGGCTTGTCACAAACACAAGCTGAATAAAACATGGAAATATTTATGATCCAATGCATTGTTTTGGGGAATTGTGAAGGAAGATGATAGGCTATAGGAAGAGAATTAATTGGAAGGGGCTGGAGAAGAGGAATTGGAGTGTAAGATGTTGAGTGTCAGAATCCATGGGTGGAGTACCGGTAGAAATTAATAGGATTGGGGGAGTGGAAGAACTGGAAAGAGGTGGGATAAGAGGGAGGTATCAGAGATGGGTGCTTGAACAGAAATAAGGGAAATGACTGCAGATAGAAGAAGGAAAAATGTTAAATGCATGGACAGACATGAGAACCTGAAGGAAAATGGAGGATGGAGCTTAGAGAACAGAGTAGAAGGTGGCTTTATTGAAAGGTGATGTGCTTGGAGGAGGGGACTAGAGGAATACCAAGGACCGCTTTTTCAAATCTGTTTATTTTTTAAGAAAGCAACAATACAAAATGGGGAAAAAAAGTTTTTAAATGTTGTGTCTGTTTGACACAGCGCTCGGGACACCGTGTTGAGAAAATGCCCTTGTAGGGGTATTTGGAGAGATCTCATAGAGACTTGGGTAGCGTAGGACAGCAGCTTCACAGTCCTTGTGGAGGACAAAAGAGTGCTTCATTTTAAAATACGTATTTTAAAACTGAGAATCTGGCCCAGATTGCTGAAACTGCTTCTTCATTGTGTGTAGTGACTATTTTAAGGAAACCTGAAAAGGTTTATTCAGGGGCTGTGAAAACCATCTTCCCTGTAAATGGATTTCTATTAAAACACTCAAAAATCATTAATAAAAAAAACACTAACTTGGCTACTTTTTGTATGCTACGTTTTTCTTAGAGCGCTTGTGTATTACGCAGAACATTCCGTGTTCCCCTGCCAAGGGATTTTGGTGTAAGTTGAGTGGATTCTCAAATGAAGTGTAATTGTATATAAATATAATTTATTGCACATCTGAAGCTTTCTCTCTCCTCTTCCAACCCCTTAGTGAAAGAGTCAAAACCACAGAGGATGATGTGCTCTGGAGTTGGACGCAGGAGGACTCTTGGCTCCTGTATAAAAAGGTCTCTTGCATTCCTACAATTCCCAGTTTGTGTTTGTAGGCAGTGGTGCTGAGCATCAGGATCTTTGATCTTGATGGAGCCAGAAACTTTGAAGGCAGTGAATGACTTCCTATCTGCTGGAAAATCGTGCCCATTCTCACTTCATGAGTCTGCAGGGACAGCGAGTTCCTTCACGGCGTTTCTGCTTATTCCATATATAATGAGGCTCTGTTGGTTTTTGAAGCTCCTGTTTATGAAGCCAGGGCATAACAAGATCTTCCTTGTAGCTTAGGCCTTCCCCCTCCAAAGAGCGTGTCATTTGCCCAGGAAACTGCAGAAGGAAAATAAGTGTCCCTCAAATGAATACCTGTCAAGGGAAAAAAGCTGATCCTCTCCATTAGCTCCGCAGCTTCCAGCAAAACTCAAACTGAAGCAACTGGCTTTAGCTGATGGGAGTTTGCTATTACTGTATTTTCTGTCAGCTGAGCTATCCAGTTCATGAGCTGTGAAGTGGCAGAGTAAACATTAAATGATAATGCTGGAGAAGAACAAAATCAAGAAACACGCCTGTTTGTAAAACATAGCAGGGCAGTGCGTGGTTGTAGAGGGGCTGTGTGGTGGATCTGTACCTCCAGACCTTCCCAGCAACAAAAACACCCTTGTTGTCACTGTAGCAGAGGCTCATCATTAAGAATTAACATACAACCTCTGCAAGCAAGCCAATGGAAATGTAATACCTTTTGATAGCCATGTGGTACGGCATGGAATGTTTTAAGGGATAAACAGCTCAGACATGAATTTGGTGTTGAGCTTGATCTAGTTCCCACTGCAACCCAAAGGAAGGTTTCTCAGTGACAGTTGGGTCTGGTCTTTGTGTGACTTTGGTCTATTTTTCAAAGGTCAGCAGAACCAAACATAAATAAAAGATAGCCCTGAAGCACTGTCTCCCTTTCAACTTGCCTCTATATCTATTTTGGGGATTTTAAGGCTTTTTTCACTGGTTTGCTCTCTCTATAGCAGCAATTAGATAATGACCCGCTTGCAGTTGTGCTTTGTGTTGGCAAATATTGATGGTGAAATGTTGCTTTGTAAGTGACCAGGTGAGATGGGTGATACATCTGGTGAAGTGAAATACAGCATTTCAATATAAGGTGAAATACAGCAGACTGTAGACTGGCTGTAACTCCAAAGCAATCTGTGTTCTCTGCAGCCAGGAAAGTAGCATTGGTTACATAGGACGCAGCTCATTTTCCCCCAGGTTTAAGAATACTGGTTATTTTCACATAACTTTGGATCCTTCCTAAGAGCAAGGAGTGTTGATGCACACATACAGGCCTTTAAAAACAAAAGAGAGGAGCCCTACACCAGTGAAAGCTATTGCCAGTAAAAAGGCATTAGCTGAGTAAATATTGCCACACAGCTCCACTAAATTAAATGCTTTGCTAAACACGTGCAAGTACTTTTAGAGATGCTAAATATGCAGGAGAGTGCCAACTGGCTTACTGGAATTGTGTTCATTGTTTCTTGTTTTCTGGGCTGAAATGTCCTAGCAGGGCTGTTTTGCTGTGCTTCCTTGGGATGTGCTGAATGCTGATGTTCAGGGACCACAGCCTGGCTAGCAGGCAGGCATGTGTAAAACGCAGCAAAACGTGGGGCTTTGGCACTTCACAAGGCTGTGAGCAACAGATCCTCTGGATTTTCACGTGTGGAATTGCACTTTCCATGCCTCTGCTTGGTGTGGGCTCCGTGCTCTCTGCTCGCCCATCTGTGCCATCCATGCAGTCAGGTTCTGGTGCTGCTGTGCCATGTATGGGAGCACAGGCAGCTGCTGGTCCCGGTGGCTGTTACCCAGCACACACCTGAGCACAGGTTCCCTCAATTCCTGTCTCCCATCTGCGTTCAGTTTACCCGGCCCCGGCTGCCCAGCCTCCTCTCACCAATGCGTTCGCTTGGTTGCCTTGAACAGAATCCAACTTTTTGACTTAGATCGATTTAAATGGATGCTCATCAGAGTTTAATGACCCTTGTTAGCGCCGCGCCAGGGGCGAGATTGTCTGCTGACACCTCCGTGGGTATTATCACTCTATGGAGGTAGAAGACAGCAAGAGAAATCCTCCTTCAAAATGGAGTTTGCAGAATCTCTGCTATTAATCACAATTCATCCGTCTGCACGCAGACAGACTGCCACCATCCACACATTTCTAGCATGAGCCACTCAGAAGGTTGCTGGCTATTCTTTTCCCTAATGGGGACTCAGGCATTATTAAGGGCATTTATTATTCCCCAGGATTTCTCATTTTTTGTTATGGACGCTTGCAGTCAACTTGCATTCGATCTCTGAGTTGGGTGTCTTGCAGGATTTGCTCAGACTGCCTGTTTTCAGAGAGAGGGCAGCTCAGCTCCCCCAGGCACAGAACAGACCCCAGCAGGATCGTGCCTGCACCAGGGCATCATTTTTTTCCTGCAGTTACTTCAGCTCTCCATGGCATCTCATTAACGCACAATTTCAATCTGCACAGATGCTCGAGCAAGCATTGGGAACCTCGGGAATCCCAACCTTTAGTCTTGTGCTTGGTGGGACTTGGCTTTTTGTAGTGAGACTAATTGCTGTCAGATCTGCATTCATGGGAGCTCTGCAGCACTGAGAGATGTGTTGCGTGGCAGAGGGCTGCTCTGCACGCAGGCATTCAGTGACCCCCAGTCACATCAACCACAGCACTGACTCGGTGGTCCTTTTGAACTTGTAAACTATTCGAAGCTACAAATTGTTTTTCTCATTGCCATCTCTGTGTGCTGGGCTGATGGTCCTTAGTGCTCGCCTTTCTGCATTAGGGGTTCAGAAGGGTGTAAATATAGAAATGGTCCAGAGAGCTGAGCACTGCTTCAAAAGCTGTGCCTCCCACGTTCTCTGGTTTGGGGTTTTTTTACATCTTGGTAAAAGGAAGAAGGTATAACAATCCTTCTTCCTCCTGCATTTTTTTTTTAAGTCAACAGTTGAATGTGATTTGCTCTGATGAGGCTCTTGGGAGTGCTCTGTGTTATGAGACTGCAGGATTTAAAACAGCAGACAATTTTTCAGTGCTACTTAATCCCAGTAGAGTTCACGTTTCGCTTTCCAATCCAGAAAGACCCTTTCTCCCTCCTAATTTTTGCAGTCGTTCCTGCTGCTGTGATGATAATCTGAGCTTTGCGTGGGAACGGTGGGGACTTGCAGGTCCACAGGTGGTGCTTCTGGAAAGCTAAGCTTACATTTGTAAAAGGTGAATGCATCCAAATTCCCCATAATTAATAGAGGATGGGATTTTCAGATGTAACTTTACAAGCTGAGGGGATCAGGGAGGAGAGTGCCCTAGTGCAGGGCTGCCCATCAGCTGGCACAAAGCACGCTGTGTAAGGGGCAGGTGAGGAAGCAGAAGCTCCAGAGCAAACCTGTGGGCTCCTGAGCTGTGGCACCCACTGTAACAGGGCGAGCAGGAAGCTGTGGGGAGCTGCCCCTTGGCTGTGCATGCTGACAGAGGGGTGATGCAGCTCTGGGGCACTCGGAGGCTCTGCTGGGTTGCTGTGCATCCCACAAGCACAAAGCAGCACCTGAAACCTGCAGCCTGCAAAGTCAGCTCAGACGTGACAAGTGGCAGTGCCACCACGCGCACTGCTGTGCCAAAGAGTGCTTTCCTCTGTGCCCACGCTGCTCCAGGGGTGCTGGGTTTCTTCTGATAGGTGAAAGACATTTAAACACGTCTTCTGCCCTTTGGAGACACAAACAGATTTCACTTGGCATATGCACGATGTAATGGGGTTGTTATTCCCAGAGATTACCCACAAAAAACGCCTTTCAGATGGTTTGAAAGTCACCTAAATGGCTCGGTAATAAACAGACATTTCTCATCACACCCCGGGATGGAGAGGCTTAATTTCTCGGTGCTTAAATAGGAGCATTAGGGATGAGCTACTTTGTGATTTTGTTTGCAGGGTGAATGGATTTCCAAATATATTTTTGCTGAGGAAGAGCCATCTCACCATTACTGATAAATAAATGCAAATGTTAGAGTCATAATCTTCTTTAACCAAATAATGCACAACAATTAAGTTTTAAATTATTGATGTTATAAAAGGCAAAACAGCCGCTAGGCACAGGAGTTTCCATGACTTCAATACTGAATAATGAAAACTCTTTTTTTCCCCATTTCTGTCGAGTGCATTATTAAAATGCAATTCTTTTTTTTTTTTTTTTTTTGTCTTTTGAACTTTGAAGTCTATTTCAGAAAGGCCATTGGGGAAAAGTTAATTAAATAGGGGAAGTGGGAAAGTTAGCTGGTGTGTGTGCCGTTCCAGGGGACACGCTGTATTTCTGCAGCAGGAGGTTTGCTGAGTTTACTTTTGGAAGGGTAACCTACATGAAGGCAGCCCTGAACAGCACAGAGGCACAGTGTTATCAGAAAGTAGGGCCGTGGCTGTGGAGTGTTGTGTTTTAATTGCATCTCGCACATCAGTCCAACTTTGTGTGCTGCCGAACAGCTGCAGGCGTCCCAGTTGGGGCTGATTCTGCGGGGTAGCATTTTCTGCACAAGGAAAGAAGAGAAGGAAGTTTGGGGTGTAATGTGGCTTCTTCGCTTGGCACAGAAAACCCATAAGAAAGTCCAAGAGCTGGAACAGGAAAGCACACTAATTTCAACCAAATAAGATGCTTTAATTACGGATTGAGTAGTGAGAAGAGGCTCAACTTGGTGTGTCTGCACATCCTCTTGTGTATAAAAGTGAAGAACAAATGGGTGAGAGGAGGTCCCTGGGACATGATGGGATGGGAGGGCTCTGACCCGGCTGTTGCCTTTCCCATAAGATTTCCCTTCCTTTGGCAGCATCGGGCCGCTGCTGTTATCTGTTGGCTCCAAAAGGGCTCAGTGCCCCGAGGCAGCAGGCACAGCCATAAATCTCTTGAGAAATATGATAGGAACCTTTGACGGGTTTAATTTAGGAGCCGTGCCGCAACCTTGATGGGGATTTTGTTCACTGGAGCCTTGTTTATTTTTTTTTTTCTTTCCTTTATTTTCTTTCCATAAGTCTGCTAAATTATTTAGAGGCTGAATTTTAAAATTAGAAGATGCGGCACTAAAGAAGGGATGAATATTTTATGAAGGGTTCTGGGATTTCGTGGTGTCAAAACACCACGCTGCAGCATTGGAGGCTCCAGCAGGGATTCATGTGCTGGCCCTCCTGCATGGTCCCCCACCTCCCACCAGCCCACCCAGCCATCCCCACGGGGCAGCTGCTCCTCATCCCCAGGGCAGGCTGGAGCCTGGCATCGCCCGAGGAACCCAAGCACTGCTCCATCTCAGAACCGGTTTCAGTAGTTTTCCTGTTTGATTTTATCTGGGAACGTCAGTAGAACTCTGATGTATTTTGAGAGACCAGTTTTTAAATGACAAGTGCCCTAAGTCAGGCCTTGTGTTACAGATGCAACAGGAGAGGTGAGGGGAGCTGCAAGAGCTGTTTGAACCTGCGCCCCAAGCACTGCAAGGATGCACAGCCACAGCAGTGGGTGCAGGAGGAGCAGCAGGACATGCAGCTTCTGTGCTGGAGCAATGGGGCAGCAGTGCAGGAGGGCAGGAGCCCTGCAGGGCTATGGCTGGGCAGGCTGCTGTGCAGCGAGCTGCCTGTACCCTTAGCAACCCTTCAAGGCAGACGAGATCTGCAGCAGAGTCCTAATGGCTACACTCAGGCTGTCTCCGGTGTAATTTGCCCATGTCTAAATGTATGTAAAATAAGTTCTGATGACACTTTTTCTTATGAATTAGCAGGTCTTGCTGACACAAATCAGGAACTCAATACAGTATTCAGCAAGCACATTAAATCTCCTTCGAACACGCCGCATGCTGAGACACTTTGTTATTACCTTAGAGTACTAGAAGCTGGAGAAATGCCAGCTTCTCCCCACTGATTGCAGCAACAATGACATAGACAGAAATAATTAGCTCTCTGCTACTCAGCTGGTGCGGATGATGCTGTTCTTCAAAGCACGATTCTCTCCCTTTAGTTGCTGTGGAGAAATCCTTGATAATTAATCAGCTCTTGGTGACACTGAAACACTAATAAATCCTCAAGAGTTGCATTTAGTGCGTTGTGCAGATGCACCGAGCTCGGTACTGTCTGATTTGTGCTTCAGGTTGAGCCCAAGCTGAGGTAGCAGCAGAGCCCTGCTGAGGCTGAAGGAGCTGGGGGAGATTACATGGACCTGTGAGCACTGTGCACAGCTCTCGTCCTTAAGCCTGGGGGAGAAAGAGCCCTTTGGGATTCCTACAGTATTTGTCTGCAGCAGTTGGGAAGAAAATTTCTTCTGGCAAAGAAAGCCTACTCTGATTCCGTGGCTTTTTAACGCTGCTAAATTAGGAATCCAGAACACTTGCAGAAACATTTTTCCTAGAAGTTTGCAAAAATCTGATTTGTTTTTATTCCCCGTTTCGTTGTTCCTCACATGTACCTCTTCTGCTTTGTTTTCTGAAGTGAAGCCCTGCTGCTCTGAGATGTGCTGCTCCATCAGAGAGCTCTCACAGCAGTCTGGGGTTCTTTCTCATTTGCAGGAGTGCATCCCCACCGAGGGCTGCCTGCATGCTCCTTGTCCTTCTCCCATCCTCCACTGCAGTGCTGGAGATGCTGTCTTTCTTTGACAGCATCAATTTCTCCTGCTCTTGGCGCTGTAAGAAAGAGCAGGAAGTGATTTCAGATGTGTCCATCCTACTGACGTGGGCTATAATCAGAGTAAAAAGTGGGCCAGCGTTAGCTCATGTAGTGTCAGTAGCATAAGCCTAAGTGCCAAGCCATTTTAATTAATTATGTGCTAATAGCGTCTGGGCTGATGCAGCTCTCAGCATACTGTACATGTTATACTCATCAGTTCTATTTTTCCTTTTTGAATGAAAATGAGCAGTAATCCGTCAATTCCTTGGAAGCCTTCTGTTGCAATCCAAAAGTCAGTGCAGCATTCAGGCTTCATATGTACTCTGCCATTCCCTTAGGCCATTGTTTAGATGGTATTTTTAGGAGTTAAGCAGTGTCCTGTGGTGTCTGCTTTGGCCAACTTGCCCTACAGCTGCTTTGGGGCACCAGGCAGCCGAAGAACCAGGAGCATAATGCCAAATAGGATCGTCAGAGCCATAAGTTCATAATAAAGCTGGGGGGAGCAGATACTTTTTAGTTTTTTTTCTGAGGTTTTGTTGTTTGTTTTAATGTCATCTCTATGGAACGTCTGTGTTGGTCACTCGGCCTTCAGTTGATAGAAAGCCCATTTTGAACGGAGGGATGTTCTGTGTGCACATCTTTCCATGTGACACCAAGTATTTCAGGAATTCCTCGACCAGCACAAACTGGAGGGAAAGCCAAACATGCACATGGTGCTGCAATGAGGCCAATGGAATTAAAGCTGCTTTCTCTGGTAGCAGTGAGACCTGCAGGACGGCAGCTTGCTACCCAAGGCTGACTTGGGAGGATTTTAGAGTTTGCTGTCTGGCTTCTGTTCTAATTGTTTTTTAGCGTAAACAATCCCCCAACCCAGAGTGGATGGCAAATATCAAAATCAGAATAATTAAATGAGTACTAATGAGTTTCCTCAATAAATCAAGGCGTTCAGATGTGACAGGGCTTGGAACTGCTGTTAGGTCTTTGTACTGGTGAGGCTGCAGCTTAAAAAAAGGCAACAGCAACAACAGAAAGGGCAGTTGGGACTGGTTTATCCTTTATCCTAACCAACCAAGCACGTGTTCCACACTCACATCTCTGCTGTGCGGGCAGCACAGCACCGCAACATTCAGCAGTGCGGTACAGCAGCCGTGCTTGGCTGTTCTCTCTCATACTTGGTGCTTATTTTGAAAAGAAGGGAGGGTAACTTTCAGTGCAGAGCACAGGTAGGGGCTGTATGGTAACGTGGATTGTAGCCCCATTGCTTGGTTATGTTTACGGTCTGTTCATGTGAGGTGACACACCTACAACCCGACACTGAAATCAAGCCCTGTGCTCCAGTGGGTTTCCTTTGGCCGTGAACAACCCGCTGAGCTCTGGCTGCACATCTGCACTCCACATCCACTTTTTCGTTCCGTATTAACTTGTTCCTTTGGATTCAGCTCACACTCTGACCACACAGACCTCACACTGTCCTCTGGGCACTCAGCTCCCCAGTGCCTCCACGTCTCCTGAGCACACAGACCTTTCTATAGAGAGAGGAGTGGTGTGTGACCATAAGACCACTGCCCTGCTCGTCGAGGCAGAGCTGTGATTTGGATTAAGGCTCTCTCTTTGCTGCTTGAAATGAAGATGAGTACAGCAGGCGGTTGACTTTGGAAGTTTCTAGTGGTAAATATCTGGAGGCTCCTGTCCCTGTCAAAAGGGATGGATGTTTCAACAGCTAGTCAGCCAATTTCACGCTCAAATTAAAGTTGTCAGTCATCAGGTGTCCTGCTTGGTAGATAAGTGATATTACAGTTTCACATACCCAACCTTTTTTCCATTGGTCAGAATTTGATGCAGAAGCCTTGCTGGCATGCCACTGACACATAAAATGTAGCAATTATTGCTAGCATTTTTATTCTCAAGGTTTTTTGGCACATTCAGCTCAGATTCCCATTTGCTTGGTTTAATACATGTAAACAATCCAATTTTTCATCAGTTCTGCTCAAGATCTCATCAGTGACTGCATATGGGTGTAATCAAGTAAGCATCGTTTACTAAATTCAAAGCTTAGTTCTTTCATTTTCATCAGCTTCCACTTTTAAAATTTTCTAGAACTGCTCTAAATTTTTAATAGTATTAGCCAAGGTTCTTTTCTTTCACTCCTACCGGTATCACTTCAGTCTTTTTTTTTCCTGTTCGAATTGTAATTCCAATTTCCCCCATAATGTCTTTGCAAAGCCAAATGAGCAGAATAGGTTCCGTCCCATGCTGAAATAACCTGTCTCATGTATACAAGACAAATTTTGCTCCTAAACAGTTCTGACGAAGTTGCTGGTTATATGATAACTACAGAATTTGTCATTCAACTTGTTCTTACTTCATCTTCCGTCATTCTGCTCCTCTTCTCCATACACATGTAGTGCAGCAGGGGAAAAAAAAGCTGTAGAGTAGATGATGACAGTAATCTTGTGAGGTGGATGAATTTGTCTAGCAGCTATTTTGCCCCCATGATGACAAAGAGATTTTTTTTTTCCTCACCCTTTCAATTTCTTCTCCCTGAAGTTTACAGAGCTCCCATGGGTTAAATAGAAAAACTGCTGTGTGCCATTGCTGTGTGCCATTGCTGGGCATTGGAGTACAAAGCCATGCTGCCTGCTCAGTGTCAGGACTCCCAGCTGACTTGTTCATCTTCTGTGCTTAGAATTTCATAGGTATATATATTATCGATGAGCATCTCTGAAAATCCATCAAAGAAGAAATAGATTTATCTAATCAGGAAAGCGTGTTGGACTTCTGGGGAACATGTATTTGTAGTCAGTAACCTGCACCACGTCTGACACCTTCGCCTTACCCAGCTGCTGCTCTTCAGAGCAGTCTTTCAAAGGGCAGAAATCCCCAGTGCAGTGCTGGAGGACTGAGGCTTCGAGGCAGAGGCCAGGTAGAAAACCTTGGTTTGCATCTCAATCCCCACGTTTGTAACCTGAAAGCAGAGCATTTTTGAGCAATGCATCATTGCAGTGATTTGTTACTTAAATGATTGTAAAGGTAATGATTGTGAAGAGAAATTCATATAATCTACGGAGCAACGTGGTTGAAAATCTTTTTGCAGTAAGACACTGATATAGCATTTATGATATAGGACAAGCTAGTCACATACTGAGAGAGAACAGGAAAGTACCGTTCTTCTGTGCTACTTCCTTCCCTCTCATTATTCCTGTGCTTGTTTTCTTAGGCTCCAGTTGCTTGTTCACTAACACGTTAGTGACTGTAGTTGCAAAGGTACCTGCAGCTTTACAGGCTGTTAGGCTTGGATCTCTGGTACGAGATAAAAATAGAATATTACCTATTTATACTACCCTATATCAATAGGGTAAGGTGGAGTTTTTTCCCATTCCTCCTCTCTGACTGTGGAAAAATGCTAATAACTCAGGGTTGGTGGCAGACAGCACAGTGGAAAGTTCCTATGAATCAATGCTTTGGAAAAAAATGTGACCGTAACAAAGCAGGAGCTGGAAGCAACGTGCAAATGGTTGGGGTTTCCAGCTGATGGAGTTAGATTAGTCACCAACGTGATTTCTGCAGTGTTGAGGGATGTGGTGTGTTGATGTAAAGCCTCCTCGGCGCCCGTCCCACCCACGCTGCCCATCTCAGCAGTGCTGGCGGAGGTCATTAAACACAAAGGTTCAAAAGCTGTGAGCAGTGAGAGCGTCATTGCTGGTCACACCAGGTGCCTGCACGGCCCTCTGTGCGAAGGTCTGCATTGTTTGCAGCCAAGCGTGTGAGAACGAGAGGTGATTTGCTCAGCGGAGTTAGGACTGATGATTGCTGTCACTGGTTTGTTTCCCAAAAAGTAGAGCGGATCGTTTGCAAACCCATGTGAGAGCTGGGCTCTGAGGGTGCAGACAGCCGGGGCCCTGTGGTACTGGTGCCAGCACTTACCTGCAGTTGCTGGGAGGTTCTGCCGAACATTTTGCTGCATTCAGTGCAGTGCAATGCAATGCACTGAGCAGCAGAGCTATCCTCTGCTGGATCATTCAGTGTGAAGAGCTCCCGCTCTGTTTCAGCTGTGTGAGGCAGAAATCATGAAACGGGGACGTTGCTTTGTTGGAGGATTTTAAAAAATTTAAGTCAAACGTCTTCTGATGCAAACAAACAAGGGAGTTGAGATGTTGGAAGTTGTATCCTAACTTGAGCAAGAATCACAGAATCATAGAATTGCTGATGTTGGCACAGAGCTGTCCCAGCCTGGCCATGAGCTCAGTGTGAGGTACAGCTTTCGTGTCGTTCTGCATTTTCACAAACCAGTGTCAGTGCTGCCTCAATTCCTGTTGGCTTCACAAGCAATCTGCGTGGAGCTGCGGGTGCTGTGAGCAAAGCGTGGTGACCCGAGCAGGTGAGTGCTGAGCAGCTGGCCTGCACGTGCCTCTCAAAGATCTCGTGCTATGCCATTTTAAATGCAAAATAATTGTAATGAGAAAAAAAATAGGGATGTTGAGTGCTGTGATTTTAAATGTTTTGTTAAGAAGAAGAAAAAAACCCAAAGCCACTTCTCTTCCCAATTCAAATTAAGAACCGAGTTCCCTGGGTCAGTGTTAGCCAGGCTGCTCCTGCCTCAAGCAGATTCTCCATCTGTGTCCCCAGCCTTGCTGCCCTTTTGCAGAGCACTGATGCCCACCTTTCCCCTCCAGCGTGCTCTGCATCTCGCCCTGCATCACTGTGCACAGCAGCAGTGAGGGCGTGCAACTCCGCCGTGCTTTGCAGGTATCTTCCTCTCCCCAGCACTGCTTGGTTTCACCGCCGAGAAATTAAACCAAATGGAATTTGAATTGTTTTGCAATGAGTTGCAGTGAGGCAGCACTGTCAGTTTAATTAGCTCTTAACTCCAAGCTCAAAGCTTCTAATAAAGGTGCTCAGGAGCATATGGGTAGCAGAAAGAAAACAAATGATGGCAGGGCTGTTTTTAATGAGGATGAGGGAGCGTTCTTCAGAAAGGTACTGTGTACAGAGAACATCTCTGTGATTCACTGAGCCCACAGTCAGCTGTGTGATCTGGAGCAGAGGGGGTGGGAAATCAGCTGGGAAAGGGTAGGCACTGTGTTGGGCTGTGCTCAAATGAATTTTGGGACACAATGTTTCCTGTACCAAAGATCAGCCTGGGCTGGACCACAATGTTAAGTCTTATTTTCCAATGTTTTTAATGGATTTAGACAAAACAGACCCTGTGCTGGCCCATTAAACCTTGTCAAATGTAATCTCTAACAGTTTTAAAGGAAAGATTCCTAGAGGCATATCCTGGAAGGTAACAGATCTCTCAATAGAGACTGAATCTGCAGAAGACTGAAAACACGGATTGTACAGTTGCTTGTGCATTGACCAGAGCCCAGAGGGCTGCTCCAGCCCGAGCAGGTGGGTGCAGGTGGGAGTTTGTTGCTGACAGCTCCATCTGTGTCACGCTTTTGTCACCGCTGATGAAAATTTGAATCGCAGGCAGTGGGACTGGAGCAGCACTGGGTGCAGAAGAGGCTCAGAAATCCCTGTTTGTTCACATATGAATGTGCTCCTTGCTCACGTGCCATTTCCTGAACTGGATCTGCATTTAGCTGTAAAGTCCTGAACATGATTGACCTCTTCTGACATGCTGGTGGCAGGAGGGTGCTCTGGGGAAGCATTAATAACCCTTGCTCCAGGGTAACAGAGGAGTCTTATTCTACTTTCGCCTCTCTGCTTTCTCCCCTTAGGGAATGAGGGAGGTGGATGCAGCTAGCGGTCATCTCTGCGGATGTCAGAAGAGGATGAATAATTTGTAGTATTTATTTGACATATTTAGCACATTTTCTCCCCCCTGCCACCTAAAATTCAGCTGAGGAGCTAATAACTTTCCCGGAAATGAGTCATCATAGCAAACCTTTCTATGACCAGTTCAGTAGTTTATGATAGGTAGATCATTGACAGCATTTGGTACTCAAGATTATAGCTGTTTTTATTGGGCATTTCAGTCTCGGGCAATGCTCTCATTTGAGGGACAGTAAATATATAAATCAGGTGTTTACCATGATGAATCAACCATTACGACTTTTTAAAACTTGGCTTTCTGAAAGCATTTGCTTTCTCTCTTTGCTTGAACCACATCGTTTGTGACAACATGTTTGCTCAGAAGCTTGAAGAAAAAGCCAACAAAGGCACAACAGCTACAAAGGAGGAAACGTATGTTTCAAAGTAAGGGAGACTCATTCCTCTAAAAACATTTGTATATTTTTTCAAGTCTCCCAATATGAGCAGTTTCTTTATTTATCGTGAAGCCCAACTAGACATGAGTTGGTAGCAAAGCCCTCTCAAAATCTGCCACTAGAGGAGAAACAATATGTTGCTGTAACTAAAACATCCAGAGGGGAATTATGCAAAGACATTACTCATCACTGGAGGAAAGTCTTGATTTCAAGTTCCCAGCACTGATTTACGTTGGGACTGCAACACTGACATCTCTGCCTTGCGCAATAGGAAAAGGCTTTTGCCTCCCCTGCAGCTGCTGTGGGCTGAGGCTTGACATAACTGACCAGAGCCACAATGAACACGTCTGCAGCCCTAAATGCAATGGCACAGAGCCAGCATGAGCCTGCTCCAGCAATTCCAGCTCAGGCGGGTGGCCAGCAAAGTAATCGAGCCCCGATTCAAAGAAGAGCTGCCCCAACTGCTCACCTTTCAGCTGTGCTTTCAGCTGACCGCTCATGTGGCACCCTCTGTTCTGCTGGAAGGTGAGCATCCGGGGCAGTTCTGCCTTGAATCTGTCTGTCTGGTGGCTTTGTTGGCAGAAATATAACTAAGTTGCATGGAATTTAGCGAAAAACAAGAAGCAAATCATAATTTACTGTGTTCCATAGCTCCAATTCATTATTTCTGGGCTTGAAAACAAGCCACAAGGAGTTAATGCAGTTGCTGCAGAGATGACTGCACTGTCTTGAGTTCCATGGCTCCACCAAGCTGTGACCCAGCTGACTCACCCTATCTGGGAAAGGGAGTTTCGTGTCCTTACTGCCTCCCAGAGAGGCTTAACTGTTGGTGCACAGCCCCATCAGTTGCTTGGGGAGTCCCTCCTGCCTTCTGATCCTGGTAGAGGGGCATGTTTGGGGTTTTCTTTTCCCCCTGCCCTGACCCAGGGAACAGCCCTGGATCCATGAGGGCACCAGTGGGCACAAACATTCAGATGGGGAAGTAGGAGAGCAGAAGCCATTAAGAAGAGAGAAAAGGAAAAAAAATATTGTTTTAGTATTCTTCATCTCCTGCAGCAGGCTGGCAGGGGTCAGGGATGTGCTCCCTTGGGAAAGCACAGCGCTCTGCAGAGCTTGTCCCTGCATGATGGGGCAGGGGGAAGGGGAACCCTGGGGCAAGAAAAGAGAAAGTGAGATACAGAGAGCAGAACTGAGGCAGGAGACACAAAGGGGGAGGAATGACCAGGAGCCAGAGACCCAGAGACATCCATCTTCCCTGTGCATGTCAGGGAAGATCTGATAACACAAAGTAGTTCAAAGCAACAGCTTTGTGCTCTGCTCTGTGTCCTCTACTGGGTGTATGAGGGACCTGCAAGCCTGCAGTCCATGTTTGGGGTTGTCAGCCAAAGGAACTTCTGCTCCCCACTGATTACTGAGCTGCTGGGATGCCACCAAGCAGTGCTGCTCCTGCTGTCAGCTCTGAGCTGCGGGGCGGTGAGACAGGAGGGCAGCTTGTCTGCTCTGCCCCCGTCCCACCTGCACTGCTGTCCCAAGCAGCTGATGGATGGCTTGCTCTGCCCAAGCAGTGTTTGGGTTTGGAGAGTTCACTGGTTTGGTTCTTTGGTTTTCTGCTGCATTGTGCCTTTCTGAACATTGGTGTGGGGCTGGCAGCAGGCTGAAGAGGGCTGAGGGGCTTTCTAACAAACTCCGTATGGGGTTGGGATGGCAAACATGTTTCTCTCTTGCATTGTTGCAATGGGCTGTTTTGCCTGCTTTTTGGGAAACAGCAGGGGCTTTCTTTTCCCCAATTATGTGAATAATTAGATTTATTTTAGTATTTACAAGAGATTGCTAAACACTTTGGTTTCAAGAAAGCTGGGAAGTCAGCTCTCTCGGGGGTGATGCAGAGAGTGGGTGGAAGAGGCTGCAGCAGGGCATGTCTCTGCCTCTGAGGGGGCTTAATAGCCCCTTAAAAGTGCCCAGCTGCCCCCCACTGCTTGCCCCACAGTCTGAGGTGTTTGCAGAAAGGACCAAGTTTCTAAATTATCCTTTGCAAGTGACTGTGTTCTGCCTGCAGGGTTTGGCTGCCTGGGGAGGCTGTTGGCAGGGCAGGACTGGGCACTGACACCTTCCAGAGGCAGCTGGGGGGCTGTGAGGTGAGATGGCAAGGAGAGAATGGTTTTACTGGTGTGTTGGGGTTATTTTGTCACCAGTCCTGCCTTGTGTGGTGCATTGCTGGAGGGTGAACTAAGGCAGTGCTGGTACTCTGGCAAAGAGCAAAACAAGTCGGCGATCATTTGTAAATCATTTCTGTGGACATGACCATTTATTGGCTGTATGCTTTCTCTTGGCTGGGCAGTTCTGAGTTCTTTGTGTTGTGGTGTACAGCTCCTTGCACTTCCTGGTGAGGTTGTGCTTAGAGGATACATTGATGGAATGTGACTTAGAGGGCTTCATTTTAAAGAGCCTGTATTGACCTTTCTCTTGGAAGAGAGGCAACAAGTGATCCTTCCACCAGACAAGGTCTGTCCGGCTCCCCAGCCTGACAGCACCCACTGCAGTCATGTCTTGCAGAAAGGCAGAAGATGGACGTGGTTTTGGACATGTCTTGGGGTTTCCAGGCCAAAGCTCTCTGGCTCCTTTCAACAGGCAATGAAAGCAAAATGTGAGCTACTTAGGGCTCGGACTTCTTTTGTTACTTCTCTGATGCTGAGCACAGCAAGACCTCAGTCTTGGGAATCTGAGACCTTACCCAAATAATTGAAGGATTGCAGGTCTGCCAGACAAGACTGGGAGTTGGTGGAGTCATGCATGAAGGTGTGCTGATGTGGCTGCTCCACTCCTTATCATGTTTTCTCTTATCCATCCCCAGGACCTCCCCTGGCACAGGCTCTCTTGCTCCCTTGGCTGGGATGAAGTGCTGTGGCCCAGACATGTGGCACACTGACACGAACTGAGCAGCTTTTTGAAAATGTCTTGAGGTAAGCTTGCAAAATGGTCAAAACGTGGTAAAGAAGGCAAAGTATTTTCATCTCTCCCTCTCTCTTTTTTTTAACTTCCAAATACCCCATTTTTAAATCTATCCGTGCTATTTTTTTTTCTTTTTTCTTTAAGAGGATCAAACAAACCAAAACTGTTTCGTCTTGGTGCTGAGCAAGACCTCTTTGATTGGCCCCAAATGATGGTGTTTTATTGTTCAGCATTTACTTTTCCTGAGGCCAGCTGCACAATCATTCAGCATCAGTCAAAAAATGTTTTCAATTCCTTGCCCATTTGTGGTCTCATAGATCCTCCCTGCTTTCCTGCCAGTTTGGGCAGTCGAACTGTGGGACCCCCGTGTTCTTAGGACTTGTGCCTTTGAGGCAACTACTGCTCCAGGAATAGAGAAGCCAACACGTCCAGATGCCCAAGCCAGTGGCTCCCTGCATTGTCTGATCCAGACTCCCAATTTATTTTGAGTGTCATTCCTAGCAGCCCACCATCTAGCATGAAGGAATTCTGTCCACTCATACAATGAGAGCATTTCTCTTCTGGCTGTCGGAGGATGTAGTAACATTTGTTCTTTAAAAAATAATCTATTTCTGAGAAGGAATTTGTCCCATTGTTGTTTAGAATAGTAGTAGTAATAGCAATGCTGAAAGCAGAAATTAATAACCAGATAGAGCCAGGGATAGGGGTGAGAAAATTGCTGCAACTGCTGGGAGCAGCAAAATAGCTGTGCCCCAGCTGTTTTCTGCCCTGCTTAGCAGATGTCTGGAAAGCCACTGCTGCTGTTCCAGAGGGCCAGAAAGATGGAGCTAAGCGGCCCCAGCAACTGCCAGAATTCTCCATAGCAGTGTATGTTTTCCCATCCTACAGATAAGAAACAAGACAGTCAGTCAGTGCTTTTCTTTATTTGTATAGCAAACCCCAGGTTGTATACTGCAGAACAAAGAGTTAATTTATAGTACGCCATCCAAAGCTGCGTTCTCACTGCAGGAGAAGTACTCAGTTAATACTCAAACATCTCAGTGCAAACCTGAGCAGAGCTGGAGATCATTGTCCTGCAAGCAGCGGGCTGAGAGAGAAGGGAGCTGAGCGATTAAGTGCAGTGTGACTTTGTGTGTGATGGATGAGGCATTTTTTTCCACTGACACAGCAAAGCCTCAATAGTTGTCAGGCATGGGCTGACATCTCTGATCTTTGTTTGAATGTTGGGAGTAGCTCTCAGTGGGTGGGATTCTCAAAATTTGGGCTGTATTTGCAGAGCAGCACAAGTGCTGAGAGCTCCTGGGAGTTTGTCTGGACCATTTCCCTCAGCTGGAGGGACTTGCAAGTTCAAATATATGTGGATAGGATGAGAAGTCACAGGTTCAAATTGCCTCTCAGGAAATTCAGGTTAAACATTCGAAAATACTTTCTAACAATGAGAACAGTGAAATATTCATAGAACTTGCAACGGAGGGCTGTGCACGTAGCATCACTGGGGTTGTTAAGAGCAGGTTAGAAAAACATCTGTTAGGAAAGATGTAGGCTGATGATCCTGACCTGAGGAAGTAATATGAATTGAACAACCTCCCAAGTTCCCCTCCAGGCCAATTTTCTTTGCTTCTGCAGTGTTGCATAGCAGTGGTTAGCAGATAAATTGTAGCATAGTGATTCCAATGATTTCTTCTCCCCAAAGTACATGTTGAGAGTTTTCTCTCCAGCGTAGCATGAAGACGTGTTTCAGTCAGTAAACACGCGCCTCCGAATTAATATCTCAGGATTATTAAATTGGGAAGAAAAAGGAACACTTTATTTTCATAATAAGGAAATGAATTTTCAAGAGGAAAAAGAAAGAAATACGCCCCTTCTCCACCCACAGAAAAAAAAGATGCATCAACTCGAGGATGTTTGTTGCTAAATAATGAGAAGAAATGTAGAGTAAAGCAAAAGTTCCTATCTTTGGGGAGAAAAGAGAGGAAAGGAAAGGAGTAAGTGCACAGATATGGGTCGAACAAAACCCTGAAAGAGAAAGAATTCCTAAATAAATTAAATTATACATCTGACGAGCACAAACAGCCTTCTACTTTCAAAAGAGATTTAACCCAGTTCTTCAAAGAAACAAAACCCAGCAGTAATTAGTAAGTGCTTTTATCTCTTCTGGATTAGAGTATCCCATAAAGCTGAATTCCTAGAGGTGATGTTTCTCCTCCCCAGAATATCAATCCTTAGAAGATGTTGCACAATTCTTCTGCTTCAGCCCAATTGGGTGCCGAGGAAGCTGGACTGCCTGGGCTGCACTTATTTTGCTCATAGGAAAGTCAGCTGTGATCAGACCCCGGATAGAAAGATGAGGAAAACGTCAGGAAACTGGGACTTGCCCTTTGATGTTCCTATGAGTTACAAATTGGGCCTTGAAGTCCTGCTGGTCTCTGGTGTGCTGAAATGATTTGCAGCCAGGATGCACCTGTGGCACGTGGAGCAGCACCAGTGCCTGGTGTGCGTGCATGGAGAGGTTGGGAAAGCCCAGCCAAGGCTTTCCAGCAAGGGAGAGTGCAGGGTGATGTGGTCCCATCACTTCAGCCAGGGGAGTGAGCAAGGGAAATGAGGCATCGCAGACATGCTTGGAGTGGAAAAATACAACCTGGAATAGGATATGTTTCTAAACTACCTAGGGGAAAATGAAGACCAACTCATGTGCTGCTGCCTTTGACTTTTCAGCCAACAGATGTGATACCAGCAGCTCCAAATCTGCATGCTGAGCTGAGTTGGTGTTAGGAACCAGACATTCTTTCTGCATGGCTCCTCCAATCCAAATCTGACTGTGCCATCAGTTGCTTCCCTGCAGCAGATGCAAAACTCCTGCTTTCTGTGTATCCCAGCTGTGTTTCCAAAGCAAGGCAGCTCACAGCCAGGGGACCTCATATCCACAGAAGTTTTGGTTTTCACGAGATGCCAACCGGTGAGCCTGATGTAGCCACTGGTAGGGATCATTCCCTGCCCTGGGTAACACGAGGAGGCAGCGGGACAGCTGCAGTGCTTGGTCCTGCAATTGCATTGCCTGATTCAGAGGGGACGTCCCAAGGGCCTACGGCTCTTTTTTATTTGTTTGTGGGGTTTTTTTTCTTCCTTTAAGCAGTACGATATATTTATCAGACCAAAGCACGAATGCAGTAAGTAAAGCAGCTCTCAGCAATGCTGCAGACATGCAGGCAGATTGTTGAGGTTTCAGCTACCTTAGCAATTTTGACTACATTTCAAAATTAAAACTAGACAGCCTAAAAAAACATCCCCCAAAACCTTCCCTTCTTCCCAGGCCAACTGCAGCAGGCAGAGCTGGCTGCATCCTGCAGATTGCCATGCTCCCGGCCCTGCCTGCAGCCATCCCACTGCCAGGCTCAGACAGCCAGTGTCCCACTGGGTGGCCAATGGCCCCAGCACTGCCAGGCCAAGCAGCCAGACTGGGGACTGCATGGCTTTGCTGTGCTCCTACATTCACTGTCTCATCTGCAGAAAGTGGCATTTCTGCCTCTGCTGCAGCCTTAGATAATGCTCTGTGCCTGCTGTCACTGCTCTCCCATAATTACCAGAAACATTGCTTTAAGAAGTTACAACTTCCTGGAATGATGTGAAAAATGAACCGTTTAGAGCACCAGTGAGTAATAGGTAATTGCAGGCTGGAGCATCTTTAAACACTTTCAGCCTTAAGTACATTTTTGAAGAGCGTCGCTCATTATTACCTTGCAGATCTTGATGGAGTTGCACAATCCCAATAGCCTAGATTACAAATGAGAAAAGAACTTTGTACGCAGGGGGACTGCTTGGCAATTACAGAAAGCCAGGCCTGAGGGGGACAGAGGTTTCAGCCCCTGCTCTGCTGCGGGCTGCCGTACCACTGCAGAGACAGCGCAGGGATGTGTGCGTACAGAGGGACTGTAGTGCTGCAGAGGTCCCTTAAAATCCAAGTCCTGTAGAGTCTGTCCCTTAGGCACATAAATGCATCTTGAGAAAAGGAGCGATCCAAGAGAAGCTCTGTGCAGGCTAAGAGCTGTGTGTCTGAGTCAGCAGTAAAGGTTAAGCCTTAGTTTGGTTGCTGCCAGGAGGAAGATGCCAAACTTCTCCTGGGACCTTTTCTGGTCTCAGAAGTATAATCCCACATCTATAAAATGAAGGTAATCATCTTCTCTTGTGCACAGATAAATGCATTGACATGAGGAGCTCAGCTGTAGCTCTCACGTGGTGTATACATGTGGACCTTTAACAGGCAGTCTAAGGGACATTTTCTCGAGCAGTGCTTGGGCACACTGTGATACTGAGTGGAGAACCCAGCGCTGGTGGCCAAACTTTCCTTGCAGGAGGCAGCTGGGCTGCCAGCACCGTGCCTTCCCTTCTCACGCCAGCTCTCGGTTTTGCATCCTATCCTCAGGCTGCCCTCTCACCCAGGATGACCCCCAGCACTGTGCTCTCAGCTCTTTCTGCCCAAACCACTGGAAGTGAGGAAACCTCACCACCTGGCTGGAGAGAGGAGAGGATGCCATGCTCCAGCTGCAGGCGGATGCCCTCGTCCCCCAGTGTGATGTTCTGTGGAGACAGGTATTCTCAATGAGCAGGAATGTCCTGTCTGTGCTGAGCTCTAAATCCTTGGCCTAAAACTCCTGAAGCTGCATTATCATCCCAGTTTATGCCATTCATCTGCAAATGCCCCGTATCCATTAGTAGTATGTTGATGAAAACTTCTTTTTCTCCCACTTAAAATATTTCCGAGTGCATCTTCCCATTGTGTGCTCCCACCATTTCTTGCCAATAAAAGGAGTCCTCAATTTCCTTGCTGTAAGTTTGAAGGGGAAGGACTGCTCCACTGTGCTGCCTGCAGTGAGCATCTGGCCCTATATGCTACCCATTTCCAGGCACTATGTTCTGCACCACACTATTTTGGGAACCAAGGGAAGAAGAGCAGCCCAGGAATAGGAAGGATTACATGCTTTTATATCTGACTTGTATCCCTGGAGCAAGGAAGGACAGTGTTTAAAGGACTGCCTGCACCATCAGGAACCTGGCCACGTATATGATTGGCATTTGGAGCAGTAATGAGACATTTCAATTGTAATGAGCTCATTACTATTTTTATTGCTATTGTATTTTGCATTTTCCACAAATCATGCAAAGAGCTACTTTTTATTTCCACTTTCTACTGTGGAAAGTCTCAGGGCAATCCCAGTATCTGCATAACGGAGAGGAATTAACCCCTACGGGGACAAAGCAGGGGAAGCTGCTCAGAACTGGCCACAAGGGAAGAGGAGAGAATTGAGCTGTGCCTGGAAGCTAATTCAGTAAGGAGATCCTACGCTGCTGTGAGATCCAGGGACAATGTGTTTTTATGGATGCATCTCCCACTCAGGAACGTCTGTACAAAATCAGTCTGCTCCTAAGGGGAAGCTTGGCATATATATTAAGTTCTTTGTTGACAGTTTCTTCCAAGTATTGATTTGGATCCGAGTTTCTCTGTCATTTTGCACTGTTTTGCTTTAATGATAAGACAAAAAAGCTTTGGCTTTGCAGCAGTGCTCAAGTTCCCAGCATTGCTCAGCTGGTCTGATTCATGCCCCTCCAGAGCCTTCTTGTCTTTTTTGAGATCCAAATATATGTGCAGTAGAGCAGTCCCCAGAGGCAGCTCGTGTTGGGTTCCTGTGACCCTGCTGGCTTGGATTACTTTGGCCAGGTTCCATTCAAGCTCTGGTTGCCTGCTTGCTGTTACCTATCCCATTGGCTTAGCAGACACTCTCAGCTTTAGCTCTCAGTGAATAGGCAGCACCTGGGAAAACAATTCTCTGCCATCCTTCAGGCTCCATGGTGGGGCTTAGTGAGGGGGTCAGTAGAGTTAGGGCAGTACGGTCAGGTTGAGGTTGGTCTCGATGATCTGAAAGGTCTTTTCCAACCTGAGCAATTCTATGATTCTATGATCCAAAGGGGCAGCTCCACCACGACCCTGTGGATGTTTCCAGATACATCAGAGTGCAAATGAGGCATCACTGCAAATCAGCTGCTGGGAAATCATGTAGTTTTGACACATTGCTGTGTAACCAGGCCAGTTCTAATGGGGTAGAGAAGCAATTAGGTTGTGTAGTTATAGAGGCGGTTGAGCCTTGCTCTGAGTTCATACCAAAGGATACAAATCCACTGTTGTGATTGATTAAGAAGGGACATCATGTTGGTGTGCATCCCTTTGGATATCACAGGAAATTGGAGCAGCCTGCTTTAACCTAGACAGGTGGGTGAGAAGACTCCAGTGTGGAAATGTCTGTCTCATGGGCTGGATTCTGTGTCAAAGTAACACACTTTTGTTTTTGGCTACTAGTAAGGAGAAAAACTCTGAGAGCCTCTTTTCTGACTTTAGAGTATTTAGAAAGCCCCACCTTTTGTATTGTCTGTACAGTTTAGGCATATTCTGCAAGTTGTGTGCAAAGTCCAACAGCTGCTTGAGAAAATGAATTGCCACCAAAGAACACAATTGAAAAAAAAAGTGTGTATGTCTGCTAGCTGAGTCTGATTATTTTGTTAAAGTTTCAACTTCTGGCAAGGCCTGTCTCTCTCATTCCCTCTGTGTCCTATGGCTGCTGAGACACCATCCCTGTCCTGAGCCTAGGGTTAGGGCTGGCCTGGTTTTGATGCTCTGTAGACTTTGGTGGCATCTGGCAGTAGCACCACCAGCTGCTGCAGAGACGATAAAGAAGAAAGAAAGACAAGAGAATTGAAAAAATATATAAATTGTGATAGTGTGTGTTCAAAGACTATCTTACAAATGTATGTGGAAGGAAAATTTGGATACAAATCCTCTGTGCCTTTCAGACAAACCTGCTGCTGCCTTATATAGCTCACCAAGGGCACAGGGGGAAGAAGGAGTGTAAATTTGCCAAGACAGAATTGCATGCTGTATATCCTTCAGGAATTGAGAAGCTGTTTAAGTGAACTTAAAGTCTTTTCCCCAGCACCTTAGAAATTTCTGTGTTGTCATTCTTCTGTGAGCTGCTGCACTGGTACTTTGTTTTGATATCTTAGGGAGCGAGATGGGAGAATTAGCAAGAGTTTTGCTCTTGGCAAGATCATCTGGGCTGTTGGCTGAGCATAGAAAGTGCCTCCTCTGCAGGTGTCTGAGAGCTCTGGGGTTTGTGACAAACCTCAGTGGGATTCAGGTGAGATGCAAAGCAGCTGGTGGTTGGTTCCATCCTCAGGAAGCTGCAGTAGAGCAGAGGGGGGCACACCGGTGTCCATTAGACTTCATGCAGGTCCCATGCAAGCAAAACCCCAAGGGAATGCTCTCAGAGTGATGCAGATAGCCCTCCACAAGGCCCTCCTCCCCATGACAGCTACATGCTCCATAAAGGAGCTTGTCCTTTCCAGCTGCTCTCAGCATCTTCCTTTTCTCCCCGAGGCTGCTACCCCTTGGTGGGCTCCTGTCCGCTCATTAGTGCATTGCAAGGCAGTGCTGGATTTATGCTCAACACCAGGGGCTCTGCACTGTGTTTGTGTATCTTATCTCTCACTAGAGGTTGTTATATTAAGCTATAATACAGAAAATACTTAGTGAAAAATATCTACCGTGTTACTCCTCAAAAACAGGCAAGTTTTTGTACGTGTGCAATTGCTATACTCAGTGTTTGATCCCAGCTGGAATCCAGAGGGATGGGAGTGAAAAAGTCAGACACATTTTTTTGCAAACCACAACAAGGGGGTTTGGTAAAGGGCAGGACAGTGCAGAAACTGGTACAGTGAAAACAATGCAAGCAGTGCAAAACCAAAGCATGGTGGCAGATACTCGTTAATTCTTCCTTTCCACTGGTCCTTTGTATACGTGTACGATGGTTATCATCCAGAATTATCCAGTCCCTGGGGTTCAGTATGTCTTACCTGAAATCTCTGGTGTCACTGAGGACACGATGTGGGGGTTAAACAGGCAGGGTGGGCAGCATATGAAATAGTCATGAATTCCAATAACTTGATGACAGCTGGATGTTATTTTTAGAATGTGATTGACAGGCGTTGGATGAGCAGTGCTGTGTCCAGCCAGCTCTGATGGGCCCAGTAAAACTGCACTGAAGACAGTGACAAAATGATGTCATTGCTGAGTGAAGACAATATTCTGGTCCTGAATGGCATTTCTGACGTGCAGTGATCCAAATGCCATCTTTTGCTCACCTTTTTCATGGCTCATTTCTCTATTCTCGGCTGTTGCCTCTGAGCTCATGACAGAAGGAGGATAAAATGTCAGCCCAGGATACCTCTTTGATAGACCCTATTGTACTTTTCCCACTGAAAGAATGACAGCAATTAATAGAACAGAGGCATTAATCAGTGACTGCAATGTGATATCCTCAAAACAAGGCTCAGTGCTGGTATTAGTGTTAGTGGGCACTGATTCTAAACACCCAACGTGGAGATGAGGGCAAACGACTGAGTCAAAAGAAGCTGACAAGAATAACTATTTTTGCAGTCAGAGCATCCTGTGCTTCTGCACTGTTTGTTTTCTTACCTTTCCTTGTCAGTGAGAGAACGTTTGGGGGTTTTTCTTCTATTCTTCTGAATCCCAGTTGTGATTCTGCTGTCATAACACTTTGGATTTGGGACAGTAAAAAATTGCTGCGTGTTAGCACTTATTGGACTTGACCTGATAACCTACTGTTCCATGGAAGGTGGTTTACAGCTTTCATTCATGGCGCAGCACGACCTCATTATTGCAGTTCTGAGGGAAGCAGTGGTGTAGCTGGGGTCCTAGTTTACATTTTTTACTTTCTTTCTTTTCTATAGATCCTTGGCAATGGAGAGAGATTGCAGTGCAAGCACTTTTCTGGATTACTCTGTCACCGATGTCAAATCAAAGCATCAAGGATATAAATCTTCAGTAAACATCTGGCCTCACTTCAGCCAGGTTATGCAATGCCTCAAGTACATTCAGCAGCAGATTATGCTGTGTTTTCCATTTGTGCAATGCAAGCTAATGTGAATATCAAGTCACATCAGTGGTCTGGACAAGCAGTCGAGAGATAAAGACAGCAACCCAAACTGGGAAGTTCGGCCTTTCAGGTAAGATTAAACTTTAAGTTCAAAGCTGCCAGCTATCCTACATTCAGAGGGTTATGGAAACTACTCACATCTTGGGGCTAGGAACTTCAAATCTCCTTCTACCAGGAAAGCATTGCAAACCCTGTGGGCGTTTATATGGAACTGCAGCAGAGTAACACAGCAATGCTCTGGCTGTGCTGGGATGCAGAAATTTGCATTTCTCTATCCTTTTCTTAAATATTTTTTCAGATAAACAACATATCTTTCTCCCACTTGCAGTCACATTGATGAGCTTCACTTGTCAAAGCTGGAGCTCAAGGTAAGCCATGGGGCACAGAAGGAGGAAAAATGGAAGAAAAACCTTCAGGGAAAAAAAAGGAAAGAGATAAGCAATAGGATTTCAGTCAAGAACTGGGGCTGATTTGGGTTTTCATGGTAATGGATTTGTTTGAAGAGAATATATTTAATCTATAGATCCAACCTGGGATTACGTGGGAAGGTCACTCAACTCCGCTCGTCCTCCCAGTCTCTCATTTCTGCTTAACATCAGCAAAGCCTGAATTTTAATATTTGTTATATTTAGGGCAGATGATCCACCCGGTCAGAATCGAGGATTAGGAATTCATTTTGTAAAGCATTACATGAAAACATGACAAAATTTGACCCTGGCTCCAACTCTCTTAGTCCACTTGAGTCTAATTGTAAAAGCAGGATCAAAATCTAAAGAAGCAAATGTAATTGGTGCTAGTAGATGTTTTTGCTTTTGCCTTTTCCCTTGCCCAAGAGCTTCTGTACGCAGAAGCACTGAGGTAATAGAGGGCTGCTTTGTGCATTCTGATAGTTTGTACACAACAAGATGTCAGAAGCAATAAGAACGACCCCAGCTGTTGTCTGCTAGAAACCTTTTAAACAGAAAAAGGACAGAAAGTTATTCAATAATCACAAGGAAGGAAGAGCACATGGCTTGAAGTGACTGGCTAGTAATCAATTCCTGCTGTGAGCATTTTTGTCCTGACCATATGATACGTGAAGAAAAATGAGAAGCATGCATAAGGAAATCAGCATAGCTTCTTAAGTGGAAAAACAGAAAGTTTACTCAAAGATAAATAACATAGCATGACATGAAATCCCATTGTTTTAATATAATATCTACTTTAAATGTATCAACCTTTTAAAACAATTAAGAACGTGGGAATAATCACTTTTCCTTTCACTGCAGTGCTTTTTGTGTGTATTTTGGAAACGATTCTTATCTGGTTTGCTTCTACAGCTCCAACTTAAAGGTCATCATGTTCGATCAAGATATCGCCTCGTGGCAGCTTTGGTATTCTCAGCAGTGCTTGGGAACAGTGGCTGATCTTTCATCACAAACTGTAAAGGAAGTGGTGCGTATACATCATCCAGAAATAATGGATATTCCTTTTGAATTTGAATTTAGAACTAATTAGCTGATTTTTTTTTTCCACCTTTGTATTTAGAATGCAAGGAATGGTTTTGGCCTTTGGAATAGATTTTGTCACTGAGTTTCAGGAAGTGAAAACCTCTCTAACCCTCAGAAAAAGAGGCTGCATGAGCACAAGCACTTCAAAAAATGAAGTTGTGATTGTAAAATTCAGTGACAGAGAGAATGACAATAGGCTGGAATATCTCCAGAACGCTGAAAAGCCCACTGACAGTTGCGTGGATGAGAAGGCGATGAGATTCATCCCACAGAAATCAAAGAATACTGAAACGTTAGGGATGTGGAAACAAATCACCCTGAGAGGGGAGGGGGGCAGCACTTGTTGTTCTGGGTGGCTGTTCCACTGGCTGACCCGTGGCATGCACTGTGCAGTACTTCAGGAAAACACTGGCATGGGGTCATCTGTTGAAATATTAACAGAATTTGTCAGCAGTGTTTCCAGTTGTGAAACTTGTTTGGTTTTTTTTCCCTTCCTTTCATTCCCTTGTGGCAGCATTAGCTCTGCTTATAGCCAGTCCTTTCCTTCCTGTATCAACAGCACTGTGTCTGCAGAAGGAGCAGGGCTGGGAAGGTGGAGATGACAGTGTCCATGGGCATACTGCATTTCTCTTAGCTTCAAAGAGGCAAAGTGGGGAGTAAATCCTTCACAGCACTGAGACAGTTATGAAAGTAATCCTACGGAGAGTTTGCCATCGTTACAGATCCCCTTTGGTCCTAACCTTTGAAGAATAGATGGAGGTGCTGAGCAGAGACTGAAAATCTTGATTCAGTTCCCAGTGCCACCAAAGGCTCTGTGATTTATGGCAAAAAATCTCAGCCTCTCTCAATTGAGTTCCCCACACACAACCTCACAGAACTCTTTGTTGTGGGAGTGATGCTATTTGTTTATCTTGCAGGAGACTGCCCCTCGATTGAGTCCCTGGATGACAGCAGTGTGAAATGAGCTGACCAGCTCCTTTCTCAGGAGCTTGCTCCAAAACAGCACAAACACTGTGCTCAGTGTCCTTGCTCTCAAGTCGTTTTGAACATTTTACTTTTTATCAAAGGGTGTTTTTTTCTTTGAGATGAAGCCATCTGTTCAATATTTAATAGTATTTTATAATCCCCCATTTTCTCCCTAGAAAAAGCCCTTAATATGAGTCATAATATAAACATAATTTGTAAATGAAATGTAGGCCTGGATCAATACCCTTCTCCTTGCTGCAGGGTAGCATAATCACTGAAGGATGTTCTCCTAATTGTTATGAGGACAGGGAATTGTTTCATTTATGTAAGTGAAATGTGGTGTTGTCTGACGATGGGAGTTGACTCTGAGGTTTCTGTACTTGTGGCAAAATGTCAATATTCCTAAAGAATCTTGCAGTCAGCAGTTTCAGAGGACAGGTTATTTGCAAAATAGCCTCCCCATTATAATCCAGTGACACACAAATCTGCTCCCTAGGTTCCAGCACTGGCCTTTCCAAATCCAAAGCTAAATGGATTCTGCTCCAAGAGCTGAATTGTCACTGAAACTGCTGTGCTTCAGACAGATTTGCTGTTACTGAGAAAATAGGGCTCCTACATCTTTCTAGTGAATAATTTCTCAGTGCATGGTAATACGGTAATATTGCAGTGCTGTAACTTTTGGATAGTCCAATAGACATGTAATCTTAGTTAGTGGAAACCCAGATGCTCACAGACTTACTTGGGCAGAACAGTAATTTGCTGTAAAAACAGCCCCCAAAATTCAAGAGGAGAGTGTATGCAGGTATTGTTTAGTATGTGTAAATGTCTTCAGGTTTCATTAGCTAATACCAGTGCCTTCAGCAAAGTTACTTCTTGATTTCTACTACAGAAAAACTTAGGCCTTTTTCCAGTGGGCAGTATGATTTTTCTCAGAGTAATAGTAAAACATGAAAATTACCTTTAAGCATACACTTGAGGTCTTATCCCATCATCACGAAGTCCTGCATGTTCAAGGGATGCTATTCACAATCACTGAGTTCTCCAAGTATTCATACTTGCAGTGAGCCCCTCGGCACGTATAGAACCTCACTTGTCCTCTTTGTGAACTGTTGGTCAATTTTTGCCTTGGATCATTTCTGGTAGGCAAGAAAACCAAGTAAAGTAGGTATGTTCCATAGGAAAACCACACTTGCTTAGACTGTGCTTCCCAGTTCCCATTTCCCCCAGCACAGTGGAAATCATTTGTCCAGCTCATGCTCTCACCAGCTTACTTTTGATCTTCCATAATTGCTTTTTCAGGGGCAGTGACAAGCACTTACCTCAGCAGGTGAAGATTACCCTTCCCTCTGTTGTTTCCCTTACACTCAATACAGGAGCTGCTAACCTGAGTTACTTTCCTAGAGCATCACTATTATACTGCACAACAAAGATGTCTTGTTAAAGCGTTATCACAAGAACCATCCTTGCCATACTTGGCCTGGTCTCTTGTAGCAGAGAGGCTTTTCAACACATATCTGCAAATCATCTCCAGCAGGACCTTTCCCTGACCTGTGACAAGCAAGTGTGCATCTTGCCTATTGCGTACTGAGACTTGCAGTTGCCTGAGGTGTGATGCTGCGGGGTCACCTTGGCTTATCAAGGTCACTCCCCTGGCATTTTGCTTTCTGATAAGCAAGGCCACAGCCTTGGACAGCAGCCCCGCAATCTGTACTTGTGCTGTGTGGATTCAGACCTGTGTGCATACTCAGCTCTCACCCAGATCAAATAGCCTGTGATGAATTCCACTGTAAGAGCAGTAAAAAGAAGCAGTGTGCATTGGGTTTGGAGGAGCAGAGGAAGTAAATCTAGAGAGCGCTTGAAACAGCCTGTTAAGAAAATGCAGTGTAATGCATAGCTCCTTGTCCTCATCCACAAAGAGAACTCTGCAGGCAAAAGGCACCTAAGCAGGTCAGGTGCCAATGGATGCTCTGCTCCCTGTATTCAATTAGCCAGATGCAGCAAAATAATGAGCTCTATTCATCGAGTGCAAGTCTCTCTTATCGCCTGTTTGACTTGATGTCATAGAATCACCATAGATAAAGAAGGTGCAAATAGTACCTCATTGTACCAAAACCTCAAAATAACATGCTACTAATGAAGGCAGGGTTAGTCATATAAACATTCAAACCCACTGAAGCAGTGATGGAGCACCTGGTGGGAAGGCAGGGCCAGCCCAGGGAGCTCAGGTGCATGCAATGCAATGCAGCTGTGTGACCAGAAGGGTGGGACCAGGATCCCCCCCTTCCCAGCCCTCATTTAAGGGCTGGCAGTGGAGGCAAGAGGATCTCACTGGAGATCTCTGCATACCTGAGGCTTTCTGAAGGTAAGCAGCTTCTTTCCTTTATTTCTGTGCCCACAGCTGTTGCGTTTAAGCAAACCTTCACTTGCTGCAGCCTAGGACTTTGCTGCCCTGCTGTCATTGCTGTGCATTCCGCTGTGTTACAGTAGATTTTACCCTTATTTGTTAGATCAGACTCACACTTGATTGAACTGTCCTTGGAACTAGATGATCTTTAAGGTCTCTTCCAACTGAAGCTGTTTTATGATTCTGATTTTTGGGACTTAGTTTCTCTGCCGTAACCTCAGAGACAAGCTGTATGGGTATAGTCCTGCACTAGTTTTCATTCAGAAAAAGCAGAACGATTCAGGATTTTTGCAGCCCAGTAAGTTGAAGCAGTTGTAGTTCTCATCACACGGCACTTGCCCAACTTTCCTAAGTGGAGGAATTTCACCAAATACTGCATAGCAAATATTGTGTTGTTTTTTTTTTTTGCCAAAATACTTGTAAGAAAGAATCAGCAATATTTTGAGGAAGGTGAAAAACAAGTAGGGAAGCTTAGGGTGTGTCCTGAACAAGAAGTTGGCACTGTGCTCTGACAGAGACCTGACCCAGGGAAGCTGTTGTAGGTAAAGGTGCTCCATCACATTACTCAGTATTTTTGTTAGGAATGAGGGTTTTCATGTTACTTTCAGATAAAGAACTACATCAACTATGTCTGACTCTGCCATCATTTTTGCCTTCTTAGGGAAGCGATCAAGTTTTGCCTAACCTGGAGGGGTGGAAAAAACAACATTATTTAACACCTCAACATATCAATTTCCTGTTTAGTTCGATGGGCTGACTATGATTTACAGGGTTTCATTATGAGACTCAATTAAATATAGAATTTGTAATATTCATGCAGTTTCTATGCCAAATATACACAGTGCTGATACAGCAGGGATCTCAAAATATCAACCACCTGCTTGGGAGGAACAGAATTACGAATGCATCTCCTTAAACAATAATTCATCATACTCAAAGTCTAAAGAAGTTAAGCTACTCCAGAGCCAACACAGCTGCTTTATCTTATTGAAGGGGGTACTGCTGACTTACAGTGCCCGTTATCATTCTTGTAACTCTTGACTAAGAATGCAGGCAATGATTTGGAGGCCTGGGAAGCAGCGCTGAGTGTGGTGTGAAGGATCCTGGCTTCTGGATGGAAACCCAGAATTGTGAACTGCATGTCCACACTGCTCATGCAATGCACCAGGAAACCAAATCAGTCAGGTTAGGAAACTTTAGGGAAAAACTTTGTGTACCTCACTGAGAGCTGCAGGGAAATAATCCGTCCCTCTCCTCAAGGATCTTCATCCTCAAACCCCTCCACTACATGAAGAAGGTTATAGGAGTGAGACTTCCCTAAGTGAGCTCAGATGCAGTACCAGCTCACAAGTCACAGTGCACCTTTTTCCCTCGGGAGGGATGCTCTACTCAGAAGAATGAAGCTAACATTAGTCCTCATGACTTGGTTATAAGAGGACTTTGATCTGACAAGATGTAGATTTATGATTGTTATTTTTCAGACAGACTACTGCTGTACAAGTGAGACGTGCTGGAAGCAGCTGAGTTTGGAGGACCTCCTTACAGTGTGGGGATATACGTTCATAGAAAAATGAGATTTTTGAATGTGAGTGAGGTTCAGGAGCACTGCAATATGATAGTGGCTTTAAGTCCATTTTTGCTGCAAGGAGGCAGAATCCTGCTGTGCTCCTTTCAGACAGGTGTTAGTCTAATTGCTCCTTTAGAACTTACATTTTACAGCTTCCCTTAGCAGCCAGGTTCACTGATTAAGTATTCTTCATTAGGAAGCTTTGCCAGTCTCTAATTTAAACCTTTACTTCATGTGGAGCCAGGCACTTTGCTTCCCCCTTTGGTGACCAGGACAGTGTTTCAGAAGTACCTTCTCCACAAACGTTTTGAGTGTTAGGACACCATTACCACATCGTTGTGAAGCTCTACGCGTTCTCCACTTCCTTATTCCTCATAAAAATGAAAAATGTTTTCCTTCTTTATAATGCCTGCTGCTCTCCTGGAGTTAGGGGTGCCTCAGCCCTTGCCTTTTCTCACTGACTCAGCTCGTTTCAGGATGGCTGCTCTGTGAAGTGGCCATTGGAAGCTCTCAGTCAGCAGTGGGGCTGTCGTGGTGTTAATGAATCTTGCTAAACAATTTAGACATCCTGCGATAAAAACCACCAGAGGAATTTCAAGCAGTCAGAGTACAAGCAATTCTAACACTGCAAATACAAGCTGTTGAGAAATATCAATATTATCAGTAGTATCCTTGCTTTAAGACATCAGCTATTTATCTCTGGCAGGCTTTGCCTTACTGCTCTTTCCAAGACTGTCTGCTGGGAACACGTTCCTGACCCAGTGCTCTTCCAGCCATGGGATGGATGCGTTGGTGCAGCTCAGAAGGACGTGGGCACCTCTGCCAGCTCACATCTGAACACCACATTGAGCCAAATAGCTCAGGAGTGTTTGTATTAAAGAAAACCCACACTTCTGAGAAGGCTGGGACCGCCCTCTTATCATGAGGAAATAAACCTTAGGGCTTTAACAAATCAGGGCAAGGAAGAGTGTTTGCATCTGAACTAATGTTGCCTGAAGCATAAAAATAAACCTAGGGCTGTTTTCAGACATAACAACAGGCTCAGGATAGTGTGAAAACACAGCAAGAAGACTTAAGAATTTGAGATTACAAGCCAGTTTGCTTATCTCATCCAAAAACATCTTATAATCAGCATTTTCATCTCATCAACCATCTCTTCTTACCTTTTGTTCCCAAACAGTGCTGCAGGCTTGGTTCTGGGATGGCTCTTCAGCATCAGCAATGTCTGCCTTCCCCGTTTGACAGAAGCTCCATTTCAGCGATGCAGAAAATTAATCGGGGCATTATATTTCCTTTGTATCCAGACCTAAATACTGTTTCTATGGCTGCAAACATAGTAATTCATGAATGAATGGAACAAAGTCAGACTCCTTCTGCGTGATTCCTGAAGCTGATAGCAAAATCAACCATGAAGGAGCATCGACAGAAAAGCTGCTTCATTCTAACCTTATTGGGAAAAACTTCTTTGCACCAATTAGAGAGATTACAGTGCTCAGAGTGATGCAGAGAACTAAATGATCAGGCAGATACACTAACTGGATGTCACTTAATCAGACAAGAGGAAGCAGAACCCACAGTGAGTGGAAAAAGCTCCATGGGATGAGCATCAGCTCACGCATTAATTTCCTTTTATTCCTATATTCACATCTTCTGTGGCCTTCCCTCCAGCCTCTGCCCATGACCAGCTCTGGCATGCACGAGTCCCTCCTGTGCTGGGTGGAAGGAGCTCTCGGTGCGTGGCTGTGTGCCCAGGATGCTGCAGTTGTGCATGGGCTCATTGGGCTGCAGCACAGTAGTGAAATAGTGATGTGTCAGGAGGAAGAACGTGGGTTCTTGTTTTCAGCTTCACTCACTGCAAATCTCTGCAGGGCATGTCATGGGAAAACTGGCACGTCATTGAAGACACAGAAAGAAAGAATGCCAGAAGAGAGGTGAAAAATAGAAAAGCCTAAGCATCACCTCTGCTCAGATGTAAGACTTTGGAATAATAGCTGTGCTAAGTTTTATAGAAGTCATTAAAAACCCTTTGTGATACTTGAACTCTGCTACTGAAAAATAGTTGTTTCCACCCAGAGCTAATAAATAGATGTTTGAAGCACAAGCTGAGCTAATGCGAATTCATGCTCAACTGTGCGTGTCGTGTTTGGATGTAAACACCCTTTTCACATTGTGCCATACCACCCCAGTGCTGCTGTGCTTTTCATGCATCTCTGTGGTATTTACATCTCAGCTATCATTTGATAGCTTAAAATGCCTGTACTAAAATCCTTTCAATTGAAACTGCCTTTCAATTGGGTTGAAGATGTCAAAGTACATCTATGTGTAGTCCAGTTTAAGTTTCATGATTGAACAACTTGCTCTGAAATTGCAGCTTTCTTTCCTAAACAAAGCTAAAAAGATTTTTTCCTGCCTTGTATTGTAGGTAATATTTGAAGAAAGAAAGAAGGAAAAAAATGCCAGACCCAAGCTTTGCTCATCTGGGGATCCTGCGTGGGATGTAATCCAGCCCTGCATCAGGACACACCTTCTGCACTGCAACCAGCACCAGGTAGGGCACGAAAACAAAACGCATACCTGCTCAGAAGTCCACCATGGAGACCCTTCCTGTTCAATATCAAATGTGTACTGAATTCTCCTCCATTCTCCTTACTCGTTGCTTTGTCCTTGTGTGCCTGAAGATGAGGGAACGTATCTCAGCCCATTTCAAACATAGCAGCTGCAGTGATTTCAATAGAGTAATAAGTATTGTTTCTAGCAGAAAGCCTTACCCCAAGTCTTTCCTAACTGTATAATCATGCTTTCTGCTAAACAGGATCTTCCATAGTGCACACATTAACATAATGCAATATGTTTTCAGTAAGCACACACGATTCAGTAATTCACTTCACTGGTGACAGGGGGAAATGGCCACAAGTTGCACCAGAGTAGGTTTAGGTTGGATATCAGGAAAAACTGCTTTACAGAAAGGGTTGTTAAGCACTGGAATGGGCTCCCCAGGGAGGTGGTTGAGTCACCATCCCTGAATGTGTTTAACAACTGTTTGGATGCGGTGCTCGGGGATGTGATTTAGCAGAGGGTTGTTTAGAGGCAGAGTAGTACGTTGGACTGTGGTTGGATTTGATGATCTTTAAGGTCTTTTCCAACCTGATTCTATGAGCAGCTCCATGGTGACAGGGATGACCACAGTCCCCTAAACCTGTAGAGACAGATAAAGATAAATATTTTCACTATGCCTTTATGATCACGTTATTGTATCTTTTTTAAATGTTGCATAAAGCCAGATGCCATGCTATGGTAACAGAGAAACAAGTAGCATTCTTAATACTTTGAAAAAATACAAGGTTTTTTTCATAGGGGTGAAAGCTTTCTGTCTAGCAGGAGAATTCTTATTGAACTTGCTTGGGCTTCAGCTCCCATCACATTACCTGTTCATGTGCTCCCCACCATGCCCTGCCCAGCAGTGGGCCTCCCTGCTTTGTGCAAGGGAAGATTAAGCAGAAGGGATAAGAAAAGAGAGGGGGGAAAAACAATGCATTTCTTTGCAGTAAACACAGCCTGCAGCCATCAGTTTCTCTCAGCATTGGATGGCAATTATTTCTGTGTAATAAGCAGTCACCCGATGACCCTCCCCTTCAGCGTGCAACGCTTCTGCTGTCAAGTGTTAATCCCTTTGTTAGCTACTCAGCTGCACATTCATTTAGGAGGGCTAATGACTTACACTGTTCCTTCTCTGCGTGATTTCAGCAGACGTGTAATTAGAGGTGAATGGCAGCTTCAGAGGTATGGCTACCACTGGGGCCGGGGGCAAAGTCAGAGTGTTTGTCTGATCTCACCATGGGCTGTTCCAGTGAGTGAAACCATGTGGGCAGCTGCACACGGGGAGAAGGAAGTAGGAGAGGATAAGAGTCAGCATTGGGCATCTGGGGAGCTCGGATGTGGAAAGGAACGTGTTTCCAAATATTTTTTTGTTGGGGTGTCAGACTGTGAGGTAAATGCCAGCAAGAAGCCTGTTGTATTTTGAAGGTGAGCTGAGGAACTGCTCATGTGCCTCAACAGTGCCTTACAGACTACGCCTCTTTTTTTTTTTCTAAATGAAAGCCGTCAATGTCTGCAACACCTCAAGAAATATCCTGCAGCTCTTACACCATGCAAAGATGTCCTTTTGAAGTCCAAGTGAATCCTTGTGTATGTATTAACATCACAGGATGGAGTAGAAAAGTATAACAGGGAGCTGAGGTCCTGACGGATCTGAGATAACAAAAAGCCACCAGGAACCCCAAACCTCTTAGCTCTGGTTTCTATGCATAGACAAAGCACAGACAGCCTCACTGAGCTGCGGCGTTGCTCCCTGTCCTTGCAGCTTTTGGGCTGAGCTGGATCCCAGCAATGTGCAGTGCTGCTGCTTTTGGTGCTGCAGCATGGCATCCCCAAGGCAGTGGGCTTCTGCTCCTTCCCAGCTGAAGCACAGCATCTTACATGTCCCACAGCTGCATACTCTTTCCTGCTTTCCCTTTTTTTCCTTTTTTTTTTTTTTTCTTTTTGAAAGCTTTTCCTGGGTTTTGCTCAGCCCTGGTTCCTCCCAGCAGTGTGCCTGCAGTCCCTTCTCTTGTTTGTTCTGGAGTGCAGTGTCTCTTTCCTTCACACCCCTTGTGCAGATGCACATCAGTGGCTGATACCACAATTGTGTTAAAGAACTCCAACTTCCATTCTCTTGGTTGGTTAGGAGCTAAGCAGAGTGCTAGTTTTATGAATTGAGATAACGCACCTGCACCAGTGCTTTGAATTCAGGGGCGTAATTTCATTAAAAATGACAAAACAGAATAAATCAATAACTAATTAAAAATGGCTTCAATTCAGTCTGGGCTTATGATCTAATATCTCACACAGTTGTCTAATACAATTATAAACATAATTTCATGGTTAATGAAATATAAATGAAGCAAAAAGAATGGCAAGCTCCAAAGAAACTTCTCCATCAGTTGCCTTTGTGGCCCCTCCACCCTGCCTGCATCTCTGTCCCATCTGTTAGGAAGTAAGTCCATTGGTGGATAGCCATCACAATACAAACTGGAGTCTTACCACTCATACAAAGCCTTATTATTTTTCTGGTCTTTCTTCCCCCTTGAAGCACTGAAGAGCAACTCGAGCAGCCTCAGAGGAGATGATACACACTGGGTTTCCATCTCCCCATCCATGCAGACGTGTCGCCGTCGTTGCTGTGCAGCCAGCAGGGACAGGACGTGGTGTGTCTGACAGCCTTGGGGATGAGGATATCCAATTCTGAGTGACTTGTGATCTGCTGGTAAGCAAGCACAGTAAATGAACATTTCTGGCATTTCTTTATTTCATCACCTTTTTCACTAATAGTGCTGTTCTCCTGTTGAGCTGTGACAGTGATCTCTCTCCATTTGACTAGCTGCCTAGTGGTGCTCAGTGGTGTCCTTCTGAAAAAGCCTTGCGTGCAATTACACACCTCACAGCTACATACAGGTAGATCCAGGTGAAACGCTGGCACCGTTTCTCACTATTTTCTCATGTATGTATTTCAGTGGTGCCCATCCTCACTGCATGCCTCCAGCATGGGAGGGAGAGGGTGAAATCAATCCCATTTGATTGGAGCTGCAATGATTGTCACGAGAAAACAAACCCACTAAAGGAAGTGAAGCTTCCTGTAGCCTGGGTCTGTACAGTGAGCAAATATATATTGTTTTGTTGTGGTTTGGATATAATTGGATTGAAGTCTGTTGGAAACTTAGCCCAGACTCAGTGAAAGGTTCACACAACCTTAGACCAGGCAGCATTGCGTGGCTCAGGTTTAATTATGAATGGTTCTCTCAGCCTCAGTAATGACTCATATTCGCTAACTATCCCTTCTATGAGATGTGACAAAAGTGTATTTCAGAGATGTGAAGCATAATTATTTAATGATGAAGTAAAGTTGATTAGGAAGCCTTTAAGCTATTAGGCTCTTGGTAGGATATTTTGCAGTCAGTGAATAAATGAACATAATTTAATTCTTAAAAGCTCTACAGCTCCTGCTGGCTCTGAAAATGATATGTAGCTAACAAGTTAGGGTTTTTCCCATTATAGAATTCTATATGCTACAACAAAGAGCATACAGAATTCAATGCAGTGCTGGGGAAAACTATTCTTAGTGACTGTGCAGGCTAAAAATGATAGAACTTACATATCCAGTAACAATCATGAACCTGACAAATCAAGCTTGTAAGCCTGTGGTGTGATCTGAAAACCTAACAAGTTTCCAAGAAGGATCTCTGGTTTAAAAATACTTTTTGGATTCTCGTGTTTTTTCTTTCTTTTTTAATTCTTCATGAGATGTGCAAGACAGAACAGCATGAGACCAGCAGGCAAATGGCTGTGCCATCGAAGGAGTGTATTTATATATGATGTAGCTGCGTTCCAATTATGAAATTGATCCCTGGATAGAAATCCCTTAAGGGTGGCTATTAATGAGATTGCCTGCTCTGCGTGCATCCAGTAATAAGATTAGGTATGCATTTATCCTGAGCAGAGATAAACCAGCAACAAGTTTGTGCCAAGATAAGACAGTTCTGAAAGGCAATTAAACATGGGACATAATGTGCATGCATCTGTCTGTGGGAGGTTGCGGGATGGAAAGGCTCAGTTTTCATCTGCAGAAGTGCTTCTGAGTGTAACAGGTAGGGAAACAGGCTTTTCACAGTGGTGAGATTAAATCTGAGCTTAAATAACAAAATATTTGAGTTTAGAATGCACTAGTCAGTTTGATGAAATGTGCAGATTGGCCTTTTTGGCTTCTCTTTTAATGAGAGAATATTTTGTAAAATCCAATGCCTCAAACATACCAGCACTTCAGTCTGAAAATCAGGCTATGAAGTTCTGTAGGAAATTCTTTTTCTACTTTTTTTTTAAAAGATGAGAACTTCATTTTCAACGGTAGCGTTAAATGTGCAACTTTAAGTTATTTTAGAAATGTGGATATTTGACACTTTGCCTAGGTATGCTTGAGGTGAAGAAACAGGCTTTGCCCATGCATTCACTGATGGTAAGGCTGTAGGGTTTTTAAAATACCCACAAAATCAGTATTCTGTCCACTACATGGTGAGTGTAAGCTGTATGTAGGAAACGTGGCTGGGAACTCTAGAATGTCGCTGCGTAATTTTAAGAGCCTTCTGGTTGCCAAAAACATATGGTCTCTATTAATAAGGGTATTTAGCATTTTTCTTCCTAATTTATTCACAGGTAATTATTTGCTTACCTAGCTCGAATTGGGCCAGAATCCAGCTCTTATCTGTTGTGGAAAGCTGTCACATTTCCCTCTGCCTTTTGCCAGCCCTCACTTGAGAGCAGCAATGCATCTGGCCAAGCAAAGCTGCTCTGCTCCTTCTCACTTGAAATAACAGTCTTGCCTGGCCATTTAAAACTTTAGTTTCTAGAAGTATTGTGGAAAAGTACTTCTCAGAGTACTGTGGCACTCAGTAATTCAGTAAGAAATAACAGATTCAGCTGCTCCTCCTGTTGGCTGCCTGCTCCCTGCCGGGACAGCTGGCTCTTCCCAGGTCTGTTTCCGTGTCACTGCAGTGCCAGAACATCACCTAACCAACGAACATCACCTAACCAACACTTCAGAGTCTCTGTTTTGTCTCACTTCTTGTGGTGCTGCATTCAAATGTTAAAGAAAATGTAAAGAAAATAAACACCTCCCTCAAAAATTCTCATCAAAGATTTACTGATCGGACTCCAGAGCCTGGGCTCTGAGAGCTCTGATGCTTTTCTTTCTATGTGTATCCTTCTTTCACTGCCCCCCTCCAGTAATCAGAATCCCAAAGTGTGTTCTTTCTGATGAGGATTAAGCCATGACCTGCACATGATTGCAGGAAATAAGCCTTTAAAATATGCCCAAATGCACTGCTTGTTTGAAGTCACTGATCCTTAAAATAGATGTCTGAAAAAATGTGTAATTTCAAATGCTTCTGCAGATATTGTTCCAGTATGTGTAACAAGGGGTCACATCAAGCCAAGTTACATCAGTTGTGCTCCATTATATCACGAACTGAGCCAAATGAATCAAAATATACAGTAATACTTCAGCTGATAACGAAAGCTTTATACAGTTTCTTTCCCTAGATACTTTTTAGGAAGCATTAAAATATTCAGCATGATTTGAGGGGGTGGTTATTTTAGCTATTTGCCAAAAATCTTTTCACTGTGCAGAGTATTTTAATGTCACTGATGATTGGGCAGCCCAGCAGGATGATCTCCTCAGCCACAAGTGGTCTGATGGCACAGCTTACCTTGGATGGACCATTTCTTCCCCCAAGCTCCCCCCTTGTCTGTGTGCTCTCCATCATTTCTGTGCAGTGGCAGCCTTTGTCAGAAAAGATCACAGTGGGGTTGGGAGCTGGTACACCACTGATGAATTCAACTTAAATTAGGAGTTGCTGTTGTCTTGTTTTTTGGCACCTTCTGCTTTGTTCCTAGCCTGGGGCATCTGAGCTTCAGATGCTTTCACAAGCAAGATGTGCAGTTGACTCTAAGCTTCTGTTTCCCAAGTAGGTTTAACTATCACAACTGTGTAGACCAAGAAGAGGCTGAACCAGCACAGATACACAGAGCAGAGCGGCTCAGTCATAAGAGGTTCTGGGAAGCTCCAGAAGCTTGGGAGAAGCAGAGACACTTCTTGTGAAAACTGAATTTCCACTTGTTGTGACCTTTTTACTCAGAGATGGTGAGAAAATACTTGATTTTTTGTTTTTCTTTTTTTCAGGGACCTTATGAGATATTGGTGGTGACGTGCTATCATTGAAACCTCTGCAAGAAGCTGATGCTTCAGGAATCCTAAGGTACTCACTGTCATTGCTAGGTCCTGTTCCTCTCCCTGGTGAAGCTGTTTTACTGTCATTTAATGTGGTAGACAGTAGTAGAACAGTACTGTACCCTCCTCATTAGTCTCTCAAGGCAAAACATAATTTGGTCCTACTTAATATTAATTTAATCTTAACAAAATCAAGATAGGTTCAGAAGTTTCACCTTTACTGAGGCTCTCAGCTCTCTTATGCCTGTGTGCATACAAACCCCATAAGAAAAACATTTCAGGCTTTTCCACAGCGATGATTAAAGAAAAATCACAAATGCAATGGGCTTCAAAGCAAAGGGCAATGGCCCAGCCTTCGCTCAGTCAGCGTGCACAAAACAGAAGGGCACGTTACTGTAGAGGGGAGAGGAGCAGAGCTATGCCACCGGTGGGTTTGTATTTGATATCATCTACTGACAGTGACAGGTCACAGCCTCGCCACAGCTGAAGTCTGTTGAGGGCCACCTCAGAGCCTCCCAGCAGCAGTTCAAATGCTGCATGGTACTTATTTGCATGCAATTTGAATCCACCCCAATAGCCTGCACTGCTGACAGATAGGAGGAAAGGATTCACTGCCCGCACGGAGCCAGCACCGACAGGCCGGGAGGTGAAAACTCAAGAGCTTCACTTAAGACAGCTAAAGCCCCCATTGCTGCACACTGTGGTTCATGCACAGGCACAGAGAAATAAATCTTGGTTAAATTTTTGATGAGCTTTCAGCTGCTGTAAATAATTAACTAGGGGCTCTCTAGTTTGAACACGGGTGCAACTTTTCATGTTTCAAACGCTTCCTGCCTCGATCCCAAGGGGATTGCTCAAGTTATTCAGGTCACTTCTTTTATTTATTTATTTGTAGCATCACCAGTCGAAACAAATGTTTGAACTTGCAAGCTGGGAAGGGAGAAAGCAGTTTCCTTTTGATCTTACTCCAGGTAAATCTCCAAGGGAGCACGTGTCTCGTTTGCAGTAGTTGAATAATAGAGATTGATAGGTTAATCAGTTCCAATACCATTCATGGAGTAATACTGTGTGCTCGTAGCTGAAGTTTTGATGTTTCTCAAGTCCATGTTGTTTCAAAGATGATAGTGCAGGATAACACAGGACAGCTTCTTAAAGACAGATGCATTAACGAGGGCACCCCTGTATCCCCTCAGCTAAAGCACAGCCTGCTGATCCTGCTTTTGATGTGCTGAAGTATGACAGCACGAGTACTGAAGTCACTCCTGCATCACCGCCAGGTAGCAGCACAGAAAATGAGGTCTTAAGAACAATCGATTTGTCCCTTCTTAGGTGACAAAAAGAGCTTGGATGTTCTTTTAGGTGGAAACTGGGCTATCTTGTGCACGTATCAACTGGGCGTAAAATGTATTAAATACTGGATTCAGGCTCCTAATTAGGGGCTTTGATGTCCTATGATAAGACTACTGAAATAGCTCCTTCCTAATGACTTCATCCTACGACTGTCCAGCTTGGTTGTTCTATATCCACACACAGCAGGTCACCTACCACGCTATGGTCTGAGGCTGGGCATTGTCATACTTCCTATTTCATTGCCTATTGAGCATGATTTATTACAATGACAGGCCATACTACTGTTTGCAATGCAGGCCTAATTCGTTCCCACATTTTAATACAGTTCCTCGCATAATCTGCACTTGAGGAAATATATTTATTATGTGCATATTACAGAATAATTTAAAATCAGCTTTTGGGTCTATCTTTTTTAATTTCTATTTTATCAACTGTTTTTGACTAGCAGTTTAAATAATTGTGTTTGCCTAATATCTGGAAATGTAATTGCTTTTAGACATCCTTTATTCCAATGCTGGTGTCATTTTTGCAAACTGCTCATGTTGGCACCTGTCTGTGCAGTGACAGATTTGTGATGACAGCTTGCATAACTTATTTATAAAATGAATTATTTTGGAATTTAACTTCAAGTTCACAGACTGGAAAAGTGGAGAAACACCTGCTTCTTGCAGAGGACCTGCTAAGGAAGTCCAAAGGAAACTATGCATACGGGGGAAGCACATGCCAAGTGAAACAGAACCCTGTGGGTCACCGTTATGCTGGTCCAGCTTTCAGCGAGCACTCCATGGATGCAGTGTTAATCTCTGCTGCTGGGGCCACAGAGTGTGAGGAAAGTTCCAAAGACTGCAGTCCACTGGGCTCTTGGGGTTTTACTGAACAGTGGGGTAAGTGGTCTCCTCCCAGGGTCAGATCACACCAGGAGCCAAGGGGAAGTGAAGGGAGAAAGGGGGCCTTCTATTTCTCCAAATACCTTCCAATTGCACAACTGATTGATTATAAGTATACTCTAAAATGGAGGGTAATGCTAAAGAGATATTAACAGCTAGGAAATGAACAAACTGACAGTTTATGTCACACAGGTGGTAGTTCCTGTTTCTTACTGAATGCTTTCAATAAAGCACAGGCAGAGAGAAACGATGCTGGACCATCTTAATTCAAAAGAGGAAAGACACAGACAGTCCTATTGTCAGAGCCTTCATTCAAGTCCATTGAAGGAGCTGGAAGCATCACCGAAGACAGAAGGTAGTAAAAATGGGAGGCAAGGGGCAAGGGAAGGGCCCTATTGAGTACTTCCCAAATGACCAGAATCGTATTGCCTTTGTGTTCCAGGACTTCAAGGATTACCTGCCTCTCTCCTCACCAGTTGCTATAAAGAAAAAGTCTACGTTCTCAAGTGGTTACTTGTCTGCTATTAGACCCTGCTCAACGGTCACATTTCCCACAACTTTATTTCAGAGAGTCCTGCACTGACCGTGTTCACCCCTCCCAGTATTTCTTCCACACACTTTGGATTGTTTATCCATACTTGCATGCAAATATCCCATCTAATTTTGTTCTTTCAAAATGCTGTTTAAATACAGCTTTTCAGGGAAACAGCCTGTTTCAATTTATCTTAGTTGAAAGTAGGGCTATAAATCTCTTCGGTTTATTTTATTGATCTCAGACAAAATTACAAATATAAATTACAGCTGCTGCAAATTAAATGTTCTAATGACTGAAAGCAAAGGCACACATGCAACAAAGACACAGCAGACACCAGCCACTGCCTGCTCTCTGTGCAAACCCTCAGCCACCGTGCTCTCCACCTGCAGGCAGCTTAATATACCCACCATGAAAGCTCAGTGAGAAACACTGCACTTCAAGTGGCAATATATGCTCTGTATGGCCCATGCTGAAATACAGAAATCTATCAGTGGTTTTACTGTCCCAGCAGTTATCCTCATTCTCAATCTCACTACAAACATTGGCCACGGGGTCACGCTCCACAAGGCAAATATCAGGTGTTGCTGCTCCAGGTAGCACACGTTTCCTATGACGGAGCTCCCATTTCACAAGGCAGCATAATCATCAGTTTTCTACTCCGCTGACACTCAGACCCTTATGCACAAAGGTTTCTGTTTACCAGGTCATAAAATTGCAAGTATAATAGCAGTGACTTTGCTGCACTTGATAAAACCGTAAAACATTTCATTTCGCTGCCTACTGAGCTTTAAAAAAAAAAATGACATTGGAAAGGAGACAACATTCTTGTTACCATCAAAGTATTTCAAAATATCTACTTTTCTGCTTGTGATCTGTGGACGTATGTTTTTCCTTCGCTCCACTTTTGCTACTATTTTTAGACATGAGCTGAAAAATCCAGAAAAAAGAAAAGATTACTTTTATTCTTGCTTAAGTTACGATCACAAAGCCTCTGAATATATTTATATCTGTATGTAGTAGAAGTATTCACATTCCTACAAATTCTACAAAAGAGGAACCCTAGCAACTAGACAAACTCTGCATTTAATGCACGGTCAAAAAAAACAACCTAACAAAAAACAACCACAAGACACGTGGAAAATGCCACAATTGTCTCTCTGGCCCATGGAACTGATTTGCTCCTAAGCCAGATTCAGATGGACCTAACAGACCCTCCCAACTTGCAAGCTGCCCATAGATGGCCCTTCTGTGCTCGCAGCACGCAGAACACCTTGACTTTGTCTGCCCTCATCATCCAAGCCAAGAAGAAAAAGCAGTAAGATTCAGAAAAAATATCTTCTTCCCTGATATCAGTCAAGCTGCAGTTAAAGAGAGACCTCCAGAGATAACTGGTACCCATGGCATCTCTGTGCTTTTTGAAGTCAGATGTTTTCTTGAAAGACGAGCATTCAGTCAAGTTCTCCAAATCCTTGCTTTTTTAATGGAGAAATTAATGGGAAACTCACTCTTATTCCCAATCTGATAGCAGTACAGCAGTAGAACAGGGTTCCTCAGGGTGGGCATGGTTGGCCTCTGCTTTGGGAACAGTGTTTATGTAAACTGCCATCTGACATTCTGTTTTATCCTCCACTGTACATCAGTTTCTGTAATTTCATTCATGATTTACTTTGACCTTTAGCTGTGTTTGATATTTTCTGGTACAAAAGCTTGACACTTAATAAAGGAAATTTCAAGAAAACACCAGCCAGCAAGCTAAATATCTACACAGGAAAAGCAGATTTCATAGTGAAGTGAAAAAACAAGAAGATTGTCTTGCTGTCAGCTTAGAAAGACCTCCACAAATTCAAATGGTCAAAAGAGGGATCTCCTTCTGCCTTGACACCACAGTTTTACACGTGTTTCTTTTCCAAATACCCAGCTCCTTTATTCAGCTCCTCTGGGTAAATCTCATTCAATGTATTTCCCTTTGAGATTCTACTCCCCACCGTGTGTCAGCCCAGCCTACACCCAGCTATGCAGTTAGGCACGCAGCAACTGCAGAGAGCACCCTGCACACAGATATTCTGCAGAAATCTGCTGGATGCAACATTTCAACTCAGAGTAGTACCAGCATCCAACAGTACGTCTTGGAACTTCGGTGTTAAATGGCAAAGAGGCAGCAAAGAGGTTAAATACCTTTCCTGTGCCTACAAGTCACAAGGCTTGAAATGTTTGCCTGTTGAACTGTAACTTGGTAGCACGAGGTTCTGGGCAGTAGCAGACCAGTCCATCAGCAGATCCAGCCCCTCTTCTGCAGTCATTTGCAGAAAAGAGAAAGCTTTTGCATTCAAAACTCCCATGGAGCTTTGTGGGCAAAAGAAACATGAAAATCTCTTTGATCATGCTTAAATATTTCAGAGAGGTGATCTGGCTTTGGAAGTTTAATTACCTTAAGCCATGAGAGGACAGAGAACAAGGGCAATGACAAAGAGAAAGAAAAGAAGAAATGAACTTTTTTCAGGACAAAGGGATGTTACTATTTATGAACCTGCAAGAGAATTAGAGCTGAAATACTTAGGAAAAAAAAAAAAGAGAGAGAGATTTTAATTAATGATGGTAATTCTTATGAAAAGAACCAGATTGCCAGCTCTGAAAACTGCCAATTCTTTTTATCCACAATGTATATACAACCTTAGGCTTTGCCCCGGTATGGGACATTGCCCTGAGCTGAGAAGTCCAACATCTCAGTGGTCACAAGCTTTGGCTTTTGCTGCAGCTGAGCTTTGCAAAGTGGGTAGTTATGCACTACATCAGTTCCACGATACAATCAAGTCCTTTGACATGGGCAATTTGTCCCTAATGACTTGAGTCAGCCTATAAAGGTTACCAAGAATCAAATCCTACTGAAGTAAATGTAGAGAACCACAGGTCACATTCAGGGACCAAACCTGAGGAAGTCCTGGTAAATGGATTACCAGGTCCTTCTAATACCTAGGGAAACTCTCTTTTAAAAATAAAGTGAAAATAAATATACAGAAAAATGTGATTCCTCCATACACACAATGTAACAATTGATCTCATTCAGATCAAGTCATTTTAGTTACTTTCCTATTATCCAGTTTAAAGAGCATCCCTTATCCCAGTCCTGAGGAGCACAATAGCTGTGGGGGCCATGAGGCACACACAGTATTTTGCAAAGCACCAGCTGCAGAATTTGTTCCTGAGTTAGAAGAGAGGGGGAGGGCTTGTTTTTTTAGTTGTTAATACATTCTGGAGTAATGAGGTGTTAGCAGAAGCCTTTCACCATCTCCTCAACATCCTGTTCCCCACCCCTCTGCAGCTGGATGGGAACTCCACCTCCCAGAAGCTGTAGCAGACAGACAGGGGTACAAATCCCCTGGTAGAAGGAAATGCAATCTGACTGATCCCTGAAAATTTAATTTCTAGTTCCCAGTGGCTAACAAATGCAGGTAGCTCAAGCTAAACCAGGAGGGAACCACAGCAGCTTTCTTACGGGATGGAAAAGCAATGATCTTTACTACCAGAGACTGATATTACATAGATTAAGTCAAATGTATCAACTTCACTTTAACATGAGTGTTTCTATTACCTGGGTCAGAGAGTCTGTGCAGTCACTCTCCAGAACCCGCTGTTATTAATTCAGCAATTATAGTTTTATGGTGGCAGGGATTCCTTGGTGTTTGAGCTGGCACTGGAAAGCTGTAATTCTGAATGGAACATGACATGAATTACTGGATTGCTGTAATTCTTCAGCTTTTCATGCATTTTCGCTGCATATATTAAAATACAGCAAGCAATTCGCTTTTAATTATGCAAATTCAAAGTAAGACAAGAGATGGATAAGTTTTTAAATGTCTGCTCTGCCTGACCACCTGGGGTTAGCACAGAAATCCATGGGCTGATCAGCTCACCCACACTCCTGCTCGCCTGGCTGTACACAACACCACCTCCTTTCAGTATTCAGCAGTATTTCCAGAGCAAAGAGTGCAGGAAAGAAATAGCAGAGAGGGGGAGAGCTGGGAAAAGGCAGATCCTGTCCACCTGCCTCCCTGACTTCTCTGGGTTTCCAAACAAACGATACATCGCTGTGCTGACATCAACACAAGACCTCAAGGGCTGCAGATATTTGGCAACTGCAGATATTATTTGGCAGTATCTTCCCAATATTGAGATGTTACTAATAACGTAACCAGAATATATGAATCAGGGTCACAATTCCACAGCTCCGTTCGTGGCTTCTTTGCTGCTCCTTATCAAAGCCCCTGGCTGCAACCAGCTTTTAGACATGCACGAGTCTGTGCAGTTATTGTAAAGGAGAAACAAGTTACACCGCTCTCAAAGACATTGTTTTTAAATCGTAAGATTCCAAGCGCAAGTAATGATGGCTTGTTAAAAGTCTAGTGACTGTATCTAATAGCTGCAGTGTTCAGTGCTGTAATTACAGAGGCAAAAGATTGCTGAGAATGTGTAAAAAAGGAAATAATTGGGGTAGCAGCAATGCAAAAGCTGCTCTGGGCCTAAAGCAACTGTTATTTTGCCCTCCTACTGATGTGCTACTTAACGAAGATACAATTGTTGGAAACGAGCTCTCTTTGATGTTAAGTTTCGGTATTTTCTGTTTAGGAGCCCTGAGGCTTCACCCCCAGTACCTCCAAGCTCAGGACACAGGTAAAATTACCCAAACACTGCCTTGTCCTGCGAGAATACATCTGCCTCTCCTCCCTAGAAGCCTGGGAGAACTTTCAAGCAAGCAAATTAGCAATGCAAACCTCCAGCAACCTCTCCAAGGAGGGAGCACTGCTGTGCTCTGTTCTTCACGTTAATATTTCCAATCCTGGTAGACAATTCCTATTTTCTCTAATCTCTTCATCCTCTTTTCCCCACCTAGGGATGTTTCTTTGCTCATCTCACTCTTGCTTCTCTAAAGGTGGTTTCTTGCAGCTTTGTCAGCAGCTGTTCTGTCTGCAGGAGTCTTTTGCTGCTTTCCTGTGTGCCTATTGCATAACTGCAAAAGAACACCATCTTCCTGAAGCAGAGCAAATAGATGGAGTGGTTTTCCATCATGCCCTTGACACTGCTGTTATCCAAGCTTCACCTGAATACGATATCTGCCCCAAAACCCTGGAATTCAGCCTTATCCCCAAGCTTTTTGAACTTCTCTGTTCTGGCATACCTATTGATTACATCTTCTATAGATCTAGCCAGAAGTGAACCTTACCTTCACCCTAAAGTTCCTGCAGAAACCTTACTCGTTTGTTAGTCACCTGCTTTTCTGGATCACTACAGGTTTTTTTCTAAAAATCACATCAAATTTTACCTCTCGCTGAGCAAAGAACACAATTACCAGCCTTCCCTGTTTACCTGCTTTGCTTTCACAGAGCAGTGCCTTTCTGGGCAGGGATGCTGCTGCACCAGGCACTTACCAACACGTATCACCATGTTCCCTACTTCTACTTCCAAGCCATCGCATGACTTCTCTCAGTCTCATCATGAGACAAGCCTGGTTTGACCTGACAAAACATCCAAACACGTTCCTCTGAATTCATCAGCAGAAAAGGCTGAGACCCAGGAACTAAACAACTGGGGTACTCTTCCCATTGTGGTAGGAAAATTACCTCTTGCTTGTTGTGAGCATTTGCTTGAACTTCTCTACTTCCCAGTACACCACAGGAGAAGCAGACACTGTTTGTAACCAGAAGGAAAAGAAGAGCACAAAAGGAGGTGCTGACTGTGCGACTGAGGATTCTTTTAAGGTATAAAATGAAGCACAAGTGCAGATTCTTCTGTATCCTGCCATTGTGGAACAATAGCAGTTATCACTCTTAACATTAATTCTGCAACACGCATCTGCTGCTGGACCCACCAACCAAAGCCTGCATAAAGATCACCTTGTAATGAGAATCACTTTAGCTCCATTTATTTCTTTAACGTCAGTGGAATCATAGAGATCACTTATAACCTTGCATGTTAAGTAAAGCAATTAATTGCACTACTGCACCAGGTTTAGACATGAAAGGCAGGCTTAATAACAGGTTTAAAGAAAAGGCTTAGAGTAGGGGTTCAGAATGCAGAATAAAGGTTAGTGGCAGCTAATACCAGCTTGTACATAGAGAGCAAGGTTAACAGTTGGCTTAAAGATTGTGTGCTTTTTTATTGATCTGAACAACATACAGAACATGGGAGGTGGAACATCGGTGTTTCGATGGGAAACAAGTGGCAGAAGCACCAAGACTGCCCCTTCGTTTAAAGCATGGTTTACATGATGGGTGGCACTGGTGGGTGCAATAGGGCACCTGACACTTTTTGCAGAGTGAACTGACATTCAGCTCTTATTTTCAAGGAACAGGAGAGGCCTACTTTGCTTATTCCTGACAGAAATGTTGTAAGCGTGTTTGGATGTTAGGCGCCTCAATGCCTTTTTAATACCTTTATTCTTAATGTTCTTAACACACGCTTAGAGCAAGCAGAAGTGGAGGTTGGCAGGGAAAGATTAGCAGCTGCCCACCCATAATTCATTTCCCAGGCTGTTCCCAGGGCACAGCATTATGCACTTCACCTCACTCAAGACAGGCTGTGAAATCTCAGTATTGTCCTTAAGTGCAAAATCAAAGTAAGCAAGAACGGTACGTAAATGTTTCCCACACAACTGCCGTCCTTTGTAAGAAGACTATTGAACTGAAAATGAAAGGCATCCATAGGTACTTAACCAGCATTTTTAATTTTACTTGGAGCGATCCAAGGCGCTGTTTAAACAGCGATGCTATTACAGATTTACTTAGCTGATTTCTGAGTGCTCCAGAACCCCGATCCTTCCAACAAAGAATGCCAAACAAAGCAGCATTAGGCAAGTTACCGTGAGACGAAGGCATATTTGCACAGCAATAGAAAGATCTAAATGGGTCCATAACGAGCAACCAAATAGTAACGCAGTTGAGGGCATTGCTTTGTAGGAAACAAGTGGCTATTCTGAACCCTGAAGTGCCAAATGTACCGAGTCACAAGAGCTCACTAAAACGAGAGCAAACATCTCAATCCTTTGTATCTGACTATGTACAAATCTCAGAGCAACTTGGGGTTGTTAACCTCCACAGCTCGGTGACGGTATCTTCACCGTTATCGCACAGCACTTCTCCGTGTATTGGTTCCGTTCTACTGAAGCTTAATGCATGACGGAGAGGAAGTTAATATCGGACAGCTCTGAGTAGCTTGTAATGAAGGATGATTGAAAAGAAAACAAAAAAGAAAAAGGAAGCAACACTAGACTTTATATCTGACAATGCAGAGGGTGAAGAGGCGCTCAAAACATTTGGATTTTTGTTTTCACATCGATTCCATTGCACTTTCCTAGAGAGCGTAACAGTTTTAAGCGTACCTCCTTTATTTCGGCTGCTCTGCCCTCTCTAGCTCCAAAGCTACAGCTAAAGTGCATCCAGTGCATCCATTCCCTCCTCCCCTGCCCTGGCGTCCCAGCAGGAGCAGAGCCAAGTCTTCTGCCGGGATGCCCCATCATGTCAGCTGAATTCCTCCTCCTCGAAACTGCCTCTTCAGTTTGCTGAATGTTCGGGGACACAGATAAGTAAAGGTATCTTTCTTTCCAGATTAGATAATTATCCATCGAGAAATAAAATAGCAACAACGAAACAGCTTCAAATTCTTCTGAATGTAACTGAGTCTTTTAAGAAACACCCCAACACCTGAGCAACCATTTCTTTACGTGGAGGAGGGGAAAATGCCATAAAGCTTAAGGAGCATTTTGTTCGGGAAATCACATCTTTCCCTATTTTCCAGCTGACACATTGCACTGCAAATCTGTCACAGCACATTACCTCGGTGATGTAACGTAACGCAACACTGCTGATGCAACCCGATCTGATGTGTCCAACGTGATACATCAGGTACAATATTTGAGAAGCTTTTTCTGAAAACAACCTCTATAGAAGAGATTCCTTCCCTCCTTACCAAATTATACATATATTAAAAAAAAAAAGCCTTCCCAAAGAATTGCATACCAGGAGATAATTGCTTTTTCACAGGTAATTAGCAAATACCATTAGTTGTGGGAAAGGTTTGCTTTTCAGCAATTCACACCTAAAAAACGGTGAAAAAAAGATGATTGTGGCTGACAACTGCTTCCCATGGCACCAACAGAACCCACCTGAGTAGCAGCAGGGTCAGATCACGCCACCATTGGACTCATTTTCTGTTTCCCACCAACACTTGCAGGATAACCAAAAGTAGGTTTTCACCTTGTGAACTCTTCACAAATTGACTGGCAGCTAATTTTGCTAATTCTGCAGTAGATGTTCATCACAGAATCAAAAAAAGATACACCTCTCAGCACACGTCATGGGAAGCTCTGCAAATGCTTTGAGGACTACCAGCAACCTTGCAGAAAATTGCTGTATTTTCACATACAGAAGGAACACGTTCCACGTCACCGTGATCAGATGAATATTAAGGATCACAGAATCACAAAATGGCCAGGGTTGGAAAGGACCTCAAGGATCATCAATCTCCAACCCCCCTGCCACATGCAGGGCCACCAACCTCCTCATTTAATGCTAGACCAGGCTGCCCAGGGCCCCATCCAATCTGGCCTTGAACACCTCCAGGGACGGGGCATCCACAGCATCTCCGGGCAGCTGTTCCAGCAACTCACCATTCTCTCTGTAAAGAATTTCCCCCTGATGTCCAACCTAAATCTCCCCTCCCTCAACTTAAAACCATTTCCCCTCGTCCTGCAGTTATCTCCCCTTTCAAAGAGTTGATTCCCCTCCTGTCTGTAGGCTCCCTTTAGGTACTGAAAGGCTGCAATGATTCACCCCACAGCCTTCTTTTCTCCAGGCTGAACAAGCCCAGCTCCTTCAGCCTGTCCTCACAGGGGAGATGCTCCAGTCCCCTGATCATCTTTGTGGCCTCCTCTGGACCCTCTCCAACAGCTCCCTGTCTTTTTTGTACTGGAGGCTCCACACTCGGACGCAGTGCTGCAGATGGGGCCTCACAAGAGCAGAGCAGAGGGGAACAATCACCTCCCTGTCCCTGCTGGCCACCCCTCTTCTGATGGAGCCCAGGATCCCATTTGCCTTCCGAGCCACAAGGGCACACTGCTGGCTCGTGTTCAGTTTTTCATCTATCAAGACCCCCAGGCCCTCCTCCACAGGGCTGCTCTCAAGGACCTCTCCTTCCAGTCTGTAGGGATGCCTGGGATTCCTCCGGCCCAATGCAAAACTCTGCACTTTGCTGTGGATCAATGGCCTTAAATATTCTACTGAAGTGGCAATAGTATTTGTCAGCACAGGAGACCAGCTGAAGCAAATGACACGTTACTGCATTGATGGCAGCCATCCAGAAAGGTGCAGAAACCACATCTCCTCCCCTCCCTGTATCACTTGATGGAAGGCAAATGAAAGCTAACCTCACAGAACGGCTTGGGTTGGAGGGCACCTCGAAGAGCACCCAGTTCCAACCCCTGCCATGGGCAGGGCTGCCAACCACTCCATCCATCACTGAGTCTCCACAAACTGCTATGGAGGGCTTCAGAGGAGGAAGCAGCCATCCCTCCATGGTGCTCCTTTCCCTTTCCCACCCAGTGCAGCCCTGTGCAGGCTGCCAGCAGCAGGACTGGGGCACAGACAGACTGCCAGGCCCTTCCACTCACTGCTTAGACTGATTTTTCAAGTGTAAAATGTAATTCAAATCTCCATAAAAAGCTATTTGCTCCCTAGCCTCACAATTCTTACACCAAGTTTCAACCGTGAAATCCAATTGGAAAAAAAAAAAAAGCAGCCTTATGCTCAAGGTCTGAAAATCCTGCAAGAGCCTTTAGCTCTCAGACTGAATTGTATCTTAAATGGCATCTGACCCGTTCTGTCTCTCTCCTCTGAAGAGATGGCATGGTGCCTGGTCTCCAAAAGCCAAATCCTGAGGTCTGGGCACCTCCCAACCCAAATTCAGGTACTCGTGGGCTATGTGCCCCTCCACAGAGCTGTTCTAACAAGAGAATCAAAGTTGAGCTCTCTTGAGTTTGAGAATACAGCCCAAAATGCAACTGTGCAAATTAATCTCTAAAATTTAGAGCCCACCCTGCCTGGCTCTGAACACTGCAGTATCACAGCCCCCCATGTACCAGACACACACGTATTTCCAGCCCTTCACGATGCACTGCTGCTCTCTTTGTTGAGGCAGTTCAGCAGAGAGCACAAATCCTGACGCACCTATTCCATGGCCTGGACTTTTCTAGGTTTTTTGTTTGTTTGTTTTACACTTTCCCATCTTCTCTCCTAGTACGTATGAAGCATTTTCCTCATTAGAGATGCTTATGTTTAAAACAAGATTAAATTACTTAGGATTTAGCAATGGGTAAAGAGATTTTTAACAGGTTTGACACTTGGTCCCATTTCCAGCCAACACTCAAAAAGTTTGATGTTTACCTAGATACTCCAAAACTCTTGAATATAAAGATTCATCACAGCACTCTGGAACACAGGCTGATACTTCAGCTGCTATACACCAGTCAGACAATTCAGGAGCTTTCACCAGTTCAACCATTTTCTAAATCAGGAACTTTCAGTAGGGTCCAAGTACGGTAACAGCACAGGTTGCCAAGAGCCCAAGTTCTAACTCAGAAATAGATAAAGCTTTCATTGTCACAGTTTCTAATTCCTTAGTTAACGTGAATTATAGGAAACAACATAACGATTTCTATTTGCACACACGTTCTGCTCCAATGCCATAAATCATAACCACAACCTCGACTGGGCTTTCTACAGGCACAGAAATAGGCAAAAATCATTCATCTTTCATTAAACACAAGAGAAGTTTCTGGCTTTTATGATGATAACACAAAGCTTGAAAATACAATCTGTGCGTATTCTAAAGGCTCAGAATGAGCCTCGTTATCAGTGTATCATTAGCTACAGATTGTCCCCTTTCTTGTCAATAGGATGTGAGATGTTTCTGAAGAGCCCTGAAGTGATGTGTGCCACACATGTGAATTGCTCCATACACCCAACCCAGCACCACATGCCACCTGTCTGCCTTATGCTCGCAGAAGATAGAAATCAGAAGAGCTTTTTCCAACCCAAACCTCTCTCTGGGTTTTCTCTCCTGACCTCTGAGTGTGAAGGCACACCGCTCTCAAAAGGCATTCTGAAACCTCCAGCCATCCCTTATATCACACATCTTTTGCTTTCTGCTTTTATGACGCCCAGCCCATGGGACCCCGTGCTTCTGGGTGAAATCAGCCATCCATTGGAAAGCCATCATGCAGAAGCAATTATTGCTCTGCGATCACTGTTCACCCAATATCCTGCTTTCCGTTGGAAGAAATGTTGGCCCGGTTGTCTGGCTTCTAATTAAGAACACTTCATTATATCTCAGGAACTGGGAAACCTCATCTGTATCTATTTATGTACACACCTATGGCTGTGGGAAAAAAATATCCTTTTTTTTCGAGTCATGGGTTTTGCTCCATCATGACATGGCAGTCTGTTATCTGCAGCAACATCAGGTAACAGCACCACCTTCTGCCAACATGATACCATCTCTTTAGAAAACCAACAGATTAATTTTTCTCTCTGCGATTTCCGTGGCTTTCTCAAACAGCTCTGATGCAGACAACAACCTTCAGAGCAACGCCCTCAGGTTTGTTTTGAAACACCCCAAGCTGCCTTGAGCGGTGATGAAATTACCCACACGTAACCAACTTCAGAGGTGCACTGAATGCCCTGAGCTGGGCAACACAACCCTCACCCCTGGGAGGACAGCTGAGCACATCCATCTGAGTCTTTACAGAAAACTCACTTCCCTTCTCCTCAGTGTTTTACATCGGTCCCCAGAGCTGCACAGAAGGGTACGTCCTACATCTTTGGATGACTTAAGCTGCCTGAAAATAATCATCTTTCTTACTGTTTTCCTCTAGGTTCTCTTTGTCCTTAGCAGACAATCCAGGGCTGCCCTGCCTTCAGCTTCAGATGTCCAAATTTTAGGCAGTTGACTTTCAGAGAGATGAACATTACACAATATACGTATTTACTTTTAAAGCAAAACTGTGTCTTTTCCCCAACAAACGCCCTATTTTCCCAACAAATTCTTCCCTCCACGTGGGACCAAGGTGCACGTGGAGCCAAGGAACACAGGAGAAAGGGTGTCAGTGGACACATAGGTGAAGAATAAGGTGCTGATGAGCCAATCAATAAGCCAGTAATTAGTTCTGTTTGGTGTTGGTATTTTGCTGTGTTTTTTTTTTTTTCCTGCTGGTTTTGAAAAAAGTTTGCTTATCTAAGTTTTATAACCTCTTAAATGAATCCCAGCTCTGTTCAAATCAATGAAAGCTTTTGTGAGACAGCTGTAATTTTATGTGCATGTGTTTCAGTAAATTAGAGGGTTTAGCCTTAAGGATTCACTTTAGTGTAATCTACTAAGAAGATAAGTAGAGCCAGATGCAGTGTCTTACAACCACTGGACAGTTGCAACTGGAGCGACAGCACTGACAGCAACTTTATGGCTTTCCTCACAGGGAGCAGATTTCCTGGCTCAAAAAAGCAGTATTTTACATAAACAGTTGTAAATATTTAGTATTTACAATGCAAAGAAAGAAGGGTGCAAATAGTGGGGGAAAAAAAAATAAATTAGCCCAAGCAACTGATAATGGCTTTCTCGCATTCTGTTTGTGCACAACTGTGGAAAAAGACAATCTGTAGCTTAAACCATTTAACTAAATTAAATTCTAGTTAGCATCTGGGATCCCGTCAATAAGAGTCTATATTTCTGAGGAGCCACAGACTGGTGGCAGTAATAGACACATAAAGAATTTAATAGGTAAATAAATTTGTTGCTGCATTTCTCTCACTAGCAGAACGCAGCCCAACAGAGTAATTAGTTGTTAGATATCTGACTGTAATGAGAAGGATCCTCTAACTATTACAAATTCTCAAGAAAAAACGTTCACATCATTAGTAACGTTTATTTGTTTTGAAGCACATTCACTCAGCACCAGATGAAGTTGTCACCTGGTCCCTCACTCTACATAAATCTTTAATAAAAGATTTTCATCACCATTAGAAATCGATTTGCAGAGTCACCATCAGCCGCTGCTCATTTCCTATGTCTGTCCCAAATCAAAATGAAAAGGATAAAAGTCAATGCAGTTTGGCTACAAATCCACAAACGCTGGGTTATCCCCCCCTGCTTTTATCTGTCGGTGTTTATGAATCCCCTAACTCTCCTGAATTCACACCAGTGCTGTGCATCGAGTAATTGGCTTCAATAAATCCTAAGCGTTAAGCGTATGTCCCAGTCTAAACAGCCTTTGTAGCTTCAGGATTTTACATTCAGGTAACCATCAACGCAGCCTTTTATCAGCACCGTTTCAAGGCTGGTACCACCACACACACAGGGCTGAGCTCAGCAAGGGGCTGGACATGGGGCTCTGTGTGCCCACTCATCTTTAACAGCTGGGGTGAAGCTGACCCCACAGCTGGAGGTGTGCCAGCACACTGCAAGCTGAAACCAGCTCTCCTGACATTAAATCTATGCCTCATTCGGGCAAATCTCATTCTCTTCTGGAATGCAGTTTGCCACTTCTGAATGGTTTGGGGACAAATTCCCACTGAAGTTGCCCAGGGTGAAATACGAACATGGATGATGGCAGTGCAATTGCATTTTGGAAACTGCCACACAAAGTAAACCAGGTGGAGCACCATAGTTCATTTTCAATGGCCACACCTCCAACTTCCTCATCACTGTTTAGTCACTAACTTCCAAAACACAAACTTCCAAACTCAACACAAAATCTGCAAAAATACTAGGTTGCTATCTTTCTGACTCTAATTTATCACCGTTAACAAAGACAGTTCATAAGCAGAAGGAAGGACTGCAAAGTCACTGTAAAGACAAAGAGCCCAGAGCCCCTTCCTACCCCACAGAGCACCCAGCATCAGAGAGCAGGTGATGGGCCCAGACCGAGGAGGACAGGGAAATAACAAACCAAATTAAAGCATCGGATGCAGGGGATGGGATGCCCACAATACCTTAATTTTGTCACTAAAGTGGATACAATTTGGAACACCCTGGAAAGAAGACATTCCCATTGAAAGAAAATCCTTTTCTGCTGATAGCCAGATGGTGAGAGCTAGAGGAGTTCACTTCTTCAGCTGGGAGGGAGCAGAGCTGATGGGACATTCTTGTTTCAGACCAACAGCAGAGAGCTTCAAAGCTAACTCAACAGAGACAGAGCAGGGGCTGAGCTCAACTGCAGCTCTGGATGTAGCACAACATGCATTCTTCTCAAATAGACTGACATCTGGCAAACACCTGAATGGGAAAACTACCAGCAGTTATGTGTTTGCTGAAATGCTCATCTCGTCTGCTTTTTTTTCTTTTTTTTTTTTCCTGAATTGGCAATAAGATTATATTTTCTTTATTGCCCTCTCATTGATTTGTTCCTCAGAAGCAAATGACAGCATTTCTGAGAAATAAGTAACCAAATAAAATAAAGCTGAGAGGCAATCTGCATGTAAATCAGCGTTAGTCATTGACATTTGAGACTTGACAATAAGCCATCCCAGTCCCAGCTGTCCCCACAAAAGCTGATCTCCTTTGTAAGACAGAGAACACTGCAAGCAAGCGGAACCAAGGATGAATATATATAAGATACAAACTCTGCTTGAAGTTCTTCCTAAAGCCTCCTTTGTTTCTGAGCACCCAGGAATACTCGTACCTCTGGCTGCTGTTGGTGTCAGCTTTGTCTTTGGCACTTCCCTTCCAAGGAAGCTGGCTCCCTTCACATGAAATTGTTTAAGATACATTTGCTGTGTGTGCAGTTGCAGCCCAGAAGGCTGCTTAAACTGCAGTGCAGTCATTACTCTGTTCTCTGTACTAGGCACCACCTGTAGTAAAAGCTATTAGGTTAAGTACTGCCTTCTAACTTTGTTTGTGAATAATTGCTTTTACTCTCAATATTCTAATGCTGTTCAGAAAACATTCTGTTGAGTAAAAGCAGAGATTTGTGTCTATAACACCAATATTGCCAGAGATTGTGCATGGGTCTGAACAGCACCACAGCCATTGCATCTGGCCAAGCCAAGCTGCTTAGCTCCAGCTCCAGCCCTTACCCACGTTTCTTCTGAAGCTTCAGGTATGATTCTATGCTGCTTCGACCTACCTCATCTGTGCCAGTGGAAGGAATTTCAATGGCTTGTACAGATGAGGGCTGTCTGAGCAGGGAGGAAAACACAGGCACATTCTATGGCAATTACCCAAAGCCAGGGCAAGGTTTCCACTGCTGCCAAAACCCGATAAATCTGCACTCAGCTACAGCCCCAAAAGAGAGTGGAAGATGCTGCCCCGCATGAGAACAAAACCTTTCCCAATGCTTCCCTTAATCTATTAAGCAACAGAGAACATCACGTATCTATAGCCCCAAAAAGCAGTTCATTCAAATATGCCAGCAACTAAATATAGTTAAATGTATATTAAGTACAGCTTATAATTCTCTTTTTATGGAGGATATTACTCTTCTTGCAAAGGTGAATTGTGAGCCCACTTTGCCTGTTCCTGAATTTCTTAGTGGAAAAGCTATCCTGGTTTCATATGGGATCTTTCAGTGCCTTTTTTGTTGGTTAAACTGGAACTCTTGTGTTGACCTTCTAGTTAAAGAGTGGGTGGAAATACTTGCACAGGAATTTGACTTTGTGGGGCATGGATGGCTGCCAGGTTTACGGGTCGATCCTTTTCACTTCACTTAGGTTTTTAGTTTTATTCTTTTCTATTGAGACTGTAGAAAACCATAAAAAGAAAACTCCTGCTATCCTTTTCCTTCAATCAAATTATGGAGAAAACACCTCCAAAGTCCCAAAGCCTTAATTATGTGCATAAGTTTCAGCATAATGTGGGCTTGGTGTTGCTAAACAGAGCAGTGAGGTTATGGAAGAATGAAAATATTGATTTGCTTTGGCAGAGACGAGGAGGTCTCAGCCTTGGGTTTTTGCAGCAGTGTTATCAGCTTCACCAAGTCTAATTATCTTCGTGCACTGGGGTCATGTCTACATAGAAATTGAGGAAGAGTCTGATCAACAGCCAAGATGACAACCAAGCGCTTAGAAACACTGGTCCATATTAATCTTCCCTGCAGTTTCTATGCTTGTTTACGCACAGACAAGCACGGATCAAAGCTCCTCAATCTCCTGTAGGTGACAAGGTCTGAAAGACTGGAAAAATCTGACCCTTACAGAAAGCTCATGAAAGGTCATGTACCCATTAAGAAAACTGGAGAAGCCTGTGCATCAATCCTCAGCTGGATGAGCGTGTGCCCTCCTCTACAAGGTGGCTGTTCAGGACACAAGCGAATGTCACATTCCCAATGTTTTTAACATTATCTGGTTACTGGAAGCTGTCACCTTTACTGTGATGCCTTATCTTGAGCATGCATCCTCACGCTGGACCTTACCATTCTTAAAAACGTAAGATTTCCCTGTCCCACGTCTTTTCCAGTATCCCACTATGCTCTGTCATGCTTTCTCTAGCAAACCTCTATATCAAAAAGTCAGTTACTGCAACACAAGAACCATTAGCAGTTAACATGCCAAGAAAATGTTAGAACAGGACGGAGCCTACCCTGAAAAAATGTGCCATTCTCCCTGTATTTTCTGCAGTTGTAGCTATACTGTCACATCACATCAGCTCATCAGCCCCAGTGCGCCCAAAGAAAAACCCAAGGAAGAAACATGCTTTCTGAAGTGATGAGAGACAGAGATGAGGGTGTCCTTGCAGAGGGTAAGGAAGATTGCTTCAGCTACAGAGTAAGCAGCAAACATGCTTTACAGGGACCGGTGTGCTCTGGGTACAACATACTCCTTCCCTGCCCACATCTCCAACATCTGAAAAGGCAGCGTTTGGCATTGCACCTCACATCTTCCCAGCCAGGATGAGCCTGGAGACAGATCCTTCCCTGCCTTACAGTGTAACCCCAGGCAAGAGAAACAACCACATGAATGCACATGGTTGACATGCTCACAGTGCCTCATATCTTCCACTGTTAAAAAAAAAAAAAAAAAAAAAAACACCACCACAACAACAACAATCTATCCATGATCACTGCTCTACATATATTGATTGTCAGCCAACCTATATTTCTTGTCAACAAGTTTTCACATTTCAAATTTTGGAAGAATATTCTGTTGTCTCCACAATGCTGTACTCCTCCTTCCTTTTCAGCTTTACTCATAAGCAGTTCACTTAAAAAAAAAAAAAAAAAAAGAGGTCTTTATAACACAGCATTGTTAATTTTAGCACATACGTGTTATGCTGCTATGCTTGTGTTACTGGTAACACAGAGAAAAAACAAGGAAAACTATCTTCTCCTGGGGCTATTTCTTTTAAACTCACTGGCTGCCAGCTCTCTCCCTAGCTGCTGCCTGGCATAAACCAACCAAATGATGTTACACTTTACCAATCACACAGCGCCAGACAATGCCATGCAATATCTGCTACGGTGGAAATTGTTTCGTCTGTGCTCCCAAGAATACCCACAGAGGAAAGACTGCTGGAAACAGGGAGCCTGTAACCCTTTACTTTATTTTGAACCACTCAGGGAGATGGGCATCACCAGCTGTAAATCCATAACACTGTCATAGGGAACCCTACAGGAATCTTTTAACAAAGTCTTGCTGGTGTTGGCAACTGATGCAGTGCCATATGCAAGAACCTGTGATCCTCCAGTTTGTAGCCCCTACTCCATCCTTTGCTGTACCACCTCCTGTAGAAGAACCAGGTTAACCTGCTGGCTCAGCCTACAGCTGTGCTCTGCAGGGATGACACTGTGATGATGAGTGCCTGAAATGTGACCAGTGAAATAGCCAGGACTAATATGTGGGATGCTTCTTGCAGGTGAGCATCCACCTTTGAGGCCACCATGAAAAGGACGAGTGTCCCTTACCCTACCTGGTCTGGATACAGGCTGGGAACACATCACCAACAGCAACACATCTGAGTGCCAAAACAGTGCTTAAGAGAAGAGACTCCCTCGCAGCCCTCTGCTCTCTTTGCCTTGCTTTGCTTTTTGTTTTGCTTATCTATTTAACACAGAGTAAGTATAGCAGCACTAACTGCTTGATTCGATGCAGAGGAAGGCAAAAATCAGGCTCAAAAATCAACTTCACTTCTTTCTCTCTGTTCATTACTTCCAAGCTGCTTGATTTTTTTTTTCTTCTTTTTGCAAGCCCAGGACAAAAGCCCCTCATTTCAGCACCTCACTCATTGTCTTTTGAGCCATCTGGGTGGTGCGTTTTGCAGGGCCCTGATTTAGCCATCCTTTCTGAACTAAGCAGCAAACACAATGACATCAGCACCCATTTCTGGTGCTAAAAAGACAAACACTAAGAACAAAATATAACTCACACTGAACCATTTCAGAATGCTCCTGGCTCTCTCTTCGAGTCCAGCCAATGAACCCTGTTGTTTCAGAGGAGAACCTTCAATGGCGAGCACTAACACAAGTATGAGGATGAGGGGAAACTGGTTAATTAATTGGTTAATTTTGTTGTTTACTCTTCATCCCAGGTGAGCACCTGGTACCAAGCAAACATCTCCCATCTGCCTGGGGAAGCAGTTCCCCTGTGTTTAGCTGAGGCAACAGCACCATAATTCCCTTTGCACTAATGAGCAAAAAACGAGGAGAAAAAAAAGAAAATGGCTTTTGGATGGAAGGTGAGTCAGAAAAAGGACACGCAGAGGGTGAGCAGAACGCAGCCCTGCAGTAGCTGTCCTGTGCCAAGCCCAGAACAAGCAGAACAGCTGCAAGCAAAGCCAAGCGGTGAGCCAGGTTTTGATAAAGCATCTGTTGGAGAATTTTTTTTCGTAATTCACTTCAAAACTTGTCGTCCGGATTATGAAGCTGAAACTGAAGGGAACCTTTCCTTTTTCTTTTCCTTTTTCATTTTTTCCCCTTTTTTTTTCCCTTTCCTAAATACAGCTGCTTTGCAAACCCACATCTGCACTACCCAGAGATTTCTGGTTACCTGTGAGGCTGCTGCTCCCAGAATAAGTAGTTTTATTAGGAATTCATTTGTTTCACTTTGAAACATAGAGATCAAGTTGATACCTCAGAAACATGGGAGCCTTTGTCTGCTTCCACTTCTCCCTTCATTTGTGGTTTTCCGCTAGTTTTTGTCTGCCTCTGCCTGGCCAGGCAGCTTCACTGTGCTCCGACCATCATTTCTAAATGCAAGGCATGACAAATTGCATCACAACATTCGACATTTGCTCCTGCCTCCCCTGCAGGTTCTCCAGCCGTGACCTGCACCTTTCCTTCCAGCACTGTGCTTACCTCACCCCATCCCCTGCCATCTTCCTTCCTCTTTTGCAGCCCTCCCAGGTGAGGTGCTCACCTGCCAGCAGGAAGAGAAGCTGACAGATGGACCAAGGAGCGGCAGACAGACGTGCTGTGAACACAAACCATGCCCTGCCATGGCGTGGCCGCTTGCTGGGCTCCACCTGGGACATGCTGGCCGCACGGCTGCTGGCACTGCAGGAGGTGGGCAGTGGAGCCCAGGAGCGGGCAAAGGATGCGCTGATGGGAGATGGAGACTTGAGAAAGCCCAGCAGGGACAGATGGAAGTGACAGCCTAACTGCCTGCTGTCCTCCGGGCTTTGGAACGTCATTTAAGAGTGGAAAATGGGCAACAAAAACAAAGGCTTTGGCTTCCTTTTATCTCCGTTGTTTTGAATTCTGGAATTTTTGAATTACTGTGAGTAAATGAGGAGACATCAGCCTGTGTGAATCAAAGTCTGTTTCTGTAGGAAAACAGCCTGGGAAGCTGCCACGGGGCAGTTGGAGTCTTTCTACTGTACAAAGAATGGTCAGCTGACTTCAGCCATGCCATGAACCTCCCACACTCTGCAGCCCAAACCTTCCCAGCCTCAGGACTCCTCTGCTCAGGTTGTCTTTGCTTATAAACACAGAAACAGAGATGTCATTGCTTTTGCTTTACCTCTTCCCTTTTCCTTAGCTTATGAGCAGCACAACAGAACCAGTTCTTACTGCACTGTTTCAGCCAAAGCTCTTTTAGGGACCTGACTTTGGCCAGGCTGGAGCAGGAGGTTGGCTGCCTTCTTTGGAAGACCAACACACAGAGGAGAAGAGCCCTGATTTGAGGTGAGCTCACCCTGAAGAACACTTCACCTTGCAGACCCAGTGAGGAGAGGACGCCTCTGAAATACCCAAAGCTCCACAAAATTACCTAGACTAACTTGCCCTTGTTTCCCAAGAACTTCTCTTTTATTACTACTATACAGCTCAACTTGGTATGTGAGTGTTGGGCAATAGGCTGCATAGTACTGCATTTCTCCTGAATCCTTCTGAAATACAGTTTGAAAAATGATGGCAGAACATCCTCCAATTAATTCTGTTTGAAAAATTTCCTACATAGAGGCAGTGAGCTATTCCAGTCTTTTCATTTCAGTTTGCATCATTTCTGTAAGAGGCTTTGGTGCAGACAATACCCATTACTGCTGCCTGCTGATATACACACCCAGAGAGTGAAGGAGATTATATTGCATAAGCCTCAACATGACTATCGCAGGTTAGTTAGAGCAGCTCTTGGCAATAGTTCAGGTACAGGGGAAGTAATGCTGCTAATATCACCGGACATAAATTACCAGTTTAAAACTAGCACCAGTTCATAGATTTAAATGGATTTTTAATGGACTCCAGCCTCACGATTAAAGCAATAAGAGGATATGATTCCTCTATCCCCAGTGGCATCGTAAGGGCTTCACTGACATGTGCCTTCATGATTTACGGTTGACTGCCTTAATCAGAGCTCCGAGCACTGTGGGAAAATGCCCAGGCAGCAAGACAGATCATGCAAAAGTGCATGCTAATTTGGCTTTTTGAGCTGCATTCACAGAGCTCAGCCTGCCTGTGCTCTGCCCGACCCCGCTCCACAGCACTCAGCAAGGTCGCCCACAGCTTTTGCTGCCTGCATTGGAGTCGTGGTATTTTTCCGTTGATCACTGTCACGCGCTAATTTCAAGACTGAAATGTCAGTGATCTCATAAAGCTGCCTCTCCTGTAGTTTGTGTGTATTTTGTATCTCCGTCCATAAGAGCACAGCGTTATGACTTCCAGCAGTTTCACAACGAACAAATATCGATGTGCAAAATCACAAAGGCCAAGAGGCCGCATCCCAGCCGCGCCGGTGTCACACAGCCGTTCAGACAGAGGTGAGCGCAGCACTGCAAGCACTGCTGCAATCACACAACCAGAAACAACCACACAGGAGGTCTCACACATTGGCACACACATTACTCCTGCTCTGTACACTAAGTTTTTCAGATGCCACTTTTTGCACTGGGGTTGAGAGAAAGAGAAACCAATTACCAGCAAGGGCCTTAACTGCAACAGTCTGTGTTAGCCACAGAGCCACAGACAGCAAATCTCAGAACATCAAAAGCCATGCAGGCAATCTACCCAGTCCTACAAAATCACACAGAGAACACAAACAAAATATATGTATGGAAAGAGGACTTGTTCCTTCACTTCATCTACCCACTTGCCTTACAATGGCTAATTGGAAATACTGGAAAACCCAGAGCATCTGCCACAGAAGCAGCTCCCAGGAGTTTACCCTTGCTCTTGATGTTACAGCCATTATTATGCAATCATTTTGAAGCACTGTGATTTCCTTCAAAAATCAGAATGATCCCTACAGTGAATCTTTCCCCTCTCTCCCCTTTATTTTTCTTTTTTTTCCCTAGAGGCAGAATGTTTTATCTTGGTTTTGTCCCTCATGGATAAGTTAAACTGTATCTTAGATGTCACATTCTGTCACACTTATCTATGATTTCATGCACATAGTGAGACAGGATTTTAGCTCACAAGCTTTGCTAACTACCCCAATATTTTTAGGTTGTGACTGTGGTAAATTTTTAAATAAGTTGCTTCTAGATAACCATAAAATAAAGCTGTCAGGAGATTTCTCTTTTTGTGTATCCACATGATTACATGCTCAGGAGTCTCAAGCCATGATCCTCACCTATATATATAGGTGAGAATATGTATGTATATTTTAAAGTATTTTGATCAGTGGGATTGTACCAGCCACCCTAGAGTTTGGACTCTCATAAACCCCCAAAATGTTTATTGTTGATGAACTGTTGACCAAAAGCTCTGACATCCAGGCTCCCAATGGGCACTAAGCCAGTCATGGTGGCTTAATGCAGAGCACAGCTATAAAAGCACAAGCCTTGACAAAGCAACCTATCTGCCCTCTTTTCCAGGCTTTGATTCTGTCATGAAGGGGCCGTTACTGTATGCACTGCTTAGATTTCCACTGCACATCCCCTTCTTGTGCACAGACAGGCACCTAACAGAGACCTGGTCTTACAGTTCCTCCAAGGCTCCTCTAGTCTGCCCAAGCAGCTCAGGGATTTTCTTGTAACCAGTCAGTCTGGTATCTTTACCTATCCCCAGGGATATAATCTTAAAATTAGGCCCCTTTCCTTTATCTCAAGAATAGGAAGAAGCATCCCACAAACAACGTATTGACTGAAATGCCAATTTTGGTGTATGTTTCACTGAGGCTGTGCAGAATGGCTCTTTCTGCCAGTGGCTGCCCAGGGGAGCACACTTCCCTCATTGCCAGCTTCCTTCCTGGTAAGAAAACTGCAAATCAACACACTGATAGCTTTCATCAGTAATTAGCAGCACTGCTACAAAATACCATGAGTTTAGCTGCATGGAGATGCTTCTTTGGTATGGAAATACCATAGATACCATTCCTGCTTGTGGAGATGTGCACAGGTGGAAGCTGGGCCCGCGGCAGAGCTGGGTGAGCAGCCACCCATCTAAATTCAAGCATGACTTTCTGCCATCCCATCCACACTGTCTCTAAGCTCGTGGCATGGATATGCCATCCCAGATTTCTTTCCCAATGTGAAAATAGATGAGAAATATGAGAAAAAACACCCACTTTGTTTTAGGTAATGGTGGTATCATTTATAAGCAAGCTAGAGGGCTTGGATTGAAAGGCTGATTGACATGGAGCTGATCAGCCTCACTTTACCACTACAAGAGAACACAGGAGTTAATATTTCAGGCATGATCTGAGGTGGCAGCGGGTAGGCGAGGTGCTGGAGATGACACTAATGCAATTCTGACAGGCTGTGACTTCCTGAGTGCATAACTGAAGGGTTTGGTGAAGCCACGACGTGTGATCCGACAGTAATGACATCGCTGCAGAGTGAAACAAGAGCAGTTCAGAGCGGGTTGGCTAAAACTCTTCCCCTTTTCATAGGCACTTAACCTAATACAACCCAAATCTCCAGTGGGTTCACATCACAGGAGAAGAGGGATGAGGAATGAGGGCTTTGGAGCTTAACAACTCCAATGGGTCTGTTTTCAAGGAAACATCCTAAAAACGTACCTGCAACAATACATAACCTCTGCTTGGTATCATTCAACAAAAGAAATAAAGACAAATTCTCTTAGATGTTCATTGCTATTCAGACAAGGGATGGCAAGAATGGTCTGACACACACAAATGTCTTTCATCCTTTCTCAGACATTCAGATTTTCTGGTCCCAGGTTAGTTACAATTGAATCTCACAAAGAACACGTACAGCATCTAAACATCTGTCCCAGTGCTTCCTCCATCAGGGCCAGAGAAAGCAGCCTGAAACACTGAGCTGAAATCTCTTCTTTTGACATTAGTAGAGAAAAACTCATTCTAGCACCAAATCTACACTCAACGCGCATCAGCAAGGCCCCTCAAGAAGGCAGAGCCATGAGGCCAAACAGCTTTCCAAGTCCTGCTAAAGGCTGTGAGCCTCTGCACTTCAGGCTTCTGAAGGATCACTCTGTGCCATGCAAATCACTGCAGAGCAGAACAGACGGCCCCATGCAGCCCCTGCACACGCACTATGGAAATACATTTCCTTATTCTCTACATCACAAAAACCAGTCCAACCTTTAATTCGGTCACAAATGGCACAGCATTTCATCTCACTTCTGGCTCAAATATATTCATGGAGATGAAAAGCGAATTAATTGTGAGAAACATTTTCCCACCGTTTTAGTGAAATTGCACACGTGAGGAATCTCATTTCTCAGACTCTCTGGTATAAGGTTGGCTCTCCCAGCGGCTGCTGTGGGTCCGATCCCACACAGCTCCATGAATTTACGAGGCAGAAGTCAAACATGCCACGAAGAATGGAGTACCAGGTTCTGCCACCATTCCAGCAGCACCTGGGGGCTGATCCATTTGTCTTGTAGAGCTTTAGTTCACCACCAATCAAACGGAGCTGTTACTCTTCCACTTCTTTTTACTAGATAAGTAAAAATATGACGATGTTTTATAGTATGAAATATACTGGGCTATAACAATGTAATACTATATGCATATTTTACTATGTAAGTTTGTTTTGTGAGACAAAAAGCAGCCTACCGTCCATATATTCAGGTTCTCAGAAACCACAGAGACACTAATTAGGTATTTAGACCCTAGCATAACAGCAATAGCAACAGGCCTAAATTTATTACCAAAATCACAAGCCTGAATAGACTCAAACTATTCCAGCAGAGACTAATAAATAACTATGAGAGCAGCAGGGACAGTAATTAAACTAAGAAAATGTAACATTAATTTCTAAAGCCAATTGAAATGCTAACTCTCGAAATGTGGTGCACAGAGCGCCCTGCAAGGGTCTGGGGGTTGGCAAAGCAGGTCAGCAAACACATCCACTGCAGCTCCTTAGCCAGAGCACCTCATCTGCTGTGGAAATGCAAAGCCATCTGGAGCAGCACACCAGAGTGAACAGAGGTCATCCAGGCCACTGCCAACTTCCCTTGCAGTGCCATGAAAACCACGAAACAGAACATGAATCATTTAAAAGCAAAACTGTATTAAGAAATGAATAAGTGTCCACTACAATTTGAATAGAGGAGACAAGGCTGCTCTAGTTAATGATTTAGTAGGGGACCTTCTCCCTCGAGCAGGAAAACCAAGGCAGGCTGCGCCCTGCCCTGCTGCTTCAAGGCAGCTTCGCGGGATGAGATCCCAAATACAGCAGGTGAGATTTTCAAATGCATTTAAATATGTCAGCTGCCATCACTCCTTGGACTTCCTGTGCTAATCAGGGTTTGTCTCAGATGGGACAATTAACGGACATTATTATTCCAGAATAAATGTGTGGAGAAATCAAAATTCTTTTATTTCAGATGCGTTGCTGTGCTCTGTGAGGATTCTGAACGAATGAGAGTCTTTTGACACAGAACAGCAAGGCTAAAACATTGGGGTAGCAGGGAGAGAACGTCTTTCCCGATGCAAATCATACAGATGGACTCAGGCACTTTGGGTCATTTCATGCAAACATCCTAAAACCCATCAGCAGAGCTTTAAGATGCACTTGTGTTAGCACTAACCACTATGGGGCCACTGCAGGCAGAGCTACTGAAATGGTCAGCAATAAACTGCTGTGCAACGTGACATGTAAATCCCATTTTTGGAAGAAAAGGACAGCAGCTGGGAGACACGGCAGAGATGCTAATCCCCAAGCCACAGAACCAAGCTGGGGAAAGCAGAGGGTGTTACAGTGGAACCACTGGTGCCAAGATCTGTGCTTGAAAACCAGCAACAGTGATACAAATCCCACTAAGAAAGAAGTTCCCAGTTGCAAAGCATGTGAGATAATAACGCCGCGCTAAAACCTTTTGCTGAACATGGTTAACCAGCTTCTATCCATGGGAAAGGTGAGCTGTAGGGAGGGAGAAGGGATTAACCTAATTTTAATGAGAAATCCCAAATTTCTGGTTTCCTACAGTCTTCTGCAGAACAGAGAAGTGGAAAGGAATGTTTTAAGGGCACTTTCTGTAGACACTAAACTATGTGATAAGTACATAGGGAAGAAGAGAGCCTTATCTTTCCAAGAAGCCACTTCTTAACAAATTGACTTTTTTGCTCGCTTTGACCTTTCATCTCACAATCACAGAATCTCTCGAGAGCTGAAGTTACCTGGAAATAGGACAAAACACTCTCAAGTTCTTCCACTGCGCTGTGGTGCTGTGAGCTTTGCCCCTTTCAAATTCAAGCAAAGCAAAAAGTTTATCTAAACCATCTTTTCTTTTTCAGGCTGGTACAGGCGCATCCCTTTACATCCCATTCCAAGCTCACATGGCTCCTGACTGCCCTGACAAGAGCTGCTGCTATGGCTGACTCAACAGGTCCCTGTGGTGGGATGGTGGGGAAAGACTGAAAATTAGAAACTCACTTCAGAAGAGATTTCAGACTTTCTCCCCCTCCCTTCCAGGACTGCAGGAAATCTGCACTGCAAAACACCTCAACTGAGATAGCGTCAGCTCAGCAGAAATGCATGAGAACTTTTTTGCTGATTGCTCTGCAGAAGTGTCACTTCTCCTGGGCCCCAGAGGTAATTAGTCAACAGAAGAGCGATTTTTAAATATACCTTTTCTGCTTGGCTGCTGAACCAGTTGCACTCTCTCTGCTTAAAGCCTCTCTGGGACCCACAGGAGTGCACTGACAGAGCTCTTCCCAAGCAGGGCAGGTCATGGCAGCAGCGCACAGTCGGTGAGAAACAGCCACCCAACAGCACAGCGCTTCCTTGGGAGCACCTCCTCCTCCTCTCAGCCACACTCATGTCTTTCACTGCTGTGAAGCACTCCAATCAATTACAGAGCTGCACAGATTTATAAGAGCTGAACATCTCACTCCAACTTTTCCATGCGTTGTGATATCGATAATTTCCTCTGGGTTCACAGAATTAATGGGTTCCTCTTTACCTCCCTTAGAACAGACCCAGCACGGTTCATGGTGAGGAACCCTAACCCCAGGCTGAGTGATGGAACACTGAAGGAGGTGCTACACAGTCAGAGGAGAAGCAAAGTGAGGGTGTTTGTGTTCTCATCAGAACAGAGCACAGCCTTCAACACTGCTCCCCTGCATCACTTCACAAAGTACGTTCACAACATTAAAGACTCTATTTTGTATGCATTATCCATAGCTAAGAGCCTTTTTCTTCTAGAATTTAACCCTTTATGAGAACTAGTCTCTCTTTCTTTATCACATCTATAATTTTCTCTGAATTAGCTATCTTAAAGCCATTCCGAACCTGCAAAGACTAGAGATGCCCAAAATACCCAAGGGAAACACATCTAAATCCCCTCTTCGCAACCATTACAGCACAGCTACACACTAATTAATAATGCAGTATACATTAGTCAATGAATGCGAATCAGGAACAATTTATTTTACGCTGCTGTAAGCACCAGAAACCAATTAAAATGTTATCTGTGAAATATGGGTCACATCAAAGCAGTATTTGTCAAACAGGGGTCATATTTTAGCACTTGAATGCCTAGCCTCAAGGTCACAGGACACAAAGCACATTTTTAATTAGCAATTAATGTTACCAAACTGCTGTTTCTCGTTTAACAGCTGTGTTTGTGCACACTGATGCAGCCAGGCCTTGGAGACAAGTCATAAGCTATTACAAAGAGGCAATCAGGAGCTGGTGGGGTTCAGAGCGGTCTCTCCTGATGGGTAAGAGACTCATCTGAGGAAAGCGAGCGCTGGTTTGGACTGTACATAAGCACCAGTGCTCTTTGGATAGATAACACAGAATTCAGTTTAATATTTCTCAAGTAAAAACACAAATCCCTAAAGGAAGATTTCTGAAAGAGCTGGCTGCTTTCTCCTGATCAGTGCATTAACAAAAAGCAGCCACTCATAAAACTTCCCTGATCTGCCCACAGCATCCCATACGCTGCTCTCAGCACCCAGGAGATCTCTCAGCAGGTATCTCTGCCATCCATATAATGTAAATCATACATCTTGTAAATGCTAGTTACAGTTATGCCCTACTGCAGGGAAACTGTAATGTGTTTGGAAGAACACTGAATCTCTAGTCTTACGTGAATTTTGGGAGAGTTTTTAGGGGTGCCATCACCTTGCATTTGGCATATGCTTCTCTGGGAAGCATCAGTAGGGCAAACTCTCCTATCCATCTTCATCTATATATACTTCCATAAGGCTGAGTGACAACAATTTGCCTACAGCAGCCAGACTGGGTCTCTGCCAGTACTCCCCTTGGTTCCTCTGCCACGAAACACTTCCCTCGTCCCACTGCACTTCAACAGATGACCTTGCCTTGTCCATCTCCAAAACCAAATCTTAGAATTAATATTTTACACTTTTCACCTGTATTTCTACTCAAAGCTGTAGCAAGTGGGTATGTGCCCTTTCACCCTCTCTGTAGACCCTGGTACTGACAAGCATGCTGTACAAGCAGATGCTCCAGATGACTGAAGGAAAAGGAGGTGAAAGTATACAAGGCAGCAGTTCCCAGCTCTGTGTGAACCACTGCCACCCTCCTCCCCTGGCTTTCCAGCACTCTAGCCTCAAGGAAGACATGACAAAACTCTTCAAGGTCATTACACAATGAACAGGAGAAGAAATAATGAGTTTAAATTGCAGCAAGACAGATTTAAGTTAGACAGCCAGAATACTGCTCCAATAGCAAGGCTAACAAAGCCTTAAAATGGATTACTTATAGGAACTGGAGACTCTGTCATTAAACATTATCAAGAAGAGGCTGGAAATTCCCAGTCATGTATAGTTTAGCTAGTAGAGCCTGCCCTGGGGCACAGACATGGCCAAACGACCTCTGACTGCTGCTTCCTACCCTATTACTCACTGAATAAGAAACTTAACTATAACCTGAAAATACAGCAGTTCAGCTGCAGAAGACCCCAACGTCAATTCTTTTGCATAGCTGCTCTTTGGAGACATTCTGTCTTCCCAATGCAGACTCTACAGACAACAATAAGAGCCAGCACCATGCCAGTTCAACGTCCGACAGAAAACAGAGAGGAGGTGAGTGCTGGCAAGGCCTTCCATTATGGCTGCACTCACACAGAGTCCCTGCAGGTTTGCTGGGCTGTTCCATCCCTGCTGCTGTACCCTGTGGTAGCTGCACTGCACCTTTGCTCATCATGGTACATTTCCTAATACGTGGTACCTCTGGAAGTGAGGAAGAACAGTTCAATGTCAGCTTCTAACATCACAAAAATGATGATGCTGTTAAATATTAAATCCCGTACTACGCACTTACTTACACCACCTCAAGGTTGGAGCAGTAACAAGGAGGCCTGCTATTTCTTCCCCTCCTGACTACGGTAAATCAGAATAGGCCTGAATTGTTCCATTGTTTTGTCCAAAGCATTACTGCTTTGTGGTAGTTAAAGAGCCATCACTTCCAGAACACCTGAAATACACCTTTGTGTGTGGATTTGTATAATCATGTTTGTTAGTTACTGCTCTCAAGTTTATTCCCTCAAGAAATCCTGCCACAAATCAGACACAGTCAAGGAAATTCACGCTGGAAGACAAACATCTGAATACATAAAGCCAGCAGCTCTCTGGCAGTCCTACATTCTTCTGTGGCATTTGAATATGAATCATTTTGGTGTTGTATCAAGCCCTTAATGTTCTTTTAATGCTGAGTTTCTCATCTGAATTTCACTGGGACTTATTAAATGCAGGGTTTTTCTTTCCCTATCTCGTACCGACATGATTACGGTAACTATGTATAATTACGTGCATAGGGTAAATATGCTAATTGTATAATTGCAACATTCAAGTAAATCCTGGCAAGCAGAGGCTGTTCTCAGGGCAGGCAGGACACATACTGATAAGTACAGCAGAACCAGAGGCATTTTTCATATTTTCCATTATTAATATTTAGCAAGAAAACAGAACATAATTTATCTTTCTCCCACATGACCTTTCCATCCAGAGGCTGGATGGTGAACCCTGCTGTCGTGGCAGTGGAAGTTAATAGAGCACCTGTAATAGTTTCAGAATGCCCTTGTGCAGCAGCATCACCTGTATGCTGGAAGCAGGACAACTCCAAGGTTAATTTGGGTCTGCCTACTGAACTTACCAGATTTTCAAGAGGCAGATTGAAAATATGAAGTATCATAAGTTACTATTTGTCTTTGTGGAGAAGGTCTATTAGGAACAATAAAATGAAAATCATACTTAGGGACTGTGAGAGAAAGAAAAATAGGGACACAAACCTCTCCCCATTACAGTGCTTTACTTTTGTCAGGAGGGAACTGGGGGCAAAGACATCAAAGAAGGAGGTGCTGATTCAAGTCCTGCCAGTGACTTCATGTGTGATGTTGGATTAATTACTTTGTGTCCTCTATTTCCTTTTCTCCCTGCTTAGATTGACATCTGTCATCATGCATTTGAGCATCAGCCAATAGACTGGGATGCTGTGCTCACTTGAGTGTCCCAGTGCTGTCACAAGTTTCATTCACACAGCATTAAAAAAACAAGTTGAGATTTGTCTGATAAAGGTAGACATGACCTTCAGGAGGGAAGGGAGAAAGAGAATTATATTTGCCTTTAAAAAGTGACAGGATCTGGCTGGCAGTGAGCTTCTAGGTGATACACAAATAAATAAAAAATTAAAAAGGAAACAACAGCAAAACAACCCTCTGAAAAGGACTAATAATGGAAACAATGCTGCATCAACAACTGAAGTGCCATTGGGAGCTGTTAAAACACCACAGAAAAAAATACAAGCTGATTGAAATGCAGCATTAAAATAATGATGTCGCCCATTTATGAGCCAGTAGGGGACCGGTGGGGATGTGCAACTTAGCATCTCAATGTGTTGTCATGACTTGTGTTCATTCTGACACAAGAGAGGATCTCTGGACTTTACCTCAGTGGGAATACCGCCTATGGTCCTAAAGGTAAATAGCTATAGGCTCCATATCTCTTCTGTACAAAGATCAGCTACAGCACTAGTCATACTTCACCCTTCTGTTCTTGTGATGAGCAGCAGACCCTTTACATAAATGAGATGTGCAAGATTGCCAGATACATAAGCTTGCAGCTCCTGAAGAAGGGCTGTGATTTTGCTTTAGAAAAGGTCAATAAGAGGTACAGAAGGTATATGGCTAGATATAACAAAGCTCCTAGACATCTGTAAATCACTCTCCACATACAGCAGTTGGTAAAGAGTATCACATAACCTCGAGGAGCATGGTTATTTATGACTCTTCATCTTCAGACACTTGACTTGGGACATTTCTGATTGAACACCAAAATAACAGCACTCAGGATTGCTATGAATCAGACCTAAGCCATCCCGAACTGGCTGTATCTAGTCTGAGCCTTTTAGGCTATTGGTTCCCACTGCTATTTGCTGTCACTTTACCAGTTCACAGATAAGATCTCTTACAGGTTCCCTACATCCTCACACCACCATGGATCTGAACCTGTTTTTAAATTATCACTTAGATTTGGTCACACACAAATGAATTTTTATGCTCTACCAGTTACCTGAGACCTAAAATATTATAGATCAGAAAGATGTCATTGCAATCTCTGGGATGCATGCCAAATTCTCTTTTTGAAAACACATAATATGCATTAAACCAGGGTCCTTCTGTGTGCCTGGCTTGTTTTCCTAATGCCTGGCTCACAAAGGCCCTGGAAGAAAGCCGAGTGAAAGTGGCTGGTGACCTCTCCTGCTGACAGCCCCTGTTGCTCATCTCAACTGCATCTGATAGAACACAGCACATTCCTTTAAATATTTTATCCATTCAGTGATCATGGGTGAAAGAAAGAACTAACAAGAAATGACAAGTGAAATAACTACATTTCCGGACCTGACAACAGTCTTTATTTCTAATTCTACCAAGGCTGCAGATAGGCATTAGGGTACAGCTTTGATGAGAGATTAAATAAGTGATCTTAGCATTCGAGTTTCAGTACAGACACCCAGACCTGAGAGTTTACTTGGAAACAGGAGGAAGTGAAAGCAAACAGGTCAGGAAATTTGGTGTTTCCTTACTTTGCACTGAATGCTCTTTCTACCCTGTGACTTTGCTCTCATAAAAATGCATTCTTTCCTTCAGAGACACCCAAACAAAGCATGAAGAAACAGACTGACAACAGAAAAAGCTATCTAACTACACTAAACGAGTTACAGCAAAATTTCCCAATAAAATATTTCCAAGAAGAGTTCTGTACTGTGTCAAAAATACCTAAACACAGTTGGCTGTAAACAGTCCAATGGGTGTTTCTACAGAAAATTCTGAAAGGCCTTCATATCACATTGCACTGCTATTAATACAATCTCTCCTGGAATCTTGTTTTAAATTCCACTGTTTCTTTAGCCCCACTTCTAGACAAACTTAACTACCTGAATTACAAAGTGGTAAGAAGAAAAAAAATTGAGGGACATATCTTTCACATTGCCAAGTCTAAAAAACAAGTTTATCATCAAGCTAGGTTTTCAGTACTTTTCAATCTGTGCAAATCTATCACTGCAAGAGGAATGTCAAGGTGACACTGAGCATCCTGACTTGGTTTTGGATAGTTTGCAAATCTGACTTCATCGTGATTTTGAAGAAATTTAAAAAAAAAAAATAGAAAAATAGAAGAAAAAAAAGAATGAATGAAGATGCATTACTCATGGGTCAAGTAGGTCTTAATTTTCTCTCTGCTCCTATCTTAAGTGCAGCCAGGCTGTGTATAGAAGTGCAAATAACATCAGAGAAAGCATCACTCCCAAGTGCTCCTATTCCCTCCTCACACCCAATTCCTGTAACAGCCCAGGGATCCCTGCCCTTTGCCGATAGTCTAAATCACAGATCTCTTACAGCAGTGTGTTCCCTGACACAGATCATCTGTCCAAGGCCTCAGCAGTGCTCACTAGGGATGTCTGCTGGGCCACCGCCCAGCCTGCAATTACAGCCTGCAGGATGCTGTGCTGTACAAACAGAACCCTGGCACACATGCCAGCCATGTCCTGCTGAGTTACAACATTAAAAAGAAAAGAAGAAAAAAGGAGAAAATCCATATTTCCAGACTATGAAGCCAACCCACTAACGTATCAAGGGAAAAGTCTGAGATGCCCAAAGAAGACAGTGAGTGCCTGCTCTGGATGCATTTACTTGAAGCTTGCACTGACACCTCCCATGTCAGGGCTCTGATTGCAGCAACTCCTATCCCCATAGACAAGATCTTGGTCCGGAGGAAGCCTTACAAGAAGCAGGTAAGAGATGATCAGAAAGGAGAATGCTGCTTCAAGTTCCTGCTACCTTCAGTGAGGCCTGCAGCTACCTAATGACCTGACAAAGCAAATCATTAGCAACATTTCACCTAGCACTTAAAATATTTCCATTGCAAATGACTCCCCTATTAGCTGAATGCCCATTGCAGACAGCAATTACCTTTTCTTTGAACCTGCATTTCAGAAATTTCAAATAACTGGGAAAGAAAAGAAGATAGAAGAATAAGCAGATGAATTTTGTGATTCTTCCCCTCCCTCTGCCCTCACGTTGATGACAGAGGGCCAAGGGAGCAGCCCGGATTTCAGCAAGGACTGATCCCTACCATCCATGCTGGATGCACACCCCACCTGAAGGCTGAATTCCCTCACCTGTTCCCTTGCTACACATCCCAGCAAAGCAGTGACAGCTGACAGGCCGAGCGCTGGGATCTGGGCAGACGTTTACAAGTTGGTAAGCACTTGGAAAGCAAACATCCACTCCATACCGTGCAGCAGCAAATTATTCATCTCATTTTTTTCTGTATGTGCATCTGCTGAGACACACAAACTAAAATGAGAGCAATGCTCCTCCTGTGTATGTCTATGTACACGTATATATAAATACCCCTGTGTATGCACAGACATATATAGCTGGAAAAGGGCAAAGATGGAACTGCCAAGTACTACGTGCCGTTATTCTTTGCTTTAAATTCATTCTGTGTTCACTCGCCCTGGCTTTGAGTCACAAGAGGAAGCCTGTCTGCCTGGCAAAGTTACATCCAGATGCTAACACTGGGACAATGATACCAGACTCCGTGATTAAAAAAGACGACGACTGTTCTCCACACCAAGAAGTCGATATCTCTTCTGTGAAAGAGAGTCTGTGTCTCTGTATAGGATTTTTCTGGGCTTGAGAGAAAGCTATTACAGAAGATGAATCAAAAACAAAGCAACATTTATCAGTGTTTTCTTTAAGGAGAGGGAAGACAGATTAAAACTGGCCATGTCATAAAATGCTTAGGTTGCTCCAAAAGTAATGCCTCCTATTTATTTCTGTGGAAATGACAATAGATACAAAGAGCACAGTAACACTATTTGATAGCACAGATTCTCAGCTACAAAACATAGTTTTTCAATATCATCACCACCATGGGATTTGCATTTTTGCCAGCGATGAACGAGAGCCTGCATTTCAGGGCACAATTGGAGGAGAGCTTACAGGTCCCATCTCCATAGAATGAATCATAGAATGGCCAGGGTTGAAAAGGACAATGATCATCTAGTTCCAACCCCCTGCTATGTGCAGGGTCGCCAACCTACAGACCAGGCTGCCCGGAGTCACATCCAGCCTGGCCTTGAATGCCTCCAGGGATGGGGCATCCACAGCCTCCTTGGGCAACCTGTTCCATCTTATGAATCTAACACCTATCTCTCTGCAATCACAAACAGAGGTTTTTTTTCAGTTGGGCTGAAATGATTTCCATGTGTTTAAAGATAAGCACGGGTATCAGTGGGTGTAGGATCACAGCATTAATTCAGATTTAAACCCCTTTGGATTTTAAGCGGCTTCATTTTAACTATGAGTATTTCTACCATCTCTTCTAATTGCACCCAGTGGATTTTTCTGAAAGTAGAGCTTTATTTTGGAGAAGAAATATATTAGGTGGACTTCCGGAAGTTTGGATTAATAAAAGACAACAACTTCCCTCAGAAAACACCACAAGTTTTTCACTTTGCCACTTCCAACAGTTTCTATTCACTCCAAACCCTGCTCAGAACTGCTGTTTCCAGAAAAAAAAAGCTGCCACTTGCTCTATGCAGTTCAGATACTGCACTGCAAAAAGTGCCTTCAAAGTGCAGATTTGGGCAAAGAACATCCTGGAAAGATCTGATGAGAAGCTTTTTGTACTTAAGCAATAGCTTTTGTATTGTACACAAGAAGGAAGCAGCTATTCATACAGCAAAACAGCCATCTATTCTCCCAGAGAAAGAAAATGCAGCCTATGACATTGTCTGTCGGTCACACCGAGAGCTCCCCACCACTGCCAGTTTGCACCTGTGGTGGTTGTTTCCTTTTTGTTATCCCTTAAGTCTAAGGCAACAGGGGACAAGAGGAAACGAAGGTAAAAGGCAGGGGAAGGAGCTGGGTGCTTTTTGCAGACACCAAGCATTTTCCAAGATTTTACTTCATTAGAGTCACAGAGTGTCTACAGAAAGGTGTGCGTGTTCGCTCCTCTCTATTCTCTGTCACATCACATTTCTGCTCAACACACTGCAGCAAACCCTGGGAGTGATTTGTGGAATACATTAGCATAGCTTAACTGTGTGTGCATAAGATTTACATGCTAGTGCTGTAAGGAAAGGTGACAGGTCAGAATGAAATGGATGATTAAAAAAAGAAGTTGGTTAATTTCTGTAGCATTATTTCAAAAAGATCTACTGGAACAGAAAACTTGACTCAATCACTCCGAATATCTTAATTAGGCAAAATGAAAGGAACAATGCTGCAACTGTGATCCTCTCTGCACAGCCATAGTGGCTTGCACAAAGATAGGGAATGGGCAGTGATTTGGGGGATGCAGAGCTCCTTTCCCCCTCACTGACTCCTCCAGCTTAGCTGTCTCATCTATGAAGCTTTTCTCTTCCTCTGTTAAATCACCTGAAATCAAAGCCAGTGTGTACCGAGGTGTTTCCTCTGGAAGGATGAGGTTGTGTGTGAGGAGATGCTTATTTCCTCGGATTGGTGTCCAAGCAGAGGTGCAGCAGCTTTCACCTGAGCATGTCAAGGCTGAATCACATCTAAATATCAGAACGGGACCAGACATGCAGGAAAATGTTGGCTCCACACTGACACAGATGGGATTTTGTTCAGCCATCACGTTCAGCCCCAATTACCACCCAGCACCAACTCAGCACTCAGCTGCACAGGGAGGGATGGCAACCACCACAGCCTCAGAGCAGGCTGAGCCCTCCTGTCAGAAACAAGGACAGCATCCCCTGAAGGTAAACATCAGCACGGTCTGAATCTCTCCTTCTCTACCCTGCACACACTGTGTGACACCCATCAGCCACCCATCATCCATCCCAGTGCTGCTGCTGCTTTCCCAGTGCGTTGCTTCATTCTGGTAGAATCAATTCACCCCTGACCTGCTCTCTGCTCTCCTGCCCCCAAGTCAGCACTGCCGTAGCCATCAACATCTGGTGGTCAGAAAACTATATTTGACACTACTAGCTCTCCAATGGATGGCTAATGCTGCTTAATGAGGCAGTTATATGCTACTAGAGATTTGTCTTTTCTCATTTTGTTAATGAACAGAGAACCTCCATCAAGTGAATATTTGCCAGTAGGCTTAATATCAAAGCTGCCAATTGAAAACCAAAAAGGTTCAGAATATGGTAAGGCGAATGGTGATGGTGAGTTTTAAAGAATCATCATTTCTGCCACACTGTATTGCATAGAGAATTGGCAATCACATGCGAAAGGCTAAGCAGTATTTACGTACCATCTCAGTAAAATGCTGATTTATTTCTCTGGTGTCAGTAGACAATATGGGCAGAGCTTCAATTTACCTCATTTCCTGGCTTTTACAAAAGTAACAGGGAAAAAAAAATATATGGAAATAAAGAATCTTGGACTCAGTTCTAGACGAAAATCCGATTTCCCTCATCCCAGTGGCACAACTGCATTTTACAATGGAAATGTAAGACAGTCCGACCTGGCATGCAGAATTCATGAAATATCACTGCCTGGATGTACATCCGAAATAAGGCCATCCTGAGCCCCGAGGCGCAGCGCTGAGCGCAGGATGAAGGCAGCGCCCAGAGCTCAGAGCTGCCTGGCGTGGGGCAGTTCGAGAGAAGGCTCTCAGATGAGCTTTTCCATCTGAAGGTCCAATCATCCATGTACTTTAAAAGCTTTTTTTGTGTTTGTTTTTTACTACATGTAGCACATATAAGCGTTCATCACTGATTGTTTTCTGCAATTGCAATTAATACCTAGTGGTGTCAGCTGGTAGTATTCCACAGCAAAGGAACCCTGAAGATTTTCTTACACCCAAAGCCTCACCTTCTGAGTACAAGGTCCTGCAAAGACCCACTCAAGACAGTATCTTTACAGAGAAAACCACCAACTTGAAGCATGCGGATGTATATTTTGTTTGTAGGTTTGGAACTGCTACCAGTCCCATACCCCAAAGTTTTACCACTGAACCAAAAACTGCTTCCAACTTCAGCTGCCTCTCTGATGTCCACAAGTCTGATGGACAGCAAGATGAGTGAGCCAGAGTTTGCTGAAGGACAGATCTGTATAGACTCGTACCTAAAGGGCACCTTCTGCCCCATTTTGTGCCCATTCAGAAATACCAAGAGCATTATTTTTTCCCCAAGCCTGGAATTTGCAATGTCTTCCCACAAAAAACCTTTGTTGCAAACCTTCTGAGGAACAGTTGTCAAACTGTGAAGCAAATTCTCCGTGCTGCCTTTCTTCCAGGCTAAAATAACTTCCCTTCCTTCAACAAAAGCGTCTCACTTGGAGAAAACCCAACAGCATGTTGTGAAACATACAGCGCTGTAACCAGGAAAGATCTTTTCTTTATGGAGATATAAAACATGCTCCCTTCCAACAAGTGTGTGCCTTATTTATCGTTCCCAAGCTGCTGCTGGAAACTCTTTCAATGTCCTTTGATAGACTACTGACCCTTCTCTGCCTTACTGGTGTAAACTGGAGGTGCCTGGGAGCTGAATACACTGGCAATAAAAAATGTTCCTCTTTTTGAGATCTATCCAAATAAAATATCCTTAGGAGGCTTTGAAGTTAAATTTCAAAAAAATCTTTGGGAAATTGCCTTTCATTTCTGAGAGCACAATTTAAATTAAATCTGAGGCTTTGCACGAGGCACCCCAGGTGCTCTCTGTTCCAAATTCAGTTGATTAATGCTGCCTTAAAAGATTTGCTGAAGAATCAGGCAGATGTAATTAGAGAGGTAGCTAATACTATACATAGATCATCAAAGGATAAGTATGTGCAAAGGAGATAAAGAATCTCAACACAATTGTAATAATCTCTGCAGATTACAAAAAAATTACAATCATAATTAGGACGCAGTAATGAAAGCTTGCAAGGTGTCCGGCTGCCCTCAGCATCACCTGGCACAGGGATCTTCCTGCAGCCCTCCAGGGAGTGAGGGACAGCAGGACTACTTCTGTATTGAAATGGAAACAGTTTTAGATGGTCCTTCTTGTTCAGGGCTACCAAAACTCTATTTTTTCTGCCTTTATTCATGAAAAACCATTTAACGTAATTACAGACCAGCTTCTATGTATCCTATCCCTTCTGAGTTTAGTAATCCACGACAAATACATGCTCAGAAAAACAGTTGCCTGGAAGGCCATGGTCAGCAATAGGATATTTTTTAGCCCAAAGATGGAAACAGCACTTCAGTGGGATACAAAAGGCCTCATCACTATGCGAGGATTCCTGCACATCTCACAGTGTTTCTTGCCCACTCTGAAAGGTAAAATTGAGGGTAAAGAAAGTAAAGTTCACAGTATTGTAAGAATTACTGATGTGTCATTAGTCAAATGTGTTGAAAGCCAAAGCGAATTGGAGACTGGCTGGCATTACAGAGCTTACTGCACAAGACACCACAGTTCCTCATTCTGTCACGTGCTTCATTTGTTGACACGGGACCACATTTCTACAGATGCTTCCAAACCTGCAACAGTGCTGGGCATTTCTGATCTTGATGCATCTTGTTCTACATGATATCAAGACTCAGATACAGGGGATTGCCTTAGGACAGGAGGGAACTGCGTTGCTCCACTTGTGGAATAGCATCTCTTCCAACAAGCTGCTCCCACTGGGAGCTGAGCACCCCAGCCCAGCTGTAGGAGCCCCACATCAGCACAAGGCCAGGTGCCTCCGGTGCCACTCGGTGGAAAGCAGCCATTGCAGGACTAAATGCTGAACACCACAGCTGGCATTTGCCAGGAGCAGGCAGGCTCCTTCTGCCTCAGTGATGTCTGAGAAATTTACAGTCAGCTCATCAATTCAGATGCCAGTAACTCAGTCATGTCTCACAGTGACTCAGCCACGCCAAGCCCCTCATTTCCAGATGCACAGAACCAGCACCAGGCCTCCTCTCTGCCCAAACAGAGATGCTCCACTTCATCTTGCACAGGGAAATCTGAGCTCACACAGCACTGTCAGACACAGGACTGGGCTGGGCAAGAGCTCAGGCACGTTCACATACTGATTTTATTTTGAACTGCAGAGCAATTAGTAATTTTTCCATCCATGTTCTGCGCAAATCCAAGAACCCTAGGAGATTTTTTTTTTCACATCACTGACTTCTGCACTGCCAGTTCTGAAATCCACAGAGCCATCCATCCATCCACGCAGGCACAGCTGGGAAGGGCAGCAGTGTTTTCACAATGGCAGACCTCTCCGTGTGACTGGAAACGTGCTTCCCCAGCCCCACTTGCACCGAAGGGCAGGGAGTGTGTGGCCAACAGAGATGTGTGCTGGAGGGGCAGTCAACGAGCCTGGCAGCCACCCCTTTCCCATTGCAGCTCAACTCCTTTTCCCTGCAGCCTTCCAGATTTCCTCAGCATTTAGTTCCACACACAATTAGAGATGGAATAAAACTGTAAGAACCTGAAGGAGAGATCCAAGAGCATTGCCCTCACTCCAAGGACCCTGCTGCAATTTAAGCAGCAACTGCTATCCCTAGGAGCTAAGTAAGCAGCCCTTAGCAGTGATCCAAGCAGCTCATCCATCCCAGAAGAGAACTTTGTTCCCAAGCAGCTGTGAGCAGCACAGACACAGCAACGGCGCCATCCACCAGTGACCTTACATGGGTTACAACGATGAGGTGGCAGCCCTCACCTTTTCACGTTTCCTACCTAAGCTGCTTGCATATCACCAGTTTGTCTGGGAGCTGTTTGGAGCCTCAGCCCCCGAGAAAGGAATGGAGGAGGAAGGAGGCACAGAGCATCCCCTCCAGGTAACCCCGAGGCTGAGGACAGCTCACAGCCACCAGGACGTGCAATTGCACTCTCACTTCAGAACACGACCCCGATTTGGATTACAAAGGCACTTGGTTACCAAGAAGTACCCTCGGCTGCCTAATTTGATTTTCAAAAGAAAGTAAGTGGATTAGGGGTTAGATTTTTTAAGGGATTTAGTATCCGAAAGGGACACAGAAGTACCCAGTGGGAGGCTATTACAGCTCAATTAGGATTACAACAAGGAGCTTATATTTGTTTTTCACAAGCACATCATTTCTAAGTGGTTGGAGGAATTTTGTACGAATAATAAAATTACACAGCAAACCTGGAATTGCTTGGATTCTTCCCATACGGATCAACTGTAAGAAACTTCAAGCCAAACAAAATTTCAGAACGTTATTCAAAAAAAAAAAAAAAAAAAAAGAGGATTCGGGAAGAAGTTCTGCTGCAGCGATTACCCAAACTGCTGGGGTTTGCAAGTGCAATATCGGTGTTTCACACCGTGTGTTCATTAAAAGCGTCCAAAAGAACGACAGTTCACTTTCTTCTCACTACATCTCAGAGGAACCTCAGCTTTTCGTCCTTCCCTCCTTCCCTCCTGATGAATATTTTACTGTGCTCTTCAACAGCGAAGACAGCCTGTCTGGGCTCTCCAGTCTCTGCTGCACTCTGAAAAAAAATCCATAGTGCAACGTGGTGTCCCAGGTATAACCTACCAACATAATCGTGTGCTTCTCAGGGAAATGCAGACTAACTGGGGCCAGCTGGGCTCTGAGCCAGGCTTTGCTCCGTGGCTGTTTACGAACGGTTCAGCCTAGTTAAAAACTTTCATTCCATTGGCTTTGTATGGATGTTTCTTAAAAGCTGCAGAGCAATAACATAACTTTTTAAAGAATGGCATTTTTACTGTGGTGTGGTGTTAAATTCCTCCCCTGAGGCAGCAATGTGATCTCATTGACTTTAAAAACAATAAACTGAAATCTAAAAATAAAAGGGGAAAGGTGGAAGAAGTAGGTGGAAAGGCAGCGAAGCTGTAGGAGTTCTGACAAATCATCCTGGCATATAATCCCAGAGGTGACGAGAAATTGCTCTGTGCACTTTATTTATTTTTTTTATAAGCCAGAACAGATATATACATATATATCTACTTGAGGCAAAGTCATAGAGCATCTTGGAATTAGTGGGCTTATTTCATTAACGCCCACCGGGCTGTAATGATGGCAAAGGACTGTTCTGATACACAGGCAGTATCAAATCATGACAGCATGTTGTCCCAGACCTGCAGTCTGACACGTGTACTTTGTGCAATTGAGAAATTGCTGAGTGGCTTAACAGTGTCCTGAGGTCTCTCTCCATACCTGGAATCACACTCATTGCCTTTTCTTTCTTTAATGGATGTGGCTGGTGACATATTAGCAACACACTGCATCTAATCCAACAGCCCCTCCTCCATACTTCAGTCTTTGGATGCAGTATTCTGCCTGGTCCACACATGAATTAATGAGCTGATGTCAATTAAAAATCTAACATATATTTTACTGAGCGCTATCCTTTCACACAAACTGAAATCTACTGCCATCCAACCCCTGTGCAGGATCTGAAGCCAGCAGCAAAAACAGAATGCACGCAACTCTCCTGACAAGAAAAGAGAAAATTAGAAACACGGAAGTTTATTTAAGCAAATCCCAGCATCCCTGGAAACAGGTAACCAAAGCCAGGCAAAGCTCACATGCTTCCGCTCATAGTGCGCTCATAAGGCAAAATCTGCTTTGCTGTTCACAAAGCGTGGATTCCTGCCTGAAGAGCCAAGTTAAATCTCTGAATTATAACACTGAGATATAAGACAAGGAGCAGCTGCTGTGATGGGGTGCTGGGGAAGACAGAGCAAACAGCAGTGCAGCTTTAACAGAAAGATGCTGACACACATTAAGATCACCCCACATCGTAATTTTGTACCTATCATTAAAGGTACTGCACATGGAGAACAAGTCCTGATACAACCATCCAACTCCGGGTTCATTTGTGTGCATGCTTTTGAGGGTCTGTCCATGGTTTGATTTGACTTTCATGGCAAAATTGGAGCTTAGCTGAAACGAGTGCTTGTTGGTTCAGTGGCTGCTGTTAGTGCCCTCTGCAATTCTGATTTGGGCATGAAGTGCAACAGGAAAACAGAAGAACTATTTATGCTGCTTTTGTTTCCAGAGGGAGAGGAGTAAGGCTCTATTAGTCTAATTTCTAAAGCTCACTCAGCTGCAGCGGACCAGGAGGTGCACCTTATCCCGAAGACCTCTCATTTACACCCAGAGCTGTGCAGCATCTGAATTTCCTCTCTGTAAGTCACTGGCTCGAGACCTTTGGATCACCCAAAATTTGGACAACTGGATGTGTTGTGTAAGGAGAAGCTTTTCAATGGATGGGCAAAGTCAGAAATGATATGAAAATATATCTCTACAACAAAGCAACAAAAAACATTCTGGAAACCATACAGAGTGAACACCAAGCCCATACAGGGCAGATCAGTGCAGATGCCCAAACAATTTTTTTTTCTTTTAAAAACAGACGCTGTCCCCACGACAGCTGAATTTGCCCCCAGGTCTCCACTCACCAACTCAAACCCCACTTGATCCCCATTTCTGCCTTTCAGATTCAGCTGTTCCAACCTCAGTGCTCACTGGAAGGTAAATATTTCGTAACCCACAGCAATCACCATTCCATCATTTAGAATGATAGAAAGGAAGGTTATAATAACAGCCTGTTTTTTTCTTTTTTCTTTCCCTTACTGCTCCAGATTGCATGGAGATGATCATACATTGACAAGACGGGTCAATATTTTGCTTCATAGCAATGCCAATAGTAAAATGATTTTTTTATTTGAACCCACTCTGATTTACTTCAGAAGAAAATCTCCTGCTCCACACACCATACGCTTACATACAGAGAGATTTTTTTCTTCAGTTATATTCAGAGATCTTTTCCCTAGGTGACAGAAGTGTGCAATGGTGCTTATATATGAGTGTGGCTTAATTAGCTTCATCACAAGAAGTGCCATGAAAATGCAGAAGGGTGAAGGAGGGCAGAGCTGCAAGAGGAAACTGCGTCCTGACACATCTTGGGAATACTGAAGTTTGTACAATTAAGGTCAAATTCTCACCTCACATTGATAAATAGACCATAACATAAATAAAAGATTATGTGTGTGGTCCTTATTAGACAGACTTGCAAGTTCACCAAAGAAGACAAGAATGATGAATAGCTCCTCAAGCAGCACTGAGCTCACAGCAGTGCTCTGCAGAGGAAGCTCAGCTCTGCAGTTCAGTTTGAGCTGTGGAAACCAACCCCCACTTTTATAAACCACCATGGTGGAAGAGTAGTTTTAGAGCAACGTATTTATGCTTCAGAAAAGCGACCCTGAGGGGCAAAGCATCGCCTGTGACCAACAGGAGGGAAATAAGAGCATCACACAGCAGTCCCCAGCACCTGCTGAACACGGACAGGAGGAAGAAAGTAGGAAGTTAAGAAAGTAAAAGAAAGCATAAGCTCGGCCATGAGCAGCCAGAAGACAGTTCTCAGATGGAATAGAAGAAAAGAAACAAAGCAGTGTCAGCAGCAAATCGTATCCACAGCGACTGAGCGCAGAGCTCCGCAGTGCACGGCATCTCACTTATGCAATCTGAATGCTGCACAGCCACAGTCAGAGCTGCTCACACAGGATCTCACCAGATCCAGACGTGCTGCAGCTCTCTGCAGACCCTCTGTTACTACCCGCTCTCCTCAGGCTGTGATGGCTGTGGAAGAAACGTGCTTGCCTGCTGGCGTGCCAGCCCTGCCCTGCAAGGCCTTCTGGATTCCCCCCACAAAACGGATTGGCTGCTCACTGAGATGAACACAGCTTCCAAGTTCACCAGCATCCTATAAAAGTATTGTGAACTCTCGAGCAATTACCTCTGGTACGTGGAAGAAAAACAAACAATCTGAAATTCAGCTGCATATTTGTTAACTGAATCACACAGGCAGGACGTCGCCTTCCCTTGGATGCATTTTTCTTTCAGCTTACAGAGATCTCATATAAACTGAGATATGCTGGCTAGAATAAATATTTGACCGAGATTTAATCCTTTGGCTACTCAATGCTCTTTCACTGCAGGTTCTCCATTGTCTATTTATCTATATAGAACACAGTGGTTGACTTTAATTAGTTTAGAATTAAAACTAAGTTTCAAAATACTTGGGTGTTTTTGCATAGGAGTGGGAAATACGTGCTGGTGAGTGCCAGGCATAACCACAGCCCACACGTCTAGTGATCCACTGCCTTTCTAAGCTGAGCATTCCAGTTCTTCTCCATTATTCCTCCACAGCTGGAAAGCACCAATACAGCAATCCTTTCCTATAAAGCTGAAGATAACTTCACAGAGATTAAGCTGCTACTTAAATAGTTTAGAAGGTTGATGATCACCTCATAAATTTCAGTGCTAGCTTTACAAGATCCTAACTCACAGCTCAGTGAGCTTTCCCAAGTTACTTCTTCAAAAAAACAAAAACAAAACCAGCCAATCTGTACCAAGAAAAGCACAGCAACCCACTGTGTGCTGCTCCTCCACCATGCCAGATGATGATTAAGAGTTAGACACAGTTGCATAATGTGGACACAGATTTGCACTTTACCAGAACACAGAAGGCTGAATTCCAGCCCAGGATTTCATTCCAGCCTGCCCTGAGGGCCACGACAAGCTGCACAGCTGAGGTCTGGATCACATTCAGAAGTTTTCCAAAATGTATCTGTGCTCACATCCTGATTTTCGATTCCAGCTCATCTCTAATTATAATTATTACACAGAATGTCAGATCTCAGGTTATGCTCTTTAAAGTTCTCCCTATAAACAATTAATTAGCTTGCTGCAGCCTTCCTATAAATAGCCTGTACATATAAATTATTCTCATCTGTTCAGACAAACAAAATCACTGCTCTGTTTTTTGCCTTCTGATTTTCCCTCGCGGTCTGCAGCTGTTGGTAGTCAGACAGACACATGTCTGTGTGCTTTGTGCATCCAGAGCTAAAATAAGATTATGAGGCTATCTAATTGACAAAGTTTTTTGTATTAAATTAATGCTTAAGAAATTGAATTTTCACAATAAGGCGTCTGAAAGCACTGTTATCATCAACTTAGGAAGTCTGCTAGAGCTCTGCCTCCCACACCAGCTGAAACACTGCTTGGCCAAACAGCGAGCATCCCTTGTTTGGCAGTACTCCTGCAGGACAGGATACATATGGTTGCCCAACTTAATTCTGGTGACAAGCTTTCCAAACTCATCCTACCGGTGCTGACAGACAAGTTAAGGCCAAAGCTTCCTCCAGCAAGCTGCTGGGCTGCCTCTCCAGATGTCTGCCTCGCTTCTCCACCTAAGGCTTCCGCCTGCACGTGGAGCTGCCCAACTGGAGCGTGCAGTCACTGCTCTGCCACATCAGGGCAGCATCCCGTGATGTAGATTCACTTGAAAGTGAATTGGATTTATGCAAACAATTCCTTTTCCGTGTGTAAATGTGCAGGTGAGATAGGCTGCCTTAGTATTTGCACTGATAACTGCAATAGATGTGAATATACAAAGTGAACCACGACCAGTTACCATCAATATGATTGCAATGATATTGCATACTGCTGACATGAATTATTTGGGGCAATATAAAGTAGAAACTGCTCGGAGAAGTGCCTCCTCTGACAGAATAGCAAAAAAAAAAAAAGCCAAAAATCACACCTCAGAGTTCACTGTTTCCACTGCTGTGACAGTTTACAGAGCGCCTGCCTCAGTCCCTACGGACAGGCAGCCCACCTGAACAAAGTGGGATGCAGAAAGCTGGAGCCTGGCAGAGCTTGAAAACTTCCACCACCAGAAAGTCACCCAAGCCCAGGCCAAGTCGGAACCATTCATCTCTAGGAGCAGTACAAACCTCCTGCTGCTGGTTGAGGACTGCACACAAGAGCACCCATCCCCATCCCCCTTGGCCTGCACACACCTTACCCATGAGATGTGCACACTGATCATCTTTGTCTCATCCCTGCATTCAGTCTGAAAAAGGAGTATCGGAAAAGCACTTTGGAAGATTGTAAAGCAGTGCAACAAAGCATTATGATCATTTTGAAACACTAATCTATATGTTTTTCTCTGCAATCTAGCATATAATCATCATTCCACCCAGCCAGAGAGAAGACATCAAGGATTATTGGGCACTTCAAGGTTTCACAGCATAAAACCGCTTTCAAAAGGAAAACAACGAGGCACTGAAGAGGTTTATTTTGTTTTATGGCTATTAGGCTCAGGTAGGAGTTGCTCCTACTTTCCTCAGACCCAGCAGATGATGCCCTGGAGCTGCAGAGCTCCCCTAGGCTGCTGCGCTCACACCGCCCGCCAGCCCAGCTCTGTGCAACCCAGCAACTGCCTGTGCTGCACCTCACATACCTGCTGTTGCTTTGCAGAAAGAGTACTGAGAAACCAGAGCACAGGCAGAAACCTGTCTGCCAGCAGTGTTTTGGGCATCTGCAGCTCAGGGCTGGGCAGAACACAGGCTCAGAGGGCTTGCACAGTGCTTTCGGTGTGATGTGCTGGATCCTTGGGCAAGTCTCTTTTTAAAGACTTTTGTGATAAAGCCTCATAATGTCCTGATTACCCTATTTATCTATACTAAACCGTTTTAGTCAACAATTGACCTTGATTCATTTTTAATCTTATTGTATCTGGTTACATTTGCTCTTGGAATTTATTGCTCTTCTTTTACCCCTGCTTTTGACCAATACTAATCCACTCTTTTTTTTTTTTTTTTCATTTTCAAGGCATCTCACATAGTTCACAACCTGATTGATATTCTGGATTTATATGCTCTAATTTGAGTCTTCACTAAGCATTTCTGAGACAAAGGCAGTTTTATTGTAGAACAAAACTAATTGGAAATGGAAAAGGACTACTTTGTTAGACTGTACTACAAATGCCTCTCCCCAAAGGCAAGATGTTCCATTCTGTATTTTGAATCACACACCCCAGACTAAACCCAGCACATACTGCAGCCTCACCAAGCAGTGGCACAAAACCCAGGTGGATATCAGAAACCTGCAACCTGCAGCCGTTCAGTTTGAGTTGGATGGTAACTGAGGTGAGCCACACTGTGGTTTATGATCTATCTTCCACTGCAGTCACCAAGCTCTGCATTAAACAAGACCTTTTTTTTTTTTCCTTTTTTTCTTTTTTTTCCCTAGTTAGGAAGAAGAAGGTTGTGATGGGCAGCCCCTTTCTCTGAGAGGACACCTCAAGGAAGCCTGGATGTGAGCACGCAAAGCAGGCCACCCACCCCCAGGATCTTTACTGCATTTTTTTGCAACTGAATTGGCTCCACTTTTATTTGAAAGGGTAAATTTAGAAATCATTGAGCTCACCCATACTAAAATCCTTCATTTGTGAACAAGTTTATTTTCTCTACAGTAGTTTTTTTCCCCTTTTATATTCCTGAATGTCTTTCTAATGTTAAAATATTTTTTTTTCCATAGAAATGGTTTGGCATTTTCTTTGATATGCACTAAATCAAGAGACCCAAACTCCAACAAATTCCTTAATGACTGCTCACGCCTGAGAGAAACTAGAGCTCCAGCACAGCTTTGCAACTAAGAAACTTGCTGACGCTGAGCAAAGTGATACGGATCATTTTAGATAGGAGTAACTGAGCTGGTAATTCATCTAACCTACCTGACCTGGCAACCCCTTTCATTATTCTACAGCAGTAATTGAGATGCCAGAGCATGTGATGACAATGACAGCAGAATATTGGTGCTGTCTGCCCAGCCCTGAGCGATGCTGCAGCTCACGGCTGGCAGGGACCTGGCCCTGAATGGTGGTCCTCTCTGGTGGTCCTCTCCTGTTGTCCTTCCTACAGGAGAAAGGAAATCGCCCCAGGGAGCCACACAGCAGTAACCAGAACTCCTCTCAGCTGGAGAAATTCACCCCCCAACAACTGGAGAACAGGGTGGGCATTTAGGCCATTTTACAGATCACCCTTCTGCCTCATTCCTGCCTGCACATCCCAGACCTGTGGTCCTGCAGCCTCCTTAGAATGGCTAAGAAGTCGTCCTTACAGGACTTCCAGTCCACCCTTCCTGATGACCCCATTATCATCTCAGACAGCCAGAAACCCAGTTAGACAAACTGTGTTTTTATCTTCAAGAGTCCCTCCTTTGCCTGACCAAATATTTGCACCCACTTGGAGGAGTGCTTAATCCTTCCATTAACAGCTTTTTCTCTCACTTTGCTTCTTGAAAATTCACCTCTTGTTATTTTAAAGGAAGAGCTCCAGCCAAGGACCTGTAGTTAACACCGGGGTGTAAAATAATGTATAATATCAAAGAGAATTAAAGTAGTATATAGAGACATGCATCAGCCATGCAGTCACAGCACTGAATGGAAAAGCAGTTCCTGCCGACAGCGTGCAGCACATGCTGGAGGCCTCCAGAGACTGCAAAGAGAGCTTAAAGAGAGAAAAGCACAAAAACAAACCCAAATCTCAACACATACACCAAAAGACACATCAGCATCACTAGAGCTAAGGCATGCCTAAAGATGTTTTCACCAAGCAGCGCCGGAAAAGAAGCTCTCCAGCATGAAAACCAGACTGGTTAGCATTGCTGTCCTGGAGAACTCCAGCATCTCCAGCAGCTCACATTCTCATCACACAGCTGTGAAAATGAGAAATAAAACCTACAGAAAGATTTGTAGCTGATATCAACAAAATTACAGAGGTTATGGGGATCTACTACACGTATCTACAGCTGAGAACGCAGCCCATCTGCCCAGGCTTACTGTGAATTCTCAATAATGCCACAGAGGCAAAATAAGGCTGCAGATACTCAGAAGGAACAGCACACAGGAGGGTAAGTTTATTTCAAAGAGAAGAATTGGAGATCTAGTGCTTCTGTAGCTATAAACACCTTTAATTAGAAAGCTTCTTTCACTTACTGCATATTCAAGGAATTACATACCGCCTTTGAGCTAATCTCATTTTCAAATCTCATAAGACAGTAGGAACTACACATAAAATGACAAAAAAAATCATACCAGTGTGTTTTGCTAAAACAAGAGTTGTATTCTTTGCACTCAAGTGCTCTTCTGGAAATGAGTCCCTGCACTGGGGTGTGGGTACTAACAGCAAATAGAAAGTTCCTGGCAGTGAGCTCAGGTGTTGTCCTTGTTCTGGGACACTCAACCCACCCCCCAGCACACAGATTTTGGAGAGGCCCCAGCTCTCAGAGTTTGCATCCTTTTGTAAGCTGGGAGCACCTGCAGAACTGTCACCTTCAGCCCCTTCAGGCCCAAGTTCTAAATTTCACCCTGACCATCGCTATGTAGGTCTCAATGAGTTACAGTGACTAGAAGTACATGGCTCTGGAAAGCACAAATTACATATAATCAAGATATAAAGGGAGATTATGTCTCTCCTGTCAGTTCTTTTGAAAGACATATCATAGAACAAAGATATTGGAAAAAAGAAACATACTTCTGTCAATACTGACATGTCCATAAATTATGAGGTTAAAGGGGAGTGAGTAGGGTGGGTGTTTGTTTTTCTTACAGTTTGAAGAGAGGAAAAACAAATCTCATACTATCACCTGATAGGGATTACATTTTTGAAGTGCCTACAGCTGAAAGGCATTCTGAAAAAGAGCACTTAAGATCTCCAAAAGTCAACGAACATCATCCCAAAATGAAAATAAAAAACAACCCAAACAATAAACCTCTCACTTAACGCACAGTTTTTCTCTGCCTGCATTGTCATGAAGCTCCTTCCCTGCACCTGAGTAATACCACGTACATCCACATCTCCACAGAAGTTTTAGATGACAGCACAGAAGATGGCAGCTCAAACCATCCTTCCTCAGAGCAACTGGAAGCACTAACTTTTTGCAGGGCCCTGCAGTTGACACTTGGGCCAGCATAGTAGATTTGCACCTCAGTAAGGCAATGATTACTTTCTGTGAACACAACGCATTGATGTCCCTTCTTAAAGTGGACTTCTGGGGTTTTGAACCAAGATCGCCCTTCTCATCCCACCCCTTTTGTCTTGATTACACAACAAGGCACGCGCTGCTAGAATATGCAACAAAATGTCTGTGAAACAGGAATGGGGAAACATTACTGTCTGGTATAATTTCTGAATGCTGGCAAATTAGAACTGATCCGACAACGCCAATTCCACTTCGGGAGAATTTTCAATGTAATCACAACAAGACGTGGAAAACATTTTCTGTTTTGCACTTGAACAAAACTAAACCCGTTTCTAATTCAGCATGAAAGTAAAACTGGGCCAAAGTGGCTGCTTTCTGAATAAAACCTCAGCTTCTCTGTTTGGAAAGAGGATGCAAGAGTGGATGGCTTTTATGAAACAATATGGAAAGTTCAAGTCCCAGTTTCTCATCCCAGATCAGCGTCCCAGTAATGCCATTTCCCCCTCTTTCACTTCTTTGATCCTCATCCCTTCCCAAGGGATCACTGAAAATGCTTAAGGCTCCACAAAATGTTTTAGCTTCACAGGAAACCTCCTTGGAAAATGGAAATACCTCCCTTTTAGCTAGCACTTGTAAAACCTTCTTCCATTTTTCTAGAAATTTAAGGAAACTGTTCTTACAAAAGTGAATAATGAGTAAGCAGTTCCCCGTGTGTAAAAGCAACATTGGGCTAAATTCCTTCCTATAATTGTTTGCTGCTGCCATAATTCTGTCTTAAGTACAAATGACTGCACTGCTTTCAAAGAACTCGCTATAAACACTATTTGCTGAAGATAAGTACTAGCAGCTATAATTCAAAAGCAACAAAAGCTGCACACATTCCCTAGCAATACAACAAACGTGAAGACAGACCTGCACTTTCCACAACAGACAGAATTGTTCAAGTTGTCTATTCCAGTGACAGCAGAAAGAAGGGGAAAAATGTGGGAGCTCTTCAATGAAACAGCTTGAGCAATCACACTAGGAAATGCTTTTGTTTCCAACTACGTCAGGCTGTGGACAAAGGATTATACAGAACCAAATCTCTGCAGCTCAGCGAGCATCACAGAGAGTTGTTTCCAACTGGAACATGGGAGTACATGAAGTCACCCTCTATGCACAGCTTCACTGAGCCCTGTGCCCAGCCCAGAGCACCACGTTCAGCAAACATGCAGTCAGGTTGGAAAGGACGCCAGCACTGAGTGCTGAGGATGAAATCGAGTGTGGAAATATTACCTTCTGAGGTAAGCCAAAGGACTGGAAGGTTGCTATGTCTATAAAAACACAAGTGGAAAAACCTGAAAAAGAGAACCCTGAGTGAGAGCTCCAACTTGATTCTAGTGCTGAGCCAAAGCAGCGCCTGGCTGTGCTCAGCAGCCTGGAGAAACCCTATGGAATACGAGCGGGAGGGTCCTGCAATGCAGATCCAAGTTTTGCAACTGAAGCCAATCCTGACAATAAAGTTTCTCTCAACACCTCAGCAGATTAGGGGATTCACACTTTATGAAGCATCTCCCCAGATCAGAGGAATATCTTACGTTAAGCAGGCAACAGACAAGTCTTCCAAATTTGTGAAATGGAGACTTCTAGAATTCCACTGAATACATGGTCCCCTCCCTCATCCTTAGACAGCTCCTCCAAAAGATCTTCAACACTCCAATTCAGCAAGCATTTCATCTTGGTTAAACTAGTCTGGAGTTCCACTGGGAGGATATACATTTATTCTGCCAGAATGGCCCCTAAAAATAAAACACCCAGTATACTGGAAAAGTTCCTTTTAACAAAGTATGTACGGAGCCCAAAGAAGTGACAGGATAAACACTTCTAGAAGTCCCACAAAACAGAATGTGGCATCTTTGAGATAGAGTTTTTGAATCACAGCTACAAGAAAAAACAGAGTTTTGCATGCTAAATTTTATGGCTGAATTCAACAGTTTATACCATGCAGCAAATCAGATACCTCCTGGGCTGAATTAGCCACAGCTAAGGAGTGCAAAATACACAAATGTGGGAAGACAAAGAACCTGGACCAAGTTCAAAGAGGTCAGAAATCCTGTGCAGAAGTTTACCCAAGTCACAAAATCAGTTTTTGTTTAGCACGGCTATTAGCATACATTTCAAGGCAATATCACAAACCTGAGGAGCCTCCCTTCTCCCCGTCTCAGCTCCCCACACCCGAGTAGAGCTTTTGCCCATGCATCCCATTCAAACACAGTGCTCAGTGCTGCTGTGGCCATGCAAGCCACACTGTCACCATGTTGTTCCTCTATCTCTGCTCTGTGTTTGACTGTGCTCTTGCATTTAAACCTTTGATGCAACAGCATCAAATTTGCTGAACTGGGATTAGTAAAGTGATGGAATAAGTGTATTTTTCTACTTAGAAACCTAGGCCAAGTCTCAGCAATTTAAGCCTCAGTCTTCCAGACATTATCTTTAGAAGTTTAAGGGCAATTTACACTTTGTAAATTATACTTCCCTATACTGACCTGAGTGACAGTGGAAAAAACTGCTGATAGTAGAGCAGCCCCACTTCTTTCTGCATCTCAGTGCTGCCCAGCGCTGGTCTGATACACGCAGGAGACGCTGCTGGGGAATCACAGCTTTTGTCTCTCTCTTTTGCTCTCTGTAATCCTCTTCTAAATCTTCCTGTGCTGACCTCCAAGGCACGGTGTTAAGCCCACCTGAGCCAACAGATGACATGAAAATAGAGCAGAGCTGCTGCAGGCTACCAGATCTCCACAGTCAGCCTCCTGATTCCCAAAATTACTGAGGAGGACTGGAAGAAAATGAGACGCAGGGGCAAGGACAGAGGGTGTCCCAGGGCACGTTCAGATCTGCTGGAGCACAGCAGCAGCAGCAGAGCAGGGCTGGAGGGGACAGCACAGCTCCTTCGCCAAGCCTTGCTGAGGGGAGCTTGGCAGCCTTCAGCTGCGATCCTTCCGTAATCTGTAATGTTACTGGAATATCACCAGAGGATGTTTTGCTTTCCTTTCATTGCTGTCCTTTGTAGCACAGCTCAGAAAGTATAAATCATAAAGCAGCATGGAAATCACATTTCCTTTCTGCTCCTGGAATGATTTCATCCTATCTTTTTCTATTCAGCCCATGAAACGGCTGACGCTCTTCTCTGCTTTTCAGTAGTCCCTCGGTGGAGTTTAAGTTACCTGTACCACTGGCCTGTTTACAGCAAAGTGACACACTAAAACACAGCGTGACAGGTTTAGCACTCATTGTCAGTCTATGGAGAATAAAACAAACGAAAACAAACCCTGCCTCAACAAACAGAAATAACCTGGGTTTTGGCACCCCAAGGGCAAGGATGCACATCTGAATTTCAGTCACTTCTACCCAAGGATGCAAGAAAGAAAAAGCTAATATGTAAGAATATTTAAGTTTTTCAGCTAGTCAGTGAGGAAACAGCACAAGTCAAATACAGAATAACCCAATCTAAGATTAAGAGACCCTGAACATAAGGGACATCATCCACTACACCACCACTGAAGAACAGCCCCATACGCCTTCTGCCACTTTCCCCTGCCCATCACACACATTTACAAACAGGCTCACTTTTTGCCTTTTTTTTTTTCTTTTTCTTTTTTCCTCGTTGTCATCATCCAAAATACCGATGGTGGCAATGAGAATATTTTAGGATTGTTCCTTTCTTTGTCCTTTGGAGAACAACAGTTGTTTACAAATAAGCTGCCCAAAGCGCTTCATGCATGTAATTAAACATAATCCTCACTACCTCTAAAGAATATTCAATATAAAAAATGACGAAGTACTTCACTGCCAGTGAAGTAGGAGCAATTCAGTAAAATAAATTGATTTAAAGATTGAAATTCTAAAAGCCAACAGCAAAAAGCCTTGGAGAAAAGGATCACAGACCCAGATCAGGAAGACCTGAGTGCTGTGAGCTGCATGCTGTGTGTCCAGGGAGCAGCTCTCAGCAGATCACGGTCACGATGTGAATGTTTCATTAGAAACTGATAGATTTGCAAAAAGGGAAATGAATGGGATTCACAGAAATTCCACCTTTCTTTCCAATTACACCACTTATAAAACTTTTATGAAGCAATTTTTTTTTTAATGGAGTGCAATATTAAATGGAAGAATACGAAATTTAGAGCGAAACAGCTTATTACTAGGAGGAATTATGAACCTATTGCCTCTTGTTTCTCCCAGATACACAAGCTTACTCTTTGCTACAGTCATTTGCAATAAGACAGTCAAAGCCATCTGATAATTGATGTTCTGACCTGCCTGACCCATCCCGGATGCAATGACTCTGGTCTTTACATTTCACCATGAATTCTTCCACAGGGATTTAAATAGGAGATGTGCTCCAAGGCACTTTCTCCACATTTCTGCATCTCCTCTCCAAGAATGACCTTTGATTTGTTGATTTTCATTTGCTTAAACACATCCAGAAACACAGTTTGCAAAGAGAATTAATTTCCATTTGCACTTTACTGGTTACGTTAAAATGGAACAGCACTCCAACTTCCTTTGGACCAATTGGCTTCCAAAAATAAATTTCTCCAAGTTAAAATCATTCAGTGAAACGTCTGGGAAACATGCATAATGATTGTTACTAGGAGTCATCATCTAGGGAGAAATATTGAATACATAAAACCACGAGAAATCAGAGTAATTCAAAATATAATTTTCTTTCTGGATAATCTAATTTTAGCTGCTAGGAGACCATCACAACATTAATACGAATGTTTCTGTTGAACGTGGCCTCAGCCACTGTTCAGAAAAACCCCAGGCAACTCACTAAAAGTTAAATTGATCTCCTTAGGTAGATCAATATGAAAATAAAGCAAAACCCAGTACAGAAGAAAGCAGGGAGGCAGATGCAGCATTGTTGCATGCTCTACCAGCAAACTGAGCTTGTGGAGTTTGTTTGTTTGCTCTGTAGATGGGTTTATAGCATCCTCCTTCACTGAAGGTGAAGATTTTCCCATTTGTTCAGCAGCCCATACCACAAGCACCTATATCTCCAACTCATTGTGGTCAGTGGAGTAATCAGTTGGGAAAACCTGAGCTTGAAGAACATTTATCTGTTCTCCTGCACACTGTGCCACGTTTTGCCCTCAGAAATCAGCAGGGCTGAAATACTGCTCATGGCAGTGATCTTCCCAAGACATCAGAGGTCTCAAGACTCCTCAAGCATTTCCCAGCCTTGCATTAACACAACGTCAATACAGGCTTTTATCTTCCAGTCACACGCTCCTCAGAGCGTTCGGGCTTAATGGAGATATCAGGAGCTGCTTCTCAGTAAGCAAAGGACGCACACTGCCTAGCAAGCACAGCGTTGGTTCTCTTAGCACAAAGCGATTCCTAAAAGCCCCAATCTGAGGGGCACACAGCCCTGACCAGTGCCTGGTCTTTAGCACAGGCAGAACCTTTCCTTTGCATGCTGATCTGTCCAAACCGAGGGGTGTGATGTATCACCAGGAGATACTCTGGGAATTGGGCGTTTGCTGGGTGTTTTTCTGAAGGTGTAACTGGGGATGGAGCTCAGCCAGCAGGCACGTTTCTGTATTCCTATCACACGATACCTGCAAGGCATTTGGGATCGTGTGACCCTGTGGTGAAGGAGGAAGGACCAGGGGTGTCCCAGGCTGCAAACATGCAACAGGTCTCCACCATTTCACTCAGCCTGCAAGAATCCCACCACATTCCCATATATATTCCCAGTTTATAGCAGAGGAGGGGTATCACTCTCGCAGTTACCTTAGGCTAGCGTTTCTTCCATTATAAATGTATCCAACATGTAAGCAGTTTTCTCTTTACCTTGTATTCATTCAAGAAATAACGCCGGCATTTTTGCGATGTTATGGATTTTTAAGAGTTAGAATGAGCACTGTTTACATGAACTGAATTTAAAGTCAATTCTATCTTGATTACATTTGACTTCAATGAGTACTAAGAGATGCTTCTTTCATTTAATCAGGGAACGGTGTTGCAGCTACACTATTTGCATTTTAATAAAATTTCTCTCAAGATCCAACCAGAAAAGCAGCAGCGTTGCTAAATGCTTACAAATTAGGAATTCAGCTCTCGTGATGACTAATAAAATCTATCTCATTTAGATGCTATTTTGCTCTTAATTTTAAGATTTATTTAATAAATAGAACGAAATTGCAAGATTCATAGATTCTTTCAGAACAGTAAAAAAATGCTCCCACATGCAGAGGTCTCCTGGCTTTCATCTGTGTTCACACGTGTTCATACAGCCACACAGGCACATACACACACAGATGTGGGCACACATATACATATGGAGACATCCACATGTGTGTGAAAGTGCTCTGCTGCAGCCAGCTGTGTCCCCAAAGGACCACATAAAATCCCTTAAAACAGCATAATGGTTTAGCTGCTAGAAAAGTAACACAGGGCATCATTACAGTGTAACATTAATGAAGGATGAAATATGAATTCATAGAAGGTTGTGTCAGACTTATTTTACCTCCTGACAAGCATAATATAATTTTTTTCCAGTGTCTAAAAATTCTAAAGTGGGCCAAAACTAATCCTGATATGATTCCATTAGTTTTAATGGATAGTGCTAGGGATGAATTTATAGCAACGACTGAAATGACATCACTTTCTCATGCAGCAGTTGCATTCTGAGCAGTCAAACAGAACCAGCAGTGAGTTTCAAAATGTGTCCTTCCCAAATTACCTTTTAAATTACAACGTTGTGTTGAAATTGAAAACTGGAAAATTTATATTATGCAGCCCGTGTTTACCAAGCTACAGGTTCACCAGCAAAGCATCAGGAATGCGTACCGTGATGATTAAAATGCAGTCCCTTCACAAGCAGCAGACAGTGCCAACCTCTGAGAGAAGGGAAGTCCATGGAAACACACCAGCAGCAGTGATTTGTGCTGCACACCCCCTGGTGCAACGGGCCAGCAGCCGGGAGGCCGCTTGAGGGCTTGGAGCACCCATTTCATTACAGCCAGCGTTCAGTTCCCCCAGGGTAGCTTTGAAACTTTCAGCGTAGGTGTCTACATAAGCTGCATTATTGCTAAATCCTGAAACAATTCAAGCAACATTAAACTTTATGCACCATGTTCTCAGCTGACGTTACTCCACTGAGGTCAGGAACGTGCTGCGATGGCTACCAGGGGATCCGACCTGAAGCCTGCACCTGTCCCTCTTTTCCTCTAGTTCGTACTCTTTGGGTCATTAGTTTTCACCACTAATAACGACCACTTGCAGAAGCTTCATGACAACCACAAATTAATTAGATGTTGCAGGAGTTCTACTGATTTACCTGCATGTCAAAGAATTACTGCTGTGCAGCTCTATGGCAGCACTGCCTGTAGAAGCCGTTCACATTCAGGATGGTGAAGTGAACTTTCTCCAGAAAGCAAGTTGCAACAATAAAACAAGTTCTCTTAAACCTTAACGGAATGATAGTGAAAATGTTGCTGACTGTAAAATACAACTCACTTCAAGACCGAAAGGTATTTCAGAGCAACTACAGGTATGCAAAAGAAGGAAGAGAAGGGGAGAGGAGGGAAGAGCTAAATGAGACCAATGCAAAAGATGTGCTCCTGCCGCCAAGCAGTGCTACAGAGCAGCGGCTCCCTGGCTGAAGGCAGCTGGCCCAGCTCCCCCTGCTGAGGATCCGGCCCTTAGCTCTGACCCTGGTCTGTATGCAGCTCTTCAGCCTACAAGGATTTCAGTGACCCTGCTGAAAGCCTTTGGGGATCATTTTACAGGAGCAATAATACGGGATCAATCATTCTATTTCCCCGCTATCGTTGTTCCCTGGAAATTCAGGAAATAACATCAGAAGAAACCCAAAAGAGAAATCAAGTGTGCATTTGCATTGACAGTGCAAGCCACAAGCTGAGTGGCTGCAGCACAGATGTACCCACACAAAGGACCACAACCCACTCTGCTCAGTGCCTCTGGACAGCAGCACTGCTGGTCTTTCTTGTTCCTTTAGGATATGAAGCATGAGTCTCTTTGCTTCGTTTTGTATTACTATTATTTCTTCCTCCCTTTGTTTCTTAGCATCTCCCACGTAACCAAAGGCAGAACCTCACTTTACTCCCTGTATACGGCACGGCAAAGCCCATAAGGAAGCCAGGATACTGGCAGGCAAGAAGGAAACAGGGGTCGACTGCGGCCTTCCCAGAAAGCAGGTACCTAGCAGTGTCTGCAGGGAACCCTCTGTGCAGGGGATATCCCTGGATGTTCCCAAATAGGGATTTTACAAACTCCTCATGGCATTTGAGAAAGCCGAAGGGGCTGCAGACACCAGGGCAGTGCCACCACGGGGCTGCTGCAGCCGCTGGAGTATTTTTACCATCTCCCTTTTTGTGCACCTCTCCCACAGATGTGACTTGAAGAATATGAAGCCACTTTATCTACCGTGGAGCTGCGCTCCACCGAGCCCCTGATGATGTTAATGACCCTGCTGGCTCCTTCCTATTCCACTTCGTTATGCCCTACATGCAGCATTGCTATGGCAACATGGAGCTGATGCTGCACTTCGGCAGAGCACACCTTGTTTGGTTTCACTCCTCCTCCTTGTTGTTACAAGTCATTCTGGATGCCAAGAATGGCAGAGCAGACTGAAAGAAGCACTGCATACCCATACCCTTCCCCTATTTTCCCAGAACAGGACTTGACTCACATCTGGCTCTACCACTGTGGCAAAACCTTTGCTCTTTGCTGGAACATCTTCCCTATGCACAAGTCCAGCCTGTCCCTCAGTGCTGCATTGAGCACTGTCCCTTGACGTGCCTTGCAGCTCTGCACAGAAGGGGTTTCCTTTGCCTGCACACATCTGCACTCTTAAAGCCCACAGCTGTGCCTGAAAGAAGTGCCCTAAGTTTTAATTTGTGCATTCAGAAGAAATGTTACTCAAATTAATAAGAGTAAATTAACTCCAAGTTAAGGTCACCCTTGGTGGTTTTTTTCCACAAGTGTTTTTAAAGTGCTGATAATTGGATGTCTGATAATTGGGTATTGATTTCAACGCCCTACAAATTGACCCACACAGCGGTCTCACCTTTTTCTTGTTTCTCCTCCATTAAGGCATTGATGATGATAGTTTTAATTATTTTGGAACATTCTTATTTCTGAAGGAAGAAGAATCACATCCTTTATCAAGCACTCTTTTCACCACAGACTGAATCAGAAGGACATAATTACTTCCATACTGACCAACATCTGAATGGATTTTGCTTTAGTTCCTACCACAAAAAACTTCACTGTAATTAACAGCCCAGAAACTGTGATGGCATGAAGAACATGATTTGTTGCTGCACAGTCAAATGGTCACTGTACACAGCCATCCCCACATCACTTTGTGGCAATACCACTCTCAGCTGAGCTTTGCTTCTTAGTACAAACAGGTTTGACCAGCTGAGGAGCCCTGCAATAGGACATTCCCTGCAATGTTTGCACCAACCAGGGCAGGACAGAGCACCATGAGCTTCCTGCAAGAACACAGCAGTAGTGTTGTTGCTTTCAAAGGACAACTTAATGTCTGCATGGCAAAGGTCTCATGAACGCACAGCCGGATGCCTTGCATTCACTTACAAACCTCTGCATGAACCCTATTTGAAGGATATTACCAAATCACGTCTCAAAATCCTGTCAAGTTCCTAACAGCTGCCCATCTTCTCAACTTCTATAGTCACAATGGATTTTTTTTTTTAACCACCTTTTTTCTTTTTTTGTAGTTCTAAAAGAGCAGTGGAGAGCAATGTAAAATTACCACTTTACGTGCAGCACTGAGCAGCAAAAGTGCTGACTCCTCCAAATTTTTGCTCCTTACCTCAGCCTTCACAAATTATTTTAAATGATATATTATCTACATAATACACTAATATCCCAACTTCCATTACAAATCCTAGTCTGGCACATTATTTATAAATTGAATATCTGAATCTCTGAAGCCAGTTTCACCCCAGTCCCTGGGGCAGGCCAGGTACCTGACTGCCAGGGCACCAGCATCCCAGTGCACGCTGCCTAGGCCAGGTACCAGGAAAGTTGCATCTAGTGGAACTATCCTTCTTCCTACCCTATACCTATACCCTCCTACCTTCTTCCTAGTTCCTTAGAGGAACTAAATAATCTTAAAGAACAATGACAACAACAGCAAAAAACAACCCACAAGTTATTTACACCTTACAGCTCTGTCTGGAGAGACAGATGCATGGAGGCACCTGCTAAGCTCTCCACCAGCAGTATGTTTGAGGACACATCTCATCCTCTGCAAAAAGTGGAACACGTGTTGCCATGCAGCACACCAGTTAGTTGCAAAAACACCAGCAGGGCAATGAGCAGGAATTTTGTTTCTGCAGATATCGTTGCTGAAGTGCACATTATGTTTGCCACCTGGTTCATGCATAAAGCAACATGCACGAGTGCAGCACGCTTTGAGATGCATGTGTGGCAATCCCAGCCACACAGCCATAAGAACAGTGCATCTCCGGCAGACAAAATTATTGCAATCATTCTGAGATGTCATTAACCAAACAGGCACGTGCACTTATCAGCACATGCACACACTGGACAGAGCAGTTATGTAAAGTCCTTTGCTATTTTTCTTGCCAAATGTAATGCTACCTGCGACAGGCCTTCCCCCAGGCTGCAGCTGCCATGTGCCTTCCAGGCAATAGAACCAGCCTCAAACAAACTGAAACGTTTCCTGGCAAATGGGAGAGGTTCTGTTGATGGTTCATTTTTTTCCAGGGAAGCATTACAAAGCTGCAAGACAGCAAAGAACAAAAAGTTCATCAGGGTTTTCTCAGAAAGAGCAGGCCTTGCTGGGACAGCCAGGCTCACTGAGCGGTGCAAGGAAAATACTGTTGTGCAGCTACAAGAAGAAAACACACTGAAAAGTACAACTACTGAAAGTGTTCCGATTAAGTGAATGGATGGCCCCAGACAGGTCTGCATTATAAACATTAATTGCACATTAGCTCAACTAATTAAAAAATGAATACTGTGCACGGTAGGAAGCTCCTTCTTAAAGAGAAGGCTGCCTTGGGAAATGAGCCAGTGCTTTAAAAACAAAAGAAAACAAAACGAAAAAATAACCAACACCCCATAGAGTCAGTGAAACGCCTGTTCCAGCAGGGGAGGCTTTGAAAACATAACTGAGCAAATATTAGAGCTGCACCAACTGTGCAAAGCCAAAGTAGCAGCAAACACCAGGAAACACTTAATGAAAGGATCTCCTCTTAGTGCCCAACCCAACTGGGAACCTCAGGTACCATGAGTGAAACAACACTAAAACACAAAATATTCACTCCTGGAATTTGGCAGGGCATTGAAGCACGGGCTCTGGGGAGCAGTGCTCCCTGCAGGGCTCCAACAGCCCACCCAGACACTGCAGGCACTGGTGAGGAACCAGTGTTAGTGAGTGATGAACCAGTCAGAGTGATGGCCATGGTGGTGACGAGAGCTTTCAGGTTGATGTGTGCAATAAGAGAAGAATTGCCCTGCATCAACTTTATTGGCCAGAAGAGCTGCTGGCAGAAGGCAGCCCAGCACTCAGACAACCTGAATTCCAGTCCAGTGCTCATGAGACAGAGTAATTTTGCATCTAACTGGCATTACTAGCGGGATTTGCAGTTGCTGACAGATGTGTCTTGTTAGGAAATATGAGAGTGAGAGATTAAAGATACAGTTGTACACGAATGTTAGCTTTCTGTTTCTATGTATGCACAAAGCATTAGCATTCACGAAGACATAAGCACAGACTCTTCCACCAATACACCACTAAGCAGTTAATGCAATACTAGATAAAAATCAAGATGCCACATCAATTTGTGTGAAAAGAGTTGCACTGATGTATTTGAGTTCACATCCAAGCTCTGCCATAGAGTAGCTACATAACCCCAGGCAAGGCAGCTCCTCTCTCTCCTTCTCAGATCTGGGAAAAGTCATTTTTCTTCTGTCTTTTATCTGTTCTCCATTTAGCTCTCTGGGGAAGCCACTTTTGCAATCTGCTTTTGTGCAACACTGAACACATAAAAGATTCAGTCTCGGTTTAAACGCTACTGTAATACAAATAACAAACAATCATCATTAAGTCATTAATTCCCTTAGTCGTTTCTCTTTCTGTACAAACACACTTTTTGAGTTGGAAGAGGCTTCTTTCAGCAGGGAGGTACATTTGTATTCTCTTCTAAATTGGAAGATCATACGCCAAAGTGTATTCATAATGTTGAACAATAATAATAAACAAAAATTTGATAAACTTCTTGATAAGCTCTACAAACTTTCCCTGCAAGTCATGCCATACCTCAGCAGCCATTTCTGCCCAGAGGACTCAGAGCAATTACAGAGCTGCCCTTTAGGTTTCAGTGATAATTAAACACTGCAACCTACGCGCACTAACTGCAGCATCGTTTCCATTGCATTTGTTATCAAATACGCACGGATCTCCTCTTCCCAGGACAGCAGCTGAGGACAGGGCACACCATAACACCTTGGCTGCAGCCAGCAGCAGCTGTACTACTTTGTATCTCACTCACAGGGCCACAAGCCCTCATTCTACTCCGTATTAAGGCTGGTACAAACAACACCTCATTACTCTTCTTACATCTCCATTCCATCTCCAGGTAAGCAACATGTGGATGGAGCACCACGGAATTTGACTTCCTTCCCTACAGAATAGCTCTCCAACACAGGCTCTATGTTGTATTCCTGACAGAATTTCTCCTTTCTTGGATTTCTATGTCCCTGTGTCATTGCACTTAAATACCTTTTCACACCTCGCTATTTCATTTTCATTCAAAGCCAGGCTCTGCTGAACCCCCACTGTTCTGTACAGTCCCATGGATGCACACAGAGGTCCGTGGTTTGAATCACATCATGAATAGAGAACAGAAAATGGTCCCACCTGCCTACCCAGCCTGGCTCCTGTTCACAAGCAAGCAGAGGAATGTGCTGCTTCTTACTCCACCTCCCCGTATCCCTCCCTGCTGCTGCAGCTGCCCTGGTGTGGGTAAGTATGGTCTCAAGCAGGCTTGCAAAGTGTGCTCTCAGCATGGGTTCATGCCCTGAAAACAAGATCCGGATGTCCCACCTACAGTACAGAGCTTGGAAGTGAAAGATTCCATGATTCATGGGCAGTCTGACACAGTGAGCCTTAAGGACCTTCCACTTTCTGCAACCTCTCGCAGCAGTCCCGCACACAGGAAGGAATGAAGCTAGAAGAACGCTGTGTTTTCAACAAATTCAAAGAAACTTGCATCTCAAGTGAGTTCTTATAATTACGTTTCAAGAACTGGCTGGTACAGATTTCATTTACAAGTATTTTAAAGCACAGAGATTATTAGCAGCGTTATCTGCGCAACTGCTTTAAGGGGAAACTTTTAATAAGTTTTGAAGAGGAAAAAACCCCACAAAAGGATAGAGATGGCAAATATGGTAACGAAGCAGCGTGCCTTAGCTCCTTGCAGGGAGAAACAGACTATGCCACGGCTCTTCCTGCCAGCTAGAGGTGGATATCTGGAGAGCTGACAAGCTGCAAACAGAACATGCTGGCAGGCACAAGCATTAGGAAACCCAGACAAGGCAGAATTGTGGAAGAATGATGTTGTAAGCAATCCTTCACCAGCTTGGATCAGCAATTTGTGTCCATATCCTGCATCTTTTTCCCTGCCTTCCTCCCAGCCTCCTGCTTGTCCCTTCTGCTGTCACTCCCTCACTCTGCCACCAGCACCTTGTTTTCTTGAGAAATTGCAGAAGCAGCTACTGGGGTTCAAGAGAATTCCTCAAATGCTTCACAGTCATCCCATTTTCCTCCAGCCCTGCCCATCAGATTTATTTACACTGGGGAAGAGAAGGGCAGACAAAGCAAACAAACAGCTGTGGGAAGAAAACCAATTTGTTCTTTGGCATCTTTGCTTGTGCAATTTGGAGGAGGAAACGGAATTGAAAAGACAAGGAAATAACTGTTCCACTTGGTAATTCTTGCACCTCTCTCCTCACTTTCCTTCCTCTGCTGTCATCCACGACGTGCCTGAATGCACACACTTTGCTCCCAGCACATCACTGCACATTTGTGCCCATTTTTTGCCCAGGTCCCACACAATGCTCCTGGAAGATTTCATCCCCTCCCATTCTAGTGGAGAAAAAAGCATGATGCATTCAAGGAGCAAAGCGCGCCCAGCTGAACCAAAACCCAAAGCAGAACTGATGAGGAACCCAAAGCTATGGCTCACGTACAGCTAAGCAGGGCAGATGGTGCCATGATGGCAATGTTCCTTCTAGCCCTTCATTCAGGCTATTCTCTGTCATGGGAAAAAGAGGGTATTTCCTATTTAATGTCAGCTATTTAAAAATTATTACTATCCATAAATGTACACTTTCCAAAGAAAATAATGCCAACACTCATTCTAACACTGATTCTATAAAACAATCATAAGGGAGTGCTTAATTATTTCCCAAAGAAAGAGAAAAATCTGGTAATACCACAGATTTTGACTGCATAAGATCATTTTCAAAAATCTTTGTGTTACTTCTAGTTCTTCCTTCTTCCACAGCCTGATCCGTATTCATTTTCAGTTTGTTACAGCTTCTAATAAATCCCCTCTGATATTTAATACAAGCTACCCCATTTTATTAAGCATTTTAATTCTGATGTGGGTTCCATAGTCTCAGAAGCATGCATTTGCAAGAACCAAATTGTGCATCTCTTGGGTGCTTGCAGTTATTACTTTAATGCACACTGCAGCGATAACCACAGCAATAATTTCAGTCTATGGCTTGACCCCAACTACCACTTTCCCATACAAATCTCAGTGTTAGCGGGTATGTCTGCTTCAGTGAATAAACACGGTAATTGTCACAAAGTATGTTTTAAGTGCAGATATTATTGAGGGCAGGAGGAGGGAAAGTGTCTGAGAACAACCGTGCAGCAGTGTGTCATCTCAGCCCATGCAGCAATCCTGCAGGATTCACACGCATTGCACCACAAAGGGTCAGGAGTGCACGTGTGTGACTTCAGGATCATAGAATTGCTCAGGTTGGAAAAGACCTTAAAGATCACCAAGTCCAACCACAACCTGACCGTATGAGCCTAACTCAGAAGCACTGCTCTGCAAAGAGAAGATATGCGGGCTGCGTGGAGTTGGATTTCTCCACCTTCAGAGCAACTCCGTTAAAAATCTCCAAGTGTCTAAAGAATGAGAACCTCTAATTCACTGGCGATGGCCAACTGGTGGCACAAAGGAGACAAGATGCAGTCTGCAGGGCAGCTGTAGCTGGTTTCTGGAAAGCAGTCAGGTCAACACCCTTTGGTTACTGTGAGGAGAGGGCAGTACACGTGTCTGCTGGGCACAGCGCTGGGCTCCTCGGGCAGCTTCTTAGGTTTTGCAAGGACACTTCCAGTATAACTCACTCTGCAATTTGAACGCATGGCTAAACACAAAAGTGGCCTTGGAGTGAAAACATGTGAGGCCAACCTGCTCCTGAGTAATTAAGAAAAAGATGCCTTCTTCCCCTTAGGATAAAGCCCCAAAATACAGTACAAATCAGTATGAGCAGCTCCTTGAACACCAATATATATTGTACAAAGGGAGAAAAGGACTCCCATCTGTGATTTATGCGGAGAACTCATACTGCCAGAGTTAAATTGTCCTTGCAATTGCTAAGAAACTATGGATGACAAAATCTTAACTCAGAAAAGCTGTATCCAACACAGATAATTCCATATTAGAGCTCACCTGTAAGATGAGCAGAAAAACGGTCACACAAAAAAAGGCATTATCCAAAGAAGTGATCATGGCTTGATTCCATTTCTCAAGTGCAAACAGAAGACATCTTACTGTGCCAAACCCACTAATACACGTGCTTGCTGCTTAAAACAGGATCAATTTCACAAAGCTGGGGGGAGGGAGGTGGGGAGAAGAGCCAAACCAGTTGGGAGAAAGTATTTTAGAAGAAAAACGTTCCCATAATTGGGAACAGATTAGGAACATTTTTCTAGATGTGCAGAGAAACCAATCTCAATCAAAGAAAGTGTAGCTGTTAAAAACAAAGCAAAAAGAAAAAAAAAAGAAAAAAAAGAAAACCAACACAACAAAGTTGGCTGAGGGGGAAATGGAAGCAGGTATACAGCATAACGAATGCAAAGGCATTTCCCTCCCCTGAATACAAATCAAAAAATATAAATTACCAAAACAGTACAGGAAAGCCATACATTCGATGCTTTGTCCAGCTGCATGAAAGATATTTACACTACTGGTAACTAGAACTATTGCTGTGGTTATTGCTTCAGCGTGCAACAAGAATGATGTTATTCACACATAAACTGAAGTGTCAAATCATCAAAAATAAGAGAGAAGAAAATTTTTCAGTAAATGTTTTCCCTCTGTGTGAGGCTGCACACACTCACATCCAATGATAACACAGTGAATACTATACTTCAATAGTAGCCAACATAAGCATTAAGCAAAAGCGAAAATACTAACAGGAGGTATTTTAGGATTAGTAAAACTAGAAAGACACCTGCATGCAAGAATTTTAAACCAGGCAATCCGAATTTTGGAGAGAATCTCTTATGCAGACTGTGCAGTGACTGCTTTAGGGGGCAGATGAAGGCTCAAGCAACTCCAACAATTAAAATTTAGAATCAGGGAGTCGCTCCCAGTGACATCAACCTACAAAGGACAGACTGGGCAATATTGGGAATAGCTCGAAAAAGATTTCAGCGATAATAATGAAATCACTGGATGTAGATTTATGGAAAGCAGTGCTCCAACAGCCAGTCTTCTGTGGGTCAGCCGGTGCAGGCAGTAGTGCTTGTGTAAAATGCACGGTCTGCTGCAAGTCTGCTATCTTACTTCATATATACCAGTACTTTAAAGCTTCATGAAACTGAGCATGTCTCATATTAAGAGGTTAGAATCCCTGCTACATAGTAGACCTGAAACCATACAGAAAAGTGCCTTCTTATAGATCCCTGCAATGACTGTTCTCGTCTGTTTACTATTAAGCATTTTTTTTTTTTTAAATCAGTCACATTAATGAAGATGTTGTATTTAAAGGTTATTAGCAAAGATCTTATAAGAATATAAAACTGTAATAGGAAGAGAAGAAATCCCACGCAAAGAGCTTTCTATGGCACCTAGTAAATTAGCCACAAGCAAACACCACACTGCTTTAATATGGACAATTTTGAGTCTGCACACACGGTAAGAAACAAAAGCCCCCACTGACAAAGGCAGGAGTCAGTCTAGGAGGACCTGCCTCAGAAAGGTTTTGGTCAGTATGGCCCCCAGTGAGACACCGACCATAAAAACCTGGTGTGTTCCTTGAGGGAAAGAGATGAGCTGTGGCCATACCACCTCTGCATCTGGCACTGCTAGAGCTGCTCCCCACATTCTGTTCTACTTCTGGTACCCATAGATCAAAAAACGCATTTGGGGAAGTTCAAAGAAGAGCTATCAAATTTTAAGAGGTTAGAATACGGGCTTAACAGGAAAAAAAAAACCTCCATGAGCTCCGAAATCTGCTCCTGCGTTACGAGCAGGGACATCCTGCAAGAGCCCTATTTTCCCTAGAGCAATACAGCTTTCTGAGACAGCTAATATAAAGAGGGTGGTTAAAAATAATGGCACACGAGTGTTAAATGGAGATGTCAAACTATTTCGATCACCTTCAGTTATCTATTTTAAGACTGTACAGAGAAATGTGATTTTGCCATTCACACAGGCTCAGGCACTGACAGCCAGCATTTACAATGGGCATGAGGCAAGAGCCACAGGCTTTGCAGCAGCTTCAGCTCAAACAGCATGAGGATGTACTCTGCCACTGAACAAACAAGTACAGCACTGTCTCATGGAAGTTGCACACACATTCACTGCCACATGCATACAGGTATAAGCCGTTTTATGACATGGTTTTGACTACAGAAATGCTTATTTGGATATAAGAAAAAAGTCTTTCACACCAAGGATGGTGAGACACTGGCACAGGTTGCCCAGAGAGGTGATGGTTCTCTGCCCCTGCAGGCATCCAAGGCCAGGCAGGCCAGGATCTGAGCACTGATGGAGCTGTGGAGTCCCTGTTCATTGCAGGGGAGTTGGAATAGATGAGCTTTCAGGGTTCCTTCCATCTCTAAGGATTCTACATATCCATGAATCTGTAACACTGCAAGGAAGATGAGGAAGACTGACAGCAACCACCCTTCACTACTACAGTGTTACAGCCATTTTTTGAATTACTGCTTTCATGCCCACGAAGCCTTCACACTCATTAGCTCAGCACACTTCCACTCATCTGATTTTAGCTCCTCTTGAAAAATAGATCATCTTCTCTTCAGGTCAAGTAAATATGAATGTCTGCCAGAGTTCAAGTAAGACTGATGTTTGGATCTTCAGGTATGACAAAGCTCTTCTTAGACGCCTTTGCTTTAAGCAGCAACATTTCCAAGAACTATGCCATAAAAGAAAGAAGAACACTAACTACAGCATAGGTTTGTTAGCATTTCTAAGGAATAAACATAAAGCTGACTGCAAATTAATAAAGATCATGCCAATGGGTCCAATCACATTTGTTTTGAACAGATCCTGTTTTCTGAGGATTGGATCAGTAAGACTGCATCAGCTGAGAGCTTCTCAGGCTTCTCAGAAAAGAATCACGAGCTCTCCAGGTGGAGTTAACTTGGTTTTGCAACTCATACTGTATTCAGAAAATCCAGTGCTAATGGAAATATTCCACCATTCACTGGAGACCCTCACCGACCCTCTCCTCAAAGCTACAATTTTTCCATCATTGCTAAATACCACCTGCCAAGAAAGAGCTGCATTTGATTGAAGTGTGGAGGCATCAATAAAATAATTGCTGATGTCAGACAGCATTCGTTGCTTAGTGTTCATTCTCCTGCATGACTCAATTAACAATGCCTTCACATCGGAATAAATCAGCTCTTTTTTATGTGCCTGATAACTTCAGACAATTTTATGGCTGTGAAATGAGGGTTCCTTTATTACTTCCCTTGGAGTGCTATGCAGCTGAGAGGCATGGAGTCAGTATGAGGTTGACACCCTAAATTCCCACTGACACAACGGGAAAGGAGAGGCAGATGGTGCTTGAGCCTGTATGAATTTCTGGAGGCTTCAGAGATATGTTTCTTAAACATGGCTTGTGTGGCAAAGGAATTAGAGGAGGACTTGCTGGGAGCGCCACAGCACAGAGGAGGCAATAACCCTAGCAAATCAGATGGTACACTAACATTAGGGGCATACAAAGAAGAGCCAAGGCTGACATAGGAATCTTCTCCTTAGGAGAAACGGTTGCACCTTTTTTGAGCTGAGTGGACAATAAAATACCTGCACGTGGAAGAACTGAATAGTTTCCCTCCAGCATCATTTCTGCTAACAGCAGCTGAAGGCTTCCAAAGTAGAAAGCCACACTTCTATACTCATCTACGTTCCCACCAGAATGAGAAGAGCAGATTTTCCTCTGCAAAACACTTCATCAGTTAGACAATAATCTCACTTACAGCTATGCAAACTTGAAACGACTCCTCTGATGCCAAGGAAACCTTTCCAGATTTATACTGGCGTATACAGGATCAGCCTCTGGGACTACACAACCTTCACCCAGCAAGAACACTTCTGCAAATAGCTGATACTGCAAAGCTGGGGAAAATGCCCTCTTTGCACACAGTATAAATTCAAGCTAGGAAAGTTACAGAGGAATTCACTACTCTATTTCTCATTTTGAAACACAGCTTAAAGCAGTGGCTCTGGACCACAGAATTAAAAAAGAAAAAAGCAAAAAGCAACTCATTGCTTAAGCAGAGCTTCTCACAAGGCAAGACAGGAAAATGTGTGTGCCAGTAAAAGGCCCAGGTGGTTGTTGTTGCAAGGCAGGCAATGCTAATAATGAGTCACAGCAGGACTTCTTATTTACAGGATGGGAGTGGTGTCATCATTTCTTAATGGTAAACAAAGGATTTGGAGAGAGTTTTCAAATCAGATCTGGTGTTAAGCTGTGCTTGGTGCTGGATGGACATCTGAACAGTTGATTCGTATTTTACCTTTAAAAACTACCACTGAGAAACAAATACGACATTTCTGAAGGTTGAAGAAGCCCTTGGTGTATCTCATCCACACTTTCAGCCTCACGTAGAAAAGCATCCTCGTGGCCCCTCTCATGCCTTCCACTCGCTGTAGAAATCGCTCTGTATTTAGAATAAAGCCAGAGAAGACAGGATTTCTTTATGGCCTACCAAATCTCCTTACTGTGTTGGTCTCTACGTAACGACTAGAAAAAGAGACTCCCTCTTTACAGCTCCAGTTCAAACAGAGGAATAAAATCCTGTGGCCCCACAGAAGTGACCAGGGAGGGTTTCCCTCAGAGACATGCTGATGTCCGGGCTATCCAGTCCTAAAAACATCCCTCGGAGGGCTGTTAGAGCGCACTCTGGGGCTGTGACTACCATGCACACGCTCTAGTCGCTCCTCTCATGCTTCACAGGACTCCAGTCTGTACATTGTATAGGGCTACAGTAAAGTCTAAGTAGCTCTCTGCATGTTCATTTATCTTCTTTAGAAAGCCTGGACACCTGGCTGTGCCATGTCAGTGTTCATTTTATTTCAAAAAAAGAGGAAAAAACGTGCTGAGGTTTATTTCTTATGGTAATGTTCAAAGGTGGCAAAATGAGCTTCTGAAGTGTTTAAAACAGCTCTACTGTGATAGATACACTGCAGGTCTCCTCCCTTTGTCTCGAGGGCTGCCCTCAAAACGCATTTGTCACGCAAAGCTCTGATGCAATGACACCCTCATCCATTTTAGAGCAGGTAATATTGGCCACTGAAGCATTCATGCTGGCTCTTCGCAAAACTCCTGCAGCCTGCTTCTTATCTTATTGCCGCTGAAGAGACTCGGGAGAAACTTCCCAGGCATCAATGAAATCACAGCAATCCAAGAGAAATCAAAAGCAGAGCTGTGGCCTCATCATGCCATTGTCGATTTGTGCCCTTCATCAGGTTCATTACACATCAGTGAGATTACAGCTTATTAAAGTTTATGAAAAATGCCTTGAATTCCAGCAGTTCTGGTCTCCGTCTACTGTTTCTCTGCAGAACAAGTCCCTCCTTCTAGTCAAAGAGCTACAGCCTTTGAATTGCAAATCTTAGCCCTGGTCTACAGGAGTGATCCTTTCAGGTAAGCGGCCTGAAGCCCATTTGGTTGTTGATCAACGTGTGTTTTAAGCACAGCTATTTCAGCAGGTGACAGGTCTGCTGCTTTCTACAGCCAGCAGCTCTGACTTTCAGAAGAAACGGTAATTCAAGCACCAAATTCTCTCTCAATTTTAAAGAAAGCCTGAGGGAAGTGCTTTTACTTATTATGACAGGCAGAGTTCTAGCATCTGTTTAAACAAAACAGAACAAAGGGATTATCTGTTGCCACGCAACCAATAAAAATTATACATTTCTAATAGCTGAGATGAGAAAAAGCAGCTGCCATGAGGGTTCAGAAATTCTCAAAAGAAAAGGGTTAATGCCTTAAATAGAGTTAAACACTTTTCAGGAGCGAGGAAGAGTACAGATTTCTTTAAGCATTACAAATAACCAGTACAGCTGAAAAGAGCACTGCTTTCAGTAGGTAAAAAAAGGGCTGTTCTTACACAAATGGGCTGGATTTCCACCTCCCTAACCTTGTTTGTTTTGCCAATTTCTTTCCATGTCATCAAAATGCTTGACCTTTCAGTTCACGGGATGGAAGCTAACATGTTCTTACAGGCCACCTCCTGACCTCAAAATCTGGAAGCCTCTGGAGAACAACTGCTTTGTTGTGCATGCTACCTACACTCAGACCCACCTGAGAGCTGAAATCAGATCTGTAGCAGGGTTGAATACAAACACATACTAACCTTAACCCTGTCATGTGTTTCTTTTTCAGGAATTAATCTGATTGAGCAGCTTAGGCACAGAGTTTAGCAAACTCTTAAAGGAACAGCTGTAAGCAAATGACCCACCCAGGATAGACTGTACAACTTCACCAATGCATGCACAGCAGTGCTGCTCACAGAGAGGGAATGAGTTCTGTTAATACAGGCAGCGCAGGCAAGGCTGAGACTTGCGAGACCACAAGACACCATTAGTGGAAAAGTTTAAAGCTGATGTTCACTAATAGCCCTACACCCTCTCAAAGTCTGGCCATAGTGACCTTCCTTGGGAGCTCAATTGCAATTAAATAAACAATGTTTCTGAACGTTAATTCATCTGGAGAATGAGAACAAACCTCAAAGCACCTCGTTTTTATAAAATTAAACAGCTCTCAGAAGAAAGAAGGAAGAGCTGAATGGAGCCAACAGAAACTTTGCTTTAAGGTTAGCTTGGTTTGGACCAACCCTGTGGTGGCAAGCTAAGGACGGCCTTTCTCCTGACTTCTAGCTTGATTGAATAGAACCACTTTTGGAAAAAGCCTGGACATGTTCCAAACCCTCCTTTTGCTTTTCTTTTTGGCACCAGCAGATGCTTACCAGGAGTGGAAGACAAACAGCTTTAAGGCTAAGCCAAGTTGGCACAGTTTTGTCTTCAGTGCCGAGAAATTTTAGTTTAGATGCAGTTAACAATAAAATACAGACTTCTGTCACTGCTTCCTGGTGTGAACCATGCCCCCCTTCAGTGTGAGAGTGATGGATCAAGACTACACAAGTAAACTTTTCCACGTGAAATAAAGACTGACAAGGCACACAGCATTCAGATCTCACTATTCAGTAATACTGATTATAATCAAACAAATGAGCAAAATAGATTTCTCTTATTGCTCAGGTCTTATTGAAGTAGTGGCCTGTTCTGATGATCTCTGTTCAGGGTGGTAATCACCACCACCAAGCACACTTCAGCAACTATGAAAATCATGATGTAGCTAGGAAATATTGAAGGGACAAATGATTTCTCAATAATACATAATGATCATCATTAATACAAATGCTATTTAAAATTAATTTAGAAGAACAGCTACATTAAGTTAACTGTGTTGCTCCAGCCAAAGGACACGAGCATTCTCCATTGAACCTGCTCTGGAGTCACTGACTTGTTCTCCACTTCTGGTGAAACTTCAGCAGCGCTGCAATTTCAATTTCTCTTTTCTCCACTCTGCAACTCACTGAATGTAGCAAAACCAAGATAAGGACAGGGGATAAAGAGAAGCTTCCTCATGACTTGTATTACTGTGACAGCTTGTTCTATCACAGTAATAGGTAGAAATTAATTGAAAGAAAGGAAATCAAGAAGTACGACCATCGCGGCGGCTGTCTCAAACCCACAAAACCAGAAAGTTATTGTCATCTTTTGCTGGTTGGTCATTCTTCTGTATAAAGCAAAATGTGAACCTACAATATTTTTAACCGGTCCTTACAGTTAGTTTCCTTCTGACAGAACTGCCTTCACTGGCTGCAGGGGAGAGTACAAGGCTGACCATCAGCAGAACAGGAATGGGAAGAACAGAGTGGGAGCAGTAGGTCAAAATAACACTTGATATAGTTTAATTTAAAGAAAAATAATGATAATTGTTTGAAGCTGATAGATAAGAAAAATGTCACCTTTCCACTTTCAGCAATTGCTAGAAATGGTAATAAGCAACTCACTATGCACAAAGAATACAATCTTAGCTCAGCTAAAATCTACAGGAACATCACCACTGGCAAAAGGAGAACCAGAAGACACTAAGCATAGCACCAACCACACGAACAGGGGGAATACTTTGCCAGGTATACAACCAGTGACCTCAAAGGACACAATCTATAGGCCATCACCTTTAAGGAAACCTTCTGCTGTACTTCTGTCTACTTCTGATCCAGCCCCAAAGGGGCTTCATCTTCTCTTTTGCAAAGTCAGTTGAAAAAGATCTGCTTCATGCAGATCACATAACTTGCTCAGAGTGGCTGCATTAATAAGCATTCAAGAGCAACAAAAAAGTTTTTTTCTAGATTATGGTGAGCTTTTGCCTTTCCATTTAGGTGCTCCTACTCCCAAATCCTCTTGAATACATTTGGTAGAAATTTTTCTGTGATTTTGAACTTTTGTGCAATTTGGGAGGTTTTGTTAAACACCCTTTAATTAGTTTTAAGTTGCCCTTTTCTGCTCAACACACAGCCTCCTCTGGAGAGGAGATCATTTCCTTGGTTTTGTCTTGGTGCCCGTTCAAAGTCATCTCTGTAATAGATTTGCAGAGCTAGACAAGAGCAGCATTCAGCCCTGCGTTTGGTTATTGATAAGACTTCAGTTTAAGCAGCCACTTGGGTGAAAAACAGTGTGAAGATTTGGGTTTGAACACCTGCCTCTTTGGAGCCTTTTCAAAGCCTTCCTTCAATTTATTAGTGGATAATTCCTGCCAGAGCTTGAAGTGCTCTCTCCTGGCAGACTCAGCTTTCTGGTCCACACCACTGAGGTGCAGCACAGACTGGAGCCCGATCCAGTTCTGCACCATGGGTTCAGAGCCTCGTGAATATAAATGAGCAAACCTTTCCTCAGAGCTCTGTGTACGTTTCTGCTCTGCAAACTGGCTGCTCTGGGGGCACAGGGAGCCTGCAGCAAATACACAAGAGACAGCAGTGCTAAAATTAGTTTGCATTGTAACAAATCACTTTAGTCTCTTCTTGTGGAAAATTGCTGTATGCTTAGTATGTTTGGAGAAGGAATTTTCAATCTTTTGATTTATGGACCCTAAAAAATGTTCCAGTGAGAGTGTGGAACATTCGTATCTGCAGACTTTGCACACATACTTGCTTTTTTTCCTGAACCCCTTTGAAGCAATTGAGAAAACCAAGAATGTCCACAGACTGCAGGTCAGAAACTAAAAGCAAAAGAAGGCATTCACTTTTTTGGGAGCAGATTTCTTTCCTCCATGTTTCTGCACACAAGTTTTCACACTCACTCACCAGAACTAGCAATACAGAAAGCAGGACTGCAAACCACTGCAACTTTGCTTGCCATCCAGACCAAATGTTAAGCAAAATATTCAGGTTTGCAGGGCTCAAAGAAAAAAATCTCTCTGAAATGAGAAGTTTTAATGCAAACCAAGGGCTAATGAACACAGCCAGGCAGCGTCCCTCCTATGACACCCAGCTCCCAAAGCATTAAACTGGGAAGCAGATAGACATCCCACATTCCCAAGACCATCTGGACCTTCAGATGGAAGAGGTGAGGATGCACACAGCCCCAGTACCCAGTTAGAAAGTCACTGCCCTCTGCTTCCCAGCTCAGTGCCTATTCAATTGCTGCACACAAAGGAGAATTGTTCCACTGGGGAGAAGAGCTGTGCATGTGCCCCTCCTTGCTTTGGTTATCCTGAAGGCTACAGCACTTGCCTGAAAAGCACAATGACGTGGGTTCAGCCTTCTTTAAGTTGAGGAAAGACGTACTTACCAGACTGCTACAGTGTTTATTGCCCAAAATGTTTGTTGTTTTGCCATTTCTCCTCTGAACGTTCACAAGTTCAAGTCAAAAAAAAAAAAAAAAGCAACCAAGGTTGACCAAAACTGCTGTTCAGCTTTATTTGCAGTTCTCTGTCTCTCCTACTGCCCACTCAAAGCCATTATAAACTTTCTATTCCCCAATGTGCCTTTTATCTTTTAAGTATTGTGCTTACTGAGGTGATCCGAGAGCCCTCAGCATGAAGTGCTTTGTATGTGAAACAAGCTCACGTTATGCAAAACCAGGAGACGTATAGAAATTAAAAAAAATAAAAAGAAATATAAAAAAAATACTCTTTTTCCCTCCTTAGATCACTTGGTTTTGCTCTAACAAATTCCCCTGCTGCAGATTAAGCACTACAAAGCACCAGAAATTCTGTTCTGATTGCTGTAGTTTGAAGTAAGGAAGAATTGCTATGGCCAACAAACCTGCCTTCCCCTTTTTACAGGGACTGCTAAAACCTCATGCTGGAGCACGAAAGTTGGAACCTGTTTGACCAACAAATATACAGACCTAGTTCAGGAAAATTACACGGGTTATGGCAATGCTTTGAAGCTGAAATCAGAAGCAATTAAGCACATACTTAAAGCATATGTAGAAATGTTGTATGGTTGAGCAAATCGTATTTCTTCCCTTCTCCCTGCCTCCACCCCTCAAAAAAATTATCCAGCCTCAATTTGATGACTTCAAGTGATGAATGGCTCACCACAGTTACGTGACTTAGTGCCCAGTGAGCCTCTCTGCTCAACTGCAGCTTCTTTTCTATCTGAACATGTTTAGTTTCATTCAGCCTTGCTAATTTGTGGTCCTGGTGCTTTCATCTTCCTACTCTGACCAGTTCTTGGCCTTTCTAAATTACATGCTGTTTCTTAATAACGAGCAGGTATTTTTCTGGAGCACAACTCTAATGAAAACCTGTAGAAATTGATGACCTTTTAGAGACGAGAGAGGGAGTCGGGTGTGCAGTTCAAGTTCTTCTGAAGCACATCAGTGACCGACAGCAAGCCCTTATTGGTAAGCAATGCACGTGGTCTTATCAGCAGTAAAACTCAATGTATGGGCACTCAGAACTCATTAACCAAACAAACAAACGGATGTTTTAGCAGTTAGTTCTATGGACTCTTGGATAGTAGGCATTGTATCCATTCTGTCGGCTCCATTACAGCATCTTTAAAGAAAAAAACAACCACACTTTTGGTACAACCTGAATCTCACCACGTATCTCAAGAGATACCAAGCCTCCTTGGGAGGAATACAGAGGAACTCAGAAGTTCCTTCTGGATGCTGAAGGACAAAGATGGCCTGCCAAGATTTGAATCTTTGTTTGCAAGGTGATTCAGTGGCATTGAGTACAAATAGTTTCCAGCTTAATCAAATTATGAGGCACAGAACTTGAGTTTTCTACTTCATGCAAACAGAAGTGTCAAGGAAGCTTAGATAATAAGCATAGAAAAGCAGTCACAAATCACAAGCATTGGTTACTCTTCTAGTTGACGTATATTTAAAGTTCCTATATTTATACTAAACACTTACTGAAACACAGTGTAAGAAGCTAAGAAAAACAAAGGATTTAGGAAGGGAAAAAAGAAAAAAATCACACTTAATTGTCCATGAAAATTTTAGCCAACTGCAGGTGTACTCAATTAACATCTCATTAAAAAAACCTCTTGAACTTCAAATAAGCCTTCAGCCTTGCAGAGTGTAAATGAAGGGTATAATTGATAGCCACAGCAATGCTAGGTTAAGTGCTTTAATAACATTCTGGCTCTCCAGAGAAAGTCAGCTCTGTTTCATCAATATAAAGAATCCACGCCAAAGAAGTTTCATAGTTTAAATGAGCTTTCTGTAGCTGCAGCAGAATAAAGGCAATAAAGTCAGAGGGAAACTCAGCATTATGCAGCATGAGCTTTCCAGTTGCTTCTGGAATATTTCCCTCCATGTAGGCTGCTTTCAAAGTAAAAATACAGCGCACACACCTCATTTTTTTTCCCCCATGGACTAACAGGCCCAGAATATCCACAAAGCATGAAATACCAATGCATTTCTAAACCTGTGCCCCTCATTCTGCTCTCAGTTATGAACCTTGTCTTTGGAGCAGGCTGGCAAGGCTGGTTTCAGACACACTGATCTGCTCTCTCAGCACGCTGCGTGTTCCCAGAGCACCTGATGCAGCTGCATCCTGCTCCCATGGGCAGCAGCATTCCTTCCAGCAGAGTTACTTCAGATGTGTCAGAGATCAGCATCTCACCCTCCCTGCTCCATCCAAACAACCCTGAACTTTGAGTAAGGAGTCATAAATCTAGATCCCTCGTACACTGACTGATGAGACACCGAGCAGAAAATACAACAAGCTGTTTGATCCCTGGCCTTTTGCTCCCTGTTATTGCTCTGGCCTTTGCCCAGCAGAGGCTAACCAGGTGCAGCTGCTGTAAAAGAGCATCTATTTTCCATACGATCGTATTTTCTGTCCTTGAGGGAAATGGAGAACTGAGTGGATCTGCTGTCCTTCGAAGAGGACAGTTACCCCCAGCTTCTGGAGCTTTGGCCAATGCTTTCTCGCATTCCTAAAGCTCAGCTGCCCCAGAGCTCACAGCAGCACTGGATTGCTGGAGCTGGGGGGAGGGCAGTCCTCAGGTCACATCTGTCTGCAAATTACTTCTAATGGCATGGGCTTCAGAGAAGATAATTAATGAATTAAACTCTCCAGTCAGTTGGTTTCAGTTTGGCCCACAGCCTCTCTAAAAATACTAGGAGGGCCAGCAACTGACAGAGCTCCAAACCAGAGCCTTGTACCTGGAGTCACTTTCTCTTCTATCAGTTCCTATGTAAGCTTCTATTATTAACCAGAAACCTGTGATGATGCCCTTGCTTTTCCTTTTCTTTACAGTTTTTGGCATCTTCAGCCTAATTAAACCTTCCTGTGTCCTTTCCTGCTCGTGCTCTGTCCCAGTATGTACAACCTCCAGAACACAGAAGACATACAGGAGAAGTGATCTGTGTTAGAAGTCCCTTTGACTTTCCTGGGCAAGGAACACTCATGATTACAGCATCCCTGCTGCCTTTTTCCCCCCTTGGTTACCAGGTGGTGACTTTTTATTCCCTAGCATTAAGATCTCTTCAGTCACAGGGAAGCTTTGCTAACTCTCTCACACAAACAGAGACTAATACTAAATACTAGAACTCATCATCTTCTTTCCAACACGCAATGCCATTGTTAGAAAAGCTGGCATTGAATTTTTATAACTGTTATTAAAATTGTTAAGACTGGCCTATCAGTGTGCATGACAGTATCAGTTCCTACATGACACATTATTTCTGATCTAGTATGATGTGCATTTCATATAGGAAATAGAATGTATCATGAAAAACATAATATCAAAGCCTCTAATGTTTAGATCCTACGTAGCATTCTAAAAGCTAAGGTTGCAAGCGTCACAAGTTCTTGTGTGTGAAATCATTAAAAACACATAATTAAGTAATTGAATAAGAAAGACAACCAAACAATGGGTTTCCCCCTCCTATGGACCATTATTCATTGTATTACCGAGATCGCTGCTAGTTGCCAGCCTCTAAGTCAATAGAAAGGCTCCCATCACAGCACTAAGTTCTGGATCAGCTCCAAACCCCACCGCAAGTCAGCAGATAACGCAGCAGTGCAGGAGGGGCGGCTCCCAGGAGGCAGACAGGAGCTCCTGCCTTTTCTCTTTGGCACTTCTGTCTTCAAGGACTGTCAGAGGGATGAAAGGCAGGAAGACTCACTGGCTCTGACCACGTACTTTATCACGTTTTGATCATCCTAAGGCAGAGAGAGCTGTACCTCAGAAGTGCCAGTCACATCACCAGGATAACACTGAGCTTGTTCCAGCTGTCGTAGCACTGCATCTCCAGAGAGACAGCACTATTATTTCTTGGTTGAATGTAGCCTCCCTGGTGACTACGCTACTAAAGCTTTAGGCTTTAAAAAAGTAAACTGAAGTTTTGTTGTTTTTTTTGTGTGCACATATGTGTTTTTTTAATATATGTTTGATGTGGCTGGATTTTACCCACTCGTTCATCTCATGGGACTCTGCCCTTTTCAAACCCCCCACATCATGCAGACATTTTCCCTCCACGTAGCAGAGCTTCACACTTTGCTTTATAGAAGGAACCAGCCTGTGTTGAAAAGAAACACTTCCCAGCATCTGTGACAGACAGAACACCAGTTCTGAGGCTGCCCACTTGCATTTGCACGACACTCTGCTCATAACTCTATACCTTTCCCAAACGGAGGACTTGGAAAGAAAGACACACTTTTTGGCAGCACTGTTATTCAAGAGAGAAAGCACGTGAGCAGCTCATTAAATCTGAGGTCTGACAAGTGGCAACTGAGCTGCTTCATGTTTGCCAGGTTGTTCCACAGCCCCTCTTGCTCGTTTGAAACTAACACTTCTACCAGAGTTCAGATGCTGAACTTAAGTTTTCAGGCAGTTTTTGAAACTGATTTATGAATATAAATATATGAATATAATTAACTTGGGACAACAGCAGTAAAAACCCCACATGCATCTTTAATAAAAGAAAAAAAAGGAGAGAAGACAAGACTTCAACAGGAATTCTGGGATTGCAAATTGTAATGGAAATGCAATATTTTTAGTATGTGAGAATCATAACTTCATTCTGCTGCTCAGCCAGAAATTCAAGGAAAGCTTCAACACATGCAGAATATTGGTTGAGGAGTTCAGTTTAATCACAGAAACCAGGAAATTGGTTGAGCCATCTGAAACTATTCTGAAAGCAAGCTCTAGACGAGGACTGCAGGGAACAGCTTTCCAATGGTCCGAATGACGCAGCACAACCAGAGCAGCCTTGTGGTTTTACCTTTTTAAGAGCAGCCTTAATGCCTATGGCTTTACCTTTCTATAAGAGGTACGGAAAAAGATACAGCTTTAAACTCTTTGGAGAAAGAACCACAAGTTTCCCATTACATCATTACATGACAGTTTTGTCTAGTCGCTGGCAGAGGTGTCAGGTACTGGCTCTCTCCAAGAGCCAAGTTTAAGCAATCTGTCCTTTTATTTAAAATGATTGTTTCTTAGACAACGAGGGAGGTGGGGTTCTGCAAAGAAACCAAAGAACCCATAACTAAACCCCTCCTCCATGGTGTTGTCCTTCAGGCACTCAGCAGCACTGCTGTGCCGCAGTCACACTGCTGCGCCGCAGTCACACTGCTGCCGTTTCTCAGTCACGGACACTCAAGGCGCTCGGCCTCCTCAGCTGCACCACGTATATACACACAGTGTGAGTACCTGTGCACACACACGTGCACACTCAGCACACCACTCAGCCCTTCAATTAGCTCAGCTCACTATGCTTAACCCATACTGCAACCATGCCTTCAGCATCAACAAGAGGCTGGGAGACAGGATGAGGAAGGTTACAGAATAAACACCAGTGGCTTTTAAGCTCCCCCTCCCTAATTAAATGTGTGGGGCACTGCATAACTGAATTGAAGGACTTTGGGTCATAGGCTTTATTAAAGCCTAAATGAGATCAGTGATGAGTGGCTTGGTTTTGACAGACAGGGCTCCTCGGGGGGATCGCGAGGTGTGGCCTCTGAGAGCAGAGCCAAACGCCCTGTGTTCCCAGGGAAGGGCTCAGACGGCTCCTTCTGGGCTTCTGAGCTCCCTCGAACGGGGATCAGTATTCAATGCCACTGCTTGCAATTAAGATCATTTCAGCTACAATAGAACTCATTATTCCATTTGTGGCAAAAGTCCCAATCTTGTGAGCCCCTCTTACTTAACCAAAACTATATGCAATGCAGAATGATCATTTTACAGCTGTAGCAGATAATCAGCAGTACCAGACTGATGAACTGGCACATAAGCACACTACTTCTGTCTCGACTACTTTTAAATCTTGACATCACCGCTGACTGGGATCTGAAGGGTCTTCTTCCTATCCAACTTGGCATGTGCAGGAGAGAAGAAACACCGAGACATAAGCAATCTGTCAGAAGAAGGAAGTCAAGGATCTTGTGATTCACCAAGGATATCAATAATTAATAGCAATTGCAGTAGTCATTCCAATTTCTAAATCCCAACAGACATTTCATCACATTTTATGCAGAGAAATAATTTTTCACATTGTTTATAGCCACCTAAAGTCAGAGAATTTAGTATGGTTTTAATTAAACCTAGAATATGAAGCCCTTCCTCCACAATAAATGCCTCACTTATTTTGCTTTGACCTGCTGCAAGGATAACTGAGTGTAACAAGGGGCTGGTGCAGCAAGTTTCTTCCATTCAGAGGAAGTTCCTTTGAAGTCAGTGGGAGTCAGCACCAGGATATGCACATACATTCATTTAATAAATAAAGTCAATCCCAGCAGCATCAGGAAGTAAATATGTAAAGAAAAAACATCTAAAAAATTGATGTGCTCATAGTGTATGTATATTACAGATAACTGGTAAAGAAAGCCTTTACATATTTTATATACACAGGAACAGATGGGCGAAGCAAAAAAACAAAAACAAACCAAAACATTGTGGTGAAGGTCCAAAGGTACAAAAATATCCCCTTAAAAACCTGTTCGTTGGTATTTTGAGCAAACAGCAAGCAACCAAATCAGATTATTTACAGTTTAGCTGTAATCCAGAATCAATGCAGCTGCATTCTTACATTAAGCATAGATGCACATCGATCTGACAGCACTTCTACACCAAATAGAGGTCATTAAGAAGGCTGTGCTTTCTCACCTCTTTGGAAAACACTGAGTTTAGATACAGTGTCATCATCACCTCCATGGCCACCACATACTGGCATAGCTCTGCCTGGTGAACACAGGCCATGACAGACAATATTTCTTTGCTTTGTTCTTCATCTTAGAAATAAAAGTGCAGTGCAGCTGCCTACAGAAATAACATGATGACCAGAACAAAAAGAACGCTGATCAGGAGGTTATCCTGGACAGCAAGTCAGAGCCACTAGGAGAGCTAAAAAAAAAAGTAGAAATTGTGAAAGCTGGCATCTCCATCAATACTACTAATTACTTCTCATCTCCATAAGTCTTTCTCTCAAATCCATTATGTTATCAGCCACAGAAAGTGAAACAGATTCTCGGTGAAGTGTTTCTATCTATAGAGCTAATGAAATTACTGATCAATAAGACTGCACAACTTCTGCCCACCTAAGTAACCTCCTTCTCTCAGGTCCTGTTTCTCCAGAGGATGGTAGAAGAGCTGCAAAGTGAATCCATCGCCAATGCAGAACAGTGCTGCTGACCTCCCCTCCCTGGGCATGTAGTCTGTTGGCATCACCAGTTTATTCAGCTACCACTTGGAAGGAAAAATAAGCTTATGTGCATCTAAGTCAAGAAGATTTTGCACATTGTTTCAGCAGAAACCAAAATTCACTTTCTGGTGAAAGACTTCTTGTGGATCATTTCTTTACAAAGGGAACAGAGAGAAAGGGCTTGGTGTTAAAACAGCAGCCCTCATCCCAGCAGGCTGTGCCCACCATCTCACTACAAGTTTTTCCACTTCCTTGTCCTTCCCCTCTTCACCACCAACCCCACGCACACGTGGCACTTCATAAACTCATATGCAACTCTATGGCAATATGTGCCAGCATCCACTATGACAGAGTGACAGTGATGTTCTACAACATTTTATATACAGTGCAGAAGGAGATTAAAGTTACTTCTTACAATGTATTGTGTTAAAAAAACTGAAATCTAATAAACTTGACTCTTTGATGTGTCATGCTCGTGGAAACCACAGTAAATTCAATATAAAGAAAGAATTGGAATTAGAATCCAAAATAGGCATGCTTAATTCTTTCAACAAGAAAAAGAAGCTGAATTAAGTCTGTTTTTAATGGCACAGTCATGGTTCAAAAACAAAACAAAAAAAATCATTGTTGGCCTGTGTAGAATGTTTTATGATCATCCTTTGGTTTCATTAGGGAGTTTTATTTTTGTTTTTTATAGTAGTAATGAGCTCCTCATCCAGCATGAACTCTACTCATAATGCAGTCTGCCAGTCCCTGGCACTCATATGACAAAACAGAAATCAGGTACTTCATATTCCCTCTACAGTGCAAGATCCTCACTCTGACGAACCCACATGCAGCAGAGTTCAACGTTCAGGTGTCAGTTCTCATCACACTAACAGCCTTATTTTAACTTTTCCTTAACAACTGGCAGCTGAGGATTCTACATAACAGTGTGGATTACATTAGCCAGGACAAGAGTCACAATTCACTAAACGATCAGGGTGCTGGAAGATATTTTTGTTCTGCTCTCAAAAGGAATTACTGGAATAACAAGAGCATTCAGTATAGCAGACATCACTGTTTAGAGAGGACAAACACAGATTCTTAAGTATACCAACATCTGTTTTTACTGTAAAAGCCCAAGGCATATTACAGTTACCTGCAAAGATGGGCTCATAAGACATCCATCACATCAAGCTTACAGGATGCTGGAGAGCAGGTATCTCCAGAGCCACAAGGTAGGAAAAGACAGGCAAGCACAGAAGTTGCAAGTCAGAAAGAGAAGCTAGAGACACCACAAGTGGGCTGCCCAGATCATTTCCACATCACCATCTGACTCAGTTGCCCCATCAGCTGCTCACACATGTGCAGTACTCTGTACAGCCCCAGGGTGAGCAAGTGCATGGTCTTGGATTATGGCAGAGCAGCCCCATGACATTAAAGCACTTTGTACCATTGCAGGAAAGTAAAACTGACCCAGTTCTCCATTTAGCTTAGACTACACATCTCTGAGGGTAATAGAGGAGTTGGGTCTCCTTTCAGGTCAGTGAAAAAATAATATTAAAGTTTACATTAAAAAAAATCAATTTCTGCTATCTTTGTTATTACTGAGGAATCCATTAGCTCATACTAACTCCATACAATGAGCTTCACATATTTCCAAAGAGAAGTGCAGACATTCACTTGCATCACCCTCACCATGTTTTAAAAGCACTTTCCAAGGTAAACTTCACTCCCAAGCTCAGTGAAAACGAAAGCTCTTTGATGCAATTGAGTTCTGTCCATTCTTCTCTCATCTTTCCTGGTGAAAGCCCTACGGCATGCTGTAAAGCCTCTTCAAATTATGATGCTACCAGATGCCATTTCTCACCTCATGAGATCAGCTGCACCCCTTACTAACTGCTTGTTTTATATTTACCTCCTGCACGTTGATACTTCATCATGATTCCAGGTAGCAGTGCATTTAAAAGACAACATTATACATCACTTTTATCAAGCATGGCCAATTATGCAAATTCCTCCTAAATTTATTTTTAAAGAAAAGGAAGATTGATTGCAGAGATTTACCATTTGCAGAGAGAATGATTTAGGAGAGTATTTCAATTGCTAATGCTCCTAACAAAGATACAGGATTTGTTTGTAAACTTCAGGTCTACAAAATGGAGTGTCAACACCAGATAATTATCATGTCCTATTCAAAATGCTAAATTTAATCGAAATACTCTTTGTAGTAAATCAGAAATTGGCATTAGTCTTAATGAAAGTTGATTATGATGCTGACTGTGTACACAAAGTATGTTTCAGCCACCCAAATTACAGATACCTTAAGGAAAAGCAATGCACAATTTCTCACAACTGTTTGGTATGAGAAATATGAAGTGGTGTTGTGTTTGATCGACTTCACCAAAGTTGATGCATAGGGCATGGCTATCATTTGGATGAGGGCATACTCCATATTTAATTATGGCCTGTGGGCTAGAGCATCAGTTCAAGACACCACACCCCCCTCAGCTCCCTTCGATTTCCCCAACCTAATCATTAACAGTTTACATATTTATAATCTATGCACTGAGACAGACGTGCCATTGCATTAAGCACATGCTGCAGTGCTGAAAACCCACCTGTCACCCTGAATCAGTTCTCAGACCACCCCAACTGGGAATAATATAGATCTGAAGGGTTTATTTGGATTTGCTAACCTCCCATCATAGAGGGGCACATTTTAAAGAGTGCCGCAGCATGGCAGTAACCCTATACTTGATTTCCATGATTTCCACAACAATTCAAATCTTATTTGAACACAAGCATACCACCACTGGCATATTCTCATTTCTTCCTACATCTGAGATTCAAATAGAGAATTCTGCTTAAAGAGGGAGAAATCACAAACATTTCAGCCAAGTTCAAGATTGTTTTGCTTCTGAAATGCCTTTGTAGCAACTCACAGGAACTGCTGTTTCATTGCTGTGCATTCCCAGCATACGGTTAGTGGAAGATGTCACCGGATGGTCTGAATGTTTTTTCTGTAGCCCATCATAGCAGACGTTCATGTTGTGCAAGTCTAGATGCGCAGGACAAACCAGAAGACTCCTGAGATGTTCAAGCTGCACATCTGTCATACAACATGAGGTAAATAAGCCCCCACCCAGCCCTAATAGCTCTTTCCTGATGTGGAAGAGAGGAAAGGTGAGTTCAGGAAAGTGCTTGGGGGTGGTTTGTAAGAACGTTTCTGGTTGCACTGAAAAGTCTCAGTATATTGTACTAACTGTTAGACTTAGCAGTTTCTTAAGTAATTGGATCATAACACATAAACAAGTAGCAGCACTTTAAGACACAGCATTCGTGTTTCTTCTACTAGAATAAATATTTTTGCCCTAAAATCAAATGGCAGAAAACTACTGCACAATAACTGGCTTAATACAGATAACATCTGAAGTATTATAGTCCATACGTAGTTCATAGCTCTATTATTGATGTCAGCATAAAAAATATATAGTACTTTCCTTCCCCTTTCTACTGGGATCTCTTTCTGAAAAAAAAAAAAAGCAATAACAATGGCTTGTGCTAATCATCTTCCAAGCTAATTAGTAAAGTATCACTGTGAGCTATTAAAATAAACAGCTCTATTATCTTTGAAACACATTCCTCTACCTAAAAAGGGTAATTTTCAACAGCCCAGTTTTAGAACCAAGGAGTGAAAGCTGTGCTGCTGCCAGGGCTGGAGGGGAGCAGCGCTTCCACCTGTGAACCCACTGAAGCAGACGCCCCAGCAGGCCTGGCTTCCAACCTGCAGCCTCCTGGGAGAGAGCAATGCTCAGCTCTATGTGCAGCTCCCCTCCCTTCCCTGCTGTGCCAAACTTTGGTCCTTCTACCTCTCCCGGACCACGTTCTATGGCTCCCTGCATGTTCCTGGCCTGCCCACGCTTGGTAATGCTGCTCTTCCCGCTATGCACCGTAATCAGAAAATCTGCTTATGCTCAAAATAGTTTATCCTCCCAGCAGGAACGGGGCACAACAGAAAGAGGATATTAAAACACACAGTGTTCACATATGTCTCTCTCACCCTGAGATTACTATTTCCTGGGGAAAACCAAGGCTTTCATTTTCTGAGAGCAGGGGAAGCATCTGCACATCTCCAACAGCTCCCACAGGGCCCTCCCTCCTGTGGGGCACAAAGTCCTGCTGAGGGCTCCTCAATGAGACTCCTTTTTGGCCTCACTAACCACGTTTTTCTCCTTCTCAGCCAAAGAAGTGGGATGTATCCCATGTGGTTTGGTAACGGCCTAGTCCCCATCTCACTGCTCTTTGCCCCAAAGCCTTTCTATCCTGTGATACCCAACATTCCTCTCAGCCTGGGTGTCACCTTCTTGAAGTATGCATTGGTATTTTAGTATGTAAGAGAAAAGCTTAATTTGCCTTCCATTTGCCCTTAAGCTATTTGCAGGTCAATTTTAAGATGGACAAGAGAACTGAGATTTTGCCAGAGGGTTTGCGCTCCCAGCTCCATTTGACTTCCAGGCAGTCCTTAACCCCTTTGAAATTCACAGCATAATTACCATTTCAAGTAGCATCTCTGACAATTGTTAAACAAAAGTGATCATACAGAAATTCTCAAAACTAAACCAAGTCTGTGTCAAGCAATTTCTGTCATTATCAAAAACGGAACTCCAATGAAAACAAGAAAAATTGAATGGGACTCATGCTTTATAGTCTTATGGAACCTTTGTCACTCCTCAGGGCCTGTCTACCTGTGCTCTTGGTTAAAGCACTTCCATTTCTATGAGCTGCCCCAGAAGCACCTGCATACTTGTTCACATTGTCGTATATCCTACTCTGAGAGCACCAGGAGCTAAGAACTTGCCTCTTCCACGTATCTCATTTTGGAATATCTGAAGGACCACTCATTGCATCTGCAATCAAATGAATAACGAACAGGATTCAAACAGGAGAAAGGAGTAGGGGAAGATGGAAGAGGAAAAAGCCTACAACAATCTCTAATGCAGAAATCCTTTTAAGCACCAAGCAAGAGTCAGTCTGAGACATTTTGCATTCTGCAAACATGCAAAAGGTTTCGGCAGCTGCACCACAGAAGGGACAGCTCGGTGGAGCCTGGGCTGCAACAGGGGCATCGCACAGCTTTGTAAGGCAGATCCATCCCTTCCGGGGAAACGAGCACAAAGAATATCAGTGATTGCTGTGGGATGCCCGCAGCATCATTCCACAGCACCGATCTGCCTTCTCGACATGCAGCACATGGACATATATAACCCTGCCTTCTCACCAAGAGGTCTGAAACCTCACTGAAGCTTATATTTAAATAATATTTTTGCTGCAGACATCTTCAGTAGGAAATAGTACCAAAGAAATAAACACACACACGACTTAGTTTCTCTCCAGCCGGAGGTCTCACACCCAGGGAAAGCACCCCCACACGAGCTCTCAACTGCATCAAAAATAACTCCTTAGTCCACTGCAGCCAAGGCAGTTTGGTTTCCGTATTTCCACAGACATAGGCAACAGTGGGGAAAAAATTGCTTTAGCTCCACTGATGGGAAGGATTCTGACTGCCAGATGAGCTTTATTAGAATACAAAAGCTTCCTCTGTCCCTTGTACCACTTGTTTGTCCTTTGTTGCAGGGGAAGGATTTCTACCACATGACTTCTGATACTTCTGAGTTATGCACCCAGTACAGCCCACAGGTGTTCTACAAGCAGAAGAAAATGCCTGTTGTTTTCCTTTATGGTATCTGAGGATCTATTCTGTAGGTTTATATTCATTACTAAAACGAAGTATCAAATATTGCTGAGAATTTCCACAGCAGTCCTGTCTGTCTCAAAGGTGACATTTCTCTTAGAAATTAATTTCTGTTTTGGAATACAGACAAGTCCTTCATATAGCATTGATGCTTTCTAGAGGTTTGAATTTCAAAGGAAGGAGTAATCCCTACAGTCTTTCAGGGAAGGCTGTTGTTTTATGCTGTCTCATCTTCCTTGGTAATAGTTACAGCTAGAGACTTTTGGAAAACAAAACCAAAAAACAGGACTGCTACCAATGTGTCACTGAGACTCATTCTAACACAGCCCTCAAAAACAGATATTTAAGGGGGAGAAGGAGAGATCATAAGAAGGAGAAGTGTAAAAGAATTGTTATTAACTTTGTGTAAGCAGCTATGTGTTATTATTTAGCTTAACAAATGAGCAATGAAAAGTATAGTTATAGCAATAAATGTATTTTTAGAGACATAATTCTATGCACTATAGACAGAGCATTTTTGGATAAATGTTGATTCTGGAAACATTGCTTACTGCTGAGTACTCCCTAAATGTCTCCAGGAAAGCAAAACATACGTCTCTCCAGCAATATTGACAGGGATATTACTAAATATTACACAGAAATAGCTGTAAGCAATCTAACATGGCAGCATTCCATACTGTACACACATTATTACAGGGGAACAAAAAGCCAAGCCAACTGAAAGAGCATTTTGACATTTTCTGATATTTCCTTTTAAATGCAAAATTTGTCCTCTAAGACACTGATCTTGCACACCATTTAAGCTCACGCTGAAGCAAGTGGCAGACTGTGCTCCACTGGCTGTCACACATGGGGCTGGAGTCATGTGCTCTCGGATCCACAGAGGTTAAGGACTGCTTTGCTACCCTTTACCCCTTTCACCAATTAGGGCAACAGGCAACAACTCTCCCACAAAGATGTGCCAGATGACATTTTCATTCAGTTAGAGGAAGCACAGAGGAAGCAGAAACCAAACAGACATCAGGAAACACAGTTCCTCAATGCAGCACAACTGCTGCCAGCTGTTGTGTCTGCAGCACCGCGCTGTGTGCGGGCAGCACTCCCAGGCCCTGCAGCTCAGCACCAAGCAGGAGCTCAGAGCTCCAGGACAGCACCAGAGGTCACAGTGCCTTTCAGACTGCTGGGCCCACCCTGCAGCTCGCTGACCCCTTCCCTTACTTTACACCATCCGAAGCCCAGATGAACGTATTGCTAAGAGCTGTGTTTGCAGACAGTCATGGTTTACAGGACAGTAAGAGACCCCACTATTTAAGAAATGGAGCACTGCCCCTCCAGCCGCCTTTTCCTTCTCGGCTGAGATCTTGCTGCGTGGTGCTTCTGCACTCCCAGCAGGCAGCAGCATTGAGGCTGTGCAGTCACACCAGGTGCTGCTGACTTGCTTTCTCCTTTATTTACTGAGGATTCCTGCCAGAAGTTCCACCTTCCATGCATCAAGTTTAATTACTTCTGCTCCGCCGATCCCAGCCTGGCCCCCAGATAAAGTACCATCTATGTACAGTAAGTTGGCAAAGTGCCATAGGGAATTAGCTGGGGTTTGAATAAAGAGCCCTGCATCAGGAGTTTCATTTCTCTAATCAGCAGCAGAATCTCTGGTGACACAGGTGAGCCCATCAAAATTGCTCAAATTATAAAAACGCATGCATTCAACTTAGCAGTGAGCTCCTTATGGGAAACTATCACAGAAATTACAAGAATAATTACAAATGCATTCTGTACTATTGCAGTCTGCTTGCAACAAATTTATGAACAAAAAGGAAGTTTCACAAATAGATTATTCACTACAAGTCATTTCCCCCCATTGCTTTTTATTACTCCAGGTACATATGCTTTTATCTACTTCTCTTGCAAATCCTTCAGACAGATCAACCTTTCCCTCAATACATTTTAACTAACGGGTAACAAGTTGTGAGTAGCCCAACAGCTTTTACTCTAAGAAATGGACACCTACCTTACTTTGTACAGAACAATCCAGGTTTTATTCCCATCTCCAGATGCCATCGTGGGTAACATACATTTAATAGGCTGGGTTTATCCAATAAGTTACTTCTTCAAAATAAATCTTGCTGATTCTAATGCTTATAGAAGCAGTAGCTGGGCGTGCTGTCAGACACTTCTAACATCTACATCCCAAAACATCTTTTCCAATATGGGGGCAAATAAGTTTTCCCAAACAATATTGAATATAGTCCACCAGACAGCTGCATTACAAAGCCTGTGGCAGCAGTAAAGCAGCTTGGGTTTCCTGGGTTTGGTCTCTTCTATCTGTGCTCTTAACATCTGTATGTGCATCAGAACAGGAGGTTTTACAGCCTTGTTGCTACAAGGAAATGCATGGCAATTTTAATCAGGTTCAAAAGGGCCAGGGAACTATGTGCACATCCACTACATTTGCCTTAAGTAACTCATCACTAATGAATAAAATCATTCACAAACACTTAAATACCTATTCTTACATATTTTAGCTATGGCATATCTCATTTAGTATGAATACTTCAAGTCAATCAGGCTATAATAAGCAACCATCTTTCTCCAACTGCAATATGCACTAGATGAGATTATTCAATATACATCAATTATTTTGAACAATAGAAATAATTTATTACAGAGAGCACTGTCAAAGTAACATTCTGCTCCATTATCTAGATGACATTAGCCAGGATAGCAATCCAACACTCTCTTTGTGATTAAAACTCTCTCTTTTATAGCAATCCCTCTTGTGATTCAGGTTTGTAATGACATGGTTGTATTTAGCACCTAGAATGTCAGAGGTTTGTAACTCAAACTAATTCCATCTCCTCATGGGCAGTAAATATTAAGAGTGAAGAACCTTCGGCATAACTCATACATCTCCTCCAGTTCAGCATTTATCTGTGCTTCGTATGCTCACCCATAGGGCTGCCTCGTTTTTACAAGGAATTACCCCATATTAGAGATTCATATGCTGGAACATTCCATATGCTCTTGCTTATGATGATAATAATTAGACACGTGCTCCAAACTGATGCTTGCAGAACCCTGAACAAATAACCTGCACAGCCCATCAAGAGCCTATGATTTTAATACAACACAATTTTCATTTGGAGTGCTAAAACACTCACAACACCAAGGAGGAATGGGTCGACATTTACAACCCTATGAAACTAAAATACGTTAACATAAAGCTACGTTAGCCAGGAATAACCAGTTGTCACCTGGACCATTTTACTCACTGCTCCTCTTCCCCTCTGGTTCTGCGTCAGGTCTGGAACTCAACACAACAAATATGCTCAGTTGCTGGGAAAGCCTGCCATAGCAGTGTCACATCCAGCTGAGCGTTCTCATTACCCAGCCATACTTCTGGTGCCACAGTTTGATCTCTTTCCTACCCCTTGGAGAAAGCACTGCTCTGCTGCACAAAAACAAGGCAGCACTGAAGCGCGCTGCTGCTGTGTCCCGATCTCCATCTGACCCCTGGTGACGCTCCTTCCTGCTCACTGTGGAAAAAGGACAAATGTGCCAAACAACCTCAGCCAAATTACACAGGCTCTCAGTAGTCACGAGAATCACAGAGAACAGAAATTCACAGCACTGAAAATATTCTGCCATGAAACTTCAGATGCATGGTCTTAAAAGTTAACGACCAGAGGACTCTCCTGTAGCACCCAGCCTGCCAACGCGCACAGCCTCTGCTCTGCTACCAGCATTCATCTGTCAGTTAGCTCTCACCCAGATCAATTACTACAGATGGATTATTTTCATGATACTGTCTAAAAAAAAAAGTGATCACTACACATGCTGTTTGTCTTTTGAGAAAGACAGTTTTTACAGCACTGACCCTCATATTTTAGTGGAAACTTGACTTTTTCCTGCCTGACTGGTTTGGTTTTTTACTTCAAGGCTACTTCACCTTTTTTTTAATTATTTTACACAAACACAGCATGAAGCAAAGCAATACATGCAAGGACATGACAGGTTCTGAAAGCATCAAAAAGGTCAATATGGTACATGACCTTTAATGGAAAAAAGTTCTCTATCACGTTAAATAAAATGAATCCAACCCCTCTCTTTCACCTAAGCCTTTTCATTAACTAAGCCATAAGCAGTGTAACTCATTAAGTACAAGAAAGTTATTCCAAAAGTATGTCTGGAATCAGCTCTCAAGTAACTGAACCCTTGAGACAGGCAGGGCCCACCATGCTCTCTGACTTCTGCTCAATATATCAAAAGCAGTGCTTTAACACAGAGCCATGAACAGGAGGCATCCAAGTCTGCATATCACACATAGCTCAAATTCTGCACTAAGAATAGACATTACTCCTGTGGGAATTATAACACCACACATAAATCTGTTCAACTAATCTTTGAACAGAGTTATTTCTGAAGTCCTCTCGTGGGCCACACGCTGGATTTCCTGGAGTCCCACTCATTCTCCAAACCGCTGACACAGAAGCAGCCATCATCCCTTCCATACTCTCAGCCAAACCAGCAACTAGAAGCTGGTGGCTGCAAAATCCTGTTTTAAAGTTGAGAAAAGCAAGAGAGTTACTATGATGTCTGTATGAAGCACACTGTAATTAGCATTTCTACAAGTTTATTATTTCCAAATCCTTCACAGCCATTACATTCAGCATCTCCTATGGTAAAGTAGGACGGAAGAACGAAGATTACAGTTGCAGGTGCTAAATACCAGCCCCACATCAATGATAATGAATCATTTATGAATTAAAATGTTTTCAGGTATAACAAAGCACTACACAGCATTACAAGATTGCATTTATATCAAGGAATAATACTTAACTACAGAATGAGCCACTACAGAGTTGTAACACGGAATACTTATTTTACAAGTTTGTCGACTTGGAAAAGAAACATATCCAGTTCAATAGATCAATAAGCTTTTCTTTAAAGACCTGTTTCAGAGATTAGGAAAGCTTTTCCAAGGACAATTTAAAGGTTAAAGCATAAGGAGAGAAACAAGAAATGAAAGATGAACTTCTGAAGTTTCATCCTCCACATTTGCATTAATTTCCACTAGCAGTCTGCTAATCAGTTGGTTTTCCTGCCCATGTGTACTTTCTACTCTTGTAGCAGGATCATGACAGATACACAAATTAATATTTTAACCAGAAGAAAACACCATATACTCAACCCAACACAACAGTCCCAATGGCTGCTCACCAGCAGCAGCCTGTGCTCTCATCTGATGGCAGCTGACAGCAGAGCCTCACTTTGCTAAACGCAGAGATGGCCCCCACCTTGTGGAAAAGGGCTTTTTGCTTTGTAGGTTATACACTACCTCTGAAAATGTATGAACAGCCAGGAAAAGTGGCCTGTCTGCAGCATAGCAGACAGCTAATTATTGAACAGGAGATTGATAGTACTCATTAACCATCCTGAGACACTGTCACGTTAATTAAACCTATTAGAATTTAAGGAAAGTTTTTATGTTCCTATGGAAAAGAATAGATTTGTTTGGGTTCTGCTTCTTGTGGGGGGAAGTGAGGGAAAGCTAAAAATGATCCTCATGCTTAATATAGCCAGTTTCCACCACCACCTATGTCAGATATCTCTTGGTTTGGGTAATGAGCATATTGACAGCTTTTGTTGGCTCGACAGTGAATCACTCTGTTTTAAAGTTGTAAGAGAAGCAGCTGGTAGCCACTCCACAGCAGGGAATTCATCTCTGTGTTATCCACAGCATCACATCCCCCCCAGCGAGCACCAACTCCAAACAAACAGCACATCAAAGCATCAAAGAGTTTAGGAAGGCTGAACGTGTGCTGCTTTGTATCCTTAGTGATAAATCTCCAGCAATTAGTTTTGTAGAAAAGAATAAAACTTTCATAGCTAATAGACAGTTCAACAGGCTTAGGAATTTTAGGACAGAATATCAGAAACAGCCAACGTCCAACCTCATTTTTGTGTGTATATATTTATGCATACTTTCACAAGACAATTTACACATTGCTTGTGAATATATGCTAACACAGAGTTGTATGCACACATACAGATGTATATACATCGTGTATACATACACAAGAATCACTATTCCCAACATGTTGGGAATTAGTTTTAGGTTTAGCGTAGCCAAACCTAAAAGCTTTTAGATTATAATGGTTAATCTGATACCGACTTCCTGCAAGAAGTTCTGAACGCGACAGGAATTTCAGTGGTGCAAGATCACCAGAAGGCTTTTACCTGCTTGAGGAAAGCTGCTGTTGTCCAATAAACAACCTGTGTGACCCAGAGAGCTCCCTTCAATAAAGGAATGTCCCAGAGCAATCTGATTCAGCACCATTTTCAGATGACATTTGCAATTCTTCCCAGTGAAATAAATGTTGATTGTTTTTCTCTTTTTAAGCAAGAGATGTTTTAATTGACTGTAATTAAGATCACTCAACAGTCAAGAGAAGTTTTTATAGCAAGGTGCTCCTTGACGAGGCTCATGAAGTAGTGCTATGTTGGAGGAAAGCTGGAGGCAATGGGCACAGCTTTCAGGTATGCCCAGCAACTTCTACAACACATAGACCTGAATGACATTCAGGAACCACATGTTGATTTTTATTCCTTTTTTTTTTTTAAACTTAGTTTAAATTGCATATACAGTTTAATTGAGACTGATGTACAGCAATCCTCTGATTAACATTAGCACATATAGTTATGGTACCACTCTGCACAACACCACTGCTACCACTTCTGTCCTCCTAGTCGGTAACTGACACCAAAAGACTCATATAGTTTTAATCACAGTAACTTGGGAACAATCGTTTCAAACACACTAATCTGTTCCCAGTTTTTAAAGGGAAGATTTCAAACCTCGGTGCTGCTGTGCTCTCATACACACTGTCACACTCAGAAGTCTTCAAAACAACTACAACCAGATCGCTGTCATTGCAAAGATGTATTCCAAATGCTGACTCAAAGTGGATTTTTACTTAAGTACAGGAAGTTCTAGGAATTCAGGTACTTGAATCTCGAGCTGCTGGCCCACACCAAAACTCAAGTGCTGAAATACAGCAACACCAGATCCACCTTCAGCTCATCAGTGGGTTTTTTTTTTTTTTATACTTTCAGAATCCTCTCTGCAGGCAATGACAATTTTTCAAAACCCACCCCAACATTTTATAAAAGCTTTCAACAACACAGTTCCATACAGCAGCAGCATCTTCATATTGTTCCTGCTGTACTTCTGATGCTAACATGCTCCCTGATGAAGATAGAAATGTTTTTTTCCTATTCCTGCAGATAAAGATTTTCCTTCAAGATCCCATTTCAGAAGTATTTATATAGAACAAATTCTGAAGGAACTACTAACACTGTTCATTTCAGGATCATCTCTTGCTTTCTGACTCTGACTGACCAAAATTAAAAAAAAGAAAAAAAGACGTTTCCTTTCACCCTCTTCCTGCAATACAGCCAGCTAGAACACAATTCTATTAGCAGTACACAATAACTCTGCTGCTGTGTTTGCCTTTCTCACCACAGTATCAGACTGAGGTCTTACCAGTTTGGTTTTCTTTTTTTAATCTTCGCATTATTTCAGACTGTTCTATTTCACACAGTCAGATGCTTGCTTTTGTTTATTAAGACCAGCAGCCATACTGTTGCTTGAAAGAAGATGGTGAGCTGACCTGGCACCATAAACTGTCACTGACTGGAGAAGACCTCCAACAGGAGTGTGTTAGACATGCAGAGCAGCCCTTCCCCTGTTCCCAGACAAGTTGCAGATGATGCTGAACATTCACAAGTCTGAAATCTGTTGCCAGCAGAGAAAATATGATTGTCACTTCAATTAATTCTATAGACATCACACACCAAACCATAAGACATCTAGTTTGTTGCTCCCAGGAAAGCAATGATGCTAACTCCAAGTATTTTAAATTCCATTTTTGATGCAGTTCACCACATTGGGACAATGTTCTGCAATAATGGAAAGGAACAATACTGAATGAAGTATGCAGATACACACACAGATATCAGGCATCTCCACTTATTGCCTGGTTTGACTTCATCTTGTATGAGGTCAGGATTCACTCTTCATGAAATCAGTGACGCATAATAGAAGAAATCTGAGTATTCTTAGAGAAATGAGGGAAACAGATTTGAACTGCAGTAATCTAAAGTTAAAATCTGATTTCCAGAGCAACGCAGCATTTCTGCTGCTCAGTGCCATGCTCTCTGGAAGATGACAATAGCATTTTAGCCACTTTGGTTACACCTAACTCACTGGCCACACAGTTCGTTCCCCTCCAGAAGCACAGGGCAGGTTGCAAAGACCACATAAATATTCCTACTGGCTTTTCATCTGTATTGATAGAGTCCACCACAACAGCTACAGGAATAAAACTGTCAGGCTACACGGCGTAATTTAGCTATTGTTAAAATATCTTGAGGTCAGGTCAAGGAAACAAAGAACACAAGTAACACCCCCAGCACGGGGAGTACAGATCTCAGAGGCCTCCACAAGTACCGACTTCTTCTCATCAGCCCCAAAATTATCTTCAATGCGTCAGATATTTTCTTGCTCCCATTTTGCCTTGCTTTAATTTCCTTGCAGTGGGCATTTACCAAGGGAGCACCAGTAGGCATTAGGATAGCAATACAAGCTTGGAGGAAACCGCCGTGTATGGGGACAGTTACTGTTGGTAAACACTGCTTTAGTGAGCCTCAAACAGAAACTAAAATCCAATACTGCCAAACTCTGTCCATGTGTGACAAATCGCACCATAGCAGTGTGTTTTCAACTAAATCACAACACAGTCCTTCTCCATTTATCAACAAAACTCAGGGGAAGGATAACATTTGAAATTCTGCTCAGATCTCCCACCCTGTCTGCTTGGAGGTAAGGTATAACAACATAGGCACTCCCAGCTTAGGGCTGCGTCCTGCAATGCTGGCTTTCATGGCAGCACTCCAGCCTCCACAAACATGCTAGTTACCAGCAGCTTCCACTAGTGTTGAAGTTTTATTATCAAGTAAAAAAAAAAAAAAAGCTGATACATGAAATTACTGTAGCTTTAGCACCTGCTAAATTGGCATCGCAGGAGTCCTGAGTCTACAGATGGGAGGAATTGAGAGAAGTAATACGAGAGGTTTGACTGATTTAAGCACTGGGCTTACAGCAGCAGTGATAACCTGATCAGTTTCCCTCTTCCTTACCCAGGAATGGGTTTGCTTTCTGAAATAAATGACCTCACTGTGACTTGGCTGTCTGTACGTGACCACAGCAGAGCAGTTTAACTCCTTGGTCCTTTTCAATAGGCAAAGATCTCTTCCTATCAGCCTAGCCCTAAACCTACTGTTATGAAATCACACACTACTTTGCTTATATGACCATTAACTGTTTGACAGTTTGTAAGCCAACATCCCAGCAAGTCCTACTTACGAATACGTTCTGCAGAGCAGGCAGTACCCTGCCCCCGGGCACAGAGAACACAACTGCCTACAGTCACAGGGTTTTCTCTTCTGTGTATAAGTTTTATTCCTACTTCAGTGATCAGAAATAGAAGCAATACTGTGTGGAAAGTTAACTGCAAGACATACAGCAGTGAAGGGCAGTGCTCAGCTCTGCCAGCAGCAGAAAGCAGCACGGCTCCTTGGCCTGAGGCTTCATCTGCACACACAGAGACCACCTCTGTAACCTGTGCCATAGGACTGACAGCCCCACTGCCGGCCTCCTGCCATAAGAAAGGCACAACATTCCCACCTGTTCTCTGCCAACTGGAGCATTTATCCCTGACAAAGAGACTTAAATCCTGTTAAACCCACACGGGTAGAGATTCCAGACACCATACCCACGTTATTCTTTAGGTGGCCAAACCACCAAGTCATTATCCCACCTGGTGTTCCAGTACTGCACTCAGACTAACACGAGACTGAGATGCATTTCAGCAATTTTTTTTTTTTTTTTAAATAAATCTAAACCATACAAAAACCTTTTTCCTGCTTTATAAATAGAATGTACATGTGGGAAAATAAAAGTACAGATGCATCATTTGAATACACAAATACAGTTTTCACAGAGGACTGTGAATCGGGTTTCTTCTGCTGTTATAATTTACAATTACTTATCACATTAGTTCCTAATTGTCTTTTCAGAGTGCACTCAATTACAAAATTAGAATCCTTATCTTTCTGTAACAGCCACCTTCTAGACGGATCCCCATAAAATGTGCAAATTGACTAGAAGATATTTTCCTTACACCAGTGCTGCTCATCAAAAGGTTGTCCTGAACCAAACCTAAAGCATGCTCCTGTTTCCCTGGTGAAGGAAGCAAACCCAGCTGGTTTCTGAAACTGCTTTTCACTCACTTGCTTATACAGGGACCAGGTGGTGCCACAAATTAGCTTTTTGTATTTCACAAAATTCATGGTTTACTTTAAGATTAAACTCTGCTGTTGTTATTCTTGTACATCACTGCCTTTTAAACAGGAATCGTTTGCTTTGAGCAGAGAAAGGAAAACATATCTTTTGTTTCATCCTTGAGGTCTCACTGTCTCTGGGTATGGCCATCCACTCTGAACGGGCTCCATCAATTAGCAAAGTCAATTCATTCCATGCTCAAAACATTAATGTATGCTCCTACAGTGCAACTCGTGGTGAACAGGAGCGGAACACAAAACCCAAAGCTTTTTTTAAGAAGCTATGCTAAGTGCTCCCCCAGCAACCCCAGCATGGTGAAACACAAAGCCTGCTGCAAAGCCCAGGTATCACGGCCCAGGGATGGGTGCTTTTCAGTTGTAATTGTGTCTCAAATACTCTGCATGCATTATTGTGATGCAGAAAATAAGATCTAAGCATCTTTCAGGTCTGCCAGGATCAAATGTGCGTCATCTGAAGCAGGAAAACTTTGGCATACTACAAATTCAAGTGGTAATAGCCTGTGAAAAAGGGAAGTTAAATATTAATGACTGCACAAATAACGAGCGTCATCCATTTGCAGTGCCATTTATTTCCCTCCTCCACACACTCCAGAATGCGTTACTGTATTCCCTTCTCCAAAAAGATCTAAATGCAGCATCCCACCCCAATTCATAAAACAGTTACAACAAAAGGAAGGCTTTATGTCAGTACCACTGCAGTATGTGCGAATACTCAGGCATGAGGCACTGCATGCCAACACTACCACAGGTGCAAAGGAGCTGAAACAATCTGCAGGTCAGCACACTGGTGGTGTGCTGAAATGCAGGAGCCCTGCGTCTTGCTCACACCGCCTCTCTCCTGGCCAACCCCTCAGTCAGGGTCTGCACAGCAGAGCGACCACTGTCCTCCAGCACGAAGCCCATGTGTGCACTCTCAGTATTAACACTGGACCTGAGGCTCCACTCACTTCTGCTCAGAGGCTCATGGGCTCATCCCAGTCCTCAGTGGGAATGATGACTGTTCCTGCCTAGGCTGAGCAAATGGGGAAGCACCATTGGAAGCCTTTGCTCCCTAGCAAAACCCAAAGCTGCGTTACGGGTAACCCTTCGTAACAGGGACATTCCATTCCCTTTCTTCAACCTTCACCTGTCATGACATTTTTATATTTTTCATAATTTCAAGGTAAATGTATGCAAAATTATGCTGTTGAAATAAGTGGTTAATCATTATTAATTCCACTGGTATTCTCTGCACTAACAGTAACCATTATTAACCTATTTGACAATGTTGTGGATTCCTCTGGCATTAGTGTGGTTGTAATATGTAAATCCATAGGAATTCAATTGTAAATTACCATTATTCGATGTACTTAGCTTCGATGCATAATTCTGCAATTTGTGCAGGAGAAAATTACATGGTGACTCATGAGACATAAGTTTTCAGGGCTTCATACGACCAAATGTGAATAATTGGTACCTACAATTACACAAAAATGTAAGCCAGATATGTAATGCAGCTACAACACACTCCAGGAAATACACCACTTACGTCCTTAGCCATGTTGCTTAAAGCAAAACGTTTCATATTAAACTAGCTATTTGCATTAGCTACTCACGCACCACAGATTGACTTTAAAGCTAGCAGAATGTCAGCAGCAGTAAAGGCCTTAATCTAAGGTATATTAAAAAGGCAGTTTTGACAATTTGAGTTTTAAAAGCATTACTTTTTAATCCGACAAAATGCCTCAAGGGTCCATTTCACAGGCAGCAGCTGCCTTCAGGGTACACAGGATGACACCCTGGCAAAATCCCAATCTTACCACAAAGATGTCTCACTACTGAAGGTTTGGTCTGAACCTCCCTTAAACCCCCCAGGTCCAAAGGGCTTCACAGCACTTGGGGCAGGTCCTAGAAAAAGGAGAAAAATTTGGACCCACTGCCAGGCTGAAGTGAAAGGAAAAGCTGGGTCTCGAGGCTCTCTCTACTTTGGTACCAATCCTATTATTTCTATGGCTTTGTCTGAAGTTACTGGAAGAAGGCAGAAAAGACACGGTATCAGAATGTCAATCATGTCCAACCAAGATTTGATCCTCTGCTCTCAGAAGCGTCCCTGAATTCAAACAGAGCTCTGAGAAACGACCAGAATTTTTATCCGCACACTTTAAAGGGACTGATCTTTTAGCGTTATTCACCTGAGTAATTTCAATGATGTTGAAATTTAATAGAATTGCTCACACATACATTGCAGGTTAGTAGTCAGTAAAAACCTCCGTGTCAGTCAAGTTCAGGTAAGAACTCAAATAAAAGAAACATTTTTGCTCCAGACCGTATAGCAGCACAAACTTGGGCTGAAAATTTCATGAGAGGAGGCTTTTATGATCTTCTCACCTCAGCCACTAATAGCACAAGAACACTCTTGTCGCGATGAAGACCACATCTGCCAACTTGAAGTGAGAGATTCTTCTCTCTCCAGTCTGAATTTGGAGCCTGAAGATTTTTAGGGCCAACTCAAGAATTCATCTCTGATGGAAGTTAAACTCACACCTATCAATAACCAAGTTTCAGAAGGCAGCTGGGTCTTTATGTCAAATGCCACCTTTGAGCCAATAAGGACTAACATCTCTTCATGCTCTTAGCAGAAAAGCACTACTCCCCCTTGGCTAGTAATGTCCCTGTCCAGGCAGGGCCATTTATTCCTTCTCCTGGGATTCATTCTGGTTTCAGCAGTGCTGTTGCCAAACTGACACAGGAACAAACAGCTGCTCTAGGAGCACAGCAGCAGAGCTGCTCTGATGGGGTCACCTCAGCACCTTCCTTTGAACCTGGGTGTGCTGGGTGCCAGGAATCAGCCACACATTTCTGATCCCAGAGCACAACATGAGAAAGGAGAACACAGAGAAAGGAGAAAACCTTTTGGAAAGAGATCTATCCATTTCTATCAGCACATTTCTATCAGGGCCTCAGCAATAGTAGGTGAAAAGCAGAGAAGTGATCTTCATGTACTGCCATGTATCCACACAGGTGTATTACTGACTGGTTAAACAGTTCCTTTCTCCTTGGCTTACACCATCTTATTTCAGGAAAAAAAAAAAAAGAGCATAAGATCTCAGGAATACATCTTCCTGAAAACAACACAAGGATTGAAGAAAATCTCTACTGAATTTGAAGAGATGCAAGACAAATGCATTTTATGACAAAAAAAATCATCAAATCTAGAGAAAAGCTCTTATCCTTTGGACAAAGGGAGATTTTGTGATGCATTTGCCACCCAGAAAAATAGATGCAAGTCATTTACTATTGCTGATATTGAAGTCCTGATTTGTCACTCAAAACAGCTTTTCACTTTGATATTAGCATAGAACTAAAAATATTTAAAAAGGAATAACAAGGAGGAAAAATCTGCTAAGTTCTTAAGACCCTCTATTCAGCATGACCAGAAAGCTTTCCTACTGCCCTCTGCTTAATTCAGTTTGGGATTCCAATATTTCCCACCATTCAGTTTCTCAAGCTGTCACTGAAAGAAAACCCTCAACTTTCAGCATCCTACCTCTGCACGAGGTCAGACTCCACTGTGACAGCGGTCTGAAGAACTTGGACAGGGGCTGCTCAAACCACTGCTGAGGTCCACAAAGGTTTGAAATGCTATTGCTCCTGCAGTTATATCCTGTAGCCAAGGCTGGGGAAAACCAAGGGGAGCACAGCCCAGCACCTCCACGGCCAACACCAAAGCCATCGCGTGGTGCTGGAGGAACATCACAGCTCTCCTCCTCACCTCCTGCTGCACTGTGCCTGCACGGATCAATACCCCCAGTCCACATCCTGTCTGCACATCAAATCCAGTGATTAAAGGAGAGCCAAGCCTAAGCGACCTCACTACACAAATAATTTTCTTATGTTCAATACATTCCTAAATTAATCCAGCATTTCAGTGTAGCATAATCTGTGCTGCAACAGAAATTCAGCAACCTTACATCCATCAGAGCAATTGCAGTGAATGCAAAACTTTGTCTTTTCTGCAGCAGTGTTCTGCTTTGTTCTGCTCTTTTCTGTTTTAATGAATGCGTGGACCTCAGGTGTTCTTCAACCTTTATAGTCAACAAAGCACAAGCCCACAATTGGCTCAAATCCTTTCTGTTCTGCCTGCAGCTACAACTGTCCAAGTGAGATTTTTGTCATTTTAGGCTCAAAGGATGTTTTTGAATTATTGATGGCCAAGACAGTCATACAATATTTAGTAGATGTAGCTACTCCCAAACTGTGCAAAGTTTTAATCCTTCCTCCTCCATTTATGGAGCACAGATGCAGACGCAGGTCAAACCAAGCAGCTTTGTGTTTCTTCAGCTTCAGACTGTATCCACCAGTTGGCATTGCTGCAGTCTTATAGCAGAAGAGTCAAACAGTACAGCACAGCTTCCCCAGGAAAAAACTGACTGAAGCGTGCTACTTACAGCACAAAACATTTCACATTCTAAGAAAAAGAAGGGCAGGGATTTTCCCATGAAGAAAGTGGGGAAGATGGTGTATGAACTTCTGCTGATTGCCTTTTGATATCTTTTTGTTTTCACCGAAGAACTGCAGAAACAAGAGCAGCATTACCCCCAGTGCAGAGGAAAATGGAAAGTGTAAATGAACAGTAAGTTCTCTGCAAGTATGTCATGAAAAAAAAGCAAAAACACAAACAGAAACAAATAGGGCTGAACTGTAGATTACTCCATACACACACATTTTGCCAAAAGGAATAAACTTTCCATAAAGCTAATCAGCTTCTCTGGTTTTTGGTTGAATAGCCTCACTGGGAGGCTTCTAAGCTTGACTTTTCAGCCCCCAAAAGAACAGAGCAAAAATGGAGCAATGACAACCATTGCAGCCTCTTCCTATTGATGTTAATATAAGCCCTACATTGCATGCTTATGTCAACAGCTTTACAGAAAGGATCTGCCAGTTTTAAATACTCAGGACTCTGTAAACCTGAGAAATGTTAACTTCCACAAGAAGCTGAGAGCAGCACAGCATTTATCTACCCTGTTGGATTGCCCCCTCAATTTTCAGGGCTTGGATTCACTGTTCATCTTTCTAACTTGGCAGAGGCCTTCCTCTGCAGTTGCCTAGAAGAAATACATGTCAGAAGTTGCCATAGTGATTTTTTTTTTTTAATTAATTCTTATTGCAAGTGCTTAAAAAAAAAAGTTTGAAGATTTTCAGAGTGATCCAGCAGGGTTTGGCACCACAGACCGTATCTATCTGGTCTTCTAATCATACAATTCTGCTCAGGACAGCTATACTCCAATCTCCCATTGTCAGACCCATTCCATTTTTAAAAGGGCTGAATTTGATAATCAAAAATGGGTCAGCAAACCATTGTCAGAGATGAGAACTCACCCCTGCTACAGCATTCTGTAAGCTTCCTTTCTGTAGTGGGAACAAGTGGCCAGAGACCCATTTCCCTTCCAATGCCTTCTAAGGAGACCACTGAAAGGGAATTTGAGCCTTAGAAGTCAGCGGAAGGGAACAAGAAGACACAAAGGGGCTGCTCCTGAAAGACAGAACCTGCTTTCAAATGACAGAAATAACCATCTGCACCGGATACTTAATGAAGGGAGTTTCAAACAGCACTCACACCTGGAAACGCCTGTGTAACCAGAGTAAAGGAAACAGAAGGGCTAAACATGATGACCAATAAACAAAGTGTAAAGGAGAAATCAAATTAATTGGTTTTACAGCTGACAGGCTAAGATCAGCTATGACTCTGTATACATTCACCTTTAGAACACAATGTAACAAGAGGAAAAACTAGGACTGTACAGTTCATCCACTCATAGGAACAGAACTACTTCTGAGGTTCTTTGCTTCACTGAAACCAGTTGCACACATGTCCTTGCTGAGCAGGCAGAGTCCAGCAGAACTCAGGCTGCTGTCCCCAGGTTCAAGCATGCATAATGCATGTGCCTCTGACAGCTTTCCCAGTCTCAGAGCTGCGCATCCTCATTTATTAGGATGTAGAGGTTTAAGCTGAGACTGGGAGACCACAGGGTCTATGGCTAATTACCCTCTTAAAACAGGCCCGAGAGCCCAAAGGAAGATTAACTTCTCTGCTTGAAATGAAGATCTGCTTGTAATTATTTTCTGTGTTGTTTCCTACTTCACTTGCTCATCTCCCAATATATTTTCAATTACATCGAAAAACCACAATAAAACAGCATTTTATTGCTAAGCCAAGCACTCCAAAATTAAGAAATGCCAGAATTAGAACTGCCCGTGCAACTCCAGTTTGGCCCCACTGTATATACACAAGGTTTTAATTACACCATCACGTGGTACTTCACGCATAGGACCCTTGATTAATTTGTATTCTGAACAGTACAGAGAACTTCAAGGCTAACAAAGAGAACTGTAGCTTGTAAAGCACCAGCTCATCTGTGCTTCTGAAGACTAACAAAGATATTTCAGGAAACTATTCAACTTTGTGTTTGTATAGACTCGGAGAAAGAAGAAATCGTACCAGCACCAGATGTAACCAACACGGGGTGCTCACCCACCAACAAGAAAAGAGCAGGTAATACCATCCTGCAGCCTTGTTACGGGCTGCACAGCAGCACTGGGTGAAGAACCACCTTTGTTTTAGCAGCTCATGGAGCATGAGTTCTGTTCCTACTCCAGACAAGCGAGTTCCTTCTGTGCAGATGTCTGGAGCGATGCCCCAAGCTGTACCTGACACCAGTCGCTCCCCTTTAAGGGCACTGAGGATGCCGGTGCCACCTGCTGATAGAGTGAGGGATCAGGGCAGAAAGCTTAACAGACACCACCACTGATCCTTTGGAAAGGACTCCAAGCATTAGAACAACTGCAAAAGAGGCAGCAAAATCATGACTTTAAAACCTTCTATTGCCTTGCACCATACAGATATATATGAACACCACACAAAATCACAACCAAGCAAGCCAAAAAAACCACCAAAGCAAACAAACCCGGCACAACTCAGGCTATTCCTATGAAAACATAGGGTTTAAAACCCCAACCATTCAATGTTTCTTCTCCTTTTTAAGCTTGCACATGTATTCACTGCAGCAACAAAACCAAGCTGCACATACATCATCTTTTGTTTTCCATGGGGATGTGCTGTGAGTACTTGGACAGCTTGCATAAGCTACAATAAAAACCTGGAATGCAAGTTTCATCTGAAGTCAATCAAAATGCCAGCTGGATCCTTTACCACTGGCCAGAATATTTTTCCTGTGGAACTGCAAAGGAGTCCATACTGTTCTCTCTTCTGAAATGAGTCTCGGGCACATATTTATAACCTGGAGTACACTGTCTACGTGCCTGGGAGCTTCTCTGTCTGTTTTACCAGCACTGTTAAATTTAGTCTTCTGTGTTCACAGAACATCTGAAATAGACTCTCTAAATCGTAATTAAAGAGGGTAGAACTTTTCCTTCTTTTCAAAATACAAACCACTCGTTTGCACTTTACACAAAGGAACATGACAAATTTAAAATGAGAAAGGCTGAAATCATACCAGAATCCCAATAAGGAACATCAAGAGAAGCCACTGTTAATGACACAGGAATAGCAAGTTTTCCAGAAGACAATACTTAGATTACTCCTATAAAACAAAACTCCTATAAAGTTGTATTTTTAAAAGTACTTGATTTCAAGAAAAGTATTCAAGTAATTAAAAACCCCCATTTAAAGGTTGCAGCCATTCAGATAAACAAGCCACAGAAGTTCCACAATCAGCACATACTCAGACAATTCCACGTTCATTGCTGTAGTTGAGGCACATTATAGAAGCAGCTTCATCTCACAATGCTCTCCAAAATTTAAGTAGAAGAAAGTCCCCAGGTGAAATTTTCATTTGAATTCAATTCCAGTTCTATTTGTCTGGGCTCATTAATTAGCTCCTCTGGCACCAGAAATGACACAGAACAATGAGGGCTTCCCCCCCCGAACAAGAGATCCACAAGGTACAACGAACACACTCCTCTGACACCACCTAAATACTCCCAGAGCTACGGACGTTCTTCAGTTTCACAGACATTGGCAGCCCAGAAGAATCTGAAAAGAAAACTCACAGCTCACAGAAGGCTGGAACAGATTTCTAGGAAATTACAGTTGCTCACCTACTACACAGCATAGGGCCATAATTCCAGCCTCAGAAACAAGAATGGAAACTCCCCTAACAGCAGCTCTCTGAAAAGAGACCAGTCAGTTCAGAGCAGCCTTTCACTGTAATCTCTGACACCATATGTAGAGGTAGCAGTTGTGAATCTATTGCTCTAGCTAATTTATACGTTAGATAATTGCTGGCTAATTAGGTACTGCCATATCTTCTGCTAGAAGCAGTACATCCCACAGCACACATCTCTGACACACCACACTGAAGTAGGAGCAGCAGTCCTCCCTGTTCCTATGGCACGTCACCACTCAGGAGATGTGCAGTGCAAATACAGGCATGGGAGCAACTCCAACAAGAGTTTACTTCTATCCCATGCAATATTTCCTTGGATGTATTCAAGAACCATTTAGATGTTGTACTGAGGGATGCAGTTCAGTGGGGAAACTCTGGTGGTAGATGGCCAGCTGGAACGGATGATCAATTACCAGCCTTGGTAATTGTATGATTTCTACAGCAAGCCTCCCTTCATGCAGAAAGCTCTTCCTTAATACAGCATTCAGAAGATTCAAGGAACAAGTGAAGTCCTCTGCGTTAAAAACAAGCCCATGAAAGAGGAGTTGAAGACAAATGTTGATGACCTTTGGATTTCAGCACACTACTCTCATTCCTATTAGCAATCATTTGTCCCACAGCATTAGCCAACTTCACTATTCTGTTACTGATACCAATAGCTTGCACTGCACAACAGACTTCCCTTTATTTGATTATCTGGCAAGATGTGAATCAAGACATTACAGGACAAGAAAGCATCTTCTGGCTGGTCAAGCAAGTGCTGATGGGTAGTTAGAAATAGAGCTGCATTTAAGTTAGCAGCTAACTGGGGAGATGAGAAAGAAACAGGAATACCTTTCAGACTGAGCATCATTTGATCTGTGAGCTTTAAAAAGTAGACACAAGATGGAAAAAACAAAAATATTTTGCAATTATAGCACCATTATTTCAGAGGGAGCATCTTTGCTATGTTTCCCTTACAAAAAGGTTTTTTAATTACTCTGCTACAAGATGAACTATGTTCAACTGCACTCGATTCACACCTAGCACACAACAGCCTAAGAAATCACACAAAGCTCCTCACTTGCATCAACATAAAGGTTAATGCCATCCTGAGGGACTTTCAAGCACGTTATTCACAGGATAAATGATTCTGAACTAGCACGTGATTTTCACACATCAGTTGACTGGCCAAATTAAAGTAGATGAAGGAACTGAACAGTTGAGAAGAAGCTAGAGGGAACTCTTCAGGTGAATCAGGCAGCATTTCTACCCAAGTAACAGCTGCTTTGACAACAGCTAATTTCCTCCTCCCCCACCCACCAGTGATACCAGAGCTGTGCCATGTTTTGAGTCATGACACTTTCTTTGCAGCTTCCAGTAAGCAAGGATTTTGTGCACTAGGAAACAGAAGAAAGATTAACCTTTCTATAACTTGAAAGTTAAGATTACCTTCTAAAAAAAATCCAAAGCATTCATGTAAGCACTTTCCCAGAGGGAAGATTTAAGGAAAATATGCTCTGCCACTCCAAAGACCACAAGAATCTTAGCCAATAGTCCAATTTCTTCGCTAACTTCAGATGAAGACAGGAGGATCACCATCATAGCTAGCACCAGAAGCACAGCTTTGAGCCCCCAATCAAAGAGCTACAATAAACCTGCTCACAGCTGAAGTTACTGGAACCCTCCATCTTTGAGGCACTCATTTTCACATACTGCAATCTCAACAAAACTGGTAGGTAACCTCACTTGCCATTTTGTACCTTGAATTAAGTCATCAAATATACACCACAAAGAATAAACATGTTTTAATGAGTTTGATTCCTTTCCTCACTCTCTTAAGCAGTATTCAGCATGAGATGCACCCACTGCAGTTCCTTTAATTGTTGAAGAGAACTGGAAAGGGGAAAATCATAAATCTACTAATTAGCAGAGAAACAACATACGCAGAATCTGGCCTCCAATGCAACCAACGGGAGCTCTGCCAACCAAGTTCACCCACTGAGTTGAACAACAGTTGTCAGAAAAATGTGAATAGCTCCAATAGGAGTTTGGAACGAGAAAACAGAGTCACTTGACAGCCAATTACAATAGAACTGGGTGATAGATTTGATGAAATAGAATATTTACCTGGCATACTAAATTTTGCAACAATATCACTGCCATCAGTATGAAAATAGAACAAAAATTAGGTTTACCTACATAGCTTAAAAGCCCTGAGATAAGCATCCCATCACACGTTTTTTAGCTCTGCCCTCAGGGAAGGCTCTGCCCCATGAATTGGCACTCTCCCCTTTCTCAGATGTTCAGCCTCAGTTCTTATTTGCACCAAAACATCAGCATCTCTCCTCCTTTGCAGATGAAGGAGCTCACCATAACAGCAACAAGACACTCACCTTTAGCAGAATGATCACTCCCAGATGCAGCAGCAGCACCACTTTGCTCCTTCTCATCCCAAGTGGTGTGGAAAAGCTTCACAGAAGGGTGTCCTCCTCACTCCTTTTGTACTCTCATCTGCTCTGCCACCTCACAGCTGGTGAGATTCTTACTAGGACAAGCTAGTTTTCCATACAATAAGTAAATCAATAAATAAAGCTTTTCCAGTTGGAGCAGGAACAAGCATCTCATCCCAATGCACCTACAGCACAGATACCTCCTTCAGCCCTCTTCAGAGCTCTTTATAGGTGACTGGGAACACCTGGCTCTCCCCCCTCCCTCTCAGTTCTAGCCACACCTCACACAGATCTTGTCACCCAATCACATTTCTCAACCAGCAACGAAAACTTGGACTTTTCTAGAATAGGCTCTCAGAGCTACATAAGGTAGAACATCTCCCTCCCACCTGCTAATTACCATGATTGCATCTTTACTTATTGCACCTGTTGTGAATCAGCCAGCTCCAGCACAGCTGGTGGCCCCCTGCTAAGCACAGGGTAGGCCCTGGGCTCAAACAGATCCAGATAATTAAAAACCTAGAAGACAAACACAATTGTTATCTTCAGAAATAAAGCAGAGATTTAGTAGCGTGAATCTTGTTGACCCAGCCATGATTTCAGTGGAACCAAAAGCAACGTTTTCCTTAATGTTTGTGAGAACTTATAGCATGCTGCAATACAAATGCAGTGTTTCAAGCAAGTGGTTTAGGGAAGGGGACAACCTTATGGCAGTAACAACAGAAGGAGAAAGTGGGGGCAGCCTATAGGCTGCTCTAAGCCAAAGGCCCAGAAGCTTTTGGGTTTCAAAAGACAAATAAAGCTAGTGTTGACCAGAAGAGGATCTGCCACACCAATCTGCCTGTCCAAGGTGGACGCTGCAGCCTTACGTTCTTCTCCAATCTCACAGATACCTCCTAACCAGACTGGGAAGGGACAGTGGAGAGACAACTACATCTGATTTCATTCTAGCAATAGAAATGTGAGCCAGAGCTAGAAAACATCATACCATTTTACAGACCACCACAGGGTTCATAATGAACTTCTCAGGTTTGGTATCTTCAACAGTGAAGAAATACTAACATTAGGAGTGAAAAATTGCTCGTGCCAAGGAAATGGCAAAGACTTCTCTTCCAACAGAGTACTTAGGAAGGAATTCAGACACTTGGCTCTGTTAGTTCATAACCTTCATCTCAGTTTGATCCCAAGAACTTTTCTGAAGACGCAGATAATGTAATCAGCTGCACTCCAGGACAGAAATAGGAAGGCCAAGAGGTAGGGTAAGAGAATACTGCAGAGCCATATACTTTGCTAGGCACAAAATCTTTGGAAGGCAATTCAATAGGAATTAAAAGAACCGCGATTAATAATTGATTTTTTTAATGTTTACTGATAGACATTTTATTTGTGTTTCTGCTAAAACACCTGTTTTGTTTTAATATTCTGCCTCTGATGAGGTCTTTCATAAATATTTCTACTTCACAGCATAAAAAATTTAAGCTCTTAATTAAACCGTCTTTGATGTTTTATAGCAATAAGTGCTCTGAAATAAATGACAGCAGTTAACAAAACGTGCACATTTTTATAGGGATGATCACTGCTAACGTTTGTAGGATAACATGAGAGCTGGCAGTGGCTCCATACTGCTCACAAGACTTTTTAATCACTGGGCTCTGAAGTCTATCAGTTAAAAGCAGCACCTCTGATGGAAGAAGGGAAAGAGGGGAGAGGTCACATTTTGCATTGCCAATGTACTGGGTAGCTACTTGGTATTACTTCTGAGACAATTTCCCACTTGGTCTCAGGTATTTTCAATATCAGAGCGCTAGTTCCTTGCATACTTATTCCTAAGGTATTTTGGAATTATTTTTGAACATCTACAAGAACTCTGGAGAATCTCAGTGTGATGGAGAAGACAATTTAGCTACTGAAGTTCTTGTCTACAGGTACAGAAATGTCTTCTCAAGCAGATAAGCTGCAAGAATTTAAAAAGATATATATTTAACAGTACATTTTGATAGCATGCTATTTGTGTATATAATTACTGAACTGAAAAGTGGCTGTCAAATAAGGGTGCACATTAGAAGGTACGAGGTAACCTTATCATTGTAAGTCAAAGGCATCTCAGGAGCAGAAGCACAAACCCCTGTAAAGATTAGAACGTAATGAAATGAAAGTGAAGCCTTGTTTCTATTTTTTAAATGTACGTGAGAGTTCTTTAGAGTGAAATTGGTTGTGAATAATTCAACTTTATAGATAATAAAGAAGAAAACAGCTACAGTGTATCCTTACCAACAAAAAACACAGACAATACATGGCCCTGCCTCACTAGCAAAGCTCAGTTCCATTATTTGGCAACAAAAGACTGCAGCAGTGTTGTGCCAGCACCAGGAGAGGGACTGCAGCTGCAGTGCAGATGGGAGGGGCTGGGGGTCTGCAATTAGAACACCAGCTCTGAACATTTTCTGGCCATGTTATATCCAAAGAGAGCGAGCAGCTGCCTGTTCCAATCCCAAACCCAAGCACTACTGAGATGATCAACCATAATACAGACTAGAAACCTATAACCTTCCAGTCTCTCTACATACATCTTAAGGCCATTTGCTGTAGTTTTGCTTCATTCAACGGTGAGGCAGTTAATAGCAAGGACAGGTACTCACAGTAGCTTTTCTAATTCTGCCCTAGAGACTTATGCTATAAACACCTCCCATAAAGTAAGGAGGGCCTTTCACTGCCATGGTGATCCAGAGCATTCAGACACCCTGAGCAGAGGCATGCATTGCCCAATGTACTCTGAGGGGCAGCAGAATGACAGGAGAACTGCTAATGCTATTGCCAGTCTCCCCCGTATACCTGGTGACTCACTGCTATTTCCATTACTCCGCCTTTGTTTGGGGAGGAGGAAAGACACCACTTTGAATCCAAAAGTGCATGCAATGAAAGCAAATCAAGTTTCTACTCCAGTTAGATCTAACATTGTGTGTGTAGATACCTAATGTAGTGGAGCAGCCGGAGGCACTTTGTGTTCAGCTGAGATGAATCTCACTGAAGCATCCTAAAATACCACTATAGGCCAAGGCAGCACAGGCTGCTCCTTACATCCTGTTTTGGAGCATGCCATGCCATCTTCTCGTCCTTGCTGCCCTTCCTTTTTGATGTGGGGGTGTGCCAGCAGGGCAGGAATGAAGGCCTGCAGTCTCCTTTCCACTCACCTTGGGACGGGGAAGGCTCTGCAAGGGCACAGTGTGTGATGTGGGGTGGGACAGCTGCTCTGTGCGACAGCACAGTCCAGACTGAAGAGAAATGCAAAGGTAAATTAATAATGAGTTTGAAGCCAGTAAATATGGTCATAAATTACCATTTTTTTCTAGTAGAAATTGAGGTTAAAAAAAAAAATCCTCGAGCAGCATAGATTAGTCCTCTCTCTTCCCACAAGACCAAAGGAAAAAGCTCTCTTCTGAGAAATGGGCTTTTACATCTTCTCTTTCCCATCAGGCAACTTCTGTATTTTAAATATGGAGACAGTAAAAATGTTTAAGCCAGTATCACAAGGTGATACACTGCTATCCTCTTCCACCCTAAGCTGGGGTGATGTTTCCAAGACACTCCTGAAGCACCAAGGGTTTCTCCAGTGGTTATGAGAGGCTGCGACTCAGCACACTCCAGCCTGTTGCTGCCACAGATGGAATCCCCAGAGACTACTGAAGATTTATTTACTCTCTCCTAAAAGTTTTAGTAGAAAACCAGATCCAAGATCTTCTTTGGGAGACCAAGTAGTCACAATGACACAGAGAAAGAATTCAACTGACTGAACTCACTGAATTAGGAGTTAGCATTTCTTGCTAGCATTCAAGGACGAGAGCTCCCCTCCTTGTCCAACCTTTACCTTCCCCTGCTGGTTTATTCTCACATGCACAGCTGCACCTTTCTTTGTTAGAAAAACAAAAAGAAAGTTGGAAATGTAACATCCCTCAGTTTTGTCTCTATGTGCAGATCTCTGTCCCCAGCTAACTGCCGCTGCCTCCTTCCTTGTGGCTCCTGTATGGTGCTCTGGTATCCATCAATGAAACAAAAAACAAAAGTTATTTAGACCATTTTAGGATTTAAGCAGAGCTGAGCTGGGGCAGGGTAAAGGTTAAAGTAATCTTCCTAAGCCCTTTTTAAAGATTAGACATTCGTTTTCTATTCCTGTCCCGCAGATAACCGTAGCGTAGTGACAGACAAACTGGCACAGGTTTGCTGAACTCGTAGCTAATAAGGACAGTTATCTGGAGGATCTCCTTCTCTTTCTGTCTCATGCTGAGAGGGAAGGACACCACAACAGACATGAAAACATAAAATACTCCAACACTTTATAAAGCATAACAGCTTTTTTTTGTTAATCAGTAACTGTCACTGGGCTGTATACCTATTGGGCTCACATGCAGGGCAGAAGACTTGCTGCTAAGTTACAGGCAAAAGACTGAAGACAGAAGTGTTTTTCAAGCCCATCACAGACGGTGTGTGTGATGCTGGGTGAGATATTTAATGAGTGTGCTTCAGCTTCCCCATTGTTCAAACAACACTTCCCACCTCTTACACATCTTTGCTGTTTCAAATTGCAGGACAGGGACATCTTGCTGGGGTTTATACAGTAACAAGCGTGCTGGGCTTCTGATCATTGCCTAACCTTCATAATAACCATGTTGCACATACCGTACATAGTCAAGACACAGAGATACTCAAGTATTTGTAGTTCAATACTGGATGTTCACCACAGGACAAGATATAGGGCAACTAAATCAGAAACTGGATTATCTAAGAAGAGAAACAGAATGCAGCTTCCCTGGCTTTTAATAGTCAGTAGAGTAGGTGACATTCAAAGATAACTGCTGGTACAGGTGGGCTGGAAAGGCAGCTGGGCCTGGCAGCTCGGAGCACAGCTGCACCTGTGGTTCACTCACCCATAGCCCTGTATGGCAGCAACACAGCTGCATTTGACTCCTACACATCTTGATCATGTAAAGTACCCACATACCTCATTCTCTCTCTGCCTCAGTTACCTATGACCCTTCCCAACATCACGGGGACAGGGGACAATAAATTAGCTAAGGACCATGGGCAACTCGGATATTTTAATAGGGACCAGGCAGTTGCCTTTCTACAAAGGATTTGACAATCCGTGAAAACTGGCAACAGAATACACTGTGCAAAAGGGAAACATCATAAAATGAAAGTCATAAAAGTCTATCGTCTGCTAACAATCATGAAATGGAACAAAAGGACTGTGTTAAGTGAGGTGTTAGCATGTTCTGCTTTGCATGGGTTATAATTCCGATTTTCAAATATTATATTAGGTACTGTATGTAATAATTCCAATGGGTAGGAAATATTTTCATTGATCTGTACTATTCCACAGAGTGCTTGCCCTGGCAGGCAGCAGAGGACGTGTAGGAGTTATAGCAATTCCTTAATCAATGTTTGTTTTTAATTGAATCCTTCCTCTGCACCTCATTCAGGACCTTGCAGGATTAGGCCCTTGAAAATGCACGTGCAAGCCATGCAGTGAGGAGGCAGGATTTATACCACACAACAGAGAGATAAATCAGGTTCATAAAACATGTTATTTCCAGCTGTGATGTTATACATACTGCTTTTGTGAAGCAGCAGGAGCCGTTTCCTTTTCCCATACAGCTGCTTTCAATATGCAACAAAATGGTTTAAATGCCTGAGAAAGCACTAAGCATGTTTTAGGAAACTGACACACCAAAGATTATTTTTTTTAAGAGAGAAGAGTGGAAGAGGAGTGTAAGGAAATAAAGATGCCTCCTTGTTAGGCCTGAGAACCTCAGCAGCAAAGTAGTTTCTTGCTAGCCTTGCCATCAAACAAAATTCATCTCCAAGCAACCAGCAGTACTCCAAAGTAAATGACTCTCATCTTTACTGCATCTTTTCCTTCTGGGGAAACTGCTGAAATACAAAACCCAGCACGATGCTGGTGGTGTGTTAGCAGACCCATGCCATCCCAGCCTCATGGGTGCTCAGGGCTGGAAGGCAGCAGAACCTTCTCAGCTGACTGTTTCCCCACTACCTGCTGCAGCACTCCTCTTGTGCTTTGTGCAGAGGCCTTTTAACAAACAAGACCTAGAAAACTGCATAGCAAGCAGCCTCTTGGCCTATGGATATATTCTGATGTTTCTCTTGCGGCTACCGATCTACCAGAGGAGACCCAGAAGAACTGCGTGCAACCTGCAAACCACCAGCTCAGGGGAACTTAACAGAGCTGAGAGCGGGCTGAGCCCAAACACACCCAAACCCATGCTCACAGAGCCAAGCAATGACCTGCCAAAGCGAGGGGAGCATCCTGCTCTGTGCTGCACCAGGGGCAGCAGGCAAAGATCTCAGAGCCTCACGTCCAGGTGGGAGATCTTCTAAAACCTCTCAAGAGCCTGATGAGCTTTTAGATAAGATTTGTTACATCTTTGTAATCATCAGCTCTTTTCATCTCAGTATGGTTTGTTTAAATAAACAAGCAGCAAGGCTTCAAGTGTTGTTTCACCCATTACATGTGCATCTAGACAGCTGAAGAGGCAGGAAAGAGAATAATAGAAAACTGATGAGGAGAAAATAACAAATAAGACCAAAAAGAGGAATGAGCACCCTTAGGGTTATAGTCAGCATCCAGCTGAGAGGTCTGCGGGTACAGAAAAGATTATTTACATTGAACTATGAATTTTAAAAGTAATATTATATAAGCCTTCCAGCTTTAACAATTAAAGAGAAAAGTAATTATAAGAATTACCCAAATGTTAAATGGCTTGAAAATAGCTAATGTATTATTTCTCTCTCCCTAGTGGAATGTTTTGCACGACAAAAAGAACAAGTTTCTGAAAGATGGGTTGGGTGGATGGGTTCTTTTTAATCATTCATTTTAAAATGCAAATATTTTAATAGGTTTCTTTTAATATATATGATAATGAGTTTATACACGAGACTCAAACCACAGGCCAAGTAAGCAGATGTCTTGTCAACAAGGTCTAAAATTTAGAATCATTAGGGCTCTTTTAAGAAACATACTTGCTCTGACATAAAACTGAAGCATATTATAATATTTCACATTCACACTGCTCAGTGTGACATTTTTTCCTCATTAAAATGAAGAATGACACAGCCAGAGAGAGGCCCATCTTTCCTGCTTTGTATTTGTAGTTCAAAAGATGGCTCTTAGCAAATTGTCCCAGAGAGACAAAATATTAAGCACCTTGAGTGCTGTTCTGCATGCAATTAATTTCACAGCCTTTGAAAGTTTTAATGTGTTGTGGTGACCAGTGAAATGATAAGTAGATGCTGCCCATTGTTTGCATCTTGTTCATTCTCTCTTTTCTGCAACCTGTCAAATCCTGTTTAACTCTGCTTGTTTCTCTAGGTGTCAGTTCCTCCGCACTGTACAGCTTTTGTGATGAAATTCTGCACTTCTTGTTCACCCTTTGACTTTGAAAAGCAAAGAATTAAACAGACCCAAGCAAAAGAAATTCAATGAATGATAACTGATGGCATTTCTAAAGCAATAGTAAGAAAGCAACGAACATGATCATTAAGCAATACCATAAAAATGAGGCCAGGCTTCCACCTGTGTTAATTACCTACTGGGTTGATTTCTGCCAATCCACTGAAATCAATAGAAGGTTTCCTACTGAGGAAGAGACTTTCAGTCAAACCGCTCTTTTAGATGGACACCTCTCTTCCCTTGGTGCACACATACATCCAAAGGCAAAATCCACCCTTTGACTCTCATGAAGTACTGAAAATTATCCTGAGTGCCAACACCTACATAGAATACTTTCCTTGTGATTAAATACTGTTGAAAAGATTACGTATTTGGTATAAAGGGGGGAAAAAAAGTGATTGTTTTTCCAAAAATTTCAAGAAATCTATAATTAAAAATGAACAGTGTCATAAACACCACCACTGGTGTAAATAGAGGAATTTGCAATAGGAAATATGCTGTCATCACAGGAAGTTTGACACGAGATCTTATAGCAGCAGGGGATAAGCTTTCACATAATGTCTTGAAATTAATTCGTTCTTCTGTTTTTGTTTTTTTTTTAAGAATAATTTTTAAAGAAAAGTTTATTCAAAGAGCAATACAGAGGTTTGAGGTTATGCACTGAAGATCTGAAAGCGAGCATTTACTCACCCTAAGAGATCCAAGAATGTTTGTCTCTGAGATAGACCATACTACCATCAGTGCATGGAGTGGTCCAGTAGCCCCAGCAGAGCCCGTGCTATCCTGTGCACTACACTGGGAAGTCAGGGAACTCAGAATCCTCGCGTCAGGTGGGACTCACGTGGACAAGGCAGATGCAGAAGCGTGGCACAAGTGTCATGGTGGACACTGAAGTGGCAGATTATTGAGACATAACTATCATTTTAGTATTTCTGTTTCTCACTTAAGATATGTTTCATTCCATCTTTTGCACTTAATAACAGGACTGAGGAAAAGGAATTTGATATTCCTAACAAGAACATATACATTGTTCTATAAAAAGCCCAACAGAACACTGTGCAGGTATCCTGCACATTACCTAGATGCAGAAAAGAGTAGTGGAAAAATAATAATAATAACAAAATAACAGTTTTCAATCCGTTGTCCAGCACCTACAGAAGTTTGCATTCCTGTGACCCTGTGACCTGAAGTCAGCAAGAGTTTCAAAGGGTTTGGTGGCCCAGCACACAACATCCAAAGATACCTCCCAAGAAAGGAGCCTGGACAGAATTGTCCGGCACAGCTCATCCTTCTTCAGTGGCTGGAAGCCAACAGAACTTCCCGGGCATTAGATCTCTACCTGAACTTTCTCAGAATTTAACGATCTTCAAAACCTTCTCCAACTGCAAAACACACTTTTCACCCTTTCTACTTATGAACACAAAGCAACACGTATACAAAATGCTGCTCCTAAAACAGCACTGTCATAAAGCAGTCATAATTTGCTTCCTAAGGAGAGGATGACAAAGGAAAAAGTAAGAGATGACAGTTGCATTGCCTAAATGTACTACAGGAAGAGACCTGGTTCTGCAGCAGTGGGAATGGTATTGTATCCTATATAAAAGCAGAGTAGAAAAATCAATGGAAAGCTTTTCATTAACCTCTGCGAACTCGGAATTAAGTTCTACGTGTCTTCTGGGAACAGAAGTCCTGTTCCAGCACAAAGGCTGCCTTTGTCTCTATTCTCAGAGACCTGAATAGTGTTTATATTTGTGTTCCCTGACTACATAGGTACACTCCATTGGAGATCCAAAGAGCAAAATATTGTTTCCAAAGCAGAATACACGAAGTTTATGTCATGTCTTTCCCAGGCTGAATGCTTGGATTCAAAATGTATATAAAATAATTTTCTACAAATCTTCAGAAAACAGCAGAACTTGCATTTACAGAAATTTATTCTAAAACTCATTAATCATCAAAGCTTTGTGCTTCCACTGCTCTAACCAAGACCATTGCCTTTAAGGGTCAAATTCTATGTATTAAAAAAAAAAAAACAACCAACCAAGTACAGCATGAAATATTTCTCAACTCTTTTCATTGTCCAAAGTCAATACACAATTTTAATGTTTAGATGTTTGGTTAACCTTACTACAAATACTCTGTTTCTCAAAGGTTTTATTTCTTCTACACCTGCAGCATGTTCCTGTGAAATTTTTAGCAGAGATTCTGTGGTTGTATAATGGAAAAAATTTTAATTGCTTGGGAATTGTATCTGTTGAGCAGAAGAAAAAAGAAATCACCTTCCAATAACAATTCCCATGTGTAACTTCTGTATGAACTTTTCAATTACTGAGGTGGAAATGCAATAAGAGAGCATACCATGTTTACGGAACACACACAAGGGTATACAATTAAATGAATTGGGCTTCCTACAAATTGAAGAAACTGGCTTCATTTTAGTACTTCCTCTCTGAACAGCTACCATCCAATATTATCCAGAAGTGCATAGACATCTGGGGGCTTAGTTCCGTGTATCTTTAAAGTAACCCAATTTTAGCATGCGCAGAGCAGGCACTCCTCAAAAAAACACAGGTCTTTTCCACACTGACACCCCAATCATGAAAATGTCATCAAATACAAAGCTCTCTGCTCTCATAGAGCAGCTGAGTCTATCACATCCTTCTGTCAATTATACCGGCCCATTTATCTCAATTATCATGAAAAAGGAAGCTGTTCTACTCATCTTGTTCGAGAGCACAAATGACTCATGAAATAAAGTAAGCTACATTTTTAAGTTGTGCACTAAAGAAAGCTGTGTATGATTTTGCTGGTTCTAACTACATAAAACACCAGTGCTGGATGAAGGGGGGAGAGGAGAGAAGGAGGGAAGGAGAGAAAAGAGACTGAGGAAGAGGCAAGCCAGTGAGGCAGTGAAAAATGTCAATCACATTTCCAGTGATATGCTGTTCTGCAGTCACACACACTGTGGATTACTGCTCATAGAATCATAAAATTGTCTCAGTTAGAAAAGATCATCGAGGTCACCATCAACCTGGCCCAACAAATCGCATCACTAACCCACGTCCCTCAGTTTTAGACTCTCTCTACCGCTTCCAATGCTTGATGACAACTCCCTGTAAATAAATTCTTTCTAACATCCAATCTAAACCTCCCCTGAGGCTCAGACAACTCATGCCAAAGTCTTCCTTGAAGAAGGCAGTGGAGGGTAACCTGACATTTAACTGCTAGATAATAAGTTAGCAATACAATGAATCTAAACAATAAAATGAAAAATGGCCTGTTCCTATAAGTGAATTAACCTTCTTCCACTCCTGAACTATGTTTCTGGAAGGCTGACAGTAAAGCACTGTAGGAAACAAATTCATTTAATATGAAACAGGGCTTCACTATACCACACATCAACCTTAAAGTGGCTGAGAACCATCATGTTCTTTGAGTTGCTTTATCAAACCAGTTTGTGAGGGAATTGATTAAAAAAAGCAGTGAGAGTGAAAGTGCAACTGATAAAGAATTGAGACAGACAACTATATGAGGGTGTTTCTAGGAAGGAAGTCCAATTTGTGAAATCGGTAGAAGCAGAAAAGTAATCACTGATCTACCAGAGAAGGGAGTCCAATATTTTAAGGTAACTGGACCTAAGATAAGGCATTGCCTTATGGAAGTCATGAGCCACTGTAGTTAGCATTCAGTAACATGGTAATTGACAAATCATCCTTCACTGAGGGATTCTTACAAAAAAAATCTGCTTGTGGTGGATTAATGTTATAATGGCTATCAGTGTGACTATCAAGGTGAAGGTTTGAAGGAGTAAGGTTCTTTCTTCCTGCATATTTGGTTCTTGTTTTTCAAACAAAAAGCATGGCTAACTAAGAAAAAAAGTGAAGGTGACAATGTACAACAGAGAGATCCTTCAAGGAAACGTTGACAGCTAAGGATGGAATAGCCATGAAGAGACATATAAATGGCTGCATTTGTTGCTAGCGTCTTAATCTAATCTCAAAGATAAATACATACAGGATTTTTCTTCTAACAATATCTTATTATTCCAGAAACACAATAATATTTACTATTGCTAGGACGAGAATTTTGCTCTAGGGAAAAAAAAAAAAAGAATCAAACTCAAATAGGCCATTATATTTCATTATAAAACTGAACCTCTGGTTACACTAGTACAATTATCAGAACTCCTGTTTTGTGGTTTACCTCAGACAAAGGCAGGTGAGGACTGGAATCCTTAGATCTGATTATTACCTGCCTGAGACTTGATCTACAGTATGCATTGTGGGATGTCTTACGTACCTGACCTACTCTGCATAGGAGAATTGCCTCAGAGGTAGAGCTCAACAGTCAATAAACTCTCAGGAAATCAAGCAGCTTGCTATCTAAAAGCTTTCTGGGCTGGTCAAAAAATGTTAGGTGTTTGCTTTCATCAGAACAGATGGACTCCCATGAAATACTTTGATTTCCATATGACAGGAAGAGAAAGCCTCAAGGCTTTGAGAATGGTGATGAGCCACCAGTGTGGCATTGCTGCCTCAAAGAAAAGACAAATTAAACCCTAGCATGAATCTGGAAAGGCATCTCCAGAAATGAGAAAGGCATAGTAACAGGATTTACAATACATTTGTGCTCATTCTTCAAAATAGCTGAGGACAAACTGAAACTGATAAAAGAATGGTCTCTGTGAGGATGGTGGCAACGCAGATTTCATCTTACAAAAGACAACTAAGCTTAGCTTGTTCAGCTCACCAGAATGAAGGCTGTCTTCTATAAATATTCCCAGGGGAGTAAGCAGCATGGAAGCAGAATAAATTTACAAGTAGTTACTTAACATCCCAAATTCCAGTTGAAAACATGCATTTTATCAGATTTACAAAGTATCAGCTTCTTAAATTATTCTTTTTTTGTAAGTTCTGTCCTTGGTGAGCAAAAACCATTACCTGCATCAATCAAACACCAGCCAATGTCCTTACATTTCAGAGTGAATGTGAATGATTTCAAAACTGTACTCATCTTGTCCTGTTACACAGAACTAAGTAGTTTCATATAAGAAAAGGCCTGACTGATTTATGGAGGAGTCCCTATATTATTATTATTAAAATTATTGTTATTTATTTAATCCTACAAATGCTTACACTCCCAAGAAAGCAAAAAAATTTATTGCTGAACCAGTATGCATAACTTATGGACATAACCAGAGTTATGTTCATAAGGAAACAAAGTTGGCCCAGCTCATTTTTGTTCTCCTGTTTTCATGTTAGCTGCAAGGCAGTGAATAAAATATTCTAGGCCATGTTGACCAGTACACAAAGAATCCTCACCAATACTGAACAATTCACCTCCCAGTCTTTGCAAGTGACATCCAGAATCTATCATCTTAGCTCTAGGGGAGTCCACAGCCAGAGCCAAAGTTGCAGCCATGTCCCACAGCAGGCAATATGGAACAAAACTGCTTTAGATCATACAAAATCAGCCCAAGCTGTTTAATTGACATTAATCACAAATGTGACACCACTTAATTCACTACATGAACATTACTAAACAGTTTTGGCCTCTGGAAAGCTTTAATGACCTTTTAAGAAAAATGCCTTTGCTCTAAGGTTTATTCCCAATGTACTGAACCTGAAGGATGCATGAATATTGGACAGGCTGTGCATGGATGTGAGCTCACTACACTGTGAACAGGTGTATGTCCCTCAGAGCATTGAGCCACAAGGATAAAAGTAACATCTGCAGGGGGTTTCATGTCAGCAGTCTGTATGATACAAAAAAATTAAGATTCATATTTAATTTTTCTTTTCAAAATTGCTGCATGTGAATTAGTACTTCGATTCAGGCTGAGCTCTTCTGTTCAAGCCAAAGAGGTGCAGGAAAATTCTCTCTCCATCTTTGTCCTTTAACAAAAAAAATGCTGCATGAATACAGAATACTTACCAAGAAGGTATAAATTATACACATGTAAGATACACGAGCATCTTCTGGGTGGCACTGTACTTATATGAAGCATATCTTGTTTCAGAGGGATTTGATGCAAAGTTGTTTTGTATTCCAATTACAATAGCTGAGTGCCATAAAAAATACAACAAAGCTGAAAGAAGCAGGAAAACAAAAGCATCTCCTTTGTCCCAGATGAATTCAACTTTGCTAGTTTTGGCAGCCTTTCAAAGATCAGAAAAAAAGTATATTTGATTTTTTGCTTCCTTCCACTGAAGGTCAATGATTAAAATGGGATCAGCTCAGTGACTATACCCCCAGCTCACAGTTTTTTTGGATAAACCTACTAAGTAGCATTTTGACAGCTGTAGGGAAAGAACAAAAAAAAAAGGATACCAAGACTTTTTATAAGAGCTTTACAGAACAGGGAAGATTGTTTCTTTCTCAAGTAGTTAAAAGTCTGGACCACAAGGCAGAGCAGCTCTGTTCTAATCTTCTCTCTGCACCAGACCTACTTGTCACCCTGCAAGTCATTCACACCAGAAACTTCAGAGAAGTATGTCACAAGCTTGACACACAAACCAGATTCAGTCCCCAGTAAATAAAACCATCAGCAGAGTAGCTCAGCATCAGTAGGTTTGCCAATTGGCAGGAAATATGAAAAAGGGGTCTTCACAAAATAAGCAGTCAGCCCTGTCTAAAAAGTTATATCTGACATGCCTTGTCCTGCTGTTATTTAAGGTGGTAATTTTCACAGTTCAGACAGACACACAGGTTCTTGGAATGCAAAAAAATTTGCATTCCTTGGAATGCAAAACCCAACATGAACAAACTATCACTAAATCCCAAAGAAGGTGTATGTTTAGATAACGTGAAGCTTGAAAAGAATATTCACCTGCTTCAAACCCTGCTTGGACAAATCTCTGGAAGCTCACAAGCAGGCAGTACTGCAGTCCTGGACAAACATCCTATCACCAACTTTGGAGATTTAAGGATTAGACTGAATCCTTGAAGACTTTAAAAAACAAAAGCTACTTTCCTTCTGCTCTTGTAACAAACTAATTCCAGTTAGACAACCTTCTTCAAAAGCATAAACTTTCTTTTAGGAGCAATAAAAATAATTCACCAGAAAGCAAGACAATGGGAATTGTCATCCCAGAGGATCTTAGGATAGAAATCTCTTACTGAGCACCTTACAGAACCTTTCAGTGTTTCAGCAGAAAAAAGTATTGTTCCCAGATGCCACTCTGCCACTGTGCCCCTCTGCTGCCATCTGTCACAAGGCCACAGAATGCAATGGGATATTGATGGGAAGGTTCAGCCTTTGCTGCCGTCCCACCAACAGCTGCTTCTGACATTGTGGGCCAACATAACAAAACAGGAGGCATTACTTTCAGAGCAGCCCTTGTATTTAATCAAAGATTTTTTTTTTTACTGGTACAGAATTTGATGTCTGATTTTTATCTGTACTGACAAATTTAAATGGGAAAGACTGATGGGAGGTGAATCCAGAGGGAAACACTCCTTTCCAGCAGGTCAGAAGCTCTTCACTCCTTTTTTGTCAAGTAGGCTTTGGGCAGTTTTATGACTGTAAATTAAAGGGTCAAAGCAGTGCTATTTTTCCATTCATTAAGAATGAGAAAATCAAAACCCACCCTCTTATCCCTGCTCTGGAAGTAGGAAAGAATCCACCAGATATATTGTGTACAACCTACAATAGGAAATGCAGCACAAAATGCAGAAATCACAGGGAAAGAATGCCATGCTTGAGAACTCACTGTTGGTTTTTGCACTGACTTAAACCCAAGAGAAACGTCTTGCTATAAAAAAATTAAGAATTATACAGAACAAAGCTCTATCACAAGAGAGTAGAAAATATTTCATTATAAATCATCTTATAACAAAGAAAAGCTAACAACTGGAAGGGCTTGTAGTACTAACAGCTCCTCTGAACTATTTCTATAATATTTCATTATTTAAAAGAAATAAAAAATTGGCTAATGGTCTAATATATTCCCATTTAAATGAATGGAAACCTTGTAACATCTTTTTTTAATCAAAAGCCAGATCAATGCAAGGATCAGTGCCTGCTGGTCATTTGCACACAGTCTGTTGGATGACATCATCTGCAATAACTTTAGCACTTGGAACATTTCACATAGGTATCCAAGAAACACAGAATACACAGAATTTCATATTCCTGGTCATTGCAAAGAGTTGCTGAAACTTCTGAAAGAACCTTTTCTGGGAGCAAAAAAAATAAGGAGGAAACAGTTCCTTTGATTGCAATAGACATTTTAGTAAATAAAGAAAAATGGGACAAATTATTTAAAAAAAATCCCATTTAGAAACACCAAAATATTGATTAAGCTGCTATGACTAAGCTCTAGAGAACTGAAGCTAAAAGAAGTTCTAATAATCAAAAGAAAGTCCGTTATAGCAAGAAGTGTTATGGCATCAATAACTGTTAATGAGCAACTTCAGCAGCCTCCTGCAGCAAGAATAAATCATCTATCACTTTCAGAGAGATGTGGTTCAAGGCTTGCTGAAAAGCAGCATGATTACAGGAAAGCTAACTCAATTGCTAAAAAATGCTCTCCAGTAGCTTTCTAAAGGAAAACTTTGAGATTATAAGGGCATTTATTAGCAAAACTAAGCCCCATGCTAACGCTGGGTTTTGCAGCTGCTAACAAACATCATAACTGGAGCATCAAATGCTGTTCACCAAATGAGCAGGAAGAGCAACTCTGAAGTCAGCACATAAAAATATCCTAGTTTTGGCTGGGATAGAGTGAATTTTCTTCACGGTAGTTTGTATGGTCTCTGTTTTGGCCTTAAGATGAAGATCATGTTGATGGCACACCAATGTCAAAGTTGTAGAGCAGTGTTTATGCTAACTCAAGAACTTCACAGCTTCTTGTGCTGCCCAACATGAGGAGATGGAGGGAAAAGCAACTAAGAGGTGACAAAGCAGGACAGCTGAGCTCAGCTGGCCAGAAGGGTGTCTCACAAATGCTCAGCAATGAGCTGGCTGGGGGCAGCCACTGCTTGGGGTCCAGCTGCACGCAGGGCAATGGCAGGTGAGCAACTGCACTGTGCATCACTTGGTTTTTGCCTAAGGCAGAACTAAACAATCACCTTACAGAATTTGGACTGTTTTAGAAGACTGCCTTCTGCAGGGAAATGCAGACAGACTAATTAGTGACAAATACATGCAAATAATATTAATGTCCCCTAAAGATGTTCTAAATTTTGGCATATATTTTATATATCTTTATGACTTCTTCTCTACTATGCAATTTCACTGAGATAAAACTCATTTCCTACCCAATGGATTTTTAATCAGAAGATCTTAGTATTTGTATTTTTTTAATCTTTATGGTTTGCAGGCGTTAAATGACCATTTCAAAATTGCTGATTGGATGATGAACACAGAATCCATTATAATACGGCAAGAAAAACTAATTGCTAGAAGATGATAAATTAATTATTCCTTGTGACTAATTCTGGAAAGAATCTTTACTTTTCAGTGGAATAGCTATTGGAGTACAGCCTGGGAGATTAACCATACATGAGTTATGCTCCTGGCACTGCTGCTACCACTTTGCTGGACCTGCCCAAGATCACCAACAAGAAAACCTTCACAATTAGCTACAATTTTTGTGGCTTATGTTTTTTTGAAGGAACACCAGTGGCAAATTAAGAAAGCAACTATCAACATAATTGCCCCATCTTTATTTTAAGTAAACATCACCTTCACATGAATCAGTGTAATTATGTGTACAGATGATGGCCAAATAGTTCTGTAAGCTAAGTGTATTTCACTTGCTTACAGTGCTGGTTCTATTAGCTCTTTATAGCCATGGAATTTATCCAAGTGAAACTTAATTATGTTTTCCTTGTAAGACTTAATTTTGCTTTTCGTGTTTCAGAAATGCAAAAGAACTAATTCTAAAGAAGCTGTCTTACCTTTCTCACTCGTTTTCTGTTCTCCATCAGACATGCAGGGATGCTTTCAGTGTTATCTCAGGAAGAAATCAGCTTATCCCCATCGTTTCCTGGTTTGATGTTTCAGAATCTCATCAAAGACTGCCACCCTGAAATCTTGCTGGTATATGAAGAGGAGGAGGATCAGGAGTGTTGTCTTCCTTTCTGTTCACAGAATAAACTTGATGAAATAAAGTTCACATTTTAGCATTTTTATCACATACCATAGAAAAGTAGGTTAAAAAACAGAATGCTTATTTCTGCTAATAAGCTTTTCTCTTACCCAGCATGAAGTACAAGCAGCAAGCAGTATCATTACTTTCTGTTAGAACATGATAGTAATTTCCTAGACAAAGTTACCACTAACCACTGTGCTACAAGCCACAGGGCCTCACTCAGATTTCATTTCTGTCTATTTCCATCTCTGGAGAGGAACAAGCACAGATCCTTGGGCAAGCTTATTTTGACCTGCAGTTCAGGTTTCATCTTCCTATATAAAGCATTTGACTGTGCTGGAATAAAGGATGGCACAGTTAGGGAGAGACTGCACTTTCATGCCCCTTCTGTGTCCTTGGTTTATTGCACAACATGTTGGAGATTGCAGTTTTTCTTTTGCTGGATAAATGGAAGCTATTAACAAGGTACTTGTAGCAGAACATTTAGGGAAACACCGTGGGCTCTTCATTAGCGTAAATGCCAATATAGACCACAGTCACTAATGTAAAAGAGCCAAAAACTTTTAGTAAGAAGGATGGAAGGAAAGGAGAGAATCAATATATTTTTTTAATTTCAGCTTTAATCTAAGCATTTTACATCTCTCATTTGTGAAGTGAATACTAAGTGAAAAATGTCAGCACTAAACTGTACACACAGATAAATCGAGTAAAACAAAACTCTCTATGCTTTTTTTCGAAGTGCTTTCCTGAAGTTGGAGCAACACAGATGTCTCTAAATAAGCCCCCTGGGATGAGCCCACTCTCAGACTACCCTGCCCACGAGTCACACTCAGTTTCTTCTTTTGCCCACAGGAATGTAAATGCAGAATAATACCAACAAGGTCAGTATGAAAAAGAACACTTTTGTAATAGCATGTGTATTTGGACTCAGCTTTCTCATGTTTGTGCTACTGCAGGGTCCTACAAAAAGTACTCTGTCCTACAACACTCCTTATTTCCTCCTTCTACGTGGATACTTGTTTTATGTGATATTCTGATTCTGAAGGTGTTGCAATCACACTGTAGAGAATCCATCAGTACAACCCCTGCTGTGGCAACTGCTCAGCAGCTCCAGGGCTTGGGATTCTCAGCTCCCATCTTCTGTCACCTACACAAAACTTGTGCAGCTTTGCCCTTTGTATTTTCTATCCAACAATCTCTTCCACATGTTTTTACTTTTGTTGTTGGTTCAGATTAGAACTTGATCCAACATAAAGGGTGGTCTTTAGAAGAGACTTCGGGAAATGTTTCAAGATTATTCCTCATCCACTGAAAGACCATGCATAGAATGAGAATCTTGTCACTCAAAATGTTTAAGGAGACATTATCAAAGTTACAGGTCCCAGCCTTAAGGGAACCTAAGAAATGAGAGATGTCATCTATAGAGATTTTCTTAACTTCGAAATTTCCCCTACTAAGCCATATGCTGCAGCTTCTCAAAGGGTACTATTGCAGCACATGGAGAACTATGAGTATTAGTTCAATAATCAGGATAGATTATCAAAATATATGAAACCAAAGTCTGCACCCTAAAGCAAGTCATAAAGAACAGCAGCCATCTGGAGCTTAAGAAATGTTTCTAGCTTTGTCAGTGAGACTTTATTGTGAACATGCAATATCTGCTGCTAATTCAAAAAGCTACAACCAAGCATCCTCCTCCTCCCCACGGATTTTAACATTCAGAATTGTGATCTTCATAAAAACATCTTTAAGCTTTTGTATCTACAGGAGAATGACTACAGGGCCTTTGATTTCCCTCGTTCACACTCAATATCTAGAACAAGTCTGGATCAATGAGTACTAACAAGTGTGCCTTTGGTCTTTGCCACATTCTTGTTTTCTTACTGATAAAGGACCCCATACCTGGCACTATGAAAACTAGCAAACATAGAAAATCAGCTGAAAAGTCTGACAGGGAGCACCAGTGCAGGTTCCTGAACCATATTTGTGTTTTTTTAAGATTTATGGTCCCAACGAATTCTACACAACACAACAGCAGAAGCAGCAGAGCTTGTTGGTAAATGATATCTGCAAAGAAAGGCATCAAAGCATTAAAAAAAAAAAATTTTTTTTGAAATATTTTACATTTTCATTTAGAAATGAGGAAAAAATGTAGCCTTTTTATTTTTTAACCTTCTGCTTTCACTGATGGTGCTGAAGTTGTCTGTTTAGCTTCTGGTCAAGAATATACTCTCAGGAACCACGAAATCCTGCACATTCCCTGCCTTGTGTTGTGCTTAGAGCACACACACACACTTGTCACCTGTGTAGCACTAACCCCCAGTACAGCAATGACACCAGAACGCATCACAGAGCAGCGCTGCTCTCCCAGGCTGTGCTCCAGCATTACAAGGAACAAACTCCAGTGAGGTGATCGCTGTGTGCCCAGAGACCTTCATTCCACCCCCAGGCACAGCAGTGACAGCACTGTAGTGCAGATTGCTGCGGTGGAAATATATCTGGGATAGCTCAAAGCTATGCTTTAGCATGCAGAGATTTCCACCTCCCTGCTGGGAGATCTCAGCAGCAGCCAGCAGCCCTGTGCTCACACATGCAGTCACATCACGTCCTGATCAGATCCCAGTACCAGTGGGCAGAGTGCCTGTTCTGATGACCCAGCAGCAGACAGGCAGCACGGTGTGCTGGAGCCAACCTTCCAGACACAAAACTAAAGGCAGAAAGCATCCCGAGCTCTGCAGCCTGCCCTCCAGCCACACAGGAGATGCACACAGCAGGTATGCTCCATGCAGACGGCACATCTCGTTTTGAGGGCAGCCCCGAGGCACACCCAGTCAGTTACTCTTTTATTTTATCACTGAATATTAGTCAATTCATTTATAAATTCTTGGGAAAGATGTTCAAAAGATGAAAGGAGTCTCATTCTTGCTCTTTTATATATTTCTTCTGTTATACTCTCCCTTTCCAAACAAACTTAGATGCCTCACTGGAAAAAGCTCCCAGGCCAGCTCTATATTTCTTAATGCATGCAGAGAAGAGGCATGTAATTGTATGTTACAGTCATATTTATTTATCCTTATGTATTTACTGTTTTTTCTAAGCACTTTTCTTCCTCCTTTTTGACATACTGGGCATCTCCACTGGAACAAGGCACAGCATGAATAACCCTTCCTGCAGGTACCTGTAGTTAGCAGTAAATGCTATAAGGGCTCTTTGCAGAGGTTTCTGCATGTAAGGGCTCTCTATAGCATGTCCACATTCCCAAATCAGACTGTCTGAAAAAAAAAAAGAAAGAAAGAAAGAAAGAAAAAAAGCAACTTTGTTTCACATGATGAAAGGTGCCCTACTTACTAAGCCAACTCACTTCTTGTTCCTTTGCTTTCCAGCTGGCCAGGCTGAACAGATGGTTTTTTTGGGGAAAAAAAAAAAGGAACACGTGACACTGAAGTACAGAAAAGATTAGCAGGTCACCAGCTTGCACACCTGGGGTCTGGCTGAAGGATTCCTGCATCTTAAAGTCACAAGCAGTGAGAGATGCCAGACTCATCACTCAATGAAAGGTGAGTTACAACTGCAGTGTGAGCTCGCTTGGCTGCTTTCCCTCACCCCGACTCATGGGAAACAGCTGCTTTGATGGGCTGCTGATTTTGTCTGTGGAACATATCAGATACAAGTTCAGGTACCTGGGCTAATTTCATGGTCAGTATTGATGATAACCTGCACTGCTTCGGGTGGCATTTTAAGCAGGTTATTCAATGTCCTGATCAGCATATGACCAGAACTATCTTTCTTGGAACAACAGATGCAAAACATGTCATCATACTAAACTTGACATATATTACTCCAAGAAATGTACAGAGGTATTTGAGGATGGCTGAGTAGCATGCCAGCATCTCCAGTATGTCAAGAAGACAACAGAAGCTGTGCTAACAAACCAGAAATACAGCAAGACCTAACAAGCATGTCATGCGAGATGCACGACATCTTACACCTGGCATAAAGCTTGAACAGCATAACTGTAGTGCTACATGGTGAAAATCCATTTAAACAACTGGCAGAGAAAGGCACAACATTCATAGAAAAACAATAAAACATATCCTGCAGCTCAGATTCTTTTGGGCTCACTTTTTCTTTCATGCTATCTCTGCATTTAAAGGATTATGCTCAACTATATCCATACTCTGTTGAAGAACAGGTAACTACATCATGCCCCCCAGAACTAGAACCTCCTTGCAAACCTAACCTTGGCCTGTAGTTTCTGATTTGAAGAATGGTGAATAAATTTTCTTCAAGGCTTCAACCTCTAATTATATCCACATCCCTTAAGTATGTTCCTAGGGATAGATAAATGGTGAAACTCCGGCTTGCAAAGCATATAGTTTCCAAGAGACTGGTTGATGCTGAAGTCAAGATAGAGTGTTCAAACATCTCTCTGTGTAACTGAAGCCTTGGACCAAACTGTTACACCTCTCAAGAATGGGCGATTATATTTCTTACTCCATCTGAAAGGTGATTTCATGCTTCAGGAAGTAAAGAAAGTTTGTGCGTTGACAATATAAATGCAGATTCCTCCCACAATGATTGACACCAGAGGTCATGCAAGTGGAGTTTCATTTCTACTCCCAGTAGATCATGCAGCTGACTGAATTAACAGCTCTTTAGGAATTAGAAAGTCAAAGTTTTGACAGCTCTGTTTTCCCTCTTGAAATGGGTTCAGTTCAGAAGCCTTCCTTCAGGTCTGATCTGCTCCTCACAATTATCTTCCTTAATAGACAAAATGAAAACCACCGACACTCAAAGCGTACTGTCATACAGGCGAATTTCATTCACTGCAAAGGACATAAGTGGCAATGAAAGAAACTATTACATACAGCAAGCAGTAAAACACACTGTCATAAAGAAGAATTAATTCCATAGAGCTGTCAAAAATTGTCTCTGCCCCAATCCTAAATGCACATCTCAAAATGAGAGACCTTGTACAGCTTACATCTGAAAAACTAATGCTGTTAGTACAGAAGTAGAGTTGCTTTTACAATTTTTCCTCTCTTACTAAAGAGTGAAATTTCCAGTACAATAGGAAAGCTATTGAGCTACAACGCAAATATTGTGACAGATCATAGGAAGTGCAGCTCAGCATCTTCCCCTGCTGTGTATGTTCAGACAGTACCCTTATTTCATCTTGAATGAAAGTATACAAAATATAATGCAGAATTGGAGTGTCAGGAGGATAACAATAACTCTGCTGTACTTCTTTGCCCAATGGCAGGCTGCGTCGGCCCTGCACTGAGGGTAAGAACTGAAGAGAATTTCTTTGTGCTCACTGCCAGCATCACCACACCCAATGCCTCTCTGCAGTTCATTCTCAGCACAGTTCATTCAAGCCTATTGCTAAATTAACAGACTTTCCACCTTTGCTCGTGCAGATCTCAGACAGAATACGTACTCTGACACAGCACACAGATGGTTATTTCCAGACTATTTTTTACAAAAGCCATCAGAAGCCCATTTGTCAGAATTCTCAAGAATTGCTTTCTGCAACACAAAATAAGGAAGTTTTGCTCGAGGGGCCATGACAAAAACCTGATCCTTACACTCAGCCTTTGTTATTAATCTGTTTTTCTTCTAATAACGGATGCCTTACCAACTCCATGTTAAAGACAGCACTTCTGGTACAACTGCTACCACAGAAAACTGTAGGCAAATTCAATAAAACTGTTTAATTTGCCACTTTTCTGAGTTGAATATCTTTGTATGATGTAGGAAAGATTTTTCCTTCATTATCATGACTAAAAAAGAATGCAGATAAATCCATCCTACTTGTAACCTTTCTCTTCATTTTCACTTGCAGCCTCTAAACCCACTGCACATTTTCAAAGGTGGAAGTTATTGCTGAAATGCTTATAAGGTTATCATTGATTAAATAATGGCAGTAATGGATGTAATAGAAACTTCTTATTTGATAAGCAGTTACTGATCAGGAATAAAATAGCAAAAACCAAGAAGCATGCAGTGACTGTGTGAGAGACAGATGTCCACCCAGCTTCAACCAGAACCACGTATTTCCTAAGCCTTGACCAACATTTGATGCTGATTAAAGTCCACACTGAAAAAGGAGAGTTCCCAGGAAGAAGATTCAAGTGAGCAGACATAAGCTAACACATGATCCCACATCACACTTGCACAGCTTAATTCACTGCTGCTTCCAGACTATCAGTGTTTTGGACACGATACAAAGGAAAACAAGGCACTGTGCAATCCTGCCGGTGTCTCACTGTAATTTGCAGACTAATATATTATGGGCAAGTATCAGAGATGCTGATTGCTTTCAAATGTAATCTCTTGATGGAAGATAAAGCTGAATTAAAATGAAACTACGGGAAACTCAGACTTTGACAGCAGGAAACCACCATAGCAAATAGACACACATTATCCTCCAACAGAAACCGTGAGTGCTTATCACTGCCCACTGGCGTTATTTCTTACCTTGTTACAATGTCAGTTCCAAAGTACTTTAACAAAGAATACTGAAACCCTGGCTACAGCCATGCTGCAGTGATTTGCCCTACTTGAAGCGCAGACAGTTTTTGCCTCCTGGAGGGCATCCAAGTGTTCCAGTGGCCTATTTGGGAACTATCCAAGCATTTGTGTTCCTGGATAGAATGTAAATAGCCAAGAAGGAACGCGAAAACAGCCTCTCAAAGACAGTTTGGAAATGCTTCTCAAGTCCCTCTTGCAGCACTTTGTCCATTGTCCAGCTGACCTACACGCCAGGCCTCAAGGTTAACCCTTCCCTTGACCTACTGTCATTCTCTCAAAGATAAAATATTTCAGTTCCACACTGACCAGGACTCTTGGTTAGAGCTGATAATGATTTAACAGCCTGTTTTTATTGGATCTCCTCCCTACTCTGTAACACTTTCACATGCTCTTTTCCAAGCAAATGTAAGTTTAAGTGTATATGCCATGGTAGGCAGGCTTGATCTTGACAATTTCAAGCTAACCAGTGAGTACAGAAACTTTGGACAGTGCTTCACAAACATTAAGTAGCGTATATCCAGTCAAATACGTTTATATAACTATTTCCAGTGTGCCTTCATGAAGAATAAGACAAATTCATAATTAAACAGCACTACCAGTAATGAAAAACACTCCATCTGCCCTTGATATCCTTCTTAGGACCTCACAGCGGGGGTCTGATTTTCCTTACACTGCCAAAGGAGCCCCCCACCACCCAGGAGTCGGGCACTCCTTCAGATGTGGCTGGAAGATAGCAGCATACAGCCTTCTTTTTTTTGTTGTTCTTGACATGCTAATGGCTGGGAACACTTTCAGCTGGCTCTGAATGCACGCAGAAGGCAAATGGCACAGCAAGCTGTGTGTTTGTGTTCTCGCTGCAGAGGAGCAACGAGCAGACTGGCAAGTTTTTCCGAAGAGATCTTGGAATGGAATAACATTGATGCCCCATGCATTATGCAAAAGTGAATGGATTGATTAGTGGGTCACGTGATGCCAAAGACCCATTATACAGTTTGCTTTAAATAATTAAGTACAAGAAAATATACTACTGCTGCAAAGCTAACCAGGATCGTCTTGCTGCTTAGATTCATTATGTACTTCATTGCTAAGGAGAAAACTAAGCAGACTCTCCCTGCATTGAGGCCCTGCCCTCAGTTCTGTGGGCACTGTCATTTTCCTTAAGGCACACCCTCACGCAGTCCTTGAGCACTGCTTCCAGAGCTGTGGCTTTGTGCAGTGGGACTTCTGCTCTATCAGCGATTTGGCAGCCCTTAATTCATTAGTGCAAGCAGTGAGTGCAACTGATTTGTTTTTCTAAGCATTTCCAGGGTAAGGTCTTACGCTTTGTTTCTTGGCAGTAGAATTGCACAGCCAAAAAAAACAAAACCAAGAGCTCAATGACAGAGAAAATATTTCTGTTTGATATTTTTTTTTTTTTACCCAGAACTGACCATGAGGTCACGAGGAGCTCTGCTCAAATTCAGCTATTTGCACGGTGACTTCTCATATCAGGTTTGCTAAAAGATTCAAGTGGTGCCAAGTTTTAAGAAGGGCATGTAGCAGCCGAAGGAACTGAATTAATTAAAGCTTAAAAGACAGAGCTATTAATCGGCACCCTCCTAATGCCAGCAGCTTGAAGGAAGCCAGCACACAGGAAAGAGTGACCTGCCTGTCACTTGAGCAACGTTTTTATAAAGGCACAGAAAGGAATGGCACATGCTGTATCTTCCCAAAAGCCACAGAGAGGTAGATAAAATTAGCTATAAAAGTAGAAGAACAATGAATCAACTGCATTTCACTAACTGACAGATCCTTTATCAACCTGCAACTGAAAAAAACCTGACACGGGTACACCTCAGATCTGCAGTGACTAATCTGACCTCGGGCAGCCAACAAGATTTGGAGGGATTTAACAGATTTTCTGTATTTTAGAAGACATATGCCAATGTTGAAAAGGGCTGGCTTCTTGTGTTTCACTTTCATCTCTCAATTACCTTTACAAGAACTTACTGCACACCCCTCTTTTTCAGTTTCTCATCATCTCCTAACAGACCATTTTATCAACCAATACAGAAATAAAATATAAGGAGAAATCAATAGTCAGGGCATGAGCTCAGGTAGGGGTCTGCTTTAGGGAGCTGATGCTGGCTCTCTTTCCATCCTTCCAACAAACCAACTGCTCAGCTATATCTAAGTAGAGTGTCTACTGAGTCACCCTTTTCTGTTGGGGATTTTCTTGCTAGCAAGTCAACCATTGATAGGGCACACAGAAATAATATCTCTGTTTTTCCCCTTCTACCAGCATTTGTTTTCATGAAGCATGTAAGAACTTAAATGCATTGCACTACTTGTGTTCATTTCTCCATCAAATGTGGCAGAAATCAATCCCTCGGTTCAATAGCTGTAGTCGAGGCAAGGTGTAGTCACTCACAGACACACTCGGAATGTGGCTGTGATTTTACTTACTTAAGGATATCAAAGACCACGCTTGTAATTAGCATGTGTAATTCCTGTGCACATCAGCTGTAGGAGGCTCTGAAACTCAACAGGGTTTTTTTGTAACACCACTGAAGCAGTGTTTTTCCCAAACACACTTATAGTGAGAACATTTCCATCACTAACTCAGGGCCATCTGCTGCTGATAAGCACTGTGCAGGAGGGAGCTGCCCGGACTGAGCTTCAGGATAAGGGAACTCACCCGTCTGGAAGCTGCAGAGCATCTCATAAATTGCTTCACAGACTCATTTCCAGGACATTCTTTTAACCCCATTTTGTTATCTTTTCAGACAGGAAAGCTCTCTTCAGTAGAAGAAAAACAAAACCACACTTCTGTCTTTTTATCTCACCAGTGACAACCATGCAGAGCTGCCGTGAGCTGTCAAAGGGCTGCGGTCACATCTACAGAACCACAACATGACAAGCTGTAGGTGCACAGAACTGAGGCAATATTCCTTTTCCTTTTTAAAGACATTTGCCTCACATTTGCACACGTACTGACACCATTCCCTTTACCAGATGTTTTGCTCCTGTAATCCCGTGACTTCTTCCTCAGAGGGAGGACAAAGGACGGAGCACCCTCACTGTGTCACAGCAGGATGCAGCTCAGAGTGACGCTTCAACTGCCCGTCATCTGCCCTCCCTTCTATGCACGTTCACTACTTCAGTGCAAAAGGCAGCACTCCTTGCATGGAAATCAATTTGCTTTACAGGCCTGTGCTGGAGGACATCTTCCATTTCTTTCCTCCGGAAACATGAGCCCAAGTTGAAATTCCCTTTTGTTTCCCATCTGCTTAAACCTTTTCACATCACTTCAGCATTTGCGTGCACATGGATGTGCCGATTCCCAGCTGAAAAGAGTGCAGCTCAAGAGTGCTTGCTCTGCCAGAGGCTCAGCGTGGCACAGCACTCACTCTGACATGATTGAAAGCTTCTGCTTCTTTATTTCAATATGAATTTTTGTTTAGAAAGTTGTTATGTATAGCAAAAAAAGAAACAAAAACATAACTGAAGACTCAATAATAAAATCTCGGGGTGGAAACAAAGCACACAGCTGACCAGGAGCAATTCCTTCATTGCTATTTTCAGTTTAAGAACAACTAAACCTCAAGGACTGTTTTTGTTCTGTGTTCAGACACAGTTTCGTCCCTGTGTCAGCACCTTTCCCCAAACACGAAAGGGATTGTGCAGTCCCGCTGAAGCAAAACTTCTCCTATACATTTAAAGCTATGCATGTACATGAAAGCTTTCCCCATGACTCAAACGTGGGTAGAATGCCTTGATGAAATGTACCCTAAATGTTGTTTTGTTTTTTTTCATAAGAATCATGAGCTTATGGAACACACAGGCTAAATTGTAATGAAATGACTGACGAACAAATTCATCACCAGCTTTACTAAACAAAGATCATTGTAAATTCCAGAGGCCTTTCATAAGCTGTAATAAATTGTGTGTTATTTGATTCTAGCTACTTTCAGGAATAGAAATGCAACAGTGACCATAATCATGCATTCCATGTGTCATTTGCCTCTTAATTAAATGGGTCCTATTATTTCCTGCCCTATGATATTAGCTCCACTACTCTCCAGCTGGAGAGTTCATATGCTGCTTTGTAAAGCCACAGAAAAGGAACATTGATGCCACTCACTGAGCGTATTTGGCATTCTGACACTGGATGAAAAGCCAGCATTTGGAAATTCCATCTCAGAGGGAATGGAGCCCTGACTGTGGACAAATTCACCTGAAGCTTCTCAGCCAGCTCATGCATAAAATGCAGCTGGATTTCTTTCTCCCTTGCTGTCAGCAGGAACCAGTAATCAGGATCAGAGCTAACAAAGCTGTTATCAGAGAAACAAGAGAGAAAGGTGGGGAGAGTGTCCCCTAGCCTCCTTGGTTCATGGAATACATTTGGATCAGACAACCTGCAACTTGTTGCAAGCATCCACTTCTTGAAATCACTTCAGGCAATTATATCCACAGCCAGTTCATGGTCTGAAAATCCAGGTTTTCAGGCAGATATATCCTACCTTTCCCACAGCTATTGCTATCTGTGTTGCCCGAGAATGAAATGAGACCATGATTCAGCTCAGCCATTGTGGTAAACAAGGAGACCATCACGTTAATGACACCAAATAACCTGACTTAAGATCACAGGTCTTTCTATGCCTTACAAGTTAAAGAAAATCCCCACTGGAGAGTGGGATTGAGAAAAAACCTTATGAGAGATGAATTATCACCTATACACACAAGGAAATGTTTGAAACCAAGTAGGTGTTGCATATTGTAGGCCTGACTTTTCCTTAGACTAGCAAGGGATATTGCTTCATATTTTGAATAGCAGAGACCTTTGAAGACTTTGAAACATACCAGCATAATGTGATGTGCTGTTGTAAAGGGCTATCAGGACAAGCTCCTTTTTTTTTTTTCTCCTAGAGACAATACTCAACGAATGTTGGGTTTCAAATACAGTACTTGGATGGAGCTTCCAGGCAGAATACAGACAGAACATGTATTTGCAGGAGGGTCTTAACTACAATGTGGGCAGGACGTGCCACATCAAATAATCACCAAAATCCACCTGTTTCTTTTCCTGCTGCAAAGCTGCCTGACAGGTGAACAGATCACCTCCTTCTGCAAGAGTCACTGACAGCACCTAAGGCTCAAGTGCTGAACTCTGTGCAGCTCAGGCCTAGCCACAGTTTTGAGACACTTTTTATTCAGCCGTTTCGAGTGCTCTGGCTAGAGGGGAAAACCCAGCTAAGCGCTAAAGGCCCATTATAGCTAAAGAGAAAAATAGTCTTGTGGGAATGGTGCCAGGAGAGGAGATTGGCTCTCATATGGATTTGGTCCGGGAATGTCAAGTAGCTTCTCTCACCTCCCCGTCTATAATGCTGAAATGAGTGTTACCAGCGCTAAAGGGATGCTGCGAAGTTAAATCCGCACCGGCTCTCAGGCACTTAAAGGACTTCAGCTGCAAGGCATGACAGAAATGAAACACATTTTTATTATTTTTCTCACTCACTCAAAGAAATACCTGACAAAAAAGCCAACATTCCTGTAGAACTTTAAAAAAAAAAAAAAAAGAGAGAGAGAAACCTGACTCCTCTACTATTCGGATCATAAGAAATGTTTTCCAGTAGATGCCATGTGAGTGATCTTTCCCCTGAAAGGTCCCAAACAGACCTTTCTACCAGGAATTACTTATAAGCAAGGTCCCTACTACACGATTTACAAATAGATTATGGCTATTTGCTTTGGTTTCCCTCCATCTTTTACTACATAGCTGAGGAAAAGAGAAAGATCATGACTCTCTCCACAGATAAGTGTTTGCATACTTACTTATTTTCCTCCATTAATGCTGATGGTAAGAACAACCAGCAGTTTTGTGGACTGAATTTTGTGGGCTTCTCAATCAGTTTCAGAAAAAAACCAGCACTGACTGACCCTCCTCTGCCTGCAGAGATACTCCCCAGCTCCAAGGAGATGAATGTTTCCAATCACTTCCCTGTGATATACTCAAGTACCACACTTTCACCTCCCTTAATCATTTTAACTCACTCTAGCTGTTTTCAGAAGCCTGCTGAACTACAGGTTATGTTTACATTTCAGATGCAAGTTTATCTTGTAGCCATCATTCTGCCAGCACTGAAAGCAGAAATGCAGCTTTCTGGAAGCAGGCCAACCTCTCAGCACTTGATCTCCATCCACAAAGTGCAAAAGGAAGCTCAGCCACTGCATTTGTTTGCTTGGAATAGCTTTGCTGCTGCTTCAGCTGAGAAGGACTCTCCGTATTTGAGTACACATCACATTAACACACTGTGCATTGTCCTGAACAGGTATTACTGCCCTGTCACAGCCACTGTTCTGCCACGTCTCCTAGAAGGAATGTCTGCCTGAAGAAATGTCCTTGCTTCCTACTTACTGCTAATGGTAAGAACACTGCTGTTTGTTTTAATGGCATTAATTATTCCCCCTTCATCTCCAACACTCTCCCCCAAACATGACACAAAAGCATTTCAGCACAGAACACACCTGGCCTATGCAGGATGGGATCTCTGATGGTCCTCCAAACACTTTCTAGCCTAAGAATGTTTGACCACCTTCCCTGGTTCACACCAAAAGCCCTATAGCTCAGTCCCTGAGTCCCAAGCTATCATCTAAAAATGCTTCAAGATTTCTAACCTGTGCCCTGCTTTGCCTACAGTTAGTTATAAATTAACAACGCCTGCAGATTTTGCTACTTTAATAATTCATGACTACAGAATACATCTCGAATGTACGGGAGAGAAAAGAATTACTGAGGAAAAGGAAAACATACAAACATTTTTCAGTGTCTTAAATTTTAATCACCAGGAAACAAAAAATAAATGAGCTATGGGCATTGTATAATTGCAATAAATTTTGAGAAATGAGTAGTGTCCAGAGAAACCCAATTAAGTTTAATAATTTTGTGCATCAGAGACCAGGAGGATATGGGGGATAAATCTAACAAGTTACTGATGAATATAAAGTTTTCAACAGCAGAAAACAATGTTTAAATTAATATGACACATGGTAATACTTTTGGCCGCCTTCATAATTGATTCTTCCTGTTAAATGAAGAGGAACTTGTGCACAATAAGCAGATTGCTGAGAGGCTATCCCCTACACAGAGATAACAGCTAACTTTAGCCAGGCACACACTAGCTTATTCCTAAAAGAACAGCTCTTTTTTAATTTGCTGGGCCTTTGCTCACAGGCTTTCTAGTTTGAGGCCCAGCATAACAGCAAGCAAAGGGATCAAAGCAAAACACTCCCCAAATCTCACAGCCACCGGAACCCACAGCTGCTCCCTGGGGCACACACTGCTTTCCTCTCCCAGTGAAACCTGCAACAAACGCTCATGATGCAATAACAGAAGGTCAGCCACTCTTGAGTGTGCTGATTTATTCTCATATGCATCACAGTGAGTACCAAGGCAGCACAATGAGGGCCTCACATTAAAGCATTACCCAAGCCAAGGAATTCTTGAAATACTCACTGCCAAATGTTTGATTTCATTGGGTTCCATATCAGAGGCGTGATTTGCCAATCACTTCTGAACTGAAACCCCAATGAAAAGGGCCTGAGAGGAGCTTAGATGTACAAATAGCATGATCCCCTTACGTGGGGACAGACAAGGAACTTCTGATCCCTGTTCTACAAAGTCTGCATTTAGTATTAAAATGAAGCGGTCCAGCAGCTAAGTCTTTCAGCCAGCTCCCTGGCTCTCCAGAGCTCCTCTTCATTTGATTAAAAAAAAAAAAAAAAAACAACCCACAATAAAATAGTATCTTTACAAATTCTGATGATCATAAGCAAAGGTAGCAATTCAGAGTAACAATTCTTAGGTGCTGAGAGCATGTCTGGAATAGCACTCAGAAACAAGGTGCCCTGTTCAACTCAGTGAAGTATCCAATGATGATAAATTATAGTGCTCCCAGTCACTCCATTTCTTGTGCAGCAAACGGAAAGAAACTCAGATATCGTGAGACCTGGAGATGACAGTCAGGAAGTCCTGACAAGCTACCATCCATGGCCCCGATAACACAAATTGGCACTGAATACAAAATGGGAGATTGTTTGCCATACTGTCAACATTGAGTGTTGCCCTGGGCAAGCTCAGGAGTTTGGCAGACCTCGAGAATATGAAAAAAGAAAAGAGCCATGTTCACAGAAACTACACAAAGATGTTCTGAATGTCTGTTATGTGATGTAACACCTCATTTCAACAGCTCAGGTAGGCAGAACATCTTGGTGTGATGGAATAAACTTTCACACAATTTCCTCTTCTTCCCTCCTTCGCTTGCCCGACTTGTAAAGAGCTCCCCACCTACAGAATCCATTTGAGTTTTCTCAAATCCTCTGCTAACACATTTGTTTGAAGACAACACCCCAACAAAGCAAAATCAAAACATGATCAAAAGCACTGAAATAGAATTAGGCAACTTCGTTTTTCCCACTTTACAGAAAAAACAACTGAGGCAGCTTTTCAGGTCCAACATGCTGCTCATCTCTCCTGGCAGCTCACAGCACATCCACTCTTTGAGAATTTCATCAGTAAACCAGTCTACAACATTATAGTAATTACTCCTATGAGAGAGATTAATGAGAATGATACCAGACTAAACCTGTAATTCAAACTGGACTGCTTCACAAGTTATCAATTTTCCCCCACAAAAAATAAAGAAAAAAGAAAGAAAAAGAAAAAAACAATGGCAATATAAATAAATCCAGACTAAAACTCCATCAATTTATGTCACAGTGCAAAACTGGGAAGTCAAAGGAACAGGAAGTAGAATGCACTCTCAGTGCTGAGCCATTCCATTCAGGTGCATTCCAGAGACTTCCCACGCCACAGCCCACACTGTGCCAGCCCCTAACGCCAGGGCTGCAGCAGAAATGAGCCCACCCCTTCACAACCTTGAAGAGTCATATTCTTAATGAAGCAAGCTCATTCTTTTAGCCCCAATTGTTTAAGATTGCATCTCTGGTGACCCTACAGTGCATTTTACCAGATCAGGTCCTTGCATACTCCTGCTGCTGCTTGTTAAAAGGCTTTGCAAGCAAAATTAACTTCAAAGACTGATTAAAAGAGGTGTAAGACAGGTTGTGAGGAGGTGCAGCTGCTTCAAGCACTGAAGTAGTCAAGAAATTTTTCTGACCTGTGTGGGAAATATCTTGGGACCAAAAGAATAACGGTAATTAAGTAGGAGGGAGAGCCTATCTTTTAAAGCTGAAGAGTCTTCTCTGTATCTCAGAGGACAGAATGCTTTATTTCTACTCATCAGCTTAGGAAATGCTCCAGACAAAGTATCATTTAAAAAAACCTTAAAAATTCCAATAACCCACCCTAAGCTAACGATGGTATCCAATCAGAACATTTCTTGACCTAGAAGGAATAAATGGGACTCTTCCTTTGCAAGTTAAACAAACAAACAAACAAAAATAAAGTGTGATATTTATCAGCTTCATCCACTGAACTGTGCTCACAATGGAGTCCACATTACTCCTCCATACCGAAAGCTCATTTCCTTTGTCTGCATTTGCATCAGACAAATGGAATTTGTTTCAAATTTTAATATTTAGGTGTCCACAGTCCCTGTGTTAAGGCTGCACTCAGGTGCTCTGTTAAGGAATATGTGTATTAGGAAGCATTACATCATTACAGCTAATACAAATAAGATTTTTTTTTTTTTAAAGGTTGTAGGATTTCCTTCATTTATAGGTGGGAAGAACTAAGAAAGATCATTTGGGACACTAACAGCGATGAAGAGAGAAAACAGGAGCTGATTTCTTATTGTCGAAGTGTGAACAAGGTATGCTGTGTTTTTTCCTCAGCTAAAATCAGAGACATTACCTTAAATATTCTTTTCTTTACTTTCATGGTTTGCGCTAACTATTTGGCAGATAGGACAAACTTTGTTAGTGCATGCAAGTTCAAATGCATGAAAACAAGAGCGGAAGTTTCCCACCATTCAGCAAATTCTCTGCTTCCTATTGCTCAGTGCCGGATTTAATTGTGCACATTACAGTATCCCAACCATTTTTCACTTCACCTTTTATAGCGTCTGTTATGTGTTAAGGAAAATGCTTCTTTCACAGAAGTAGCAGCAGACCAGCAGCTCCTGAAACTGCAAGATAAGGATTCTCACCTGACTACTCATAACAAACAAGACAAGCCTTGCAGAATTCACCTTTTTTATTCCAGGAAGAGAAAAACGTGCACACCAGGAGACACAAATGAGGAATGCTGGGTGACCTTGGGCAAGTCACTTCACTTCCTCGTTTCTCTTTGCTGCTGTTTTCCTTGCTGCCTTTGCTCTGTCTTGTCTAATTAAAGAAATCTAAAGCAGCAGTGCTCTTTGCATTGTCAGCACATCTAGCCAATAGGGTGCTGACCTCACTTGGATACAACGGTAACAAGTAATAACCATGACAACAATTTACAAGTGATGCCACACAATTCTAATATTCTGGCTTAGAAGTGTTCCAGTAACTTATTAAAGCACGTGTAAGTTCACCTTTACAACAGGAAGCTCATCTTAACTCTAGACGGCTTTGATAAAAGTTAAAAGCTTGGTTTTTCACCCAGGCTATTTCTCTGGAAGCCTGTTGCAGAAGTTGCTGCTCCACTGGTCTGAGAAAAACTCTTCTAATTACAAACCTAAATGCATGACAGCACCCACCCACCCACCCTGATGCCACTGAGGTCTTCTCCACTGTTTCTGCCTGTGTTGTTCTTAATGATAAGACATAGTTCTCCCAGACCTCTCCTTTACCAGGTAAAAGAGCCCAAATCCTGAGTTACAAGTGAAGTCTCCATCAGGACCTCTGCTTTGAGCTTTCATCCATCAGACATGCAATCATTATGCCTTCACTCTGGACTTGAGCTCCTACTCATAAACCTTCCAGTTTCCTATGGCTCCATGGCAGGTGACCTACCACGGTCTCCATACACTTCTCCCAAAAATAGAAGAAAAGGAACTGTGTTCCTGCTCCTGAATTCCATCCCTCAGTACTGTCCTTACCTGCCTGCACTCAGCCTCCATCCTACAAAGGCAGATTAGAGAGCAAGCTTGCCTTTGAGGATACTCTCTCTTCCTTCCAGCTCAGGACTGACAGCCCAAATCTGCATTAACTATGTTTTACTGGATCTAGGGTACAGAAGCCGTAGGGACCAATGACATAAAAAGAGATTTAAAAAACCAAGACAGAAATTTCTGCTTAGAGAAAAATATTGTGATACTTGATGGATTTGTAGCAGGAAGGATGACTTTCAAATACTCATTGGAAGGAAATGTATAATAAAGTCTTTTCTTTCCCTAGCCTTTCTATTGACAGCATATCACTTTCAAACATCCTAATTTTGCGGGGTGAAATGTATGCCCTCTTTAATATAGATAAGTCATTTGCCATATATAAGCCTTGTTAATTTAGGATTAACGTTGAAGTAATTAATGTGACCTTATGCAAAACACATGACTATAGCTTCGTACTGAAGTCCTACTGGTTATCTGTAGGGTGACTTCAGTCCAGTGGTATTAACAGTTGGGTTGGTTTTAGCTTTACATCTACAGAGGTCTTCAAACTCCATTTTAAAATGAAGGACTTCCATTAAGTCTTCCAAAGACAAATGAATGTCAGTCAGTTGTTCCCAGCAGCTAAGTGTGAGAAGTGCAAACTCTTCAGTAAGGCTCAAAGAGTGGAAGATCACATAATGAAAAAAAGTATGCAGATATCATAGCATATTCCACTCTCATTTTAATCACAAAAAAAAAAAAAGTGGACAGAAATGAATCAGTGGGTGGAGATGGCACTTAAATTGCTACAAAGTAGGGATTATCACATGCATTCATTTTGAATTTGGTAAGAACTTATTGTCTCCAAGAAAGAGCTCGAAATAGCACTGCACTATACTGCAGAATAACACTTCTTTTAATGTGAGAGAGAACTGTTTAACAAGCAAATGCTACTACATTAATAATTTATCAAGTACAAACTACAGTTATTTTCAAATGGTTTCTCACGTAAAAAAAAAAATCCGCTAAGAAACTCACATTGCAAAGAAACTTCATAGGAAACCCAATGTTTCTGCATGCCTAAGGATATGAAATAAAAACAGTCCTTTTGCTCAATAACATTTTGGGTTGGTGGTCATTTAAAAGGCTTTTCGAGCACAAGGCCAAAGATCAAAATATTAATGGAGACAATTACAGAGCACAACTTGAGAGCACCAGAGCAATCAGTCGCTAAGGTTAGAAACTTTACCATAAAATAGTGTTTACACTGACAAAGCCTTGCTGATTTTCATACTGCAAATTGTTTTGACCTTCCAGGCTCCTACCTAGGATTATTGTACCTTCCCCTAGGAACAGGTTCACTGTTTCAAAGAATTTACTCTTAAGGACATAAACATCAGCTCTGTCCACTTTTTTTTTTTTTTTTTTTTTTGTAGTTGACACAAAGCAGCTCTTTCAATAAAATAGTTCCTTTATTTGCATATGGTTTCCAAGGACTTTGCTCAAAAACATCTCAAAGGATAATAAGTATCATCAACTTTCCTCCTTTTCATTAAAGCCACATTCATCCACTGCAATACAGCACCTTTGTTCACCTTCTTGATGTCAACAAAGGATGGGCTGACCTCAAAAAGAGGCTACATTATTATAAATTTCAAAGCGGGAGTATTTCAAAGACTATTGCCTAGAGTCACTTCAGATACAAATTCCAGACATTCATGTTGGATTTTGTAAGACATTGCTATTCAGTGGAAGCCAAGTTCAAAAGAAGCATCCGGTTATGTGATACGTATGCTATTTCTGATAGAGAGCTCATTATATCAGAAATGTGCCCAGCACTGCACTACAGAACAAGAACCAGCACTGCTCAGTTTTGCAATTAAAAGGAGACAAAGTTTCAACTTTTCCAGCCTGTACAGATCAAGGCAAATAGGTACCCGACTATGGGATACCGAGTACCTACCACCTGACTGGCTGTCCAGAAATGGAGATGAAGCCAGAAGAAACCCTGGCTGCACAGAGATCATAGCCTACAAGAACAACAAGAATACACACATTGCAGCAACTACCAAAATACTGCAGTTGCAGCAGACATGCCCTCATCCCACATACCCCAAAGCCCCCAGCTACAGCACTCAAGCCCAAGGGGAGATAAGCTGGTTTAGACCTACTTGAAAGTCACCATTCAGGCTTTACAGCCATCCAAAGCACTGCACCAACACAATCCAGGAGTGGACCTGTAAACATAATAACCATCTCTGGTTCCATTCAAATCCTTTATTAACACAGACATAATTAAACTGCTTAAAGACATAGGCCTGCTTTCTCACTTACAAACTCCGTGAAGTATCTTGCACAATTGCTGCCTGAAGAGAACACTACACTTGCTTTTCTTTCTTGTTTTTCCCCTTCGCCATCTGACTTCAACAAGCAGGCATGTAACGATGCCTAGGGCATCATCTCTGACTCCAGGAGTCTCCAGGCAATCTGCAGCATCTCTAGTTGCGTTGCAGGTGAGAGATGAGCAATAATAAAGGAACATTACAGTATAGAATCTATTGGGATTTTGCAAAGAGATCAAGTAAATAACTTTCATCAGAAGCTTTAGAAGGAAAAAAACTCCCCACTAAGCTTCATCTCATCAGATTTCAGGCTTGAATAAAATGTTCACGGTGAAACCAAAGCTTTCCCAAAGCTCATCTGGATTTGCAGTTTTGCTACAAAGTCATAACTCAGCCAAGATTGATTGAAAGCCCAAGTGTATTTGAGAACCCCTGGACCCAGTATCAAAGGACCCTGAGCTGATGGATGAGTTTGTGTCTAAATTTTAGTGAAACTTAGTTACATATGGTTTGAAGTGTTCAAAGATGGTAGTGAAATTATTTGATATTTATTTGCACATCACTGTTCTAAATTTATACAGCCATAAGGCCCTGAAGGCAGATAGTGCCAGTAACATGAGGGTTTCTTTGTATTTTTCTGTTAAAGATATTAATTTTTATCTTTATTGCAGTGTCACATACAGTGTAATGGGGCAATATCCTATTGCTTCAGGCACTGCAAAAACACCACTGTGAGTCCCAGTTTAAATTTATAATTTGCCTAAGAACAGGATGTCTTTTTGAATGAGTGATGCTGAATAAGTGGGCATTTTGATGATTCCCCATTAGGCTGAAAACTGATATTGTACACCTGTTCAGCGTTTTATAAGTGGGAGAGTTTCAGAGTTCTTAATTTGGAGCAGAAAACTTACAGCATAAGCACACAGCTTGTTATGTTTTGCTGCTTTCTCCTTCCAGAGCTTTGTTACATGTTCTAATAGCTCAGTGCACAAGAGTTTGTTAAAGAAAAAAAAGTATGTAAGTAATATAATTCATTTTGAAAAAGAGGTGCTGCAAGGGTTGGGTTTTTTTGAGGGAGACAGTTTTGTTTTCCCTTCCACCCATCTGCCTTACCATTATTAAGGAGTTTGAAATCAAATTTTGGCATATAACGCTCCAGTCAACACTGGCTCACCTTCCACAAGTTAAATGCGCTGACACAAACACAGCCTCCCTTGGCAGAAATAGGTGCGCGACAAAATCCCTAAAAATCACTCTGCAAATAAATTCGTAAGAATCCTTCAGATTTTCTGAAGTAGGGTGGAAACGAGAGATATGTTTAAAATCCCCAAAGTAATACGTGTTGTCAGCAAGCAGGCTAAACTGCTGCTTCACGGAGAAGGCAGGTAAAGTGCCCTCAAAATCACTGCACGGCAGCAAAAAAGTAGCAATTGTTATGACTTCTGTCACATCACATCCTAACAGGTCAGATGCGTTTTGCAGGGTTGTTTCACACATGACCCTACAAAATCACATATCAGATGATGGACGAGACGATCTCTCAGGAAGCAGTACGCTCCAGGTAAAGCTGGATTACAGAGAAGGGCTATTTTCAAAGTAAGAAATGCGTGACGAGATGAGATGACTTTTTCATTCCTCTATCAAGCATGCCACTATATCCATAAAGTTCAAAAATGGCACAAAATTTCAGGAGTAATCATACAAGTCATTGAGAAAGAATACACCTGCCCTTACTCCCCAGTTTGATTTGAGCCCAAACGAAGAAAATTTTACCTAAATATTAACAAACAATTGTAGGTGAAGTGTGCCAGAAGAACAGCCTCCGGTCATACCCTTCACACCACAAACTGCAGAAGTAGGGCAGTCTGTAGGAAGTTGGTCGGTTTTCATTAGACAAATACAGTTTGAAAAGAACAGAAGTTTCCAGAAGCAAGACTTCCTTCTTCAGTGACTCAGACTCCCAGCAAAGTCTCCATTCGTTCTACGCCCCAGAGCATCCTGTCCTTCAAAATTTTATTTCAACCAGTCAGTCAGGTTTACATGTATATGAATACCATTAACTTCCAAATACTAAACAACAAGCAGTGGCTTTTTCTCTAGCTATGACCCAACAACAACCACCTGGCCTGTTTTAACTTCCATGCCATGCCAATTAAACAAAATGTTTTTCTAAAAATTAGCATCTCTCTCTTCCCATTTCAGTACACAAGGACAACATCCTCCTGGTGCTCTGTACATCCATGGCCAGTTGTCTCCCTGCCAGTGGAAATGATGAGCTCTTTTAAATGGGAAAAATCAGTTTTCATACAAGGGAACACAAGCATAAGGCTGATGTCTGAGAAAAGGAAATTTGGCCTAATAAAACACAAAAGGAACAAGGGCTGCAGCTCAAGTAAGTGCTTCTCACTCACTGTTATATACTTGGTCATCACTCACTCTAACGCGATGATGTTGCCAAGATCTTACCAGCCATTACCTCTGTTACAGGTCAAATCATTACTGCTCCCCACCTTAGACGTATCACACTTTAAGACTAGGTTTTAACACGGATAATACACCAAGAGCCTGAAATTCCCTGTTCACATCCTTTTCATGGGTCAGCAGCCCTGGAGGAGAGGTTGACAAGGTCAGTGGAAAGGTAGACACCAGATTACATACATCTTTTCCCTAGACATGTAGAGACACATTCACATTTGGGACTGTGACAGGACATTCATCATCCTGCTATTCTCCCAGAGAGAAGGGAGAGCCAATAATTGCTGGTAAAAAGAGTGTTTGAGAGCACAGAGAGCTACCCTGTCAAGATGCTGCTGGACACATCTCCTTATTCCAGGTATGATCTGATGCACATTACTTCCTCTGGTCCTATTAACCCTCCATAATAACACAGGTAATTCCTGCTCAAGCCTGCACAAAACTACACACCATAAAGCCAATGCCTTACAACAGTGATGTTGGCAAGGGTAGCAGTTACAGGACGTATGGAAATGCAACACCAGTCATCAACTCAAAGTGGGCAAAACCAAACAAATCATACGTAACACACACACACAGTGAGCCCTGCAAGCCTAATGACATGGTATCAGACAGCTGTGTTTGTTTCCTCAAAGGAAGTAGTAACCCAAGACAGTTATTAAGAACATACAAGAGCAAATTATCTTTTTATTATTTTTTACACGAAGGCTTCTTCCATTGTTCTACCAGGTAGAATTCAACTGAATGCATGTGAAAACTGACGACATTTACCTGCTCCTTGATGCCAAGGTGAATTTAATCAGAAAACTAATTGCTTTCCTTTTTCTACTATGAAAACTTCAAATTGCTGTGGAGATTACTAGGGTAAAAAAATGTCAGCTTGCAATGAAGTCCAAAAGAAAATGGTTTGTGTTGTTTCTTAGAAGAAAAATACTTTCAAAAAAAAATCCTGTTTCTTTGCTAGAGTATCAAGGTGCAAAGTGGTCCAAGAATGGGATGCATAGCTTTTGAGATTAATCACTATGATGAATTAGAGAAAAGGTGAAGGCTGTAAAACACATACATAGTCTATGATAGTTCAGCACCCAAAAATTACACCATAACTGCCATCTTCACATGAAGATCATCTCCCTGCCAACCTCAGCTACCAAAGACCAAATGTATAATGACCAGCTCTCTACTCACAGGCCTTAAACAGCTGGCAGCTGCAAGAAACCAAAATACCATATTAAACTCTTTCCAAGCACCTTAGCCTCTCATACAATGCTCTGTATTTTACAAATAAGTGAGAATTTTTGAAAATAGGCCTCTTCAGTGAAATATTCTTATATTCTTTTCTCACTTTTTTTTTTTTTTCAAGAGGCAATCTGCCTGCCTCAGCAGAATCTATTCTTCTTATATTAAATACAGAGAAGCAGAGGTAATTCAGATGCAGCATCATCTAATTGCAATGGCAATACAAGGACAGTTTACAAACATTTGCTGTACCAGATCTAAGTGGTTGTGCTGCTCAAGGAGAAAGGAAAATGTGAATTGAGTAGGGTCCAGAAAGTCAAGTGCTAGAATAAACAGAACTGAGAGCTAATTTAATGCAAGCCTCAACCTAATGAACAGACAGATAAATGGAGTGCTGAAGAGCCTGCGAGTGGTAGGGAGAGAAGCCTACACAGGCACACAAAAGCACTGCTTGTGCACTGCGCTGGAGGCGTGTTTCGTGGTGCACTAAAAGCCCAGCAGCAGCAAGGTAAATCGGAATTGAAGCTCTCTGACGTGTAAGCTGCAAACACTGACTGTCACCTTGTGCCACACTGTGATCTAAACAGCTCCAGCTGACTTGCAGAAAAAGCAACAATGACAACGGCAGCAGCGCAGCGGTGAAAGACTGACAGAGGACTGTTTCTGGTACCAGCAGTCCCTCCTGACCACCTGCCTGCATGTCGTTGGCTGACAATGCAGGCTGCCTCCACAGAAGCAGGGTTTCCTCTGGGGAGAAGACAAAAAAAAATACTGGGAGCGAATAAATAAACAAACAAATGTACAGACAGGAAAGCTGATGAAACAAAAACAAAGCCCCTGTGATAGAGAAGGGAAAGAGAATGTGACCAGGTGAAGTTTCTAAGGCAGGAATATTTTGCCAGCACAGGAAAAGGAAAATTTGCCACAAAGGAAGCAGCAACACGGCAAAAGCAGGAAAACCAGGAGATATAAAAGATGCTAAAGCAGAGGCACTGTTAGAGTTGAAGCAGTGCTGTTAACTGAACAGCCTCCACTTATCTCGTTGCACAGTGCTAGTCAAGCTGCAAGCAGTGATGGCTTTCAGGCTCCGTGACTCAGCATTACAAGGATAATGTCCTTAAAGAAGTTAAACTATACAGTTTGTTGGTAGGGGAAAAGGAGGAGTTATCTACCCATGAGGGGGCCTTAAGGAAACCATTGTGGACCCGCCCTGAAACTTAAAGAAGAGCTTGTTTTCTTATCAAAATAGGGGCTTCAGTGCCATCTCATCAAGAGAAATTACTGTCAGGCTAGTGTTCGCACACAAAGACACCTTTCAGTTACAAAGACCTGCTGCTGAGACTGTATTTACACCCCAATTTTGAGCATCTCTCAGAAAGGTGCTGTCAGAAACAAGCTCATTACACCATGGCCAGATAGAAGCACAGTAAGAGTATCTGCTACCAGGAGTCTAAAACTTCAGCAGGTGGAAAAGACAGCAGGACTTTAGAGAACAGACTGGGGAAAACAACAAGAATAGGAGCACAGTTTAGAGTTTAAGCCCCTGTGAAGCTAACAGAAAGACTGTTCATTTATTTCAACAGAGCCTTTGGATCAGACCCTTCATTTCTGAAGAGCTTTGAAGTTGAAAAGTGTTAGAAGAGCACTCAAAATTCTTATCAACGGAAAAATGCAGCTAAAGAGATGTATACGAGTGTCTTCTTAAATTGTTTGAAAAAGGTCAGAAGATCAAGAAAAAGAATGTTAGCACATAGGAGGTGATTTAATGGGATTTGCAGAGAGCACTTTAGAAACAGCGTCAATAACACATGAAAAATGAGGGGAGCATTTGTTAGAAGGGCTTGTGCATTATAAACTCATCAGGACAAGCCAAGAACTGATCAGAATGCAGATCAAGCTAAATCACAGCATTTTTCTAATTTACAAATGTCCCCACACATTTCCTATCTCATCATAAATCAAAGTAAAACATTCAATGCAATTTCTTAGGCAGAAATACTGGTTTAAGCAGCTTGTCCAACCACCAAACCTATCCCAGCAGTTTGTTGTCAGCAGTCAGATGCTATGCAACATTTTTTTTCTCCATGTGATGTGAAAGTTACCACCTGAATTTCAGACATTAAAACAAGGACAGCCTTCCTGTGGTTCTTTAGCACCATCCTTCATACCTTATTATGAGCAGAGGAATGAGGAATGCTCCAATGAGGATAGCTATTAAAGAAACGCAAGAACAGAATTTGCAGCTACAGTGTGGATTAGCATCGTGCAAATTGTACATGCAGTAGGAGAAAGTAAGTATAAAAATATATCTAAATAGCCAACAGCAGTTAACATTTCAGGCTGTAAAAGAATGTGTTTCTCATCTCAGTGGCACTTCAATTCTGCAGGAAGACTTTAGTGAGGCCTTTATAATAAGCTATTTTAAAAATAAAAATCACCGATTTTCTGATTTAGGTAAAGCAAAGTAAATTTCAGGACAGAGCATGACTCCTACATGACACCCACCCCAATTCATACCCTACTGATGTCAGCTAATGCATCTTACTTCATGTTTTCAACCAGCAAGCAGATCGGCCACAAGCCAGCAAGACACAACCTGTTGAGCTGAGGCAAGGCAGTCAGTCATGGCTCTCTGTACATTCCCTTACAACAAGATGCACTGTAAAGTTAAACATAAACCCTCAGATACAGAGCAACTCTTCACCAAATAAGCCTGCCTTCCAGAATCCATTCCTCTGAGGAGCACTGAAGCTTTCAAGATCTCCAGAATGTTTGCAAGAACAGGCATTGTGGCTGTGCTTAAGTTATACCACAAATCATGCTGTAAATGGATGGAAAGTTGAGTAAACCAAGTAGGTCTTCTGACATGACAGCTTCATTTTAACAGACTTTGATGATTAAAGTCAGAGCGGAGCTTATTTTAGCTCCCTGTTCCCTAAAACTCGGATGTTCAATGAAGCAAATAACGATGAGTAGAATGCTAAATACACAGGAAGATTTTCTGATTGAGATGGAACTCTGCAGGCAAATCTAAGCATTGTTTTCTGTCAAATCTTGCTAAGCTTCTGCAAAAGGATGATGCTCACCTCCACACACATCTCTGTGGAGTGCTCCCACATGGCACATACTGAGTGAGAAGGGACTGCAGTGAAGGATAAGCAGCACAGCACCTTCTCTGAGGGTCTCTCTGCAGATTGGAGCTAATTGCATGTCCTGCAGATATGCTTCATGGCTTTGGAACTGTTTTTTGCCTTTTTTTCTTTTTTTGGGGTGGTGGGGGTGGGGATTTATAGCCACTGAAACAGTGAGAGAGCAACCAACAAACTAAAACCTGCCAGCAAACCACCAGCTAGGTAACTTCCCGCTGTTTTATTTGCTGTATTTGAATGGAATTGAATGTTGCAGCATTATTTGTTTAAAATCAACATATCATGTTTATAACAAACAAAGCCTTGCCGAACATTCTGCCCCACAGAAGCAGAGCAGTTCCTCTTCTGTGGTGAAAAACAAGAAAGATGAGGAAAACCAACCTTTTCCTAGATGTGGTTAGCTGCAGGCCTGACATTACAGAATGGGTATCTTTGATGCATGTTGGGTTTTTTTTGTATTTTTTAATTATTATGTGTTTTTTTTTTTTTTTTTTGCTTTTTTTTAATACACCTACACATAGACACAGAATCAAGGAGAAAGAGCCTGGGTCAAACAGAACTGCTTAGCCTCAAAAACCAAACATGAATATCATTCTCTCATTTGGCTGTAAATACATCCCCATACTTCCTCCTATGTTCTTTTACCCACTGGAGATACTCCCTGTAAGATGCTACCAGACCTCTCTATTGATGTGAATTCAATGAAGTGATGCATGGTTTCTTCAAACCTTAAATAGCAAAAAGGAGAAAAATTAGAGAGATGCTCAGGTTCCTCATCTGCCTTCCCATACGGATGACAGATGTAGTGTGTAAAACCAAAGGGGTGGTGTTACAGCTGAAATGAGGTTTTTTCCCTTGGCATTTGGCACATATTTTACGACTCATAGGAAAGTAGTAAATGGAAAATGTGGGAACTATTTATTATGGACTTCCATCACACAGCACCATCTCCTACTGCTGGGGGTAGGAAGCTCAGCTCGGTAAGCAGTCCTTTCCAGCTGAGGCTGCCAGCAAGGTTTCCTCCCGTCGGTGCCAAGGAAAATTAAGAAATATTTCAAAATATTTTAAAAGACACAAAAACATCTCTAAGCACACACCAGGGTGTTCATTTCTAACAGCAGTTGCCTTGCAAAAAGTCAAAACATCCAAGTTCAGCGGTGGGACTCATCATAGCCATGGTATATGGGTGTGAGCTGGGGACATACACCCTATTTTCATCTCCCCATGTGAGAACTGAAAACAAGCCACAGACACACCTTTTACACTTCAGCCTCATCAGGACTATGAATTCCCACTGTTTACTTCCAGCCAGTGCTTGGACAAGTCTCAGTGAGCTCAATGTTTATAGAGAAATGGCAAAATTCAGAAGGTTCCTCAACTCCCACACATCTATAATTATCTTGTTTTCTGCAGTCTGGTCAGATGAGGGATAAACGTTAGCTCTTCCCAGTACTATTTTTGTCCAATCGTCTTTTTTTTTTTTCTTTTTTTTTTTTTTCCTGCAAAATATATCAAGATTGGAAACCATTCTGTGTCAAACGACATCTCATTTGTCCTAAACAAAGGAGAAGGGAATTTGCTCACCTTCTGCACTTCTTGTCCTTATTAAGGGTCAAAAACACAAAGTTCTGTTAAACCTGTACTAGCTGAGAATCCAGCCCAAAACATACAGCTCACTACTTCGCTTTTAACCTCAGCACTGAGGCAAACCTGAGCTGTTATTCACACTGAAAAGAGAAACAGATGACCGAGGCAAGACCTTCTTTCATGCAGTCTTGATGTTAGAGTTTCTTTCCTTTCTCTATTAAATAACTACAGAGTAACACCGAATTTCCTCCCAAGAAGAATGTCTCATCTCATTAGTTGTGGCCATACTCAGTGCCAATGGTTATATGCTTGTTGTGACCATGCCCTCAACTTTTCTGGTCCTGCTCCTTATTCCCAGCACCCAAATCTCTCACTTTGCCTTATTAATCCAAACAAATGCCTCAGTCCAAGCAGACTAATTTATCTGCTGTGCTTTACCACTCTATGCTTTTGGCAGCAGCCTCATTGTTTCAGCCCTCACTAAACAAAGATGTTTTTAACTGCTCCCTCATTTAGCTTGAATGGAATTTCTGTTGTTATGCCCACCAGTCTGAAAGAGGCTCACAGCAATACTCATATTTATTAGCTGGAACCAATAACAAATGAAACACTTGTCATTTTGCATTGCACTTCTGATCTTATTTCCTTTCTTCAGATGTTAAAAAGAAAAGTTTAGTTGTGGCTCATGAATAATGATGTTTTTATTATAGGAGAAGATTTTTTTTTTGCTGTTTTTTTTCTTCCTTCATTTTCACACCTTTTTTATTATCATTGAAATGGTTGACTGCTTTTTCCATTATGTAATTTCTTATTCATTTCTTAGATGCCTGTCAAAGGACAACTGGGATGCTGCCAAGCCACCAAAGAAAATTGGCCAAGAAACAATAACAATTAAGAAAAAGAAGAAAAGCAAAAAGAAAGTGCCAGAAGAGATCACCAAATTCTGGAGCTCACAAAATCTGAAGCAGAGCAGTCCCTGCTCTGCCACAGACCTCCTTGTTGACTTTGATCAAGTCACACTCATCTATCAACTTCTTCATTCCATGCTCACTATCCATTCCTTTCCACCATGCTCTCTCCCTATTGCTCATCCAAAGCAGCCACCACTATTTCTTACAAACAGGTTACCTAGTGCAGTGATGCCCAGCTCACAGATGTCACAAAAGAACTAAGAAAGTAGGCATACAGGTTTGGAAATACCATCTATCTTCCTTGTGAGTCAGCTCCACAGATCCCTACATCAGAATGGAAAAGTCTGGCATTTGCAATCTAATCCTGGTAACTAAATTTTACCTTTCTATAATAACTCTGTGCTGATTGATAAAAGTGGATGAACACATCTTGCTGGAACTCAGAACTGGGACTAGAACTCAAAGCAAAGTGAAAAACTCAAATAAATAACGAAAAGGTGGGTTTTAAATTGTTTTCATTAATTTCACTCATTCCAAACACAATAATGAGTCCTTAATTGACAGGATTTCCATTTTTTTCTCCTTTTTTTTCCATCTATTTTGCCGGCAGAACTGGGATGCTGCCTCCTAAATGATTGCCCAAAGGTCTTCCTTAAGTGTCTAAGTTTTGTTTTGTATAGTTAGGCATGAGAGGACTATTCCTAGCTTGAGCTATTACATTTGTTCTCCGTGGAAAAGATAATTTTCATGGAAATGGTAAACAAAATGTTTGTTTTCTCATGACTTAAAGCCACACATACCCTTGTAATTGGCTGGAAGTACACACTGTGCCCAGCTGCTACTGTGTGGCTCCTGAGGAAACAAGCAGACGGAAATGAAATAGCACTCACAGTAAAAATAAACATTCTTCTGAGGTATACAGTGTATTTAGGTAACACATGTAATTACACAAATATGAAGAAGAGGAAAGCCCAAGGATAAGAATAGGCTGTGTGGGATAATTTGTAGCCGGTTTCTCGCCAGATGTGTCATACACAGAAAAAGACTTCAATTAAAATGCCATCTTCAGACCTGATCTTTCAAATGTTAGCATTTACTTCTGCCCATTAAAAGCTGTGTACGCACACTGCTCTGCGCACCTAAAGAGCCTGTGCCTGCATGTATCAGCATTAACCAGCACCTGTTCCTTGAAATAGGATTAGATCCCACATCATCAGAAGGTACCGGTCCCAACATGTTCCTTTGATAGAAATCTAAACAGAATTTGGAAAGCAACTTTGTAAAGAGAAGACAAAAATATGAATTATTTCATTTGCTCACAGATGTGGAATCCTGCACACAGCTTGAAAAGAGGTCTGGATAAAAGTTTACCAGCAAATATGCAAAATTATAACTCCTTAAAGCACGAGCATTTTTCATCCACACAGATAAACGACAAAGGAAGTGTTATTACTATCCTGCCTACAGCTAAGTCTCACTATCTTAGGTTTTTGTAAGGGATCTGTCACACTGCTATCTAAGTACCAGCAATGAAAATGCCACTGTCAAACAATTTGAACAATTTTAAATCCAATTTTCTTGCCACTTCTATGCAAAATGCATGTTCTTCTACAGAGCCCATAGAAAAATTATTCTTAAAAAAATCTTGGACTATATGCTGTGCAAAAGAACTCCTGCCTTTTACACATGCAAGGAGACCAGCCCACATCTCAGTAGTCAAGAAGAATCTGTAAGAGGAAAAAATTTAAGTAACATTGAATAATACCTGCTGCATTTCTGTGGAAGGTGAGAGGCTTAGCACCAGCAGCAGATGGTTCTGTCCACTGTCTTTGCCAGGCGGACAAAAATAAGCTCTCAATAAAAAGTGCGCCTTGAAGCTCTTAACCCCATCTAACGCCCCAACTCACTGCGTCACCAAAAAGCCAATCCAAACGTGTAGCAAATTTGCTATTGCTCCCTGAGAAAGACAACCCAGCTCTTTGAGGAACACTATGGTCTCACCATCAGGTTACATACAAGTTACAGGACAACAACCACTGCATTTATGAAATCACCACTCAAACTTGTGGTCAGACCCAACGCCAACTCTGGCTTGCCTTGCAAAGGATAGGCTGCTGCCCATCCACACAGTGAAAGAGGCAAGTGGTCCTCACAGGAAAGTTCAGGCTCATCAAATCTTATCACAGGTAAGGGCTGAGCTGGCTCTCACATTCAGGTGACCAGTACTGCAGCTTTTAAGCTTTGTTTTGGGTCTCAGAAGTAAAAACTGAACTGGATGACTTTACAAGGTACTATTTGCCCTGGTCCCCACCAGAGCATCTTGAGGACTTTGATCACTCCTTCTCACCCACCACATTTTCATTTAAAAGCATGCCTTTTGAACTCACAGTGCAGGGAACACTGCCAAAGAAGCAGGCCAGCTTCATATCCAGCTGGCCAGCACATATCCAGCCCACTGCCTGCTGCTGAGGCAACAGGCTCAGCCTGTGCAGCCACGGGACTGTAGGAAGAATAAGAGCACTCACCACACATCTCATCTCTGAACTTGCGCTCTGGCAAGAGGCAGCTGAATCACAGCTGGGAATCCGATCAGTTGGCCCCCAAATCTGGGCAAAGCCCCACGGAGATCAACAAGGCCCCACACAGACCCTCAGGATCTGCCTTTCATAACAAATAGGCTCTGCAATGAAGGCAACTGTCCCACTACTTCCAATAATACCACATAGGCTTCAGAAGAATGGAGGTCTGACATGAGTGGGCTCCAGGAGCTCCTCTCCATCAGGGCCATTGGCTGAGGGCACCTGGCTGAGTGATGGCAAGGAAAAGACACAGACACACAAGGAGAGGAGAAGCTGGCAGGGGTTATCATCAGAGCCCGGGGGAACAACACCGCATGGTGTTCTGCTGCGTGTCTGAGGTACAGAACAGCTGCTGGCTGATAGCATTATACAGGATCATGACAGAAAAGAGCATTAGCAATATTATTGTAGAGAAAGAAAAGAATTACAGGCTGCGTATTTTTTTCCAGAGCACTAATGTAATGAAAAGGGTTCTGCTGAAGCCACTAAGGCACCCTTCAGATCACGTAGATGATAAATCAAGCAAAGCCCTGAGGCATCATGTTTATATAGACACTTAAATTTAAAATAAAAATACTCCATCTTGGTTTCTATGAGTAGAGATTCAATTACTTTGAGCTTTAGAGTCTGAATAATATGAAGCATAAAACTAAGTTTTGTCCCCAAGGTATCTCTCACTTGTGGACCATTTAAATCACCTAGTTGCATAAGCAGACAAAACAAATTAAGCCAAAAAAATAATAAAAAAGCAACAAAATTAGTCTCTTATCTATAAAATCTGGTACAAACTGTGAAATAGAGAAACACACAAAAGGCACTTAAGAGTATGGAGCATCACAAAGTCCTCATCAGCTGCACTCCCACCTTTTCCCTCATTCTATAAAGCTCTCCAAAGAAGGCAGAAGTACTGCATTACTGCAGCTGCCTGACAAGCTGGCCCTAATAACCTCTCTGTCTAGGTGAATAAGTACCAGAGGAGAGCATAACAAAATTCCAAATATAACGCAATAGAAGTTATTACAATGACACCTCGAAAGTTCATTGAGACTGTTCAGTGAGTCAAGTTCCTTTTTTTCTTTCTTTCTTTTTTTTTCCCCATCAAATTAGAGATTGGCCACTAAAGCCCTGAGTCTGTGGCTGCTGCTAGAGGAAGGCACAGCACTACTGCCTCAGCTGACTTCAGCAGAGTTCAGCACAGAAAAATGCATAGACAGCAAACTGAAGGAAAGAAGCCAAAGGATCCAAACTTCCCTCAGACTTCTAGGTTTGCAGATCTGGGGCTTTCTCCAGTCCCTGTGATACGCTGCTATATCAGCATGGTATAAATCCCATTGCTCCCATACACAGTCCTTTTACAGCAAATGTTCACCTACTGCAGTGTCATCTGAGGCAATTCTGCTATGCTTGCATGTGTAACTTCCGTAGCTGACATTGGAGAGAGAAGAAAATGGTAGAAGTTTCTTCACGAATAACATTAAACCACATAAAATTCAGTACCCGGCTCTTAAATTGCAACAGAGTTTATTCAAATGTTAGAATAAAGACAGCTTGCCATGGAAGCTGCCAAAGGTATGGATTTCACAGAATCACAGAATCACAGAATCGTAGGGGTTGGAAGGGACCTCCAGAGATCATCGAGTCCAACCCCCCTGCCAAAGCAGGATCCCTACACCAGGTCGCACAGGTAGGCGTCCAGGCGGGTCTTGAATATCTCCAGAGAAGGAGACTCCACAACCTCCCTGGGCAGCCTGTTCCAGTGCTCCGTCACCCTCACCGTAAAGAAGTTCTTGCGCACATTGGTGCGGAACTTCCTATGCTCCAGCTTCTGGCCATTTCCCCTTGTCCTGTCTCCGCACACTGCTGAAAACAGTCTGGCCTCGCCGCTTTGCCCCCCACACCTTAGATATTTATAGACCTGGATCAGGTCCCCTCTCAGTCTTCTCTTCTCAAGGCTAAACAGACCCAGCTCACTTAGCCTTTCCTCATAGGGGAGATGCTCCAGGCCCTTCACCATCTTTGTGGCTCTCCGCTGGACTCTTTCCAAGAGATCCCTGTCTTTTTTGTACTGGGGAGCCCAGAACTGGACACAGTACTCCAGATGAGGCCTTACCAGGGCAGAGTAGAGGGGGAGGATCACCTCCCTCGACCTGCTGGCCACGCTCCTTTTAATGCACCCCAGAATGCCATTGGCCTTTTTGGCCACAAGGGCACACTGCTGGCTCATGGCCAACCTGTCGTCCACCAGGACACCCAGGTCCCTCTCTGCAGAGCTCCTCTCCAGCAGGTCATCCCCCAACCTGTACCGGTGCATGGAATTATTCCTCCCTAGGTGCAAGACTCTACACTTGCTTTTGTTAAACTTCATCTGGTTCCTTACTGCCCAGCTCTCCAGCCTGTCCAGGTCTCGCTGAATGGCAGCACAGCCTTCGGGCGTGTCAGCCAATCCTCCCAACTTCGTATCATCAGCAAACTTGCTGAGGGTGGCCACTACCCCCTCATCAAGGTCATTGATGAAGATGTTGAACAGGACCGGTCCCAGCACCGACCCCTGGGGAACACCGCTGGTTACAGGTCTCCAACCAGACTCTGCACCGCCAATGACAACCCTCTGTGCTCTGCCAGTCAGCCAGTTCTCAACCCACCTCACTGTCCACTCATCTATCCCGCACTTCCTCAGCTTCGTTATAAGGATGTCGTGGGAGACAGTGTCAAATGCCTTGCTGAAATCAAGGTAGACTACATCCACTGCTCTCCCCCCATCCACCCAGCCAGTGACAACATCATAGAAGGCTACCAGGTTGGTCAAGCACGACCTCCCCCTGGTGAACCCGTGCTGACTACTCCTGATAACCTCCTTTTCTTCCAGTTGTCTGGAGATGGCATCCAGCACAATCTGTTCCATCACCTTTCCAGGGACAGAGGTGAGGCTGACTGGCCTGTAATTACCTGGATCTTCCTTCTTGCCCTTTTTGAAGACCGGAGTGACATTGGCTATCCTCCAGTCTTCAGGCACCTCCCCCATTCTCCAAGACCTCTCAAAGATGATAGAGAGCGGTTCAGCAATCACCTCTGCCAGCTCCCTCAGCACCCGTGGATGCATCCCATCGGGTCCCATGGATTTATGAACATTGGTGTTGCCTAGGCGCTCTCGGACCGCCTCTTCCCTGGCTAAAGGGAAGTCTGCCATTCCCCAGACCTTCTCACTAACCACCAGGGCCTGGGATTCCCGAGGGGGAGCTTTTTCACTGAAGACAGAAGCAAAGAAGGCGTTCAGTATCTCCGCCTTCTCAGCATCCCCCGTTACCAGAACACCCCCCTCACTTAGTAGGGGACCTACATTCTCCCTAGTCTTCCTTTTACTGTTAACATACTTAAAAAAACCTTTTTTATTATCCTTTACCACCTTTGCTAGATTCAATTCCAGGTGGGCTTTAGCCTTCCTCGTCGCATCCCTGCAGGCCCTGACAACATTTCTAACATTTGAAAGGCTTCTCAGCGACACATTGCTACCTGCCTGTTCTGCAACAACTGCACTTATCCATACAATGGCATTCAACAGTAAAAATCACTTTATGCATCTCTGCTAGTTATACTGCATCCACCCTGAGACTGTTGAAGGTGTATTTTTCTTTACCAGGCAATTCCCGTTCATTCTTGAAGTTTTTCTATTTCTACATTACTGAAATAACTTTCCCCAAAGAAAATCCTGAAAGTAACTCTCTTTTCATGGAAGCCACTGGGTTGTGAAGACAATTCCAGGAGATCAAATTCCCAGCAAAGTAGATATTCAAAACATGGAGGCTCTGGGGTTGAGCAATGCAGCTTTTCTTACAATCACCCAAGTTTTCTATGCACGTTAGAAACCTCTGTACATCACCTCTGCAGGTCTGTGCTGTAAATGTTCCAACACAAGCACGTGCTCTTTCTACAGACGTTGAAAAACTCAGGACTAGAGTCTGGTCTGGAAGCCAAGAACCCTCAACACCACCAGAGAATGCTCAACTGCGTCCAAAAAACAAATCCACAACATGCAAAGTAATAAAAACCAGCAGATAGTTCTGGACTTAGAGGCACAGCCCCAGGCTGCAGGTCTGGCCATGCCAGGAGGCAGCAAGCAGGCACGGCACACTTGGATCAAAATGCACGTCCCTGTGACACAGCCAGTACTTGCTGGACTTGGCTGGGTTCAACCACAGACTGACTGCCTGTGACCTGAAGCAGGAAGTCGGTACAAGACACAGTCCCTGAGCAGAAGTCAAGAGAGTTTTCCATCCAGCATTTTGCCCTATACTGGTTCACTGCCATGACTAGGAAGAAATTTTCTTAAGTGTCTATGCAGCACTCTAAAGCTGTAAAGGATTCTGCTGCGGGTCCTCTGAGGCCAGCTGAATGTCACTCCAGACTGCTTCAGAGGTGCAGAGCTGCCTTATCTGCACCACAAGGATGGGCCTTGAGGTCTCCAGAGATAAAAGGCCACAGTGCTAAACCACTCTGCATTGCCAGCCACTATAAAGAACCATTTAACCAAACTCATTTAAAATACAGCTTGATAAAGAACTTAACCAGAGTATTTAATACAAAAATGGAACTATTCCTCTGTGTTGGATGACACTCCAAGAGGGAGAAGTGATAAAATGTTTAATAAAATTTACAGCGTTTCATTCAGATAAAAGTTAGAGGATGCTCAATTTATGGGTGATTTTTGGCTCAGAGCAGCAATAAAAGTCAGGTCAATAAGTGATTCTTTTTCCAAACTTGGAAAAAAGCAACGTTCTGACTAAATGAAATATCATCATAAAACATACAGGCAGAAAAAGGAGTCCCCTGACACAAAAGCACCCACTGAAAAATATTCAAGAGGTGGCTTTCATTTAGATAGCCAGAAAATACAAAAGCAAAGTGAATTATTTATGCAGCTTCTGTAAATAAAATATTGTCTTGGAAAATATTGAGTCAGGAATAAGTCAGGAAGCCATTGCCAGCAAAGAAGCTGGTCTTTATAATTAAACACACTTTACCATGGTCATCAGCATGCATGAAAGTCTAATTTGATTAAGCACACTGCTCTGAACTTGAGAAAAGCCTGGGAGAAGTAAATAATAGTCAAAAAATAAAGGGGCTTTAGAAAAGCCTTGAGAGCTTATTGCAGAGTGGGCATGGAGAACTGTCGAACGGGAGAGAAAGGCGGTATGGGAGATATTATGCAGAACTCATCACAGAACAGGCTCATTTTTTATGCTTCTCAAACACTTTCCAGCAAAGCATGGAAAAGTCTTCTGTTAATACAGAGGAAAAATTTCTACAAACTTAAATGGCAGGAAAGCGAGACCCAAGTTCTTCAGCCTGTGTAGGGTTTGCTCTTCAGACAATCCAGAAGAGCTGCATCCAGGTCCCAGGCAGCATGAGGAACTGAAGCTATGCCAAGAAATAGCCCTCTGGCACAGAGACATGACAAATCCAAGCCAGAAGTAAACCAGCTGGGAAAAAAATAAGATTTACCTGTTTTACAACTGAGCACCATGGCACAAACCGGCCAAATGAGTTGCCCAGGGTCACCAAGTACTCTGTGACATAGCCATAAATTCAATTCCCAGTCTCCTGTTTCCTGCCATTGCTTTAGCCTTGTACTATCATTTCCCTGTTAAAAAATCCAAAACAATCAAGCCCTGCCACACCTTAGCAGAGAGCTGAAGTATCCCAATCCTGTGACAGACAGGCAGACTGAGGGAAAGAAGCAGAGAAGAGACTCTCTTTGAAGGGCAGCTGATGGTACCTGATGCCTGGCATGGCTGGGTACAGTGCAGCACACACTGGTATGGCTGGGTATGGCCTGGCACAGCCTACTACCAGGCCACGCCACGTTGTACCCAGCCATACTGCACCAGACCCAGCCAGCTCTCAATCCCAGAGCTCGCTTTCACTGCCCTCTTTTTACTGCAGTGTTTTGAACTGCTGGTGTGCGACACTACTGTGTTGTTGGTTTTTTTTAATTACGCCATCAGTCTCTGCAGACATTCCCCTGGTTCCTAGGGTGGAATTACTTGAAACTTATTTAGCAAATACCCAATGCTAAGGAGTAATAATCTGTTCCATTTGAGCTAGAAGCAGAATTGCCAAATAGGAACACGACTCAAGGCTCCTCCGACTAAGGAGAAAGAGAACAAAGAGATGGAGAAAACCACAAAGGGAAACTTTCTGGCTCAACTGTACCAAACACAAACTTATTTATGAAAAGAGTTGTTTGTGAAGATTTCACATTAAGTGCTGGCAGGCAGCTGCCTTGTATTAGGGTCAAGCTGCAAGTGCAGCTATCATGGCAGTGGGGAATGGTCCAAAGAAGCATTTAGTTAGTTGGAAATTACTGCTTTTCCTTTTGCCTGAAACACAAACATAATTGTTTGGAAGTGGACGTTTGTTTCATGGAGGCACAAGGCCAAGTTCTTATGTTCTTCCTCCCAGAGGTCATAACTACACCAGGCACCACATCCCTGCACTACTGCATTTATCAAAAACATTCTTCCACGATGAAACATGTCACTTGAGTTATTCAGCTTAGAATTTTTTAAGCACCACCAAATAAACAATGAGAAGAACAAGACTGAACTCAGTATACGAGTTGAGATGGACAGACTATTGCCTGGCAGTAATCATAGCATGGGAGAAGGGAGAAGCCTCCCCAGCACTCTGGGTACCATTCTGAGACCTACTTGCATCAGCCTGAACACTTTGCACACGTGCCCCAAGCCATACAGCTCCCAAGAAATTGCCACTGATAATTGCTGACCTATGACCATAGCTTTTGGTAAACAGATTCACAGGGCAAAGATAACCTATTGTATGTTTCCTGCTTATGTATATTTATTTAAAAATAAAAATCAAAGTGAAAAGACAATAAGAATTTATTAAGATATGTCACCACACAGAACAGTACAGTCTGTTTTGCCTCGTGCTATAATCCAGTGGACTTCAAATTATGCTGAACAGATTATTAAAGCCGTTAGGTTAAGTTGTAGAAAGCAGAATGTGTACCAAGTCTGGCTGCCTGCACTCTAAAATGGCAGGAATCAAAAAGGATATTAGTTCTGGTTTAATAATCTACAAGGACCCCAGACATGACACAACAAAGCTGTTATTTGCAGATTTGTTATCTGAAAAGAAGCAACAGGAAAGCTATACACAGAGAGACTCCATTCACTATTAATCCCTTTGCATTTGTAAAACGACATCTGCCAAAAAGATGCCCCACTTAGCCTATATGGGAACCTGAAGCAAACAGGATGTTCCTACTCAATACAGCCACCATCCCTGAAAATCTTCCAAACCACTGATTATATTTGTACTCTGGGAGCAATAAAAGGACAAACAACAGCAGCTAGACTTGAGAAAAATTACTGGTGATAAAATACGACAGGTGATCACTCTAATGGTCCAAGCTGTCTTGGCTACCACTTCTCTCCTATTGTTCAAAACCATAGGAAGATTTATTAAGGGGCAAGGAGAACTGTAACCTCAAGTCCTTGAGAGGTCAAGATGAGTCAGTGGAAGAGATTTGGTAAAATAATCATAAAGAAAGGGAAATCAAATTATCCTGGTGGGAAAAAGAGCAGTTGCTATGGGAGTATCAACCCTTCCAGTTAAAATCACTGATTTCTTAAAAATTGCCCACGACTGAATAGTGCCACATCAAACCTAGCTGTTTCCAGCACAGAGGCAAGGCTGGTGACATTGCTCTGCAGTCACTCAGAGCCAAGGCATCAGATTGCTGCTCCACACACCTGCACTGTGCACACAGGGCTCCATAAGATATGAACCTGAGGTATTCAAGGGACAATTAGCTACAGAGGACAAGGAAGAACCAGATCTGCACGACTGGCATCAAAATAACCCCCAAGACCAGCAAATCATCTCATCTTATTCAAGGACACTGGTTTAGAATGAAGACTTGTACAGTCCTCATACTCTGTCTCTAAAGAAGGAAGCTTGTGAAGTCAGGTTTCCCCAAGATACAAATTAAAAGCTCAATTTAACTTCAAAACTAGTCATTCTTAATTTTTAATTTTTTTTTTTCCTTTTTGGTGTGAGAATATCCAAGCAATTATACTTCAGGAAAATCCATTTCATTTGGACACATTCCAGTATAGACTCAAAAATGAATATTCACACTTAAATGTGAAAAACCACAACTAAAATTACAAATTAAAAATGAGCATTTAAATTAAAGCTTTTTTATTCAAATAATTATTCTGGTATTGTCATAATAACAAGAACTGAAGAAATTTATCTCTATATAAATATACGTATTTAATTTCCAAACCACAGGGTGTCTTGCTATTGCAGCTCTTCATTTCAGATTGGAGCTTTGCTCTGAAATAACTGAAGTTCCAACACAAGAAGCTCTTATTTCTGAACAGATTGGATTTGCCTTTCCCTGGGTAGCAGCATGTACAGCATTATTTTGTTTTTCTGCTTTTCCAAAGGCCATTTCTGTCCCGAGGCATACAGTGCCATACCGCAGACCCCAGGATTCTGCCCTGCCACAAAGGGAGCCCTAGGCTAGTTCATTTAGCACACTGGTGAAAAAGTTCTCATTAATCATCACGAGGCAAAGTACGGACTGCAGAACTTTGCACACAGCTCTCACCCACCTCAGACACACCGCAGACTAGAAGCATCCACTGAGAAACACAGTATATTGGGAATAAGTTTGGACTTGCATACATGTATGTCATTCTTGATCTAAGAGCTCCCTGTACAGCACTCAAAGCTATGCAGGTGGCCAGGGTTTTCCTGGTGAGGCGACTCACTTGTGTCAGCTTTTCCAGAAAAGACCAGAAAACCTGAAAAGGCCCTCAGCTCTATCTTAGTAAACTGCCACTGTGTATGAAGACATATGCTGCATCACTTCCACAAAAAGGTAATTTCATTATAGAGCTTATTGAAAGATAAATCGAAACGATCAAACATTTTCTATTAGTTATACTCCATTGAACACATGTATTGGGTTTTATTTTCTGGAGATTATTTATTTAATTTAGTAAATTGATGGTTGGATCTTCATCACTATCCACAATGCACTATATTCCTTTACAATGAGCTCTCAATAGGGAACTTACAGAAACCAACTCAGAGCCATGGGACTTCAAACTACCTTGATCCATCAGCCCAGCTCACTCCTCCACATTACAAAATTCTCTTTACCAGACTTAGACAACACTCTCTACAGATTTTCTTTATTCTCCTGTACTGGGAAAAGGGTCACCCAAGCAAGACACTCCACTTGCTCCTCATGACTTACTGGGAAGAGGAGGTTCTGTGATACCAAAGGATGCAGGGACCAAAGCCCAGAGATGTGCATGGAGCATTATGAAGCACATGACCAATGACTATTCTGACCCCACCACTCAGACACAACAAATAACACTTTGTTTCACAGTACTGTGCAAAAGTAAAGCACCAGGCAGGCAGCTCATGAACAGAGCAACCTGACAATTAGGAGCAGATTTCTGAGGAGAATCAGGGGAGAGGAAAAAAAAAAAAAAAAAAAAAAGGCAGCCCACCTTTATGATTAAAATCAAGCCTTTGTCAATATTTGTGTCTACAGCACTTTAACTATAGGAACCGTGTCTGTGCAGAGAGCTGCAGTTTCATCATCTCAAAAAAGCCACAGGTCAAAACATGCCTGGTTAAGTACAGTGGAGGCAAAACATCAAATATCCTTCACTAATTTCCTTTGGTCAGTCCCTGGAACAAAGCAGCAGCAGGCTACAATATCCACACACCACTTCCTCTCACCCAGGTTTCTCTGCGGACTTTCCCGACCGCACAACACAGCCACCACATTATGTACATACATCTATTTCAGTCTAACTTTGGAAATAACAAACTAGAACACAGTTGATCAGTTTGTTCCTCACAAACACCATAATTAGACTAAGACATACTTCCTGGTTTTGACAGATGAAGTACGTGGCACGTCTGAAATCAATGGCTACAAAACTGTCACGGTAACAGTTTGCCTTGAAGGAAAACTACGTTAAGGGCTACCGAATGGAAATGATACAGGCCTGATTTGTATCTCAGCTGGAAACATTTAACAGGAAAAGTGAATGGATTTTTAACTAGAGTCTTCAATTGTGGGAAACTTCAAGACAACGTACCAAAAGCTATTGGTACAAAGCAGCATCACAACTATAGTAAAAGAGAGAAACAGCCCCCCAGCCCCATAACACAACTGATAACATCAACAGTGCCATAGCTGTGATTTTACTTTACAGAAATTTTCAGAGTAAATCTTTTCAAGAAACCTTGTCCACTGTGTTCAGTATTTCCAAAAGGAACCATTGAGTACATGGGTTTGGAATGGAGACAGGAACTCTTCATTACTTCGAGATTATGAAAACAAAAGGGTCAACTTAGAAGCTTTTGGAATGATTAATAGAAACTTGCTAAGCTAGTTAGTCATCTTGGAAACACTACTACCCACTGCTGTTTCTTTTCCTCTAGTTTGGACAAGACAGCACAAGAATTTCTCAGGTTTCATAATTAGGATTTCCACAGGAAGCCAGTGAGCCACAGACCAGGAGCCCACACCAACCATACACACAGACCTTGGGCCTGTGCTCAGGGAGTGAAAGTGCAGCACTGCCACCCTACTCTGCAAGGTGCACTTGTGTACGTCTCAGGGCAAACACTGATGACTCTAAGGGAAAATATATATACTTAAGAATTTTGAGACAAGTCTTCCTTTGAACGTACTTCCTTCAAACACAAAGTCCCATCTCTCTGCTGAATAGATTTATCAACGGGTGTTCGCAGCATCAGCCCCTCTTCCTATCAACTACACAATTTGTAAGTCAAAAGGCTGATCTGTTTAATGAAAATAAAGAAAGACAGCATAAGCAGGAATAATTTGGAAGGAAAAAAATCCTCACGTATCAAAACAAAGGCAGCACTTCAGCTAACCACATGAAATATGAATGAAAAAGGGCAAAGCCATCCAAGGAAAAGCTTTACATGCACAAGATGTCCTAGAGAACATCTACTTGTCCTTATCTCCTAACTCACAGAAACTACTAGTTACAAATGTATCAAGAGCATTTTCATTATATCTTAAAGCAATCCAGAATCAGATCTAAACCACCAAGCCTTCAACAATGAAGCTTGCCATTCCCACCCACTTCTTTCCAAAGACATTCACTCTCTGCTAAATATTAAATCAGTGGAATTTTAGGGTAAAGTCAGTTCACGACAAATAAGTGCTAAAGGCAGTGAGCTGAAAGCCTTTGCTCTGCTCCTGAAAGATTAGAAAATGTTGCTGCATGCCATTTCAAGTCTGCTCCCAGAAGCATGTTGTGATGTTGCCCACCACATCCTTTCATACAACTGCTAAGCTTCCTAGTGTGCTTTCTGACAGTATATTCTTATTCAAACCTGCATTTCTTTCATTGTTCTTAGCACTACACCCTGCCTAGCTGGGAAGTCTTGTAAAACTTGCACAGGCGTGAACATGTGGCTTTAGCAGCTGAGAAACCTGCCTAGATTGAATTAAGCCTCAGGGACTTTCAGGAAAAACTCAGACTGTTTGGTAATACCAAATACCAAATTACCAAAGGTATTTTTAAGTTTTTGCTAGAATTTCTAAGAACAGATTCACTTACATTTAAAGCTCAGTGATTGGGACACTGCCTGGACACTGGTTGTTCATCTTACAGTGTACCTCTGAGAGGCAGCTCCGTAAGCAGAAAGCACCCTGGTGCCACATGCAACTAAGCTGGGGCGAGGTTAAATGATTAGAAAAGATGCCCTTATCCCTCTGAAGGAGCAACTGCTTGTGGTTCTGGTCCCCGTGCACACGAACAAGGGGCTGAGTGGTGCAAAGTGCGCTGCCTGGCACTGCCTGTGGGGCATAGAGAGCGCGTCAGTGAGGTCAGCCTGGCTCAGCTTTCGGAGAGAGAGCAGCCTGTTAATGCGTGCTGAAGGCTGCTAAAGGCCACCGACACCAGCCTTCTGCTTCAAACCTCTCGCCGAGCAGAGAGGGTCGTGCTCCCTCGCTCAGCACCCACAAGGCCTGGGATCACAGTGAGCGGAGCCGACACGCAAACAAGCAGGCAATGAGTTTCACCACTGCTCTCACTGCAGGGGCCATCACTAGCGATTAAATGGCAAAGCTTCATTCCTAAAGGCTTGACAACAAATTTTGAGTAAGAAAATACTGGGCAGTACAAAAGGAGTCTGGAAAAGAAGCATTTGAAATAACAAAATGAGACAAAGGCACAGTCTCAACTTGAGAAGGCAGAGAATTTAGTAATCTGACAGAAAACTACAGACATTGCTTCCTCTTCTCGGTAGGAAAGGAGTATTCTTTTCAAATATGCCCTGATATTGCTGTTTAAGCCCTCAGATAACCATGCTCCTCTCCAAAGATCTGCTGGTGGGTTTTCAAGATTGTTCTTACTCAGACTAAGGCCAAGATTTAAAAAAAAAAAAAAAAAACAAGTGAGAGAGAGAAATGATCAAAACAGGAGATAAACTCTTCAGATTAGATACAGATCAATCCAAAAAAGCATTTATATCAGAAAGCAGACATTCCAGTAGGAAAAGTAAATATGGAGTGCAGCAGTCCCACAGGAAAACCCTGACACTGTTTCTGTTTGAAAACACTGTGAGCCTGACTATTAAAAGGTGTAGGTGAGAGCAAGGAATGAGCAGCCCATCAATCCTGTGGCTCTGGCCAGGCTGCACCTCCCTGCTGCACATCTCCCCTGCCTGCATGGCAGCAGCAGAGAGCATCCCAGCAGCACAGACACAAAAACACCTCCTCAGTCTCACGCCCTACCAAAGGCCACTTAATTATATCAGCATTATCATGAACTGATTAGATTCCAAATAACTTTTCTTGAAAGCATTCCTTTGGCTCACTGTCGCCCTGGTCATGATACCATATTGCCCTTCAGGTTCTATGAAAAGGCAGATCAAGCCATGCCACGTAACAAAAATGGCCTTACCACAGCGCGCTCCTGTGTTAACAGCTTCCCAACGGTCTCATTCATTAAAATAAATTAGCATATAGAGTTTTTATTATGAGGCTCTTATGTCAGAACAAATAAAGAGAATTTTAGACAACATAAGTGGAGCTTCAGAGAATAAGCATCTCCACAGGGAAATCACGCCTGAAGTCCAAGAAGAGCCCCTACTGATTTTCTCAGTGCTCTCAGGCAGCAACCACAGACAGCGATGGGCACAGACTGCATCGCTCATCATTCCAGCCTTCACGTCAGGTCACCCTGCAAAGCCTGCACGAAGCTGTTTATTGCAATGAAACCACTGGGACTTTTGTCAATTTGCAGCCAAGCTTTTGGCAAATCAAGTGCAGAATCAAGATAGGGACAAGAAAGGAATCAGGAGAAGATTGGGGATGTGTAATGTCCTTCCACTCCACTACCAGGTAATAGACCCATTTGGGATTTATTAGCGGGACTATTACAGGACTGAGATGAGTTATTAACCAAAGGTGCACAGGTCTGAGCCTCCTGTCTCTCCAAACTTCCTTTCCAAGACGTTCTATTTGCTAGAAAGTTCTATTTGGTAAGTTCTATTTCACTTGTTGAAAAGCAACACATTTCTCAGTTTATTCCCTGCTGATGTTGGTATCCATGTTCCCTTTAAAGACTACAATTGGAAAGAAAGAAAAAGAACCGGAAAAACCTTCTGCTTGAATTCCAGCATTGGTCTTTTTGATTAAAAATGAAGGGCTCCTCCCCCACACCCATCCCAAAGAGCATTTTAACAGCAGTCTGACAAAGGCAGATAGATAATACGGAAGTATATTCCCCCTTATAGGCTGTCTAGAGCATCGCGTTTTATAGAATAGGTGATACAGGGCATTTTGAAGAACTGCAAAAAATTCTGTTGCTAGTGTTTTACCTTTGCCTTTCAGATGGCTTTGTAGGAGTAGGCAACTACTCCTGCACTGCAGCCACTACACTTCTTCAGGTACAAAAGCTAGTTTGAAGGCAGTAGACAACATCTACACTATTTTAGCAGTATAACCTAAGACACAGAAGACATTTTGAAATGATCTCCAGCCTTTCTCGTATCAGGGCATGTATTTATGAAGAGACCCTGAAATTAAAACAGTCCAAGGAACTCCTCACACTAAAGGCTTCAGAAAAGGAAGTAGGAATAAATAATACATTTTCTCCTTTCAGTTAAAATGGTTGCTGTTACAGATAAAGCATCATCCCACACCCAAGAGAACCACAGCACACCTGTCCTTGCTTTCTTTCTTTTACATCTACAGATATTTTTCCAATGTGAAGGAACAGATGTTCCTAGAAGTATGTGATTTTCATGCAGATGATGAACTTCAAAAGACAAAGAAATCTTCTGAAAAATACACCCAAAATAAAACCTGAAAGGAATCTATATTACCGTGCAAATACATTTGCTTTTAGGTACACAAAGCTTAAAGACTGCTTAGAAGAGCCCCACACTTCAAGTGGTCTGTCAGCTTCTTACACACAAGAACATGACTCCATATGTGGGAGCAAACCATTTCCATTTGTGTTTTGATAAACTCTTCCTGCCTTTAACCACAATAAAAAATAAGCATAGAAGTAACTGCAGTCATTTTTATTCTTTTAATTACGAATCTGTAGACAGAGGAACCAACTCACAGTTTACCAAAATAAAAGAAAAAAAAACAATCCATGTTTATTTCAATGGAGTCAGAACTAGCTCAGATACCATACTTGGACAGCCAATCCCAAAATGAAGATACAGAAAAATTGATACTTATCTTCAATTAGTTCCCCAAATGTCTCAAACATTAGTCTCTGGACAGAAAGTTATAACATACTATGCAAAGTTCCTACTTTAAGCCCTTTCTACAGAAGAGACTGGAATCTTCACTAATACATCCACCACAGAGAGCCACTGGTGCTTAGGGCACACAGACACATGTCATTAGTTGCTCCGAGACCCAGAAAGGCTTAGCTCAAGAATCTGAAAAATCCTACAGAGTTCTGCTGTTTACAACCAATTTGTTCAGCTCCCTACTATGTATCAAGAATAGGAAGGAACAAAACACGAATAGAAACATTGTCACTGGGGATTCAGAACACATCTACCCATGTCAGTGATTTGGAGAAGGAGAATCAGCACGGCCAGTAGGAAAATCTAAGCAAGGAAGCTCCCTCTCCACATACGTCATTTATAAGTTGTGTTCCCACCAATGTGTCACTCTGCAGATTCTGTAGGGCCAGAGCTTGTAAGCATCTCCTCAGAACAGATCCTCATCTCCCAATGATGATGAATTAAGCTTTTGAAGACCATCTCCCATCATCAGTCTGGATGATAAATCCAGATCTGACCATTTAAGTGCTTCCCAAATAAGTAGCAATAGAAAGGACCCGGAGAGATCCATCTCTGGCTTTTCTTTCTTTTGAGGATAAAAACTTTGTTGGAATGAAATCTTTCGAAACATAGTGTGAAATCCTGCCCCTAATGAGTCAGTGGGACGCCACCAGCTTGCACTGGACATCTGCCAGGATCTCATTTCCACCGCCTGACTCCAAGCATACCGAATGCAGCAGGAGCCCTCCTGCTCACTCCAGTGCATACAGCCTGAAGTCCCTAACAATTTGCTTTGTATTAATTGACTTGTACAGCCATGTTTGAGTTCACCTCTGAATGTTATACAATAAATTGCAGAAATCATCTTCTTTAAGCAGATTTATCCAAGGCTATTTAAATAATGTCCTCTGATTTTCTTTGTTATTGCAAACACCAGAAAAGAAGAGGGCCTAATAACACTGTATTTATAAACCATATTTGCTCTTCACTCTAAGGAAATCTGAATGTGAATAAGAATTCTTCAGTGTCTTTACTGAAGCAAAATGAATCCTTATTCTTTAATTTTCACCTAAATCATTAAAACATATTAAACTAATTTTATTTGTTGGAACAAATTACACAAAGGAGTTATTGTTTGGAATTTCCTTAGAATTTGAATATCTGGGGTAGTTTAAAGTATTTTTGTAACCTATATCACTCTCTTGCTGTCTTCAATGCAATCATCTTATAACCAAGACATCGAGTATTTGCTGACCATGCAAGTGTAATGCATTAAAGTTTCAATCCAGAAAATATTGAAGTGAATAACTTAAAGCATATTATTAATGTTGCAGTACATACTTAGGAGTTTGCATAGATAAGAACATTAGTTTCTTACCTATTTCTTTATCAGATGGGATCTTGCTGTAGACATTGATAGATGTCTCAAGAATACTGATGCCCACTTCTTACTCCCAGTGCTGGTTTCAGTGAAAACTGAAAAAAATTGAGATCATGGTAGTCAAAAGCCTCACTAACAGGAAGAAAACACAGAGTATTTTAATTTCACTTTAATCAATTATATGATTAAAAATGCAAAGCAGATAGTCTCATCAATTCAGTAATGAATAGCAAAATGGATGATAAGAGAGCATAGACACCAGTCTATTTTTCTATTACTCCAGCTTTTCTTTTTAAAGCTGATAGGACAGACCAACTGATTAAAATCCCTTTAATTTCCTCTTCTTTTAATGTCAATTAAACTCTTCTGACATGAAGGGAACATAGGGAACGGCACAAAGCAACAATGCAATACTAATTACCTAGCATGGGAACAAGATGATAATGATTAACTGTGAATTTTTTTTATTATTACTATCTGGAATAAAAGGGTTTTGAATGAAGGAGGATTTTGACTGGCCTGCATTTATGCTTTATTGATACTGACTGAAGGAATGCTGCCCAGCCACACTGCAGGGATGCTGTCATGGTGCTGCTGCACAATCCTGGCTTTTCACAAACACTTTTTACAAAAAATTCTTTTTGGTTGGGTGTGCATTTGATCTGCACAATCACTCCATAGCTAAGCAAAGCTCCATGCTCTAAGCAGCTCACAGCAACTTTTAATCCAAAGTCAGCAATTTGCTTTAATTATCATATTATTATTTTCTTTCTTTCATCAGACATACATTGAGCATGGTTCTCTGCTGTCCAGCCAGAACTGCTACGCTTTCCCTGCTTCTCACAAAAAACAAAGTTTAAAACTCCTGAGCAACTCTGGGTAAATACAATGCAGCAAATGACCTTAGTTGTCCAAAGAGTGCATTATTAAAACAAAGAAGAACCTTCCTAGGCTTCCCTCTCATTCTTTCCCCTGAAACAGCTCTTAACAGAGGAAAGGATTTGAGCGGTTGTTATTTCAGGAGCTCTGCTTCTATGAAACTCCCAGACCCTACACCTCCCTCGAGAGGACCTCTCCTCCCACGGCACGAGGTGCACGCCTGCAGCCCATGGATAGCATCTCATTGAACCTTCTCACTGCTGCAACAGCACACCCTCCTCACTGCTGCCAGGGCTCCCACCTGAGAGGCCACAGCAGAGGGGACCTGGAGCAAGCTAAATGCACGTCACAGCTCTATTACCTCCCACCTGGGGGTCCATGCAGAGATTCCAGCACGGACAGAGATGGGTGCTGTGAGAAGCAGCTTCTCCTTCACGCTGAATGTAGAAATCAGCAGGGCTCCCACAGAAGAGCTCTATGCTTGGACAGACAGGAGAGTGTTTCCTCTCTTATGGGCTTATTCCACCTAGGATGCACTTATTATTTCCTCAACAGGAAGCCCCTTTCCAGTTATCATTATTATAATGTATGCCTCTGTGGATATGTAGCTTTCTGTATAATAATTCACGCCTGAAAAGGCAAGAAAAACAGCCAGTAGAAAAGCACTAAGCTCTCTTATTTTTGTTTCAGTCTCAGTGAATAGGAATTCACTTTGTGTTTTAGGAGTCATTAGCAGCCTAAAGACTGTAACAGCCCTTAAAAAATTGGCAACTTAAATCTGAGTTGCAATGACTTTACTGGTAAGGCTGAGGAAAGCTGGCCCTGCATAAGTACAGGTCCCTTCACAGTCAATCATGCAGCGTGCCCAGCACAAAACCAAAAAGGCCCAAACCATTTGACCTGAGAATCCATGTCCCCAGGTGCTCTTTTTAACATGCTGCCAGCACCATCCCTCCAACTCTGTCCTTACAATAAACTCCAGATTTCCAGATGTGAGGGAGAAGATCCAGCCCTTTCTCAAACCCTTATTAACTGAGTCCATTTTCTAATACATAAAATTACTCCCACTGCAGTTCTTCTAAGCAGATGCCACAGCATAGGCACTTTGAAGTGGGAACCCCAAGAAGAACTAAAAGAGCGAGATGCAAAATCACATCATTTTATGTGAGGCAATAGTTTCACATACTTCCAGTTGGCACAAGCTAGGACAGCCACCAGAGCAGACAATCCTGCCCTCCTCCCAGGTTCCAGCTGTTCATTTCCAGCTCCATTCCCACACGTGCAGACAAGCAGCTGTGTGGCCCAGCAGGAAGCAGACTAGGGAACTTATCTGGATGAAAACAACAGAGTTCACTGAAGAGGACAGTTCAGAAATGGGAAAAAGCAACCATGGGTATGGAGAGGGTTGAACTGCTTCTCTTGGCAGTCATGTCTGCTTATACTGGCTCAAAGTGCATGTGAAACTACCCTTAGGATTATTCAGGCACTTACTGGTATTGTTACAGAAATGTCAGCCTTTGGGAAAACCCCTCTTGTTCTGACCGTTCCCCACTGAGCAGAGTACCAGCTATCCACAGAGAGCCTCTTGGAAAACGCAGGTTCTCAAGTGGTGCAGATCCTACGGTGCATTCAGGAGCAGAAAGCAGCGACAAAAAGGAAGAATGACATTTTTAAAATTATGGTCAGTACAAAACTCTTAGCTGAAGGAGACAGATGAGCTTTGTTTCTACATGTATACATGGGGCTGGGTGTGCCAGAGGCAGCTGGGTGGGCTGCAAAGCTTCCACTGTGGCACGAGAGCTAGAATTAATGTGGCGGTTACAGCCTCTGCTCAGCCTGTTTGCAAATTCATGTGATACAGCTACACGCCTCCATTGCAGTAAAGCAGAGGTCTGTGCAAATAAAAGATTGGTTTCAAACAAAAGCCTGAGCAGAGCTAATGAGGGCTTTGATCCTCTTATTGGATCCATGCAAACATGCTCCATCCAGGCCCAGAGGTCTGCCGTACGCAAAGCAGTTGGGCTTTCACCACAGGCAACCACTACAGGAGCTTGGACTCCATCCAAGTAGCCATCACGAAGCTCTGCTAAAGAACAGTATTTCTCATCTTTATTGATATATTAAGGTTAGATTTTCAAACTGGACAGAGCAGGCAGGAATCAAAAACACAGTTTCCCAACCCCAGTTAAGAAGGGAATCCACACAAAAGAGAACACAGAACTGAAGCAAGGAGGCAGGACAAGGAGGAAGGCTTGTGGTTTCGTTGTTGTATTGGTTTCCTATGATATTTTATTTATCCATTTAGCTAAATCAATATTAAATGTTACAGTTGCTAAACATGTCATCAAATTCAAATACTGCCAGAAGTCAGGGTTCAACAGATTTCAGAGGATCCTATTTGGATGTGTCAAATTGAAACAACTTAGAAAGTAACCATATTTGTACTTCTCTACCTTTGAACATGAGGAATAGCTTTCAAAAAAGAAATTGCAAGGCCGATTTCTGCGGCTGTATGTAAGTAAACCAAGCACAGAGCAGAGGTGGGGATGAATGCAAAGAAGATGTATGGGATAAGGAAAATGACTGAAACACTGTGTTTAAATTTCAGGAGCGCTGATGGTATCATGACTATAAATGATTCTTTTGTTGTCACTGGCTTTCTTTAGTGCTACCTCAGATGTCCCTACAGTGCTTCAGAATGCTGAGTGACACGTCCCAACCAAGGCAAAACATGCCAGTTTGTTACTTTAGAAAACTCAAAGCATTATATTGCAAAGTGAACTGTTCAGCTAACTCAGTGCAGTTTATTTTTTAATTCATTCTGAGGAAAAACTGTAACTATTTGCTCATTCTCATTTCAGTTCAGTAAGATTTTTACTGTCAAAAAGTTATTTCGTGGATACGCGAGCATACCTGGACATTTTATGTAATGCATTGTTACACTATTCCCATGAGCAGTGAAGGAAGATAACTTAGCACCTGGAAAACCTTATGTTTTGTTTTTACAGATTTAAACCAGCGAGGACAACTCATATTGTTTCTAATTTGTCTGACAGTATTATGTATATTGGGCTATATTTTGTATATTATATGGTATACTGTCAAAGACCCAAAATAAATCTCAGGAAAGAGAAGGAAAAATGTAATAATATAATTTAAAAATGTAAATAAATAAGTGGAATCTGAAGACATCTGTCTGAAACAAGAGACAAAAAGCCCACTTCCGCAAACCACAACTTTGTTTGCATTTAAACAAACAAAAAACCAAACAAAACCGACAGTAATATTAGCCCTGTCTCGAGAAGAGAGATGGCAGCTTACAGATTGATGTCCAGCTTTTAATTTTGCTACAGTTTCCTAGATTTGGAGATTAAATACCTATTTTGATGGTCAGGACTGTAAGAAGAGTAGCAAAAAGAAGTGGACTTTCTCTTCTAATCCTCAGACCCAAATCCCAGACAGCCAGTAATGATGACAAATGAACGCTTTGGAATGTCTGTATAGTAACAGCCATAAAATGAGTTAGCAGTTTCATTCCAGTTTCAGGTTTAGAAGACTCCACATCATCAAAGCCATCCACTGTTATTGATAGTAATTGGCATCTAGCTCAGCAGAGAAGACAGAGATTGAAGAGGCCCCAGACAGTTCTCACCGTCCTGAGCTCATTTTATTGCTTCAGAACTAAGCCAGCATCGCCAGCACCACTGCCAGATGCACCTTGCTCTGGATAACTGAAGAGAATATAATTTTTCAGCTCAATCCTCCTCAGAATCCCTACATAGAGGAGGGAAAGGAAACAGAGGAGAAAATGAGGTTTTTGAAATCAAAGTCATGGTTAAGGGCTTGCTAAGAGCCCACATTTCTGTGCTCAACAAAAACATTTGCTTTTTTGCCTCTTTGATGGTTCTGCAGCAGCAATTAAGGATAAGGATGTTCTGAGCTGCATCAACAGCACTGCTAAAAAAGTAAAAACAAAAGACTGGACAAACAGAAGACCAGACCAAAAAAAGAAAAACATATTCCTTTAAGCTCAGTTAGAAATCTGAAGAATGTGTTTTACCAAGAAGCAAAAATAAACTAGAAGAAACGTTCCATTTTAGGCATATCAAAAGCATTTTGTCAACATGGGGGAAGCCAGAAGTGCCTTCCAGTAACGTGGCACAGGCCGTGGTTTACAGAGCACTATCTCCCAAACACAGCCTCTCGTACAAGGCTGACACACTCAGGCTGCTGCAAGATGAAGTCCCTTCTGTGAGACACCAGTGGTCTAAATAAATTGGTTTAGGAGCTAAACTCTGGAATCCAGAGAGGTATCTAATGAGCTGCTGGCTCACCAAAGGGATGAATGGGGGAACATGACAGAAACCAGTACAAACCAGCAGTTAAATGCTTAAACACCCCCCATGGAACTTTGAAACCATCTCTTCCCCATGAAAAGATCCATTTCCCTCAGACACCTTGTAACAGCCCTAATACAATTGGATATTATTGGCACCACAGTAATAGCACTCTACCTACAGCTGCTATCCGTCATTCCCAAAGGTCTAAAGCAGCTTCATTTATTACAGAATTTTCACAGAAATAAGAATAGATCCAAGCCTGCTGCAATCAATGGAAACACTTCCAAGAGCTCGAGAGGGCTTTGAACCAGGCTCATATTTCACAGCAAGTACAGCACTTTGCTTTATCACAGATTCACAAATACAAATTCTGGCTGGGTTATAAGATGTTCCTCCAGAACTTAAATTAAAAGACTCACTTAAATAAAAAGACAATGAAAATCAGCAAATAAAAAGTCATCCTTTTACAGTGTGCCACCTAGCAGGGGAAACGAGCCCATGAGACGAGCCCCAGCTGTACCCATGTGCAGGAAGCTCCACAGGCAGGTTGCTCACACACTGCATGGGCAGGCAGTGCATGGGGCTGGGAGATGGGCTCACGTTAGACTTCATATAACAGGAGTTGCAGCACTTCATGTGGTGTTAGACAGGAAAAATAACTGGCTCTGTCTGCTTGAAAGGAGCACTAACCAAACCCTGGTACACAGATCAAATACTTTGGTGTAAGAGCACTTCCTCCAGAACACAGGTTAACTATCAACTGATTTCTTCTTTATCTCACTGCCACACCAAACACTGCTCCCTAGAAAGCAACCTCCTGCTTTGCCTAAAGCTTTGGAGGAGACTGCAGAGAACAACAATCTCCTTTTGGTCTTTTTCATACACTGCCAACACAAACCTGCACTTGGGAAATGGGATTTCCATCCTTCTAGGATCTACAGCACTGCAGTTATTTGCACTGCTTCTCTCAATCATGCAGATTCTTCTTTTTTTCCTTCACACATTAAAGTATGCTAATCTTCCATCCCAAGAAACACAAGAACGAACATAACTCATGTTTCCAAAAAGAGGATGTTTTCAAAGTCAGCATCCTGATTACTGTTTTGGGCACTATCTTTGCATTTCATAATTACACAGGAAACAAGCTTCTGTTGGCACTAAATGACCTGTTTTCAATCACTCCAGTATATAAGACTAAAGAGCACAATCTCTCATTAGTATGCAGACACATCCAATGCTTTTAAGAGAAAGATCCCTCTCAAATTGAATTACAGCAAAATGTTTACCTGAAACAAACACACTGAATAGTTTACCTATCAATATCCCTGTACTTACCTAAGAAAAACAATCCCTTCCAACTTCAGTAATAAAGTCAAAGCTTCACTGTTCAATGACCTTACTTCTTTCTACTCAATACAATCAACATAATATTCTTTGTGTGAGAATAATGCATTAGGGGAAGAATTCAATCCTATTAAGAGTAAAGCACTGGAGCTCCAAGTGACAGCAATCCTACAGTTTATGGGAAAGAATTCTGTGAGCAAGCACATTTCCTTCTCATTATTCAAAACTTACGATGGCACTTCCTTGTACATTCTATGTGCATATATATACAGCACAGTGTAGTAGTGTAGTGTAATCACCTCACCCAAAATGAAGAAAAAGCTTCAAGAAAGGAAAGGAAATGCTTTGATTCACACTAAGTAGCTCCCCAGCTCCAGCACCCAACCTGTAACCGTTACCCACACCGAGCCTTCTGGAAGAGCACTTGCTTTCTTTCCATTGCCATTTGCATTACAAATGAAGTTAGCTTGACTGAGGAAATACTTCTTTGATGGCATTATATGATAACGAATACCAGCCAACACTATTTACTGGGTGAGAAGAATAGACCAGCTCTCGTGGGGAAAGACACAGTATTGCCCAGTGTCTTTATACCACACAGAATAGGGGCCAGTTGGGGCTGACTGAGATGTACCTAGAAAATAAAACTTGATTAGCACCATATCTTTTCTTCTCAAATGTTTTCTATCACTTGCAACATCAGGGCAGAACTGCATTCTAAAGGCATCTATAAAATCAAATGTATTGGAACTGATAAACCCTAATCAAGAGGTACAACTGGAAGTTATGTGGGGCTGTGTGAATTGCTCTATATAGAACCTCCTGTAAGAGGCATGCCTTGGTTCTTCCTATCCTACTGCCAGGGCTGCAGGCATCCAAAGACCACCAAGAATTTTAAGACCTCTGGTTTATGCACACCACTTGTTTTTCTACAGCAAACTATTTCTAAGAGCAGATAAACTTTTTGCATCGGATTGGAATGCCTTTGTGCCTCCTAGAACATGAATGCATGATGGAAAGCAAAGAGCTAGATGGTAAAAGTAAGCAGGTGAGAACTACAGGGATCTCACCTTTTCTTCAGTCTAGAAATAAGTTCTATCACACACAGACTTTTATAGTTCTCTGCTGCTCGCTGGGTTATCTTCCTCCAAGAATGAGAGCCCTACAAAAACATGAGCAGCAGACAGATGTTTTGTCCAGATAGATTCTTAGCTCCACTTAGAAGAATTTCCCCAGCACAGACTAAGGGTCATGTTCAACATTCATTCTCATCAGTGAAACTCCATTGATTTTGGGTAAGTGGAAAAATTTGTTCATATAACAACTTCACACCCAGGATCAAGGCAGCTATAGATAGTTTTCCTGGGTATCTGATTAACAGTAGGCACCATCTGATCTTAATTAAGAGTCAATCTGTTAACTCTCCTTGCCTTGGTTTGACATATGCACCATATGGTTCATTTTCCAACTGGGAAACCTGCTCTACAGACCAATAGCAGTTCTCCCAGGTGAAATATTGTGTTTACAATTCTATGACATAGCACAGCTGAATTACTTACCTGATCAAAGGCTGAATATAGAGAAAGCTTTCCATCTATTTTCAGGTATACACTGACTATTTTTATCAATTTCACACTGTCTTTCCTCAGATAGCATTTCACTCTGATAGCCTGCTCAAGAATGCTGATAAACAGGGAGAGGATAAGAAGTTTTCCCATCCCCTTCATTTCTGAACACCAGACATAGGTAAACAAGCCCAGGATTGAATTAAGTTTGGAAAGCCACTGCATTGCAAAGTGCTCATTGCTGACTGCACGAAAGCAGGCTAATGAAATAGCCCAACCATTTTTCTTGCTTATACGAAGCACAGTACTCACACTGTCTCATTCCAAGCACCCATACCTAGTCTCTCAGTACACACAGCTCATTTCTTTGGAAGGGCAACCTGCAACATTTACCTTGACTACTTACCGCTGTTCACTGACTACACAGTACTGAAATTAAATGGCTAAAGTTAAATCAGTACCTGCTTTTCTTTCTGTTGCTTACCTAATAAATGACGTGTGAGCACTTTTAGTAATATTTCTTTAATAACAGTACTAATTTAAAGCAACAAATGATACTCCCGGAGATCAAAAACACTGAAGTAGTTTTGCAGCAATTTACAAAGCCACGCCAAAGAGGAACCCAGCCAGGTTTGTTTGCTCAAAATGCTAATACAACTTTTCAATTTCAAATGTTTACAAAAATGACAAAACTCTCTTCCCCTCACCAATTAAGAAATGTTTGCGTATATATAATATATGAAAAATTAAACTGTTTAATATATTTTACATTGTGAGTTCTACATATTGAAGGGGAAAATGGAAACACTGCTTTGAAAATAACTGCTGGGTACTACCACCGCAATTCCTGCACTAGAAATGCTCATTCTGGGTCAGACAGGATATAAGTTCTGTCCTCATTTCTATGCTAATAGTGTGGTTGAAACTGCTAACGAGCAAATAATTTACTGTAAGGATGTTTATTTCCAGAAACTGCATGGAAACAATAAAACACTGAATTCAAGCTAATTAGCACTTGTCAGAATACAGTAATTATGGCTACTTCCGTAAGTATTACTTTTTGACATGAGCAAGGGCAGCAGGATCTCTCTCCAAAGCACTCATCCCTTCACAAATAGTGAAACGTTTAAACTGGGGTGAATTTGTCAAGCTAAAAAGGATTAAAACTGCTGCTCCTGACTACTACCCAGCTTTCTGTATATTTAAGGAGTTTCTACATAAGGTGACAGAAACAAATATCACACACCTTTCTTCCCAGCCTTGCACGATGGCAGAGGGATTGCAGCAGCATTAACCTCACAAACTGTGCTGCTTTGCATTACCGAGGGGCTTTGTGTTCAAATGACAAACCGTGCTCAATGACATTTGTGGTCATGGTCTTTGGCACTGAACTGAGCTCTGAAGAAATCAGCTCAGTGGTATCATTTGGAAGAGGGTAAGTTGCACAGAGAATGAAGACACGAATTACCTCTGAAAAGCTTTTATCAGTAATTACCTGTCCATACCTGCAAAGCTGCAGAAAAGTTGACCAAGGGCAGCAAAAACTCTTTCCCTGGTTGCATCAAATGAAGAGACACCAGGACGTCTATCCATAAACCAGGGTGTTATGGGATGTGTAAATGGAGTATTGACAGAGAAGAAAAAATATTCTGTGTTTCACACAAACTTCCTGCTCTGCGTGTAGTCTCGCTACATGTGATTTTCTAACCATCTCTCAGTGATACTCCTTAATTTCACAGCACAGTAATGAAATACACTCAAAACCAGTCAGAAATCTGCAAGGCAAATAGACCGTGTATGGCACATGGGGAGAAGGGAATCGGCTCAGCTCTCACAGTTCCAACAGAAACTCATGCATTTCCAAGTGCTCTGCCACTGCCAGGCTGCAGCATGGCAAGGATTTCAAGTTAAATCATTGTATAATATGATGGTAATGAGTTTCTCAGCAATCATTATGTCTCTGTCAGATGGTAATAAAATGGAGTATTTGTCTCTGTTCTTGGTGTGCTCAGAGAATATGCAGATATGCCAGTCCTCATTATGTCTTGATAGAAACAAAACCCATTAGCACAGGTGCTATACGTTTTAATGAGGGAGACATGTAGAAACTAATCTGGGTCAATTATAATGAAATGGTTACACCTAGCTGAAACTGATAAAAATCTAATTATGCCCATATCAACAGACTGTTTCATAGATGCATAGTGTTGATCCGCTCATTGTAGAAGTGCATAATGGGCTTTCACCTGGACGACTGAAGGTAATTGCTGGGTAAGGAGTGTTGTTTGTACAGTAGGTGCTGTTTTTCAACTGCATATCATTATGTAATGGATGACTATTCCTCTGGGAAAAAAACATTTTTAAAGTGTTTTGTTTCTTACAGTGAAAAAGAAGAAATTTCCAATAACAAGAGAAATCATATTGTGCTGAAAAATTACAATGGAAAGTGTCTGCAACTTTATACAGGAACCTTAAAGTCAAGTCATAACTAAAACCATAATCACCCCTTATAGGATCACATCAGAGACAGTCAGACATCAGTGTATTCATTCCTTGAAATGTTACTGTATATAGTTCAGCAAGAGGCCCTGCTTGGCCCATGGCTTCCAGCGACTCTGCCATACCAAGCTTATCCAGGGCCTGTGCATCCCAACTCACATCCAGGGCAGAGTGTCATCAGCTGTTACTACAAAAAGGGAAAGGCATTTGCCCCAAGCAGGCTAGACACAGGACACCAGCATCTAAGCTCGCACAATATCAACCCACTCATGCAACTCACCATATGGCCAAGAACCCCAAGGTTAGCCTTTTAGAGAAGAGACTCAGCCTGCCATAGCAGATGTTGCTCCTACTAGCACAAGGCTCTCCTGGATGTATTTCAATGGCTTTGTCCTGGCAGGTCCCGCAATCTGCTGTCCTGCTCCATGTCTGCAAGCTAAGCAAAGGTCTGCTTGATGTTAGCCTCCATGAGCAGAGCAGTAATCAGAATATGTTTTGTTATGAACAGGCCACATGGAGGGATGAAATAACTGCCTACTTTTTTTTCTTCTTTTATGATCTACATCCTGAAAGGAAATACAAGCTCTGCTACAAAACTGCTCTAAACAACCTCCAGATTAAATATCTGACCGTCCTGAACTGCCATCGACTTCAGTGCGTGCTTTGAACGAGGACAAGGAATGAGAGCCTGATGGCTCTAAGCTTGAAAACGTATTCACATATGGCTGTCCCATCTCTTTCTTACCCACTGAAAGCAATGGAACTGCTTCCTTGTTCTACACGTGCATAAGCATTTTTCCAGATCTCAGACACAAAGCACAAGATAAAAATAGTTGTGGAACCTCGTATCTTTGACAGTTGTCTGTACTAGATGGATCACAGAATTCTTTACTCAGTTATCCATGCCTGTACTTCCTTTACCTCCTTTAATCCTTCTTTGCCTGAAGTTAAATTGCTTCAGATTTGATTTTCATTTCTTTTACCTGCTGTGCTCAGAGTTACAACGTTAAAATAACATTTAGTCCTTCCATTCAAAGTACAAACCTATGCCGGATACCAAACAGCACTAGCTTTGCTTCTGCCATTTATATAGCATCTATGTAAGCTCAACCTTCTGCCTCTCTGCCGTTCAGCCCCCCCGAACTGCCAGAAAGATATAAATTTGGTATCAGCTGCATAGACAAATTCCTGCCATGAGCTGAACATGAAAATATTTACTGTAACAGACTTTGTTTCTTATAGCAATGAGTTATAGGTGGAACATAAAAGTCAGCCTACGTTTGCTGCTTGTACATTTTCTAAAATTAACAGGAGAATCTGTAGATGTTCTACTGCCTACGACACCAGCTTTCAATGTACAACCAGCTCCTCGCGTGTCACTGGCAAGATTAAGATCATGATATAAAACCTGATGGCCTCTGCAGAACTGGATCTCTGTGCTGAAGGTTAGCTCAACACTGCAAAGCAAATCATTTCCAGAATCCAACAATCAGTAAATAGCTTTACAGTCTCACTCAATACTTCATTTTCTGCAGTACAGCCAACCCATACTTATACTACAAAAGGCTCGCCTGGATTTTTTGTTTTTGTGGATTTTTTTTGTTGTTGTTTGTTTTTTCTTTCTTTCTTTTTTTTTTTTTTTTTTTTTTTACTATTATCGCTTATTTTAAAAGAGCTTATTTAGAAGTTATCAAGAATCCATACACACTTATTCACCAGTGTAATTGCCTGGAAACTTTTCAGCCTTTTTGGTGTGACATTTCTCACCTTGAAAGGGACATTTGCATTGAGAGTTGAAAACAATTTCAGAACTCAAGGCTGAGATCACCTAGGATTGCTATTACTCATCTTCACCGAGCACTGACAGTTTCAAACCCCCAAGTACTGAGATAGCTGTGCAATTTGCAAAGGGAGTCAGCTATTGTGAGACACCACTGTTCTCATGTGCTAGCACTTTCAAATCATTAGTCCACAGGAATCCATACACATCTGTAAACAGGTATGATTTATAGCTCATAGGATGAAAAAATCTGACTTAAAATATTACAATTTAAGCGAAATGCTGTAATTGGGATTTCTGAGGAAAATCCATCACCGCTTTGCTATTTATATCGGGATGGTGCAGAAGAGCAGTGCATAAAAAATACACTGTGGTGGGCACTGTGTAAGCACAGGAAAAGACAAGAAAGCTCTTTCTTTCACAGATAGCTTAAGTTCTACACATAAATATCAATGTGACATCGCAAGGAACTGATAATGCAACAAATTATTGATGATTATATCAAAAATACAATTAGATCCACAATCTTTTAATCTTCTTTAGAGAAAAATAAATGGAAATTCTCCAGTTTAACACATTTCAAAAAAAGGGAAAAACAATTTGGAACTCAAATAAGCTTCCTGTGACCATCAGGGCTGGATCCACATTCGATCAGGGAAAATGTCTTCTAAACACTAGAAAAGGACAATAGGCTTGTGTGCAAAACCAAGCAAGTAAGAAATCATGCAGCCAATAGACAAAAAACACATTATAAGAGATCCAACAGCCTTTCTAATAGGACAGATTAAAACTAATTAATAAGCAGAAGACATCAGAACTGCACCACTATATTTAATAAGGGGTAATTAATAAGCAGAAGTTCTCAAGGAATCATACTGCCAGCATAGAACACAGATGTCAAAAGATAATTTTGGAGGATAAACAGAACTCAGCACTCCCCTAAATCCTGCTAATATTTACTCAGGAGACGTTCAAAGCCCTACCCCATTTAATCTCAATTAATTTAATTACATTATTATAATCCATGCAATTTAACTTCTCCTCCACTTTTAAACTACCAGTGCTAACCCAACCATTTTCAAAGGCCCAATTCTGTAAAGCAACTGGTGGTAGGCAGTTCTGCTAGAGGAAATTCAAATAGCGTTACCACTGAGAATTGATAGCAAGCGTTAAGAAGCTTATAGCAGATCAGCACAGTTTGTCTCATCTCTTTTCTTTCTGTGTATGTGTGCCACACAAATACACCCATACACTGCTGGATCACAACCAACGTACTGAACACAGCTTTGTCCACTTAACACTGGCACTTGGTGCGTGCAAGGACTCACTGTATTCTGGATGAATCTTTCTTAATTCTACCAATTTGCCTTTGCTAAATGAATCTAAGTTGGAAAGTGTTGTTTGATTACAGCAGATCTGCTATCCTTAATTTTAACTCGGCAGTGATCTCCTCTCCTGTCGCAGCAGTAGGATCACAGCACAATTACACGTTTCATTGGGCAGCCTCAAGGCAACGCAGACCCAAAGCACAAGCACCCAATGCAGCTCAAGACACATAGTAACAACCTGAGGTTCCTTAAAATATCAGCTGCAAATCAGCAGCAAAGAGAGACTATCAATTGCTTAGTGAGGAGAAAAATGACTTTTCTATCTGTAATTTACAAAAATAAAAATATACTATTTGGAATTAGGCTGATATGAAATTGGTTGCATGTGAAATTGAAAACACCTCACTGCACTCCCCATAAGAACTGCAATTCACTTTGTTCCTGATTCAATTATAAAAAAATCATTTAGATTTTTACTATTTTTAAAGCTTGTAAATAAACAATATTTCAAAATGAAGTCTTTTTAAATAAAAACAAATCCAAATGCATTTTACTTGAAAATGGTTAAAAAGTACATCTATTACACTGTCTTCTGAGTGCAAAATCACTGCATAAAACTTAAATGATATTTAAAAGTATTGATGTCAGTGACTATTCTGCATCAGTTTCTGCTGACATTTTGGCCCATGTTTATCTAGTGCAATAGAAGACGATCCTCAAATACTTCAGCATGTAGCAGGGAATGGGTGAACTCTTAATTTCTTACACACTGGTGGTACCATACCACATCAATTCCCACTGCAGACAAGGACTGAAACATACAGAAACACAACCCTGAACTTACCAAGTTCATACTCCAAAGAGCAGAGCTTCAGAAAAATACTGTATGACCCTATGTCAATAACTAGACTCTTCTGGAAGGATGCTTAGCATACTCAGGAGTCCAGTGATAAGAAATTGAGGCGTGGTGTGTTGTGCTAGTATCAGTGCCCTTATTTGAGAATCAGGCTGTCTAGAGGGCAGGAAGAGAGGAGAGGACTTACCTTGTCAAACTTCAGCTGACAGGTTTATCCTATGTAAAGCAGCAGGAGAAAAACCATTCCCCTGAGCTGCTGTAATCAAAGTGATTGTGTTGCACATCAAAAACATTTGTTTTACTTGCCACGTGGATTAAAGGATTACATTGTATAGGAATGCTTTGGACAACATTTTGTGCTTCTGCTAGTATTCAGCTGCCCTTAATCTGACACAGTGCATTGATAAGATCATTTTTCCATTATGGCTTATTTGTTTGTTTCTGATGCATACAGAATTAAAGCAACAAAAATGAGATCCCCAGATCCTTTTCCTCAAGCGAGGTCAATTCCTCAGCCAGATGTTTAACATGCCTAGTCAGAAGGGTTTCCTATTGAATAGATGTGTTACAGGACACTTAAAGAAGATTCTTTCTCAAACAGAGGCACACAGTTCACAGAGCTGTCTCCAAAAATAAATACAAATCTATGACTGACCCTTGTTTTAGCAGCCAGTCACAGAAGATGAAGCAGTTTTCACCTCAAATCTATTGTTTCAGGCACTCTGCAAACGCAGGCAGACATCACTGCATCAGGTTATATCCATCACACTGCGACAGTCCTCTAAGGAAACACAGATAAAAATTCCCTTTGCTTTTCCCTCTTCTTTTAACAGAAGCATTTCTCCTTTTCTCACTAAGTTCTCAGTTCTCTACAGCTTTTGCTTCAGGAAATGACTTTGTATTAGCAAACATGGTAAGCTAATTTAGTATTACTGCCTAACAGTCACAAATGAGGAAAGTAAATGAATAATTGTCCCTATCACTCTTTAATTAATCATTTTACAGGGCATGCATTGGTGCGTTACTGTTGTTGTTTAGGATTATTATGCCTTTAAGGTTTATACTGTATCTCAAGCTTCCACTCTTTTGTTATTAAATGCAAAAAAGTAAGTGGCATAATAATTACGTTCTTTCTGTTCATACTTATCCTCCCACTGGCGTGCTGCTTCTTGACTGAAGTGATATTTGATTCATGAGCAGCTGCCTATTAAAGATGGTGAGGACAAATAAAGTAATTCCTAAAAACAATCACAAAATAATATTTCAGCTACAGCACTGATGTCAGGTCCATTTGTGCATCTTCGTCACTGATTCACGTTCTGTAATCTACAGTTTCAACTGACAGCACTTCTTCCTGATACTTGTGAATAATACAAGAGCATGCACACAGATGAATCACACTTCCTACCACTGACTCAGTCAGAACAGGAAGGTAACTGTTTACCAAATACACACTATATTATAGCATAGGTGCGTTTGAGAAACATGTATTTCTTGTATATATATATAACATACAAGGAATCTGAACCTAAGATAATTAATTTGTATGTTTGCACTGTTATCCATTCTAGGACACGTGTAATGCTTCAGAACTGCTAAAATAACACGTATAAACTAAATGGGAAAAGTTCTGCTGAAGGTAACAAGGGCAGCATTTGTGTCCTGTTGGCCAGCTCCTGGGTGAGGAAGCTAAGCAGAACTGAATAGCAATACATCACCTCCACAGCAAGGACACCCAATGATGCGAGTCTGCAGGTCTCACGTTGTACCAAGCACAGTGCAACATCTTCCCTTTACAGAAAAGGCAAAAGCAGAAGAGGGTGAAGTAACCTGACCAACACACCCAAGTGAGCCAGTGTCAGAATGTGAGCAGAAGTCTGATCTCAACATCTTCCATTCTGTGCCCAAAACAACGGACACCAGGGTTTCCTCACATTCCTACACGTAAGTCTCTTAAACTAAGTTACAATTCATTCAGCTGCATTACACTCAGAATGGTCTGCATTCAATTCTGCAGTTCTTTATTTAATCTATACTTAATCCTCCATCACTAAAAGGGAGAATTTCAAGGTTGAGATCTGACAAAATTATTTTATTCTTTAGCAAATTCATGACCTTGATGAAAAGGCAGTGTTTCTCTCTGTTTTAAACGCCAAGTTGACTGTAATAATCTTCATTGCAGAGGCAATCTATCAGTGTTTAATCTTATGGGAAACTGGAACAAAGGGTTATGCCATTAAGCTGTATGTAAGGTGCTGTCAACAAAAACACTGAAATCTACATTTCCCTTTTTTTCCCGAAGAGAACAGGGCTGAAAATTGGTGCAAACCTTCTGTATCATCACTTATCACATGGCAATAAATACCAGGAGATACACATATAGCACTTAACCAAGTATTCATGTCTTACTCAGCAACAGCCTAAAACTTTACGAAGAGATATCTAGAATAAAACTTTCCATTAAAAACTGGGTTTTCAGGCATTAGTTTGAGTTCCATCAACCCCACTGAAGTGCAACTACTGTATCAATCTACAAACGTATTTTCATAAAGAAGGCAAATCATCCAGTGGAAAAAACACAGTTATCACAGCTGAGATCTCATTCTGAGCAGAATGTGTACACGGAGCTGAGCACCATTGTACACAAACATTAATAAAGTAAAGCAAAGAAGAATTTAAGGACATCGCTCAGGTCACAAAAGAGATGAATCACATAGAACACAACTTTAAAAAATAGGTCAGAATGAAAGTTAAACTGGACCTTTTAGATAGCTTTCCGTGGGTGAGTAATAGCCTACGTGTGAGCTAAGTACAGAAATTTGTTTCTGCACCAAACCTGCCTTCAGCCTCACATTTGTCACAAAAAGAACAAAACAATGACATTGGAGTTTTCAACAGTCACCTTGTTCACCATCTCCTATGTTAGTAGAGAGCCAAAGCAGTACCAAACAAGTCATCGTGTCAACCCAAACTAGTGTTCCTTCTCTTGCACAGCTGTGAAAGGTTCAGGAGGACCGAACTTTTATCCAAAATCACCATAATAAAAGTAAACAGCAGATGGTCAGAATAAGGGTTCCCATTATTTCATGATCTTAGGCACATTTCCAGACTACAATCAATCACAATTATATTATGACCAAATCACTCTGATCTTCTGCAGAAAGAGCAGAACAGTGAAAGCTGTGGAAGACTATATCAGCCTGCATGGTAACTCTTCTGCTATGCTGTCTTTAAATCACAGGTTAAGGATCAAATTATTGCCTCATTGTAAATCATTAAGGACTTCTCACAAGCAGTATATAACATCCTGAAGGTTGTATCAGTAACTACATCCAGCAATTAAGTCTCTATCTCCGCAGCAGGGTTGACTTATGTTACCTATTATCAGATCAACACCTCTAACACTTACCTAGTTCATTTGAATGCCAAGTTATTCTGAGGTACAGCAGCAGGACGCGTGTGACTGAAACTCCACAACAACTGACATCCTGGAGCCAGACTCCAGCACAGAGAGCATTAAAGATATACTATTTGCACAAACAGGTAAATCCTCTGCCAAGGTATCAGTCATGCATTTCTCAGCCCTCTAGCTCCATATCCTGTGTATCTGTGCTTACCTATACATTCAGCCTCTACTAGTTGTTGCCAGCAGAAGGGGGAAGGGGTCAGTAAGGGGCTATAGAAGACCACAGCGTTTTGCAGACCAAGGTTTAAAAATTTAATTCCAATAAAGCTCTGGCTGGGCTGCCCAAACTGCAGTACCTTAACAAGACAGATATACAGAATGTTTTAACTGAAAGCAATGCTTCCTATCTATGAGCTAAAAAGCAGATTTGTTTTACATTCACCTCTCTAAGTATCAAAATCATTTTTTCCCACTTACTTCATATTGCAGGGCGCGTGCCACCAGCACAGCTGGACAAGGAAACCCAAGTTTTGACCCGTAGTTCTCTGCATCTCATGACAATGCAGAGTGGTCCTCTCACATACTGAAGCTTTAAAGAGGGGAAAAGAAAAAAAAAAAAAAAAAAAGCAACAAATAAATAAGAGCATAGAGCTCTAATATGCATAAGAGTATATTACTCTATTGTGTGAGAAAAAAAAAAAACCTTGAAAATAGCACACTTAGTTTACAGAAGTTTAATACGACATCTTTCTTTACGTACCTCTGTACGTGATAACTGTTACTTTTCTCACTGCAGAAGGGAATGGAGATGACCATTACAACACGAAACAAAACTGCAGTGACACCACCAGATCTCAGTTAAAAGTTCTGCACCACTTGCACTGGTTAAGCAGCACTGACCCACTCTAAAGCAGCTTATGAATTGCTGCCGATGAGAACTCCAGCTGAATAAGCAAAATAGATTCTTTAGTGCCACTTACAAATGGCAGCGAGGAGCGGAGAGACAATAATTAATGCGTATCAGGAGAAACAAAGAGCTCGCACAAGTCCCTGCCCTTGCCCAGACAACAGACTGAGGAACGCTCCGCAGCACAGCGGGCACACGGACGGCTCGCCGAGGCTGCGCTGCAGCAGTTGACTGATTAAGGTACAGCTGTGATCGATCAGAGCTGGATAAGCGCCCTGCCCTCAACTAAATGAGGCTGCGGGCAGAAATGGGGCCGGCCGTTGGCACCTGGGGCACAAGGAATCGAGAAGTCTCAGCAAAACCACCTCTAAACATAACAAATGTCTGTTCCACCCAGAAGCACAGAACCGGACGGACTGGAAAAGGGCTTCTATTGGCACTCTGTTCTGACAGATAACTGTTCAGGACGGCGCTGAAGATGCTCACACTGCTGAGCACAACAAAAAATAAACAGCCTCAGCCCAAAGCGGCTCATAAATCCAAGAGCCTGCGCTGCCAAAACACGGAGAGCGGTGCAAGCACCTCCACCTGCCACGGCTCGTCCTCGTGAAAAGCAGCCCCAAGAGCAGCCCTCCCATCCGCCCCTCACAGCTCCCCACAGCCCCTAACGGCCGCCTCGCGCTGCGCCTCCAGCGCCCGCCCGCTGCACGCGCCCGCTGCGTGCCGCCCCTCCAGCCGCCCCGTGCCGCTCGAGGCTCCCGCCCTGCGCGAGAGGAGGAGCTGCGCGCGGGCAGCGGCCGTCCTGCCGGCAGGAGGTGCAGAGCAGAGAGGGAGCACGGCGTGGCTGACAAAACACAGCCTCCCCTGCGACGCAAATTTAAAGCGAGTGGAAAGGCCATAGCCAAGATGCAAAACACTACGGTGACAATCTCACAGGCTGGGTTTTTTTTTGTTTTTTTTTTTCTTCTGGATTTCACCGCCTCTTTCGAACAGAACTTCGTCTGCCGAATGCCGCCGGGTGGCTGCGGAGCCCCGGCACAGCAGATGAGCGATGGAAAGCGCAGGAGCCGCAGCACAGCCTTCGCACGTGCTTCTCTCCAGCCCACGCGGGGCTGACGAGCAGCCTCCGCAGGTGTGCGCTGTTCTGCCCGGGAGGTGCCTGCCCCGCAAAACAGCGCTTCATCCATCCGATCTGAATCGGATCGGAGCCTTAAAAGCGACTTTATTCTACTGCCGTTGTGAAACACAGCTTTCGTTGTTTGCTGCTGAAACGCTTTGAGTCACCTTCTCCCAGCAGTGACTGATTTCCCCCCTCCCGTCTGGCAATTCACGGGCAGCCCGGTTACAGGAGAGGAAACGACGCACCAGTTTCAGAGGTGGACTCAAACGCTCAGTTAACGTTAAAGGATTCTGCTTTGGAGCGTAATTTGCTTAAGCAAATGAATTCTGACAATCCTCTTCCAGAGCAGACAATAATAAGTGGTTAAATTGTGTAAGCACCATCGGAGACAAAAGTTACAAAAAGAGACCAGAAAACACTGTCTAATCTGAGGAAAATCGTTAACTATTTACTCACCACTTAAAATCCCCAGTTCACGTTTTTGTCTGCAGTATTTCCAGCTAGAGCTGCTTCTTAGTTAGCAATATTACAATTACCAGGACCAACCCAGACCCACCGCGCAGAGCTGCCCCCCCCCCCGCCCAGGAGCTCAGCCCCATGCAGCCAGAGCCGGGCCCCTCCTCGCCCAGCTGCTGCCAGCTCCAGGTGAGCCTCGGAACAGCACGAGGAGGGAGTGCAGGTGCAAAGAGCTCGTCCAGCAAAACCTGGAGCTGTTTTTAGCAGGCTCAGAAACGGGACCTGGCAAAAATCATAAAAAATTAAATGGAGGTAATGGAAACGGCACGTGTTCTTGAAGATAATCATGGGCTATGTCAGACTAGCTAACCTGCTGGCAGGCAGTTCCTGATCATACAACGTACACCAGAAGATTTCCATTGGCTCCAAAGAATGCTCACATATAACTAAAAGCTGCTGTGATTTACCTCCTTGGAGCCACTGGTGGAGCTCTGTTAGTACTGTGTAAACCCTCTCACAAAATAAGGTAAATCCATAGCATGTATTCATGAAACAGAAGATCCAAGTATTAATGTTTGCACATTAACGCCACCAGGGACCTCATTAAAACAATTCTCTTACCCACATTTGCTCTATTTTATCACACCCCACATTTTCTTTTAGGAGCATATTTCAACAACCAAGAAAGATGCCACACAAATTTATAAGTTTGTCCCCTTTAACTTGCAATCTCACTTTCCTACTTTAAGTTCTATCGTGAACAGAGAAATAGCTGAGTTATCTGATGATTTCCTTTCAGGGAACGTTGTCTTCTCACAGTTGGACATATCTAAGACATGCAAATGATGAAGAAAAAAGAGATACTGCAACTCCTCTGATGCAAAAAGTGCCATATTTCACAGCTACAAACATTACAATCTTCAATAAAAGGAAGCCAACAATTCCCTTCAAGTCATAAAAGCACTAAGCTTCGTTGTGAATGACTGAATATAGAGCATGTTGTGACACATGCAGGATGTGTTATGTTTTATAAGAAGAAAGTTCAGATTATTCTTGCCAACATGATTTTGATAAGGAAGCGAGTCTTTGCCAAAAAGAATACATTTGTTTTCCAAATCCTTATACAGTCCTTATCACTCGTGTATTTCAGCTTCCAGCTGTAAATAATGGCATGCAGCATGATTCAACCTATCACTCTCTTCAGTATGTAAGGAGCACACAAACCAAGGATGGGAATAAAGGGGACGCAGCTTTATTCATCACAGCAAACAGAAGCATAATCCAGAATGAAAATATATCTGGTGAGAAGTAATTAGCTCTTTGTCCCAGCCCAATCCACAGCTGGAGCCACAGTAAATCTTCCCATCTGTGTGTGCACAAACACTCAACCCATCTGATCTCAGCGCCCGCACCTCGAGCACACAACCTGACCAGCCTTACCTGCTGCCCAGCCCGGTGGTTGGCTGCCATCCTGAAGGCAGCAGGAATTCAGCTGGGAGAAGCCCCAGTGCACCTCACCTGGGAAGAAACTAAAAAAAACTTGCATGGGAAATGCTTTAAGTGGAACAATCTTACAGCAATGCACAGCACACTTCTGTAGCTCAAGCAAATGAAACAAATATCTTCAAAATTTCCACAATTAAATTATTAAAAATTCTACACCAAATAAACTAAGTTTATCACTCAATATCGAGCTGTACCATATTTTACAAAGAAAACAAAATGTTCATATATTTCCCAGGCTTTTTCCCTAAAAACATATCTTTTTTCCATACATTCTTTATCACACATTTACTTACCAGAGCTAATAGTAGAGCTTTTTTTTTTCCATTTACAAGTTAATAATATCCTAATTTCCTTTTTCAAAAGTGCATTTTGTTTTTCCTGCTATATTTTAACTATATTTTTTCTGCCATGTTATAACTATATTCCAAAGGAAAAGAAGTGTATCTATGCTGGAGCACAACATATCTTCATTTCTAACACTGGGAGTACTCATCATTAGTCAAAAAATAAAGAACAGGTGCAAATGCATAAATTAACCTATGAAAATTATAGGCATGATCCTATATATTATGTTTAATTGACACATACCTTAGCATTTATGCATAACTAACATTCAGCAAAACATTCTGTATGAACCACCAGAGGCTTCGTGCCCAGAACAGCATGCCAGAACCTCCCACCTGAATGAAGACAGAGTTTTATCAGAGCTCTGACATGACAAAGTGCAGCCTTCCAACCTATTTAATGCGTAGCCTGCAGAGAGGTTTAAAGAAAGTAAATTAACAGGTTTGAGTTCATGGCTGTAAACTCAGTGTACGTGTGTGTAAATAAATGCATGTATGTATACACACAGAGCACCTCCTGTCCATCAGCTTCACTTCTCCATGCCAGGCTTAGTGCTGCTTTGTTGTTAGCAGAACCTTTGTGTAAGATGAACAGCACATAGAGACCTGCACCTCCTGCACGTCACTGACAGAGGTCCGTATCGTTGATTGTTCTGCTCATGGCTGCAAACATAAAAGGAACAGGTTATTTTGCACCTCTGTAAGAGACCTGTGGAATGCATATGTTGCTTCTATTCCCCCCAGATGACAACTTGATTGCAGTCTTACCTACTGCAGGCCTTGGTCTGCAGGTAGCCACCAAAGTTAGATGATGATCACCTGGGAGCTCTCCCAGCCAGAAGTCAGACTGCCTTGTGGAAATTCCCCTTCCCTCGGAGACAGTACACTGATGAACAGTGGTGATTAGCTTCAATTATGCAACTCATGTTGCTCAGAAATATCTGAAGAATCTTTTGACATCTTATTAATTTTTTTTTTTTTTAAATAAAAAGAGAAAGATCTTTTTTACTATGGTTCAAAACCATGTTTCTATGGGAGTTGCAGAAAACCCCTAATAGAGTTCATCTCCATCTGTAATCTTGACCTCTGAGCAATTACTTCAAAGCTGTAATTCTTGCAGGTAGGACACAGGCTGTTCTGTTTAAAGACAGATGATTAATAAACAGACTGTTACCACACTGGCTTAGCAAGAAGCACACTGAAGAAATCCTTGTCATACTCCTATTTCCTAGTTGCAGCTCTTCCAAAAACAAACTGCTCAACAGCAAACACATCACACACGTGTCTCAGTAATGCAGCTCTCACCTTTTGATGCTCAGGCTATTTTAGTTTGAAGATCATACTTGCTTTTGCATCTTTTCAACTTCTGCCATAGCTCTGTATTAAAACTACCCAATGAATGTCATAGAGAGTTTTTTAAAATATTTATTTTGAAAAAATCACTCTGTACAAATTTAACATTCTCAGCACTGAGGTTTTATAAAAATGCTAACACAACAGAAAGACTTGAGTGAAACATTAAATTCCTCTCTTCTTAAATTACAAAGAAACAGATTCATTCTAAAGAAGCTATTGTAATTCTAAACATTAAAAAAGAGATAACTTCATAAGATTTATCTTCTTTATCTATTGCAGTCAAATACATGTATCAATAGATGACTTTTCCCATTCTTTTTATAAGCTTTCCCCCCCAACACTGTCCACAACTAAACCAAATGCCCTAAATGTCTTACACTTCTACTGTACATAGCTTGTGCTCCAAGGAAACCTTGCACAATTTCACCATCCTTTTCTCAGTGCCTAACAAAAAGATGCCTCTATACATTTGGTACAAAATTCTCTGTACAAGCCAAATTTGCTCATGTGAATTTCTGAAGCAAACTAAAGGAAGAGTATTTATTCGAGCCTTCCATTTGGTATCATGAAGGAACAGTGATTAAGTAAAATTTCACAAAGTAAAACCCAGTAACTGGGAATTCTGGCTGTTTTAATTATTATTATTGTATAAAAACTTTATATGCTATTGGTTATTAGGAACGGCAAATCCTAAATCTAACAGTGCTAGTTTTACAGTCCTCATCATAAAATAAGATTTTTCTGTATATTTTTAAGTTTCCTTCCCTAATTTTAAGCTACTTGCAAAAGTCATTGTTGCAGATTCAACACCCTTCTTCTTTTTCCTTTTTTTTTTTTTTTTTTTTAACAGGAGGAAACACACCCTCATGGAATTAAAAACAGTAAAACTGTCCTATTCCTGTAAACACAGTCGAACGAAGACTGACAAAATGTGGTGTGACAGGTAAGCCAAGGTCTGATTTCTTTTTCACATTTCTTAGCACAGAATATGGCTCACACCACCGACAGCAGCAAAAAAAAAAAAAAAGCCAATGCAAATTTCAAGTTACAGCCAGGGGTGCCAGGCAGGATCCATCCGACAGAGATTATCCAAGCTATTTGCAGCTGCTACCAGCGTGTTCACTTTGCTTTCTCCTCCTTCAAACTGAGCAAGATTATGAAGTCGAGTCATGATGGCAGTGACGGCTTTCTGAACGAGTGAAACCAGCTGCTGGCTGTCCATATTTTCGGGCTGTCCAGCTGCTGAGAGTGGAGAGGAAGTGTCCTCCTGTGTTTTTTTGTGCCATGCAATTATTTCATCCCGCAGCACAGTTTTTAGGATACCATCAACCTACATGAGGGAGAAAAATCAGACTGTTGGTTAATCTCAACAAGCACTGGCATTACATTACAGATTTTCAACTAAATATTAACCTACTCAAGCTTCTAACATTTTCAGGTATCCGGTCTGAAATAAACCTTCTGTTTGCATATAATAAATAAGCATTTTTTAGCATATCTAGACATCAGGCCAACATATACATACATATAATAATTAAATTTTATAGGCTTCTGTTAAGGAAAAAAAAAGAAAAAAAAAGATTAATCAAACGTTAAAGGAATTCCTCTTATGTCCAGAATTCAGACAAGCTAACACAATTATAACCACGTAGCTGAAAGGAGCTGGGCACACATCACTCCAAAAAGAATAAATGGGCACCTGTGCTCTCATCTTGGAAATTCAATATGAGAAGTCTAATTGGGTTTTCATCATCGGGGTGCACAAATTACAGACCAAGTCTGCAAACTCATTTGCATGTAGAGACATGGCTTTGTAAGGTAAAGTGATGAATTATTTAAAAAAAAAATCTAAACTTTCTGTATTACAAAGAAAAAAAATCATTTTAGGATATTTTCCATCTTCTAAAAAGTAACTAGCTCACACTACAGCTACGGTTCGTTCTGTGCAATGCTGTTCTGGTGCAAATTGCTGCCTAAGTGCAAGATGCCTCATTTTTGGAAAGCATTAGAATTTAAAAGGAAGTTAGACAATTTCTTTAGAAAACTACACCCTGCTAAGAGCTAGAATCCATCAAAGGAACAATGTATCTTGAGCATTCTGCTCTGCTAACAAAGGCCAAACACATTTCTATTCACAGTATATTATGAAGATTCTAAATGATGTTGCATTTGTCATTTCACTACTTACCACTGCCAGAACGCGTAGGGATTTATGAGGCTACAGCACTGAAACAATCAGCCTGAATTAACATGCTTCAACAGAATAAAAAAGAAATTCAGGGTACAATTACACCTATTTCCTCCTATTCTTTCCAAAAAGGCAAAGACTTCAGCTGCTTTTGTGATGACCTTGAGGTAACACTTCAAAACATAAATACGAGGTGCTCAGTTTCTATTAAGGAAGACAACGTTTGGAAAGGTGTACGAACCTTAAAGTTTGGCTGTGCAAAGCAGCGAGCCACTGCAATCATAGAGGCGGTGAGCGGGCCAGACACCCCAATGGTGGTAAGAAACTCCGAGATGTTTGGTGTGAGCCGGAATGGAACCGGGCGGTTGGCATCCAGATCTCCTGTAGCATCGTTAATGTCAAAGCGGAAATAGGCCACGTTTAGCTTGCCAGTATCCTGCATGGAAAACCAAAATGCACACAAGTTTTTGAGTAAAAAGTTCAAACTGAAGTAATTTTTATCAACGTGAGTGTCCAAAAAGCTGTAATGAACATAGACTGCAGTATTAAACCACGGGAAGCAATATTCCTCTAGCAGGGGTCTGGCAGAAAGATGGGCCTTCACTCTCCAGGCATCTCAGCTCTGGGTAACTGCTCTCTGTGTGCTGCTCACTCCAGGTAAGAAAACCTAACAGCACAGCTGCACAGTGGGGATCTACAGTGCCATACACAGCATAGCCCTCCTCCATGCATTAAAATGGCATTAAGGCTTTAATACATACCACCATTGCTCCACTAAGGTGGCAAGCCTCATTTTAAATATTGGGTTAAAACAGAGAAATTACTATTAATAGGAGTTGTAGCTTGACATGATGTCAATGCAAGAAAGAGGGCATTATTTGAAAAGGGTATTCTTTTAAAAATTTACCCTCCGAAGTTTTATTTTGTTGTGTGTTTATTTAAGCTGTTCGGCACACAGGTCTATCCAAAGCAAAAGTTTAAAGAAAGACTAAAGAGAGACTTACCATTCACTCACAGTAACAGCTCCAATATCTGTGATCAGCTTTACAGATTATGTTCTAAATTCTAACCACAGAAGGAAGACAGAGTTGATGGCAACTGGGTCTGCATTATAAATCACTACCTACATGATGTGCAATCACGTAATCAAATGAAAACCTACTGAAACACACTGTTAATTATATATCTCAAATTCCCATTTTGACTCAATTCAAACTCCCAAATTTCCATTTGATCAAAAAACACAGCATGCAGTTAGGACAAAATAAAGCATACCTGAGCTATCTGCAGCATTTCAGGGTTGAGTCTGTTTAAATGAAAGATGAATTCTGCAAAGCCAATCAGGGCCAATTGAATAGTGAACATCTTTCGAAATGTCCAGTAATCCGTGGCATTGGGGAATGTATGTAAAGCCCACTCCTTGAGCATACTGCGTGGCACCATGTTACTCTGCACTTCTTTAAGTATATCTCTGAGAACCTATATATGAAAAATATTATTTGAAAGAGATCGTTTTTAGTGCAATTTTTTAGCAACAAAAACAACTGTATTTATGCCAAATAAAAATGCCATAAATATTTATGCCATTTATGGTTTTTTTTATGCCAAAAACAACTACCAAACTTCACTGAACTGCTGTACCCCATTGTAGGAAAACATCCCAAACTTCGACACTTTTAATCCAACATTTCCTGATTTCCTTATCAAAATACATGATGCTTTAGAAGTCCATCCCCTGCACAGCTGCCAAATAACCTCTATCTTACAAGACTCAAATTTTAATAAAACCAAGTAAGCTGTAGATCTACAGTCAGTCTGACATGAGAAAATCCAAGAGTGAAAAGTTATGCACTGATTGAAGTATCTTCAAACCTTTCAAGAAAATCAGAAGTAAACTAAAGAGACGTTCAATCACAATGCAGCACTTCCTTAAGGCAAACTAATGGAACACACTCCACTCTTTGTTATTTTTTATATTCAGTGCAAGCTAGATATGCATTTGTCAGCAATAAAATGAAATCCTCAGCTTAAGTCTGAAAATTGGTATGTGTTAATAGTAATACTCATTTCCAACCTCAGGCACCAGGATGCTGAACACTACTGAAGGTGAATTTTCCTTTCAGGGCTGCTCACATTTTCCACATCATGTCCTCTCAGTGAAAAATCCCCTTTTGCAGCGAAGGATGTAAACATCACTCAGCAATGAAGTGACAAAGGTTCTGGAGCCTACTTCATTTCTCTGAATTTCAAAGGGTCTGGGATAGAATCCTTACATAAAATAAAGTCAGAAAGGTTGCTGCTCAGACTAACGTGTTACTGAGCAAAACGCCAACCAAGGACAGTGACATGGATTCGTTCCATAACTGGTCTGCAACAACAGCTGAAAAGATTACTAACAGCCTCGGTTTGTTCTCATTATCAGGTGATGGCAGTCCGTAGGCAGCACGAGGAGACAGCTGGCAGAAGGAAAAGTATGCACACGGATACAGCAGCAATTAGGCAGATTTTTTTGGAAGGCATTCGACAAACAAAAAAGCATAATGACAAGATGTGAAATTACACTTGGGATCTACAAAGATTGCAACCTAAAACCTGGTTTCTTTGTACACAGTGTAGTTTACTGGAAAAGGTAAAGGATTTTATTACAGGGAAACTCTCTGGGTAAAATAATTAGTTTTATGTATTATTACAGCAAAATTACCTCAAAAATGTAAAGAGAGAAAATGTATTCATTTTTCTAAGTGAAAAATAAGCTATAATTTTTCCCTTGATGTAAACATACACGGTTTACCAAAATATTTCATTACTGTAGCATATCCTAGCCTAATTAAATAGAAAAAGAAATAAAGTTAGGATATGTTCTATTGCACCAGAAAGAGTGACAGTCAAACTGACTGCAGTTCCATGGCTGTTAAAGAGTTCCATAACTTGAAGGAAAAAGATCCTCAAAATAGAAGATGGAAAATAAAACAAAGTGTTATGTAACAACAGAAAAGGTTCTCCAAAATGATGTCTGTGATACACCGTGTGTTTTCTAACAGCTGTATTGGACGTGGGACTAGCATTTGGTATAAGAATTTGCATTAACCTTGAAATAAAAACTATAAAGTAACTGTATTTCTCAGAATCAGATGTCTGATGGAGGCTATAGAGGCAGACGTTGCTACTTTCCAAGTACTGTCATTTATTAGGGTGAGATTAATCTCTGTTCCTAGTTGCCTCGAGTGGGATGAATCCACCCTCATTTTCAGGATGAACATCAGAAGATGAGGAGATGGCACCACATGGCATGCTCTGCTTATGCAAATTAGGAACATGAAATAGGAATGCTTTTCCCATGCTATCAATTCATTATTTGCTAAGCATTATCCAAAAGGGCCTAGCAGTAATGAATCCTTCATCTGCTTCCAGCTGAGTTCCCCAACACAACCTGCAGCAAACAAATACAACTTCTTGGAGGCTTTCAAAGATACTCCAAAATGCCACTGAGGTATAAGAACTCCCAAGAACACTTATAGTAAAAACAAAACAAATGCAAACCACCTCCTCAGTGAAACACTCCATCCTCCACCTAATGGGAGGGAGTTGAACACACTGTAACAAAGTCCTAAGTAAGAATCCTCGTTAAAACTCACTCTATGTTCTAATACCTGGTGGCTAGCTTGAGTCCCCCGCGCTTGCACCGTTGCCAGCCTGTCGTAGTACCGAGAAATGGGGTTGTCGTGCTCAATGCCCTTCTTGGCGCAGCGCTGCTTATAGATCTCCACCAGAGACAGCGATGAGGGATTGTCTTCCACCAGACGCATCTGCGGAGAAACGGCCACAACGCGTGGCACTGCGGGCAGGGGGAGAGGGCAACAAAACAGCGGTCAGTTCCCAGCCCAAGGACTCAGAGAAGAGCACGAGAGTGCAGGCAGCAGCCCTTCTAACACTACTGTGGTCACCAGCTGACGGGTATCAAGAGAAAATTGTTATGACTATTCTCATTACTAATTCATGAGATCAGTTAAAAAGAAAGCAAGTAAGACAGTATACATATATATATATTTTTAAATTAACTAAGCAGAAACATCTTCATTATTTTAGGAGGAAAAAACCAAAGGAATGAGCACTCTACCCTTCCTACTTTACCTGCAGAAAAGAGGGCAATGTTTTGCTCTGCTGCAAACAGGCAGTGGTGATTACATGACACTAACATCATTTCAAAAAACATTACTGTGAAGAAAAGTACTGAACTCAGTGCGGTGTTTAAAGCAATTCATAAAAAACAGGGGGATAAAATCTACACATAGCTGAGGAATAGAAGTTTAAAGTGACAGTGCTTGAAAATAACAAGGGGAAAATGAAGTAAATTGTTCAATAACAAGAAAACTTAAAGTCACAGAGCTTTCACTTCAGGAGCAGTAAACCTGCAAAAGCCCTATTATACACGAATGGTGCTTCACAGATGTATCACTCTTGTGAGCCTTACACGTGCAGAACACGTGCACTCATGTCCAGAGAGCAGACCTCTCCCAGCACCAGCTGGTGACACCCATGGGACTGTTGCAAAGTGGCCTCCGGTTGCCAGCAGAATGTTCTTTCATCGTTTCCCTCAGAAGCTGTAATAACTAACCTCAGGAATACAGGAAAAAATGGTGTTCAAATGCCTGTAAATTGTTTGATGCAATTTCTTCAATTGTAAAGAAACAAATGCATTCCACAGAAGGAGTGTTAATGAGCTCTTTCTTCTGGCCTGCTTCCATTACCCTCTGGCAGCAGAGAGAGGAATGTTCTTCAGGTTCTTTTAAATAGTATCAAACCACAAGGTACTGAATTATTTCCAAAAAGACTGCAGTTTAAAAAGAGCAGTTTGAAGGAAAACATGTTACTTTCCTAATTGTGTTACATAAAGGACACGTCAGTGGCTTTTTTCTTTTCAGTCATACCTATCAAGGCCGTATCTGCTGTATTTCTCACATCTTGGCCTTGGAATGAAGTAGAAGTGTCTTCACATACACAGATACTACATTCACCCCTTGTTACCACAAAGCCTTTGACTTGTTACATTTTAGACTCATTAAAGCTAGATCACAGTTAAGCACTTCTAGCTCTGTAACTGCAGCTTGCATCATCTCACCACTGCTTGTGAGAGCAAGTTTGCGTTAAGAGATACAGTGTGCACAGAAGGAAAGATTGATAAAGCCAGACTTTGTTAAAATTAGAACTAAGGATTCTGTAAAAAGCCAAGAGCAAAGCAGCAGCGCACCTCGGGGTCTTCAGTTCAAAGTTCCCACTACGCATAATACATTTTCTGCTCACCAGTTAAGGATTATTCAAATTGACTAACGAACAGAACTCATTTATATGAAATCAGTAAGTGATTGCATGACATTCTGAGAAGTACTTTATAATTGTATGAAGTTATCACATAGCTACAAGCTGGAACTCCTGAATTTCTGGAAAACACGAGTGTTTAATTCTTTGAAGGCATTCCCATTACACGTGAATCACAAGCAGATCAAGTATGTTGCTGAGTGCTTCTCATGAAATGAGTTTCATCAACAAATTAACTGTAATCAACACATGAGAAAGGCAACGTGCACACAAAAAGAGAAAGAATGAAGGCTGTGCTCATCATTTATCCATTGTTTCTGTTTTGAAATGCTTAAATATGTGACCTTTTATTATGCTACTATTTTGGCAGTTTATAAACAGATCACTCTGGAACCTTCCTCAGCTCCCCTCATTAAGCCTTCTCTAAGGTTAGGTTGTAAATTTGGCTATGTGCAAGCAATGCCAGGTGGTGCTGTTGGCAAAGCGTGCTCTCCAGAACAAGGAACCTGGTACAGGATGGAAGTTCAGCACAACGCCTGCATCCAACAACCAGAACATGAATTGATCTCATTCGGCAACAACTGATCAGTCAATGTGTTTTAGGATTCTCCCCTCAGAGTGAACATCATCATGAATACATAAAGTTGCCTGGCAGAACTCAGAAACTTTGAGTTTGCATTGAATTTAATAAATAAATAAATAAATAAATATTCTGTGCTATCTGGAAGAGGGAGAAGTAGTTCAATATTCATATACCATAAACTGGGGAGAAAAAGTTTTGTTCCATCCTACTCAAGCTGTCTCTGATTGCTTGTTCTGAAGTATATGTGTACATTTCCATAGAAGAAACCAGTGGGAATGTCTCTGCCTCACATGCTTGTTACTTACTAGTGAGCTTAATTCCATGAAAGATGTGCATTATGTCTTCTAAGAGCACCCTACATCACATACATCAACTTTACTTCTTCACCGAGGAGTTACAATGCCAGAAAATACTCACCACTTAGATGAGTCTTCTAAATATCCAAAAACTTCATATTGAAGATTAGCAGTAACAGTATCTGAGTGTATATTAAAAAAAGAAAAGAAAAAAAAGGATAGAATCCCTCTTTCCAGTACCTGTAAAAAACAGATGTCTTTTTGTAGTTTCCTTCCTCTTCTCTAAACAGGGGTTCAAAAGGCGAAGCAGTTGTAAGACACGCTCTTCTCTGCGGGACTCTGTCAGGCAAGCATCGTTCATTACCAGGTAGGGGTAAATCTTTCCATTGTGGCCTCGGATATAGAGCCTCCTGGCTGCAGTGTTGTGTTTCTGAACTATCTCCACTCGGGGCATAAACCTACCAGGAGGAAAGAGAGATTAAAGTCCTGGAGCTCATCTCCTCTGATATCAGATAACAATTTAAAAACCAGAAAACAAACAAAGGAATAATACAGTGCAACTGTGAAACTATATTATGAACAATTGTTTACAATTTTATTATCCAGTTAACACAAGGTTTCTATCTGATAGTCAAAAATTTCAAGCGTTTTTGTTTATTTCTATTAGAAAAACAGTTCTTAAGCAAAACTAATCATTAGAGGAGATCCTGATCTCTGCTTTGAAGAGTTGTCCCTCTGTGGACCACAACAGTAGAAACACTCTCAAATAACATCAACATTAAACAAACCCAACATAACTGTCATATAGCAATCGAGCTGTGCAGTGAGGCAATGCGACATCACCAAAGGAGGATAAAGGAGCAACTTGGGCTGGTACAACAAAGCATGACTCTGTATACATTATTTCAATGCATGAAATACACACAGTAGCTACTTTTTGCAGCACGGATGGGAGAACATTTCCACTTTCTTCTCCGTTTGCAGAATTGCAACTACTCCTTCCCCACTAGAGTTTACCTGGCTATCTTGATGTAGTAATGTGTTGGCTTTGGCATAAGGAATTCTCCAGGTATCTCTACTTCAGCAGTTTGAGCTGAAAAATTGCTTAGAAAGCGGCACTTCTCCTCTATGAGGAAAAACTTGGGAAGCTGTTTAGTTTTTGCCTCCAGAATTTTGATCCACTTCTTCAGTTTGGAGATAAGATTATGAAGTTTCATTGACCCCGGCACACTGAAGTCGAAGTCTAAAAGAAAAAATACACATAGATCCTTAGCATTTTGGATTCCATATAGCGCATTTAACAACCACATGTTAGAAGTTTGTGCTTTAGATGAGATTTTTTCAGCCACTTGACCTCAAGCAAAATACTTTAAGCAGTCCCCCATTCTGCATATACACCTGTGATGAAGAAAACAGGTTTGTAAAGCACCACATTGGTCATGAATACTGCAGTTCGATGGAATACTACCTCATAAAGTCAGCAGCTGGCACATGAAAGGGAAGGCACGCTGCCAATGAAGGCTGTCACAGAGACACAGCTCCCCATGGAACCCAGGCACACAGTGCCACTGGCAGGTTCAGACAAACACAGGAGAGACGTGGAAGAGTCAAAGCCTGAACGGTATGGAACCACACAACAGCAACAACACTACACAGAGGTGCTGGAGGAGAACAAGTCATACAACTCAGCGGTGTGACAAACACATGGAAGACAGCTGTACTTCCTTTGAAAGAGAATGTTGAATATTTCACTTCTATGCAATTCTAACATTATATTCAGCTTAAACTTATCAGAATCTACTACTTCCTACTACCAATCCTCTACAGTTCCAAGTTATTTGCTATTAATTAGTAAACCACGAGCTTCAAGAGTTTCCTGTTTTACAGCCATGAGAACAAAAATACACAGTGGACATTTTAAATACCGGTATTATGTTTAATTGTCCAGAGAGCAACCAGAGGGACTGACAGAGAATGCCATAATGAACCACAGGAGTAGATCCAATCACTCAGCAGAAGAAGAAAAGTAAGTTTAATAATTTAGAGTCTAGCACTTCAGTTTTCTGCCTGTTTCATTAAAAGTGATTTATTTATTTAATATTAGTGGAGCCCTTCTACTTTGAAGAAGAATGGAGGAACCTGAACTGAGGATACAATGCAGAATCTGTGAACAACTTCAGGACAAGAAGTGAAATTGCTGTTACTGTTATCCTATTGTGAGCTGCAAGAAAATCCAGCCTTCTCTCCTCACTTGGATGCCGAGTGCCAGAAGAGATGTGACAGCCTAAGCAACAGGACATCATGCAAGGAGCCCAGGCTCAGCCCCCCATAACAGCTCCCAGTGCAGCAGTGCCTCCTGCAGCCACTGAGTAGTGGCAGACCTTCTGCAGGGCAGCACATGGGCACTTCTCTGACTGAAATCCCTGCAGTACACAGCACTGTCTGTGCCTACGCAGAGGTCAGCTTCCAAACACTGCTTTGCTAGATTCAGAACGCAGCAAGCAGTTAAAGTAAATAAATAAACAATCTGGAATTCTCCAGAGAACATACCATGTTAACAAAAGAAACTGTTGTTCAGACTGCAGTATCACAATGCTGACAGACTAAATACAGTCTGTAAGAAGACAAACCACTCTGTGGCACAAAATCCCCAGGAACATGCAGCCCTGCACCCTTTCCCACATACCCACAATACAGAAGTGCCAACAGTTTTCCCTCAGAGCCTTACAGCCCCAAACAGCAACAACCAGCAGCACAAAAACCATTCCACCTGTGTAAGAAAAAAGATGAAAGATGCAGCTCCTTACGTACGGATGACAAAAATTAGGAGTATTCAGTAACCCTCCCTTGTCTTTTTCTACCCGGTAGGGCAGTGCATGCGTTGCAAGGCGCAGCACCGCGCTCATAGGAATCCCAGGCTACCCTCTAGTGAGCACCGCGAGCACAGCACTGCATGGCAGCAGCAGCACGGGGCCATCCAGCTCCTGACCCCACAGAGCACAGAGAAGTATCCCAAACTGCAGCCAGTTTGTGCTAATCTGCTTAAAGGTACCAGCAAAGCAGTAAAAACATGCATCAGTATTATAGATTTCTTTAAGTTAGTAAGAACAAAATAATAATCAAATAACAATAATTATGTTAATTAAATGAGTAATAAATAAGACATTCAGTTCAGCATAAGAATAGGTCCAGTTTGTTAAAATGCCCATTCTAGGATTTTGTTATTTTGTTTCCCACAGCAGGTGGGAAAAGAACAGAAAGTTTAATTCCTTCACTTGAATTAAAAAAAAAAAAAAAAAAAGATGATTTTATATATGTATACACACACACACACACACACACATATAGGTACATATATATATATAATACATATGTATATATACACACACACATACACACACACCCTTCTGCTATACAGGCAGGTCTTAGGTAACAGTTAATTAATGCTCTTTAGCATCAGCAATAGCTCATTTGTAAGACTTGAGAGGTTCTTATGCCAGAGACGTGACAGGGTTCTGCTTCAGAAAGCCCACGAGCCAAGGGGCATCATCCAAAGAGCCAGGATGGCCTCCATGGCCCTGAGATATAAGCTGAACTCTGGAGAAGTTCAATCCCTTGAACATGTGATGGTGATGAAGATCCAAGCATTGTCCAAAAGCAAGAGCTGTCTATTATTTTTCACTATAAAATCACTTTGTGCTTTCTGAAGGGTTCTTTTTAATCTCCCAAGAACTTCAGGACAGCAGCAAAAACAAGAAAAAACTCGGTGACAGTTAGGAAAGAGGAATAAGTCAGCTCCAGAAAACCAAGACAGGGAAGACCAGACTGAGGTCCAATGAGATGCTAACCCCAGTCTCTTCATTTGCATTTTCTGCATACTGTCCCAATACCTAAAAATTACAGGAGAAATAAAGGAACGGGTACCTGAGCAGTGCTAGGCTTTCTCAGCAGAAAGAGGCCGGGGTGAGCACCTCCAAGTAATGCTAACACTTGAAAAAGATGACAGCTAATAGAAGAAATGTTCCACCTCCCTTTGCCCCACACTCTGCAGTGATTGAGGACTTCAAGCAGCTTCCTTCTGATTGCAGCTTCCATTCACAGCAGAGAACTCTGCTAGGTGCCACAACTCCCAACAACACTACCCTGCCTCTTAAGGGACCTTTCAGTTTTCCACCTGTACACAGCTTGACTGGCGAGAGGGCAGCAGAAAGAAGCAGGGGTCCAACCTCTGAACTCTCATCTGCCCTCGACTGAACAGCTGGGGCCGTTTCTCTCCTCCTTCGCTGCTGAGTGCTCTCAAGGGGAACGTTTCTCTCTCTGTGCCCTTTTTTTTGTGCTCTTTGATGCCAAAGGTTTGCAGAGAAGGATCGAAGGAACAAAGAACAGACGCTCAAAGAGCTATGAATTTGAAGCTCCAGAAAGAAAAAAATATCACAGTCAAACTTGGTTTTAAAATGCATGATGTTGGGATGGAAAAAGATGGCCTAGGAGAACTCCAGCTGTCCAGTTGGATTCTGGCAAAATCTTTCAACTACATGAAATGGTGAGAGAGCCCCTGACAGCTCCTAACAGGGTTAAGGTGCAGCTCTGACAGCACTGGAGAAGATGACACAACCACACAGAGCTGCACGTGTCTGCAACACAGCCACCAACATCCATTCAGAAATAACCACAGACATCATTTTTCTCCTAGGCAGCTGCTCAGCACGGATACCTGTGAGATGGAAGGCAACCTCTGTATCATCTGTCCACCATCTAAACACTGGCACTACTGAGAATCACCAACACAAACCCCGAATTTGCAGTGTGACAAATGGACGCAGCAGGCATGATTTACAGATGGTTTCTCATTACATTCAAACAGCTTTTGGAGCATTGTGTGGGATAATCAGTTGCATTCATTTAGTTATGTACTTTCCATTGCTATCGCAAACCTAATCAAAAACTTACTTTCATTTTCTACATAATGAATTAAATTGTAGAACTGTATAAACGTATCGATCTGTTCAGTTTCATCCACTGTCCCATGGTCCATTTATGAAATAAACCAATTTAACAGATCGAATAAAATCAAACCCAGCACAAAGGGCAATAAGTATATTAATCCTGCAGACATTCATGTTTAATTTTACCTGAAAAATGAAACGTGAAATTTTGAAAAACAAAAACAAAAAACCCATAGAGTAGTTACTTACTGTTAAACTCAGGCTTACTAAGGAAGTGCTTTGCATTCAATCATTCAATCACTTGCAATTGTTTTTATGTTCAGGCCTTTGTTTTTCTGTATGTTGTTCCACATCATTCTTTGTAAAAGTTGTGCCTGGAAAGCACAGCTGAAAACTTTACATGCTATTTACACGCAATAAAGATATGCAAACAGCACATAAAAACCAAAAATCCCACCTATTCAATTTTATTATTACTTTTTAAAAAAATAAAAATGTAACTGAACAGCAATTAAACATTTTTAAGGGCTTTTTGTTTGTTTATTACAAACATTCTGAAGGAATCCTTCAGGTTTCGCAGACATGAACCTACTGCTGAACTCAGCCTTCAGCTGTAAAACTCCTGAAAGCACAGACCCCCCCAGCACTCGTGTCTTAAAGGAAAGACATGAAAGCAAAGTACAAAAGACCTGAAGTAACTCAGAAGCACCCTAAGACCAACATGGATAGCAAGGAAAAGCAGCTAAGCTAGATTCTTACTGTAGTGCAGACATATAAACCATTACTAAAAAACCAGAAAGAAGTCTAAACTTTTATTTAACATATTTCATTTCCCTGTAAGCTTCAGTCAAAGATTCACAAAATGGTTCTGCTTTCACTTCCTTTCCCAGCAGCCTTCATCCATTAAAAATCTAATCATATGGTTCAGGACTTTCATTATCTGCTGTCATGCAACTGTTGTGCCTCAAAAAGGACACCATGCAGTGTATCATGTGCTCGAGATATGTAGGTCATATCTACAACTGAGCTGCTCTACAAGATTCCCATCCATTCACCTGTGTTCTCAACGTTAGCAGTAAATGCTTGGGGGAAAAAAAAAAGAAGAAAAACAACAACAAAAAGTCACTGGAAATCTACTCGTCAAACTCTGTAAACTCTCTGCAACAATGTGGACCTCAAACAATTTTGTGTTAAAGGAGCTTCATGTAACTGAGAATTCTAAAAAGAACGCAACACAAGATTCACATCTGCAGAGGCACCAGCTTGATGCAGAAAGGCTGTGATTTTTAAATCACTGTGAAGCCAAAACTGAGTTCTAACTCATGCCAGAATCATCTGAGTCAGAATCCCAGCAGGGTAAGTTGAAAAGCAAATTCAGAAAAATATAAAAGCCCAGGTCTGCACAGGAATTCTATCTGTCCAGTTATGGGCAACTAATAACTTTGAATTCTTAATTCACAGCCACGTGGCCTTCACTCTTCTCAGCAAATGCATCACTGCACCCTGCTGTACACAGACTTCTCTTCGAATTTTAAATCAACTTCAGATACTCATCAAACATGTAAGACCACTGATAAAGCAAAAAGCTGCTTCTCTCAAGTGCCTTTTTTATTAGAGCTGATTAAAGTTATTGATTCAATTTACCTAACAATGATGTGAGTTTTTGTAATTGTTTTTTTCATAATCTAGTTATCCAAAACACCGGAACAATCTTACTCATCAGAAGTCAATTGTTTTGAAAGATTCTACACAATATTGTGAACTGGGAGTCCTGCAGTGATAACTGCATTACATTCTAGCATTCAACATAAAACAGTCATCATTACTGCCTTCATCTAAAGCAGGCAGTCTGATCCAAATTGCAAAAAAACTGCAGTGAAGTAATCTAATTTATCTTTAAACACGTATATGATTTGACCACAGGTTTAGGTAATACAAACACAATAATATCCTCATTCTCTATGTTGTGGTCTGGTTTTCATCTGACAACGTATGGAGCAACAAAGATAACACAAGCTACTCCAGGTTGTGCCAAATGGCAGGAAGAATAAAAAGGCAGAATGCTTTCAGAGTTGAGCTTTGTGGGGAAAATTTCCCAGGAGATGAAGGTTTTTTAAAAATTACCTGTTGTGAATTGCCCTTTTAGCTTCTGGAAGACAGGATCTTGAGCTGTCGCCTGCGCTCTCCTGGCTAACGACTCTGAGGCTGCACTGGAAAACATGGTGGACACATTGGATACGTTCTCAAGTCCTACTCCAAAAGTGCTCACTAACTTCTTGACGAAGTTTAGCGTATGGGGAGTGATTTTGGCATCTGAAACAGCTCCGCTTTTCTCAAAGGCAACCGAATAGCACTTCGCCAAGCCCTGCTGCAGTTGTCTAAGAACCTAAAGAAAACAAAAATGATAACAAAGACAAAAAGTCAGGACTATTAGGTCTTCTGATTTGGTATATGGAAACACTATTAAGTCTCTGCCAGGTAGATAGAACTGCATGTGCCACTTCGAGAGGCAAATGAGAGAAATGGAATAGCAAGTCTATCTGTTTTCTAGATCAAATTTGGACATACCACCTGTCACAGACTACCAGATCAAGAAGGAAACTGGTATCTGTGAAATTTAGTATAAGAGCATCATGTTTCAGTTAGTACAAGCAACAGCTTAAATCCTAATGCTAGAGGCATTCGTCAATCTTTGGGAAACTCATATATTGCTTCCATAAATAACTAAGCTCTAAAAACTCCAATCAGAGCAGTCAGTTCTAGGAATACATCAGTTTTCTAATCAAAAGGAAGCCATGTTTTACTGCTCAGAAGTAATCCTAGAGAAATATTTTGCAGCTAAGTTTTCCCTAGAGGATACATACATATGAAACAGTATAAAAGCCAAATACCTCTTCATGCCAATTCTCTCTGAACCAGACCATCTGATCTACAATGCCTTCCAGAGAAGACAAAAGAGTTGGGTGTAATTCTCGCTGCATGTGCATAATTCGACTGCATCTCCACATTGGTGCTGTGGCTCTGATTGGCCCAGGATCTGAGGCAGAGTGAGACTGATTTCCAACTGAACTTGGCTGTTGCTGCCCAGAATCTGGAAAGCGGAAAAGTAAAATCAATACAAAAATTCAAGGAAGACTTTACTCTTTATAAACTTGAAACGTGTTTGCATGAAATAAATGGTTTTGTTTCTTGGATTACCCACTGAGTTTCAGAAAATTTGTCAGTTAAGAAAGAAAACTGCTCGCAGTGCTGTTCAGCACTATGGACATCTCAAAGCTGTATGAGCAATATGAACTCCCCTCAAAATCACACAGTGCTGGGTTTTATGCTGCCAAATCAAACTCTTGAAATAATGGACAATATTTCATGCAGGAGCAAATTAAGTAAACTCTGTTTATTTTGGCCACCTTCCTTTTTTGGTGAGATCTCTTGCTCAGCAGCAGGAATAAATACAACTGATGCCAACAACACACACTGCTGTACAGTGTTACCCATTAGAAAAATTTATCTCCTGTGTTCCAACTCCACTGCACAGAGTTTTGGTTTATCACATGATGTCCTGCTACTTGAAACTTCATCATCTCCCAGTGATCAGAAACCCCATGTAACTCACCAGAGCAGTAGTTCGTGGCAGAAATGAGAGGAAGATATGTTATCAGCTACCACTAAACACATAAGTGGTGATAGCAAGAATCTGGCACAAAAATTTCTCTTGCTGGACACGAATGCAGTAAAGTATTATAGCATGTGAATGTATCACCTTCCTCCTCCGAAGGAGGAACAAAGGAAAATGAAGCATTTTTACTGCTCTTCCATATTTGAAGTGCAAGACTTTTCTACCTAAAATCCAGTAAAGAGTGCATAATTTTGAATAATTACAGTTACATAATAATGAAGATTGAACTCTTCTTGGTGAGCATGTTATTCAAGACATATCAATACTTGAAGCTTCTGTAGACTTGATGCCATAGAAAAGAACTGCATTAAAGTTCACTGGAAATTCTTTCCTTGGCCTCGAGAAGTTGCTATGTTTCCTAGAGCAGCTATCTTCCCAGGAAAATCAGGGAAAGCTAAGAATAATGACAAGTTCAAGAATTCAAACAATTTCATCCATATCAGACTCACCGCTTTTGTAGCGCTCCCGCTGCTCTATCTTCAAGGTCAAATAGAGGGTTCTGATAGGGAAGTAGACAGCTTGGGGATAGACTCGTCCCACCTATTTGGAGATGTACATACACATGTTTCTCACTTAAGGAATACTGACTACACATCAGACCAACACATGCAGATTCCCTGTGTAAATGAGTGCAATTCAGTAATAATCCATTCCTTGTTTCAAGTAACGGCTTATGGAAAACTAGGAAATTGAAGATCATTCCAGTAACAGAAAACCAAAGAGGATGAAATGGTGACTCCTTCTGCACACTGTTAAGACATTACCTAATTAGTGCTTCCAGATAGTACTGTTCAATAAATCTGAAAATAGCATAATGCCAGTGTACCTGGGCCAGCTCACTGATCTTACTCACGTACATAATGGAAGAAAAACAGACATAATGACACCAGTTAGTCTTTAAATTAGGCCACAATTCCCAATGAGCTCCATAGTAAGTGATAAGAAAGCCCATTAGAGAGTAACTTTACTCCGGCTAATTGCAGCATTTAATGTAAGGGGATACCAATTTCACCAAAAAAAGATGTTAGCTCCCATGATAAAACAATAATAAAAAAAAAAAGTGAAGGAGATATTAACATCCAGCGCCTCCTCTGAAATCTATAAATCTTTTCTATTAAAGGAAAGAAATGATGTATCTAAGTACTGCCTACAATGGAGCACATCTTAAGACACGGCCAGAAACTCCTCCAGCCACAACTGCATTAAATCATGGGTTTTTCTCCCCTCCAAATGGGCATGGCAAGCCTGACAAGTTTTGCAGTGGCACTTCCAGGTTCTGAGAGTGCTAAAAAGAGAGCTTCAACTAAACTGTGAGCAGTTACCATCCCTGAAAACACTAAGTAATAACAAAACAGTATCTAAAAATAATCTCCCTTAGTGTAAAGGCATGCTGTAAGCCACCTTTACGCTGCGATACAGGCACTGTTCTGTTCCGATCCTGTTTTAGAGCAGAGGGCAATAAAATCTTAAAATCCCAAGGTAAGATTAATCAAAGCTCCTTTGTCTTTTTAGAGGTACAAACCGAGGAAGTCAGGTGCTTTACCTAACTCCTGAAACACTACCCTTACTTCTCCAGTCACCTGACATACTAAGTTTTGAGTGTAAATTTACAGCACCTCTGTGAAGATTTCTGACGGTGACAGCGTTAACTTTTAAATCAAGTCCAAGAAAAATAAGAAGCTAAAAACGTCTGTCCTTTACTCACTACTTACTCACTAGAGCTAGCAATTTTTTCTCTCTGCTATTAACACGACAAACATTTAACTATACATTCCTAAACGTGCACTATTCTGTTCACAAAAATGTAATAAGGAGACTTCCAGAGGGAAATCTAAAACATGTTAAGCAAATATGGCATACAATTACACTAGGTTTAGTCTCATTAAGCACTGCTCACTTTGAACTTAAAATTATTCTGCTTCTAGGGAGAAATTAGCATTTATTAAATTAACAGTTGCAAGAAATAACGCTTTTTAAACTTTCCTAATTTGCTTTTAAAAATTCTTATATATCTCATCTTGAAAACAAAGATTACAGACAATAAGGAATTAGTGTTCATCTTCTATAGCTACCTGACTGATGAGGTTCAGGAGGAGTTTGCCCTCGGAGCCAACCAAGCATGTCAGCAGCTGTGGGATCCAGGCCAACCACTGGATGGGTGGGACACCAATACAGTACTTGTCCACCGCGTCTGCCAGTGTGTTCTTATCATCATCAAAACTCAGCAGCCACAGAACCTGAAACAGGGTTTCAAGCAGACATCTCAGGGTTTGAACAAATTCAACACATCCATTGGATTATGCAGAGACAAAAAAACAACATCCAGATAATTACTGACACGATACTGAAGTCCATTTATCTGTCAAAGCCTACTTGGACACAGGAATTTATATCTGCCATACCTGGCCAGTGTATGACAGACACATACAGTGAACGACAATTTTCTGCCAGAAATAAGATTAAAAGGATGTAAAAATAAACACACGTATATTCAGTGGGTGCAGTGAGGGGGCTGGGGTGGAAATTGAGGCATATTTCATACTGCCTGTAAGTGTGATCTTCAGATATGTTAACCTGAATGTTTCTTTTTCTGGCTAACCCTAACAATACTTTTTTTTACCACCAAATTTAAATGGAAACATATCAAGCACTGCCTGCTTGTCCTAAGCACTCACAAATTACTGAAGCTGCATTTGTGGACTCAACAATACAACATTTAGCAGGAGAGCACAAATCTAATAACTGTGTTTGTCTAATGAACTAAACTGAAAAAAAGTAATACAAAACATTCTGAAAACAAAGCACTAATTTTTTCAGAAGGTCGCTCAGGAGAACAAAGATTAAACTAATGACAGCTGACATTGTACCAGTAGTAATCCACAGTTTCCATCCCTGATGGAGTCAGAAGGGCAACGCCTTCAAAACTAATCCCAGCTAAGTAGCTGGAAGAGGTATTTGAATAGAGCTGAAATGCAAAATTGGAAAAAAAAAAGTGCTGTTAACTCTAAGGCTTTGACATGGCAAGGTATCTGACTAAATTATACAGCAGAAGGACACGGGAAGTCTTACATTAACTTGAAAATCATTAACAGTTATACAAGCAAGGATGTTACTTGTCCCCTTCCCTCCTGCTCCCCACAAAGAAAGAGGTTCCACACCCTAAAATATATATATATATGTATATATATCCTAATGAAGAAAAAAAATCCATGACGACTTCCATGCAATGACTGTACAGCAACCATGCATACAATTTCAGTCTCAAGTAAAGCTTTTAATCAGCACCTGGTATTTCTCCAATTACACCAACTTGGGCACATGAATGTTCAAACATCAGGACCTTACCTTCGCTAAATATTTTCTTGATTTGCTCTCGTTCTGGTGACGACACGCATGCAGATAGCAAGTAATGGCAGACACACCCAGATGAAGCTGACGTTCTTTCACAAAGATATTCTCCAGGTAATCACCCCACATTGCCCATGCCTTCACTAGGACATCGTGCATCTGTACAGCTGCAGAAAAAGCTTTGTTTGCTTCTTCAGACCTGCATTGTGACAAGAATGAATGTGAGTTTCACAATAACAAAAAATCACTAAATCATGGAACAGATTTCTGATAGGGTACTCAATTATGTTCGTAACGTCGAATGGAATTTTTCCACTAAGTTCTCCAGTAAGGGCTTATGATTGCTTTCTCTTAGCTTTCTTTTATTTCAGCAGCTATGAAAGCGAATGGTTCATAATGGAAACAATTATGCAAATGTTTCAGATCCCCAGATACTCCCTGAAAAACCAAAAGTTCCAGTGCACTGCAACTGCAACACAAGCAACAGAATAAGACTCTGGGGAAGAAATGAATAATAAATGATTGCACAAAAACACCAGAAGTAAGGAGTGAGAAAAAGTAAAATTGAGAAGATATGGCATTAGATATCTTTTGGTGGACTCCATTTGGCTTAACTGTTCTCCCACCCAATCTCCAGTTGATGTTACCTGGAACAAGTCAGCTCCTCACTCCCAGAGCTAAAAAGTTAAGAAGTTGGGGGGAAAAAAAAAACACAACAAAAGAAATCTAATCATACAATTCTTGGACTCACAAAAAACATGACAGCAAAATTTGGTAATTGGGAAGTCCTCTCCGTGTTCCTTCACATTTCCATTTCAAGATTTGGCATATTTCACCCCAATATGCACACAGCCCTCAAACTTAGGCAGTATTTCAAGCATAAGGCTAAAGAATGAGAAAACTCACATGTACAACTGAAACAAAGAAACTTCTAAAGCATTTCAGGATTCCTATTTAATAGGAATCTTCTCTCTTCTAGAATAGGCATAGTAAGAAGCAGTACAAAAAGTAAAGTAATGCTTGTCTGTATTTTTTATATCAAAATATTAGCTTGTAGGATTGCAGTGAATTAAAATGATTAGCTATCGAGACAAAATGATAAAAAGGAATTAACTTGGTCAGTCAAATACACACTCATTGCTATGTTACACAAATACACTGCTTTCTTTTAGAAGCTTTCTGCACCTTATGCTGAAGGTTGGAAGCCTCGTAGCAAGGCAGCAGCCTGATAAATGACTTCATATGACTACATCCCTTTCCTAAAACCAGGACTTTTCAGCAGATCTTCTTTTCTACTTCTCTACTATCCATCATTCTTGACACCTGAAATGACTTTTTAAAAATGCTCTCTCCCACCTTACTCAGCAGGTGGGCAGCACCAGAGGTGACCTCCAGCTTGCAGTGTATTGGCACACAGGTCAGCAGCAGTCACGCATTCTCAGCATCAAGACTGCCCATCTTCTCAAGATTAACCTTCCCAGCATCCCAACTCCAGCTGCAGTGCTTGAAAATGCACGTTTGGGTTGTTTTGCAAGGTTAAGATACATATTTTAAACAGAATCCCTTATCCGTTCTATCCTGAAGAAAGATGTAGGTACAGTTTCTGCTGTCTTTTAGTTCAACTGCATGAATTTTGTTTATTTATTTCTTTTAAAGTGGGGTAGACGAAAGGCAGGCTTTCTTCCCTTTACACCTCAACTGAACCTATGTTCATTTATGGCCATAAAAAAGCCATAAATGCACTTTCCATTAAGTAACTACATTGTACGTATTTAAATTTCTCTCTTGTACCCAAAGAAGATACTCATTATTTCCTGACTTTAGTTGCTACATGGGGTTGCAGTGTACAGCTTAGAAGCTGATGGACTTCATTTTGAAAGTGTCTGCAATGCAGTAGTAAAAGAATGATTCCATCTATATGTAACATTTAGCAATATGCCATTAAATACCATATACACAAAAAAATGCTGAAATCTGAAGGGCTGTTTTTTAGTATTGCCCAATAAAATTTGACTGCTGAAATATTCATCTGTGGAATTAGAGAGACCCTCCTCAATACAGTAAGATGCCTGCCAGCATTACAGTGAAAACATTGGAAAGCTGATACTGTGAAAGTAAAGCTTACACTTCCGTGTTACGTTTTTGTAAAGCAAGTCATCTCCAGGACACAGAACACCAATCTTTTCAGTCCCACCTTCAATGAGTTCATGTAACATTTTCATTTTGAACCACACAGCAGATATTTCTATGGACTCTGAACTACGCCATCACATGTTTTCCTTTCCCTTAACAGACACATACAGTGAACCACAAAACAGGAAAAAAAAAAAGAAATAAAGATGGGATAAACATAGGAAAAACTTTCCTGATCAAATACTGTGCTGAAATACTTTTCTCAGATGTGTGCTAACACCACCTCCAGCCAGCATACTTACTTGTTAATCTGTGCCAAGAACATTCCCTTCAATGCATAGAACTCAGCAGTCATCTCCTTGGTGAAGTACTTCAGATTGGTCGATTCAATAACTTCAAGACCCTGTTAAGTAAGTGTAAGTGAAAAAAAGCCTTTTAAAATGGACACTTCTATTAAAATGAAAACATCATAAAAACCAGCCAAAATGTCCCCTTGAAATAGCTTGGATTTCTAACATTTTGGTTATTTCCCACTTATTTTTCATTTAAAAATAGTCTAGACTGACAATAACTTTAAGTTTCTATTGGTCCACACAAAACATACAACAGACAACACTCATCAGGTGATCAGTTATCTTTTCCATCTTTAAGTTTGCCTACCTTATAATTATGCATCAGAGTTTTCTGCCCACAATCACATTGTTTTTCCCTTCTTTTTAACTCATTTTCACTTCAGTATGCCAGCAAACATCACTTACGAGCAAGCCACACAAAAATCCTAACATGCCTTACAACTGCACTGTCCTTTTGCAAATAACGTATTTTCAAAGTCCCTTCCATTTAGCCACTTTGCAAGATTTCAAAATACCTATTTCCACTTTATATTTCTTAGTTTAACTTTTAGAACATTCACGGGTCAAAGAGGACAATGACTGCTTTTGTCCCTTACAGCGTTACTTAACACTAGGCACGGTATAACATGACAAGGAAACAGATCCTGTCCTGTACACAGGCTACTTATTTAAATCCTCATAACCTTCCAAGTTCTAATAACAACATCAGAGAAAAAGCTGCTGTACCTGCATGCATTCGTTTTTGCCCATAACTCCTGCCAGCTGAAGGTAACATTTAACTTGCTGGCGAATCTTCTGGAAGCAGTCCACGATGGGCACAGTTGGAATTGTATGAATACGACTCAGGATATCCAAAGCTACGTTGACCAGCCCTTGTTTTCGAGCTATCTTTCCATACTGGATAATTGCTGATGCAGAAGCATGAACTCCCAGCATCGCGTTATTGGAACTGGGATCATGCTGAGAACTGTTCTCATATGCAGTTACAATGGCTAGAGACAAAACATGAAATATTGTCATTGTAAATGAAACCCTACATACAGCAAAAACTCACACAACAGTACATATGAAATTACAACTCAATGGAACGCTTGAATGGAAACTAAATAAAAACAACCTTGCCCAAGCCAACAAAACTACTGCATATTGAAATAAAAAGAATACAAAGAACTTATTTCAAACAATGTGTTGTCTGGAAAATTACATGATGAAGGCATGCTGGACCAGGCAGTTTTACCCTGGTAATGATGCTGTCTCCACATGAAAATGCTGCTCCAGTGGGATAAATCATCTGACACAATAGGTAACCTGTTCCTCCACGTCTTTACAACTGTCTTCATATCATGCAAGCTGTTGTTCCTCCCTAGATTAGTCGGCTGCAGTCCTGCGTTTATTTGGGCTGCTTCTTGAAGTTCAATTATCTGCTGTGCTGCCTAGAAAACAGCAAACAATATAAATCATCCTAAAAGATTGTACAGTAAACTGGCCAAGATCCATCTGATCAGTTCACCTTTAACTCATCAAGCAAAGCAGCAGCTATGCTGCCTGGGGACCTGTCCATTAATTGCACGAATAACCATTAGCCAATACTTACCAAAGCAGAAAAAGAAAGGACAACCAAAAGCCACATGCTTCAGCTATTAACAGAAATGTTATATCCAACTGCTGATCGTCGGAACAGAATTGCTACCACCAGGTAGCAAGAAACAAACAACCCAGTTGTTTTATAAAGTACACAAAGGTGCCATAAATTTCCTTCCTGAATGCTTGCAAAAAGGTCACTGCCTAAATTCGGGCTCCACGCATCTCTGAACCTATCATTGTTAAGAGATTCCCCCAGGAACCCCAGCTTGGAGAAGTTACTTAGGTTAAAAATGTTTTTTTTATAGTGACATTGCAATCCTCAGGTTAATGAAAGGAACAAACAAGAGATGGCAGCAGTCTCAATCCTGCTAAAGGCAGCAGACATTCTGCTAAACTTCAACAATCCCAAGAAAAGGCCCACAAACTTTAATGGAATTTAATTACCCGTAGTACAATAAAACCAATGTAGTATTCTCTAAGCTACCTCTTGGCAGATAGCAGTTGTATTCATTGTTAATCAACCAAATAAGATAACTACTTTAGAAAAAAAAAAAAAAGCCATCTAAATTTACCCAGTGAAATCTCTTGAAACAAAATAAATTAAGCAAAGTAATATTTTCCTACAATCATCTCAGTATCAGCTCTCACAACAGCTTAACCTTCATCCTACACCCATTCATCACATAAATTTAATTTTCTCACAGGTATTTAATCACATACTATCTGATATTAAAAAAAAAAGTAATTACTGCAGTGCAAATTCATGGCTGCATTTGCACCTCTGTCACTCACTGCCTAATTTATCATTTCTTCATGAGGGATGTCCACACATTAGCTGATTCTGAACGCTTGTTTTAATTGATATCTGAAAGCATTTAAATTATTTAGCAATCCTATTCCTTTCATGCTACAAATACCACGCATCCAGAGGAGAAAAACTGGAAACATCAGAGAAACCTTATGAGGAAGGAATTCATTTAGTCAAGTTCTCAAGAGCATCAACCCACGAAGAAATGCATCCCCTGACACCAAATCTCAATCACACCGCACTCAGATATTCCAGAATTTCCCCCTTGGAGACAAAAGGGGGAAATGCAGTGAGCACTGACCTGCCTCAGCTGCCCATCTGCCAGAACACCGAGGAGGACTGCAGCCCTTCCAGTGATGGCAGACTGCTGGCACAGCACACACTGAGTGAAGGTGAACCCAAATCCCACCTCCATCCTCCAGGTGCTGCTGCACAACACAGGACTTTCACTTTCAAGAAGCTTCTGGAAGCATTTCGAGGCCAAATCCTGTTTTCTGAAGATGAGTTTGGACACCTGCTTCCATTCAGTTACACTTGGCAAGAACATCTACTCTCAAAAGTCTGCCTCTTGCAGTTCTGAATTACTTACATAATTAAATCCAAGGAAAGCTCAAGGTGTTGACATTTCACATGTTTTAAAGGGAAGCAGAAGTTCGTTTTGTAACAGAGAAATGTGTGAAAGCTGTGAAGGACACAAGCCATACATTTCTCACATGTTACACGTGTTATTTCATCTCATATCATAAATAAACTGCATCATCTGTATGATCAAAGTTGTGCCAGCTTCACAAAACACTCCTGCAGGTCTCAAGATCTTCCAAGCTTTTCCTGCCAGTTTGAGAACCAACTCTTTTCCCCCAACTTTCTCAGTGGATTCTCAGTAACGGCTGAGTCAAGGAATAGGACTAAACACCCAGAATTTGAACATCTCTTTTTTAAAACTGCACTGCCAATTTGCCTGAAGAAGTAAGATTGAAAGCAAAAATAAACATCTATCTGGTGCACAGTATCTGCAAACCAATTTACACTTAAATGCTGGAAAAAGTACATTATTTGTCTTGTAACATTTAATAATTACGTCTAAAATATGGTAAAAACAAGCACTAAGGACCTGTTCAGCAAGGATGAAAGAAAAGACATCTACTTCCCTTATTCCAATCATACTTCCTTAGAGAAACAGAATATAGACATCCTCTTATGAGAGAAAAACATTTTTAGGACTCAGAAGTAGCTGCCTTCCCATAGAAATGGATGACAGAGTTAAGAAAAAAGTAAAAAATGGCACACACACAAAAAAACGTTAGCTTTGCCCATCCTCTTCGTACACACTGAGTTACTCAACTGGAAAGACACCCATCCTTTCTAAGTCGAGGATTCCAGTACAGACACAAGGCTTTCTTTACACATCAGTGCTGGAAAAGATCCAGTCAACACAGCACAGATATTTTATAGGCTAGTATGAAGTTCAAGTTACAAACTTCTATTCTAAATAATCCTGAAAGAAGCCAGTAGAGACGAGCTGGTGCTGTGCTCCGTGTGCTTTTTGTGCTGCTGTTCAGTTTCATTATTGTTTCTTTTCAAAGTTCTTGTAACTCACAACTAACAGACTGCCTCTCGTTTATTCTGAGAGCAGCTCACAGCTTCACTGCCAGAATGCCACCCCGACTTCATGATTAAGCTCCTCTCAAACCTTCACGCTTGCTTTGCCCATTTTTCTTGCCCAGAGAGCATACAGATCTCTTTCAGATCCCAAAGAAAGGCCACAGGGCTCCAACCTCTTCTGATGTAAGCGATCTGTTCCTTCTCAATTCAGCAAAATGCCCCTGACAAAGGTTACTGCTGTCTCAAGTCTTCCAGCTGACTTACTCTCACAAGTGCTCTGTAACGTATTGGAATTAAAATGAGCCAATTAGTTGGAAGCAGTAACCTTTTCAATCAGCACAGCTAAATTTGGAAGGTATGCAGCCACACGAAGACAAGGGGAATTACTGGAGTACGGTCTCCCACTCAGACCAAAGACATTTTCTTTCCTGCAGCTGGCATCAGATGGGATGCAGGGAGCAGTGACCCCAAAGCCCTCCCATCAGTGAAGCAACGTATTAAGCATTCTTTGTACAACATTACTGCAAAGATTTTAAGGCAATACCAATCAGAGCCTGCCAAATGACCTAGCCAGGCGTTCCATAAAGCTGAAGACCAATGCTTGAAGCTCTGAAGTACACATTAGTTCATCTGGTACAATCCACACTCTCTTCCTCTCCATGTCTAATCAGAAGCATCACGTAATTCAGAGATGAGACTCCTTCCTAATGCCATTCCCTGTTGCTTTACTTTGGAAGATATTTTAACATTCCCACAAGTATTATAATATAATACTATACCTCCAAATGGAACACACTTTAAAAGCCATTAAATGGTCAAGCACTCCAAGTGCTGCAGTGCATGGTGCATTAGCCCATAAAGAAGGCTGAGCTATTTGTCAGTTTTTACATAGGCCCATCAATACACCACAAACAGAACACGTTCAGGTGAACCATAAACTTTCCAAGTAACCCCCCTCAATATGCAATTCTGCAATTTTAACAAAGATAACTAGGAGAAACCAATCAGCATTAGACAGTAAAATATTTCACACCCTCAGTTACCACCTGAAGCCTGCTATCAGAACACAACTGATAACACAAGCTTTCAGTCCTTACCTGGAGGAGGGGAGTGTGGACATGGGACACCACGTGGGGAAGCCTTCGCCACTCCCGAATGGCCAGGCTGCTCGCCATCTCCACCAGGCGCTCAATGAAGTTCAGCTGCTGCTCCTCAGGGTGGCAGATTGCTAAGTACCCTCTGTACATGTTCACTTTCCAAGCCATTTCTTTGGGACAACTCAACTCCACCTGGTCATGAAACAGAAGGTCTGGTAAAGATTACTCATGCTTAAACACGGACTTTTCTGATGCATTTTCTAAAGACTTCTTGAACACTCGGGTTCCCTATTTTGTTTAAAAACTGCCTGATTTCTACAAATATCAGACTAAATTACCACAATTTGTCATAAGAGGAACTCAGGCTCTAACAATTATGGGTAGGCTAGCAAAGAAATTGCCAGCTCAGCACAAGAGCAGAGGTGCTGCACACAACCTGCTCAGGGCACGCTGCTGGCAGCCGAGGTGCAGCTGGGCAAGCTGAAAGCAGTCCTGTAGGAAGGAGCACGAAGCTCTCTGCCAACCAGTTCACCCTGCAAGAAAATGAGTGCTTCTCAGCAGAGGGTCTACTGCCCCCGAAATGCTTCAGGGGGTCCAGAACGAGAACATCAGCATCTCACTTAGAAGGATACCATCCCTATCTGTCAGCACGTCATGCCAGCATTATACTTCCCAACTGCCTGCTAAGTTTATCAGAATAAACAGATGATTTTTCTTTTTAAATCATCTACACGTTGCCTTCCCAATGACATCAAAACCATTTCTAAATGTAGGTGCACAGTCAGGTGGCAGTACTAAAATGATTAAAATAATTTTAAACCATTTTCTTTAAAATCTCGGACCAGCAGAAAAAAAACAGCAACTAAAAATGGCAAAGCACTCGAATTGCCTAGCAAGGAAATCCTGATTTTACAGAAATCCCTCCACATTATCTTCCTGTTGATGTACTGCACCTTAACCATTACAACTGTTATTTCTGCTTATCCCCGACTGCCTTTTACGCCTGAGACTGCAAAGAGAAACTGCCAGGTACCAACCTTACACTCACACAGTGAAAATCATCTCTTTTTTACTACATTATCTACTGGATCATTAAACACAACGGCAATGTGAGCACATGGAAATGAGTCTTGGGTCCTATCAAAGGCCACATGGTATTTTAATAGCTCAGCTTAAATAGGTAGATCATTCAAAGCGTTTCACTAAGATTTATGGAAGCTGATTCATATTTGCCTTCTTTTCTGACCCTCTTCTGACCCAGGGATCACTGCAGAGATTCACATAATAGTACATTTAAAATAAGTTTTTCAAAGTCGAGTTTTAAAGAACAGCCACAGAATCCATCAGAATTGGAGCAGTGAGTATAGCAGCACCACTCCTCACATCCTAGTATTTATACAAACACGTGTCCTGACACATCTTTTAAGGGAATCCAAGTGAAGTCACAGAAGCTCCATTTACGACTTCAGCAGCATTTCCTCCAATTAGTGAAGGCCCCATTACTGAAAATACCTCATTTGATATAACTGCCACTACAGCACATCAGCAGCTACTTGTGGTTGTTGCTTCTACTCAAACCCATTTCCAAAACCAGACCCTGTCAGACATCATCTATTTCATTCTGGTCGAACTCAAGGTTTAAGATACACTGCACAATAGAGTTCTTATTTTAGGCTTCAAAGGTTTTTCAAATAACAGTTCCTATAATTAGTCGGTAGAGTTGCATACTTATACATAAAAAGCAATTTTTTAAAGAGCAAAAGAAGTTAATTAAAATGCAAATATCACCCATTAGATCATTTCTGCAGCTGCAGTACACTTGCTACTTATGCATTTGGCTCCATGTGAACTGATAAATGCTAAAATGCATCCTTAGAGGCAACTGCTTCATTCCAACCATCAGTACTACAAGCGTGGGAAAATTCAATTTCAAATGCTGTAATGGTTGGACACCCTTAATTTAGGTTCTAAAAAAAGCACTGCCTTAAATTAATTAAACAGCTTTTCCACTTTTCACTGTTTAGTCTTTAAAGCAAAACAGTGACTGCACGTACCTATATAACCAGCATTGCAAAGGAATGAACATTAAAAAAATGTGACTGGAATTTTCAGTCTCATTTTGAAGAAAGGAAAGGAAAACCACAATTGGGTGTATCTACCATGGCAGAATAAGTTGTCACAATGAATTTAATGCAGAATTCTCACCCTTCAGACTTCAGTACTGCATCTGATCTGTGTTTCTGCCTTAACTAACCACAGACAACAACTATGAGAAGTAGGCCTGATATCTTCCAGCAGCTTCAGGAACAATAATATGAGCTGATTCTCACAGGATGGTTCACAAAACAGTGGGGAAAAGATGCCTAAGAGGGAAAGGATGAATTTATCTAAAGATGGCCTTTTTTTTTCCCCTCCCTTTTGCATGTGGAAGAGCTCCCAATTTGATCTCATGAAAAAATATCTACCTGTGTGATTTTTGTGGCATCTTCTCAAAAATCATGGACTTTCCAAGCATGTTTCTCTGGCCACTTAAACTTCATTTACACTCACACAGAAAAATATGTTTATGGATACTGGGAAAGAAAAAAGAACTTGGAGATTTTCATCTTTTGAAATGTTATTTTACACTGTGTGCCTCCTGCCTTCAAACCCTCCTGTACCAGGCAGACCTTCATGGAGCACTCATTCCTTAGGCAGACAGACTCATTCTCCAGGCAAACAGATGCACTGAATGCACAGTCTCATGAGTAAAATCCAGGAAAGGACAAAGGGAAGGTTAAATGTTTTACAAATGCATGCTGTTCAGCAAAATGAATTACAAGCAGAATACAATAATGAGCTCTATAATGAATCAGGAAGGTCAATAGCAGGAAAGTACAAACAATGAATTCTATCCCTTACCAAATGAGGAAGACAACTGTTCCACTTGCTACACACAATTTCCTTAGTTTCAAACAAAAGCTACGTACAGTGCTATTTTCTAAACCAGTATGTAACAAGAAGAGCACATCTCTTCTCCTGAAGGTGAAAAACACGTCCAGAAGGCCTGTGGCACATCAACCCCTGGGATGCCAGAACCCTACCAGACAAGGTAGCCTGATCTATTTAGGCCTGCTCTGAATGGATCTCTGTTCCCTTCCAATTCAAAGCAGTCTGTGGTTCAATAAGCCCTAATTAAACTAAACATGAACACAGAAAGCCCTCACTCACCTGCACCAGAGCCTCCTTCATAGCAGTCCAGTTTGAGACCCTCCATGCACATTCCAGTACCAGGTAAGGATTTATATGGCCTTTTGACTGCCCATATTCCGTCAAAGGTTCCCACTGGTTCAATTCTTTGGAGCAACTAAGAAAATCAAAACCACTGTAAGTTTATTTACCAACAATAATAATAATAATCAATAAAAGCATCCTTAAGCTTTGTATTAGATTATCAACATATTTGATTCTCCATGAACTGCTCTGCAAGCACTGCAGATATTTTACCCAGGTGGGAGGATTTATTACCAGTTATGTGAGAAGACAAAAGCTGCATTTTCTGTCTACTATAACAGCAGTTTTAAATAAGAAAAACAAATTTTTGTTCCTGTCTGATTCCACTAGTATCAAATTACATTCTTACCAATCTTCACACATGTAAATTATGAGGGTCTCATAAGGGAGTATAAAAGTAGGTTGTTTTTTTTTCCCTTAACTTTCCCCCATATTTTAAAAGGTCTGAGTGAAGTGTGTGCTAGCCACTAAAGCTTTAAACCAGGTGAGTATCCTCCATTGCAGGGTAGCAATGCTTCATCAGCTTTGAAGTCTTACCGAATCCAGTGATCCTCCCAGAGCTGATACTCAGGAAAGATGGAAGGGGAAGCATTGTTCCGTTCATGTTCTTTTTTAGCCTTTTCCATTGCTTTTTCATAAGTTTCTTGGGCCTAAATAAAATTCATAGTGATTCATTTCTCCATTAGCTGTACACACATTAGCTCAATATTTACTTCAAAAAAAAAAAGCGCATTTTAAATAGAAAGGAAAACCATCAGCAGCTTGTTTCTGAAATAGTCATTATTTTGTAGCTTTACAAATGTGATAAAAGCTGATACATGTACTCAAAAAACTCATCTCATCTACGTATTACATGGCCTTCAACTATTAATTTAGCCAGAAGAGAAGCTCTACTTACTACTTTAGATAACTGAAGTTTCCTACATTCCTACTCAGTTTATTTTCCCTCTGTCCATAAAACTCATCCTACCAGTAGAACTACCCAGACTGTCTCCAATATCAAGAGCATACCTGTTCAAAGAAGCCATGCTGTTCATAGGCAATAGCTGTTGCTGTCTCCGGGAATTTACAGCGCTTCTGCCACAGTCCAGCCCACATATCCTCCTCTTGTAACAGAGAGTAGAGCTCAGCAAGGGAATCCAGTATTTCCTAGAACATTGAGCACATGTTTCTCTGCAGTCTGTTTACAGACAACTCAGTTTTATTCAGCTAATAACTTCTTAAGGTCACGAACCCACAGACATGACTTGTTAGGGAAAGCATACTCCCTTTGAGGGAGAGTGAGGCAGCAGGCACGTGAGATTCCACATGAGACTTAAGGTAAGGAGCAGAAAGGGGCTGATCTAGTTCTACAGTGCTGCAGAGAGTTACTCACAAAAGCAGAATGGAAAGAAAGATCAAGAGAAAAATACAGGAATTTCAAAGCCAGTTGAAAGAAAGGTATGAGAAGCAGGCAAGATACAAAGTAATCAATATTGCAAACCTGTTCAAAACACCCAAGGCCAAGAATTTGTTCATTTTAGCTGAACTAAAAATGAACACTCTTTCAACAAGTTTCTAAATACAAAGATTTCTAAAGCAGGGCTGTTGCACTGCATTGCCACCACGTTTTTCTCTCCACATTTCATAAGGTACGTCAGTGTAACACCTCACCTGCTGAGGAGGAGTTATGCTTTCCTGCTCATAAAATTCCGTTGTCTGTTTGGGCTTAATTTGTAAGCTCAGTCCTTTTTCAAACGCTTGATGTTCCAGCATCAGCGTAGAACGAAACCAGAGGTTGTGAGTTTTCCCCAGGTACTTCAGGACACACGGCCTGATGGGAATGGGAGGCACACACTGAGACATGGCTTCCACAAAGCAGTTCAGTGCGCTCGGCTGGCAATCACGCTGCACTTGATGGCTCCCACTGCACAAGAAAGGGCTTATTTCACCTGCTAGAGCCTGGAAGGAAAGATAAGGACAGACAAATCTTAATGAAGAGTTAAATATTATAGAATTCGGATTCAGAACTTTGCTAATTTAATATAGCATCATTTGATGTGTCATTCTCTTAGTAAAAGGAAGGACCCTGCTTCTTTTAAAAGATGTATTGATGGAGACGGACTGAAGCAGACACACAAAATGGCAAACTTCTCAAAGCAAGTGAATAAGCCATTTACTACGCATTTTTCTGGGGCACCAGTCATTTACAACAGAGTTTATTACAAGAGGGAGATTCTCACATGTTGTTGTCTGTCAGACAAGATCTTCCAGAGTCGTGAGAAAAGCTGGATCCAAGTCTTCTCTGCTAATGGTGTAGAAATATGACACAACTGAACAAAGGCACTCAGCAGTGCTCCAGTCTAGAAAAGAAATTAAAATTAACAGCAATGAAGAACAGTTCAGTTGTATAGTGTCTGAGCAGTGACATAAATGCCTTTTCCAACATATCAAAATGTTTCTTTCAGCAATGAAAACTACAGTAAAATTAATTTAATGTTATTTTCATGTTGATCAAGACTTTGCTTCATCACTGTAACTAGTTAAAAAAGAAACAAGGAAGGAAAAAGGAAAAAAAAGTTGACAACTATTTGGTAGTAGAAATGACAGAATTACTTGTTTAAAACTGTTACCACTGTGAAAATTACTTCAAAATAACTTTCAGCTAAAATTACCTTCTTATAAATTATTTAAACACAAGATGCTGATGCACTTATGACTTTGTGCTCTGTCTTTGCCATCACCACTTTCTTTAGTGTTGAAATATAGCAGGAAGAAATTTCATCTTTGTAGGAGAGGGATGCAGCAGCCAGTAGTAATTAAGCAAACGCTTACAGATTTTTTTAAACAACACAATTAAGAAATTACATCAGATTCTACGAGTTTTCCATATAAAAAAAAATAAGTTTAAAAACAATACTCAGAAACAGAAGATAAGAAGGTCAGCCAGGAGATTTCAGTATCAAAATGATTCATCAGGAAAGCAACTACAGAGAACCAACCTTCACTTCACGAAGAGAGTCGAGAAATTTGTCGTGCCGGTTGGTCAGCATGTGCAGCTGATTTCCAATGTCCTTCTCTGAAAGTTCCTTAGTTTTGGGTGTGCTGGTCTGATCTCCTGGCGCCAATTCAATGTCAATTTCCACATCCTATACAGAAGCAAACAACTCAAAGCACGAAGGTATTTTATAACTACTTTTACTTTTTTTCCCTATGCAAAGTACTCCTCTAATCAACCTATTCTGGGTCTGCAGTTAGTTGTTCAGGTGCAGAAGCAGAACTGCTAGAGTGCTGCATTAAGAAAGGGCTAAATGAATGATACAAGTTCTAGGGAACAGGTGAAAACAATGCACCACAAACAAGGTACAAAGAACAGGCTCTGTACATCATCTTTGGAGCACATTCTCCAATTTTTTTGGATGTGAAATGAGGAAGAGATTTCTTTGTTAAGAAGTTATATTTTCCCACAATGTTTTCTGTAATTACCTCCTCTTTGGATTCACTGTTCTCCCTTTCCCGAGGCTCTTGTTTGACGTGGGTTACCATAGCAAATGCTGCTCTATCGTGACTGTCAGCCAGGTTGATCACATTGGTGATAGAGGGCAACATTGCACCCTGACAACTCGTCCCGATCGTAGTATTTCTCTCACACACAGCCAACAGGAGCTGAGACATTAAAAAGCAAAGAGGCTTTTGAAACAGACATTTTACTGCAGTATTTCTAAGAGAATCTCTCTACAGATTCATACCTATCAGCAAGAGTTGCAATGTGTCCAAGGTACTCCTGTCATATTTGTTCAGTAAATACAATAATACAGTTTCATCTTTATTTGATTTCATTGACATCAATTTGAAGTCCATGACCAACATATTTCTAGAATTCTAATTGTATTTCTGAGAAGATACTTTCCCTACCTCAATGCACTGTTTTATCCAGAAGTGATTTCCCATTGCTTCCCAGTTTTGAGAGCACGTCACATAAAGCAGGCGCTCATAAACACGGCGTTTCATAGAATTGTCAAAGACCTCAAAAAATTTGGCTCGTATCAGTGGCTGGGCGCAGCGCAGACCTGAGAGAAATGCTGGCTCAAGCTTAGCAGTAAGTTCACTCCCAGAAAGATTCTCATCCCTAAAAGAAATACAGGTGAAATTACAGGTATTAGAAAGAGAAGCCTTCCATTTTTTGCAGATAACATACAAAAATCAAGGGAGGTGATGGGAAATGGAAGGCTACGTAGGGTGGCATGCATCCAAGTGTAGTGTTCTGAGGGAAACAGCAAAGAAAACATTGCTGCCTGATAGAAAACCACCCCCGAATTATCACAAACTCTTCTAGGATAACATTCCAATTGCCCAAATTGTGAAATGGTATCAACTTTGGCCACATCTGTACCTGTTGGAAATGCAAAGTAACATTCATTGATACAAATTTCTGAGTACACCACAGCTTTGCACATTAACCAGTAAACAGAATGGCAGCAAACAGCTGCAACAACATAAACCATTAGCACAAAATAACACAGCTGGCATTTCTTGATACACTACTGTTCTGATTCTTTTATCACATTACAGAACCCAATTGCTTAGCTTGCTAAGAAAATCTCCTGAGAGTGCATTTTACAATACATTTCCAAGAAGAACAATTTTTATACTCTATTGATATAAAAGCAGAGACAGATTTTAGGTTTCACCACAGTATTAAATATACAAGCAGCTACAAGTACACCCTAATACCTTGGTAGAGGAGGTACTGTGGCAGATCCAAAACCAGAATACTTTCTAAGTATTATCTATTTCAAAACTTCCTTCAGTAAATATGTCTTGTGCTTCCAGAAACATGAACTGATTCTGAATCTTAAAAAAATCATTTAATTCAAACCTAAAGAGATTGATGGTATGTTATAAAGGTCATATACAGTACAAATTATGAACCAATAAGCTGAAATAAATGATTAATTGCTATAATTACCTATAGACATAGTTAACAAGGTCTAAGAACTGGGCATTCAATTCAAGGTCTTCTGGAAAACGCTTTTCAATGTAGGTCATCATTTTCACCAGTAAAATGGACTTCTCCCGGAGAGTAGGTGTCTGTGTTAAAAGAAAACATGATTAATTCTGTCAGTTCATCTTAAAACAGGCACAGAACTGGCATATTCTAAGTACATCTCAGCTACCATTTTTAATCACTCTTTCACTCCTGAAGTATTGAAAGATAGCTTGTTAGAAGGTCATCGTTCTTAAAAAGAAAAGACACTCACACGTTTATCCTTCTAACATAAGCTAGAGAATTTTAGAATTACAGCTAAATCACAGAATCATAGAATTGAAGAGGTTGGAAGGAGCCTCTGGAGATCACCAAGTCCAACCCCCTGCTAAAGCAGGTTCCCTACAGCAGGTAAATATAGGTTCAAGTGTTTAGATGGTTACAAAAATTTAATATATATTTTTAAAAATGTAGGTCCCTTTATAAAGCACCAGATTGTCAAGTGCTCAACTCTAACTGATACAAAATACAGCCAGCTGAGGAGGTTGCAAAATGTTATAAGAATAACATGACTTAAACCAGTGTTAGAGGCACCCTCCCCCTGAAGGATGCTCTATCCAAGTCGATGTGAAACATTTTAAACCTTTATTTAAACCACATTCTAGGCAAAACACCTAACAGAAGTCTGTAACACGCTGAACATCTTTAACTCTTGGTACTTTCACATGGGATTCAAAATATTCCAAACCTCACAGAGGGTACATTAGTTCACGTAACAGGTCCTTGCAATCTTCCTTGCCAATATGTGATGAATTATAACTTGCACGTATTCAGTATCTGAGCATGGTCATGATTTTCTCCTTCGCAATTTACCTGATTAGCTGCCATTGGGGAATTGTTCTTCACCCACTCTTCAACAATTTTTACCACTGCACGAAGAATTTTTGCATCAGTAGATTTTTCAATTAGAGATGTTAGAATAGCTTGTATAAAATTTTTCCTCATTTCCATGCTCATCACAGCCAGGCGAGTTTTCACAAGATCCAGGCTCAGCATTACCAGTTCACTTGTACCTGCTGTGAATGCAAAAAACCATTACAATTGCATATACATGCCTGAAATGCCTAGCAAAAACATCTCCAAGAAAAGCCACTGTAATTTCAAATGTGGCAAGAAATGAAATCTGTTGCCTGGACATAGATCTCTAGAAATAGAAATAACATTTTCAGAGTTATCACTTTCCAATCTTAAGCAACCAGGGACACAGAGTTGTTCATAAGTAAATAAATAAACAGAAATCACCCACTTAGAACCCAAAGAGCAGGTCTGTGAGGCTTCATGCCCATAAAGCTTTGCAGAAAGATGTTACAGAACTCCAATACCTAAACACTGCAATTAAACTTGTGAAAGAAATGCTCAATGATGCAGCATACCTATCTGGCTCTGTTAATTTCCTGCCTTTCTCATCAGTCAACTTTAATAATGTTCTCATTGTTTGAAAAATTTGCAAGGTTTAAATCTACTTGACTAAATATAGTCTGGAAATGTAATGGCTGCATTTCTTCATAATTATTTTCTTCAGTAGCTTATTCATTCATAAATAACAGCATTCTCTAGTAGTTCTTTCTATAGGAACATCTAAGTTTTTCAACGACTCATGACACAATTCATTTGATGATAGAACTGTACATACTGAAAAAGATGCTATTTTAGGAAAAAAACAAAGACATCAGCTTCAGCAAATTTATTTCACAAGCAGTGCCTCTGTTGCTTGTCAGCTTCTCTCCATTGAATACCATCAACTCTGGAAAAAGTTCACTATTTTTATACATATGCCATAGCTCAAGTATTCACAAACCACTCATTGCAGCTCACGTCTTAAGCTGGCACAGGAACTCAAAGTGCATCTTTATCCTTCAGTACTTCAGCAATATTTATCACTAATTCTCTTGTCATTTTAAATATGGACAGAAAACTCTACCAAGTCATTTGAATCCCCTTAGGATTAAGAGATTTTAATACTTTACAACGTTCCTAATCACTATCATCATTAAAGCATGTAATGGAATACCTGTGCTTGTTTCTGCTGCTCCTGCTGTAGCCTGTGGGTTTAAGTGTTCCCTGACCATCTTCTGCAGAGATCGCATGAAAACCGAAATCAATCTGTCAATATAGCTGGGATTGTTACTGCATGCAGATTTCAGAATCATTAAAGTACCTATTGATAAAAACAACAGCAACGGAAGCAAAACTTTAATTGAGCACAATATGAGTAGGACAGAGGCTTTCAGTGCACATGTGCTCTTTCTGATAAAGAACATGGGGCAGTGCTCTCACTGTGCTATCATGGAAAGGCGTGGGACTGTCCAAGTTACAAATACTAGGCTGAAAAAATGAACCTACAGAACAGCTAGCTTTGGCACGCTTTGGGAATGCATGAAATGTAGCACACAAAGCTTCTTAAACACAGAATTAAAAAGATTTGCCCCACTTGAAGGTTAGACTGTAGTGTTTCTTTTAAACAAGCTCTGGACAAAGGGTAAAAAGCATCTTTGTGGGTGAGTTTGTCCCGAAGCACATCCTGACACCTGACAAATAGGCTGTTCCCAAGCCAAATTACAACAATCTGCACAGACCGCAGAGTAGAACAGTGAAGGACATTTGCCATTTAAATCAGCAAGTTTCCCAGAACTGTGCAATTTGAGATCTGTATTACCAACACAACCAGTTCTGGGCCAGACTGAATGATTCCAATATGTCACTGTCATGTATCACTGAGCTTTCTACCAGTCAAATAGATACGAATAACAAGAAAAGAAGACCATTGCAGAGTGGGATACACTAAAAACTCAGTCACTTGCTTAACAAAAAATAGCATTTTTAGAATTTCTTGTGTAGTGAAAATTTGTGATCTAGAAAAAAAAAAACTTTCTACACTTTTCAAATCATTATTATTGATAAATAATATCTCAAATACAATGAAAAAGAAAGTACAATGTGGTAACACATGTTCACACATAATTCTTAAAATATTCTACTGTATCTCTGTAGTGCCCTGGTTGTGGTTTTCTTTTTCCATGTAAGAAGTTTTCAGTTATTTTTACTTTATCTTTTGGTTAATCTCAATGCTGTGTCTCATTCCTATGTACTTTGAGTACAGATGGCTTCCATCTAGCACAGCAGCAGGTTTCCACTTCCACTAACTGCTCCCAAGCAAACTACCAGGAGAGGACAGACTGCAATGAACCCCGAGTCCCTTCCTTCATAGCTGACACATCCCAAGCTCATCTCATGAGCTAGCTCCAATTGCTTCCCACAGCTTCCTCTTCACCATTAGCAGATTTCAATTTTTTCTTATGGAAAAGACAAGCTAGTGACAGAGATCATACTAATTAACAGGCCAACTCACATACTTCTACTAGAGATGTGGGAAACTTACCAAAGAGCTGAGAAGGGTTAGCGTTAGTGGCCTTTTCATAATTAGTAAGTCCTTCATAAATAACCTTTCCAACTGCAGCATAAAGGCACTCCAGTTCTTCATACTTTGAAGCTACACTTGAGGTACCTGCAAAGTTTACAGAGTTTGCATTTATTTTTAATAATCAGCCACAGAACTTGCAAGGAATGGTTACCAATAAGAAAGTCACATGCACCACCACAGGAGCTGTACCTTGCTAATAAACCAAACAGCAACAACAGACCCTGCACTGATATGACCTCCTGACTGTACAGCCAATGTGTTTTCTGTAAGTCTACCACTAATTCCAAATAATTCATTTGGATGAGAATCCAAAGCACTGAAGTTTTTCTAAGTTGACTGCAGTTAGTTTATATTAAGACATAGAATATAAAGAAAGACAGTAGGCAATATGGCCACTCTCTCCACTGTTACAGCAAAACAGTAAAGCTGTTTTCTCATTGTACTTCTGAAGCTGAAAAACTGTAATTGTAAAAAAATGTACTGAAATTATAGGATGCAGTTCTTGAACCAAACTTAGGACAGCCACATGTTATTAAGTTTTTATGTCAATGAATAACAATATATTCCACATGATTACATTTTCAGCTTCTTTATAAACAGAGGTTGAAAGTGCAAACTAAAGCAGACCATTACATATAGAAATCATAAAACAGAATTTTAGCACATTGCAGACAGTGTCTTCACCCCACTCTTAATCATTTGAGTTACACAGTAATAAAGGACATAGGAGGAAGAATATACCACATACTTGGTTCTGTAGGGAAAATACCCATTAAGCGAGAAAGCAAACTGTGCACTGCTCTCAAAACCTTGGTGTTCCCACAAGTCATACAAGCTGCCACGCCTCGCTGCAGGGGTTTGAAGCTACTAAGGATAGCAGGGGGCTGCAGTACGGTTAGCAGGAAACTTAAGACCTCTAAGCCAGTGCAAATGTTGGCAAAGTTGGCTTGATTGGGCTGTTCCTAAAGAGAACACACATGAAGAGGCAGTGAGTGGGTAGGAAAAGACAAAAAGCACTGAAAATTATTTAAGAGATGCAAAGCAATAGAATGACTACAGACATTCAAGCCCAAAACATTAAAGGCTTGTGCTCAAATGTCTACTCTCAGTCACTGACTTCATCCCATTCCACTCCATAATACAAAGCCACAAATTATTTGTAAATATGTGTATGCAATTCAGTTCCAAGTTTTCCAAGAAACAATACTGAATGAAACTAGTCATTAAATCCACCAAGATTTATTTCAAATTCACAACTACACTTTGCTATAAAGATCAATTTACAATTTAAAGTTGAAATCCACAAGAAATTAGTGTTTCAGATACATAATAATTAAAAATGAGAGAGATTTTAAATATCCGGTTGTGCAAGCATCCAGTCAACATACATGCTAGAGAATCCTAAAGCACTAAAGAACTGGACTGTTACTTACCACAGTCATTAACAGCTTATCAAACCACTGCAGTTTCAGTTCTGACTTTGGCCACATATCTGGTCGTAAAGCAGTTTTCAGAAGGTTGACACAGCGGCGAGAGAGCAATTCCCCAGGAGAACCAGCAGTGTTTGAGTTGTCATTTACCTAGTAATTAATCAGAGTTAACAAAATGTCTTGCATCCAATTAATTCATCTATTATGCATTCCAAGCAAGCATTTAATTCCTTCCTTCTGAAATGGCTGAGCTTAAGCACTTTCATCACTGTAGTCACACAGTATTCTATGGCAGAGAAAGATAACAACTAATAATGAACATCAGAACTTATGTGTAAATTGCTAGCTAATTACCTGAAATCATCCAATCTAAAGGATATTTTTAAAAATTCAACCTGGGAGTTTAATCTGATAGATTAACTAATTTGGAAAATGTTCAGAGATGTAGGAATAATCTTGACTGTTAGGAAAGTATCCAAAAAAATACATTGCTCTTCACTAAGTTCCTCTTCACAACTTCAAAGCATGTGTTTTCTCTACAATGAACTGTGATGCATAAAATTCCAAGTTACTGCTGAATGTGCTGCAGAAGACACATGATTTTCAAGCTTTGAGCTACACTCAGCTAGCTTGTCCCAATCCAGGAGAATTAGCAAAATGTAAGAAGCTTGATATGCTACATGAAAAGAAGTTTCATATCTTTGATCTTGAAAATGCCATTACAAAAGTTATCCTTACATGCATAATTGATATAGTCTTTCCTTATTTCCCCATTATACTCTTTAAATATGCTTCAATTCTTGGGTAAAATATTCTTGCCACTGAATCTAGACAGAGCTAGCACACTGTGTAGAAATGAGCAAATACACAAACAAATTTATGGGAACTTTTTTGAAGTCTTTGCCTTGGCTCCAGCCAATTTCTGCTATGCAAGTTTACTTCAAGCATCTCACTTTCAATATAGCACTTTTTTGAAAAGAGAAAAGAACAAACAAAATGCTAGAAGTGAGCAGCTAAGCAGCAAAATAAACACACTTAAAATTTCAAAATCTGGCTCGCAATCATTCACGTTCCAAGTCTGACTGTCAAAGTGCATTCCCCCTGCACGAAGCTGCAAGCACACAACACCACATCAGAAGCTGAAGCATACCTCTCACATGAATACCATAAATCATTTGTGAAATGAAAAATATGCAAACACTGGTTATCAAATTAAATTTCTGTCCTCATTAAAATGGTAACGTTTCATTTTTTGTGCAATTTTAAAATTCCAAGCCTGACAGCAAAAGAATGCAAGTACACAAATTCTAGAATAATCCAAGCATATATGTACTCTTAGGAAAAAAGATTTTTTTTGTTTTAGTTACTCACACTACATCAGTATTTGCGTATCAGAATAAACCTGTGATACCTGGCAGGCAATTCTAATCAGGAAGTTCACGACTGTATCTGTATGCTGCTTATCGATGGGCTTGGAAAGAAGTGCATCAGCTCCTGGCAAGGACTGGCTGCGTCCAAACACCTGCATGTGTACAAAACACAAAACCCATGATCAACAACACAGGAAATCTAACAAGTAGAATAGATTCAAAAGCTTTTCTAAAAGTGCAACAATTAATTTAGTGAGGTCCAAGTTACATGGAAAAACTAAATGGATTAGGCAGTGCAGGTTACAACCTCAGAGTCTCTGGACAAAACCCAAATTTTCCTTACAGCACTGATAGCTCCAGTGGCTGTCCTGAATCGTTTCACTTCTTGGCCAGAATCAACAGACAGTCCTCTTTTAACAGCTGATGAGGTAGAACTTGCTCCTTCTCCACTTGCACTTGGATCCATATCTGAATCTGGCTGAAATATCAGCAAAGTGCATGTTAACAAAGAGTATTTAATGGTATAACAGTCCAACCTATACCAGTTTATTTAGAATTCCTACCTGCTGGTCTTTAATTCTTTGCAATTCCCATTTAATAACTACTTCAGCAAGATCCACTGCTAATTTTCTTTGCTCTATCGTAACACTGGGAGTGAAGCCTAGCCTCTGCATGGCACTAACCATATGCTGAACCAAGTGATGTCTCACTGGATAGTAAACCTGAAAAGACAGTTTCACAATCATGTTAGCCATTAACTAATCAGATCCTACACAAAGACTACAGTGCTGAAATAAAGCTAAAGCAGAATGGTAAAGCAGCTTTAATTTAGTTTCCTAAATCTGTACCATATCTGAGTACTGTACTTAGGAAAAGCAACTGGTGCTCTGAAAACACAATTTTGGCTATAATTTTCAGTCATGACTACTGAACTCAGTAGTTATGATGTTGTTCTTCTGAAGATACTTGTTTGGTGCTCCTTCTCAAGGACAAGTGAATCTTTTGCCAACCCCTAAAGAGAGTCAAAGCTCACAGTGGAACACAGGCAGATATGTGAGCCATCAATTCCTAAAGCATGACATAAAAGTCACATTTTGAGTTCTAACTTCAATCGCTACAAACAAAAGGAAACCTAACAGAAAGGCAAATTCAAAGTCACAGTTGTAATTAGCAGAGAAAACAAACAACACAGGCTTAAGGAAATGATACCAGAGTACTTCAGGATTCTATTTTGGCAATCAGAATAACAATAAATCCCATTCTTCCACTACATAAGGAACAGTCTTACATCCAAATTTAACGAGTAAATTAGGATCTTTCTAAACTAAGCTATGCACTCCAATTTTCAAGAAATAACATACACATTACTTGCCTCATCCAGAAGCAACTTAGACGAAAAAAACCAACACTCAGCCATCCTGTACTGCAGCAATCCACTGCAAGCTTCACTGCTCACCTTCAAACTCCTCCACAAGTACCTTAATCAGCTCCTTAATCACACAACTGTGCTCCATATGCAAACTAATTTATTTATTTTGAAGTTTATTTTGGCTAGGAACAGGTATACCTTTGGCTTAAATTAAAATGACATTTCAAACACATGCACTCCATGGGGAGATTGTTTGGCAGCTCACAAAGCCATGCCAAGAAAGCTTTTACAAATACCAGATTCAAAAAACATCTTAGACAAAAGGGGAAGAACAAAGAACATAACCAAAACACATCAGAATTTGCTACATAACGTCAACAATTCTCTGTTTTAACTAAATACCTATGCAGACAGCAGATGCTTCTTGAAATTAAGCTACGTAATTTGGATTATAATATTTCCCAATCCAACTGCAGTTTAGCACTTTAGTACCTATGACACAGTGACTACGAGAATAATTGGAAGAAGTACCTTGAAATGTTGTACTATTAAGTGTAAAATATGTACTAGCTGGGGAACTGTATGACCCTCTTCCACAATGATTTTTCTTGTCCAGTGAGTCAGCATCTGATGCCCATCCTCCATTCGAGCAGGCACAGCTGGAGTCAGAATAGCCATTGCTTGCCTGACAATCGCACGGGCCTCCATCGCATGAGCTTTTAGAAGACTATGAAAAACCTAACAATCAAGGTTTTTGGTTAACATTAATACTACATGCATTTACAAAAAGCAGTTATAAAAGGAAGAGTAGAAAATATAACTTTTAAACAACACTTCTTTTACTTAAGCATTGTGTATCCTTTATATACCATTTATCCTCCTCTCTCTCCCCACTTTCTGACTTGAAGTTTCCCCTTTACCCCACACTCAGCTGAAATTTCTGTCCTCATCTTTCACATGAAGAAACATTACTGACTGTGATAGTTCAACCAAGAGGATTTTTCACTGTTGCCTTTAGCCTCTCTTTTTCACTCATCTTCTACTTCTATCTATAGTTTGCCATCTCCAAATAAATTTGTTCCAATACTTGGCTGTGGCTTGGTGCTTCTGTACTTGATTTATGAGGATGAATTTGTTACACGTATACTGAGTATCCAAAAGGACTTGTGCACCTCCTACTGCACTAATAGAAAGCACACTACAGAACTTATCAACGTCCCCTAAACGTATGAAGACAAACATTGAGTCCATACCTGCAGAACTATCTTCTTATGTATGGCAAATTTTGCAATGATGTGAGCCAAAAGCAAATGCCCGCTGTATTTGCATGCTGGGTCCACGCAGGCTTTGGACAGGAGGCACGGCCAGGCAAACGTCATCAGGCGCCGCAGTTTGCTGTTCCGGTTCTTGTTGTTGTCATGGATGTGATGAGGAGCATGCTCAACCAGAAGTGTGGCAAACTGCAAGAGGTAAATCCTGAGAGAGTCCAGCATGTCCGCCTGTTTTTCTGGATCGAGTACCTGGTTGCAGGAACGTTGAAAGAAAAAAAAAAAAGAAGGGAGGGGGGAATGCTTTAATATCTATAAAAGAAATGTTCTATATTTTGGTTTTTGAGTGTTTCTTTGTTGTTTTTAAGAAAGCCAATGATTATAATTTTTTTTTCCAATTCAAGACATACAAAACAGCCCCCTGAGGTGAGAACTTCTTCGTAGGTAAATTACTATCGGTTCAACAAAACCAAAGGGAGTTACAAAAATCCTGACAGTCAATCACACAGGACTTTTCTTGCTAAAAGACTGGAATCACAGCCATACGAGGCTTACTTCTAAATGAAGACATTCAAATCCTAAAGATACCATAAATAAACTGAAAATTTTAGTCTAATCCTACAGATGATTGATAGACCTTATAGCGGTTCAAAGTTCTGATGGGATGTAACTCATCATAATACTTACTTATAGAGCACGAGAGTCAAACTGAGATTGAAATGCCAAATGAGATAAATAATGCTTAACCTCAAGCACCAACATAAACAGTGATTGATACCTTTGTAATAAAAACACTAGTGATGCTTTCTGGATTATCTCCTTCTGGGTTAGGGGGTCCCAACAGCTGTTCACCTTCTCCCTTTTCAAAACTGTACAAGAAAGCAGGATTCAGGATATGCTGCAGCACCTACAGAACAAACAGAACCGTTACCCTCAAGCACTGCACCCTTTCAGTGGCAGTCAACATACAAGTAAGGTCCTACACAAACGTGCATGTTAGAGACATTGTTACAGAAGGAAGTTGTAAGTAACAGCTTAATGAACAGATGCATATGCTATTTTTTTCCATCCTTTCCTTCTTCCAAGGGCAAAGATTCTTAGAAAGTGTGAACTAAATCAGTCAGCACTGAAAGCAAGATAAATTGCTGCCCCTGTTTATTATCACTCTTCTTCAGGTATGATATTTTCACCTAAGTGGCTCTGCCAATTACCAAACTCATTGACATTTAAGCAAGTGAATTTTGTTGCCCTAGATCTCAAGAAGAAAATTAAACCTAAATACCAGACTACTTTGAATTAATTGCTTTAGCTACCTTGGCTTTGAGCTCATCTCCAAAGTTTGGGTCATTGAAGTCTACAAACCGGAAGAACAAAGCCCGTTTTTGGGGAATACTGTAGTTTTTAGGAATCTCTTCTTCCATGTATTCCTTTAAGAAAGTCATATTGCAGAGGAAACGACCTGTAAAAGCTCGAAGCAACTGGAAGAGCAGCTCTATGTCACCATAATTTCTTCTGTAAAAACACAGAAAATAAAAAGCTGTCAAGAGAAATTCCTTCTAAACCACTACGTTGATGACTTGATGAAAAAACAAACACTGGTTTTAAACAAGCAGAGAACCAAGAACAGGCTCTACTAGAGGTATGTGTTGAGAGCTAAGAGCAGTATTATGAAATACACTAAACATTTTCTTCATTAACTGCTAAGCATTGTTAGTATCCCTGTTTGTACAGAAACGATAGGAAATAAATGTTACGTACTTGCAGTAATTCAACAAGCAGTATGCTAGTAGCTTAGGTTCTTTCCAATTTGTTGCAGCCATATTCTCCTTACGATGTCTTTCCTGAAAAGCTTCACTCACCCACACGCGTTTCAGCTGACTCACCAAGGAATGCTGATTTGCTAACCAACATTCATCATTCTTAACAATAATACTTATGATCTGTCAAAAGCAAAACAAGACAAATGCACAATCAGCATTCAACAGATCTGCCAGCGGAAGCAATGAATAATCATTTCTTTCAGGTAGATTAAGGGTTCTAAACCAATCCAAATTCAAACAAAAACTAATTTAGATCAATTCTGAAATGAATTTTTTTTAAAGACAGTTTACCTTGCCATGTTTGTCTCTTGTATCACACTTGATTAAAGATAACAATAATTCATTTAAATCTCTTCTCCTTTCCTCACTGACTACAAACACCTTACATTTTTACAAGTATCTTTCCATAAGCCATAACACACACACGTGCACCCGCACTTGAAAGTCTCTACGTAAGAGGCCTTTTGCTAAAGAGATCTTAATTATCCACTGCAGACAAATTAATACCTTGATAGCCTGAAACTGAAGGTCAAGACGCATCGTGGTCGTGCTTGGAGAACCAGGTCTGACAGTTGCCTGGGTGCCAGCAGGCAGCAGGAGAGTGATGAACCGGTTTGGGTTAGCAGCCAACACATCGCGGAGAGGTTTGGCATCTTTATGTTTTAAGAAGCTCTGAAGAAGGGGAAGAAAGAATTTTAATCTCAACCTTTAAAAGCAAAAATACCAAAATGTTGTCTCACCCTTCAGCATTTTATCTACCACTGAAATTACAGAGTTTTTAAGCCACATAACTCCAGTGATAATCCTATGTGATCTGAAAAGGTATAAAATCAACAGCTATGGATAAAGAAATGCAAAATAAATAATATACACCTTGTGCTGGAATAACACCAGCTACAGGATTTTAAGGTTATACAAGAGAAAAAAAAAAAAAAAAAGATTACAAATGTGATCAATCAGAAGTTTTTGAAGATTAGGGGCCTTACAGCTTACCATAAACATCCTGCTCCACTGTGGGTCATTTAAAGTAGCTTCCATCATGAAGAGCTCTACAGTCTGGGATGGATGACGCGTCAAAAACTTGATCAGTGGTTCCCTGAATGGACTGCCAGCCTGAAAAATTGATAATGCGTAACTTGAAAATGCAGAAAGCAGACTGTTTTTATTTGTCTCCTAATTGAACAGACTCACAGAGGGACTAATGGGAGGAGCACCTGTTTTGGCATTTATGCAGATACAAAATATTCATAACTTCCACAGTCATGATTTGCTGATAATTTCAAAACTCTCTCAGATGAGAGAACGACAACCAGTAACACCTCCTGACAGGACTGGGGAGCATTTCTCTTTATTCTTAAACGACCTTTTAATATCAAATCTTTCCACTATGTGGAAAACGCATCGCATTTAAAAATATTACAAAGCAAAAATATCAGCAATGTTAATTTCCACTTTTACCTCAATCAACATTGCTCGTTCTGTTTTCATCACAACTTCCAGCAGAGGTTTAACCAGTGTCTGAGGGGCAGCTGGGATCAGATGAAACAGATTTATAATTGCTGAACAAATCTTCATTTCCTACAGGTAAAAAGAAGTAAGATTAAATTAATATCACCAGTCTAACAGATGAACATCGTATCAAACATCCTACTGGTTTTACCTCTTTGTATTAGCAGAACCAGCAAGGATTAATGCATACACAATATCTATTTACCATGATGGATGGAATAAAATTCTCTTGTAGAAGTCTACTCTTCCCACTTGCAATACAAAGATTTCATTTTATTTTATTTTCTTTGTCACCAAAGTGTTATCTTAAGTTAAGAGCTAAACTCTGTGTAATGATACTGGGGATGAGGACCTACTGAGCACTCACTGCTGCACTGCACCACTTGGTTCATGCATCAAAAAGCCAGACCTTCCATTCTAAACTATTCCTCACATCCAGACCACAACTCCAGGTAAGACCTGAAGAACATGACAGATAGATTTCTCCTAGCACTATTCTGTGCCCTTTGCAAACAGCTGGCTACTTAGCAGAAGTCTTGCTTTCCCAATAGATATTGCCCCACTACATAATGAATTCCTCAAAGTTCAAAACAATACTGAGCTTTCCTTTTATTATGATTATGCAATTTAAAGGTGAACTACATTTCAGATAACCATACTGTGGATTTTCCACTATAGAAAAAGGGAAATGGTGTTCCACACCAACCAGTACAGAAGAGAGCCCAAAGAACCTGCTGCCAGCAGGTAAGAAGTCTTCCTACCACACTAGGATTTCTAACAACTATTCAACATACACAAATGCAATGGCTTTAATAAAATATCACTGCATCATCGGTTATGGCAGCATTTACAAGTGAATGAATTCTGTAATTCCTAAACAGTCATACTATTTGTTTCCTCTTCATCTTCCCACATAAAAGCATTCATTAACTTACATTTCCATCACTCCTCTGGCCACCTTTGTGTGTAATCACTACAACTTCCATCCATTTACGCAGGTGTTGCTATGAAAAAAGACAAGTAGTGTTATTCTTCTAATAATACCACTCCATTTTTGCAAGTGACAGCATATACTCCAACAAAAGAAACAGAGACAAAACTGAAGGAAACAAAGGGAAAAACGACAAGTTTTTTTATTCCTTCAGACTGAAAAATTTATTTGAAACCACGCAGTTTCTAACTTCAAGTACTTTCAACGCATTCCAAACCAAAAAGGTTTGAATATCACCTGCAAGAGCTGCCATTGATCTGTTTGTGATTAGAAGACTGAATTTTGGGTGTGAAATGTATACAGGTATGTTTTGCACATCAAGACCATAACATGTTCCTGAAGCTTGCAAGAGGGGATGCTAAGGATTGTTATTAGAAAACACCCAGGAACTTTGTTTTATTTAAAACCAAAGCACTACACAGTTGAAGCTGGCACCAATTTCATTTCTATACAGAATACACAAATATGACATTCAATGCCTAAAAAATGACCCTTGATACCTGATCAAGTATTACCACTAGCAACTGGAACTATGCTGACTTTTAAAGACAGCTAAAAGTTCTTTCCCTACCCAAGAAAGGAAGGGTTATAAAAGTACATATATTAAAAGGCAAAAAAATCCAAAGCCACATGGACAATGATGATAGGCTTATACTTCTATAATTATTTAAAATCATAAATATGCACTTAAATATTTAAAAATCCCTGGCAAAAGAATACAGACTTCCCAGAAAAACTTTAAAAATTGCAAATGAGATAAGAAGGGCAATACCTTCCACCATTTTGTAAGTAAGGAAACACTTAAACAGTTAGACTGCTAGGAAGCAAAATATGCTTAAGGGAATAATTAATATACTGTCCTGCTGGTACATTGCTTAACAAAGGAATTTGGCCAAACAGACCTTAACATAATTAGGTTCCACTCCAGTAGACAAGAACACCTCTTAACTTTAAGCTGCAATATTTCGTCAGAAATTAAGCCAAATTCTAACCATGTAGATGCTTGAAGATACTCATGTTTCCTATTAATTGTGAAACAAAAACTTTTCCTTACACTATATACATTAAGCCACTAGCAAGTTGGTCTTTGTCCTTCCTAAAACACTAACACAAGTTAAAGGGATTTAAAAAGGAAAAAAAGAAAAGAAAGAAAGAAAAGCACCACAGAAATGGGCTCACCATCATTTGGTCGCAGAATTTATCATTAAAAGAGTTTGGAAAAAGTCTGGTGACTGATGTCAGACGATTCACAACATTCAGCGTCAGGCTTCGGTAGTCTCCCAGCATCATAAGCAGTGGTCTCATGTGTGTATGAATTTGATCAACTTCTATTGTAGCCCCTTCCAAAAACTGCAGGAGAGTACAGGTTCAAAAAACAGGTAGAGCAGAGAGCTTAGTGACTTTTGCTCAACCACCTTAAAGTAATTTCCACTGACTTGATCTTTCTTTTATTTTGTATTTTCAGAACGCAAGGATACTACAAGATAATTATTACTAGTGACACATACAATGAAAAAATAAGAACACTGAAATGCTTCCCAAATCCAGGGTACAGCAGGACATTCCATAATACAATCAAGCAGGAGGTCTTAATTACAGCTAACAACTGAAAAAAATGCCACTGTTATAAATTAAATGTACAAGCACAGACAAGCTACTCAGAAGCAGCTTTATTAAGAAATGGCTCTGAAACTGGCTGGAGGTAATGGAGCAAATTTCTGCTGAAATTTATATGTATAATGAGAAACATAAAAGGTAAAGAAAACCCAGCTACAAGCAGCCAGATACAGTATTTGCCATTATAGTGGCACATCCTATGGACATGGATTTATCCCAAAAAAGGTGACAGACACAATCAGGAAATTTCACACTGAACGCAAATGTCAAAACAACCCATGGCTGCTCCATCTAACCCCTCAGCTCAACTGCTGCCAACAACATATAACCAGTAAATGTTTTCTTTCATGGCCAAAATAACATGAAAACATGAGATCTATCCTCTAGTCATTTGACTGCCTAAGCAAACGTAAACCACCAGTATTTACATTTCACATGACGTACCACCCGATCTACACCTCCTCTCAAAGAGGCTGTAAGGAGCTTTATCATTATATTACCATTTTCTATATTTGGAGCATAGCTATTAAAACTGTGCTAAATTAGAATGAGGTATATCTACCAGGCACCGTGTCATGGTGAGAGGACATCCTTTTCCTCACCTCCCACCTTTCTACATTATAATTGCAGGACTAGGCAAGGATACTAATTCTGGCCTTAAACAGTACACAGACAGTCCTGCTCCTGTAAAGCAGACCTGGCCATGCTACACTGCTTATATACATGCTATACTCCTTATAATCAAGGAAGTAAAACAGAGAGAACAGAATCAAAAGCAACACATTTTAATATACTAACCTTTCTCATGCATGCTTCTCCTGCCTCCTGCAGTTCGTTGTTTGTCGAATTAAGTGCCTTGAAAAGCGCAGCAATGATTTTCTCTCTTGACTGAGGCAAGTAATTGCAAGCAGCTAGAGCATCTGCAAATATCAAAGTAAAATTCTCTTTGTAAACTCAACTTCAAAAGAGGGAAAGAAAAACCCTAATTCTACACTTATTCTCATCAAGTTTTTTTTTTTTTTATTTCATCTTAAATTACAGACACATGAAGCCCAGCATGCTTTGTCAAAAGCAACAGGCATCATATAATAGTAAACAAAAGGAATGTCTATTAGGAGTGTTTTAAAGTGTCCCCAATTACATTATTAATGTTAAAAAAAAAAAAAATGGGTTTATTTCAGAACGCAAATCCTACTCATTAAGAAAGCAGTGATACTTCCCCATTATTCTCCATTAAACTGTGACCTCTAGGAAGCAGTCATCAGTCTTCAAGCTCTCTAATTTTCTACTGATCTTGGGAAGAAGGCTGCCCACTGCTCAGAAGGGCACTTATCTACATCCAACTTTGTCTATGAACTTTCACTTACTTAATGCAGCAATCCGAAGAGGTACAAGCGATGGAAGACTTTTGTAACAAGGCAGTTTCATTAAGGCTGCATCTTCAGCCTCACACAAATTCAAAAGCTAGGGGAAAAAATAAAGAAAGACAATCATTTTAGCACAGAATTATGGATAACTGAAACAGTATTATCAGTTATCTTTTGAGCCTTATGTCCTCAAAGAGACACATTTATTCAAATTACAATCCCCAAATTTCACCAACAGGCAAAAATTCGACTTGAAATTAGAGTGTAAATTTCCATGAAAACTAATGGTTAGCCAGAGGCAAGAGATTCATTCACAGTGCCACTGAAGTAGTCTGACAAAAAACTAGTGGTTTTACAGTTTGCCAGTACCTAGCAGGTCTATTTGCAAACATGCTGTTTATACAATACAGGTTGTGAAAGGACGTCTGCAGGAATTCTTGCATCCTGAATTGCAGTAGAATACAAGGAATATTGAGGACAGGGGTGAGAGAGCAAAAGGAAACAAAGAACAAATATACACCAGTAATCTCTGTTTGTAGCAATGAGAGTTCTGACAACACCACTGTTACTTAAGTATATGCATTCAAATATGAAAAGACAAAATCGAGTACCTCTGTGTAGAAAACCTTATGTTCCACAACATTTAGATCCATCGTAAACAATCGAGGTTGCAGGGTTGTACAAAATGTATTCCCCTCCATCAGTCCAATCTGGGCATTAGCAGGTTGATGCCTAAGTAAATGCTTTTTAGGAGGAACCATATCTTGGAGAACCTACACAGTGCAATTTAGATTACTGAATTAGCAGCCTATTCAAACAATCCCACAAACCCAGCCACTAAGACACCATTAGGTATGATCACTTGTTCCTACCCATTTGCTACTGGAGCCCCAGTTGTATCACTTTAGAAATCACTAAATGAAGAAAAGTGTTTGTCTGAAATACCTGATCTCACTGTCAGTTGGGGGCAACTCAGTATGTTCAATTATCATGTACTCTTTCTGAACATACCTATGGCAATAGCTCCATATAATGTTATGAGCAACATACAAAAAAGAAACTCATAAACATAAGCATTTAAAACATTAAAGTACAAAAACAAGAACATTTTAAGCTCTTAAAAACATTTAAAAAGAACAACACCATTCATGTAGAATTTTTCCACCAACTTCCCACTCTCCTTCATAAAAATCTTCAGCAAAATAAGATATTATTTAGGGGGCTATTCTGTGTGTTCCCTAAATTGCAGTAATGACATCTATAATTTTACACGTTGTGGTGGCCTTCAGGGCCTTTGTACATTTACTAGCATTGCAAGAGAATAAATGCTATCAGCTTTAAGGAGGATGTAGCAAGAAGTGATTTCAGCCAACTTTGATTTACATAATCTCTTTCTGGACTGGGAAAGGCATAGCAATATGTCTGATTTAGATAATAAAACAGAATACAGGCTCAAAATAAAATATGCATTTGGCCTAGCCTATGTCTGATTGCTGGTAGGACACACAGCCCATAATGTCAGAAAAAAATCGACCTGGAGACACAAGCAATGCAGACTAAACAATCAGGCATGGTTCACATGAACCTCTACAGTACTCCAGCCACAGTATATTTTACAGCAGTGAAACACAGCGAATGAAAACATATCCTACCAAAGCACTAACAACTTTATCCACTAACACGTAAAAATGCTCCCAGAAAAGCATCTTGCAAACCCAAACTGATGAACAACTTCAGGCTTGCTGTAAGTATTTTTGCTTACCTCCTTGTGTGGCTCCATAATCACAGTGACACTTTTCCCAGTGACCTGTGCAAGTACTTGCAGCGAATGCATTGCCTGCTTTCTCACAGTAGAGTTTGGAGAGGTTACTTCTCGAACAAGATCGTGTGTTACATGATGGAAAGACTTCTCCTGTGCTGCTATGATTTCCTCTGTTTTCTCTTCATCTTTTAAAGGAGTTGCACATCTAATCAGAAGCTGTTCAAGTGTGGTCTTTGCCATAGCAACTGCTCCATTGGAAACCTAGGGTATCATAAATAATTTTTTACATTTTAAAAAATACAGAACAAAGACTATAAATCAGCACACTCATCAACAAACTTTGCATTTGATTTTGATGAATCCTCTGTAAAAGGCTAAAAACACTGAGTTTAAAAACAACATTATTCACTTCCTAGCAACCTTTTCAAAGCTGTGAGCTGCGATGGGACACAACTGTGCAAAGCATCTCTAAGAACTGGAACACTTCAGCAATGGTGTTACTGTATGATTCACAACTAAGAAAAGGTCAAGCAGACAATTTTGTGGTAATTGTAACTACATACTGCCTTCAGATAATACCAATACCTTCAAACTAAGCACAGGAAAAAAAAAAACCACAGAGACCAAGTTATAGGGAATCATCTTCTTTCACTGATCTGAATGCAATCTACATTTATACTCAGAAATAAGCTAATGTAATCAAATGTAATTTCAATAACTTTGGCAAAGTGGGCAGGACAGGGCAAGTTCCTAAACTCTGGACTTGGTTTAAGTTAAAAATGACTAGAATTAACTCAAAACTACTGCATTATCAATACATTTTGAAGTTGAGTACAATCAAGATTAGAAAAGGTTAATTTGTATGAATTGAAGAAAAAAGTTAGTTTCCCCCAAACGCTGTGATATGTTCACTAATTACCTCTCCAGTCAGATCCATCATGACAAAGAGAAGTGCCTTCAGGAAAGTCTGTTGGTTCTGGAGGACCCAAATTAGCGGAAGCCGTTCCATAAGAAATTTAATTGACACAACACCTCCCAGTTTTGCATACCAAGCTTGTTCGTAACAGCAAGCGCATAAACGTTCCACAATGTATGAAAACAAGGGAAGCTGACAAGCCTGCAAACAAAGAATTCTATCATTTTGTTTTCTCAGCTCATTGATAGCCTCTGGAGTCTCAGAGGCAGAACTGAACTGATTGAATGTAGATCATATAGACAAAAATTGAAATATATATTACCCTTTCTTTTGAACCCAAGATAATGCTCGCAACATCAAATATCACTGCTAGGGCCACCTCTCCTATTTTGCAGAGCTCCTTCTCCTCATAAGCCATGCAGATTGCTATGGCATCAATAAGCACCAAGGGATCCATGCCTTTCGACCCATTTTCTTCACTATGAAACATGGCTGTGCTAGGCTGGCTTCCAACCTGATAGCACTGCAGCAGAAAAGGACCTGCAAATGGTATGGGGGAGAAGGGAAGAAAAAGATAAAATAATGGATATTTCAATATGAATAGTCTTTCAATTAGATTACTACTCCTATGACTAAGGGATGACAAAAACAGTGAGCTGTGCCAATTTGCATATAAATGGATTATAAGGCATTCTTTGCTCACAAGAAAAAAAGATTACATCTACTTGAATATTTTCTTCTACTTACTAGCCTATGCACTGCAGAGGTCTCCTAAGAAAATTTAATTAAAATGAAGAATCTTAAGAAATTCAGGTTTCATTAATGTAACAATGAAGTAATACGCTCATACTACGTCTTTTCCCAAACTGTCACGCAGTCAAACTCCAGACAAGAAATGTACTTCATAGGCAGGTTTACTTGGTTCCTCTGATAGCCCCCAAACTGCAAGTGGAAACAACCATATTAAAAACCACTTGCAAAAATAACTGCATGTGCCAAATTACACAAATGCATTGGAAACATCAACGATTCCAGACTCTATTTAATTTGTTTGCTTCAGTATTTTGAAAATATTATTAGGAGACAATTTTGAAAACCTGCTCAATTACTTCTCCCTGCTCAGCACAATCTGGCCACAACGCAAGACCAACCTAACTATCCAAAGGCCACCACAGCATCCAGATTTACTTCAAACTGAGCACCACAAGACATCCAAACTTCTCCCCCCCTGCAGCCACACAGCCCAGCAATCCCTGCCCCTCTGCTCACCACACTGCTGGGCCACGGCCACCATGGTGTAATGGCGGATCAGGCTGGCTACGAAAGGCAGAGCGCTGGGCCGCAGGTCTTTGATCACTGCTGACATGAACGCCCCTGTCAGTGCCTGCTCAAACGTTTTACGAGCTGGAGTATCCTGGGCTTTGTACCGGTGGGAAATTATGACGCTGGGAATGGACTTCTCGGTAAAGCTGGAAGAGAAAATTAAGTTCACTACAGTCCTAAAGCGTGCTATCAGCAGCTCAACCACGAACATCACCAAGTACCTGATTTACAGTTTGCTCTTTATAGCGAACTCCTTCTCCACCTCCCATTTTCCCCTCATTTTGATAGATCTAGATCGGTTCACCCAGTTGGTATCAATTTTGTCAACCACTGGTCTCAAACATGATGGATAGCTCAATTTCATCATGAACATTTCAAGCCAGCGGTTCAGAAGAAGCCACATATATTACAAATAAGAGGTATACAGGCATCACGTTACAACTCAATTACAGAATGTCATTTTCAATATTTTGACATTTTCCCTTTTTTAAGATGACATTTGGTTTTAATCTTTCAAGATTGAAATATTATGTAACAAATCTCCACCCCAATAAAACCCATTCACTGCAAAGCTGTGTGTGCGTCAAGTCTAACAAGTCCAAATTATACAAGCTACTACACTCCTTAGGAACTGCAACTCAAAGCCAGCACACACTCTGTAGTGAAAGCTGTCTAAAAGCAAAAAGTCATTAAGTACCACCAACTACAATTTTAAAAGCTGTAAAATAATTCAACAAAAACCTGCTCTATACAAAGTATTCCAAACCCAACAGGTACACAAGTATCAGCTGCATGTGACTATGCCCCAGTTTGGGCACTAAATGAAATCAGATTTTGCATCTTTTTCATTTTGGTAGAAAGTGAGAAGTGTGCATATGATATTGCAATCTAATCTTGAAAATTCATTTAAGCAACAGAATATTCCAATTATTTAAATATATGAAGCCAGGATTAAATTTTAAATAATTGTATTTCATATCTATAGATTGCACTGGACTGCAAGTAAAATATGGGAAATATGGAAAATTAACATACATTGTATGCTTGCAAAATTCATGCTAGCAAGAGAAAGATTTGAAAAGTCCTGCATTAACTCAAAAGGAAGCAGGGTAAGCCAGTAGGTAAAAATGCCATGAAGAATACATTGTCTCTACATAAGGTTAAACACTATAAATTTTACATACGCATTTATGCTTAAAGAATTGTCATACTTGGGATGTGCCAGAAGTTGGTATAATGCATGTTTGTTATCATCCAGGCTCATCATAGCTACTAAGAAACACTTGATTACTTCCCAAGCTTGCCTCCGATAATACGGTTCTGTGTTAGCACTCTTCAAACAGTCCAGAGCAGTTTCAATTGCCTACAATGGAGAGGTTACAGGTCAGATACATAAATGTACTGGAAAACCTGGTTTGAATTAAACCTGGCAGGATAGAAGATATCAGCAATTACAATATTTATACGTATTCAACTCATCAGTTCGAGTACAAAGGAGAAATCAGTAAAGCCATGTGCATTCAAAAAAAAAACAAAAAAACAACCACTGCTCTTTCCAAGCTATATTTAAGCCTGCTGGCTGTATGGAGCGAAAGCTGCCTGTACAGAAATCCAATTACTGCTTCAGATCACACCTACTTGGGGAACTGTTATTGAAAATCACAGAAAATGTATTAAAACTCCACAAACCAAATTAACTTAAAATCCAGCTCGACTCTCTGATCCCAAATTACAGTCACAGATTAGACTGCTGTAATTAGTGAGAACAAAGCATCTGCACGACACTGCGATTGTCAGATGAAAACCACTACAAGTACAAAGTATTTTTGCAAGTGTTAGAAAAACTATACCCAGCCTACAGACAACAAAGGAAACCAAATCATTAAAGTCATTAGGATAATCACTGAAGAACATCTATGGTAAGCTTTTGGTACACTGCATAAAGAAAACAGGAAGATTTTAGAGCAGAATCCTGCTCCTAACCTAACCAACACACAAAAAGGTAAGAAGGGAGGAAAAATGCACAGGAAAGATTTACTTTTGCCAGTTCAGCTCTAGCCTAAAGCTTTGTAGAAGCAGAACAGCATCTTTACATTTATTATTTGGAGGGATAACATAAAACAGTTTAAAGGAGACCAAAAAAAAAAAAAAAAAGACTGGCAAACTTCTGGCTCAAGTCCTTACCTTTTCCATAGGGAGCTGAATAGATGCTTTACAGTCTGAAAATTCTATTGTGATGCTGGGTCCCTGAATTTCTGTGACCACATACTGTAGTTTCTGTGACTCCTTTAACATCTTCCTGTTACTTCCACCAAACTTACCAAGGACACGATAAGCGACATGAGAAATGCTGTCTGCAGGATTGCGCAGTGTACGCCACAGAGCCTGGGAGCAGGTTCAATACAACAAGGTCAGACCGGGCTCACGTCAAAATTTTTCAACTTACAGTGCAATAAAATGTCACAGAAACCCCTTATGCAGGACCAAATATCAGATTCATGAATATCTTCCAGAAAAAAACAAAACCCCTTATCCAGATGGATTGAAAACGGGTGAACTGATTTATAAGGAGATTGTCCTGTGCACAGTTTTAGATTTGATTAATGTGGTTGGTCACAAAATCTTTGCCCCAATGAAATGCAGTGTCATACCTATGGCTAATGTTAGACAGATGACATTATGAATTTAATAAGAAAAATTTAGAACCAACATGGGCCAAGTGAAATATCCTCAGAGAGCTAGCTTCTAAATCTAAAAAGAAAATGAAGTACATATTATATTTACAGGCTAAAGGATATGCTAGCACTATTAGAGCAAACAGACATACTTATAATATTGCTCCAAATTTCAGCCACAGTATAAATACAATCATCTCTGTACATATGAAGATCACATATAGTTATCAATCACAGTATGCTGAAGGTAACTAGGTAACTCATCTTACCAGATCTTCATCATTTTCTATGCCAACTCATCTTAGATAGCAGTATTCTTCCTACAGAGTCCCAAGCCTTAATTTTAACTTCTTACCAGGAGGTACAGAAGAAAAGATTCATTCACTTTTAAATGATTCAGTTGCACAACACCAAATAGTGTTTTGCATACAAATCAGACAGCTATGGTTCCCCTGATAGTTTTTTCCAGTTCTTATAATCAAAGTTTCACATAACATTCTAACATGTAGTGAATTGACAACCTCCTGTGGTCTAATGGGAAAAAAACGTGTTTACCTGCATAAGCTCAGCTCGAACTGGCTGAATGTGATCATACAAAAAGTCTGGCTGCAAGTTATCCACGCACAATTCAAGTGTTCTTAAGCCCTGGCTAACCAGGGTCTGAGATCCATTGAGAGCTGACACCAAGGGATCCATGAGCATCGGCAGGTATGGGAGCAGTGAGCTCAGACGGACCGGCACAGTGAGGCACAGCTCCACAAACAAGTCTTTCATGTGTTGTTTATGAAGGCCACTTTGCAACATATTAAGTCCTGAAAATCATTGATAAATTACACGTTCAAAAGAAAAAAGAACAGTCCAAAATTCAAAGTTCAGAAGTCACTGTTTCCTAAGCTCAGAATAACCTGACATTTTCAATTATGGCAAACTTATTTATCTCTAAACAATGTATTTAGAAAACATAACACCATCATAAATACAAATTTCATCTAAGGACTCTACACAGTGAATGCTCTGTAAGTACATGCGCATACAAGAAGATCTGTGCATGCACTGGAACTGAATATCAAATAAATGTCAAAATAAAGTAGCATTTGAATAGAGTGGATGAAAGCAAAAAGACAGCCTGATCCAAAACCTCAACTTCACTTCAATATGAATTTGAAATCTTCTCCAGATGGAGAAAATTGTTTTTAAAATATGTGGGCTCCTGAAAATAAATATTAACACACAAATATGTTTATGTGAATGTCCATCTACTCTTCCATACAGACAAAATATGTACCCCAACTCTCTCTCCCATCCCCTGCAAAAGATTTCATATATTCCACAACCTTAGCTAGCAGCTCTACACTGATATATATTTTACACAATGATTTAAATGTAAGAGAAATATTTGCTAACTAGAATAAAAGTTGCCCCTGCAGATGTAGGGGGAAACCACAGATTTTGCTTTCCCAAAGTCGTTCTGATTAGCTTCTCCGTAGGTTTAAGTAGTCCTCCATGTTCCCTTGGTCATATCCAGCATGTCTGGAAGACGGCCTTCACAAGCACATAAGCTCATTTAATCAAATTCATTCATTCTTCCATTTCTTGCTAGAAACTGACATAACTTCCATGTACATTTGTCATGCAGCAGCAAGTGTCCACAACACACCCACAACTACAGAGGAGCCAGAGCCTCTCCAGTGCTCTTCCCTCAGAAGCAGTGACAGCCTGGCAACCTTGCTCCTCCTGCTACCCCACACCTCAAAACAACAGGCAAACAAAAAACCAACAGCCCCACAACAGAAAGCAGGAAACAAGCAGCAGTAGTTGTGAAGCAGCCAGAACTATGGAGCCTGAAGCAGCTGACAGAAAATGAAAATAAGCCACGTCCAAGTTATTTAATCAACTGCTAAGCTCAAAACCAGCAGCTACGTTTGGTTTTGTGTCGTTTTTTTTCTTTTAAATTACACAACATAACTTTATGAGTGCTATGTACATAAAAAGATCAGAAACTGGGAGGGGGAATAAAGGTATTGTTCTACCTTGCAGTAAGTTTGGTAACAGCGGCAAGAATTCTTGATATAACAGATCATGACTGCCTCCTCCAATAGATCTGAACAGTGCTCTGAGCAGCAGGAAATAGTTATAGGGCTCTTTGGCAGTCTGTGCAAGTTCCATAGAGCTGTTCACAATCTTGTGTAAATGTGGCTATAAGAAAATAAAGCTTTAAGATTAATAAATCATCAATTTTATCATCGCTGCAGTGTAAGACTTTACATGAGACAACTTCTTCAGATCAGAACCCTTCGGTTTCTCCAAGTAATCTGATACCATCCTAATTTTATACTGCTACTGAGGAACTGTTACCAAGAACACATAGCATTCATTGATTAATTAAATACTGCTTTCACATTAGCCAAACAATCAAGTCTGCTTGCTACCCCAAGCACAATCTGTATTAAAACAGAAACCCACAAATCTAACACAATGAAACCCATTTGCTCTACAGCACCTAAGGATGGGTAGCAGAAATGCCAAAAGCATCAGAATGCCAACAGAAGATATTTCACCATATTAGTTTAAGCCAGATCTCATTTCATCATTAATTCTTAGTTTTTGGTGAATGCAGTAGCATTACTTTAAAATAACTTTATAAAAGATAGAAACAGTTCCAGAACCAAAAGAGTAAGGGGCAGCAGCCTCAAGGAGCAGAGGACTTCAACAGTGCCCAGGAATCATTAACAACAGTTGAGAAATGCAAGGAACCTCCCAGAGCAGGTTCAAACAGTGACATCGTTCTGGATTTAATTCACATCTAAAAGTGCTCCACATTGTTACACAAATGCTGCAGAGAGCTTTCATCATTCAATTTAATTGTCTACCCAAGGCCCACATCATCAATCCTGCTGAAACAAAAACGTAACAGAAGCGTGAAACTGTGAAGGCAGTAAATCACATCCCTCAAATGGGACCTCCAGCTTATAAAATCCAAATGACCTTGACTCTGATGTAAAAGAATTAAACCAAAATTATATGAATATTGCCTCATCCTCCTTAGGAACATTGCTTCATATTAATCTTCCAAAGAATCAGGAAAAATAGTCATCCCTACTCCATTCTGCCCTGAAATACTGAATTAATCCTGCAATAACAAATCATTAAGCAGAGAAATCATTTTTATATAGTTGCCTCTATCAGGAACTGTGTTTATTTTAAGGTAGGGAACGGGAAATTGAGATAAATGTTGAGAGAAGGAGCAGTGTTCTACCGATGTTTTAAAGTTTTTCTGTTATATAGGCAGCTGTTTCTCATAATTTTGAGAAAGCTTTGAGTTCAGAACGCATTATTTCTAAACTTATTAAAAAGAAATAACTATGTTCAACGTAAAACAAGTTTTTCTGAACAAGCAAGCAACATGTTGTTAATAGAAAGGTAGAATTTCTCAATGCAGACTTTGCAACATCCCAAAACTTTTTAACTCAGGAGGTCCGTGTCACCAAACATGATGTGAATTAACCAGATTCACTAACACACAGAAGTGATTGTCTAAACAAAATCCTTAAGTTAATAAGACAAAAACAAAAAAAAAAGCACGAGATTGTAACTGTCCTGACCATAAAGTTCTGAAGTATGTGCTAATCCCCACCAGGCTACATGCATGTCTCAGCCATTCAGATTCAGAATTAGCACATCACTACAGTGTCAAATATTCACAGAAACTGCCTCATAAATAAGGCAATAAAGGATTGCTGTTTGAAGAATGGTGCTAATAGTGGTTCAAAGACAAAAAGATTATCAAATGATATAGAGAATAAAGCTAAGTTTCTTCAAACATCTGAAGAATATGTTAAGAATGAAAACAGATTTATTTTTTTTTTTAAATCTAAATGACCTTTACCTTCAGCATTTGTTCATTTTCAGCAGCAAACAATGAAACGGAGCCAAAGACCAACTTGAACAGCTTGAGATACAGATTGGAGAGTTCCACATTAGAGCCCATTTCTGGCAGTCGGTCCAGAAGATACTCTACCAAAATCGTTGCAAAGAGGGCAGAGGTGGTAGGATTTGCCAAGAAGGAGTTGGCAACTATCTATAAAAGGAAACCACAAAGGAATTAATGCTGCTGCAATGAAAAGAACAGAGGGATTTAAAAATTAAAAAAACCAAAAACCAACTATGACCAGTTTCTGCTTCTCCACCCAACTTCCCTGCTGTGCACACAACTCATGTTATCCTCAACAGAAAAGAACCATGCATATAATTTAAGATTAAATTTAAATTTTAGATGTGTGCTGCAGGAATTATGTTCTGCTAAGCGCAAGATCAGAACACTAACACAACAATCTCACTCATAAAACAGGAATTCCACAATGTTTAATACTTCTTGTGAATAGAAGTACTAGCTTGAGGTGCTCATGTTTATATTTCATCACTTAACCTGGAAAGTTTTTGAAAACCCATCTTTACAGTGTCTTTTTATAAAACATTTCAATTCTTTCATGCTAATTTCAACATTATTACTTAATAATTCCTCTTCAGCCTTAGGTCCTCTAGGGCATGAGGTATTTTCTACAGGCTGGTTATTATCAATTGGAGAAGAAAAACAACAAACACAATACCTGAAGAGCATAGTTTTTTGAGATTCTTTCCACCATATAAGGAACAGTAGTTTGAAAGATCTCTTTAAAAGTTAATGGGTTCATCATTGTAAATACACCAGCAAAATGCTCCAGAACTTCCTTTTCCTCTTTCATCCTGACTGTCTGACAGTTGGCTACTCGGACGTACGTCTGTCCATTTCCTGCTATTTGAACCTATGGCAATTGAGAAAATGAATCTATCAGTTACAGAACTGCAGCAACTTGCCCCTGCTATTCCTAAAGAAGGATTTGAGTAAAACTCATATTATGCAAGATTCACATGCAATTCCCACACAACTAGAAATCACAAAAGCCAATACAGACAATAAATATATGAAAATGGAGTGTGAAGATCACAGACTTCAAAATCACAGAGTCAGGAGTGCAAAAAAAACAATGGGAGATATCATACTGTATTTGTAAAGCTACTTGATTCTAAATCAAAAGATAAACATGTGCCAAGTGAATGCTTCAACTGGCAACTAAACTTAAAAAATCTCTTTGCAGAAGAAATTTAATCTACCACATAAAAGACAAAGATTTTTAGTCTGACCTGCCAGCCTAAATATTGACAATAATAACTGTTATGAAAATAATCTGCTTCTTGCAAGTGATAAGTACTCTGAAATTCAAACAATTTCCCACTAGGCATGGCCCCGAAATGAAAGGTTTCATGAAGATACACTACAAGATACACTACAATAGCTTACAAACAACTATTAAGAGATCTAACACAGAAACTGCATAAAATAAACATGGTATGGGGTCAGAGTGCATACCTGATAAATATCCAAAGCTTGCATTGCATATTTTACCAGTTTTATATAGATTTGAGTCTCTTTAGGTTGCAACTGCTTATTGGGAATGAACTGTGCTTCTGAAAGGAGAAAAAAAATACAACAGCAGTTACATATTAAAAATACTATTTGTTTGTTTTTGGCTAGAGTTTTAATTGCAGAATTTAAAAAGTCAAGAGTAAGTAAACATTATGCAGCATTACCACCAGGAGCTTTGCATGACGTTATGCCCCACGTGATTGTCTTCACTCCACAGACCAAAGTTTTCACTAAGCTTCGGCAGTCTGTGACCTGAAAAGTCTGTTTGTCTTCTTTTTCTTTTTCCCCCTGCTTTTCAAACACAGGTACGGGCGCAGGGGCCACTGGAGTGGCCGGGGCAGGAGATGGAACAGGAACAGGTGCTGCATTTGCTGCTGCTGGCACTCCAGGCAATGCAGCCTCGGCCGCCCCGAGCTCAGACTGTGGTTTGCATTTTTTAAAAATTCCTGAAAGCTGATATCGTGCTATGGTGTGAAACTTCAGAACAAACACCTATGGGGACAGGGAAGAAAGGAAACAGAAGAGCAGAGTGGAGAGGGGAAGAAAAAAAAAAAAGTAAGTCCCTCCTTTAGAATTAAAGAGGATTCTAAATCTTATAATTCTAATCCTTCAACTTAACATACTTAGACCAATAAGATTTACAACCGTATTTCTGGAATGGCTCAAATAACTGCAAACATATTCAAGTGTACCACAAAGTGTTAGCACACTGCTTTGGCATATCCTCATTTCTGAAGAAAGGAGGGAGTAAAACGTGATTGATAATATACTACAAAATATTAATTAGGCTATTCAATTTATTATCAAAAATTTTAAACACATCAGTACCTCCAACATTCTCATGAGAATATCTCTACCATTCCCATTTTCCTGTTCACTTTTAGACCGGATACAGTCTACCAAATTTAGCAGAAGCTTGCAGGACATTGTCTGGATACTGCTAGGCAACGACTCATCATCAATGTTCTTGGCAAATAACTGGACAGCAAGGGAGAGATCGTTGAGAGGTAAATGCTGCCGGACGTGATGCACCAGGTCTGCCAGTGTACTGTATGCAAGGGGCCTGTCAGGGAAAGCAAGAAACGAAGAAAACACATTGAGGACAATTATAACAGCTGCTAATTGGACTTAATCAATAATCACCACCTGGATCTATATTCAAGATTCTAAATTAAAATTTTCTATTTTTATATGCAAACACATTCTTTTGAGGTTTTTTCAATTACACAAGAGAATTACAATCTGTATCATACCAAAGAAGCATTAATCCATCCCACACCACTAACATTAGAACTACTAGGATCTTTATTCACCCGCTGCTGAACATCCCCTGCACACAACTTCATCTCCGTAACAATTCAGATGTTTCAAACCACATGGGAAGCAGTGCTGGTAAGCTTTTTCACAATTAGTCCTTGATTACTCATGATCTCATGAAAACGAGCTATATAAAGATTTAAAACTCTATACAGACATTGTGGTAAATATTAGCAAACCCTGAAAGAAGGCAGCCATGGCAGGCACTCAGGAAGACATTCTAACCTTTCTGCCATACCTCAGTGTCTCTCGAGCAGTATATCCAGAGCCAATTAATATAGATTCATCAAACAGTTTGTCCATGCACGGAATAAATTCTATAATTAAAAAAAAGAAAGAAAATGAAAGCTAAATATAATGATTAGCAAAGAAAAAGTTAAAATAAATTTGTTAAGCATTAAGCAACTCATTGTATTGAAACCAAAGATTGAAAGTTTACACGTTTCGGGAGTAAATTTTACTGTAAAACTTTCTATCAAACTCTTATAACTCTATTGGCATTTACTCCTTCAGTAACTTTACAGAACAGTCAAAGCAACCCTACGGATACAATGAGAACAGCTACAGCTGGAAAAAGCAGTTCCATTAATTTCAACTTCACAGAGCTTTTCAGAAGCAACTAATGAGTTACTGCCCATGAAAACGCTGCTTTGTGTGTCATCTGTCATGCAAGCTCCATCCTAAAATGTGAGAAAGAATATTTGGAACTTGGATACTGAAGAGCTATCAGGAACAAATTCAAATGAAAAAGCAAGGTCAAAGAAGCTTTTTTTTTCTTTCTAAATACAGAATTCAGAAAGGTCACTGAATTGATTAGTTCACTCCACCCTAAGGGCAGATAATGGCAAGACACGAAGGGTTGAATGATCCCACCCTCAAGTAACATAAAGTGCAGTAAAAAGCAAAACCTCAAGTACAGAGAGGCACTCAAAAAGAACAGAACTGAAAGTGAAATTCACTCCCCTTCCCAAAGTAATGAGAATTATGTAATAGCCCAAACCAAAATGTACACAAGTGTACCTCCTAAATACACAGAAATAGCTGAAATCTTTTCAGTGCACAGATACATTATAAGAAAGCAGTACATACGGCTCCTCAAGTCTGTTGTCAAAATGTGCTTAGCAGCAATCAGAAGCTCCTTCCGGAGGTGTGCTGTTTCTGCTGGACAATTGGAGAGCAATTGCAACATTCCTTTCACCATTTGCTGAGAATATTTAGCCACTAATTCCTATAAAAATAATGAAAATACAATTATTATTATACTCTACTTTAAAATTCTTTTTGCATCTCCAATACAACATTGAATTAAAATTCAGTGACTTCTCTCCAGGAAGTTTGCTTGTAAAAATAAAATACAGTAGCCATTCCATACATGCTTTTATTTTGCATTCACATCAGAACACTTCTGAAAGGATAACAAAGTACAGTCCTACAGATGGTCAGGTTTACTACCCAATTGTTCTTCTCTCCAACCCTTGAAGCACAGCAGTCATACAGGTGGCTTTCCCACCATAAAGAAGCAACAGATCTGTTGCATTTAAGAGTAGTGAAATAACAAAAATGCAGCCTACCTGGTAAATTCTTATGATGTAAGCCAAAAAAGACAATGTTTTAATTTGAGCAGCGATAAAATCAGCATACAGTTCTTTGTTATAAAGTTTATGTTGCCTGAAATCAAATTGAACATGGTTATTCTTCTCCCCCTATTTAATACCTTCGGTCAGAAAGTTCATGGCAGTATCAAATTACATCACCTTAAACTGAGGTTCTTGCTCCATAGGAAAATAAATTCATTATGGGAGAGCCCACTTACCCAACGTTTTATGCTTTAAGTAGAAATGCACAACTCTGAAGCAACCATACAATTTTCAACCCCCTGCAGAACACCAAAATAATACATTGGCATCAAACAGCTGCCTCTCTTCCCCTAGCTGGGGCTGTTTTACTCCAAGCAATATTCCTTCCTAAAGCCTTGCTCGTCTTTCAGTTCTTAACCACTTCTGCAGATCATCTGAGCAGAGAGGGAAAGACAGAGGTAGTAATCTTGCTGCACTGCTCAGTACCATTGGTGCTCCTTAGAAACATCTCTCTGAAGCAGGCAAAACAGTGCCCATATCTGCAACACCACATGGCTCCACAAAAGCTAGAATTGGAAAAACAAAACTAACACTGGTGGCTTCCTAAAGATAAATAGCTGCAAAGTCCCAGCTGTGTGGTCTCCATCACATACTATCTGTGCCAACATCTATTTCTGTCAGAAACTCCATTTTAAAAAGATGCCTACCAAATAACAAATTGGGAGGCAGCTCATAACTATGAATCTTCTCAGTGACACATAATGGAAATATTCAAATCTGCCAATTACTTTAAGTACAAAAGTGTCACTGTAGGACAATTTTATAACAAATAATCATTGCTACTTTTGAGATTAAAGGCACTAAGACTAGAAGCAAAACTCAAAGGATCTAAGATAAAAATATTTCAAGTAACCTTGAATATCAGGTTAAGAAAGTTTATTCCATATATCATCAAAGCAGTACTGATTTACCTGGCTTGAGCAGAAACCTGAATTATGATAGTGTTCATAATCAAGGGCACAAATTCAGCTACCACATTATGAATGTTCAATTTGTAGAGCTTAAAAAAAAAAACAAAAAACAGTATAATTAGAGAACATGAGAACAAGAGAAACATGCAACTCATTCTTGCATTCAACATATTTGAGAGCTAACAAAAGACAATGAAAAAATCTCACAGAATTATTATTTCACCATATTTTAATCTCAAAAATTGGTTACATTTTGCCATGAGAAGTTCCACAGCAACTGTGTAACCAGAAGTGTTTAGGTGCAAAACACAACACTATACTAACCTGATACATAAGAACAACAATAATAGGTAGCTCGGCCAAGACCTTCAGGGATAAAGATCCTCTGGGTATTATAGAATGCTGAAAAGAGAATACATGTTTTATAAACAGTTTGTTGATTTTTAAAAGTGCCTGAAATGCATTTTCATTTTCTATTTTAATAGATATATTTACAGAATGTTTTAGGGGCACAGAGCCACTTAGTATATTACATTAAATAAAAAATCCTGTAGTTACAGTTGCATAGCAAATATATGACAAGTTTCAATCATCTTCTACAAATACAGATTGATACACAAAACAAACAAGAAGAGCCTATTGTGTCCATTTGCCCTCATGATTTTGGGTATCGTGATACACACAGTCTCAGTTTGAATACTTACAGTTCTTGTTTCACTGTCTTCTCTCTCCGGGTTCACCTTCACCACAATTGTTGTAATCATGCCAACCATCTCAGGAGGAGGAACAGTGTTCTCAGGAATCACCTGAGGATTCTCGAAATACCGACCCTACAAGCAGACGAAGAGCAGAAGAGAAATAAAATCATGCTAGTTTCAGTCAAGGCAATCCTTCCACATAATTTTTCACCACAACTCATTCTAAATATTTTCTCCTACACAAAACCTTCACACTACAGAAGGTTCTGGGACTGCATCCCCCATAATCTTTTGCTCCCACTACAGCAGGAAGCAGAAAAGACAAACATTGAAGCAGATACTCTGTATCTGACAGGAAGAACAGGCAACGGCCTCCAGAGATCAAGCAAGTTGAAGAACTCTACTGGAAGGTAAGTTATTTCAGCCTTCCCTCAAAAAAAAAAAAAAAAGAAAAGAAAACACCAAAGTTTGGAGATCAGTGCAGCCAATAGAACAGTATTTTATTAAACAAATGCACCTTGGTTTTCTCACACTGTTAATACTACAAACACAAGATTTTCTAAATCAAAGTCTAAATTTCTCTATTCTGTTATTTTTGTTAAATATTTTTCTTAAAACTAACTGAATCATTATATGTAAAAGTAATTAACTCATTTAGAGGCAAAATTAAGACGGAGGAATTAGTTCCCTGACTACAGCAAGGGTGATTTGGAAAATAAAAAACTCACCACAACTTTAGGAAGTTCCTTGTAAATCTGCTTCACAAAGTCCAAAAAGTGATGGATCTAGGAGAAAAAAAAAAAGGTGCTTTACCACACAGCCAAAAACTTACAATCTTACAATGTCTGTAGTAGCAGTACAACTACTTACAACCTTTAGCCACCACTAGAGTTCACTTTTCATGACATCTAAAAGGGATACTGAGTTGTTCCCCAAGTATATTCTGTACTACTAAAATAACTTGAACTGACTTGGAAAGAACCTAATTTAACTATAACCTCAACATTTTCCCCATGTGGTATAAATAGGAATAATGACTATAAATCAACTAAGTTTCTGGAGGGGGGAAAAAAAACAATCAAGGAAAGAAAGCAAAAGAAGAAAACCAGAGACTTTCATGCAAACTCCTTCTTTTGACACAGGAGTGACACAAGTGTGGAAGGAGAAGAGGGAAATAAGAGATGATAATATTCAATTTCCAAGATTTTTCTGTCACAAACCAAAAAGGCACCAATTCTCTCTTCCTCTGAGGATGTTTTATCCTTTTTGGAGATGCTCCCATGCTAACACAGTACCCATAAATACCTGAAGTGAAAATAACCAGACTTTAACAGTTTATTCTGTTGTTTTTTTTACCTCCCCAGGGTGCTGGGCTACTTAGCACTATGCAATCCTCTTCTACAAATTATTTGAGGGTTGTTTTTTTGCTGTTGGTTTTCTAATATATGGTTACTAGAGGTGAACAAACAGAAAATGATGGCAGAAATAAAATACACAACAACTCTGAAAAGAGCATGGGAGTAAGCTCTATGCTACATAGTAAGATTGATCACTTACTTCTTGAGTGATTGCTGGTCTGAACTGTTTGTGCAATTCAATTATTATTCTTAAGCAGATCAGTACGTTTTCTTCATTCTCCGTCTGATAAAAAAACAGAATTTTAGTGAGTCAACCATTGCATTCTTCAACTTCAAAACCCCATAAAAGCACAGTTATCTCAGCATTCCATTACTGCAGATTTGCATGAGCAAGATGCCTTTAATTTGATCTAACTTTACCTTGTAACCTCTGGGGAAGGCAGAAAGTAAACTAAATTCATCCCTTCTGGAACAAAAATCAGAAGTTTCAGTGGCTGCACACCATCAGACCTGATTACAGGCCCCACAGACAGAAACATGAGTGGGGCCATTTGCACACCAAGACATCTCCAAATATAACATGTTATTTTTGGCAGGCTTTGAGTAACAATGTTTTCAGTGCTGAATAAGAAGCAGATCTACGTCTCCAGAATAAAGCATTTGCATCTATATAAATTAAGCAAGAAAATGCTTACAAATGTAATGCTGTCTAAAGTAAGCGATAAAGAACAGTTCCCTGTAAAATTAAAAGCCAGTAAAGGGAGAAAAAAAAGAGAACATGAAGAAATCAGAAATCCTACAGACAGTAAGTAATTACACTGATAAAGGCTAAGTAGAATGTTGCTCCACTCTTGCTCCAGAAGCACAGTCAATGTTGTTCCTCAAAAACCCACCCCCAGCAATTCTGGAGATGAAGTAAAACTTTCTGCAAATCTGGAACAGTTTTAAAAGAAAATACACACACACCCATAAGCAAAGATAAATACCTCTAGAAATCTAAACATCACAGACAGGATATTCTTGGTATGAAGACGAAGGTGTTCATTTGTTGGTATTCTGTGGATTATTTCAAGCACTAATTTCCGGAGTTGCTGTTTAAATTAAGAAATAATTAAATAAATAAAGAGCTTCTGGGATTTTTTAGAAGACCACAAAAAACAACAGTTAGTCGATGCATGTTTTCAACTTCCATACTGGAGTGCACTTAAAATAAAAAGCCACTTTGCTTTGCACAGGCACACACTTAGATACAAACACAAAATGCTTTCTATTTTAAACAGGTGAATCAGCCAAATGTAACAATCACTGTTGAAAATGAGGTCCTAAAACAAGTCCTGTAAACCTTTAATGACATAGATTCTCAACCACTTATGTTTCAAAGTGTAACAAATTATGAGTGAGAAAGCCAAGTCCAACCCATCTAGTTTCTCCCTAACTGCTCTTAGAAGCATGACTGCAAAGCTTAAAAGCAACATATTCAGAAACTGGACTTTTTCAGTTTCACTCCAAACAACAGATCTATTTTTAAGAACAAAGATAGTACAGAAATCAGGTCATTGGCATCACTGAACAAGCAGCCTGCTGCACACACTGCAGAAGGCAAAGAGATGCTCTGCACAGCTTACCTGGGCTGGCTTCTCCTGCAGAAACTGAACTTCTCCGTCCTGCAGGAAGGTGAGGAACCTTGGGATGATGTGTTCCAGGAATGTAGAATATTGAGGGGATGATGTCACATTCTAAGTAAAAAGAAAATGAAAACATGAAGACATATAACACACTACCACAGATTGTATCAAGTTACATTCAAAGCTTCTAGAAAATATTTTCAGTGACTTTTATCAGAGGTAGTATTTAAGCATCTGCTGACATACTACAGGGTTAGCATCTTTGAAATAAATACACAAAAACCCCAGGAGGATATTTTCAGATACTCACTTACTTTAATAGCAAGTTCTGCTCAGCCTGTGTACAAACTACTGCAGAACAGTCACGGATATCTTAGTCCCTTATACACACTAAGCAAGGATGAAGCCTCTTAACTTTTTTATTGCAAATAATACAGTTTTAATAGCTCTAATTGCATTTCACTGCATTAACATAAACAAAACAGTTTGCTGGGCAGGAGATTCCACTGATAGCCCATCAACAACTGAAATCTGCACAGCACTGCACTTCCAGCACCTTGCATAAAGCTTACTTAAGAACATCTGATGACATCAAACAGCACTAGAATGGGTATTTTTGTGTCCACGCCACAGACTAAGCAAGATCACCTCCAAACAACATAGATTTGGACAAAAGCTGTTACAGCAACAGCACCTGTTTTCTTATTTATCACAACACAACTAAAAAGACAGAGACAGAGAGAATTACAGCTATTCTAAGATCTTGCATTTATTTATTCCACAAAAGAACAAGTTCTCCATAATTTCAGAGCAGACACATACTAACTAGGTGCCCAATGACAGTACAATGTGACTAACATATGCTTGGTTTAACTTGTTTCCCAACTTTGTTTCTGGTGCTCATCTAAACCTGATCTATCACTGAGCAAGAAATGTCATTGGAGGCATCTCCACTCCTGGTGCCAGACTGCATCTGACAGCTCTTCTCACTTCCATCCTGTGGAATCATTCAGGAGTAACAGAGGGCCTTTTGCATCATGAGAACAAAATACAAACTCAAAAGAAATAAAACAATGCTTAAAATACAGAGATATATAGAAAATAGAAAAAAGAAAACGTGATGTCACCTTTATTTAAATGCTTACTGAATAATGACCACAGAATAAAAGAGCTCTCAAGTTCAAAGATGAACTCTTCAAACATCTGGGTAGTTGCTAAACGCAGCAGTAACGTGATTTATAGTAGAACTTACAACTCCCAACAATAATACACGATCTTCTAACTGCATAATATCAGATGTCAAAACTGACAGACACGAAGCACCATAAGGACTGCCATCCTGGACAGCTTTTTTTTTAATAATTACCTCAAAATTCTCACTGACTTCTTGCATCATTTTCAATTTGGTTTCATCGGCTGAAAAAGGAAATTCAAACAAAAAAGTAAATAAATACAAAGCTAAATCATGAAAGCAAGTACCAGGCTCACTGATGAAAGAAGCAATCAGATCTTATCAGTTTAGCTGTCACCGCCAAATTATAAGCACACAATTCTCACAGACATCCCTGTCAAACAACCACACACACACAACTCACTCTCTCTTTGGCTCAAGGAAATATTATTCATCACTTTGCTTCTTCAAAAATCAATATTTTAACAAAATTTAAAGTGAATTTAGCACGCATTTGTCAATTTTTTTAACAATATTCAGACATTTGTGAAACAAATGTTTCTGTGATTCTATTAGCAGTCTGTTCTGATAAGACAAGGAAGGAGAAATGGTTTCAAACTAGAAGATGGGAAATCTAGATTGAATGTAAGGAAAATGTTTTTTACAATAAGGATAGTGAGGCAGTGGCACAGGGTGCACAGAATGTTGGCCATGCCCTGTCCTTGCAGACATCCAAGCTCAGGGGATGGATCAGAGCACTGATGGAGCTGTCAGTGTCCCTGCTCAGTGTGGGGAGTTACACTAGATGAGCTTTAAGGCTCCCCTCCAGTTCAAAACTGATTTTATGGCTTAACTTACAATATGGAAAAAATTGTATCTTACGTGTATTGACATCTGTAAGAGCAGCCACAAACTGAAGGTACTTTTTCATCAGAGTGGTTTGGTCCACCACTGTGGGCCCTTGTGTTGAAACAAATGCCATCTTGGAGGAGGGAGGATCAGCTTTCTCTACATAAAATCAAGATCAACACACCTACAAAATATATGTGTGTGTTACTTTACACATCTGTTTAATTACAGTCATCATATCACCTAAACCCATTCTTCTAACATACTGAAGAGGACACATCTCACTCCCAGAGTCACAGGGCACATCTCTGCAGGCCCACGTGAACAATGCCTGGAGTGTACAGCACCCAGGAGCACAGGTACAAACCTCCAAACAGCCAAGGCAACCCAGCTCTTCCATCTGCCCTCTCTGCATCTGCTCTGAGGCCTCACCCGGAACACTGCACCCAGGCCTGGGGCCACAGCTCAGCAGGGATGGGAGCTGCTGGTGTGGGCACAGAGATGCTCAGAGGTTGGACAGGGACAGGTGAGGGAGCCGGGGGCGTGCAGCCTGGAGAAGAGCAGGCTGTAGGGAGACCCAAGGGCAGCCTCCAGTACTTAAAGGGAGGGTATAAACCAGTGGGAAACTGACTTTTTACACGAGTAGACAGTGACAGGATAAGGGGGAACGGCTTGAAACTGAAAGACGGGAGATTTAGGCTAGACATCGGGGACATTTTTCTCTAAGAGATCGGTGACGTGCTGTGCTGAGCTGTGCTGCCCCATCCCCGGAGGCGCCGAGGGCACGGATGGGCAGCCGGAGCCGCTGCCCGGTTTGGGAGCCGGCAGCCCCGCCCACAGCAAAGAGACGGAACCGGGTGACCCCCGAGTTCCCTTCCTACGGCACCACTCCGGGCTCCGCGATCCGTGTCAGCATCGGCGCCTCCTGCGTCCGCCGCTCTGCCCTCCGACCCGCCCGCATCCCACAGCGCCCCGCACCACGGCTGCCAGCAGCCGCCGCTCGCGGCCCTTCCCGCCTGCAGAGCCACCCGCGTTCGGACACCGCTCGATCCTCAGCCTCCGGCTCCGGCCCCGCCGCCGCTCGCGGCCGCTTACCTGCGCCGCCCGGCGCTCCCCGCCGCCGCCATCACGCCGCCCCCATCCCCGCCGAGCCGCGCCGCCCCGCCGACACGGGCACGGAACGACCGGCCGCGCCGGCGCTCCCCGCGGCCCGAGGCCTCCGAGCGCGGAAATGCCGGATGGCGGCCCTTCCTCCTCCTCCGTTCCGGGCCCCGCCGCCCGCCGCTTCGCCCCGGCCCGCCCCGCCGCCGGGCCCGGCCCGCCGCCCCCGCGCTGCTCACCCCGCGGCCCCCCGGCTCCCTCCTTTGTTGCTGCCGGAGCCCGGCGGCGGCGCATGGGCGCAACGGAAGCTCCCGAGCTCAGTTCCGGCCGCCTCCTCCCGCCGCCCGCCTCGCGCGCACCCCCGGGCGGAGCGCAGCGCAGCGCCGCCACGGTGCGCGGGGAACGGCGCTGCCCCGGGCTGCGCGGCGCCGCCGGGCCTCTCCGCGGAGCGTCCGCCCCAGCGCTGCGGCCGCGGGCAGCGGGACGCGCAGCCAGGTGCGGCGCACGGCCGGACCGCCCCGCGGGTTCATTCGGGCGCACGCTGCGCTCGGGGCTCCTCGCGCACCGCCCCCGCTGCGCGGCGCGCCCCCACCCGCGGAGCCGGGCAGCGCCGCGAGGAGCTCGGAGCGGCTGTGCTCGGACGGAGCCCCGCGGCTCACGGAGCTGCGGCGGGCAGGGCCGCTGGATGGGGACGGCCCCGGGCTGCCTGCCGCTAGATTTGTGACGGCGCGGCCCCGCGGGGCCCGTCCCCCCGGGGGTGGTTGGGCGCTGCCGAGGGGGAGCGGCCCCGGGGGCGGACGGACGGACGGACGGACGGAGCGCCGCAGTACCGCGGGCGGCCTCGGGGGCAGCGCCCGGCGCTGAGCGCCCGTCATGCTGCGGCTGAGCTGCGTGCTGCTGCCCGCCGTGCTGCTGCTGCTCGGCCGTGCCGCCACGGCGCCGGGTAACGGGGGGAAGGGGCCGCGGCCCCGGGAGATGGAGAGGCGCTCGGGCGCGGGGCTGCGCGGACGGCGGGGCGGAGGGGGGACGGGCCGCGTCACCTCGGGGAGCTGGGCCGGCCGGGGGCTGATGGTTGCCCGAAGCCGGGAAGCGTTTCTGCTTCACGCTGCGCTCCGGCAGCCTGCGGCTCCCGCTTTGGCCTCGCGCTGCGCGGGTCGGAAAGGTGGAAGGGACCGCGGAGCGCTGCTGAGCTCCGTGCCCGCGGGGGAGGCACTGGCTGGGCAGAGCCCGGCGGGAGCCTCAAGGAGAAGTGCGGTAGATAACCGCGAGGCGGCTGTTTTTTTCCGCAAGTCTCGCTAAGAAGAAGCGGAAGACGTCCTGAACCTTCTAGAGAGCTGGAGCCTCGCAGCACTCGGTTTCATTAAATCACATTTTCCTCTATGAATTCCAAAAGCTGAACAAACTCACAGCTGTTCCTTGCCCTGTATGGGGGCAACAGAGGAATTCTAGTGTGGTCGGTACTGTGAAAGTTGTTTTTCACCATTCATTTGCATCCAAATTTGCTCGGAACCTGCAATCCCTGGAATAACGTGAGGGCACTACATGGATGCTCTGGGCTCCTCCCCCATCCCAGCCAGAGGGCTGCGGGAAAGGCAGTGCAGGGGTTAGCTGCCCCCGCTGCCCCCTCCTGTCCCCGTGAGCAGTCTGTTAGCTGCTGGGAGAGTGAGGGAACCGCACAGCTGCACAGCTCTGCTTAGCATTGCCCCCCATGAGAGAACAGCTGGGCAGAGAACTGCTCAGGGTGGCAAACCACCAGATTCCCTTCGCAGCTCTGACCCACTTCAGAGCTTGCAGTGGCTGTTGTGTTTTGATTTAGCAGATCATTTCACCATAAAATAGTTTAGGTTGGAAGGTACCTTAGAGCCCATCCAGTCCCAACCCCTGGCCATGGGCTGGCTGCTCCCCAGCAGCTCAGGCTGCCCAGGGCCCCATCCGCAGCCTCAGGTACCTCCAAGGATGGGCAGCCTATGCCACAGCCTCACCATCTGCTCAGTAAATTTCATTTACATTCATTTCCAGGCTCTTTTCAATCCCGTCCAGTGGCAGAACAAGGGGCAATGGGCACTAACTGGGCATAGGAAATTCCACACAAACATGAGGAAAAATTTCTTCACTTTGAGGGTGACAGAGCACTGGAAAAGGCTGCCCAGAGAGGCTGTGGAGTCTCCTTATAGATTATAGAGAAGAAATGGCTGTACTGATGTTTTGCACTCAGTTAGGAGGAGGTTGAGCTGTTCAGTATTGCTGACAGGGGAAGCAATCGAATGAAATCTTACCTGGCTTTGGAAGTCCATATGTTCTATAGGACAATGGTTTGCCCAGCGAGAGGTTTCTTGAGGCCAACCTGGTAACTTCTGTTTTCTGTAGCCGCAAAGGATTGTTCTGAATCCTCACCTTTGGCTTCTTCACTCTGCTCCTCACTGGCACTGCAGAAATCAAAAAGGTGTGGATGGGATATTATTGAAAAGTTTTGCTTTCTCCTTCACTTGCATTTCAGCTTCTTGGGTTAGGGTGAGTTGTGCTTAATTACAAGTTAATTGGAACAACCAAGATTAGAGCTGAACGTGGCCTTCTTCCAGTAGCTGGAAGCTCAGTGATGGCACTGTTAGACCATTAGTGACACTGGACCTACAGCTATAGCCTAACTGTATCTGTAAAAACTCCTCAGAGTTTTTGGGATGTTCTAATCAGAGGCTCCCTCCTACTGTTGACACCTCTAGGACCCCTTCTAACAGATGTTTAATGTTTGCATGCATATTTGCACACAACAGTTCCTATTCCAGGTTTTTAAATGGCAAAAAGGTGGCAGTTTTAAGTTAGTGCTGTGAGTCACATAACCACAGCTGCCTAGGTAAGGTGCACGTATTTACAAGATTTCTCTTTTTTGTCCTGCTTCTGAAATCCACAGAGGAGTATGGTCTGGAAATCACCAACAATGGTCCCATCACAACAGGAGCACAAGCCACTCTTCACGCCACTCTGAGGACGAAGAACGACAGCACTGTATCAAACTTGTATCACTTTAACTGGATTTATGCTCCTCTGATCTTGATAGAGAAATCCGAGCAGCGGTTTAAGTCCGTAATTAACGTGACTGGTGAATTTCCTGGGACCTTTCCCGTATCTGTCTGGGTGACTCACAGAAACTGCTGGTTATGTCGGCCGGTTGCTAGGAACGTCACCATGCTTCAGATCACAGGTAAAGCAGAATTGCTGCTGCCCTTGCTAGCATCACGAAATGAAAGCCAGACGTAAATGGCTTCCACCAGCAGTTTGATTTGTGTAGGCCTTCGTTGCAGGCGGTTTTGGCCAGCACTGTACCAGCTGGGCTGTGCTGGAGGCTACCTATCTCAGTCGGTCCAGGATTTTTTCTCTTAGTCCTATTAGAAGCTTCATCTTGTCCCACTGTGTAACCTTCCATAAGTCAAGGAATCTCATCACGTGTAGCAACATTGAGTAATAGATAAAAAATGCACTTAACTGTTTGGACGGGGCACAGAAAGACTTATGCTGTGTATTTTAAGTCATGTGTCAGTACACACATCCTGTGAAAGTGATATGTGCTGTCATTCTTTGTCTACCTTAATTTTCTGCAGAATTCGTCACGGGGAATCTTACCATTGCCCAGATAGAAGACAGCAGATTTATCAAGCATGGTTCCAGCTCTTCTATGGGTGCTGTGACACGGATTTCTTTCTGCCTTCATGATCCAAGTGATTACTTCAAGTCAGCTTCATTTGTCTACAACTGGGATTTTGGGGATGGGTAGGTGTGGTTACTTTGTTCTCTTTAATGAATACTCAAGGTGCCTCTCACTCAGCTGCTCATCTAGAGGGAAATCCTGATTAATACACAGGACAGCACGCACGCCTTTGCCCACTGGTATGACCCCGCAGCAGGGAGGGTGAAAGATGTCCAGCTATTTGCCTTCTCTTGAGTACAAATTTATGTCCAGCACAAACAAGTGTACACAAATAGAAAAATAAGGTCCAGTGTTTGAATGCTGCATCTTTCTTTCTATCTTCCTTTCTTTTTTAAAAAAAATCTTTTATTTTTCCTTTTCAATACTTCAATTAGCTGTAGTCCACCTGTTTTAATGAGTTTTCATCTTTTATTGTCTGTTCCTATTCCATTTTGTTAAGTCCTGTAGCACTATCCTTGGTTTCATAAATACACCGTGAGTCTGATACTGACGAGAGTTTTACTGGTTTTACACCTACGAAGTGCAACAGACATTAATCCTTATTGATGAGGACATAAGGGAGAATTAGAATCATAGCTGACTACCACTGGCTTTAAAGAAAATACTCCTTTTTCAATGTTAAATCAGAAATAAGCAAGTACTTGATAATTTTTTTTTATTTTCGTATTGCACACAGAGTTTATCAGATTACCAAGGAGCCCTTTGTCTACTGTAACTACTCCACCATGGGGAACCGCACAGTGCATCTCAAAGTCGTAGCGGAATGGGAGCAAATTGGAAGCATCATACATGAAACAGAAACTGTGCAGAAAACTGGTGATTTTACCACTGCTCTGGAGCTGCTAGGTAATTATAAAACATTTTGCACACTCAAAATAAAATGTTATATGTATGTAATGATGCAATCTAGGTGGTAGGTTTTTAAGGTGGTAACACAACATGGGTGCTGATTCAAGTGGATGAACTGGTCAGTATTTTTCAATGAAGAGTTTGCATTCTAAAATGGATTTTGCACCATTCTGGTTCACAAAAAATCTAAAATCTTCTGTTTCTTTTTCATTCCTTAGAAGTTCCACTGTCTTTCGTAACAGCCTCAAATATACTCAAAGCTTCAAATAATTTGTTTATCATACTTACGGAGGATCTGTTTCTTTAATTTATGATGAATATCCCTAAAAAATACATCTGTTAAAACAAGTGTTATGAAAGTTCCATCGATCTGATCAGTTGTAAACAAACACACATAATAATGCACGGGATTGTTGAAGTATCTGATTATATTCTAAAAAGAAATCACAAAGCGTTCCAAAAACTTGTAACAACTCTACCAGTAGGTTTCTTTCTTTGGGGTGTGAGGAAGGTGTTGTTTGTATGAGAGATGCAGCTCACATCTGCATGGTCTAAGAGATGAAACGTTTATTGGAAACACACTGAATTTCAGGTTTGTATTCCATGTGATATGCTGGCTTTCTTCCCCTCAGATGCTGTTAAAAGCATTCACATAGTGGGCTCCAGGGAGACTCACGTCATGGAAAACTTGAGTTTATCTCTTCACATCAATGGCACGTAAGTAGCAAACACTACTGCTTTTCACAAAACACTTTATCTAAGCTTTTTTTCCTCCTCTATTTCCTCAAAAGTCACTTGCACCCCACAGAACTGTTTCTTAAAGTCTTTTTGAACAGTTGAACATTTTTTTTTCTTGACTTAAAATACCATGAACTCTGAGAGTCTGACAGAGCCCACATCTGTGCAGAAAAGTAGGGTGTTAAAATGTTCATCTCCTCAGCAAATCCTCATATAGAAAGCAAAGGTTATCTTTATCCTTTTGTAAATAGAATGTTGAAAGAAAACTTGCCAGAGAAAGACAGTGGAAACAATGACATTTTAAAACTCTCTTTTGAATTTTTATCTTTGACCAGTTAATTTCCTCATAATTAAATTAAACTGTATTCAGAGTGCTGTTGAATGGAAGCAGCCCTTGACTGGCACTTGGGAGTGGTGAGTTTCAGAAATCAGTCTGACAAAGTAAAGGCTGCCATAAGATGAATAAGAGAGGGGGGCACCACGCAGTGAGAAAAGGGTGTTTTGTTTTGTTTTTAAAGTCATCTTTGCAAGGAAAAGTCCAGAGAAAGATGAAGCTGTTGAAGAGAGATGAGTCAAGGAAGGAGAGGAAAAGGGAAATGTCACATTGCAACGTGATGAGCTGGGAAAAGTCCAACTTGGGTAACTAATCATTTACCATTGTAGGAATGTAGGAGACTCAGGAGCACCTTGATCCGAGCACAAGCTCTTTAATGCTGCGGCATTTAGAACATGTGAGAGTTTCTCACATAGCAGAAGCATACATAAGTATGTTTGAAGGACTCGGGAAGGTGCCTTCACCATAGAAATCTCCATGATCACTAAGTAGTTTATTCTCCAGAAGAGTAACTCCTCTGTGCTCTGCCGCAGGGAGCGGATTTTGCCTAACAGTGGATTTCCAAAAACAAACCAAAAAAGGGCAGGGCTGCTGGTAGGGGTGTAGGACAGAGGGAGCAGCGCCCAATGCAGCTGTGTACCAAAGACATAAGTGGCACAGATACACAGAGCAGCACAGTTTGCATTCAGCAAGGAACTGCTCTTTGGCAGACTGGAAATTGCAAATGGCATGCAAGAAAATATGAATAGTTAAAAAAAAACATTACAGGCTACCAGGCTTGACTCTAAGATGGCCATCAATGCTTGCCAGACCTATCCTCTAGCAGCAGGGCTGGGACTGCTGTGACAGCAGTTTGTGACAAAACCAACAACAAAGGCTTGAGAGATGTGTTATCAAACACATAAACATGCTGCTTTCTTACCAGAGACTACCCTGAGCAGATTAGGAACAAAATACTAGTAAAACAGTGTAAAGAAAAGCTCTGTTATCAGAATCAAAGTCCATAGTGTGTAGGGGGAGTCCAAGCAGAATCAGTCGGAGCAAGGACCTGACAGTGTAAATAAATGGCATCAGCTAGATGCAGTGAGAATGCGTGCAGACATAATGTGGATTGTACCTAGAGAGCCTGGTAACAGCTAAAAAGCTTTCTGTTTTTGTAAGGGAATACCAAGATCCTTGCAAGTTATTTAAATATCCTAACTGTTAGTCCATTGTGCAGAGGTCAATTTACATTCTTTTCTTTCTTTCTTTTTTTTTTTTTTGTTAACTCAGAAGTCTCGGGTGTACTTCAGTAGCACAGTGATCTCCACTGTGAAAAGAACAAAGAAAACCAACCTATATTCCCCTAGAAGAGGGGGGGAAAAAAAGATTGCTTTTATCTCTGTTAGAGCAGGACATGGGTTTGCTATGCACAATGGCCTGCCTATGACCCACACAGGTATTTAGCTTTCAGCTGAAAGGGCTGCTGTTATAAAAGCATCACAAAGACCTTTTTTCAATGGACAAACACTATGAACCAAGTAATTGTGCTGTTAATTACTTCTCTATTTGTAGTTAGATGAACCGTATTATTTTCTAAGTTATTTTACAGTTTTATCCCAGTGATTCATCAGCTTTTAGCTGAAAATTTTGGAGCTTTTAATGCGCTGTTGTGGTTTGTTTGTTCCTAAATGTCACTTCAGCCCACCACTGGCATTATGCTGGCTCATAAAGTCCGAGTGCATTCCGTTAGAAGGCGAAAAGTGCCATCTGGTGGCGATCACCGGCTCCTGCTACAACCTCAGCCATACCTTCAGTGACGCCGGGCAGTACTGCCTCAGCGTCCGAGTGCAGAACGGCGTGACGATGCTGCAGACCTACCGTGAGATAAAAGTGTGGCCGACAGGTGAGCTGCAGCACAGACGTTCCCGATTGTCCAGGATTCTGCCTGTCTCAAGCACGTCGGGGCATTAACTTGCAGCTGCTGAGGTTTCTGGAAGCATAAAGAGAAGGGAAAGCTTATATTGTGCCTACTGTAATTGCTCTGAGCTTTTTGTATCCTGCTGAACCCTTAGTCTCAAGAGTGTCTTGAAGCTAATGTGTTCCCTGGGAAGATTTAAATTACATGTTTTTCAGTTTAAATAGTCTCTCTCTCTCGCAGTTAGAGAGGATAAGTGCAAAAACATAAGTGGCTGTAGCACTCCCTTAATTAAGCAGCCTGAATTCTTTTTAGTATTTTTTAAGGGCAGTTTTCTCTACATCTCCATTTCATTACATGTTTCTGTTCCCTCAGCCAGCAGTCCCTGCAGGCCACCCTGTTTGCTGCCCTTCGTGGGCTCTGATTCATCTGAGAAAGAGGACCTGGCCAGGAGTCAGATAGACTGTGCTAACAGAACAGTTACAGAACATCCCACTGGGACAGCACTTCTATACATGTAGGATTGCTCACTGCAGGAGGCAGTAGTGTAAAGTCAGGGCAAAGAGGTAGAATCCTCTTTGCTAAGGGCTACCAGCTGTTTCAAAGATGATGTTTATCAAGATTCCTCACTACCCATTCAGGGCATGACAGAGGTACAGACACCCTTGGGAGTTAGGGCTAAAACTTAAACAGCTTTTTTAGCCTGTTTAAGCTGACCCTTGCAATCCCATATTCCTACTTTTCTGATTGTAGAAAGATCTGAAGTAATCTAGGCTGAAAAAACTGTTCCCTGATGCATACACATCCTTTGTTGTAAAAATGTGAAGAGTTCTCCTAAAACATCTTTTTCTTCTGTTACCTCTTCTCAGTGTATTGTATCACTCCAGGAATGTCCCCTTGTGCTCTTTCCCAGGAATCCAGCCAGCCTTCTTTGTCCTGCTGTGCATCGCCCTGGTTTTAGTGATGGTAGGACTGGTGCTGTACACGACCTTTCGAAGTAACACACAACAGAAAGACCTTGTGGAGGTATTACTTTGAGCTGGGATAGTAATTAGATAGCTTTCAGCTATGTCTCTTCTTTCATCCTCAGGCAAACAGAGTGGGAGGGAGCATTTCTCTGGTATCTGTGTGAGCTGGCAGAGTTTAAACAACAGGCATGGAGAAAAACATCCAACAGGCTTCTGGAGAAATAAAACTGCAATTCATGTTCCCAGGGCTGTCATGTCTAGTTAGTTAAAGTTTCTAAGCATGTGCTTGAATTGAAGTATACCTTCCAGAGGATGTATCTGGAGTGGTTACATGGAAGAAAGCAGAGGGATGATGCAAAGGGATATGGAACAGTAAAAAAAGGATGGTTATGTTAACTAAAGTGACACTAAATTGTCACCTTAGCTTAGTATGTGACCCTCATCTCTGCTGGTGTCCTTCCATCTCCCTTGTGTAGCTTTTTACATTTTCATATTTATAAGGCATGAGCTCCCAAGTCAAAGATAGCTCCTTGGCCCTTTGGAAAGTACCTAATACAGGTAGCATCCTGCCACAATATGCATAAATGGACCTGTAGGAGGGCTGCTGCAATCCTTGTGTCCAACTGGTATGAATCTGTCACCAACTTTGAATTGATTTCTGATAGAAACTGGTTGAGGACCAGGTGCCATTTCTAACCCAGAATATTCTTGCTGGTTTCACTTGAACTGGTATGACTGGAATTAAAAACACTCTCATTAATGTTCCTTTTCCAGGTAGCTGACTTTGACTTTTCTCCGCTGTCCGATAAAAGCCTGTCTTCCCATTCAGAGTCAGGCTGTGGCCAAGTATGTTGCAGATCATGTTTTCTTCGGTCATCTCAAGAAGCTGCCCAGGAGAGTCATGAATTTCTACTTTCTTTTTACAAGCCAGTCAAAATGTACACGGTGTGAAGAACACAGCTGCACTTTGGTTACACTAACTCCAAGTTTAACTTTCTCACATGTGATGAGTTACAAGCCCAGTGCTGCATGAATGATTTCTTTTTGCCAATGCTACGAGGTAAACCACTTTGCCAAGTCCAGCACTTGAGTGTTTCATTATATAATCCAAAAAGGAAGGAGCCTGAAACACAACAAAAGTAATTTTGCATTTTAAAATTATATGGATGTATACATTTACAGCTGTGAAAACAGCATTTTATTCTTATGAAAGATTATTTTATGCGCAGGTTTGCTCAACTCACTACCTCTTGTAATTTATCTGTTCCTCTGCTATATGTTTCAAAAAAGAAAATGCTTAAAACAAACATACTTCTCTTTCTTATGCTGTAAAAACACTACTGGAAATGCAAGTCATCCAAAAGGCAGTTCTAAAAGGGAATTGCTTGGGTGAGGCTATAGCCTATGTCCTTCCAGTAAAGCAGACTATGTAATTATGTTGTCTTTTTTCCTCCATCTTAAAAGACCCCTTTGTGAAGTTAATGAGGTGGTGTGGGACTGCAGAAGCTGGTGACCTGCTCACAGAAAGGTAGTGCTATTCACAGGAGTCCGGTGGCATGGCAGCACCCACTGTGGAAGACTCTACACCTCCAGCAGTCTGAGACCACTCCAGTCTGTATAAGTAGCATTTTTTCATAACATTCCTTCTTCTTTTCTTTCTTATGTTACCACCCAGCTGGTCACCAAAGCTCCCATGTCAAAAAAGCAGTAACTTGCAGCTCAACGTGCTCAGCAAAACACACTCAATTCACAGTCAGTGTTCAAGGCTGTATAAACTCCTTGTTCATTGCAGACTGTCTTCTATGATCAGCTTCCTGCTCAGCCACGTTTTTCTTCGTGCTATGAAGTATTTCAGAGTACCCTGGAGATTATTTATTTATTTATACTGACCTGTTTTGGGGCCCATTTCTTTTCTTAAACACAGTGCTGACATTTTTGCCACCTCTGACTTGGGCTTGGGGTTTTTCACCTGTCATAATTTATCCGGTGCACTGAATGAGAGATACTCATTTGACTGAAGGGATTTACCGTTAGGTTTCACAGTTTTTATTTCACACATCCAACTTCCACATTTCCTTTGGGAAGCCCAGCATCTCAGTTCCTCTGTGAATGGAATTACATAACCTCAGAGGGGCTTTGCTAAGTGATACCCGCAAAATGGATCATCTAAAGTAACAACTGATCCACTAAATACAAGTTTTTGTCTAAAAGTCCTCCAGGGCCGAACAGATTTCAGCTTTGGTTTTGGTTTTATAAAGAGAAGCTATGTTTGTAAGTAAGCGAGCCTGCTGGTTAGGAGCAGTGTCCTTTGTCTTCCTTCTCTGTGCCCCAGTGTCAAGTTCTTATTTTTAGTCATATTCAGTCACTGTTTAAAATGTGCCTCTCCTTAGACTAGCAAAGAAGCTATTGTTCTCAGGAGCCTTGGTTTTATTGCCTACTGCCGAGATAGCAGCAACCCGAGCCGCTGCCAAAGGCTCACAACTTGTTCCGGGATGTCAGAGTGTTCTATAGATGCCTACACGGTCCTTGGGCACTGAAATGCAACCCAGTGTGGAAAACACAACTCAGAGTAACAGCAGCCCTGCACAGACTGCACAGTGTCTCTCTGCAACCAGAAGTTCAGTCTGGCCTTGTTTAAGAAGTCTGTGGCAGAAGTGTGACCATTCCTGGGATAATACACCTGAAAACAATGCCTTGACATGCTAATGAGTACATGAAGTCTTTCTCTTCCATGCTACACTCCTAGAAAAGTCAGTAGCTACAAGAGAGCAATGACTGTCAATTTAGATACCTGAAATAGAGGTAATTTTGTATGGAGGATGAGGATACCCAAAGATCGAGATATACATTCTGCCCTAATTTCCATTAATACCTATTTTATTCCAAGGGCCTCATGTGGTGGTAGGTCACACACGTCATTTCCTTGGCTGGGGTCTCTGTGCTCTCCCCAGCACATCTGACCTACCAGCCTGGCACCAAGCCTGGCTAAAGTGGATATCACCTACAGACAAAGAATTGAGGGGTGTGGACTTAGTGATGTGACAGGTAAAAGATGCACCTAGGGAAATTCCCAGGTCCCTACTGAGCAAAGCAGCGCAAACACCTTCAGGAGAACGCTGGTTCTTCCTCTGTTCCTAGAATGACCAAAGGATGGCAAAGGAGTGAAGGGATTCAGGAGGGTGGGAAAGATGGAGGGCTGCAACACGCCAAGTCAAGGCTGTCACACAGTAGAAGACGTTATTCAAGAGTAGGAGGAAAAGAATAGAAGACAGAAAGATGGACATCTCTTGCAAAAAAAAAAAAAAAAAAAGTAGAGAAAGTACACTACAAAGGACATGTCAAGAAGCAAATTAAGCAAGAAAATTTAAACAACCTGAACAAATTGAGGTATAAGCGTAAGAAACATTCTCAGGAACATGTTCCTGAATCTAATATGAAACTGCTTCCTGCACAGAAGACTGATCTGTGGGTTCAATAAAAGCCTCTGAAATCGAAGACAAGAGGTAATTGAGCAGTTCGGATACAGCGAGGAGGTCGGTGGAACGTAGCAGGGATCGGCGGGAGGGTTGGTTTTTTAACCTCAGAATTCAGTGACCTGGAAAAAGGAATGTTCAGCAAGACCATGAAACTCACTGACACAAAACAAGAGTCCGGTGAGCGCAAAGCCAGCGCAATTACACTGCGGTGATATGTGAGGGTGGGAGCAGATAAAACGTTCATGCAACTGAGAATTATTTTCCAGGAAATGCATCTGACAACAAAAATGTTCTGGAAAGTTATGGTATGAATATGTATGGTGAAAACAAAAGAACATACAAACAGTGGTGCAGCAGACAGGGGCACAAATCAGCCCTTCCGTTTAGCAGCAGCCCATAAGGCTGTGTCCCAACAGAGCTGAAGTCCAGCCCTCTCTCTGGAAGGGGATTACACAGCCCAAGCTGCGACACTTGGAATTCATGAGACTTCTTTAGTATTTGCTGGATGCTGTAGGAATGGCAATTATTGCCATTGAAAGAGTAAGGTGAAGAAATTCATATTTAAATGCTCAGCATTATTATTCAATGATCAGCCAACTCTTCACCTTGATTTCAGAGAGCCAGTGCCAGTTTCCGTGGAAACTGAAGTGCTATCTTGCAGCTGTCAAAGAAGTGTTCCAGCCCTGCAGAGCCGGGCTCTGACAGCTCGCTGAGCACTGCAGATGTGGGTTTTTACATCGAAGACACCAATGTGGAAACACAGAAGCTCCAGAAACTTCTTTCTGAGCTGAGTGTGCTCATCGCTGGCGTGCACACCTCCCACAGCAGTGCACGTAAGCAGAGCAATCAATGTATAGGGTTTTGAACAAAATACCGCAGTTGCACAACAACTGACACAGCCCATGAGCAAGTCACACCAGAGCACTACTAGAAGGCTTCTCTGATCTCAAGAATACCCCAGCCAACAGTTTCTAATGCATTTGCTCGGAAGCATTGCTGTCACCACGTACAGAAGGCAAAAGGGAGCTGTGCAGCAGTACAGAGCTCACCCTAGAGTGCTGCTGAGGCAGGTGCGGCTATCTGCATAAAATCCAGGATAAAACATGCCAGAAGGGAGCCCTGCTCTTGCAGAGGACACAGTGTGGGTGCACTGTGCAGCAGGGGGCTCCCGACATACAGCAATGCCACCGCGCTCCGCTCTGCCAGCCAGGATTGTTGGGAGCTCCTCGCTGTGGATGTGAGCTAAATGCACGTGAGCTAAACACACAGCCACTCTCAGTACAAAGCCTGCATGTCCCCATACAAACCCCACAGCTTTGGGTGCCACCCTGAGCAGCTCGCAGAGGCGATGCTTGTCGGCCACCAGCCTGCATGGGGAACCTGCAGCCATCACCGGGGCAGCTCTCGGAGCAGGGGAGCAGCACAAGGCACGTTTCTGCCCCACAGCTCTACCATTCCATCCTTCCTGGTAACAGTAATTACGACTCCAGCATTCAAAGAGTCTTTTCAGCTACAGTTAAAGTACAAAATGAGAACAGACAGCAACAAAGTCTCCCTTATTGGATCAACAGCGTGTACTTCACTGCAAAATGGAATTACACAGCTTTTTAATTCTCCATTCAGTTTCCTGTCCTTCATCTATTCCTCTTTCATTATATGCAAATTTTCATAGTAATACTTTGAATTAAGCCAAAGAGGAAAAAATGATCTAAAAATCCAAATGCCTCAGCTTCACTAAAAAGCTCACTTTCATTCATCCTGATAAATCAGTGAATCTAATTACTAAATAACCCCAGGTTCAGTGCATTCCTCTCGCCACAAAACAGAACACCCAGTTTAAAAGACACAAAATGGACAGGGCTGCCCCTGGTCCTCACCCAGCTGCAGGCACAGGGCTGCTGCAAGAGCAGCAGGGTCTCAGCAGCACATGGAACACTGCAGTGAGCACCAGGCCTAGAGAACCCAGAGCCCAACGCAAGAACTACTTCTCAGCCCTTTCTCCTACACTGCTGCCATTTCCAACCCAGGTGGCTGAGGGAGCTCCATGAGGGGTACTCCAACCACAGCAGCACAGAACTGCTGTGCTGTCAAACAAGCACCAGATTTCATTGTGTATGAAATTATTCATACTCGGAACACAAGTGTTTCATATCACAAGTCCACCCCCGCAGGAGTGAGACATCCCTCTGCCACGCACACCCCAGCACAGACAGGAGCTGCCTGCCAAAGGATCCGCCAGCCCCAGCCAGGCTCCACACAGCTCAGCTTCTCAGATAGCTGTGATTTTATTCTGCTTTTACTCTCTCTTCTGTTCTTTCCTTTCCTTTTTTGGGGCAATAAGTAGTGGCGTAAACCTTGCAGATGGGGAGAAACCACGTAATTAACTGCAAAGTACTCTACTTAGCTCTGTAGGGGTGACATCCTTTTTCATAATACAATCTGTGAGAAATTAGGTGAGTGGTGCATGCATTTCTTGATGAACAAGAGGACCCTCAACTATTACTAATGAAGTACAGAGAGAAAAGGCAGGACTCTCAGCAGGGAAATATCATCCCTTAAAGTCTTCCCCAGGGATCAGATGGCACTTACAATTGAGAGGCAGTAGCTGCTTCCTCTGTGTCGGCTGGGACAGGCAGGATGCCTATTTGTAAGGCCTTGTGCTGCTGCATTCTGTTAGTCAAATGGAAATATTTTCTGACCTTTGCAGCAGATGTTACCATTTTTCCCACAGACTGGTGGCCTGGTTTTGGTTGTACAAAAACCTGTAGTCCCAAATAGCAGAGATTAGACACCAATGTCAAGGTCTGAGAGCACAGATTACATGCCCCAGATCAGCAGATGTCTGCAGCTACTGGCAGCTCTGAGATTTCAGGGGCTGTTCTCCACCCAGGAGCATCCTGCGTTGCTGCATGACGAGCAAACAAATGCTTGCCACAAATAATCAGCTGAGGAGCCAGTATCAGTACTTCAGGCCGTGCAGCATCTCCCGGGTACCAGGAGCACACAGAAGGCTACCGCTGAGCCCAGACGTGTGGCTGCAACTGTACTGGTTACTGCAGGAGCAGGTTGCAGTGCCTGAGCCAGCAGAAGGACCTGGAAGACAGTCCTGGCCTACTGAGGTTGCTGCACAGCATACACCTGTCCTCAACATGCTGACAGCTGTAACCCCAGCTCAGTGCCATCTGCACACTTGGTGAAAGCAGGCCTGATCATCCAGGTCACCAACAGAGGACGTTAACAGGACAGGCCCAGGACAGACCCTGGAGCACTCCACTTTTACCTGCCTGAGGGGATGGCCAGGATGCGGGAGCCCAGTCACACACCCAGTGCTGTCACTCCCATCGCTCTTTCGCTGGAGGCAATCATGTCGCTCAGGCACATTTACCCCTGGTCACCCTGTGCTGACTGATCCCAGGGACCTTCTCCTCCCTGTGCCCACAAGTGTGTCCCAAGAAGAGCTGCTACTTGATGCAAAGGCCATAGAACATCCAGACACCAGAAGACACCCCTGCTCAGCAGCAGCAGACACCGCAGCTGTGGGGTGCCTGTGCCAGAGCCTCCTCAGCGAGCAGGACCTACAGATAAGGCCAGTCCTAACCATGGAGAACACACTTCCAGCAGAAAACCAGGCCATAACATAGCTCACGATTAGCACTAAAACCAGCAGATTAGGCAATGACTGCTTTGAGATTTCCAAAATTTTTCTAAGTCTTTCTGTTACCATAGAAGTTGCTGCTTTTTATACATCCCAAATTTTGATGTATACTGGGACGCATTCTTTGTGCTGTATAATTTTTTTAACACAGATGAGGCTCATTTAGTTAGAAGGCTCTTGAGTTTTCAGTTTTTTCTCAGTTTTTAAATACAAATCTGGAAAGTTTCCACCTCATTTGCACCTCCAAGTGAGCACGCTTTCCCAGCAGCTGGATCTGACGCCCAAGCTCACACACTGCAAGCATAGCCTGAGCTTAGCATGCTCCTGTCTGCAAGAAGGACAGAGTCCCATGGAATGCCAATGCTTCACCAGCGTGCTTGTGGGACAGGAGTGCTACCTGCATCAGAACACACTGGAGCTTTTAAGACAGGCTGTGCCACTAAGGGCCCACATTCCTGTCTTTGTCCTGCATGTGCCCCACACTTCTGTACAATCGGCACAGAATTTGAGAACCAACTTTCATGTTTTAACAGAACCATTTTCCATATTCCTTTCTCATTGTAACAAAGAGTCTCAGTACCATCTGTCCAATTACTCACACAGAGCCATTAAATTGTTCTCAAATAATTTAATACGCCTTTTATTTGCTGGCAAATGCCATGATTTAAAATACTTCTAATTCAGATTTGACACAGCTAATAATAAGCGCTCAGACCTGGAGAGCAAATAAGTATTTTCTTTACCCAATGATACGCAGCACTGTAACTTTAAAAACATTTAAGTGCAAGATCTGTGCCTGCAGCCCAGGGCTGGGTCTTGCAGGCCGTGATGCTCTGGAGCACAGCATTGCACTGCTCGGGTGTGGGAGTGCCTACAGAGCCACTGCCACAACAATTTAAATGCAAAACCTCCTTCTAGACTAGTAACTCCAGGGATATATGTAGCTGCATATGCTTTAAAACTGCTTCCTTTCTTCTGAAGCAGAGGAAGGATTGTTCAGCAGTTTTATTGTGGCACAAAGGGAATCACATTGGCTCTAAGGGGAATAACACTGCAATCCAAATGTGTTCAGGAGTGCACAGAGGACCCGAACACTGCACGGCTCTGCTCCTCAGCCCTCAGTGCAGAAAGCCTGGGAGTTCTGTGGGGTCAGAGACACCACGGAGGAACAGAAGGGAACAGTCTGTGCATTTCAGCAGCTTACACCAATTCTGTTTGCCTATAAACCTGCAGATCGCTCTGAGAGCTAAAGCACTCATAACAAGCCCACGTTGTTCTCTTCTCTCTAATACTTTAGCACAGCATTTAATGCCACGTTCTAGGTCACAGCCTAGAAGAGGATGGGCACGCAGCAGGCCAGCCAGGAACAGCAGCAGCATGTTAGTTTTTGGGAAGAAGAATCTTTCTTATACCAGATTTCTGCAAACATACTTAATGTCGAACTTGAAAAAGACATATATATATACGTATATTCTGAGAGATGCAGACAGGCTGCCAGCTGTAGTGCTGGTCGGTGCATCAAGCAATGCAGAGTTACTAGGCTTTGTATGGCACACACTTAAAAAACTGCAATTTCTCTTCAGAAAAGAAGGTTCACACTAAAAGCTTTGCTGTTATGGAAAGCTTCCAAATCTCCTAAGGGTGCCCTTATGGCCATAGGGATAGGTATGGCACACCCAGGTGGTGCAGGCCACAAATGCTGCCCTGGCAGAGCGACCTGCCTCTCATAGCTGTGTGAGAGCAGAGAGCCCGAGCTCCGTGGATACAAGGACCTGCCTTTGCTATTTCCCCTCAAAGAGGGATCACAGCAGCTCAGGCACAGGTGTGTGTTTTGCCCACATTAAGGTGGTGGCAGCAGGCTGCGCCATGTTGACCTGCCTTACATAGGCAGGCCCTTGATGAGCAGGAAGGGCATACAGTAAATAGGCACAGGTTGCAAAGAGCTCCTGTTCGTTAGCTAGAAGTTTCCACCATTCCACACATTGAGCAGAATAAGCTTCTCCATTGTTTGAAACCAGTCACAAAGATGCTCCTGACCGCCTAACTCCCTCCATGTCCCCAGCACACTGCTAACTCCTGGCACTCAGCATGAGAAGCTGTGAGTTCTGTGTTCCTTTGCAGTTCCATTCTCCAGTGGGAACCTGTGAAGTCGAACAACTGCTGAGCAGTGCTTCCTCGCAGAGTTTCAGCCCAGTCTTGGAGACTCATGGCATTCAAACGCACGAGAGGAGCTTTGGAGAAGTGTCTGAACTTCAGGCTACGCTTCTGAACTGCACTCAGGCACCGGCCCCTAAGGAGTTCACCCATCTTTTTTAGAACCTTGCTAACTAGAGCTTGAGGGAAATAGCTATAGACTTTATTAATACAGCAGGGACATTCTGCTGTGTAGAGCAGCACTCTGCATTCATTTCTTTTTCTGCAGCGTTTCAGTACTGCACATTATTTAGCCATCACATCTGAACACAAATTATTGTACAATAAAAAGCAGTGACTCAACAGGTTATTGCCACAATAACTCCTACATCTGCATGTGTACAGTCAGCATGGTTGCTTACCCCACCCCAGCACATTCCCAGGCACGATGTGCCATTTGTCACCCACTAGCCAGAAGCACACATAGCTCAGTGCTATTGAGACCACAGGGCATATTCCAAACTGCACCAGGGAGAGGGAAAGCAGAGCTCTGCTTGTTCCTATTAACAAATCCTTCACACGCTTTCACCTAACGTTGCTTCTCTCATTTAATTTGCAATTAAATAATGCAGAACTTATGCAGTGAAGATAAAGCAAGAGGAAGCACTTTCATTCTAACACACCATTCATTGTGATGTTTTCTCCTTCAATGCTTTCTGTTTGATTTCATGTCTCGCAGTCAGAGGGAAGGGGCATCACGTCCTCATCTTCCTAACAAATTCCTGATGGATTTATGAAACTAAAATTGAGAAAAAGGAGAAGGAAACCAAGGAACCATTGATACAAACATTCACGCCGCACCTGAAAACATGCTGTAACACATACAGGAGATTAGAGACCCTGATCTCTGAGGAGAGATTGTGCTTCTAAATGTTCACAGCAGCGCAGAGCCTGACAATTCCTACCAGCTCATGCGGTGTGATGGAAAACCCTCCATCTTGGCAGTACAGCTTCAGTCAACTGCAGCATAGTGGAAAGGACTGCTCTAGGGCTAGGAAGAAAGCTGACAGCTTTTCTGCAGGCATACTCACCTCGCTCCCCTCTCCTGTTATTGTGTCAAAGTCTCTACTGTTCACCTTTCAGTGAAAAAGGAGGAAAATGCAGGAGTGCATGGAGGTGGTGCTGCACACAGCGCAGCTCTGCTTCTCACAGACACCCATGGGTCTCCCAAGGCCCTGGGGAATCACGCAGCTCAGGAAGGGAGCGGGCTGCTGCCCTGTGCTGCTGGCAGGGCAATAACTCTTGGCATGCAGCCCCTCCTGCTCATCTGACTTCTGGAAGGGGCTTTGCAAGTGTTGAGAACTCACCCAGCTGGTTGCCACAGCAGCTGCTCATCCTGTGACATTCCCCCAGAGGAGGCTGCCCTTTCATCTCTCCGGGATTTTTAAGTTAAGCTTTAGCACATCAGGGGGAACATCACTGAAATCCTCTCTGATTCCCACTGGAAATGGTGCCAAGCAAGAGAGTCATTTCCAACAGCTGTGTTCTCTCGGTCAGAAGCCATCTCAGCTCTATCCTACTCACAATGTCAGCTACAGACAAAACAAGCTGCCACAGCACCTCCAGCATCTTTTTGGAGCTCATTCAACAACAGCTTGCCCACTCCAAATTCTGGGCCAGAGGCAGGCAGGTGAGGTGCTGGCTCACCTGGAGATCTCCAGGATGGGCAATGAGTGGGGTCCAACTGCAGGCACACTCTGCACCATGCTGCCATGCACTGCCCTGCATTGAGGCCCTCCTACCCCCATCAGCATCCCCAGCTCTCAATCTGAGGCAGCACTGGAAACGTTCAGCAACAGCAACCAGTCTCATCTTGTTATCTGGGCGGCCTTTTTGATGAATTACAAAGAGCTCACATGGTTTGCTAAGCATGTTACAAATATTGGGCCATTGACAGAAATGTTGGTGGTTTTTTAAAGAATTATTTTCTAAAGATTTGCAATAAACTACAGAATTAGCTTTGTACGAGATGGAGACTGGATGCTCTGCAAACTTGGAAGTGCTGGTGCAATGCTTGTGCCAAGCACACACTGTCTGGATTCCCCTGTGGGAAATACATGGTCATTCTATCATGGCTACGTGGCATCAGATCTTTAATTCCTTCATGATCTTTAATTTCTCCTCAGAGCTTCTCTGTGAGACCAGACATTTATCTTTTCTCAGAAAGAAACTTTAAGATGTGCATGGATCACAGTGAGACTGATGAACAGAAAGTGAAAACTTAAATCCCACTGAGAAGAATAGGAGATAAGCCTCCAGCAGGACAAAAATGCTTCAATACTTTGCTAAATTTCTGCCTCAGTGATGCGCCCAAAGTCACACAGAACGTTTGGATAAACCATCTCCAACCTCCACTGCTCGCTCAGTAATTCCTCTCCTGGTGAACCTGGAGGATGGAAAACTGGCAGCGTTGCAAGGACGTTTGTGTAAACACGACACACCTACTGTGTTAGCCAACCCCATGGGCAGCAGGCGGCTTGCCTGGACACGACACATGAATGCAGTTATTCTGCTCCCTGGCTCCTTCAGAGGTGTGCTGGGATCTCAGCACAGAAGTGCATTGTACCCAGCTGACGTCACCCTGAGCAGGGCAGAGATCTGAGCCAAAGCCCTCTGAGTCCCACCCAGCTCCTCAACCACAAGGGCAATCCTCCCCGCACCACCCTTCTTCCCCTGGGCTGTGGGGGATGAATGAGCAGCACTTTTCCAAGCCCACAGGGAGGGTTTGATGTGGTGGGGTCTGAACTGACTCTTTCAGAGCCCCTGAGCCTCTTCCATCCTCATAGAAAAATAAAAATCTTCAGATTTGTTTTAAATTCTGATCCAGTTATTGCTGAGCTCCAGGAGCATCATGTACACATAGGAAGCTTTATGCCTCCTTGACTGGTGTCAGGCAGAAAGTAAATTATTTATGAAAGCACTCCATGCAGTCTTTTATTTTGGATTTAAATGGGCAGAAGTGATGGGAAGGAGATTTTGTTTTTAAAAAGTTCAAAATGTGCTCAAACCTGCATCTTTCAGTTTTGCTGAGGATCTGCTCCCTGCTCAGACTGGTCCCACAGAGCATCAGTCTGAGCCCACCCCTATTTACAGGGACAGTCCCAGTCACTTCAGTGGAGCTGCTCCCAGTTTCCACTGGCATGTGCAGGCTGAGGAATCACAATTTGCCAAAAGCCAGCGCTGGTGCCAGTGCTCAGAGCTGAGTGGGTGTCTGCAAACACAAACCCACATTTCGTTCCACAGTCTGATTCACACACACTTAGCTTTTCATTTTCTGTGGACTTTTCAGTCCAGTTCTCCTATTAGCTGTCACCAGACTGCTCCCAAAAGCCATTGCTGTATAACATAACATCACCTGAAATACTGCTGCTACAGGACTAAGACCTCAAATACTGGAATAAACCTGATGGCAACATCTCAGTGTTTGCTAGGTTTTATTCCAAATCAAATCTTAGTGCTTGTGTTTTAAAATCAAGCCCATCACCTTAACCATCACCAAAGGATTAACATATAAAAGCACACCAAAGGCAGAGAGAAAAGGACAAAGTCATTCCTTAAGATTGAGCCCTCTTCCCTGCACACACAGTGAGTTTGGCTGGAGCTCCACAGGGGAGTTAGAGGACCAAACCCCTCTATGGCTTTTGAGCACATCAGAACAAGGCCACTGAAACCTCAAGGCATGAGCATAAACCTCAAGCAATGCACAATTTGCAGATGTGCATCAACTTCCCCCCACTTTCAGGAGACAATTCCAGGGAAGAGACAGCAGTTAGCCTCTGTCCCACATACACACCAGATCAGTGCCTCAACACGGGGCTTACCAGACCCTGTGCTCACCTGTGCTGTAAATCAGGACAAACAGGACCTCTTTGTGCCCAGTGAGCCCTGGGGCGGGCAGAGTTCCACTCTTCCTTCTGTGCAGCCCCCAGCCACCAGGAGGCAGACACGAAATTCCTACCAAAAACACGAAGGTTTGTAACACAACAGCAGCTCCTAGCTGCGGAACCGTGATAAGAATCTAGTCAGAAGTACTACTTAAAATCTAAGCATCACTAGCATTAACACAAGATTCTTCCAGCTGATTTGTACATTTTCCTGGTTTCTTAGTTTCTTTCAGTAAATGGATGTATATCCAAAGACTGACATGCTTGGTGCTCTCTCTTATTTTGAGCTGCATCACAAATAGCACCAACACGGCTGTCCTGGCATCTCAGCAATAAGGCTGCATGATTTTATGACAGCATAAACAGAAAAAAGAAAAACTAGAAACTTTTCTGCAACACTCCAGCCACAGTTTCCATAGTAATCGTTCATTTCACCAAGCCACCAAACCCCATCTCAAGGATTTTTTCAAATGCACACAGAAAAAGTAGCAGCTGTCAATAACCTTTTTTTTTTTTTTCCCCCCTCCTAAGTACAGCCTCCAAAATTGTCCCAGACCTTTTTCTTACATTATTTGCTGGAAGAAGAAACAACACAGTGAGAGCCAGAAATAACATTTCTGTTAAGATGGATGGATACGAAGAGAGGTTGACATGAATAAAAAAGCAAAGTGCTGCTTTGTGTGCCCGGGGCCTGAGCTCCCCAAGGTGCCAACAACGCCAGGTGTCAACTCAAGCTATGGCAGTGCTGAGGCATCCAGGATTCTAAACAGGAAAGGCTTAGCAGTCAAAGCTCACTCATCAATTGGCTGAAATGGGTCACTTACAGAGCAGTGTTCTGTAAAACCAAGCAATGTGACCAAGTACTTTTTGCTGCTGGAAGATTCTGGGCAGGTTCTGGGACACATTCTGCCGTTTTCTTGAACACATCCAGGGGCAGTGACTCCACCAGCTCCCTGGGAAGTTTGTGCCAGTGCCTAAATGAATGAATGACCATGGCTTACCAATTCTGTCTTTCTGGCATTTGCTCAAGTCCCAGCATTTAAGCTTGGATTTCTTGAACACCTGAAATACAGCTTCCACAAGCTCCTCCCAGGACAAAGAATAGCAAATGGGGGTTGGTACATCCTCTGTTTGAAAGCCTGCCATGCACACACACACTCCCAAACATCGGTTTTGTAACATTCGTGAAAGTTGCTCTCCCATATTTATTTCATGTCAGTTCCAGGGCAGAGAGATGTCAACTTCAGTACACTCCCATTACATTCCTCAAATACAAACCACTCTCGTTCTCTTATGTCCAAACACCACCAGCTCAATGGGTCCTGGACTGCAAATGGAGTACTTAGCAAAATACAAATAATAAATAGAAATATTCAGCAAAGCTCTGACCTTATCAAGAACCGAAACACGCTTAAGGAGAAATGCTGCTGAATCCACACCACACTCAGAAACGATACCCCTCTGAACTGTTGTCAGAAGGTATTTTCTTTCTAAGCTCTCCCGATATCACAGGAGTTTGTATTCTGGAACTTGCAGAATTAGTCATTTTTCTACATCATTTGAGGCACTGCTTCTAGCAAGCTGTCTCAGTGATCCTCATCCAACTGCCCAAGCCTCTCTTTGCATCACTCATTCTTCTAAGTGTGGGAGGGCAGCAGCTCACAGCCTGCGTGTGGAGCAGGTCAGCAGCGCGAGCACGTGGCTAATTCTGCCATCTGTGCCTGGGGTTACCTGCTGGGAATGAGCAATCCCGGAAAGCGAGTGCACAATTAGACCTCCTGTTGCATGTCAGCCTCTGCTGAAAATCTATAATTAAACTGATACAATGGTCATGAACAGGAGGCTTAAAAAACAGTTTCGGGAACTGCAGAGATGTAGGGACGTGCTTAATTACGTGCGTTTTCCCACTGGGTTTTACAAAGCCAGCTTCCATCAGCTTTGTGTGAAGTGAGAGAGCCGAGATGGCTTCCAGAAGGGAAGCAGGACTTCCTTCCACAGACTGCAGCGCTGGGGGCGGCCAGGTCCCACAGGCTGCACAGGCCCAGCCCTTACAGACCTGACTTGCTGGAGGATCAGGGCTTTGTCACTTCCTGCGTCCTTATAGTGGGGCTGCTTTCATAGCAGAAAGCTGAGCATCAAGAGGGGCATGGAAACAGCCAGCGAAACAGAAAAACAGCTCAGGTTTTGTGTCAGTGAGGCTAAGTGTTTGCCCAACTGACGGCAAAACATTCATTTTGCATACAGGCAGGATTTCCGTTTTTGCAGAGTGCATCAACAACATTTTCTGAAACATCCTTCGGAAGCAAGAAACCAAAACATCCCATGCAAAAAGCCATCACCATTACTCAAACAAGCCTCCAGTCCAGCCAGAGCTCCATCTTTCTGCCCAGCAAGTCACTGACCACAAGTGCCCAGATAGCTGAACGGGAGCCTCTCACAGCTCACACAGCAGCAGCCGGCCGTGCTGCCCCGGGCTCAGCAGGCCTGACCTCACTGCAGAAACACACAGGGAGGAAACCTAACATCCATCCCAGCCAGCAGGTCACACACACACATCCAGTGCTAAACCAAATGCAGATTAATTATTCACAAGTACATTGTTGTCCGTGTAACATTAATACTGTGAGATATCACTGACTTTGTGCTACTCTAGAGATACCACGTCAGACAGCAAGAAACAGTATTTATAGACTTCAAGGCAGCTTGAATGCAAGGCTATTCTGCCAAGAGATCTTTTCCCATGTCTATCACATAGCTTCAGGATAAGAATTTTTATTTTTTTATTTTTTTTACATATTCATTAATTAGTGCTTAGCTTTATTTGAAAAATTCACCCCTGGTAATGTGTCATGCTAATACGCCGTAGTTTTTTGACCATTATTGTGTTTATGCTTATTAGGTGTATCCTGCTAGAAGAAAGCATTTTAAATTAGATTAAATCTTATACATGTTTAATGCAGTATTCTCACAATTTAAAATGCTACTCTATTAAAACAGCAGAGAGAGAAACTGACTCACAGAATACGAATGCGAAAAGAATAGATCATGAGTGAAATGAATAATAGATTAACTGAATAATCATATTACTTCTTTTATGAAGAATATAAATCACAATAATCCAATGCTGTCAGCAGAAAAGGGAGGGCAGGCTTGCCAATACATAACTACGTTCATTATCTAATATGAAAAGAAAGAGCTAAGTATGATTAGTGTTAATGAGAGGCCATTTCATTGCAGCTGATGCCAGCTATCAATCCCAACGCATGCCAGACAGGAGTGCTCTTCTGGAGATCATCTTTCCAACGTGTTCAAAGTCAGCCACGATCATCCATCCTTACACAGCCCTACTGCTGCCTGGAGTGAGTCTGAGGAACAACCTCACGTACCTCACCACATCACGAATGGAAATTAACTTTTGGGACCATCATTCAGACAGAGCATCCACCAGCAATTGACAGCTCTGAACCGTTCACAGGAAGATGTACTCTATAACTTCCAGTACTGAGGACAAATCATCAGGCTGAGCTAAAGCCTACTGACAGCAGTGGAAAGATTCGCAATGATTTAAAAGGTGTCTGACTCAAACTGTAGGTCTCTGCATACAGGTTAATGCTACAATTTTAAATCACCATATTTATATATCTTCTATATTTGATACCACTCACTTGTATAATTGCTCTGAGTGCATATCTGAGTCTGTGCTACTGCACTATACTAGGGACTCATAAATAGACGAGAAGAGCCACAGAAAGGCAGGGCTTCAGCCTCTCATCCCAGCCCAACACACCAGGGAGTTCACTCCTCGCTGTGTGGTTACACAGCTTTTGGACACCTCACTGTCCCTAGCAAACTGGAGAGGTGCTCAGCCAAGGATACTGAGGGTGCAGGCTGAGAGAATTGCACTTACTGGACTTGGAGTGAAGACTGTTTCACATGGAAGAAGTTTCTCTTGGCAGAGAGCTCTGCAGGCGGCTGCAGCGTGCTCATGGTGCTCTCCATTCATTCATCCATCCCGTCCCCTGATTTCCCCCACTCATCCCTTTCTCTTCAGAGAGCAGCCAGGATCACTTGGAAATGGGATTCAAATACCAATTGCTTTAAAAGAAATGCAGACTACAAAACAAAAAAAGCATGGAAAAATGCCAGCTCTAGTGCCATTCACCACTAGCTACTCAAACAGGAAGAGAGAACTGATTAAAATGGCAACTGGTATATACTAAACAGGAGTTACCACTCATTAACAGCTTTTAAACGAGAAAGTAACATTTGCTAGAAGTTTCTAGACTTGACCTTGTCAACATCAGATTGAAGGAAGAGGATAAAAACCAGGAATAGCTGCTAGCATCAGGAGCTGATTGTCAGCTGAATTCAGCATCAGAAGGGCTCACAGTCAATCTGCTCCACGCTCTTAGCAGGATGTGCTTATATATCTAGGGACAGGACATGTCATTTTCAGAGAGGGAAGAAAGGAAGGAGAGATACTACACAAATGGCAAGTAGAATACAATATCAGCACAGACAAGAAGGGACAAATCCTGCCTTTTCAACCACAGCTGTGGGATAGGAAAGGAGAATGGAAGCTCAGCTGCAGCACACCTTGATCAGGGACACCCACCAATTCTGGGGCTCCAAGAAATCATCTATAGAGGAGTGAGCTCCCCCAGGCATTGAAAAACCAGCATGTGAATGCTCCATAAGGCTGAGCTGATGCTGCCAGCCTCAAGACACACACGCTGTGTTTCAGGATCCCCTGGTAGCAGGTGTATTCCTCACTGTACACACAGCACAACCACCTCGCTCACATCTTGGGACCTACCAGAATGTCTCCTGTCAGATGGAAACCCCTTGTGCCCCCTGAAATCCCAGAGAAGATGCTCAAGAGAGATGCTTCTGGGAGGCTGCTGCAGGTAATAACCATCATGGTGTTCAAGCAGACCACACCCAATGACCAAAGCATCCTTCAGTGGACTGTGGCCAGCTTCAGTATAGAGGAAGGGGGTTTGTCTCTCGATTGACCAGTTTGACTTGGGGATCCTTTGCAGTCAGGCAGCTGGGCTTTGGGTCACTCATTAGGCCCCTGGTGCTTAAAACAGCGTTTCCAGCCATTAAGCATCAGTGATTGAGGGCCTTGATATGTCAGTGACTCAGTGAGGAATTGATTAGGAATGCAAACTCAAACTGCCACGTTTTTACAGAACAGTGAATTTTTAGCTTTACAGTTTGCTGTGTAGCTTGCTAGACATCCATGCAATAAGAACAAGATTGTTCTGGCAGCTTGAGCTGCCAAATACTACCCAAAATTGCTGTCACAGCAGGAGCAAATTGTTTGATAGCAAGTGATGCAGCAGTGGCTTTGGATGCAGATCTAGGAGCATATGCTGCTTTTACACCAGTTCTAGCATCCCACGGTAGCAGGGCTTGAAATTCAGCACCCCAAACAAGAAGAGTAGGAGCTAGCAGTGTGATTGTTCCCTCCAGGTACAAAATCACCACTGCAGAAGTACATGCCTGCTGTCAGGAGAACTTGCTTAGCAGAATCATGTCCTCAAAGGACTATAACCAAAGCCTGTTCTCAAAAAGTGTAGATGTAGGAATCTAGTGATGTAAGTGCAGCCTGTGGAAGGAGGACTAGCCTTTATTGTGCCAACTAATGAATGAGAATTTAAACAAAGCTTATATATTCTGAAGAGTATAAGCACTTCTTCAGGACTGAGATGAGAACAACAAACTGAGAAGAAATTGCAATCAACATCTTTGTATTAATTGAGAAATGGATGGCTTTTCTATGGAACAGAAGGAGGCCTCTGCAAAGACTCAGTGTCCCAAAGATTCAGGACATGACTTTCCAGGCACTATTCCAACATGTGGTAACTCTGCTGCTGATCCAGATCCAGCAGTTTAATATCATGGATGGATGGAAAGGATATTTAAAAATGGTGAAAGGAGAAGCATAACTGTGTCTGAGACTTCAAAAGGATCGTTGTCCCAGTACAGAACATAAAATGCACAAAAACTGGATAAAAAGAAAGAGCAGAGAGTGAGAACTGGGAGCTCTTTGGGAAAAAAAATCCATTAGATGGTCTAAAGCCACAATTGCACAATTAAGAAAAAGAGCAAGTTTGTCTAAAAGCACAATCATATTTGGTGCAAAGTGAAGGAGGCAATTAGGAACAAAAAGCCAATACAAAATAACTGGGGAAAAAAAAAGGAAACTGATAGAAATTACTGTAAACAAGGTTAGGAAAGATGAAATATTTATTTAAAAAGCTGAAGATAGAAAAGGCTATTGCAAGTCTGGCTAAGGGCAGAGAATTTGAACGGAGTGGGAGGACCATGGCAGCACAGCAGCTACACAGCTGGCAAGGGTTTCCATAACAAAAAGGAAAAATTGTGTGATACATATTGCCATTCTATATATGAAAAGGGCAGTGAAGAAAATTAAGTGCCTCCCCATCCTTGAGTAACTACGGGAGGATGTTAAAGATCCAGGAATAAACATTTTAAGGCGGTTGGTGGGAGCCCACACAGAACTGTAGCAGAGTTAGCCAAGGTCTTTTAATTTTTAATAAACCCTGATATCTCAGAGAAATTCATTCATTTTCTCCAAGTTCATTTAAAGCCAAATTTGTAGCAATATATCCAGGAACAAGAGGTGTTCCTAGGCACAGCTACAGAATAAGAAATGATGTATAAACAAGTAAACAACAAATAGCAAGGTAAATTTACTTCCATTTGCAGCATTTTTGAGACCAATGGGGAAACATTCTATAATCCCCTGTCACACTGAGGCTGCTAAGCCTCTGGGCAGCACTGCATTTTGACTGTTCAGAAGATCTTGGCAGGGCAGTACTGGAGGCAGCAACCTTAAATCTCTCAAGGGAGCCCAAAGTTTCCTTCTGGCTTTGTGTTTGCAGAGCAGGGAGCCCTGGCCCCTTTCACAGCATTGCTATTACAAATGCCACATCAGGAACAAAGGGGAGGAGAATGACAGGTGTCCATTAGAAGATGATGAGCCACAAGTCTGTGTACCTCTGTCAGACTCAACCTGAGAATGTGGCTGGAGGCAGACGATACAAATATTGGAAAACAAATCAAGGGATTCCTGTCTCAGAAATACCAATTTGCTATCTCCTAACCATACAGCAGACTGACATACAAACAAGGCTTTCCTGTGTGCATGCACAGCGGCGTGCTGCTCATTTATTCCTGCCCTGGCGTGGGGTCCTCAGCCTTCAAGAAGGTCCCTACCTCCTGGAGCTGCAGTCTGCTTCTCACCAACGCCAGGCCGTAACATTGCCCCTTCTTACAGCTACGTCACGTTGAAGCAACTGCTTTAAGTCTTACAGAAAGTCATCAGCAATAAAAACCTCCTGAGCTACACAGGCTTAGCAACATGCAGAATTGGTTACAGGAAGGAAAGACTCAGTCGTTCGCTCTTACAAATGGGAAAACCACCAGGCATGGATGAGCTTCTCAGGTTAGCGCATAAGCACTTCATTCAGCAAGGAGGATACAAATTTGATGGCACAGTGATGGAGTGCAAAGCAGCACTGCCGAGTCTCGGGGTGCCTGAGATGAAACAATGAAAGGCAAGAACACACACCCATTGTGCATTGAAAATGGTATTTCATGTTTCATTATTTACAGTAAAACTTTCTCACATCCTGACAAATCTGCAGGGTATTTCTAAGCACAGTTTTTTGCATGAGCTGGCAATGTTCTGCCATATTAACACTGATGCAATTACCCTTACATGTACACCTCCCCAACCAGCTCGGTCCAGGGATGAAAAGCACGGCAGCATTCAAGTGCTCTACCTTGTAAGATAAAAGTTCTCAGAAAATGCAATCACTTTCCATCTAAGCGGCATCTACTGGATATATTTACACTCCCAAGAGGGGTTAAAACAACATTTTTAGCAGCTGCCTCAAAACTCAGATCAAATCTCTGTGAGATGCTACATTGATTTGCATATCATTAAGCATGATCCTTCCTCCCCACCGCAGCTTCGCTCCACGCTTCTGTTCCTGAGTGAAGGTTGCCATCAGTCTCACGTGTGACGCCGTCCCCTGCGGCCCAGCAGAAGTGAGGCCGTGCCATGCTAATGAGTCCCACGGAGACAGCCATGGAACTGCACTTGTCATCGCAGCCCTGGCACAAGGGGAGAGCATTAAAATGCTTCTGGCAACTTTTCGGAGCTGCTAAAATTGAGTCAGCTGGAGAGTACTTACACAAAGCTAACACTGAACTGGACAATTTCTGGCCCAATACATTACATGTTGATTTCATCAGTCTTGCAGTGTACAGAGTCTGATAAAACAACGTGGTGGGCCAAGTCTGAGGCGCTCGCTAAGTAGGGCACTGGGTGCCCTGTCTGCCGCCTCTGCCCTCCCACCCTTTTAAAAATTGCTTCTATAATATTATAACTATAAGAGTCAGATAAGCCTAAACGAAGTCTGGCACCAACCCTCAGGTGTCAGGCTGGAGTTCGGGGGCAGGCAGTTCACAGAACATTCACCCTTCAGGAATGATGCTCTGTACAAGGACACACATCAGCAGAGGGTTTCAACTACAAGCCAGGAGCATTTTCTCCTCCTTTTAGCAAACAAAGAGCAATGAAGGGAGAACACAGAGGGCTGACGGGCTGGAAGTGCTTCACCAACACGTGAATGAAACCAGTGCTCACACTGGAGCAGAGGGCAGGCTGCTGCTGCAAGCTCTGCAGGGAGCAAGCTCATGCACCATGATGCTGCCAGGTGCCAGGTAGCACTTCCAGCAGCAGTAAAAGCTTCATGGTAAGTAAGAACAAGAGAAGCTGTCATGCATATCGAAAACCAGGTTCCAGCCTCATGTGGGGGAAAATCCAAAGTATTTCCCTGGTAGAGGCCATCATATTACTCCAGCCTATGGCTGCGTTGCTGTCGGTTCTTTTCCTGCTGTAGTATTACCAGATGCCCCAGCTGTGACGTGGGCCCCAATTTGCTGTGGCAAAAGGTCATGCAGTGATTGAAAACTGATCCTTCTGAGCACAAACACAGCCCCAGCCACAGGGCCTCCCACCCACCAGCACCCTGATGCCCTTCCACACAAGAGTTAGACAAGAAGGGCCAACTCATAGCAGTTACACACCACACACAGCTGTTGCAAAGCTGAATGCAGTTCAGAACACCTGAGGACAGCCTCAGTGCAATGCAGCAGGGCAAGCAAAGTGCTCCTGTCACTGGCAGCCCAGCTTCATCTGGGCAGCGCCATTTGCTGCAGTTAGAGATGGGCAGGTACATACTTCATACACACACCTCTCAGCACTACAGACTAAACCTTCCCTTACTGCCTGCGTGCTGGAGCCCTGTCCTATGGACCCCTGCACCTACTGCCATGCTCCAGCTCTCAGTGCTGAGCAGGATGGCTGCAGCCTGCTGCCTGGCCTGGCCAGAGCTGCAATGCGAGTCAAAAGGCACTGAGTGGGGAGTGTGCAGGCACAGGAATGGCTCAGAGGTGGGAAAGCATACAGTTCATCCCCTTCAGCAGATTTATAAAATATTGAAAAGTATCTCTAGATGCCATTGAAGTGCCCAGCATAAGCCTTGATGGAAATAACCTCTCTGAGCACAGGAACAGACTTAACAGATCTCTTTATTTTCCCATCAAACCAGCTAAGGGGAGCACTTTCTGCAACATTTTCTCATGCTATCACACAACTCTTTACCTGATAAAAGCAACTATTAGCATAGGCCCCAACTTAGAATCTCTACAACGTCTGACATGTTTATAGTTCAAACAGAAAGCGAGCTTAGAAACAGAGATGGAGCGCAGTGAATCATCCATCTGCACACAGCACTGACGTGCAAAGCTGAACTTCTTTTCAGGTTGGAGCTTTGTGTTATCTTTTTTTCCCAATCACTCTTTTAAAGGAAAAAAAATGAGGAGAAAATGAGAGAGAAAAATGTGATTCATTTTTACAAGAGTGAAGCAATAAAGCTCTTGTAAAGTGTGGTCACCCCATACTCCAATTCAATAACAACAATAACACCTAACCTGCTGCTCCTGCTGCTGTGTTCTTGCTCTTCACATACTCAGCTCCTTGTTTTTAATCAGTCTCCTATCCCATTTGTAAGACCATTGAAATTGTATTTCCTCCTTTTTTTTTTTTCCTGATTGTTTGATCAAGCGAGAAGTGTTCGGTGAGTCACTGATGGATCATCTCTTCCATATGCAAGAGGAGGGGAAGCTGCTGTGGGGAGCTGCATCCCCAGAGGGACCTGTCAGTTCTGCTTTGGGACACTGTCTGCACAATTCACTATTTCCTATCATCTTCTCATTTGTGGTATGTAAAAAAGTAGCGTTATAAGGACGCAATCGCTGTACAACTCAAGGGTGATGGTGTTTTAGTTTTATACAGTGGTGATAAATAACTTCAGCACACCAAGCTGCATCTTGCCTTACCTACACCTGAATCTTTGTTGCCATCCAGCTGCCAAATAGAAGTCCCATACATCAAGGGCTCTGACGGGGGTAGCTGCAGGGCGGCCCTTCCCAGCACAGCTCCCACTTTCCCTGCAGGATTCAGCCCTGCCTCGTCCCAGAAGAGATGACAGGGACACAGAGGGGGCTCAACAGGTCTCTTAGATCCATGCATCTGCAGCACCTTTATGCATCACATCTGGAAGCCAGCCCTGGCACCCATAGCACTCCTTATCACCCCCAGCAAGTGGATACTCTTGCTGGAAAGCAAGCTACGCCAAGGCCAACCTCAGCAGCATTGCTGAAACCAAAGAAACTGGAACACTGTTCCACTGAAGATCTATTGCTGGAATATGCTTCCTTCTTTCTCTATCCTCTCCTCTCCAGCATTTCACACAGAGATGCCACTTTGGTTTCCAGAGCTATTTATGAAAGGATCCATCTGAAGTACTTGCAGGGATAGCACTGAAGGTCCAAGGTACTACATTGCTCCTCTGAAAAATTCCTTTCTCAGCATTTCTCAAGCTCACACAGCCCTGGCATCACACAGTTTGTCAAAAGCATTGTGCAAAATACTAATCCATGAGCTGATTGACTTTGAGCAAATGCCTGGAGCAAAGGCAGCAGCTGTGGGAATTCAAGCTGAGTGACATGGCTGGAAAGCAGCTGTTCTTCAACCATGGGGCAACAGACAGCCATTCTCTATTTGTGGTTTCTGGGCCACTGCACTTCTGCTTTAATTCCTTGTATGACTTCATGTTTTGTTTTTGAGCTCTCTAGATACAGGTATTTATAGCATGGAAAAAACATCTCAGCATTGTGAAAGTTTCCAGTTACATCTTAATTTATGAGTATTAAATGTGAACAATAAAGTTTGATTTGAATACTGATAATAAAGAACTTTGAGAAGTTAATTACCAGGTGTTTCTTATCAGCTTTATTTCTATTGAGACAATCCATTGGTTTACAAGCCTGAGAATTCAGTAGTGCACATTCTCCTTTGCCTAAGCCAGTGTAACTAAAACAGTGATATTGCAGGTTTTTTCATTGCTGTCATTTTGTTGGGTTTTTTAAATTAACTTCAGCAAATCAATTTCTTACATAACTGATATTTATGCACTTTTCAACTGCCTTTAGTTCTGTGCATCCTGTGATCAATTCTGCACAATCCTGGAGAGATTTCCCCCCCACTGCCACCACCTGTCCTCTCCAATTAGTGTCAATTGCAGTGAAAATCTTTGTGATATTGAAACTATATTAAGACATATGTACATTTGCTTAGAAAGACAGGTTTTATTTCCACAGGAAAAGCTGTCATTTCAAAAACTTTTTTTTTTTAATATTTTCTTTTAAACTATAAAATCAAAATTAATTGCCTGCAGAATGCCAACAAAATTGATTTTCTACCTGTGGGAAATATTTGATTTCAAAAATGCCAAAACTTCATAAAATATAGTTACAACTACAATATGTAATTAAAATATAGTTTGGGGTAAAAATCAAGAAAACAAAGACTACTTGTTCTACTTTATCCTTATTAAGCCCCTTGGTCCAGTATACATATATTTTGATTAATAACTAATCACTACCCCCTAGGCTGTATTTTATAGAAAAAGGCTGCCTAATAAAACATTTACAACCAGCATATGTGAATTTGCTGTCTCAAGTATTGCTGTTGTGCTCTTTGTATCTGGTGTAGTTCCCATGGAAAGAAATAGGAGGCATTACTTTCCAAACAGCCCACACATTTACTGTGACAGAACTAGAACAGAAAAAGAGGCTGTTTAGAGTCTACTGAAGTAGTCTATAAAATATTTAGATGTACTTAACGCGTCTGTGATGAAGTAGCTGCTATAGAACCATAGAACTGCTCAGCTTGGAAAAGGCCATCGAGATCATCCAGACCAACCACAACCTAACCATACTGCCCGACCTCTACCAACCCCCCACTAACTCACGTCCATCTAAGAAGTTTCATTTAGTTCAGTCCCCTACAACATCTATAGGTGCTCCAAGCACTTGAATACGTATCTGCCACCTAGTAATGCCCATACATCTCCCCTGCATGACTTCTACGAAAGATGAACAGAAGCGTGATGAAGCAATCTGCAGGCAAACTTTGAGCTCTTCCACATAACGTTTGATTCCACTGATCAGGAATTAGTTCAGTTCTTTGAGGTCGAAGCTGGCAAGTTACTAGATGTTAATCTGAGGAACGTGCATTGCACTGTTTCCAGTTATAAGAAGTTTTCCATACGTCAGTCTTCAAGAAAGCAAAATCAACTAGAAATCCTGAACGTTGGATTGTGTAACACCCGTTTTCCTAATCATGAATTACTTGCATAAGTAGTAAGTGATCATTAATATTTCACCCACTGCATAATGCTTTCTGGATTTTCAACAGATTTTAACACAAAAAAAGTTTCAGTTGAACGAATTCCTGTTGAGATTTATTGTTTCCCTAAGAAATTAAAGTAATTAAAGAAAATGAGAAAACTTATGAAAAATAGCTGATTGAAAAGCTGGTTCCCAGCACAATGGATTGCCCGATTAAAATATTATCATGCACAAGACAAGGGAAATCAGTTCATGCCAGCCTACAAAGATGCACTTCTCTTTGATAGACACTCCTGCTGAGAAGAAGAGGCTGCTGCCATCCCCGATACGACATGAGAAGCACACATCTCTTTTAGAAACACCGCGTGTAGGGAAGTCTTGTTCTCACACACAGATCCCTACCCATGTATCCCTAGTTAATATTTTGGCTGTATCCATTGTGTGTCAATAGCTTCTTTCTCCTACATAAGCCACAAATTCCAGGTATTATTTTCTGCCATCATTTACTACGGGCCCTACAATTAACCCATTTTTCCATATGGGAGCTCTGGTCAACAGGTTACTTTAGAAACAATTGCGTGCTGCTCAAATAAATAGAATATGAAATCTCTTGGCTTGCTTACTGGTACCAGGAGACATACATCTAATGAAGTCACTGGGTTCTGTCCTTTTCTTCCAAGAATCAGAACAATTACAGGAGGAATTTGGAGCTCAGAATCAGCACTCAAACATTTCTTACTGTCTTCAAAATGTTCACACGATGATCAGACTCTAAATGCTCACATTTCACACAGAGGTGTTTCAAACACTTGTCACTCAATTTAAGCTTTCTATTAAAGCTGAAAAAAATCTTTCATTAGGAAAATGGAGGTGGGACATAAATAATATCTGTCACTTATCGCCTGCTTTACAATTAATTCCATTTTTTCTTTCCCCTTCTTGTCTCAGTCAGATCTTGCCTGTGTACAGAGCAAGAAGTGGTGCAGAGCAGGTGAGCCAGATCACACAGCTATTCTGTAGTGTATGGCAGAGTGGGAAATCAGGGCCATTTACTGCCAGACTCTGCACATGTCATACAATTAGCTGCTTTCAAGCCCCCCAGTTCTTTCTTCCAAACCCAAGTAAGGTTACAGCTGCTACCATGTCTTACGTATTCAATGAACTTTTCCATCTCCCAAAACCACTTAGCACTCTCGACAAGTGCTTCAAAGAATACTTTCAGAAGAAAAGTATTAGCTGCGTTACCCAGAAGAAAAACTAAGCTGTTAAAAAAAAAAAAATCACCCCACCACATTCAAAGAGTGCAGGATGTTCAGATGCAGCAGGTTGTTCAAGTCTCATTATAGAAGGAAACCATATCAGTAAGTCATCTTGGCACCAAACATTAAGGCTACAGCATTCAGGATTCAGATTTGCTCTGGCCTAGAAGGACTTCTTTATAGGTAGCTGCCCTATTATACAGCATCATGCAGTCTCCATTGCCTTCCTGGCTGCCAATTAATCTTGTTCTTACAGGTGCTCTGACCAGGGAAGAACAGACTCAGCACAGCTTTGTTCTCTTGTTTCTGGCTGTTCATGGGCAGAACAGCACACTGGTTGAAGCGCCCAACTTGTGCTGCTGGAAGCACTGCTTTCTGCACCAGTGCAGCAAGCGCTGGTCAGGGAGCTATGGAGACTGGGGCAGCTGCAAGCAGCCAGGGCCTTACTGCTCCTGCTGGTGCCTCTCCCAAGCAACCCTCACCTGGGTTATTCACTGGGCTTTGCTAAGCCCAGGCACACCTTCATGCTAAGCTCCTTGTGAATTACAGAACAGTTCTCTGAACTGAACTCTGCTGTTTTGTCCACATCAGTAGGAAATCCAAGAAGAGAAGAGCCAGGATGTGCACAGATTGCAACTACAAGTAACCTGCAAAACATCTATCTTGTGAAGGGTGAATAGAAAACAATGGACGCTCAAAGAGGAGAATTCTTCTGCAGCTTAATAAAGGGAAAAAAAAAAAAACACTAGGATTTCCTCTAGAAATAAGATCCAACAAGAAAGAAAAAAAGACATTGCACTGCAACACAGCAGAGATCTTCATATGTGGAAGAGCTTGTGGATGATAACAGGAAACATCAGCTGCTCTTGGGCTCCCAGCACAAACCCAGGCACTGCCACAACATACCTCAAGCCCAAGTCACATCTTTCACATAAAAAGATCACCAGTCCTTCAGCACCCAGGATTTCCAATTATCACCTCGCATCCTGGTACGCAGTGATGTGACACAAGGAAATGACCAGCCCCTCTATCCTGACGTGATACGAGATAGTTATTCTCACTGCTGATGCCTGCAGACCTGCTGGGCTAATGGGTACAGCATCCGGATTATCCTCACACCAGCCAAGAAGTCAACATCTCAGCTGTTACAGGAACCTCTGCCAAGGACTCCATCCAATCTCCTGCAGTAGTTCATGAATATGCAGCAGCCAAATCTCTTTTCCCTTTGACATTATGAGGCAATAGCAAAGGAAAACAAGGCTTTGCTCTTGTCATAACACTCCTCAGAGGAAAATATAATGAAGCTGGAGATGTCCTTGACAGGGTTGAAAAGTTCATGAAATTTCATGTGTATTACAGTTTTGTTTCTACTAAATGAGGAAAAAAAAGAAAAAAGATTCAGTTTCTACTAAAATAAAAATGAAAAATATTCTAGTGCAATATATACAGACACACACACAAGAGAAATGATCTTACAGCAAAGGCAGCAGGCTGCATCTGCAGAAAGCAAAATTCATCCCCTGCCCTGTAAAATACTACATATATCAGACAGGTCTGATCCAGAAACTTCTGATTACAGCAGGAGCTGCTACCAGAAAGGAGCACAGCCATGGATTTCACCACTGTTCTTCTCCTTGTTTGGCACAAGCCTTTTTATTAGGAGAAAATAAAAGCATTAAAATATTTTTAAAAATACAGTACAAATAAAATTATGCTCTTTTTTCCCTGAATGTTTGTAAGTGGCTGATGAGATCATTCTCACTCGCTAATTGGTTTTTAAAAATCTAATTACAGTGAGCCCTCAGTAACTGACAGAATATTCAGGATACCCGTTACGAATTACTCACTAATTTGCAAACTTCAGCACAGAAGCTATCTTTCTCTCTCACACAAAGCGCTGGAAAACTCACTTCATGCAGACTGTCAACTGTAGTTTATGGTTTCTTCAATTATTTACAGTGCGATAACACATTGTTACACAAACCAATGCATCACATTACATTTCGGAGGAACAATGAAATCTTAATGCAGGTAATTTTGTCAGGCGTTTGTGCTAGAAAGGCACCGTTCATAGGTAGAAGACAAAGAACTGTGTGTTTATCAAAGAGCTCCTGGGTGGGAAGCACGTCGCTTACCTGCAAACAAGAGCTCCGGGAGCAGAGGCAGAGCTGAGCACAGCAGCCATGGGCTCAGACCCTGGTGGGAGTTCTGTTCTGCTCATATCTTTAAAAAAAATAACTCTAAGTATTGCTGTAATGAGTGAGCTGAGGGTGTTGGCCCTCGATGTGCTCTGCAGCTTCACCGCTCCTCAGAGCTTCTCCTACTGCTACCATGGACCCCCTGCAGGGCGATGGCATTCCCCCTGCACAGCACCCCCACCAGAACGCCGCTCACAAGCACAGGATCAAGATAGGTTTGCTCCTCTGCTACAGAAATTTGCATCCGTTTCATCTGTTCTGCAGCTGTCACACATTCAGTTGAAGGTGTTTCTTCCACACCTCTAACCACCCCACCTGGCTGTTCTTGCAAGGGTCAGTGCATAAAAATGGAAGGCACGCAATGGCAGAACTGCACTGCCTTTGTTCTCCAAGTCTCTGTGTGCAAGGACAGCCTGAGGAGCTCACAATGCCCAAGCCCACTAACTGCACTCAGCAGCAGCTCGGCAAGAAAGGACTTCACTAAAAGTTATGGCATAGGAGAGTTGTCATCGGCCTCCTTGGAATAAGAGCAGGCAGTTTCACATCCATAATACAGGAACAAAAATAATAGACTGAACAGAAACAAAGTTACGGCTGATTTACTGACAAAAGTACTGCATCAACAACAGGGCTGGTTTGATTCCTGTGCTTTGTTACTTCAGTACAGTCCAAGATACTGACAGTTGCTCTGGAAAACACATGATTGGATTTTAACTTCTGCCAGCCAAAAAAAAAGTTAGTTGACTCTGAATATTAAATCTGAAAAAAAATATACACACAGTTTGCACCAAAAAAGTAACTGAAATGCATTTGAAACTGCTTTGGGTTAGTTGTGCCTGGGCACCAGCACAGAAGGAACAGGCAGCCCCCAGGGGAAGTGCAGAAATACAGATTTGGAACAGAGCATCAAAGCAAACGAACAAATCTCTGGATGGTCGGCAGCAGAGCTGCCAAGTCAAATGCAGGTTCTGCACAGCCAGGACCAAACCACTTGCAAGCTACGAGAAAACCAAAGAGCATTTTCTTTCATTCACAGCCAGAGCATCTGATTTTGTAGCTCTGGCAACAGAGCCATGAGCAGCACGGTGCTCCAGCAGCCCGCATGGCAACGACAGACAGCAGCACTTCGTGTGGAAGGCTCAGGAGAGAGAGAGAGAGAAAAGTTTATCTCACTCCAGTTGGCTTCCATCCTACTGCCCTTTCCTGATAAGGTCGATTCATTTCCACCAGTTCCAGGTAGTTACTGAGCTAACAGCCAGTGGCACATCCTGGCACCGCAGGCATGTGCGGAGGGCAGCAGGCTGCCAGGATGCTGCACCCCTATGGGACACAGCAAAGCACACACCTGCCCACGAGTCCCCTGCCTCTGGCCACGTCCTTCTGCAAGAGTAACAACAGCAAAGAAATTGAAAAGTAAAGGTTAGCAAAGGGTGATTAAATATCCATTTAAAGAAGAGAGGGCAAAGAGTTCAGCATTAAGTACCTTTCCTATGATTTCTGCCCTCATTTCTTTCAATACTGCCATTTTCTTTTGAAGAAAGTGCTTCATACAAGATTAAATAACCTATATAAGGTCCAGCTTAAGGGCAGACTTAATGCTCAGAGCTCCAGAGCACTCATAAAGTAACCATGCTATACAGAGTACTGAGCACAAGGTAGTTCTACTGCAGGTGCTGCACCCATGTCCTCAACTCATCAAGCACGTCCATCAGCTCCCTCCCCCCTTATAACAGCCTCTATCACCGACCCTCATTCATCATCACACGTCTGTGACAAGAAGAGAGCTGTTCCTATCTGCAAGACCTAAACGAGACAGACCAAAGCCACGTTCCTCAGCAAGGCAAAAAGCAGAAGAGGTCCAGAGGTGCACAGGAACCTCACGGCTGGAGGTGTAACATGGACACAAGTCCCAGCACCCACACAGTGCCTGCAGCTGGAAAACAGAGCAGGCATATCTGAAAGGGTTTTATTCAGGGGGCTGAGAAGGCTTTTCCGTGACCACTGCATTTGGTTTGGGATTTTTTGGGGGTAGTTGCTTTAGATCCTGTTGGTGGTGTTTGGCTTTTGTTCTGTTGTTTCTTGCAAGTATTACTTTTTTTTCCCCCCACCCACATCCCTACATCCCCCACATCTTTTGTACATTTGAGTACAACAGCACTCATTTTCATTAAACTTCTTTTACTTCCCAGCACTTCATCACTGAGGGTTTGCAGCGTGTTCCTTACTCTTTTTTCTCTCATATAAATCTTTCAGAAACAGCAGAACTCTTCTGAGAGTGTGACAGATATTACTCTCCAGTCCCTTTATTCTTCACAGATTTTTTTTTTTATCATTTATTTCATTTTGTTGCAAACAGCACCTTTGTACCTTGGACAAATTCAATAACCATGACTCAACCCACAGCCCATAGCAGGCTGCCTTGTGTTTCATCTTGCCCATTAAAACCAGCACAGAGCTCTTGCTGAACGCGGAGAGCCAGGTTCCAGCTCTGGGCACACAACCAGAGCGGTGCCGATGAAAGCTGCTGTACCACACAGAGCCACACACGTCAGCCCATGCACCTCCCAGTGCCAGTCCTTTCTTCCACCTCTGGTCTCTGAAAAGGCACTTCTTGTAATTATGCATCCGCTTCTGATTTTCCTGTCATCGGGAGGGAAAGGCTGACTGTCAGTGCCTGGTGCCCCACAGCCCTCTGCCCGGCTCCGCTCATGCCACCCATCTAAGTGACAGCAGTGACATTTCATGATGGCACAGATCCCATTCTATGCACTAAATGTCAGCAGTGGGGTGGCAACAGGAAGAGGGGACAGAAACCTATGGGCTTTATTACTCAAAGCCATCATCCTTTCAGCAGCAGTCAACCTGAAGGCTCTCATTTTCATGGAGGTGATAATATCTGCTGGATTCAGTCCTAGACTTCTCCTAAAGCACTTTCTTTTTGAGTTTTTTAAACAAGGGGTCAAACCCACCGGCCAAAGTAAAGACAATAACTGAGGTTCAGGGTGATGCTGGGCCCAGCCTGCTGCAGGCACAGAGACGAACAGAGCTCCATGCAGACCATGCAGGAGTCATAAGCAATTACACCACAGACATCCCTTCTTACTGAATATCACACCTCTTTCCAAAAAGCACTACTTGCAGACTCCAACACTGCAGTTAACCACTTCCAGCGCCCCTGGCTATGATGTGACCTAAGGAGCAGCACTGCTGAGCCCACCCCACAGCAATCACACAGACCCATACCTCATCTCGGAGACTGATGCCAACGTGGCTAATTTAAATTAGTTAGTCAGCCTTCCCGCCTGAACAGCACAATTTAGTCCTCAGCATTTGCAAAGACTAACCACGCACTCACAGGGAAAAAATAGCTGTTATTTCAGTTCTTGTGAAACGATAATAGAGCAAGCCTAAACTCACACCAGCTCCATCTGCAAATAACACCTTTGCATTTAAAAGCCCACAGAAAGCTGAAATCTGAAGACACATGTTGCTCCAGCGGCACAGCACTGAAGGAAGCTGAAAGCACAGCACTGAAGGAAGCTGTGTAGTATAGAAGCAGTATTTGATGTACGAACAGCCTCACAAAAAGTTTCTCGCTGAAGGACAGACACAAGGGAGCAGAGACACTGCGTGAGTTCAGGTGTGTGCAGTTCCAGTGGCATAGAGACTTAAGGAACACCTTCACAACCTGAACCAGAGCACATAAATACCCAAAGAAAGGCTCAGGTAAAAGATGTTTCCATTTGTATTAAAAACAACATTTAAAAGTTCAGGAGAAGCTCTGTCTTTTGGTGACCCAGCAAGTACATCACAGCAATATTCCAGCAAAGAGTAATCAGATACTACTTGGTCCTCTGATCAGTGCCCTTTTCCTATGGGAATGTGACACTACAGACTAGACTACAGCAGCAGCTGGGGTATTTCTAGAGATCCACAAAGTCCTCCCAGGAGGCATCAGACAACATAGCACTTATTCCTCTAATATCTAAGAGGGAGCCCAACAACCACTGCAGCACACAAAGAACAAAAAGACAAGGGTGCAGCTAAGAAGACAAAGTGAAACAAGAAAACAGACTTTATTAATAGGCAGAGGAAGGTCAAAGAAAGTCAATCCAATACTCAACAGGAAAGAATGTCTCAGTAAATGATGCTGAGCAGACCGAAGTGTGCTCCCTCTCCTGCTCAGCCCTCACTAGCAAAGTTCATTGTGATCAGATGCTGGCAGAGCTGCTGCTGGCTCACAGAGACGAGAATACAACCCTAAGGCAAAAGTCAGAAGAGATGGGAGGATACTCAGCAAAGTTGGAGGGGGCTATATAGCTGCTGGTCATAAATACAATAAAAAATACAAAATAAAAGGTACATTAGGGGAACTGATTTTATACTTTGGGGAGCAGAAGTTCAGCAGAAGAGGTGATACTGCAGACTGCAGGTGAAACTGAAATGCCATGGAAAGGGCAGCAATGACAGTGCAGAAGAGAATTGCTCAGGTTAGAAAAGACCTTAAAGACCATCGAGTCCACCCACAACTCAACCATACTACCTAACTAACAACCCTCTGCTAAATAGCTAAGTCCTAGACTACAGCAAGTGAGGACATGGTCAAATGTGGCAGCTATGGATACAGAAACAAAAGGAAGAAGAAAAAAAAAAAAAAAAAAAAAAAAAAAAAAAAGCAGAAAAAAAAAGCTACTTACCTTCAGAAGGCCTCAAGTACGCATGGATCTCCAGATAAGACCCCTTTGCCTCCACTGCCAACCCTTAAATGAGGGCTGGGAAGGGGTGGACCCTGGTTTCACCCTTCCATCACTCAGTGCATTGCATTGCATGCACCTGAGCTCCCTGGGCTGGCCCTGCCTTCCCACCAGGTGCTCCATCACTGCTTCAGGACACGATTCAGCATTTCTGCTACAGCTAGAAACCAGTAAGAGAGGATCCAGGGATTGACACACTATTCAATTCAAAGAGAGATACTGAGATACGCAGCCCATAAGAGAGCAGAAAACAACATGAAGATAAGCAGTGGAAAAGAAGGATTTTTGAAGAACAAATATGTGAAACAAATGTAATTTCCCTTTCTCCAACATTTTTTAGTTGTATTACTTGACATTTCATAAGCAACCTTGGGAAATACAGTCCAGGTATACTTGCTGTAGCCTGGACAAGAAAACATGCTACAAACAATGAGGGGTTGAACTGGAGGATGCACAGAGAAGCTCTTCAACAGGTGCTGCTGTTCAAGGCTCCTGGTGCAGATGGGTACTCTGCAGCAAGAAATCCTTCTTGACAGACTCCTTGTAAGCACTCAAGAACTCGGGAACACTTCATTAACTACGAATGCACTTTAAAATTAGTTTGCTGTCTTATTTTAGTTACTTGGCTTCTCTCAAGACTTGTTTTATGTCCTCGTTTGTGAGCATGTGCTGGGGAAGGACGGGGAGATCTCTCGGTACAAACAGACCCAGTTCACACGAGGAGATCATGTTCCTCATCTTTAAAAAAACACGCAGGGTTTCAAAGCCACACATGTGAATGTTTTCAAATGTGATATCACATGATGCCCTCTGTTTTGATGTCGGTTTGCTAATTGCAGCCATTATGGAGCTGTCACTGAGGGCTGCCACGTGGTCATGCTTCAAAATAAACTCATCTGATGTCATCCCAATGTGATATATGGGGTTGCTGAGTGCCTTCAATTCTCTACAAGTTTAGCATTGCCTTAGGGCACACAGCAGCTCCCAGACCAGAGCGTATGTGACTCAGTGAAGGAGTTTTCCAGTTCAACAGCTGCATTAACACTGTGCAGCGGTGGTGAGTTACCCACCAAGTTACCATCCTATCTGAAACAACAGACACGGCAAAATGAGGCGAAGCATGCTATGGCTTGATGTGGTTGCTCATGTTTTATAGAACCCTGACGCGGTTGTGCTGGTGCTTCTGAAGACAAATGCTGTCCGTCTTTCAGTCTCAGACCACCTCTCTTTTTTGCAGATTCTGGTGCAAAACACCTCAGAAGCACAGAGTGAACAGAGCCTCCAGTTTCACTGTAGCACCAAGGATGAGCAGGTTGCCTCTAGAACATCACCAGCAGTGAATGCACAGCTGAGGACAGTTTGGCAAGGGGAGTTTTGTGGCTGGTAAAGTAGACTGTATTTGTTACCAAGCAGGTTGAAAGCCAAAGGTTTTTTCAAAACATATTAAAATAAACTCAAACAGATGCTTCTGAATACTGATCCCTTCCATTTGTGGAAAGACATGCAAAAACCATTTCTACTTTGTTATACAGGAAGGATTTTCACACAATTAGATTAGCTTTTTTCTGTATCCAAACTCCCTAATTGGTAGTGCAGGATATTCCTAAATGAATAGCATCCCTCTTTCTTTCTCTTTATCAGAACACGATCACTTTTTTTGCTAGAAACATTTCTTTTGCAAAATAAATGAAGTCCCAGACACAGGTTAATGGAAGCTTCGTCACAGACTTCAAAGGAACCAGAATGTTACCCACAGATCTAATGCAAAATCCTCAGAGGTTAATGAAAGCCTTTCTGCTGACATCAATGTGGTTTGAACAGAGTAAGAGTTGCTCTAATTCACTTCTTTAGATCCTGATGAAAACACTTAGGCATGCCTCTAAGTGCGTGCTTCAGTGCTTTCCTGGTTTGGTCTGTATTTATCGGTGATGGGGAAGGGAATCAGATGTTTTCTTCTCTTTCTTGCTTTGCTCTGTAGACTGAATATGAAAGTGGATTCTGCCCATATTATATTTTTATAAGGTTATTCAGAAAGACATCAGGGAACTTTAATTCCAAAGAAATTCAATATCGTAAGAAAGTCCTCTCAATTTGGTTAGCTAGTTTCTAACACCCTAATTCTTGGAAAGTGTCATTATATATGCTAAGATAATAACTTATCTCTTGGTTATTTCTTTCAGAAGAAATTCTTGCAGACTTGTCAAGGCCATGTAAAATTTAGTATTAATTACTCAAAGGCATTTCAGACCAACACATGTTAAGTAGATCTATTAAAACCAATGATGAACTTTGAGTAAACCTATGAGATATATACACGATCCATCATCTATGTAAGTATAAAAATTCTAAATCCCTCCTCTCCTCCCACCCTCTCCTCCAGCCCCCAGTGGATATGCTGCTTTCAGGATTCAAGTAGGGCAGCACTGACAGGGAAACATTATTATGGATAATGAGCAGCATGCAAAAAAAAAACAACCTGAGTTCCAGAAAAGTCTCTGATGAAAATTACAAAGGGTATCTCATCAAAGCTGTATTGGAGAGACTGCCATCCTGTTTTGTAGGACAGCAGCAACACCAAGTCCCAGTCAGGAAATCTGCATTAGTAGATTTTTTGCATACACCTAAATCCATGCCCATGTCTTCTGTGATCCGTGTAGACGAGACGAATGTGACCAAGGCATAGAGGTACCAAGTGACCATCTCTTGTTTGCTCGGGAAGACTCTCACTGAATGCAAATCTTCAAACCCACTCTTAAACTCTCTTAATCATAACAGTGGCCTTCTTCAAATATTTTGTTCCCAAAGCTTGCAAGAATAACCTTGCCCAGGAGCTGTAAGAAACCAAATATTTGCAATCCTGCTGCAGGAGCAGAGCTGAGTCACAGTGCCTGCAGAGACCAGTGCACTCGCTCTCCAGGGCAGCAGCAGCATTTGCTGTTAAAAGGGTTTAGATGGCAGTAGCAGTGATTCCTATATAGAGCACTTCTGAAGTGTTTGAGACTTCAAGGCAAGACTGGAGCAATGAAGTTTCAGCAAGAAGTAAAACAATGCAACATTTTACTGTAAACTTTGCCCTTGTCATCTCTGTGGCTCTGCCAACCGGTGCAAGACAGATGTTTGTTGGAAGGATTTTGCTGCTGGAAAAGAGCAGAGGCTTCCAACCTAGGCAACAGCAACACATACTGGCAATTCAACACCAAATTACAGTAGGAGCTGTGATGAGCAGTCTCCCTCTTACAAGATTGTCTCATTGTGTGCATGGAGATATCTGACCCACGATTTGAACTTCTAGACACGCCCGAGCCACGGGCACAACCAGAAGTCCCAGCCTGGGTGGCACAACACAGAAGTCAATGAATCAGCCACGCCATTGGCACATCTTGAAGTCACTGGGCTGCACTGCATGAGTCACACTCCTGAACGTAAGTTGTTTTCATTTTAATTTAGAAAAACTATCTCGCTTGTTCTGCAGGAGAGGGAAGTATTTCTGCCCTACTCTAACCTTATATAGTGATATGCAAAAAACACGGCCATCTGTGTGGGGGAGGCAGCTGGTAGGGCGTGGGCTGTGCTGAGTGAGAATGAGAGTGGATTGGTGAAGTCCACAGGACACTGGGCACTTTGGGCCCCATCCAGCAGAAGATAATTGGACAAGAACAGGAGTGCAACTCAAACTTTTCTTTTTTTTTTTTTTTTTGAGCTTCAGCAGTACAGGGGTGGCATTTGGGGGATCTTTGTTCCGTGTTCCAGACCCAGGTCATTCCAGAGACCTGTGCAAAATTCCAAAGGACTCAGAGGCAAACTGCTCTACATTCTAGAACTTAACAATGCAGGTTCTAAAAATAATGCCACTTATGATCAACACAGCAACATTTGGAGCAGATATAGGGCCAGACAAGTACTTTCCAGAAGCGAGCTTCAGAAGAGAGACAGTGAGAGTCTCACCCTGCATCCCCACAGACCCCGCAGAGCCACGGCGCGGAGCCCAGCGTGCCGCACGTCACTGCTGGTGGTTCCTGAGCAAACTGAGACGGGAAGCCCAGATGTGGGAAATCAAAGACGGAGCTCTCCTCCACAACTGGCAGAGCAGAGGCACTGCATGCCAAAAACATTCCCGCTCTGAACCGCTGGGATTTCTCGCTTTGCAGGCACGGGTTATGAATATGGGGAAAGCATTATTCTTCTGTTCAAAGTTATTTTTCGTTAATTAATGAACACAGCTATACTCTGTGTGTGTAATGAAATGCAAGTGTCATTTAAGCAGACGGCCAATTGTTTTACAGTGCAACTAGCCAGCTCTCCTTTGTGCCCATCAGACTGAGCTCAGGTATATTTCCTAGTTGGTCCATTTATTTATCTTTCTGATACCACAGATCTGCAAAGATTTACATAATAGCATGAATGTTTGCTGGAAACATAAGCCCTCTGTTTCTCTGCAACACCTCAAGCAATTTGCTGACAACATTTTTCTGCAAAATTAGATATGGAATTTGGAGCAAGAAGCTGCTGTCTTGACAGACAAGAAAATTCCCTTGTTACTGAACAAAGGGTTCCTCTTTATTTCATGTCCAATAATGAACCAAGAAGGTTCGAGGGAGGGAAAAACATTGGAAGATTAATTATGATGAACTGATTTGGAAAAGCTCCAGCAGAACTCGCGCTTCCCTTCCCCCAGCGCCCCCCGGCCCTTTCCAGTATTGTTCATGCAAAACAAAACAGGAAAAAGAATCTACAGAAGAAAGGCTCAGAACTCCCCCAGGAAAATCTGAAACAATGAGACCAAACCAGAGGATGTGGGGATGCATAACCACAAGGAGGATGGAAATGCCCAGGTGGATTTCAAAGCTAAGAGCAACCTTCAGACAGCTGAAAAATGGCAGAGGTGTTGGCTGGAAGAGCTCAGCACGGTGCGTTTGCTCCCTTTGGAGGCTGTGCAGGATCCGAGCAGAGGTGGAGGAGCAGGATGGGGACATGGGAGCCCAGTGCGGCTCTATGGGGGCTGATACTTTCCAAAAAATCCTTTCAAAAACAGGACTCGGGAAGAACTGAATAATATTCTATTTTCAAAGCTGAAGTATTACAGTACAGTTTTATACTTAAATTCAGTGAAACAATGAAAAGAACAAAGGTTCTCTCTTGTTTATAACAGGGCAAAAGCCTCCAGAAAACACAAAAACACAGTTATAGGAAGCCTCCTGAAAAAGACACTTTCCCCATTCCACGTTCCACAATTCCCTACTGCACTCCCCTGGCTGGTGCAGAAAGCTCAGAGCACAGCACTCCAGCATGCAGCCCACCCAGCCCCTCCTTGTGCCCACAGCACCCTCAGCCCGCGCTCCCCCGGCAGTGGGTCTGGGTGAGGGGATGTCACAGAGCGTGTTCCATTCCAGGTGCACTTTTTTTGGTACCCGCTCTCATTCATACCTTCCTGTGTCCCTCACCAGTACAAACTGACTTCTTTCGTTCAGGCTCATCTATTTTTATGGGCTTTCCAATATACAGACACTGCTCAAAAAGCAAAACGTGAATCAGAGATTGCTTTGGGATGCCTTCAAACGAAGTGGGAGACAGAGAACAGAGGGGAAAACAAACAAACAGAAGTAACCATTTCAGGATGTTCCTACAGTCATTGCAGTGCCATTTTTCCAGTACCAGAATTGTACATTTGCTTTTCCAGCTGCAGTTTCCATTTGTGGTGATATTGGAATGAATTATGCCCAAATAACATAGGGGTCTCCTGCACCACCCGCATACACTGCTGCCTTCCCTGTGATCATCATCTATGCTGTGACTTCAGCAAACATACTTACTTTGTGTGGGGGAATTAAAAATATATGCAGCATAAGATAATGGAACATATTCTATTATTGGAGACTTTTGCCTGCACACGTGTTACAAAAAGCACGTCTATCGCATTTGCTGTAAAATGCATTAGCTAAAAAGAACAAGTAGACCAATTACTACACAAAGTCTTAATCACAGCCTCATGCTATGCTACTGATGACAGGATGGGTGCTGGAGCAGGATGGTGGAACTCCATGGGAATATTCCGTGTTATTAATGGTGACCAGCAGACGTTACAGACGCCAGGATACGCAGCTACCTGGGCAAAGCTGCTTCAGCACGTGCTGCCCGTGTGCGGGACTGCTGTAGAATAGGAAGCTGAATGCTGCAGAGCATTTTGATGAGCACACAACGGAAAGCAAAAGCCATATGAATATGGAAAGCACAGGAGAAAGCAGCAAATTAACACTACAGAGGATTGTGTGGATCCATCGTGTGTAGAATTCAGAAATACGCCCAAGCCCATTGCTTGTGGGAGACAGAGAAAAGAAAAACGTCTACATCTGTACAGATGTATGTACATATTTACTTAAAAGAGAGGTAAATGAATCACGGAATCACAGAATGGCCCAGGTTGGAAGGGACCTCAAGGACCATGAATCTCCAACCCCCTGCCACGCGCAGGGCCACCAACCTCCACATTTAATACTAGACCAGGCTGCCCAGGGCCCCATCCAATCTGGCCTTGAACACGGGGCATCCACAACCTCTCTGGGTAGCTGTTCCAGCACCTCACCACTCTCTCTGTAAAGAAAAATGAGGACCAGTCCCAAGCACGTTGGGATTATGCTTATAGGGGAAGTCTCCAAGCAGCAGCCAAGGAGAGCTAAGAGAGAGAAGGCTTGGTGTAAAGCACAGCTAATGAGGCACGTGGCAGGGAGAGAAGTCAGAGCTCATCAGCTTGTGAGAGCACAGCAGCAGAGCACAGTGAGCCAGGAGCCACGGCCCTGCGGCCGCTCCGTTGGCACCAAAGTGCAGAGGGAGGACACGGTCCAACTTCAGTTTCCTTCTGTCCTTCTGCCATCACCGATGAAGTCTCTCTCAGAACACTGTGTGGTGCCACACCACCAGCCTCGGAGCGTGCACCGAGTGGTGCAGCCAGAGTAACAGCAGCAGGAGATGGGAGAGCTCCTGTGAAAAGGGCCGGCAGGTCTGAGAGCTGTGAAGGGAGCAGCAGATTTGGAACTGCAGCGGTTTGGGGCGAAGATGTACGAATGAACACCGCACATGGGAGGTACTGCTCTCAGCAGGGGAACTTCTCTCATTCTCCATGACTTCCTGAGACACTGCAGGACATTCAGATGGGCGCTGAAGGCTTTCTTCTTGGCCCAGCTCCTGTCTCATCCTCACAGAGAAGAAGGCACTTCCTAATTCACTATTAAACAGTCATAAAAAGGAAAAAGCAGTTCGGGAGCAGCTGACTGCATTCAGTGCATGGCAAAGAGAGAGCCAACTGCAGACACTGATTTGCATCTCAGTGTGCTTCACACTCAGCCTTGCACTGTGCAGACTACACAGCGACACAATAAAAACATCCTGGCAGTTTTACCTCAAAAACAGCACCTTAAGTACCCTTGGCTAAAGGCAGGGCCGTGGCAATTTCAAACTCTCCATTATGTGCTCCCTTAAGTTCCAGTCTCCCAGCACATCCTCTCTAGTTGCATCCACAACAAAACACACGGCATGTTTGTGAGTCTTTCAGCTCAGCTGTGCCTGCTCCTACTGCCTCCAAAATAGAACCCGAAGTAACAGAACCTAAAAAGAGCCTCCATTATTGTGTCTGCGTGCCTGTATTAGCAGATGGCCGTGCCTGAGACTACAGAACACATAGCAGACATTCCCTTCCGAGAGAGGGTGCCTTTAACACCCCCGGCACCAAGGCACGCCGCCTCACCACACCCCACAGTGAGCCCCAGCAATGTGCTCACACCATCACCCAACTTCTGCCCAGCCCTGCCCCGATACCCACTGAAATGAAGGACAGATGTGCTGAGACTTCCACCACACATGCATCAGAAAACAAAATAAAGGTAGATGGTGTTGGATCCTCAGATTGCTGTTTCAGACATCTCCATTATTTTTCTGTATTCTTAAATTTATAATATACGCTCGGTACGCTGTAATTCATTCTCTGTGAAAAAAACAAAACCTCAACACAACCAAGAGGAGTAGACAGATATTCGTCCAGCTTAATTTCTTTCTTACCTTTTTCACCAGGCTTTATTAAACCACATTGCTCTCTGTGTGTTAGCGATTTTTATGGCATGAGGGACAAAACAGGACAGAGAGAAAATCCAATCTCACAACTCTTGCCATGCTGCAGATCTGATCTTTCTGCAGAAACACTTTTTTTTTTTAATCTGAAGTGCCTGCATGCAAAATGGATGTATGCACTCAAACCCAGTGGGCAGCTGTCAGTCAGTAGGAAGGAAATGGGATCTTTTGCAAAGATATTTGTAATTGTAATTGTCAAGTTTAGCAGATTAGGAAAGTTGAGCATCATCAGATCCCCACATTATGTATGATGGCAAGTTCAGTGCCTGCTCTCTGGCTTCTTTTCAGCATGCAGGCCCAAGCTCCCCCCTTCAGCTGGGTTTAAATGATGCACCAAAGAAATGCTGTCCCACTATGTGCTTAACCTCAATACCCAGATAGTCTCAGCTGATGCACCAGTTCTCTAGACAAACTCCTTGTTGCTGCTGAAGCATCATTAACAAACACATTTTGCTCCTTTCCCAAAGCACAGATTTTTGGCGAATGAGTAATTCCACCACTTTATGGCATCCACAGATTTTGTTCAAAACACTGACAGTTTTCACAGCCGCTCCCACTGAACTGCAATGCACTGCTCTTTAGGCAGCATTTCCTTACTGCTCAGAAGTACTCCCAAAGTTACGCTACCTACATAAATACTTAAGGCAGCACTTCACATCTCCATCCCTGCATTAACCAACAGAAGGAGGCTCCTTGTGGCAGCTGTAAGCAGCACTGCAGGGTCAGCCTTCCATTTCTGACACTCAACCTCTATTCATAAAGAGGGCAGGATGTGGGCATCGGTTTTCATTATAAATCTCCAAACAGTGGATGTAGACCAATAGCTAATAAACGTTTTATATCGGGATAACAAACCAGAGATGGCAGAAAAAAAATGTGACGAGGCTTTTAACCTCCGTTGGATACATCAGCTACTTGGAACTTTCTAGTGGGGCCAATGGCAGTTTTTATAAATCTCTATTAGGAAGCATTTCCTTCATCATGGATGACTCAGTAATCCCAGTGGGCTCACAGAGAGTTATGGGGACTGCAAAATTCTCTCCTACTCTGCTCTGTATTAAACTCCTAAAATAAAGCACTGCATCCAACAGGCTTTGCCATAGGTGGTAATAATAATAATGCTATTTCAGACCACATTCTTCTGCCAACTATTCTGGAGCAAACCCAGACTAATTTCACCAAGCTCAGCTTGAGCTGTTGCAGCTCTGCGGCGGCGCAGGGACAGCTCTGTGGGCCACATGGCACAGCACCGAGTGCTGAGCACAGCCAAGGGGCTCCGAGCAGCACTGCCCAGCCCTGCTGCTCCCTCAGGGAGCTGGGATACGCGGTTTGCAAAAGACGTGCTGGAAAACAAATTAAAAAACAGAATTTCCCTGCCAGCTGCCAAAGCCGCCTGTTTCGCTGCTTTGCCCACACATCGTGGCTGGGACCAGAACCTGCGGCCGCCCGACGCCTCACTGCCCACACCAGGCTCTCCAGGAGCAGCCCTGCAGCACAGCCTGCTTGCAGCCTATTTATGACTGACCTGCTCTGTGACATCCAAGAGAAGCACTTCATCCTGGGGACTGCAGTAGGTCTCCTTGAGCTCAGATCGCCTCCTGAGCGCACACACTGCCAAAGGACGAGGTAAAATGCCCTAATTCTCCTTCCAGCACTGAAACTACCAGTGCAAAAGCCACTAGGAAATGTCTAAGCATTTAAAATCTTAGAATCATAGAATGGTTTGGGTTAGAAGGGAATGTTTAAGATCTTAATAAATAACTTTATCAGGGTCTTCAGACAGCAGCTTTCCTGTGTGAGTGCTTTCTGTTTGCCTGCTGCAGCAGAGCACCCACCCAGAAGGACCACAAAGAGGGGTGCAGGCAGTGGTGGGCCTGAACCTGGCTTGGAGGAGAGAGATGAGCACAGGACCAGCAGCCATGGGCACAACTGCACTCCAACTCTGCCAGACTCTGGCTTATCACTTGAGATGATAAAACCTCATGCCATACCCCCCCTCTTCCACAGACACCCACTGAGGATGCCCAGGGCTCTCCCCACACCAGTGGATGTGCCACACAAACTCCTTTGTGAAGCACTCATTGCTGTGCAAACTGAAGTGCGGCGTATCATGGAAACAGCTCGGATATTTTTAGATGTGAAAATGCACCAGTACAGTAAACTGGGACACAGAAAAGAAAACGAAGCTGTGGCCCAGCATCATAGCATTCTGAACAGTGATTGTGGAACTGCATTAACTGAAGTGCCATTAACTCCACTATAGCTGACATTGGAGATGGATTCCTGATGGGGCTCATCCTCTTTACAGCGGCTTGGTGCTTCCGCTGGGCAGCAGGCAGCAGCCTGAGGAAAGGAAGCCTCGCTTCATTCAAATAAAAGGCAAAACTCTAAAACAATATTGCCTATAAAAGTTGATTTCACTCCAGAGTACAAGCTAGGCTGCTTGAGTGTCAAACCAGAGCTGGGTCACCCTCAAAATGACTCTGCAAAGGACAGCCATCCATCAGCAAAGCACATTTAAAGTGTGCTTTTAAAGTGTTGGTGATAAAAGCAATTAAAGATGTAGTCCATATTTACTGCATTGATTTTAACCGTACTTACTACTGTACAGGACAGCACTGTTGTTTTTGGGGGGTACAATTCAGATTTGGCAATAAATAGGCTGTTAAGCACATTACAGTCAAACACACAGCCAGCCATGCATCACAGTTCTGTGCTCCCACGTTCATGTGGCTCCAGACACGAGGCCTCCTTCAGCTTTACAGAACTTGGGGCAATGGGAGTCGGACACGCTGGGACCAGGGATGCCCACGAGTGAACAAATTAGCAAGCATTGCATCAGAGCATGAGCAGTGCAGGGCTGACAGCACACAGCACATCTGCCATGTGCACAGCTGTCCTCACATCCCGGCCCCACCGCACACACAGCGCCCACTGCTCCTCCCACAGGAGGGGGCACTCCCACGGTGGGAGTGCTGGGCAGCAACACCTCCTTCACACAGACCCACACACAGAGTGATGCCACAGCGCTTCCCTTCTGTGTTCTCACCCAACCCATGCTTACAATTTATCCAACCCGAACGTCAGCTGAAACCTGCTGCATCTCCACACACCTGCTAGAGGCAGGCAGAGACAGCTCCTTTCATCTTCTTACGGTCCTTTTTTCTCTAGCGTGGTGCATGTAGGGTATCGCTGTAGATGTTGCTGCTTCTCTTTTTCCCAGCTGTAAATATTTGGCTCCATTTTCCCTGCATCTTTCCCCCTATCTTTAATATCACATAAATAGAAACCTGCACAGTTTCTCCATTTACAAATACATCAAGATTAATTTGCATGCTGGAATTGAATATTTTATATCGGACACAGATAAAACAGTAATCCACTGCCGGGCTGAATTCCAAACAAATAAATAAAACAGATTTGACATCAAAGCAATAAACAACAGCAACGCCAATTGTCCATTAGGATTCCAGCTCTGCAAACATGACCACCAAATAAAAGACTAGAAAATAACATCACAAATCCTGAGCCCCAAAGTGTCATTCCCTTTCAAGCTCCCCTCTTGCTGAGCTGCGCTTCCCAAATACTCAGAGTCCCAAAGCACTCTGGGGTTGGATACTGCAACCAGGCTAGGTGATGGAAAGGGAACCAAAGCATCTCCAATTCATCGTGATTCACAGCAGCACGCTGAGGCTCGTTCCTTTTCGAAGCCCTTGGCAGCATCGCTTTTAGCTGCATCTCCGCAAACCCCCACCCACCCCGCGGCGTCGGGCAGTGCTGGCGGTGATGCCAGCCCAACGGCTGCCAGCCCAGCGCTGCGTCCCGGACCTCCTCTGCTCCTCCGCCGCTCCCAGGACACGAGGAGGCGGCTCTCTGCTCTCGGCTCTCATTGCGCCTCCCGGGCTGTAGTACTCAAATCTGATGAGTCAGCCCCTCGAAGTTGCGTGGATGGTTTTAAAAGTCACATCGTTTTAAAAATGTTAAGTCTGTGGGGGATGGGTGTTTGTTTTTTTTTTAATTCACTTTCTGATGATTATTTTTAGCTTTTTTGTGCAGGCTGGTTTAAAAGCGTGCTTTTCTCTTCCACCTCCTCTCTTCTTCACTCTCCTGTGACACAAAAGGCAAGGCTCACACCCTGTAACACAGCAGGCAGGCGCAACCCCCAGCAGCATTCGCAGATGGATGGAGACCTGCCACGGACCACCAGGGGTGGGACAAGTGGAGACCAGAAGGCATCTCCAGACCTTTTGCCCTTCACCCCTCTCAGTGCTGTGCTGAAGGAGTGATGTTCAGCTTAAGGACAGGAAGCACATATATCTGTCTATACCAAACTACTGCATAGGACGTAAGGATTTGTTTCAAGCCCTTGGAAGATGGAACACATACAGGGAACAGCTGATCTGCAAATCTGAGATCTCACTCAAACCTCAGGCAACATCCCCAGTACTAAGCTTTATGCTTGGGATGGCCACTGGACAGCCAACATACATTAAAACAGGCCTCCAGCAGCAGCCCCCCAGCTCAGGGCATCGCATGGGGCCATCGCACCACAGTGACCCAGCAGAGATCAGGGCCAGCCCTGCTCCCACACCACCCCAATGCAGAGCCATGCTGCTCAGCCATGCCAGCTCCTCCCAGCAGCCCAGCCAGGGCTGAGTGGCCAGATGGGATTTTTGGCCTTGACTCGGTTCTCCAGCATCCTCAAATCAGACATAAATATTATATATTTAGGAGGAAGATATTCAGAGCTTATGTGCATAGGGGAGTGCACACCCAAAAGAGCATCTCTGCAGTAGGCGACTGTCTTTCTCAGTGCCTGCATTTAGGGCTTTTCTTCTTGAAGAGGCACATATGGCATCTTGTAGTCTGCTAATGAAAATCGCTCCTCTTGCTGTTCTGTAATACCTCCCCGCATGGCCGAGCTCAAAGCAAACCGTGCTGCCCAGGGCGCTGTGCATGTGTCAGCCTCGCTCCCCTCCAGGCCAGTGCTGGTGTGCCAAGGATCCGGTCCTGCTGCCTGCAGAACTGGGATGCATGCTGGCTGTGGTGTGACTTCATATGGGAAAGCAATGGCATGTGTAAGTATAGGAAGGGAGGCAAGTTGTAGCGGTGCTGTTTCAATTAACCGGGAATTAACAGTATTCTCTTGATATAGTATTTGTTTGCTTTTTACATAAACCCTGCACTGCTCTTTTTTCCTTCTGGTTCCTGGCAGAAGTGCTCTGTCCTGAAATCCTGTCACTAACCCAACCTTTGCTCAGGGTGACCTGCTCGTGTGTGAGTGATCAGCACACAGAAGGACTGTGCAAGCTGCTCAGCAGCAGCTTCTTCTCCTTCCCACTCACAGAAGGGTACGAAGAGGCACACGAGGGAGCTGTCCTGCTCCACAACTCCTTCTCCTCGAAGGAGGAGGCAGTCAGTGCCTTCGAGTATAGTATCATCTTCCCTTCTCTAAACATTCTTTACCAGCTGGCAGATGCAGGTCTGTCTCATTACTGGGATTGCAAGACAACATATTCCTCCTGGAGTTTTACCCCGGGTTTATGTCTCCAGCTTGTTCATCCTAAACTTTTGGGGTGCTGCCAGTACCAGTGCAAGAGAAATCGTATGCACAGGAAGCCATACAAAATAGAAATCAATAGAAATCACGTAAATCCAAAGGAAAAAGTTGCCACAGTGCCTATGAGTGCTACAAAGGAGCTCGGCACTGGTATGTGGTTACACAACTAAGGCACCAGCCAAGACAGACCACTCCATAGAAAAAAAGCTACATGCTTGCAGTGTTCTTCCCACCAGTGACATTTCTGAAGGACCAAACAGGAACAGCCTAACACTCAAGTGCTTAACACTTCATAGCAACCACTTCTATGGGAAAAATAATAATAATAAGATCAGGTTGCAACATGAATCTCAGCAGGGAGAGGCAGCAGCTCTCCCAGCCGGACTGTGTAGTCACTGTACCCAGACGTGTCTGTGACTACGCTGCCACTAACAAGATGCTCTTCAACGCACAAGTAAAGAATTCCTTACAATGGGGAGGACATCAAACCTATTAGGCGAGCTGTGCTGTGCTGCTCTCTGAAACACAGCACTGTTCTCCTGTGTTCAGTCCCCACTGACTCACACACTCAGTATTATTTAACAAGGGTTTGCTGGCAATTTTTAGCCCATCTCTCCAAGGCATTATCTTGCCGTCAGAAGGTTACCATAGATCCCAAGTGTCCAACTTTCTCCCATCAATGTCAGAAACTGTCCCCGGAGACTTTGCCTCCCTGAAGGGAATCCTTTGTATCCTCATCCTAGAAGACCTTGCATCTATTTTTCAGCAGTATCAGAGGAATAATAACACTGAAAAGCCATGGTGCCACATTTTAGTGTGCCTGCCATGCCCTGCAGAATCAGGCTGCATTCTGCTCTGCACCATCCTCTGTGGTAATTACCATAAATAAGCTAAACGAGCATTTTTGTTTCCAAGACCATAAACCCAATCCTAAATGCTCTCCCCTGTGATGATCCCCTCCATCTCCATTCTGCCCGCCACAGGAGCCTGGTCTAGGTTGGGACATTCAGAAGCAGAAAGGAAAACCTTTTCATGGTTCAGAGTGCCGTTGCTTCCTTCCCTGCCCAGGGCTGCATGAGGAGAGGGCAGGGCTAGCTCAATCCCTTGCTTTCCCATGGGAAGAAGACAAGCTGACATGAAGGTAGTGTTTCAACATGGGAATACAGCAAGGAAGCAATGGAGTGACAGACCAGAGCCAGGTCTGGTGCTCACCTGCAGGCCTGTTTCCCCATTACAGTGTGTTGGGTCCACAACTGTCTGCCTAAAACACGTGGAAAACATCACAGCGTTTCAATTTTACCCTTTCTGGGCAAAATTACCAAGCAGAGGAAAATCCCAGCACATAAAGTCTCTCACTTTGACAAATCTGTTCACTTCTTTTTTTGTCCTTTTCTCTTATAAAGGAGGAAAGAGAAAATAGGTTTTAAAAAAGAAATCTGTAACTTAATCAAAAAAGAAAGCAGCTGGAAAAGTCAGAGAGCAATGAGAACTCCCTGAGACAGAGCAGGTGAGAGACCTGGAACTCCCCATAGACAGAGCTGAGCTTCCACTGCTCCTGCAGCCTCAGCCCTCACTGCTCCCAGTCACAGCAAGGAGCTCACAAGACACAAAACATCCATCTGTACTGGCTTTTCTTCTCAGCACCACCTATATTCTCCCTGGGAAGTGGTACATAGAGACAAATGTAACACCAGCAATGGGCTATTTAGGATTTAAATAAGAGGTACCGATGCTGAAGGTCACATCTTCAACTGTCAAAATTGAAGGCAATATAAACGTGCTGATTTGCATCAGTTTGGCTCTCTGCTATTGGTCACCATAGCAGCTTCATAAATATTGACATTTAGTTGAATAGACCTGTAATTTGTATTCCAGCTCCATGCATAGACATACACACACCTTGATTTGTTTTTCTTCAACTGTTACCACTTATCTGAAATGGGGTCCTTAGATTTATTGCATAGAAAATTTTTATTTAGAAGAAATTTGAGAGCCAAAGCTTCACTTGGGTTTATTTGTCAATGTGAAATAATAAATCAGAGCTCAGCTCTCACGGCAGCACTCATTCCAAGCTCTGGGTTATATCCCATCTCTGCTTGTGGCGCAGTAAGGCTGGCAGTTAAATCACCGACCTCTGCATTGCCTCCCCTAAATGTAGTATGACTTTATGGCTGGTTTTTTGAGAAGCTATAAGTCACTCTCCCAACACAAGAGAAGAAATCTGGCAGTTTGCTTTATCACGCATATCATTCTCTGTTTATTTTTCTTCATTCAGTAGTTTAGGGGAAAAGCTAAACTAAACTAAACACCTTAGAGAATGCCTTTTCAGAGAAGACAATTTCTACTAATGCCTCTTCGTTTCTTCTTTTACAAGAGAGACATTAGTACTATGTCATATTTAACAAAGCACTTTGTAAGCATTCATTAATCATGTAGTGCCCCTGAGAGGCACATTATGTAATGTTTAATCTGCTCAGCAGAGGCTGTAAGTACAAGAAACTGCTCAAAATTTTATCAGCTTTACAATAAGGAGAGATGTATTTTAAGCACGACCAGTGCAAGCAAGCAAGCAGTCCTCTGTGCTCAGCTGCAGCCACCTCACCCAGCTCCCTCCATCCACTGCCAGTTCTCCCACAGCACCACGTAACAGAGCTGGAGCTCACAGAAAGGATGCACGTGGCTCCCAAAGCCCACTGCAGCTTCCAACAGGCAAATTCTGTGTGACCCAGGGTTGATCTGCAAGGCTGCAGACAGCTTTCCCCCCACGCAGCGTGGTCCTCTCTGCACAAACCCAGCTCACAGTGGCTCCAGGATCACCAGCACAGCACCCGCGTGGCTCCGCAGCCCTTCTGTAGGAGTCTCACAAGAAGTAAGGCCTTGTATGGGAAAGGAACGCGGCACTGGGATCCACCAGCACCTCCAATAACACCCTGCACTCTGCTAAGTGCCCTTACTCCCTCTGTCCTCCTGCAGGATCAGTCAGCCCCGACATTTCCATCAGCAACAGAGCAAGCTCTGGAGAAGAAATCCATCCTCAGAAAATATTAAGTGGGAAAAAAGGCAACAGTGAACATGTCAGAGGCTTTGTGTTGCCTGTGGCAAATGGTATCCAGCCATTTGCATCAATTGATATTTTGCTTAAAAGAACTGTTATCTAATATTCACCAGCCCTGACTTAGAAGACAACCACCCTCATTCCATAATGAATATCATTTTCTGGGAAAAAAATGATTGTTTCTTGGCTTTCTCTCAGCTTCTTACAACCCTCCCTCCCCTCCATCTCTCAATCAGCATATTTCCGTTCCAGCACACAAGTTTCTTTGCCACATACATGTCCTATATTGCCACGGATCTCTGTGCAGTCTTCAAAGCCTCCATTTTAACCAGTGCTCTACTTCAGAACGCCTTGCTTTGCAGAACACAAAGCCTTCTTACACATTCATTCTGTAGCTATGGACCTGCTTTCCTGTACTGCTTTCAGGCACAGGCCAGACAATAGAATTAAGCTTTCAAGACAACAGAGCTGTGTATTTAAAGCACGCTGTCTGTCCTAGCAGCCTTAAAAAAAAAAAAAAAAAAAAAAAAAGCAGGCTCACACTTGTGAGCTAGTCATAGAGGTTGCTGCAGCTCTCCTTCTTGAAAGGATCATTTAAATGTTGTATGACATCTATTTTCTCTCTGGGAATATCTTTGTAGTGTTTCATCTTCCTTTGCCATCAAGAAGAGCTAGCTCTACTGCAGCCCACTGGAGAGCACACATTGTCGGGCTCCCTGGCAGCTGCTGGTGGCTGCACAGTTCCTGACATCACTGAATCCAGTGCCTCTTTTTTATTATTTATTTAAGACTTACTCAATGAAAGCTGTGCAGAAATGGTTAAATTTTTGCTACGCTTCTTGAATCCTTATTGCCCATCCCTTGTGGCATGGATGCGTTGCAGCACACATATGGGGTTGGGGCCGTGCTGGCAAGCAGTAAGGCAGGAAATAGGGCAGCAGAGCTCAACCTGAGGGCTGGCAGCGGGACATCGTGGTTCCCCACTTTTTGGGGTAAGACCTCCAGGTCTGGGAAGCAGTTCTGCAGTGCAAGGAACTAGATGGTCATTTTGTTTAGAAGAAGAAAAGCTATGGTTTGGTGAAGGCCCTACTATAAAATAAAAAACTCACAGGAACACTGGCAAAGCACAAATCTGGAGTGCCCTCTTGCCAGGATATACCATGTGAGGTCCCTGGGACCAGTAAACCCTCACACAAAATCTTAATTAAATACTCCTGCACTCAGAAAATAGGATTTCAGGGCGTGAAACAATAGAAGAAAAAAAAAAAACAGCAACAGGAAGGAAAAACAGGGACAATTTCCCAGGGCTGCCTTCATTTGAGTCTCCCTAAGAGCTGCAGGGACAGGCTCCATCTCCAGCCCAGGGAACTCACTGAGCTCAGCAAGGCTCTTTAGGGACTGCCAGTGCCCTGTTTTGGGTTATATCAGACACAGAGAAAACAGGTAAGTGTTGCCATGGGCACTACAGGTGGCTCTGCAGCGTACAAGGGAAAGAAAGACACAAAACCAGGTGGCTGAAGTTCCACTGAGCTGAAGGACGAAGGCAGAGGAGACCCTGCAAAGCCCATGGGTCAGCTCAGGGGCAGCAACACACTGCTGGTGTTTGTGCTCATTCTTCTCCTGGGAGACAGTTTGCTTCTATTTTGCAAATTTGGGATAGATCAAAACTCTCCATGCCTACTGAAGGTAAGCGTGCCCCCAGGTAGTTGATACAGCAGTGGACTGGTCTTCCTTGGGATTAACACTGCTAGGCAAGGGCTTTGCTGGAATGAGAAAGCCTAACAGAGATTCACTCTGATCAAGGTTTAAGCTTTGTCAGACAAACCCAGCGTGGCTCAGAGCTGCCCAAAGGGCAGTTAGCAGCTGCGGTGACTGGAGAGGGGGAAGAGGAGAACCACCTCCACCAAAGAAACAAGAAATGAAGGCAGGGGTCTGAAAGCAACAGGTTTGGGTTCACAGCGTTTTCACACTGAGCAGCCTGTCCTGCTTGCTTTGGCCAGAGCCACCATGGGCTCCTCCTGCCACACCTTGGTGGCAGTGTCCTCAAGGTGCTCCTGCCAAGGACCCAGCCTGGAGCTAACACCAGATTTCTCCATGAGGTTCATTTCTTGGTTGGACCAGGAAGGTGGGAGAAATTCCCACCAGTGCAGAGAGCCATGACCCACCCAGACACACAGCAGCCACCCTGCAGCCTGCAGGTGGGCTGGGACATGCCTTGCAGGGTGAGGAGCAGAACAGGAGGGGATGACTCATTTTCCTCTTCAAATTTCAGCTCTTTCATCATCATCAACTACTCTCCTGTCCACTCTCCAAGCCTCCACTTCCACCTGCCTGCCCTAATTAGCAATGCTGTGCATACAGCATGCCACATCAGTAATGGCTTAAACCTCACAAGGCTACATTCTAATTACAATGGTGTTAAAAGAGAATTGGTTGTTTAATCAAGCTTAAATTAAATGCATATTTAGCAATTTTCATGCTAGCATCCCCAGAAATGTGATACTTGCACAATGAATTATTTATTTCGTATAGACCTCAAGTATTTTTAAGAATAAAACCAGCAAACCAACATTCCGGGGAGGCAGGTAAATGAATTAGCAACATTTCTCCCAGCTCCCATCTTCCCTACCACCGTGGCTTCCACTGGCTTACATCTCTTACAATAAAATGAATAAAGAACAATCAGAACAAGCCAATCAAAACACAATGTGCATTTCCAGTGTAAACGTACACGGAAGAGATATTTTACTAGCAGCTCCAGGTAACATTTACTTTGCTTGCCAGGTTGGAGCTCTACAGGCAGACTGGTGCAGCGCTTACACTAAACAGGCCAGTAGTAGATTGCAAGTTTAAAGCCCATGAAAGTGCCTCCCTTCAATTAGAGAATGGCAATGGCAGTAGCCAGATATTCTGCTCCAGGCACTGTAAGCTGCTTCCAAGGACATGCATCAGCAATGAGCACATACATAAATTCCACTGATTTCCAGAGACTTTTAGGAAGGATAATGTGCAAGATAATTAAACGGACCAAGAACCTTGGTTATGTAGGCCCAGATTTTGCAAAATATTTAAGGAAATAAATGTCACTAGAATTAAGCAAGTGCTTTGGAATGCACATACAGACAGTGCTCTGTGAGACTGCATACTGTACATCTCCATGCAGAGCTCTGCATACCTTTGCTCCAGCTCACACACCTAGCCAGCAGGACAGCACTGACTGAGGTGTTATGAAGCGTGAATAATATTGTTTAACACTTCAAATCTCGCAATAAAAAGTGAGCACAAAATATTGCTGTAGCAACATAGTATTATGCCATAAAAGTAATTAGTATCATTAGAGTTCTACACAGAATTTTTATGTTAATGCTGTGTAGATTGCCACTGAGTGCATTAACTATCATCCATTACGGCGACAACGAGCTACCTGCTATGGTACTTCAGTGTTCCATTCCATGGCTAGGAGTGAACATTTAAAAGAAGCAACAGGTTGAATTTCCAGCAACACCTGAAGTTCATCCATCAGCTGCTTGGGATAAATAGCAACATGGGGAAAAAGAGGAAAGGAAAAGAAGAAACTACAATCATGAAGCTTTCACTAGAAATAGAATGACCTTGTTTCAGTTATCACAGTCCCCTCTGATGTCACTAAGAAGAAGGGGAGCAGAGAAATGTGCAGGAGAATCTGGGCAACAGCATGAGGGGAAACTTTCCCCAGTCGCCCCAAGCCACAATAGCCCTTACTGAAGCAGGGCAAGGTATGTCCTCATGCTTAGATCTTGACACCAATCAAATCCCACTGTGTGATGGAAAGCCTGGGTCTAAAGATCTATTTTCTCTTAATGCACCAAATCATTAACCAAATTCCACTGATACACTTTTTTTTTTTTTTCCCCTTCAACATTTTGTGTTGGTTTCAGATAAGAACGATTTTGAAGATCTTCCCTTAAACAAAACCCACACATGGGCAGGACAGATGGTGTTATACACAACACACAGCCTATAGGAGACAGAGAGAGGGAGGGTAAATAAAAGACGGAGTCTTTGCACACTTCAGCAGACAAGAATAGATTGCTGGGGCAGAGGCTGGGGGAGAGTTGCCTCCATTATTCACGAATGCAGAGAGGAGGAAGGCAGCTCAGCAATAGGCTGTATGCTAACAGTGCTCTCGATCTTCCGCACAGTCAGTAAACACCCAATTTAATTTGGAATTTAATATTAAATAAGACTGCCACTCCCAGAGTAAATAATAGATAAATCCCCTAATGCCTCAGAAAATCCACAGCAGGCTTTTGTAGCTGTGCCCTTTGATACGGGCAAGCAACAAATGCACTGGGACGACGTGGTGCACCTGTAGTGCACCTCCACTACAGCAGTATGAGCCACAGCGTTCAAGCAGGGGTTATCCTGTCAAACTCACTCACAGCCTGACTCCAATCTACCTTTAAGGATCAAAGAAGCTGGAGTGGATGTCACTGATGCAGCCCATCATGGTGATGGTGCCACACAGCCATACTGCTTTGCATTAGTGGTGCTGTGTACCAGCAGAACAAAATTGAAATTATTTTCCAAAGCTGCATGTTTTTTTTTCCCCTCAAGCATGGAGTGCAGACTGATCTGCTCGTTTGTTTCTTGTGGTTTTTTGAGTTTTCTGTTTGCTTTGCTTTGGGTTGGTTGGTTTGGGGTTTTTTAATCTCAGCTCCTGCAGCTTGCACAGCTTGACTCTGTAAGCACATCTGGGTATCCCTGAGCAGCACAGCCTAAAGCCAGTGCCAAAGTCATCTGCACATACCTTCAAGTGAAACCAAACGTACAGATTTGCAGGTATAGACCCATGACTGGGCATCACTTTTACTTTGATAAAGTGCTTACCATATAAAAGTACTTAGAAGCTGCTAGAGATGAAGCTTCTGGGGATTGAATCTAAACAAAGAGACAAGCAACCTGAGTCTCAGGCTAAGACACCCAGTGAGATGCAGGGAAGGTTCTCTGTTGGAACACTCCTAGGAAAGCTGCCTGGCAGACACACACATCATCTAGCAGCCTCACAGAGGCGTTACTCTGAATATTTACCGGTATTTGTTGTACCAACAGATCAGATCTCATCCATATAATAGAGGCTTTTCAAATATTGGACAAGCAAAAAGGTTTCTAGAGGTGTTAGAACACGGCCAGGAAGGTTTGGGTAGATACGTGCAGCTGTTCTACCATCACTTCATCATAGAGCTCAGCTTAGAAGTTTTCTGTACCTGAGCTGTCACTGGCCTTGGCTGGAGCTCTGCTCTACCCTGCATGTTCATACATCTTAGCAAGGCCCTTAGGAAAGGTTGACTTGCCTTGTTGTCACTGTTCATTATATGCACACATCCCCACAAAACCACGCTGTGCTGGTGAATCATTCTGTTGGACTGCAAGGACCCAGGAGCTACATCCTGTGACAGAGGGTGATGCAAGCCACTTGGCAATGAACCTCCTCTCCATACTGCTGGAGGGACACTCTTGAAATGCAGTTAAAAACGTGATATTTGCTAAACGACTACACAAACACAGGATGGATCTGGGAGCATTTAGAACAAGTCATGCCGTACATAAACAAGGCAAAACTAGAAACATGAGAAATATTAATAAAGTGCAGTCTAACTGAAGTTAACTTGCCTGCACTAACTAGTGTGCTGCTAGATATTTGTAAAGCTTTATAGATAGAGACAACGTCAGTACTGAGCACAGTTTGTTCAGTTATGACCAAGGCCTGTTCCAAAATGCTTAAATAGCACTACAGCTCAACAAGCACATGTGATGAAATAAAACCTCAGATTTTTTGGAGGATATATCCAAAAGCAAATGAGGTTCTGGCTGGGAAGAGATAATGTTCAAACGATGAAAAACTTGAAGAAAGAAACCCTGTAAAATCCTAACATGCAGAATCTACATACCTGCATTTCAAACCAAACTTGTGATTTCCTAGAGTACCCAATGCTGGAAACACAAAAGATGTAAATAATCAGAAATCACTCGCAATGTTGAATAGCTTTCTCAATAGCTGCTGAGGGGTGCATGTCAGGACCACACATCTTGGGACACAGCTCTCATGGCTGTGCCCATGGCTCCTCTCACAGAGCACTCTGAATGGACATCCTGTGCTGGCCTCTCATGCTGATGTCCTGCTGTAACCCCAGCATGCCCTTAAAGAAGCATCCACAGCTTTCCAAAAATAGAGCATGTGAACAGATGCCTGAGAGAAAAGGAAGCAAACATCTGTCCTGTTGGAAACCTAAATCCTCCACACCCCGCCCGCTGCTCTGCAGCTTGGCACCAACCCATCCCAAGTCCTACGTGGATGATCCTGGTCCCCACATCACAGTGATCAGCTCCACTCTGGATTTCAAGCAATTCACAGCATTATACACAGCCCGAAATTGTCAATGCAATCTGCACTGACATCCATCAAATCGAAGCAAACAGGTGTGATGAATGTCCCAGCAGTCAGTGTTTGACCAAGGGAGGTTTGCAAGCAGAAAGAGAGGAACTGCTTGATGGCACCTGGACCACAAGAGTACACATGGTTCAGCTCAGCTGCTTGCAACACGCAGTAATGCTGAGCAAGTGCAGGAAGGCATGGGAGCGCCGGGAGGGAAATCCTGGCTGCTACTTTAATTGAAAGTCTGCTTGTTTGCTATGTTCTCTGCCGGCAGCTCGAGCTCTTTAAATAAAACATGACCAGTAATTTATTTAGCACGCAAGTCTTTGAAAAGTTCTTTTGCAGTGCTCTAACTAATTTATGCCATGGAAGATGAACCCTGACTTTGCTCCACACGTCTGTGTGTTCAGAGCAACTGGAGGCAAGAGCCACAGATCTGTGTTAAATATGTTCCAAAATATAACATCTGGGGCTCTTTATAGTGCTGCTGCAGCCAGCAGCTTGTCTCAGAGCTGCAGGAAAAGCATAACCCAACCAAGGAGCTGCACCCTCCTTCCCAAGATTCAGTTTTCTCTTATCCCACCAGTGCTTTTTCTTCAGGAACATCCAATATGACATTCATGCTACGTATTGTAGCAGATCAGATGGCTGAGTACATGAACACCTCTGAGCAGCACCCCCAGCCCCAGCCATATCCCTGGGACAAAGTGAGGGACGTGATGCTGCACGCATGAGGCCTGGCACACAGACACCTGGCACACACTGTGTAAGGCTGTTACCCCACAGACTGCTTCCAGTGCTCACCTGCAAACACCAGCATGCAGCTCTGCAGGGAGGTGTGCACTGCCACCGTGCCTTAAGATCTGCACTGGATTTCATTTGCAGTCACTTCCTCTTCCCCCACAAGATGGGAAGCATGCAGGTATTTCTGCATACACGCAATTTTGTATCTATATGTGTGTGTGCATACGTGTATAACACGTGGTCCTACAAGACAAGTGTATGCACACAACGTATACACATCAGGGCCATTTTCCCAGGGGGGGGAGGGGAAAAAAAACGAGGAAAAAAAATATTGTTTATATCATTACTAAGCACTTATTTCTCTGTATGTCACTTCTTGTAGCATTCCCTCTCAGACTGCATTTTGGGGGTTTGTACTTGTTGGCTCTAGTGTATTTAACAGAGATCTTAGGAGCAAACAAAATGAAAACAGCCATTTATGAAGTGAGAATAACACCATTCAAAGTCAAAACTGCCAAACCTTTTCAATATTCGGTTCCCCTCCCACCCCTCCTGTCAGAATCGGCCACAGTATTTGTGCCAAGAAAGCCAACTCTCCAAATATTTAAGTTTTAGACAGAAATTGTACTGGGCAGAGAACTGAGCAATATCCAAACCCACTGAGTGCCTGCAGGAAGACCACCTCTCACGAAGCATCCTTGTTTCTGCTCAGAAACACCCATTCGATTCAGCCACAACCAAAGGTTCTGTATGTGAAATGCCAAGTCCAGACAGACCAGGTGGTGAGAATAGCACGTGAACGCTTTCTTGTGTGTGATCCAGGTCTAAAATTATCCTTAAGAAGTGAATTAGATTTTTAAAACAGTTTGAGAGCTGGAAGACAATAATGGCTGTCAGAATTAGGTAGGTGAAGGCCTCGCTCAAATCAAGCTTTGCTGGAACCGAAAGGCAGTTTTAAAAACCAACTCACCTCTGAGGAAGCTTAGCTGTCTCTGCAGGGACATCTTTGAGTTTCTCACTATACAAATAAATAGCATACAGCCACCTAGATGAGAATACATAGCACAGATCAGCTCTCCAGGAACAGGAGCTGCTAACAAGCCAGTTCTGACAGCAGAGCTACAGAAAATACAGCAGCTCCACCTGAACAAAACCTGCTCTCAGAAAGCCATGCTTACCCCTTTCCACAGGAGGATGCACTCACTGGACAACACCTGCACAACCCATGCTGGCCCCAGCCGTGCTCCCAGCTGGGCACCGAGCCACTGCTGGAGCAACACTGCTTCTCAAGGACAGGCAGCACCAGGCCCTGCTGCAATGCATCCTCAGCCAGCTGCACTACATTACTAGCCAGGGTGCCAGCATGACACATTATTTCCCCTAAAAATCTTTATTAGCAAACACAAGTGTACTAAATATTTAAGGCACTGCTACGTGATCTACTGCTTAATGCAAAGTGCAGAGAGAAGGCAGCACACTAATCTGCTGAACATACAGCTTGGTTCAGCCTAAAGGATCACCAAATAACCACCAAGACAGAGCAGCACAGGGCACTGGTTACTCCACAGCACAGCGGGGACGATGTTTAACGATAACGAAACATCAAGGAGGCCCATCATTGCTGTGCTTCGATTTCATTGTCTTCAACAGCTCTTAACATGGGGCTGGTGAAGAACAGGGTGCAACTCTGCTCAGAAGGAGCAGCAGATGGTCTGGGGCAGGAAAGGCTCCCACTCCCAGGGCTCTCCCCAGCACAGCCGGGCAGCTCAGCTGCAGTCCTGGGGGCTGCACAGCACAGAGGCAGCCCAGAGCTCAGCAGGAAGGTGCCTGTTTAGAAATCAGTGTTGAAAGAAGAGATGAGAAAAAACATCCTCCACTTCCTCCAAAGGATCTGTTTGTAAAATCAGCTGTTTGTGTTCATTTTTTTTTAAACACTGCAAAATAAGTAGTTAGCAACACAAAACGCTGCTTTAAAATGTGGCATTATTTTCTGGAATCTATACCCCTCCCATACACCTGACTGCTCAAAATATACACTGCATTCTACTATTTGATGCCATGGCAGCAACCAAAAGGTTCTGTAGCTGCGCTGTGCTCCGGCAGCACAACCCCTGGGATCCCCAAAGGCAGCCAGAGCCCACCCCAAAACTAAACCCACCGCATCACGTCTGTATCGATTTTGCTTCCCAAACATGCTGTAGTTCCGTAATCTATCTTGAAATAAGATTATCTAATTAACTCTGCAATTGTGCTTATTGCTACTAGACCTCTTCTTTCTTCTTAATGGGATTATTGATTTAGAGTTTACAGCAACTTAAATGTAACAACAAGACATGCCGTGCAGAGAGAGAGAATAGAAACGTTCACTTTTAACAAGGAGATTAAAACAATCCTCAGTGCATAGAAATGAAGAGAGCTCAGCTATTCGAATAATTGACTCATCAAGCATCTTCCTGTAAATCACCGTGATTCACGTGCTTGGTGCGAGTCCAAGGGTCCACACTGACTCTCACCTGACACAGCAGCACCTCCCCCGATGTGCTGTGCCTTCCCCGAGGGCACACAGCCCACAGAGACCCTTCAGGGAGGAAGGAGTGACTGCTCACGGGCAGAGGGTGAGGGTCTCAGCTGGGCTGACTCACCCAGAACAGGAAAACTGGGCAGTCCCCTCTCCTGATCTAGAGTAAGGGGCAACAAGCAAACACTGCACACTGTAAGGTAAGAAAACCACAGCACACACTGCTCCTTTCAATGGAGTTACCCTGCAGAGCAGATTTTGCTTTACTTTGCAGAGGAAAAATCCAGGCTGGTCCTTTAGGGAAAACAAATCAACCAATCTACACTAGACCTGATTCACTTCTTTTCCCCCCCTCATACTGACGCAATTCATAGGGGAGAGGGAAGGAAAAAACAACAACAACTTAGAATGTATTCATTTACCCCAACAAAATACCCATATCCAGTCCTACACTTACAGAGATGCTGAAGTGCTTCCCTGAATTATGCTGGGGCTATTTACTGGAGTTACAAAGCGATCCTTCCATTTCAGTTCCCACAAAACACAAAGTTAACATGTACAGCACAAGAGTTGAAGGAAAAAAAAGGATGAAACATTTCAAAGAGAAATATTAAACAGAAATTCGGTGCTAAAGCCTGAGCTTGCTACCGAAATCTCAACACAACGCTGATGTCAAGAACCACCTTTGTATGGGGAAACAGTAGGTGCTCTACTGAGCAGTCCAAGAGATCCAACCCCTAAATAAAGGAGGAAAAGAAGCAGTAAAAAAGAATGAGTATTGATCAGCTCTAAGGAAAGTGCTGGGAGGAAAAGCCTACACATAAATTAGGCAGCTAAAGACTACTGGGATTTCAATTTTGACATACATATTGAATCACTTTGTAATTTCAATTAAAGCCCATGTTAAATGAATTAAGAGCGGGTGAAGTGGCAGAGCTCCAAAAGCGGGTATCTACAGGGAAGGAGCAGCAGAAGACTGTGCTCCACGTGAACCCACAGCAGGCCTGCCATGCTCACCTCTGCCATAAGGATGCTGAAATAAACACAGGCAGAGAAGAACTGAGCCTCCCAGAGGGTCGGTGCTTTGCCTTTGGAGTAGGTGTCACTCCTCGGGGCAGGAAGGGCTGCCAGGTGGAGGCACTGCGCAGGCAGCTCCTGCAGGTTCATTCCCTACTGGTCAGAGCGAAGGATACCCTCAAATCTGAGGTGCTTCTGACTTTCCAGAGTGATGGCAGGCAGAGAAAGGGATGAGCACAGGAAATGGCTTTCTGCTGTCTGATGCCCTTTCAGGATCACGGCGTGCTTCGGACAGGTCCTAATTTACCTCTCTTAAATAAATACTGCATCTGTATAGATGTATGTACGTGTTTCTTTTCTCTGTCTCCCACAAGCAATGGGCTTGGGCGTATTTCTGAATTCTACACACGATGGATCCACACAATCCTCTGTAGTGTTAATTTGCTGCTTTCTCCTGTGCTTTCCATATTCATATGGCTTTTGCTTTCCGTTGTGTGCTCATCAAAATGCTCTGCAGCATTCAGCTTCCTATTCTACAGCAGTCCCGCACACGGGCAGCACGTGCTGAAGCAGCTTTGCCCAGGTAGCTGCGTATCTTGGCGTCTGCAACGTCTGCTGGTCACCATTAATAACACGGAATATTCCCATGGAGTTCCACCATCCTGCTCCAGCACCCACGGCCATGGGTAGCACTGCTGGTTAGTTACATCAGGGTATTGCCTCCCTGAATGGATATTGAAATGAAGATATCTAAATTTCTTGCTTTTTCTATTTTGTGAGGGTTTTTGTAAATACACTATTTTTCACCTCATATATTAGAGAAAAAAAATGACATTTTCAAATGTTCAGCCCTTTTCCATGAGACAGAACGTCTCAGCTTTGACTAGCTCCACTCACCAAAATGGGATGCGAGGAAAGAACTAGAAATTCTCAGCTAGCGATGAGCTCAAAGTTCCTCTTGATAAGGAGGGCTGAGTGCTGATAAAAGTGCATTGCTGAATCTTTCAGTAAATTAAAAGGGCACTGCACATAAGTAGTGATGATAAAATTCCCAGACTAAGCACACGCCATAAAACCTTAGGAGAGCCAAGCTGTGCAGTGGTGACTGAGCTGTGCCCCACTGCTGCCAGCACTGCTGCTGCAGAGCCTGGGAAGCCAGGCTGTGGCTGCTCTTGCTGGGGGCAGGCTGGGAGTTGTGCAGCTTGTACAGAAAGCATTGGCAGCACCTCACTACGTTCTACTAGCTGTTGAGCTTAAGGACAGCACAGTAGTAAGACAGGATGGAAAGAGGCCAACAAAGCAGTCTAGGTGCCTTGGCAGATTGGGCTCTTTCCAACAAAAAGGTTTTAGAAGAGCCAAGAGACAAAGCTTATGAACAGCTTAAGGACAGTCCAGGAACCAGCAAGCATGTAGCATGAGATACATCCTGGAAAACAGACTGAATAAAGGATTTGGACAATATAAATAACAGGTTATTTGTTAGTTTTGCCACTGGGACTGTCTATTTAATATCATCCTAGAATATTTGAATCCAAGAGCACCTGGGAACAGAGATGATATTTGACTTCTCCACAGGGCACTGGCAGTAGCCAAACTCATCCTCAGACATGATGCTGAAGAAAGACTCTTATTAACAGAGTAAAGCCACAAAAAGTGATAAGGGCTGCAGGAAAGACATCAAAATGCTCCTACTTTTTTAATGCAACAGAAGATGGCTACAGTTGATTTGCATATAAAGAAGATGGCCAAAAGACAAACGTAACAAGGACCAACGGGTGAAACCTGAAGCCAGACAAAAAAAAAAAATCAAATTAAGAGACAAAATGCTGTTCTGACCCCAAGAGGATTGGATACTGCAGCCCACTGCAAAAGAAAAACGTGGATTCAGTGTCTGCTGACATCTTCAAATCGCTTCCTATTAGATCCACTCTGCAAAATAGATTCCAGGTTCAACAGACTTGTGGGGGTATACAGAGCTCACTGCTTGGAAGTCATTTCAAGCTGAGAACTGCAATTTACTTAATGGCAACTTTCTATTCTCCCACTGTTATGTCACTTCTTTAGCAGGCAGCACAGTAGTGAACACAGTCCTTCAAAACCCCTTCCTCTGTAATGGCTCAAATCCAGTCTAACTCCTGTCTGCTGCCTTCAGTATCACCAAATGAACATGCAGATAACTGCCAGTCATGGGAAAATAAAGAAGTAATTCCAGATAACATCTCCAATCTTAAAGGTATCTTCAGCACACCTTTTCCAGTAGTTAAGTAGAGTTTCTAAGACGGCTGTATTATCAACTTAGATCCCTTAAGAACAGGTTCTGCTGCTGAATACCTGAAAGGATGCTCAGCTGTGCCCCAGGCCACCAGGCTATGCTTGTGTTCAGCTGCTGGCCTCGGTGAGATTACTGCATCTGCACTGCTCTGCTAAACCTTTTCTTCTTTATTCTCAAGTCAAATGCTTCATTTTTAACCCTCATGTAATGACATTTTCTCCTCCATCATGCACCCCTCTGTGTTATTAATTTCAACACAAGACAGCACCTGCTATTAAAAATTTCATAATAAATATTATGCCAAGTGCTGATGAGCAGATGTTAAGCGGCATTTAAAGATTACAGGACCAAGGTAGGTCAAGTTATTTTAGTTCTCTCTGGAATCAAGAAAGATCTTTTAAGCTGATTTTATGACGAACTCGATTGCCTGCTTTCATTACTAGAAATTCACCATATCTAATCCTCTCGTTTCATGTGGCAGAGCATGCTGAGTGACACATGACTGTTTCTCTTCAGTCACTTCAATCAACCAGCTGCAGCTGCATTCAGTCACCTTGACTGAGAAACAAGGCCTCACTCGCTATGGCTTCATCTAGAGAATAAATTGCTATGCACAAGGAGATCTGAACTGGTGATGTTGCACTACAGCGTTGATTCAGACCTATTATAATAGTCTGTTTGCATCTGATAAAAGTGACCCAGGATGCACGTGAAGAGTTTGTGCAAGCCTGAAAATAACGGACAATAATGCAAACTAATTCAGCTTGAAGCTGAGTGGGGCAGTACAGCACCTGAATGGCAGTTTTCTGGGCAGAGCAGCTGCTTAAAGCTGCACAGCCTGTCAATAATCAGAGGATAGAGAGGGGCACCCTCTAAAGGATGACCGAGCAAAGCAGTCAGCAAACTCACTGCACAGCGCTCTGGAAGATGCCCAAAAAGCACAGCCTCCCTCCTCAGAACTACACTTTTGTGGTCTGCCCCAAAACCTCGCTTTCAGGCCGCGCTTCATATTCAGCTCAAGAGAAGACATTTCTGCTCTCTGGCAGAGGTCACCAGCTCACCCCTGAAGCAACCCTGATTGCCTGAGCCATCGAATCCAGAGAAGCCCCGCAGCTTCTCAAGAACGTAAATATCACTTGACGGCAAGTTCGAGACAGAGTCAGGGTCTACTGAAGTCTGAGAAGACTTCCAAGCCTTGGACCAAACCAGGCCAACATCCTGCTTGATCCTCCAGCTCGACCATTGCTCTGACTGACTGCCTCCTTCCAGCTCTTAGCCTCTGTGCAACTTTCTCCAAGTTCTTATCATATGCTGTGGCTAAAGATTAAAGTGACACAACTGATTTAAACAGGGAGGGAAGAACAGAACAGGAACGGGTGCTGTTACCACAATTTTTGTACCAGTAAGTGCCAGGGTAACAACATCTTGCAGGAGACACAGAGGTTGAACAGACAGGTCAGGCCCTGGAGGAGCAGTTACACCGAGATTCTGAAACCTCACACACGTGCTCTCAATAGTCATCCTCTACTTATTTGAGAGAAAGATAGGCATCAAACCCAAATTTGCACATTAAAGTACGATCTCTGCAACAACCATGGCAACAAAATACAGAGCCTACCGGAGTTCAATGCCTCCATCCCAGTTGTTTTTATTTTGTTTTATTTCTATTTTTTACTATACATGCTACGGAGCAGTTTCAGAGAGGCAGCTGAACTCAGAGGTCGATTTTTCAAAACCACCCATTTTCAAATTCAGAAAATAACTTAAATTCCAGTAGTGTTACACTGACCTTGCATTCTCCTCTGCTTGCTTGCTAATTAGAGTTTAACCAGTGGTGCTTCCAGCCCTTCAGAGCACATCCAGAACTGAAAGTGATGCAAATGTGAACTGATAGGATCAGAGAGCTTTCCCCTGCCATCAATTTCTGCACAAATCCAGATGGGACATCAACAGGAATTTTGCAGAAAGGGGATGGCCCAAAGCCAAAATGAAAGCAGCCCTAATAAATCCGACTGTGGCCGTTGTTCTGTTACACTTCCATCGTTCCTGAGTTTTAAAATATTACAGCAATTCCCATCTGGGGCAAGACCCAGAATGTAATTTCATTCTCTTCTAGTGCCTTCAGCTGACAAAGTTGTCAACAGGCAAGTTTTAGTCAGTAAAACCAGCATGGCTTCAGTGAGCCAGGAACATTTAAATCTTCAGAGATAAACTATGTGTTGGCAAGTACAATGTAGCTTAGCATAGCTCCTAATTAAATCCACTCACCTAGGCATTGATAGTGCGATATATTACTGCTTTCTTCCCAGAAAAATCACAAAGCACTCTTAAAACTCCCACCGATCCTGATTTCCTACTCCAAGTGGATTTGCAGTCATATTTGGAATTCACCTGCCTTGTCATGCAATATCCACGTAGACTATTCTTAGAGGTATCATTTGTTTCAACTCAGATTTTTGGGGTTTTGTTTTAAATTTGTATTTTTCAAAGCCAAGAAGCATCCAGAAATGTTTCAATAACGCCCCAAATGCTGCTCAGAATATAGCCAAGCAACCATGAGCTCACGTAACTTGATTTGTGCCTTGTGCTACTACAACAGCATTGCTAATCCAAGATGATGCACAGGTATCAAAGGGATGCTCAGAAAGCACCACAGTATTTTAAAATCAAGTACTACCATCTCTTCACAATATGCAATTTGTGTGCAATTATCACCAATATCCTTTTATGCTTAATGTAGGGAAAGGAGAAGGCAGTGCTGTAGAACAATTTTCTCATCTCAAGAAGCAAAGAAAATCACCTGGGATGCAACATGCTGCTCACTGCATAGACTCCAGTGAACAGGAGGACCTAGATCCAAGGTCTGCTAAAGCCAAGGGAAAGTTCCCAAAGCTTCAGCAGTTGCCCAAGCAATCAGTCCTACAGCCAGTTCTCTCCTTCCTAAGCTGTAGCATACACCTGCTGGTAGTTCCAGCTGATTTTTAGTACTGAAGGACCATTTCTCAAAAGCACTGGAAAAAAAAAAACAATCCAGCCAGCCCTTATTGCTAACACAGCCCCAGAGGTGCACAAGAACCATTTGCAAGTCTGACACGGGTTTCTACAGCAACCTGCCTTCGCCTTGGTGTTCAACTCAGACTGCTCTAGAGCACTCCAGTCTGCACTGTAAAAGGGAAATAACTATTTCTGGTACTGAAAATGGATTTCACATATACACACCCCACAGGACAGGGGGATCTGGAGCCCGTCACTGCTGCAGTGCAGCCTCCAAAAGTTTCAAACTTGACCTTCAGGAAAAGCCCCAAGGGAAGATGGTTGGTTCTCTCCATATCCACAGTGACCAGAACAGACGCTATTTCCAACTTCTATTGATGAATTCAGAGACAACTTTTCCCCTTACCACACATATTGCTACAGCCACAGTTTCCTTCCACTTCTCAAGCATGTTACACTGTTTTGCTCTCCTCCTGCAAGCATAAGAAGTCTGCTACAGTGCTTTGAGTTCAAGTACTGAATGGAAAACCGGGAAATACTGGAAATCTGAGGGGTATCAGTGAAGTGCTGCTACTATTTACCTACAACGAAGGTAGATTAATTCTATTTTTTTGTCCCCACCCTCAAGAGCAGCAAACTTGCATCTGAGATCTAGGAGGATGAGGGCGGAGGAAGGGAGAGGAGGAAACATGCAGCCCACCCACCAAAGAGATTGCCCCAGGAGTTACCATCACAGAGCTTCCTGCAGAAACAATCAAGCGAGGAAGCGAGGTTAATGTTTTAATGAAAGCAATAAATCAGCAGTCTTCTCTTGTTTGATGTAATGGCTTGCCTGAAATTCTCATTTGCAATATTTTTGCCATATCAGAATAGGGACCTGCTCACTCGGCACTGATACTCTGTTGAGCAAGCACTAGCTCATTCCCCTTTCAACACACAGAAAAAACCCATCTCTAATGCCTTGCCATCTCACTGTGTCCTCAAAACTAGCAAGTAGAGAAAAACAAAGACAGACAGGATGGAGCAGACCTGTGCAACCAGAGCAACCCACTTCAGCTCATGTTTTTCAAAATAGCTTTCAAGTCGCACCACATTTTTTTGTTTCGTTTAAACCAGCACGCTCAGACTTGTCTCTAACACCTTCCTGCTCTTCTCCCATTCACATCTACAGAAATTTTACCTTCAGTTTAATCAGAAGAGGAAAATCATTCCTATCTCAGTCGCATTCTTGCAGGAAGGAATCAAAATGGATAGCTTTGTGTGGGCATCACTATGCATCTGTGAAGCCACCCTACAGCAGTACCTTTTCAAACCTTGTCCATGCTGCAGTACAGAAATGACTTCACTACACTTCCAGGACCTAACCACCACCTCATGTCAATTCTTATCAACTGATGATTAGGAGAGTAAAATCATGGCTACAGCTCTCAACAGGCCAATCTTCTGGCAGCCCAAATCTTCAGCATTATGAAACCCATGGCCTCAGCCTCCAGAACTGAGCTGCTAGCACCTCACCCCTTAACACTGAGATGGCAACATAAGGTCTGAGAACCCTATTCCACCAGCCTCCCCCACTTCCCAAGGGTTCTAAAATTCAGCCCTTGAGTGCTCACACAGGTGTCTTGCTGGGGTGGAGATTTGCAGTCAGCTCCATCCACACCAACAGAGCCATTCGTGATTCGCACTGGCACAGCTGAGGACACCTGTACTCCTCCGTGGGTTTCTCTCTTCTGTACAACCTACCACCATTTGTGCACACAAAGCTCTGTCAGCCTTCAGGCAATTCCCAGAACAAACAGGCTGGTTTCTATTTTCAGCAGGAGTCAGTGCCATTGACTGGACGGGCATCGAGGCAATATTTTTTCATATGGTTTTTCCAAATCCCAAGTACAGGGGAAAAAAAGAAAGAGATTATCCTCTACATAACTTGTTAGAACTGGTGTGCCAGGTCTTAAATTCAAAAATTCAAAATTGCATTCTGTCCCAGATACTTTGCTTAGAGCTCTTCCAATTTGACCTCCGCAGTCAACAGCGCTTGAGTAACCATAGCAGCACATTTGAACAATGCCAAATACTTGTGAACAGACGCCGGAAAACTCAGAAGTGGAACACACCAAGTGCCAATCTCTGTAGAAGCAGAAGAGCTGCTACCAAAAGCGGTGGAGCTGCTGACAAACCAGCAGTTAGAGCTGCTCTTTGTCAAGGTCACAGCAGGTGAGCAGAGTGCTAACCCATCCCACAGCTAAGATAATGGATATACAGAAGTAAAACTGGGAACCAGACCAGCTCTGCGTTGTTTGGAACCACCACTGAACTCACCTGGAAAGTTTTGATCAGTTCCTTGGAAGAGCTCTGTAGGTGCCAGCTACCCCCATACATCCCAAGTGCATCACACTGACTGTTGTTTTCCAGTTATATTAAATGATAGGTGAGACAGAGAGGTATTTACCTACTGCATCTATCCCTGGAGCTGGCTTCTAAGCTCCAAGACCTTGAAAGCATTGAAAAAGCTAATTAAAGCATTCTCATAAATAATTTGATCTCTTAGGAGAAGATGTACTCCCTACACAGTAAGTAACAGCTTTCTGTAATGGAAAAAAAAAAAAAAAAAAAGATCATTTGCCAATGCAGATCTGTATTTTATTACAAGTGTTTATCAACCATTTATAATTGGTCATAAGGATAGGAAAAAAAAAAAAATTAAGGTAATATAAAAAGAGAATCTCTAATCTGAAATAGAGCACCTTCCTGCAAACTGCTTCATCACTGCAAAGCAAACCTACGTCTGTTCTAATTTGCCGGTCACAAATACCTCCCCAGGGAAACCCCACAGTAAATTAGGAGGCAGAGCACACGGCTGCTCCCAGGAGCTCTGCTGCTGCTGGGGCAGGAGGAGGATGTGTGGGACAGCCTCTGCCCAGCACTGAGCCAGCATTAAGGCTGCTGCCCGCTCTGAGCCCTCCAGGGGAGGGGAGAAAAGCAACCGTGTGCTGCTATAGGAAAAGAGGAGCCGTGTCTGAGACCACAGCACGACAGCACGGCAGCTTCTCTCTGCAACGAGGCAGCAGTCAGCAAGCACCACGGTCAAACAGAAAGTTCTAAATCACCTGCGTGCCCAGCGCTGTTACCCAGGAGGCTTTAACACAGTCTTTTTAACACGAGGATGTTCTTTAAATGGTTTCCTTTTCTCCACTGGGATCAGGAGGGCAACTTTTTTATTGTGGAGATAAGCCTGGGTGAACAGCCCAGCGCAATGGAGTAACGATTTTAAGCTGACCATAGAATGTTTTCTGTTTTTTTTTAAATACTAAGCAAAAGGCTTCTAGTACCTTAAAAAAACACCTTCTAAGAAATACTCATTCAGTCACCTTTCTCAATTTCTAACCATTAATCTTAGCAAGCCCCGCAGAACAAATGATAGGCACAGCTTAGCGCTCTAAAAAGCAGGGCAAAGAATTGCAAAAAAACCATCTGTTACTCTGAAAGAAAAGCACACGCCGTGCCAGCGGCCCAACCCTGCAGGAGGAGCTCTGCTCCCTGCAGCCCTACACTCGCCGGCCTGCAGTAACGGGATCAGTCGAGCTGTGGCACAGCGCTGCGCTGCACCCTTTGTGGCACAGCCCCGGGCAGGAGCAGGGCTGCTGGCTGAAGCAGAAGGTGGGTGCTGGGGCCGCCTCATGTGAGCTTCTAGAGCTCCCGAAGTGCACAAAGCAAAGCGCTCCTAACGGCACGAAGCCATCAGGGAGCGTCTGCAAAGCGCGGCCCTGGCTCAGCCCAGCGCTCCTGCTGAGGAGCAAACGTAACTTTTCCAAGGGCAGGCTTTTAGAAATGCTCATAGCCAGGGGTGCAATTAATTCCATTCTTTCCAGAAGATTTTCAGCTCTGAAAAACTCATGTATTATTTAAGCCTCACAGCTAAACTACCAACATTACCAAGGTCCGGTTTTCTTCTTTACACACAAGATAAAAAGAAGAGGAGTTCTGGTGAAAGATCTCTACAAAGAGTCCCCTGCAACCTGCAAAACCCACGGGTTCCCTGCACCAACAGAGCCCTTTCATTCCTGCAGTGACTTTGATGGCACTCTCTCTATCAGCAGATCTCCAGTCAGCGGCAGCCCTTGCTGCGCCCGCACTCAGGTTCCTACAGCAGCATCAAGGGAGCATGATCAGTGGCCAGCACCTCTGCCAGGCTGCATTCTTCTGTATCTGCACTCTCCTGCAAGATCCAGGCTTTGCTGAATGATGATGCCATAGAGGAATGCTGATCTCCCCTCTCAAGCTGGAGAGCTGATAATAACTACATAGTAACCGGCTGAAAAATCCTCACAGATAAAGACAGCTGCCATCAGAGAACCAGAAATAAACCCGAACTGTAGAGGTATGACCAGATTTTGCAGAGACTGAGGAGATGCCACCTTCAGGCACCCAACCCAGCGCAGCCGTTTCACCCCAGCCCACAGCTCACCTCAGGAAACGCCCCGAGCAAAAACGGCCCTCAGGGACAAAACAGACTCAGCTGCTCCTCTCTGATCTCACATATTCAACCACTGTAGAAATGTGCACAAAAACAGGGGCAAAGTTTCACTAGTACGAATTGCTGTTGTCTTCCTCACCCTCCTGAGACTTAAACTAAGGCTTTAATGAGCAAGCGCAGTGCAGGAACCACCGTCCACACAGAGGAGCTGTCTCCCTCTCACAGCTCAGGTCCTCCTCAGCGCTCAGCCTGGATAGACAGCAAGCATGCAGCCAAGCAGACTGCAAACATACAACACGATCTGCTCCTTTTAATGGCCAACCAGCCAAACAAACAAGCAAACAAACAAAAAAACCAAGCATCTTTGAAGGAACGTGTCCAAATCCTCGATCCTTTGTCACTCAACGACCATTAAATCCATACAAGCAAAAGTGCACAGAAACTAGCTGACCAGCAGCCACTCCTGCCTTGCAGCCAGGCCTGGCTGGCTCACAGCCCCCAGCATGTTGACCTCTCAGGTCACCCACACCGCTCTCAGGAATCTCAGCTCTGTTTTCAAACAGAAATAGATTTTCTAGAAATCAGCATTATCATGCATTCCAGGTGCTCTAGCTGTCACTCAGCTTTTCCTAAGTTATTACTTCTGTGTATTCAGAGCAGTTTGGGAACGAAGGTTGTCTTGTCACTTCCACGCTCCACAGACAGCACAGCTACTGGATCATGGCAATACTTACTCCAGTGTTGCCATCTGCTCATAAATGCAGGCAAACCACGTGATCCCCAGCACATGGAGCAGCAGAGTAATTGCAAGAGATTTCCATTGCAAGATAAATCATCAAAAAAATATCTTTTTTCTTCTGTTTAATGAAAAGCTAGTATTGCACCAAAGAAAGATGAAGATACATAGTAAATACATATACATATTTAAAAGATTTCTCAGTTGAATACACACTGCCCAGCTTTAGCTTTTACTAAAGAGCCAGCACCTAATAAAAAAACCAGAAGCACAAAACCCTGCCTTCAAATCCCCACCATCTCAGTTATGTAATCAAACAACAACACGGGACTAAGTTGTTTATCTTTAGCAGAAAAGATCCATCTGAGCCCCGGGTCAGGTTGTAACAGGATGAATGTCCCCACATGCCCTCTCACCCAAACACCTTGACGTACCTTGGAAGAAAGCAACTATTCTTAGCACTGATTTCCACATCCAAGAGAAGCTCTGTTACACTCCCCTGTGCTCAGGCCCTTCCATCTCCTCCCCAGCACAGGCAGGGCAGGATGCAGAAGCCCACGACCAGCTGTGCTCACTGCTCCCCACCCAGCAATCACAGCTCACAAATACTCCCATCCAGCTGGGGTCACCAGGTGTTTGCTGTTAGCCAGTCCCAAAAGCAGACCTAACACTGGGAGTGGGGTTGAATAACCCTCCAAAAAAAGATGAGCACAGCCAACCGAAGTGCAAAAACCCTCTGCTAGCAAAGAAATCCCAACGCTGAAGCAGTGTTAATGACAAAGCACTTCCACCTGCAGGCTCCCAGCCATGCAGGAAAGCCTTCACAACAATTTCACCAGCACTGCACTCTTTCAAGAGCAGAAGAGAGTCTGCAAAAAGCCATTCCCTGAAAGGGCAGCCCTCATTATGTGTAAAGCCAGACTTCAGTTCTGTCGGTTCTGGAGAACAAAATAATCACCAAGACAGGTGGACTGAGAGGGAGGCCGATGTTGGCAGGGAGGCCAATGCCAGTGCTGCTCTCTGGCCCATAAGATGATGTCAGGAGCTGAGAACAGAACAAAACATTGCACTATCCCTGCCTTTGGGACATAAGCATTGGGACATGGCGGTGCGTTGGTCTTTTGGGGGCAGGAAATGCCAGCACTGGTGTGGGGACTTGTTTTTTAAACCAATCCAAATGAGATCTTTGAAACCTGATGGTGTAATGCTCCACAGAACCACAGACCCTCCGTGGCTGGAAGCACGGCGGCTGCAGCTGGTTGCTCTCAGACTGAGCGCCCTCAGCTCGCTCACCCACCCAGCAGAGCACTGCCTTGCTGGCAGACCCTGCACAAATGCAGTGCTACCACATCCTAAGGGATGATTTCACCCTGCTTGTTGACCTGACCTCAGAGCAGTTTGGGACCCTCGTGTTGCCTCCAACCAGCACCGTGCCCCAGCAGCAGACTTCCATACCACCCTCACAATGGTAACAGCCACCACCCGCTGTGCCCACATCACCCCCAACCTCAGCAGCAGCCAGCAGGCACAGAGGCTGTGATGCCCACACCCAGGCTTCCAGCTCCAGCAGCTCCTTTTGGCCAAGACTTAGGACACGCTGAGAATTCAGGTAACCTCAGAAAAGGTCTGTACTGTTAGCAGCCACCAGAAATATTAGCAGAACCCACGGCAATAATGAGAAAGAACATTCCGTGTTTTATGTGACTCCACAGTAATTAAGAGACTCATTTTACACTGCATTTTAATTAAAAGTTGGTTTGTTTTTTGTTGTTTTTGTTTTTGTTTTTTTTTTAAGAACAGCATACTACATATTAATGGAAATATGTAACTTCAGCCTACAAATGGGACCGTCACCATCTTATTCTTACAATTCAAACATATGAAAAATAAAATATGATATTTAGCTATATAAATTCCCCCACCCTTTTAAATTATTTTTCTTTTAAATAACAAAAGTATTCACTCTTTCCCAGTACAGTGCATTTGCTATCTGCGAGCCACAAACTAAGTAGTCACATCGATGCCAAGGAAATAGCAACACTGTTTGCAAAATATTTAGAGAAAATTAAAAGATATTGCATTCAGCCCAGTGCTTACAAAAGAGACAGTCAGCAAGAATTGAAAAACCAGCACATTTTACATAGGACCATTATAATAACATAGAAAACAGCGCAGAAGACTTATGTTGGAAAAATATATAGTGATTCTCAGCAAGCAGAAACTGAACTTTGGCACTTGCTCATAAAAAGGCCTTTCAAAGCAAAACAGAACAGAAATTCACTTATTCACAGCTTGTATATTTAAAAAAAAAAAAAAAAAGACAAGGAATAAAGCAAGAGAAACAATAGAGAAAAGTTTACAGGCCAGGTCACTGCAAATTCAGTACATTCACCTGCAGAAAATACAAACACAATCCTTCATCCAACCATCTCTCCTGGGATCCTGGCCAGGGAAAGACAGGCTTTGGGACAGAGCCCCACCTACAGCTTCTCTGTTTCCACGGAGCTACGCTGGCCACAGCCCTATCTTCACATTGAACCAGAATTGCATTTGTCAGATAACATTGCCTCCTGATCACAAAATAAAGATTTCTGATCTGAGAATTAAGAAGCAAGACTGTTGCACTCAGACAGTGGCTGTTCTGCTCTACTCACAGTTGCACATAATCACAATATAAGGATTAGGTGATTTCTTTAAAAAGGGCTAAAAAAGAATGGCTTCAATTCAAAGGGGAGACAATAGACTGGAAGGAAGGGCTCCCGTTTAGCCTGTTAATCTCAGTGCTTTGTCAGAACACACGTTATCAAAAGGAGTACCAAGGTGAACCTGTGCAAGGCTGCTCCCCACCCTGCCAGGAGAACTGATGCCCTGTAGCAGGGCCTGAGCCAAAGGCAGCTCAGCCCAAAGCGTGTTTTTGGATCAGGCCAGCAGGAAGGAAGGGCTGCTCTAACCAGCAAGTGCTTCTTCCATTGTCAGGCTCAGTGCCCCAGAGCTAACAGCTTTTTATTATTTTATTTATTCATTTTTGCACTGAGGCCATTTATTCAATTTCTTTATTTTCTATTTTTGAGGAGTTACGGAAGGGCAGAGAGAAAAACCAGTGCTTCATATCGCACAGGAGATTGTCCTACTAAAAGGGGGCACTTGATGGGAAACGCTTGCAGCTACAAATCTAGCAGACGCTCTTCACATGTCTCCACAGGCCACTTAGTTGCACCTCCAAACACATCCACGTTGTTATCAACCCAGGGGATGATGTTGCCAGGCATGTTGGTAGAGCAGTTAGCGATATTCATGATGTCTTCAGCTTTTAATACCCTGTCCCATATATTGAACTGGCTCATCTCCCCAACGAAGGCCTGAGTTGCATCAAATCTTCCTCCAACTGTGTCCTTTAGGCACACAAGAATTAGGATTAGATGAGAAGGTTATTTCAGCATTTTTTTCCACCAAACTTGCAGACCCTCCCACCCGCCGCCACCCTGCTAGAAGGAAGAACAGAATTGCACTGAAGAGCACCTTCAAGCTTCTGGAAGGACCCCTGTGAACAAGATGTTGTTCTGTGAAACGGTTAAAAGCCCCAGTCTGAAATGGTTTAGATTTATTCAAAGCAAACAGTAGTAACTGCATATCACCACACAATGGTACAACAGTCACTTGCAGTTAGAGCTCCACTTCACCAGCCCTGCCCCCAAGTGATGCAGCAGGAAGGCAGCTTTAGATACCAAGTCTGACTTAAGATCCATTTTGCAAGCGTGACACAAGAAAGCTTCAGCAAGAGCTACACTCAAAGCTTTACAGTTAGAGATTAAACTGTAGCTGCAGCACTTTGTCAATTACCCACAGGGACCACAAGATGGGATCTTTGGGTCTGGATACAGAGGCTTCTGCTGGCTGAACCACGTGAGTAACTCCACCTGTTACTGCACAAGCCTGAAGTGTTTGTTTGCTCAACTTGAAGACCAAAATCATACTGTGTAATCACACTAACAGAAACCTGACAGCATAGGACAAGGCCAAGCACTGCACAGGAAAGTGGTAAAAGAGAGTTACAGAAAGGTTGCCAGCCATTTAATAATGTAAGTAAGCTGGAGCATCTGTTATGTCAAGTGTGTTAGGGTTCTGAATTTACCATTCTGTCACTTATGTCATGGATAAAGATCCACTGAAATCAGCACCAGAGCAAAATTAATTCTTCACTGTCTTGCCAAGCTGTGAACTTCAAAATCCTGGAGAAATAATATTTTCTGATATGTATTACAAGTCAATGTCACACAAAAATCCAAAAAATAGAGAAAAATGTGAGATAACAGAGAATTCATGGGCAATAGATCAAAGAGATGTTAACCAGATGAAAGATTAAAAATCCTTTCTTTTTTCCATATTCAGAAATGATTCATCCTCAATTTCCTAACTGTGTTCTGTTGGCAATACTAATATCTAAACTTTCTTAGCATTTGCATTTGGAGAGTTATTTACTTACACCTTTAATGAGAAACCAAATATAAGATGTAGAATTCAAAACTTTGACTTCAGACTCATCTTTAAAGTAGACATGAACTTCTAAATTAGTCATGAATTCCACTATTGTAAAGATATGGTATGTTACGTACCTGAAAAGCCATACAATTCAGCCTCGAGGGAATTCTCCCTAGAAAGTGCATCTATAAAAGATCCTGATAAACCCCCATGCTCTCCAGTTCCCACCGTTGCTGGTCTGCTCACCCCACATAAGCTTTCCCTTGTCTAATCTGAGGCTCTAGGACTAACATTCCAACTATTCTTGGGATAACGAGGAGATGGAGGGGAGGGAAAAATACACAAACAAACAATCTGTTAAGGGGGATGGCCCATTTGGCTTCAATTAAAAAAAAAAATTGAAGCAAGCATGATCTGCTTCAGGAAGCTCCTTTTTAATTGTTACTTTCTGTAACTTCATTGGCTACACTGATAGCTGTCAGCAATCCAGCTGCAGGAACTTCATTTAAGGCGTTATTCAGCTGCACTCTGTAGCATTTAGAGTGGGAATAACTTCCAACATGAACGTTCTGAATATTTCATAAATGAAACAAAACTTTATGTAATTATACAAAGTTTCTTTCTTTTCATCTTTTAGGTAGCACATATACAATAAGACCAATCGTTTAACAGTTTTTCCTCACAGCTATATATCTGGAGAGTCTTAATTTTCCTTATTTTAATTGTTTTTTTTTGTTTTGTTTTTCTTTGTTTTTCTTTTTTTTTTTTTAAACAAACCACACACACCAGTGGAACTCAGTCACTCACATACCTGCTCCTGACCCAGGATCAAGACACCTCCAGGTTTAATTGGGTGCCAAGGGGCAAGATTCTCTCCAGTGCCAAGCTTCTCTCCATCCTGAAAAGCCTCCCACATTCCATCTCTTGTTGTCCACGTTATACAGATATGATGCCATTTGCCATCACTAATGAAGAGAGGAAGCTGGGCAACCTACAAAAACAACAATAGTAATAATTCTAAAGAATACTGAATGCTGCAAACCAGTCTGTCAGTTCAAGCACAACATTTCAAAAGGGCCAGAATCTGCACAGGCATGAACGTCAGGAGCAGATGCTAATTCACATTCTCCTACTTTGTCCTAGCAGTCTTGTCTTCAGGAATTTACTTAGATCTCACTGCTTCACCTGAAGTTTCCACCCAGTGCTTACACGCTAAGTCTATCTTCAGGTCTAAGGTTTGTCTGCACCATTTGCAGTAAGAACTCTGACGTACAGAGTGGTCTGCTTCATGGCAGCTGTTATGCAGGGATGATGCTCCCTTAGGACTTTGAGCTAAAAACCTACTCAAGTCAAAGACACAAATGCAGTGGGCTACAAAGCAGCTGTGATGTGGGAGAAAGAAAAACATAGCAGAACATTAGTACAACCAACATAAGAAAAAATTGGTAAGACGAGCACGCTCACATCTCCTTCTCCTCCAAAAACCATTACAAATAATCTGCTTTTATTTTTATCGATCTGGGAGGATGGCAGGACTGTTACAAGTCCTTAACGAGACACATGACTGAAGCAGCCGGGTTGCCCCGTAAATCTGTAAACACCCAAACCCTTGGAGAGCAGTGAGTTACCAGGAAACCTAACAGGCCAAGAAAAACAAGGGATGGTGCCTGAAGGCAAGTTGTGCTACAGTGCAGCCTGGGCAAAGTTAAGAATCTCGTCTCACTCACAGGGATTCAAACCCAGTCACTCTGCTAACAGCAGTTACTCACATTTTGTGACTAACTCACGCTGAGAGTGAGGAAAAAGGGAGCATTCCATTAATTGTCACTTTCTGTATTAAGACAAAGTCTTGAAAAGTTATATTTAAGCTGATGTTCAGTCACTAAACATAATAAAGCCAGCAACAACGACGTGCCTTTTGTTCTCTGCTTTCTGCCAGCATAGTCTTACAATAACATAACTTGTGGGATTATAAAGATAAAAATACTGCAGTTGGCTTAGATCTCACAGGTGTCATAGTAGTGTGGCTTCAAATACTGTTTCTGTTCCTTAAAAGCAAACAGAGGGTTACAATCACAAGAAGCCAAGACCTGCTGGTAACTCCAGAGGTGCACACCTCTCCGTTATGCCCACGCAGTGCACAAAGACGTGCACCATTTGTTGAGAGTACTTCTGTTCACAGCAGATGGGCACAACAGAAAAGCAGGCACAGCTCTAGAGCTGGCTGCTCACAGGGAGCCAAGGAGTTCTGAGAGGTATCAAGGGTTCAGGCCTAGAAACACCAAGTGTTATTCTGAGCACACGGATGAATAAAGGAGCTAATTGATTCTCACCTTATCGTTGATTAGCAGTTCAATTGGATTATTCCCCCACTCTATGAGGACAATTTCATTAGCTTGACCAGGAACAGCATATGAGAACGGAGTGCCGATTCCAGGAGAAGCACTTGATCTCAGCCATAAACACACAGTGAAAGCATACAGCTCTGGCAGAGTCTTCTTGATCTTTCCATACAAGTAGTTGGTGCGAAGAGGAAGGGACACTTTGAACTCATCAGGTGATTTAAACGCACTGTTACCTAGAATGACATTGAGGAAGAAAAGCCTTTAATGCAAGACAAAACAACGTATATGTAATTAAAGTTAGGAAAAAATATAATTTATATTGAGAATCTTTAATCTTACTCACTTTAGAGAGGGTACACAGAAATATATTGAAGCAGTATTAGCAAATGTTGATTCTACAGCACAGTTAAAATACAACTAGATTTTATATACAACGTGCTAATTACTTAGCTTAGTTTTCCTGCTTGCTCAGAGCAAAATATTGGATGGCACACAACTAATGAGAAGCTATTAAATATTTTTCTTTCTTCATCACTCAGCTCACGGCTACAGACCTTCTTATTTCACACAGTTCAGACTGTATTAAAAGATATTTACTGCTGCTAAACAAGGAATCTCTGGTATGCTCATTATTAAAGCATCACAGCATTTCACAAATGATGCCTCTTTTCCTAATACTCCCACACAGGGAGCCAGCAGCAGTATCCCCATTTTGCAGGTAGCTGGCTGAGGTAACAGGTTGAAGCTCCCATTCTGGCTGGCCAGTCTGAAGTAACAAGAATAAACACATTCCATAAACCTGTTCTGGAGATCTGAACCAAAATATAAGGCTGAAGTTCAAAGTGACCCAAAGAAAAACGTGAGGAAGTTGAGAAGTGCCAAGACACAGGACACTGATGTAGCTACCTGCAAGTAATGTTTTAGATTTAGATATACTCACAAGAAGAGAGAAATCCCAAATTGTGTCACTAAATAAAACCCTACAGTTTTGCAGTAGAGCATCAACTTCAACCTTTTAGCAACCTGTTCTTCTGATCCCCACCCCATCTTTATCCACATTCCTGAAACAAATGACATCCCCTGCCAAATTTTCACTCCCATCCAAATGAAGAGCTGCTGCCACAAAAGGTTGCCACAATTTTTATATGAAATTTTTAAACTGTTGGCACTCTGTCAGTTCCCATTCTCAGAAGTGGAAGTGTTGTGACTGTATTTTTTCACAAAAAGAGTGGGTGGAAGAAGAGCGAGCTCTTTCTTGAGGAACTTGCAGATATTCCACATTTATAAGCAAATAAAAACAGGGTCTTAGGGCCAATGTTCAGCAGTCTCCACTAGGATGGCACAGCCTGTCTCATGTATAATAGAAAATGTACTCCATTGAGAGCATTAGTCACTGTGTGGAAGAGCTAAAGGAAGCAATAATAGATTGGTAAAGAATAAAAGTATAACCAAGATGAACACGCACAGCGAAAGACAGTCCTTGCCCTAAAGAATCTCAATTAATTTTGAACAAGAAGGATGACAGTCATTCCCTTTTAGAGGGATTTAGATTTAAAAAACAGCAAGTGACTTGTCCACGTTTCCAGCAGCACCACACACCACAGTTAAGGTCAGGCACCATCGGTTGCAGGACCATTCCTCCCCTCAGCCCTTCTTTTTATCGCATCACGTACTGCAGTAGCAGCAAACAACAGGTGAAGAAATGACCAGAAGACTTTGGCGATCGTGGGAGCCGTGTGAACCTCAAGCTCCTCTGCCCAACGATACTCACACTTCTGTCACAATTACATACAGAAACCCCAAGTCCATGCAGCCACCTGAGAAAGTCAGTGCTTCTCCATTTACCTCACTTGAGCTTATGGCACGCTCGTTAGCTGACTGGAACAGATGCTAAAGAGTATGTCGTTTACAATAAAAGCACAGGAGAAATCCTATTTTTAAGAGATGTCAGATCACAACAAACATTGACTTTGTGCAGTCTACAGATTGATGAAGTTCTTAGATCGTTATTACCCTCACTTTGGTTTGATTGAGGAGCCAAAGGCACAGAAGAGCTAAGCAAACTGCAATGTAACAGACAGCAAATTACACAACCATAAGCAAACCTGTGCCTTGGTTGCTGGCCCCAACACTCCAGTTCCCTGGAGCCTTCTCCTCCACACACAAAAAACAGAGCTGGGAAGGGGCTATTTTTAACCAAAATAAATTACACATCCTTGTTCTCCCACTGCTACATCTCTCCTTCTGATGACTTACTGATATGAGTCACATCTTTCAGAGACAGGACTAGCAATACTTGCCACGTAAGACACTGACAGACTACCAGATCTCCAGAATATTAGATACAGTGTAGGCCTTACTTCAGCTCTAGGGAAAGCATTAAATAACGGTCAGTAGAGGAAATCCTCTCCCTCCTTCCTCACCTTCCACACTTTTATTTAAAAACAACAGTACAGTATTATAAAATTGACTCATTAGCCTTCATTTTTAAATTAATGAGATACATGTGTTCACATCATTTTGAAAGCATGTCCATTGGGCTGTTTTCAAGCACAGAGCCATTTGCCTTGGAAAAATCTTTTAAAGACTGGACAGCGATATCTACTGGTACTGCCCACTCTTAAACAGGAAGACAGTTCTGATCTTCAGCTCATTTCTATGGGCTTCTGTAATTCAAATGAATGAATTCTATTCAACTGTACAGGTCTCAGCAATAATTAATCTAAGTATCATCAAAATGACTGGGATTAAGAGAGTGTCCTCCAGTGGCACCATGTATAATCTACTGTAAACTCCAAGGGCTACTTGGGAACAGGACACAATTCAAGTACTTGCTGTTACTCAGTGGCATAACCAGCAATAAAATGAAAAGACTTTATCCCAGCAGTGATACTTCAAAAAGCAACAGGAAATGGTTCTGGAAAAGATGTCAATTATTACATCAAAGGCAGTTGTGCTAATGTAGCCCATAGAATTCCCAATAAAGAAAGGTAGATCTTAAATGTGTACTCAGCGTTACCGCGGCATTCATCACACATCGATATCATACTACTTCCAGCTTTCACTCATCTCCTTAACATGTCTCTATCTCACAAACACTGAGAATTTCATCCTAAACAGCCCCATATGTCAAGGTAAGAGACAGAAAGCCAAAGCCTGCAGAGGCCTGACAAGCAGGAAGCCTGGGATAGAAGGAAGAAGGGAATCGAAGCATTAGCACTGTTACCTAATATCTAGTCCAGCACCTTAACCAGAAGGCAGCTGTCTTTCCCTCAAGGCACACGTTTATACCAGTGTACTAGATGGAGAGAGAAGGCAACGTAAATCAGCGTGGAGAAGAGTTTAGATTCTGTGCAAATTACCTTTTTCTAATTCAGACACCCTTTCTAGCAACGCATTCAATGCTGTCTCTGTCTTCTGCCGATGGGCCGACGTCTCATTATGAAGCAAAGATTTTTCATCCTCAAGCTCAGCCACCTTGCTCAGCAGCTGGCGTTCCAGATCTCCAAGCCTCCGCTGGAGCATCTCCCGCAGGTCATTGGGCAGCGCTGCGTACGACACGTTGGCTCGGAGTTGGTGCTTCAGGGGAAAGAAGGAAAAAACATCATCATTTCTAAAACAGAAAGTTAAACGTGGACATTTCTGACTCAAGGGGGGGAAGCAGGATCACTGAGCTCTCCAGCAAGCACAAAAGAGGCATTGCTTTTTAGTGCTTGTCAAGTTCAGTGCTTTTATCAGCACCATAGCAAAATATGTCCTGAAAACAGAAGGGCTTCTATAACTTCTATAAGAGGTTTCCTGCATTTCATACAAAGGAGCCCCTTCATACCTTCAAATTCAGTGAAATCAATGTGGAAAGGCAGGTCTGATGCATTTCCATTAATATGGGTATACATGGCACATTAGTCAGTCTTTCCTTTTCTTATTGCGAATGATGTTGCCAAATAGAAAAACTATTATTTAAACTAAAAAGTTGAAGTAGTTCAAAAGCAAATTTACCAAACTCAAGTTCCCACAGTTTCAGTTTGCAGAGAATGGAGCCGGATGCTCTTTAGACCAGCTGTAGACACTAAGAGTGAAAGAATTATCTAAACCACAACCAAGAAAACCTACATGTTAAATAAAGCTGGGATCTCAGACACAAGGAAGCCTACAGCTCCACTGCCTCCTACTCCAGCGGTGTTTCCCTTCTGCAGCCCTAAGAACATAACGGCAGCACGAGGCGCCCCGAGAAGCCGGCAGCGTTAACAGAAGGTTGTTACACAACCGAACTGCACGTGACAAACAGCCCGCTGCTCGCACCTCACAGAGGAACGCCAAAGCAGCCGCTCTCCATCCTCCCGGGCATCGGCGAACCCCTGGAGGACGGCCGGAGGAGCACAGCGCCCAGCGCCGCTCCCGTGGGGAATCTCCCTATCAATTATTTCCACTCGCACCACTCAGCCGCTGCCCGGAGGCAGTCGGCAATCCTCCGGAGTTCCCCCTTTCAGTCGGTGGCACGGGGCGCGTTCTTTCTATCCAACGTCAGCCCTAAATACATCGCCCCGTCCCCACGGCCAGCCCGGCAGCGCCCCCGTCACCGCACCTCGAGCCCCATCGAGTCACATCTCTAGAAGAAGAGGTTCAGACGCGAGCACGGGAACCGAGGCAGGAAAACCGCGCCCCATCCCCGCACAACGGAGGCGCGCGGTGGCGGAGCAGCCCTCAGAGCGGTGCCGAGAAGCCGAGCCCCGCGCAGCGCCCGGCCGGGAGGAGAGCTCGGAGCCGAGCGGGGCAGCCGGCCGGCCGTACCTCCAGGCTCTCCAGGCGGTCCTTCAGGGTCTGCATGGTGCGGCTCAGCTGGTCGATGACCTGCGCCGGGTCCCGCGGCAGGTCGCCCATAGTGTCCTTGCCCTTCTCCTTCTTCCACGGCCCCTTGCCGTCGGTCACCTCGCAGCGGCTCAGCTTGCCGGTGAGCTCGCGGATGGCCTCCCGCTGGCTGCCGATGGTCTCCTTCTGCTGCAGGACCGTCTCCCGCAGCTGCAGCACGGTGGCCTTCAGCTCCTCCTCGGGGGGCGGCGAGCCGCCCTGCGCGGGCACCGGGGGCAGCGGGCAGCCGGCGCCGGCGGCGTCCAACGGCAGCGAGGTGCAGACGAAGCGGCTGCCCGGAGGGCTCTCCCGCTCCCCAGCCGCCCCTCGGCCGCCCGCGGCCACGGCGAGCAGCAGCCCGGCGAACACGGGCAGCATCCCGGCGGCCGCGCGGAGCGACGGCGGGCGGCGACGGCGGGACGGGGACGACGGCCGATCCCGCCGCGCTGCCGGGAGCCGGGAGCCGCCCGCCCCGTCCCCTCGCGCTCCTCTCGCGCCGCCGCCGGCCCGCGGCTCTTATAGGCGGGGCGGGCGCGCGGGGGCTCGCGCCGGTTGGCTGCGGCCGCCGCTGACGCCGCCCGGTCCCGGGGCCGCGGCTGAGAGGGGCACCGAGCGCCCACCGCCCGCCACGAGCCCAGCGGGACGCCGGGAGCGCGGAGCACCGCCGAGCTGCCGGCCGGCGCTGCACGGAGCACTGGCGCGGCGGCGGTCGGAGCGGCGCTCAGCTCTCACAATGGGGGGGAAAAGAGACTGGGGCGTTTCAAGAAGGAGCGTCAGAAATTGCCGCGGAGGGTTTTGCTCTATCGCTCGCGGCATCTAAGAGTGTGGAGCGTAATTATTTACAATTTCTGCCCACCCGAGGCCGTTCTCCGCCCCGGCTCCTCCCGGCCGCCAACAGGCGGGGCGGCGCGGCTCCCGCACGCACGGGCTGCGCTCTGGCCGCCCCCGACTACAGTTTCTCACTTGGAGCAAGTTTACAAGTGGACACTCAGGACATTTTACCACGGAGCAAATAATTACTATATATTACTTGATTAGCGATTAATAAAACCGAGGAATAATATGTCATAAAAAACAAACAGGTGCCCGTGTGAATCGCTTGATGTTACGGAGCTGCACGTCAGCCACAGGTACCAGCTGGTCTGCTCACACCCTCCAGCAACGCCCTGCGTGGAAGCTGCATTACTCAGAGCTGACGGCAGCCAATAAGTCACAGCAGGGGGAGATGCGGCTCACATGGCTTACTCAGAGGGAGAGAATACAGAGGATGTGTAGCAAGCGACCGGAGGCTCCAATTTCTGCCTGAGCTCCTTCTGTCTGCAAAGCAAACATCACAGCTCCGTGCAGCACCGCTGCCTGCCCGGCTCGGCCTCTAACAGCTCGGCGCCAACTGAAGCACGGGGATGCTGCTGAGAACCACACACGTACCAGGGGACATCCTGCCTGCCAACACGGCGTCCTGCCAGCCCACACAACTCTAAGAAATATTAAAACCCACATGCAGTAATGTACCACATTTTTTGTTCTACCTGTATGATCGTTCAGTCACACCTGCATCTCATTGTAACCCATTTCTCAAGTATCACATGAAGCAGTAATAAATATCTTAACAAAAGTACTGCATAATGCTGGCTCCCCTTTTCTTAAGGCCCACCACCCTATTGTAGACCAGCAGCACCCAGTGCTTTTACAGGGTTGATTCCCTGCTCTGTAGCATGAACTGGGGTGGCTCCCCATGAAAGTGGTCTCACTGCACTTCAACAGAAACTTCAAATTCCTGAGCCAGATTTTTAAAGTCATCTCACATAGAGGTGTCCCCAAGCAGAGATTTTGGCTCAATGCTTAACTAATAAAGGCATTGTTCCTTTTGAGTTTCAAGCAGCATATAGGCTGCTTAACCAGAGATTGTCCTAATCTCTAATTTAGGCAATCTGAGAAGTAACTCAAACAGCAGCAAGCAATACACAACTGATTTCCAGAGCTCTATACAGTATATGGCAGTAAATTGCTTACGGAAAGTTTTATCCTTCATTACAACACTGCTTTCACATTGGCAGACAAGAACAGTAAAATGGAAAGAACTGCAACAGAGATTCAGGAACATCAGTGAGCTGAGATGGTGGAGGCAGGGTGGGCAGGCACAGAGATGCAGCCTCATGATTTTTCCAATGGCATTTCATGCTCTCAACACCACCCCAATCACCTGCTCCTCACTTACTGATTGGTACACCTACATGTAGTGCAGGCATTAATTTATGAAAACATCCCTTGTCTTCGTAGCCAGTGTTTCTTTTACTGCTGAAGACCACATCAATCTTCATTTTGAGTGACTAATATGCAGCAGTACATTATCATAAAGCATATAAAAAAAAGGAAAAACCTGTCATCTTAATATGTTACAAGCTAAGGAACAAGTAAATTGAATATCTGCTAATTGGAGAGGTTAAAAAAAAAAAACAGTTGCAAGAATGTTGTTTCTCTTCCCTTCCATCCAGGCCCAACATCTCATAGGCACAATGGCCATATTTCACTGTGGTACAGAAGCTGACTGGGGTAAAGGCAGAAGCACAGGAGAGCAGATAGATACCGCTGCAGTTTAAACTCCTTGGCTCTGGGGCTGTCAGGCAGCCTGGTGTCTCTGCAGCCACAGAATGGATTTTTAATTTTTAATTTAACTTTGACAGTTTCCACTGCCATCAGAAGGGCTTTATTCTCTTTAGATACAGCATTTGCATGCTAGCTGCTAGCGATCTTTGATGCACAACTGTTGTAATTCATACTTGAAATTTAATACGTATGTAAAACGCAGTTGGACTTTCAATAACAGAAATCTGTTGTGTTCAGGATGCAGGTCTGGAATCAGCAGATCCGACATAAGACTCTGCTAACACACTTCCACCTATTAAAGGTAAGCCAAGTCACTAACACAATCTCACAGAAACTTCCAAATGAATTCAAAGATGGTGCCACAGTTTTCAAGGTGCCCTCAGCACATTGAAGGCAGGATTCAGATCACTTCAGATGGCAGACAGGACTCTCACTTTCTGATACTTTGGTTTTGTTTCATGCATCATTGCCAGATGTTCAGTGGAAATAGCACCCTAGCAATCTCAAAGGCTCTAAGTTCAGCTGAGCCTACACCATAGCTCCTTTTTAGATGTGACTTACAAATTCATGTTTTATTGTAATGGAAGTAAGCACCTAACTGCCTGGTGAAATCCTCAGAAACACCAGGTATTCAATCTCTGCTGGCAAGTACCTAAGTTTTAATGCCTTGCCCCAAGGAACTTATGAAGAAGTTATCTTTAGTTTCTCTAGGCCTCTTTGAAAAACAGTCATCTCTCTGAATGTTCATGGTTTTAAAAATGTAGACAAATTGCTTTTGTCTGCCCAGTCTGAGAGCAGAACAGGAGCCCACACTAACCACGCTAGCAGACGTTTGTTGTAGCATTCTGCGTGCCACCAGCAGTGATCTCAAAGAAATAATTAACAAGCAAATCTGTCCTTTCATCTTGCACAATGTGTCACTAAGAACATACTCCTATCAAAAAAGACCGACTTCATTTGTATGAAAACCCCAGCAAAACCGTAGAGCAATGCACCAGCAGTGACAATTGAAATTATGAATGCAATTCAGCATCCTTCTCCATGTTTGCAGAATAAATCAGAGACGTGGACACAGTGTTTATCTACTTCATCTACTTCTAGCAGCAGAAAAGTCTCCTGGCTGCTGGCTGGAGATCTGCCACCAAACTAAATTCAAATCCAACTAAGTATCTCTTCAGGGACTTTGTATCTGAAAATCAGTTGGGAACAGCTCATGAACCAGTTACCAGGAATAAGTACCTGGCTACAGAAGTTACCAGCCACACCACCTCGGGATACTGCAACAAGCAGATTTTGTTCAACAGACTTCAAATGTACTTCGTTTTCCCATCTTACAAAGCTTCTGTGGATAAAATACACGCAGAATATTACAAGAAACTGATCATTATGAGACACACTCCTTTATTCTTTCCATTCCCTAAGCTGTTCTATGAAAATCATAAATGAAAACTGTATTCCCTTTTAACTCAACAGGACTTTTTGCCATTGATCTGAACCAATTCAGCTTTTCTCTAGATCATCTGAATGATGCATTACCTTTCTGAGAATCATTATTAGGACGAGCTTCCTTCTGGCAGAGGGAGAACAGAACTTACCCTAGAGGTGATCGCTGTAAATACTAACTTTGTCAGAGAGATCACCGCAGGAACTTTCTAAGAACACGAGACACTTTAAAAGATCTGCTGCCTCTAGCATTCCCATGTGCTGCTGGTGACCAGAGGAAGGCACAGCAGACCTTTCTGGGAACACGAAGCTGTCGCACTGCGATACTAATCGCCAACCAGGAGAACAGCAGGTCAGCTTCTGCAGGGCCTGTTATCTCCTGGTGCTCTGCAGACATTTAGCCCTAAATACCAAGCTCACAAATGCATTTCAGCAGTGAAATAGGTTACCCACGTGGAGAACAAGCACGGAGACCTCCACTGCCCTCTATTACTCAATACTTAAGAACACAAATCCTCCTCAGGTTGAAAGAATTCTGCCCAATTCAAAGCACAATGCAGAACACATAAAGGATTTGGCTAGGGATACGCAGAATATATATTAATAGATCTTAAAGCCCACATGCAGGCAAACACTGAATACTTCCACATGTTCAGAACTGCATATTTGTTGTTCAAGGTTCCTCTCAAAGCTGACAGCCTATTTCAATTTGATTTTGCAACATAAGACACAACTGTGAGAAGACCGAGCACTGTGCTCCTGTCAGCACTGAGTGAGAAGCACCTCCTCTCACCTGCCCATCAGCAGCAGCTCCAGCAGGACTGCAGCCTGCTGCACAGACCTATGGCTCACGTTATCAGCTTCGTTGCAGGCGTCACAGTGCTTTGTACAGGAGAGGATAAGTTACCTCCTGTTACATCTCCAAGAGCTGCCATATAGGTAATTTTACAGGCCGCTCCTGGGCCTGCCTTGGTGGGTTCCTACAGACAGTGAACTTCTGCTAGCCCTCCAAATCCAGTTAGACTGCTAACCTGAAACAGGTCTCCCTGCTGCTGGCATAGAAACTGTGTCCTTTCACCAGGTGCCTGCTATGATGGCATCAGAACATATTTTTCTTTCTGTGGTACAGGTGCATAAGCAACAAACATCTGTCTATATCAGTCCATTACATTACGTGTGTATCAGATGCAGCACACACTAAAAAAATGTATGTTAAACATATTTTTGAAGTCATCACACCAGAAATATACACTTGGATTCAGAGCTAGAATTCACAGAACAGAATGTAACATACCCACCTCATGGCAGAGAGAGAAAAGAATACATGAGAGATGAGAGATCTGGGACAAAAGGCAGAACGACTTGCAGTGCCTTTCCATTACAGAACATTACTATAGAAGAAGCTGGGTCTTTCATGTCAGCCAGTTAGCTTTTCAATTCTGTCAGAAGCAGAGTGATAACCTTGAATTCTCTCCACGGGGATTTCCCTCCTCCTCACACAGTTTTGTGTCCAATTCTATGGCTGACAATTAGAAATGCTATTTTGTCCTGACCCATGCGACATCTGAAATGCCAAAGCACCCGGTGTTCAGAGATGATGTTAAGGCACCTCAATAGGTTTCATCTCAAGTTCTAATGAGTGTGACAAAGTAACGATCCATGGAGAGTTTCCATAGAGCTTCTATAGAGGGAAAAAAAAAAACACATCACCTGTGAGATGCTTTTGCAAGAAGCTGCAATGTGCAGAGGTGGAAGAGAGCCAAAGTTCCCAAATAAAGGGGCTTGTAATTTCAGCTAAGGATTCTGCAACCACTTATGCTTCAGATAGAACATCTGGCCAGGCTGTAGATGCAATAGTGTATCTGGAGATCAGTGCATTCACGCAAGCAGGTAAATTGTGAAGTATTTGGGCTCCACTGTAATTAAGGGCAGCTCCTCTGCTGTGCAGCATATCACACCCCCTGGCCACAGTGAGGCTATCTGTGCTAAGAGGTACTCATGTGAGAGAAGTTAACCCATCAAATCTTTTCAGATTATATTTGTCAACAGTGCATTTGCTCGTCACCACAGTGTTTTGCCAGGCTGCAATCTTCTCAGAGGGGTAGATCCAAACAAAGGTATTTGATTTTAATGCTTACACTTGATTCACCCTTCCTCCACATGTCTGCTACTCTCTTGGGTTCCACCCACCCATAGCTCTTTTTCTCCTTTAAGACAAAAAGATCTTCAGTAAAACAACAGTCCATTTTCTAAGTGTTTTATACTACCCACTTAATTCCCCACCAAGATAAAATACAAATATTCAGCCATCATAATGGTATTACCCCGTGTATGTGCCATTATCTAAGACCCGCATTCACTGATAATCTGAAATGGAATTGCTTTGTTCAGTATATTTCACAATGTGCCAATCAGGAAACGATGTCACAACTAAACGTTTCTCTGCAGATTGCCTTATATTCGTTAGAAAGCACATACCAAAACCAGAAAGTTTTCAGTGCTTTGCTTTGGTTGGCAATATTCCAAGTCAATAATGTAAAATGAATGGCATTTCAGTAATTCCTTTATGATCCAGCTTCGTTGTTGTCATTATATGACGCAATGAAAAAAAATCTGCAATTGCAAATTACAAAAATTTCATTTTCAAATGCAACAGAAAATGTTTCGCTCATAAAAACATCCCGGAGCATGAAAGAACACGTTCCTCCCAAATCCTTGCTGTGCCTCAGCCAGCATGAACAAAGGTCTAATGAGTTTGTGAATAGTGTGAAGAAATGGCTGATTGTCTGAGGAGCTGACTGCAGGGCAGGAAAACTGCGATTCGGGTTTGATTGAATCCTGAGTTAACTGTCAGTGCCCACACAACCCGGAAAAACGGGATGAAAGGCCAAAGAGATTAACAGGAGACACACCTTACATCTGCTTTGACAGATGATTTTCACACTTCACACATTTAACTAAAGATCACTTTCACAGCAGTTCTTACAAAGCTAAGCCACTTCTAAATGAAATGATTAAAAACAACTGAGGATTAAAGCATCAAAGTCCACGCTCTCAAAAAGCTTATCTGAAACATTAATAGTAATGATGAACAAAGATGGAGTAGAGCACTTACCTACAAAATTCTTAATTAATGAGACACCCATACATCAAAAACCAATCAATCAGTTTATACAGTGCTAAGAGCTTTAGTTAATTGATTTCTCTAACACTGAGAAATATCAAGTACATATCACAAGCATTTTTTACCTGTGACTAAAGAAGTACAGTATGGCTTTATAGATTGTTAAAATTGTAGAGGAGACAGAATCACCATTGCTTCTTAGTGCTTGTGAAATGTCTGCAACCAGATGTCTTACCAAAATTATGGCTTCAAGTTATGCAACAAAAGTGAGCTTTATCTGATGCTGCTTGGGCCTGGATCGATGGCAAATAATTCAATATATAGACACTGAGCTACAGCAGGAAATTCTTTGGCTCATTTGACTTTCTGCTGTTTAATCTGCTAAAGGGCTTAGTGCCAGAGCTGCCCGAGGAACTGCTGCAAATCCAGAAGAGTGAGTTCAAATCCAGATGCTGGGTTGCATGCCAAAGACCACACTCAGAGCAGCGGCAATGGAGTACTTAACCTGCATGAGCTGCAAAGTCAAAGGCAGCCAGGTGCAGTGCCATGACTTGAGTTACAGATGAGCCCAGTTTGATGTGCCATCACCACGCTGTGACCAGATGAGTGAAATTCTTAAAAGCAAGAGAAGGCTTCGGAATCCCTCTTCCCTAGTCTGTATTTTTCTGCAAGAATATTTCTAACATTTTCAGAAGTGACAAATGCTGGACTGCAATAATACTCACTAATTTGTACCCACATCACATTTTTAGTGTTCTCCACCCATATGTACATAAAATACTGTTTATGAATGAAAGCACATAAGGAGACTATTCATAAAATAAAGGAAAAGTAAAGGGAATATACTTAAACTTGTCTGACTCACATGCCATTGTGCTATGATTCAGAGCTGTAGTCTGTAGCCTACTGTACTGACTCAGTCACCAGCCTGTTCCTCCATTTTTTGAGCCAAAAAGATGGTGTTAATGTAACAGTGACAAAACTGATCGATGGGAAGACTAAACATCTTTGTTCCTGATGATTATTTCTTCTTAGTCAGACAAGCAGGTCAAGCAAGGAGTTAGCTATTGATAACTGATTTTTTTTTCACCCAGAGAGATTTGATTCAAGCTCTTGAGCCTTAGGATCTACAAAGACAAACAGGAGAACAAATGCAAGCCTGGCTCCGGAGCAAGTTGATGAGAGGGAGCTCCTGTAAGTGAGGTTCATAGCAAAATCCAATTGTCTCTGCAGTTCTCCTACAATTGCAGGAAGGCCAAGGTTTTCATATCGCTGCTGACTGCAGCACTGGGACTCTTGAATGAATGGTCTTTATAGTAAGTACACATAAATGGAATTTTGACACAAAAAGTGATGCCTGAGCAGCAACCAGAGGGCTTTGAATTCTGACAAGGAGAAACGCTTTAAAAGCATCTGCCATCTTTAAGAATTCATATCTGGGTACAGTACAGCTCATTGGGGCTGCTAAGGAGGATGGGCAAAATTTATAAGATCTTCAGTAACACAGAAAAAGAAGCGCCACATTTTAAAATTCAGTCTTAACAGATGTATGCTCTCTCTTGAACATTATTCTACTAAGCCACAGTTTTCATTATTCTGCAGGCATTCATTTTCAGTTTGCTCCGAATTCACGCGTACTGCCAGATGTGACACGTGTCCTGAGGAGCCACGGAAGTTGGCCTCAGTGCTTTACCTCTCAGTGAATGCTCACCTGAGTCCCAGTCTGCACACTGTAAGTCACCACCTCCCAGGACAGAGATGCCTGGACTGAGGCCAACCCAACTCTCCACGTTCCTAAGCTGAAATTATGGCTCGGATCTATTAATGAGTTGTCAGAAAGTACTGAATGCAATGCAGTGACAGCTTCTAATTAACCCACTTAGTACCATTAATACCAACACCAATGCATACATACTACTTGCACGACAAATGTTTTGGAAAACACCTCACACATGAGCATAAAGCTGCGACTCTGTGATACCTGCTATACCTTCAGAAGGGCATGCTCACACCTGAAAACAAGTTCTTCTTTGTATGCCTGCTTTCTGAAGGAAAAAAAAAAAATCCATGTTTCACTGAAACTCCTTCACACTATTATATAGAAGCGTTAACAAACAACTCTTATCTGGAATTCATACTCATGGATTTCTTCTTGACCAGTCACTGCTTTGCAGCATCACTTTTCCGTCAGCCCCCCATCCCTACAGATCCATGTTATTAGTTTCTTCATCTGGCTTAATTCTTCAAAGATGCACTGTCTTTTCCTTACTGATGGAGTGGATATGGCTGATCACATCTTCCTTATAAATGCTGAATCTCAGAGCGCATTGCTGTGCTAACAAAGGTTACGCTGAAGATTTCTGTGAAGATTTCCCCTTATGAGTCCTGATGTCTAGGATGTTTATAGAAAGCAAATGCAAGAAGCATCAACACAGCTAAAATAAATGCATCTCAACATGCAAAGTCACAAAACACACTTGTTTAAAGTCTGCTCAATGGCATGTGATTTCTGAAACATCAAATCTTTTTCTAACCAAACCACTGCATTTCACTGCTGAAAAAGTTTTAATTACTTCCCTTAAAGTGTATTTCAATAATCAAGTTGAACATTTCCCTTGTTAAAGGGAATAACCTTACCTCTCTGCATTATGCTTTAATAATCTGTAAGCATATTAAAACATTATTCTACACGTCATCTATAATATATTATGCACATAAATGAAAGAGGCAAAGGTTTTACCCTCATCAGTGGAGCCTCAAAGGAGCAGTTATAGTATAAACACGTGTAATTCTTTAGACTATAAGACAAAAAAGCCCACAATGTACTCCAAGCTTTAATTCTCAATGCTATTGCCATAGTTTTCAAGTCCACCAAGGAAACTGTTGCCTGAACCAGAAGTAATGGGCCACAAGTAACATAAATCAACTTTAAGTTGTTTTGATGCAAAATACCTTTTATCCTATAATTTCAATAAAAGTGATTCCATTACGAACCCCAGCCAATAAGGGAGATTCAATGAGGTACTTTCTCCTTTCAAAAATCAGTTATACTTGTGGAGAAAATTAAATGTATGAAAAGAAAGCTAGAAGAATAAGGGATGTCTGCCTTTATGGGAGACCAGGGCTTTCTATCATTCACAATTGTGTTGAGATTAGGAACTGTACTGCCAGCAGCATTATATCAGTTCTCAAGATGAGTGAAATGCAACACACTACATTTCAGTATAAAAATATATCCCTGCTTACCTAGAAAACAACCCCACGTTCTTTGCAGGTTTTTGTAGATGGATGACTTTAACTGTAAGTAGAGCAACTCAATATAAGAGATCTTGCTTACCACTTGGGTCTTCAGTAAATGCAGCTCCATTGACTTCATTTTCAGTAATCAGTTCACTAATGGTCCTCTAAAATGAATGAATGGTTTTATTTGTGTTGGCTTGGTCTGCAGAGCTCAACAATCAGTTTTGTATACCCCTGCGGGTAAGATCCAAGTCCTCTCTAGCCAAACAAGGACTGACTAGGGCTTTGAGCATACCAATAAGCTTACTACAGCAGACATGGAATCTCTTCCCATAATAGCTGTAGAATCTGGTCATGCACTTGGAATATTTGATGGTGCTCATGCAATCTGCTGCCAGTGGCTGAAGTCAAACAGAAATCGAACACTTTCCCATTATGTATAACTCATTTGTAAATATTAGTAATCCAATTACTATCCACTTAATGGCACTAAAGCAGACTATTAGTCTTTGTATAAGGTACCTGTGTAGGTATCAAGAAAATCTATTAGCTTTCTTTTTAAAATGTTTGAAGAAATTAAATTCTTCCTTTGCCAAACGTGGCAATCGATCACTGCTGCTCTCCAAAGGTCAGTAAAGATCCTGCTTCTGCCTCTGGCCACGTCTCACTGTGCTGATGAGTTTCTGTGGCTGTGTTCCAGGCCCTCCTTAGGAAGGCTGCTCAGCAGGAACCCTCCCATAGCCTGCTTTGCCTGCTTTCAAAAATATTTTATGTACTCAAAAATATCTTTTTAATATCTGAATAGAGTCAGGAAAAAAGAAAACGTGCACAAGAACTCCCCTTAATGGTGCTTTTCTTTCAAAGAGCAAAAAACAAGTGCAATTATAATTCCACACAGAGCTACAGAAAGCTGAGTACTGAGTTGCATAAAACTCTATTTTACACATCCAGAGCACGAAGAGAACCCAAAAAAGGAAAAGGACAGAAGAACAGAGGTCAAACTACCTAGCACACAAGCACCCAGAAGGTAAGAAAGTACAACTTCCTCTCCAATGGTCAATTGATACGAATCCTGATATGAAACACAAAGCTTTCAGATTATTCAGTTACCTAGAGAGCCAGGTTTAATGCAGAAAAGTTATGTTCTGTCCTGATGGAGAACTGGGAGATGACTCATCTATGCCTCCATACTATGAGCTGTTTGTTCTTTAACTGCAGGAAATACAATAAAAACTATGATGTCCAGATTGCTGACCTCACAAGAAGGAACATCCATGTAATAGCACCAAAAAGCTGCCAACTTCTATTAAGGTAATTGTGTATAAGAGAGTAGCATAGTCCCTAATCCACACCAATTTTCCTTTCTGTTTGGGCTGTACAGGATAGCCTGTCTCACCTCATGTCCTGTACAACAAAAAACACCTGATCTTGATAGAACAGTATGTTCCCTCTGTTCTAAAGAACAACAACAAAATTCTGTGGAATGTGGAACAACTCAGGGAAATGTTGGTCCAGCTTTTCTTAAACTAAATTCCCACAAACATTCAGTCATTTTAGCTGGTACTGTATGCATCAGGATTCACAGGTCTTACTCTCCTTTTCCCAATATGCCTGAGGAATCCTCATCACACTGAAAAGGCGCTTTCCACTGTACACATATTAGCATTATATGAAAGAAATAATTAGCATATCAAATGCTGGAGATCAATTAGCTGCCAAAGCACCAGTCTAGACACAAGCTTCTGACACTTGTAATAAAATCAAAGCCAAGCTGGCCGAATGCTGCTGCTAACACAGTATGGCTCCTCAGAACAGCAGCAGTAAACGTTCATTCATTACCCTCTGCACCAGCAGCGCAGGAGCTGATTATCATCTGCTTCCATTTGCTGCTATTGTCGAGCCAAATCCTAAAGGAGTTCACAGTGACTGTGCTTCCCCCATCTATGTCTACTGACTGTTCTTCCACCACAGCTCCTGCACGTCCTCGGGCAGAGCCCAGGCACTGCTCCTCCAGCCAGAGCTCCTGCAGAGTCAGGGCTGCGCCTGGCGCGTATCACAGCCTGGTGCAGAAGTTCTGCTGCGTCCAAAACTCTTTGAGGTTTTGAAGGAGTCTGAAGAGGATTTAACTCGTGATGATGAAACAGGGCCAGAACGTTGCAATGCACAAAGCAGAGATCAAATACGTTTGCCCTCAAAAGAAATATGAAAAACTGTGAGAGCTGTAATGCCGTGGTGAGTTGAGAACGAGGAGCCGGAGGCAATACATGCCCAGAGAGCGGCAGATGCAGCAGAACAGCAGCTGAGCACCTCATTCTGCAGTCTGAGCGCGATGCATTTCTCATGAGATTTCCCTATAGATAAAAAAGAGATTTTTCTTTAATTAAGTGTAATCAGATCAGAAATCAAATGTCTGCTCTGAATGCACCACACAGCTGTATACCAAATGCGATCTGACAGCAAAGATCCTCCACTCATCACTGACTCTGCTTTCTCCAAAAACCATCTTGCAGTTCTGCTTTCATCACCAGCCACAGAGATGGCTCAAATACCCACTGCCATTATCAGATGGCTGTCTGCAGACGCTATTTACAACCACGCATTCGGGAAATGAAGGTGACTGTCTCTGACTGGAATTTCATCCACAGGTTAAAGCTCAGACCATTCAGGACAGAAACTGCAGTCAATAAATTCATTCAACACTGAAAATGGAAACACAGGTGAAAGCTACAGCCTGCTACCACTTGGTTACCTTGTGAGAGAAATGCTGTGTGCTGGAGAACACCCCGCAGCACTCACCTTCCCTCACTCCTCCCAAAGAATAATAAGGAGTCAGAAGCTTGGCACTGGCTTAACACGCATTGTTCTGAGCTATATCCCAGCAGGTCACTGGTGACAGACAGCAAATACCAGTCAGCAGTGCTTGGCTGAAGCCCTTTCTGAAAAGGCCAGCCACACAAATTCACTTCTTTGGCAAAACAATTGTTTTAACTCCTTATTGAAACGCCCATCCTTTTGTTTTCAAATGGCATGCAGAGCAGGCATATGTTCTGCCACATAAGAGGACGCAGTACCAGGTGCTAACAGCTGTGCTGTGAAATACCAAGATGAGTCACTTCTGCCACTGACAAAGTGCACACTTTGACAAAGTACATCACAAGAGCTGCCCAAGAAAACCAGAACTTCACACAGCCTTTGTTCCCAGAACTTCACTTTGTGGTGTTTGATAGGTATTGCCTTTTCTGTTGGTAGGAAAGTGAGCACTTCTCTCCTCAGTGATTAACAGGACCCTTATAAAGGCCCTACAGCACTTTTTGCATGGAGTTCTGAAGGCTCCATAACTTCTGCTCCCTCCTGAGCTGTACCCGTGTACAGTACGGAGGACAAAGCAGAGGGAACAGAAAACTCTTACAGCAATGGAAGTCAGTGCCACAATACACGTTCAATTATTGTTGGTTGGAAATATTGTAGAAGTGGGAAAAAAAAACAAAAAAGAAAAGATACTTCTTGGTTCCACAGGTATAGTTTAGACATTTTGAACAAAATAATGTCTGTCAAGAACAGAGAAACTCCTAAGCATCAGCACTGAGCTCATGCAGAACACTACAAATTGCTAAGGATGCTCTGAATATTCATTTGTGTTTAATTTGCAGCATATGATGCTTTATGCTAGTAATTATATAAAACCAACAGCTACAAACATGAAGTCCTTCATAGTCTTGCACAGAGCACAGCACAATGTAACAGTGTAATCCATTTAAAAGCAACAAAACAAAAGATCATCCTTCCAGAAAAGGCAGCACTCCCAGCACAGCTGGAAGAAGCATTTATTATTTACACTCCCGAGGGCTTTTCATTCACATCTACCAACATGTTTACCATTTGGAATGAAGATGAATTAGCAAAGCAACAGCCATAGCTTTTTTTTTTTCCTCCAAAGAATTCAAACTTGGTAATCAAGGAAGCCACAGATGGGAGAACTTCAGTAAGGTGAGCTTGGAGCAGTCTGAGGGGAGCTGTGTCACACCCTGATTTCTGGTTTTGGACACTTGTTAAAGATATACTGCAGCTTGCCAAGGCGGGCTGCTGTGCTTTGCAACAGGAAAGCCACCACAAAGCATTTCACATCTTTCCACTTAACCAACATACAGAGCACAGGTCTTTCACACAACAGCCTGCTATGGGTTTCTGCCCACAGCAGCTCGTGGCCAGTATTCTGCAGCTCGATCTCAAGCTACAATCAAAACTGCTTTGCCACAGTTACATTCCACTTAGCCATGAATCTCTACTTCCCATGCAATTTGATGTTGATCATACAGCCCTCCAAATGCTTAGAGCTTCTCCTCTGTGCACAGCTCAACGCATCCAACTTGAGCAGCTCTACAATCCAATTTGCAGAGGGGTCTGGATGTAGCTCAAGGTCAAGATACCCATCAGGAACAGCTGCCTAAGACTGGGTGCTTATTTTGATAACATGTATTGCAGTAATAACCTGAGATCAGAAAACTCCTCTGAGAGCTGGAGGCTCAGATGCTATTTCCTCATTAGCTGGAAAGCCTGCACAGCATGTCTCCTTCCGCCCAGGGAAGCCTGCAGGCTGCAGCAGCCCTGCAGGGCCAGCAGCCCCTAACCTTCCTGCACAGCACTCATTCTGCTGCATGAAAGTGGATAAAGGACTTGTATGTGAAAGGGAAAAACAAGCATGATGCTATTATTCAGACAGATTATTGAATGGAAATCTAGAACTATTTCACCATTGGGTATTTATTGCGCACAGTCAAATTACATCCATTTAGCATCAGCCAGAGAAACAAAACAAGTGTTAGAACCCAGCTCCAGCTATCACTGCATGATCAACATCCTGCCAATATATACTAATTAAGAGATCTTTATAATGTAGAAACTTCTAATTCGTCATCATTCTGCCTGCACACAAACAGGCATTTACAAAACATGCTGAGTGGGTATGAGACAGGATTTGTTTACCGACTTATTCCTGAATAAAATGAAAGTGTCTGCCCTGTCATGTTCTAGTGCTGATATACTTCAGAAATAAAATAATAAATTGAGCCTTCGTGCAGGGGAAAAAACAATATGTAATACAGTATATTTCTCCAAATCTGATAAACAAAATCCCAGAGCATCTCTCAAAAAAGTCAGAGCCTGCACTTTACGGATACCTGTGCTCCTGGCAAAATACCAAATTATACTTATCTAGGAAATAAGATCTGCACTAGGCATCAGGGACTAACTTGGAGATGTAACTGAAATACTTCCTCAGGAAAAAAAAACACAAAAACAAGTAAAGAAAAGGAAAGATAGGTTACAGAGAACACTGTGCCTGACTTCATTAGTGCTCAAAAACAATTCTCCTCCTCACACAAAAAAACAATTTGCCTTGAATTGCTAGATGCTGTCTGAAGGTGGCTGTAGCTCACATTCAATAGAAGAGCTGAAGGTGTGGAACAAGGAGTCCTGACACAGCCATTATCCTCACAGTGACGTGGGTGAGCAGGAAGCAGCCAGGGGATGCATTCAGGACACAAATCTCATCACCAGCATGCCATTACCAGCAGGCAAACTGCAATGAAGGAGTCACCCATATTACTGAACAGGGCCAGTACACAATGGTTTGCTCTGCACAGTGAGCTGGCAAAAAACTGCAACTGTGAGAGACAAGTTTTCACCTCAAGCCTACTTCTGGCTTAGGAAACCTGGGTGCATTCCCATACATCAGAGCTGAGCAGACTTGGACTGGTCTTTGGAGCACTAGTTGTGCTCCCCTCCGGGGGTACGGACTTCCCCACGTATGTGCTGTCCTTAAGTGTATACAAACATGAATATTCATTCACTGGGAGAGAAAAGCTAGCCTACATAGACACGATGCACTTTAGATTAAAAAAAGTTCATTCCAGTGAATTAAAGAGGCTCACAGTGGCTCTGTTCATAGGTCACACTGCACAGAGATAAGGCAGCTCACAATACTAAGATCACAGCTGCATGGACTTAATTCAACAAAGCAGACCTGTGCATGAAAGAATGGTCCCAGCCCACCTCCCCCAATGGCAAAACCATTCCCCAGATGCTGCACCTCCATCTCCTGTAATAGAAAGGTGCACGATCACATCAGGGTGGTGTAAACACCTTGGCAGATGCTGAACAACTAACACAGACCTGGATAGGCACAGGTCCCAAGGGCAGGGCCTGGCTGGCTATCTGGGGGCTGCCAGGGTTGATTTCCAAGCTGGGGAACAAGCTATGAGCCAACAACTGAGGGAAGCACTCAGGTTAGAAGATTAAAGACAGGTTTAATTTAGAACGCTTAAAATATCTTTGGAAATAACTATATAAAAACAGGACGGTGACAAATCAGAACACAGAAAGCAGCTTCTTTAGATATATTAAGAAGATTACAGATTAATAAAGCTGAAGTAGTAAACAAAATAAAAATTAATTCTAACTCCTCTACCTGATTTAAGTAATACTACAGATTCCTTATGCTGCATTATGCAAACATCTCTCCATTGATCTGACAAAGCAGATTAAACATTTTGAAGTGCTCCTCAAGCTGAAACTGAGGTCACACATGATCCTCTTGTCTACAGCTCCAGTGGACACTGCACTGCAACAAAGCAAAGCAGCGCAGCATGGGCTGAACACAGGTACACATTCACTGAAGTTGGACTGAAATATGATTGTTAGGTTGGGTGCTGGTCACAAGTTTCTAACGATCCCACTTCATCACACCTTTGCAAAAAAAACAGCCTTGAAATTTAGTGACTTCTGTGGTACAGAAAGTTAAGGTAGCTCCAAGAAGAACTCACAGAGGAAGATATCTTTGATACTAGACATCTCCTGCATTTGCTGTGTCTAGTTCTCTGTGCAGGGAGTGAAAATGGACGGGAGAGGGAAAGAGCATTTCTGAAGGCTGCAACCCTTACATGGGACTTCTGATGCTGATACAAATTACAGGTCTTCTAGCAGAGGACAAAGGGTTTAACACCCTAGAATAGCTTAAGGATCACATGCTGTGACTATAATTTGAAACTTCCTGCTGTACTCTCTCAGGAGTGCTGAGCAGAGGTCACAGATCAATCCACGCAGGGTCCAGCTGCAGCCACGCTCACGTCTGGCACAATTACAGGTGCCAAGGTTTTAGCAGCACTATATATAACATCCTTCACCAGCAAGGAAAGGTAGCTGATTTTCCAGCTCAGAGATTCTTATACTCATCTGCAAAAAAAGAATACAGTATGCCAAGATTTATTTATTTTTTTAAACACATACTAAAACAAGGAGGACAGGAGATGTAGGGAAGGTGGATGTTGTAGGGCAGCCAGAGAAGCCTGACGTAGAGAGACACCCAAAACTGTTTTTCAAACCTGGGCTCCAAATGCCATTGATGATGCACGAGTACAATCAGATAATACCAGTTTTCTTCCCTGTCCTCCACAGATTCATTGCCTACAGAAAGGCACCTGTAATTAAGACTATGGCAGTATAAAACTTCAACACCAGTTTATGAAAATCTATGAATCTACTAATATTCAAACTCACTCGAAACAATTTGGAAGAAACAGCTCACTTTGGTCAGAGAGGCCAATTGAACAGACAGTGCTCTGCTGCATCCCAGAAAGTCAACCCAGATTGTCACAGCACCAAAGCAGCAACAAGTTCCAAGCATGAGAGCACAGCTGGTGCCACACACTGCCAATAATCCTTCCTTTTCAAACTTCCTAACGCCAAATCCAATTCAGCTCTCTCAACTGTTGCAGAATGGCAGAGGGTTAACATCTCAGACATGACTTAAAATACATTTTTTCCCCGTTTATTCAATTTCAAAAAACAGATATACTTCCCCTAGAAAGAATCTATCATGGAAAAGTCCATAGAATAATAAAATATTTTTAAAATAGATTTTAATAATGTAACTTTTAATGCAATGACTCATCTATCCCAATATTGATTTTAAGTAAAATCATGCAATATAAAGATCATTACTTACTCTTAGAGAATTAATTATATTTAGAATTCAACAGGTTCTGGAGGAAGACAAGTCTTGTCAAATCAAATACTCCTACCAACAACTGACAGCAAATGTTAACAACATCCTTCTGAACATGTTTTAAGCTTTGAACTCTGTTACACAAGCTTCAGATTCTGAGAAACAGGGATACTCAACAGTTATGTAGCAATAAACAATTGGAAAAGGCTTTCTTGATACTAAATTTCTTCAATAAGTAATTATCAATTACTTAAAGTAAAGAGCTGCCTAGAGAACTGATCCTCAGCTCCTGACGCAATGTATTTTTTTTAACCATGACATAGAAGCTGGTAATGTTTACACAAAGAGCAAGAATAGATAGAATGGAATAAAGTGAAGATATGTCACTCACAGCACCACAGCTTACTTGGTAAACTGGTCTCGAAGTAAACTGCTCTTCTACAGAGCCAATCACAAGGCTTATAAAACTGAAGTTAAGCACCAAAATCTGGGATGTGTAAAAGGACCAAAGGAATTGTCTACAGAAATTACCCAAATGTGAGCTCCCAATTCTCAAGTTGAACCACTAGCTGGAATGTACGACCTGTATTTTCACAGGAAAACATATCAGATGGTTAATATTCTAAATGTTATTCTTTGCAAAATTCATGTGTAACAAGTGCTACAGAAATCATTTGTGCTGAGTTCCCCCCACGTAATCTTACAATATATTACATCAATGATGATGCTCTGGCTGCCATTATTGACAGATTTGTAAATTGGAGTTCTCTCTTCAGTGTTTTTGCAATTCTAGCTTGGATATCTGGAGTACAGCAGAAAAAAATCCATAGTAGACAGTTATGAACTTGTCAAATATCTCACGTTTGATTTAAAACAAAGCTGCAGCGGTTTGATCAATGCTGTACTACGTTGATCCCGGACACAATTATGAATAGCATCACTGGCATTTATATAAATAAACCTTCACAGCACCTAAGTAAACAAACCTGTAATAACAGAAGCTTGTGGGAACCAAGTCAAAGCCAGCTTGCTTCACTGTATTTTATGGGCACACAGAGCTCATACATCACTCCTTTGTAAACACTCTGTTGGCCTTGATGCAGTGTCTCCTTGCAGTACAAAAATAAAACTCATTTTAATTATCACAAAGAGAAGCAGAAGGAAAAACAATGCAATTCATTAAGCCTTCCTCAATTAATTTTTTAGGCAGTTGTTTGTTGTTTTATTGTTTTTTAAATCCAGTTAAGCACAACAGCTCAATATAACTTATTCAATTTTGAGAGGAACATGTTGCAAAAATTCTATCAAATTGAAGAGAATGCACAGCTTCCTTCTTCTGATGCATTTATAGAATAAGTAGAAAAAAGATTAAAAGACCAAGATACTGCAAATTGCAGTGGTAAAACAGAGATGGTTCGAAGAATTAGGGAAGAGAAACACATTCAGACCACGAGCAGTATGGTTTGTGAGCAGTCTTCTGGCAGTATTTCCCATTAGAGATGATACCTGTAAGCATGACACAAAGCAGCCTCGTTTAATTCCTGGACACACAACACGATGTGCTGCGGTAATGCTCAAAAGGCAGATCACAACATTCTCCATTTCCATTTTAGGAAAAAGCTAAAGGGATTTGCAGTCTCCAATGGCATCTCCAATTTTTCTAATTCTGTTAGCTGAGCTCTGCCAGCAGTGATATATAACAAGGGTAGAAGATTGCCTGTGCAGTAACGCAGTACGCACAACAGGCCAGGTACTTTCAGAGCATTTTCACAGCCTCATCACTTCCACCCAACGCCGCCTCACCTCTCGCTCCTATTCAGCACGTTCCCTGGGATCTAAGGCAAAACAAGGCTATTTTCTGCACAGTGCACAAGATGGTCTGCATAGCAGCTCTGCCTATGGCTACGAAAGAGCATCTTTTCTAGAAGGAAAAACATGCAGGTTAAGTTTATCTTCTCTATAATTGCTTTATAATGGTCAATTTCATTAAGAATTTGTTTCTGAATCACTGGCATCATTGTCACTTGAACAAAGATGGGGTGAGGTGGAGAGGAGAGGACAGGGTAACATCCCTCGGGTTTAGTGATGCTCAGCAAAGCTCAGCAGCCAGGCAGTGGCTGGGCGATGTGTTTGCTGGGCGCAGGAGCACATTTCCCACTCACTGAGAAGTATGAAGCTTTGCAGCGTGTTTCACACACCCACTCTGCTGAAGGATATTTAAGAAATACTTCTACCAAGTTTTGAAAATAAAGTTCTTGTACTCCACGATTACAGCAAAAGAAGGAAAGAAAAAAAAACCATTTTAAGAAGTGAGTACTACAGCACACTTCCCACTCATTATCATTTTTCAAATTCTGTCAAGTTCCAGAAACTACTGCAGCATTTCTACCATCCGAGTGCTTCAGACAGACACCTAGCAGCCTGCAACAAGCCTACAGGAGGAGACTCTTACGTGGTTTCCTGATAACAAAAGTGATCTTCCACTCAGCAACAAAAACCAAGCTGCAGGACAGATAATTACAGATGTAATGTGAATATCAAACCATCGTCGAACTATAAAGAAGAAAATGGATTTGATTCAATCACAAAGGATTTTTTAAAAGTAGCCAATAAATAACTCAAAATTGAAGAAGAAATGATCACAAGAACCACTCGCCGGAGGGTTTCCTCACCCACATAAGCAATATTTCAACAGAGATGAATAAAAACAGGCTGAGGCTCCATTAGAAGTACACTGAATGCTAACTCCTAGCAACAGAACCGTGGAGCAGAACGTCTGGTTTTTACCAGGATCAGCTGGGATCTTCCAGCAGCCTGGCACTGCTCCTTATTCTCCCAAGTAAACCAAGGTGCAGAGAATGAGGTGAGATGCCAAACCCCACGGGAGAGGCAGGATGCTGTTCCAGTTTAACAAGCAAACTGCAGTGTGCTGCCTTCCAGCTTCTCTTCCACCGCAGCCAAGGCCTTCAGGAGCCTTCTGACTCTCTGAGCAGCATTCATTGACACAATAGCTTTCATATTTTACAGGTATGAACAGCCAGTAATAGGCTTAATAATACAAAGTGTCTCACAAAATAATCACAAATACTACTGTATTTTTACTGCAGGTGGGTATCTGGGGCTTAGATTGATGTGGTAAAATGTTTCCCCTTCCCGTATTAATTTCTTCTTGCATTTCCACTTCATTATCACAGTGTAACATATGTCTAAAAAGCATCAACTCCTAAAGTAAAAGACAATGGCAAGTGAAGAAATACTGTGTTTTAAGACCCCATACAAAAATTAGTACAGAACCATTTTGTTCCTATACAACAGTCCTAAGAATTTGTAAACTCCAAAATCTTACCATTAGTTCCACTGATTACTGTGACTGATAAGGAAATTGTAGCCAGTGAAAATACTCATCTCGTGGACTAACACAAACAAACAACCGATTCTGTACGGCATTAACCTCATGAAGAGATTCTAAATCACACATATTATCCCTCTGAGATTTACACTGCCATTATCTCTTACACCCACGTAAGATAAAGCAAGTACAAATCTGCCTCTCTCAACGCCGGCCGTTTCATAATGCTGTATTAGGGAGGTGATTATTCTGTCCTCACATTTCATAACGCTGTTTTCTTCACAACCGCTGAACACAAAGACAGATGTTTAGATTGAGAGGGACTGTGGAATCATGCAGCTTTTATAATCCACAGCTGAAGTACAAGCATTCTATCTAGTGAGCGCTTTACAGCACCATCGTCACACCAGGACTTGAAGAAAACTGAATAATCTTGCTTTTAGGACATTGCTACCATTGGCTGTTAAGGGATTTAAAGTCACTCAAAAAGAAGCTGATGTTCCTGTCCAAAGCTGCTAACCCAAACTGATTATTTTTGCCTTTTGCTTGTAAGTGAAGGCCCATCAGAGAGAGAAATGGTCACTTCCCAGTTGAAACAACCAAAACATGAAAATGATATAGAATAAAAGTAACTCTCTGAGATGAAACAGCTAGAACTGATGACATAGTGCTTCTTCCTATAGGGTCATCTGTAATGCAATTGTGCAATGGAAAGCACAGCAATGATAGCAAAGTGCTCAAACAGCTCCAGAACAGAAGGAAGCATCTTCACAGCCCATGGAATTAGACCAATAAATGGGAAAGAAGCGGTTTTTTAAAAACTATTAGTTACTGATATATATGAATTGGCCACAAGTCCATCATTGCAGAACACACTAAATTTATACTAACTAAAACTGAGCATCACCTCGATGAATAGCACTTGTTCATGCCTCAGTGACATCTGAAAATTCAAATTCAGGCTCACAGAAACCAATAGCTTTTAAATAAGTAAGCAATTTATATAGCTTTACAACATGAAATAAACAAAAGAACTCAAATCAGAAGTTGGATATCAGGAAAAACTGCTTTACAGAAAGGGTTGTTAAGCATTGGAATGGCTGCCCAGGGAGGTGGTTGAGTCACCATCCCTGGATGTGGTTAACCACCACTTGGATGTGGGACATGATCTAGCAGACGGCTGTTAGAGTTGGGTCACGGTCAGGTTGTGGTTGACCTTGATGATCTTCAAGGTCTTTTCCAACCTGAGAAATTCTATGATTCTATAGAAATGAACAGAGGACACAGTTTTCACCTCATTATAAGATAGTACATTATTATTTAGTATTCTATAAATATAGGATCCATTATGGTATTATTTTGTTTTCATCCAAAAGAACAGATGTACATCATGTGATGGGCTTTGAGAGTAATGTGACAGATGCACGCCGAAACTGAAAACCCATATGAATAAACATTGGACTGTACATTATTTCATATTCTAAGAATGACCATCTTCCACCAAGTAAGATGTTTGGCCAAGAGATTTAATAGTATACCAGTTGAACTATTAGAAATTCGTTTGAAAGTCACCAAAAAAGCCTTTTTTTTTTACTGATGGTAGAAATAGGTGCAGAACTACTGTAATAAAACAGCAATGGACAAAATTTGAAATACCCTAAGTTTCTGTCAATGGTATTGAAAAGACATTCCTTTTGGTAACTCGCATGTTTTGCAAGTGGCACAGTAACTGCAATGCAATTAACAGAAGCACACTGCAACGTGGCTGCACGTGCCATTTGATAGACACACAATGGAATTTCATACAAACTCGCACTTTCCTGCAACAGAGTGGAGTTTAATGAATTGCAAAGCCTCAGATTTGAAGTAGCAGTAACACACCTCAGAGAACAGTCTCATCTTAATGCTTGAAAAGGTTTGCAGACAAAACAGCACTCCTCAAAATGAAAATATGAAACTCCAAGCTTTTCAAATAAAAATCATAATTCAAACTAAATTTTTCTTTTAAGCTGAGATGTACCCCGTGCAGCTGGGATAAGAGGGGGCACGTACTGTCTTCTATCCAGTAATTCCACCTGCACCTCAGTCCCAGAGCAATACAGGCCAGCTTTAGGCATACTTGTCTGTATGTCAGTCCCCTAGCTGATGACCTAGCAGTTTATCATCACCTGTGCACAGCAGGACTCCAGCAGATGCTTTTGAGTATCTCCCCAATCAAGCAATCCTCTGTTCTCATTCTATGTCTCCCCAGGATAGCCTTCCACAGGGAAATCCCCAAATATCTGATAGCTCAGATTTCAACTAGCTTTGATCCAACAAAGTGCCTCAAAGCAGTCAGGAGACAAAAAAAAAAAAGAGATTGCATGCTGTACTGATATATTGAACCAGAAGAGGATCCCAGTTTGATGAATGTAAATGCAGAGGAACTTCACTGAGGACAGGAAGCCAGGTCAGGGAACGTTGTTTTCTGGTTCTGTCCAATATAGAGCACAGCTGGATTTAAATAAACAAAGAAAACAACCACTGTGCAAAAAAATATTCAGCTCCTGTAAATCAGTATAGCTTCACTGAAGTCAACTGAGCTGTGAAAATTTACATCAGCTACAGATTTTCTCTAGTATGTAATGAACAGTGTTCTCTGCTCCCCTGGGTCTCAGCTCAGACTCTATATGAATACAATAGAATTTTTTTTCCCCCAAAATGAATATCAACACATTCTCTCAAGATACATACCCTTAGCTACTCACTGCACACTGCCAAGATAACTAAAAAAGTTTAAAAATGGAATTAAATGTTTTAATGACAAACGAGAACATCAGCATTGGTTTCTTATATAACCTAGAAAATCTCCCTCTTTTTATTGCCAGTTAGTATAAATATACTAAAAAAATATAAAACACTAAAAAAAGTTTGTTTTTTTTTTAAACAGAGAACAGATCTGAGGATAACATACAGCATGAATAACATGGAAAAGGTTTGCAGACAAAACAGTTACTCCTCAAAATGAAGATCAAAACTCCAAGCTCTTCACATAAAAATTAAAATTCACAGAGCTACACACTGAGACTGCTTTTAATGCATGTAAAATACATGATTCACAAACACCAGAAAAACATGCACATTTTAGAAGTTCAGACACCTCTGCCTAGGCTACTGCAGGGAAGGAAAGGCCACTACTCAATTTTAGATCCCATTTCAGGATGCCATCACAGAAAAACTGAATAGTTCCATGTGCAGTTAAAAAAAAATGAGAAAAATCAGCTTTTTTTTTTAAATAAAAACTTGAATTTAAGTAAGAATTTAAATAAGAATTTCATGCAATGAAAAACTGATGCTTCCCTTTACTTCCGCTTTCATTGCAATTCCTACTGATTGAAACATTACATAAGAGGCATCTCTCTTCCTAAGAAACAGAACCAAAACAATGCTAGCATCTTTTTTTGTAGAAATAAGGAAGAGATGGGGCGAATAACATCCCATTAGCATTTGGAAAAGTGATAGGATCATTTGCTTATGGGAACATCATTACAGAACAGCTTGTATCAGGACCACTGATGCTGTGCTCTTTTTTGCTCACCAGTACAATTACAGATGCTGGTGTTGATTTGTGAAGTCTGGGCAGAACATCACAGACAGTTTTTGGCACAGAACCCCCAAACTGGGAGCACTCTGACCCAAGCTGGTTAGTTTTCTCCTTCAGCATCAAGTCCATCTCCTCAAAGTGGATTAGGACTGGAGGCCAAAGTCGTGATAGCTGACGGCAGTTAAGTCATCGTACTGCATTTGTTAAAAATAGTGCTGGAAGAGAGCTGATCTCACAGCTAACACTTGTCATTTTGGCACAACGCTTTATTATGTGAAAATACTCACTGAATCGGGCAACTTTTTTTTTTTTAAATACGTACAGAATCAAGTGGTATTTTCTTTAATTTCTTCTTCAAAAAGATGAAAAAAGTATTTCTCAAAAGCACTAAGAAGTAATTTTATTCCCTTTTAAGAGTGCTTTCAAAGAAGGTGTTAACAGCTGATCTATTTCATTCCTCCTACATTCGTCTGTTTGTCTTCATCACCACGCTTTAAGGAAAAGCTGTTCCACTGTTTCAACTTGTGGGCTGTTATTTTTTTAGACTGACTCGTGTTGTCACATCCATTTCTCTGCAAATCACTCCATAAGGCCCTGCAACCTTTCATGAGTTTTCCTTCTTCTGTTCCTGTTATCTGTAAAGTCTCTGTCAGAACAATGATTCTGTTCCTCCCATTTCAACCCTTGTACAGTATTTCAGTGATACAGTTCCAAAACAGCTTTTCAGTCTGCATTCTAGATAAGGACTCTCACACGTGCATCACAGCAGCCACTGCTTCAAGAACTGCTGCTATCTGCAGTGCCTGGAAGCACTCAGCCCCGGCCACAATTGCTGGTGACACACAGGTATTTCCTAATTATTTGGTGTGAAATCTGATGTCACTTCAGCCTCCCACCAGTGAGTAGGTGAGCAGCTTTCAAACATCTGTTTCCACATGCCCTCCTGCCTTCCACTATACAGAACTGCCTCCAGGAGGAATTACTATCAGTTAGGCAAAAGAAAACAGTATAGAATCCAAGAGAGCCATTCGGCCTGGAAATGAAAGCAATTAAGCTGAATAGCAAGGCCCACAGCAGCGCTTCATTTATGAGCATCTTTGCAGTAATACACTATCTGAATCAAGCTAAGGAAAAATCTGATTGTAGTAGTTTTACCAGTACACCAGTATTGCTGCGAGGAGTATCCTACTTAGAAGTGCAGTTTTTATTGCATTATTTCATCTGATCCAGTTCTGCTTTTGAAAGAAGACAATGCTGTCGATGTGCACTTTTTAATCACAACTATGGCAATGATTTTTACTATCACTAAGCACTATAAAAAGCTCGTGAAAAGTTTTCAGATGGGACAGAAGACACTGTCAAGAATCAGTGATTTGCATTCACTTCCCAGCTCTAACACAAAAGCTATGCCATATTCAAGTCACTTTAAGTCTCTTTAATTCTAGTGAAAATTCTCAATTGGACTTCCATGCAGGACATACAAGCACTTCTATTAAGAAACAGCAATTGCTTCCCCCTGCCTGTGTTTTTTCTAACTAAAAGTGCATTATCTACTTGAGGGCCTGAAATAAAACAGTGTTCTCTCCTCAAGTTGTTTCTTACCTGCCCTTTTTAAAGGATGGGGAAGAGGGAATACCAACAGAATCAGCTGAAGCCCCAACAGCAAGAACAGTGATCCTCCTTCCTGCATTACACTTACGAACATACACAAGTTCCCTTTTCTTTGCACATTAGCCTGAGGCTTCTAATACATAGGAACCTGCTGCCTAAAAGGAACTTTACACTTAATAACAATTCAAAGGTGTCTGAAGAGAATTGGCTCTTTTATTAACTACATAAGTCTGCAACTCAGACACTGTTCAGAGTTCTGTAAATGTAAGTACATATTTCACCACAGACACCTTCAGAGACTGAACAGCAATATAAACAGGGTCATTCCCAAATGAACACATCTTTTTCTCAGCAAAGCCAGTTCTGGTTACCTTATTTCAATACTTTATTTCTTGCCATGTTCTAGCAGCTTTTTTTTTTTTTTAAATGGGAAAAGACACTTGAGAAGCAGCAGTAACCTGAGATTAACAAAGATATTGCTTATGTTTTTAACCAATGTCTAAAATCACAATTAGCATGCAGACAGTACTGGTACAACATATTGTTTTGGATATTAATAGAACTACATTTCCGTGCTTGCCTAAATATAAAATGAAAAACTGAAAAAATCATTATAGTTCCACATAATGGCTTGATCTCAGGATAATACACACCATATCTTATCTCAAAAAAAAAAAGAAAAACTAATGAAGTATGAAGCTCTCAGAAACTCCGGGAAAAGCCTATCATCTGGACACACTGAGCTGGTAGCACTTCGAGGGAAAACTCCGAGTCTGTCTTCATCTGCAGCAGATGCAGCATCCCCACCCCCAGCACGAGGCCGAGCACAGGAGGGCCGTGTAGGAAAGCAGCAGGCTCAGCTGTGGGCAGGAAGAATTCCACCAGGCTCTGCCCCTCCTGCAGCCCCCTGGGGGACACATCCTGCTCAGCCCCCACCCAGCGCACCCACCGTGCCGAGCAGTGATGCTGAAGGAAAGCAGCACTGCCTCAGTCCCAAGTCCTTGCTCCCATCCCTGTGCTTCTGATCTCCCTTGGAGCTGACACAACCACCTCTGGAGCAGCAAAGCACAGCTGCACAACAGATTCTGACCAATGAAATGATTCTGCTCCCTAAAATACGAGTTTTCACATTAATTGCTTCTAAGTGCTTGACAAGGAGAGCAGTCCCACTGGAGCCCAGACATAAACAGATATGATGGTATTTCACATCACCCATGAACAGGGCCACAAGAGCTACATGAAGACTGCTGAAGGACTGCAGAGAGCAGAAGTCATCTCCAACGGTTTTACACAATAGGTAAATATTGATAAACCAGAGGAAAATGACAACGTCAGACTTGTCAGCAGCCCCAGTGTGCAGAGAACTACTTCTTCAGTAGAGAAATCAATGTGTAAATATAAAAGCTCAACCCCAAATTTAAAAATATTTAGTTTTTGTGACTCTGTGGAATTAAGTTTTGCTGATTATTATGATTATTTAGCACAATAGAAAACATGAACAAAGATCATTTCCAGTACAGACCTATTCTGCTTCACAGACCACGACAAGCCGCCCATTTAAAGCTTTACCAGCGGGGGGAAAACTTCCCAGTCAGCTTCAAGCCTACAGACTGTGATGACCCCCCTCCAGTCAGGAGCAAAGAACTGAGCCCCTACCTGAAAGGAGGCACCTCCTCACATTCCTTAAGCCTGCTGTCAGAATAGCGAGCCTTGGAAAATCCATGACCTTAACGTGGCTGGAATATTTTTCTTTTTTCAGGGAAAAAAACTGAAAACTTACATTGACATTTGAGAATTACTTTTAAATCTGCAAACCAGACACTAGCTCGTCAAGCTGGTCTGTGAGTGACACCTGTGTGTTTGCATCAAGCCACACACACCTGGCAGGACCTCGTGCACCCAGACCACTTTACAGAGTCAGGGTAGTTAGGGGCCAGTAACCCCACCCCGCCATTTAAAACTAGCCGTGCCTTTACCGCTGCTTTTAATATAATTAGCTCCCTAATCAAAATATTGTTTCTCAAATAATCCAATATAATATCATACACTGTTCTTAAGAACTAATTCTGAGCATGCCGAAGTCATTTATATTTTAATTCCCATGCACTCATCTAAATTGAATTTAATCTGACATCTTATTAAGAAGTTCTATTACATTCTCCTGGAGCCCTAAGTAATCTTCTCTAATATTGCCTAATTTAAAGAAATGTATGACATTACTAAGTACTGGCATTCCACTCTCACCCTTACTCTAGAGACAGATAACAGTAATATACCCACTGTGCACGAAGTCCCAGATGAGCCCAGCACGTGACTTCTGTCTAGACTTCTCCAGCCAGAGCATTAACACTCAGTTTCCCACCTTTTCATGCATTCTCTGTGACTGGCAAAACTGCCTTAGTTACCCCAATTCTCCTTAATAACTTTGTATGAATTTCTTTAGCTAAAGCTCTTCACGTCTCTAAATACATTATAGCTCTCAGGTTTTAGTCTTTTCCTTTCTTTCAGACTCCAGCCTTTTAGTCCCTGTTTCACTAAATCCTTCAAGAGCTTGTAGCAGTTGGAAATGCATGATCCAACTTTATAGAAGCTATGCTGATTTGCTCTTCCAATTACTTTATGTAAATGTCACTCCAAAATACATACATATCAGGCTTTGGTTATTTTTTGTGATCTTCTCAACCGCTTCCCTGGCTCTTGATAACTATTCTCCATATTCTCCTAATACAAATGGTTATCTTTTGAAAGGATAACTGCAGACCTGAGTACCACAGTATTATAAAGAATCACTTTACCTTTTTCAGTGGTGATATCAAAGAGTTTTTGAATTAATAAAACCAAATGGAAACAAAGCTACTCTACAAATTCCAGCTAGAGAACTTGTTACCTAACACACAAGCTGTAGTACAGTGTACTCTTACCTACAATTTTAGTAGTCTGGGCCCAGATGAAACTGCATCACCTGCTTGAAAGTAGCAACACATTGTCACTACCAGAAACACTTAAGTACAGCCAAATAAATCCCAGCAATAAGTCATGCTACTTTTAAAAGCCTTTGTCTTCTCATATTTATTTGCTGTTTCAAAACATTTTCCTCTTAGAAAACATGCATGCAGCAGCAAAAAACCCCGTAACACAGGGCTGATGCCCACAGCATTGCAAAACACGTTCACTTGGCTTTAAACATCAAAAATAGCTGGCAGAGGAAGGACCTCAGCACAGAAAAAAGAAGGATAGAAGCCTTACACATCATTCTAGGTTTAAGTAAGCAGGAAATATGAAGGGTGCTGCTCTGTGAAATGGGCTACAATGAAGGAGAAAGGATGCACTGAAGTAGTCACAAACATAAAACTTCAGCACAGTAACAACCAACTTACAGGTGGGCATACACTGATACCCACGTCCTGTAGGAAAATGAGGGGAATGTTAGACCCCTCAAAACAGCACGCAGAACAGCAACATGCTAAGCACAGCAAGTCCTACAGTCACTGCATGAAATAGCTGTCTGGAACAAAACACTGGGATACGTAATGATAGGTGCAATTCGTGTTTAAAGGAAGAGGCTGGAAAACATCACAGATGCACCCACTTTCATAACAGGAACTTGCCACTACTTGGCATTAATGAAAAGCAGGTGTAGAGGTGACAGGTACTCAGGTGCTGTTCTCTCATTTACAGAAAGCTTCCATCACCTAAATCCTGCTGGTTTTCTTTCAAAAACAAAAGTTAGAAAGAAAAGCTACTCACACTCTTCCCCAAAAGCTGGAAGCACTGTGTTCTTTCCACTCGCAGCTTTACAGCTCGTACCCACATACAGAGCCAGGCTTATGTCCTGCCTCAAGGTGTAGTAACACAAGGCTTATAGCTGGCATCTCTCAGGACAAAGTGCTCTGAGTATTGACTGTTTCTACATTTCGTGCAGAAAAGCTACTGGGTAAGCAGAAAGAAACTAGCTAAAATACAGAAACAAGGCTGGGAATAAGGTCTTTGAGCACTATCCTCTCACAGCCAACTTCAAGAATCACTCAAATATTACAATCTAGATCATCCCACCTGAAGCCCAGTAATTATGAATCTTAAACAGCTTTCGTAGTCACTTCTGCCAAAAGGACTGCAGATTCAGGTGTCCTGAGCTGAGGTCTCAGGAAGCGTTAAGATCACGATTTTAGACAGAAGAGCCCACACTGCAGCTAAATTTACCCAGCTTAGAATGTTTTTCGGATCTGACATTACATTCCTGAATAACTGAAATGCATTAGCTGTCACTTTATAACATTCAAAATAAGTGTCACTTCTAGATGTCATATCATTTGAAGACCTGAGTTGTCCAAAGTCAGCAGAGCTTGTGGCACCTGGCAAATTAAAGAAGTGCTGGTAAATGGGGTCTGGAACTGCTCACCTGCCCCGTTCTCCTCTGCTGAAATTACTCCCGTCAGTGGTAACATACAGACTGTAAGGACAATTCTACAGAGAAATGTTCCCCCGGGAGTTTTTTTAAAAAAACACGATAAAAAATGATGAACAATATTTGAATTTAAAATGAAAAATGTGTATCAGTTCTGTAAGTTAATCAGAAAACCTTCTAAGGGAATTTGGAAGACTGTCCTCAGTTTAAACAGCTCCCAGTGACCTGCAGCTTCACCCTGCAAACTTGTCCCCCACCAAAGCTCCTCTGATTTCACGCTGCCTAGAAAGCTACTCATGCAACTGCTCTGAAAAGCACACAAGGGTGGGTGATGCTGCCAACAGACCACAAGCTTGGATCTATGCTCCTTCCCAGTAAGCAGTACAAAGGAGCAGCAACAGAATGCGCTGGGTTTTCTGATCATGTTACAAAGTAAAGTTAGTTGTAAAACATAAGCTTTGCACTTACATACTGTTTCTATTCACACAAACAACAAGAATCACATCGAACTGGGCACAGAATGAGCACTATGAAGGAAGCAGGCATGAGCACAGTGCCACCTGCTCGTACAGTGCCCTGCTGGAAATGTTTCCTCCCCCTTTCCATGCCACTCTCCCATATGGGATCAGTGCTCACACACTTCACCAACTTGCCTTCCTCCAGAGCAGCTGCTGCTGGAAATCTGACCAAAGAGTCTCGTTTTATCAACCCTGTATGACAGCACACTGTTCATTGCTGCCACCACAAAGTCTGCATTCAGGCACAGCAGCAACACAATTGCACAGATCTCTGATCAGTAGTTTTAACTTACATACATGGTGGGCCTTCTTCACTTTCTGGGTTTGTTTAAGAATGTAACCACATGGCAACCTCAACAAAATTGGAATCAACTGTTAATTAGCATTCTATTTAATGGAGATGAAAGCCAAAGCATTCTGACTAAGAGGATACTGCACTTATTTTGGTCTGATAAAAATTACATTAAGCTATATATAACTGCATCAAATGGAATATTTAAGCTTTTTAACTTGAGCATTTTATGCATTAGTAATTCACTTAATTATTTTCTCTAGAGAACAAGTAGCATAATATCATGCTCATGCATGGGGAGTTACATGAACGAATCTTAAAGCATCAGGATAGCATTAGATACCCAGGAGCCTTACTTAAATCAATAAAAGCAAGAGGAAGGAGTGGGAAGGATGCTGCTTCCAGCTTATTTCACATCACTACATGCACAGCAGGTATACAAAGAATGCTGGACACCGAATGCCTTAACTTAATAAAAAATTAACCCAATCTATCTCACTATAATAAAGAATGAAAAGCCACTTATCTATCATTGAAATGCATCTGCTAGCCCTCTTCATCCACGATAACTCTGCTGTAATGACTTTGAGCTATTTAAGTCACACTGTATTTCTACACAGTCACTAAGATCTCAGAAAACAGGTGAGCATGAATTGGTAGAAAGAGTGAAAGTACATCAGGAAGAAACCTGCCTAACTTCTCTCTGCAGACAGATGAATTAAGGTGTCACCACTCTCCAACACATCACTCTACGAATTCAGCTACAACATCCCTGCTCCAAAGTATTTTCTACTTTATGGCCTATTTTTATAACTCTGAATTTGATATGGGAATTACTACGTCTGATATCAACTAGTACAGAGTGAAACTGCAATGGGTAAGAGCCATAAAATAAACAGAAAAGGCAAGAAGAAAGGGAATGTAACAGCAGCTTGCTAAAACCAGAAGAATTTCTGTTAATTTGTGTGCTTTTGTGACTGGTTTATTCTATAAGGTATTTTCATTTATTATATTGGTAAAGTAGCTGTAGGAGGGCAGGAGAAACTGAAAATGAAAGAAACAAAAAAGAAGCAGATTCAATATTGGCACAGAAAAAAGAACTCTGAATTTGTGCTGCAGTTGATGCAAGGTGCGTTGGATCCTCCAGGCTGGGCAGGAGCTCCATCTCCAGCCCTTCAACTCCACAGCAGCCGTGGTAAAACCCAGATCACAGTGTGAGGCACAGCAGCATAGTATCAAACAGAATTCAAGCTACAGCACTGTCCTAATTCACACGTTGCTGCTTTCTCAGCGAACTGTGCTGGTGGCCACAACTAACTCAGAAGGAGAAACTAACTTCCAGCTCTCACAACGCTGAGCAACTCTGATGGATTGGAGCAAACTGGAACTTCAAGTGGAATTCTTACCTAGCCACTAGGTCTGCCTTTTCAACTGCTTTGTGCTGCTGCTGGAAGAGAGACTTGGGTTTGGTCCACAGAAAGAGTTAATGAAATTCTACACGATTTCACATTAACCCATAACCATAAATCAAGCAGCACTGATTGTTGGCAGCATTTAGTAAGCTGAATATTTCTGAATATTTTGGGAAAAATATCCAGCTGCTAGCTGGTGAATCACCAAAACAAAATGTTCATTTCTCTAGGAAGCTATCCATCAGTACAAGCAGTGCGTGGATTGAAGTCCTCGATCACGCGGACCCCTGCGCTTGGTCATTTGGACGTCATTCCCAACATGACGCCCGATGCTTGCCATAGTATCTCCAAGTCCTGGAAAATTCCCCACAGCTAAAGAAAGCCAAATGATACGAGCTATCCTTTTTTGCCTCTTTGCCTGCAGTTCTTGCAGTAACTCCTTTCACCACAGTTATTAATGATCTGCTCGTCCATTCGCTACTGCACTGCCCATCTCTCGCCTTTTGTCTTAGGCTTGGACTTTGATGTCAAGGATGCTTTTACCCTTTACACAGCGTTATTCCATGATGAATACATACCCCACCATAACAAACAGATTATTTCAACTCTCTCCTTAGCTAGTCCTTGTCAAGTTGTCACAGTTGCACTGACTTTCATAGTTCTAACCTTACATGCATAACTCTTTTTGCCTAAAGAATCATCCACGGGATATGGAGAAATCTAAAGCAGTCACATTTCCTGGCACACAGACCTCATGGCAAAGGAGCTGTGCTGCCGAAAGGCTGTGGGGCTCACACAGCAAAGTTTGGGGGAAAGATGCAGGCTGTTAAACAGCCATAAATCTCATAGCAAAGACTGATCAAAAGAAAATGTACTGCATGCCTTCTGCCTCAGTTTGGACAAGCAGTATCGTACAGGCCTTCTATAAGAAAAAAGAGCTTCAAAAGGTAATTTATCATGCATGTTATCATGTTATATTGTTACAGCCCTACAGCTGGAACCAAGCGATGGCCACCATGGCAGCAGTTGGTGCATCCTGGAGCAAACTACCCAGAACAGGGTGAATTTGGGCCACCCCACATCACTTAGCCACAAGGCTAACAATTGTTCCTCGTGATACAGACCACAGGTTTCTATTTTTGTATAAGAAAGCTGAGCAGAAATGATGAAGATCACACCAAACCCTTTCATGAAATCTACAGGAACTGTACTGAATTCAATGAAGATGGTTAATCAAGACCCAAAAATTCACTCTAACTTTCCTAACCATGCTATTTTTCCCATCCCAATGCAATTGGAATTGTAGCAGTTTGACCCTGGATCTGCCACCCTTCAGACAACCAGATTGATCACCTTCTCCATCAGAATCTCCAAGAAAGCCTTTGGCAGCTTAATCTAATCATCTCCCCATCTTCTGCCTCCAAACCTCTCAATTGCAGGAGAGCAGACAGACACTGCATCACCTGCTGTGCAGACTGCTATGGGGACAGGCTCAGCACGTGCCACAGGGCTGTACACCTGCTCAGCTATTCAGAACCAGGACTACCACATCGCCAGCTGTAAGGATCGCTCCTGACATTTGTGTTGTTGAGCATCAACCATCACTGCCCTCACATTTTCTAGAAAGCCAGCATTGCCACTAGCCAGTGGTATCTAGGAGCAAGGAGTGGGCAGGCACTGCTGCATTCAGCTCCAGCAGCTTTCAGGAATAGCAACAGAACGTAAGAGCAGAAGGCAGGCTCATAAAGAGTCCATGCAAAGAAATTTCAGCATGACTCAATCCAAAAATATCCATGTATGATTTTGGAATAATCACACTTTTTGTTACCAAAAAATAGAAATGGATTACTTTTTTTGGTATCAGTACAGTTTCTAAATACATTAGCAGCAAAGTGATAAGTTACAGGAAGAACGTTATGGCATTTTCTTGGAGTTGTTATTAATAGCCTCCCTGGACATATTCCTGGTAATTCCCCATTATAGCAAGACTGCATAAAGAGGAGCACTGATGAGCTGCAAGTTTCTTTATAACGTGGAAATGCAGTTCTCGAATTTTTGCCGAAGTATAATCAAATTCTAGCTGTAGGAAGGAAGAGGTGAAGGCAGTACTGAAATGCAAGTTCTCTGAAAACACCCATAAGAATGCCATTTTACACCTGGCATAATTTTAGTTCCTGGTACAGCAATAGCATCACACCCCAACTAGGGCCTTCATTTGCACCCCACAACAAATGCTGCTTATTAAACCAAAGGGAGAGTTATCAGCCTGCCAGCATTGGCCCCATCAGTGACGTGCACAAGCTCTGCTCAGCTGCCGGATCCACACTCGGCCTCAGGCAAAACCAGCTGACCCATTTGGAACAGAGCACACCTGTTCTTAGCTAATCCTCCATCTGACAAATTACAACAGGAAGAATAATAAGCATGTGGCCACCTGAAACACCACGTTTTTGATGTGACTCACCTATAAAACCCCAGAACATAAATGGATTAGAAGTTTGCAGCAAGCTTTTCACCAGGATGTTGGCTTGTTACTAGTGCTGACTTCCAAAACAAAGGCATCTTTAGTTTTGAACAACACGAACTTCCTAACAGCACTTACACTCCTAGGAGAGGAATCCAACCAAGGCTGCGTATGAACAACATAACGACTGTTCCATTTGCTTACTACTGATACCCATCTTGCTATGTTATAAGCCACTCGGAGGAAGCATTGAGCACAAAGACTATGCAAGTTGATTTGTTCCATCAGGCAAATCTTGCTTGCCATCTAGTGGATACAGCTCTGAACTAAAGCAAGCACGTCCACCTCCAGCAAGAACTGAGCAGTCACAGGATGTGTGGTAGTCACAGTTTTGCATTGATTTTTGCATTTTGCTGTACTTTGGTTAGGAGCAGATCAAGCTTAGCATTGCTAAGAGCACCGCCTGTTCAATTCCCCTGAACTCTAAATTTGCATAGCCAATTAAAAATCTTCTTATAAAAAAATGCATTCTTTTCTACAATACATTCCTCCTAGTCTACAAACATAAGCCACAAAAAAGAAATCAGGTTATAATTCATCAAATATATAGCAAGAATAATTCATAAAGGGAGACAGCTGAGCTACAAATCACAGCTATCCAGAGCATTCATCTCAATGACAAAACCATCACCCCATGTTAACAGTCTGGAGAGGAGAGTTTCAAACAGGCCTTCTGCAGCTCATTCAATGCTTTTCCCCCATGAAGTACAGTGAATTATTTACAGACTTAAATTAACTATTTGATTAAGTGCTCTCCTTGATCAGAGAGTTCAGTATCTTATAGAATTGACCTGTAGGTCTAAGTTACAGCTCATGTGCTTTGAAATCATTTCAGGACAATGAACATTATGGAATAAAATGATTTTGTGCTTGCTTGCATCAGTTTAAAAATAGAGTAACTCCATTTAACTAAGGGAGCCATATCAGGCCAAGAGGTTCTGTTCTAAGAACTTCTGAATGACACTTTGTGTCAGTTTGACTCTGCTTTCCTATCAGCTGCACTGATTAAAATACTTGAGGAGCACAAGCCAGCAGAGGACCAAAACATCTCATGCTTAAGGATTTCAGTTTAGAGACGCATTGTTCAAAAACTGGGGAATATAACAGATATCAATCAGAAAAAAGGCTGATATAATCACTTAATTTCCTGTTCAGAAAATTTTATTCCAATGAAATAACTCTAAATATGGTTTGACTCCACCAAATAATGCACTGTGTAGATCTTTTTTTTTTTTCTTAATTGAGTTAAATGCCTGCTAATGACCATGGGGAATGAAGTAGGCCACAGCTGGCTATATCATGCATATGCAATGGGTACTTAGCCACAATTTATGTAATTAGTTACAGTCATATTAAGCTGTTTAAAACACATGTTAAAGATCTAATGATGAGCTGACGTTAATGGGTCATCACAGCACACTTAAATAGTTTCCAAATAACATTTGCATAAGCTGCTGACGTGCAAAGAGGACACTTTCAGAAAACAATTATTCATTAAAATCAGTAATATTTTTATGTAATAAATATTTACTCAAAGGGATATTTCCAAGCATGCACTTTTTCAAGAGATGTCAGCGATGCAATTTTCTCATTACAATTTCAGAACTCCAGAAAGCTGACGAATTCGTTGGGAATTTTTTTGTTACTGTTACTCAAGTTCTGAAGCTTAAATGCCACAACTGGCCTCCTGCACAGAATAAATAATAATAAATAAATAATAAGTAAATACCAGCACGCACTCAGCATTAGTCCCACAACAGCAATTTTGCTAACAAATCTAAGTGATTGCCTTTGGCCAGTGTGAAATCAACTGCAGGATTCAAGCCTCGCAGAACTACACCAAGGAACAGAGGCTCAAGCAGCCTCAGCTCCTGCCTGGCCACTTGTGGGAGCCCACCATCACCTAACCCAGGTGAGGACCAGATGCAGAGAGGCAGAACAAACCCAGCTCCCTCCACCCAGTGATCCAACCAGACCCCTCTGTGGGGCCTTCCTACCCTCACACAAGTCAACGTTTCCTCCCAGTTTGCTGCCATATGCAAATAGTATCTCCTATAACACTGCAGCACATTTTCCTTACTTGCTGAGTTGTTCCAGTCCTGGTCCTCAACCTTTGCTTCCTGGAGACTTTCAAAGCTCAACCAAAGTCTAGAGTAACCTAATGCTGAAATTAGCCCTACTCTGACAGAAGATGGGATCAGGTGAGCTACCAGGTTCCCTCCAATCTAAGGGATTCCTGAGGGGCACTTATTGCTTGAGCTGCAGTAAAAGGAGTTAAAAGACCACAGAAAGGGCTCATCACCAAAGAATAACCCCTTCTTTGCTTCTGCTGGCTATTGAAATCATCTCATTAAAAGCAAGCTTCAAAAAAGTAATCAAATCATTTTAATTCCAATCAGTTCAAAAGGCTCATACAATAAACGACCGCAGCTCAACTCCTGCTTTGAACTCACCCCCCCCAGCAGCAAGAACTCTTCAGAGCTGCTAAGAAACAATCCCAGGTGTACAAATGTGAGCATTCAAATACAGCAGCACTCAAATTCAGAGCTACTGATAAATCTAATAAAACAAACTCCTAATTGAAAAAAGTATCTCACTACATTTATCAGGAGCACTTGTATGCTCAGACTAAGAACTGGTATGTTCCTAGAGGACTGCTGCACACAAGCTGAAATGCAAGAGCAACCCGAAGTAATTTGCAAAAATGGTATCTCATTAAACCATTCTGAATTTGGGTTGTTTACAAACATCAGTACTACTTCCAGCTAAACCAGTAATGTAACACAGATCTGAACACAGCAGGAGATTGAGAAGTCTCTACTAAGAGAGCAAAACAAAAGCACTTTATTAGAAGCTCAAGAAGATATTTTTTTCTGCATGAATTTGTGAATGTATGATTTATACAAAGATCAGGATATTTGTAAGTTAAGAGCTGGAGATTTGTCTGCCAGGATTTAAGTTCTGCAATCACACAGTAAGACATCACTAAACTACATAGAACAATACTGCTGGTAATTATGATTGATACATTACATCAGCATTACATCACAACAAAAAGAAAGTACAGAAAATGCTTCTAAGTGTTGTACACAGAATCCAGGAGAAAAAACACCCCACTATGACAACACAGAAAAACATGTGAAAATAAAAACATGAAAATGATTCTCCTTGCCATTGTTTCTGAACTAGCAGCTAATTTTAAGGAGGATACAGGCCAGTAGGACATCCTCAGTAAAAATACAGCCTATTACTTCCGATGCTCATTTCAAAAGCACTGTTAGATCTCCTATTTTAAGAGAAAGAGCAGTCCTGCTATTTTCCACCCATTAACATTTTTCCCTGTTTCCTCTCAAGCATTTCTGGCCTTTTGTATCTGTACAAAAATGAGTTAATAGAAGCAATTGCTGCCACGTTATGGATGCTTTTCCCAGATACCTACACCTCAGCACTTCCTGGATATTCCTTAAAATCTCCTCTCCTTGTTTTCTTCCCTCTTTCCACCACCCCCCCTACTTCATTCCACAATTTCATTATTCATTTAAGTCTGTATTTTCCTTGCTTTTATAATCTACTGCACTAAAAACTTACAGAAGATCACATAAAAGCATTAAGAATTGTTTATACTTGAGGACTGCAGAAGCTAACACGAAAGGTCAAGAATAACAGAATACGATGTTCAGTAGACCTTTAAGTTATCTACGTTTGCTTACAAAGTGAAAGGAGCTTTAGAAATATACATTTTGAAATGCTGAGCATCCTCACAATGCTTGAGAGTGCATTAAACATCATAATAACACTTTTACACTGCTCTGGTCTATATAAATGATCCTTATCACTTCTTCCCAACATGTGCTAAGTTCAGTAAATGGCAGTGTAAGCATTAATAAAATATGCACTAGTGCAAAACAAACACACCAACGCCCAGGTGATCTCCTACAGCTCCACAACATTCGGGGAAGATAAAAGAGGCTCTTTGCCCTTCCCAGGAGGGACACGCTGCTGTAAAACTCCTGGCAAGCACCAGGAAAGGAAAAGCCTTTCCACATCCTCCCCCAGGTACCCGCTCCCTGGAGCTGTGTGCCAGCCTATTAGGGAGGTTCGTCCTTTCACTCATTAGCATACAATAACTCAACAGCAATAGAAACTGGGCACAGTCTGTATCCAGAGCTGTAGAAAGCCTTCCACACAAGGGGCTGGGAAACGCAGTGTGATCCTTCACCCCACAGCACACTGAGACCATTGTATGAGCAAACACTACTTACTAGAAACACAGACTGTAGACTTGAACCCAAAATAATTCACAACAGCTACAAGACAACATTATAAACCTGACCATCACAGAAAGGTGATGAACACAATAAATACCAGACGTATGCAAAGACTTTACCTGGGAGAGCAAAGTCTCATGAACTCCTCAGTCCAGCGTCTCAGTGGAGCTCAAGATAGCACACTGCACACTCGCTTTTTTCCTGGAAGGTAAGGTTTGGTTCTGAACACACGGACACCTCCACACGCACAAAGGAATGTATTTTACAGCTCCCAAAGCCCGATAACCCCCTCCCTCACCAGAGTCCAACACAGAGGGCTACAGTCCAAGTCCAGTTTCTGTTACAGATCCTCTGCCATTTTATTGCCACAATAAAACGAGGGGAACGGAGAGAGACATCCGACGTGCCCGTGTGCGGATTGCACCCCATGTGCACGATACCAGAGCCGGGGCCAAGTTTTAAACACCCGAGATTATCTCATTCTCACAAAGTCCTTCAAGATAGAGCTGCCCAGCCTCCCCCCCCCCCGCTGTTCCCACACATCCCGCCCCCAAGGGCTGAATGGGGCACGGCTGTGCCGGAACCGCGCCGAGCAGCACGAAGCCACAGCAACGCGCGGGTCGGACTCGGGACAAAACGTTCCTGCCCTTCGACCCGGTGAGCTCCCACATCTCCACACGGGGGGCCGCAGCCTGACACAGAGGAAGGCATCCCCGCCCTCACAGCTCAGCCAGCACTGACGAGCTACGTGACTCACAGAGCCTTCCCAGCACGGCCCTAAGGAAGGGTTTACCTATAACGGCACAGCCGCCCCTATCGGAGCCCTTTCAGGCCGCACTTCGGGACCGGGACCGGAGCGCTCCGCAGCCCCGACCTCGAGGCCGAGGAGCGGCCGGAGTCCCGGCGGCGGCGGGGCGGGGCGGTGCCGCAGGTGGAGGTGCTCGCGCCGAGCCCCGCCCCGCCGCGTCACGGAGCTCCGGCCCGCCCCGCAGCGCTGCCCGGCTGGTTCCGCAAGTTTTTGACAGTTTGTGAGCGGCGGAGGGCGAAGTTGGGTCGGTTCCGGCGGCGCGGGGTTGCGGCCGAAGCGCTCCGCGGAGAACGAGGCTGTCCCCGCCGGCACCATGTCGCGGGACCCCGAGGAGGTGAACAAGCTGACGGAGAGCACTTACAAAGTGAGTGCGGCGCGGGCAGGGACCGCCGCTTCGCCGCGGGACGGGGCGGCTCTCGGGACCGCCGGGCGGCTGCGGGGGTGCGGGGGGGGGAAAAGGGGGAGAGAGCCTCCCCGCAGGGCAGAGCCGGAGGGACCAAAGGGCAGCTGGGCTGGGAGCGCGGAAAGGGAGTGAGCTTCTCCTTATCCTCGCTTTATGAGTAATCTCGCCCATCCCGTGTGCCAGAGCCTGCCCGGCGATCGCTTCCGCGCCGCGAGCTCGGGGCGGCGGCACGCGGAGCTGCGGCTGCGGGCTTGGGAACGGCGGGCATCGGGACCGCCCGCGTTCCGCGCCGCTCCGAGATCGCCGGAAAGCCGCGACGCCGCAGAGCGGCTTCCTCAGAGCGGGCTGGGGGCTGCAGGCCGTGGTCCTTCGCCTGAGCCGCGCCCCGGGACGGGACGGCGCCCGGCGGGGCCCGAAGGCTGAGCGAAGTGCCGGCCTGAGCCCTGGGCTGATCGCCGGCTCCGTGCGGACAAACCAGCGCCTGCTGGAGCGGGCAGCCCGCCTCGCGTTGGCAGGGTTCTAAAGTTTCTACGAATGCCGAGTTAATAGTAGAATGAGAAGTATTCTGTATGTTGGCAGCAGACACTTGGACTTTTCCTCCCCACGAACAGCCCAAGGCACACCGATTTTAATCGGGCAGAATGCCCTTAAAAACCTGCCCGTAAAAATCCTACTTTTGGTTGCGTGGCAATAGCAGCTCTGGATCCAAAGTCTTTATTCTGTGCGGTGCGTTGTGCCACGGAAAGCACTTAATTTTGCAAATGTATTTAATCATGCGAATGAACTTAGAGCTGCAGTGCATTTGCAGCTTCAAGGCCAAAAGAAAGCTTTTCGTCTATTTTCCTGTTTCCCAGAACTCACTGGCTTACTATCAAATGTTTTCATATTTCTGAAGGTGTTGTTACAGTTTAAAGGTCTCCAAAAGCATTGACCAGAGTACTTTACTGTTTTGTTGTCCTCCAACACACTTAAGTCAGTTTTACTCTTTTGGGAAGTCCAGTTATATTGGGGCTGTGGTGTATTTTATGTTTAATTTCTCTGGACTCAGTGATCCAATTACTGCAAAATTACCTGAAGGGGAAAAAAAAAAAAAAAAAAAAAAAAGAATTTCTTGGCTATTAATGTTGTCCTCTAGAATGAGTGAAGGTCTTCTTAAACAATCTGCTGCTTTGTGATATCGGTTACACTCACGGCAAGGCCATAGGCAAACACATTATATTTTTCTCAGGAAAGCAGACTGTAAATACAGCTCACAGAAGAGAAGCTGACTGCTCGGGGCTGTGCTGAAGGAGTGCCCTGCTCTGCCTCTTGACTTCTAGAATGTAGCTAAAATAGTTTTACAGAGGAAAAAAAAATCTCCTGTGTGAGTGCTATAAAACAGCTTTTAAAGGAATGAAGAACTCTAAATGAACATCACCCTTTCGTAATGCTCAGTACTTGCTTCCTCACAAGTATTTCCCTTCTTTCTTTGTTTTGTTTTGTTTTTTCTTTTTAAACTAATTCAAAGGGATACTTAAACAACCATCAAGAACACAGTAATGCAAAGTTCATATTGAAGTGTGATGGAGTGTCCCCTGTGTGGGTATTTTGAGAGGTCTGGTATGTTGCATCACATAGCCGGTGCTCACAGGCCTGGAAACCCTTCTGCCCTGCCCTCATTAGAACATGAAACTTTATCCAGGTAAGGTATGAAGGCTGTTTCAGGCAGAGAACATATCTGGGTCTATTTTAAAGTAGTTACTTCTGTATGAAGATTAAAATCTGTAAAATAATTCACGAAGGCAGAGGGAACTACCCTATGTATTCATTGTCTGCTGTGACTACAATTACACCTCCCTCACTCAGACAAACGAACGCCTCTTTGTGCCATGCTTCCTGCCCGCGGAGCATGCTCTGTGCTGTTCCGTACTATCCGTGTCACTGCTGCTGCACACCGTCCCAGCAGCACAGCACGAACAGCACCAGGCTGTACCATAAAAACAGCGGCGGTTTTTGTTTCTCCTACCAGTAAGAGGACAAAACCAGCTCAGGGTAGTGCATCTGTGTGCTGCGGGACCAAACGTGGGCTTTCAGCTTCTCGAAAAGATCAACCTGAAAAACAGCAGAAAATGAAATTGAGTGCCTTGCTTGGCGTGTTTGCCATTTCTTTTTTCTTACAGTGATAATCCACCGGCTTTATTACATACACAGTAACCCGTGTTACACGTGTTATACGTAGCTTCAAAATATACCCACAGAAGGCATCAAGTGGCTAAAAGTAATGCCTTTGTATTTTTATCTTAGTCATCCTTTTTGTTGGCAACAACATAGGAAAGTGAATACCTCCGCATTTTCTAGCTAACCTGACTGAATAAACAGCATTACCCACAAATATGTGCGCACACCAAAACGAAGGCTGACATTTGCTCTTTGTGTAATACCCGAAGAATCACTTTAGTGCACGATAGGAATGGCACGTGCAAAATGAAGCCCTTGGGCGTGGGGCAGTGAGTCAGGAGGAGCGCCGGGCCGACTGCTGGCACTGCCCTGCCCTGGGAGCCCCGGCACTGCTGTGCTGCGTGGGGCATCGCGGCCTTCACAGACACGTCGCTCTGTGACCCCGTGGGGCGGCACTCCTCGCTGTGTCACCGCAGCCGATGCTGCTTCGTTGTCCCTGCTGAGCGGGGAGGGCAGCAGGGTGACACGCAGAGCAGGGGAAAGGGGACAGAAGATGGAGGCGCAGAGCCATGGGCCCGTTGTTCTGCCCGTGTGCTCCGAGGGCTGGGCCCAGAGCTCACGTGTCAGCCCTCCGGGGTGAGGCTTCTGGAATTCTTGGTAATCCACAGGCATCGATGGTCTTGCATTTGAAAGACTTATTTCTCTACATGAATGTAAATTTTACCCAGAAATTCTCATTTCCACCGCAATGTATGATCTGCTCGTTCCGCGGGGCGCAGTGCTGTTCTGATTGAGTGGAGCCATGTAGAACTGTCTCGGTAAGCCTCCTTCATCGAGGTGTTTCTGATCTACTCGGTTTAAAACCCTGACTTCCCCATTTCTGTATTTAAAAAAGCCTTGCCATTCGTCTGCCTGAGGAGAATTACAGTTCACCCATGGCACGCTGCAGGGAGGGTGCTGCTTTGAATCACTGCAATAGAAATCCAAATTTGGGGGAAGAGGGGCCCCGGGAGGTCGTGTGTTTGTAAAGTCCAACTCTAGCTTAGCACAAATCATCTACACTGACCTTACTTGTATTCTCTCCCTGGCAACACATTCATAATCTGGAAGTATTTGTATTCAAAGCATACTGATGGGAGAAACATAAAGCTGACTAATAATTGGTCATAAGAATTGGCCTTTCTGAATGAACAGTCATCCTGATTTTCTCCCATTCTGTTAGACCTGTTTTAAAACAATATTAAGCTAATGTACAACTGAGGTGGCTTTACATGAGATGTGTCAAGGGCTCAGTCCAGCCCTTTTGAAAGCTTTTTTTTTTTGTGGATTTCAACAGCGAAAGCAGGGAATGAGATGTAATAATATACAAACGAGCACGTTATGATATGCTTTCTATAAGGCTTTCTGAATCTCCTCAAGTAGGTTCACAGATTTAGTGTAGCAACACAAAATACTTTAAAAAAAAAATGAGTGAACAATATGAGCAACATTATTAGTGTCTATACAAAGGTTAGCTGTGAATAGCTATAGGGACAGTCATACAATTAACATTAGACCGACTTTTCTGTGTTCATTTTGTAATTTTGGATTTCTAGCTGAATACATTGTTATCCACTTTTGCAAAAGTGCCTGCAGGATGTAAACTTGAAGCTACACGGAGTCTGAGCATTGTTCAGCAGCGTTCGTACCTGCTGAGCTATTGTTCTGCTAGGTGTGTCTTTAAGTAAAAAGCAAAGCTGCACATTTACAGGAAGGCACTTTTACAATGGCTGTCATTTGTTTTGAAGATTAACGTTGTTTGTATGGCTATCAAAAACTGAGGAAGATACAATGCTTATACACAACTTGTGGAAATACACAGCTTGTTCCTCTTCAGGCAGCTCCTTTCTGCCAGCTTGTTAAAGCATTGGTTTCTTGTGGCAAAGAACACACAGAACTTTCATGTCAGACTATATGATGGCTTATTGATGTCAGTGATCAGAATACATTCCTCTTCAGCTCTTTTTTCAGATGGCTGTGCCAATTGTAATATCGTCTGCATAAGATGATGTTTCCAGTTGCCCTGTTTAAAAGTGTTTCCCTTCATTTCCATTCATCCTAAATAATAGAAAGCTGTAGGATCTAATCACGTGCCTTCTGTTCTCTTCCCGTTAATTATTCTGTTCAGAAGAGCTAGTGTGTCACTAGAATATAGGACACTACATCGACAATGAGGAGCCTAGGCTGTGTTACTCCCTGTACGGCCAGATGATGCCATGTGAACTACTTGAACTACTTTCTCAGCTTTTTTTTCTTATTTTGTCATGTCTAGTAGGGTGGAGACAAAGGTTTTGTTTCAATGTCTCTGTACACCATGGCATATAAGAAGATTGTGAAGTTATCTGACAATTAGGACAATTTTAAGTGATTGGTTCTGTTGGTCAGAAATCCTTTGTTCCTCCAACTCTGCTTGTTACAAGTTTTCAGATCTGGCTGTGCTGTACGACCAGCAGTACTGCCCTGGGGTTCAGCCCCAGTCGTTTCTGTGACGTTTTCCTTAGACTATAAACAAGGGCAGCCATAAAACAGTCAGACATAATTTGAATTGAAAATTAACATAAAAATTGATTTCTGAATAGCTTTTTTAACTGCGTAACTTCTGAAGTTCAACAAAATATTACAACCATTTTAACTGATCATAGAATGGCCTAGGTTGAAAAGTTCTGATGTAAAACGTCTCGGCAATACCAATCTGCTAACAGGGAGTTGCCAAGTTCCCTGTTCTGAACAAGTGCTCTGGACATTGCTTCCTGGAATGGCACTGCTTTGAAGATGGCAGCACTCAGCTGTGTAAAAAGTGAGCTCTGGAAGCAAGGTCAGGTTTTGTTTGCTCTCAGAACCTAGCCTCTAGTAAGGAAAAAATAACATGTATTCTTCTCTGTAATGCTGAAGAGAGGAAAAATCAACTAAAAATTATTTCATTAAATTGTCTCCAGCAGGGAGAGGGGAGAAAAGGCTTATGTCTGTCAAACACCAACCCTTAGGAGGAAAGCAGCTGAGCCCTGTGCAGTGCTGGGAGGGTCAGCTAAGCATGCCCCATGTTAAACCAAGCAAATACCAGAGAAATTTCCATTGCAAAACTTTTCACTGATTCTGAGGCATTCGTGTCTAGAAGCTGGTCAGATACTTCTGCTAACAGCAAACCACTGTGGCAGCACAGAGACTGAAAAACTTCCGGAGACCGCTTGGTTTAGTAGAGAAAAGGTCCATGAGCTGTGTGCTCTCCAGCCACTGAAGGCATCGAGCCACACGGTGTTTCTTCATCATTCCCAGCAGTTTCACACATACACAGAGCAGCTGTGCTGTGCTGGAGCTCTGAGAGCTCTCTGCTGAGTTGCGTTGTGTTTCCGCAGTGCGGTCAGTATCTGCTCTGTGTGACTACCTGGTATGTCTTCATTCAGCCACTGAAAATAGATCTGCGGGGCTGGGCTGAGGGTGGGGAGCTGCTGAGGGCATTCTTGCTGGATTTTTTTTTTTCCACTTCCTCCTGAATGAGAACTAATGAGGCATGTGCAGTCACTGCTTGAAGTCTGAATTAGACGATTTCAGGAACACTTGAATCTTAACCCCGGAATCGTTAGGAGACTAATTCAAAAAATCAGTACGTGAAGGCCAGTAATTATGACATTGCTATTATAATAATGGAGTATGTGGCAGTAAGGCTTCTGACTTCTTGTTGTGGGGGGTGGGGTAAGGATGGGTGGATCCTTGCAGGAATATGATTTTCAATACCAGGTGGAGATTTGACGTGGCATTGGGATTCTTACCTGCCATGTGTATGCACATTTTCCATGTACGCCCTTCTCCTCCCCCAGATCCTTGAAACAGAGGGCTCTCTATCCTAAAACAGTTCCATGATTCGTCCATTCTATTCTCATGATTCATCGACTCCATATGCCAGCAGACATCTTCCTTAGTACACTGCTGGGAAGGAAAAGCAGAAAGTTGGTAAGAGGCCCTTAGAACAGAAGCAGCCGGGTTGGACCTGATGATCTCCAGAGGTCCATTCTGAGCCCCCAGAATGTGGTGGGGGGTCATGGTGCCAGCTGGGGCACACCAGCACGTTTCCAGCAGCCAGTTAAGCAGCTGGGGTGGGAGGAGAAGTGCTCCCAGATGCTGGAGCTTGAAAGTCCATGCTGTGAAGTTGTCAGAACGGCCGTTGGCATCGTTGGCCCAACCTGAAACACACATTCCCAAACAATTTCTGGATGTGGTTTGTGAGGTAACACAGACCGAGGGCCTGGGGACAACAGGGAAGTTTGCTTGCAGTGATTGTGTTTGGATGAGTAGGAATTCAGTGGCTTACACAGGAAAGCAAGTCCAGTTGCTTTAAATTCGTACAAATAAAAGCAACGGAGCTAATTACTGGCATTGCATGCCCACTTCTGATGTCATATATTATCAGCAGCTAGAAGCTTTATAACCATTTGGGGCGTTCACAGAATGACAATACACACTGACAGAATCAGCTCTCTAGCTGGGGGAAGCAACCAACACTGCGGGCATTAAATCAATACAGAAGCCCTTCCTTAAGGGATGTTGTCCCTCAGTGCCAGCAGACAGTAGCGAGTCAGTCTGTAACTTTATCCAGGTCCAGCAATATTACACATGGAGGTGCCGATAAAATATGTAATGTGATAAGAAAATAAATACTGAAAACATTATTTCACATAAAGCTCACACCCAGAAGAAAATCAGAGAAAACATCTTTTTTCATTCTAAGAGCATTCGGTATATGTAATTTTCATTGTTTCTTTTGCATTTTGGCCTTTCTGTACATTTTTGACGTGTTTTACTCAACCTGGCTGTTAAAATATTGCTGGTGGAATCTGAAGTTCACTCTTTGCTTTCTAACACTGACAGGAGTTCATCATGTATGGCCCCACATTTAAAATAATAATGTTCAATCTGAATTTTCTCCTGAAAATAGAACACATGTGAAGGCACTCCTGTGCTTTCTGGGTCCACGTGTGCAGCAAATAGAAATAACTTTGTTCTGTTAGTTGTGGAACAGACAGTGGCTTGATACTATTTCACTAGTTGGGTGTCTTATATTTCTTGTAAACAGAAAGTGTTTGTTTTGAATTCCTCAAACTTGAAAGTCCTGCTGCGTGAATGGTATCCAGAGGGACAAGAGTTGTGCCATTACAAAGTGTCATAAGAACAGTGAGAATGAAGAACGCTGTCTTGAGGGATCTCATGATCTTATGAAACCTGAGTGATTTCACAGCCGCAGTTCTGTTAGGAAAGGTGTGGGAAAAGGAGGTCTAGAATCTTCAGAACCATTTTAAACAAGGCCACCATTTTCACTGTATTTCTCAAAGAACTATGGCTCTCCTAATAAAAAGCAGCTTCTCAAATTTAGAAGAGGAGCAGAGAGAACTGCTGCCCTTAAATGCTACCCTGAACTTGGAGGACTTTGCAGTTTGTCTTGATGTGTGTTTAAAAAAAAAAAAGTCACCTTAATCCTCTTAGTCTTCTCTAATTGTTTATTATTTTTTTCCCTTTTCCCCACATTTATTTGTATGGGGGGGAACCTGCAATGCTCAAATCTTGCACCATTATCAGAAATTTCTTGTTATTCTCTGACTTTAGAAAACAATTAGTGGAGAACCCATTTCTTCCATGGTTCTTTCTCCATCACCTCTCATAAAAGGAAGATTTATGTAAACTTTCCTTGCATACTCAACATCCTTCTATGTTATGAACAGCTGGATTCCTCTGGAGCCCCAGTTAAGCCTAATTCTTTTAGAATTTGTTGACCATGAATGCTCCATTTCCACCCATCGTGTACTCATTTCTCCCCCCCAAGTCTTCTACTTTTCTCCCATCCACAGACCTTTCAGATACATACTGTGCATAATCAGGTGGCACTGAGATAAATGCTTTCCTCCACTGCTGACTTGCCTTGGCCGTAACATGAACTTTCTGTTTCCTAGAATGTTATGGAACAATTCAATCCAGGACTGCGGAATTTAATAAATCTTGGGAAGAATTATGAAAAAGCTGTTAATGGTAAGTCTTCAGAGTGTTAACTTCAGCAACAATGCTTAATTTTCATTTGATTAATTCTCATATTGGTTATGAGGCTTGTGTATATTAAATTTCAAAACAACCCTGAACATAAAGTATCAGTAACCATAGAGCATAAGTAACATGTACTAGAATTGTAATAAATCTAAAAAAGAATAGTTACATAAATTCATATTCTTACGTCTGTTCCTCCTCTACTATACACATTTCACTGCCCAAGTAAATAGCCTCATGAGCAGAGGAACTCAAATACGAGTTCCAGGAGTGGATTTTTTTTTTTTTTTTTCTTACCCACTCAATCTGAAGCTATCTTCCTAATGGAGTCAAAAATCAGAATCAATAAATTTGAATCTAAGGGCATAGTCTGTCATACATGATGTACTTTCATTATTGACTTCTGAGAAACTGTTTAGACAAAAAATGCTTTCCAAGCCTTGGCCCTAGATTCCCAAAGCTTATACTGTAGGACCTGTTGGAGCTTGCTCTTCTTCACTTCCACAGACCTGTTGAGCTGCTTGATACCATATTAAAGCAATGTGAAATCTCCCAATTTTGCCTCCTTAAAGTCTGTCACGTGTGTTTCCTCTATGTGTAATGTAGTACTCTGAGAAATGTGATACTGCAGAAGTCATGCATAGCCAAACAGACATTGAAATTTCTCTTCATGCAAATTTTAGACCAGACTTGAGGAAAAGATAAAAACCAAAGCCTGCTGGAGATGAAAATAAGGAAATGTTGATTTGTTTGCAGTAAAACCTAAGCTCATTCATTCGCAAATAAGTTTACCCATTATAGGTAGTACCAGAAATAGCAAGTTTTCATGTTGGGCTGAAAGTTACACTTGTTCTTTCTTTCATTCTTTGCTATTGCCTTTTTTCTTTTTCTTTTTTTTTTTCTTTTTTTGTTTTGTTTTGTTTGTTTTTCCCCCTTTTTTAATTTGAATCAATTTGTCATCAGTAATTCATGGTATAGCTGTGTGCAGCAGTCCTGGAGAGAGGCTGATATGTTTTATGGTCTACCAAACGTGCCTTTGAGCCTAGTTGAAAAAGCATGTCTAGTATGAATGCTTCATTTTATGTAAGTGATTCCAACAGCTGTTGAGAAAGAGCTCTTGGGGCTCTCTTACATGGTTAGTGGTTTCTCCGTAAATTCAGAGTGGTACAAGGAGATTGTAACAAGGGGTCAGTATCCTGCTGCTGAACAGTGAAACATTTTGCAGCTTTCACAGAACCACAGAATGGCTGAGGTTGGAGGAGACCTTCAAGACCATCTAGGTCCAACCCCCACCACAGGCAGGCTCGCCGACCACTAGATCATTTCCAAAGAAGTTGGAGCTCTCCAACAACACAAAACTTACACAAACTTCTAATGGATTAACAAGTATTTTCCTGCATTTTGAGGCTAGTGGTCAAAACTCCTTTTCTGTAGTACAGTTTACTAGCCATAGTGATAGTGAAGAGACCCAAACAGATGGAGTTCTTGATTTGGTTTTATTTTTTTTTTCTTCCCAGGCTAATCAATCACATTCTCTTCCTTTCTTAGCACCTATGCTAGGAGATGAGATTGATGTGGGGCTATCTTGAGAAAACATTAGATAGGTGGAGTTGGGATGACATAAGCTCTTCATGAATGCATGGCAGATAGCCCTATCAGCAGCAGCAACAGTTCTGTTCAGAAAGTTTGGACGTGGCATCCCTGTGAGAAGCAGCTGAGAGAAATTACTTTTGTCCAACGTAACAGGGCTTCAGGAAGAACCATTTCATTTGGAAAAGCTGGTGGCTTCTCAGCAGACGTACTGTTGGTAACCAAAAAGGCCACCTTTGCTAGTAAAAAGAAATCTGAAATACTTAAATGGCAATGCCATCCCTCCTCAGAGAAGGGTATTCTAAAGTCAACAGCAAGCGTCTGCTTAGCTTGCACTTTGGGTAAAAAATTAACTACTATCCCCCCAAAATTTAAAGATATACTTCAATCAGCATTCTTCACTGCTATTTACAATAAAATCTCGGCAGTTTTTCCTCATGATGTCTTACATTTGTAGAATGCAGATCATTTTTAGATACATGACCACACAAGGCAGGCACTGCATGGTGCAGGGGAACCTGTTTCTCACTGCTGTCCTCACTGGACTTAGAATCGTGTTTTGTTCACTCCAGCAAAACAAGCTTTGCTGTTTGAATTGGCCATAACTAAGAAATGATTAACTGCAAATAATTGAATCCTCAGTGATACGTAATAAACACCTATTTTTTCCTGTAAAGCTAGAATTGAACGATGAACAATAAAGTTGTGGGGTGAGGGGGAAATTGTCCTGGAGAGGGGAAAGAAAGAAAGAAAAAAAAAAAAGAGTCCAAGTGTTAATTCAGTCCACCTGAATGGAAAAGCTGGAACTAAATAACAGGCTGCAGCTTCACTCAGATGTTTTGGAGCCCTGTCTTGCTGTCACCTGGTTTCACAACTTAGCAGATAGCACAGGGACTTGAGTAAGTTTTTCCAACAATAGGATTTCCTTTTTGCCATACTACCCTCTCCAACTACATGTCCTGGATTCTCACACTTCATAGTGCCATAAGTTAATGAAAGAAGAAAGTATTTCAGTTTTTGTGTTTTGTTTTTTTTTTTTTCTCTCCCTTTAAGCTATGGTAGTGGCTGGAAGATCATACTACGATAGTCTTGCAAAGATCGGGGATATATCAGCAGATTCGCCTGTTTCTAAAGAGTTAGGTAAGTGGGTTTTTAATTTTTTTTTTTAACCGCATAGAAACATAAACTTCATTTTTGTTTTCCTGCTGACGTTTCATAGAAATGATGTAAAGTAGAGAAGTACTGGGAAAAGAGCGTTGTACATAGCCAGATGAGATTACACTGCTTTAAAACACATTATTTCTCAGGCCACTCACACCAGATCAATCAAGAACATCACCAGAAGTTCTCAGATACTACATATTAATATTCTAGTTCAGTTTTTGAATGAGGAAATGGAGAATCAAAGATGGATTAATTTTACATGAACACTGTAATGCTATAACACAGCAGAAAGCACAGCAATGACAGCAGAGCAGCAAAGTCCTAGGCTGCAGCAAGTGAAGATTTGCTCAAATGCAACAGCTATGGGCAGAAAAATAAAGGAAAGAAGCTGCTTACCTTCAGAAAGCCTCAGGCGTGCAGGGATCTCCAGTGAGATCCTCTTACCTCCACTGCCAGCCCTTAAATGAGGGCTGGGAAGGGAGGGATCCTGGTCCCACCCTTCCATCACTCAGTGCATTGCATTGCATGCACCTGAGCTCCCTGGGCTGGCCCTGCCTTCCCACCAGGTGCTCCATCACTGCTTCAGGCCACAACTCAGCATTTCTGCTATCAGCATGAATGTACTAAAAGTTTTATCTTTTCCTGAAAATACGTTCTGAATTTCTGAAAATTTTAGCACTTTGTTTTGTACTCCTTTAGCTAGCATTGAAATGATATCGTTCACTTTACAAAAGTAAAACTGTCATTGAAGTATTAGTAATATTTCTGACAAAAATATAAGTACAAACTGAACTATAAAGAGGAAACATTGCTTAAAGGCTTCATTTGCTTTTTGACAAAAATAACTGGATAAATTGTCCTTTTATTATGAGCAGTCTGTACTTTCAATTAAGGGTAATGTAGGACATCTTCAGTGGTGTGACATTGGCTGCTTCTGTAACTCTTAACTTAAAATAATTGTTTTTAGCATTTTTTTTCTCAGTGATTCTGCTGAAGGTGATTTGAGGGATAGCCTCTCTTTGAGAGGTGACCACAGCTCCCTGTGCCTGCGTACATTTCTACCATTTGTTCTGAAACCACTTCGGGGAGAGTGTTAACATTCTGTGTTCCACGTTGTTTGCTGTTCTGCCGCTCCCAGTCCGAAAGCAAACAGCCTGGTGTAGCTTTCTGTTTGCTTTGCAAGTTGTTTACAGGAAACAGAGTTGCTGATTTCAAGCAATAGGTAGAACAAAATCACGGGCAAGTTAAAAGTATTAACCAGTCAACCTAATAAAAACATCAGGAAAAGCATAATTACATTTTCTGTAAGGTGGTAAAATCCATGCAAGTGATCTGTCTGTTGAGATCTGTTTGACTGTGAGGTACTGTCTGTGTTTGAAAGCATCAGTGAGTAGTCTGGAGATTAAATCTGTATCTTTCATACTACGGGGCGATGAAAATTGTGCTTGAAAATACATTTTGAGGGTTTAATTATGATGTTTTCCATACAGCTATAATTCTTTCTAAGTATTTTGTGTTGAGAAAGTCATGCCTTCTCCAGGATCAGGCTGTATTTTCATCACCTATTTAAACTGTTACTGCAAGAAAAATCCAGACAGCAAGTCTAGATTTCTTCCAGCATGCTCTCTGATAGAATACTTCATGTTGAGATAAAGGTGGGATAATGTGGGAGGCATCTGAGAGGGATTATTTACATTTTCTTAAGTGGAATGCTTTCATACTTGAGTACAAGCTGAGGTACCATTGTCTGGATTTCCAGTATTGAGGGTTTTGGACGGCCAAGTTCAAGTGTTTTAATTTGTGTAATAAAAATGGAAACATCCAAAGTACAGAAACTAATATCCGAAGCTGATCTGTTTGAAAGCAAACAAACAAAACACTCCATGACTTACCTGTTTTAACCACAGTCGGGATGCTTGGCTTAGGGATGGGATGGCAAGGCTTTTCATCAGAAATCCATAGTGCTGTTTTCTTACCTGTCACCTACAGCAGAAATGTGTCACGAATAATTTGCTGATCTGCTTTTTCTTCGTTTTTTAATATGGATACTTCTTCCATTGACTCTGTGTTCCATCCATCAGCCAGCAGGTACTCTTCAGCTGTTAAAGGAGCTATTAGAAGACTTGTCCCTTTTCTCCTTTCCCTATAGCTAGCATAGCAACCTGTGTTTTTTGCAGATACACTTCTTATTAAAATCAGTCTTCAGAAGACTGAACAGGGCAATAAGGCAGGAATCAGTGTTTCAGCTCTTTCCTGTAGCAATGTCACCTTTAGTGGTGTCAGATGAAAAATAATGTATTATTCTAAATTGAGTTGTGTTGCATTAAACTTCTTACACTTACTTATGAAAGCCTATGTGCCTAAGATGGCTAAAATACAATAATCTTTGTAATTTATGAATAGTGCTTACTGGAAGGTCACTCCCAGCCATTTTAAAGTTCAAACCCAAACCTGCTAGGTGACCTACAGTATGCTTACTGCCAGTGCTATGTAAAGATGTGTATCGAAACCAGCACCAGTCAGTCCTTCCTTCTCATAAGAAAACACAGGACGTGGTCTCCCTGTAACCAGTCAGTAAAACCAAGTGCTTTCTTCCGTAGAATGAGATTGGTGTAGAAGAAGAAAGCAAGAAGGAAATGGAAATTTGGATATTGCAGATATTCACAACTTTTGTACTGTGTCTGTGCATTTCACATGCACATGCATTTCACATGCACAATGCACATGCATCAAAATGAAACATTTTAATACAGAATAACTTAATATGAGAAAGTAAAAGAATATATTGCATTCACAGTACAATTATTGTAAATCAAAGATAAGTTGCTCTAATTCAACATTTTTTCTAATTTTGAAATTCCCCAACTTTCTAAGCTTGTAGTCCTTCAGATTTAGCTACAAGAATTTAGGAACATGGTCTGAATGTACACAGTTTGTCATTCTGCAATGTGCAATTTCCATATCTTTCTTTCCTAGACACCTATTTTAAATTACACCAGGAAGAAAAGTTAGGAAAAACGAAGCTATACACTTAAAAATGTGGTTTTATACATTCAAATTGCAGCATATCACAACAGCACAATGAAACTTCACGTTTCATAACGCATTAAAGGTAAATCTCACATAAATACCTTCGTGCTGTATCCGTGCCAAAAGGCCTAACTTTCATCGTGTGCTCCTGACCTTTTTTGTCTCACCTAAAGCACAGGTCTGTGAGGTTTTGTCTAATAGAACATCAGTGCTAATAGTTGTAACAGATGCTGTCTTCCAGCCATGTAATCTATCTTTACAGCCCTCACTAGGTGAAGGAATCAGGAAGTTTTCCTGCACATTCATTGAATTCTTCTCATGTTTTCCCAGCTGTCCCCTTGTAGCTACAATAACTGGCAGGTGCTAAGCTCCTTTATGATACTCCCCGATTTGTTTATTGCGTGGCAACTGTATTGATAGCAATTACACTGTCACAGTTACACTGCGGGTCTGTACATAGAGCTTACTGCACAAGAACCAAGTGTGAACTACTCACTGCTTCTCCTACAACAAAGCCAAACATGGAAGAAATGGATGTGTTGTGTGCACTGATCTGTGCAGCTAAATTGCAGAAATCTGTGTTAAAAGGAACATCAGAGAGAGGAAACTATCAAAACTGTTAGTTAAAGACTACTCTGTGCCACAGGCTTATTATTTTCAGTCTCACTCACTTCAAACTTAATGTAATGATATGCAAACGCTCACCTACAGTTTGAAACTGTAGAACAGGGATTGTTTTTCTTCTCTTTTTTTCCCTTTTTTTTCATGAGAAATTTTCTAGTTAAAAACCACTGCAGGTGATTATTGAAACAAGTGTTGGACAAAACCATTTCTCCTGCGTGGTGCCAGCCACAAGTCAGGGAGGGCTGAGGGCTGGGAGGGGACTTGTGATGGTGCTACCAGTAAATGGAACGCCTGCTTGGCAGAGGAAGAGCCCAGAACTCACAATTCTGCTGGTGAACAAAAGGTGTGACTGTCCTGCGGGTCTAAAACACCGCATTTGAACACGTCCACGTAACACAAGTTTGCTCATAGGAAAAAGTGGTGTGATTTCAAAGGAATCCAAAACCTTGTCGTGCTGTAAGTACAAAATATCCACTGTGAAGAGATGGAGGTATGCACTCAGCAATATAGTAATTACACATAATAATACTACAGCGTGGAGAAGTGGGGCAGGAGTTGTGTATGTGTGCATTTCCCTCTCATGAGACTCCTTAGGCTTCTCATAGACATGACTGCAGTCACTGGGATAACTGCATGCTAGTTTGAGCATCACTGTTGATAAGGATTTGTTAGCTGAGTGGTGAATATGCCTAGAGTTTATCTCATATTTAGCATTTCCTATCCATCTGCATGGACTGAAATCTAACAGCATCTTTTGATAACTGTTTTCTGGTTCTGCAAAGCAAAATAACAATAACTTGATAATAATAATCTGTTATTAATGTAATTAAGTGAAATTAAATCTGTCGAGAGCACGGTTTGATTTCACTTATTTATTTTTAAATAATAACCATTTTACATTTGAAGCTAAAATAAACACAATGGACTTTTCTACTTTTCTCCTTTGTTGTTGTAGAGATTTTCTATACAAGAAACAGTGAGCTTGAAGTGGCCATACAAAATTGTTTGGAATGTAATGAGAACATTTTTATTCTGTTAAAAGAAAATACATCCATACTGAAAGAAATTCTAAGCTGACTATAACGGAAGGAAATACCATTTTTCAAAAGCAGTGTCTTGCTAGGATTTGTCAGAACTTTTTCCTTCCTTATTAATAAGCAAAATGGACATCTGAGCCTGTACTTCTTAAAAGCTGGGAATAGCTATCTCTTCTACTTCTGTGATATAGGACTTAAGTGTTGCTCTCACTATTGAGAAAGACAAGCAGGAGAACAGGAAATGTAATAGTTTAGGATAAATGAAGTTAGTTGCACTTAAAATAAAAATTAAAAAGTGGGTGAAAACTCATGGGCAGTGGAGAGAAGAGTTGTTGGCTTACTTAAGCAGATAAATTGACCCTTTCAGCTGGAATCCTGTTTCAGTTGTCTTCGAAATGTGACACCTAGCACCCCGTCCTTCACTGGCTGCTTTAATCTAAAGAAAGATCTGTCATCTTGTCCCACCTTACTGCATCACTGCCATCTCCTGGATAGGATAAACGTTCTACTTTCAGAAGAGACTGTTGGACAGAAAGCAAGTGAAGTGTGCCAGCAACTACAGAACCTTTTTAGCACCTCATCTTGTGGAAACTTCTGGGAAACCAGCTTAGAGGTTGCAGCTGAAGCAGTTAGTAGGTCAGGCCAGCTTTTCCTATGGAGCATTAATAAAATACAGTTATAATATATTTATCATAAAATGGGATTGAAAAAAGGGACTGAATTCTTATATAACAAAAAGTATATTGAAAGTGAAATACAAGGTGCTTTTCAGTTCTTCAGGAGTGAGGTTTTGTATTTCCTAATTTTGTGATAACTTTGTTTCAGTGTTACGCAGACCTCCAATCTGCCATAAGTAAGGTAGGAGGAGAGCAGCCAGCCTTTCTACATTGCTAGGGATGGAAACAGTAGCTGAGTTAGTGGAAACTTCTTGCTATTCATAGTTCTACTTTCCAAGGTCATTTATAAGGTTAAATCAAGCTAAATGTTCATATTAAGAATTTTTTCCTCTAGAATTGGTACTGCAGCTTTTGATGTTCAGTATTCTGCATATAAACTTTTGATGAGTCTGCTGGAGGAAAGGAGGAAAATCAAACCTTCAGTCTTTCATTCTTAAACACGAACTCCTCTATAGTTTGTACATTGCCTGTCTGTCTGTTGCAGAGCCGTTGGAAGCTCTGTGTGTTCACTGATAAATCAACTATTCAGGTACTCGCTGTGCCTTGTGCTGCATTACCTTCTGCAGCCTGACACGAGTGCACATGGCTGTACCTGCTGCCCTAATGCCCACTTGTGTGTGATGGCTCTGGATTCTCATACAGCACATCCATAACAATACATGTCACAGTACCCCCTGGAAAGACAAATCAGATATTCAAAATGAAGTGGGTGTGCACTTTCTTGATACCATCATGCTCTGCTTCAAAGGCCTAAGAAAATAGAGGAAAATATGACAAAGGGCATGCTGGCTGTCCTGAAACAGTTAAATATCACATGAGCCTCACACATAGCAAAGACATCTTTCATTTTGCAACAGAAACTCTAGAAAAGATGCCCTGAGTTTCACCTGTGTGTGCATGCAACGTTTACTTGATTGTGACTAGTGTTTGTTCAGAAAATAGTAATTAATTCCACAGTGGGGGAACTTGCATTCTGTGCACAGTAGGTGTGTGTTCCCTGGCAGCTCTCCTAACTCACCCAAACACAATGCCATCACTGCTGGCGAGGCTGGGCAGGCACACAGCCATTCAGCTGATGCTAAGCAATCAGTTTTTCTTCACCATCTCCTCCCCCAGGTACATCTGTTAGGGGGAAAAAAAAAAAAAGGAAGAAAAAAGACCTGCAAGCCTGCGTAGAGGGAAACCTAATCTTATTTGTCTTCTTCAGTAAGACAAATGTATGGAAAATGGAAAGCAAATGACATTGTTGCAAAGAAAATCACATCATGCATGTAATTAGCTTGTAAATCCCCTAACTGAAATTCTACCTTTATTCTGTCTGTGCAGTAAGCTCTTACTAATCGATAATTTCTGAAAAAAGCCCAGGATCAGTTGGAGATGTCGTTTATATTCCTAAGGAGGAAAAAACCAGTTTCTCTTGGAATTCCACAGAAAAGCCTTTGACCAAAACGTTTCACTTTGGATACATTTTTGACACTGCTGGTGGCAGCAGTTCCAAATCACTGTGATTAAAAAAGGCAGTGGCTCCCTACGTGCAATTGTATTCCATGTAGCACTCAGCACAATGCCTCACCTTTTCATCCTTTTTTAGTACTGGAAACCCATTAGGAACCTCTGTTTTTGCTGCTGGATGACATTTGCTTGTTGCAGTCCTGCTCAGACACAGGGTGGCTTTGCTGTATGATGGCCCCTAACTAATCAGCCTAAAAGCAGCAGGATCTCCAGCATGCCAGTTCAGGCTTGTGCTTGTGTCGTCACTTATTTCCTTGCACCTGACTGGAAAAGCCCACAAGCTGCCTGTTCAACAGCACTGCAGCTCCAGTACGAGAAGCTGTTGTAATTAAGGCTTCCAGGGCCCCATGGAAGATCTGTCAGTGACATACATGCCTTAATGTAGTCTGCTTTATATGTTGGGGCTAAAAAAAAAAGCCTCTCAGTCTTTAAAGATATTATGAATGGAGTAACAGGTGGAAAAACGAGTTTGCCATTTTTCATGCATTATTTATGTGGCATACACTTTTCCTTTCCTTTTTTAATTAACATTAAAATTTAGTTACCATACTTACCAATCATCTGAAACTAGATAAATATTTCATGTTAATTGTCATGTGTTCAATGATATAGTAGGTTTAAAACAATTTAATCTCTGATTTTTTTTTTCTTTGACTGAGAGATGAGAACAGGTTAGGAGAGAAAAGGGAAGGAGACCAGCAGGCTGAAAATTGCTAAAATGGAAAGTCACACTTCTCTTTAAAATAACATAAGCTTTTCTTGTTGTCCTGTTTAAATAGTAAAATAGGAGCATCACACCACAGACAAACTTAGAGGAACTGGAAATTCTCATAGTCTTGATAATTGCTCATGTATTCTCGGGATGCTATCTGCCTTTGGCACGGAGGGAATGGGCCGTCGGTGTTAAATGCTTGTATCTGTATGTATTTGCTTGTCTGTGCTATATATGGACATACAAAGATGTACGTGCTGCAATAAAGCAAACACTTCAGGAAGCATAGAACCTGGTGTACAGCACTGACTATCAAAGTAAAATGGCAAAAGGTACCTCCAGCAGAAGGTATATCATAGCTAGAACACAGCCTGAGCAAAACAGCTCTGGTCTCTCGCTAAAGTACTTGGGCTATGATGTGGCTGGAAAGAAATCATTCAACTGAATAAACACAGAGGCTGTAGGTCCTTTTATTATTATTTTTTTTTCCTGCTTGATTTTAACACTGAGCAATTGAAATTTTTACTTTGGTCAAATGTACATGAAAAGTATGTGCATGGGCTAGAACTTATTTCCCAGATAGGAGGAGCACAGGAGCACAGGCAGTGGAGTCTAAAGAGGAGGAGAAAGTAGAGCAGTATGAGCTCATTGCCATCTAATACCATTGGAGCTCAACTCTTAAAATTAGCAACAATGCCTCATATAATCCTGTTTACTGCTTATTGGTTTGTCTGGTCATGAAGCCATGGTACTTAGGCATCTTCCAGGCTCTGAGGAACTTTGGAAGGTTTTCTCTTTTCCCTGTACCAATGAGACTTTAACATATCTAAAATCATTTTAAGTAATTGGAAGTAGTGTAACTTCCGGGGAGGAAAAAACAACCTATGAAACATAGCTATGGAGAAAATGGATCTTCTCAACAGTGAGCATTACATCAGTTTTGGATTATTCCCTAAATATTGTGGACACACAAGCTAGTGTTAGAAGAAAAACAGTGCTTTGAAAACAACTTCATATCAAATGCTAGAATAATTCAAGGGGTGCTAAAAGCATGGCACTGTGTATTCTGAGGGAAGAGAACTCTGAAATGGCTCTGATCCCATGAAAACTACACTATATCTTTAACTGCCTAATACTGTGAGATGGACTGACTGACTTCATGGCAGCTCCTGTGCTAAGGGAAGGAGGTAAATCTGCAAAGTGAGGCATGAGCTTTGGATTTTACATGTCTAAATAATAGCAGAATGTTCCATTCCATTCTTCCTGATTCATGAACAGTATTATTTGGATTTCACTGTGCTGCTACATGAACACACAATATTTGGATAAAGGAGGCTTTGTTCATGTTAATCTATGTCTAATTTGTTTCAAGTGAATTAATTTACTTACACTGCAGAAATATCTATTGCTCACAATTTTAGTGAGAACTTTGTATATTTTGAAATCTAAATTGATCTGAGAGTCCCACGTAGAAATTGAAAGTCTTCTTGCTTTTTTGTTTTATGTATGATATTACAGAATTCTGTTCTAGCAAAAGTTACTTATCCATTCAGAAGTGCTGCTTCTGGGTAGGGGGGACCTCAAACACTTTATTATCCTCTGAACTCTCTTCCCTCTTGCTCTACCATAGATTTGACTCCTCTTTTTCTTTTTTATTCTTCCTTCACCCTCTGCAGTCACCTTCATAACACGCACTGAATGCTCATGTGTCAGTGCCACTTTATAAAATTAACCACAGACAGATTTACTCCTGGCTGCTCGCTTCATGTCCGCTCATGCAGTAAGGAAGGCAGACTTGACCTGGTCCTATTGATTTACGTGCACACAAGCATTAACTCTACAGGTTGTCTCCCCCCCAAGTACTCTGGGCAAATTGCATTACAAGCACAGTCAGTGGTTTGGAAACCCAACACATGGCTTTGCCTTTTCTTATTTTTTCATTTATATTAATTTCCATTAAGACTTTATGCCTTCTTTCAAGTATCTGCTGCACAATTAAATCCTTTTGCAGTAAATCTTTCCTACGAGGGAACGGTAAATTGAAAGTACTTGAAGCTTAACAGATGTTTAGGTCAGTTATATTTATGTTGCACTGTATTCTTCTGAGACTTCCCATTTCACCTCCTTTCAGGGGCTAATGGCTTCCGATGACTTTGCTTCCAGCTTTTCTTAATCATCACTGCCTTTATTCTGGGCAAAGGGCAACTGGGAAGAAAGAGCATCTTGACAGAAGTGGGAGCTCATGATATGCCTGACCTGTCCTGTCTCCATGCGTAGCTCTGACTCAGCCTTTTGCTCGTTTAATACAAATAATTACATGGCTTCATCTTGAAGACGTGAGGTTACTAGACCTGTCCTGAATGCAAAATAGGGCGACAGCAGATAAAGGAGTGATTCTAATTGAGCACTTTGTTCCCAGGCATCTAACAAAGTCTTTCTAGTGAGACTTGATGTTTTTCCAGTGACCTCCTCTAAAGATGAGCAAAATCCTAACTATATTTCAAGTAGGTGATGAAACCAGTAATTTCATCAATATAGCCAATTAATATTTTAAGTTTAAGTGATTTTCTTGGTAGCTGCTAATATTTGCTTCTCTGACAAAACTGGACCAAGTTCCATTTTTGTTTCTATTTTGAACTAACTCTTCCTATCTTCTGTTCTGAAACACAGCATAAGCTAAAAAGATGAACAACCACTAAAATTGCTCAGTGAGATTGAACTGTAACTGCTCCAGAAGCTCTATATTCTGGCCTTATAATGAAGATGCTTATTATCTCTTCTATTTTCAAGTGAGGCTTTCTGTTAGAAATTGCTTTCCTTGTTTTTCATCTACTGTGAAGACAGTTTTTCAGAGATGTCTTCTTCCTCATGCAGTGCTGTGTGTGGAGAAGTGTTGTGTATTTTGGGTTAGTGGTTCCTATTTATTCTTTCTGCAAACAAAACCAACAGACCATTAATGGAATTCTAGCCTGTCTTACTTTCTTAACAGAAAACACAGGGACAACAAACAACCTTGGGTAAGCCTAAAAACCTCCCTCGAGTTTCTAAGGTTTCAGCTTAAGAGATTGTTCTACTGTGCTGACCCTACCTGAAACTGAAATAAATTTACCATGCAGTTTGACATTACTATCCATGGTCATATTTCAGACTGTGGCTAAATTACACAGCCTAGGTTCAACTGCTCTACATGAAAGATGTTTGGTATATTTCTAAGGTCATTTTTCTTTTAAGGTGAGATGTTTTCCCAAAATACCCATCTGTAAGAAGTTGTTTCCTCTCTTCCCTGCACTGCAATACTGAGCTGATATTAACAGAACAGAACATGTGTCTATGAACATTTATGAATACATTTTTGTTTTCTAAAGTAAATGTGGAAATATTTAATATATATTTCTACTGTTTCATCACAAAGGTTTTGTATTTAGTGTGTGTGGGGAATCTAAAGCAAAAAAAATGGTATCTTTGAAAGTGAAGTGCTGTAATAATTATGTTTATCATGAAAACTGGTGGTTTGGGTTTGTTAATTCATTGCATAACATGATGCCTAAAGCTGGTTTGGTTTACAGTATGTCTGTCATAAGCTGGACTTAAGCAGTCTGTTATCATGCAGTCTAGTCATATTTTGTAGTGTATTTGCATGTTTGCTAGCTTTGGGGTTTGACAGTAAATGATGACAAGGTCGAGACTTGGTTACTGTGTATTAAGAGGTCTCATTAAACCTGATCATGAGCAGCTTTAATACATAGCAAAATATTTCTAATTGATGTGAGTAATACATTTGTCCTCACTTCAGCTAGTTTTCTTGACCTTTTTACAAACTGAATAATTACTAAGCACCAGAGCTTGGCCCTAGCTGATGTCATTATTAATCTAGTGACCTACTGTGTTTATTAGAGCTATTTTATAATTCACAGTTGTAATCAAAATCAGTGTAGTTGTTTGCTTTCCATCCCACTTGGATGCTGTGACGTGGAGGTCTGGGCTCATTTTACCTTTCCTGAATTACACTTCTACAGCAATATTTCTCCTGTATAAATCTTAATCAGGAGGGCTGTCCAAACGTGGTAACTCATTATCTTAAACTGGTGATAAAAGACTATGGTAGGCGTCCACTTACAAAGTGTTCTCTATTTAAAGAGAAGAATCTGACCTCTAAGGTAAACTATAACTTAAATCTTAATAGGTCCGTGCACTCACTGTGAGCTCTCTTCAAAGCATGAAAGAGGCGGCGAGGTGGGTGAGCGGGCACAGCCAGTGCATTACTGGGAGCAGTGCAGGGATCCCAGTACAGAATGGGTTTTGTCTGATGTGCAGCGCACGGGGAGCCTTTGGTGAGGGGAGAAAGATACGATGAGGGGAACAGTCACTGATATTTAAAAACAAACCGTGTCCTGGGTGCGCAAAGAAAAGAATCCTGGAAAACAACGCAGCACAAACTGCTCAGAAGGAAATGTCGATTTTAAAGTTCTCTTAATCTCAGGATATGTCTGGGCAGTATTCTTCGCAATAAAGATTAAAAAAAAAAAAGGCAGCTAGTTTTCTACCCAAGTATCCAAAGGCGAACGCCTTGAAGGCTGCGGTCAGACGCAGCGTGAGACAGAAATAACAAGCCCTGAGCGTCAGGTTTTCCATCCGCAGCTCCAGGTGAATGGGCCTTTCAGCGGGCGCAGCGCTGCAGGCAGGCTGTGCGCTCAATGCCAGCCTTGTGGGCTGCAGGCTGCCTGCCGGAGCACCGCGCTGTGCCGGCGCTGCCAAGTGCGCGGCTTTGGCAGCAGCTCCTCCCGGCACACACTGACATGGAGTGCATATACCCTGCTTTAAAAAGCACCAACAACTCAGAGGGGCCATTTTCTGATGGCCGTTCCAGCATCACTGCGAATGTTTATGGACTGCCCAACAGCTCTGTGTTCTGCGAATGTGAAGCCAAGCAAACTTTGTAGTCTTATGTGGATTTTTTTCCCCTATTTCTTTTAACGCTGTATCACTGCTTGGTGGCTCTTTTCCTTTTTACAAAACTCCTCTAATTTTGAAATGCCACTACAGTCAAAAATGTAACTTCTCTATTGATCTGGGTGAAATAAGGACTACAGACTAAACTCGTTCACTTCTGCAGCCTTACAACCAACCAGGTCGCTTACTGATGTCCATTACTTCAAATGTATGTAACTACACTGTATTCACTTTTCTACTGCATAGGAAATAATTACTGTAGTAACTCACTTCTCACAGTATTTACTTCTGTACTTCTAATCACCAGCACCCTATCACTGTAGGCTGTTTCTATTGAACTTCCTATCCTACTTTTAGTGCCCACTGCTTCTTCTGGGCACCATGAAAAGAGCCCGGCCCCATCCACTCGCCTCCCACCACCAGATATTTATAAGCATCAGTAACATTACCCTTCGATCTTCTCTTCTTCAGGCTGAACTGCCCCAGGTCTGCCATCCTTTTTTCATAATGGAGATGCCCCAGGCACAGAGTTACCAGAACCCCAACGTACTCCATGGAGGGATGGGTCTTGATGGCTGGGGAGATGTTGAGAAAGGAAGAGATAAGAAGTTCTGCCATTCATTTTATTTAGCTGAATTTGCTAAGGAAAGGAAGCTGAGAAATCTGCCTTTCCTGTCTGTTAGTTAATGCCACACAGACAGGCTGTAATCCCTGATAAAACAGCATGAGAAATTAATCAGCATACGTATCAGACCTGCTTTAGCAGGTGTGCTGTCAGTGAACATGGAAGCTGACTGCAGTGCTGACGCTGTGGTTAGTTAAACATTAAGGTTCAGTTTGCAGTTGTTTGGACAGCAGCAACTATCTCCAGTCTCCATGTCCTATGCCCCACATTGGCAAAAGTAGTCCCTCACTGAATCAGTCATGTTACTTTGGGGAGAAGGAAGGAATTACTTTGTCTGTCACACCAAGTCTTGCTTGCACAATAAACATGACTGATTATATTCCTGTCATTTATGAGCTTCCTGGTTTGTTTGTGGCCAGATACACTTGATTATTTAAACTGCTGTGCTAAGAAACAGCAGGAAGTTTCCTATCTCTCTTAATATAGCTAACGAATTTATGAGTTAAATGTATTTTATTGCTGCTTGTTAACCAGCTTCAGAACTCTATGAAAGAAATACGGTTGTGTGTTTCCCAACAGGCCAAGTTCTGGTAGAAATTTCAAGAACGCACAAGAAACTTAATGACAGTCTAGAGGAAAGTGTAAGTTCAACCATTTCTTAACCTACCTCACCTTTTGAAATTAAAAACCACTTTTGCTGATTTTTAATAACCCTTAATTTATTTGCTTTAAAGTTTAAGAAATTTCATAAGGAAATTATATCTGAACTGGAGAAGAAAACAGACCTGGATGTAAAATACATGACCGTAAGTACATTCAGTTCTAATCCCCAAAAGGGCATCTTTTATTTAGGGGTCAGTCCCTGGCAGTCTATTAATCACTGTTAGATTTGAGCTCTACTTAAACACGGCAAAAGCGTTTGTGCTCATTTTGAGTTAAAATAGGAACCAGTGCATGACTTCATAGCATTCTTAGCCCACAGCTGAGAAAAGCAATTGGTCGCCTCATTTGACATGCATTAGCAATATCTATGGTAATGCTTTCTAGCTGCTTACACAAGCAGCATTGCAGCACACTGAGATGTTTGTAAATGCTCTGATTGCAGGCAACTTTAAAGAGGTACCAAACAGAACACAGAAGTAAACTGGATTCCCTAGAGAAGTCTCAGGCTGAGCTGAAAAAAATCCGAAGGAAAAGCCAAGGAGCACGAAATGTAATGAAATATGAGCATAAAGAAATGGAGGTCAGTGTGTTGGCTCTTGGTTTGCTTGTTTCTTTTTTTAATTTTATTTTGTATGAGAACTGGTCAACATTAAGCTATTACAGGTCCTATCTGGGTCTTTCAAAGCTTGACTTCTGAAGCCTACAACAATTTCTGTGCATGCAGTGTAGTTAGTTAATTCACAGCTGCCCTGCATGTTGTTTGGCAAGTTAAACTAACTTCAAAGAATGTGTATTTTTGATTTCTCAGAGCTGCTGTACGTTAAAGGCACTCCTACAATAATTACTGCAGTTCAAATTAAATGCTGGCTGTGCTGCATCAGAGGCTTCAGCTCCAGGGTTTCTTCGGTGGCCACAATTTGGTGAACGGCCTTAAAGCACCTCAGGAACTGCGCCTTTATGCAGCAGTTTTCTCGGCTATGTTGTGTAAATTCAGCAGTAATTTGCTATAAACGTTTCCCGAAGTAGGCCGTACAACTTATGTATTACCTCTGCTGCCGTTCTTACACAGCATTGCCATCTTGAGGCCCAGTACGGAATGGCAGGGCAGTGCAGGTAGATGATTGTTATTTCGAATGAAAAGGTCAGTATTTTCTGAGACACAACGTTAGGTTCGCTTTTAGAGTTTTTCCTCTATATTTTTCTACTTATTTTTTTCTTTAAATAAAGCTTTGTTTAAAACAAGGCACATAAACATAAATCATACCAGCTCTTACTTCAACTGTTCTTAACCCACATCCAGAACAGCTCATTGTTAATGTACTGGGCTGAGAATTTAGCAATTAGCCTTTAAGCACATTTTAGCCACAGACTTTCATAACCTCAGATAAATACATTTTAGTCTCTTTAGTAACTCATTTTTTCCTCTCTAAAATGAAGCATAGATTTGTTACAGCTTTATGAGAGTAAATATATCTGCTATAGAGCAGATGAAGGTAATTAGTCCAATTAGAGAACACCTGTGGCCTTAAAGTAGCTCAGTTGCTGCTGCTTTGAAGTCATATTCTTCCTTGTTACAGCATTTAATTTAGAAGACAGATTTTTTTTCTTGTTTTGCTTCGTTGTCTACACAAACACACACACAGTAGAATCATACAGTCATTCAGGTTGAAAAAAACTCTTAAGACCATCAGGTGCAACCATCCAATGACCTACCAAGTCCAGCCCTAAACCATGTGCCACGTCCACACGTCTCTTCAGCTCCAGAAACAGCAGCTCCACCAGGGCCTGTGCAGCTGGTCCAGGGAGGCCCAGCCACCCTTCCATGAAGAAATTCCTCCTGACTTCTGAATCTCCTCTGGTGCTTCACACCCCAACACTGATTGCCTGTAATAGAATACATGTGTGTCTGATGAGATTGGAGAAGTCAGGTGTGTGCATGAAAAGAGGGTGACTTGGAAGCAGAGCCACTCCACCCCACCTTTCTGATAACTTTTTCTTGTCTTTTTGGAACACACTTCAGTAACTGGATAGAGCATCAAATAAAACTCACAGACTGTGAATTATTTACTTTTTTCCCTTAGTATTTGGAAACAGTGAGCTCTCGGCAGACTGACATTCAGAGATTTATTGCAGAAGGCTGTAGAGAAGCTCTACTTGAAGAAAAAAGAAGATTCTGCTTTCTAGTTGACAAGCACTGCAGTTTCACCCAGCACATGCACTTCTATCACGCCCAGGTCGGTGGCATGCATGTAAATAAAAATGAAGCTCCTGAAATCTAATCGTATCAGAGATCTTAACATCTCTTCTAGTATCTAGATGAGAGTGCCACAAATAGTTTAGATAGCACTGAGAACACTGTAGTGCCAGACAAGTGTTGTGATCTGTTTGTAGAGAATGTCTACAATGTAATATTCTCATAAATGTGCTATTGCAAATGGTAAAGGGCTACTGTGACTTCTTAAAAAATCACACATTGAGAAGTATGGTATTTCTAATATCTGACCCTGAAAAAGGACCATCTCTTTCTGTTATATACTTCAAGGAGATACTACTTAGCCTTGAACATGTTTGAAAAGACTTCCATTTCACTTGAGTTATCTTTTTTCTGTAACAAAAATTAGCAAGTAGTTCTGTGTAATTTTACGCAAAACGTATCTTTGATGAGTTCCTCTTAAATTTGGATGCAGTGTGCAGAATTCCTCAATGCCAAGCTGCCTGGGTGGCAGGAAATCTGTAGTGATGCCACCAAAGTTCCTGAAAAAGTCAAAATGATGATTGATGAAATAAGGACACCTGGTTCCACTCCAATATCAGGAACTCCGCAGCCTTCACCAATGATAGAGAGAAACACCATGGTATGTCATTCCCTGATAGTTAAAGTCTCTCTTTCAAATGGGTCCAGATTGTCTTCACTGGTTTCTATTGTACTTAAGCATTTGGATTCAAGGCTATAACATGCATCAGCTGAAATACACTGGGGTTGGGTAGGAAAGCAAAACCATTAAGCTGAAGCTTTGCTGCTGCAGAAATACACAGAGTAAAGCAGGCAGAAGCACACAGGCAGAGAAGGCTGTTTCCAGTTGGGTGTCCAGGGCTTTCCTGCAGAGCACAGCCTTAGGACTACCCTAGCTTTTGCCACTCTACTTCCAAGGTTCCTGTCTGTAAGCGCTAGGAATTGCATACTTGAGGTTCAAGATAAACAAAATTTTACCCTTTCCTTCTTCCCTCTCATTCTTATTACAGAATATTGAAACAGAAATTAAATTCTCAATTCCCCTATTTGCATGTTGTGTTACCACTGGTTATTGAATTTCTGAATTCAACACCTCCAGAAGTTACGTTAAGAAATGTACTGATCCATGCATGAGTGGGCAGTTTGTGAAAACCGGGGCTTTGATAGCATTTCCACTAGTTACTGTGTATCAGGGAACAGATCTTTGCAAACTATTCTATCAGAAGTTCGTAGCAAGGTAAGCCCAGCAGAAAGGCCTTACATAGCTATGATCTGGGAAAACCTGAGCCTTGCTTTCTAAAGATTATGTTGCAAATAACCCACAAAGTCGTGTCATCTCTCTATTAGGACAATGTTTTTCTGATTCTAGATTGGAAACAATTTTTATGCTCATAATGAAAATGCATCCAAGGTGCCCCCTGCTCCTGTTGGCAGGGCATACACCAGTCCACTTGTGGACATGTTTAACAATCCTGCCACGGGTCCAAAGGTGTCTCCTGAAAGACCGAGCAATGCAGCAGGTGAGTGTCATTTCATTGCAAACCAAGTATGTGCAAAGGGTGTCTTACAGAACTCAAAATTCTCTTTGGGATTTTGTGACTACTATCGGGATTTGAATTGAATATGTGGGGAAATATAAAATGGTCTTACAGAATGTTCATACATCAGTTACCTAACAGGTGCAGTGCATGTCATAAGAAGGAAATAACTGTTCACAATAAAATGAAGCTACCAATTGTAAACTTTCACTTCAGTCAGTTGCCATGCATCCCTGATTAACACAGCTCAACTGCTCTCTGTGCTCTCCATCTTACCAGAAGAATACATTCTGTGATTCTGGACCAGATACACACCATTATTTCCGTGCACACTAACAGACATGAACTAACATTGCAGTCGTGGTATGGTTTCCTTTAAGAGTGTACAGCAGCCAGGAAAGAATGCACATGGGACAAAACTGTCCTGTACTTCTCCTGAAATGTAAAATGCTGTTATAGTATTTTATTAGTTTGTAAAATAGGAGTCTTTGACTTACTCTGCTACAGGGAAAAAACTAAGCCTACACCACAACAAAACAAAAGCAGAACTCTTCAGTGCTAGAACAGCAATTCCTGCACTCCTTCCTTAAAAATGCCTTTAAAGTGCATTATGCTGGTCAAATAACATACATTTTTGAGACATCCTTTAAATCGTCTTCTGGAAAACATCCCGTGTCTGCAAAGTGCCAACTGTCTGCAGTTCTCATTGATCCAGGTGAAGCTCAGTGCTGGACATGATAATGAAATCAAATCTTGGACTTGTTTTAAGAATGGAAAAATTTCAGAGTCTTTTGCAGCTGCTTCTGGTTAGCATTTCTTATGCCAAGAGAGGAAAGCAGTAGCAAATTAACACTTATATAACTTTTTATGTCTGTTGGTTCAACGTTACTGTGGTAGCATGTATGCATGTATACAAATGCCAGTGCTATTAAGAACTCTGGTGATAAGAAACATTGGTAGATAACTGAGAGTCTAAGCAGAGCCCAAACAGAACAAAGTCTCACAATTACTGCACTTGAATACTGCTTTACCAAATCTGCTTTTCCTGTGTTTTGTTAATATGGTTAATTTTGCTCTTACTTTTGCAGAGAATTCAGATGACGCCAGTTTATCGCGCTCAACTTCTGTTGCCACAGGGCTGAATATAATGAAAAGGCAGAAAGTAAAGACAATCTTTCCGCACACTGCTGGAAATAACAAGACATTACTTAGCTTTGCACAGGGAGATACCATCATACTTCTTGTGTCTGAAGAAAAGGATGGCTGGCTTTACGGGGAACATGAGTCAACTAAAGTGTAAGATAATCAATTTACTACAATTTGAACATGAAGGAAAAGTATCTCTAGCAGATATCAGTACATGGTTTTCCACCTTTTTCTGCTGTCACTGACTGGGAACTTCTATCAGGTAAATCTCACTGCACGTATTTCAGGAAGATCTTGTATACTAGAACCCAGGCCTTTAAACATTACATCTTCTAGAGTCTACTGTTTTGTTCTGCGTTGACTTTTGAAAAATCCTTCCAATTTTGTATCATATGAAATTGAAATCCTTTTCCATTACAGAAAAGGATGGTTTCCATCATCATATACTAGACCACTAGAAGAAACAGAAGAAAAAGCCTTTGTTCCAGTGCCAAGGTAATATTTTGAATGGAATGTGCAAAAAATACCCAAATCTTCTTTAAAATGTATTAGAAATATTAGTTTTCTGCTTACCCCATCAGTTGTTCAGTAACACATACAGTAAGTACCTCCTAACTGTCTGTACTATCACACCTACATCACATTGCATGGTTTAGTGGCTACGCAGAGACCTAAGAACGATCATCACTCCAACTTTAAAGTCCCATGGACTTCAGAGAGATTATATGCCTTAATTACACATTTTTGTTCTTTCCTGGGACTAAAAACAAGGAGGGAAGGTGCATTATGGGAACTGAACATGTTACCTGCTGGGTTCTGTCTTGCAGCACTGCGCCGGTTAGAAGTATCAGTTCAGTCAATCTTGCAGAAAAAGCTGGTGTTGTCCTCCCACCACCAGACTATCTGGGTTCAACTCCAGACAAGAGAATGGAGTCTTCCAAAGGTACTGCTGCTAAAACACCAACTGACAAACCAGAAAGTGCAGGTCCGGTAAGTAACCCATGCCATTAATCTAAATGTTCTGCACCGCTTACTCTTCTTGACCTACTTAACTGAGCCCTTAAATGAGGCCCTTAATACTGTTCTATTTTAGATACTTGTACCTGACTTCAGTATCATTATGCTTTTCTGGTATCTCAGTCTACCTAGTGTAGTAAGAAGGGTGACAAATTGTTTGGGGATATAATTAAGAGCACTAGCAGCCCTGTTCTGCACAGCAGAGACATGGAATCTGTGAAACTTGAGAACACATTCTCATGGATAGCAGTACTTTCAAATTAAGTGTCTGGGAACTTCTAAAATAATTATGAAGAAAGAGTCTGTATTTTGACACATACATGGTTTTCATTTTTGGATAAAAAAAGCAATAAGCCTTAACAATTATATAATGTCAGATTTATACACAGGTTCATTTATTCTATCTGTTGAGAGCTCTGGGGATCAACATGTCCTTAAATGTAATTACGTTCACAGTAGTTAAAAGGTGTATCAGCCTGTGAAAGCTGCCAGGCCAGCAGTACAGAGAGTTCTTTGCCCTGTCACAAGTAAAAGGTGATTACTGCAGCCCTTTAATGCATCACATTGCCTTGGTGTCACCGTGCTGTGCTGCTGTGCGGCCTCAGTTGGCTCTCAAGGGCAGTCAACCATAAGAGTGTTCTTTCTGTAGTATTGCTTTATGGGGATTATGAATAAACTTAAGGCTTGTGGACTAACATTCCTGTTGCACTGAAAAAACAAGAGAAAAGGTGAGGGATTTTGGCTGATAGGTGAGGATGGAATTAACTAGAATTGCTTGTTCTCCCTGGAGGCCAAACGGCGCTTACAGCCTTTTAGGAATGGAAGACAAATGCATTTAGGTCTCATAACTGTTGTTGAGGTCCCCCATAACATGTGGCAGATACACTTTTGCTGTGACCCCTGATTCTTACCTGGTATACAAAAGGAAGAGGACTGCACTCACACCACAGGATTTCACTCCAGAATTACTATTTACTTTCATTCCTTTGGAAAGCTGCAGAATTTCCTTGTACTTCCTGCTTTTCTGCAAGTCAGCTGCCACTGCTCCACTGCCAGGCCTGAGAATGCTTCTGTGTGCTAGAACATGTAGTCAAAAGTTCACTTCTGCTTTAAACCTAACCTGACACCTCCTGGAAGCAATGCAATTAGTTTGCCATTTGAAATACTTAAAATTAAATATGATTATACTCAAAGTTTAGTGGAAAAAAAGAGAAGTTCAGTGTTTGCCAAAGCCTCTACATTGTGCAGCAGGTTTGGCAACCCGTTACAGCAGCTGAGTTCATGGCACCAAAGCATCCTAAAGGAATGCTGTGTCAGTGCCACACTGCCATCTTCTGGGTAATCTCAAATTCACAAAAATCAAGGAAATCTCATCACAAAAGTACAATGCAAACTGTAGCTGTAAAAGCATTTTCAGATTGTACATTCAAACAGACGTGACCATTTGATGACACCAAAATACCAACAATACCTGTGCAAAGTCATTCCTCTTCGTGCCACTCCCACGCAGCCACTGCTGGTTACACATGCAGGCGCTGCCAGGGCTCACTGCTCTGCTCTGTATTCACCATCACTGCTCACAGGAGTCACAGGAGATGCCTTCACTCATAAGCTGCAAATCAACAGTAATGGAACGCAGGAGGGTTTCTGTGGTGGTGGGATTGGGGGTTGGTTGTTTGGTGGGTGTTTGCATGTGTTGTTGGTTTTTTTGGCACTTCTGCAGCACGCTACAGAAACTGTATGGCAACACTTTGCTTCTGTCCTCCTTCTTTTGGTTGCCAATTTTCAGTGATTTTGATATTTTTACCTATACAGTGCAGGCTAGAACTCAAATGTAATTGCTGATCTTGGGGAAACAAAACAGAACTGACCCCCCTGGGGAAGAAGACCCCATTCCCTACACAGTATGCACACACAGCTGTTGGTGTTTGGATGTTCTCAGACCATTCTCTTCTGCCCACCTCTCCACAGCTCAACTGAACTAGACAGCTATTAGTCCAAGTTACTAAATATTTCATTCTGCTTGAATGGTAGGGCCTCTTTTCTTTAGCAGGACAATGAGGAGATCACCTGTAGCACGTTCTGTTGTTTTTTTAAATCTGTACCCATATCCTTTCTCTTACAGAAACCCGACATGAATGGCATTGTAAAACCACCCTTTCTAAGGTACATTTTAAAGCTGCTCATTCAATTATAGCTGTGTTGATTTTTAGTTTGATGTATGTTATTGTATTGACTGTGAGGGGAGCTGAGGATGTTTCTTCCCGAGCTGCCCTGACCCCTGGCAGCAGTGTTAGCCCCACTAATGAGTGCCAGAAGTGCTGTTAGGGGAGCACAGACCCTCCCAGAGCAGCAGGTGCTTCTTCTGTGGTTTGGCACAGAGTGGGGGTTAAATCCAAACTTCTTCAGAAGCCTTTTAAAGAACATGCAGATGGAACCAGGCAGTAACTTACCAACCCTGGGACTGCTGTCACGACAGCCCTCCTATGTAAGGCTGTTTTAAACGCTCGGGCTGAGCTAGGAGTTGTGTAGAGTCTGTTAGTGTGAAATTGTAAGGTGTTCTTCCAGCAGTGCTCCCTGTAGCACAGCGAGCCTTGCAGTAACTTTGTGCCTTTCTTTTCAGTGGAGAAAATCCTTTTGCAACTGTGAAACTCAGACCAACAGTAACAAACGACAGATCAGCACCCATTATTCGATGAATAGATGCCCCATATATATATATTTTCTCCTTACAAACATCATTTGCAGTAATGACAATTGCTATCTAAACTTGTCCTAAAAATTATTTAAGTGTAATTACTGTAAAATAGAATCATACTGGTATGGATTTCTGATTTTTAAACGCATTCTTTCTAATGAGGCTGTTGCTTTGGGCTATGGTTGGAGCAGCTCAGCTTGGTTCTACAGTATGCCTTCTGCAGGGGATGGAATTGTGGAGATCCTGGAGATCGTTTGGATGCTCCAGGCAATCTGACTAACTAAAAGCTCACAGATCTGAGGATTTGGCATTTGTTGTTTGGAAATTGCCACGGTAAGCTGTAGAATGCAAGCCTTGCCTATGCCACTTACTCAATTAGAAAAGGCTGATTTTTTTTTAATACAGCAATGTACCAACTGCCTTATTCCAGCGTAGAGAATTGTCTGTATACAGTGACAACACATTGTTTTGTTTAAAAAGACACTCTTGGTTATAAATAAATATTTATCCTCTATGCATATGTAATGCTTTGCTTAATGGCAGATACAAGTTGTAAAATGTTAACATAAACCTATTTTAGGTCTAATATATTGTCAACATTCTTCAATAATATATATATATTTTTAAACACACCATCAAACTTCAGTCACGCAGAAATCTTACAGTACAAGTGCCATGCTTTTCCTTACACCACTACTACTGAAGTGGTTCATTGCTCTGTTAATGCAGCCTTGGATTAAGGCTGCTTTTCCTGTGAAGGAGCCGAGCAATGGCACAAATGGCAGCAGAATGCAGCATCTCACCAAGCAAAATGTAACTGATACACCTAACTTCAGTCCCAGGGTTGTGCCTCACTACAGGCTTTGATTTCCTGCATCAAATAGACATAACTTGTCTGAAGAACTGTAATAATTACGTTAGAAATGAGCCTCTGATCTTACAGTGTCTCTTCTGCACAAGGTCGGGAACATTATGGCTGTACAGCACAAAGCTGCCTCCCAGCTGCTGCACAACATGTTTCTCTGGCCTGTCCCAGTGCTCAGCCCTCACTCTTGGTCATCCCACCTTCCATAAGTACAGCACACACTCCTGCAGCATCCCAGGGCTGCTCCTGTAGTGGCTGTGAGTGACAGGAGATGCCTTTGGTTACTGGGTGTGAAAAGCAGCACAGGAGCCTGCTGGCTGCAGGCCAGCACCCCTCATTCCACCTCCTCCCCTTGCACTGCCTGTCAGGTTTGTTGGCTATGGAACCTTCCATGAGTGCCTCACAGCCATCTGCAAACACATCTCAAGGGCATAACTCACACCTGAGCCAAAACATTAGAAAGGCAAGTCAAAGACCACAAGTCTTCAGCAGTTCCTTATCAGAGTGAAACAATGACGTGCCCAAACCTTTATGCTTGGAACTGAGCAGTGCCACTGCCTCTTCTAGGGTAAGCAATCCCTGCTGCAGCCAGAGCGACTGGTGGTGTACAACTACCACCAGTTCCCTGCTGGTAGGAAACCCCTGCTGCAGCAGGTAGGATTTGCTGCTACAAACCCTTGGAGATAACACTTTGCCCATCAGCAGCATCTGCCCTCACTAAACCAAAGCTCTGAGCAGCCTTCTGCAGAAGGAAGATAAGCTCACCCACCCCATTACATGGTGGCAGCACAGACAGCATTCGCACCGCTTTCCTCAAAAGCCTGCAGATGAAGGGATCCACCTGGTGAGGCAAAAACACCCCCTCACCTTACGTGTATGACCCTAAAACACCACTATTTTCCATCCTTGTCTGTAGCTAGGATTATTAACTTCACTTGCACACTAGACACCTTATCAGACACGTTAGTCACATATTTAATAATGCAGCCACAAGTTGAGGATTGCAAAAGGAAAAGCAGTTTTATTTAGTTTTCAAGAGGTGCCACTAAACATGGAAAACAAGTTCGGTTTTCATGTTTGCAATGCACATGCTCATAAAAGATTAAATTACATGCAAGAGACTAAATTTCTTCACACTTTACAAAACAGGTCTGAAGCAAATAAAATGATTGTACATGACATTTACATTAGAAAGAGTACGCTAACAGTTGTAGCTTCCATAGCACATCCACGTTCATCCCACTTAGCCAAAAGCCGCCCCGCAATTTGGGCATCTTCGCTGCCTCAGTGCAAGACAGAACAGAATCCCAATTGGAAAGAACACAATGGCACACAGAACACCGAGGCAGGTGAAGGTGTCCTCCAACACGCCAACCCTGCAGGAATGGAAAACAGACTGAGTCAGAGACCCCCCTGCGTTGAACCCAAGGTTACCTCTTTGTGATCTGACATTCAATAAAGCACCATTCCATGCAGCAGAAGGAAGAGCAGTGCGAAGAGGAGGCTTCTCCCCCCACCCCTTTAAAAGGCTTTTCTGCTCACAGCTTGCAGCAGAAGGCTTTGAATTACATCACTTAAAGAAACCCAAGAAATTCTCATGTGATAAGAGCAAGGACTGCAGATAAGACACGTGAAAGGTTTAATTCAAACCAGTATCTTGGCTCCAGACAGCAGCTATTTATCAACCACCACAGTCCTGGCCTGCTCCAACAGATAGCCGCCCAGAGCAGCTGTATTCATTGCAAACATTGCTGAATTCAAGTGCACTGAAGAATGCACACAGGTTGCCGCCTGCTCACACTCTGTCACAGGAATAACAGTTTAACAACATAGGAAATTTGAGCAGCTACAATAAGTACTCAGAACCAGAGGTGAGCAAAACACTTGAACAAGGAGGGCCCTCCTCTGACTGCCCACCACAGCGAAAGTCAACAGGAGCAGAGCTGAGTGACCTTGCAGTGCTCACTAACACAGGCAAGGCACCAAGGCCTGAGGGTGGTTTTTTCCCCACACAGTGCTCACAGACAGCCTACTGTACAGCAGATAGAGTGAAGGAAAGATGCAGACTTGGAGACCATTCCCTTACTGCAATTGTTTAGAACTTCACATCTTGTTCAAACTTCAGTCTCATCTCCCTTTCCTGTTCTGACATGGTGCAAGTTCTGCAGAATTAGTTCCAGTGAAGTAGGCACCCGCTTTTTTTCCGAAGTTTCACAGCACTTCTTCCTCTTCAGACACTGGGAAAAACTCAGCATCTCCTTCCAGTCCCTTCTGGCTCCTGTTCTCATACCTCCATTACCAAAGCACAAATCTAAATATCGACATCAGCTTAAAAGTCCAACTTAAACTTTAACGTGGTGCTGCTGAAGCCCATAAAGCCATCCTTCTCCAGGATGGCACCTCTACATTCAGCACGTGGTGCAGTCAGCACATGTCCTAAAGCACAGTGATTCTGGCTTGTCCCTCACAGATACTGTTGGCATTACAAGCACTAACAAACATGTACAAAGTACTTGGTATGACTGCTCTGCTATCAGTATCTTGTTCTCCAGCTGAAACAAAGGTGTGTGTAAGAATGGGGCAGCACAGCCGTGGCTCCGTAAACAGATGTCTTTTTATCTTCTGCAAAAGCACGGGGCAGGCAGCACTGCTGAGACCTCCGCAAAGGGCTGCCGAGGCTGAAAGCTCTGCAGAAAGCACCTGCTGGGCTCCTGGATTTCAGCTGCTCTTGCCATGAGTTGCTGACTGAAAGAATGAATCAACTTAAAGCACAGAATCCCAATTCCATTTCTAATTCTTCTACTGCAAGTTTTGACACCGACCATTAACTAGAGATGCAGCAGCAAGAGCAGATTTCTTGGAGACAGGACAGCCTCTCATGCAGTTTGCTGGAGCTCTCTCCTGTAGCCATGTTTGGCAGCCCCCATCTCTGTCCAGCTGATGCTGCAAATGGCTCCAATGGGGCTGATGAACATCATCACAGCCCTTTTGTGCCTGCAGGCTTGTTGACAAGAATGCCAGTAGGTTTATGAGGGTCTCAGAGACGGCTTCACACCTCTCCCACCTGGCACATAAAGCATTTCTACCCCTGCACTGAAAGTGCTGACAAACTACACCGTGTGCCAGCAGACAAAAAGGAGCCAGACCATCCCTGCTGCAGTAATGCACCCTCAGTCTGCCACACTGGCCACTGACTCACAGCGCTTGCCCTGCATCACCTCAGCTAACAGTACTCTCACAAAGTACAGGCACTGGAGGTGCTCAGCTTGTTCAGCAGTGCTCTTCAGTCTGCCCTGTGCTCTGCTGCAACAAACCCCAGCCCAGGGTTCCCATCACAGCACAACACCAGCGGAGGTTTCCCTTCCCCTCTCACCACAGAGAATTCCCCATTAAACAGAAATAGCGGTGGGAAGAACAGCCAGAGGGGACAGATGGTACAGCAGGAGAAAGAAATGTGGAAGGAGCCATTAAAAAGTTACCAACAGAACAACAGTCAGCACTGTCCCAACTGGAAGAAAGGCAAATACTCTACAAAGGCAGATATTTTGCTGCATACACTCAGGATTATTAATGCTTCATCCAGACTTCTGCATGCAGATTTGGAAAGTTTCATCACAATTTCTTTGCTAGGGCACATCCAGACACTAGAACTGACACTACAACTAGTTATGTTGTAAGTGACCCTCAAAATTAGACTGCAATTAAAGACTGTGCTGTAGTCAAATATTGTGTCTGGTATTTGTGGAAAAGCATGACATGCTGAACACCCCAAGTAAAGATCAGTGGCAGAAGCTGGGGAATGTCAGATAAGGCCTCTCTGTTTCCCTCTGCACAGGTTAACCAGGTAACACACTACATTAGCAGACAGGTACAGATGCAATGCAGATGTCTCTAAATAATTACAGATTTAGGCAGTTTCCAGTACTACGGAAAAGGCAAAGAAAGGCAAAGCCCATTTCCAGGCCTTTCAATGACACAAGAAGCATTGCTTTGGAAAAGGCCCTCCAAGTATGCAGCACAGTTTGTGGGGGCTACCGAATTCCTCCCATGTCTTGCTGTTACACTAACAGCAGCATTTCAGCTTGCACACACTGAGCATCCTCTTCCTAGATGCATTCAGCTCTTGCTTTGTTATTGTTTGTGTGCCTTTGCCTTGTCTGGTATGAGTTTCATGCTAAGCTCCCGCCCTGGAGTCTACCTTTGTGACAACTAAGTCAGTGCTCAGCGGAGAACGTAAGCAGCCTCGCTGTGATTTGGCCTCAAGGAACTGGTTGAACATCAGAGGGCTCATAGGTATTTCTGCTCAGCCCCACGGAGCTGCAAACCCAGCACTGAGGACTGCTGTCCAACCTGTTACCATCAGCCCTCTGAATCAGCCTGCAAGGAGCCGAGTCCTCCGCTCTGCAGGCGTCCCTGACACTTTAGATAGAATTTACTTCAAACACTTCCCCCTAAACACGGGGATCCAGGAAGTACCCCTTGGTCACACTAAGTGCCAATTAAAAAAAAAAAAGCAACAAATTGTGATCAGATTCACTGCCAGCAGCAGAACCGGCCCTGAGGGACAGAGCAGCTACGGGATGCACAGAGGTACGGATGTGCCAACCTGCAGCACGGCACAGCACGGCACTCAGTCACACCACAGCAGTCACCACACGAGCACTTTCTGGTCTGTGGGTTTGTGTCAGCACCTAATTTTAGATGAACACTTATCCAGTCACCGCCCCTGCTTACGGAGTTACTAAATGGAGGAGGAGAAAAGAACTTTTTATAAAGGAGAACATGAACATTTTAGTTTGTGCTCGTGTACCTCAGCAACAGAGTGATCAGATTCCATATGCAAACTGTAGATTCATTAATGTAACCAAACATAAGTTTTGTTCTATGGCATAACCACATATAAGCTGATTAGAAGTGCACCACTCCCCATCTAAAAGTGGAAAGGTTTATTTATACTGCAAGCAGCGTCTAGGGTTTAAGCTATACTGCAGCTGCCAGCTCCATAAAGTAAGGTCAGTTATCCCCACTGACGAGCATTTAATGTCAAATTACTTTTCAGACAAATCTTGAAAGTCAGTCTCTAAACATGAAGTCTCACGCTCAGGATCAGAGAGGCAACACTGAGATTTGCAAACTCAACACCAGTGCAATTTAATGTGGGCATTTTTAGACTTAACCTACATCACAGCATTTGAATGTATGCTTGTCAGCGTTTTTCATCCCTTATTAAGTGACAACCAAGGGCCATCCCAATCAAAGACAGCACTCCAGGTGCACGATCAGCCCTGCAGGGCATGAAAAGAAGCTACACTTCACTGACAGGACCCTGCAGCTGTCTCACACACTGACCAGACCCATAAAGCAAGTGCAGATCTCAGAGCAGTGTCCATTCCCAGGCACAGCGCTGGCAGAGTCTTTAACTTTAGATTTCAGTGGAGGCTGTCAATGCAACTTCCAAAGTTAACTGTGAACAGGAAAACAGAGACAGCTCCTCTTTGTGCCTATCCTACCCAATGCAGCAAGAGCAGCTAGGTTTAGCAGTTTCACCTCCGAGCAGCAGCAGCAACTGACAGTGAAGCATGCCATTACTTCTGCAAGAGCTGCCAGCCCCTCCAGCCCCAGCTCATGCACACCCAATGGTTTCTGATCTGTGTTTTCCCTCACTCACCTGCATACACATCCAAATTACTGCACCTCTGGATACCTTTTCACCCAGCAAACAAGACCAGGCTCCTCCTCCTTGCCACAAGGACAGCCAGTTGTCAGAATACAGACACCCACACAAATGGGGACAGGAAGACAGGGCCATCAGCTCTGACACAGTGACTGGCTGGGAGCTGGGGACCAGATTATTTTATGTATTTTTAATTTCTTATTTAAAACAGTGGCTCTTAAGGGAATAGGTTTCTGCTGTACCTTGTTAGCTGCATAAAGCCTCGTTTATTAAAAAAAGATGTGTTTTGATTATTTTCCAAAACTCAATTCAAAACAGTAGCATAAAAAACCCCAGGAAGTGCAAGAGCTGTGCTGTTCTCACGTGGGACCCCCCGGAGGGGCTTAGCACCCCCCCTGCTGGCCTCGGGCAATGGTTCCTGCTAAGCACTGCCTGCCTCCACTCCAAGGCAGGGAAAAAGTTACAGCTGTGCTAGCCAGTGATGCCAAGAGGCACTCGTGGCTTCTGCTCAAGTCTGCTCTGTCACAGCTTTCTTCTTAGCAGTCACATGCAGAAGTCACTGCTGAATTTCATGCCCTAACTGCTGCAGCCACCAAATCACAGCACAGCAGGGAAGAACGCCCCAACGTTCCCAGCAGCAAACCTTCACAGAAAGCTGAGCATTAAGAAAAGGAGCTCCTTCCATCCTCACCACAGGCCCACCTTCCTCGTGACACAAAGCAGCACCACAATAGAGCTGCTGCACTATTACAGCTGCCCCTCTTCAGAGCAGCCTTTTCAATGCCAGTTCAAAGCTGGCTTTGCTCACAAGACTCCAAAGGGTCCCTGCAGCACATCAGCCTGCTGCACAAACCAAAACACAGCTCTTCCTTAAGAGAGCACATCTGATCAGTAGCTACATCCTTCTGCTTCCTGGGATGCTCAGTGATACACACTGTGAAAGGATAAATGGAACGTTTAGTTAACATTTAAATAGATTTACCCTGAACAACCACGGAAACCCTGTGCCCTGAAAGAGCTTCTGCCAAATCACACACAGCACCTGCGACTGAAATAACCTAAGTGAAGCCTGAGGACTGAAATTCTGAAGGAGTTTAGCACTGAAATGCAGCTTTCCTAGAACGTACTCTCTGAGCAGTGATGCTCCTAACTGGATTTTAAAAACAAAACTAACAAAATCTCAGAATCTACTCCTTTAGCAGGTCAGAACCAACCAAGACAAGCCCCACAGTCTGTGGCAGGAAGAAGGCTCCAAGAGATGTGAGAATAAGTGAGGATTTATTCACAGCTGTCTCATTCTCCAATCCCAGCAGAAGTTTCTTACAATTATTATTACAACCTGGGACCCACCACAACCCTTCTCAAGGAGGTATTTTACAGCTGTCAGAAGACAGAACCACCACGATCCAGAAGCTATGCATTTTCCCCTCATCCTTTCCTTCAAACAACTGAGGACTGATTAAATAGGAACATCAAAGCCCACCAGGGCCAATCACAGTTCTGCCCCAGGTTCTGGAAGAACCCCCCTGCAAACTTCAGGTAAAAGAATGCTTTCACAGTTTTTCAATAGATCTATCTTCTATTAAGCAATGGGAAAGCAAACACCCCTCTGCAGTTTGTAATGCTACCACCAAAAGACGGGGAAAAAGAAAAGGGAGGCGACCTGAAGGGAAGCTGCTGAACTGCCATCTCCGGGCTAAAAAGACAACGACATGGCTGAACCTCAGTGGTGGCTGTAATGACTCAAACTGTTCTTGGGAACAGAAGATAGTTCCTAGTTTCAAAGCCAGACTTTGTCAATCCTTACATGTCAGCTTCCTGCAGTAAAAGCGACAGCATTCTGCATCTCAGTTTGATCCTCTGCACGTCAGGCTGGCTGGAAGGAAGAGCTCGCACTGAGCCAGCAGCACTACAGCCAGCCTAGGCTTCAAGTGACACAAAGACAGAACACGCAGCAAGGCTGAAGTCTGTAATTAGAAAGCAACGCTGACCAAGGATGAATGAGGATGATGTGCCTAATGAATAACTTCAGGCAGGAGGGACAGATCACAAGACGGGAGAGTCATCCCTCAGAGACAGCAGTGCTTCAGAGAGTAAGTTGTTGTTTCAAAAGGCATTAACGTGGTGAGCAGGGACACCACCAGCTATCTCTAGAGGAAACTTCTGAAGACACTTGTACATATTCATTTCTTTTAATTCACAGGACAAATGGAGCCTGAAGCTCAGCTAGCCACCATGGGATGTTACTTCCAAAAATCATCTGTGACTGCAGTGAATGGCCTCTGCCCAAATAACAGACCAGTACTGCATGTTTCTCCTCACCATCAAACGTTTTACATCAGAAATGGTTTTCAGTTCAATCAGCACCATTCACATGCCACAGTGCAGAAGCCTGACTTGTGCTTCTGAGGGCAGGGACTCCATCAGTGGGCTCTAGCTGTGTCAGTTATGTTCCTGGCACAGCCACAACCAAAGGGTTTTCCTCATGTTCAAAAGCAGGTGAATTTCTCTAATAACTGTGCATAGTACCAAATCAGAGGAGTAACAGAAAGACTGGCTCTGTAGCTTAATAAAATTTTTACACACCATTAACAGCTTTTTATGTTACCAATGCCTCTCAGTATCCTTCTGTTCAGCATGGCATTCAGAACGTATCTGCATGTTGCACTCTCCATAAAATAGGTTTCCAGGCCAAGAAGTGAGCTAGAATTACATTCGAGGTCTCGAGGAGTCAAAGAGGATTCTGAGCTGTAAGAGAATAAGCCAGGGTAACCTTGCAGAACACCCAGCCTGCCTCTTCGGGATCCCGCTAACAGACGAGCAGCACGCTTCCCACCAAATCTCACAGCTTCTCCTGCAGCACCACAACATCAACTCCTTATCTAATCAGAAGACAACCACACAGTGCTTCTCTTCCCTCAGCATGATCACCGAGGCTTTGACTCCTCTAAATAGTTGGGAAAAAGCACTGTGCAAAGAAGGCTACGACACGTCGTTGCTCAGCGCTGGGATTCCGACCAACAGCAGCCCAGCAGGGCTGAGGAGAGCCCTGCAGTTGGAGCTGCACAGCACCTCACAGGAGTGCCACGTTCAGAACTCTGGCTGCCCCCAGCAGCACCAGGCTGATGACTGAAGAAAACTACTGAAATCAGGTCACTTAAGAATGCCTTACAAATATTCAGACTCGCTCATTTTCACAGATTAGGCTAAAAAGGACCCTAGGCACAGATACTATACTTGCAAATTATCCTTTCAAAAGAATCTCCTAGAGCATCTCAGCATCACTACAAGAAAAATGAAGAAACCCTAAAGATACCAGCAGGAGTCTACCAACCCCCAGTCATCACAGAAGGTACTTCCATATTCTTTATTCTTTTTTTTTCAGATTTCTTGGGTTTAGGGCAAGGTCTGTATAACCCACTGCCTGCCTCACCAAGCAAGGCATAACATCTCTCCTGTCTCCTGGCTGGGCACATAGACACCCAGCATTAGTGGAATGACTCCAGCAGCAGGACTGACCACACTCACAGCTCAGAGGCTACTTTCCCTCACTGTTTAAAACATACATCTTCTGGATTAAGAGCTCTAGCTGGTACAGGATTCTCAGCCTTACCTAGTGGAATTTCAGCAGGCAGGTGCTGACTTTCAAATGGACAGCAGTTCTAACAAAACCAAAAGGCATGTGACACAGCCTCTGCCATCACAGCCATCTCCATCACATCTGCCACACTGAAACCTGACATTGTTTAAGCTACTCCAGCAAGTCTGCTTCCTCCATGTTTTGAAATAGACCATAAAAGGCTCAGACTTGCAGAAAACGAGTGCCTTTTCATAAGACACCAGAAGGGCAGTTCTGATACATTCTAACAGAAGGACTCTGCGTTTGAGTCCGAGCTGCCCAGGCACATAAATGCCTCAGCTGCACCAGCAGCAACCAGGCTGCCTTCACCATTCGTCAATATCCTGGGATGAGCAGAGCTGAGAAGTGCAAAGGAACCACTGCAGACTCACAACACTGATGTTATGCCTGCCCTCTTCCTTTTCCTTTTTTCTTAGATCATTTATTTTACGGCTGTTGATCTCTGATGTCATCATTTCGCTGCAATCCCAACTAACAGCTGACTGCTCTTTTTCTGGTTTTCACCACTTCGTCAGATTAACACTTGGAACCACAACTATTGCTCTTCCTGTACTTCTACAGTAAAGGCACTCCTAAAGTAAGAGAACTTCCAAACCCAACAGCGCTGATGCTCCCACTCAATACTGCGCATTGCCCCGCTTGGCTCTGTGCAGCCTGGGCTGGGGAAGGAGACTCAGCGCAGCACTGCTGGAGAACAGAAGTGCTATGGTCAGAAACCACAGCGTTTCACAATGAAGTCACGCTTCCAGTGGTCACAAGTGCAGCAGAAAGAACTTTCTGGCACCCCTTCTCCCAACAACCCACCCTCTGCATCCGTCACTGAACTTCCTTTTCCTTAAGAACAGCTTGCAGATCTTCCTCTGCACAGAATAGATCCATGTTTGCAAGAAGCCTATTGTATCAATGACAGCAGTCGTCTGGAGCCCACTGGGATGTACCACATTAAAGCACTGCAAAACTTCTGTGCTTTTTTTAGTTAGTTCCATTCTAATACACACACAAACAGAAAACCAAGCAATTACACAGGCACTTCTCATCTCAAACATAAAACCCAGGGCAGTTTCTCTCTCAAGAAGAGGAGGGTTTTACCTGCAGGCGGGACAGCCTCCAACTACTACAACAGAGGTGGTGGCAGCAGGCTGCTGAATGATGGTGTATGTGCTCGAGTAGTTGGGCTGCGAGGCCGGCGGAGGAACAGCATAGCCTGAAATAAAAACCAGAGCTGCATCACTGCGTGCAAGGCATGGGGGACAACAATAACTTGGTAGAAGGTCTGGAAGGGGAACGTGGAATAAAGGCAGACACGTCTTGGCAAAGCACTGCATGAGTCTGCCGAAATCAGGGCTGAAACAAAACTATCAGCAAACGCAACAAGAAAACCACTTCATGAATCCAAGTATCTAGTACAATTTAACTATCTAAAAAGGGCATTAAGCTAATAATTAACTCTGAGTTTGGATCAGCACTGTTGGAACAGCAGGGAAAAACAGCTTAAACAAGTGAGGACTGCGGATTTCAGTTCTGGACGTTACGTATCAGCAACGTCTCACTCCAGAAACAAAGCAGGGCGCACAGAACAAACCCTGCTCTGGCTCCCAGGTTACGGCTGCAGGGAGGTGGGAGGGCAGCGCACCAGCAGAGGGGCAGCACGGCACAGAACGAAAACCCTGGCAGAAAATCTGCATTCTTAGTGAGCGAATGCGTTATCTGAACTGTAGGTAGAAGGCTACATACGTTATTAACGTTAACGTCAAAAACGAAGAAATCAGTGCTATCTGACGGGACGGGCAGGTGCAGCCACAAGTTGAACCGCACTTTCCCCAGCGCAATCCGCCCCGAGGAGGCAGCCCGGCTCGGACGTTTCCCGAGCGCTGTCAAACACCGCCGCTCCCGCAGCTCGGCGGGCAGAGCGCGGCCGCCAGCCGCCCCACACCGCAGGAGGCCGCGGCGCGGCGCGGTGCGAGCTGCCCCGTGCCCCAGGCCGGCCGCTCCTCTGCGCCGCCCGCCTCTCCCGCCCCTCGCCGGCCCCGGGCCCCGCGAGAACCGAGGAACCGAAGGGGGCCCGGAAAAAACAACGCGAGCGGGGCGCGTCGCGAGGCGCACGCACAGAGCGCGAGTCCGCCGGCTCGTTTCCGCCCGCTCGCGTTTCCGCGGAGGAGCCGCGCCGCCGGGCGCACGGAGCCGGCACAGGCCACGGCCCGCGGCCCTTCCCGAGGCGCCCGGCCCCGCCGCGCCGCCCCCGCCTCGCACCCACCTGCGGCGGCCGCGGCGCCCGGGTAAGGGTACGGCGGGGGCGGCTGGAAGCCGGGCTGCGGGGCGGGGATGGCGCCGTAGTTGCTCTGCCCGTAGTCGTAGCCCGCGCCCGGCGCGGCGGGGCTGTAGGCGGGCGGCCGCTCCTGCAGCAGCGGCTTGCTGTCCATGCTGGGCGCGGAGCGGAGCGGCGACCGCCGGCGGGGCGAGGAGGAAGCGGCGCCCTCGCCTCGGCGCCCAACTTGCCGGGCGCCGCCCTCCGCCCCGCCCGGGGGCGCCGGAGCTCGGCGGCGGCGCGAGTTCCCCCGAGGCGGCGGCGCGGCGGGCGGGGGAAGGCGGAGCGGAGCGGCCCCTGGCGGGCGGGCGGCCCCTGCCCTGCGCCCCGCCGCGGGAGGGAGGGAAGGAGGGCGGGCGGCCCCGGCTGCCGAGCGCGCGGCCGGTCACAAGACTGCGCCCCACGTGACTCCGCTTCCCGGCGGCGCGGGTGACTCCGAGGCGCCGCCTTAAAGGGGCCGCGGCACGGAGCCGGGCGGGGCTTCTCCGTACGGCACGGGGCACCGGGCACCGGCCGTGCTCTGCCGGCGGCTCCCGCCTGCCGCGCGTCGCGGGAGTTTTTGCAGGAAAAGTGAAAAGCACAACTGCAATGCAATGCGGTGCGGCGCTTCCTCATCCAGGGAAAGACGCTTCCCCGAAACGAACGTGATGTGGCGGGGAGAAATCCTCTTTTGAGAAGCGAGGTTTGGGAAGAGCCGCGTGCCGGGGACGCGGGGAGGGGCTCTGAGTGCCGCTTCTCCAGCACGGGGGCTCACAGCCCGGCCGGACATCAGCGCGGTGGGGTAACGTTGCCCCGCGTTCACACAGCAACCTCACCGCTCTGCCGGGCACTGAAACCGACGTCTGGCCCAGAGCCCGTTTGCAAATACCTGTTGGATTTTACAAAATATCCCTCGTTACCTCCTACAGAACAGACGCCACTAATGTAACAACAGCCACTGAACGAAGCTCGGCCTCAGGCACCGCTGAACGCGAACCCCCGGGCACGGAGGCGCAGCGGAGCCGTTGGCAGGAGCCGCACACAACCCGACCTCGCGTGGAAGCTCCAACATGAGGAAGCTGCCCTGCCTGTCAGCAGCGTGTCCTGGGACCTGGGCTCGTTGCATAACCATTCCTGCCACCGTCGGGCAGAATCACAGGGCTGTGGTTCAGATCCAAACCGTGCGAAATTCACGGAAAATACTCCTTAACCTCTTCTTCTGATGCCCAGAAAATAATGGAAGTCTTGGTTTCATCCACTCAAAAAGACATCTGGACTAATAACCACTAACCGTATCAGAAACACGGCTGCCCAAACCCCTGCAGAATGAAATTCTGATCATAAAATGGTGTTTTATAGATAAATTTCACTAAAATGCTCAAATCATCAGAACGGTGCTGGGAGCAGTGCTGCAAAGGGCCCAGCGACACGGCAGCAGCTCTGCCCCATGGGCACCGAGCCCACGGAGTGGGGCACGGAGCACAGAGCAGCACAGAGCAGCACAGAGCCTGCTGTGCTCTCCACAGCCACCAGAAGCCCCCGGTCTGATCCCATCAGCCTGCCTGCTCCCTGTGAGGGAGGCCTGCCCTGAAGGACAGCTTTCCATCCTCCTGCATTATCTTTGGGATGCGCAACAATCGGAAATCGTTTTTCTTTGCAGGTCTCTTCGCGTGGCTGTGCGAACTGACAGACGTGGAAGTTCCCGTCTGTCTCGTGAGATTCCTTGACTCCCTTTGGAAGGGCCTGGAACAGGGTGTCAAAAGCGGGGCTCTCCCTGCAAACCCCTCCGCCGGAGCTCCGTGGGCTGCAGGCGGCCCAGCACACGTTGGGTGTCCTTCCTTCCCCCACCCCCCCACACCCCGAGCCGTGCCAGGAAGGATCCCCTCGGTCTGACGCTCCAGGCAAAGCGTTTACGTTTAGGCTGAGCTTAACGCACGTTTGTTCCAACCCGGCCGGCAACCGGCACCCAGCGCACGGAGCCGCCCTGTCCGCCCCAGCGGCTTTCCCGGGGAACGGAAGCCTCCCGCAGCCGCAGCCCCGCGCCGGGCGCAGCCGTGACGCCGCCCGCCCACCGGCGACGGGGCGGCCATTGGGAGCGCGGCCGTCACCGCCCCGCGCCGCCGCGCTGCGGGGCCGCCGGGCCGGGCCGCGCCGGGGCGAAGCGGGCTCCGTTCCGCAGGAGAGGAGCGGCGAGGCCGGCGCAGGGCAGGTGAGCGGCGGGAGGGCGCGGAGCCCCGCGGGAAGGAAGCGGCGGACGGGGCGGCGCTGACGGCCGCGGGCGCGGGGCGGCTGCCCGGCCTCAGCGTCGGCTCCGCCTCGGCCGTCCCGCATCTCCGGGCGCCGTGCGTGCGATGCGTTCCGAGATCCGCGCGGATGCGCAGCGGCGAGCCCGCGGCCGCGGTGCCGCCGTGAGACCGGCGACGTGCGCTCCTTTGCGATGCATTGACGTCGTCTGCGGCCGTCTCGGGGCCGAAGTCCCGCGGCGGGGCTCCCTGGGAGCTGCCGGGCCGAACCGCAGGCGCGGAGCTGCGCGTGGAATTCTCCGCCTCGGGCCCGCCGGCAGGAGATCTCGGCCGGCAGCTGCTGCCTTCGTTGCGGCAGCCGTAGCCGTACTGATGGCAGCGCGGCTGAGCTGCGGGGGAGGCGGCGGGGGCCCGGGAACGGCAGCGGCACCGCAGGCACCCGGCGGCCACGCGGCCCGGCAGCGTTTGGCTCTGCGTGCGGCGCAGCCCGCGCACCTCCGTTCCTTCGGGATTTCCCACAGTTGTCCAAACGCTCCGTCTCAAAATTTCAAAGGACGATACCCAGAAACCCGTTTATTTCAGCTGCCTTGAATCCCTTAATTCAGCTGTGTGAATTTTCAGAAGCATACAAGTTGTTTAAATGCACATCTCTGACTGAAAGAGCCCTGGCCATCAGCTTCACAGGGGCTCTTTTTAAAATATTGTTCTTCACTTTTTTTTTTTCTTGTAATTTGGCTGGGGCTGGCTCAGAGCAGAACGGGACACGTTTTTCAAAGCTGACATTTCCATTATTTACCCATTTTTGCCTTTCAGACATGGCCATGTCCAGTTCCCTTCTGTGGGCTGTTGACATTTTCGGGAGGGTTTACACTCTGCCTACAGTCGGCCAATACTGGGAGCTCTGTAAGGACACACAGCTGGAATTCAAGCGGGTCTCTGCTGTCAAGCAGTGCTGCTGGGGAATAGGCTGTGACCATCAGGTGTACACCTACGTGTTCTCGGGTGATGTTCCCATCAGATACCAGGAAGAAACCTATGAGAATCAGGTATGCAGTATTATGGGTGCTTCTGCCATGTATTCTTCAGAATGAAACAACAGTACATCCTTAGATCAGCTGTCTCTGCATGTTTTTCTCATCCTATAACTCGTGCTTCTGAAGGGCACGTATGTGCCAGCTAGGTTACTCTCTCAATGTTTTAATTCCCGAAGGAAAGTCTTTCCAATGCAGCAGCAGCAGGTGCAGCACACTGCACACCACTTCAGGTGGGAGCTGATGAGTGCAGTGGGTGACAAACACACAGTTCCCTTACAAACACATCCAATGTAACTTCCAGCCAATAAAAGCACATTATTCTTAAGAAAATACTGTTTTTGTAATGTATCAATGAATTATCTGATAAGGGCACTGACTCTCCATTAGAGTCCATTTCCAGCTTTCTTGTATTAAAAATGTTATTAAGATGATCCTTTCAATGGAAGACACTTGAAAAGAATGTCTTTAAAATAGTATTTAAAGAAAATTTCTCTATTTTCTTTTTAACTTAACCAGAAGTTATTTGAGAGACAAAACAGGAGGATTCTCTTCAATACATTTCACAGCTTTCTAAGGGGTAAAGGGATAAATGTAAGCTGAGAACAGACATTAACTTATCTACATAGGTGAAAACATAACGAACTAATTTAATACATAATTTAACACTGATACAACTTTCCAGTCACTTAAGAATGTTCCTTGCCTGTGGAAACAAGTTCTTTAAGAAATGCAAAACTTTAACAGCTATTTGGTTTGTTATTGCAAACTTCTGTTTGTTCTAGCCTAAGAAAAATGGAAAACAAGATATAAGAAAGCACAAAAAAGTTTTCTGCAAGAGCTGACAACAACAGAATTAAACTCCAGCAGTACCCTAACATGCAGGGCAGTGTTACCTCACAAAGCTCACCAGTGTTTCTATAATGGGCAAAACTGGGGGGGGGGAAAGAAGAATCACAGCTGTGCTGGGGAAAAGCCAAACAAATTGTCTGTTCTGCAACTGATTAAAGGCAGATTTAGGACAAAAAAAACCCTCTTTGTAACATAAGGTACAAGAGCATTTACTGATGTAGTTGCCTTGATGTGGTTTCTGGCATAGAAATGATGCTGTTTGCCTAGTGCAGGCACGATGCTATTCATCTTTCTCCCGTGAGTTACCCCAGAAATCCAGTGCCATGTAGGCAGCAGTTATCCTAATGCTACAGTGCCACACATCACCAATGTACTGTTAGCAGTAAACTACATCACTGGGCATTGCTATTTACATAGCTGAAAACTACTTGGTTGGGACCAGCACTGCAGTCAAGCAGCCCTTCTCTGATGCTCTAAAAAAGTTCCTTCCAAAGAACACAAACTGCAGCCCTGCAGCATCAACTCTTGCTCATCCACCCCAAGAATCAATCTTACTCTGATCTAGCTAAAAATACACTCATTGCTTACGATTCAGTTGGGGTTTGCAGATTCCACTGTGGGGATGGGACCTCAAGTAAAACATTTCCTCTGTTTTCTGGCAGCGCTGGAATCCAGTCGGGGGCTTTTGTGAGAAATTACTGCCCAGTGACCGCTGGCAGTGGAGCGATGTGAGCGGGCTGAAGCATCAGCAGCTTGATAGCTTCACACTGCCTTCACCACACTGGGAGTGGGAGTCTGACTGGTATGTGGATGAAAATATTGGAGGGGAACCAACAGAGAAAGGGGTAGGTGAACAATACTGAAAAGAGATCTGTTCTGGGAATCCTTAGTCTGTAAACTAGAAGGCATTTTTAGAAGTGGGAGAAGGGTCTGTGAAAATAGAAAGCACTTCCCATAGCTGCTTCTTTCTGGAGATGGCTCAGCTACAGTACAGCACGAGGAAGAATCTTGTTTGAAGGCTTCTTAAGTTTATAGAAGTTGTTTTTTCTCCTTGGCTCGGGCCATGAGCTGCTTGGTAGCACTGCTTTTCATAATCGTTATAAAGAAAGCAAAGCGCTTCACTGTGTCTTGTTTGGTCTGTGCATATCATGCAGAGGAATTAGGACATGATTCATAAGTCCTTCATAGAATTAGCTGGTCTGTTTAATTAGGCTGTTGGGACATGCACAGAAACTTGTACTGGGTTTGTAAGAATGACTGGTGTGCAGAATTCCTCCAAGTAAAGATTTCAGGCTTTTCCTTGCTGCAGATTTTCATGAAAGAAAACTTCTGTTTGCAGGGCTGGACTTACGCCATAGACTTCCCCAGTACCTACACAAAGGACAAGAAATGGAATTCTTGTGTGAGACGCAGGAGGTGGATCAGATACAGGAGATACAAATCACGGGATGTTTGGGCAAAGGTTCTGGAGATCTTTTATGTATTAACCAAATGATTTTTCTGAAATCACAAATTTATATCCCTGTGCTTATAGTTGATTATTGTTGCCCTCCGGTTTGAACCTGGATTCCTTGATTTCCAGCCTTGTAACTCATGCAAGCATAAATGGAAACCCGGGATTTTTCATAGGAACCCGTGGCAGTAAGGTGCCACATTTCATGCTAATGCACATAGAGATGCTCAGCTCCTTTACAAATTTCAAACCAGCTGTTTACGTTCACCCGGTTATTTGACAAAGCATTCTCTTTCAAGACAGCGCCTGTTTAGCATCATTCACCAGCTCTGTCCTTTATCTGTATGAATAATTGTTCTTCAATAATTTCTGTTCCATTCTGAGAACGTGCAGAAATTGTAGTTCATGATGTTCCAGCTCTCCAAGTCAAAGAACATCTCCATGGAGTGTTCTGCAGCAGAAATTTCCTTAGCTGGGGGCTGAAGCAATGACTCCACGTTGCTCCAGCTGTTTCCCCACTCTGTATCTAGTAGCCTACAGCAATGGACAGAAGCTCCATGCTTCGCCATTTTAGCAAGCAACACTTAAAGCCATCCACGCTGAACAAAGTAAGCCAGCAGCCAACTCACCAATTCACTGCAGCACTTCTCTTCTGTTCTCAATCTTCCCACCCTTGCTTCAGATCGTGTCACACGATGACCCGGGCCGGTTGCCAGACCCTTTCAATGACGTCTCGATCGGAGGATGGGAAATCACCGACGAGCCGCCCGGCCGCTTATCAGTGTGGGCAGTTTCTTTGCAAGGAAGGGTACGTGCACATTACATAAGTTCTCTGATTTGAATTACTACTGAAAAGGAGTTGAATACTTTTAAAGCAAGACAGGTTTGTTATCATCTTACACTGGTAAGAAACTATGCTGTTTGTGCACCTGGCAGAGGATCTAAGAACTGCTGTAAGACTATATTGTCTAACAACCTGTATTCTAAATGGAAAGGCTTAGCATCTCTTAGGGTTGCTGGGCTTTGGAAGCATTAAACCTCTATAAACAGCTGAGTCTTACAAAGTTGGGCTGAGTAGTCCTGAAAACTGCCCAGAACGCTGACTGTGGCACCACTAACAAAGAAAGGCCTGCTCCTTAAAGTTCTCTAGAACTGGGGAGATTTGAGGTGGCTGTTAAAGTTTCCTAACTTAGCAGTGTGGAATCCAGCTCTGGAATGCTATTATTTTCTATTGAAAACTATCCATCTTTTTTCTTTGTTTTTAGGCCATCCTAAAGTCTCTCCTCTTTTGCTCAGTGATGTAAAGATGCCTTCTTTCTTCCTTTCCATTATTGTTAGGGCTGAGTAGCCTTCTTTGTCTCTAGACAATTTCTATCTTGTGGTTTCATGAAGAACAACATTCTAACAGGTAGCCTGAGATTTTAATCATGCTTCACTCTGCCTGGCAAAGTAGATAATCTTGGTTAAATTGTTTAAAAAAAAAACAACTTCCTATGCCTCAGACTCCCAGTAATGAGTGACAAGCATCCCACTCTTAAGGCTTACTTGACTGACATATAAATGCTTTCATTGCCCAAAGTAAAAGCCTCTAGAGGAAAAGTGTATTTCTAAAAATGCTGCTACAGCTCTGAGCAGTTGTGTTCTGGAGCATCCATGTGCCCACTACTGCTGCTTTCTTTGTTTGATGCTCTTATATCCACTGGGGTCTCAAGATAAGCACGCAGGCAGTGCAAGCAGGCCAGCAGATGGACTGGGTGTCTCTTCAGAGCTGCACAGAGAATGGAATTTTTACCCATATTGCAGCAAACTGTGCTCAGTGAAAGTGAGTTTGGGCTCTCATTCTAACAGGAACACGTCTGTGTTGTATATTTGTTCCTCCTTGTTGTTTTTTTTTTTTTTTTTAAACACAGTGTGACATATATTGAAATGTTTTTTTTTTTTAAATCTTGAAATATACACAGAACTTGCTGCAACAGGTCACGTGTCCAATCCAGATTCATTTCTATGATAAAAGCTAATCTGTAAAAACACCTCCTCCCTTAATAAATAAGGAAATAATCTTCAACAGCATAAAAATATGTATAAGGGCCAGAGTGCAAACATAGAACAAAAAAGTACTTGTTAAAGAAGTGTTCTTTCCAGTCCATCAAGATGTCATCATGCTTGTCTCAATAGTTTCATTGTTGTAGTCACATTTTTCTTTCTTTTAAAACTTGCCTAGGTGTGGTACAGAGAAAATGTTTGCCATCACAATCCAGAAGGTTCCACGTGGTCCTTAATCAGCACTCCTGGTGAAGTTGCACAGATCAGCTGTGGGCCCTATGACCTCCTTTGGGCAACTCTGTGGGAAGGGCAAGCTATTGTGAGAGAAGGAATTGACAGGAATAACCCTCAAGGTATTTTATATTTACTGGGAAGCTCCTTTGATTTTTGTAGCATTAAACAGGAAAACAACCTACAATGGCTTCCGTGTTTTGTTTCTTGCAGGAATTTCCTGGAGCACTGTGGAGTCTCCAGGCTCTGAAAATGGGATCATGCACATCTCTGTGGGCGTTGATGTGGTTTGGTGTGTCACAAAAGATCGAAAAGTAAGAGCTGAATGCTCTGGTTCTGTTTTTATACTTCCTTTTTGTGTCTGCTTTTCTGAAATGGGCAAGTAACTTTTGTAGGAAACACTGGTGATGTGGTCTCTCTGCACCTACAGTTTGGGGAATTCTGTTCCCTCTTGTTATAGGAATGCTCTCTGGTCTGTGATATACATAGGTGAGTGCAACTTGGGAAATCTCTTGATATTGAGTCTTCCCAGGAAAGAATGTTTGATGTCCAACACTAAGACACTGTAATACTTTTGGATTCTTTCCTTTGACACTGTAACCTCCAGAACTTACAGTGTCACTGGAGATGGGCAATGTGAATGAGATTCTTTTGTTGGCTGTGTTGTTTATGGGCTTCACACGAGGATGTTACGTGACTGAAGCACAGGAACTGGTATAAGTCAAGACAGTCACACCAAGATAGAGTAGCTCTTGCTTTAGAAATGCATTTTGGGGTAAACAAATGTTGAGTGGTTTAAAACAATTGAGTTACTCCAGATTAGCGAGGCACTGTGTTGTCAGCTGTGCCATTGCACCTGACTGCATCCTGTCTGCTCCATCTGCCAATAAAACCACTATGTAAAAAATAGAAAAGCTAATACATTGTAATGCTATAATGCAATGAAAAGCACAACAGTAATGAGAGGGTAAGAAAATCCCAGGCTGCAGCAAGCAACGATATGCCCAAATACAACAAACATGGACACAGAAATGGGGGGAAGGGAAAGATGCTTACCTTCAGAAGGCCTCAAACACACAAGGATCTCCAGATGAGATCCCTTTGCCTCCACTGCCAGCCCTTAAATGAGGGCTGGGAAGGGGTGGCTCCTGGTTCCACCCTTCCATCACTCAGTGCATTGCACTGCATGCACCTGAGCTCCCTGTGCTGGCCCTGCCTTCCCACCAGGTGCTCCATCACTGCTTCAGGCCATGACTCAGCATTTCCACTGCACGTTTTTCTTCAAATCTGCCCAAAGCAGTCAAATACTGTGTCTGCCACACATTTCAACCAACAAGTTCTAACATAGCTGCTTGCCATTATAAGTCCAATCCTAAATATAAACTTCCAGCTGGAAATTCTTCCAGGTACCCAGCCCATGCACACCTTCTGATTGGTAAAAACTAATCTAAGAGTAGACAATTCATAGAGCAGTATCACTCACTGAATAGTTCCCTCTGGCAGTTCCCTCTGTCATCCCAGCTTCACAGGAACGCTGTTTGGAAGTTGATATAGTCACCAAAAAATAGCTTACAGTTTACATGTAAGAGCAAATATTTTTCCAGGGGTTGAGAAACTGTAACCATCTTAAGAATTATTTTATCTTCACCTGATTAAAAGTGGTGCACTGAAGAAAGTAAATTTCACCTGTCAGCCTGCCAGTACAGTACAGAAGGGGCAAACCTTAGACTTCTGTTGTTGTTGTTGTTGCAGGTGTGGTTTAGAAGAGGTGTGAACTCACATAATCCATGTGGAACAAGCTGGATTGAAATGGTTGGAGAAATGATGATGGTAAACGTAGGCTTAAATAACCAGGTGAGATAGCTGTGTACAAGTTGTGAGGCTGCTTGTGTTCACTGCACAGGCGAGGGCCATCAGCAGTGCCCAGACTGACAGCTGAACAAGGGTCTAGGAAGCAGTGCATGGCTTCATTCTTCAGAAGATAACAGTCAGCAAATCGCTTGTGTGACACATTCATGTCTTCTTGTGTTGGTACAGAATTTTGATATTGCAACTACAGCATCAGCAGTGAGGAAGAACAGAAAGGGAAAATGCTGAGTTTGGCAGATTTTCAGAGTGAATTTTCCACTGCTGCACCTCTTCTGTAAGCAGTACCCACGTTCCGTGCCGTTTCCTTCACCGAGCCCTTTCCTTCCCTAGGTCTGGGGAATTGGCTGTGATGACAGAACAATCTATTTTCGTCAAGGTGTCACACCAAGCGAGCTCAGTGGGAAGATGTGGAAGGCAATTGTTTGTGGTCGCGAGAGTGACAGATCTCAGACGGGGAGCTCAACAAGTCTGCTCAGGTGCTTCGTAAAATACCTGCTTGAGACTGTACACTAGGAGCTTCAATGCCAGGAGATATTTTGGTAGAGAGAAGCAGAGAAGGCATCTAACCATTATGTACACCAGAGAGCATTTACTTTTTTGCCATTAAAATTAACAGTAGGCAGCAGTTGCTGCTGTCAGAGCAGAAGCTGACGCTCCCACTTTGGAGGTCGCTGCACGCTGGCAGTATGTAGCGTGTTTTACTGGGCTTTACTATCCCTATGTGAGCTACTCTTTAATAAGATAAGACATTACCTGTGAAATACAATGAAGGAGTGCAAGCTACACTTAGTGTTACCCTCTTCCTCAGTGTCACCATGTTTCTTTCTCAGGGGATGAAGGCAGGACCTCCCTGCTGGTGCTGGCTGTTGGCTGTGCAAGATGTACCACTGCTGCTGGCATGCTGCAGAAGCTACCTGAAGCCCTCTCTAGCTGAGACAAAAATCACAAATAATGGGCTTTAAAAAATCCTACTATTTCATATCCAGAAAATGTGATGTTGCTTCAGTGTTTTCCTGAGAATTGTAGGCAGCAAGCACCTTTTTTTTTTTTCCCCCAAAATCAGTGGAATCTCCTCTCGTGTTTCAGTTTTACTGTGCTGATCTGCCAGATTCATGCTACTCTTCCCTTAACGATAGATTCTTACCCTTAAAAAAATCTACCATATCTCTCCTAAAGCTGGAAGGCTATGTTGATTTCTGTGGTCTTGGGCTTGTCTTACTTGACAGTATTTGAATTACAGTTAGTTAATTATCTATTTGTCCTTCAGTGCTGGCTGTTTCTTCACCGATGATATTCAGAACCAGACAAACGCCATCATTCAGGGTGATGCAGACACTTCCTCGGACACGGAGCTCTCAAGCATGCCCACGAACTTCGGCAGCACACCCCCAATGGGAGCAGCAGCCAGCAGCACAGGCAGCCAGGCAGCAGCAGCACCTGCCAGTGTGACCGTGGATCCTCTGGACTCTGATTCAGAAGCCGCCGCTGCTTCAGCACATAACGAGAAAGCTCACCTTGAAAGCCGTAAATCCACAAATCCAAATCCTTCTGCAGAACTGCAGTGGACGAACATTGACTTAAAGGAGGCCCACAGGCACGCGGTCCTCTCCATCGGCACCTTTGCAGAAACATCCAGCCTGTCTTCCCTTGGCATGTTCTCTGTGGGAGCTGAAGAGCAGTTCGGAGCCGACGAGCACCCAGTGTGGGCCTGGGTGTCTGGGGGGGGCTGTCTTGTGGATCTGCACAGCCCGCTGAAATGGTTCGCTGCTCCATCAGGTACAGTTCAGTACTGCAGCAGACCATCATTTCCAGTTACAGTTAATCGTGTTCATTATAAAAATGCTTTTTGTTGCTTGTTGTTTTTAAACAAAACTGTGGTGCAAAACTTCTGATAACCCATCAGTCTTATTGCAGTTTTTTGTTGCACTCTGTGTCTGAAGATAGTGCTGCGTTTTGGGATTGAGATACAAAAATGTAAAGGTGGTATTTTCTCTCAGCTTCTGTAAGAATTCGGTAAGGAAAAATCAGTGCAATCAGAACCCAAAACAGTGCTGAATAATAGCTAAAGCAGTGAGAAAGGCTCTCATGAGAGAGGCAGATGCCACAACCCCTGACTTCCCTCTACCATCTGCAGTGAGACAAGGGTAAGACAGGAGTCACTGAGAGGCACTGTAAACTCAGCCCCACTGATAACTGACTGAGGCTGGAACAGAGACTTGCAATAATGGAATATAATCACATCTTCAAAATAAGCCATGGACTGTGGCACCCCAGCATTTACTGATGGCGTAACAATTAATGCATGGGTTTTCCTAATTATCTGCAGTGAGTGACAAAAGTCTCATTTTTGAAAAGTACAGTGATCCCATTTCAAGTGCTAATTAGCAAAATCTTTTAGGCCGGACTGACTCAGTTCAACGGAGAGTCAAGCGTTCCTTTTTCACAGGACTGTATTCCAAAGTCACTGAAATGCACTGGCTTGGGCTCTGTTCCAGGTCTGTCGTCCTCTGCGCAGTCTCTTTCTCTGTCCATCACTCCAGCACAGACAGCAGCATGGCGAAAGCAAATCTTTCAGCAGCTCAGTGAGAGGACGAAGCGGGAACTGGAGAATTTCAGGCACTACGAACAGGCAGTTGAGCAGGTAAGCAGTGAGGACACTACTTCTTTCTCCTGAGCCCTTGGATCTATCATTGTCGGGTATCAGCAATCCACTTCTGATGCACTGATCTGAATTTACTGTCAGCTTTCTATTCCCCTCTTTATTTTAGTCTGTGACAGCTCTCCTGCTGTACCACTGTCAAGCTCCCTGTGGGAAACCAGCAGCTTAGCAAACACTGGCTAGCAACTTTCACCTACAGACATCAGCTGGTCGTTCTGTATAGGCATAAACACAGCACTGGTCAGCCACTGCTTAATGTCCCGAAGCGTAAAAGTCAGAGAAACATTTGCAGCCGTGGAACACTGTAAGAATTATTCCACCACAATATGAGGCTCTCTAATTGAAGTGTGACCATTAGGTGATTAGTTAACTTGCATCAACAAAGCAGTGATGGTAATATCAATAGCAGCACTGAAATGGCAGCCCTTCTCTTTGAAGTTCCCCCTTTTTAAGACTCCTCAGCTCTTTTCAAATTCATTCATGGTTTGAGTCACTTAATAGCTAATTATGGAATGCCAGTTGCTAAGTCTGCAATTCAGTTGTTTAAAAACAGTTGGAGTCCAGAGTTTTAATTCAATTTTTATGTCAAAACCCCTGTAAGTGGGAGCAGAAACTGTGTTAAAATAAGAGACACAGTAGACTCAACTAGTACCTGTGTGCTGTTGCACTCTTTCAGAAGTAAAACATTACCACTGATTTACACATCATTTCAGTGCCTTTCTATACAGTTTTGCCCGTTTTCATTTTGTCTGTCCCTGACATAATGTACTCTGTGTCAGAATTAACAGATGTAATACAGACCTGCAGCAGAGATTTCCTGTGCTCACGGGAAACAGTGGTTGGGAAAAGGAGTAGCCTTGCAGTTTCCTTACTTTGGAAAATTTGTGTTTGCATTACAGTCAGTTTGGGTCAAAACTGGGATGTTGCAATGGTGGAGGAATTGGAAGCCTCATAAATGGATGGATGTGCGAGTGGCACTCGAGCAGTTCACCGGGAGCGATGGAATGCGTGACAGCATCCTGTTCATCTACTACATGTATCATGAGGAGAAGAAGGTGCGTTCAGCTTGAGACCCTAAAAGAATTACGTGTGGCCAAGAAAGATCCTGTGAAGGAAAAGAAGTGTTTTTAAGGAAGGCAAATTACGATACATTGTTGTTTTGGGAGTCAATTCGAAGGCATCCCAGGGTAATGGTGAACCAGAGCTTTTCTAAGCTAGAGCTATGTTAATTCTCTGTCAGGAACGCCCAGTCAGCAAGCATCCACACTGCTTAATCCATCAGCTTTGCACTAATTGGGATTTCCTCTGGAAGCTCAAAATGTTCCCAGCTGTGAGGAAAGAACCAAGCTTAGCTGGCCAGAGTCATGGCAAGTAGGGATGATGCAAACAAGCAACAGCAATCAGAGGAGGCGTAGGCCTGGAAATTGAGTTCCACGTTAGCAACAGGATTCCTTCTGCACCGAGAACTGACTCTTTGCTATCCTTGTCAGGAGGGCCTTGTTCATTGTCTTGAAGTGCAAGACTGCTGGCACTGAGGAAGGAATATCTTGAGTTTGTTCACCTTGGTCACATTTATTTTCTCTCTTCTTAGTATATTCACGTGTTCCTGAATGAAGTCACTATTATAGCTGAAGTTCTGAAGGAAGGCAAGCACTCCTTTGCCCTGTACACACCTGAAAGGACAAAGCAGCGATGGCCCATCTGCCTGGCAGCCACAACAGAGCAAGAAATGCACGACTGGGTAATTCGGTGAATTTTTCGTTTCAAGCTGCCTATCTTTGAGATCAGACATAAAAGCTAGTCTATGAAATCTGAGCACTGCATTTACACTATCTAGGCCCCTTATCTATCTCTGTAAGTCAGGTATTTTAAAGTGTTCAAGTTTCTTCAGAGGCGGCTGAGGCTTCCTGTCTCCTCTGCTGTGAATCTGCGCTTATCGCCGTTCTCGCTGAATCCTTCTGGTTCTCTGCCTTTTGTTTTTTAGCTGTCTCTGCTGACCATGTCTTGTTGTGAAAGCAGACGGATCCAAGGCCCTCCTTCTCACCAGGCCATCTGGTCAGTCAGCTGTAAAGGAGACATCTTCGTTAGCGAGCCAAGTCCTGAGCTGGAGGCTGGACCACAGCCGATGCCATGCGATCAAATGTAAGAAGCTGTTCTTTTAGCATGGGCTGCCATCCTGCAAAATCTGTCTCCCATGTCAAGTCGGTGGCTTTGATGGGCTGCCACCTGTATCGGTATCTGAGTCAGGAAATCTGAAGTTCTCAGTTCTCCCCAGTCACTATAGCCCAGGAGCATCTCCTCTTCAGTTCTGTTACAACTATGACAACACAGCGCTGCAAGCTCTCCAGGCAGAGAGTTATCAGCCTCAGGACTGATGGGTTAAAGACCAAACCTTCAGCTTAAATACCCCGACATTTGAGTTATTTCACAAAGTGCCTTTCAGTAATAACGCTTCAGAAATACTTCAGCCATTTTCCTTAGGGGTAGAACCCCTTCAGCGTCTGACAAATCACAAAGCAGATGTCCTCTTACACCTTACTTGGGGAGATCTACAGCTTAGGCCATCTCCTTCCATTCCATAACTAAAATACTCCTCTGTGGTTTTTTACTTTCCCCATTCTTCTCCCACGAATTACCATGGCTGACTGGCTGTATAAAGCCCACAAAAGGATTAACCTGCCAAGATTAGAAGTATAGGGAGAATTAAATCTGCCCTGTTTTTTTTCTGATCTCCATAGCAGATATATGAAATATTTGTATTATTGTTAGATAAAGGCAATTCCTAGAATTAAGAATGAGGATGAAGTTACAGCAGAGGCAGTGGATGGCTGCTAAGAGGTACAGATAGTAACCGACTATTCTAAAAAGCTCACAAAAGAAAAGAAAAGGTAAGCTATAAAATAAAAGGGAAGCAATATAATTCAGAGCCTGACCATTCCCAGAGGAGACTGACAGGTTCCCTCAGCAGCTTTGCAGTAGTTGTTCGGAATGCTTTCAACTGGCAACTGCCTTCACTTACTGAATGAACAGAGGTTAAACGAACAAGCAAATAAAGCTGCCTTTTCCTCAGGATATAATAGAGTTGAGAGGGGTAGGAATACATTCCTGGTGGACGTGGTATGGGGTAAATGTAAAACGCTGTCACTTTTCTGGCAGGTTTTGGCGTCAAGTTGGAGGTCATCTTCGACTGGTGGAGTGCAATAACCGAGGCGTTGTGTGGGGCATAGGATACGATCACACTGTGTGGGTCTACACTGGTGGATACGGAGGGGGCTTCATTCAAGGTACGGCGATCGTTCCCCTGCGAGGTGCAGATTGCTTTCTTATCTTCCAACTGAGTCAGCTATTCAAGATGTTTATGCTGTCCTTCCTCCAGCTTTTCTAATAGGTAGGGCTGTACAGGCAACTGGGCACCCATTAGGAAGGATTTGGCACTGCAATTTGATACTGTCAGCTTGAGAAGAAGAAACAGAATAATCAAAAATGTTACTGTGGCTAATGGAACTGAAAATGCAGAGTCTCTGAGGTTTACCTTTCCTGTAATCCAAATGATTTATTTCTCATAGGACTGGCCAGTAGTGCTGACAACATTTATACGCAGTCGGACGTGAAATGTGTTTACATCTATGAGAACCAGCGGTGGAACCCAGTCACTGGATATAGCAGCAGGTTGTTTTCTTGATTTGCAGCAATTATTTACTGCACTTTTTTACTCACATGAAATGAAATGTCACAGGGTTTGTTCTGGCTTTGTTAGTGCACGAAACCTTTCATTTCTTTCATTTCTTCATTATTAAGGGTAGTTTTTTCCTCCCTCCCCTGTGGAATTCTGTTGTTGGAAATACCTTGCCTTCTCTGTGCCCGATTTCATTGCAGAGGCCTGCCCACAGACAGGTACATGTGGAGTGATGCGTCTGGCTTGCAGGAGTGCACCAAAGCCAACACCAAGCCTCCTTCACCGCAGTGGTCTTGGGTAAATTTTCTTTTGAAAGTCTTTTCACAAAGAGGGTGAGGCTTAGCAAGTAGGATATGAAACTTGGGATCCGGTGACCTGGATTTTTCTTGCAGGCTTGTCACAATATTTAGCCTTGGTTTCCTCATTTGTACCACAGCAGTAGTGCTCCATAATCACAAGAACATTAAGCACTGGGGGTTCTGGCTGTTTTGTTTGCCTTGTGGGAAATAGATGTCTGTTAGGTTGTTTCATTCTTCAGGTGAATTAAAGAGACCTGGGAAATTCTGTGTGAATTTATATTGCAAGTATTAAAAGATTTCTAGCAAGCATGGCAAAAGGTGGAAGGGGAAGCACTGAAATAGGTGGTTTTTATGACACTCTGGGTGTTTACTGTGCTTGTCATTGTCTCCTGGCAATAGGTGTCCGACTGGTATATTGATTTCAGTACTTCGGGTGGAACTGACCGGGAAGGCTGGCAGTATGCAGCAGACTTTCCAGCGTAAGGAGATAACTTCTTCTGCCTTAAATCCTCACAGGCATCTTTTAAGTCCTCTTTTTCTCATTTGTTGTTTTGCACATTAAGCATGCTTTATCAGGGACAAGCAAGCCTTAATTGCTCCTGTCCTGTGGGGACAGTAACACTGAAATTTGCAGGGGAGGTAGGGCAGCAGGTCTGTCTGGTGGACAGAAGCATGGACAGTGCTCTCAGGCTGCCACCAATGTTGGAGATGCCCTGACATCCTCATGAACACATATTTCAATCTGTTTTGGTAGGTCCTACCATGGCCACAAGACAATGAAAGACTTCGTCCGACGGAGGCGCTGGGCGAGGTGAGGAACTGAGATGTGAATACAAGGTTTGAGCCCGAATGCTAACTGCTCCCATATAGTCTCCTTTAACTACTAGGGGAAGAGTCATCACACAATGAACAAGAGTAATGGTAAAGAAACTGCAATGAATAACCCACCTCCAGTAGAGAAGCTCAGGCTCCTTAGCAATATGGCTTTTATTTTAAGCAGATAAGCTATTTGGTTTTGTGGGATCTGTAGAAAAAAGTCAGCTAGTGATTCTCTGTATCTCTCTATATGGTAAATTATTAAGGAATAATAAGGTCTAGGTATACTAATTCACCTAAAACAACTGGAATACGTGTCATCTATAGTAACTGTTTTAACATATGACTCCCATGCTATGCACTAGGCCACAGATAATCCCAACACCATTTAAATCACAGTACACCACATCCAGATAGAGCCAGGAAAATAGCAGACTGCAATTATTATATCTACTGAGAAGGGCAGGTCTGTGCATTTACTGTTTTTCCAGCTTCTCTATGCTTTCTGTACTAGAATATCTAATAACTATGCTAATAAATGACTGTGATGTGACAGTTAGGCATTGCTCAGTTTCTTGCTGAGGCTGCAGAGTGTTTCAGCCTCTGTATGATATCTTATGAGGCCCTGAAGCATCAAGCTGCTGTTGTTCCAGGCTATGCAACCAACCAACCAAAATCTATTCCATCAAAATATGGACTTGAAATAAAAGAAGCAACTTGAGAAATACTTTTAAGCCTAAACAGTTCTTCCTGCTTTAACATTCAATTTAAAGCTGGAAACAGATAGGGAACAGCTCATGGCCGGATCCTGTTCTTCAGAACTGGAGACAGAGGAATGCCCTGAGTTTTTTTGGACATCTGTTCCACACAGAAATACCTGTTGTGACCACAGAATTTAATGTAGTTTCCCTAACAGGCAGCACTACTGTGCTGCAGCTGCCTCAGAAAAATGCACCAGGATGAGCCATCTCTAACACAGAACCTTTTCTTTGCTTGCCTTAGAATGCTACATTTCCTTTCTAACACTTGCCACCAAAAAACCGAGTTGTAAAGCAATTCCCCTAGCCAACAGGAATGAACTGGGTGCGGAGCTCCCTGTGCAGTGGGATTCTCAGCTGATTTCACCATTCAGCTGCTGTGCACTGAGTTACAGCTAGGATGCAGGGTAGCAAAAGCTGCCAACTCCTCTGACAGCCTTGTTTTTATGCAGTAACTTTTTTTTTTATTATTATTAAAAAAAAGCTTTGTGAAATCAGAACAGATGTATTTTAAATTAAAAAACAAAACAAAACCAAACAAGCACTAATGCTTATTTAATGAAATACCTATTTAGTGAAAGGACCTGAGGACTGTTCACACTGAAGTCAACAACGGACCAGGGAACAAATTCAGTTACAGAAAGTACCTACTTCTGATGGGTCTGGGGTTTTTTTACTTCAGAAAATGTAAGATAGTCACCAACGGGCCATGGCTGGAAGTGCCTCCTGTTACCCTGTGGGACATCTCCATAATTCCCAGTTCAGATGCAGATGATGAAGAATCAGTAGCACTGTGGGCAATCAGTGACAAAGGAGACGTGCTCTGCAGGCTTGGAGTGACACAGCAAAACCCAGCTGTAAGGCTCCCTGTTTATTTTTATTGCCTTGTTGATGTATTTAATGTAATTACACACGTACATACACGCAGTCATGCAGTGCCCTCCCTCAAAGCACCTCGTTATTTTTTCCCCCAAATCTGTCCCAGATTTGGAAGTCCTTCTCCTTTATCTGTGACCATTTTCTGCCACGCTGCTTCCAGTAACCTCTCCTGTCCCTGGGTGAGCTTTGAAGGTCCCTTCCACACAAACTACCCTATCTCCTCCTCTCCTCTCCTCTCCTCTCCTCTCCTCTCCTCTCCTCTCCTCTCCTCTCCTCTCCTCTCCTCTCCTCTCCTCTCCTCTCCTCTCCTCTCCTCTCCTCTCCTTCTCACCCATTTATTTCTCCTCATTAAGTGCTTTACTTCCACTTTCTGCACTGATAGCTTTGTTCCTTTTTTTCCCCTGTTGTCGATAATGTTTACATCCCATTCAAGTAAACTGCCCTGGGATAGAATTTCTCTTAACTATGATTGTAATCCAGTTGCCACTGATATCAGTGGGGTTTGCCCACTGGCTTTTCGTAACTCTGCTCAGTTAAAATGGGGTGCTGGGATTCCTACAGGTGTGACTTTTCTGTGTACCGTGATGGAAATAACGACGTCACCACCAGTAAAGCACACAGGAAGGAGCCAGCAGATCCAGTACCTCCAGCAGGAGCACACCTTTCCTCATAAACGTGCTGAAACAATAAATTAGGGCTTATGTGCACTAACTTTAAGCTATATTTGCAATTGGAAAAAAATGTAATATACATATACTATATATATATGCATAATACATGTAATACACTTCAGTATTTGGAAAAAATGTGCCAGAAGACAGACATTTATAGGGATTATTCTTTTTCCTTCCTGCTGAGTCTGTTACAACTGCACACATCTGTATGACAGCACAACAGCAAGACCAGGAATTTGTACATAGAATCTGAAAACAGATCTTAACCTGTTAATTTTTGGGATTATTGTTCTACATAATCAAAAAAGAGTAATTTAGACAGGAAGTCAGTCTCTATCCCAGCCACTCAGAAACATGCAGGCCCTGAATTCCAGAGATTTTAACTGGAAAGGCTCTGGTAAAGTTCAGTAAAACTATTCATTTCAAAGATGCCATTATCTTCAAAGATCAGGAACCTTGTTTCTGTTCAGTTTTTTTAATTTTGGTTTTTAATTATTATTACTTAGAATATTTTTCACTGCTTAGGGACTCCCATTTGTTAATCATTAAAATAATTTATCAAGAAGTTTTTAACCAATTCATCTCTGATTTGTCAGGGAACATCCTGGCTTCACGTGGGAACAGATCAGCCCTTCATTTCCATCTCGGTTGGAGCATTCTTCCAGGTGTGGGCTGTTGCTAGAGATGGTTCTGCCTTCTATCGGGGCTCAGTGTCTCCAAAGAAACCTGCAGGTGAGTTCTTGTACTTTTTTGGTACAATCTTCACCTTATACGTGATGCAAGCTCTACTGCATTGCCATAATAATCATAGCATCCTGTTAATTATAGAAGTCAATTGGCTTTTCCAAAAAGAAGCTAGTATAAATGCACTGGGTGTAACATCTTTCATGGCTCCCTTGCACAGCTATGCATTTCCACTGCAGACATTTCCAAGCACTCTTATACGTGATCTTGTTTTCTCATTGTTTTACTCTCCTATTTCTGACGTTCAGGTGACTGCTGGTACCACATCCCTTCACCTCAAAAACAAAAGTTAAAACAAGTCTCAGTAGGACGAACATCAGTGTTTGTGCTGGATAAAAATGGTAAGGGTTTTAAAGAACTATTTATCAATGTTAAAAAAAATAAATCAGCATACATCAGTCCAGGTCAGATCATCTGCTTGGACAGGTTATTATTCCAAGAGGAATAGTATTTCTTACTAAAAGTATTTCTTATGAAAAGAGACGTTTTGCAATAGCTGGTCGCACCTTAAACAACCACCTCCACCAACCTCCATCTGCGCTGGTTTTTGGAAAAAGTCACGGAGGCGACTCAGGAGAGCTGCACACAGGGCTTTTGTGTCTGAAGCCCCAAAACGTACAGAACTAAGAATGCCTTCCTGCTGCTAAAGCCAGAAACAAGAGCTGCACCATGAAGAAACGAGCCCTTCGCACCGGTCTCCTTCAGAGACCTTACTCTCATCTTCTACTTCTCTAAAGCGTAGTTCTTTTATTTTTCCTAAAGATTTTTTTCAAAACAGAACAGCTGCAGTTTTCCAGAAAAGTTACACAGAGTAACCACAGAAATACACATCCCAAAGTAGGGACTTTCAAACATCAGTCACAAACAGAATTTGTGCCTGCTCTGTGTGGAGCAAAACCCCGAGCTGCAGCCAGGACCTTTTGTTTCACAGGCAATCTGTGGTACCGGCAGGGCATCACGCCGAGCTACCCGCAAGGATCTGCTTGGGATCATGTCTCAAATAACATCCGGAAGATGTCCGTGGGGCCCCTGGACCAGGTGTGTATGACGCTTCCTGGCAAACCATCAGGTTTTTAAAAACTATGCTCAATGTATTTTTGTAATTAAATGTTCTTCAGCATGGTTGCATTCCACAGTATGATTATCTGAGTGACAGAATCCTGATAGCGTAACAGAAAATGAAATAGTGATACAGCCATCCCTTCAAAAGCCTTGTTATTCTATTTCTTTAACATTTCTACGCATAACCTCTTTTTTGCCAAGCTGTATTCTGGCACTGTTTCCACTACACCCCAGCTATCCGGTTGGGTGTCTGAATTAGAGCAGTCTGGGCTGCCTGCGAACACAGCAAGCAGGCTTAGATTTGCCATGTCTGGGAACAGCAGTGTGAAGAACAAATGCTGTTATTGCCTCTTTTTGCTTTCTTGAGGTCTGGGTGATAGCTGACAAAGTGCAAGGAAGTCACGGTCTGAGCTGTGGGACCGTCTGCCACCGCACTGGGGTTCAGCCAATGGAGCCCAAAGGCCTGGCGTGGGATTACGGCATTGGGGTACGTGTGGGCATGGTGCTGAGCTGGGAGACAGGCAGCAGCCTGCTCAGCTGGGGAGCTAGCTAGGGCTTGCACACACCTGTCGGAAATCAACCTTTGTTCTGTTTCATTTCCTTTTTTAAATTAAATGTGACGGATCACGCAGTTATAGCTAGAAGTCATTTATTTGGATTTTAAATAGGTAATAACTTGAAAGTTACGAATAAATGTTACAAAACCAGCAGTGCACATACAGCAAATACTGTACTTGCAGGCTGCTGATTCACTTTCTGTGTTTACCAATCTTTGTAGGGTGGCTGGGAGCACATCACCGTCAGAGGAAACGCCAGCGAGGCGCCCAGGAGCAGCGCGGCCAGCGCCTGTGAGAGCCCCACAGAGCCCACGGGGTCAGAAGGCAGCGGAAGGAAAGGGAAAACAGAACGGTCCAGAACGCCTCTGCTGGTCAGTGAAAGACAAGAGGTGGACAGAAATGCAGTTAATTGTTAAAGTGCCACCGTCTGCGTTTTGCAAACAAGTGGTAGTCAGTATAACTTACAAAGAAACTAAATGCTCATTGCCTGAGAGAAAAACACGACGTTCTTGTGCTACTGGTGTATTTTACCAAACTGGAATTTGCAGTGGGGTAATTTAAATACTGATACTAGGTCGTGTGTAAAACGTGACTTCATAGAAGTAATAGTTTTGTCAGGACAGGAAAGTATTGCAGCCAACCGTGCATCTCTGACCCTTTTCCACAGCTGCTACACAACCATACAAATGTGAAATTCTTTGCATACAACCACAACATTTTTCATTTTTTAACAAACATTCCCTATCCCTACACTTTTCTCATGCATACCTTCCACAGTAGATTTTAGATGCATACTTGAGCAGTGACATCAATATAAGTGAATTTGAGGCAGTTCCAGTGACTTGCACTGTGAACATAACTACAGCCCCAACTATAAACATTTAAGCAGTCACATAACTTTGCTCACCTCAGTCCTGCTTATGTCAGCCTGTGGAGCTTCAGTCACGTTACTCCTGTTCCCATCAGTAACATTTAATTTCATACAACTCAGCCTACTGTGCAGTTACCAGTAAGGGACGATTTCTGCCATCTTGGCACACAGTAAGTAATACCTTAATCAAGAAGTGGAATCACTGGTCTTTGCACGACTGTGTAGACAGCATGTCCTGTTCAGTCCTGGTAAGAGAGGCATGGTCTCATGCTAAATTGCCCCAACAGCAATAAATTTCATCTCCACCTTAACTGGAACCCTGATAGCTGGGGGACAGATGCCCACCTAATAAGGCTGGAAGGGACCCGACACTGGAGGGGTGAAGCTGTGCTCCAGAGAGCTGAAAGGTTTGCTTTCATACCGCAACGAGAAGAGCAGGTCTTAAGTAAGATTTTGACTTCACATTGGTAGGAACGCAAAATAAGTCCACTAGTCCCAAGGAACATTGTCACCATATACTACTGCAGATTCAGAAGGAGGCTGTGCTCCTTACTAAGTGATTGATTCATCCCTTTCTTAGAAGGAACCACTTCTCATTCTCAGAAAAGCTTATTTTCCTGTCTTTTGCTTATCTTAGTTAAACTGTGACATAAAATTATTTCCAATCTAACCCATGGAAGTGCTAAGAAGGCACGATGCCCCTGGCAGCAGTTTACAATCCTTTTCCCTGTGTGTGTGACAGTGTATGAAGTTATTTTTGTACGACAAGCAGCATGGTGTGGTCTCTGTACTGTATTTGTAGAACCAAAACTGAGGTTTGCAAGTATTTAAAAAATATGTTTGACATTCTAACGCCAAGGAAAGCACTGTTTCCAAGTCCAAATGTGAATGAAGATGCTGTAGTTTCAAAGCCTGCTGATCTTTCTGACTCGTGATAATGGATCTGTTCCATACTTGCGAGGGGAAATGGATTTCTGTAGAGCGTGTTCCTTCTGCAAGAGCTCCCGTTTCGTTTATTATATTTCACATCACCAGATTCCAGCTGTAGCACAGAAAGAATCCCCATCACATTACAGGCTTTGTTAGCAAATAATTTGCAATTGATCATTACCCAATTTAAGACTGTATTGAAACATTACGCTTTTTGTAGAAACAAATGATTTGTGCATCATTTAATATCATGTAACAGTGGCACCTAAAAATCCATTAAAGGAAAATGTGGTGAGACTGGATCCTTTACACACAGCCCAGAAAGCACCCTTACTCGGGAGAGCTCACAAGCTAAGGAAGCTCTGTAGGTGTTTACAACAACAGTATTTTTAGAAGCTCTCATGCTTTGCAAGATTTGAAATCACACCATGTATTTTAAATACCACAATGTATGTCCAGGACACAATAAAACCAAAATATCTTCCATTGTCTTTAGTGAACTCCAGAGCTGATTCAGCACTCCAGATAAATACTCTGGGTTGGAGGCCAACTTCACATGCACTGCTCTGCTCATCCAGTCACACTACAGTCACAGCAGAGGCAAGAACAAACCACTGAACCGCTGGTCATCAGTGTTGCAGCCATGATTCCCAAGGAGGACAAGCAGATTCAGGCCTGGATAATTCACAGGAATTCAGGACTGGATAATTCACAATCCTTCCTGGCAGAGCAAGCTCTGAAAACTCCTTGTAATTTATGATAACTTTTTATACATAGCATAAGCTCTGGCCATGAGCATCACACCTATGTCTTTTTAAGAAAAAATGGGGGCAGAGGTTTTAAAGAGATGATTCTTACATCCAGCTAAGTACTGTAAAGGAGGAATGAAGGTAGCAGCTAGCTAGCTATTTTTGCTGAGGCTATGATCATCATCCCCACATTGCTGTTGATAATGCTGGTACAGTTTGGGCCCCCAGGATCCCCCCAACCCTTCTGCAGCTGGAAAGTGTCCATTAGACATATTGAGTATAATGGAGGTCAATGATTTAATGTAATTCTTGGCCAGTGTGAGAGTCTCTATTTTGGAAAGTTTATTCTCAGCTCTCACATGAGGGATTACCTCCCGCAAGGCCTGGAATGCATTGTTGAGTTTGTGCATTCTCTGCCTCTCCCGCTCGTTGCTTTCCAGTCTCCTCAAATGTCTGTCTTTACTGCTCCAAGGATGCTTGGCTCTGGCTGCAGCAATCTTGCTGCTCTCCTTGCTTCCCCCACTCCTCCTCTCTGTGTGCCGCAGGCATTTCACCAGTTCCTTTTTTCTCACTGCAGACTCCTCAGAAAAGGCTTCTTTATCAGCTGTATGCCTTTTCTTCTTCCCTTTGGCTTTGGCCTTCATGTTTCAGTAGATGTTCTGGCATTAAGCATCAATATGCTGTAAAAACATGATACCAATATCTTTAATTGTTGGATGGTCTAACTGGGAACAACTGATCTAATGCTTTTTTTTTTTTTAAACAAACTTATCTGATGGTAAATTTATTTGTTCAGTAAGGTCTACTGGCTGCCAATCTACAGATGTTTGCTTCAAAGCCACAGATGTTATCAGTCAAGATGCCTTGTGCAGATGAACTAAGGAGAAAATCCTTCTAATAGAGAACAGTTCCAGTTACAGGTGATAAAACAGCCATCTATCACCTCAGACTCTTGCAGACTTACACTGGGACATCAGTCAGAACTTGCAAGCTGTTACTCAAAGCAGTTTCTCTTTCAGCTGCTTTTTGTGGCAGTAAGTTTCCACTGTGTTTATGAGCAGTCCACTAGAGGGAGGCATGACCCACCAACTCACCTGGTAGCTCAAACTGCTAACCAGGAGCATTTTTCTCCCAGGGCTTCCCTGCATTCTAAGCTAGCCCCCATCGCACACACACAAGACAGCCTCACAACCACTCTTCCTCAAACACAACAATCAACTACCATTTCCAAAAGTACTTCCTTCCACCTTCTTCCATCCCATGCACTCAAAGAAAGGTATACTCTTAACGTATTTTTGCTGACCAGTCTATGTAACAGTGGTTTGAGGTTGGTGAGCCATTTAAAAGAACTGGCCACAGGTGCACAGCTGTCCCAGCACAGGACATCACCCCTAACTGCAGCAGGTGGCAAGAAGCTCCCAGCTGCACCACAGCAACCACACCACTTCCTCTCTTGGTTCTTTACAGCTGTATCTTCAGCTGCTGGGCACTGACATCCCCAGGGTTTCTTACTAGCTAGCAGGCAAACTTTACCAGGAAGGACAAGAATTCACAGAGCAACTTGGGTAAGGTAGCATCTAGGTGCCAAATGCTCACAGGACAGCTCCAAAAACCTTGTTGTAGCAGCTTAGAAGGAACAGTAGGTTTACAAAAGTATAATGAGAAAGAAAATGGGACTAAAGCCAAGCACTGGGGTTTATTCTGGACTTCTAGTCTAGCTCACTTAGCAGAAAAGTGCAACTGAAGGACATAAAAGTGAAAACAGGACAAAGGACACCGGTCAACATCCACCCCCTTAACACAGTAAGTGCTGGTAGAGCAGAGAAATGTACAGCTGCTCTCAACTGCCTGCAAGAATGAGGGAAGAGGTTCATAGAAGCAGCCAGAAAGTAAAACTGGGAGAACAGCCCAGGAGGAAGGAAGCTTCAGCAAGCTGAGGGAGCAAGCAATGAAGTCCTACAAGCTGCAGGTGAGGGTGAGCAAATAGGATGACATGGGACTAATAGGGCACTCCGCTGGCTAAGGTTTGCTTTCAGGCTGCTGTACACTGCAGTAACTCCCTGAGAAAGTGGCATGTGGAGCCACAGCCAGAGAGATGGCATGGGAACAGAGGAAGAAGAGGAGACAGGAGAGCTCAGGAGCAGAAGAGTGGGGTGTTCAAGAGAAACAGAGAACAACAGCCAAATATCAGCAAGTCTGCACCCATCCATCAGGGCTGGCATTCCTTTCCTATGACTTACCATTGTCATCAGCTGTGGAGAAGGCACCTAGAGCCCAAAGGGGAACATTGCAGAGACCTGTGACAAGCCAGGAGCAGCAGCAGCATCCATGGGGGCAGCCAAGGCACTGCCTGCCCTCAGAGCTGGGCAAGGGTCCATCAACAGGGATGGCTGAGAATGAGGAGCCTGTGAGGGATGCAGGACCCTCACACTGAGGAGAGCCCAAGGGACTGTTGGAAGTCTGCCGAACAGGCGCTGCAACAACTGAGGAGGCAGCAGCAGCCCCACTGCCCGCCTTGTCACAGCTGGCTGCCTGCGACACGTTGCATTAGCAGTGTGGGCGGGCCCCGGGGCCACAGCCCTGCAGTGCCAGCAGTGTGCAACCTCAGCCTGTGCCAGCACTCCAACACTAGGTGTGGGTTTGGGTAGATGAGCCATGTGCAGGCACATGAAGGAGCACTGCCACAACCTGCTTCCTCCCATGGAGGGAAAGTAGTGGGCAGGCAGCAACGAGCACAAGGCTCCCCATTTGGGCTGGTCACGGGGCTTACAGGGCCACCAATGCTACAGCAACACGGGCAGCATATGGAGGCATTGCCGGAGGCTGATGGAAGCTAAGCCACCCAGATCAGTGTGTAAACAACTTGTCCTGCAGGAGGAATGACTCCCAGACTTACTTCAGCAGATGGGATGTCCTCAGGTGGAGAAGGAAAAGGCCATCCCAGTTCTCTGTTCTGCCACAGGCTGTGCTGGTTACCATACCGCCTGTGCCACGAAGGCACAAAGAGCACCTCCATCCCCTGCAAGGAGACTGCTGCTGGTAAAGATGGTAAGAGCTCAGATTTTTTCAGTAAGTACATAAGACAGACAGTTAGTGCCATGGGAGTTTTCACATCTGTTCTCAATAATGACCACTGTCTTGGTCAAATTTTAGCCCACTAGTTATATTTTAGCTAATGAAGTTAAGTCATCTTGTTGACAATTTCTTGTTCCCAGGACTCACAACAGCTGTTAGATGGACACAGGGGCTTCCACACCAGGTTCCAGTAACTAATTTACATTGCTGTGTGTCAGCATGATCTCAAGAGGTGAAGAAGAAAAACAGTTCTTTCCTCCTGCCTCAGGGAGAGCCGGGGCTGAGAGTCTGAATCTCATGTGAAAGAAGCTACTAAAACATGTAAGTACTGCATTTACCTGGGGATCTTAAGTCAATTCAGCACATGCAGTTAGATTGAAGCACAACTTCTACAAATAAATTCAAAATACTGTGAGAAAACAGTACCATTCACCTGCTTTCTGAAAGGTACCTGTGAATTCTTCCTATAAATATTCAATTCTAGGATTAAAAGAAATGAAAATATATATATATTTAATTACACCGTTTCTAACTTGAGCATTGCTTCTCTGCTGACAATACACACGTTACCTGAAGTTGAAACAAGGGTGATAACAGAAATAATTAAAGGTGGTATTATGTAATGTAGACTCGTCTCCTGGAACTGTGGCTTTGAACCTTTGGTACATTCTCAGCCTCTGGATGCTAACACTGACAGTAGCCAGCTATGCTATACTGTGGACCAGACCCATTACTGGCATCTGTTTAAGAATGAAGAAACAGACAAAGAGATTATAAATATATAACTATTTTATTTTTAATATTAAATATTTTTAAATTACAAGCAATTTATTGAATCACACTATGCATGATAATCAATATACAGTAGAAATTACAATTTAAAAATGTACACAATTTAAAGACATTTTGACCTGAAATTCATTAACTATGATATATTGCCATAAACCTCATACCTGTATTAAATTACAATAGGAAAACCTCATACCTATGGTTTTGTTACATAGTTTCTCATTTACAAATAGAATTAAACATATATACACACACATCAGTACCATTTGTCATTTAAGTTACACCTACAACTGTGCAAGTTCGAACAATTTCATAAACAAAACTGTAAGTCATATTCAAGTTTCTGAAAAACAGGCTGCTGGTTTTACAAATACTTATTCTCAGTAAGTTTATATGATGTTCGACTCCCCTCTATGCTTTTTCCAGTCTTGTACCGAAGCCATTAACATACAAGGATATTTCTGTATGACTTAAAGCTGAAGTAATTTTGTACACTCCGTTCTTAGTTAAGGCTATTTCTTATAAGGCTAATAAATTTTGATTCCACCAACTCACCGCCTTTCACCAACCCCAACAAAAATAGCCATTCACCAACACCTGACAATGCCGACACCGCAGCGCAGTGCTTCATCAGAAGTCCTTCCACCAACCAGCCTCCTCGCGAAGGAAGCTTTGCGTACAACATAAAAATCTGCTAAAAATACTGATAAAAAGAATGAGGCTTAAATGGCTTTCATTAGTGCATCAACAAGGATATGAAACATGCTTAACTCGATCAATCCCACGAACGTGGCAGTTTCCGTGAGCAGTCAGACGTGCCACGTACCTGCGGATAGGGGATTTGGGAGAGTACAGGCCTTTCCATTAAGACTGAACACACTTCTCACTTTGTTGGCTTCCTACTACAGATCCTCGTTTTTATTTTTTTAAATAAACTTCCTTTGGAGGGAAAAAATCAGGTTTTATAAATTACTTCAGTAGCCAAATTGAGCCAATGTCTTTGAATAACCAAAGTATTGTACTAGAGAAGGAATTAAAATTTAACCAGTCTGAAAAGAGACACATCTACTTCCAAAACTGAAACCATGCTCAAGTAGCTAGTGCAAGAAATTTCATACAGTTTTGAGAATGACTCATAACACATCACCTCATTAAAACACAATTTGTGGAATTACCAGTTCATCTTCGTTGTGTCACTGAGTGCTAGGTGGATATATTTCAATACTGCTAATAGTTGATCAGATGTTATCTATAATATTATTTTTCCAAAGAAGACCTTTTAGATTATTGCCATCTAGCCTTCTGGATTACCGAAACTAAACCCACAGCTTAACTGAAGTGAGTCAACTTCACATATTTCTCTCCTCTTTGTATAGCTGAAAAGGACATTGCTTTGCTTAATATCATACATATCCCAGCCCATTTTGGAAAAAGTGCTCCTTTGGCAATTTGTTAGCAATTAGTCCATTTGTACAAACGGGTAAACTTTCAATTCCTATGCAAGATTTTCTTTAAACTCTGGTAAAGAATAAACATTGTATTTCCATCAAACCAAGGGAATTCCTGTTGGAATGCTGCACAGATGAGAAACAGCTGAGTTTCCATAATTTTAAGGACCAAAATGCTCAACCAAATGTTAACATTTTGGAGTACAAGCTTGTATTTAACTTTGGACTATATTCAAAGTCAAGCAATTCAAAAATTTCACCTCCCAAGGCAGATAAAACCACACACCATCTGCAGATCGCTTACAGAGTTTCATACTTAATTTTGAATTTTCACACTTCAGAGTGTGAGAATTACTGAACCTCAATGTGATACCTTAATCTAGTTGTATTGAGGAGTTTAATATTGAAACTGTGGAATTTCTAAGCAATAATATGTGCACAAAGTCAATTATCTATTTTAATATATGCCAAGTAGCTCACAGCTTCCTTAAGTCCTTCACACTGAAGCACAGTTCTTACTAGCTCTGAACCTGAGTGCCTCATCAAAAAAGTTCTCACCAACACATTGGCAATTTTAAGTAACTTGATAGAACTGAGTCGTTCCCTTTCGGTTGGTATGGAAGCCAGTCTGGCTAAGGGCTAGATAATGCTGGAAAGAAGCAATTAACATATTCCTTTTCATTGAAAACTTACGTGAAAAAAATCAAAATGCATACAGAAGTATAAGACACCAACTTTACAGATCTGTAAATATCCAGTCTTCCTGTACTTCATGGGGCAGATGTTTTCAGGTGACTGGATCTGAACACAGAGCACTAGGACCACCATTATACTGAAGCCCTGCTCAAAAAAGCCACTAAAATACAATGTAATTTAAAGCCAGGTAAACTGTTCCTGTCAGTGTTTCCTACAGATCTGCAGCTGCATAAGGCATTCCAAGAGGCCAGGGATTTGTTTCTCAAATTAACTCACTTTGGAATAGTAATTAAGGATTTTTTTTTTCCAAGCAATTTAAAGAATTTAACCAAATGCACAGGAAAGCATGAGGGTTAAAGAACCACACTGTAATCCTTTCCCTACAGACAGCTTCAGAGTAAACTTTACTATACAACATCTTTGGGTATGCATTTCAAGATGTACCATGGAGCCCTGCAGATATCTTAAGTAAGTCTGGCCTTATAAAGGGTGCAGAATTGGCTATTAACCATTAGTGTAATTCTCAATTGTCGGAACATCACTGAGAGGTAGATCTACCACAGGCCTCTGAATGGTAGCCCCAGTCTGCAGTCAGCAGAAGAGAGCTTCAAAATTCACAGAATGTACAACTGAAGGGCCAAACATGCCTGAAATCCAGTCTGTTTAAGTCAGTCTTTTTTAGAAGATTCACAATTCCCAGTTTTGTACAGTCAATTTTGTTTCTTCTCTCTCCAAGGCAGAAAGTTGTAGTACCAACTGCAAGGCCCTTAAGTATGACATAGTCAGATGGAATTACAGTTCAAGCAGTCAGTAGGATCGTATTCAGGAATCGAGACATTATCTTTCATCTACAAATTCCAGAGTATATCATATACACTATTCCAGTTTCCTATAAAACATGAACACTAACAATCTATAGTCATCATTTAGAAATGGTACTGAATATAAGATTTCAGCAAATCTAACACTCGGAAGTTATGTACGTTTTACAAGTACCGTGCATAGCAAAGGCTACAAAAAGGACAAATTAAACTGGGTAACTGGGCCAATTCAACTTGTCTTATATTCCTTGAAAGATTTAACATTTTGATTCTGTACATCATCAGGAAATAGAGGAAGAATAATCCATAGTGCAATTGTAATAAGCAAAGTAACATGTAGTGATATCTTTTAAATAAATATGGCTCACTACTGATCAACTATCATTCATACAGTTTCAGCAACACAGCCACCTGTTGCACAGGACAGTTATACACAATTCTACAACAGGTGTATGTTCAAACAGATAATGAACCACATGGAAAAATATAAAAAGAATATTATACAATCTCATACATAAACCAGACTGTAGTGTAATTGCTTAACTTGTTTCTTAAGTTATCTGAAAAATACTTCAAGTACTTGAAAACAGCGGCAGAATCATCTTTCAATAATGAAAAGCAAAATTGCACTGATTTAAAAATACATTACAAAGTTAAATACACATTCAAATTAATGTCCTGATTTAACATTGCTTTCAGTGTTTACTTTCATTTGTTAGGGCTTCTTGATTACCTGTGTCACTCCAGGAGATCCAGAGTTCACACAAACAAGTTTCAGACACAGAGTCTGTGCGTCCTGTGTATGAAGTCCCAGAAAGTTTTTAATTCATTTAATCTTTTTCTCCATCTTCACTGCTTCCTATTGGCAGAGGAAAGGTACAGTGAGATCCCCCAGCACAACCATCGCTGCTTTGCAAGACTTTTCCCAGAACTTGCCATTCTGCTATCTCACACTTCTAAGTATTGGCTTATCTTTCCCTAGAGCTTTCAACCACTGTAAACATTTAGCTCACATATGCATATACATCTGCTTAAATCACACAGTTCAATGTCACTTCTCAGGACACAAGGCAGCACAGGATTTCCAAAATCTCTTATCTCAGTAAGTTACAGAGCAGCCAACATTATCTAATCAGTAAACGTGATACAAGAACAATACAGAACTATGTAATTGATTACATTTTTACAAACACTGATTATCAGAAAGGCTCAGCTATCACTAGTATTTTATTTTTATAACGCACTATTTTATCTAGATTAATAATAAGCTAAAGTGATTCAAGCTTGCCCTTTTTTCCCCTTCTAAGTTGAGAAAAATGCATGCAAGCTTTAAAAAGCTTTTTGTTACATACAAGAAAGCTTCTATTAATAGATACTGCTGCTACTCAACAAGCCAATGAACTGATTTGTGTGGCTCTCTGAACTATTCTACTCAGCTTCAGAAAAGATGCTGCACTTCTTGAGAGAATATCAAAAATGCAGTTTCTAGAAAGCAATACATCAAAACTGTAAAACAGGCTTGGACAACTGTAGACAAATTCCTCATCCTGTGCAATAACAATAAAACGACCTATGACAAGGCAATAATGGGAATTATTAAGCTGCCATAATGCTTAAGGACAGTACAGATTTCGTTTCTGTAAATACTGTACTAATTTATGAAACAAGAAGTGGGAGCTTCTCACAGATGTGAGATGTCTCATAGATGTTCCAGAGAATGTACAACCACAAATTTGTAGCCATGTGGCTGCCATACTGAAATACAAGGTCAGACATAACCTTCATAGTAATAAAACATACTTAAAGTATTTAACACAAAACAAAATTTGTCATCTATACTAAAAATCTCCTCGGATAAGTCTTTTAATTGGTAGCTTCAAAATAGTAATTTTAACTAAATCACTTACCTCCTTGCTCTATATCTGAATCTGTAAGATGTGTAAGGGAAAAGCTTGCCATGTTTGCAGGAGAAATAGAGAATCTGGAGTAAGGGGATGAATGTGACCAGTTCTGTTCAAGAGTCCGGGTAGGAGGAGGTGGAGAGAAGTACTTTGACTGAAGAGGTGGTTTAGAGCTAATAAGGCTATTAGCTGCCTTTGATATAAAGGATGGCTCCGAGGAAGAGAAGTCATCATCCCATTCAAAACCGCCACCTTGGTGTAAAAAAACAAAAGAAAACAAGAGATAAATGAGCAGTTTACAACACTGTAGAAGTCACATGATCTTTTAAAAGCAGGTCCCTGGAAGACTGCATTAGCTCAAAACAAACCTATTGTAGCTTTTCAGACAAGACCAAGTCATAACAACATCACAGAATTACAGAGGATGCCAGTGAATTCTGGAAGCAAAATTCAAACTTAGGAGGCTTTTCCACATACCACACAAAAGCATAATACTGACTAAAAAAATTCTAACTCTGTCATGTAAAACCTGACATTCAGTGCCATATAACACTATGCTCAGCAATAAAACAGAGGAGAGGAGTTTGGGAAGTTAGCCATCTTTTGCTTAGGAACTGGCTAGGCATCTGTCTATACATGAGAGCTGGTAAATGATTTTGCACCACTTTTCTTTCTTCTTCTACATCTCTTTGGCTTATTAGATATATTTTTTTTCCCTCAACTCACAGGTTTACTTGCTTTTAATCTTCCTCTCCTCCCATCCCACTGGGAAAGAGCAAGTGGCTGTGTGTGCCCACCTGTCTTCCCACACTTAACTCACAGCATGCGTACACTCAGAGGATAGAAACTGGGGAGAATAAAGGTCACAAACTGAGCACACTGACAGTCATAAAGACACTGCATTTGGAAGAGAAGTGTGTAGCACCTCCCCAGATGCAAAACTCAGCTTCAGAACCATGAGGTTCAAATCTTGCACTCATACCTACATTCTGAAAACATCCAGCTGCTAAAGAAAATTATTTGCTTGCTTTTATTTTATTGAATGCAGGCTTGGGCAGTACAAAGAAAATCCTCACGAGGTCACACAAGCACTCTAACAAGGCCATCTGGTGTGTAACATCCACACCAAAAGAATTTAAAAAGCCTCTTGAGCCAACCCTGTTGGGGTTTAGTCCTGGGGGGGAGGGGGGTCACAAAGATTTCTTACCTGCAGTTTGATCTGGGGGGAGGAGGGGAGGGGAAGGGGTCACAAGGACTTCTTATCTGCAGTTTGGTTGCCTCTTGAGAGGCATCAACAGATAAGCAGTATTAACTCCCAAGCTTTGGTAAACAGTAACATTATTGCCCAAGCCCAGCTGAAGTATTTGCTTCAGATGTGGAATTGAAGCCAGTACGGTATAGTGTACTTATCAAACTACATATTTTAAGTGACAGTTCATTAAAACTATGCAATGCACTCTCAACCTGTGCTGCATATAAGCATTTTCAAGTACCTTCTTCATCTGTTGAGCTTTCTGAATTCGTAAATCTGTTGAAGTAACTAAAACCCGGAGATGGAGCAGGAGTGCTGTGAGAGCCTTCGCCATTCAAGTCTGCTACACGGTTTCCCAATTCCTTAGTTGGTGTTTCCTAATGCAAACAAAACAGGTTTAACCCTTTTGTACATGCAATGTATCCATGCAGTTAGATGATAGCTTTCCAAAATTTCTCATTTTCCCTTTCAATTCTACTACTGAATAAAATGGTCTGCAAGCTCTTACTTATAACCACGCAACAGAACTTTGAGTTGTACTTTAAGCATATACATACACTTCCATTTTCTAAACAAGTTCTATCAACTCAATGCTAAAATGCATGCAGAAATGAGCATTTCAACATCATTTATAGTTAAAACACTTCATCTCCAATTAAACAGATATGGTTCCCTTATGAGCCATACACAGGCTGGTATTGGTTTGGTTTTTTATTCCCGTTTTAAAGCAGCCTACAGTCTTGTCTCTCAGCATTTTTTGTTGGCTTGCTTGTTCATTTTTTTTACTCCTTAGTTCTAGTTCAGGATGAAGAAACTAATGCTGCATGACTGGCATGTGAAGCAGCCAATATGTTAGAAATTACTGTAAGACTTCATAGTTAAACAACTGGGCAGTTTAATACATCTTATTTTTATCTTCCCCTCTAACAGTAGGATTATTATTCTACAGAACACAAAGAAATAATATCACCTGTTTCCTACTGCAGATGATGACTCCTAGTATTTATACACATCACCACAAGCATTTCCAAAGCCTGACAACATGACTGTTCTTTTAGACTCACTGTACTGGTGGAAACTGATACAACGGGATTGTATTTTAATGTTGTAGCAATTGCACAAGTTTAAAAATTGATAGAGCAAATGGGAAACAAATCTAACCTTGGATTGCATAAGCAGATCAGTGTTATTTTATGAATTTGAATAACATTATTAATAAAAAGTAGTATTGTCATCTAACTACTTCTCTCACCTTTTGATTATAGTTCAAGGTAAACTGTTTTAGTGCTAATTAATGCAAGATCCAGTGTTTTTACCTGTATAATAAACACATTCAAACTTAAATCTTAAGTCCTCAAACTCAAGGTTAAAGACAACAGGTTGTCCACTTCCATAAAGCCACAACATTCCAGAAAATAAAATTACTAACAAAATCTAGTCCATAATATGCTGTCTCACACACCCAACTTAAGCATAGCCTTACAAGCACCAGTGATACATGACTAAAAAAACAGTTTAAATCTAGTGCATACAGCCAGGGTTCAAAAAACAGTGAGAATTTATGACTTGGCAAGCAACGCTGTGCAAAGCAAAACTGCATTTCCAGTCACTGCAGCCATTCTATTGCCAGCATAAAACTGCACCTCAGCAGGAAAGAGTTTCTTTACACAAAGGAAAAAGAACCAACATCACAAACAAGATCCAAAAAAATCAATTGTAACAGTGAATCCACAAGTATTATTGATCTATTCTACCACTTCATGTTTAAAACAACCTTTTACTTCCTCATCAAAAAAACCAGATACCTGATCAAACAGATAGACCGTGACATCATCAAAGAACGTTACAGCCTTCTTCTCGTTTTTCCAGTGCTCCGGTTGCCTTTCATGAAGCGGTTTGGGAAGTTTCAGTAAGCTTCTCAGATGTTTTCCATCATCCTTGTCAGTAAGTATCTCAGGAACCTGGTGAACAGTTTCATCCTCACTGTCAGAACTCAGGCTGTGCATGTGAAAAGTCCTCATGTCATCCTCAGAATCACTGTTTTCATCTTCCTCATCTGCATCATCACCGTCTTCTAAATCAAGCATTCCAGAAACATCAAGCTTGCCAAGGTATTTACCTTCAATATCTGGCTCTTTCAGCTTTTGTCCTTCGTTATGGTAGAAGAGTTTCTCACTATCATTGGAATCTAAAGAATTGTGTATGTTATGCACAGACTTAAAGTCTCTGTGTGAAAGAAGTTCTGAAGTGTTGGTGCCAACGCAAGAGACACTTTTATGGCAAGTCTCAGAGGGCTTTATTTCATCCCTCACATTATCTCCCATTGATATCTCCAGGGAATTCAGAGTTGCCTCAGTCCACTCCTCAGGACATCCCTCCACCCTTACATCCAGCTCTTCCCTCTCTATCTTACAATTCAGTTCAGGTTTTATATTCTGAATACAGGTATCCTGGTAATTCCTTACATTGTGCTTTTGCGGTCTCTCTTCCAAACAGTAATCCTTCTCATTATTATTTTCTCCTCTATTTGAAGAAGCACCACAGGTAGTCTCCCTTGATAGATTTACAGTCTCTTCTGTTTTCTTATCTGGCTCGGAATCATTATCAGAGAAATAGGCAGAGTCTCTGTATGAATTTTGATTTGATAATGGGGTTATTTCAAAGTTGCTGTTTACTGCATCTAAGCAAGGTGCTGCTTCTGAAACAATTATGACTGGATTAGAAGGCAGATCATTGACACTGCTGTCACTGACACCACAGTGAGCAGTATCCCCACTGGAAGCATCCTCAACAGTAACATGGGAAGTCCATTCTGGAGACTCCAGATTCTCTGTTTCATAGCCGCTGTCAGCAGGCTTATCAGGAGGCAAAAGTTTTTGAGGACTTTGAGCCTGTAAAGATTCTAAAACTTCTATTACATCTAAAGAATCCAAAGAATCAGGCGTCTCTAAGACTTGGTCTACAGTTTCCCTAGGAGATGGGCTATCTTCCAAAAGACTGTCCTGACTTGCGCAGTCTGAAGCACCAACAGAAATTAAGATCACCTCTTCTGGAACGTCCTTACAGTTCTCAAAATTATTGGATGTTTCCTGTCTTTCCTCTAACAAATCTTCATCTTTTTTAAGTATGGGAGACTTACATTGCAAGTTTCTTTCCATACCTTCCTGATCCCATTTTTCCCTATTAAGAGCTATTTCATCAGACTCGGAAAGTATTCCCTGTTTTATTTGTACATCACTCTGATCTGCTTCAGCAGCAGTGCTGTAATATGAATTCTTTCCAACATTATTATTTTTTGCATTACTGGACAGCTCTTGAAAGAAAGTATCATTGTTACAGAACAAGGCTTGGTTGACTTCCACATTTGAAAGTTTCCTCTCATCCTTCAAATAAGGAAGACTTGTATCTTTATCATGCAACTTATACACTGCAGGTGGACTAGAGGATGCCTCTATCTCTCTGGTAGTCTGACACTGAGAATTTGTATCTTTATCCACTGCTACTGGGTTAAAGTTTTCATCTTTCACAGTTCCAGAATTTTCATGTATTAAAGAAAAGACCTGCACATTCTCAGCCAATACAGGCTCAGGCTCTACAGAGCTCCTACTTGTGGTTTTTAGAACAGCTTCTGTTTTTTGCCCAAAATCACTGCTGGTTTTATTAGGCAGTATCCCCGTTAATAAGTTTTTCTCTTGAAGAAACAAGAAGTTATCAGAAAGTTCTTCTAAAGTTACCAACTCAGACTGGTTAGAGATGTTTTCACATACAGCAACTGTTTTGTTTTCAGAAGCATGAGTAGAATGCTCTTTCTCACCAAAACCTGTGACATTCGTAATATCTGTGTTTGAGTTTAAAACAGTTGGTTTAAAGTCTTTAGGAATATTATTTGTTTCAGCAAAACCAAGTACTTTTTTATTTATTAATTCTTCTGATCTGTCAATGTCATTAAATATACTTTGGAAAGGACTTTCTGGACTACTAGTAGCAGGTAAAAATTCCTCTTTGGGATCTGTATTGTAGTGGAAGAAGTCCCCATCAGTGCTAGATTCTTCAACATCAAGATCCCTGAGAACCATGAAATGAGAACTTTTTTCTTGTACAGCTTCTTGATCAACTTCTGTAGTCAGTACAACTGATTGGTTATCGAAATTCATGCTGCAGCCACTACCTTTTTCCTCTAACTGGATATAGTAGTCATTTCCAACTGAAAGTTTGTGTGCATCAAACACAGGTAACACCCCAGGAACAGCTCGTGATGCTTCCTGACCACTTCCATCCTGTGCTCCTGGCCCTTGCTCTGAAAGGGACCTTTCAAAAACCTCCACTGGAAAGAAAATACTTGTGTATGTCATTGCTTCATCAGGATTCACATGACCACACTCATCAAAATGATCATGTTTAGCTGCTTCCCAGATATATTCAAAGCTCAGACCCTGGCTTGTTTCAGTTACAGTAAGAACCTCCTCCATTTCATGGCCAAGTCTATCTCCTGTGAAGTGATCTAAGATTGGAAATGCAGAATTATTTGTTTCTCTATTTGAGGTGTTTGGTTTAAGAGCATTCCATTGCTGTTCAAAATCAATCTCTGAGTCCCTTTGGCTTTGCATGCGAAGGTAAGTTAGAAGTCTATGCACTTCTTCTGCTGTTGGTCTCTTCTCTGGAGGTAGCCAGCAGAATTGCAGAACTTCATACCTGTGCAAACAAGAAAAGAATATGTTTCAATACTTTCCATATCAAAAGCAATTTATAGTAATTAGATAATCAATGAACTAAAGAGCAAAACATATTACTGACAGGAATTTGAATCTACAGCAATTCCTCTCATTTCTCTCTAATGTTTCTTTGTCAGTAACTTACAATAATTTCAATATACTTCTAAGAGAAATGGATAGTACGAAAAACATCTTTACCAGCTTTAAAAATAAATTTAAAAAGTTGAAGTTTACCATCTATCAGAGTATGGCTGCTCCAGATGTGGCTTAAAAAGTTTAACCTGCTTCTCTTTTATGACATGGGTTAACACTTCCCTGTCAGAGAAATCTGAGTAAGGCTGAGCAGCATTCTCAAACAGCTCCCATAACGTCACACCCAGGGACCTGGAAAAGAGCAGCAGAATGACAGTACATTCCAAGAACTATTTTTAAATTGCTGTAAGAAAATAAATACTACATAAACAATCTACAAGAACCACCAAATATAATTCTCCTATTGGCTCAACAGGAATTTTAGAACCCGTTAACTCATTTTAATTGCATTTGATGGAATGTTAGAAGTCTTAAGAGCCAAGCTCTTTAAAGCAATGCCAATAAAGGTAACAAAACACATGAGGTTGCAAATGACTGATCTGTGGAAGAAACTCTTGCATATTAAAAAGCATAACCTTATGGTTAGTATAACAGTAGGAAAGGAAATCTTTAGTCAGAAATTGCAGTTACAAGTTAGATCACTAGAAAGCAAATATGTGTCAGTTTTCTTTAAACTGGTATTTTTGAAGCTGCAGAACTGGGAAGTACTGTATTTGTTCAGTGCTACATACTACATTAACCATATTTTCAGTGATTAGGAGTTCATCCCAATTCTTTGGACTACCTTTACTTCCTCAAAATGCAAAGTAACTGACTCTACATGAATTACCATAGAACTACTTAGTTCAGAAGAGGTCTCTGGAAGTAATCTAGTAGCAACTTATACAAAGCAGCTCTGTATAAAAGGCACTAAAATTCGGGATGCTTAAGGCCCTGGCTGCTGGTAGTTTAGATTAAAAGTACAATCCAAGGAACTTTGCTTGAAGGATGCAAGAAAAAGTACTTAGATCATTTCTACACATCTTTCTGTAAACCTAGGTTTACATTAAAAAATAAAACAATTTATTATTTAATACCCTTAGATGTTTTCAAGAACTGTCAGCCTAAGCCACAAATTCCATCCCTCAAATTTCCTTGGAATTCAAGGGGAACTTGATGACTTAAAAAAAATTCCTCATCAAGATTTTCTCCAGTCCCTCTATAGCTCTTTGGTAACAGAGGCAGTTAACTGCAGCCCTCAAACATTACAGCATGAAACATTTCTACCAGTTAAACTTAGTTGAGTTCTAGTGGGATCAACTTCAGTATGTTTTTAGATCATCTACAGCTATTATATATTAATGCAAAAAAATATTCACTATTTCCTTCCTTCACAAACTCTTGAAGACATCTGTCAAACATCTTTTTATTAATGCTTTTTTTTTCTGCTTCTTTTTTCTTAATCTGGTTTTTCTCACAGCACACTTCTAAGCTGCTTTCCAAAGCAAGATGAAGTTTCAGATTTGTAGAGATTATCCTACTGTACATTTGATAAAATCAACAAGTTGCGTACTTGGCCAACATTCAATTTAACTTTAAATATCATTTATTTCTTCATATAGTCTTTGAAAATTTATTCCAAAATCTAACACTGAAATCATTTTAAAATTTGCTACATACCATATGTTACTGTATTTATTTTGCTCTGCTGATAACAGTTTGTCTTGAAAACTCGTTACTAACTCAGGTGCGGTCCATCGGAGAGGAACAAGTTTCTTCCCATCTGTCTCAATATAATCTTCCTATATTATTGAAGGAAAAAAAACAGAAAAAACATTGAATCTACTTCCAGAACCTGACAAACTTTTCCTCAGCCTGGTTTTATGTGATCACTGTGTGTAAAAATGAGAACTGAAATAAATCCCATTTTACCCAAGTAGCAGAGAAAGTGCTATAGAAAAAAGTACTCACTGCACAATAAAACTGAACACCAACTTCTTGTTTAGGATTTGCTACTCAAAACTTTCCAATGCATGCTTTTCATCTTTCACCTTCTCAGTATTCTTAAGTATTTAAAACATTTTCTTTAAATGTCATTGCATTTTCTTTTCTTAAAATGTTAAAGTGAATTTTTGCATAACACCTGCCATTACTATTTTAGGACTACTGCATATTAACATATAAACAAACACATACATTTAAACTTAACAAGCAGTTTCTATAAGCTCCACTTCTGGAAAGATCAGCTATTCTGCTGCATGAGGCTTGCTACAGTTATTTGCCAGCTATTCTCTGAACATCCAATAATCAAAGAAAAATCTACTATCAAATCACAACCTTAAAACATTCTCGTTATGACCTTACACTCCCAAACCCTTACAAAAAATTGGTAGGTGACTAGATTAACTTACCTTGTACCTACTGAATCCTATACCATAATCTCCTACTTTGACATTTAAATCAGACGTAAGAAAGCAATTTCGTAAGGCCAAGTCACTGCAAAAGCAAGCAAATAAACAGTGAGTCTTCAACCCAAAGTAAGACCAACGGGTTAAAAAAAGGAATGCTTTAGAGGAGTCAGGCCACAACTCGGAGTATCAGATAAAAAAAACCATCTTCCAAAGATAACCAGTTACACACAGGCACACAATACAACAGCAAGCAGCAGGACATACCCATGCCCGATAACCAACCACATGGGGAGATTCATTTTAAAAATTACAATTTTGAGCCAAACTAAATATGATGATGGTTACTTTTACATACAAAGCCTAAAATATTAGAAAGTGACTTCAAATCAATAGTAGGTTATGTTGGCATGATTAAACTACTGCAGGCTAAGACTAAATTATCATTTTAAAAGCCTGATACAACTCACACTGTCCTTCACAAAATAAAGTTCAGAATGACACCTGTGGTTGAAAGATACTCCTAGAAGTGTAGACCATGTCACAGAGTACTTATATGCAACCACTGCATTCTGCTTATTCTACAGTGCAGATCATTCAGGACTGTCACACACTGGAGCAACGTCAGCCCCACCTCACCCCACCTGTCACTGCATGCCTGCCAGCTTCTCTGTCAGAAGCAAAGACTACCAACAACTCACACCAGGTTTAAATACTACCAACTTTCAATATGACACTAAGCAACCAGTGTTATCTTACATTCACAGCTAAATTCCTCTAAATAAATAATAGTCATACAGTTCTTTGAACAAGAACTACGGTGTCTGACAAAGACCATCAGAAGTAGTCATGCATTTCATAGAAGTTCCTTTAACAATCAAATCCAAGTTCCTTTGGTAAAGGAAACAAAAGGCTCTTGAAAATGCACTTCCAGTTTCTGCCATAACCCAGACCACAACCACTCACAGTGGTTATTACAGTGCTGTTGTAATAACAAGAAGCTGCCTCAGCCCACTGTGCAAACTCAGAAATTAGTACAAGCATAACTGGAAGTGCACCAGAAGAACTGTACCACTGCTTCTGTGTGCATTAAAAGAAAAATTTCCCAAGTGCACGGTCTGGAAACTACATGATTTCTCTACTTAAAGGAATAAGGAATTATTTTTCCTTCCAGAATCACTGCATTTCATAGGACAGAAGCCCATATTTAAGCTTGAAGTACACCCCAGAACTCTTCAGTTTATTTCACACTATTTAAATATCCTAAAAGAGAATACATATCTTCAGTTGCTTGAATTTACCACTAACAACAAAATCACTGATGCTGGAGCTTTACCACTTACTTACTCTGACAGCATCAGGATAGTGCTGCTAGACTTCTGCAGATCCACAGAATAATTTATCAACTTTAAGTGTATTTAACTGAAAATATCCTGACAGAATTTAATACCTACAAAGCCACGCTGCTGCAGTACAAGAAACAGCCATCAGTCAGTGTAATAGGCACAACTGGTACTACCTTCAAGTCATTTGCAGTGGTTAATTAAGCAGGTTTAACAATGCTCAATTTTGTTGTTTTACACCAACTAAGAGTGAAGTTTAATAGTTTCCCCTAAACAGCACAGTGTGCACTGACAAACTCTAGCACAAGTCCTTAACTTGCTTATAGAAATGATGCAAGTTGTATTTCTACCACCAAGAACCAACTGATCCAACAACCATCACCACCAGGAAACGATGCTGTGACACTAATGGTTGCACCAGGTAAGCCACATTTGGGGAGCAACTACGCCAATACTTGAGTCACTCCAAGTCTAAAGTGGATGTGCTCCAGTTCCTTCATGTGTTTTTAATCATAAACTCTGGCATAATTCAGAGCAGTTAGTTTCACGAACATTTTTTCAGACCTCTTACAACTACTGCCATTCTTTCACAGTAACTGCACCATCTTTAACTACAAGAAATTCTGGGTTTATCTCCTGAAATGAATATTCTCTCCCCTTATAGTCTCTACCAATTCTGCCTAGCTCCATTTCTGAAGACTGAGAGGCTGCATGAAGAATGATTTAGTGAGAGATACCCTGCTTCACATTTTTTCATTTTACCTCAGCTTCTCCCTTACTATATCAGGAAAGCAGCAACTTCCATGTTTAGTATCAAAGCTAACATGCTACCAAAAGTTCTACACTGCTGTAAGCCATCAAAGTACAGTCAGACTTATCAAAATTCTAATTACGCCCTCCCTTCCCAACAAAACTTATTTAACTTCTCTAAGAATTAATCAAACAACTATGTCTTCTGCACTGGCTTTGCAGAAAGCTGTGCTCTATGGGCTGCAGAGCCCAAAGGCAGGTGAGAGCTGTACAACCACACCAATCAGCATCACCATAAGCATCACACCTTTATGATTTACACCACAGAAATACGGACAAAGCACAGTCTTGAATGCATGCTTATTTTAATGAAAATATCCATATAAATTCTGAAGTGTAACCTAAGGAAAAAGTAATTTATTTGGAAAACATACCTATGCACAAAATTATGTTTATGCATTACAGCAAGTCCAGCAGCAATCTCACATGCCATTCTCTGTAGCAGCATGATTTGTGAATCTCCTCTAATGTGGTCCTGCTCATTGCAGATGTAAGTTTTCAGGTCACCCTGTAAAAGAAGTTGAAAATACTGACCAGTGCTGTGAGTTGAGTGAATCTCAAAAGTATTTAATGAAAAGCCACCTAACAACATCTCTTGCTTTATCAGTCGAAAAGGCTAGTACTAGATACAAACAGATCTGTGCTTAATAAAGAATTTCAAGTTTCCCATCACCATCAGGATACATAGAGAAGTTATTCAAGGCAGCTGGTACATCCTTTTAAGGGTTTTTAAATCACATCATTTAGTAATTAACAGCTAGATTACACTACCACAGAACAACCATAACTGTCAAACAATAATACCTCCCAGTAAAAATATGATGAGCTTCTGTTTTTAAACAGGATAAGTCAAAATTGCAAGTGCTCCCATTCAGCAAAACTGACTGGAATACACAAGGGGATGGGAGAGAGAGGCAACAATTTCAGCCACTGCTGGCTCATCAGGGAGCTCCAGGGATAAAAGAGCACAGTAATACAGCCCACTCCTATCAAGCAAATGGCTTGAGAAGGCATTTTTGTTTTAGAAGAAAATGAATTGTATGAAAGCTGCACAATACTTTCCATCAACTTACTTCACTGGTGTAACATATTGATTGGGCTTTAACTGCACAAGTCACCAGTGCCTCAGCTTGGACTTGAAGGGAGAGTGAAAGGAGGTCTTGAGGTTGTACAGACAAGGCAGCAGTCTATGCACTGGCTAAAATGTGCTTCTTTACAGAAGGTAAGAGCAAAAATCACTACACTTAAGTATATAAACACGTATAAGCACACATCTGCCTTTCTATCTTGCTTGAGCAGAACTCAGAACTCCCAAATGAACAGTGTCCATAACAGATTCCCTATCCCACAGGGAAACAAACACAACAGAGCACAACACACCAATGTCAGCCCTAGGTGGCAGCATGCTGCTGAGGAAAGGCAAACTACCTGTTGGGAAACTGTCCTCACTATTAAAACAGCAACTGCCTGTTTACAGGTTGTCCCAGTTGGATTAAGTTCCTGGGATGCCTTTAGGTGCACAAAGGAATTACTTTTTAATTTTTAAATGCATTAGTAACAGCAGTGCTGCATGGCATCCCTTCTTTAATAAATAATTCATGTAGACACACATTCTTGTAGGATATGCAACTTGCATTAAATCTAGCATGTCAAATCATATCGGTTGTTTTCTCCATCCAATTTATAGCAACATTCAAGAGTAAAATATAGAATTGCTATTTGGTACTGGTTTAAGACAGTACTTATGCCAAACTTGGGGGATACTGATGAATACCTTCAAGTGCTGGACTGCCACCCAGATGGAGCTGCGCAGGGTGGAAGAAGTGCTCCTGTACCTCCTGGTCTGCAATGCTGCTTTGAGCAGGAGGCTGAACTGGAGAGCTCCTGAGGTTCCCTTCCAGCCTGAATTATTCTACACCTCCCTGCCTACCAGCAGACAGCAGCAGTGCAACAACAAAATTAATATTATATGAGCCACAAAAGAGCCCTTCATTGGACAGAGGTTTTTAATGCAGTAAACTTCAAAGTTTATACATCTGAGTAAACACAGCTATGCAAAATTCCTTGCTCAGATACCTAAATCACACTTCAGGAAGGCTCTGCTTGTTCTGCCACTGCCTCCTATCTTTTCTCTTGGGAATCAATGAAGAACTAAATTACACTTTTCCTTTCACCCCCTCTCAGTTCTAGCCAGGATCAGTTCAGCCTTCTTTGTAAAGAGCAACATACTGAGACTTATTCCCACCACCATCCCAACCGCTAGAAGCCAGGGACATTATTTATCTGCAGTATTCTTCTGTAGCTTTCTGGGTTGTGCAAGTCCCAGTTTGGTCCACAAGGACACCCAAACAGCTGACGTGACTCTTCAAACCAGCAGGTACTGACAGTAGGAGTTTGAGAAGTGTAAAAAATTACCAAATTATTCCCCCACACAACACTCCTTACCAAGCTGGAAAGCTACCTGCCAAGCCACATAACACCATGTAATTAAGAGAATGAAAATATTACTTCTGCCTCTCTACTCCAACATTGCTCCACTGTATACGTACCTGTAATGACTGCTGTTAAAATATTAACAGTACACATCCTTTATACCCGTAGAAAGTTGTTAAAGTGTAAGTTTAAGAAATATTATGCAGTTCTGACAACAAGAAATCTTTGGACCCAACAGACATTATTTCTGATGCTGCCACAATCTATCAACCCTCTAGTTTTCTCTTATGATTATTAAATATATTTGTTGAACTCTAGGTAAGTTTTCATTGCCAAGTTTTTGTTTTTTTTTTTTATTTTTATTTGAGAACAATGCTTTCAAGTGGCAGTAATCAGAAAGGCCGAACAAAAGAAAGAAAACTGCTGCAAGCAGGCACCTCCCAGTAACAGCATCCCTGAAGCAAGCTACAGGGCATTCCGGGCAAATCCTGCATGCTGCTGATCTCATCTGCTCAGGGAATTGTAAAATATTTCTTCAAGAACCATTTGATAGGCAAATCAGCCTCAGCATATACATGCTACTTCCTCATTTGAATAACTTTCCCTTACTCATAAATTATGTCCATTCATTAGAGGAGTTGCTGTGCTGACAAAATGCTGGCCATGCATGACCAAGTAATATATTAAAGTTAATAAGCCAGCTACCACTATTTTTAACCTGGCATCATTCTACAGCCTTTAATAGCTGCCTAGTAAGACAGCACTAACACACTAAGCAACCTAATGCAGGATCTTTGAAGAACTTGTTATTTCTTCTGATAATTGTCAATTAACAAAGTTAAACAACTGTAATACAGATGAAGAAAAATTAAGACTGAAGCCTTTCAATTACGTATGCACAACTGCCTGCTTGCTTCTTGCTCAGCTCTTTAAAACAAGGGATGCAGAACAGCTTGGATTACAGCACAGAACACGTTAAAAGCTAGCAAATATAGCTACTGAGTATAGAACCAGGCCGTCCTGAGAAATACCTTGAGTAGCTTTTATGGCCAAGAAAACAAGTAACTGAGCTCAAGTGACATTCAGGACTGCTACCATGGCAGTCAGCTCTATCTGCACTGCAGTTTCCAGTGCTTCTGATCATCACCTTTTGTTATCAAGGAACCTGGGAGCTGCTAAATCCAACAGGGCTACCTGAGCACAGCCAACATCAAGAGGCCCCATAAAGGCTACAGATCCAAACAGGAAAAGTTGCAAAACTTTATGATATTCAATCCTTTATAATATCCAATGATTTTCAAGGAGCATGAAGAAAACACCCTATAGACACAGTTCTGAAGAGTAGACCAGCCACACTTCTCATTACTCAACATACCAACTTGCAAAGAAAAATCCGTGTGGCTGGAAGAACCTCAAAGAGCTTGACATCTGAAGAGAATTTCCTATACAATCCAGCCAACATATTCACTACCTTTATACTAAAGCCATCTCAATCATATCAAGTACCATAGATCAAAGCAGTTTTTTTCATGGTTGTATATGTATATACAGCACCAGTAACTTAAGGTAAAGAGCTTTAGCACAGCATTGTACTGCAACCAGAAAAACAGCACATTTGCCACCCTTACTATTTGAACAGCACGCAGCCACCAGACACTGGAACCTTCAGCCAACCTCAGCAGCCTTCTTTCCTACAGCCTTCCAGCTGAACAGCTTCATACTGGCACATTTTGGAAGCACCTCCATATTTACTGGACTGCCCAATTTCACGAAAAAAAAGCTACAGAAAACATTTTCACCTCTAGTAAGATCACTTACTAGAACCCTGAAAAATCCAAGTAACTGCCATCCCAATCACAATAATAAAAGCAGCTTTTAGAGTATTAGCCTACTGAAAATAAAAATAAATTATCAAACAACTGTCTACTAAGGCAAACTACCTAGCCATACCCTCTTTTAATTCCAAACTGTGCTGTCTGCCTTCCTGCACATCCCTCCCTCCATCACATCTCTCGTCTCCCATCACTTCAGTATTGCTCCCTCCCACAGAGGCCCAAAGACCACAACAGAAGTCAGTGACACGGCGATAACAGAGCTAACACTGCACTCACCTCAACCTCTGCATACAGCTATTTTAAGTGAGCTCTACCTGGCCTGCCTAGCCCTGTGTATTTGTGCGCACAGTGAAAAAAGCACGATCATCTCAAGCAGATACTCAGTTCTGCTAAGTATGAACACTTCAGGTGAGCCAGGCTTTCAGCATGGAAGTCACCTACAACACACTACAACATAGAATACTCTAAAAAACAAGCTTTGGTTCTCTTTGAATAGAGTAAGCAAGACATCTATTCTACATTTCACTGACATTATCTAGCTACACACAAATGTATAGAGTTAGCATTCTGGCTGTCGGGCTTACTGCCCCAAGTTAAAGTGAAAATCTATTTTATCTCCTTAAGTCAAATCCCTTCCAGATTACTCTGCAGGATCATGACAATTTTTGGCACTAATCATCAGGCAAACCAAGATTTTTTTAAATATATTCTTGAAGTAGGGCAATCTTCACAAGTTACTCTGAATTCAAAATCAGATTAAATCATGTAAATATTTTAAATCATGGCAGTAGTTAAATCTGATTAAATATTTAGATGTCTATCTACTAACAAACCTTATATTCTTTTTCAAAGGTCCTTTTAAAAGAAACTACAGCTCAAGTGTCAACTTAAAATCAGTACAAAGTATTCCATTCCTGCACACTGAAAAAAACAAACACTATCTGCTTCACCTTCAGCACGCACTTTTGAGTTCTTGACCAAAAACCTAACAATTCACCCCGATCAATCATTCCAATTCTTTCTCCCATAGGAAAAAAGAATAATTTTATCAGCATTTGGCTCATTGGTTCACCCAGCTAGTAGAATACCATTATTTAAGGCCACAGATTGATGTTTTTACAAGAAAACTCAAAGTTCATGCACACACTGATTTAAAATGCCCGAGGCATCCAGTGCAACTGGAGCCCTATTTGTGTGCCTCAAATTAAAGAAAATGTAGTGGCGAAGCAGGTGAAGAAGGACCATGTTGAATTTTATAAATACAAACTCGTTTCTTCTCAAGGACTTAGTAACACACATAGTCACTTCTGAGACCACTTCTGCCTTAGCATTTTTCAACTTGGCTTTCAATATTTAGATTACAAACATTAAAAGCAGCTATTGAGCCTATTTTCAGACATCCACCTGCAGCTCAGGGATTTGTCTGTTTTATTTTTGATGCTGTGCTACAATAAAGCAATTCAAGTCTCTGCAGAACAGGGTTTCACCGCCATGTCCACATTTTAGTTTGTGAAGTTTCTGTAACAGCAGGCACAGCCCTCAGTTCCTACACACACAGCATCCCCTTCGTCACAAAGATCATGCAAATTCCAGCATATGCCCAGGAACGCTGTGACTGAGCAAGATGTTTGTGCAATTACCCCTTCCATCTTCAGTGGCCTTTGCAGCAGCAAGAGCAGCACAGAAAGCAATGAGACCACCCCCCAGAGTGCTCTTAGCATTTCTAAGGTGACCAGAAAGGAGGAGTGCAAGGTAGATGTCAATGTTGGGAAAGAAGGGAAAGAAAAGGACAAGAAAGTAGGAAGGCAAGTTAAAAGAACATAGTAGCAGAAAGGATCAGTAAGAGCACAGGATGATACTGAAAACTCCAACTACTGGAGTACACTCGTTACAGATTCTGGAAATCAACCCAACACCCAAGTTTAGCTGCATGGCACAAGTAAAATTTGGGCACTCTGGAGGGGGAAAAGGCAGGAGGAAGGAAATCCTCTCAGTTTCTTCAATTAATATTTGCTTAGGAGTCATATTTATGGCATGTCAAAGTTTCAAAGGCAGCAAACAAAATTTAGTATTTAAGTTAGGATGTGACTGAGCATGTGCATGACACTGAACTGCAATAAGAAGTGTTGTTCTGCGACCTCCTTTCACCTCCAAGCTCCCTGTTACATGACATAGGTCGACTGCAAGAAACTAATAAATCCATCAGCAAAGAAAAGATAGATCAGCTAGTTTCTTCCTAATAACATTCCACAGGAACCCATGATTTATATGATAAATAAAAAGAAATTTAAAAAACTGCACTTCTGCCATCTGCCCCTGAAGCAAAAATGTTTTCTGAAATATTGATTATTTGAAAAAAATCCCCTAAAGGAAAAATAGGAATACTTTTGTGACTAAATACATGACGTAACATTTACACTAACAGAAAAACAACAGCAGTCTTCTGTACAAGTGCACTTACCAAGTCACAGAACTCAAAGACTAGGAGATAAGGAATGGCTTCCACACATTGCCCAATACACTGGAGAACATTTGGATGCTGAAGAATGCTGGAGTGAAAACACAGTTAAAGTCAGAAAGACTACAGCATTATTTTCAGTATAACATAACACACTGAAACCTCAACTGCAAATTTCAATACATAACTGGAGGCAGCATGAACAGAAGGTGCAAGTATCCAAAGACAGATTCTTTTTGCACCTTTATATCTTCTCTGTACTGTGGCAGCATATCATTGAAAGCAGCTGAAATTTGCAGGATAGCAAAACCACAAACCTGACACTGCCACAAAAACGTCTCACCTATCCTTCCATTCCCATCATTCCCTCGTACCAAAACTAAACGTTCATGCATGCAACTGGTTCATGAACTATGCTTAAGGAACTGATCTGGCTAAAAGCTAAACCTTTTTGTTAGCCAGGATAGTTCCCAGACAGATCAGTTTCTTCTTCTAACTTTCATAAAAAGCACTCGTGCCAATGCAGCAGAAGGCATGAGATTTCATCTTCTGACAGCTGCCAACAATTTAAGCCTAAATGCAAACTAACTAGGGCAAGAGAAAGAACTGAGAGAAGAAAGCTCTCTATGACCACTCATTTGTAGCACATTCAGGCAAGATAAGCTACACCTTAAGGAATGCATGATACTCCTTTCTCTATTCCACTCATCCATAGAGCTCTTTGGAGGACTCTCATCATTCCCAAAACATAAGAAGAGAAATTACCCTCCCTTTAGCATGCACCAAACTCCTCTCTAGTAGGTAAAGACTCAATTTCAGGAAGCAAATTGTACAGAAATCTTCCAACCATAACACACAAGGAAGAAAACACCAAGTAACACTATTTTGTTAGCATTTTCTTTCAGGCTAATCATTTCTGATCTGTGGAGTACTACTGGACAGAAGTTAATGCCATTGTAAATGCTTTATTTCTGCACAAGCCCCACTGCAAGCTTTCGGAGCAGAATTAGTTTTAGCACTATGCTGTATTTAATTCTTTTGAACATGGAAACTTCAAAGAACTTTACGCATACACGGTAACACAACACACTGCCAGTTCTTCTACTCTAACAGGAAATCCAAGCACAAGACAAAGCTCAGCTCTTAGAAGCAAGTACTTAGACATGGAGTTGGTTTGCAACACCAGGATTTTTCTGAACAGCTGCAGCAGAATATCTGATGAACTAAATCAAGTGTTTTCCAGTCACGAACAAATTACTACCAAGCATTTAAGCAAAGAGCTTATTATCTAAGCAAACTCAAATCTTGTTCATTTTGGATCAGTTGTATTTCATACCTTAGAGACAAGAATTTAATTTATAAAAAAGGGTAAGCAGAGAAATAAAACTTAAAAACCTGTGTAACTCATAAGCAGTAGTATGAAGTGCTTGCGGTAACCAAGTTACAGAATATTACTTACTAGTATGGTTCTCCACTTCTTAAAAACTGTTCTTGCTCCTTGAGACCCGCACTTGCTTTTAACTCCTTCACTATCACTCGTGCCACACTACTGCCTGTGTAGATTTCTCCAAGCAGGACCTGAAAAATTATAATCACTGTGCCTTTAATCAGAGGCCAAAAAAATGAGTTTCTCTACAAAAAGAAACAAGAGCTAAAAACAAAGATTTTCTGGCTTGTCAATGCACGTAGATGTCCATACTTCATAAATCCTGACAACTCATTACCCATCCATTTTCAGAAAACACCTCTTCTTGCAAAGAGCATTTATTAAGACTTTTTCCTGGAAAGCATTGGTGGTAACAGAATGTATGAATTCAATTGCATGGAATTGAATATTAGATACTAAATGGCTTTGTAGAAACTACAGGTATATTAAAGCAGTATTAATCACAGCTAAAAAGTAAACCTCAGTTTCTTATGATATTCTTTTGAAGGAAATACACTAGTCTAGTTAGTTTGGACTATAATTTTAACTGCAGTACAATACTAGAAGACTTCTCACCTTTCCAAACCAGCCATTTCCAATTTCCTGGATGTAGTTTAGACTCTGACGTGCAACTTGAGACTTTGATCCATCTGTCATACACAACAGAAGAAATGTTAGACACACCAAGCCACTCAGATTGCCAGTTATCAAGCAGTGGAGGAAACAATACAAGCATTTACAATATTTATTCCCAATGAACGCACACATTCAGGCTAAGCAACAAAACAGACACAGGCAAGAGTGAAGGTAACGTTGTGACAAAGTGCTAGGGAGAAACTTCTCAGCTTCTAAACCACTTGTACTATAGAACACCCACTGCCACCACAGACAGTCCTTACCACACATACACCTTTTTAACACGTTCAGTAAGAAAGCTGAATTCAGTCCCAATACATACACTATAGTTGGGCAAAGTGAATAACTCACACAGAAAAGTTCCCTATGGAAACAGAAAAAAACCTGAAATACTCACTGCTTCTACATTTGAACAGTTAAAGTTACTGTTTTAAGAGAATGGGTTGAATTGCTTTATTCTTTAGCCCAGCTGCCCTACTTACAGCTACCATCTGGAAGGAGGACACTTTCTGACTAAAAATAATTTACATAAAGAACATAGGCAGAGGACAAAACAAGACAAAAAATCCTGGCAGAGGATGGACAGCAACAATGGCAGACTCTGCACTATAGAAGAGATTCAGCAGTGTTTATCTCTCTGCTAATCAGCTAGAAATACTAATAAAGAGACTTAGTTTCTTTTTCCTTTTTTTTTTTTAAACAGAAACTGTCTTAAGGAATACATTCCCAAAATTCTTTCACATAAGCAAAATAAAATGTCCTCTTACCAATACCACATCTACAGCATGAGAAGCTCACAGTGACACTAAGAAAGTGATGCAGCCCACACAGTAGCACTGCTGTCAAGTAAGAGATTTACTCTTGCTTCCATTTAAGGCTAATGGATAAAATCCAACGACAACTCAGTCGTGAAGAGAACTACTACAGAGCAGAAGTTAGTAACATCCCAGAGCAACTTAAACCCCTGACGTGATACATAAAGCAAGGAGTCTAAGCAGATCCAAGCCACACTCATTCTGTTCAGCCACTCTGTGAAGCACCCACTCTAAGGTAAAACACAGAGACTTCATCCTGTACCCTACATAAATTTACTTAGTTCACATCTGTAGCAGTTAAACCTGTACAACAGACAATCAAGCACAATCAGCTACACAACGTTAGAGAATAAATTCCCTACTTCTCTTTTCTCGCTGTAGAGTTTATTTACCTGCACGAGATGGAAACTGAGATGGAGTTGGTAAAGCAATATTGGGAACTGAAAGAGTAAAAACTTCTGCTGGAGACTGAACAGACGGAGTATCTTCTGCTGGGGGCGTGAAATCTATTTCATCATCAAAGTTATCTTCAAATTCCTGAAATAAAAATCTCGGTAATTAAGCTAATATTGGCTTAAAATTAGCACTGTATTTCTTCCGGTTTCCTATCTGAATCCATAAACCAGACTACAACAAAGTAACCACAAACTAGGACCCAACAATACAAAGGGCTTCTTTTTTAAGGGCAATAACTGATAACATGAAAAGAAACCTAAAAACCTGAAAAACTGTAAATCACCAATGTTTAAAGGAATTGCACTGCATCTGAACACACAGTGCCAGGGAGGCTCACATCATCACTAAGTGACAAGCTTTTTTTTTAATTATTATTTGTTTTTCTTACTTTCAATTTATCACTGACTTAAAGACAACACTTGATGCTTACATTTCTTTATCAAAAATAACTTAGATTTTTCAGGGCCTTTCCTTATTCATTTTTTTCATATATACCTTTTTAAGATATATTCCTAGAAAACGAGCCACACAAATTTATGAACACCAATAATTGATGTTCCAGAAGAAACTGCTCTCTGCTAATAAATTCAACACATTTGCTACATTGGATATACATCTTCAATATTACCTGAGAGGAATATGTTAAATTCTATCACAAACAAACCCAAAAAGGGTTCTTTACAGTAAAACTGTCTCAAGACTACACTTTCACTATTGATCCTAATAGATAGCAACGATATTGACAAGCCCAAGATGCTGACTGCAGCACAGACTGAGTGCTTATCTAGTCACAGCACTATCCCAAGTGTGTAGACAGACAACTGCTGGATATTCAGAAGAAAACACGTAGAGTGAGGCAGAAATACCAGAATGCAGCTGCCAATATCATGTGCACGTACATTTCTAACTTGAAGGCTTACCTTGAAATCGATCTCTGGGTCTTTGCAGCAGGAGACACAGTTTGCAAGCAGTACCACCAGTACTACCAGAGCACAGACAGATAGAATGGCAAAAGATGAGGAAACTTCAGCTGCCGCTCCTTGTCCTAGAAACAAGCACATATGTAACATTATAGAAATACAATCAGGGTCAGAAGGTGCTGCTCCCAAATATCTTACCAATCCTACCATGAGTTTCAACACTTAACTATATGGAAATGATCGACGTAAAAGCGAAGGGAAGGGGCCAACCCCTCCTGTGCACAGCTGCACACACAGCTCGTGCTGCCTGTCCTGCACACAGAGGGACCTCCGACACCCCCAGCACTGGGAGGTGATGAACAGCAGCAGCCCCAAACATCGGGACTCCATCTGATAAACTCCTAGAGGTGACTACACACGGATAGGAGAGATCCAGTCCTCTGGGGTTGGTTCCAGTGAGCTACAAATCCTGCCCTAAAAAAAAAAGGTAGCCAGAAGGAATCCTCATGTGGGCTGTGTATGGATATACAAAGCACTACTATAAGGCACTACAGTACCTTTCAATGAATGTATGGCAACCACAAGTTGCTTTCACAAAAGCAAAATGAATCTAAACAACTCCACTCTCCATTTCCATTTTTCACCATTCTTTAGGTGATTTGTCTCCATCTCAAATTAAGATGTACTCTTGAACATTTTGGTTATCAAGCCTGAAGTCCATGTTTTACACAAGTTACAGTCTTTGCCAGAACATGACCCTCTCTTTACATGGAATAAAATGTACTTCCTAACCTTACAGAACTTCTGCAACCCCCAAGAAAAGGTAATGAAGTAAAAAAAAAAACCACAAAGATCACCTTTGAATAAGATGGTTCATTAAGATGGAAGGCACCCAAGCTTCCAAAAATGCAGGGAAAACGTTCATACACAACACTTAAAAAAATGCTTTAATGTAAGAAAAATGCTAATTATCATGGGCAAGTTCCTGCAACACTTACAGAATAGCATTTTATGACTCACACAACTCAGTGCTGCTTACCAAGAACTACAGAATCCATCTCTATTTGGATAAGCTTTGAAGGCACTGTTATAGTCATTAAAAAGTGGTATTTTTTAATTTGCACTTTTTAAAAAGATGAATGTAAAATTAAATATGAGATGATGACAACCTATAATTGAAGTAATTTATTTTTTTATAAGTGAAGCTATTTTAATGTCTTGCATAAATACATATTCAATGATGGGAGTCACTGGTTAAGCACAGGCAGCAGTGTTTGACACAGTGCTGCACAACCTGCAGTCCAACCTGTGTGTGCAAGTAGATGAACATACCAAAAAAGCAGCAATGATAAATGATGCTGGCATCCTCAGGATCAAGCATAGGAATGAGAACACACCTCAGTACCAACCAGCATGTTCAAGGAGGGGGAAAAGACTTTCATACAAAGCACACCTCAAAGCAATGCGTACAGCTTAGGATTCTGGATACCTTCAGTCGACTTTCTTTGTAGGACAGCAGGCTTATCTGCCAAACACAGCAACTAAGCCAACAAGTTGTTTTCTTGCCTGCTTTAATTCATTCTTTGCCCAGTTCCGCAGCAAACCCCCAGCCCCAGCCCCTCCCCAGGCACAGCAGGCCGAGACACAGCAGTGCCAGCCCACAGGAGCAGGACAGGACCAGCAGCACTGCCTGCCCACAGCAGGGACAGCAGCTCTGCCCCTCTTCCCTTACCAGTTATCAAAACTCACTGAGCACAAGCCTGGCCTCTCCCAAACTTGCTTCAATGAGATTCACCAATTAATCTTCATGAAATTGGGCTTTAGGTAAAAAAGTGACAGCACAACACTGCACGTTTCTAAGCCTGGGGGACAAACAAGTGCATGTGACAAACATTACAGAGCACACTGACAAAAGACACTCACTGCCAGGAGAAAGACAGAACACACCACACATGAAGCATCATTAGGGCACAGCCAACTTCAAGGCAGCATCTGATTTTCAGCTTTCAGCACAGTAGTTGCTATGCGACAACAGTCCCACAGCAGAAGGCAGAGGCTCTCCTCTCAGGAGCAGCCATGGCAATGGCAGCTCTCACTAATCACTGCAGCTATTCCCAGCACCAATGCAGATGACAGCACTCACTGACACTGACTCTTCAACACCCCCAAACTACATCAGGAACCACGATGTTACTTTATGACTCTGACTCTGTCAGAGCAGAGCACCTTTACAGCACTAATGAATGACCGTTAGTGCTCTGCTCCCCTGCTACCTCCATGGCATCTGTTAAACGAGACCACACTTACCTAATTGTGCTATTCATAGATATTAATGCAACCAGATTAAAAATACAAAACACACTACATCAGTGTTGTATTACAAGCATGAGTTTAAAAGCTCCCCTTTTCCTAAATAACGCTGCCATTCTCTTCTGTGCTAGCTATTAACTTGTAAAGGGCTGGGTGGGATGGAGAACGCTTTCCAAGTCAGATTCAGATTGCCAGCTTTTCTCACCAAGGGTCTTTCCTACATCTGTTCACTCTGTGACATCTGCAGGGCTGCTGCACAAAACCAACACAGACAACCCAGCAGAGGAAGGCCTAGAGGTGAAGGTCTAAGACTAAAACAAAGGCCTGCTGCAAACAATCCTACATGTACATATTGTGCAACCCAGTCAGGATGACAACATAAATGCTTAGCATGCATTACAACTCCTTTATTTCACCAAAAAAGCTTCATTTGCTAATTCCAACAGTCCCTCCACTCCATTCATCCCAACTTTTTCTGCTATGCTCCATTTAACAGCCAAGGCAAAAAACAGTATTGTCTTTGAGAATGTTTCAGCAGACATTTGTACAGCACTCAGCTGTGCGATGCCACATTACGATAGACTTTACAATGAATTAGAATTGCATCAAATCACCACTAATCTTCAATTGAAACACAACAAAAGCAAACAAACTTAAAAGTTTTGAAGGACTGTTACTTACATTTCAGACTGCTTTTTGAAAGGTAACAAGGTGAATCTTAGGGGGGGAGGCACTTAACAGGACTCCCTTTTCCAATCAGCCATTTGATTCGAATGGCCATTACCAATACAGCAGGAAGGAACATTCCCAAGACTCAGATGGCTTTCATTGACTCGATGCCCTCAGCACAATGCCAGCACCTTCAGGAAATCTAAAACTGCTTGCAAATGTCTGAATTAATTCAGATGGTTCCTTCATTGAGCAAACTGCTAAGAACTGACATACACAACACCTCTTACAGAGCATTAGGCAGGCTCCTGGTTGACATATGAACATCTTGGCTTTCAGATTTTCAGTATGTTGCCATTCAGAGAAAAGCCAAAAGTCTGAAAGCAAGAAAATTACATCAAACAAAACGTGGAGAACTCTACTATCTGAAGGGAGTTATTTCAAAATCCTCCTCCTCTCGGCATGCCATTATTATCCTTGTCTCAGATAAGGCAAAGTCTGCATAGCTAACCAAAGTAACCTTTGCAATGGATATGATATGACAAATACCTCTTTAGACAAAAGCACTTTATCGCCTGATTCTCTTTTCCCTTCTTCCTTATAACTACAGAAAATGCCAATAGCCACAGTCCCAAGAAAAGGAGCTCTTAGCAACCTCAGGGAGCACCACCCAAAGTACTGACATACACGCTTGTGCTTTGTCTTTCTGAAGAGGAGAGGCAGCAATTAGTTGTTTGTCAGAAAGAAATTCCTGCCTAAACCTGAATTGCTTTTCATGGCCTCAATCAGTCCCACACTTTGACAAAAATAAGAGGACAAAAAATTCAGCAGCAGTGAAAAAAAACACACACAAGTTATTCAGTGACTTACTGTATCCTTCTAGACAGAAATTGAAACACTTCACCCCTCTCATCTGAACTCGGCCATGACAATCCCAGTTCTTACCCTACAACATTATTAAATCCTCCATGGCAAGCGTGGGCAGGGTGAAAGACTGGGACATGTGCACAGACACTGCTTTGGAAAAACCACCAGTCCTTCTCCACATCGGCTCATCTCCAGAGACAAGGATAACAAGGACAGCAAACAGCAACTTTCTGCTGACCTTTTCCCAGTAGACAACCAAATCTTTGCCCTCTCCCCTAAAGCCCCACAACAGAAGCCAGTTCCACAGGTGTCTGTGGACACATAACCCTGACATCATCACGTCCTATGCATACGTTCAAGAAGAAATATCAGCTGCTTCATTTCACAAATGGATACGTAACTATCAGCAATTCTTGGCAAACAGTCTTAATCCTCCCATTTGTCCCTAAAAAGACTAGAAGCCTCTCTTACCACTTATACCAATGTTTTTTTCTAACCATTCTATCCCATGTGCCTCCTAATCACTTCTACATTGTGCTTCAAGAGAGCTTCTATAGCTGCTTATGTTCACTGTGAAGTCAGGACTGGCAGAGGTTACACATCCAAGGCAGGAGCATCTGCAGTAACACTGGATTCCCACAAAATCCAGCATCCTCCAAACACCACAGATCCAATCTCCACCTTCTTCTGAACACTTCCCCTGCGCACCTCAGCACTGCCAATCAGGCATCAACTTGTAAAACCATGAGCTCAGGGCCAGCTTTACACTGCTGTCCTTAATCCATTGCTCAACCAGTCTCCCCACTGATGTCAAAGAACTGCCCACAAAACAGCACACTGCTCCAATTTAACAAGGATTAACTAAGGGCTGGGAATGGCTGGGAAGTGTTCAGAGAACAAGACTGGTTTGAAGTTGCAGTGTTAAAATTTCCAACCTGCAGAAAGCAAGATCTTCAGGTAAAAAACAGATTAGTTCAATCATAACATATACTGTGCTTTCGTGGTAATGTTTCTGGAAAATCTGGGTAACTAATTATACTGCAAAGGTAATACATGGTTGTTAAGTGTTTATATACATATATACACACATACGTACACATTTATATTTACACGACTGCTGCTAGATGTTGGTTCTTACAGCTAATTCCTGCCCAATACAGTACAATCTCACATGCTACACCTTCCCTCCAATTGAGAGGCACAAGAACTGCAGAATTGTTGGTTGTTTTTTTGTGGTTTTTTTTTTTCCAAAACAAAGCAGACCACAATCATTTAGAGCATAAGATTACCTGTCATGGTATCTCAAACCATCAGAAGTACCCGTAGCACAGAAACCAAAATATCAGTATCTCTTCCTCACACCAGTTGATAGGTGCACAAACTAATATACTGTTTTTAAAGAGACAAATTACATTTCATTTTGCAAAAGTAATTTATACATGCAACCTTCATTGGTGGTATTTTTGGGCGTTTCCAGCTCTCAAGGAAGACTTGGATAAGGTACACAGAAGAGAAGGCAAGCAGCAGCATTTTGCCTCAAGAGCTCCTTCACCCCAATTTCTCATTTCCATTCACAGCTAAGAATCTCTAGGAAAAAGAACAGCCCATGGGATAAATTTGTGAGAACAGGATCTGCTGTGCTGAAAGCCAATACCTGAAAGTCTACTATCCAGCCTCCCTACCACTCTCATAACACACAAATCTCAGGGTACAAAAGTAAGCCTGAAACACTTCACACAGCTGCTGAATCACAGCAGCACCTCTAAGGAAACTTCTCTGAGAGCAGCGTTGGAGAATGTACTGCTTTGGACCAGCACCTCACGCCGGGAACCAAATACAGAACACAGCTCCCTGAGACAGCTCGCTTCTCCCCACCACTCCGCCCAAGCAGTGCCAGGCCCAACACCTCCTTACTGCAAGTTATGCTTCAACTACACAGGTAGGCTGCAACAACTATCATGACGTGCTTCCAACACCTCCAACTATAAAGCTGTGTCTTTTGTAACTGCAGTACAACAAAAACACAACAACAGAAGTGACAAACCTATTGCAAACTGTATCCAGCACCATATCAAGCTCCAGATACTAGACATGCACACTAAATAGCTAGGCAGGTCCAAAGCAAAATCTCAAACAGCTTTGGTGCTCCATGCACTGTACGTCTACTGCAGAAATAGTTAGGATTAGATCAGAGAACAAAGGAGCCCTCTAGGACAGTGTTAGCTGTAGCCAACTGTAGACCCTTACAGGAAGAGAAAGCAGACCCAGCCTGAGAACAAAGCCTCACATGGAACATTCCTGCAGGCCAAGAGTCAGGACTGGCTTCTCACTTCAGAGTCACAGGGAGAAACAAAAGAGAAAAGGCAACCTAGCAGCTCTAGCTGGACAATTAGTAGGTACCTGGATCAGAAGTTAGAACAAGAGATAAAGGGATAAGTAAACATATTTAATTCTTGAAAGCAAAAAGAAAGGTGAGATGAACAGACCACTCCCAAGAAAACTGCATCATGATTAAAGCCCCTTATACAAGCAAGATTTTTCTCAGCTTCAAGTGATCTGTCTCTCTACTTTGCATATGCTTAGAAATTTGCTTTTGTCTGCATGCACGGCAGTCACACACACTGCATGCAATACCAAATCACAGGCCACAAACACAAGCAGGCCTCGCTCTGACAGAACTCCCAATAAACATCAAGCCAAAACAGCTTAAAAGCAACAATTTTCCCAGACTATGAACCAGAGAACTCATCTTCATAATTAAAAAAGTAACAATCTCAAAGTTGTTGTCTCTAGCCATTTCATTACACCAGTTAGAACTGCACAAACTTCTAGATGCCTCTGGATGCTACACATCAATTTCTAGGTGTCCCTTCCTGGATCTTCAACAAGGATTCACTGCCACGGCATTCCGCTGCTGCAGGAGGGCAGCCCCAGCATCGAAGCTCTCAGTGCAAAGCAAGGAAGCAGGCAGGCACCAGCCCTGCTGCCTCCATCATCCAACTGAGCAGACTGCAATCATCACAAATGTAAAACTGAACATACCTGTGAAAAATGCTACCACCTATACAAGTAATACAGGAAAATAAGAATAGTTTCGAGCCTCCGTTCCTTTGCACTTGCAAGGACTTCATACAGCAGAGATGACAGAAGCGCTTCTTCTGACATTAACATACATACCCTTGATTCCAATTCCCAGCTTTCTGGAGAGGCAGCTGAATTAAGGTCAAGTATGAAAATCCAAGTCAAAAAGAGAGAGAGGGAGCCTGAATTAGAATGCAAAGCTTTAGCACAGCAAAGCAGAAGTGTCAGATTATGATGCAGTATGTTATGTTTGTCTGCAAAAATTACCACTAAAGAGCATTTCTCAAATACCTTTACTTCAGCTACACAATGCTAAAAGTGATAATCATCTTGGCCTGATGCACTCAGGTGGAACACCTAACACAGAACAGCTCAGAACAGCTGAAGTACTTCATTCTCCCAGTTGCTCTAACCTGGAGCAGGTCAGGTCGTCCAGCGGTCCATCAGAGGTGGGAGTCAGCTAGACCTGTCCTCAGCTCTCACCTCCAGCACGTCAACCCTCATGTTCACAACAGTCACAGCATATCCCAGGACCCTCCTATCCCATTCAATGAACAAATTAAGTGAGTCTGTTTCTAGCTAGTAGCATCTTCAACATCTTGCTTTTCCTACTTTCTACAGTAATTGCTATGGACCTTATCAGGTGAACAATAAAAGCCTTCCTTCCTCTACCACCTCCTTTTTTTTTTCTAGCATGTTTAGAAATACAGCCCCAAACATGAGAGACAAATACAGAACACACTGTCACGGCACACCTTCATCTGCAAACACTGTGAAGCCATACTTAAAAGTATGAGCTGCATCATTCATCTTGATGAAGACACTGGGAACATGACAATTCCACAGACTCAGTCTGGTGCAATTCCACAGTAGTTCCACAAAATGAAACGTTTTTGAACAAGGAATTCAAGCCAGTCTTGCTAGAACCTGCCACTGCCATCCTGCTTCCTAACTGCCTTCTCAAAAGAGAAATCTCTTCATTATGGGCATATGGCAGGACTACAGAGGTCACTACAAGTATCTCACACACACATCTCCTCTCCTCCTTTTTCTGGTGACCACCATCTCTCCAGCACAGTGCTCAAGGCTGGACAGATCAAAATGTTTCACCACCACCAAAGAAGCAGCCCTTCCTGCTAGGTGCACAACTGGGAGATTGTGAAATAATTCCAAAACCCATTACTTATTATTTTAAGAAAAGTCCATTCAATTATTCCTAATTTTACAACTCTCATGCATGAGGCTGCATACAGCAGTGAGTTGAAAGAGCTGCCAAGGCCTAAAGCAGAGTCTGTCATTTTATTTCAGAAGTCATCAACGACCACCGGTCTCAACACAGGAAATCAAAGCAACTTCCCATGCGATACACAAGGGAAAAAGTCACAATAAACAGAGGCTGTTTCCAAAGAGCGATTTGCTTAGCATGACTTTCCATTCTGACAGGTCAGGTTTGTGACAGCATCACAGCAGTTACATCCATATCTCTGAGCTTTGTAGGATATGTGGCATAGTCTTGATAGCAAAATAGCAGAGGAACTTTTCATTAAAAAAAAAGCTAGGTTACTTTGAGAACACTTGATGCCTACACTGACACCTGCCTTGAAATAGAAAAGCTAACAACATTTCAGGAAAAGAACAGACATCAAAAAGGAAAAGATTGCCGGCCAGAACTCTGCTTGCCCTAACTCATGGCATGATGACAAGTCAGCATCATCGGGAAATTTTTCACATATTTCATGAATGAGAAAACTGTCACTGAGCCTCAAAGAAAATACAAGTTTGACCAAGGGCTTCCCAAGGCTTTCATTTTACCCAGAACTTTATCATAAAAGGACCAACCTCAAGGAAGGCTGACAGAAGCAGTAACTCATGAGCAATTCTGAAGCTTCCTTGGGAAGAAAATAAATGGGAAAAACGTAGGTCCAAAACAAAGCAAGTGTGGGTTCCGCACCCAGTGCTGCTACTTCCCGTGGCACAGCAGCCGAAGGTGCTGAGCTTCACTGCTTCCCCTCACGCTGCCGCCCTGCCGCTCCATGCTGCACCACCACAACTGAACCTCAGCGCACATCTGAGTCGAGCCCAGCAGAATTCATCGCCAAAACAATTTTATGTTCGGAAGCACCAATAGAGCACAAAGAAATAAGTGAACGATTGAGGCGACTGTTACCTATCAGAGCGAATAAACCTTCCTGCGGTAATCGGTGAGATCGGGAGAACACAGCGGCCGTGCGCGTCTTAAGACGAACAGGAAGATACGGGCCCGAAGGCGGCCAGCGTTACCTAACGCAGAGCCGAGCAGCCGGGACCGCATTCCCGCCGAGGGAAGCGCCGCCCGCGGCCCGGGCAGGGAGCCCCACTGCGATCCACGGGCGGAACGGGGGAAAGCACGGCGAGATCCGCGGCTCGCACAGCCGGCCGCTACGGAAGAGCCGCGCGGTGCGGAACGAGCGATCACAGGAGCCGCGGCCGCCCGAAGCGGGACAGCGCGGCCACAGCCACGGCCACGGCCGCGCCCCGCAGCCCCCGCGCCCGGGCCGCCCCCGCCGCGCCGCGCCGCCTCCCGCGCCTCACCTGCGCCCGCCGGCGGAAGCGGGGCCGCCCCACCGCTCCCCAGGAGCAGCGACAGCAGGACGGCGAGCCCGGCCGGGCCGCCCCCCCGCCTCCCTGCCGCCGGGCCGAGCCCCTCGCGCCGCCGCATGTCCTCCGCCGCCGGCCCGCGGCTCGGCGCCGATCGAGGGGCTCGAGGCTCTCAGCGTCTCCAAGGAGCTCCTGCGGCAGCCGCTGCCCCCCGCCTCCGCGGCGCGGCCCTCCGCGGCATCGGCGTCCGCGCTCCGCTCACACGGCCCCTCCGGCCGCCGCCGCCGCCGCCATCTTCCGGGCTACCTGACCGAGAGGGGCGGGCGCTCCGCTGACCGACAGCCCGCCGCGCCAATCGACGCGCGCCTCGCGCTCGGGGGGCGGGACCGCCGGTCGGGACGGAGCCGATCCGAGATTGACGGCCAGATCAGCCAATCGCGCCGCACGGGGCGAGCCGGGCCGAGCGCAGGCTGCGGCGCGAGAACGGTGCGGAGCGTTCGGCAATCAATACGCGCGACCGCCGACGGGAGGGGGCGGGGCTTCCCCCGGACTGATGGAGCCCAGCACCAATCGGCCGGCAGCGCGGACCCGGGGGCGGGGCGGCGGGAGGAGCCTGCCTCAGTCCGTGCGCGGGACGGAGAGCGGCGCTGCCGGGTTGGCCGTGCGCGGCTCCGCGTGTCCGGCTCGAGACAGCGGCTGCGTTACCCAATGAGCCGTGTTTTCTGACGTGTTCGAGTTAGCTTTGCTTCCACCAGAAATACTTGAGTTGAATCATAATGTGGGAGACAGTCTTCCGTTGTTCTAGCCCGCTCCTGCTAGTGCGTTGCGCTGCTCACTCGGGTCACTCGCTAAAAGCACCAGGAAGCAACGAGCAGCTCGGAGGCGCTCCTTGCCTGAGGCCGCTCACGTCGCGGACTGGGAAGGCCCCTTGCCCTTCACATCAGCGCAGTAAGCCATGCGTGACACATCGTTATTGTTGTTTTCAGGCACAACTAGATAACACCGCAATTCAAATAGTTCTGAGGTGACAAGCACGCAGCCAGCTCTTTACCCATCTACATCCATCTGCTGGAAACTTCGAAGACAAGTCTTTGCTTCTTCACTCTCCCCAGCCCCCCTTGTGAGGCGGATGTCGGGGCTGAGCCCCGGATCTGCGCCACGGCCGCTGTTCGCAGTGCCGGTGACCAGCCTCGCGGTGCTGCTGCGGGCAGCTCTCGGCTCTGCCATAGTTCTTCGTGCACATTCCACAACAAAATAACGCTGAGGTTCACAGCAGCTCCAGACCTAACGCTTAAAACTTCATTTGCAGCCTGTCAGCAGGTTTGCAGTGTAAGGGTGTTCTCATTTCAACAGCGAGAACAATTCAGTGCATTTTAAACACAGCAGACTGGCTCATTTCAGAGCCCGCCCTATCCTCATTGAATGCCACGCTTTGATGTAATTTACTGATAACACAACATGTTGTAATGCTATCCGGGAAGTTACCGTGTCATTAAGGGACTTGTCAGAGCACTGTTCTGTAATGACGGTACACGTAAGGTGAGCTGTGAATCAGTCACTGGCGGAATAAGAAGCTATATAACCAGCCCTTCAATTCCCTGTTCTGCATTACTCACAGGTATGCTGAGCTCCAAACGCCCCGTGAGCATCCTAAGCACAGCGACACAAAGCCTGATCTCCGACAGCCTGTTACCATTCCCCCATCTGCAGCTTAACATTTGTAGCAGCTCTCGGATACTAATGGGATGAGCAACCCGCCAACAAGTAATGCAAAAGGTGCTCACGCAGAAAATATATTTACTTAAATAAAACAAAACTCTTGCTGCACACAAGATGGGATGTATTACCACATCACAGCCTCATGTTTCTTGATTATGCGCTGTTAGCACTGCCAAATTACTGGAGCTGCTGTTCCGTGTGGGAGGTGTTAAAACCTTTTTTTAGACAGAGATAATTGGATCAACTAAAGGATGTTGATGGTTTTATTCTCAGTCGATGTTCTTAAATATTTTTGCTAACATTATTGGTGCGGAAGGAATACTGTCTAGCAGACTGAGCAAGTTGCCAGAGGGTGTTAGAGGTCTTAAGCATAGCTGTGAATTAAGCCCCAAAAGATTCACAACTTCCTTATGACAAAACAGAGCTGAGCATCGGCCACACGGCTGAGAACAGAATGCAGCCTTTATTGCAGCTCTGTGCTGTAAGTGTGGTGGTTGGTTTGCTTACATGCCAACATCAAGACGTGCCCTGCCCCCCAGAAAAGAAAAATCTCTCATTCCATCATGCGTTACATTTTCCGTTGGTGTCACTGTTTTCTTTTTATACTTAACAGCAATGTGCTCCTCTGCCTGATAAACAGGCAAAATGAATGTCAGTGATTCAAACCTCCACTTTCAGGTAGAAGAGACCAAGTAATGTTCCTACGTAACCAAAGGCATCTTCCTCTGTTCACTGCTGTTCCAATACTACAGCCCACAAGATGATTTATATAGCTCCCAAGGAAAGGCAGGTTTAAATGATGAGTAATTTGCTTATTTCAGTCAAATATTTTCCCCTCGTTCTGTATCTGTCACTCTAAAATGGGTAGAGCAGAACTCCCCGGCTTCCTCCCACAAATGCTTCAGTTTGCATATGGAGAGACAAACTCCTGAGAAATACAGCCAGGTGTATTCTGAATCACTGGCCCAAAATTCCCTTTATATGAGTTTCAACATGTGTTAAATAGTAGCCCAGCAGCTCCTATCATAATCCACAGAACTGCATCCTTCTTAGAAAATATTTCAGAACCAAATGTCCTGGGAGGTTTTATTCTGTACACTGGGGAACACCCACAGGAGCTCCATGGCCCTGATGGGGAATGGCACTGCCTGCTTTGCCTTCAGACAGGTGGAATGTGAAGAGGTCTTAACATGTAGACATGAATCACAGTTTTAAATAGATCTTATTAGAATTATTTAGAAGTCTTTTATTTACTTCTTTTATTAAATTCATTTCCCTCTCATCCATTGAATCATCCTATGGAATCAATGTCATTAATCAAATGGATTTTTGTGGAAGAGTAGTTAAGTACTTAATCAAAATGGCATAAGAAGTGCTAATATCAGTAAAAACTTCTTATCAACAGGATTTCCTCCCGACTTAATTGAAATACAGTCATGAGTGCACAAATTGCTTTCCCCAGGCATTACTCTCAGATGCTATTGGCAGCCAAGACACCAATTCTGCCAATCCTCTAACTCTTTTCTTTATGCCACCGACAACTGTCAAATGCTGGACCAAATCACATCTGTGATGATATATTCGTGTTTTAAAGCTTCCTCTACAATTCTGTCTGCAAGACAAAAATAGGAGATGTAGCTGCGTTGTTTCCATTAATGCAAAAAGAAATGCAAAGCGATGACCTTTGTGTAAAGGTGCTGTACAACCTTTATAGCCATATTGGAAATTACTTGTCGTCGTCTTCTACTTATTCTTTCCTACTTATTTTTAGCAAACATTAAGTTGTGTGCTCCACTAAATTTTGCTCCAGATGCAGCAAAACAGTACTGAATAGAATAAGAAACTATTTAGCCAAATGAGCTCCTAGTGCAGTGCTGGTCTAAATATACATTCTATGATTCAAAGAAGAAAGCGAAACAGAGAGAATATTTTCACAAACAAAGTAAAATGCAGCAGATCAAACGAGGCTTCAAGTCAGCCTTTCTTCATGCAGTACTTTCATAATGGCAATAGCTGTGGAAGCTGCTCAGCAACACCACCTGTCTGAGCTGACTCAAACAAGCAGGCGTTGCTGCTTACAGCTTGGTCTGCTTTTACTCTGCAGGTGTCACACAACAAGAACTGCACTGCTGGAAAGGAGGGATTCAGCAGCATTTTAGCCAAAGTGCAAGAGTTTGGTAGAACTGCCTACAGATTGCAGAACTGCTGCCTCACAAACAGATAAAGGAAACCATAAGGACCTGAGATACAAAGGAAAGTGTGGTTTGTTCAAACAGTGTGGGAGAAGGGATCCACCTTGTGCAGGAATGCCAATGCTTTGCAGTCCCTTTTATTCTTATTCTGACCAATGCTGCCTTCCAGAATATGAGGAAAATTTAATCTAAAGATTCAAAGCCACTCAAAATTTAAGGGGAATCTCTTTTTTTCTTTTCAGTGCTGTACACAATGCCAAAAGAATGTCCTGTTTCAGTGCAGTAAATCCCACGAGTTACACTACCAATGTAAACTGAGAAAAACTATCAGAAGAGATGGAACTACATGAGAAAACAGTTACCAGAGCCTTTGCTAAAGTGTTAATTCTTCAGTAAGTATACACTGCCAGATGTCAGTAATTCTGAGCATCTCCATGCTTTTAGAATACAGCAGATGAAGTACGTGCTCCAAGACATCAGCAAATGTTACAGTCCTATCCACCTGAAACCTCCTTTTAACACAGGAGCAGACAAGAAATTTTACACATTAGGAAAACCACCTTTCTATAACATCATGAACCAGATAAACACTAAGCACATAAAACATGATTTGATTTTTGTTGCCAGAATGTACCAACAGCACACAGCTGGAACGCTGCCCAGCAAGCCGACAACTTCTGCATTAACCTTGTGTGATTACAGCTCAGGTTATCTATTTATAAAACCATACCCCAGGTGTTGCCTGCAGTGGGATATTACAGGAAGCAGCAGTTAACAGAGCTTCTCTCCTTGTGATGCAGCCCAGGTGCTCAAGCTAGCGCTCTCAATTAGGAACTCAGCCTGGCATCTGGAGTAGAAAGACAACAGAAAGAAACGTCACCATTTCCCAGGGGTCAAGGATTAACCATGGCTTGCACCTGCTCTGTTTACTGCTGAGCTGGTATTTCAGAAGAAAGATTATCACTAATACCCTGTCATTGGTTGCATTTCACAGTTTATTCAGTATGGACCTCTTTTTAATTTGACCCAAATATAATCTGCATCCCATCTCATCCAAGTCTGTAGACACATTTATTTTAGTCAAAGGCATGTCTCAAAAATGCTGAATCACTCAGCGTAGGTAACAGAAAATGTTATTTTTATCAAGCACATCAATACAACTCATCACATTCCTCCACACTGCAAATTCTTCTGCCTTGTATCAAGATCTCCCACTGCTCTTTGTACATAAGCTGAAACATCAGTGGGCCATGTCTGGTTTTTCCACTGCCTTATATTTGATTACGGTTGTTGGAGATCAAAATAGTTCCAGGATCTTTCCTCTTTACTGACAGTGTTAAACAATCAGCTGTCCCACCACTGGCAGTGTGTACACGTCCTTGCTGCAGTGTGCTTAGCTCCAGCTGGCAAAAGCAAACCTTGCAGCAGGCTCTCACAGTTCTTCACGCTGACCTACATTCCCTGCCCATGCTGATCCAGTGGGGAGGAAATACCCACAGTGAGGGTTCCTGGTCTCTTCCACCGGGAGCCTTACCCTGTAAAGGAAGACTGGTAGCAGGGAAAGGGGAGAAGGAAGGTCCCTACAACATCAAGATGGACTCTAAAAGGCAGAGCTCATCTGTGCCCAGCAGTGCCAGTGACTCCCATGAAGACCACAAGAGTGCCAGTGTAAGCTGGAGCTCAGCCAAACCTCCATAGGCACCAGTCAGTCTCTTACACAGACGACTCAGTTTGTGTCGACTGCAGCTCCTGCAGCTAGAGAGAACTTGGAGCTCAGGAGTTCTGCCATGGCTTGGGTCAGTCACCAAATAGTTCACCAGTGGATACTGCTTCCCATATTTCTCTAGCTCCTTTTCTGCTCTGCCATGCCTGTCCTTGTCTGAAATACAGTGCTGTCCACCACCAAGAAATTGATGTACATCTCCAGATGGCTCTGGATATTTGCTTTCTTTAAGCAGAGCTGAGTACTGCTGTATATAATCACAAGAATATCAGAGAAAGCATGCCTAGTGCTGCCCAATAAAAGCATGATGCTAAGCCCACTGCCATGGAGGCAAAGAACTAAATAACACATAGAGATGAAGGCTACAATGTGGAGCACAGCAGGTGCACAATAACATGGAATTGCTGACCCTGTGTTGGAAGAATCTTGCATTTAATTATTTATAGATATATAGAGATCACTCATAGAGAGAGAATATTCATTAAGTTCAGAGGACAGTAAATTAGTTGTACATTGAAAATGTGTGGACAACAGAAATAGAAGTTTCTGAATTTACTGCTAACAATTAGCACGTGCACTTGTGATAACTGCAAATTAAAATATGCAATTGATCGTGCATTTTGTGGATGCAATTTTAAGCCCAATATATCCTATAGTCCAAGAAATGCTGGGAACAGCTAGCATTTGTAGCTGTGTTTATTTACACCACTGTGGAAATGGAAGGCTCTCACACTGGGTGTAATTGCTTACCAACTCAGCCTCCTGCCCACTCTTGGAAAAGGCAGTGTATGAAATCCTGAAGAAACAACATCTATGTTAGTACTACAAATTCCATAACACCTTTCAGCTGCCAAGCAGAACACTTTGATTCTGCACTTTCTTTCATGGCTGCAGACTTCATTAGCAGTTCTGGCCATCCACAGAACAAAGGCTGAGTCCCCCAGGGGCTGGTCAGGTATTAAGAGATTACTAGAAAGGAAGAAATACACCCATTTGGGGCTCAATCTCCAGCATCTTGAAAATGGATCTACAACAAGTAGAAATTAGGAATCTACCTTGTGTTGTGGCTGTGCATAACAGCACGGTATGACCCTATTTATGTAAGGACATCACTCAAATTAGCAGAGGAAACCCGCATTCCCAAAACTAGTACTATGGAAGACAGAAAAATAAGCTGTAACTTGCATACACTTCAGACTCCTTTCAGCCTTGCTCACCATTCGTTATACAGTTTTGTAGATGCTGAAAAATGAGTTCATAACTGAGAAATGAAATAGGAAGCACACTAAGGGAGAAACAAGCACAGCATGGGAATGAGACAAGAACCTAAGGAAGAGCTCATCCTGAATTTGTGGGACTGGGTTTCTGTCAGAAAGATGACCGTGGCTGCATTAACGAGCCCTCCAGCTATTCCCAACACCATGACTTTCAGCAGCCTTTGATACATAAAATGACAACTCTGCAGTATTAAAGCTTAATTTGTTGTGAGCAGAACTCTTCCTTGATTTTTCCCTCCGCTGCCTCTGATGCAATTAATTCCCAACTGCTTGTAAAACCAGGTAAGTGGAGTCAAAGCACTTAATAAGAAATATGTATCAACCAGACTTTTTTCCTGCCTGAAACATCCTGTGCATATCTTCACATAGAAACAATGACTCCTCTTGGAACTATGATCTACTTTATGTGACAAGAAGCTGGAATTCGTAGTTTTACATACATATACATTAAAGACCTTTGGAAGAAAACTGCTGCAAGACATAACGTAGGTAGCTTTCAGAAATGAGGACTGGATCTAGGTCAAAACTCACGCTTTAAATAAATATCACAGACGTTGGGGAAATTGAGATCTAGATCGTGCAGCTTCGGTTCTGTAACCAAGACAAATTATTCTGCATTTTCATTGGCATACAATTCACATTACAGTACCATTTTGAGCAAACAGATACGTGGTCACAGGAATATCAGTGAGACAGTCCAGCACTAAACTTGCTGTTTCTACCTTTCTATTGAGAAATGACCTCTAATACACTCTAAGACCTACTAATTAAGACCTGTGAATATCTTCTGCAGATGCACCGTGCGAGGCAAGTGCCAATTGTCTCTGTAATATAATGTATGAGAACGGCAGTAGTGAAACATAGGCAGAGAGCACCGTCAGCTCACAGGAAGGAGAGTCGTGGTATTTGAGTCAATAACACTGCAGCTGAAGAAGGCTGTTCTTGCTACACGAGAAATGCAGAGTTCCTGAGGAGAGCAGCTAAACTGTAAGACTGAAACTGCTGGGCTGCTGTTGCTGGCACTTTGCTTAGGAGAGGAGTTGAGCTATTTCTGATGCGGTGGAACAGTTGAAGATGAGTCAGATACAAAATTATTACTCTTTCTCCAATTCATGGATTTTTTTTTTTTTTTTTGCTGCTCTCCCCCTTTCTAATTTAATTTTACATCTCTGAAAAATTAAGCACTGTATAATGGTTGAAAGGGGAAGCATTACTTGAACTGCACAGAAGCCTCATCCTAACTCCAGAGAGAAGACTTTTAAGTTAAAAGAGGGAAGATTTAGGTTGGATGTTAGGGGGAAGTTTTTTACTAGGAGGGTGGTTAGGTCCTGGAACAGGCTGCCCAGGGATGTTGTGGATGCCCCGTCCTTGGAGGTGTTCAAGACCAGGTTGGACGAGGCTCTGGGCAACCTGATCTAGTAAAGGTGTATGTTCGGTGGCCCTGCTAGGCAGGGGGGTTGGAACTACATGATCCTTGAGGTCCCCTCCAACCCAGGTCATTCTGTGATTCTGTGATTCTGTGATTCCTCCTATTCACAGCCACAGTTCCCCTTCAGGCTCCAGCTATAGCACTCATTGCCCTCAGCTATGGCCCAACTCCCAAATATTTGCTTTGTGAAAACACTTGCTCTTGGCCCTACCACGGCGATTCTTCATGGTGTAAACATCTGAAAGATGCTTTGCATCACTCAGCTCCGCCGGAGCCGCTCCCACGAGCAGCAGCTGGGTGCGCAGCCGGGGACGGCACTGCAAAGCTCCTCCACGTCATTTCCCAGCACTCCTCTGCGGTCTGCTTGGTGCTGCGCTCACTGCCATCAGGCAACCTCAGGTGGGTTGGCAGTCAGGCATAGGGGAGCACACGTCTCCCTGCCCACGCTGAAATTCTTCACCTCAGTGAATGCCTTCGTGATGTGGCTAAAATCTGAAGAAGCAGAGACATAACATGGAGGTTAGCTCAAACAGTTCTCTGCATAGAAGTGCCCTGCCTATTTGTGTTGGCTCCGGATGCCAGGAAGAAAACTGAAGGCATGACGAGCACAGGGGAATAGTCTGACAAGCAGGAAAAGCGGTGCTTCTGTGCCTGAACTTCGTATCAATGCTTCCCTCCAATAATCCTGAGTGCAGTGGGGACCTACAGCAACAGAGTGAGGGTTATCAAATGATTGTAAGCAAACGTCTTGGACGGAGGAAAGCATTCAGCTGCCCACTGATATAAATTGTCAGGGATGTAAAAATACGGGAAAACGCTAAATGCAATTCCTTTTTTAATTGAAGACTTCAATTTCCTGGACATAAAGCAGAAAATGAATGCCACCAGGGATGTCAAAGCTCCTCCGAAGACCTGAGTACGGTGAAAGATGAATTTCTTTAATAATGCATTAACTAACAGGAGCTGGTGTTGCATCAGAGTGAGCAAGGAGGATCTTTGATTTGATTTGCTTAAGGCTGATGACAGATGGGAATGGTATACAAAGGAAACAGCAGTAGGATAACAGAAATAACAGTACCCTAAGAGAAACAAAACTGTTCCCTAATGGGAAGAACATCAAGGAATCCATATAATTGTTTCCCTACCAAACTGAGTGAGCTGGTCTATACAAGTGGCAAGTTTTGTGTATATGTAAACTAAAATTTATTTAGGGCTTGAGTATAGTAAATATGTTTGTATTCTATAAAGTATCATTGAAAATTCAGTATAATACTGTGTGACAGAGCAAATGCTGAAAGAAAGTATGATTAATTGCAGTGAGGGAAACAGAATGTGAGGAAAAATATGTGGTTTAGCAACGTGGGGAATGTGAGACTAAAGCTGGAATATTTTGAGTTAGTCAATCATCTGTTTGGAACTGAATAATGCAGTAAACTCAGTCTATTGCATTTGGAGCGGTTCATTTGAGACAGTGTTCCACATCACTGAAAGTAGAAGTGATAGGGATTCACACAAAAGCAACTTGAACAAAGAAAGAGGTTATAGCAAAAAAGGAATTGTAAGAACGGAGCAAATTTCCTGATGGATCTCCTCAGGAATGAGTCCTGGGCGCCGTGCCATGGCAGCTCTGTCTCCATTACCCAGGAACAACCAGGCCCAGCCTCAAAAAATGTGCACATGAAGCAGAGCTGGGAGGTACGGCCCATAGTGAGGAGCACCAGATCATCGCGTTGGAATTAGATGACCTTCTTGACTGTAGTGATAGAAATTCAATAATGTGAACTGCAAAGTCATGTTCTTGGGATTCACCAGCTGGAAGCATCAGAGAAGGAAAGAGATCAGAGTGTCATTTGAGTGAGAGAAACTGTCAGAGAACCAGAGCTGCCAACACGGCACAGCAGTGGAAAAAGATGACATGAAGATGGGTTAGGAGAGATTTTAGCAGAGAAGGAATTATTGGTGCTTTTACACCAGGCAGGCAAGATTTTGTGTGAAATATTTATACAGTTCCGGTCAACGCTGTTGAAAACAGATGAGCTGCAATCAGCGCAGATTGGCTGCTAGAACAAGCACAGAAATGGAGTATCAGTGCGAGGGGGAGAGAAAAAAAAGCAGTCTGATCAGCAGGACAGCAGAAGAACAATGTGTGTGTATGTCCTTTATGAGCAGATTTTGGGATAAACAGCAACGAAAAAGAGCCCTGTTAAAGGTTAACGTGAACATGAGATCAGCCTGCTGCAATCTGATCTGCAGTGTCTGCAGACTGAAAACTAGAGAAAAAGTTTCTAACTATTCAAGCAGTTCTGGCATAATCTTTTACAGAGCACAAAGGCGAGGAGCCTACACAGTCAGACTGCAATTGGGAAAGTTGGATTACATATTAAATTCTTTTCAAATACCCTTTGCCCTCTAACCATTCTATTTAGCATCAGCTCTCCAGTCTACAATCTAAACGTGGTTGATTCTTGTTTTATCAAGGCACGCTGTGTGATAAAGAACTCGTGCTGTGACGCTGTGTAAGTTCAAGGACACAAATTCTGTACCTTCCATAAGTGATCCTCTGAACTCCTGAAGGATGCAGAAATCCTTTTCTCTAAAGCCATGCCTCGCCACTCTACTTTCAGAAAGCCACAACAGTTACATAACAGGTTCTCAACAGGAAGCAAAGCAATTGTTTGCTCTGTTTGTTCCCATATCAAAACAGCTCTTATCCCACTGTAAATTGCCCAGCCAAACACAACCCTTATCTGTACGCCTGCAGTACCTCAGTCCTATCAGACATCGCAGGAATAGTGTCAGTAACAGCAGCATGTTTCCGTGGTTTGTGCACACCTGGTCGTGTCCTTCCCAAGCTCTCTGCTGCTGCTATCAGCTGTCTGTATGAGGCTCCCAGAGCCTGCTCAGGCTGCTACACTGATTTTTGCACTGCAGGGCAGGATTTAATGCCCCTTCAATAAATCCTCATATTTGGCTAACTCAGCAGTGTAAGAGAAGTAGCTTTCTTTTCATAAGATATGACTATAAGCGCTGATTTCTTTATATATTTAAGGCTTTGGCTTATCAGTACAGCTCGCATCAACACCGCAGAAGCCAACGGCGCCCCGCCGGGCCGCGCTGCAGCGGGAGCCCCACGGAGCGCTCAGCCACGCCGCCAGGTGGCGCTGCTCGGCCTCGGCCGGGCGGGGCGGCAGCCGGGCTCCGGCGCACGGCGCTGTGCGGCCGCTGCGGTTGTGGCTCAGCTGGGGGCAACGCCAGCTCAATCAAAACTCTGCGTATGCATTATGCGTAAGAATTGCTGCTTTTTTCACGCACCCAGCTTTAGCGCTGACAGCTCAGAATCACTCTCCCTTCCTTTCTCTTTAATAACTCGTCAGAATTTGATTACTGCATTACTCCCTTCTGTTCCTCCAGGACCAACCTTGAAGCAATACAGTTCACTCTTTCATCCTATTATTACCACGTTTTCTCCTGGGGCAAATCCTGCCCGCTCCACGATCACTGAAGACTCCAAAAATACTCTAATCTACAAGGCCTGGCTGCCAAGTGGGTGTAGAATCCAATGAATTCACACAGTGGCCACATCCTTCGCAAAGACCACTTCCCTGGTGGTTGCCTGTTTACATAGCTAGGAAGTGTAAGGAGTGCAAGGTGCATGCTTGGGATAATATAGAAATCCACTGCCATTGCTCCATATCACCTTCCAGGAGCATCGCAGCAACATCAGCCATTACAAAGCCTCCCCTGGCGCTGTGCCCACCAGCCCTGGTGGAACAGCTTTAAGCCATTGCTGAATGCTTCCGCTGCCCTGGAGGAAACAGTATTTATCCTTCCTTGTCAGTTTTAGTTAGACCAGCTAATCGCCAGCTTGAAACCTCTGCTGCTCCAGCAACAATCAACCAACACAGCATTCCTCTGACCACCTGAAGAGCAGAATAGTCCACAGCACACGTTAATTTACACCTCATCCTAAAGAGAGGTACCACACATGCTACAAAAAGCTGGAAGACTTCAGTTCCCACCCTGATGCTTCGGTCACTGGGAAACAAGTTCTGAGACTTTAAGCGACTTTCAGAGATCGAGAAATGCACATCCATGCCCACGATCATTTGCCAGCTGGTCAGTTTCCCCTTGTTAGTCAAACCAATCAATGCAATTAATAAATCCCAGCATTCTCACAAAGGCTTGCTGCGAATCCAATGGACAGCAGGATTTATCATAGCAGAGAAAGATGTGTTTGCTTTTTTCTTGCTAGTTTCAGTTTCGTGAGGATATAAACACTTTAAATTGCAATTAGGTACCAAACCTTCAGATACCAAAGTGAGATAAATCAGCTGCAGAGTTTATTTCTTTTTGTGGCTTATTTTAAAGAAGATGCTGAAAAAAAGTGCAGAATTCAGATTGAGCAACAGAAAAAAGCCTGCATGATCTTTAGCCACATTTTTCAATGGCTTAATCTATGACATCAGCTAGAAATGCCCGGTCCTGAAACTGATCTCATTGATTGACGTTTATTCCTGATCTGCTCCAAATCCCTGTGCAATGGTTACCTCCCAGAGAATGCTGATTCTGAAAGAGACAAAAAAAGGAACCGTGCTGTAGAACAGAACCTTTCTCTCTCACACACAACACTGTTCTGCTATGCTTTCTAGAAGTAGCTGATGGGCAGCTGCTGAGAATAGACAGCTCTCAGTTTTTCACTTTGGGAATAAAAGCAAAATAGAGAAACATTCTCTGTCTGATTACTCCCTGTCTGATGCTGGAGGGCCAGTTTAAAAACAAAAGTCATATGTTGACACGTGTCTTGATGAAGGACGTTTGAAGAATAAAATCTCTACTGTAAGCGTTTACATTTACGAACAATGTATGGCTGACTTAGCTGACTTGCAGCAGAAGTGGCACAGCAGGCCCGTTCCTTCAAAAGGGAGCACCTTGCCTTGTCTCCTGCAAGCAAGTGACTGCAGAGCGTGACAAGCCAGGCCAGTCCACGCAGCCACACGCTCAACTGCCAGCAATAAGGAGCTGAGCATACTGGGTTTGTGACGAGATGCTAGCAAAGTTTCAGATCCAGCCCTGGCTGCAGTGTGGATTTACAAAGCACAGCATTGTGCTGTCACACTGCAGAACAACCACTTTAAGTACAGCTTTAACCACAGCCTCGAGCACGGCTCCTCTCTGCTCACCGCTTCTGAGGGTCACACGAGTACACAGGAGGTGGTGAAGATGGAGGGTTAACGGACCCAGTGTCAGCATGTCACCTCTTAGCTCCCCTAAGCGGGGGATCTTGTGTCTGTGCTGAAGAATGATTCATTTTGAAAGAATGCAGGTATCAAAATGCAGGCAGATCTCCAACTACGTACAAATTAGACTATCTGTTTCTTGCTGATACAAATTTTCACACGCTGTGGGGAAAAGTGCTGGTTTCATGCATCACTTGGCACTGGATTGTGTCCAGTTGCTTTACTTATCATTATGCAACTCAACCCAGGGCAATTCAACACCCAAAGACAAAATTAGAAATATAAAAATATGTTTGCACAGTTTCTTTGCTCTCCAAAACAATATTTGTTTCACTCCTCAACCCAAGATGAACTGTTCAGCACAAAATGAAGTGTAGAAAAAACACCAGTCATTACTGTTCTATATTCATTATTTTGCCATTAATTATCGTCTTGTGTGTCGAATGAGGAGGGATGCCTATCATCTTGATAAGGGGGAAAATTCATACACGGACCAAATCAGCCCTAATTCAGGCAAAAGTTTAACTGGCATCCAATAGAAACTCTGTCAATATAGCAAGGAACTAATTTGACCTACATTCTGCTTTGACCAGAACAAAGAATTTACAAGAAAAATGAAAATAAAAGAACCGGACTGTATTTGATACCCTTTTCCATCTTCAGAATTGATTACAGATAATTAGCAAGTCCATAAACCTCCATTTTTAAGTCATGAAAGAGATCAGACATATTTTACTCTGAAGGAATCCTAACATACTGGAGCAATGCTGTTGCTGCACTGCTCTGATTAAGACCCAAGTCCTAGATTCACCTGTATTGTAACAGGACAGCTCATAGCACAAGAATCTACTCAGCATCCATTGAGGCCATATCACCACTTGCCCTTTAGGCTTTGACCTCTCTGGGACAAGGCCTGTCACTCCAATGCACGTGTGGCAGACTTCTCGTGGAAGTAATGACATAAGGCACACAATAACAAACTGGGGCTACAGGCAGGCTCAAGGTCCAAGTCAGAATTAGAACTCATCATCAGAACCCCACAGTGAGACGTGTGCACGTCTCTCTGAGAAGTGAGAATAATTTAAGTATATAGAACTACAGAATCTGCAGTAGAAGGATCCGGCCCTGTGCCTGGTGCTGTCCCTGACAGACAGATCCTCACTCCTAATGGAGCTCAGTGAGCTGCCCAAGCACCAACCTGCTGCCACTCCTGGGGATCCCACAATTGATGCTGTGTGTCTGTTTCCTCCTTTCGCTGAAAATTGTCATTTTTCTTTGGCCTTATGCTGAAATGTTTGCGTTTGGAATGAAAAGAGAAATCAAGATTACAGCTAATATTCTAAAGAATATGCCTGATGATAATTGTGTTAACAGAAACGTCCATTTGTCTTGTCGTAGTCCACAAAGTAGGTTCCAGCAGTACTGATAATGCAACGTTTTAAGTGTGCTGCACTACAGGATGAAATATTTATAGAGCATGGACACTACTTAATTTTAAATTAAAACAGTGGAGAAATAAAAAAATACCAGTTCATACTAACAATCCTCAGCTTCTACAGCTATCAGAACCAGCTCATTAAGCAGCTTCCTGATGCTAATTATACCACAGTTTTAAAGGGAAACATTTGTTTTGGGGCCTGCAGTCCAGATTCTGTTGGCACTGAAGGCAGCAGGAAGTCTGTGTATGGTAGGCATTTATAAATATCACGTTTGTCCCTATAACCGATTGCTCTCCTCGGAAGACGGAATCTTACTCCCTTTAAAAAGCAAAGGGATTTCCTTGCCTTACACCAAGGAACGCTGCGTAGGCTCTGTATTGTATTTATTCCCACAAGGGGAAGTTAATGCCCTCCTGCAACCCCATCTGCTCCCTGGTCAATACAGAAGGACAGCAGCATCCTCTATGAGATGAGTGCTACGTTCTCTCACAAAGGGCTGCACATGGGGATGCTGCAGGGGGTACCTGGGGTGAGGTGCAGGGAGAACTGGACTACATTCATTTGCCCACAAGAATTATTTCGGTAAAAGGGACTCATTAATGCAGGCTACATTTTGGTTACTGTCAGTTCTATAAAGTACAACACTCAGAATGTCCCTTAGAAAGCCATAAGCACAAAAGATGACAAAGGAAGGTCTGACACAGCTACCACAAACCCAGAGGTTTGCCCCCTTCTGCACAGGGCAAAATCCTTCTCAGGCGTTACCGACTTCAAAACAGAAGTTTTCTTGTTTCCTGGAACTTCACAGCTGCAGTTTGCCATCAAATCCAGCACTGAGCAACCACTGCCTGCAGAAATGTCAGATGATGCAAAGTACCTCAGAAAGATCTGGAAAGTGCTCTGCATTCCTCAGAACAGAAATAGCTGCTACCACCAGGGAGAAATTCCTGTCACATACGACCCAAAGAAATGGATGTGAGAATATTAATTGCACATTCTTAGAGGCAGACTAAATACAGACGTTGCATTACATTTGTTGGGGGAGTGGGCCTGGTTTTGGTGTTGGCAGAATCTCTTCGCCTGGGATTTGCAGAGTACCACCATTTTCACTTGGTGTTTCTAGACTGATTTCCATCAGCATCCAACACGCAGCTCTTCTGAAAACTGAAACCCAGCAGTCTTGATATAAAGGCAAAAGCAGCCGCTTTGCCCACGCTGCCCATGCAGTGCTTGTGCACAGATGTGCTCCAGTTGCCATCAGAAAATGCTGCCTCTCCTCAGCTTGTCACATTTTTACCTGTTTGAGTAGAAGGGAAATACAGTGCTGCGTTTTTGCCTATGCTTCAGAGAAAACAGACCAGGTCTGTTGGAACAGTGAAAAACCAGCTGTGTTTAAAGAAAGCATCTTCCATTTATTTAGCTCCAAACCTTCCTGACCAGCACAACGGACAAAAACTGAAACCAGTCTGTAGGGAGCAATGAGCAGGAGAAGCCAGAGAGGACTCTGCTACGATCAGGTAAACAAGAGTTGTAGCCACGGCGTCTGCATGGTTCTCCTAAGAATGGTGCTAAAACCACGGTGGGGATTTGGGGTCAGCTGAGATCCAGGATATCTGATCCTGCAGATCCCAACTGGAATTTCCTTGGTAGCTGGAACAGTACTAGCTGTATTATCAAATTCATCAGACAACTAAAAATGGTCCGAAATTAAGTGGTGGAGTTAAATACACTGGCTTGCTCTTACTAGGGTGGAACGCGGGGAAACAAACATCGTTTTAAAAAGCATCGTTTGAGTCAAACTGATTTGATTCTAATTGGAGTTAACAATAATTTTCCTATGTTAAGCCTTTTTCACCCTAGCACCCTTCAAAACAGTCAGGACAGATATATATGTATCTGCAAATCTTGTGTTTGCCACTGCAGTTGTGGCAACATTTCTCATCTCCGATTCTGTGCTTTTTTAATCTCTTCCATCTGCTCCACATGTGTTCAGCATTCCCTGAACACCACCAGTTCAGTAACTCCACCAGCTCAGTCTGTACATCAAGCCCATGCACTCCACAGGCACGCTGGGCAGTTCGTGCTCCCACTGCCTGTAGCAGGCTGTAAAGCTGCTGCAGGGCTGCCTGCACTGTGACGTGCAGCACGCGGGGAAACAAACCACTGCTCTATTTTGATAGCTCTCACCCAGGCTACTTTATATAAACAAGAAAAAAACCAAACTCCCCTCAGTTCTGTGTAAAAAGACAGTATCTCACGAGGGATCGGGGGCCATTTGTCCTGCTGGAGGCCCCTGCACAGCTGAGCCGCGCACCGTGCCCGGCCCCATGGCCGCAGCTGAGATCCCAGGGGAATGCCACAGCCGCGGCCTCACCCCGCGGGCAGGGGATGCTCCAGGGTGCATTCTTCTGGAGGTTTGTGAATATTTTCCCCAACAGAACAGCATAAAATCAAATGTGGAAGGGGAGCAGCAACGTTTCGTCTTCTAAAGATGGGGTTTTTATTTGCCATGCTCTGATTGCTTTCGCTTCTGTAATAGTTGTCTTGATATTTTTGCACTTGACATTGTTTACGCAGTTTTCCCTGGAAAACTCCAGGGGCTCGCTGAAGAACTGGCGGTAGGATGCAAGGCACAACAGGATGCTCAATTATCAGCCCATGAGTTCTAGTTTAAGACTGTGTGCAATCTCACTCCACTCACCCCAAAAAATCCTCCTTTCAGAAGGCAACCTGTCGGCCATGCCAGCAGCAGGCGAGTTCCTGTGGTTTTGTCTCTTTTACAGCACTTAGCTACATGCCAGCTGTACTCCTGAGGTCTAAATAGGAGGCTCTGCTGCAGATAAAGCTGACTATAGACAATGTTCAGGCTATAGACAATGTTCAGGCTCGGCCGGTCACTTCTACACAGAAGTTACTCCCCCTCAGATCCATCAGTCACTGCTCATCAGAAAGCTCTCTGCACCTTCTCTGCCCAAACAGCAGGTTGAGAAAGCTGAAGCTGTTGGATTCAGCCTCCTGCTTCCATAAAGGCACTGATGTAATTGCTTACAGGTGTTTCAATTTAACCAACTCCAATAAGGCTTAGAAAAACTTCCAAATATTATTCAGTGGATGCTCCTCTGTCTGTTTTGTAACAACTACATACCTAATGGAAAAATATGCTTGGTTACCCAAATATTCATTAACTTTAAATCATGTTTAATTTTGTCTTTTTCTCCAAAGCATGACTTGAATTCTTCTACCAGTTCTAATAATGCATACATTTCAATTCCTATGCCAAAAAATTCCATCATTTATAACTAGAAGCATTCATAATTTAAACGACTGTCTTCACTGTTGATGACACCATCAATTATAAAGTTACATGATGGAGAAAATCTTCAGTGCTGATTAGCACACGTTTTTCAACATGGTTGTTAAGTAAAGTTTTATACAGCTGTATCTCTCAGGAAGAAGCGGGGATTTGGTATTCTGAATCACCTCACCATGGCATTCTGAGATAACAGCTTCACAACACTGCTCAGTAAAGGCTTCATGTTGCACGCGAGAATCAAATTTCAGAAACATTACATTTTGCACAGAAGTAATTGACATTAAAGCACAAAGTTAAAGTGCCAAATTCTGCCCAGAGCTACAGCTTCAACAGCCCAGCTCACCTTTGTATATTCGCACAGGACATACAGTACGTGTGCAAAAATTTAGTCTTACTTCTCAAATTCAGCAAAGTACTTAAGCATATATTTCACTTAACACCTGCTTTGATCCACCTCTACTCAGAGAAGGACAGGCAGACATGGGGGACTCGAGAGTCAGCAAAAATCCTCCTGCGCTCACCTCCGGAGTTTGACACCCGGAGCCTGCTGCATAGTGCATCCCAATGAAGACGTTAGAAAGGAAGTAGCCAAATCCTTTCAAAATCATAAGATTCGCAAAAGAACCAAGAGGGTTTTTTCACTTGTTGTTGTCTCTACATTCCAATGTCACTGTGTGAGCTGTGTTGGAGAGCAGCAGCTGTGCACCTCCCCGTCGGGCAGAGGAGCTCACCGTCAGCTGCTGCACATCTCCAGGCCATCCTCTGCTGTGTGAGCTAATCAAGGACTGCCACACCTCAACCATGGGCAGGATATGGGCCCCTGCCCCCACAGCTTCATTTGACCCCGCACCCCTTAAGTTTCCAGTGTAGGACAATTCCTTGTATGTTTTTAGTGAAGTGCAATCAGTGCAATAATCCAGCTCAGCCAGAGGCCATTAAGTTCTAAGACAGCCATGCGTATTTATTGCTAGGATGCAATACATGCATTTCTTCATTCAGAGCAGCAGATTTGAAATGATTGAGTTTTTACCTACTGGCTGCAGAGATTTGCTAATGGGATCCACAGTGAGCATAACGTTGTTTGTCCCAAAACAAATAACAAGAACCAACCATTTCTGCCCGTGTTGTTCTACAGCACACAGCAAAGCTCAAAACCACTGCAATATCCGGACACTGGTATTACCAGGAGCTGCAACACAAACACAGCCCTGTCTGGGAAGAACAATGCCTTCTTCTGTCTTCTCATCCCACTGATCCTCTAAATATTTGAACACTGGGATCACTTTATTGATGCACCATTTGATTAGACCACACTTAGCTGTCAGACATCAATGAATTATTGTTTGTAAAGACCTAATTCTTTCCTATCTGATGCCATTATGTCTCTAGTACCAATTATCATATTAATTTAGCTTACTTTTCTATAGCTCTCATTCTAATTATTCTCGGTGCTTTGCTGTTTGTTGGCAACGTCTAATGAGGGATGAAGGAATGCTTCCGAGTTCCCGGGTCTGGGTGCGTGCCTTGGAGGCCTGAACTCCACTTCTGGACAATTCCCAAAGGCACAAGAGCCCCTCATCACGCTCTGGTTTCCATAGAGAGAAGCACAAGGGCAGCGGGCAGCGCCAAGTTTTGGCCAGCTGCTGATCTCAGCTCACGGAGGAGCTCAGCCGCCCCTCCCAGGCAGCCGCCATGCGGTGGGTGCTGCCACAGGGGCCTCTTCAGGGCCCATCGTGTGTGAGAGCTGAAGACCATCACACGAACAGAACAAATACTGAACAACTGTTTGCAGCATGTCTTTGCTTCCAACTTAGCCAGAGCAGACTGCTTTGACAGAACAGATTTTATTTTCTACTCAAAACCCACAATTATCCTACGCGTGGATTGCTTCAGAATTAAAGCAGAACAGTATTTATCTGACACGCTTTCTGGTGCTTGCTGCATATAATTTTTAAGCGATTGAAATCTGATGGTTGAGCTATTTTGTCCATTTATGAATGATTCCATCAGATGTAACAGACTCAGGAGTCTGTCATCTCAGGAGTTATTCTATGAGAATTTCCTTCTTCAGAAAAACCTTTTTCTTTCTGCATCCCCGTTTGGTCATTTTTAGGAAGAAATTTAATTGGAAATGTATTTTTTGTAGTTACTAAACTCTGCAAAAATAAAACAAATGCATTATTTGCTATGTTTCCCAGTACAGCCTCCGCACCCCCAGAGCAGACGCTGCAGTGCTTTTCAGCTGGGACAGCTCTGAGGTGCCCACAGATGTTCATTTCAGCAGTATGTCACTCCAGCAGTAACGTGCCTAGAATGACAGGAGCATGATGCACTAATGCAATTACACTAAATTACATCCATACAATTTCTTTCATCTCACATATTCCTAAAGCAAATGACAAGCTGAATGGATAGTGGCCTTTCACTATCCACACGTCATTCTTTGCATAGAACAGGTTAACTACATGACATGAGGTGATTGCTTTTCCTCAACCTTGGATAACCTTGGATATCCATATCATTGGCTTCCAGGGAAAACCATCATGAGCACATATAAAGGCAGCAAATCAGATTTATTTAAATTTAAAAAGATATTCACAACTACTTACTATATTCTATTATTCTGTTGAACATTATTTCCTTCAGCACTCAAAGAATAATAAGAGAGGCAATACAGAACAATCATAGATGACCTACAGCTCCTCAACATGGAGATGTAACTTCAGGTGTTGGAGGGGTTAAGGGTAAAAATGGAAAAAATAAAACAAGAGAAGAGCATTCTATTACAGAATCCAGTAGAAGCCAATGAGACTTGAGTGAATTGAAATACTCGAGTCACAGGGTTTAAAACTGCTTTTAGTAGAAACCTGATAATCTGAAAGGGATATTTTTCCTTATGTTTTAATAATTCCCCAGGCCCTTTCCCTGCCAAGTTGGATGGCAGCTGGAAAATCACTAACAGTATTTAACTTAACAAAGTAAAAATGACCAGACAGATGTTTTTGCAATGTCTAACGCAGAGCTTGCAAGCAAAATGTTTGTTGGAGGCTGGTTGTAAATAAAGTTACATGATCCTGGTGCATTTCAGCCAGTGCACATGTTCTGGCTCTGTAGTGCCTTCAATCTCACTGCTAAAGGGGCTCCAAAATTCACTGGCGTTTGAGTGCAGCTAAGCAGACCAGAGCCATAAATCATGTAATGCTCAAACTTTATCCTTGAAATTTCAGAGAACAAAAGGAATCATGTTCTCATAGCCTCTTAGAAAACAAAGCACACTTTTAAAGATTGCATCCTTACGTGATGCACATACGAAAGTTCAAACTAATGGCAAGAGTCCACAGGCATTAAGGGAAATAACAGCAATCAATGCTATTTTTAAAGGGAAGAGTGGGGGCGAGGGGTTAACATATGTGGAATTAGCTCTAGGCAAAATGAGAAGCCATTGCATCTAAAATCAAATGCATTCTCTGAAACAGACACCAGAGCCCAAATTCCCTTGTAGACTCCTGCAGTCCAAGAGTTTCAGCAGAACTTGGCCTTCCTCTTAACTTAGCTTCATTAGGTCATATCATGCCATCAATTTTTATGTTGGACGCCCTCCTTACTGCACATCAGTTGTTGGCACTATGTGGGCAATTTTCCGATTTGGAGGGGGAGAAAAGGGTGGTGTGTGCACAAGGGCGAGGAATTTTCTTCCCATGTAGAATAAGTCATTTCTTAGAACAGTTTGAGGGGCAGCGATATTTGTATCCCTTCTGCCAGATGTCACCAGGGGCAACAAGAGCCGGGATTAAATATCTATCAAATTCTTCCTGAAATTTGTCACGCCAGGTGGTCAATAACCCATTCAGAAAACTGAGAAAACCAACCGCCTCCCACTGCCATCCTCAGCCAAAGGTTCCTCCTCTCGTAAGAACCATCTCTGCAGCTGAAACGTCTTGATAGAGGACAAGAACAGATTCTTTTAAAAAAACCTTGTGGCAATAATTTCTGCTGTTTACATGCAGTAGGTGAAACGATGCCCCTCCTGCACACGCTTTTGCCATAGTCTTGTGTCTGTTTGCCACCAGCTGCTGTCTGTGCTGGACGGCCTGAGGTCTCACAGAAACCCCCTGTGCCCCTCCCTGCCTCACACAGCGAATGTTGGTGGCTGTCCTCAGAGCTGGGTTAGGTTTGCCTTTCATCTTAGAGGGAAAAGCTTCTGCAAAAGAAAGATGCCTTGATAGTCTCTCTAACATTAAGACAGCCTGCACTGTCACACCTTTCTGTGCCACCACCTCAAGCTGTGACACCTTGCCCTGCCATCCCTCGCCCCGGCCGCAGTGCCACCTCGTGCTGCCATCCACACACACACGGCTTGCTGCCCTTCACTCCTCTGCCTGAGCCCCCGGATGAGATGTGAGCCCAACTCCTCACCCAGTTACTCTATGCAGTCCACAAAACAAGACTGACATGACCAACTCGCTCTGTGCAAGCACAAAGGAACACTTGGAAACAGCACTAAAAAAAAAGAAAAAACCACAACAAAAAAGACACCTAAAAAAGTCAGTTGCCTAAGGGAGATCAGAAGGTAGGTTACAAAACTGCAGAGACACTCCTCACACATTGCTCCCTGCTACTATCAGCATTTCTCTCTCTATTCTAGAAGAGAAGATCTGTCACGCAGAGCTCAGCAGCTTTTGTCTCAGAGACAGCTGGGTAGATCACAGCCCCCTTGCTTCATACAGACACGACCAAACAGGATGTCAGAACCTCACAGGATTCTAAGATTTTCCCTGGAAACATACCAGACAAAGTACCCTCCCCCAGCCAACTGTTCCCATGGATTGACATAATATTATTTTACCTCCTGTAGCAACAAATTCACTGCGGGGTTTTTTTCAAGACAACAACAAACCAGGCATTCTGAAGACAATCCGACTATTAGTTTTTCCCTATGTGGTTTGCTACACAACAATATTTGAACAGCACGTTTTTAATTTTTTTTGTTTGTTTGTTTAGCACACCAGAGATTGAACTTTATCACATGTCGTGTCTGCAGATAAGATAACAAGCCATCATCACATCGAAACATTCATTAAAGGCATCTCTCCCGAAGCCACCCTGCTTCACTTCATCTGGCTCCTCAGACCAAGCGTATCAGACAGGTTTTTGCCTTCTGTCCTGCATCATATGCAGAAGTTGGTATTTTCTGCTTAAATCAGAAGAAATTTAATACGACTCCGTCCTTTTTGTGTATCTGGCCACTTATCTTGTTTCGTTTGCAAATATCATATGTATTCTCTTGAGATAAAAATAGTGCAAGATGATTAGTTCGGCAAGTTCATTTGACACCATTCCCCCTTCGTGACGCTGAAATCTAAAATCTGTATATGGTATACAACTTAAAGTATATATATGCAAGCTCAGCTCTGGTGGAGACACACAGCAAGTGCTCTCCTCCCAGCCAGACTGCTTCCTTATCCAGTCAAGAAGACCACAAAGGTAAGCTGATTAGATCCTCTGCTTTCAAAAAATTAAACAAAAATGCTCCCAAAATGGAAAGCACTGATTTAATTAAAATATATATTCTAATATCAACTTCCATTATGCCATACCTTCACAAAATTTCATAGAACAGAATCGCCATTCAGATGGGAAAAGACAGAACGGTGCCCTTCACAGAAATTAAGACCATGCTGCACTTTTCAGATATATTTTTTTTTAACTTTTCCCCACGTTTTTAATGCTGTCAGTGCGGAGAGGTGAATGGCAGAGCTCCAAATCACCTTGCCCAGTGCTGAGAGGAGCAATGCCCTGCACAAGAAGCCATTGGGACAAAACAAGCGCTAGCAAAACAGAAGTAACTGAGCTGCCTTAGCTGGAAAAACGCTCGTTGCCACCACATGGATTTGTCCCACTGTCTCCTTACATCTTATGAGATATTCAGTCAGAGACTGACAACGGGGGGAGGCACCATTTCATATTTTGGAGAAAGTTTCTACCGATCTGTAGATCCCAAATCAAAGTACCTCGTAAATGGTTACCAGCACTTGGTCTTCTTCTCACTGGCACTACTTTCCATACTCACAGCACATTGCTGAAGATTTGGGTTGGGATTCATGTTAAGGGATTTCTGGTGCTTTTCAAGAATAACTTTTCTATGTCTCAATTCCTCTTTCTTAATTAATTGATTAATACATCAAGTTACCACACAGTAATGCTGCAAGTCTTAAATTGCAACCAGTCTGCACTGGTGTGTGCTGTGAAACTGGAAGTGCATCAGTGCTGCATTTACACTACAAGGGCTGACCAGCAATTTGGGCCTTGCAGCATTCACTTAAGCAATATATACTGCTTTGGCAAACAAACTAGTGCAGCTGTTGGTGGCTGACAGAAACAAAGAGTATCTCCTGTCAGATGCTGCTGTATCAGAAGAAAATGCCTCCATGTTTTTATTAGGAATGAGTATTAAGCCTCAATAGCTCTGCTCAAAGCACATCAGCACTCTGAACTGCTGAAACTGGGATACAAATCTGGCTTATCACCCATCATCACCAACTCAAAACAAAACAAATGACAAAATCATAGCATAATTTGGAACCTTTTTTAAAAAGCCACCATGAAAAGTGGTCTTTTAATGCTGTAGTGCCCCAGCAGACCAAATTTACAGCACTGTTACATTTATTGGGTACAGCAAAGCAGAAGAAATAATTCTTCAGATTTAGATTTCCTTGAAACAAGTGAAATTATTCTTATTTATTTATGCCATTACTTTCATTCCTGTTAAGATCACTACATTTATTGATAATAACACCAGGGTTTTTTTTATTCTAATTAAATTTATTCCAGATATAGCTCTAGAGGACGTACATGGCCCTATCTTTTTATGTGTGCCATAAATATATGCTGATTTTAATTGAGTAGTAACCTACCTCTGGGAAAACCCACACCGAATTCGTGAAGTTTTGTGGTTCCATACACCTTTGATTTGCTCCCCCAGCACAACGCAGCCATCAGATCTTCCTGAAGCCCCACATTCCCACACGCAGAATTCCTCCCTCATTACCCAGCTTTAAGTGGAAGCACCTGCTGCAGACATCTGCTTCAGTATGCTCCCCTTACAATTAGATGAATAATGTCTCTCCTATCACATGCTGTCACTGCAGCAACTTCAAATAGAGCCATGAAAAGATAGAGAAGTCATTTTAATGACTAAGTAGCTCACATTTAATTTATTTTACAGTTCAACAATGGCCATCACTGACATCCTTTCTGCTAAAGATATTGAATCTGCTCTCTCCAGCTGCCAGGGTAAGGAATGGTCTCTCTCCAGTCAGAAGATGCATATCATTTTTATGTCTTAAGATGGCGTGCCTATCATTTTCCCCTTAGATTCCTTCCCGGTGAGATCTCTTTGTAGCTATGTTACAGTACAGCTTCTTGAATTCAGAAAGTCTTACAAGCGGCTACTTTGTGGGTAACATTACCTGAAACAGAGTGGCAGTAAGACTCACAGTGTCAGATAGCACAGAGCTGGCTCTCCATTCCCAAACCTGCTGAAGGCATGGATTTCAGTGGTTAGCCTTGTCCTGCAGAATGCCAGAACGAGCTGCAGCTCCCAGAATGCCCCCATTACTTGTGAAGCAATGAGCAGTCTTGCTTCTCTCAGAATTCCCCCCAGCAGGATCATGCCAGCTCCCCAGCGCCCCGTGGGCAACTTCAAGGCTGAACACTGCTTTATTTTCTACCAAATTCTTCACCAAAGTAAGGACTAAGTGAACATAAAACAAGAATTACAGGAGTTGTTAGTAGGGCACAGCAGCACCCTCCAAATACTTATAGTTAATTGCATGTGACACGGCTAGCTAGAGCCCTGATTTAGCACGGTGTGCGCTGTAGCAGAAAATTCCAAACTGGATGGTAGGACATCCGAGCAGAGGCACAGAGTGACTGAGCAGGGAAAGTATCCACAGAATCATCTCAGCTGCGTTGGGAAACGGGAGAAAAAGGAGCAGGCTGATGTTCACAACCAGGCGTACGCGCTCCTAAGGAATACGTGTGGTAGCAGCAACTTGAGAGGAAAGCATGTAAGAGGTTTTTGTCTCTTCCAGCTGCGGATTCCTTCAATTACAAGTCTTTCTTCTCCACGGTTGGCTTATCCAGCAAAACTCCTGATCAGATAAAGAAAGTTTTTGGAATCCTTGATCAGGACAAGAGCGGCTTCATTGAAGAAGAAGAGCTTCAGTAAGTATTGCTCAGCTGCTGCATTTCTTTGAACAGTGGAAACCTTTGAACATCCGCGGTGTCCCAGAAAAAAAACTTGAAGTTATTTTTAAAACGCAATGCAATGCTTTGCCTTTCCTTGAATTTGTCTGGATCTCACCAGATGTTACAAACAAGAGTTACTTTTTCTCTTGGCATGGGTTAAAGTTAGAAAACCAGAGATGTAATATGCCGAGGTCACTGCAGAAAAGCAGACTCAAGCACAGCACTTTGCCCTGCTCAATTCCAGGCTGTTTCTGAAAAACTTCTCTTCGAGTGCCAGAGTCCTCACCACTGCGGAGACCAAGGCTTTCCTGGCTGCGGGTGACACTGATGGTGATGGCAAAATTGGAGTAGAAGGTAAGGCTGCTGGAAACTTCATCAAAGTCAGCTTTGAAATGCAGACATTTGGTTACACCTAAATGGCCCGATGGAGGGCACACCCCGTCATTTAGCCCAGTTCTTCCTGTCACGTTTTTCATACTGAAAAATACTCCTTTTTTTCATAGCCTTATTTCTATGTAGTCTCTGTTGTAGCAAAAGCAGATTTAGGCCCAATGCAGACCCCATTCTCTCAGCTCATAACAGCAGCGTTGGGGTTAATTTCTGCATGTACCTGATCCATAGGCTCAGAGTTCTGCATTTTCAGAACGTTCTGAATGCTTACTCACTCTGAATTTTCATTTTGGCAGAGGATGCTCTGCGCTTTTGGTCATGGGACACTTTCACTTTTAAACAATTTCCACCTACATGAACTTAATTATTGACCCCTCTCAGCACTACTGAGGAGGTAACCCTGTAACATAAAGCAGGGCCAGTATTGCTTCTAAGGGCCAGAGCTGCTGTATGGCAGCACGGAGTGAGCTGAAGCATTGTCTGATGTTGGCAGATTTCACTGGACAGTCCTTCTATGAGAAACTACATCAAATTCCTTCAGAAACTCTCACAGGATTGATGTGAACTGGCCAGGGTATTTCTTCTGGAAATTGCAGCAGAAGAAAATAGGACATTATGCATCATGTATTAGAGATGAAGTCACTGAAAACAGGGCTGTCTCAGCCGAACTAGGACAGGTGGCAATAACTCCAACAGACACACGTGCTAATCTTAGCCGAGTTTGGGAGGAGAGAGATACACTGTTGGAGGAATTTGCTTTAGCAGCAGCTTTTGCAGCTTCTGTTTATGAGCCCCGAATAGGACATTATATTATGCCGGTCTTAGCTCTTAACTATTGAATTTCCCATTCTGGAATTACATCACTACTAATATTTTGTGCTTCTGAATAATGATTTTTAAAAACTACTGGAAATATATTGAAAGCTGCAGGTTTGAGCCAATTCACTCAGTTAGCTATTATCAGAGTTGTGAGGGGTTCAAGATGGTTTACCTTTAGCTCAGGATTTCCTACAAACATGAATTTACAGACGCACTCCTCTCTGCACCAACTCTTTTGAAGGAGTGAAAAATCTGCTACGCCCCCAGAATCTCAGTTTAGCAGCAGCTCTGCAGTGTTATAATAGCACAAGGAGCCCTCCATAGCTAGGAGATTAGGACATTTTTATCTATCTTTTCTAAAGATGCTATAAGCACTGTCATCTCATTTTATTCCCTGCCTTTCTCATTTTCTTTCTTGACAGAATTCCAGTCTCTGGTGAAGGCATAAACAGCGTTAGACCAAAGGCAGCCTTGGACTGACTCTTCCAATTACCTCGTCCAACAAGCACTTCGCACTCTGCATGTGTTTGTACATTTTTATATTGTTTCAGGCATCAGCAATTCCCCATTCGTCAAGTTCACACAAAGCATTGCTGAGGAATCTCGCTACGTACAGATGTTTCCCTTGTAAAGAAGGCACTTTGTCATTTTCAGCTACTCATAATATTGAAATTGTGGCTAGAAGATGGGAGAAAAGAATGCTAGTTTTTTCAATTTTGTTCAGGCTTTCCATCCTCATGTTTAACATGCTGACCTGCCACACACAGTTTTAATGATTTTAAACAACATGATATCTCTTAAGACATAAGTATCCTGATTTTGTTGAGTTTTATTTCTGCTTAATTCTCTGATCCTTTAGGAAAAGTAATGCTAACAAGAGAGCTAAAAATAATTTATATTCAGTCCCAGATCTGAGACTCTGAGAAAAAAAATGTAAGAGAAGCTGACACATAGCAGAGAGCATGGAATAAATTTGTGGGTATTTTACAAAATGAAGTATTAGGTTGCAGCATCTATCATCAGAAAGTGTTTATGGCCTAAAATGTAACTCTCCTTCAAGAAGATTTATCTTTCATGAAACCTAAGGCAGCTGTGAGACAGAGGAGAAGGTTCTAATCCCATCTCTGACACCAGCCCAAGTCACAGCCCCCTGACAATGGGCCACGGGCCTGGAGGTTTTTCTGTTCATCAGAGCATGTTGCTGATTATCTCTTAATAACTACTACACAATAATACTTCACCACATTTGTGAATTTTGGTGCTTCAGATGAAACACAGCCAGTCTTGCTGCTTGATTATCTTAAAGCGAAGCAGAACAAATTCAGTCTGTTTTATGTGGCTAAATAATGGCCATTATTCAGTGCTCTCATTTGTTACAATGAATGATCATCCACATAACCCATAACGTCAGCGATGTACTCAAGTATGAAAACCACCAAGAGCTAATCTTTCCTTTGATAAGGGTCCCATGGGGCTTAGTGCTACTGATGGCACTGTCTTCATTAATGGACAAGACAAGCAGTATTTATGGCGTAAGGCAGAGCTCAGCACTCTGTAGATGTTAGGTATTTCTGGCTGAGCGCGCTGCACATTTCCCCACTAACACTGAGTTGGGACTTTTCCCATCCACCACGACTTGGTTCCAGCTCAGTAGCCTGTCATTTTAATTCTCCCTGCTGAAACTGGGTGATAATAGAAACATAATTTGGCAGCTGTTTCGAAGAAGAGCAGAAACAAAGCCTTCTGGAGCTTTATGTAACACTCAGCGTTGGCATTTCCATGAATTGCGACGTGATTAAGTGAGGCGAGCACAGCTCACCCAGCCCAGGCATGTAGGAAAGCTGTGCATCAGATTTAAGGCTGTTAATGCAAAAGAGGAATTCCAGCAATCAGACTCACTGAAGCCTTGGCAGAATCATAATGAATATAAATTCTAATTCTATCCCCGAAGCCTTTGATGTTAAATCTGGGCTTAAATTATAGCTGCTGTTAATTACAGCACTGAAATATTTTGCATAATGATGACACTCTGTTGGTTCCTTTTCCTCATTTTTCTGAACGCTGAAGAAAAAAATGCAGAGCAATCCAGACCTGCAGCAGTATACAGATATAATACAGGTATCAGCCCTTCACACTGCTAACCACTAAAACCTCGCCTCACTAATTCACAAGCAGAGGGTGAACACAATAAATAACAAGCCTGACATTTTATTTCTTGTACACCTGAGTGTCTCACATGGAATGCAAGAAATGCAAGTCCGTATGTAGAGAGCGACCTATCTTGTATTTTAGAGGTGTTAAACAATTGCACACCACTGCCTTCTGTTGCCGCTAGGAGGAATTAAGTACTTCTGAGAATGAGGCCATTCTTGTGTACAGTGCAACTTCACGTAAAGCTTTGTTCAAGAGAACATCCATTTCATTCAGTAATTCCTGGAAACAAAACGGGTTTAAATTTTTATCAAAGCTATCCAGCAACTTCACTAATAAGAAATTAGAATTTAAAACAAAGCTCACAGCCTGTTCAGCAAAAACAATGTTTGGTCCCTGTTAACTATTGTGTTGGCACTAACATTCACATTTTTAGAGCTGAACTGAAATAGAAGAGAATCATTTCCATCAAAAGCAAACAATTTCTTTCTGCTACGTGACAGAAGCATTAAGAAATGAAAGGAATACCACTCACCCTGCCTACCCTTACCAGTTATGGCACTAGACAGCCCTACCTGGTGCCAACAGCTATTGGTTATACAGACGTGAAAAGATGTGATTAACCTTTGTGCTCCATTCCAGGCAATGCAGCCAAGGCACGTACCAACATTCTCTTAATGCATATTGTTTTGTAACATAATGCCATAGAATAAAGCAAACAAAAGACATAAAAGGAAAGGTTATGTCATTCATTCACAGAGCTGTAGAAATTCACCCAAAAATCCCTAATGTAAAATTTTCTTGGAAAGCTCATTTAAATTAATTTCAACTCAGCCAGTGCCAGCCTTCAGTTTTTTAGGGAGTAGCAAGGAGTTCTCTCTGAACCACACGCTGCAGTAGCACTAGAGAAAACCTCTGCTTGTTGGATGTCTCTGAGGATGCCACCTGAAGTAGTAAGGAGGCAAACGGTGATACCACAATGTTACCTCAACAAAGGCGTAGGGTCACAAAATAATCAGTGCCAGGAGGGACCTCTGGAGGTCTGTGGTTCACCTCCCTGCCCAGAAGGCCAACTTACAGCACTGCTCTAAGATGGGTTTGAGTACCTGCAGGCACAGAGGCTCTGTAAGCTCTCTGATCAACCTGGTAAGTAAGGATTCAACCCTCTGCACTGAGCATTCATGAATAAAGTACAAAAATAAAGCACTGATGAATACACACTTAAAATCCAATCTTCTACTTTAAATTGTCTGTACTACATCAAATCTGAAACCACTAAACAACACCCTGTGCATCACACTGGTAATCTGTTCTCAGCTTTTAGAGCAATTCCATCCTATCCAGAATAATGCTGCTGCTTAATTCCTAGGATAAAAGAAGTGTTGTTTGTATGTTTTGCACAAGACAACTTAAGATCAACCTAAAACGTGAGCAGCAGATCTGAGTCCTACTGAGCCCACAGACTGTGAGTTGTAGGACACTGCTGCACACCTAGTGCTCTCATTACCCTGTAGGAGCAGTATAATCTTTAATCCCCCCATACCTCTTGTGAAATGAAGACTTACTGCAATCTGTTCAAGAGAGAAATCAATACAAAGAAATTTGTTTCTTACACAAGCTCTTAGAAGGAAATGGTCAGGGTTTGGAACCCAACGCCCCAAACCCAACCTGTTGCTCCAGCCACTGAATCCATCACCTCTTTTAAATCAAATCTGGTTTTGTTCTGATAAAGAAAGGATAAAAGAACAGAACAATCATCTCATATTTAGTGGAAATTGGCCCCCTAATATCTTCATGCTGTCAAAGGACTCCAGGAACTCCAAGCAATTTTACCACTCCACTGTTCCTCTGGAAAATCCCAGTCTAGAGCTATTTGTAAATTTTGGATTCAATTTCAGCTCTCCAACTGTTCAAAATCTGGCATTCATTTTCTAACAAGAAAAGTAAGAGAGCACAGAAAGGGCAAGGGGACGTCAGAACATTCATTACACGCGGACGGTAAAGTTTCTCCTTTGAGTTAGCAGCCAGACCATGTGGAAAATCTTTGATGCAGCACCATCAGAGACGCCTGGAGCTCTTCACACAAACAGTGTGGGCTGAGGGGCCAAGCCTGGATTCATTTCCTGGAATGGGTTACTGAAATAGATATATCCTGATTGAATCCCTAACTGACATCTATGATTCTACGTACTGAGCATTTTCATATTTAGTTGTGTGCGCATTTTAAAACATTTTAAGAAGTGGGTGCTGTGGAATCTGAACTAATTTAAAGTGTTCATGCTTTCTGAAACTCGGAATTTCCACACTACTTTTGCTTGCAAACACACACAGATAACATTACATAGGCACAGACTTTCTGGAGAACTTTCAGTATGGAAAAAAACGTCTTTCGGTTGGGATATGGCTGCTCCAGAACTTTAGATTTGCTCATCAGCATGTCTGACACTCAAGAAAGCAAGAAAATCAGAGCTTCTGTATATCAAGTCCAGAAAAGAAATTCAGATTACCACATCAGTTGCCATAAGCAAAGAAGTTACTCCCAGCCAATGGCTTCCCCTGCAGCTGCAAAGACATTGCTGACCTACGGCTGAAAGGGGAATTTGTGTCCAATTAAAAACCCAACTCAGAAGGAAGGGATCATACTGGCTTCATCACACCCACACATGTATCTCCTACAACAACTTGCTCCCCAGCTCCTGAGATTCCACAACAAACTGATCTGTGATTGCAGTCATCTCCCTGACAGACTGCAATATTTAGCCAGCATACAAATATACTGTAAAGCCTGGTTTTGTTAGGTAGCTGAAATAATCTGTTCTGACTAATTATCACTAAAGGAAGGTCCCCTGGAAGCATCTCCAAGTTTTCTTTTTTTGTTGTTATTTCGGTCTTTCGGTTGATTTTGTAGATTAGACATTTTTTCTTTTAAATATCTGTTCCCCTCTCTTCTACCCCTTGCTGGTGAATGCACACCTGTGCACCTGTTTTCATGACGTTTCCTCTCACCCTAAGATGAAAGATTTCATGGCTGCACGTAAGTGTCTCTGGTGCCACCTACAGGCAAGCTGTGATCAGCCACACAAACATTGAAGAAATTGCGTCAATAAATGCATTTATTTGTAACTTCAACGTGGCCTCTTGACAAAAAACGACTCCTTGAATGCTCAGCAACTCTGACTATCAGACCTCTCTGATCTCATGCCATATTCTCACATATTACACAGGAATTTGACCAAAATCAAAGACAGATTCCTAGATGGAAAGACTGGATCATGAAGTTGATGCATTCAGGATAAAGAGACTTTAAAAGTAACTTGCTCCATTGATTCTAGGTAGCCCAGAAAGCCTTGCTTTCACCACGTTCAATTTACCATGCAGCACAGGTTTATAGTAATGCAGTCAGCACTTCTTGTAAGAGTTCATGTCTTAAAGAAATTACCCAGAAAAACTGAGCTTTGTGCATAAGTTTTGAGGGAAAAGACAGCAGCTTTATGTTACATCAACCAAGAGTTGGGGTTTATATTATATGTAACAGCATTACTCAAACGCTCTCCAGACCTGCAACAATATTCTGTGCGTGTCAATAAACGTGTGGGTGTGCAGTGTTCACTCCATGGCTTTTTACACTACTGTAATCTCAGCCACTCTCAAGACCATTGAGTTCTAACAGATTCCGTATCACAGTTGAATGGAGGACCCAGCAATAGAGAAGCTGCAGCTCAGGCACTGTTCAAATCCTTGTGGAAGTTTATCTTCTCGGTTCAGGAAAGAAGAACCACATAATACCAATTCCATGGCTCAGTTTCACTCCTTGCCTTTTAGTGATGCATACTGCTTTGGGCTACTGAATGACTGACAGCCTTCGAGCTATAAATGGACACTTTTACTATCATGATTTAAAATGTGCACCATGCAATGAATTAATACTGAGAAAATGCATCTCAGCATCAGTGTTGTCTGAAGACTATTAAGGTAATCACAGGAGTAATGCTTCATGGGTAACTGCTGTAAGCACTGAGCTCTTAAAAGTCTCTGAGGATGTCCATTCGTAGCTATGGTTTAAGCAATTCTTAAAAAAAAAAAAAAGTTCATTCACAGCTCAAAAATCACTCACTAGACTAAAAATAAATGCAAGCTGAGACTATTTTGTATAGCACTAAACCTTATATATTGTCTAAAACACCGTGCACATTCCTTTGGGATATAAATATCAAGCTGATTAGCTAGCAGGTTTTGTTAGCCACAGTAACTTATCCCCAAGGGTATCTGAGGCACCACGTGGCTCTAGGACGTCTGTAAAAGGTCGAGAGGACTTAACTAAGGTCTGTATAAGTCATTATCTCTGTCATCTGAAAAGGAATCAAGTCAAGAGGACTCTGCATATCCTTTACCTTAAAGCTGTTCTGTGCTTGACTTGGGAAAACTAAGAGTCAAGGTGAACTGAACCTTTCTTCTGAGGGCTTCTGAAATCATCTCAAGAATCCACACAAAAAAATGCATAGAAGTAACAGGAGATATCCCCATATCTCATGCAATTCTATAAATACTTCTGGTTTTGGCCTCAGCTTATGTACTTCAAAACATAGACAACATCAAGGCAGATGTGCTGTGTGTCTGAACTACAGGACAGAACAGCCTCCTCCTGCAGGGCAGCTCCCTTGGTTTGTGCTGGGACCTGTGTTGCAACTGTCCCACTCCCCAAACCTGGCTGCCTACCTGGTTTCAATTTATTGTTCTTGTCTTTCTTTTTTAGAGTTTCAAGCCCTGGTCAAATCTTAACACGCAGTCGAGAGAAAGACCAAGATACCCACAGAAACAACCCTTCCTATTGCAAGCCTATTATTTATGTTGTGCCCTGAAAGGTCATGAACAGTTGTTGGCAAGTGATTTCACTTTGCTGGAAAACATATGTATTAGTGCAAGCTCTACTTAAACCACGTTCCCCAGCGTCTTAACCAGAGGGACTCCATACCACTGGGAGACAGAACTGGAATCCACTCCATTCATGTGAATGTTAAAAATGTTAAGAGAAGTTAAAATCATCTCTGCAGGCCATTTAGTTTTCTGCATTTGCATAAACAGCTAGCATCTGTTGCAAACAACTTGAATTAATAAAACATCTGGGTATAAAACCCCATTAATGCTTACTGGTAGCAGTGACTATGCTTGTATATTCAAGACGTGTATTTAATGTTCCGTATGTTTTTATGCCTTTCTTTATACAACTGATTATGTTTCATATTCTACTTAAATGGCAGCACTTTCTGCTAAGTAAGATGTTAATTGTAATGTAAGATTAAATGGATCAAGATGAATCCAGATTACTGAACTGGAACAGCTCACGTTCACATCCACCCGATGGCACTATTGTTCCACTTACAAGAATTTAAAGCAGCATTCTGTTTGAATTAATTCAAGTCGGAATATTTCTAGTATCCCATCTGTCCACTTCTGTTTATAACTCAACTTTCCCAGATTAAATTATCCCTGAACACAGAATGCTAAATTTTTTTCTTTCCAAAGGAAAGGTCCCTGTGCGTCAGAACTTGGGAGCAGGATGGGGGGAGGTCAGAAGGAGGTCTGTGGTGCTAGTTTGCACCTGGAGGATAAATAAATACCTTCCTGGTAGATCCACCGGGGACACCAAACCCCTGCAGCAGCAAATCCCCGGTGCAAAGCCTTTCCTATCCACATCCAGCATACCAGCTGTACTTAGCAAGTTACACACCATGGCTCAGAGAAACAAAGGAGAAGGAGCTGCACAGGGGTAGGAGCCAAGGGCCCAGCGTTCCTCTCTTCCAGTAGGGGTCATGAAGGGCTGCACGCAGAGCCAGAACAGAGATGCTGTATCTTTCAATATCAAAACTTCTGCCAAAATGAGTTCTTGTATGATCAGTGTAAAGAGTATTAATTGCTACTCACACAGTTGTGAAAGTAAAAATCTTCACAAATACTTGTGAAGAAAGTCCAATAAAATGAAGAGCAACATAAAAAAAATTCATTAGAAGATCAATTGTCTTCTTTACAGGCAAATTAAATAGCAAATAGGAAATAGGAAGTAAGTGCAACACTGTGGACAGTTCTCATTAACTGAACATCATCTGGTTTGTGCACTGACTCCATTAGGATTCTGTTGAAAAAGTGAGAGCGTGGTGATGCCGTTGCCATTTCATCACAGCACACACAGCAAGCAAAAGTTACAGAAGTCAACTAATTGTAACTCATTACCTAACTAGATCTTACAGTCCTTATGTTCTTTTTAGATTCACATATATGATAAAAATAAACAGATACCCAAACATCCTTCAAAATTAATAAAGAATTGAAAGAATTGTTTGTTTCTTTGGAAAGGACAAAGACTTGGAGCTCTTGAAAAGTCCTTCTGTGGGCATTAATCTTGTGAAAATCTGTGTCTGCCTCGTGGCATTTCTTGGAGCTATTTAAGATGTTCCAGTATTTGCAGATCAAAATTATTCATTTCAAAATTATCTGCCAATGCTACAACGGTACTGATGTATTGCACGTTTAAGGTAAGACATTACAGGGAAGCAAGAAAACTTCAAAACAAGGCTGAGGGAATTACCACACTGCAGAAAATTAAAGAAAGCTACATGGCTTTAAAGAATACTGAACAATTTCTTCATGCCTTATACATTAGCCAAAACGTACCTCTCCACCTGCTCTAATGAAAGACGCAGGCCCTCATTTTGTACAATTTTCCTGAATGGTGAAAAAAGAGTCATCTGTTAAGCAAACTCCCATTTACAATTTCAGTGTCATCTCAGGAGATATACATAGAAGAATAATACCTGCAGTGTGATTGCCAGGCCAAAGGCTATCACTGATGTCAGATAACACTGTGCACTTGTCTGACATGTTTTATATGTTCAGCACATAATATGGTTCACCCGAAGATCTTCAAGCATTGTTCCAAGATTAATGGCCGACAGAGAGAAAGACACAGACAGCTCAGATAACTTCCGAGTTATCAGGCATCTCCTTCATTTAACCACACTTACTTCCACGCTGACTATCGAGGCAGGGCTATACAAATCTATGACCATTTCACCGCTTACCATTCCATTAAGGACATTGAAAAATTAATGACAGGCTAGGTCCGATATCAGCTTCAGTGATCACTCTGGCTCATTAGGGTTTTAGACCGTTCCTCCTTTCAGCATTACCACTAAGCAGATCAGTGGAGAAAACACAGTTTCTGTCCACCAGAACACACTCGCTCTCTTTCTTTCACTCACACCAGCTCTCCGGCGCTGTCAGAAGTCTTCTTCTATCTTCTGCTGTCGGAAAGCTCTTTGGGCTGTGCCTTAAGGCCACGACTAGAAGGAGCACTGCACGACCACCTGCACACACCCCAGGCAGGTCCCTTCACATGAACAGTGCTCCCAGACTCATACGTTGTTTGCACTGAGACTGTCCCACGCTTAGCAAGCGTTTCACCCAGCTCTCTCCACCAGTCCTTAAACACACGACTGACCTCTGTCTATCTGATTTCTTTGCATGCTTTATGCACACATTTTAAATGCTCTGCAGAATCCAGACACTTGCTTCTCCGTTCTTCAGAAGCCATGTCTGTTAAACAAGTGACATTTGATGATTATTTACGATACGATTAACTAATTTATAGGGTATTTTTTACTTTATACATTATTAAAGGTTGTGCACCCTTCTACTGCTATAAATTAATGGCAGAAATCCCACTGACATCACTGAGGAAGGTGGTAAGCAGAAATCACTGGAAATCCTTCAATACCATTTACTCCATCTACATTATGTTATTACTGTGGCTTCGTATTCTGCAGGTCACAGTGAAATACAGCCACACGTAAGGCCTCAGGTAACAGAACAGTACCTCTGTGCATATCTGTTACACAACAAAAGGCAGCACACAGGTTCTTTCACAGCCATTAACCTTCGGGCTCAGTTATTCTGAAAATACATAGAAAATTTGAACAATTTACACTTTCTAAGATCAGTCCATCTGCAATTACCCTCTGTGCTGACAGAAGTCAGAAACAGCTTGGGCAATTGTGCTTAGGGTCAGAGTGAAAAACCGTGATACTGAGTCACAGATGCACTGGCAAGCCTACCTGAAGACAAACACATAGCACACACAGCAGTGCCACAGATCTTCCAGGGCTGCTTTCTATGGGGACAGTACTGATAAGAAAAGTCTCTATGAACGAGATGTGTTATTACTCAGTTATGTTAATCCGTTCCGCTCTTGTGTTCAAATATGAACCAATCTCATTTACACAGAGGTGAGGATGGGACTTGAACACGAGATGCTGCTCCTAACCCACGAGAACGCCTGTCTTTGCTCAGCTCAGCCCTGCAGTGCTGCTGGACGCATCCTGCGCCTCGGGAAGGAAAGCTTTGTCACTGAGGCTTCTGCGGCCTGGATTTCAACCCTTGTTCTAATATTGTGCAATAAAACAGATAAAAAAATACTACACCATTATCTTAGACCTTTACATGAAATATGGTGATGACTACGGCACAAGCAAGCATTCAGATTGGATTCTGTACTTTCTTCTATACAAGTGTATACCTGGAGTGACAAGATACAGCATCTCAAATGGGGATGCAGACTTCAGTGATTCCTGCAATATTCACACTAAGATCCTCTGCCATCACTGAGACAATGGCATTAATGATCAACCACACAGGCTGTTCTAGTTACTTCCAAGCTCATTACAAAGGCAGAATCTGTTATGCAGGCTCACAGCACAATTGTTCTAGCCCTAACACTACCAGGGCTGAGAGATGGAACTGCACGGGTTTTAGAACAGCTGCTACAGCATCTCTTTACACTTCTGTAGTTGCTCTCAGGTTGACACCTCTCCTCTGATCTCACCTGAGACAACTGCTGATGTTTCCTTTGCATGTGCTGTAAGTCATGTCTTTGGTTGGTTGCCACTGCCAATTAACACTCTGTACTTCACACAAACAGAACAGAAAGAGCACAAGGCTAGCCCCCAGCCTGCCAACGATTTACTAAAACACAAAGTTCCACTGCTTATTAGTTAACTGGACTTGACTTGGAAAGAGAAAAATATATACATTGTTTTTAACTCATGAAAACAAATTTATTTCAAAGCGGAAAGGAGAAGATTCCTAGCAAGAGCTTATTGATATGAAGACTCTGTGTTCAACACCTGCATCGCCAGGAGTTCGGCTCTGAAAGAAGGAAACAAACAGAAGGGCTTTAAAGTCCTGTAGTAGCACAAACTATGACGCCGGAGAGGGAAAAAAAGAGAAGTGAAGTGGTGCAAGTACATAAATCTTAGGAAGAACAACTCAATAGTACCTTCAGAAGTCATTAGCAGAGCAAAAGCAAACAAAAGAGCAGCAAATTAATAATTTTTCTTTGTAGGAACAAATGTTAAACATTCCTGGAAACAGTACTCGGATTTTGTATCAGATTTTGCATGGTTGTTAACTGCTTGCTACCTAGCAGCTCCTCTTGTAGAATAAGAAGCATTTTTTCCACAGCATTACATTGCCTGCGTATTATCTTTCACAAATTTTCTTCTACAGGCCTGTTTTTGAACCCTCACAGGGGCTGCAATCACCCAGCGTAACACATTGCCCTGCAGCAGGGGAGCGGGGCGGGCGGTGGAGCTGGGCAGTGGGGTATTTAGTTGAAATATCCCTTTGCACGCTGTACTCATTCCTGATGATTTCATTCTAATCGTAGCAGAGGGAAACCTGTACTTCAGATGCGGTGTCATTAATAAATAAATAAATGCAGGTAACCCTAGAGTCCCACCCGTATCGATATACAGTGACATCAACTTGATTCTGAAATTCAGCTGTTTTAGGCTTCTGTAAATCATCTTTCAGACAAGATAAACATGTCCTGTTGTCAGCATTGAATTTCAAACGTTAAACGATCCCTTCACAAGCAATAACAGTGAGCATATGGTAGCAATTTGCTCACTTCTATTCAACATCATACTTCAATACAATATGTGTTGCAGTTAATACTGTGAATGCAATTTCACAAATAATTCTCAGTACAGAGCCCCACATGCCATACAGAGCAGGTGAGCTAACAAGGTGCTGTTCTTAGAGCACCTGGCACTCAGATTTTAACACAGTGCCTGAATAAGCTGCAGATGTTTTTGAATCTGAGCTCACCTCGATTTCATTATTTTCCTCTGTATCATTTTTTTTATTCTCATTAGCTTGTAATAATCAGTGTATTATGGCAAGTCAAACGTTTACACAAAGCAAGAAAAAATAAAGGAAGGCTGCTGCTACTGGGACCAGGAGCAGCAATGTGCTCTCACTAACATCAAGGGTGCCAATAGAGATCTTATGTAGACTGCCCTGGAGAAACATCTTGGCAGTAAAATATGCCAAAAGAAATGGCCACGAAAATCTTCTAAGAAATCCTGTATCGACTCGTGATGATCACAAAGGTGAAAATTCACAATGAAATGCTAAAATGTTCGTGCCAGGATGAGAATTACTACAGTCTGAGAAGGAAAACCTCATACCCACTGTTCCCAGCTTTAATTTTTTTCCTCTAAAATTAGGGACTTTGAAATAGACATAAACAAAAAAAATCCACTACTACACACCTGCAACTTCAATTTCTCAGCAGGGAAATACAGTGAGTGCATGTTGCAAACTGCACACACATCTATCTCCAGTAGAGCAAAGTCCGATTCCTGCAATTCCTTGCAAGTCTGTTACTGATTCTGTGTAATTTAAAATAATCAAAATAAATCATTAAGTAGGCCATCTGGTTATACGTCGCCTTCCAAGGAACACAGACAAGAAGATGGCCGAGTTGCTGAGTTCTGCTGCCCATGGAAGCATGAGCTTCTGTTCTGTCCCAGCCTGGGTACAGCAGTGCAGAACACGGTCAGGAAATGAAGCTCACAGGAGACAGATCCCCCTAAATTACACTGGTTTCCTCCTCCCTGCTGACAAGTTATCATTGTCAGCATGGCACATTCTCACCTCGGATCTTTCATCCCCACCTTCCTCTATACCCTCCAAAGGATGAACAGGCTTAAGGAAACCAAACCAGTTTCTTTCCACAAAGGTTTGACTGCTGGAGTCTTCTTGCAGTGAGCAGCCCCAAGGTCCAGGGGTTAACTGAAAACCTTTAGTACACCTGGGGCCCGAAAGGCTATGTTTTGATGGCAGAGTTGTACTTAATTAAGCACAAGTGGATTTATTAAAAACACTGTTCTTGTCGGCGTTATCTTAGGATATAAATAGGAAGAGAAGTTTAATTAGTTAAGGAAGAAATTTGAGCTAGGTCTCAAATCAAACATTTGATCCATGAAGCAGTAACCCAAGTAGTGGTTATTGTCACCTTTTGAATCCTTTATAAGTCAGAGTGACAGCCAGAGCCAACAAGACTACTTTGCCTGGTATCTCCTCAGCTATTTTTCCTTGGCCTAGCTGAGAAAACCATAAAGGTGAGCAGGTGACTTGAGATGAATGAAATGAAATTGATGTGCAGAGCTGCACTGGTAGTAAGTACAATAACCATCGTTGTAAGATTTTGAGCTGAACTCCTGGCATTCTGTGCGGACGGACCTCACATAGATAAGTATCTGATTTCTTTTTATACTTCAGAGCTGTTGGGGGAGAAAACAAAGAAACCTTCTTGGCTTATTTTTCCCACTGCCTATGCTGTTATTGGTATCATCCAATGCCTTGCATTCCAGTAAGACTGCTTGTTAGACTGATGGTAATACTGAGTTAAAGAACAGGATGTACTTAAACAGCATGCAAGTCGTAGATACAAAATAGGTTAAAAGATTGATAGTCAATTCACAACACTATTTCTGTAATCCATCTCATTAAAAAGCATTATTCCAGCATTGCTATTTTTAAAGAAGCACTGTACTAAATCTTCTAATTTACTGAGTAACAGCAGCAATTTCAGACTGATCGATTGGACTCGTCTGCCCTTGGAAGTCTTGTTAGTCACAAAGTGTTTAAACCACAGGAAAAATTGGTTCTAATGTGCATTTCCATTTCATAAATGTGATTGCAATACACTTTTTAACAGGTTTAAAATGAGCCTCACAGACATTCTAAGCCCTTCTGATATTGCTGCTGCTCTGCGGGACTGCCAAGGTGAGAAAACAATTAACTTGCTAAAAATGTACTATTTCCTGCAACACACTGCAAGTCTAATGCAGCCCCAAAGGAATACTGAACAAGCACACACGTAATCAGACTTCTGTAGTCTCTCCTGTAGCTGCCACAGTATGTATTTGTTCAGGAGATCTTTACGTTGGGGGTGGTTTGAGTTTGTATCCCATCCCCACATGGCTTCCCTCGGTGCGTGGCAGGGTGCTGCGCAGGATGGTAACATTTCCTGTCAGCCTTTACATACTGTTCATGTTTGGAACAATTAAACTGTAATGAAGCAGCATCCTCAGACCATCTAGGGACAGCGAACACAGAGGTCTGGGGTTAATATATTTATTAATTTATTTTCAGCTCCAGATTCCTTTAGTCCCAAAAAATTCTTTCAGATCAGTGGGATGTCTAAAAAGAGTAGTAGCCAGCTCAAGGAGATCTTCCGGATTCTCGACAATGATCAAAGTGGCTTTATTGAGGAAGATGAGCTCAAGTAAGGATTTTCTGTTACCTTGACTAGTAAGAGACTATCCAAAAATCAGCACTTCTTTCTTTCTAAAACTTTTCCGTAAGGGGATTCCTCAGGTTATGCTAAACATTGGTAAAACCCTCAGTAGATCGTTAGCGGTGTATCTGAGTAGACAACCCCATACCCAAAGAGCAAAGCAGGAGATGCCCACCCTTCTACTTGACCTCCTGGGGCTGGGCTCTGGTAGCAGCAGAATGCAGTGCAGCAGGTCTGGACTTACAGAGCAGAACTGTACACGAGGAAGATGTAGCTCATCAAACAAAGTAGTGTTTGGAGGACGTGGCTACCATGGCAAATATTTGTTTACAGATAGTTACCTTTATACCTTTTAGCTTTTAATCATACAGCCAGCAAAAACAGGATTATGTGACAACCATAACAAAGGGTGCTTTCCTCCCAGGTATTTCCTTCAGAGGTTTGAGTGTGGAGCAAGAGTGCTAACTGCCTCTGAAACCAAGACTTTCCTGGCAGCTGCAGACCACGACGGGGACGGCAAGATTGGGGCTGAAGGTATTAAATTCTATATAAACAGGAGAAGGTTCTAAGTGATTTGCAATTCCCTTTTATGTTGGTGGTTCATTAAGATTCCTTGAGTGATTTTGCTTAACGCCCTCCAATACTGACCTGTGTCAGATGGCACAGGTTCATCTCTGCAACTCCTTATGCACGAGCAAGTAAAAAAAAAAAACAACAAAAGCAACACCTGGCTGCCCTAAGGAACCTTCTCATTGCCACTCACTGTAAATTTCCAGCTGCTTAAAAGGAACAGATCTCTGTTTCTCTCCCACCTGCTCTGATGTAAGGCAGCAGGAGCACCACCCGTAGCAGCACGCACCAGGGCACCACCAGCACCGCCATCCGCTCACCTCCAGCAGTGTCCCCCACAGAAGTGCTGCCCGCAGCGCACAGGAGCTCCCTGCATAGCATTCACCTTCAGTTGTGTGTAAGGAGAACAGAATAACTGAGTGTCACCGCCCCAGAGGCTCTGTGCATGCTGATGGAAATCACCCATCAGATGAGGATGCTTCCTTTAGGAAGCAGCTCACTGCACCCACTCCAAGAAATGCTGGTGCAGATGAATGGCTGCTCGGCACAGAAACCTCCCCACCTCCTAATTCCACACTTCTGTGTCTCATGCTGAGCAGGAAGCAGTGCTCACCAAACAGGCTGGAGCCCAGGGCAGCAGCCCCATTGGGAAGCCCCACAGAGCTGAGAGAACCACTGCCTGCACCAGGGGCTGGGAACTGCTGCTTCCTTCTTGGCAAGGAGTCGAGCACAGCTCCTAAGGAAACGTGCCAGAATAAACACACATGATTTACGAAGCAATCTGTATCTTAATAGAGCCTTTCTGAGACAGGATTGATCAGACACTCAATGCGCAGAAGCCAATGAAAAGGCCTTCCAAATAACAGCCCCTGACTGAGAAACACAACACTCGCAGGGAACCCCACAGAGACTCTGGCTCTAGCCTGCCATCCCAATCAGCACTTCTCAGCTGCTGAAGCACCACAAACAGTAATAAGACACGGGGACTGACTTTTAGAACTTCTGATTAAGGTCTTCACTTCTGACTCAAATTCCACATTAGCCATTGCTTTATTTTTGCTCCAAATCATTGTTGAGCAGAGGACCAAAACCACCCCGAATACTTCATTACTCCCCATCACTGTCAACAAACCACTGTCTTTTCATCAGTTGTTTAACTACATTTGTCTGCCTAAACAGGAAATTTAGGAAATGCTTCTTTTGTGTATGTTTCTTTCCTTCTGATCACAAACCAAGACATTGTTTTCCATTCCTTTCTATTCTTAATCTCTTGATAAGCCATTAATATATTATTCCCAATTATTTTATTTTAATATTTCTATTGTAAATATTCTTTTTCTTTTCCCCACAGAATTTCAGGAAATGGTGCAGTCTTAAAGGTTCACAATGACCGAATAAGACAGAATTAGGATGAATCTGCAAGAGAAACTGCAAACCCTGAAAATCAGCAGTCCCTTCTGCATTTATCTTGATAGTGGCTTTATTTACTCACTGCATTAGAAACATAATGAAACACTATTTTTTTTTTTCATTGTGTGGACCATTAACTCTGTTCTAAACTCTGCTTTCCCAGAAATTTCCCTTAAAAATACCCAATAAAAATTAATCACATACTGTGCTCGTGTCTGTTTTTCTGACCACTAAACTTAAATGTGTCAATTCTTAAACGAAAAGTGATAATCTCTGAAAGACCTTGATCTTATCAGAGCCTCATATATGGCTGTGGTTGACGCCAGTGGGCGTTCTGTCAACAACGAGCTCTCTGGATTAAGCTGGAATGCTTCTGCATTGCTGCAGTTTTGATGCATTCCTCCCTTTCCTGCAAATGACAACACGCAGAATAAACTGCATTGTTTTCATCTCAGAAGTCTCTATAAATATTAGTGGTAGTGCAGGAAAAAAAAACTACTAACTTGGTTATTGGATCTTCAGCAAACATACCAGGCCCTCTTCCCCCTCCCACCTTGTATCTTACATGCATAACATAACAGTAGTTCAGAATTTCATCTTGGATTCAACTGTGTTCATTACTGAAGCAAAAGCACTAAAGCACACCAAATTTCTCCTTTTCTTAACATGAAGACACCAGACAGTACCACAAATAGATTCTATACTGACTCACCCTAATGCCCATGTTAGGAGCCAAGTACTGCAGAACTGGCCAAGAATCGCCTGCTGCTCTACACACGTACATGGTGCTCTACCATTCTAAACACCTGATGGTTACAAATAGAATTTTTGTCTCATTTCAGAACATTTTAATTCAGTTTAATTTAGTTCTTTGTATACTGGGATATCCAAGTATCCAAATTTAATATTGTCATGACATTTTCCTATTATTGTGCAAAAGTAATACTGATGTAAACTGATAAACATTAACACTGAATTTGAACAATATTTCTTAAGATTAAGAAATATATTTCTCAAGAAACTTGCTCACTCAGCTTGACTCACTAGAGTATCAAGGCCTTAAAAAACCAGATTTGCACAAGGTGAGGATCTGAGCCACGGAGGTTCTCCTAGCACAAGATGGATGTCACAGGATATTCACAAGAAATAAAGTTTGTTCTTGGCAATGAAATCAGTCTGATGACAGAAGAGTCTTGGACTGGTTCACATGTAAGCAACAAACAAACCACTCTCCGTTTCAGTGACAATTAAATGTCCTGACCTTGACTAACCAGATTACATTAAGCAGGAAAATGCATGCCAAGTAATTTTTTTCCAGTCACTGTTGTTCTGTACTCTCTCTCTGTACAACATCTCAGCCCTTGCACTGCAGTCCTAGACAAAGAAATGCATGGGCAAAGTTCTGTTGTTCTCCTCTGAGATGCAACACCTTGCTGGGGCAGGCTGCTGAACAGAAGGTGGACAGAAGATTCACACAGTGCCCTGATCCAAAACAAATCAATCAGTGAAATCAGAACCCTCTTCATTTCCAGAACACAGAACATTCGGCAGTTCCCTGCACGAAAAGTTCCTGTAAGACTTCTGACCTACAAAACTTAGGATCAATCAAGAGAAAATAGGGAAATAACTGATGTGCTGCTGTAATTCATCTTCAGAGCTGACATCCTATATTACCTGTCTAGCCTTTTCCTCATCCTGTCTTCCCAGCTTTTCTTTCATGCACACCACAGGTCTGGGCTACTAGCAAGTGTGAGGCATTCCTGTTAAACACGTGAAATAAAGCAAAACATTCACAATCTCGAGTTCTGCATGAAAGTATTTTGTATTGCTATTCAGTGACTGTATTCTTAACCACAGCCAGAGCTAGTACAAACTTACTGCCTTCCACTATAAAATCTCTGGGTCTGCAAAACACACACAGCCATTATTAAACCATCTCCACTCACTGTGATGCTCCAACAGCTGCTCGCGTTCCTTGACATCGCACTAAGAACAAATCTGGGGGAGATGAACGACGCCCTTGGGAAGAGGCAGGATCCCCACGCAGAGCTGCAGGGCCCGGCACGTATTAACAGGGGGCACAGAACAGGGATACACAGGCATTGTGCTTTTTGCTGGATCACAGCACTATTTTGTAATTTATTTGCTAAACTAATCCCAAACTGCTGAGTCTACGCATTTGTTAACACATTTAGACCACATGCTGCCAATGGAGCAGCTATTTGAGCTGTCAGCTGTACTTATTCACAGCTGTCAGCTCCAACGCCCACTGTGATTTATGGTGTGTCTTTTTGTTAAGTCTCTACTATGCAGCTGATGGGAACGCTCAGAACAGTTCCTACAAACAGGCACATCAGAGAATGGCTACATGTTCCCATTTTCTTTTTTAGTAATACTTGGAAAGCACCAATAAAGTTCTTAATTATTTGTCTCTTGATGCCAGGGCTGTCCTCTGTCAAGCTTCCACGTACTTATGCAGCAGTTTAATTTTAATCATCACGGGCTAGGAATCACATTTCAAACTCAGGGTGATTCGATGCCACTTTGCAGATGTGAAGGTGTGGTGTTACTGCACGTACAATTAAGAAGATGGGATGAAATTGGAACCTCAATTGAAGCTTCCTCCTGCCCTGTTAATTCGTACATTAGAGATGTAATAATTTAAATTAATCGAATCTATTACCACTTACTCTTCGTGGATTACCACAAATACCACACCAAGCACGGTACCACGTCGAGGCGGGGTTGCACTGGGCAGCGCCGCACTTCAGCAGTCCCTGCAGTGCCTCCGTTCCTTCCGGAGGGCCGCTCGGCTCCGAACGCCGGAGTGCCGGCAGAGCTCACGGTAAGCGCGGCACCGCCCGCGCGCAGCCCGTCCGTCGGGCATTTCGCGTATGCCAGCGCCCGGCCCCTCCGTGCGCGGGCAGCAGCTCCGCTCCGCCAAGTGCTGAGCGCGCCCACAGGCAACCGCAGCGCAGCGCAGCCCCGAGCCCGCGGCCGTTACGCCCGCGTCACACCGCGGGCTCAAACACCGTTCGGCTCAAACGCCGCGAGCGCTGCGAGCCGCGCCTTCGGGCGGCACGCGCGTACCGGGCTCGTGCTGCAGCCCGCGCGAGGCCGCCTCAGGCCGGCAGCTCCCCGCCCGCAGCCCGGCCGAAGCGCCCCGTGCCGCCCCCCCGTGGGACGGCGTTAAGGGACGCGTGAGGGCGGCACGGCGACAAGCGGTGACAACGTTGGAAAGCACAGCAAAACATCCTTTTGTTTCAGACTCGACCCGGCGGCTGTAACAGAGCCGCCCGCCACTCCTTCCCGACGGACCACGTGGCACGAGCTTCCGTTACGTCTTTCGCCCCATACGGGAATTTATTTCAGCAACACGGAGCCGATGTCCCCAGGTTCCCCAGCTGCACGGCTGTGCGGAGCGGTGCCGCACCTCTTCCGTAGCTCTACTAAATTCAACCGAAATTTGCTCCGGTTGGGTCTGGAAGTTCACAAAAAAGCACGAGGCGGCGGCGCCCCGCCCCGCCGCTGGGGGCGCTGTGGAGCGCGGCCCACGCCTGGCCCGGGAGCACTTCCGGGATGGCGCCGTGCGCTTCCGGGGAGGAAGGAGGAAGGCGGAAGTGCTCCGGGCCGGTGCCGGCGGAGGGCCCCGGGCTGCTCCCCGATGTTTTGTGGCGGCGGCCGGCCACAGGCGGGCTCGCTTCCGGTTCGGGATGGCGACGGCGGCGGCGGGTGCCGGCCAGGAGAAGCAGCTCGCTCCGACCCTGCTCAGTTTCTTCATCTACAACCCCAAGCTGGGGCCCAAAGAGGGAGAGGTACCGGAGGGGTGGGGAGAGCCGATGGGGAGAGGAGCGGCCCGGCCCCGTCTCCGCAGAGGGCCTTAGGGGCGGCTGGGCTCGGCTGCTCGGCTGCCCGGCTCCGAAGCGCTGCTGGCAGTGCGTACCTGCCGGGTTGGCGCCTCGCCCCGCGGAGCCCCGCGAACAAAGGCGGCGGGGGCAGCGCGGCTCTGCGGCTGTGTCCGCTCCGGGGGTGGCGGCAACCGGGGCCGGCTCAGGGCAGCCGGTGGAACACTGCGGCCGGGGGCTGGGCTGTTGGTGCTGTGTCAGGGACGATAACTTTATCATCGCGCTGTAACTCACTAGAAAACTTGGCATAGTCCAAGTTATTGCCAGCAGTGTTTTCATGCCGCTGTCGCCTTTAATTTTAGTAAGCGATCATCTGTTTTTAGGTGATAACAAATTGCATGGTTCATGTGACTGTTTTCACTTCCAGAAGTGTTTTGGCACAAGGCTACATCCTCACGCATTGTGTATTTATTAATGACCCAGTAATGAGGCTGAATGCTTCCTCACGAAATCCCAGAACCAGGGGAGGTGCTCAGAGGGATGCTCAGCAAGGCGGGGATTTGGATGAGCAGAAACCTCCAATTAGCAAAGGCAAATGCAGAGAGCTGCGTGTGGGGCACAACTGCCTCGTGCAGCACGACGGGCCCAGGGCTCACCGGTTGGAAAGCAGCTTTGCCGAACGGGACCGGGGAGTCCCAGTGAGCAGCAGGTTGCATATGAATCAGCAGTGTGCGCGTGTGCAAATGGACGGCGTCCTGTGCTGTGTGACAGTGTATTGGCAGCCAGACAAAGCGATTGCTTACCCTGTTTGTGAGCACGGATGTCCTCTGGGACTTCCCAGAGTAGGAAAAATATTGACAGACTGGAAGATGAAAGGCCACCGGGTTGGTGAGGGGGCTGCAGTGTGTGATGTACAAGGAGACCCCTAGAGAACTGAGACCGTGCAGGCTGAAGAACGGCACGTTGGAAGGAGGTTGATAGCTGACTTCTCCTGGCTCAAAGGTGGTTATAGAGAGGACAGAGCCAGGTTCTTGAAGATGCACAGGGAAACAATGAGAGGCAATAGAAGAACTTGCAGCAAGGGAACTTCTGATGAGCTAGAAGAAATTGTTCACGTTGAAATGATCAAACACCAGAACGGATCCCAGAAAGGCTGTGGAATCTCCAGCCTTGAATATGTTCAGAACTTGACCGGCCCTGAGCAGTTGGAGATAGCTCTGAAGCTGGCCGTGCTTTGATCTGGCTTTGAAACTAGCCTTGCTTTGAACTGGCTGTGGTTACATCCTATGATTCAAATAGCCTTGGAATTTATAAACCTTTTTGAAATGTCTTGGGCTGACTGTTTAAGTGTGCTTAATTATGCCTTTTATTTGTTACTTTGAAAGCTTGTTTAGGTACAAGATATAATTCTACGTAGAAGATTAAGAGATTAGGACTTAAAAACAATCAAACTGTGAGCTGCGTATTTTTTAACCTTGATTCTGTTAAAATGTATTTTGCTTTCCTTCTTATTTCAAATTTTAGGAAGAGAAGAAGATTCTCTTCTATCACCCAAATGAAGTAGAAAAGAATGAAAAAATTAGAAATGTGGGACTATGTGAAGCTATAGTGCAATTCACAAGGTATAAAGTCTGACTGTGTGGCTCATTGTATTAGTGCAAACAGTATGTTTTAAACTTCCCAATCATACAGGTTTTCTTTTTGCATGCGTACGCAAGTATCTATATCTACATATATGTTTTCTTTCCAGGACCTTTAGTCCAACAAAACCTGCAAAATCCCTACATACACAGAAGAACAGGCAGTTTTTCCATGAACCTGAAGAGAACTTCTGGATGGTCATGGTACTTATGCACATGATATGCATATTTCTAAAACGTTGTATCAGAATGTTCTCAATGCATTCTGCATTGTCTAATGCCAGCCTGTTCCATTTTCTAGGTTGTACGAAATCCCATAATAGAAAAACACAAAGATGGAAAGCCAGTCTATGAATACCAGGAAGAAGAATTGCTGGTAATACTGAACTCTTTTTTTTTTTTCCTCCTCCTATTTTTCATCAGTTATATTGCATTTTAAAGTACCATCAGAAGTACCCAAGTTGTTTTCTTCTTGATAAGATTAACCATTGGCCTTAGGGAAATACAATATTTGTAACTGACATCTTGTGTGTGAGTTAATAATGCTTTTGATCCTAAATGTGAGGTGACTCACTTTCATAGCTTAGAAGTATAAAGAAATTTCTGTATGCTGACTGGAAATGCTGTGTACATTTCCAGAAATCAATTTCACTGATCTGTGCATGTGCCTGCTCTTTTAAAACATTTATGTGTAGCTCAGCCAAAATATTTGAAATACTACCTCTGCTTACACTAATGCCTTGCTCTGTTTTCTGCAGGACAAGGTTTATAGTTCAGTCCTGCAGCAGTGCTACAGCATGTACAAGGTAGGGTTAATAACACACAGGCAGTAGAGGAAATCCTCATGATACCATCTGGATGTGCAAGCTCACTGTTGCTGGCTGCTCTCTTCCTGAAGCTGTTACCGTGGTGGTGGAAGAAAAAAATCCAACTGTTGCCAGCATTAGTTCATTAGTTTACTGTAAAAATAAGAGCCCTCTAATTTCTGTCAAGTCCACTTGATTTTGATGGTATTAGATACTATCTATGGTTATTCAGTATTCAATACTGAATAAAGGCCATCAATCTGACTTTTGGAAAATAAGATGCTTAAGCAACACAGATAAGTGACTTTGCCACTAATAGAGAATACCTTAATTCTGACTCTGCTACTATATATATCTAGACTGCAAATCAGAAAGACTTTCCCAATAAAAGGGTACATTTGGATCTATGCAGAGTTGAAATAGTGAGGGACATGAGCTGTACTGTTGAAAAGTTGCAAGAAAGGTGCAACTGACTACACAACTGACTGACTTCTTTTAACCACTAGCTTTTCAATGGCACATTTCTGAAAGCAATGGAAGATGGAGGTGTAAAAGTTTTAAAGGAGAGACTAGAGAAATTCTTCCATCGGGTAAGAACACATACAGTATAATTGTTCAGTGGGAATAAAATCCAAAATCTTCTCTATGTGGCTTCAGTGAGATTGTAATGCATGCACAGCAGGAGAGATGCAGCAACAACACCAAGTCTGGTTACTCATTTTTTTTCCAAATACTTCCTGCTTGCTACTAAAATAGAATCATAGAATGGCTTGGGTTGGAAGGGACCCAAAGGATCATCAAGTTCCAACCCCCCAGCCACAGGCAGGGCCACCAACCTCCAGATCTGATGCTAGAACAGATTGCCCACGGCCCCATCCAACCTGGCTCTTGAAAATATCTGGAGATAGTGATTCCACAGCCTACATGCACAGACATTCAAGTCTCATAGTACTGTGAAGTAATGGGTAGTGGTGATACTTAACTAATTTTTTTTTCCTTTGTGGTGTCAGTAGTCATGCCTGATTTCAGAAAATAAGCCTTGTTTATAACTTGTCTTCAGTATTTAGCTTCAACTTTGAAAAGCAAATGCTTGAGCAAAAAGATGGAAAGCAAAACCTATTTCTAAGCAGGAAGTCAATCAAATATTATTCATGTAACTTCCAAATAGTCACATCTAGCAAAACTTTCAGTTTTGACGTGAAAAGTTTCATCAGGCTGACTTTAGAAGGTGGCATCCGTGTGTCTGTTGCGCAGAAGGAAGCTGAGGACTGCTGTCAGCTGGTAGTGTCTCTGAGTAACTGTCACAGACATCTGACTATCAATAGCTCTGATGAAGGTGGGAGAGTAGTCATTTTAAAGTGGTATTTAAAAAAAATTGTTCTCTTTGTGGGTTTTCGTTTCATCTTGGAGTTTTGTCTGTCTGCATGTTTGTTTTATTGTAAGACTAAAGTAAGGCCTAGGATAAACCTTGACAGCACAAGGAGTGCTTGTTTGATTAGCTGTCTACATTTTCTAGACTAAATTCAAAAATAGAGTACAGCAAAAAGAGAAGCAATAGATTTTAATCTAAAAATATTATTTTTCTTTTTATGCTCCAACTGAAGATAAAAGAGTAGGTACTGAGATTTGTGTAACCAAGAAGCCCAAGTGATAAAATATTTCTCTTTCTACTGGGGAATAAGAAATGCTTAGAAAAAAACTTTCATGCAGAGCCTATTGAATTAATTGGCCAAACATTGATGGTATGCTTGGTCTGCATTGAAACTGTGAAAGAAAATGAGATTTAAACTGAGACAGAGACTTGTCATACTGTCTGTATGTACTGTGGGATATGTGAACGTGAACAAAAATGTTGTCATCTGATATAGAAATGCATAAACTTTAAGAAAATTATTCTGCTAAGACGGACAGGTTGATCTGAGCAGTGCTGTGTGTATGTTTGTGTTTGGTTGAATGCAGCTTTTTTTTTTTTTATGCCGGGTAGACAAAGACATCTGTAATAACTTGATATAAGAAATAACTTTGGCTATTCTGTCTTGTGTATACAAATCTAATTTTTGTTGACATTTTCCTACTGGTCTGTTATCATAATAGTATGTGCTACTCTGAGTAGCAAGGTAATTTTTTTGGTAATGTGAAATGACTGTAGAGGGAGCCATTGACTAACTTATCTTGCACAGACCAGGATGCTGGACAGATTGTAAGCTTTACCCAGAGATTTTAAATGCGCTATCAGGAAAGAAAATAATCTTTTCCTTTGCATGTCACAAGCTAATCTGTTAATTGTTACAGTTACTTCTGAAATGGAACACTAGTATGAAAGGCTGTGCTTTCTTATCCTCTCAAAGGATCTTGAGCTGGCCTTAAAAGCCAGCTGATGAAATATTAGTAAGCTGAGACCTGAAATCATGTTGACACATAAAGAAAAACTTCGCACAAGCAGAATTGAAAGCTTTTTGGGGTCCTTAGCATAGATTACAGGGGATTAGATTCAAATCTGTCATTTAAATCTACACATTGGAAGCTTTCTGAATTCTCAAAAACAATGGCAATTATTCTCTTAGTACTTGCAGACACTGCACTTACAGTCTTGTGATCTGCTGGATGTATTTTGTGGAATCAGCTTCTTTCCACTGGATAAAATGACTTACTTGAAAATTCAGTCATTTATTAATAGGATGGAAGAAAGCCTAAACATAGTCAAATATACTGCATTTCTCTACAATGATCAGCTGATCTGGTAGGTACTTCAATAATTTATTCTGTGGGATCTGGGGGGAATTTACTGGCATGGCAAAGCTGTTCAGGGCATAGTGCTTCACTTCCAGCTAAGCATTTTATTTTTTCAAGTTTCACAGAAGAGAACAACTCTACTTTGTGCTTAAGTTACATAATTATGACACTGAATATGGTTTAGTAGCAGAAAAAAATGACTTTATTTTAAAGCAAACTTGGATGTGTTTTGAATTTAGGAAATAAAATAACATTTTAAATAAAATGAATATTCTGAGACTTAGTCTATGAAGACACTGAAATGTTGCTACCCACCCTAGTTCTGTTTTGCTGCCTGGGTTGTGATTAGGGGGAAAATGAGAACCACATAACAAACAATTTGCATTTTTCCATTTCCCTGTGCTTCAGGAGTGGACTGGAACAAGACGATATGAGAATTCTGTACAAGTATCTCACAACATCTCTGTTCCCAAGACACATGGAGCCTGAGGTATGATACGTTGGATTCATTTTTTTGTGTATCCTGTAACACTGAAGTCTAAAATATAAAACAGAAGCATCTCTTCTCCCTTCCTCATCTTAAGTTTCAGTTTAGGAATATCTGAGATTTGTTGCTTTTGAGATGCTCAGCTGAAGTCAGTAATGTTTGCACCTATCAATTACAGTATATCAGAATTCTGCTGATACTGTGAATATGAGTCCCTGAGAGGGGCTTTCCTAAGTGCTGAAACCTAATGACTCCTTGTAGCACCAGTGGAGACCTGCTCAAACTTCAAAGAGGATGCTAGGTATGTTCATAGCCAACATCCTCAATAAAGTCCACAAGCTGTTGAAGTAGAATCTTTTATAACTAACAGAAAGTGGGATTGAAATGTGTCTTACTGCTCTTCTCATACGCTTCTGTTATCATAGGAAATGAGCATTTTAATGAAGGTATTATTTTAAAATGAAATGATTTAAAAACACGCATTTGAGTCTACCAAAGATGTGCAGTGTTAATGCATATTAACACTTAAAAGATTTAAGGTAATTGAGTAAGTCATGTGTTGTTTTGTTGTTAATACATTGTTAATCAAATACAGCAATTTTGACATACAGTATCTTAGGAAATCCTAATTGACCTCCGAGTCTTTGTCTAGCAGTTCAGGGCTGGGTGAATTGAAGTTTCAAACTGCCTGAAGTGAATTTTGAAAGTCTTCAAGCATTATTGGCAGAACCTTTTCACCTCCTATAACTGAAAAGCAAGCTCCTGTGGCTTTTAACAAGCTTTTCAAAAAGAGAACATTTGACTTATGGTGTTTGTTTCAGTGTGAAATGCCATTCAAACCACAAGGAGTTAGTCACCCTCCCTACCCCCCCACCCTGGCAGAGCTCCATGAATTACATTTAAAAATTAATAAATGCAAAATCTGAATGCCCTGTCAGCAACTCTTGCACTTTAGCCAACTGTTATTTTTTGCAGATGGTTTGCTTTAGTATGATTTAAAGACAGTCCACAGAACATTAACAGGAAATACCTATAAGCTGTTTTTTCTTGTTCCTTTTTGCTTCAGTTAGCAGGAAGAGATTCTCCAATACGGGCTGAAATGCCAGGAAATCTACAACATTATGGAAGGTAGCTCTTAATAACTGTCTCCATCTATTACTGCTTCCCTCGAGGGCAAAACGTTTGAGAAGAAGGAATTTATTTTGGGATGCACATTCCACATGTAGTTTATTCCATAGGCCACACAGTAGTCAGCGCTAGGTAAAACCTAAACTCTGGAAGGAAAAAAAAAAAAAAAGAAAAAGTATGCAGTAACAGTAATTAAGCCTTTTCCTCTCCACTGTTCTTAATGTACTGCATGAAAAGTTTTGGCAGCACTCCAGACACTTCCTTTCAGTCAGGCACTTGAGACAAAGGTGCATGTTTCTAATGATACTGTACTCAGTTTGTCAGGGTGGGCATGTAAGCAACTGGGCAAGATCTGAATAATTGTGGATTTGGACATCTTTCTTTTAATACTGTAGTTCCCTTTGTCTGATAGAGTGTATTCTATAGGGATTGAAGCAATGGCACAAACTCTCCTGGCTTTCCCCTCAAAGTTACGTTCCGCTAGCATACCACTGTTCTACATAGAGCTACTGGTGGAAAGCAAAGGATGCAGGCTTTCCCAGTAGCAGTGAAAAAGGGCTCTGTGCTTCTCTGAATAGCTTAGTACTCATGCAAGTAGTTGCTAACTTCATGCAAGTAGTTGCTAACTTAAACATCTGTTAAATTAAAAAAAACTGAAATACAAGAATGCATCACATCTAAGCTGTTAAATTATTTTATAGGTTTCTTACTGGACCCTTAAATCTTAACGATCCAGAAGCAAAATGCAGATTTCCCAAAATATTTGTTAATACTGATGACACATATGAAGAGCTTCATCTAATTGTTTATAAGGTATTGCATTTTTCTCTGCAATTACTCCTCAAATCTAAGAATCTATATATAGTGAGGAAACCAGCAATATGAAATACTCATGAATTGCATTCAGACATGAATTGATAGGACCAGACTAAAGAGGCAGAAAACTCTTTGGAATTTTGAGCAAGAAGCTTTAAAACCTGAATCCTCTTTTCCTCTCTTCTGTACCTTCCCAAAATAATGCTTTATCAAAACAAAATATCAGCCTTCAACTTTGTGATTTCATACTTATCTCTATATTGTGTTAATAGGTGGGGAGGCAGTTCCTAGCAGATATACATCCTTGCATAGAATGCATTTATTAATACATTTTACATTTCTCCTATTTAAATCTCAGTGCAGTTTACAGGATATAGCAATTGAACAGATCAGTATAATGGGGAAGGCATTACACAGAGGTGTAATGACAGAAGGATTGACACAATAGAAAGATGCTGTAGGGAAAGGAATAGAAGAAGATTGCTCACCTGTATCAGAAGATTCAGGTTCACAGAGGAAAGCTTCACCAAGGAGGGATCTCCAGGTGCAGTCAGCCCTTAAATAAGGTCTAAGAGAGCTGCAGAGCTGCAGCCAGGCTCCACCTCTTCCTGTCCCACAGGTGAATTGCCTTCACCTGTGCTCCCAGACTTGAGGGGTTTTTTCCCCAGGTGCTCAATCAGTGGCTCAGGCCAGGACCCAGCAGTTCCCATACACAGGGTTTAAGATTGTAACTACCCTGTGTTAGGGATGATTGCGTGATGGTTACTTTTAAACTGGGTGAATTTTTAGTAACACTAGTAATTTTTTAAAAAATTGGTTGACTGAAGTACTGCCATTTCTTTGAGGTGGCTGAAGTAACCCGTTCTAAGTGTCTTTGTGTTGTAACTTTTTTGTTGTTCCAGGCCATGAGTGCAGCTGTGTGCTTTATGATTGATGGTAAGTACCTGCTGGTATCATTTCTAAAGTGAGACACAGTTAATACAAAATGCATAAAACTTGTTTTAATCTTGAAAAATACTCAAGTTAATTTCTTATTTGAGTTTCTTCTTCCCGAGTGCTTTTTATTGATCTTTTGATTTTGCTTCACTGGTAATTCAGTTTGCACAATAAAATGACTAAGTATTGCTTAAAGTTAACTTTCGGATGATTTGCACAGTGCATGAGTATAATTAAAAGATAAATTGGTCCTAGGGCTTCCAATGATGTTTAAGGAAAGCAACTACAGAAATTGTACCCTCTCTACTGTTGGAAAAGAATCTCACTTCTCCCTTTTCTTTACCATCTTAGCTTCAATTCCACCCACACTGGAGTTTTGCCGTAAACTGGACAGCATTGTTGGGCCTCAGCTCACTGTGTTAGCATCAGACATATGCGAACAATACAACATCAACAAGAGAATATCAGGGTTTGTACCACATTTCTGCTTGTCTCATAGTCCTGTATTAGTTGGTTAAAAATTAGGCTTATTGGACTGCTTATATAATAGCAACGTTTTTCTAAATGTTGAAAGCATTGAGTGAGCTGTGTATCTTAAACAACGTTTATCTACCCTTCTGTACCTTAAGCATTTATAAAGTCCTTGTTGCTACATATTCAAGTCTCCCTGAAGTAATAACATGCATGTTATTTATACAGAAATAAATGTTCATTGTGTAGCTGAAACCTTTTTCCTCTATATGCAGAACCGCTGCAAAAAAATCATGTAAACACTAAGATAATAATTCTTAACTATTATCAGTTAAGATTCTGTCAACTCATTCCCAAGCTGTTAACTGATTATTCAGGTACAGGTGGAATATTTGGATTTTGTTTCTTTCATATGTGAACATGAAACTAGCTGATGTATCTATAAGATAAAAAACTTAAGTTCTTAAGTTTTTACCATCCATCTCCCTGCATGTTGAAATAGAAAATCAGCAGTTCCTGTAAATCCTTAACTTCAGTTTATACTTCCCAACTTTTCTTGAGCAAGACAGAATCTCTTGAAGTTCACAGATAGCCCTGGGCAATTAGAATATTTGAGTTTCTTAAAGAAAAAAAAAATACTGCTGGCTCTGTGCCCACCTCCTTTCTTATGCTGATTTCATTTGACTTCTGCCTTCCCAGACTACTTGGGGGTCTTTTTATGTTACCTGGTTCTGGCTTTGGCTACTTTAACTTTTTTAAAGTTTAATGCCATAGTGTCCTGAAAACATGATACAGTTTCTTGAAACTAATTCATTGGAGTGACAGAGAGAAAGTGTATCTAGTTGTTTGCTAAGGTGACTGGTGTCATCAGGGTATCTCCTTCACTCTGAATAATACATGGCCTGTAGTACCACTTGCTATAGCCAGTTTTTGCTAATTTAAATTTCTTATGGCTCCTACAGAATTACAGCTGTAAGTGACAGATGTTACATTACTGTAATAAAAGAGGAAATGGAAAAGAATAACGAAGGCAGAAGTTTGAAAATAGTGTCACCTGGCCACACCACCGATGATGAAATATTTAATTGCATTGATCAAGGCAGAGTTCTTTCTTTTTATGGTAGAAAATTAAAGAGGTGAATAGAAGATTCCAAATTAGTCAGTTTAAAGAGTCTGTTTAAAAATCAATCTAAGCTGACAAGGCAAGGAAACAAAACAGTGGAGAAAAAATAGCCAAAAAATGCAGACAAAATACTGCTGGTACATGGGACCAGGCTGTCAGACTGCAGTGTGTCTATTTCTTAGTAGCCCAAGAAGAGGAAAGACTGATTTTTTTCATTTTATTTTCTCATTTAAGTATTGAAATGATGTTTGATTTTGCCACAAGTCTTACTTGGTCTCTTTAATGTGAAAATAATTTCAGGATGTCTCAGTTTTATGCTGGCTAGCTGACAAGTGTTCTCTCTGAGTCTTGTGCTTAGGTACTGTGGCAGTATTTGCAAGTCACTTCCTTTTCCTGAATCTTCCTAGGGCTGAGAAGGAGCCTCAGTTTAAGTTCATCTACTTCAATCACATGAACCTTGCAGAGAAGAGTACCATTCACATGAGGAAAACACCCAGTGTATCACTTGCATCTGTACATCCTGACCTCATGAAGATTCTTGGTGATATCAACAGTGACTTCTCTAGGTAATGCTCAGCTATTAAATAGTCTTTTAAGTCCTTCTGTCAATTAAATTTTTTTAATTTGTGAAGCTTCCGTGCCTTTTTGACACGGATAACTTTCATAGCTTTGTATGATAGACTTAGTTATGGTGGTCATACTAAATATTTGGTGGTGGTTAGAGGTATATGTCATACAAACTTTTCTTGTTCTTTAAAAAAAAGAATTTTAATAAAGGACCAGGACCTCTGTACTATATTAGAAAGTCTGTTTGAAGCTTTAGAGAAACTGTAAGAAACCTGAAGCTTTATCTAGTGCTTTTGCACATAGGTCTGACTAATTTCAGGCTAAGTAGAATAAAGAACAGAGAAACCTGCTTCAACCTAATATATTATATGCTCCTCTGAAATAACTGGCTGCTTTTAGGGACTGGGCAATAGATGGAATACAAACCTTGCAGTTATTACAATACACCTCCTAGAAAATGCAACTAGCTTTCTGTAAATGGTATCCTCTTACCTATTTCATGGTGAAGAGACCTTCCTTTCACTACAAAATGACTGTGATATCTATAGCTCTAACTAGGAACTAGCAATTGCCCCACTTAAGTTTTTCAAGTTTTTCATTTTTCTTTAAATCAAAAAGTTGCATATTACAGAACTACTGGGTTAGTGTCAGCCTTACATAACAGACCTAGTTCTTCAGCATGGCTGAGTTGTAGGTTTAACAACTTGATATGTGAGAGCCTATTATCATCACAGTGTATCCACCTGTACTCTGGTCATGGTAACAAAACAATGTTTGAAGTGTGTCCTCAACTTCCTGGAAGACAGATGTTTTCTTCAGAGTAGCAGAGTGGTTGGCCAGCAGACAAATTAAGATCTGTGTCCTTAAACGACTAAATCATTCTGCACAGCTTATTTGTGAAGCTTTCATGTTGGATTGATCAATTATTGAATTATCAAGTTAGTACTCTGATACTATATAGACACAACAAATTAGGACATTCTTCATAATCATTTGTACTGAAAATTGAAGAAAATCAGTTTGCCATCACCTTTACTTTCTGCCACTTCTTTCAGAGTTGATGAAGATGAGGAAATTATTGTGAAGGCAATGAGTGATTACTGGGTAGTTGGGAAAAAGTCTGACCAACGAGAATTGTATGTTATTTTGAATCAAAAAAATGCAAATCTGATTGAAGTTAACGGTAAGGATTGGTTTTTATTACCTTTCAGTAGTTACTACTAAAATATCTGTCTGTGGAAAAGTAATAAAATTCATCTGATCCAAAAATCTAGAGACAGATTGATCTGTGACAGACAGGACAAGGTAAGTTTCTGTAAGGTTTTAGTCTGCCTTCCATCAGTTACAAAAAAAATAGCAAAATCATTTAAGTATGCCTGCCAAATACTTAATCAGTTATTCTTCCTCCTTGGAAATAGAGAAGCTGAGGAACAATGAATGAAGCGTATTAGTTGATTAGTTGAAAATCGTTATAGCTGACTTTTGCCAGTGATCCAGTAGTAGGTTATTTATACATCATTGTCTCTCCTGTCATTAGTATTCATTCAGTTATTGTCTATTTTTAATGCTATTTAAAGACTGATCTACTCTTAAAGGGCAAATCAACATGAAGATGCAGTAAGCTTTTAAATAGATTCATTTTTAAGAGGAGTAGTTTGAGTATGACAGCAGCAATTTTGAGACTGTGTGTTTTAATAAGAGGCAGTACTCTCAGATGGATGATGGGAAAGAATTATTATTATTACTTTATTTATTTATTTTTAAGATGAAAGCATAATAATCTAAGTTTTAGGAGGAGAAGCTGGTTGCATGATTTATCTGACTGTTATTCTTCAGGATCAAATCTGTAGTACAGAAACAGATATTTCTTTGTGTGCCATATAAATCCAGGAAGTACTGCTACCCCTGCACCATTGTCTGCCAAACTGCAAAAAGCTTTGCTGACTTGATTTATTGAAATAGACTCCAGCAATCCCTCCTTCCTCTGAAAAGGAATTATAATATATTTCCTTGTGTGGAAGCTAGGTATTCTGTTGCAGTGTAGAGGTTTGACAAGACAAATGGTCCAGCCAACTCCTCCTCATTTACACTTTTGACACTTACAGCTCCTCTTTCAGAGGGACTGAAATTTCTGACTTGACTCAACTTTCTCTTACTGAAAACAACAACAAAAAAAATTCTACAGCACAATCTCAGTTTTTGTTTTGTTTTGTTTGTCTATTTAATTATATTCTACTTGATGCTAGCCCTGGTTCTTACATAGGTCCCTTTAAAATATCATAATTTCTAAAAATGTGGGGGTTTTTTTGTTTGTTTTACAGAAGAAGTGAAGAAACTTTGTGCGACGCAATTTAATAATATTTTCTTCTTGGATTAATCTGCAAAGGACTGATTTATAAAGATGTCAATGTCAGACACTTGTTCAACATGAAAAGTTATTAGTCATATTATTGACTGGAATAAGGACAATAGTAAAGCAATACTTGCTTTGTAAGAATCAAAATTTCTACTAAAATCTGTAAACTGATCATGAAATTTCTAGATTTTAAAAAAGTTTATGTATGTGCAAACAGATTAAAAACCGGTCTGAACTCACCTGTACCATTCCATTCTGATGTTATGTGAATATTTCACTGGCAAATAAAATACAACTAATAATTGTTACACTTTTAAGGGCATCTTTTGATCTCTGTGTTGATTTGTATAAAATAAGCAGGATGTTACGCTGCGATGTGAAATGAGACTGCTTACAAAAGACCTCTGCCTGAGAACTTTCTAGCTCCAGTTCTATGTTGACCTGACCTGTTTTTAACAATTCCTGCTTCAATTTACCTCTTTCATTGTCAAATTCCTACCTGCAAGTGCTCTCTAAACACAATCAGACTGGACCACAAAAAATACTTATTTGACTTACTTCATGTATGTAAAACATACATTTAACATGAAGCCATTTACTTTAGCAATACCATCACGATAGGGAACGTGAGTTCTGTATCACCTTAACACTGATACAAGTTTTAACTAATTAGCTAACACTGATTGCTGGAATAGCTTTGTTTATTTCTGTAGAGGGTTACACTTTATTTAACTGCCCACATATTCCTTTTCCCAAGACTCTTTGTTTAAGGACAGCTAGTCTTGAAGTTCAGTTTCAGCAGAACAGCAAATCTCACTTATATAGCACTTGTGATTTAGATGCCCGTGGAAGTATTATTTGGTGTGGGTTTTGGTTTGTATTTTTTTCTTCAAAGAACACTTACATTCTTGTCAATTTAGTGGATCTCATCAGAAGATTTACTTCCTCCTCCTCTTGGTTCCTGTAGGCACCTTGGTAACAGGTGGGGCTGGTACAGCAGATGCCTCTTCCTTTGGAGGGGGTACTAACTGTGCACCAAGCTCTTCTAACTCCTTAAAAACTGTATTCTTGGTCTCCAGTGACACTTCTTCTTCTGCAGCTTCTTTCTGCTTTTTTGCAACTTCTGCTTCTCTTTCAGCAATAAGTCTGAGTGAACAAGATTTAAAGTTATGTACTGCAAGTGAGGAGACACATTTATACTGGCCAAGCAGTTGCAACTATATTCACAGTATGAACTGAGAAGCAAGAAGTCCAGCTACTTAGTTCTACAAGTCCAATTTACAGTATACAAAAAACACATTTGACTTGACTCCCCTTACACAGAGCAGGGATTAAGTACCAGGAAAGACATTTCTGTGACCTGAAAGCAGCCTGTAATCATTAGTCCTGACAGCCATTAAGTCACACAAGTTACACTCTGCACGTTACATTCTATATTTAGATGAGCTGGCTGTGGTGTGCTGTACTGCTTTATTAAAGCAAATTTTGCATTTTCAGCAATTTTTTTAATAGAAGGTAAAATACTCACTTAGCTATCTCCTCATCCTTCCTCCTCCTCAGCTCAGCTAACTCAGCATTCCGTATTCGATTTTCTTTTATTTTTGCCTTCAACGCTTTTTCATGCTGGTAGGCTGGAAACAACTTGTCTGTAAAGAAGATTTGCACTTGATACATCCACCAATCAAATTCCTTATCTTTTCCAGTTTGGGCTTCTAGTTCATCTGCAACATGCAAGTTAAATGTGTATTTGTAAGAATATTTCTATTTCAAATACCTTTTGGAATAAAATATTTCTCATCTGAAGTTATGACAGAAAAGTCTGGCTGCACTGGTGCTCCTTCTCTCCACATTTGTAGGCAATGTACATTTGCTTCTGCATAGAATGCAAGATGACAACTGTGAGAAACTTATGACTGCAAGTGGAAATGGATGGCCCTTTTGTAGGTCTTCAGTGTTCCTCTGTCCCCAGTGTTTCTGGGAACAGTTTTCTTAAGGAAAAATGTGATAGCTTGTAATTAAAAAGCATTCAAAGTTCAGAGATTGAAACTTGCCCAGCTGAGCATAGCAGCTGTTGGAAACCAAACATGAAGAGGTAAACCCTTTGGGTAAATACAGAACAGAACGCCTCTACCCTCTGTAATTACAATATGTCCAATTGTTTCAATTATTAACTACTATTTTAATCACCTTTAAAGCTGTAGCAAGAGTGTATCTCCTCTACCACCCCTGCTTATGGATGCTTATGATTAACTACAGTACTCACCCATTAGAAATTCTTGAAGACTTTGCCCTCTGTCTTCACAAGGTCCCAGCACCTAGCAAGAAGTTTAAAATTCAGTTAGTAAGTTCTGGGTCTTGTGTTGAAATTCAATACTGAAATCACATTGTTCTGCTTTATGTAGAAAATAGCAACTTCTATTCTAAATAAGATTAGCAAAGGCTTCTTACAGGAGCAAATGCTTTGTTAGATATAGAAATACACCACTTTTAGGCTCATACATACATATAGGCACAGGAACACATTATATTTAACATTAGGTGAAATGCTAGCCCCTTTCAAAACTTAAAATTACTTTGGCTTCTTTGCCACCCACAGCAGGGTGCATCAGTGTCACAGGCAGCATCTTAGAACCTACTAAATCAATATTAAAAGAATTAGCAAAAAGAAAAGAGCACAGTGTATCCTCTGGGAACATGCCAACGGCTTTAAGGCCACTCTTACACATTAGTTTTGACTCTCCACTTAAAGCAGCAGAGGGATGTCTGCCACCAGTCCATCCACTTGTTGAACAGAAGATGACTTACAAGTATTCTGTGTGTAATTTGAATTATCTACAGAGATGTGCATGCAAGTTAGAAGTGTCTACACTGATGTTACGATCAAGGGTAGCAGCAAACAAAGAAAACCAGAAGGATTCATTCAAATGTTTATACAAAGACAGGACTTTAATTCCCATGTTTGAGCTTTTGCAGGGCCTGACTTTGCTCTCTTTAAGTGGACAAGTGATAATATTTTATCAGTCTGCATCAGCATTACCTGGGAGAGAGAATACTGCATGTAGAAAGTCTCATTTGTGGTTCCTTCAGAGAAACGCTCCATTCTAAAGTTACTTCTTTTCTGATTATCTCGATCTACCTGCTCCTTAACCATACCACTGGTAACATACACCAATGCACAGTGAAGAAGAGCTTCAACAAATTCAAGAAAAACCAGCTAGAGTAAAAACAAACAGTGATTAATTCATTAATTTTTGCAAAATCTCATTACAGATACATGTGCCTAAGCAAATCAGGAACTCAGAAACTAATTGTGAAGCCCTTCCAGCTTCATATGTCTACTCATAGGTTCCTTCTTTGAAAGAAAAAATGAAAGTGGCCAAAGCACCAAAAATTCAGAAGGTGATACACTGTGTTTATGCCTTCTACAAGTCACTTTATAATATTGCCAAGACTTTTGTTGTACCTGGACTTAGAAGAAATTTCTCTCTCTGAGCAGTAACATACAGCATTGCCAAAACTTAAAACGTTCAATTGTGGATGATGCTTCTAAAACTGCCAGTAACAAGGTCATAGCAAATCCTTTATTAACACACATGGTGTATATCAGATACTGTTTAAAAATCACAAATGCAATATTCATTTATAATAGACTCACTAAACAAGAGCCATTCCTCAAGGATGTGGCATGCCAGCTACCTCATTTTTTCACAGTAAATGACATTTTCTTACTGGTCTAGCAGACAGGGAGCTGCAACACTTCCTAGAAATAATTTTAATTGTTCCTGTAGCAATGAACAACTATGCATGCTGTTATTTTGTCCCCCATACACACCTCCTGCTCCAGGTTGCTACTGCTGCTGTCGTGTAGGGAGGGACCATCTTTGAAAAGTATTTCCACAAGTCTTGAAGCAGTTAATTGTTTGCCAATAAGCTTGAAATCCTGAGTAAGATTAAAGATTATATGTTAACAGACCTAACCCAACTCTCTTTAAAGCCTGTGTCAAAATTTGTACTGGATTCAACTGATATTTCCACAACATAATTATAGACTGAAATTCTGGCCCCATAGAATTCAATCGGAATTTTTCTGATAATTCAGAAACAATGTTAAGAAAAAAACTCAAGAAAGCTCATAAATAATAATATCAAATATTACAATTTTGTCCTCTGATAGCTTTATTAAAGGAAGTTCAAGGAAGAAGAAAGGCTTGGGTTTAAGCAGTGACAGTGACTCAGAACCCAGTTACATCGATTGGAATTGTTCCCTCACCTCTGGATCTAGCCTTGGATTGCTGAATTTTAGTAAGGAATCTCAAGACCAAGATGCAGTACATTAAGATTAACCTTATCAAAATTCTTTATGCGTTACTCCAAAAGTTTCCATTCTTTGATTTGTAGCAGCATGATACTTCAGCATATAAATTTTATATTAAAAATTAAAAAAAGGCAAACATTCGCCTAAGATTTGATGATTTGAAATGATCAGAAAGCAATCCTGCAAAAAGTGCATAAACTTCTGTATCAGTGTGCCCATAACATCTGTCGGGCAGTTTGTACAAGCAGCACTACTCATACTTTTCCAAGTGTGCAGAAGTCACAGGTAGAACTTTAAAATGCCCATATAAACTGAACAAAGTGCATCTAGCCACACAAAAAAAAGTAGTTAGAAGATTACATTCAACATCCAAAGGAACTGCCTCATTTTCATTGTGGGTTCAAATGGAGGTCTGGTATTCTGACGACAAAAAGCTCTGTATATTTCCCAGCATTTGTCAATGTACCTCATGGCAAAAACAGCACGATGCTGTTCAGAAAATAAGAAACCTGTAAAAAAATTCAGTGGAAAGAAGCAACAGTTACATTAAGACCAGGATGTCTGTGGTAATTATTGAAGAAGAAATTATCTTTCTTACCCTGAATATGACATGCAGTGGGAATAACATTCCTGGACATCATTTCAATGAAACACTGATGCAGATAAGGACTTTTACCTCTATAATTGAAACAAAAATTACTTTTTTTTTTTTTTTCCCACAAAAAGTACAAGGAAAGCTTTTATGTTTTAAGTACATTTATCCTGCAAGATTTTACAACAGATTTTTTTTTTTTGACAATTCACTGAAATTCAAGACTCTTGGAAAACAGCTTCTCAAGACCATCTTGAATACTACCCTCTCACACAGAATCAAAGGGAGAAGATTCACATTTATGTTCAATATGAAAATGTTGTTTCATTAATGTAAGACATTAAATAGAAATTTCAAAAGCACCCTCATGTAGTAGGATCAAAAGCCCACTTGAATTCAGCATTCTACCTTTCTCTTTGAAAGCATCTGCTACTATTTATATGGAATAATAAAAAGCTATGTACAGACACCAGCTCCCAAAGCACTAACATTTGGCTGCTGCAAAAACACACCTGTACTTTGTTAGCAGGCCCAGAATCAGTTACTGGGATACTTTGCCTGGTATCAGAATAGATACCAGAGAATGAACAACTAAGGGTGCAGCAGCAGATGCCTTGTGCAGAGGAGAACAAAAGGAGAGGAGAAAAAAAATAAAATAAAAATCAAACATGACTTTGAAATAAATTTCACTAAAAGATGAAACTTACTTGTGCTCCTCATGATAGATATGAAATGACAGATGAATAAGGTGAGATAAAAATGTTCTAAACAGTAAAGTCTCATATGGAGAATGTATCTCCTCAAGTGGTGTTTTATCACCTAAAAAAAATTGAAAAAAAAATACCCTCTATTGCCATCACGTAGATTAAAATCCCTATGACTGTAATGAGCTTAAAACTTTCCAATCCTCCCCCTCCTTAACAGCTGCTGTGAAACAACAGTCCTGGATGAATCAGACCAGACATAGCATCATTTTCAAATAAGCAGAGCAAGGGAACACAGAGGATCCATAGCTTAATCTTATCATCTCTCTTTCTAAATACTCTAAGAAGTTAACCCTTCATGTACTGAGGACTCTACTGTGTGCCTTTGGGATAAAGGTCCACTCCCAGTCCAAATAGAGCTGACTCACTAACTAGCTCTACAGAAGAGAAAAAAATACTACATTCAAACCCAAGTAAAAAGCATGGAAAAAGTATTTAAGACTTTTGTCTTTTACTTGTCCTTCTCAAACTTCTTAAAACTGCATTTAACTGTAATGGCAAGATGAGGAATAAATACAGCTTTTAAACAGATAGCTCTTTAGAACCATTTTTAAGTGGTATTTTAATTTTGCATTTTTCTCACCAATGCCCCTGAAGCATTGTTTGTAAAAGCATTAATACAAGCACTGCAAATTCACAAGCACAGTAACTGGTTCCAGGCCATTTACTACAAGAATAGAGCTTCACCAATAAAATTCCTCAACTCCAGACCCCATCCAGAGGAAATACAAACCGCTCAATATCCGATCCATTTCAGCAAGAGTTAAACTGGAGTGATGAAAGCAGCAGTCCTTCAGAAATCTCCAAAACTGGAGCCTGGTCATAAGGAAGGTGTTGTCAGGAGAATCATCACAGCCTAAGCTGCTGTAAAAGGTGTAAATTCTTCTCAGTTTTGTAATGTGTCTCAACACAGCAAATTCTACCTAAAACAAGCAGGACATGTTTTCAGTATAGTCTCCTAGCAATTAGAAATCTGCTTATATGGAGCACATAAAACTTTGATTTTTAAAATTCCACACTCCAGAGTGTTTCTGGTTAGGGCTCAGGACAGCATTACTCAAATGAAGTTAGAATACATATCTTTTGGTGACAGACAAACCCTGCAGTAACTGGAAGCAGCTGCTGACTGCCCTTTCAAACAAGCTAACATTTTTATTGTTTCCAAGTGGCTGCTCAGGAAGAGTCAATACCCTCCATTCTTTGTGCCTTCCTGCTTCCATGGCCTTTGGATTTCTGAATAACTCATGAATGGAAAGACTTACTTTAATACCACTAAGTCAGAAGTAAGATAACAAGAAACTTGCTGGAGAAAAAAAAAAAAAAACTAAATACACCAGGCAGAAGGTCTTACTTGTTTCACTTCTTCTTGTCTCTCTTGCCTTGGCAACAAGTTAAGCAGTGAAGATATATCTAATTCAATATCTGATCCCAGAGCAGAAGGACTTTCTGAGTTGCCAATGATTCTGATGGTCTCTAACACACAAATAAATTAGAACCAAAAGAAAATTAAATACATACAACAAGGAAAATAAAACGTACACGATTCCAACTTATTTTACTAACTACAGGAATTAACAGCCTCCTCTACAGTGAGCAGAATATTCTTTAATAATCAACAGTATAGCATCACAACATAGTGGGTTGTTTTTTTCATATCCAGTTACTAACAAAAAAAATGCAGGTATTACATATGCCATTAAATTTCAAACAACACAGTTTCCAAACTGTTACAAGATGCAGTAGGAGCTCATCACTCCAAGTGTCACACACTAGAAACAAGACAAATAGAAATAATAAGCATTAGCTATTAAAATAACTCATCTTCACCAAAGTTCTCCAAAGAAAGTGGTCTAACTCTGGAATAAGTACAGACTCACATTAGAGAAAAATGAGCAACAAAAGGTAAGCTGTTAGAACTCATTAAGTTACTCACCAGAGCCAAAACAACTTCCTGAGCAAATGGCATTGAGCTTTGGAGCACTCACTGCATCCAGCTGAAAAGCAGGATATTCTACCATCTTATCATCTCTAAATTCTCCTTCATAAATATTTCCATTCTTGAAGACAAACTTGCCCTACAGACATTTAATTGGTTAATTTCAATATAAATTCTCTTATGGAATAGAAGATTAGGGAAAAAAAAATACTATTAACACTCAGTTAACCTTTCTTTTGTCCATCTTGGTTAAAATGCAACTATGAGATAAAGACAAAGAACTTTTTGTATCTTTTATATGATGTCACCTGTTAAAGCACACTGCTGGGTTAAAGAATTGTCAGTATGCCTTCTAATTTTCTAATATATTTTGAGAGAAAACACTCCCCCCCATACAAAAAACTGCAGTCTTTCTTAATATTTAACAAGCTACCCACAGTCGTGTGTTTGGTTTTTTTAAACCAAATAATCTACTACTAGAAACCTCTGTGCAAGGATAGCTTGAAATTCGTTAGCTCACAGGAGGAGAAGTACTGAGCAGCTGTTGCTAAAGTCAACATGCAGCCATTGCACTGAAAATCTTCACAGTAAAATGTATTTCATTATATGCATGACATGCTTCTAACTACAGAGTCAAATGGTGGCCCAGGAAGGTCCCTGAGAGTGCCCCATCTGTTTTCAGTATCCTCTGTGCTTTATGTTCAGTTTCCATTCATGACACAAACAGAACGTAGTTTCTGGTACAGGAATCTAGAAACCCGCTATACAAGAGCATAATGGTCTTTTCTGGTGTTGCCTGTAGGTTTGTCTCACTGCTGACCAGCACACACCTTGCCATGCTTCTTGTTATGAACCCACTGGCCATCGTACACAGCTCCGCTGGCGTAGATGAACTTCCCGCGGCCGTGGCGCTCCCCGCTCACAAAGTCACCCACGTACTTATTCCTCAGGGGATACTGAGATGCAGGCATTCTCTTCAGAAACCAGATGTGGGTGCCATATCCATGCTGAAAAATATTTTTGTCTTTAAAAATATTTTTTTAAAAAGTCTTTGGAAGAACTGCAAGAACTACATTCTGGAAGAGTCTCTGGAAGCAATGCTTCCTATTTATTTCCATGGAATCTACAACAGATCCAAAGAGCACAATAACAATCTTTGATAGAGCAAATTCTCAGCTACAAACCACTATTTTTCAACAGTCACCATCACCAGTTATGTATTTTCACCAGCGATGAATAAGAGCCTGCATACTGCACACGTACAAATCTGCATCAGCAGAGGTGATCCACTGTTGCTATCACCACTGCTGAAATACACCACCTCACTGCACTCACAGCCACTGTCTGGTTTCCTTAAACACTCACAAGCATTGATGGGTGTCGCTTTTTCCACGTGGAGGAATTCAGTTCCACCCTTTGCTCCACCCTCACTTCCATGTCAGGCACCATTCTGTCAGAGTGCCCCTCTGCTGCCATCTGTCACACAGCAACAACACGCCATGGAACGTGGCCTCTGCCACCATCCCACCAACAGCTGTCTCTGACATGATTGGCCAAAATCATAAAACAGAAGGCATAACTTTTGGTGCAGCAATGCTACACACTCAAACCTTTACAAATGAGAACAATCTAGACATCTCTAAGAGTTGCTGCTGATAATTTTCCCAGATAAAGAGCACCCAATGAATAGCTGTGAACAGAATCATAGAATTGCTCAGGTTGAAGAAGACCTTAAAGATCATCAAGTCCAACCACAACTTAACCATACTATCCTAACAGCCCTCTGCTAAATCACATCCCTGAACACCACATCCAAACAGATTTTTAGCACATTCCTGGGCAGCCCATTGCAGGGCTTAACAACCTTTCTGTAAATAAGTGTTTCCTGATACCCAACCTAAACTTACCCTGGCACAACGTGAGGCCGTTTCCCCTCGTCCTGTCACCAGTGAGAAGAGACCAGCCCTGCTCTCACTGCAGTCACCTTTCAGGTACTGGAAGAGAGCAGTAAGGTCTCCCCTCAGCCTCCTTTTCCCCAGACCAAACAGCCCCAGTTCCTTCAGTCGCTCCTTCATATCCTCCAAGCCCTTCACCAGCCTTGTTGCCCTTCTATGCAGAATATATTCTACAAAGATGCACAGGAGAAACATTCCAGAGGATATCCCAAATCAGCATATACTTAGCAGGCTCTAACAAAAGGATGCCTAAAGACATCTTTCCTGTCCGAATCCTTTCAGCCCTAATGCTGTGGCAGCCAGCTGAGGAGCACCATGCTGCAGAGTGCCGCGATGCCCCAGAAGCTGGACTGCTTGACACTTCAGTGCAGAGTGAAAAGACAGAGGAAGTAACTCCTACTCTTTTTTCCAACAGAATAATACATGGAAGGAACACAAAATGACAGAAATCTCTCTATATGATGAAGCTTCCACAAGGAGCAGCATACTTCACAGATGACACACATGTATTACCACAGACAGGTCATGTGAAGTCACATCTCAAGATTAAACAAGCAGCAAACAGTTAACTTCTTAAAAAAAAAAAATTAACAAGCTTTTAATTTCCTATGAGAGAATTAAATTACAATTTTTAAGACTTAAGTTAAAAGCCTTTAAAAAACGTGAACACTGCCAACATGAGAATCAAGTTACAACAACCAGCATATCTTCTCAACCTCTGCTAGCAAAATCACATCGAGCTCCTCAATATTGCACAACACCTAACAAACTGCAACTGACTAAAGGACAGACATTCAACTAGAGAAGTTCCAAGGAAGAAATTAATACCTGTACTCCATACACCCACTGTCCAACATACTCCTGATCAGCTGTCAGCCACCTCATTCTTCCCCTTCCATGGCGTACATTTTTCTCCCAGTGACCTTCATAGATATTTCCAGACTTATAGCTGGAAAAAAAGAAGGGTTAGGATTCATTAGGAATGATCTCCTAAGTGGGTACTACAAAAGTAGGGTTTACACAAAACCTCAGTGTTAATAAACTTAGCATTTTCCTTGTGTCAAATAGCAGCATTAATTTGGCTCAACAGGAACACACAAGTTTCACTGTATGCACTGTTTACTTAATATTTTTACAGAGGTTTGTAAGTTAACTAATCTTTCACTCTGAAAAGCCTTCATCATAACTAATCAAATTGCTAGTTTATATAACATTAGAGCAAATTATTCATTTAATCACAAAAGCACTTCCATCCACTCAAATCAATTGAATTAATTTGTTTTGAAATGTTGACTTCTGGTTTACAAAGGCAAGGTTGAAATTATTTCATGTTGTTAAGACTTTCTTTTCAGCAGTAACCAGGATAAATACATCAACATACAAGTTGAAGTCACAGAGATGATCTGTTTTACCATCAAGCATTTCAAACAATTATTCATTCCACTGCAGAAAATACATTACTATGAAACAGTAGCATTTGCATCTGTTTTCAAACAACAGGGAAAAAAAAGAAGCGTGATGTTTTATGAAAAAAGAACCAAAGTGGTATCTTCTTTACCATCTTATTCCCCATCCTTCTTTGACGTTATCTACCCAGTCACCTGAGTACCAAGACATATGTTCCTGGTCATAATAAATGGTGCCCTGAAACAAAGAGCACAGTCAGTTTAAATCAATACCTAAATAATCATCTGCATTAAAAAAATGTCACTTGGTCTGCCCAAGTGCGTCGTGGAGGTGTGATCACTTTGTCCTTTGTAGGTAGCAACATTATTTTGTGTCTATGGATGCAGGCATCAGTTTTGACTTTGTCAACTGGAGCAACCAAAAGGACAAGCCACAGGACAGACCAATTACTCTTTTGGCATACCATTCATTCTCTCTACTACAAACAAGATCCAAACCCAACTGTTTCTATTAGCATTTACGACCTCATAGAAGGTGCTAATGACAAAGGAATCTCTATACAGTATCAGGTTGTGTAGTGACATAGAACACCTTTGTGAAACCTTTGCAGAAAAGTAATTGCATTTCTAGAATGTATTCACCCGAACCCCTGTTCTGCTTTGGTGTTTTTATTTACCTTTCCATGTCTTTTGCCTTCATACCAGTAACCAATGTAAGAAACTGGATGGATACCACTCCTGAAAAAGCCAAATCCATGCCTGAGTCCATTTTTGATTGAGCCTTCATAAATACTGCCATCGTTCCACGTATAGCATCCATTAACCATCTGCACATTCTTAACGAACGTTCCCTAAGAGAGTAAATTACAGCATTTACAAAACACAAGGCATGTGACACTGTTCCTCCTCAATGCAAGGAAGATATAACCAGCTTTCTCCAAGAACCCAGGTTTGCAGCTGAAATCACTGCCACAGTTCTGCATTTACCAACTGTACTGTACTAATTACTCTAACATAACTTTACTCAAATTTACACCTCTAATTAGCTGTAATAGCGTTCAGGTGCATTGCACCTTACCTCATACTTCACTCCATCAGCCCACGTGTAAGTCCCTTGTCCATGCATATGCCCTTCAGAAAACATGCCCTACAAAGTGAAGAGAATGCCATTGTTTGCAAATGTGTTCCTACCACAACTAACACAAGGGACTACAAGAACCCAAACTACCACATGAAACCCTGAATAAGTTTCCATTGAAGTTTTAATGCCAGAAACCAAGAGAACTTTCAACACATACACATTTCAAGCACTCAGCCTGCATCTACATTAAAAGAAACTACCGGTTGTTCTAAAAAGATTTTAGAACCATTTTTAAAAATTTATTAATTTATACACTCACCTTATAAATATTTCCTCCCTCAAAAAATGCAACACCTTCACCCTCATACAACCTATGAACTTTGTCACCTTCATACCTGCAAAGAGAACAACTGAAGATGAACATTCCAGGTCGCTGCCAAGAAACCAAAATCACAGCAGACATAAAATAATTCTGATGGATTGCACAAAGTTCCCTGCTGCAGCTCTATTTCCAACACAAGATACAACATCTGCAGCTCTCAGCATCTTGCCTGTAGTATTTCATATCATGACTGTGTTGCTTCAGACCTCTATTTTATTTCCCATTAAAAAAAGAAAAGAATCATACTGTTAACATTTACTAGCCTACAACCAGGCAACCTGGTGGGTACGTGAAACACCGCATACACTTTCCTTGAGCTACCAAACGATTCGTTAAGAAATGGCATTCACCTGTTTCCCTCGGTTCAGGACATTCACAAGGGATACAAAGAGCCATAAACACTAAGAGACAACAACAACTGGAAATTAAGTGATGTGAATACGCTTTCCACACAAACCGCCTGCACCTCACCCCATACTGAAGAACAAGCCTCTCAGCAGGCAGCGAGTGCCAGCAGCACTGCAGGATCCAAGCAGGGCAGTGGAACCTCTGTGCATCACTGCGACACGGTGTCAGTGCTACTGGGTCTGAAGAACTTTGCTCACTGCCACAAATCAAGTGTCTCAGCTGTATTTCTATCACACGTAGCAGGTACAGCAGGGACACCTGACCAAGAATTCCCAATCTAACGGACAGACCCGTACCAAACATACCTTTTCACAACGAGTTGAGTAAGAATGGGCTCCTCGTAGTATGGAGGAACGTCTTGGGCGGGGGGCTCCTCTGCTTTCTCTGGTTCTTTATCCGATTCCGCTGCACTTGCCTGTGCTCCTTCTGCCTCACGGGCCGAGGAGCGCAGAGCCGTCAGCTTTGTGGGACTGCTCTCAGCCGCAGCACCGTGCGCAGGGGCAGGATGGACGGGCTTCTCTGACTTCTTGCCATCTTTCTTCTTGTCCTTTGCCATAACTGAGACGTCTGAACCTCTCCTTCCCTTCTGAGTACCGCCTGCTCACGCAGAGCTCTCCGCTCCCATGCGATACAAAAACCAAGCGGCCCGCCGCATCTCCCCTTCCCTCACCGCGACCACGGCGACTCCTCGGGGCTCCGCTTTGCGGCGCTCAGACCCGCTCAGCTCCAAAGCGCCTCCCAGGCCGGTTTCTTGTTGCTGCACAAAGCCGGCCGCGTACCCGGGAGTTTTGTCGGGCCCGGATCCGGCGCCGTGTGACGGCCGAACCGCCGCCAGCCGCGCACAGCGCCCGCAGAGCCCCGCTCAGCTGCAGCGCCGCAGCTCCGCGCTGTGGGGCTCGGCGCAGCCTAACCTGCCGTCACGGCTTACGGAACGGGGCCGTTCCGCCAGGCAGCGCTTACAGGAAGCCCCGGGACAGCGAGAACAGCTGTGCTCGCGCAAATCCACGCTTTTTTCCCCCACAGATCAGCGACCGCAGCCTTACGATACAGGAATCAAATCCCAGCGCGGCACGGACGGCGCCAGCGCAGCGCCGGGAAACCAAGGCGACGGCAGCGCGTGCGCAGAGCCGAGGGGAGCCGAGCCGAGGGGAGCCGAGCCGAGGGGAGCCGAGCCGAGGGGAGCCGAGCCGAGGGGAGCCGAGCCGAGGGGAGCCGAGCCGAGGGGAGCCGAGCCGAGCGGAGCCGAGCCGAGGGGAGCCGAGCCGAGCGGAGCCGAGCCGAGCCGCCGTCCTCGCGCCAAACGGCCGCGCCGCGTGGGGCTCCGCGCTGCGTGGGCCGAGGGGCGGCAGAACGCGGCGGCCCTGCGGGCAGCCCGGCCCCCCGTCTGGCTCCACGCACCCGTGAGCGCGGCCGGCCGGCTGCTCGCTGTTTGTCCTCGGGAAAGGAGGATCCCTTTGTGAAAAACGTTTGGAACATAAGTGGCAGTAGAGCTAATTGAATATGCGGGACGGCTTACTCTGTTTGAACGCTAAGCACAGATGGCAGTAAGATAATCATTAAACACAACATTAATGCTTGAAGTAATTACCAATGAAACCCGGGTTTAGCCTAAGAGAGAAACGCCTGCATTTCCAGCTGCAGATGGTTTGCCTTTAATCTGAAATGACCCCACGTGCAGACACGTGGATAACGGCCGGTGGAGGCCGTGCCCAGTCAGGCACTAAGGATCACCTGCCTGCAGGGAAGGATGCAGCCCGCTCCAGGTCCCTGCGTGAACACGTTTACATTTATTTTAAAAATCTTGACTAGGAAATTAAGTAATACAAAAAGGAAGCCACAATAAAAGACGGCATTTACACACGAACTCCATGTCAGTACCGCTGACCAGAAGACGCTGAATGACTCCTCACTGCCAGAGGTGATCCTGGCTACGTATTTCAGTCAGAGGCCGTGCTAAAAGCCAGAGCAGCACCGAGCTGCTGCCGTGGAAGCGTCACAGAAGAGAAGCTCACAGAAGAGAAGCTGGCAGTCACTCAGCTGCAATCAGGTCCAGACTGGCTATGTGCCTCATCGTAGGCCTTCCGTGGGGGCAGTTCCAGGGATGCTCGATCTCACCCATGTGGGTAACCAGCTTTTTCATCTCCTGCGCATTCAGAGCAGTTCCAATCATCACCTGCCAATAACGTCAGAAACAAAGCCAACATTTTCTTACTCCATACTGACAACATACTGACGTACAGATAAGAGTAGTACTTCCACTACTACAGCAAGTAAATATTGTGCAAGACATTAGAAGGAAAAAGACCTGCAAGGTGATCAAAAGACAAAACAAGTATGTTCAGAAATGCACGAGCTTAAGCCAGAATATAAAATGGCCAGGATCCTTCTGAAGCCACACTAGAGAAAAACACAGGGAATAAAAGAATATTAGCTGCTGAAATCTAGTAGTAAAGAAACTTCCCCTGCAGTATATATGCAGATACAGCCACGTGTAATACACCAGAAAATACAGTTCTTATCTGAAAACAAACATCAAGTGCTGTACTTACAGATTTTCTGCAAGCTCGAGAAGCAAACATCTGTCTGACTCTGGAGGGCCTACACATGACCCCAGGGCAGTCACTTAACATGAAGATCAGCTCATCTATGTCTTGAGGACCAAATGTCCAGTTTTTGCTTGTTGGCAAGGATATTAATTTAACTCTCTGGGTAACAGGAGCTGAAAGATTTGCAATAATTAATAAAGAAACAAGAACATTACATGAAATTACTTTTTCTTAAGAGTAAAAACAGATAAACTACTTTGACACATTGATGTCCTCTGTCTGTGTGCCAACATTTCAATTTAGTCTTTTGATGAGATGTACAGCTAACCAAAGCAGTACAGCAGATATGCTCTTCTAACACTGACAAGAAACTGCTTGCAAACTTTTCATGACAAACACTTCAATTTCAAAAAGCAGATTTCTGTTGGTAAAAACTTAATTATAAATAGCATTTTAGGCAAAAATTGGAGATTCTGAAGCATAAGATACAGAACAATCTGTAGTGACTTCCCAAATGCCAGCAGTGCTGGCACACAATGCTTTCACAGTCCTCCTCCAGGAAGCTCTGAAATACACGTTACCCTGCGTTGTAGGAGCGTGGAGCTCACAGTTAATGTGATCAGTACACATCGAGTCAATGCTGAAGCAGTAAGGAAAGACACAGAATATTTCAGCAGTGCTATCTTAGTTTAAAATCACAAGGTTTACCATTTCCCTGTACCTAACCTGGCTGGGACCCACGAGTCTAAGAGCACAGGAAAAACATTTCAATATAAGACATCCAGGAGATGCACATTCTGTCACAAACCCAAACTCCATATTGTGACTATAAAGTCTGCAACGACTTTTTTTTAAGTGAGGTACTTTGCAATGTTCTCATAAACAGCACAAGAAGACTACAAAATGGTAAGCCTCACAAAAAACCATGTATACAATGATAAATCATTTCAATTTTTCTGCTCAGAGATTTTTGTATGCAAATTGGGATAAAATAATTCTGGCACAAACTCACCATTTTCATTTATCACAAAATCAAACCCGTTTTTTCTGAATATTTCCAGGTTTTCAATCAGTACTGTTTCATTTACAGCAGTTAAATTGAGATTTTGAGGCCTGAAAGAGAAAAACACAGCATTGCACAGGTACAGAACACAGAGTGCTTAAGGTACTGACACCAACATCACAACTCTCTTGGAAAACATCTCACTTGCTTCGTAAAAACTAACAATAACAAACCACACCATGAGCAGAGCACTGTTTCCAAGTGTTACTCAGCACAGTAAAACTACATTCCCTGTGCCTATAACCATCTCCAGTCTCACTCCAAAACCACACTCAGCAAATTGAGGCTGACATCAATCCTGCTGTGAAACCTCACTGACCATTTACTGGCTGCACAGCTACAATTATCTGCAGTTTATTGGAAATTTAATCTAAAGATTGATTCTTTGTAATACTGAATATAAAAATAACTTTTGCTGTAAATGTTTTGAATGTGTGAAATACTTAAATAAGAAAAAATCATACATATCATTCTAAAACACTTAATTAAAGTGATAAAATTGTTAAAACACTGAGAATACTTACACTATCAGCTTCTGGCCTTGAAGAACTGTGTGCTGTTGTAACATCTCAAAGTTGTATTTCTCATCAGTAGCATGTTGGTCAATTATGAAAAGATCAGAATTCAACTTGGCTATTATAAACCCTAAATTGAACTGGCCAATGATTTCCATTTTTGCAAACATTTCTTTACTGTATATAGGAAATATAAGCAAATCACAAGACAAGCCTCATCAGTTACCACGTTAGTATAAACTTCAAAACATCCTTTTTTCCCCTGCAGAACTTTACATGGAAAATATATACATGAAGTCTAATGGAAGCAGGATATGAATGCAGAACCTGGCGCTGACTGGTGGCACCACGTCTGGCAGAGAACAATCCAAGAGCAGACAAGATTTGCTCAACATTCACCCACTTTAAACATAGCCACTAATGGTAAGAGAATTAGAAGCGTGCAGGATGGTGATGGTGCACATAAACAGTACCAGAGGCAGCAGCGTGCTCTTAAGCCAGCTGACACATTTGACTCTTTGGAAAGAGAAGACTTTCTTCACCTTATTTAAAATCCAAAATTCACAAATTCTACACTGTTACTGCCCAATGATCATCTGAAGACAACTTATTTTCACCACCATCTCATCAAATTTCAAATTAATGAAGGAGAAATACGAGCTGTGCAATCTCTTAAGTGTCACAGACCTGGCATAACATTTCTCTGCCTGCACTGCAGATTACAAATTTTAGCTGAGCCATGTCTATGACATTTTTGGCCTTCATTTTAGTGTCTTCTTCCACATTCTGCTTGCACTGAGTTCCAACAACTGCAGACCTCTGCCAGGTAAAAGAGCTTGCCCAAATGGATGATTTAATGGCATAATGAGTTAGACAAAAGACATCTCCAAAATTAGAAAGTAGATGTAAGCCTTTCTCCCACCCTCCAAGACAGTTTTTATTTTTTCTCCTTAGCTGTTGTTATTAATTAGCGAATACAAGTTAAGAAGCTGAAAATACCTGATCTCTTTTCTTAATTCATCTTCTGCTACTTTATTTTCTCCAGGACTAATTTTTGCTCTAAATCTTCTGTAATTTTGTGTTTCTGTACACTTCTGTTGTTGCTGTACAATCTTTCTTACCCTTTCTGCTAAAGCTTTCATAGAGAATTCAAGAGGTACAGTTTTCTTTTTAACTTCCACCAATACATCAACACATGGCATATAGTTTCTGGTATTCTTCACTTCAGGATGCACACCTGCCTTGAAGTCATCTGCCTCACTTTTAAAACATTTTACTCTTGGTAAAGAATTACTGGCTTCTTGAGGTAAGTTAGTTTGGTTATTCCAGTCATTCACTCCATTTAATTTATGTTCAGTGCCTGAGACCTGAATGTCAGGTACCAATGATTTCTCACCATGTCCATCAGTCTTAAGACACTCATTTTGATGTTGTTCTTCTGAGCTACAGAATTCTTCTTCAACGGGATTATTTACAGTTTCACTAATGGCACAGCTCCCAGCCTCTGGTGTGTTATATCCAGCATCTGATCCAGAAGTGCTACAGAATCCAGAATCTGTATTTTCTTCTACTTTTCTCAAATATCTCTTTGGAACTGACATCTCTGACTTTGTCTCACGACAACTCTCAGAATCCTCACTCAAAACAGTCTTTGGAGTCCTCACAGTACTCAAAATGGTATCAAGTGACAGTTGTTTAGTAGAGCTGTGTCGCTGTTTTACCTTTTTAGGGCTTTGGAAATAACTCTCACTTTGATGGAGAGAGAATGACTCCCTTAATCTGGAAAGAGTCATTACTCTTTTTCCTTCGCTGCTTGGACTGTCAGTCTCAGAGCCATGTGACATTTCTACCCAAGGCTTTTCTGTGTCTTCATGAGGCACCTTCAGGTTGCCTAACAAAACAAGAATTAAAAATAATAAACAAATAAAGTCAAGATTATAAGTTATAAACTAAATTAACATAAATTGAATGATGTGCTATAGTAAAGGGAGTGAAAAGAAGTAGAAAAGCAGCAAATACCTCCAAAGTGCCCTTAAGCTGACTGAACAGGGGCTGAAATGCATTGCTATCCAATGGGCAAGGAGGGATGTGCTTAAGAAACTTAAGGAGAACGAATGTGGAGCATCTTTTCAAACTGCACCATAAGTCAGTCCAATCAGCACTCCTATTTATATTATCAAGAGTTTATGACTGAAAGACAATGGAAAGCAAATACTCTTCCACCTCAGTGGTTGCTATAAAAACCTGTGGGCAAGGAATTAATGAGCTGGCATGACAGATACTTGTACTGCATGTTATTCATAGATAATAAGAGGACTTAATTCTCTCAAATTGTCAGTCTGATGTGTCTTTTACCAGAGATAAGCCTAAAAGAAGTAATGCTCAGGCTGGAATTCTATACACAGAAAGGAAATTAGAAGAGTTTACATTGAAAAGAGTGAAAGTGAAGAGTTGTTAGCATAGAAAAACTGCCCTGAAAGATTATTCAGTGACAGGGAAACCAATGATCTCTGTGGTTATCATAAAAGAATCCAAGCTGGAAATCCAAAGAGAAACTTATATTCAAATTTCAATCTTTGTTTATGAGATTTCAACCACTCTTTCAGGAGGACGTTTAAATAAACCATGCTTCTGTCCAATAATCCTCACTGAGCCTTTTTCATTAGATCATGAGGTCTGTCAGCATTCTGATGTGCTCTGTGACACTTGTCATGGGAATACACACACACACACATATATATATACAAACAGTTTTAAAATTAAAAATAAAGTTAAAATCAGATACAACACTTCAGATATTCCTGTCTTTTAGGAAGGAAAAAATTGGCAAGAGCATAAAAGACATAAATCCTCCCTCTTCTCCTCTGAAAAAAGCAACATAAATCTTTCCCCCATATCAATGAGAAAATGCTTTCAGGCATTATTAATCAATTTTGTGCTAATGCAACAGTCAACTTTATGGGGAAAAAATGTTGTATTGGTAACTTAGGGTCTTCCTTTATTATAAGAAAGCTGATACATTAAAATATTATTAATGATCACATGAAGAAAGCTGCCCTGAAAGGCACTCAATTAAAAGCTAAACATTTTCCCCACTTCTTCTCCAGGTATTTAAAACACTTCTTCAATTCTCTACTATGTGTTATACACAGAACTTTCACATTTTGTGTCCTACCTGCAATGTCCAGAAGGCTCTGATTGACATTCAGTTTGTTAACATCACTACCAAACATCTCCAACAGAGAAGTTTTTAAAATTGCTAATAAAAGCTTTTCTTCTTGAAGCAAAATTTGTCTCTTGTCTGGAGTCACATTGATGTCAACACATTCTAAAAATCAAAAGCAAAACAACTGCATTATACATGGGGAAAAAAACCCAACCAACTCCTTCCTTCCTTAGATCAAAGTCCCTGCTGTTCTGCCCTCTAATTTCACAAAACTACAGTTAACATTCACAGTGTATCTGCAAATTAAACTTTTCCAACATCCCAGCAAACAGGATTTAATTCTGTGCAACGTAAGTTTTCTTGTATTGAAGCTGAACACAAATTTCCTTTTTCTCACTAGGAAATTACTTCAGAGTAGAGAAAAAGTAAAAAGGAAAAATTGGAATCACAGCTGAACTCCATCTCCCCTCACCAACTGTAGACCAAAAATATCAGAGTGGAGAAAGTCACAAAACAGAAGTTACAATATTCTCCAAATAACCGATGGTCTTTAAATAACTACAATTTATTCCTCAATTAAATTTTACCCTTTACAAAAAAGGTACTAAAAATTATTCGTAACTCACCAGAATCTACACAAATGTTAAGGACAATAAAAGGATACTGGTGTTTATTGTATAAGTGATAAACTTCATTCACAAGCTTGACAACCTGTAGAGGTGGAAAACAGTAAAAGTTGATACTCTTATCTTTTAGTTCAAACCAGGATGCTATTTAACTCCTTACAAAGCTAAAAGTGCCCCAAATCTCATCTCACACAATGCAGCTTTTATTCACACAGGGACCCAATGAAGACAAAATCTTAAGAGAGGAATTTACAGCATCAAGACACAACGATGTGTATCTGTTATTAATCAAGTGGTCTGCAGAAAGCACTAGGCAAGTTAATATTGCTGTTAGGAAAAAAAAGCAATAAAGCAGCTACTCACCTTTGCTGGATCACATGGACGCTGGTTGATAAAGAAAAACTGCCTGTCTGTTGTGCTCCTCCCAACACCATGATCACAGCGAGAAATGAAGCCCGTAATACTGTAAAATAACAACGTAGCACCAGTAAGGTAAATGGAAGAGGGAAGCTAAATATTTTTTTCTGAATCAGACCATTGCAGTTAAAACTGTTTTACTGTAACTAAACAGTGTTTAGAGAAACACTGTTACACAGTACCACACCTAACTGGGCTGGTTCTCCCCCTCCAGTTTCCTCTCTGACCAAGGTTTGCTGTTAAGCTCCAAGGAGGTATCAGAAAATTGAAAACACTGCTGACTGATTTAAAAGAATTTGCCATTTCTCTGCTCTGAAAGCAGAAGAGGCCGGCTGTGAAGTGGCATCGGTCAGATATCAATGCATCTATTTGTTAGCCTCACATGTAGTGAGGAGGAAAATAAAGTACACTTTAAAGCATAATTCACTGATTTACACCCATTTCCCACCATTTCTCAGTAACACTATCGAAGACACACAGATGGAATCACCCAGAACACTCAGTGGTGACATTCAGCAGCAGAGCACAGTAACACAGAAGTGGCTGGGACACAAGGAACAGCTGTCCTGCTCCTCCCTCTCATCTGACTACCAGAACCTCAGTCCTGAGTTCACTTCTTCAAAAAATCAGTTGATGTCCTTTTCCAAACACTATACTAACACCTATTATGCTGATCAGAGTTATTTTTAATACTGTTAACCACCCCACTTCCTTTTTTAATTTTTTTTTTTTAAGACTTAGGATTATGTTAAAACACCACTGGCAACAGTGGTTTTCTCTTCTCTGATCACCTATAAAGCTTTTCTGGAAGCTCTGTAGATTTGAGACCATATTCTTCACAAACAGCTTCATTGGGAGGCAGCTGAACAAAAGGAATCAGGCTCTGCAACTGAAAAATAAAAAAAAAAAAGTGAAATTTGTAGATTTTTTCTTCTGTTTTACTGCTACTTATTAGCCTAAAAACAGCCAACTCCAGCCCAGCAGAAGACAATAACACAGCTGATGAGTGCTGAAAACCTCCACATTTGCCTTAGTTATCTCACAGATCTTTACAATCAACCAAATATAGACAGAGAAACAATATTATTGACTCAAATTTGACTGTCCTGCTACCTACATATGACCTAATCTAGTTCTAATTAAAACCAAAAGGCAAAAAATAAGTTTTGCCACCTGTAGGGCGTGCAAGGAGTCAACATGTGCCACCTCCTTTATGATTTTTAAAGGTTTCCTGCATCCCCCCCTAATTAAGAAGGTCTTGGAAACTTCTCTTTCTAGCAATATTACTTCTCGTCAGTAAGACAGAATACCTGTTTTTTCCCAAATACTGCTCCAATGTTTTCCTTTAAGTGAAGACCTCCAGTAGTGGATACCACAGGGCTCTTTTTCCCTTGGCCAACTTGATTAGTGCAAATAATCCGCACTCCTTTTGAAATAATGCAGTATGCTTGCAGTATCTGGACCATTTTTGCATATTCCTATTAAGACAGAAAGAAAGTTCATGCTTACACAAAACATATTTTTAAAACAACATTGTGTTGATAACACCTGCCAGATCTGCACACAACACAGACTTCTTTATGTCCAGAGGTGGTGCCGTTTATTTCTTAAATACTTACAAACCACATTAAATGTGTGTACGTGAGAAATAACGTATTTAAAAACAAATGACATATTTGCAAGAGTGACATTCAGCCATATTTTAAATGTAGCATTCACCACTGTCAAAATACACAAAAGTGATGGCGATTTTGTTTCTTTTCAGCATTTGGAAATTTGAGACTGCACCTCCAAATGCATTCATTGCAAAACAGAAAAGGAGAAGAAGAAAACACATGGGAACACTTTCCTTGCTAGGGTCAGACTCGCTCAAATGAAGTCAGACTCATTCATGCTTGTCCTGATCAATGTCAGAGAACCGAGCAGTGAATGAGGAGGGGTGTGAGAGTCCTGTAATAACTTCTGAGCTGACCCACCTTTTTGATGTTCCTTTGAAATTCCTTATGTCGCACTGGCAAAGTATGAAATAACTGCTGTATGCTCACAGTTGTTCCTTGCTGCCGTGGATAAGGAGCTTTCTGGGTAATCTTACCATTGTGATCAAATACCAAACGAGTCCCAATCTTTGCAGACTTATGGCAAGTAGAAATGGTAACATCACTGATGGAAGGAAGCAGGCAACAGAATTACCCACTGAACATCTTCTTAATCATTACTTACAATCTCAACAGGCACAGAAAATACTATTTGTGTATTTTTCATTGTAGCTAAATTTCATCTCTAACAACTAAAAACTTACACTATTGTTTTCCTACCTACAATGCAAACATTTCTACTTGTATCCCTCTCCTTCTTCTCACATGAAATGCAAAGACAAAGTCTGGTTTTGTTGGACACCACATTCCTCCACTAACACATAACAGCATGATGTTCTTAATGCAAACTGTTCAAAAGCTGTGCTATATTAAACCTACAGTCTTCCTTGGAGGAATTTAAATAGAGTTTTTATGAATTGCAGTCTAGCAAACAGCATGTAGGACTTGCATACTGAAGTAACATAAAATTTTGTACATCAAAGGACAAATCAGATGCTTACAATTGTAGAATTGGATGGAAAAGACTTCAGGATGTCACACAATGTATGTCACACAAAACAGAGCTCACATTCAGTAACAGCAAGTTTCCACAGCCTCATTTTATCAATAACAGTAAGTTGAAAAGTTGGCTTCAGTTGTTTTAAGTACAGTAATTTTCTACTAGCAAGAATGCAGTGTTAATACCTTAATGCACACAATGAACTGAGAGCTTCACCTCGAAACCCAAACGTTTCAACGTGTGTTAGATCAGAAAAATCTTGTATCTTTGACGTATAATGTTTCAGAGCTGGAAAGAGATATTTAGAGTATAGATTTCACTTCCAAGTGACAGTCACACGAGGCCACACGAGTACATTTTGCATACATACAAGCAGCAAGAAGACTTCTGCAATTACTTTTCAACATACAGTGAGTAATAGCAACTAAACAAGACTTTCCCCTTCACAAGCTCACTTTTAAACCCTCAGACATCCCTGCTGTGCCACACTCACCATCTGAAATGGATACAGCAGGACTGGCACACACCACAAGGTGCCTCAGAGCAGCACACGTCAGCTGCTCCTGCCACCTATTTTACTCTGCAGGAAAACTGCAGGGCCACGCCGTGCAATGTTATACAGCAAACAGGCATGAGATCCTGTGCCACAACCACAGCCTGAGGAGGGCTCAATTCTATGCAATCAGCCCAGCGCCCATCACAGGTAACAAACTGCAGCCCTGGACCCTCCCTGTGCTGAACAGCAGAGAACGAGTTCACTGCCTTCCCGATAAACACAGCGAGCACAACAAGTAACACAGTAACTCGTGGTGAGAGAGATCTCTGATGGTTATGTGGAGGAAAACACAATGCAGAAAGAAAGCAGTTGCACTTGTCAGACAGCGCTGCTTCTGCTCCTGTTTTGCATGGCTGAAACGAGCAGACAGAAGGTTTGGCAGCCACGTGCAGCAGTCGGCTCCCATTCAGCACGTACTCTGTCCATAGTTCAGTTCCCATAAAGTCTGGCTCCTTCCGCAATGACTCACAACTCACATGAATAAATCCAGATGAACGTTTCTGGGACTCCTCCTCCATAATGACACCTACTGTTTGCTCCACTTAAACAAGCAATCAAACCAAGAACTCCTTCTGAGCTATAGCAAATACAACAAGAGCACTTCAGAAACCCATTAGAATTTCTAAAGAACAGCAATCATTATCTCACCGAAAATGTACCTCCAAAGCATCTAAACGTAAATTATAAAAGCCATTTAACTTACTTAATCCTTCAAAGTTTTCCTCTTCCACTCCACCTCCATTATCTGAAACCTCTATCAGCTCCGCCCCGTGGTCTTTAAGCCTTACATCTACAAACACGAGAAATGAAGTCGTTGAGCTCCGTTAACACACAGCGTCGGGTGTCAGCGCGGTACTTGGAATAACTCCCGCCGACGGCCGTTCTCCAGGACAAGTCTGAAGCAGCAGCCCCGCACCGGGACACCGGCAGCACCCACCGCATCCAGCGGGCGGGCAGGGCTGGGCTGGGGAGGGGAGGGCTGGGCTGGGGAGGCCCGGCTCCGCCCCGAGCCGCGCCCCGAGCCCCGCGTTTGTGGCGCCTGAGCGGAGCGCCGAGATGCGGGCGGTACCGAAAGCCCGCGCGGCCGCGAAGCTCCGACGGGAGGGCGGTTACCGATGCTGGTCGCTCCGGCGTCCAGGCTGTTCTCCACCAGCTCCTTCACGGCCGTGCCCAGGCTCAGCACCACCTGCCCCGAGCAGATCCGATGCACGGACTCGCGGTCGATGCGCCTGATGGCCTCGGCGGGCTCCGAGCTGCCAAAAGAGGGGCGGAGACGGGCGGGTCGGGGCGGCGCGACACGGGAACCCGCACGGCCGCCCCGAGCCGCGCGAGCCGGGAGGGGGAGAACCGAAAAGCCGAGGAGACCGCGCTCGCTCCCGGTAGGGGCGGGGAGGACCCGGGCCGCTCACCAGGGCGCGGCCGCCTCCATGGATCCCCGCCGCTCGCCGCGGCCGCCCGCAGGCCCGGCCCCGCCCCCCGGCGTTGCGCCCGCCCGGAACGGCGCCCGTCGCTCCCTGCCGAGTCACCGACCTCATTGGCTCGGGCCGGCCAATAGGAAGGAGGCGAGGAAACGAGGCGGGCGAGCATTGGGTGGCGGGCGAGTCCGTAAAGACGCGCGCTCCCTCCGGCCCAATGGGCGCGGCGGGTGGGCGGGGCCAGGCGGGCGGAGCGGCGCTGCGCCGCGCGGAGGGGCGCCGAGCCGGGAGCCGCCATGCCCATGTACAAGGTGAAGCCGCTGCACGGCGCCGCGGGCCCGCTGCCGGCAGAGCAGCTTCCCACCTGCATGTACCGCGTGCCCTGCCTGCACCGCTGCGCCACGCCGCAGGTAGGAGCGGGGCGGCCGCGAGCGGGGCGGAGCTCGGCGCGCCCGGGCCCGGCTGCCGTGCAGCGGAAGCGCGGCGCCGCGTGCAGCCTCGGCGCTGCCCTCCTTCCGCCGGGCTCCGGACCGACGGCTCCGCGTCGCGTTCCGCGGGCTGCCCGCCCGCTGCCGGCCTCCGCTCCCGGCGCTCCGCACACCGCCCTGCCCTCCGCGCGGGGCGGCCCTGGGACTCCGCGGGGCCCGGGCGGGCTGGGAGCTCGGCTGGCTGCCTGCGGGTTTTCCTCCGCCGTTGCTTGAGGCTGCGGGCTCGCAGCGCTGGCTCGGTGCAGCCGGCGGGTAACGACGAGCGTTTCCGACGCTTGGTAAATCGAGACGTGGCTCAGCTCCCGCCTCGTCCGCACGCACGGAGACGCGGGACCTCACCGTTCCGCGGTGAAGGGTTAGGATGCGAATAGCGCCTTTAAAGGCTTTCCACGCAGGGTCGGGCGGGCTGTGAACTGCGTGGAGCTGAGCGAACCCCGACGGGACTTTCTCTCCTCTAGGAAGAAGCTGACCCATCGCTTCAAGCCCTTGAGTCCCGCCAGGAGGAGATCCTGAGACGCCTGTACGAGCTGAAGAGCGCCGTCGATGGGCTCTCGAAGATGGTACAGACTCCTGACGCTGACTTCGATGTGACTCACGTCATTCAAAATGATGAGTCTTCTCCTTTGACGACAAATGGAGCGGATTTAGACTTGATGCTTGGAAAGGTAAGCTGAGTTCAGCACGTACAGTGGTGGGTGTTTTCTTTGCCCTCAGAGCAGAAGGGGTGGAAGGGTGGCATTAAGACGTGGAGCGCTCAGAACTCAGGAAATTTTGACTAAATGTTTGATTAGAATTTACTGCAATATCCATAAACGTTGAAGAAGGAAGATGTTTAAATTTTTTGGTGATTTAAATGTCAAAGCTTGTTTAGCCCTGGAATTTTAGACACGCATGGCTATACACATCTGGCAAGTGTCTTACCTGAATGTTTTTTCCTTTCTATTCAGGATTATGGTGCCCTGAAAGATATTGTAATCAATGCAAATCCTTCTGTGCCCCCATTGTCCTTATTAGTACTACACAGCCTGCTCTGTGAGCGCTATAAGATACTATCAGCTGTTCACACACATTCATCAGTGAAAAGTGTGCCAGAAAAACTCCTGAAATGCTTTGGGGAGCAGACGAAGAAGCAACCACGCCATGAATATCAGTTGGGCTTCACTCTGATATGGAAGGACGGTAAGAATTAGTTATCTTCCAGAGGAATACAATAGGTCAGAAAGTGAAACTTGTGCTATAGAACAGGTGCTTTGGTGTGGTATGACTGATAACGTGATGGACAGGTAGCATCTCTGCTCTTCTTGCAGATATGAACTTTAATTTTCATAACTGAGAGCAGTGGTGGGGACAGAGAAATAAAACTGAGTTACTGCTATTAAAATACAAATGGTATTTAAAAGGCAGCTATTTGAAAAACTCATCTCCAGCAATCCTGTGGATACAGTTTCTACAAAGATTGGCTGAGAGATTTTGCAGTCTACAGTCCAATGGGAGCTTTTTTATGCCAGGTTGTTGCCTTAGTTTAAGTATTCAGACTAAGAAAATTGAAAAACTGTTGTCAAGTTCACAACATTAGAAATGCTGATGCCGTCAAAAACAAAATAAATCTTAGCAATATATTTAGCTTCTCTACAGTAATCACTTTTCTTGATTTCAGTTCCAAAACCTCAGATGAAGTTCAGCATTCAAACAATGTGCCCCATTGAAGGAGAAGGGAACATTGCTAGATTTCTCTTTTCCCTTTTTGGCCAGAAGTACAATGCAATTACTTCAACTCTGATTGACAGCTGGGTTGACACAGCCATCTTCCAGCTCAAAGAAGGCAGCAGTAAAGAAAAAGGAGCAGTCTTGCGATCCATGAATGCTGCCCTGGGCAAGACATCGTGGTTGGTGGGAAATGAACTCACCGTGGCAGATATTGTTGCATGGTGTGTGCTTCAGCAGACAGGCAGTGCAAATGCTGCACCAGCCAACGTGCAGAAATGGATGAAGTCCTGTGAGAACTTAGCACCTTTCAGCTCTGTTATTAAGCTACTGAAATAAGTCTGTACCTTTATATAAGCAGGGTGATTTTAACCTACTTCCATCCCACACACCTATTGTCGTGGTTTGAATCCTTTATGAGAGCTATTCAGTTTCTGCAGCTGGATAGAATTCTAAAACCAATAAAAACATTACAGCTGCCTTTTGTGTGTGTGATCTTCCTTTTTTTTAGCTGCTGCATGAGAAACACATTTGTTTAGTTACCTAAAGCAGTTTTATGCAAATACAAGCTGTTTTTTGAGTTTTTCCATCTTTTTTCTCTGTACAGTTTAACTTGGAATGTATTCTGTTTAAAGAACAGACAGGAAAATCAAAATGCACCAAACTATTTTTATGTAAAAAAAAGTTTTTCTATAACTTAATATGCAGTAATTGTGTTCTTCCTGTACTTAAACTGGAGAACCTTGTTCCGTATGTTCATCTTGTCCAGTGGAAAGCAGTCTTAGTTTCTCTTTCAGTTTTTCTATTTCTTCTTCTTGCTCTCTCACCTTTTGCTGTAGATTAGAAATAACCTGGAGATGTGAGACAGCTGATTTATTTACAGGCAGGGATAAATCCTCATCAGTCTATTTGCATGTCTGTAGTCAACTACAAATAAGATTCTGCAGCACCACAGATCTTACGGGTGGCAAGGAAAGGGGATAACTATTAACAAAGACTGCAGAGCTGGCAAAAAAACCTCAATCTGTCTGTAAATCAAGTGTCCAGTCTTAAGTTACCTGCACTTATTGGCTACTTTTCTCCTTTAAAAGAGCCTGGAAACAGTGGCCTAAATATTGTAACAGGGAATAAAAATCTCAATCACACAATTCTCTTTAAAAAACAGGCACAATATAGACAGGAAAAGTAAGGAGATTGTTACTAAGCAATTTAGCTTTCATATTTTTTATCCTGTGAAGGCTGATGTTCTTGACAGTACTTACGTGTTCTGTGGTATGAAACAGCTCACTTTCACGAAGTTGAGCAGCAGTTGGTCTTTCTGTGGATACCTGACTGGTGAGAAGTTTTACATACTTGGCTTGAACAGGCCATTTCTTGTAGAAGTTATGAGGAATGTGGCCATTCCTTAAATTTGTTATAATTTCTGCTCTTTCCATTTCCGTTCCAAATGGCTGGAAGAGTTCTAGCAGGATAACACCCAAGCTATACATGTCTGACTGAAAAAGGGGTGAAGAAAAAGTTCTGGGATAACTTCTACTTCAAAGAACCAACCAGATTTCATCTCACAAATATTACAGTGAGGCTTATGACAAAGTTTCATGATGATAAGAAAAGTTTTGTGGCACTACTGAAGCAACTCAAATTCAAGTCTATACAGATTCTTCACGATGATCTCAGAAACACAACTTCTATATTTAGCAGGCAAAGCTGAAGTCTGTGTTTCAGCAAAAAACAGGAGTAACAGTAGGAGGAAGATTAACCATCTATGGTGCCAATGAGAAGCTTATGCTTTATTCCTATAATCTGTCCTAAGTATGCCTTACAGAAATAAAAATCATTTTACTGACAGACTTTCTTTTCAGATGCAGGGTGCTATTAAAATTAAGCATATAGTTTCTGAAAAATTACATTTCAGGTTATGCAGGTAGACATAAAGTGTTACCCTGGGCAATCTGAATATCAGCACCTAATCAGATAACAGCATTTAAATGTGTTCATAGAGGAGGGTAAAAAACAAAACCTACCTTGAAGTCATAGTCAGACCCCTGCAGCTGTTCTGGTGAAGCATATAGGCAAGTCCCCACACCTGAGGTATGTGTCAGTCCTTAAAACATGAGTTTAGACTTATTAATGTTTTAAATATGATAGAAACTTAAAACACTGAAACCTACAAAGATTTCTGCTCTTACCATTTATCCTTTCCGTGTGAAACCACTGATCTGAGTCATCCCAAAGGAGGTCTTTGCAGGCTAATCCAAAATCTCCTATTTTAACTTGATGATCTGATCCATGCAAAAAGATATTTCTGGGCTACAAAATAAGACAGTGTAAAGTATTAAGAAATATCTATATAAAGGATTATGAGTTGCTGAAGTTGCATTCAGCTGTTTCAAAACCTGTTGCATCCAGTCATTCAGATGTGTAGGACAATGATTGTTTCATACTTTCATTAGTGAGATAGAAGAAAATAGTCAGTGTATCAAGTTATTCACTACCAATGCCATTTAGGTGGAAGACTGCATACGAAGGATCCAGAAAGAAAAGAAAAGAAAAACAGGGGAAAAAAAAAAAAGGTTTAGCTAAAAGATAATGTACTTTTTCTTCTCAGCAGGAAATAGCAGTTTTTCAGAACAGTAATGTTAACAGGTAAGAGTGCACAGCAAATGAGACCAAATAAGTAGCAGAAATCAGTACTGAGATCGCCGGGCAAGACCTCACGTAAAAGTAGTCTTCTAAATGACAAGCACAGCTGCAAAGTGCTATATTTTTCTTGGAAAGCTGGAATGGAAGCAGTTGCTGAGAGGCTGCTGAGTGGAGCACTGCCTGCAGAAACACTGAACGAGTTGTCCATTTATTTCAGCTGTACAAGCACGGCTGAGACATGTTAGCAGCATGTGTCTGGTGCAAAGAAATACTTGCCACATAAAAGAAAACAATTTCCAATTACTGTTCTTTACTTACTCTGCAGCAGTTTCTGAACTTAGGTGCAGTGCAATGAGAACTGCAATGTTGCTTCATACAGACTTTTTTCCTACTAAATGATCAGCGCTAGCAACAAAGCAAACAGAACAGAAGCCTTTCTTCAGTTTTTAAAACTGCTGCTTTTGCAATACTTCTAAAATGCAGCACTGAATAGCACAGTTACTTCACAGCTGTTCTAGAACCAGGCAGCCCAAAACATCACAAGGAAAGGCACTGCTCAAAGGGAAGAGGCCAAACCTTTCAGTTCTGATTATGGATTGTCATTACAAAAACTATAACTTCCTTGTCTGTCAGTAGCAGAGTAAGCAAGACAGCCAGCAGTCCTGCCACTGCCTGTGCTTCCCTGTGTTCTTGTGAGAGCAGAGGACATACAGTTTGTGCTGTGAAGAGCTACATGAAGTAATAATGGAAAATGGCAGGAGTTAAAGCTTTACCATCTGTTAGCAGAATAGTGAGTGCTTGGAAGGACCCCCACCTCACAGACCTGCTCTCCCTTCAGGTAACCATTCCTTATTTTATATATATATATATATATATATATATATATATTATATATATATATAAAAATGAAAAAAAGAAACATTAAATGATTGTGGTTCTGAATGAGATCAGACCCCTAAGTCTTAGTAAAATTATAAAGAAGCCACTGGAACTGCAAACATAAATAAGTGTTACTCTGGGGAGAAGCCCACAGGGACTCACAGCTCACAGTGCAGGCCTTCCATGTCTCACATTTCTCCGAAGGATCAGATTGACATGAATTTCAGAAAGATAAGTGTCAAGACCCTCACTGATCTGAGCTGCAGTGAATTAAGAGGAAAGGTTCCTACAGAAAGTAACCTGTTTGAAGATGTGAAAGAAAGGATCAGGATAAATCGTCACCGTGCAGTTTCACGGTGGAGGATATTTGTCTGTGCCAGGAACTCACTGAATGTATTTGTAAATGACATAGAAAAAGGGTGAACAGTGAGAAAGTTTGCTGGCAGGGAAATAAAGATGAGGTCTGAATGCCAAGAATCGTAAAAGGATCTGGCAAGTCTTAACAGGCAAAAAGAATTCAGTGCAAATAAACATTACAATGCAAATAAAAGGAAAATCAATTTTATATGCACAACTATCTCTGAGCTGATTTACTCTTCAAGAGTGGTAACAGCCCTAAAAATGGCAATTTGATGCTCATTGCTGCTTCATGAAGCAAAATGTACATTACCAACTTTTTTCTTTTTTCCTTTGGAGAGGGTAGGGGAGATGAAGACAAAAACATTAGACAGTCCTGTACAAATTAATGAACTGTCACCTCCAATACTGCCTCTCATCTCAAATACAATTATAGAAACACAGAACATCCCTGGTTGGAATAACACCTAAGAGAAGTAGAATAATGTGCAGAGACAGTTGACAAGAATGCTGAAAATTTGGAATGTCTTTGATTCAAGGAATCACTAAATATAAAACATAAGACAAGCTGTTAGGTTTAAAACAGATCTACTAAATCAAGCATAGAATGGAAGGAGTGAGTAGGAAATATTGCTCAGTCTGTAACTTGTGTAAACAGCAACCAAAAACAGAAGCAGTACCTGTTGACTCAGACTCATTATTGTTGACAATACTGCTGAAACTGAAAACTTATTACAGTGATTTTAAAAATAACATTTCCTAAGCCAAATAGAGAAAAAGAGGCAAGAATCAGTCACAAGTTCCTGGAGCCACCAGTGACAAATTTGTCTTAGCTGCTTAATATTGCTGGTTTGCAACAAATCTGATGACAGAACTGACCCATAACAAACTGTAATCCACACATCCAGAAGCACTGCTAGATTGTATCACAGATCCAATGGCACTTCTGCCTGCTTATGATTCTTCTGTGAGTTTCACTGACCCGAAACCAAACTATGCTGACACCTTTCCATGCTATAAAACTGGGAAATACAGGAGGAAATCAAAGTGTAACACCGTTTGTTGCATTCCTGCTGAGCACATGGCAGCTGTGATTAACAAAAATAAGTTAACAATCCAGCTGCTCTTAGGTCATTGTCATCCATAGAGCTAATGCTCTGTTTTGTGACCTGTTACTATGTTATACTCTACCAGTCCAGAAGTATTTTTTTTCCTCAATAAAAATAAACTAACTTGAAGCTACGTTTTATATTACAGAAATAACAAGAGGCTCACAGCACTTCATCTCCTACTAAATTTGCCCAGTGCCTACAGAGCTGGGATGTCCATGTGAGGCAAATTTCAGAGAAATCGGCCGGCTTCACAGAGTAACACAGAAGAGTATCTCTATCTTGCAGGACATAAAACACCAGATAAATTCTGAAATGAGTCACTGCAAATGTGACCACCCTGTACATTCAAGTCAACAGTCTGATGATGGCTTTCCACCTACATCCATTCTTTTTGAATACTGTCTCAACATAAAGGACACAGCCAAATCTGGCTGGATGCCTCTTCACATAGCTGCAGGGTCACTGAACACAGAGGCAATAGCAACTTTAATTGCATCTGGAGCAAACACCAATTCTACTATTAGAACTTGTGGCAGAACTGCCCTCCACATCGCAGTGTGCGCAGCATCATCCAAAGCAGGCAGAATTTTAGGTGTCAACATAGACTGCATCTCTTTACTATTAAGTAATGGAGCCAATGTAAATGTTCAGGATCATGAAGGACGAACACCTGTGCACGAGGCCTGCTCAGGGGGTAGAAGGGAAATAGTCGATCTCCTGTTAGAGTATAAAGCAGACATGAACAGTCTAACAAGAGATGGGCAATCTCCACTCTTTCTTTTTCTTCAAAAGAGATCACATTTAAAAGACAGAGCACTGCTGAACAAGTTGCTGGGATTCTCATATCCACTGAAATTAAGAGATAGTCAAGGAGATCTACCCACTGGCCTTCTGTTCTCAGAATTCCAAATGCTGAAGGACTTCCTTCTAACATTATCGCAGAAATTACTGCCCCTGGAGGATATATGCAAGATCACTGTTAGAAGAATATATGGAGAAAACAACAAGTACTGGCTCAAAACCAGGCTTCCAGCAACTGTATGGAATTCACTATACAGCTATCAGAATGTAGGAAAAGACATGTGTGATGACACTGAACAGGAAAGCAAACTGAAATACTGTAAACCCTGAACAGCCTGTAGAGAAATTAAAATTGATCCAGAATAAAGATTAATGTTGTGTGTTCTGAAGTAGCTCCAAATTTTCATTTGCAGAGTATTAATTACCAAGGTAATATTTACACTGATATCCTCAAAGAGCTGCCATCTCAGGTGCAGAAAACTGCAGCAGGCAGAGCAGAATACACACTCACTTCACCGCTAGTGGGTTATGTGAGGTTAAGCAGGAGTGAGGGGGAAAAAAAGCAAGGCATAGTCAACCTACACTTCACATTTAAGCTAGCCTGTAAGTTAAAACTGCTCTTGTGATTAAAGTTCCAAAAAAAAAAAAAAAAAAGAAAAAAAAAGAAAAAAAACACACACAAAAAAACACCTCAAAGGAACATATAAAAAGCATCTATTGCAATCCATTCAAAGTGTATTTTTCTAAGTCTGATCTTCATTACATTTAAAAGGAATTAAAATAAACTTTTCATTCCTTCACTGAAGTCACCTACAGTCTCAGTCCCCTATATTAGACAGGAACTATTTTGAAAGACAGGAGTTAATTTGCAAATAAGGGAAAACTTAAGGACAAAAAAAAGAAAATAACTATAATTTGAACATATTACAGAATGGCCAGGGTTGGAAGGGACCTCAAGGATCATGAATCTCCAACCCCCTGGCCACATGCAGGGCCACCAACCTCCACATTTAATGCTAGACCATGGGGCTGCCCAGGACCCCATCCAACCTGGCCTTGAACACCTCCAGGGATGGACAGGGCATCCACAGCCTCTCTGGGCAGCTGTTCCAGCACCTCAACACTCTCTCTGTAAAGAACTTCCCCCTGACATCCAACCTAAATCTCCCCTCCCTCAACTTAAAACCATTTCCCCTTGTCCTGCAGTTATCAATCCTTTCAAAGAGTTGATTCCCCTCCTGTTTGTAGGCTCCCTTTAGGTACTGAAAGGCTGCAATGAGGTCACCCTGCAGCCTTCTTTTCTCCAGGCTGAACAAGCCCAGCTCCTTCAGCCTGTCCTCATAGGGGAGGTGCTCCAGTCCCCTGATCATCTTCGTGGCCTCCTCTGGACCCTCTCCAACAGCTCCCTGTCTTTCTTGTACTGGGGCTCCAGACCTGGACGCAGTGCTGCAGATGGGGCCTCACAAGAGCAGAGTAGAGGGGAACAATCACCTCCCTGTCCCTGATGGCCACCCCTCTTCTGATGGAGCCCAGGATCCCATTTGCCTTCCGAGCCACAAGGGCACACTGCTGGCTCGTGTTCAGTTTTTCATCCATCAAGACCCCCAGGTCCTTCTCCACAGGGCTGCTCTCAAGGACTGCTCCTTCCAATCTGTATGGATGCCTGGGATTCCTCCAGCCCAATGCAAAACTCTGCACTTTGCCATTATTGAATCTCATCAGATTCACTCGGGCCCACCTTTCCAGCCTGTTGAGATCCCTCTAAATGGCATCCCTTCCTTCTACCGTGTCAACTGCACCACTCAGCTTGGTGTTGTCAGCAAACTATTATTCAAAAAAATAAATATTTTTCAAAGCTTAATCAAAATTTACTTTCAAGTCAAAGTAATCTAGAAATATACCTGTAGTAAAGAAAGGGTGGTACAGGTACAGCAGAGAGGATTTATTTTTCATTTACAATAGAGCTAAATTTAAGAGCCAAGATCCCCTCAAAAGTTGTGAAGCTGTTTTTTCTCCCATCACATAAACTATCCTTGTTTTCTTTAGCCTCCAGTGATAGCTTAACAAACTTACTTTAATGTCTCGATGCATCACTCCCATGCTGTGGATATAGCACACTCCTTCTAATAACTCTTCAAAAATTTTCATTGTCCAGCTAACATCCACAAGATGGTATGGACCTTAAAGCAATTTAAAATATACATTATTTGGGTAAATTTTGATGAGTTATATAAGTTTATGTTACTATGTCTCATTGAAACCAGTTTATTTATGATGTGGAAAAAAATTTTAATGGAACGAGCACGGTTTAAAAGATGGAATTTCCCACAGTTCTCCTAAGAAAGTATTTTGAAACACTAGAAAGTCACTAAGCTCAGAATGCAGTTCAGTTCATGGAACATCACTGCATCTGCATGCAGATTTCTCCAAGTCCCACACACAGTTTTACAGTTATGAATTTAACGATCACAAACTCTAAAGAACATGCATTCACTATCTGTCCATTTGTCTCTGACTTGAATTCTGCCAATCTGCTTTGAATGAAAAAAAAAAGTAAAAATCTACTGCTTAAGCAACTTTCTGAGAAAGAGCAGATTCTCTCATTTAAGAACTCTGTTCCAAACAAGCATCACCCACACACAGCTCTGTGTCGGTAACAAGTATGGCTCTGGCATACATTCATTCTTTTTCAGAGCTGCCTGAAACTCATGAACTTGAATCTCTTAACACCACCTATCATATGAAGGTTCAATACTAGCAGCTATTGGATGAAAGGAATAAAGAATCTAATTAAGGAGATCCGTACTATAAGCTGCTGAATTAAAACAGAACATCCTGCAAACAGACTTCTAATTGGGAAAACATCAGTGTTTGCTTTACAGTAAGGACATTTTAAAAACGGCTACGAATCTTACCAGCAGCATCCTCTGCTCTCTCACTGCACCTTCTGTTACGGGCAGCAATCCAGTCCCACAGGGACAGTTCACACAGTTGCATCTGTATATACAGCATCAAACGATACTCCACCTAACAGACAAACATGGTACTGCTGATGTAATATGAACAGTATCACCTTACTTATCTTCTTTAAAGGCAACAGAAACTAGATTTATCTTAAGCCAAAATTCAGTTACCAAAATGACAACAAATATAGTACTACTGCTATCTAGTTTGGGCTTTGTTTTTGTTGCTGCTGTTCTTCCTCAAATTTTAGCAATTGTTATAAGACCAAAGCTAACAGAACAGCCAGCTAGATTTATTACGAATATTTAAGGATTCAAATGAGACTATAAAAGCAGTTAGACTTACTGCATGGAGGTTCATTCTGACTTAATAGTGTAAGCAGATATAAAACAGATATAAAACAACAAACAAATTCAACCTGTTGATATGGAACTTTGATTTATTTACACAAACATGTAAAGTCATTCTCAGACAACGCATGTGTTCATTTGAAAATCTGTACAACTCAAACAGACACCTTTAAAATCTGAGATTTCTTTCACAAGGGAACTCCAACTGATAGCAAATGCTTGAAACATTCCTGAGCTGTCTGCATTGTACAAAACACTGCAGGGGTACAAATGCCAACAAAGTTTAAGAAGCATAAGCAGAGTGGTCATTCCTTCCCTCTCACATGTAATCTTACACTGGACAGGGTCAACATCACATACCCAGGCACTTTCACCAATATCTAAATTAGCTACTGTTGCTGAATATTGAAAATGTTCAAGTTTGTTGTTTTTTTTTCCTCAGAAACACAGAAGTAGTACTTTTTTCTCATGTAGGAACATCAAAAGGACTCCAAATGACTAACACAGAGACTTTTCTGTACATGAGTTTTGCCACATACACATTGCTTCTCTGGTCATTTTCCTTGTAATTACTCAAAGTAATAAGAGTCAGTACTTTTGGTTCTAATAAGAGTCCTTTAAAATTTATCATTATAAACAATTTCTGCAACATCCAAATTTTCCTTTGCAGCCTTCATGAAATCAGACAGCAGCTGGATGTACTTAAAGAGAACTGCACTTACCTCAAACCCTCCACAGAGCGCTACATCATTCCCAGAGCATTCTTCAGTGCAGGACTTGCTTCCAGCACTAGCATCTAGATCCAGACTACAGGAATGGCCATACGATGAATCATTTTTAAAATCAGTTGATCCACAGTCAGCACTACTGACAGAGTCGTCTTGTAGTTCTATGGGTGATTCACATCTATTTGGTTTCATTTGTATTTCCTTACTATCACTGTTAGTGAAATCATTCCTTACATCCATATTCTGCACCAATTCACTATCCTGATTTCTAAGATATGTACTGTCACCAGGCTTTTCTTCTTCTGAAGTAAGGTCAGCAAAAATAATTGAACTACCACTTTCCACACTCTGAATGTGACAGTGATCACTGAAAAGAATAAAGAGAGAGAAATCTAAACACAAAGAGTTTTATGCCATGTACTTGAAATACATCATTCTGAAAACTTCATTTTTTATTGTAAACTGTATTCCGGAGTTAAGAGTTCAGCTACTTCCCCACATAAAACTTTATGATCATGAACTGCCAAGTGTTGGCTCCAGCCTTTTTATACTCTTCCTCAGCATGGATTTCTGACAGCTGACCCAGATAGCTCACAGATACACACAGCCATAGGTCACAGTATCCACTGGGTAGAACTGTGATGATTCATTCCTTTTCAGTTAGGAAGTTATACTGTAATATTTTTCATTGGACTCCACCTCCTTACCAAAAAGGCTAATCAACACTTCTGAGAAACAGAAGGCCACATTGCCCTAAAAAGACTCTGCAGTATTAATCAGTGTTGGCAAATACCATAAAGCTTTTGAAGTAAATTTGAACCCCCATACTACACTCAGTAACTCTGAAATTGTGAGATCCAAGGCAGGCAAGGGTACCAGCAACATTCTTCAGCTCACAACCAGAACAGAAACAACAAGGATAACTAACGCTTTTTCCCTGTAATTAGAAAGTAAAAAGCAACACATGCTGAATTCTGTACTCTTTTAATGCTAATTAAAGAAAAATAAAAGCATTTGAATTAAAGACAAGGAAATGTTATCATGGAGGTGTATAATACTTACTTGCCACACTCCTGTTCCAAGGGTAATGACTGCAACTTCAATATTGTCTTATCTATTGGATGAAAAGATACGTATGGTACGTTAGGAAACAAAACATGCACATATGTACTACAAATTCATGTTTAAGCTACAGTATCTTTCTGAACTCCATTATCTGTAAATATCTCTTTGCTATACAAAAGCCATTTCTCAGACTAATAAACAACCCTGAGTAATCTGTTCTTCCTTTTTCTTTAAATGAAATTAAACGTTATAAGAAATCTCTGGAAGTGTTATATTTGGTTCCTCTACACATTCACCCAGCTTTGATCTTTAATAACTCAGCCAGTTCAAAATCAGGCCTTAAGTATAAGATAACACACAGTTAAAGAAACAATTCCACAAGGCACCATTTTTGCATCATTTTGCTACAGTTTTAAAAATAACTGAAATAATTTTCAATAAAATTGTGTGCTCACATGAAAAATAAATTTATTTTAGCACACATTTCAGAAGCAAATACAAAATAACCACCTTCTAAACCACAGAAAACCATTAAGTACCACAATACCCACTTGTTATACTTTCAACATTAAATGCCTGTAAGGTATTCCTAGCACTTAGAAGTTGTATCCTTCAAGATTCTCAATATCACAGACTTTAAAAGACTTGTCTGTTTTACTATATTACCAACTATGTATTTTCTTTTGTGCTTATAGCAGGCTGGAAATCAATTCACTGACATGAAAAGCAATAAGGTCAGACAGAGGATAAGCAAACCTCCCACTAAGTGAGGATCAAAAGATTTAGCAGCATTCCGGATGAGAATGAGAAAGAAAAGTCACCAACAGATTAGGGTTTGAAAAGGACCAAAGGACAAAGTGTGGGAAGAGCTGAGAACAGAGAAACTGAGGGAAAAAAAGGGGGGGGGGGAAAGAGGGCAAAGAATGTGTAAAATGAACATAAAAGGAGATAAATTCTCAACAGTTACAAAGAATAACCAATACAAAAAAAACACCACAAAACAGATTGTCTGTAACTGCAGAACTTCATTTGTCAAATCCAAAAGTCTTGCAGAAAGCAAAATAAGAGACAGGGTTTTTTGCCTTTTAATTTTTTTTTTTTCCCCATTTCTTTTTAAGTATTTCTAGGTTCTTTCAGATTTTCAAAACTGTTTTCCAAGTAGAAAGAGGCGCATAGTGGAAGATTTACCCTAGCTTTGCCACAATCATGACATTTCAAAATATTCCTAGTTTGTGTGGGTTTTTTCCTCCTATTCATCACTCGTTCTCTAGGAGCTGAAGTGGCTCATTCCCAAGCATTCATTCTCCTCCTTGTTAACTCACTACTTTAAGTTAAAACTTTTTATTGCATTTTACTTAACTTCAAGCAATTTTAAAATCCTTGCCAAATATTTCCAGAAGAAAAGCTAATGCTTTCATACTTCCAAATTCATTATTGAGTAACAAATAAGCAAGAATTGCTCTACACACTGTACTTTCCTTTTGGGCAAGCTGTTTGAACCTGTTCCATCCAAGCAGTGTGATAGCCCACAATATTAGGATGCTGCAGTCCAGCCAGCACTTTAACTTCTCGTAGCACCTAAGAGGACAAAAAAAAAACACCCAGTATGACTGTTCTTAATTCTGAGTGCTTAGTAAACCCACAAAATAACAAAAATAAGAATTCCTGAGAGAAAACCAAACAGATAATGTTACTATAAAAATGGAGGAAATTTGGAAGCTTCAGAACAAATTACAATTTTTATATACGAAGATAATCAAAATCAAGCTAATATACCACAGTGAAAGGACTTAAGTATCTCTTAGTTACTTTTTTCTATTAGGTACAGATAAGGTCAAATCTTTGGAAACCCAGACTAACAAATATAAATGCTATTTTTAATTAATACTTCCTGAAGGTTTGAGAATTTAGAAATGCAGTTAGTGTTTAAATTGAAATTGGTCAGAGCAAACAGGGAATTAAAAGAGATGAAATGAAATATATAATACCTTCATGCAATCTCTTCTCGTAGCCTTCTTAATATTGATTTTTTTAATAGCATAGAACTGACCATCTAACTTGTTTCTGACCTGAAAACAATTGCAATACAACGAAATTAGATGTTAAAGTGTTTAAGTTAGCGAGTTACTAAAATCTTTAGAAACAACTATCTTCTATCAATTAATTTCTGCACTCTATATGGATACTTCTTGCTTTTATTAGAAAGTTAAACTGGGATGAGGCCCAGCTATCCAGCATAAAGATTCAATACTTCTGCCTTATTTTCAGGGCTGCAAAATTCTAATCCAAACTTTGTGAAATACACACCTCTACAGCTATCTCATCAATAGAAAAAATGCCAATAGGCCCTGATAACCAATAAATCAGGTTCTCAATACATCTGAGAGACCACAACTGCCATCTACATATGGTCCATCCCACTTGGGGAACCTGCAGCTGGCTGTGCACGGCAAGTGTTCAGTACCATCCGACATGGGGACGGACAGTTCACGTTCAAACTAAAGTTGCCTTCTTTTCAAGCAACAACAACTGGAACATTGGCGTGCACAGACTAAGCAGAAAATCTAAACTTCAAAGAAAAACTAGCTATAAACCGTTAAGCTATAAATGAAAAGAATACCTTGTATACTTGGCCATATCCTCCTTTTCCTAATCTTGCAATTTCATCAAATTCATTCAAGTATCGTGAAGTCTGTGTTTCCAAGAGAACTTCTTTTCCCCTATTCAAAAATCAGGCTGCATTAAACTAAATTACAACTTTAACGAAGGCATTATATATGCTACAGACAATCCTGAAATACTGTTTATATTATGAAAAGAAGAAAGAAAACCCAATACCTTGGCATTGCCATACCGAATACTGAAAGGCAACAGTGTAACACAGGCAGTTGGGATGAGAGCACCCTATGTTCTACAAATCCACATCCCAAATTAATGCAAGTATTCAAATGATTTCTTTAAACGTATGCCTGGTAACTCTTGTTTTCCTGTACAACCACATTAATGACAGTTGTACTGAAGGAGATTTCATGAGACCATTTTGAGAGAGTATCGAGAAATTTCCACTTTTTTCTGTGTTTCAGAAATCAAATATAAGGCACACGAATTAAATTCACACAGAACTCTAGGGAGGAAGTTGTTTAGTATCTTTCCCATGCTTTGAATACATACCCAATCGCACGAGAATCTCCATTATCGAGTTCCTATGAAACAATAAAATCCAACATAAGAACATGCCACACAGAGCGATAGGTCTGCCATGCCATTACCACAAACAGCTTAATCAAAACAGAAACTAGAATTACGTTCTTAGAAGTCCTTGTTAGAAGAAAGGTTTACAGATACAGACAGCAATTCATCCTCAGAGCGAACTCAAGTACTGCCCGGCCAGTGAGCAGCTAACATCACTGCTGGAGAGACTACTGCCCTTCAGAGCAATCCCTGCTGCCAAACAGGATACAACGAGGGCTCCAAAACATGCTCAAGACAAAATTAGCTGGCATAGTTCAAGCAGACAGATAAGTAAACCGCCCTGACTCAGCCTGAAGCCCAATACAAGGGTACTGTTAACCAGAGCAGTAAGTCGGAATGCATGCCTGCCTACTGCTGACAAAAAAAGCTGTAGCAATATTTAGAATGCTTTGCCTGTGTTTAAAAAGAAGAAAACATTTTTTTAATTATTATTTAATACAGAATGAAATCTGGTTTCAAAAACATCGGTTTGCAGCTACAGGTCCAGAACACACCATCTCAAATAGACAAGATAGAACCAGAATTCTATTTGTAGTTACTGAAAACAACTAATCTAGTATTAAAAGAACCCCGAAACAAAATATTCTTTAGATGCAATGATGTGTTAATCCCTAAACGCAGATGCTGCCAAACAAAATTAACAAAGCTTACCCCATTAAGTACTTGTCGGTTAGCTGCTTTCATTAGCTCAGTAATGGCTCTATTATGCTGCAGTCTTACAGTACTAAACTCATCACAGAAGGCAAAAGGGGAGAGCAAACCTGTTCTTGTGAAAGCCTGTCGAAGTACTGCACAAAGGAACAGAAAAAGGTCACGTTAAATAAAGCTTGCCAATAAGACCACGTGAGCAGTTGTTTTTGAAATGAGTAAACTTTATTTGAAAGACAGAGCATCTGAAAACCTGAACGTTCAGCCACTTCTATCACAATGCCCTTTCCCATAGGGATAAAAGCTAATTAAACCCAAACTAGAGCTGCTCCGGGGGAATCCCTTTGCATAATGCAGCTAATTGCCATGCATTTCAGCGCATTTCCTGTTCTTTCTTATCTCAGCAGGTGAATCATGCAAACATTCACCTGTTCACTCCTTACCTTTGTACCATATTCTCTCATAGAAAAGAGCAACTATGAGGGCACGCTTATAGAAAAGAGGCACTACTATGTTATTCTAATTCCCCTATCAGCTCACATTTGTTTAAGTACCTGTAGTAAAGAAATCACCCACACCAAAACGCTGCATACTGCACAGCCGGGTTAAGCAGTGCTGTGACAGAAAGAACTGACACTGGAGATCAGAGATGGGTGCAACCATAAAGATAGTACAGGAAATGTACTGCAAATACTTATGAGTTCCAAGATCTTCAACTTGCTTGCAAGACTTTCTTTGGTACTGACACTTCAAAATCAGCCTGTCATCTCTCAATGAACATAAAGCACACTGAAGTGAACCTATAAGGAATCGGGAATTTTGCTATAAGGGCATCACGGACAGTGACATACAACAGAAAAGTGGGGGTAAAATCCACCCAGGCCAACGTGACTTTAGTAGCCACAATCACAAAACAGGTATGATTACTGCAGTATGAATTTATTTTACTCATTGGGTTTATGCCACTTGGAAACAGGCTTAAACTCTACCAATGCAGCACTATCATCTGCCATAGAAGCACAAAGGGAATGCAATAGCTGCACCATCAGCAAGGGGCACAGGCTGCATCAAACCCAGGCCCCTGAGAGAACATGCAAGTAACCACACCTTAACCAAGGCCCTCAGGTCATAAGGGGGGGACCATAAGGACTCAACAACCTTTTGCTGCCTTAAATAAAACCCCAGAATAATTCCAGGATACTTCGAGTCTTCTTATTGGCAGAGCTGGCAGTTGTCAGAACACAGACAGACCTCTGTCTCTCCAGGACAGCAGTGTCTCCCCTAAGGGTGCTTGTGCCTCCTAAGTTCTGCCTAGACAGCTTAGAAATAATTCAGTTCTTCTCTTTTTCTCATGTTCCCATGCCTCCCAACTCCTCCCCACACTTTATTTGTTTATAAATTTTGCATAACTGCTATTTTACTGTCTGTACATATAATGGATGTATACCGGTGTAAGTTGATCTCTACCTTTAAAATGTTGAAAAAAACAAGGAATTCTTATGATTACTTACCATTAAGTAGGTAAGTATATGGCTAATGGTAAAATACTTCTGTAAGTTGGTGTTCTCACAGTTTTTCCTCTTCTTTCCCAATTCCAGAAATGCTTTATAAATTATTTCAATTTTTGACATGATAGACAGACCTATCAGTATAGGGCAGCCTATACTTCTATGGGAAAGCCAACTTAGCCCTTTATAGAACAGAGAGATAAAGGATTTCAGAATAGGTTTGCCTGTATCTCTGTAGAGATAAAATGTGATTTTTTTTCCCCTATATAATATTTAATATACAATGAAATAGACAAGTATAATGTTCCTACCAGATAAAAATCCAATGCTCCTTCCTCCAATCCAATCACTTCTAAAAACAGTTTGTCTTTATAATTGTGTGTACGCATCATAGTACAGAGCAGTCTTACATTTCTAAGGTAAATTCTGCTTTTAGATAGTAAAGATCCAACCCCTCTGTCCAACACTGAAGTCTCAGCCAGCACAACCTTTGCAGATTACTTTCAGTTTTAACCTATATAGGTTTAGTAGGTTAAAAATTCCAGCGTCTTAATACTTTTACTCAAATGACCTTAAATCATGAATTAGGCCTATCAGCATAGGCTGATCTTACCCACACAGGGTGACCTACACTTCTTACAGAAAGTTTTTTTTTTGTTCAGTCCTAAGAAGAGCTATTTGTGTGGTTTTTGTTGGTTTTTTTTGGCAAGTTCTTTTTTTTTTTAAATATATAAAGATATAGCAAAACCTGGGGACAAACACCTACATCAGATTTCATGAATGAAAAAGTGATAGTTGCCTGTTACTAGAGAATGCCATAAATGGCTTCAAACAGAAGCAATATACGTGGCTATTTTTATTTTCTACAATCACAAATAGTAAGGAAAAAAATGAAAGATGGTTTCTGAGATCATTATGCACATGCTTAAATGAACAAAATACCTAAGATAAGCCACATACCCAAATGAACAGATTTCAGGAGAAACACCTCACGTCTAAGAATGCAAGCTCTAGAATTATGTCAAACAACTCTGTTGGAAAATATGGGACCTCCAAAATCACTTACTTTGACTTCAGAGAACATGATTTTGGCAGATGCAGAGAAGATGATGCCGCAGCTATTTCTTGATAAATATTTCTAACAAGCCCCTCTTTTATCTGTGTTTTTAGATCCAATCTAATATCACCACAGAGCGCAATCTCCCTCAAGCAAGTTACCTTGCTTTCGCTTCCCTTCCTGTGACGCAACTCTCGTGACTTAACTGGAAGAGAACTGCCTGTTCCTTGTACTGACAACTGCAGTGCTATTCATTTATTTATTTTTTTCAGAAAACAGAGGTCCTCGGTATCAATTAAGCTGACTTGGAGTCTTCAACCTCTCCTGAGAACTGCTCCTGTCACCCCACAGGACGAGGCCTGGAGCTTCTTACTGACAGAGCTCCGCAGCGCCGCGCAGAACACGCAGGTACGTAATGCCGTAAGGAAGAAGCGCTCTTACTAACTTCGGAACAAGCACCTCGAGTGCACGGGGTTGTGTGTGTACATGTGGCACAGGTGCTCCAGCAGCGACACCAGCAGCAGCTGGTTCTGGATGGTCGAAGTGAAATTCACAAACTTCTGCGACCCATTGGCCACTCGCAGTTCTGCCGGCACATCCGACTCTGACGAAAAGAAGCCACAGGCCGAGTTAGCGCTCCTTACCGCTCGCACACCGGGCCGAAGCCGCAGCGCTCCCACAGCACAGCACGGCCCAGCCTCGCAGAAACGCAACGCACCGGCCGATGCTGAGCGAGAAGCTGGAGGCGCTCATCAGGGACCGAATCGCGATTCACATTTTGAAGTACCTCCACGCGAACCGAACCGCTGCGGCTCCCGCGGCCGACCCGCCCTCCGTCGGCCCCGGGGCCGCCGCTCCCGCTCCGCCTGGTTCCCCCGGCGGCGCTCCGACCATCCGCACGCAGAAGGAGCCCCCCCCCCTCGGCCCCGCGGCTCCCCACGAGGCCGCCCCGCGTACCGTCGAAGCGCGGCTCCGGGCTCTCCTCGGGGAACTGAATGGCGGGCGGCTGGCGGCGGGTCGCGGCCCTCGCGGTGACCTCCCGGCCCCGCCACATGCCCGGCGCTGCGCCCGCGGCCTGCCCCGCCGCCGGCACCTGCCCGCCTCTGTGCGGGGCGGGCCCAGGGCCTGGGCGGGCGCTTCGCGGCCGCTCCTGGAGCAAAGAGCGGAAAAACGTTAATCGGGCGGGGGGGGTAAACGGGACGGCGGCGAACAGAGCCGGCAAAGGGCCCGGCTCCAAGCGGGCCGCCGCGCCCTCGGCCCGGGAGCCGCGAAGCGCCCCGAGAGCCGGCGCGGGGCCGCCCCGCCTCGGCCCTCCAGCAGCGGCAGCCCTCGGGCCCGGCTCCGAGCGGGGGTCGCCGAGCCCCCCCTAGCGGCTCCCGGCAGCGGCACAGGGGCGGTGCCGGTCCCCGTGTGACCCGGAGGAGCTCGCTTCTCCCCCCGCCGCCGCCGCCGCCGCCGCCGCCGCCGCCTTCCCTCCCCCCGCCCGCTCGCCGGGCCGGCGCCGGGCCCCGGATGCAAGAGGCCGGCGGAGGGACGTCATTGTTCCCCGACGGGCTGAAACTGGAGGCGGAGCGGGCCGGGCTGAGGCGGGGGCTGCGGCGAGGGGGACCCGGCAGCGCCGAGTCGAGCGGGGCCGAGCCAGGTAATGGGGCCGGGGGGAGCGGCGAGCCCGGCACGGCAAGGCAGCGCCGCGTGCGCCTCCCGCCTGGAAATCAATGGGCCGGTGGGAGGGGCCGGCCCGGGAAAGGGAAGGGGAAGCGCCCGGCGGCAGCCGCCGGCTCGGCCCGGCCCACCCCGCGCTTTCCCGCTGCCCGGCGGGAGGCCGGAGGGGGTGGGACTACCGGGCGGGGCGGGGCGCCGCTCCCGGCACAGCGCCGCAGCGGCACAGCGCCCATCCGGCCCCGCGCCCGTCCGGCCCCGCGCCGCCGCCCCCCTCCGGGCCGCCGGCACCGGCCGCCTCCCGCCGCCTCCGTTACGCGCCGCGTCCCGCCCGCCGCTCCGTCCTCCGCCCGCCGCCGACGTGCGGACCCGGCGCCGCTTCCCGCGTCCCGCCCCGGCCGGAGGGTTTCGCGTCGCCCAGATGCCGCTCGGCGGCGCCCCGTTGTTCCCGCCGGCTCGGAGCTGCCCGCTCTCACGCCCCGCCGCCGCCGCCGCTGCCGCCGCCGCCGCCGCCGCCGCCCGCGCGGGGGGTCCCGGCCCGCCTCGCCGCCCCACCCCCCCGGCGCCGTGGAACCCGACCCCGCCTTCCCCGCCCCGTTGCCATGGTCACCGTCTCTCCGCGGGGCCAACCCTTCGTCGCTCCTGCCGCCGTCGGGCCGCGAAGCGCCGGTACGGACGCGGGAAGGGAGAAAAAAGCGGAGCCGGGCCGGGAGGGCGGGCGCTGGGGCGGCACTCCGGCGGGGCAGGGCGGTGCGGTGCGGGCCGCGGGGCGCTGCCGGGGGCGGGCGGAGGGCGGAGGGGCCGCGCGGCCGTTGCCTCGCGGACGTTTGCAGCCGTAACCCCGCGGCTCGGTTTTGTTCCGTGCGCCCGTCCCGCTTTGTACAGCCGCTGCTCATTTCGCAACGAGACGCGCCGCGAGCGCTCCCTCGGTGCCGTGCACAAAGCCTTAAGCGGTGACTTACGATCGCAGCATCGTCGCGGCTGGCGGAGCTCGCCCGCTCCCATCCCCGGCCCCTCGCATCCCGCCGCCGCTCTGCTCTCCGCCGTGCGGGGCTGGAGCCGAGCTCGGGACGGGGCAGCGCCTCGCCGCCTTACCTGAACCGCTGACGTCTGATTTCCTTCTCAGTGTGTTGAGGAAAAGTCCGCAGACGCGAAAGTGCAGAGAACTTGCACCTGAAACACAAACCGTGTCCGTTTATTTTCGGAGTGGTGTAGGAGCAGAACACGTATGTACGTATCTCTAGGATAGAGGAAAAGGAAACGCGGCCGATATCTGTAGTTTTGATACTTCTTTGTCACAGAGGTGTTACGACCAAATTAGACAGCGATGTATTTTGAGAAAGTGTATCTGGTGTGTTCTTTCTGATGCTGATACCTGCCTGCCACTGTACTCCGTCGGTATGTAATAATGAGCCCTGGGCGGCCCAGTGAAATGAAATGTAAGGTTTGCCTCGTTGGTCGATGCAGCGCTCCCGGGTTGTGTGGAATAATGTTCTTCCCTTTTCATTGCCGTTTTGATTCTGTTTCTTGTCCCTCAAATAGGTTTTAAATATGTTGTTGAAACTTTTTCCCTTTCAATCAGAAAAAAAGGAGATGTCACTGGTATCTGCAGTTTGAAGACTGGATCTTATCTGAAAGTCACTGAGCCCAGGCGCTGCCACCTTAGTCTTCCCATAGGACAAGGATGCCTTCGTTTCTCAGTTAAATGAATTTTTTAGTTTTGCATTTTGTTTTCTCTGAAATGGAAAATGTATATGGAATGGATTTGAAATGATTTCTTTAACTGAAGATTTTAAGAGAAAAATGTATAATTTGAGGCTATGCACACAAGTTGTCATTTGTGGGATTCAAAGAAGTTCTCAAATTTACTGTGTTTTGTTCAGCGTATCATAAACCTAATCAATAGCAATCAAGTTTTGCCATAAATCTGAAGCCACTTCACGCTGTCCTCAGTCAGTCCAGTATAAGGAACTGGCTGATGGTTTAACCCCCTGCTAGGTTGGTTCCCTATACCTAATGTGAGTCCTGCAGTAGGTCAGCAGCAAACGTTTACCCATAGACAGTGATAATTCCTCCCATCATTGTTCAGCTCCTCACTACATATACACAGTCACACGTCTTTAACGTGGTGTCATCTTGAAACCTAAGCAGTGTTTCAAAAAGGACTTTAAATCAGTTATTGACATCATCCTTGAGGGCTGAGGGTCTGTTTTGTCATTTCCTTTTTGTAGCTTACATTCCTCTGTTGTTTTACAGCAGGGAAATGCAACTTTACAAAGTGGAACTGAAACAGCCCAAAAAGCATCTAACTTTTCAGCTTATTGAAGGAGTTGTGAGTGTGATAGGTGCAAAATAGTGCGAGTAGTGCTGCGAGAGTTAAACTCAAAGCAGTATTTCAAGGAGGGGCCAAAGAAACTTCAAAAGAAAGAAGTACATGCACATTTTCTTGCTCTCCTTTCCCGAGATTTCTCTGGTTGTTGAGGCTCAGAGGTATGCAGCTCCCAGGAGTGCAGTGAGGCTGAGTGTCTCCTCCTGAATCTTAGCATGGCAGGGCATGGATGTCCCTCTGCTTACAGCTCCTATTGGCTGGGAAAACACACCTCGTGGTACTGACCCAACAGCCCTCCCAGACTGACTCAGAATCACTAACTGATGTGAGAACAGTATGTAAAAACTGTTATAGAATAGTATTTAAAAGCTGTTATGGTAGAATTGCAAGAAACCCGTTTTGATTGATGCAGTAGACAGTGAGATAGAAAATGAGAGTTGGAAAGAAAGCAAAAAAGTAACAGCTAAATGCAGTTACTTTTGTGCACACAAAATGGAAACAGGCAGGCTTTAAAGTCGTGGGTGCTCTAACACCAGCAATAGGTGAATAACTGGTTGCCCTCAGAGAATGCCATATACATTTTTATATTTAAAAAAATTAACACACCGTAACTGTAATATACATTAAAATCCCTTAAAAGTGAAAATGTCATCAGTTGCCAGTTGTTCAGGAGTTAAGGTAGTACCAATAGAGTTTTGGTAGAAATTTTGATTTTGCATGTTTGGGGTTTTCTTTAAGTCCTTAGTGAGCTATTAGTGGTTAGCTATTCAATTCTTCAGGCTATTTCTTTGAGATTAAGTGACAGAATTTCTTCTGCTCTTCTCTTTGCGTAGCGCTGACACTCTTACATCAACCAGCACTTCTGTCTCTGTTGCAGATATGAACAATGACCATAGTTAACGAGCCAAAATCTTCCAAGTCCAAAAAATCCTCATCGAGACGATCTGGTAAATCCAAGAAACCCAGAACTAAAACTATGAAGTCACGAACTGCAAACTGCAGCCGGATACCACCTGCAAAAGATCGAAACCAGGTCTCTGTGAACGAAGGACGTGGAGGTGCTATTTATTGTAGATCATCTAAAAAAGCTAGACCTCTTACCGAAGATTTAGGTAAGTGTGGTCTTTTATAATGCCTCCATTTTCTTCAAAGCAAAACAAAAGTAGGAAATGCAGTTCATGTTGCACTGATGTGAAATGGGACTGCTGGGAATAGGTTTCAACAGTAGATTTCAAGTTAGTGAATTGACGAAGGCAACTGAAGCGGATCGGTGCTGCAGAACCTAATCTTGATACATTTGCAATCTATGCTGAAGTATGGGGATAATTTTTAATACACAGATTCATCCATGTCTTTGTTTTGCAAAGAAAAGTGCACTTTGTTGTTGTCATGCACAAGTTTTTGACTGATAACAGTGCTCTATAGGGCTGTCGTCTCTGATAGTTGCTTGTTTTTACATTGTCCATCACCACCATGTGTGTTGACCAGCAAGTTGGAGTGGTGATATTAAAGCTGTCCATAATAAGACTTTGTGGTTTGGATTTTTGTTGGTTCTTGTGGATGCTCCTGCAGAATGCTATTTTTTAAATACTTGTTTTTTAAACAAGCAAAAAGCCCTTATGTTTTAAATACAACTTTCTTGCAGTCATTAATGATGGAATTGCTCCACCACAAAGGATTCTTTTTCCACCTGAGAAGATTTGTATGGATTGGCAACAAACACAAAATGTTGGAGTTGGACTCTACAATCTTGGCAATACGTGTTTTATTAATTCTGCTCTACAGTGTTTGACCTACACACCCCCACTCGCCAACTACATGCTTTCCCTTGAGCATACCCAGTCGTGTGAGTACTTCGTAACACTGTTTGAAATCTGTGGGACAGCTCTGAGGTTGAAATAGCAGCAGTGATTCTGTAAGAAATTGTACTTGTCTGATTTTACCTGTAAAAGTTGGCTTTGAACATTGTATTAACAGTGGGCTCAGAACAGCACATGGAGTGATTTTGCGTTTAATGTAGCATGGTGAGGGGGAAAAAAAAAAAAAAAGATGATCTCTTGCTTTGTGTAAATAATGAAATGCACTGGAAAATAATGCATTTCATTTGGCATCTGGGGTTCCTGCTGGTAGAAAGGTGAAAAATTTAGGGTGCTGGCATCACAGATTCTTAGTCTTCACAGCCTAGATTCTGTAATACGCTACTGGAATAAATGATGTGATCGTTGTTGAGCCAGTATAAAAAACAACAGCAAAAACAACAAAAAAACTCACTATAGAAAGCAGTATGAGCTGGGCTCTTACCAACTCAACTACAAATTTCGGTGGGACTGTATTAAAATGTAGACTGACTTTGTCCTAAATAAAGTCTTGTATTTTATATACTCTTTTCTTTGAATGTTATACTTGAATTTATTTGAGCCTAGGAGACTCTTATCATGCCTGTATATGTGTGCATTTACAAAGGCACCTTCATGCTTTCTAATCTGCTACCTTAGTATTTATTCCTAGAAATTTAACTGTTTTCTTACTGTATGTAAAAGTTGTTTCAATTAAAAATCTCTTTGAAAAAAGGAGGGCAGAAGTATTATAGCATACATTACTTTCATCTTTCCTTTCTCCCAAAGGATTCTTAGCTCTTCACCAAGAAGCTCACCTGACAGCAGTGTGCTGAAAATAACACATGTTCTCTTAATGCTGTATCATCAGTGTCATATGTTCTCTCCTCATGTATATGCCTGGAGTTCACATTCCTGTCAGCCTTTAAAATAAATTACTTTACAGTAGTCTTCTAGATTTCTCATCAGAAAATGCATTTTAGTACAGGCTTGGTGGATATTTTTACTCTATATAGGGAATTTTGTGTAAGAAAATGTCACAAGACTGCTGGGATATTGGCATTTTAGGAGAACAGAATGGAGCATGGATGTTGTGTCCTCCCTGTGTTAAGACTTATTTCTTTGTAGCTATGTATATTTCACTAGACTGCGATGCTTTCTTCTTTCACCATGCAGGTAATTATCAAGGCTTCTGCATGATGTGCACTATGGAAACTCACGTTAACCGAGTCTTGTGTTATGCTCATGATGCCATCAGGCCTGTAGTTTTTGTCCATGAACTTAAACGTAAGTGATTTCAGATGTTTTTCTTTTTCGATATCTTTCAATATTTGGAGATGACGTGTACAAATAGTTTTGTTACTATTTGGAAGAGAGGTTTTAGAAATATGGTTTTCTTTCATTTTTATATGAGATAAATATTATAACCTTTTTATTTATTAGGAATAGGAAAACATTTCCGCCATGGTGCTCAGGAAGATGCACACGAGTTCTTACGCTTCACTGTTGATGCTATGCAGGAAGTGTGTTTGCATGGATGCACCATGTAAGCATAAATGAATTACCTTCTCTATGTTCTCTAGCACCTTTTTGTTTCCTATTTAATGTCATAAATGAAAGTCTGTCCATGGCTTTCATAAAACTCTTTGAAAAGTTCATTCTGTACCTCAAATCTTCTGAGGTCTGATTATCATTTGTTTCCAGATTAGACAGATCTTCTCAAGCAACCACCATCATTCATCAAATATTTGGAGGATTTCTAAGATCCAGAGGTACTTTAAAACAATATTACTGTCCTTAGAACTGATCTGTATCTTTTGTAGTGAAGCACTTTGTAGTGTGACTTTAGCAGTATGTATCATTAGTTGGGGATCGGGCGGTTAGTCTCTTTCACATATTACTTATAAAGCATTTGTTATTTGTTTGTTTGTTTTTAAATCCAGTAAAGTGCTTGAACTGCAAAGCAGTGTCGGATACATATGAGCCATTCCTTGATATACCTCTGGATATAAAGGTAAGATTTTTTGTAGATATAGTTCAAGATGTCTAAATGCATGTACTTTCTAAAGTAAACTCATTCAATTTAAAAAACGTGTTGTTAAAACGAGAGCTGAGTGGTGATTGGGAAGTGGCTTGGATTTTGTCCTTCTGTGGAAGCACTGTAAACCATCTCCACATCTGCATTGGCTTTAAGCTGGAAGAATAATTACTGTATTTCCGCAAATGGTGATACTGTTGTACTTCTTTGTTGATCTACCTCAATATAAATGTAATTATTAGACCGATTAGTTTGATAGTCCCCATTACTGATGACAAAATACACTGCAGATGCTGCTTGTGGCATTGCAGAATTATTTGTTTCAAAGTAAGATTGCTTTCACATGAGGTATGTGCTGAGCATACTCTTTCTGCTTCTTTCTTCACAGTGCTTGCTGGTTCATAGTAGATCTCCTAAGTATGAATTAGCAAGATTCTCTCATAAACTACTAGTAAGTCTTTGGAATTTTGAATTTCCTTTGACTTAATGCTCTTCTTTCTTATCTCTCCAGACAGATTCATCTGTTATCAAAGCTCTGGAACAATTTGTGAAACCCGAACAGCTGGATGGTGAAAATTGCTACAAATGTAACAAGTAAGATTACTACTGGTTACATATTTCTATTAGATACTGGATTAATGTATTGCACGACTTAGACCATAAGCTACTTTTTTACTTCATTTGGAAATAATGAGACACAGGTCCTTTGTTGTTGTCTTTGCTTCATTTTGTTTAAACAATTAATGCACTGAAATAATTCAAAACTTGAAAATAATACATATTTTGTAAATGAAAGAAGTGAAGCCATTAGCTGACATTATTTTATTTAAGTGTTGTCTTCTCTGTGGCTTGTCAGGCCTCCTAGATGTGTGTTCTGAGCTCAAATATTCCTATTGCCAGAAGTTAAAACATGTCTGCTTCAGCTCACTGCTACTTATCAGAGAGCTATGGACTGTAATTTGGGATAGGAGGCAACAGCAGGCTGCTGAAGATCCTAGCATTCCCTGGGAAACAAAGTTAGACTTTGTCTCAGTGAATGCGAGCTGGCTCCATGATAAGTCGTGTTAGCAGCCTCTGCTGGCTTGCAATACAGTGCCTTGAACAGTTCTTGAAATGTAAAACATGAGCTACTGCTGTCTTAAGTGAACTACCTTCCCACCTAACCTTCACTTGGTGAAAGCGTATCGAGTTAAGATATGAAAAACATTTCTGTGTCTGTGAGAAGTAATTGAACATCTGTATGATATAGTTTGGCAAAACAAGTTGTTCTTCAAACATATACTCAGAAAAGCAAAGTCTGTCAGGCTCGTTTCTGTAGGATTTCTGTCTGGTACTTCCAAGTGCAAAATGCAGTATCTGCTTTTTGTTGTTAGAAAACTGTAAGAAAATTAGTAGGTTGAATGAAGAGCATCCAATAGGTTGTTAAAATAATTTAACCCCAAGTTCATTTTAGTCTGTGGATTCTAGAGAGCAACGTCGTGTATTCAGAATTCCCATAACTTACAGATTGTGTCTGATGAAGAGTAAGATAAGTGTAACAAGCACCTCACATCTGAATTGCACAGCCCATCATTACTTGCTCTGTGCAGCTGAGTCACACACGAAGCTGAGATTCTCAATCTTTTTGCAAATTTAGAAAGAACAGCCTTGTGAATGTACAGTACCTTGTCCTCTGCTGATAAACTATCCTATTCCTTCATTTTTTTTGCAATTGATGTGTCTTTTCATTCCTGCCATGATTTTTTTTTTTCTAGTAAAGGTGACTGCCTTAAAACTTTGTATCTAATTACAGTTTTTGTGTAATTCTATAAAATGCTTGGATTTTTTTGTTTATTTTCAAGAAGGGATTCTTTTTTGATCTTAGACATTTTCCTCTGGTTTGGAACTCTCTGCCTTGTATTTTGACAGCAGAATTTGAAGAGAGACATTTTTATTCTTTCTTTTTATTAGCTATCGACAGTACTTTTCTTGACAAAGACTTTGTGCTAATGGTTGTATTTCACAGCTTGCACTGTAGATCCTGCCTTTGAGTGGGCAATGTACCAAACTTAAAATTAACAGTTGTGTTCCAAAGAGTTGCAGATGGTTTCAGTCTCTTTCCAGACAACATCAGTACATAAAGACATAAGTCAGACATCTCCCTCTTGTAGAAGGACTGTGTGTTTCTCTTGTATTTTTGATGTTGATAGATGATCCATTTTGGAAATGATTTGCTGTAACTAGTCCTGAGGACTGAGGCTCCCTTGTTCCACTTTCAGTATTTGTATTCCACTAGAAAGCTGAAAGTTTATCCAGGACTCAAGTTCCAAGTAGCAATTTTTGTGTAACAAGAAATGGTACCTTGCCTTACCATCCTTGCCTTAGTGATACAACCTAATGATAGATTCGTGTTCATGCTGCGCTCTGAGCTGTTGTGAAGCCTTACCTTTTAGGCGTAACAAAAGTACATGTTCAGACATTTGTTTGGCTATCAAAAGAAAATGTTCTAAATCCTTTGTTCTTTTGTTCACTTGAGATGTCCTCTTATATCCTCCTATCCACTCTGTATTAACAAACCTGAAAGGCAGTGTAGGATTTATGAAAGAAAAATACATGTTATGTATTTTGTATGTTTGACTTGGGTGGAAAAGCAAAGATGCTTTTAAACAGCTGTCTGTGCTTGTTTTTAAGATGCATGAAGATGGCGCCAGCCTCAAAGAGGTTTACAATACATCGTTCTCCAAATGTACTTACAGTATCACTGAAAAGATTTGCAGATTTCACGGGTGCGAAGATCACCAAGGTACATTTACAGCTGTAGTACAACTTTATCATCTTGGAATTGGACATTTCCAAAGGCCAGATATTCAGAGTGCCTCCCGCTGCCCTCTGTCACACGGCAGCTTGTCACAGAATGTTGGTGAAAAGGTTCAACCTCTGTTCCATCCCACCAGCAGCCACCTCTGATGTCATGAGCTGATATCATAAAACAGGAGGCATTACTTTTGAAGTAATCCTCGTAATTCTAATCTTTGTTATTTGAACATGTTGTTCCCAGGCTAGTTTCCCAAGCTAGCCAAAATGAAGTATTTGGAGATAATGTTTGTATCTTCTTGTTCTCTCTTGAGGCAATTGAATATCCTGAGTACTTTGATCTTCGAGCTTATATGTCTCAATCAGCTGGAGAGCCACTCATTTATGCTTTATATGCTGTCTTGGTTCACAATGGTTCCGATTCTCATTCAGGACACTACTACTGCTTCATAAAGGTAGATTTCAACATCATTCTTGCATGTTAAATTTGTGCTCAATTTAACTGTAAACCAGTTAAAATGTTATTGGTAACCACTGTTCCTTGAGCAAAAGATTTCATTTTATGTTTGTGTAGATGTTGTTCTGTGGTGTCTTGTTAGTGATTTCATTTGGAAAACAAGCAGTTATCTGAAGATTGTCTTTATTTGCAGGCTGCTGATGGACTTTGGTATCAGATGAATGATGCTTCGGTAGTGCGAAGTAACATCAAAACAGTCCTAAGTCAGCAAGCTTATTTACTATTTTATATCAGGTAATAACAAATATTAAAATGTGTTCAGAACATATTTAATTTCCTGTTATTTACATTTTTCTTCTTTTCAAGTGTTTTTCTTTCTGTTCTAGGAAAATACTACTTGTATAATTCAGCTCTGTCTAACTTGAAACTCCCTGTTATTTATTAGTGTTCATTGCTTGGCCTTAAAGTGCTACTGTTTGCAAATTGCTGTGTAGCTGTTATGTGTAGCTGACTAATTTAGAAAAAGGGAGAAAGTGAGGTGGTAAGTTGCGTAAGACTAAGGTATTGCTCTGGAAGGGATTGTATGAAAACCATTATCTATTTTTTAGTTTGTAGTTTTAAGTCTTCCACATACGACTTCTGTATCCTATGAACTGTTCCTCTAAAACTTTCGGATAGGATTTAATCCAAGAGCAGGCTGAAAGACAAGCTCTAAACTAAGATCACTACTCTTTTCTGAAGGCGCTACGATCTGACACTTGGAGAAAGTGAATTTTACTTACCAGAGCCTCATCCCTATTCACTCCGTGATGAGAGTGAGACTAATAGTAAGCAGGCTGGCTTTATGGGACCACGACTTCCTCCTAATATGATTAAGGTAATTTAGGGGAGTAGGGAATGGTGGGGAGCAGATAATGGCACTAAATTGATAGTGGAGTGTGGGATTTTTATTTGTTTTCAGCATCTTAGTTTTATTTTCCTTTCCCGTGTGCAGCTTTTTTCACAGCTCTTATGTTACTATTTAAATACTTATTTAATACTTAAATAATTAAAAAAATATTTTTCCTATCAGTGTCACTTTAGGTGAGACAGTGAAATCCATTTGTCTTGTATCTGACCACCAGAACAATTAGTTTGGTGTTTTCAGGGTATGTTTAAAGGGGGAAATAAGCATATTTGGGCATATCTTTCTACAGTGTTAAGCTGTTTGAATGGATTTCAAAAGTGACATCCACTTGAAAGCATTATGCAGTGAAAGGAAACTGGGAAGTTACCATTTATTGGACTTGCCTTTGTATTTGAAGGGTGGTGTTTTTTTTCTTTTTAGATGTTTAGATAATTTGCAGAATTTGCATTTACCCATCTTGCAATCTCTTCTTTTTAAACACAGAATTCAAGTCGTTTAAATGGAAATGTATTTTTACAAGAAGGTACCAATTCCGTAGATGTCACCTTAAAAAGGCCAGCTTCAGCTCCACCCATAGCCTGTGTTCAAAACTTGTCAATGATCAGGCCTTCAATTACCGACCCATCAAGAAGCCAGAAGATGTCTGTCGGTATTCAGAACCAATTGCCTGCACGTCAGACAGCGTCACAGCCTGACTGTCTTCGTGCTCTGGAGGAGGAGGAGATGATGATGTCTGTTCCTTCATCCACAATTACACATTATTGTGCAGCAGAGTCTACCTCAAATGCATCTACAATGTTAGCTGCTAATATTTTCGAACAACAAATTTTGGATGACATTTTAATTGAGCCAGTGATGAATGGAATTCCTAACGTAGTCTCTTATGGTACAGAATTTTCAGGAAAATCTGAGGAGGAGTCAGGAGGCTTATTTACAAGGAATTGCAACGTAGTAACTTCTAATGGAATTTTGGTTGGAAAGGTCTGTACATTGCAGGATTCCTATTCTTCCTGTCAGAATGCTGAAGAGGAAAGATCCCAGCATGAGCTGCCAAAAAATGATTCACTAAATGGTGCTAATAGTTTAGATAATGAACCTAAAGAAAATGGACTGAAACTTGATGAGTCCAGTTGCCAAGTCCCGTCTGTTAAACCTTCCAAAATGTTATTTTCTAAAACCAATGGAGTGCTTGAAACAGTAAGTTATGCTTTTTCCATCTAGAATTTCTCACCTATGATGTATTCAGGAGTGCTATAATGTTCCCAATTCATGTGAAATACTGAGAAAACAACACAAATTTGTTCATAGCACTACGTGATATTATCCCATTAGAATGTGCAGAGCTGAGCTGATATTAAAACATACCAACTCAAGTACAGTTGAGATAAAACTTCATAAATTTCATAAAGTATATTTTTGGGAGTGAGTTGGAGTTACATGTAAAGTGCAGCTAGCACATATAACTCAAAGCTGTCTTGCATAAATTTAATGTAGAATTTCTGAAAACACTAGTCTGCAATACTGCTACAAATACCTTTTTTTTTTCTACCTATTAATTTCTATGTTTTAATTGCAGATGCCTATAGCTTTGTCTCCAGTCTCTCAAGAAATAATCCTAGATTCCTTTACATTCAGCCAGTTGAACAGCTTGTCAGAGGAAATAAGGTAAAATGAAAACAGTTTGATTACAATGTTTTATGCAACTTTTTCATGGTTTTTTACCTGCCTACATACTCTTAAATCTTCCAATTAAAGTCCATAGAGAGAATTCTATACCATATGTCTAGTGTTATGAGCAGAACTGGTGATCAGCACAGTGCCTGTGACTCTGGCGCGGGTTGGTGCCCCATGGAAAACTTCTGTTTCTTCATAGAATGTTTTTCCATTTTTCACCATTGTCTGTAGAAGTGTCTGTTTCTCCTTTTTTACAGCACTAGCATATGTAAATGTAAATTTTCATCAGCTGCTCTCTCATTTGGGAGACAGTGAGAAATCTGTGTTTCAATTGTTTTTTCTAGTTGGAATAGGAGAGCAGATAGAGCAGTTTTGGCTATTGATGGCAGTCAGATCAGTAAGTGGAAGAAGATAGATGTGTTGGGCTTTTTTGTTTGTTTGTCTTATTGCAGTACACCTAGAAGCAAGATGGAAAAAAAGCACTTTTTCTGAAAGCTGGGGAGAGAGTAATAATCAAAAGATAGGTGTTTAAATTGAGTGTCTTAAAGAGGGTTCCAGTAGTCATGAGCTTTTGGGTGGGTGGGTTGTGGTTTGTTGGTTGGTTGTTTGCTTAGATTTGTATGACAGCCTCTTACTTTTAATATTCATCTCTTTCAACAAAAGTGTTTTTATTTTGTGCAGTGTCCCTGGACCTCAGAAATCTTCTGAGAACAATTATCTTATGGAAACAGTAATGATGGAAGCGCTGTTTGTCTATGAATCCCGGAAACTTTCTTCTAACTTGAGCTATGAGGCTGGGAATCTTTTTATTCAATCGAGTTCTGAAACTATTTCTGCCAAAGAAGTTACCGAAAGTATTATAACAAAAGCTGATAATGCACAACCCAATGTCAATGGTCAGCACAAGGTTAGAAAAAGATCCTTGGACACTGAAGATGAATTCCTTGTAAATTTTGAGTCTGAAGACAGTGGTGACAAAGACAAACCTAGAAGATCAAAAGAACTTGATCTCATTTCAAAAGAAAATCCTTTGTATATCAAAGGGTCTCCTGACACTGAAGAGGAATTAGGACAGGCTTCCTCTATAAAGTCTGATTTTGAATGTAATTCTAAAAAGCCTGTGTGTCTAGATACTCCAGATAAATGCCAAGTTACAAAGGACATATCTAAGAACTATGTAGATGTACCACCTGTTAATGACTCTTCTATTACAAAGCTGGATAAAGTTTTGGAGAGTCAATTTTCTAGAGAAAACAAGGGACCAACTAATAGGAATTGTGAAGAAAATAAGCATAGGAAGAAAGGTAAAAATGTATATGATTCTAAAAAAACTGACAAAGAGCACTACCGAAGAAAAAGAGAGCACTCTGATACAGAAGAGAGAGAGAAGCAAAACAAAAAACTGGATGGTCATTTCCACAAGAGGAGGTGCTCTCGTAGTGTGGAAACAAATAAGCAAAGTCGTCACAAGCAGGAATATTGCAATGGAAACAGATACAGATCTTCCTATGCTGAAAGAAACAGCCCTGATGTCAGCAGAAACTCAGGGAAATATTCTCATTACAGATCTCGAAGCAGAGGACATGAACAAGATAGGAATAGATATTACTATTCCAAAGAAGAGAGAACTTGGAGCAGAGAAAGATATTATCAAGATGAATCCTGGAGATGGCAAAAATGCAGACACTACAATGATTACTATTATTCTCATGCAAAAGGAGATAGTCGAGAAAGAAAGTTCTCCCATTACAATAAAGATTTTGCCAAATCAAGTCAAGCTTACATCAGGTCACACAAGGAGTATCATTACAAAAGCAGACGGCCTCACAACTCACCCTCTAGAGAGGAGGATGTACGTAACTTTAGCAATCTCAGACTCAGAGCAGACTCAGGACACTGTTTAGTAGTCCAGCAGCAATCTGAAAAATATTCTCATGAAAGACATATGCTTCCACCTGTTCCACCAACTCATTTAAATTTTGAGGACTTTTCTCCCAAAAATGAAAAACAAAGTGACAGAAAAAGAAAATATGCAGAAAGTAGTGAAAGTGAAACAGAAAGGAAAAGCAGAAAAGTAGAAAAAGAAGTTCTGGATGATGAAAAGATGAAGAAATACAAAGCCAAGAAGAAAAAGAAGTCCAAAGATAAACATCGAGAGAAGGATTACAAGTAAGCAAGGATTCCAGCATACTCAGCAATTTCTTCCTAATTTTTTTCTGGGTGTTTCTCGTATCTTCCTTTTTTTTCATTGTTTCTAACTTAGTCTTATAGCATGATCTGGCTGGGGCCCATGTTATTAGGTTGATCAAGTGAAGGTAGGAAAGGCTTTGCTGAATTGTATTAGAACACTATATTTGGACCACATAGTTAGAATCACATCTGCATACCATTCTCAATTAGCTAAAAACTATTATGTTTTTTTTAATTGCATATATTCCAGAACTAGCCAATGTTAGTGATTTGTTTACAAACCAGGATCTTCAATCTGAGGGCTTATGTTTGCTGCATCTATAGTTAGATGTGCACAAAGTGCCACACAGTAGCTGACACGCTGCAAATCATCACCTGTGGTAAAATAAGTAACATTTCGTGTATGCATCAAGTGCTACATCTTTCTTCTATTTTTAACTTGCATGTTTCCTTCAGACTTTATGATTCGGATTTCTCTGTCCTCCACTTCGACAATGACAATCGCAAACGTAAGAAAAAAAAGAAAAAGAAGAAACACACCAGGAAAGTGAAAGGCTTCTTGGAATATTTGGATCTTCGTTTCCAGAAGGAAGCATGGGAGAAGGAAGAGTCTTGCCCTCCTGGTGACTGTTATTGTGAGCAATATGGAAATGAGGGCAGTAGACAACCCGACAAGGAAGGCAAGCCTTCCTGTGGGGGTGAAATCAAGAACTAGATCTCCATTGCATCCAGTGAGAATATTAAAGGTAAGGGGCCGCTGGACGTTCAGATTTTTTTTTTTTTAATTCACTTAGAGGTTATTAAAACAGCCTTTAAATGCTTGCTGAAATCTTTGTACTATGCACAGTCCAAATAGTCCGCAGAAATATTTAAGGAGAAGGAAGAGGTTAATAAGCTATTTTTTTCCCCTATGCTTGAAGGATCACTAGGAAATAAAGTCTGAATCAAAGAGGTGTAGAAACAAATCTTTTGGGTTTAAATTTGAAGGCTAAGTGGTGAACAGGACGGAGAGATGTAAGATACCATATTAGATTCAGTCCAACTAACTGGGAAAAATTAGGAGGCAGAGTAGTTGAGAGAGAAGGGAGACTTCCAGGTTGGTACTGCTGTACTGGAACACCATCTTCTTAAAAAAGACTGCCAGAATAATTTCTTTAAATAAAAGCCTATGTTCAGCTTTATTGTAAGACAGAACTAGTGCTGACTGCTTATTCAGAGTAGCATAAGTTGGTGGTAATACTGACTCAGTTTTGTTTCAGATGTAGATTTGCCTTCTAAGCGCACTGGATTCACAGTTCTTAACCCTCCAGAAATCCTTTATGATGTAACACCTGGAGAGTATGTTAAATTCCTGCTGCTGTTTTACTTCTCATTGAGTTATTTTTCCTATTAGTGTAGGGTTAAAAATGCAGAGAAACAAGCTGACAAAATAGCCGCTTCCCCATTTTTTGTCTAAAAAAGTCAAGTTTGTAGTTAGTTTTCTGTACAGACAGTACCAATCTGAGTCCCTGGTTTAGTTCATGCTGAACTCTCTGTTCTTCTCATCATCCTGACCTGGACACTCAGTAGATAATACAGTCTAAATTAATTAGCTCTAGCGTTATATGATGAGGAACATTGTACACTGTAACAAATTCAGCCGCTAAACATCAAATTTGACAACATTTTCCACTATTTTTTTCCTAAACAGAGTGTGTGTTACTTAGAAACAACCTTAGATGCCTGACATGAGATCCCAGTCCCAATTACTTGGATATTTTAATAAGCACTCACAGTAGGATAAATTGCCGCATTGGTTAGGACTATAGAGACATACTGATTCAGCAGGGCTGTAAAATTTCTAAAGGTTCACTTTTTTTTTCTAAATCTATTCATATATAATCCAAGTATTTGTGTGTACAGTATATCAGTACTCTAAAAATACCAGCTGCATTACTAGCAAGACTGCATCTGTTCTTAAAATCAATCTCCCTCCCTGTCCAAATGTGTTTACCTCTTATAGGTAACGAAGGTAATCTCTGAAGAAGATAGCTTGCTATTGAAGGCAAGCTTCATCTTGAACTTTGACATTTTATACCTACCCATAATTATCAGTTGGCTTAACAGCCCCTGGCAATCCCTTTTGATAATAGTCCAGTGTTGAAAATGTCATCCTGGCACAGGAAGCAAAGGAATTAATCTTCCTGCTTTCCATCGAACTGCCTTTCAATATTTGGAAAAGTTAATTTCCAGACAAAATTTTTACCTGCAGGACTTGCTTTGCTTGGATAGGGAAGTAAATTGCCACAGTGGGTGGATTCAGGCACTGAAATGTTTCCCCAAGGTGAAGTACAGTTGTTGAGGAACATGATTGTATTTTAAGATGCTGACAACCAGAAGTTTTAATCTAAGGATACGGTATTTTGGAGAAGGCTGGCTGATCACACATTACTGTGAGCTTTAATATTATATCTGTCCCTTTGCTGAAAAAAAGAAATGAGGACTATTACTGTTGTAAAAACCAGACTTCTTATGATGCTAATGTCAAAAGAATCCCAATTGTACTAAATTTTAAGTATCTCTGTTTTAGTTGATCAATCAGGAACAGCACAGGTAAAAATGCATGTCCTCTAATGCTCTTCTGGCTCTAGTGAATTCTCTGGCCAGCAGATGGCAAACTTTTTTTTTCTACACTAGTCAAAAATAGATTAAGAAAGTGTAGTGAAGGACTGAGAAGGACTTGTTAGGTTGTGCCTTTCACCCAGACTGATATTACTGTGAATAAATGAGCCAGGTGTAGCTCATGGCTTAAGGAAAAAGCAGATAGAAGGGAGAAGTTTTAAAATCTTTATTTTCCTGCGTTCATATGTCCTCCAGCAAGTTTCTGAAAGCTTCTGTTTTTTAAGCTGAGATTTGGTCAGGTTGACCACAAGATGATTAATGAAACAAAGATGCTGTGTAAGCTGATGTACAGATAAGATGTGCCCTTTGCTGTTAAAGTGTTATCCTAGTATTCTGTGCAGTTAGCAGAGTTGCTAGCATAGGACTGAAATAGAGTCACTTTGCTGAGAGATTCTCAGGAGCCTTCCCCAGTCAGATCAGCCCTGCAGTCACAGAGTTGATCAAACTGCATGCAGATTTGGGACCTTCCTGTTTAGAAGTAAGGACAATGAGCCAGACAGCTACACCTTGAACCCCACAGCAGGGAATGACATTCTCTATTTGTCTTTCAGATGCGAATTACTAATTGAGGCCTTCAATACTCAAACTAAAACAACCATCAAAGCCAACAACTTTTCAACAAAAACAAACACTTCACATCATCAGAATCGACTGCTTTAGACATCTCATCGCTACAATCAGTGAGTTTACCCATTAATCAAAACCAGCACCTTTTAGCCATCAACACATTAGCAATCCCAACACTCCCATAGTGACTTTACCCATCAGTCAAAACCAACACCTTTTAGCCATCAACACATTAGCAACCCCAACACTCCCATAGTGACATTCACTATCAGTCAAAACCAACACCTTTTAGCCATCAACACATTAGCAATCCCAACACTCCCATAGTGACATTCACTATCAGTCAAAACCAACACCTTTTAGCCATCAACACATTAGCAATCCCAACACTCCCACAGTGACTTTACCCATCAGTCAAAACCAACACCTTTTAGCCATCAACACATTAGCAATCCCAACACTCCCATAGTGACATTCACTATCAGTCAAAACCAACACCTTTTAGCCATCAACACATTAGCAACCCCAACACTCCCATAGTGACTTTACCCATCAGTCAAAACCAACACCTTTTAGCCATCAACACATTAGCAATCCCAACACTCCCATAGTGACTTTACCCATCAATCAAAACCAACACCTTTTAAATGTCAGCATTTTAGTGATCCCAATGCTCCTATCCCTGACTGCAACTGTCAGTCAAAACCAACACCTTTTAACCATCAATACTTTAGCCCCTGACTGCAACTGTCAGTCAAAACCAACACCTTTTAACCATCAATACTTTAGCCATCCCAGTGCTCCCATTAGTGACTTTAACTAATAGTCAAAAACGACAGCTTTTACCCATAAGTATTTTAGCCAACCAACCTCCCATCTGTGACTTTAAATATCAGTCAAAACCAACACTTTTCAGCCAGCAATACTGTAGCCATTCCAATACTCCCATCAGTGACTTTAACTATCAATCAAAACCAACACCTTTTAGCCATCAATACTTTAGCCATCCCAACACTCACATCAGTAACTTGAACTATCAGTCAAAAATAACAAATTGTAGTCATCAATATTTAGCCATGACAGTGCTCCAATCAGTGACTTTAACCACTTAATCAGTCAAAACCTACACATTTTAGCCAGCAAAAGTTTAGCCATTCCAATATTCCCATCAGTGAGTTTAACTATCCATAAAAACCAACACCTTTTAGCCATCAATACTTTAGCCATTCCAACACTCTCATGAGTGACACTAAATATCAGTGAAAACCAATACCATTTAGCCACCAATACTTCAGCCATCCCATTGCTGCCATCTGTGACATTAATCATCTATTTAAACCAACAACTTTTAGCCATCAATACTTCAGACATTCCACTGCTCCTATCAATGACTTAAACCATTAATAAAAACCAACAACTTTTAGCCATCAGTACTTCAACCATCCCAGGGCTCTCATTACTGACTTCAACCATCAGTTAAAACCCAGTGTTCCTAATCTGTGACTTTAACTAACCATCAAAACTAACACCTTATAGCCATCAATACTTCAGCCATACAAGTGCTTCCATCAGTGACTTTAACCATAAGACCAACAGCTTCTGGCGTGCAAAAGTTTAGCAGTCGCATCACTCCCATCGGTGACTTAACCTATCAATCAAAACCAACACCTTTTAGACATGAATAATTTATTCAACCCATCATTCCCATATGTGACTTGAACTATCCATCAAAATCAACACCTTTTCGCCATAACTTGACTTATCCCAGTGCTCCCATCAGTGACTTTAACTACCAATCAAAACCAACACCTTTTAGGCATCACTACTTCACCATTCGAAGTCTCCCAACAGTGACTTATACCATCAACTCCAGCACATTGCAGCTGGAAGAACTTCAGCCATCCTAATACCACCATCAGAGATATTAAACATTAATCAAAAACAATAAATTTTAGCCAGCAATACTTCAGCCATCTCAATATTCCCATCAATTACTTTTACCATCAAAGCCAAAACCACGAAGCCATTAGAACTTCACCAATACCAGCCCTCCCATCTGTGACTATAACCATCAGTCACAACCAACATCTTTCAGCCATCAGTATGTCAACTCTGCCAGCTCTCCCATCAGTGACTATAACCATCAGTTCAAACGAAATCATTTTAGGCACCAATACTTGAGCCCTGCCAACCCTCTCAACAGTGACTATAACCATCAGTCACAACCAACATCTTTCAGCCAGCAGTACATCCGCCCTGCCAGCCCTAACATCAGTGACTATAAGCATCAGTCCAAACTAAAAACGCTCAGCAACCAATACTTCAGCCAGGCCAGTCTTACTATTTCTGACTTTAATCATCACTCACTACCAACAGCTTTAAGCCATCAGTACTTTAGCCAGGCAAGACCTCCCATCAGTGACTATAACCATCAGTCACAACCAACATCTTTTAGCCACGCCAGCCCTTCCACCAGTGACATTATCCATCAGTCACAAGCAACATCTTTTAGCCACCAATACCTCAGCCAAGCCAGCCCATCCACCAGTGACTATAACCATCAGTCACAACCAACATCTCTCAGCCATCAGTACTTCAGACCTGCCAGCCCTCCCACCAGTGACTATCACCATCAGTCACAAAAAACATCTCACAGCCATCAGTACATCAGCCATGCCATCCTACACATCACTATGACCATCAGTCACAACCAACATCTTTTAGCCACCAGTACTTTAGCCAACCCAGCCCTCCCACCAGTGACATTATCCATCAGTCACAAGCAACATCTTTTAGCCACCAATACCTCAGCCATGCCATCCTACACATCAGTGACTATAACCATCAGTCACAACCAACATCTCTCAGCCATCAGTACTTCAGCCCTGCCAGCCCCCCCAAGAGTAACTATAACCATCAGTCACAAGCAACATCTTTTAGCACCAATACTTTAGCCCTGCCTGCCCTCCCCCCAGTGACTTGAACCATCACTCACAGCCAACATCTTTTAGCCACCAATACTTTAGTCATGCCTGCCCTCCCACCGGTGACTTTATCCATCAGTCACAAGCAACATCTCTCAGCCATCAGTATGTCAGACCTGCCAGCCCTCCCACCAGTGACTATCACCATCAGTCACAAAAAACATCTCACAGCCATCATTACATCAGCCATGCCATCCTACACATCAGTGACTATGACCATCAGTCACAACCAACATATCTCAGCCATCAGTACTTCAGCCAAGCCAGCCCTTCCACCAGTGACATTAACCATCAGTCACAGCCAACATCTTTTAGCCACCAATACCTCAGCCAAGCCAGCCCATCCACCAGTGACTATAACCATCAGTCACAACCAACATGTCTCATCCACCAGTACCTCAGCCCTGCCAGCCCTTTCACCAGTGACATTAACCATCAGTCACAGCCAACATCTTTTAGCCACCAATACTTTAGTCATGCCTGCCCTCCCCCCAGTGACTTGAACCAACAGTCAGAGCCGACATCTGTCAGCCAGCAGTATGTCAGCCCTGCCAGCCCTACCATCGCTGACTGTATCCATTAGTCACAACCAACATCTTTTAGCCATCACTACCCCAGCCAAGCCAGCCCTTCCAGCAGTGACTATAACCATCAGTCACAAAAAACATCTCTCAGCCATCAGTATTTCAGGCCTGCCAGCCCTCCCACCAGTGACTATAACCATCAGTCACAACCAACATCTCTCAGCCATCAGTACTTCAGCCCTACCAGCCCTTTCACCAGTGACTATCACCATCACTCACAGCCAACATCTTTTAGCCACCAGTACATCAGCCAAGCCAGCCTTTCCACCAGTGACATTATCCATCAGTCACAAGCAACATCTTTTAGCAACCAATACCTCAGCCCTGCTAGCCATTTCACCAGTGACATTAAGCATCAGTCACAGCCAACATCTTTTAACCACCAATACTTTCGTCATGCCTGCCCTCCCCCCAGTGACTTTAACCAGCAGTCAGAGCCGACATCTGTCAGCCAGCAGTATGTCAGCCCTGCCAGCCCTACCATCGCTGACTGTAACCATTAGTCACAACCAACATCTGTCAGCCATCAGTACCTCAGCCCTGCCAGCCCTTTCACCAGTGACTTTATCCATCAGTCACAAAAAACATCTTTTAGCCACCAGTACCTCAGCCAAGCCAGCCCTTCCACCAGTGACTATAACCATCAGTCACAACCAACATGTCTCATCCACCAGTACTGCAGCCCTGCCTGCCCTCCCACCAGTGACCATCACCATCAGTCACAAGCAACATCTTTTAGCCACCAATACTTTAGTCATGCCTGCCCTCCCCCCAGTGACTTGAACCAACAGTCAGAGCCGACATCTGTCAGCCAGCAGTATGTCAGCCCTGCCAGCCCTACCATCGCTGACTGTAACCATCAGTCACAAGCAACATCTTTTAGCCACCAATACCTCAGCCAAGACAGCCCATCCACCAGTGACTACAACCATCAGTCACAACAAACATCTCACAGCCATCAGTACTTCTGTCCTACCAGCCCTCCCACCAGTGACTATCACCATCAGTCACAAAAAACATCTCACAGCCATCATTACATCAGCCATGCCATCCTACACATCAGTGACTATGACCATCAGTCACAACCAACATATCTCAGCCCTGCCAGCCCTTTCACCAGTGACATTAACCACCACACACAGCCAACATATTTAGCCACCAGTACCTCAGCCAAGCCAGCCCTTCCACCAGTGACATTAACCATCAGTCACAGCCAACATCTTTTAGCCACCAATACTTTAGACATGCCTGCCCTCCCCCCAGTGACTTGAACCAACAGTCAGAGCCGACATCTGTCAGCCAGCAGTATGTCAGCCCTGCCAGCCCTACCATCGCTGACTGTATCCATTAGTCACAACCAACATCTTTTAGCACCAATACTTCAGCCAAGCCAGCCCACCCACCAGTGACTTTATCCATCAGTCACAAGCAACATCTCTCAGCCATCAGTACTTCAGACCTGCCAGCCCTCCCACCAGTGACTATCACCATCAGTCACAAAAAACATCTCACAGCCATCAGTACATCAGCCAAGCCATCCTACACATCAGTGACTATGACCATCAGTCACAACCAACATCTTTTAGCCACCAATACTTTAGCCAACCCAGCCCTCCCACCAGTGACATTATCCATCAGTCACAAGCAACATCTTTTAGCCAGCAATACCTCAGCCAAGCCAGCCCTTCCACCAGTGACTATAACCATCAGTCACAACCAACATGTCTCATCCACCAGTACCTCAGCCCTGCCAGCCCTTTCACCAGTGACATTAACCATCACACACAGCCAACATCTTTTAGCCACCAATACTTCAGTCATGCCTGCCCTCCCTCCCGTGACTTGAACCAACAGTCAGAGCCGACATCTGTCAGCCAGCAGTATGTCAGCCCTGCCAGCCCTACCATCGCTGACTATAACCATCAGTCACAACAAACATCTCTCAGCCATCAGTACCTCAGCCCTGCCAGCCCTTCCACCAGTGACTATAACCATTAGTCACAACCAACATCTTTTAGCACCAATACCTCAGCCAAGCCAGCCCACCCACCAGTGACTTTATCCATCAGTCACAACCAACATCTCTCAGCCATCAGTATTTCAGTCCTACCAGCCCTCCCACCAGTGACTATCACCATCAGTCACAAAAAACATCTCACAGCCATCATTACATCAGCCATGCCATCCTACACATCAGTGACTATGACCATCAGTCACAACCAACATATCTCAGCCATCAGTACTTCAGCCAAGCCAGCCCACCCACCAGTGACATTAACCATCAGTCACAGCCAACATCTTTTAGCCACCAATACTTTAGTCATGCCTGCCCTCCCCCCAGTGACTTGAACCAACAGTCAGAGCCGACATCTGTCAGCCAGCAGTATGTCAGCCCTGCCAGCCCTACCATCGCTGACTGTAACCATTAGTCACAACCAACATCTTTTAGCCATCACTACCCCAGCCAAGCCAGCCCTTCCAGCAGTGACTATAACCATCAGTCACAAAAAACATCTCTCAGCCATCAGTATTTCAGGCCTGCCAGCCCTCCCACCAGTGACTATAACCATCAGTCACAACCAACATCTTTTAGCCACCAATACTTCAGTCATGCCTGCCCTCCCTCCCGTGACTTGAACCAACAGTCAGAGCCGACATCTGTCAGCCAGCAGTATGTCAGCCCTGCCAGCCCTACCATCGCTGACTGTAACCATTAGTCACAACCAACATCTCTCAGCCATCAGTATTTCAGTCCTACCAGCCCTCCCACCAGTGACTATCACCATCAGTCACAAAAAACATCTCACAGCCATCATTACATCAGCCATGCCATCCTACACATCAGTGACTATGACCATCAGTCACAACCAACATATCTCAGCCCTGCCAGCCCTTTCACCAGTGACATTAACCACCACACACAGCCAACATATTTAGCCACCAGTACCTCAGCCAAGCCAGCCCTTCCACCAGTGACATTAACCATCAGTCACAGCCAACATCTTTTAGCCACCAATACTTTAGTCATGCCTGCCCTCCCCCCAGTGACTTGAACCAGCAGTCAGAGCCGACATCTGTCAGCCAGCAGTATGTCAGCCCTGCCAGCCCTACCATCGCTGACTGTAACCATTAGTCACAACCAACATCTCTCAGCCATCAGTACCTCAGCCCTGCCAGCCCTCGCACCAGTGACTTTAACCATCAGTCACAAAAAACATCTCTCAGCCATCAGTATTTCAGGCCTGCCAGCCCTTCCACCAGTGACATTATCCATCAGTCACAAGCAACATCTTTTAGCCACCAATACCTCAGCCAAGACAGCCCATCCACCAGTGACTATAACCATCAGTCACAACAAACATCTCACAGCCATCAGTACTTCTGTCCTACCAGCCCTCCCACCAGTGACTATAACCATCAGTCACAAAAAACATCTCACAGCCATCATTACATCAGCCATGCCATCCTACACATCAGTGACTATGACCATCAGTCACAACCAACATCTTTCAGCCCTGCCAGCCCTTTCACCAGTGACATTAACCACCACACACAGCCAACATATTTAGCCACCAGTACCTCAGCCAAGCCAGCCCTTCCACCAGTGACATTAACCATCAGTCACAGCCAACATCTTTTAGCCACCAATACTTTAGACATGCCTGCCCTCCCCCCAGTGACTTGAACCAACAGTCAGAGCCGACATCTGTCAGCCAGCAGTATGTCAGCCCTGCCAGCCCTACCATCGCTGACTGTATCCATTAGTCACAACCAACATCTTTTAGCACCAATACTTCAGCCAAGCCAGCCCACCCACCAGTGACTTTATCCATCAGTCACAAGCAACATCTCTCAGCCATCAGTACTTCAGACCTGCCACCCTCCCACCAGTGACTATCACCATCAGTCACAAAAAACATCTCACAGCCATCAGTACATCAGCCATGCCATCCTACACATCAGTGACTATGACCATCAGTCACAACCAACATCTTTTAGCCACCAATACTTTAGCCAACCCAGCCCTCCCACCAGTGACATTATCCATCAGTCACAGCCAACATCTTTTAGCCAGCAATACCTCAGCCAAGCCAGCCCTTCCACCAGTGACTATAACCATCAGTCACAACCAACATGTCTCATCCACCAGTACCTCAGCCCTGCCAGCCCTTTCACCAGTGACATTAACCATCACACACAGCCAACATCTTTTAGCCACCAATACTTCAGTCATGCCTGCCCTCCCTCCCGTGACTTGAACCAACAGTCAGAGCCGACATCTGTCAGCCAGCAGTATGTCAGCCCTGCCAGCCCTACCATCGCTGACTATAACCATCAGTCACAACAAACATCTCTCAGCCATCAGTACCTCAGCCCTGCCAGCCCTTCCACCAGTGACTTTACCATCAGTCACAAAAAACATCTCTCAGCCATCAGTATTTCAGCCCTGCCAGCCCTACCATCGCTGACTATAACCATCAGTCACAGCCAACATCTTTTAGCCACCAGTACCTCAGCAAAGCCAGCCCTTTCACTAGTGACTTTATCCATCAGTCTCAAAAAACATCTCTCAGCCATCAGTACTTCAGCCCTGCCAGCCCTTTCAGCAGTGACATTAACTATCAGTCACAACCAACATCTCTCAGCCATCATGACATCAGCCAAGCTATCATTTAGCTATCAGTACTTCAGTCAGGACAGTTCTCCCATCATTGACTTTAACCATCAGTCAAAACGAACACCTTATAGCCATCAGTACTTCAGCCATGCCATCCTACCCAAGGGTGACTACAACATCAGTCACAACCAACATCTTTCAGCCAGCAGTTTGTCAACCCTGCCAGCCCTCCTATCAGTGACTATAACCATCAGTCACACCCCATACTTTTTAGCCTTTAGTACCTCAGCCATGCCAGCCATCCAATCAGTGACTATAACTGTTAGTCACAACCAGCATCTTTTAGCCACCAGTACTTTATCCATGCGAGCCCTCCCATCAGTGGCTATAACCATCAGTCACTACCAACGTCATTTAACCATCAGTACATCAACTCTGCCAGCTCTCCCATCAGTGACCGTAATCATCAGTCCAAACTAACACCTTTTAGCCATCAGTACGGAGCCATACCAGCCCTTTCATCAGTGACTATAACCATCAGTCACAACCAACAACTTTCAGCCATCAGTATGTCAGCCCTGCCTGCTCTCACATCAGTGACTCTAACCATCAGTCAAAACCAACACCTTGTAGCCAGCAATACTTTAGCCATCTCATTGCTCCTGTCAGTGACATTATCCATCTGTTAAAGGCAGCACCTTTTAAACAGTTGAAGTTTTGCCATCCATACACTCCCATCAGTGACTTGAAGTATTAATAAAAACCATGACCGTTCAGCCATTAATACGTTAGCCATTCCAAAACTCCAATCAGTGACTTTAACCATGAATCAAATCTAACACCTTCTAGCCATCAATATTTTAGCCATGCTAGGGCTCCCGCTAGTGACTTCAAACATAATTAAAACCCAGTGCTCCCATCAGTGACTTTAAGTATCCATCAAAACCAACTCCTTTTAGCCTACAATACTTTAGCCATACCAATGCTCCCATCAGTGACTATAACTGTCAGTCCAAATTAACACCTTTTAGCCCACAAAAGTTTAGCAATCCCAGCACTCCCATCAGAGACTCAAAGCCACTTAAAGCCAACACTTTCCAGCCATCAGTACTTTAACCATCCCAGTTCTCCCATCAGTGACCATAACTATCAGTCAAAACCAATGCCTTTTTGCCCTCAATAGTTTAGCTGTCCCAGTGCTCCCATCAGTGAATTTATCCATCAGTTAGAACCAACACCTTTTAGCCATCAATACTTTAGCTATCCCTGCACTCACATCAATGACGTTAGCTATCAATCAAAACCAACACGTTTTAACCATCAACACGTTAGCCATCCCAGCATTCCTCACAGCGAGTTTCGGTATCATTCACAACCAACACCTTTTCACCATCAACACTTTTGCCATCCCAATGCTCCCATCAGTGACATTCACTATCAGTCAAGAGCAACACGTTTTAGCCATCTACACAAACAACTCAACATTATCAAAATACATTAAGCATCAAAACTTCGAATTTATCTCACTGGCAACATTACCACTGAACCAAGCCTAATCATACGTGGTGCTTCAGATTTCTGTGAAGAATTTTACCATGAAAGAACTTTGTTTTTAGTTTTTAAACTTGAGACTTTCTTTTTTAAAACGTACTTCTAATCCAAAAGAGTGGAAACTTTCTACAACTGCTGAACATTGTGAATTTCCATGTGAATATCTCACTAAAACTAATGCCCTGGAATTGAACATCTCAAATGCTGCTTAATTACATACTCAGGTTGATTGTGTGTTATTCATGTAATGTTACTCCAAGTTCGACATCTGGTTCAAGAGCGACCAGGAAAACCACAGGATTATAAAATCTGCAACTGACAGTCTGTATATTTTATTTGAAGACTTATTTAAGATTTCACAAGCTCTCCAACAACTACGGAGTTCTGCAAGATCTTCATCCTTTTTCTGTGACGTCTGACACTAGAAACTAATTCACATCTTATTTACGCTCAAGATCGAAGAATATGTTCTGGTTTTCAGCAAGTGGAACATAATGATCAGAATATGCAGTTCTGAATGTATCTCTCAGACTATTTGTATACTCCCATATGTTTTTATTACATTTGTTTTTATAGCGTCACTTGTCTCAAGTCTCAGTTGTTTGTTTCGTCTCAAAAGTTTCTAGTTACAGACAAATTCATACTGTGATTTTATTTTTTATTATTAAATGCTATCAAACTGTGATGCACTTATTATTCACTGGTCCTGCATCAGGAGATGAGTGGGGAACCTGTATTAAATACAGTTCATCTGAATAATCTGTCTGGTTTATACAAGCTGTGTTGTTCAGAGATGTCTGAAGTATGATCTTTGTTTTTTTAAAGATAAAAAGCACTTGCCCCACTGTAAATATTTAGCATGTAAAATTTATATAGTATATAAATACAGCAAAGTTAAAGTGAATTTTTACTTGAGTTATTTAACTTGCAATATGTCATGTGAATTGACAGCTTACCGAGTGTGTTTGATAATCAAGAAATCAGATCTTCCTTTTGGTGGTAGTGAGAAGATGCTGTTGTTGTACTCACAGAAGATGAGTAATGGGGACTTCAGCTGCCTAGACAAGGATGCAGAAGTCTTTCTTCTTTGAAGTTAGAAGCTTCCAAAGACAGGCAACAGGTCGAAAGCTCACCAGTAGTTTCTGCTCTGTGCAGCACTAAGGGAGGAGCAAGGTTACGTTTTACTAAATACTTTAAGTAAGATTTTGGTACATGGAGAACACCATAAAGCCAAACCATAAGTGTACCCTGCATAATGTTCCTATGGCAACAGTTATGTGAAGTTACATAAAGTAACGTGACAAAGAAAACACGCACCTGTCCTGTATCTGCCTTTTTCTTTCCTCTTTTGTCCTCTGGCTCTGAGGTTTGGTGTCTTGTCTCTGTCCAATGAACAGCTCTGGGCTGGATGTCTGACAGGAGCGTGGCAGCAGCCTGCTGTGCTCCGGCACTGCTGGGGCTGCAGGAGCTCCAGGAGCCGCACGGTGCGGTGGAGGCAGCGACCCCAACAGCTCGGAGCTCCGTGCTGAGCCGCCGCGGTGCCACTGCTGCCAGCAGGGCTCAGTGCCTGCCCAGCAGAGAGGGGTGTGCTGCACACGTGGGCTGAGATCCACTGAAGGATGAGCAAAGCCTTCCCTTCCCTTGGAGTGGATCTCAAGGGGACGGAATTCTGCAGCTCCTCACGAATCAACGCGTGTCGCGTACTTTATGGACTCCGTTCTGCTGCGGAAGGTTTTTCCTCTCCTTAGCCTGATCAATTAACTTGTCCCTAAAAGAATGGCACTTAAAAGAGCAGTTATAATCCATCTGTAAAATTAAATCTTAATCTCGATGGGAGGGGGAGGGAGAGGAATTTAAAAAAAAAAAGAAAAAAAAACACTTGAGTTTTTAATGAGATACATTAACTTGTATGTATTCCTGGTAAGTGGGGGGCTGCGCAATAGCAAACAGTGCCCTGGTTTGCTTTTGAGAAAGCCCAGGCTTAAGCAAGATGGTTTGATACATGAAAACATGGATACTGCAGTGGATTAACAGAGAATGTTACATTTTTAACAATGACTGACAGCACATTTGTCACACAAATCACTGGCACACACCACCTACATCTTGCATTTAACTAGAAACATTTGCCAATAAGGAAAGAAACTGACAAGTCTTAATCTGTAGCATTTGCTCTAAAACAGCCCTCACCTTTCCAGGAAGCTGGAATTAGTACACGAATATATAATAAACTTCAAACTATGCACTGCTATAATGAAGTGTTATAAAAGCTGATCTGTTTATACAGTTCAGTTCTGTACCCACTTAAAATGGTCCCAAGTGGTTTTCTGGACATAGCACTCATTTTGCCAGAGCTGGGTGCTGCTCCCACTGCACGGAGGCCTCACACAGCGGTTCAGCACACGGCAGCACTGGGGCAGTGGGCAGTGCTGGGGCTGCAGGCACAGCACCGGGGGGCACCAGGCGCTGCCATGTCCATCACCTGGGCTGGCCACGCTTTTACCCATCTTTCATCCAACAGCTAGCAAAGGGCACACAATTTCAGAGCAAGAGGCCAGCGCAGGATTTGTACCTGCTATTTGCAGGTGAGATAATGAACCGATGTCACAGTCTCACTCTTTCCATCAATTTCTCCATTCATCCTGAAGGAGGGGTCCCAGGTAGCTGCAGTACAGGCGGGGTGCCCTACCTCCTGCCCCTGTTCCACCCACAGAGCTCAGTAAGGCCAACTGCTGCACTGCACCGGAAATCGAGACAAAGCTGCTTCAGCCATTACTGCAGGCCTCCAGGTCATAAAATAATTTACAGCATCTCCAGGCTTTTGCAAGTGAGAGCATTTCATTGCAGAAATATTCCGCATTGAGAGAGATCAATCTTAGCAGAGGAAAGGAGTTCTGCCTAACTCCCACAAGCTCCTTCTGCAACTGTAGAAGGATGGCATGCAACCCCACAACCAGCAAAATCACTGCCTCAGCCCAGGAGTTTGCAAAACCACTTCAGTTCACACCCTCTCACAGGTCCCCTGGTAGAATAGCAGCCCTACAGCCAGAGGGGCTCTGCCAGGGGCAGCTGCAGAGGGATATAACCAGTGGTGGTGTTGACTATGTTGAAAAATAGCGGTTTGTAGCTAAGAATTTGCTCTATCAAAAATTGTTATTGTGCTCTTTGGATCTGTTGTAGTTTCCATGGAAATAAATAGGAGGCATTACTTTCAGAGCGACTTACGTATGTGGCATGACAAATAGCAAATGCTTAGAGCAATCTCCACATAGCAAGAATAAAAGAACAAAGACAAGAACAGCCCAACAGTCAATCATAGAATGGCTTGGGTTGGAAGGGACCCCAGGGATCACCATGTTCCAATCCCCCTGCCACAGGCAGGCAGCCACCACTAGATCAAGCACTACACCAGGCTGCCCAGGGCCCCATCCAACCTGGCCTTCCTTGAACACCTCCAGGGACGGAGCATCCCCAGCCACTCTGGGCAGCCTGTTCCAGCACCTCACCTTCTGTGTAAAGAACTTCCCCAGTATCCAGTCTAAACCTTCCCTCCTTGAGCTTAAAACCATTCCCCCTTGGCCTATCGCTGTCTACCCATGTAAAACGTTGATTCCCCTCCTATTTACAATCCCCTTTTAAATACTGGAAGGCTGCAATGAGGTCACCCTGCAGCCTTCTCTTCTCCAGGCTGAACAAGCCCAGCTCCCTCAGCCTGTCATTGTAGCAGAGGTGCTCCAGTCCTCCCCTGGACCCTCTCCAACAGCCCCACATCATTCCTGTGCTGAGGGCCCCAGACCTGGACGCAGTGCTGCAGATGGGGCCTCATGAGGGCAGAGTAGAGGGGGACAATCACCTCCCTGTCCCTGCTGGCCACCCCTCTGCTGATGGAGCCCAGGGTACCATTTGCCTTCCGAGCCGCAAGTGCGCACTGCTGGCTCGTGTCCAGCTTCCTGTCCACCAGGACCCCCAGGTCCTTCTCCACAGGGCTATTCTCAAGATCCTACTCTGTATCTGGGGATTAATCCCCAGTGATTAATCAGAAGCACATATTAAAAACATTCTTTGGGGCTAATTTGGGGCTAAAGGAGTAGTATTTGCATTGGAAACAAGTGAGATATCTTGCAGGGAGCAGCCCATCCCTTCAACCAAAGTCCCAAATATGAGATGGCTGACATTTAGATAAGGAACACACACACAGACTAAAGTACAGTTCTGACAGCAGCCAGGCCCTTACAACACAGCAGAGACAGGCACTCCATGGTTCACTGAACTAATAGTGACTTTCCTCTGCTTGAGAGAGCTTTGCTGTCTGCCTCCTGCTCTTTGTGCTCATTGGTCCAGTTCTGGGATCTTGTCACTCCCCTTCCCTGGAATCCCTGACACGTAACAGGACCAGTGAGCACCTGAGCCACAGAGGCACCATCAGAACTCAATTACATAGGCATACCAAGGCCTTCTGAGATAATCTGCTTTGGTCAAGTTAAGATTTATTTTCTGCCACATCGAAACCCACTGAGTCCCTCTAATTTACCATCAGCTGTTGTTTACCTCAAACCAGATTCACAAGCAGAAATCACAGGTTACAATCCCAGCCCGGCACCACACTGCCCCACCAAACTGGTGCTGTCACATCTGCTTGCCTGAGCTTACTTTCTCCACCAGTTACCTTTTGCTCAGTTTAAAAGGTTTGCACATTTTAATTAAAGATAAAGCAAGTTCTTTAGTCACTGATCTATGCAAAGATGTATAAGAAGACACACACACACACACACACACAAAAAAAAACAGATGCCCCAAATGTCAAATCTGGGGCCAGATCCCATCTGAAATGGGATCCCAAAATCTTTCAGGTCTTGCGTTCAGCTGAGATTTCTCATGGTCAATCCAAAATAACAAGTGAAAAAGTCTTCTTCATCCCCACTGTCATTTTTCAGACACTACATATTGAAACCACTTCGGAGAATTTAGTGTAGCAATCTTGCAGCTTGAGGGAATTACCAGAACTGGGAGGAGAAGGGATTTCTGCCTCAGCTCAGCTGGGCTCCAGCCCAGCACCAGCAGTTTACAAGCAGTGCTTGTGCACCCAGCTCCCCTGCTGCAGCCCCACTCTCATTTTCAGAGCAGCAGCAGTGAGCCATTCCAGAAGCCAACATAAGCTCCCTCTCAAAGCACTCAGACGCTCTCTGGTAAGTTTTCCTACTTGGTGTATGTTAATCTCATGCGTGGCACCAATGTCCAAAGTCAGCAGAGTATATAAACAGGTGCTTAATCCTAAGCATGAGCACACCTCGAATAATTGAGTTCTTGCCCAAACCCAAATGATTTCTTAGAACAAGGCTATTTTATTTCATCCCGTTCACAAGCACCGGAAGTTCTTACAGAAACCTTTGTCTTTTTTAAAAACTAGATTTTCCATCAGAACTTTTGTTTGTTTGTTTTCTCATTTTAAAAATCCTACTTTCTCTTTAAGTTACTTTTTAAAATCTTTCATCCCCAACAACGCACGCAGGTCCCAGGCTGTTCAAACCTCCCTACAAGGAAACAGCTCCAGAAGAAGGAGCGACCAACAAAGTGTGAGAGCTACACTGGAACACAGCCTGAGCCCAAAGGCCCTGAAACAAAACGGGGGATAACCAGAAGGCAAAGGTATCAGACCTATCTCCACAAGACTGCAGAGCACTGGATTTTGGGGTGCCTCCCAGCTGCTGAGAACCTGAGAACTGCACCACGTGGCCTATATATACATCCTACCACGAGCAAGAGGAGGAAAACATTTTCCCAGAAGGCTGCATAGGCAATGCTAAGCAAACCAAACCAGTCTGGTGAGCTTCTTGAAAAGGTGCACTAGTGTTTTTGTAAGATCCATGTTTCAGAGCTTTCAAACAAATACCTAGCATTTGCTAGCATGTAAGTTAGCATTTCCATTGCTCTTTCTGAACTAACAACACCTTGATGGAAAAATAAAGCATTTACAATAGTAGGTGTGCATAGCAGAAGGGCTCTCCTTAACAATTAGAAATCAAGCTTTCTCAAAAGATCTAAGACTGGAGCACAAGTTCTCATTTACCAACACTGGACATTAATGTCTGAGTGGCACTAAGAGAAATGGCAGTGCACGCAGGGGGTCCTGGGGTCTTCAACTCAGCACTACAATGCTCCATCAGCTGCCCCAGGCCTGGTCTGTACCCCAGCTCTGTTCCCCAGCATGAAAAGGCTACAGCTGGGACCCCCGGCCCAGCCCTGCCCACAGCACTGTGCCACAGACACCCACCCCACTGATGCCCCCACTGATGTCATCCCCTCAGAGAAATTACCCATACATATACATACCCATACCTATACCACTTCAGCCCCAGGGCCATCACATCGTCTGGAAAAGCAAGAGATGGAAACTGCTTTGTCGGTGGTGTTTTCCAGTGCTTTTGTGAAGTCTCTGTTGCCACACTCAGATCCCTGGCTCACACCACGCGTTTACATCCTGCAGCACTGTCCATCTCACACCTTGCTAACAATACAAAGCCCTGGAGCTCAAAGGCTCTTCTTTTCTTCTTCAAAGATTTCTCTTTTCAAAATACAGGTACGAAGGAGCCTCACAAAGAAAGCCAACCCTCTACAAAATGCCTTTCAGAATGCCTCCTGCCCATGCCAGGCTTATCCTGGACCTGGGCATGGCCCCTTTCAGTACCTCCAACCCACAGGCATCTGTTCACACCTACAGCAGATTTTTAGATTCTCACACCAAAAAAGCAGCAGCATTTCCTTTGAAACCAGCAGGTTTCGCTATGTATGGTCTGATGACTTAGCCTGAGAAAACCAATCACTTGTGAAACAAGCACAGAAATAAATTCTGCAACATCTGGCACATCGTACAGGAGGATCCTCAGCCCACAGAGCCACATCTTTAAGTCCTCCTGAAGGTAATCATGTGTATCGCACTGCAGGATTTCATAAAAGAGCTGGGACACAGTGGTGAATTTGCTATGAAATACAACCCCTGTAGCTGACACCACAGAACTTGCACTTAAATTTATTCCTAGGAGAACAGCAAGTGTTCCATTATCTATTCTTCATAGCTGAGCAACAGAAGACAATTAACTTGTCTGAGCACACACATCAACTTCTTTTTTGCAAAAAACAAAAAACAAAACAAAAACACACCCTTGTGGTGAAGTGACCAGAAATGCTTTTAAAAACAGTGCAATAAATAGCAGCTCTTTGAAACTTGCTAATAACACCTTTTTGAAAGGCTCTCAACTGGTAATGGCTTTAGCAGTTTTGGGTGGTTTTTGTGCTTTTTTTTATCCCCTTTGCAGGGTAATGCATTTCCTTTGGCTCACACATCATTATAAATAACTAAATTTGAATGCTCAGAATCTGTTGATTAAAACCAGAAGTGCAATGATAATAACATCATCCAAGTGGAACACAGAGCAGTGTCATCCTGGAAGGCTAAGGAAGGAAGGGCCAAGAAAGGCTTCATCCAGACTTGTCATTGAAGGCTGGAGGGTTTCGGGCAGCCTCTGCTCCTTCCTTACACATCTTTGGAAATGGTATGAATACATCAGGTCAGCATGCTGATGCCGGATCTAGCAGCAGAGGAAAAGCTGTTCGCAACTCAGATTGCTTATTTATTAAACTACACTTTTGTTTTTTATAAAAATGCATCAGAACAAAGATGTACATGTATCAACCTCACCTTCCTGCATTTTCTGCATCTCAGTGAGAAAATACATCAAGAGACAGAGCACTGCTCTTCTTGCTGTCATTAACAACTCACCCAGACAACAAATCACGGTGTCTGTTCCTCCTGGAGCCGGAGCTGGCACCTCTTCCAGAGCAGTCCCAAGGACCTCTATAATCTGTCTCCTTCCCTGCTCTTTCTCCAGGCTGCCTACCGCCCCCAAGCACACACCACTCCAAGAACTCACCTGGGCAGAAGACGCACTGCTGGCCTCGGCTCAGAATCATTTAGGTTGGAAAATACCTTCGAGATCAGCAAGATCTCCTGTCTGACACACAGCTGCCCACGCTCCCTGCCCTCCGTGCCTTGGCTGGAGAGGCCGCGTGGTGCCAGACAGCACACAGTGCTGCAGAGAGAGAGGTGACCACAGGACTGCGGCCCCTCAGCAGCACAGCCCCTGACTCCTGCTGTCACTGAGGCAGCAGGCACGTCCACAGCAGTACTACTGAGACATCACTGCGTTACCACTGCACTGGTCACTCCTTGTTTTCTTGCCTGTTCACACAGTGCAAGCACTTTATGCTTGCTGTAGGAAAGCACTATTCAAGGACAGTTCAGGAAGAGCTTCAGCAAGTGCATTTAATAAGACGAACACTCATTTCCATTCTGACGCTCTCACACCTGGCTCGGTGTGCGAGCAGTTTCGCTGCAGGCCAGAGATTGCAGCTTCTCAGAGCCTTGGCTCAAGGTAGACACTGAAAAACATAACCCACAGCTACATTTCTTGACACAATTTTGACATTCATATGTTTGGAAGCATCCAAAGTGTTATAATTTGCCACTAACAAGCACTAAAAAGAAAATACGTCCTTATTTTAAATGCAAACAGTTTTAAAAACTACCAGTGACTTCAACACAATCAAACAAAGCATTTTCATTTCTCTAAAATAAACTTAAAGCAAGTCACCTTGGTGCATTCCATGGATAAACCCATGCACAAAAACACAAACCCAGGCTTTGTGTCCAAGGAAATTTAAGTGCAGAGGAGGCAGCAGAAGTTTTTGCAGAATGCTTAATGACACGGAGCAGCTACCAGCACATGGCATGTCTCCTTCTCGGCCCATAAGAGCAATTTAAAGAGATGCAATTGCCCATGTGCTTAAAGAAATGCAATTGACTACGTGCACAAAGCCAAAAACAGCCTTTTTTTTTTTTTTTTTTTTTTTTTTTGTTCAGGGTTCTTCTAAATCATGGTGCCCCCACCTCAGATTTTCCCAGCACTTCGTTTGGGGCAGCTTCATTACTTCCTGTCTTACTCTGGTGGTAATCTGACCAGTACATTTTTTGTGAAATCCAGGGGAAAAGATGGCTTTACAGTAATGCACGATTTGCATATGTGAGAATCACTGACAGCATAATGGGAGAATTCAGAGAAGCTTCAAAGCAGCACCCAGAGCCTTAGAGAACACCCAGACCACCACTGGGCAGGCACAGCCGACAGGAAACGTGAGCAAGTCGTGCACACCCAGAACAGAAAGCTACAGAAGCAGCACCTCTTTCTCTCCATCAGCCCCTTGCCAGCTGTAGCTGCAGAGACGCGTGAACAGGCGCACATGGAAGCTCTTAAGCCATCTGCAAGCTGCAACCCAGAGATTCAGAAATGAAGCGTTGAAGGACTTCTGAAAAGTTACCATATACCAAACATTTGTAGAAGGCGCATCAGGAAAAAGCAATAAATTTTTAAATCCATATTTATTTGTAGTCTTTCCAGAGATGAACACAGTAGCATCACAGCCTTGTCCCAGCAGCTGCCTGCTGGCTCCACACAGCTGTCACCCAAATGAACTCAGAGGATATTCAGACCATGGCTACCATTTTTTTAAATTCTTCAACCTTCAAAGTGTCACTTTAATTTTTGTGTTCACCATCACATACAGCTTAGGTTTCTGAGAACAGAAGTTACCTTTTATTTGGAAAATTAGTCTAATAAATCAGCAGAAAAAAAAAAGAAAAAAAATGAAGAAATATCTATTAAAAATTTCTGAGTAGGCAACTTTACTGCAATAAAAGATACAAGTAGGCTGAAAATTAGCAAGGAAATTCAGGTACTACATTCAATCACCAGTGATGCACAATAACCTGAGTTGTCCATTTGGTAATGCAGCTTCCAAGAAGGAAGAAGCCTCTAAGTTTGGTTGTCTTTCACAGAAAGTTCTGAAGTTAATTTTAGTGCTCATAAAAAAGTAACCAACTGATAACAGTGGGGACCAAACTACTTCCTTCTTCAGAGGGGCACCTACGTGAGAGGCAAGAAACATGCCAGTTTGTGAACTTTGCTGTTGCACTAGCATCAACATCAAGCACGAGGCTATGCAGTCCTCTGCAGACATTCTCCTTGTGGTCTGTGCCAAGACTGTAAATCAAGCACACAGTGTGCAACACAACTGAGTTAAGATTAACTGCACCAACATCACCAACCTGTTTTGCATAAGGCAGAAAGGGGCAAACAATTAGCAGCCACCACCTGGTGCAGGACTGAGCAGTCCATCGAGCCCTAGAAAGACCTGAGTCAGAATCATTAATTCTTAGCAAATTCTTATTCAAACAATCTGGCAACAAACATTAATTTTTATTGGTTTCCAGTGACATGACAGAAAAAAAATTATGAAGCTTCAGTAAGGGCTTCGAGAGGTGCTGATCAACTCTTAGTGCTCACACACTGCCTACAGACGCTTGTAAGAACCAACGTGGGCATTGCAATTTGGACAGAAGTGTTCCACATCTTTCAGAGCGTCAATGCAAAAGGGAATTAAGCAACAGCCAGCTATGCACCTGCAAAGAAAAAACAACACCATGCTGCTTTACCACTTGTTACATACACAAGAAGACCAAACCACATCTCTGCCAAGGACAAAAAACACTTCCTGAAAATTTCCTACCAAAGCTATCCGCAAAACTGGTGCCACAGAGCTTTAGGATGAGCACACGCCTACAGAGCTGAGGTGTTATCAACCTGCTTTAAGGCCCTGCAGGACTTGCAGCCAACGCCATCTCTTCAAACCAAGGGGTCAGAGTGAGAAAGCAACAAAGCTGAGACTGCAAGGCCTTTGCTACTGCTTGAGGCTCTAAAAGGTCACATAGAGGAAAAAAAGTGAAGAGCAAATGAATGGACCTACCCCAGCAGGCAGAGGCCACCACATGACAGCCAGGTCAGCGCTCCTGGCTCGTAGCAGAGACGCGTCACGATCATCTGGCTACAGGAAGGGCAACTCATCTGAACTGGGCGGTCGTAGAACACCACCACCGGCTGGTGCACATACACCGTCTGAACTGTAACTGAGCAAAGAAACATTGTTTATTCAGTGGGTACATGAGGAAGAAAAGATAACCAGCTTCCTCTGAACTACAACCAGCTGCAGTGCTGAAATACTTGAGTCTCAGAGCACTGAAATACAGTGACAAAGAAATCACCATGGTGTTCCCTAATGCAGAACACGTTGTCTAAGAATAGGTCTGTATTAAAAACTGCAGAAAGGCAAATTACGTAATTTATACCGCTGTGCTCTGTGTGTATTGTGAGAGCTGGCTGATCTTGTGTCCTGGTTAGGTAGGAAACACCTGTCAGCCACAATCCTTCAGTTTCTGCACAGCACCTCTGACAACAACCTGACTCATCTTTAATGTGGCGCAGTCAAGCTTCAGGCTTACCAGGGCTGCTTGTTGGCATGGGCTGTGCTGTGTTCTGGGGAGGGTTCATTCCCTTCCCACCTGGTCTGAGGCCAGGTTCTGGGACAGGGTAGGGATGAGGATAGTTCACATTGATTCCTACTGTCTCCTCATATGAAGGAGGTGCAGACGGGGCAGGAAAGCCACTAGGAGCAGACATTGTATCTAGAACATAACAGAAAAGAACGTCATAACAGAAGAATTTATTTAGAGAAAGCAGCAACCTGTTTCAGACAAACAGCAGGAAGTAACTAGATCAAAATGCACGTTTCACAGCACAAACTGTATTTAATGCCATCAGAAAGACAAAACATGAAAGTTGAACTCAATATTATTGTTGTTTTTTCCTTCTCTTTATCTTTTCACAGTTTTTATACATCTTTCCACCACCAGCCCCCCCTTACAAAAAATGCCACAGCCAGGGCTTCATGTATCCTTATTACTATGCTAAGCTATCTGGCAGTTTCTCCCAGTTCTCCAGAACTGTACTTCAGATGTCCTCAGTCTCCTCCAAAAGCAAGAAATGTGACGGACTGCACAGTGTTTGCTGACTAACATGAGCCTCGTTTGTGGTGAAGTGCAAATAATTAAAATAGAACATTGATCTTTGCTGCAATTTGAAATAAACAAGTACTTATACTGAAGGGGAAAGAAACCCCAAACAGCTAAGTACGTCCAACTCAATTCAGATCTTTTACAACTCAGTTAAGTAGAAAGTGTATCATTTTTGCTGCTTACCCAGGTTTCGATCAATGCTGAACACAACTTTACCAATTATTACTTTATTACAGAATGTAGGCATGCTAACCATTGCCTTTTCCCAGTAAGTGTTAACCTAAAGATTAGAAAACAGACGTCAGAGGGACATTCCAGGAAGTATGTTCAGCATTTTATTTGAGGCAAGACTCACAGCCTGAGTCATCAATGTGTTACATCCCCTGTGCAACCTCAAAAAGGCACTGATAGACTTTTCACCATTTCTGCATTCTGCTCACTGCAAATAAGTACAGAGCAGCTTCTACCCTTAATTGTGACACATTTCAGATACTCTTATCTAAAATGCCACTGATACACAGCTGCCTGGAAAGATCAACTAATGTATAACACCTGAGTGCAAGGGAGAGAAAAAGTTAAAATCACAAACCAGCATTGGATCAAACCAAGATCGAGTCTAATGGACCCAACATGGGACTGAGATGGATTTCTAACAAGGTCACAAACTGTACCCCACTGCTTATGCAAGGACATATGTCACATGATGAATAGCTGAGGACAGATAGTTGAAATGGCTTAAAGCTGGCTTAAATCAGGGGAACTCAGCCAAGCAGGAACCGGACTCAGCCATCTCTGTTGGTTCCTTCCAACTCAGGGTATTTTGTGATTGCATGAAATGGCACTAATTCACTAATTAAAAGATAATCTGAACTTACATGACTGAAATAAACAGGCACAAAAGAGCTGATGGCAGAGGCAGAAACAGCCAAGTTCTGTCTTCTTAAAGCCCACTCTCAATTGCTGCTTCCAAATGCTTCAAAAGGAAAGACTGGTGGCAAGTACTGGACTGTAAGAAAAAACAAGGATAAGACATAGCAAGGAAATAAATGATCCCAAAAGTTAGCCTACTGGTTTGCATACATGCAACCCACAGATAAAACACGATACGCAAACAGTGAATGAGCAGCGCACAAACTAAATGCAGGACCAGGGCTTTCACATGGGTACACAAGAATTTCCACATACATCTGGGAGTTTCAGATCCAAATCCTGCCAGCACAGAGAAGAACTGAGCAGTTCTTCTTCTGCTCCCTGACTCTCACAACCCTTCCCCTTCAAGCCTTCAGAAACGCATGCAGCAGGACAAAGACCAGAGGTTTCAGTTACCCACCCCACTTCATTTTTCTACTTCTCATAAAACCTCCTGTATTCCAAGCACACAACAGGGCGGCCATCGGCCCACTGTGCCCAGCTGCACTAACATTGGGCAGGTGAGTCACCAGACTCCAGAGAAGGATTAACAAACAGCAGAAGCACCAGCTCCCTCCCCCAGATTTTTCTTTTTGCTCCTGATTCTTCCTTGAGAGAACGGACACCTAAATCTGCTCACACTTTCCCAATTCAAACCACCTGCATTACAAGCACACGCTGAGGCAGAACAGCACCTGCAGGACACAAAGCACTCTTCTCTGTTCATCCCTCACTTCAGAGCTCTGCTGCTCCACAAACAAAGCAGAACAACGTCGGCATAAAGAGAGGAAAACATCTGGTAAGGATACAGCATTCACAAACTGCTGCTGGAGCTAAACTGGCTCGCTAGATGAGGTACTTATGCTTGCTGGAGACCAGGAAGCAACAGAGCAACGAATTCTATCAACAGAAGGATATTCTCCCATCCGTTGGAGAGTGCAGTACAGCATTTTGACACTTCTATAATGGCACTAAAGCCACATTTCATTTCAGGGAATGAAAAGCTTCTAGAACTGTTGTATATTTAGCAAAGCTCAGAGATACGCAGCAGTTTGTGCATAATTTTGCACTTTGTTAATTCAGACACTTTCCTTCCCCAGGTTAATCCTGAACAAAAAGCCCAAGCAGCAGTGTGAAAACAGTGCCCCACACTGATGGCCGTGGCTCTCATCTCCCTCTCCTCCTTTTTTGTTTTTTAAGGAAAGAAGTTTTAATTCTGGAGCACAGGCAACTACCGACTATTATAACAAAGGGTACAAAAATAGAACCGAGTATCAGTACCTCTAACATTTATCAAAGCGGCGGTTCGTTAATAAAACAAGCGAACACACACAAGAACGAAAGAGCTGCAGGATTACAAGAGCGGCTCTTCCCGCAGTAACTGCAGCCCAGCCCCACGCAGCGCTTTGCTGCCGTCCGTCCCCTCAGAGCAGCTCAAAGAAAGGTTTCAGCTCTCAGTGCCGCCCCAGAGCACAGCGCGTCCTGCACTGCCGGCTCTCCCCGAAAGAAGCCTGCAATCAGGAGAAAGAGGAGGTAACGACCCGCCTCGTGATCCAGGCTACAAAACCTCTCGTATTGCTTTGGCACTCAGCGTCTGCGGGACTTTTCACTTGAGGAACGTTATTCGGTGAGGCCGTTAAGTTGGTGATGAGATTTTCCCCCACTTCGTGCAGCCTCCGGGCAGCAGCGCCTCTTGGTTTTCTTCCTCAAAGAACAGGTTTCCAAACCCAGACCGGCCACGTCAGTGCACCTCGTCTTTCCCTTATCTCAAGCTGAAACTTTCCTGTTTCTCTATCTCAAGCTTTCTGTTTCTCCTCTCCCCTCGCAAGAGCCCGGCAATGAGAGCAGCAGCTGAGCCCGGCAGCCCGCAGCGCGACCGCGTTCGGGTGCGCCGGGGGTAGACGGCAGGCATTAAACGTAAGGCGGCGGCAGCTCGGACATCGCCACGGTACCCGGGCTCCGGAGCGCAGCTCCCACCTCCCCCACCTGCGAGCTAAAAGCGGTGCGCATTTCTCAGACGAGCTCTTCGGAACGAAACGCCGAGCAGCCCGTTCTCGGCAGAGGCGCGGCAGGTGAGCGCGGCGTTGGCTCCCCGCGGCCGGACATCTCCGCGCTGCAGCCCGGCCCCCGCCTCACGCGCTCCCCCCGCAGGCGCTCGGCCTCGGCCCCCGCCGCCCCGGGGTCACCGCCGACGGCCCCGGTTGTGCGGAACGACCGACGGGAGCCGAGAAGCCGGACGGGGCGGCTCCGCTGGGGGCTCCGCGCAGCGCTCCGGCCCGGGCCCGTCGTCTTAACTCTCCGAAAAAGGGACGAAGCCGACCCGACCCGGAGCAGCGAGGCTCCGGGCAGCGTCCTCAGCCCTTACCGCCCCACAGCGGATCCGCGTCAGCCCCGCTCTCCCGAACCGCCGTCCCGTCGCGCTCGTCCCGTCCCTTTCCCCTCCCCGTTTGCTCAGACGAATCACAGCCGCTGGGACATCCCCGGCCCGGCAGTCGCTGCGGACGGAGCGTTGCTGACGGTGCTCGGGGCGCAGCACCGCGTGCCGCCCGCTGCCGCGGAGCCGAGCCGAGCACAGCGGCGCGCGGCTCCTGCAGCGTTCTGCCTCGGGGGCACCCGAACTGAAACAGCGATCGTCCGCTTCCCTGCCAGCAGCGGAGGCAGAGCGCACGTTTCCGAGAGGAGAAGGGCCTCCCCTTAACTCCAAGATATGCCTGTGTTACCAGGTTCGGTTACTCCAGCCAACACTGCACGCAACAAAACAAAGAATACTATCAAAGCAGCCTCCCAACAGACACAGTGATTTTAACTAGGGTTCTTACAGGCAATTTATTGGATTCAGCCTCTGGAAACTTGCAGCACAGCACATCGGTCCTTTCTCCATCCGACCGAATGGCTCACAGATACGTACTGAAATAAGGCAGAAAACGATCACCGGGCAGATCGCAGTGTGGGATTTAACGAGCACTGCTTCCCGGCTGCAGCTGAAGTGAACCAGGTGGCCAAATTTACCAGCTGAGCATTGAGAGCTTTAATCTGCTTTGGACTGGAAGGAGTCACCAACCCCAGAGGGCTCAGCAGGGACTTTGTTCAGCTTTTTAGCTGAAAGTATCTAAAATCCATTGAAGTCCTATTTTTGAGCGTAAATCCTCTCTCGGCCCACACCCCAGGAAGCACACACAAAGCTTCAATTCAAGTCGTCCCAGAGCCAGCACTCAGATTACACAGGACAAAAGGTGCTCTCAATCCAAGTGACAAGAGTCAGAGCAATCTACAGAATTGCCTACAGGTATGTGTACACAGGTTGGCATCAGATGCCGAAGTGTGAGGGCACTGTGAATATCCTGGGAGAGAAGAGTAGGGGAAGGGGAAGGAAGTGTGTGAAGGGTTTAGTTCTGCTTTGATTCAGCAACATTCAGTCTTACTTCTTAGTATTTGAACTCAAAAGTAAATGTGACTTAGAGATGAATGACTTCCCACCATTGTTAAGAAATCACATGGTGATATTTATCATATGATCACATCATGATATGTGTGATCCCCAGATGTGTTAAAACTGGAATAACTGTGCTCTTTGTAACTAAATTTCCTTTGCCAGGTGGGTGTGAGCAGCTGAGAAGCCGTAGCAGAGAGAAGCCAGGACTGAATGCATCTCCTGGGGTGAAGGAAGGCACAAGCTGCACCCGAACACCTTCTTACTCTGTGTCACATATGTTGCTTACATCTCCTCACAGCCTGTCTCCCACTAAAACTTTTACCCTTCTGTGGGGACCCCAGAATCATTACTCTGTTTTGTCCCACTGCTGTCCTCACCAACTGTTCGCATACAACTATTGGTTGCAGCCACAGAATATCCTGAGTTGGAAGGGACCCTCAAAGATCAGAGTCCAACTCCCAGCTCCATGCAGGAGGAAACAGGCCAGAAATGAAGGAAAATCTTGCTGAGCTCCCTTGCTTTGTGAGCTGAGCTCTAAGGTGATAAATACACCTTGTTAAAGAGAGAGAGGAAAGGCCACACAGCAATTTCAGAAAATGGAAGTAGGTTCAAAAGCAGTATCCCATGGGAGCTCCCCTCAGTCTCCTCTCTGGCAGAGGGAGGTGCCCAGCAGCCCCACGCTCTGTATTTGGCTGTTGATGCTTTTCTCCACCCCACTGCGTCATACAGCAGCATCACGAGTCTCTAATGTACACATAGTACTGTATGTGCTTTGTCGTCACGTTAATTGCAGGTATTTTATGACGGGACACCAGCAGATGTCAGTTTAATCTCAAAAATGAACGCATAGATGATAGATTTATCAGCCTTCGCTTCAGTGAGTTTCCACCAAAGTAACCACATGAAGCTGGGAATCAGAAGTCAGCGTATTTGATGTGCAGAATAAGTCTTAATGTCACCTTATTTTTTCCTGCCTGGAAATCAAAGGATTGCACACACAATTTTTTTTTTTTTTTTTTTTTTGTGGTCATTTTGCATATACTAATTTGTCAGTGCAATGCAATATGAACATTTAATACAAGAAGAATACAGCCAGTCATTTTGCAATTGCAATTGTCAGTCAATATCTTGTCCCACACAACAGCTAACATTTAAGCCACTCATAGGTTTGCTTTTCAAAATACAAGTATTTTAAGATAGAAACAGGTAAGCTTGATAAGACTGGAAAAAGAAAACAAAGCAACAGTGCCATCTAGAAGTCAGAGCTGAAGACAGGGAACACGTTGGAAGATTTAAGTTCAAAGTAATGAACCAAACCAACCCAAACCTCCAAAATAATCCTTCGTCCATCATTCACTGCTCCAAGCATGAACTTCCAGGGGGGATCAGTGCTGATAAGAGACAAAGGACTTACACTCATAACATCAGATGGTGCTTAATCGAAATGCAGCTTCTGCCCAGGGGAATGTTGGCTGCTTCACAGTGCAGAGATTGAATTTTAATTAAACTGATAGAGATAAGCACTGGATTTTGCCAGTTGTAAATCTTTCCTATGAAAGTCATAGCTCATTTAGTTCCTCTGTGAGCTAAGTTCCTTTTAATATTATTTCATATGTAATGCCAATGTAAATAGTCTTCTGTCTTGCTAACCATTGACGTAACTGTTTAAGTAAACCTAAATTATCTCTTCCCATCTCATCCTTTTTCTTTCCAGGAAACTCAGAGCTGGGTTTTGAGGGCTGCCACGAAGCCGGGTACCTTCAGTGCTCACTGCTCTGCGGTGTCCATGAGGGCATTAACAACTTCAGATACCCCCAGATAAGTTCTATGCACGGCCCAGGGAGAAGAGAAGAAGAACGGAGAGCCACAAATACACCCTCAGCTTCAAAAACTCTTTCATGAGAAGAGATACTTCAATGACTGAGCCTTGCAATTCTACCAGCATGGGAACTGTAGGGAAACAAAGCCAGAAGCCCCCTCACGTGACAGATAAGAGAAGTGACGTCTTCAAGTCAGCTCTCAGACACGTTATCTTGCATAAATCTTATTTCTCAATTCCTATTTTCTTCCAGTGTCTTTTTCACTTCCTCTGGTGCTGGAAGCCAAGGGGGTGAAAAGGGAGAACTACCTAAAAAGTGTTCCCTCTCTGCCAAGCTTGCACCCTCCTCACTGTACGTGCTGGGTTAGCATGACTGCTAAGGGAAAAGATTTGTTCCCTTCTCTGCGAGTTGGTGATGTGCTGGGTGCCATACCTGGCAAGGGCTGGAACATTCGTGGGTTTGTTACAGGGAACAGAGAAGCAGCACGGCTAGCTGGGGACTGCAAGTGATCCTTTGGGACTGGAATGGGTAATTATAGCACTGCTAAATCCACCCAAAGCCAATATGAGGACTTTAATGTCCTGGCTTATGTTGATTAATTGCTTCCATCAATTCTAGATCATTAATTTAAAATCAATAATTTAAAGTTAATTATGAAGAACAAATAATTTTACATGTGATAATACTACAACTGGTAGCATGCAACTCATGTTCAAGCAAACAGATTTCTGCTTCCTCAAAAATAGGGGCACAAAGCAAACCCTAAAACTGCAGTCACAAAATCAGTGTCCCAGAAGAGGGGCTGTTTGCATTCAGCCGCTAACTCGCACTATCTCACACACTGCACTGCCAAGCAATTTCGTCGTGCACGCACACCTTAAGTGTTTGCCCCAAAGATTCACACGTACTCGCCCCGCCCATGCGATGGCGTACGTTGCACCCAAAGCGCCTCGCAGCCTCACGCGCACAGCTCAAACCCTTCACCGAAGTTCCTCCGCTGCGCCCTGCCATCAGCAGCCAAACGAGGTGAGCTCCACACTGAGCCCCCAAAGCCGACCTCAGCAAACGCCATGGAAAGCCAAGTTCGCAGCTGCAGGACAAGGCGAAGGGTAGGAAAAGAACACGGGTGTCCTTTTGTTGATTTGATGGGACTGTGGTTTGAGCAAACATTAAGGACAGCCCGGCATTTATTAGTGCGACTTGTGGCAAGAAAGGAAAAACATCAATTTAAAACTCACTTGTATGCAGAGATGGAAGTTACATCAGTTGTTCCTTAAAGACAGAACACCCCCAGCCATCTCTAAGCACCTCTGCAGCTTTATATCCCATAAATAGGATGTGATTTATGCAATTACATTTCACATACATACAAAAATTACTTTTTAAGACATGAAATGCCATTTATAAGCAGAAAAGATGTAATAGGACAGACAATATTTTAGTGGATAAGTACACCAATTGCCTTCCTATTTCCTTCCTGCATGCACTGCTCTTAAAGCAGATTCCTGCATCCTTTCCAGTTGCATGGCATTTCTTCTCCCCAGCTGCAAGAGCTCTCTGTAGTTACTCACACCTACTGGCCTTGCTGCACAACAGGATAATCTTCAGTATTATCTATGCTCCTTTCTTGTTATTATTGCTATTATTACACTTTTACAGACAGATTCTTTCCAGATGATACAAATTCCCCATGTGAGCTGAGGGATAGTTTTCTCACAGCTCTGTCAGGATGGAGAGAGAGTGATGGGGGTTCTGCCTTTTAGCTCCTTTATTGCCTAAATAGAAACGTACAACAGCTACCAGCAATTACAGCATGACACTAAAAATGAACTTAAGTCCTCTTGCTCCTTTCCTTCCCATACCTGAGACACTGCAGGCTGCCGCTCCTGGGGCAAAATCTCTTATCTGAGCACAACTCCCTCAACTGTATAAAAGGAAGAAGAGCTGAGGAACAACACCTCCCCAAGTCACAAATGAATGATGACTCCCATCCCTGTTTTCACACACAGAATTTAATGAGGTGGCAGCGCCTCCTGCAGCGCAGTGGAGAGAGCGGAGGCGGCCGTACCTGCGGCTGAACCCACCCAGGAAGCCCTGAAATGAGAGATGTGCAACAAGCTGCCATCCTCCTCCTTCCCTAACAGCTGTAAGCGCTGGTAGTGTAATTCCTGCTGGAAAATCTGCACCGTGCAGGTCAGCTGCTGATCAGATCTTCACTTCAATGGAATTGTTTCCATTTAATGTTAATTGTATTGGCAATTAGCTGCTGACAGTTTCTAATTTCTGTTTCCCCGTGTCCAGAATGCCCTTGGTAACTGCACACTCAGTTCTCAGTCTGACCCTGCTTTGTGCTCCCTCATTCACTGCACTGCTCAAATTGTTGTTTTTTAAACGCTGTGCGACGCTCAGCTGCAGCTCTGGGTCACAGGCTGCTGTGACATCAGGTGCCCTTCCAGCAGCCGTGCAAAACCAAGAGCCCCATTTACTTGCAGAGCACTTAGGGGAAGCAAATGTCAGAGCAGTTGCAGCAATCTGCACAGCACCGGAATCACTTGAGTGCCACCACAGGATTCCCAGGTAAGTGCTGCTGACTGAAGGCGGAGATCACGGTTGGGAAACAGGAGAAACAGCTTGGAGCTATTGCAAGATTGCAGAAGTTTTGATTGTACAGAAATCCATAAAAATAAACATTGTTTTGTGCAAAACATCACTAAACTGGGAATCATTTCTCAAAGTTCCATTTTGTGTCTGCAGTCCGGAGTTTTCTCTGTACACAACAGTTGTGTGATGGAGACCAAACACGTTTCTCTTCTGATAAAGGTGTGTTTGGTTCTGGAGAATTCCTTACACTGTCCTCAGAAATGTACAACAGGCAGAAATGATCCAGAGCCCCCCGAGCTTTGCTCACACGGCCAAACCTCTCCCTGTCCTCCTTACGAAGCCTTGGGACATTTATTGCACTTGCACAAAACCTGCACTGGGGCTTTGGCTGCTGAGTCAGCAGTGAAATAATCTTCCACTTCGTTTTTCCAATTCACTCTTCTGTGGGAGATCATCACAAACATGGAAGTGTACACAACCAACTCCCTGAAACCATCAGAACTGCTCAGGTTTTGACAGCTTTGTTAGTACAGCCTATTTACTTCTGTCTTGCACATGAATTTCTGAACAAATTATTTACTACTTAATTCCAAAAATCAGATTTTGGTCCAGGTCCACCAGTGACAGAAAGCTTCTCTTTGCATGGGGAGTAAGGACATTTGGGAAGGAAAGAAAAAGCAATTACCATTCAATTTAAATTATTGCAGTCAGTTTGCTCAGAAAATTGCTTTGCCCAATCTGGAACATTTCAAAGGACAAAAGGAGCAGAAGGATTTTATCTAAAGGCAAACAGTGAATAATTTTGGTTGCTGCCTTCCCATTTTTCTCCTCATGCCAGCAGATAAAAGGAACAAGTGATGGATGCTTTCCTCCCCAGCAGGAGACGGCTGGCACAGCACTGGTTGCATGCAGGTGCTGCATAACATGGTATCAGTGCTGATAAACTGAAGCTTTTGTGGAGGAGGGCAGAGGCTGAGGGAAGCAGCGAATGCTGTGCGGGCAGTCAGGCACTGGCAGCACTGTGTGAGCACCACATGAGTACGGGTGCGTGCGCTCTTCCTACAAAGAGACAAACTGACACCAAAGTGCACCAGCGTTTCTCAGTGCTGGGAGCAATGGGGGCTGAGCACGGCTTCCCCCGGACCACAGGCTGCCAGGTCTGGAAGCAGAGCTGCTCCTTGCTGCAAGCTGTGCGTGGAGCTGTGCCTCAGAACAGCCTCCGACCGACCTCACAGCCCTGCAGAGGTGCTCCAAACAAAGCTGTGCACATCCTGGGCACAACCCCGGCCCCGCTGGGCAGTGTGGGCACCAGGAGCACCGCCACAGCCCCACATCCCACCTGTGACCTCTCGGAGAGAACATGAGAGCAGGTCTGCGTGCACCACTTAAGAACAGAGATCTCACTTCAATTAAAGCTTTTACATTACATAAATACTTTTACATTTTGTGAGTGGAGAAGTGTATAAAACCTATAGACCTGAAAACCCACACCACAGTGCCTTACCTATAGAGATAATAGAGCCAACCTCATTTTTAATTTTCCTTTTGCACCTGGAGAAGTTAGACCTCAAAAACCAAGCTTCAATAAGCTGCGCAGCTCTTCTATGGCCATCAGAAACAAATTGCCAAGTTGTTTAAAGAGCTCAGTTACCTTCAGCCATGCCACAAATGGCAAGTGACAAACAGAGGCTTTGCTCCTGTACGCACTGACTGGAAAACAGAGCAGAGCTGATGCTATTGTCTGCAGAAAGGAAACAACACAGCAGTTTATCAAAGACGTCTCTCAAACTTTGTTGTAAAAGACCACAAAGTTTGTAGCACAACAGAAACAGAGCAACTGCACTCCACAGCAACTCCACTGCCCAGTGCCCACTGGTGCCAAAGCTCTGCTGCCTGCACAGAGCAGCGCCAGGCACTTCTGGGCGCCTTCTGCAGACCAACCTCTTTTTCACCACGTTCTGTGAAGCCGAAAATGTGAGTGCGTTCAGCTGGCTGGGATATTTTGAGCAGTGGATGAGGACAGGGAAAGGAATAAAAATGCTTTATTATCATGGCCTTTGAAAGGCTGAAGTGACACACCAAAGGCTTAAAGTTCTTCTTTAACTGAATGGAGAAAACGAAACCTTTCACTCCTCCATACTTACATTTAAAAATGGTTTGGGGTTTTGTTGTTTGCCTGTTTATTTTCACTAAGTATTTTAAGGTCTGCTTGGCGAGCAACGCATTTCTCAGCAAAGCTCATTCTTTCAGACTGCAGAGCCCAATTGGCTCTCCTGGCTCCCATGGCTCGGGCACCTCCTCCCATGCCCAAAGGAGCACACCTGCAGCAGACATCGCCTGGCTCCCTCTCCTCTCCCCTCCAGTAAGCCTGAATGTAGCAATGAGTGCCTCCAGTCACAGGCTGGTTAACATCATTTCAGATCTGCTCCTTCCCCTTGTCCAGGCTGACATTATTTGTGGTTCTGATCTGACCTGAATGATCGAGAGCTATACTTTACAAAAGGTTGGGCAGCTGTAGTACATCAAAACAGAGGGTGCTCCTTCCAAATAGATAATATTAAATATTCAGACTAGGTATATCTGCTCCCTAAAATGCAGGTGAACCATTTTTATGTGAAAATAGTAGCATCATATGCTGCTGCAAATCCAAGGTTTTGTTTGGAGCTGATCCAGGCAAAATAAATCTTTAAAACAGATGGATAAAATGCCAGCAGGGGTACATCTAAGAGCTGGGAACCACGTACTTCCAGTTCTGGCATTTACAGGGTTGTAGATGTAACCCAGATCCCCAGGGTCTGGACTTCTCTGTGCAAGCAGCTACACTTGGAGTTAAACACTGTATGGACCACAGAGAAAAGAGGAAAGGCAGCTGAGCCTTGAGAAAAGGTTTCTTCAAAAAGGCAAAGTAATTAATGTATCACCTAAAATATATCATCCAAAAATATTTTCTTGACAGAAAGACCACCAGAATGTTTAAAACATGCATTTTGTATTACTAGCTTATCTTTGATATGATATGAATTTCCAAAGGCCAGTGAGTCATTACAGAGTGGTTTAATTAAGTCTTCCACATTGATTGAAGTGCACGAAGCTCCATGTAACACAATATCTGTGTTAGCAGAGCTGCTACAGTTTGACCTACTGTCCGTACAGGGGAGGTGGAACACAACCAAAAAGCACATTAGAACACAGCTCAATAAATATTGGATTCTGAGCCCAATCTGGTTCCATCCTCCCTCCAAGCAGTCTAACAAAACAGAAATTTAATTGGCTTAAAAACAAACACAGTGATGTATTCCAAAGGGGAAAATTTAACAAACAAATCTATTCCACTTAGGACTGAACTATTACCTTCGCAATTATTCCTAAGTGTTCCTTCCCCCCTCTAAGCATACTTTTTTGCTTCCCGCAGGCACAACTACAACAACAGAGAGCTGATCAATACCACATTACTGAGAGCTGATGGCCATTATGAAGCAGTGCATTTTGGAGCTCAGAATAACTGGAATTCCGCAGTCACGCGGCGCATCTCCTTACGGCGCTACGAAGGCAGCGCTTCCATGGAAGGCAGTCTTAACACACAGAAGGAAAACCAGGAACCAACAAGCAGTGCATTTTCCAGGGCACTTTGCATGCTGCCAACTGCTGCATTACCACACGCAGACAGCCTGCATCGCACTGAGCACACGGCAGGGCAGCTGCAGCCAGGCTTCCTCACCAATGGCCACACCTACACAGCAGATCTTTTTCTGACAGTTAGATGTGAACAAACCCCACATGGGCCCTATTGTCAGGAAATATTTAATAGGAGGCTCATTTGATTGGATAAACACGTGAGCTCATATCCACCCTAACGAAGAGAAGTGACCTACTTCCACTTCTATTTCAGGCCCAGGGAAGGATTGCACTGTTCCAGCACCGCTGTGCTGTGAGCTCAGTGCCAGCGCAGCTCTGCTTCTCTTGGTTGACTTGCATGTTTTCAGAGGTCACGCCTTTGAGCCCAGAAATAAACATCATCACCCTGACTTTGTAACAGCTGAAGATGTTGTTTCCCCTCTCCCTTCACCCCCACCTCTCTCCCCAGAGAAGGAGACACCCAAAACTTTACGTATTTTCTAGCAAAGATCCCCTGCTCACCATTTCACACTTTGTACATTCTGGCCTTCCTGATGGCAGCACACACTGCAAAGCAGCTGCATCCCCTGGGGCAAATCAGATCCATCCCAAGACTCCCAGTTACTGCCTGCACAGTTGCCATCACCTTAGTCCCAAAGCCATAGCAAAGGGCAACTCTTTTTCCTTGTCTTCAGAAAGGTTACCCTCTGACTTTTGCCTAAGCCCAATTCTACCTAAAATTAACCATTAACTCTATTTTGCAGTATGAGCAGACTGTCAGTACTGCTGCCAGGACCAGCTAAGAGGAAGGCTTAACTACCACCTGGCAGCTCCAATCACTAAGCACAGCAGCAAATATTGTCACTGGGTTTCTGTTTGCAGGGATCAGCTGCACGGCGTGCTTCAGAATGAGCAGCACTTCCATTCTGAACCCTTCAGAGGAATTCATTTTCAAGAGGACTCCAAACATTCAAAGCACAGCAAAGTAAGCAGGCACGAAGGCTGAGGTAATGAAGGTTGCTATTCTCTTGGCACAGTGGGGAAGGATCACACTGGGCTTCTGCTGGAGGGATGTCCCACTGCAAGGCAGTGTGTCACAGTGAGCACACAGGACTGGTGCACTGAGATGTGTACAGCATGCTTATTATGGTCTGGGAAGCACTTGGTGCAGGAAGCAGAACCAAGCTGATGAAACCCCGTAAGAATGCAAACAAGCTCCTAAGTAATCTCACCATGAATTTCTAGCTCTATTTCAGCTGATCTCACAAGACACATGGAGCAAATAGCTATTCCTATGCTGTTTCATCAAAACGCGCCAGGAAGACCAGACAGGAGGGCAAACAATCAGAAAGAGAGCCACCAACCTGCAGACCTCTGTCAGGAAAGGTGATAGCAGAGAACCAGCTCTGACTTACCAAAAAAGGCTGCTAGTCACCACCCAGTTCAAGAAAGATTTGCTTACCTGGCCCAAGGCCTGGAGCTCACTAAATACTCCACAAGGAGGGCTCTCCAGGTGGAAACCTTTCCCTCATAGCAGCCAGCCCTTTAATGAGGGTAGGGAGGGCTGGAGCCAGGTTTTTGGAATTGCTGCCACCTGTGCTCCCAGGGCTGGCTGTGTCCCTTCCTCAGGTGCTCAATCATTGCTTAGGGCAGTGACTTAGCAATTCCCCTACAACATCTACGGAGACCTTTCACTTGTTTGAACACACTGATAGTGGTAAAGGTAAATGTAAGAGAGAAGAGCTTCAGTTGCAGTCTGCAGGACGGGTTATGTACCTGTGCATAGCTCCAAAACTGCCTACAGACAATTCTGCTCTCTTACTAACGTGAGTTGTACGTACACAGCAGGACTACTTTACAATTGGGTTGTCGGTACTTTCAGGTGCTGAGAGAAGCACAGCTCAGTAGAACACAGGCAGCCATAGAGGCCCCATGCTGGTGCGCAGGGACAGGCAGCCTCTCAGCAGATGTAGGATCTGACAGTCGGTGCCTGCACCGCCCTGCTGCTGGACACACCAACGTGCTCTGCTGGCCCCTTTCCCTGAAACAGAGAACTCAGCCTTCTTTTTGACGTGTAAATTTAGAAAGTAGAAAAATGTATCTGCAGCTTGGGGTTGCTTTTTTTTAAACTCAGGTAATTCTCTTGTGGTTTTTGTATAAAACATTCTAGCACTGCTTAGAACTTCCCCAGGGGAGTCTGTGGTGGCCCAGAGAACTGCAAGGGCTGTGAGAGCAGAAACAAATCGATGCGTGAAAACAAAGCAGAGAGGATGAAAACGGAAGAGGCTGACAGCCAAACCGTTCTGGATGAGCAAATACTGGAATCACTTGGACAGGTGAATGCTATACAGCTGCATCTCTGCTGCAACGGGGGCCTCAGCGCGATGAGCTCTGAGCATCACCGCCCGCCGCCCCGGGCAGCTCCCGAGTGAGGAGCAGCGTGAGCTGCACGGCACGGCAACGGCCGGGCCCGGAACATTGCCGCAGTCCCTTCCCCCCCTCCTGTAATTGAGCCTGACAAGCGGGGGCCGGCTCTGCTCTCCTCCGCCGGTAACAGCCGGCACCAGCGGAACCATCAGGAGACCCTGAGCTCGGGACCGCGGGGCGGGAGCGCAGGCAGGGCTGTCCCGGAGCCCTCGCGGTGCGCCGCAGCGCTCCCAGCAGAAGCCGAGCACAGCGCTGCGGGGCGACGAGGGGACGAGGAGACGCCTCTGCTGGGGCCGCACCTCGGCACGGAGCGGCAATAACGCCGGGCAGCACGGCGGAGGCTCCGGAAGGGACCGAAGGCTGCGGGCGGAGCACCGGGCAGGACGGCCCTCTCCCCGCGCAGCGCAGCGCCGCCCATACCGTCAGCCGCTGCCGCCGGGCCGCGAGCGCTGAGTGCGGATTGGCCGCCGCGTGGCACCGCCCGGCCCCGCTGCGAGGCGGCCGTCGCGCCCGGGGTGGCGTCGGAGCGGGCGGTGCGGCGCGGTGCGGTGCGGTGCGGCGCGGTGCGGTGCGGTGCGGTGCGGCGGAGCTGCGACGGACGGTGAGCGCCGGGCTCGGCCGGGGCGGGCAGGCGGTCGCGGCGGGGCCCGGGCCGTGGGGGCGGTGGGCGAAGCCCCGCGGCGGCGGCAGGCGAGACGTGCGGGCTCCGCCCCTCGCCGGGGCCGTTCCCGGCCCTCCTGGGCGCTGCCGAGCCGCTCTTTGTGTCCGGGCGCAGCCGGCTGGGGGCGGCCCGCCGCTCTCCGCGGCACCGCCGGACCCGGGCTGCGCGCTGCGGGCTGCCGGCCTGCCCTGCCGGCTGTGCGGCTGCGGGGCGGCCGGGGAAGGGGCAGCGCTTCGCGCCCAGCGGGGCCGCAGCCGGAGCGGCGCCGGGAGGCGTGCGATGCGAGGAGCGGGAGGGCCGCGGGCCTGGACGGAGCCCTCAGAAGACCGGCGAGGGTCTGAAGAGCTACCTCGAATGCCTGCGTAATGAGGCTTAATCGGCAGACTTAGCGCTGTTATGAATTTTGTAACGCAGTGGGAACCGAGCGGCGGCACGCTGCGGGCTCCGGCCCCGCTCCGTGTCCGTGGGGCCGCACCGCCGTGCCGCGGAGCGCCTCCCGAGCCGGCACTGCCCGGTAGCCCAGGGCCGCGTCCAGCTGTGCGCGGCGGTTCGCTCCCCGTGGCGGGCGGCTGCAGCACGCACAGCACCCCGCTGCCGCGCTCAGCTGCTACGCGCTGAGGTGTCGCGCCTGCGGCCGGAGCCCCGCGGCACTGCCCCGCTCTCCATCTCTTCTGCGAAGCGTAAACTGCAGCCCAGAGCTTTCAGGCGGCTCTTGGTTAGATGCCAGGCAGCGTCACGCCTCCCGTGGAAGCTGCGCGCTGCTGTGAGGCGTCACTTCTGGGTCCGGTGCTGCTGAATGGGTTCATAACGCTTCCCAAACGAAGCTGGGAGCAGAAGCTGGCACTGGGCAGGAAAAAGCCATTATTTCTGGAGCAATGGCTTAGCACTGCTGTTTTCACTGCTTGATTGCTAAGAATGCTGTAAGAACCAAGGCAGGCTACTTGCAATTCCCAGCGGTTAATCTGATGTATCTTACTAATGAGTAAATGTACTTAGATGTGTCTTACAGTAAGTAGGATGGAAGAGAAACAGCTCCAGCACCACCAAGTACACACAAGCACACAAGGAGTTGCTGGCAATTCTTTTGAAGACTGGCGATCTATAACTTCTAATCGCTTACAGTAAAAGTGACAGATGAAGTCAGTGCTGCTCCTGGTATGCGTGTGGGCTTATCGGCTTGGGTAGGCTTCAACAAAGGGAGTCAGAAGGCTGGTTGTAATCTGCTATGGGATCAGTTTAAGGGGATCTCCAGAATGCAGCATTCCTCCAGATGAGAAATGGACTCCGAAGACAATGCAGATTTCAATCAATTGCTGGTGGAGAGTGAGGCTGGAGTTCTGCATCTAGAACACAGCACAGACACCAAAGGGCTCTCTGGAGATTATTACTGGTGTAGTCAGTGTGCGTGTGCCACCCCGCAGACAGAATTAATAGCTTTTAACAGGAAAGCTGTAGCTGTTCACCTAAAAGCCCAAGAAACAGCAGCAAGACTTGATGGTGACACTGAAGTTTGTGCTCGAATGTTGCATTTGTTTGAAACAAAGCAGCCAGCTGATAAAATACTGCTGCTGCCATCCTGCTCGGTCCCTTTCACCAGGCAGCCTGTGCTGTTGTAGAGCTGTGCAGGGGCTTAACAGCTGGCTTAGGAAGGATGGTGGTGCCCATCTCCTCGAGCATGAAAAAGAAGAGGATATGCATGAAGAAAGAATGACTGCTACTACATCTTCTGAGAGTTGAAGTGATTTGAGGAAAATGACCTTGAATTTTATCTGTTACTTTCTTAAAAGATGGATGTCCATGCAGTCATTTTTCCAAAGGCATGTAGGCTAGTTTTCTCCTATAACTCCTGCATTAACTATAGCGTGGTGCAAAAGTAGCAGAGATTTCCTGGGCAGAAGCTGGAGTGAGCTGCGTGATGCAACCTGATTTTCCTGGCGGTATTAATGGGCGATCAGACTCCAGATCTATGCATAGAGAAAGGAAACTTGCTGGGTAATAAGCTGTGCCCCTACCTGTTCCAGAGCCGAAAATATTCAGAAGATCTGAGTCTTCTGATGAAACTTCAAAAAGCAGGCAACTTGAGAAGTGCAGGTTTGTAGATCTGGCAAAGGAAAAACTTTCAGAGGGGTTTGTCAGTGGTCATGTACACTGGATTGGGCTATGAGTTGCTTAATGAAGTTGAATTGGTATTATGCATCCTGTAGGTCCTAGTTTTCGACCTCATGACACCTTGTACTTTGCCACATCAAAGCACAGGAGAACCTCAAGGACAAGTCCTGCAAGCTTCTGTTCTTATCTTCAACTATTGACACCTCTGTTGTATAAGGGAGCTCTTCTGGTTAGTTGGTGAAAATGAACTCCATAAGAGCCATCCTGAGTCACCCTCAGCTGTTCATCCTGTATTGAATAAGCAGAGTTCATAAGATTGCAAAACAAAGATGACAAATCGTACAGCTGTCTGGCTGTGGTGGGCACGCAGCTCTGCTGCTGATGGCATGTGGTACACTTAACTTTTATTCCGTTTGTTTTTAATTGGGGAAAACTGGGTCTGCCAGACTTCTTGCATACCTGGCACGATTCAACAGCAAGCTGCTGGCTGCACTGGCTTCCAGGGCTGGGAACATAACCAGTCTAAACCCTACCTTGCTTCTACTGTTTGCAAGCCACTAAGGGAAGAGCAGAAGCTTGTAATAATAATCTTCCCCTTAATGTTTTATTGGAGTTTCAATAACTCTGGCTTCACCTGCTTCTTATGAAAAATGCATGAGAAGCATTATGTTTTTTCAGTTCAGTGAACAACCAATTAATCACCATGTAGTCAAGCCTTCTCAGCAGATCAATGTTACAGATGGGCTTCCAGTAAACTGTTAATGTTACAGTTCTGTTTGCAAGTGTTACCAATCCTGGAAGCCATACAGCATAAGGAAGATAATGTATATCAGGTCTACAGGTGTTAGATTTGTGAAGAAATACCTTAAAATGAATATGGGCACATTCAGCACTTCAAGCTTCTCGTGCAGGAGACTTGTGTGAGTCACAAAGAGGACACCAACCATAAATGTTTCTGAATATAGCGAAACAGCACAGCCTCATTAAATGTCTATTTTTTCCCCTGCAGGAATCTGAAAATACAGTGAAGCCTGACAGTGCAGACAGAAGTCTTTAAGCTGGACAATCTGAAATACTAACCATGTCTATTATGGATCACAGCCCCACCACAGGAGTGGTGACTGTTATTGTTATTTTGATTGCTATCGCAGCTCTTGGTGCCTTGATTCTGGGCTGCTGGTGTTACCTGCGGCTGCAGAGGATCAGCCAGTCTGAAGATGAAGAAAGCATCGTGGGCGAAGGCGAAACCAAAGAGCCCTTCCTTCTGGTGCAGTACTCTGCTAAAGGACCCTGCGTAGAGAGGAAAGCTAAGCTAACTCCAAATGGCACAGACGTACATAGCTAACTTGGAGCGACACATGGACTGTGGTTATGATGTGTGTAACCAGCAGAATCCCCAAGCTGTGAAGGACTTGTTCACATGCACACTACGCACCAGAAAACACCTCAATGAGACTTTTAAGCATTGTCTGCAACTGCACACACAAAGAAGTTGCTCTCTGCATCAACTGTAGATCCTAATTCCTCCACAGGAGAAGGACTCACAGGACACAGGAGCTGACTCGTCTGGCATAAAGTCCATTGCTGGCAATGGATACAAAGATATCTTGGTGCTGCAAAGAGACTAACAGCATTGTTTTGTTACTTGAATGTTCAGCTGAGCCTATTTTGACGGAACTACTACTGTAATGTGAACTACTTTACAACTGTGAACTGTAAATAGCCTGCCAGAATGCTTTGCATTCACAGCATATGAGAATAGCATGATGCAACTGTACATAACACAAGGGGACACCTGGACCACAGCTGTAGATGGGAATCCCGATTTTCAAATCATATGTGTGGTTAAAGCTTGCTTCTGCTATTAACTTCTGAGTGCACAGCCAAAAGTTCAAAACTGCACCGGCTTACTGGGCTGGTGTAGAATACTTTCTCTAAAAAGGTGTAACCCTACAATAATATGCTGAGGGAAGAAACATAGGAGCTTCACAAAGGGAAATAACTTCCTTTAGTTGCAGCTAGGCATTGGTTAAGCATTTGGCTGCTAGAGCAGATTTTGCTAAGCACATAGCAACTGCAAGGAAACTGCCATTTTGATGGATTCTGCCCTGGGAACTAATGATGGTCACCAAACCCTTGGGGTGGTCCAGAAGGTTTCCAGCAGTGTGAAGTGGCAGTAGAGCAGGCTTTTTCTCTTCTGTGTATCTGCATGCTGAAACTGCAGAAGTTTTTACCTATTAGAACTAGCATAAATGCAACTAACGGATTTTTCCTAGGACCTTGTGTAATTAGCAGCTTGGGTATATGTAATCAAGGTATTAATAGCCTGTTGTAAAAAGGCATTCCAGACTAAGACAGTCAGCTATAGAATTCAGTTCATGTATCTTGTAAATGACTCTCGGTTTAACTCAAGATACATTTCAGTCTCTTCTATGAGAAATAATGTTGACAGAGAGAAAGACTTCTGGTTTGTTTGCAGCCTTCAAGCTAGCAACTGAAAGTATTTTTTATTTTCTGCTCTATACTATAGTTCAGCTACTGAGACTGCAACAAGATGTGTCAAATAGGGGGTTCTAGACCTCAAATACTTGGGAAAGGGACAAAGTTAAGCAACCAAGGCCTGTTTGCCTACCCTAGAACTATTAGGCTCTCTCAAGCATCTTTGTGCCTAATTTCAATTTCAAACACTTAACTGTCTAGGATAAAAATTTACTGTAACAATTTGTTTCTTGAAATATACTACAAATAATCAAATCCAACTTTTTTTTTTAGCTGACCAGGAAGTGATTATTGCTGCTTGTTCCTGTACATATGAAATAACTAAGTAACACTGGCTTAGCAAGACAATAATGGCATTGTCATAGTTAATAAAGTCTTGTCCCTTCCTTCCAGAATAAGATGTTGTATTGTATTTTTAGTGCTTTGGCTTCTTTCATTGAAGGCTAGAATTTGAAGCAGAAAAGAATACTGGCAGTAGGGAAAAGCTCCTGCAGTTGCTTCTAGAATACAGCGGGATACAGCTGACAAAGCTGTCCTTGCCCTGGCACATGCTTCTTGCAGCCAGACCCATAAACCTAGACGTGTGTATTATAGAAATCCTAAAAATTAAGGAGAAAAGTATAAATTCAGTAAGATTTTTCTTTAGTTTTGCTTCACTAGATAACAGTTCACACATGGCTCTTGCAGATTTCAAGACAGTCAGGAAACTGGTATACAAAAGTGATACAAAGTGCTGAAGTCCTTGAATAAAGTATTTTGTCCATTCAAGTTCACTGATTACAGAGATGAAGTATTTCATTTTAATTCTGCAAACAATGCAGTGAAAAGGGCAAATTTCAGAAATTTATGGAGAAGTGTGCATTAAATGTCTAACTTTTCTTCTAGCAGCTGCTAGAGAAAGCTGGTGTAAAAATAATTGGTCCTTAGAGATGCTTTATGCTGCTGCTCCTAAACATCAGCATTTTTAATTTTAAATGGATAGGTGTTTGCAAGTTAGTGCAATAGTAAAGTGCAGAAAGTTTTCCATACTCCTCCTCTTCACTTTAGAATGGGGTAGCTAATAAGTTGTTCAGGTATACAAAAATATTCCATTTGATTTTCTTTTTCTAGATCATGTGGGGGAAGAAGTCTTTATTTACAATGGATTTCAATAAAATTTGCATAAATACCTACTCAGTACAGCATCATGACTTGTGTAAGCAATCATTCTGTCCTGTTTTCATTACTGTGTTCTGTCGCTACAGTATCAACACGATCAATCCTTTTTTCCTCTGTGGTAAGAGCTGTTGAAACTAATACACTGCTGTCATCAGCAACTGTTTGCCCTGATTGAAGGGTTTCTTTAGATTCGTCTTTGCTCTGTAGCTTTCCTTCCCTTGATGCCACCAGGATTCTCAGTAACGTGTTCTCCTTAAGGAGGTTTTCTGATGCGTCAGCCAGTTCTTGAAGCTTTTCAGCCATTTCTAGTAATTCCCGATTCTTCTGATCATATGTTGCCTGTAACTGCTGGCTGTGGAGCTGCAGAGTCTTGTGCTGCTTTTCCAGTGTGTGCTTCTGCTGCTGTAGTCGATGTTCTTCTCTTCTAGCTTCAGAAAGCTGTGCCTCAAGGGATTCATGGGCTCGATGCAGGGCCCTGATTTCTGATCTTAACTTCTGAATTTCTTTCTCCAAGTGGGAGATGTGTCCTTGCTGTAGAACTGTCTCTTTATGGAGGCATTCTTTGGTGCAGGGCTCTGATGAAGTAAGACTCGAGTGATGTAAAATAAATCTAAGAAGATGAGGAAGGCTAACTGGAAAGTCTTCTGGGAACTTCACACTTTGATCCTTCCTGAAAAGACAAACCAAGTTAGCATTAAGACAGGTACAGAAGCAGTGATAACTAAGCATCTGCTGCCCAACTCAAACTTGATATCTTGGCTAATTACACAGTTAAAAGAAACCTAACCTTGTATAATGAAGATACAGCACAGGGTATTTCTATTTCATAAACCTGTATTCCACAAAGATAACATGCTTTAATCAATAATTCAAGAACTTGGGCCAGATAAGGTTTGTGTTCATCAAAATTAAGCTATTTTTGGCAGACTAGGCAATGTGTTTTTTCTTCTCCTGCAGTCCTGGTGATCAGCCAAGTTAATTCTCTAATTAGCAGCAGCAGTTTCTCAGTTGACAAGCAGCTTACATCCAAACTTAATGATTCATGACATTTTGGAAAAAATAGCCTACACTAAGCCAAAATTGGCTCATTATACAACAGTAATGTTTTACTATGTCATTATCCCCCCTTTTTTTTTTTTTAATTATTATTTTTATTTTTAAATCAAAACCACGGCATACACCAGAAAAGCTAGAAGACTATTTGCAATGACAACCAAGCCAAAGCAGCAGCAGTGTGTGAGGAAGAAAAAACTGAGCAGGCTGGGTAACCTGCAAAAACAGTGCCATGGCAAATGCATAAGGAGCTGTACAGAAAACCTCCACAGAAAGCACTTTTACATCTAAAATAGCATACAATCCAGTGCTACTACATCTACTGTCAAAGCCTAGTTTTATTTATTACCTACATGTAGCAAAACTAAAACACGCTAGAAAGGAAAAGCAGCAAAGAAATCTGCAGGTACAGTTCCACTGTGAAACTACTTAAGAAACCTTGCGGAATGTTACCAACCCTCTCTCACTAAAAACTATGAAGTTAGCCTAGAGATGGTTTGTAAAACAGACCAAGACAAAATAAGCATCTGTGAAAACATGGGACTACATAGTAACACCAGAAGACAGGTATAGAGGAAGCTTCACCTACCACAAATGGTTTTACTGCTCCAAAACCTGCTTTACCAGTGCTTTAACATAATTCAAAGACCTTTTTTGCCATTTCATACTTGAGACACACTGTCAGTATACTGAGACATGGAGCACAGAGTTATTATAGCTTAGTGAAAGTAAAAAACAAAACACTAAAGGGGAAAGATTTGTACTACCTCTGCTGAGGAAAAAATAAAATGGTCGGGAGACGATCTGTCATAAATTCCCAAGGAAGATCATTTTGAGTGATATCAATTCTGTTAAGAAAACACACACACATGAGAAGTCATTTGAGGGATTACAGAAAGGGAAAATGCAAATTCTTTAAGAGTTTTTTTTCTCTAAAGCTCTACATAGAAAGGAACATGAGTTTAATTAATGTTATATAAATGCGAACATATGTATCTCAATTCCTCAAAACACAATACTGTACGATTTAATTCTTCACTTCAAATAATCAGAGAAAGTTAAAAATGCTTTTCTGCTGCCATCTGCTGTATTGGTTCCCTTTCCAAAATCAGTGTGCTCCAAGAATAATTTGAAAATTCATTTTAACTGAACTGCAGAAACGCTGCAGTGAGATTGAAAAGAATCAAATTTAGGCAGAGGAAAGAAAGATAACGGATTCAAAGAAAAATGAAACAGATGACATTCACATCAACTACTGCAAGACTGTAGAGAGAAAGAAAGTAATTATTCTCTATGCCAATTATGAACTTGCATTATTCTAGAGAGATTAAATTAGAATCTTTTTTTTACCTTGCCACAGTGAAATGATCTGGAGGCAAAAGCCGAGCAAGCTGAATAAAGATATGATTAAGAGAAGCACAGAATCCACACCACTGTGCATAATAGAGCAGCAAGACATTCTGGAAAATGAAATGAAGAGTCTTATTACCTACTGTAATTGATCTGCACTAAAGAAGGACTAGTCTTCACAAAAATCTCAATTATTTAGCACTCTTAACATATGAAAATAAACTACATGCTAACATTGACACGCTTTATTACAAGCTCTTTACTGAATCCTTCTGTCTCCCAGGTTAACACAGACATTCTTGGGGAATCTCCTTTCCATAAAGAGAAAACAAAGAGAATTATTCAGTTCTCACTAAATAAAAATGCATCAAGCTTTCCTATACTTCTCAGGATTCTTCTGCAGCCTTGAATTCCTGCATGTCTAACAGTGACTGTACACCTCAGGAGGTGGTGCTGGGGAAGATGTCTGCCTGCCTGCTTTGGGCCTTTGGCTAGCAAAGGGCAGCTGGGATGCTGAAGCCAAGCACTGCGCATGTACCCACCTGCTGCAGCCCTCACAGCCAACAGACACTAATTCCAAGTGTCTTCTTAAAAAGAATAAAAAGTGATTTAACTGCTCTTCAAGATGACCTCTTACATAAAACAATTTCATGGCATGCAAATAGAAAGCTTGTGCCTTTGAGATTTTTGTGTGCGTGCTTTCAAAGCCTATCTTTGGTTTAAAACTCTTTCTTCTGTTAGCTTTGCAAGTGCTTTTTTTTTTTTTAAGTTTAAAAACAACAATTAATACATAGAAAATGAAAGGTACTTATGTCCTTCAAGTTATGAAAGGCAGACATCACAACACCTTCAGTATTACCCCAAACTCCACATGTGCAGCACGTGCTGCTGCTGCTGCAGAGGAAGGAGGGAAATGGGGCTGCAGATTGCAGGCCGAGTCAAGCCCTTCTTTTCTTTCCATCCCAAATGCACAGGCAAAGTAAAAGGAATGGAACTTTGAACAATGGTAGAAAGCTGCTATTCAGGAATCCACAGCACTGACTTTTTCATTCTTTTACCAGGAAAAAGGCACTTTGCAGATTCACTTAAAGTTACACTAAACTTGATTGCTTTCTTTCCTTTTTTTAAGAAACAAATATTCTGGTGCTCTGAATAAACACTACTTGCACAATGCACGTGGCTAAAAAGAGAATGAGAGCCCTTCCTCAGAAGGTGAGCAATGACTTGCAGGAGCTTTTTCCTACAGGAAGGAGTACCTTTTCACTTGAAAACACAACGTGATGGAAGGTGCTGGTGGTCACTTCAGCCACGACGCGCTCTGCAGGGACACGGACTGAGGTGCCATCCACAAGATGCCTCTTCAAAGGACTGTAGAGAATGCTGAAATTCTTTATGAAGTTCTCTGAAATGAAAATGATACATAAACTTATGTCTGGATTTTGGCAGGCTGTATTTTGCCATTCCCAGATGAAACTAAAACCGATGTCATACACAGGCAGAAAACACCAGATCAGCAAGTCTATCTCTGACACACCAAGAGCAGTACTTCATTTCATATGTTCTCACAGCAGATAAAAATATGGTTACTTTCCTTCAATATCTCCACGTTTTGAGTATTTATGTATTATTAAGTAATAACTGAATAGGAAGGAGTAATTAAAAATACTTTGCTTACTCCTGTATGTTTATGAACCATCTGTAAAAACTGAAGTCTGTTAAAGGTATTAAACACAAACCTGTTCCCTTAATTTAAAATATCAGAAGATAGGCCAATTATAGGAATACAATAAAATAAATAATACAGAAAGAAAATCACAGTGACTCTGACAATATATGTAGAAAAAAACATTTCTGGAAGCTCAAGCAAGTCAGATGGGAGATGTAGTGAGTGCTGCTCAGCACAGCAACCCTCATCCCACTTAGGAAATCCTATGAATAGAAAATATTTTAAGACAGAAAGCACAAACAGGAAGAAAACTTCTTATTTTCTCACCCATATCTTAATTACCCCCTGAACATCCATGTGTGGTCACTAGTCTTTGTTTTTAGCATCACTTTTTCTTTCCAGAGTGTTCTGTGGGGCAGGGAGATGCAGAGGAGATAGAGGGCAGGTGGGAACTGGAACTGCAACACAGCTCTTTGCTCTGCAGTTGTGCCTACTTACTTGTGCAACTTAAACATCTATGGCAAACTGCAAATACAAGATAATGATGTATCACCTACACTGATCAAACCTTCTGGAACAATTTACTTTGATACTATGTTCACTAGAATTTACTTCCATATCTGCAGACACTGCTAACATTAAAAAACCCTGCATTTTCCCCAGCTGACTCAGCATACTGTCAGGGCAAGCAAATGCACACCAGCAGGCAGCACACAGCCTGCTCCAGGAACTGCATTAAGCCAGAGCAGTGATTGTGGTCATCTCTCCCTGAAGACAATTGGCTTTTTTCTTCCCTCCTCCGATTCAGCAGGGAATTTAGTATTAACAGATCAGAACAGAAGCAATTCAAAGTTCTATATGAAAAAAACACACGTACCTTTCAAAAAAAAATGTTGAACAATTTCTAGATCAGAGGACAAAGGAAGGGCTGGTCTGCACTGGTAAGGGAGCAGTATCTCATGGAATGCTGGCAGCTTTTAGTACGTGGAACAGCTGAACACCAGCACTACCATTAATACACAGATGTGTTTTATACTATCACATTTGTTAGAGGTTCAGTGTAACATTTTTTTCCACATGCAAATCAGTTTTTATCACTTCCTTCAATGTTATCATAGAGTCACCATTTACACACTCCACTGTTCACTTCACTTAAAGCAAATCATTTTGTTGTGTGCATTTTCGTTCTTACACCATTTAGAAAAATATTCTACTAGTTGGTTAGCCACTAAATACATTAAATAGAATAAATTGAGGCTGACAGTGGTGACTACAGTCTCACTTTTCAGAACAGTGTGAAGTTTTCCATTCATAAGTTTACTTGCAAACCTGTTTTTCTTATTTAAAGCACTTCTACAGCAGATAGCATACCCAGGGTAGATCCTGTAAGCGACTGATTCTGATCAAGGACATAGTGCAGCTCTTCCTTCAGGTCAACAATGGCAGCAAATTCCTTAAGATGAGTCGATCTTGATGCTCCTAGTCTCTCTGCATATATCCAAAAAAGATTTGAATCCAGCAGATAGAGATTCAAGGTTTTGTTGGTCCTGCAGCTCAGACCGGTAATGTTAGTGCCACTAATGTGAAGGTCAGGAATAAAGCAGTTCCTATCCTCAATATGAGGAATAGAATTCTGGATGTCAGCATTATCTTTCTTCCCATGGGAAGAAAATGCAACTTTAGGGGTCTGAAAGATGGTCTTCTCAGAACTAATGAAACTTAAAAAATGTCTATCGACCGTTCTGCAACATGCAGTGTAATAGCTAAAGGGACTATAGAAACTTAGGAAATTGCTGCATTCAATGCTACTCGAAACAACTTGAAAAAAGGTGTGTTCCTGGAGGTAGAAAGAGTCCAAAGCTGTTTCTATCTCAAAGAAGTTACAATGTGGCACACTGACTTTGTCTGGTTTGACACCAAGTGTCTGATTAATGCAAAGCTCACACACATTGTGAGTTCTGGATATTGAGTGCCACTGCGGAAGCACCACTGTGTTACAGCATGGGTACTTGGTTATCAAAAACGTTTCTGCCAATTTCATATGTGCATCTGGATCAGAGGAATCAGAAGCTGGTGAATCACTGTTCCCTAAGTGCTGAAGCTCCGGTTCAGCTCCCTGGCTTTTGTTACAGCTGTGGTATTCCAAGGCCACTTTGGTAATCTACAAGGAAAAGAGAAAAGCAAAGTGAGATTAACTGCACATAGTTCACTCAGAAGCAGTTATCTGTTGCAGGTTTAACAACCTCTGCAACATTTGATGGAGCTTTACAAAGTTTACCACTCTTCTATATCTTTAGGAAAGAATTACAGGAAGCTCTGACTTTGTAACAAAGCTCAGCATCTCAGTCTACAGGAATTAAATGCACAGAACTACAAAAGTGCTGTTTAAATCACTTTCATTCCATTACATTGATCTCAAGGTCCTCTCTGTACCCTATTTATCACAGTTCAGTAACACTATATCATATGGTTGAATCCCACTACGAGATGCACTAACCAGTACTGGCTCCTGAATTTCCTTTGTTTTCCAGTATGAGGAGAAAATAAATAAAAGCATTCCCAAGTGAAAAGAGAACAGACGTTCTTCCTGCTCCACACAGCACACAAATTCTGTGAGCACGGCTAACAGTGCAGAAGTGATGCCAGTGCCCTCCAGCCATGGCACACAGCTGTAACCCTTCAGTGTATTCTGCACACACTGATGGGACTCACTCTGGGGGAAGCCTGCTGCTCCTTCAGTGCTCCCATTCCTATACTGAGTCACCAATTCATTTTTCATACTGAAGGGGAAACGTGCAGCAAAAAGGCACATGTAAAGAACAGATAAGTAAGGGAAAAGAAAGGAGCAGACTTCCCTTCCATCTCACCTATAAAATGAAGTTATTTCACTTACTTCGTCTAAAAGAGGCTGAATTTCTGCCAAGGGATTGTAAGGTATAAACACGAGAAGTGCTGGCCCTTTCTTCAGCTCGTTGTTCAGAAGAAGGCTTTTTCCACCATGTGGTCTCAGCCAGCGGATGAGCAGCTCTCGATTTTCTAGAGCCCACTTGCACACATTCTCAGCTGTATAGTTCATGATGTCATTTGGATAGACCTCGAGAAGGGAAACAATAATTGTTTGTTCTCATTTACTAAAACATACTGCTTACTATTGAACACAGTTCCCAACTATAGTGTGTTTTGTTACAGTAATGCCTAAAACACATTTTTAATTTAACAAAACTATTCAGAGAGCTTCAGAACTTCATACCTCCTTCCCCCTCTCATCAGATCACACCAACATTTACAGTCTTCCAGGCAACAAGTCTTCTCCCAGGCAAGCTCCTTTTTCTTTCATCACATCGCTATGATCTTTACTGTTTGCAGTCATACAAGGCTTTATAAAGAGTGCCATCTCTAAGTTGATATCATCACGTGTTTTGATTTATAGCATACTAGAGCAGTTTTTTCCACTACTAACATATTAACTCACCTTAAGTCAGTATTTTAAAACCACAATAACCAGACTGCATTTTAAATGGCTATACTGTTTTTCATTACCGAAAGTACAGAAAAATTGTTGAAAACTGGCTTACAGCTTCTAGGGTCATTTTCATGAATTAAGATAAGTTTATCCTGAATCGCTGCAAAGATAACAGCAGTCTCATGCATTTACCAATAATTTTTAGAAAAAAGTCATGATTTCTCTAATGTCAGTTAATAAAATACTGCATGGATGCTTATCTTCAGAGCTTCCACTCATGTTAGCAGTGTGGACAGATAAGGACTCCATACACAGTAACAATTCCAAAAGTATTTTCAGTTTTAGTATTCCAAAACCATGAACCACAGGCTTAAAGTTCAGACAAATTTTCAATTAAATTAATATAAATAGATCTTTTAATCAGAAGAGAGTCTCAGTATGATCATTTACAAGGTGTTTGGGCCTCTGGGGTTTTATTTTGAAGGAGACAAACAATTTCCCATATTATTAAAAAGACTTTCCCAAATTATTAAGACCCAATGGCCTCTGAAAACTTAAGTCAATCTAATACAGAATGCCAAATACGCTGCGAACACAAAGCCCACTGTCACACATTTCACAGTAGTAGGACAAGAGCTGAGCTGAAGTATATATATCCCTTCCTATGCTGAAAGTCCAGGTATTAAAGTCTTTGAAATAATTCGTAGATAAATACAGATATTACAGACAGTCAAGAAAATGATGTGATTTCCCTCATGACGGATGAGCTATGCCTGCATGTATTTCAGCTGTGCTAGTGCAGCTTCACATCGCTGTGCTCTGGCACTTATTTCCCTACAAGTGCAAGGGAAAAAGCCAACAAGCAAAGTGTATACCTTTGACTCTTGCTAAAACCAGTCATGGAACTGAGTCTGATACTTCTCCTGAGGCCCTATCACCCACCTGGTCTAGACACTGCTTAAAGTTTAAATCATTTAGAGCAGCTGATGACTAGCAGAAAGAAAATGCATATTACTATACAAAAATATACTTCTTACATGCTCCTTATTCTACTGCTTTGTGGAACACTCCTTTATTCTATATTTGTCCACGTGATGTTTGCACTGCAGCACAGTTGTCTCAGAGTCACCACAACACCAATATGATACTCACAAGAGATGTGTTGACGTGTCTGTGCAAATACACACTGCCCGAATGCACCAACGAGATCTCCTCCGCAACATGTTTATCCGTGACCACTCCGAAGCGTACTGTTCCCAGGTAATCTTAAAGGGCAAATGTTCAATTTTAAATAGAATTCTACACACTGAACTCCTCTCCCGAGAGCCTTAGAAGAATACACATCTCATTTTTAAAATGCAACAACACTGGAACTGAAGACACTCTGGAATTCAGTGTGGTCAAATGCTGTCTGCTACAGCTACGGATGCACTGCAGCCACACTTGAAGGATTTTGAGAAAAGTGCCTGTTTGTGTATCACTGAGAGCAGCTGCCCTGTACTTGAATTCCACGATGGTTGACCACAAAACATACCATAAACCTGTCATGTAAGCGAACTTGGCACAGTAATAAGATGTAGTTTCATAATTAGATGAACCTTAATAAACACTCAAAAGGGATCCACTTTCAAATTACAAAATATTGCAAAGAATTACTGAAGTCCATACACGTACATTCTTCAGAGACCCCTTAAATTTTGAAGATGAAGCTTTTACCTTTCTTTAATGAATGTAAAGCTGACGTAAAGAAGGTTAAATAACCAGGAGGCTGCGGTGAAGCGTTGAACTCAAAATATCCCACAACTCCAGGCTGAAAGAGTAAGAACTACAGTTAGCTGAGCGATTTGCAACTGCACGGGAGATGAAAGCTGTTTGCCTACACTAAAATGTAACACTTTAAAAGACAACAAAACAATGTTTGCTGAAGAACAGTCACTTAATGCTGTCAGAAAAGAATTAATATTAAAAGACTGATCAGGAATCAGTTCTAAAGCTGTTATTTGACAGCTACATAAAATGCGAGGAGGCTTTTAGGGCTGACTAAAAATTAATATTTCTTAGAAATTATCAGTCAGTTCCAACTGTATAATATAAATCATAATTGTCGTAAGACTTCTTCAGAATGAGAATATCTGGTATAATTTTTCAGCCTACGTTCTAATCATTTACTATGTTGCACATAATCAGCAACTGTGTGTGCATCACACATCCTCTGAGTCAATGCTGGAATTGATAAGCTGACAACCTCCCCATGTTAAAGCTACAGTCACTGCAAGTTCTTTCGTTGTGTCACTTAGGGCTCAGTGCGAGACCAGCTGCACAAGAACAAAGGTACAAAAACAAGTAGGAAAAGATCTTCATTTGCCGACCAGACAACGTGAAATGTAAAAGACTCATCCATAGGCAGGGCTGCTGGCAAGGCCACGAGCACAGCTGGGAGCTGCGGGGCACACAGGGCACAGCCTGCAGGCTGCTGCTCCAAAACATCACCTACGTTTTGAGTTTGAATTTCGCAGAATACAATTGATGTTAAAAAATCATTATTAATCACTGCTTTTTTATTCACCACTCCAATTGGTTTAGCAGGCCTTCAGGACAGAGAAAGTGATGGAATTTGGTTGTTCTATGCTGTTTCCAGTTCCACCATCCCGGTGCATGCACCGAATGCACAAAACGAGAGCACAGGGATCACTGTGGGACAAAGGATTCCAGACTCACCGACCGTCCTGGGTGAGGCAAATACCTCCCCAGCGAAATACCTTCATTTGGTATTTCAAAGGATGCTTTTATTATTTCAGCTTTGCATATAAAAAAGAAGAATATAGTTTCAAAAGATGAATATATGATTTGCCTGTTGTTGATATTGGTAAAAATATCTCAGAACGTTTCACTTATAAAATGGTTCCTCGTTCCAACCAGTGAGCTGCTCGTTCAGGCAGGAATTACCCTGCCTGACACTGAATGCTACCCACAAGAGCCTTCCTCATAAGGATTACTACTCCAAGAAATTACCAACAATAAAAATGAGGTATAGCAATTACTCAGATTTCTCCAATAACAGTTGTTAAAAAGAAAATAACAATATAAATAAAGAAGAAGTGAAAATATACAGAAATGTAACAGTATTTGTTCTTCAAGGAAGGATAACAGTTACAAAAAAAGACAGTCATTGCTTTTCTTCATTTTTCCTTCCTAACACCAAATTAAGAAAGTAACAAACCAGCCAAGCAAACCCACAAGGAGACACACATGGCTCCTCACATGGCTTCCCCTTTTCTGGCACCATTTCTAAACACCATCACTGGCACGAAACAGCAACTGAAAGCAAGAAGTGACAGCAGAAGTGCCAAGAAGCCAAAGGGCAGACCTAGCAAGCGTTTCAAAGCCACTGAGCAGACGAGGCCCTGCCTGCTGTTACCCATTAGTTGTGGCCACAGATTCCTGAGCGCTGACTGAAGCAGAAGGCATTACGGGAGTGACTGCTAGGGGTTTCAATAATAGGAAAACTGGTGGGTTTAGCAGAAAGTACACTTTATGTATGAACCTTGTGCTCCATGGCTGATCTGTAACCTGTTTGAACAATGTCCTTTTTGTGATCATCTGACAAGTTAAAAGTCCCTCCTCGTGACCGGGGCAGGTACGTGAGGCAAGTAAATGGCCAAAGTGCTGCATTCCTTCTTGAGCACTGTGCAAACTGTCCTGCTCTTCTGCCAGCTATCTGGGCACCCTAATGGAATCTCAGCAGCTCTGGGAGCTGGACCATCTCAGGGGCTGCTCAGCAGGAGAGAGATTCAACTCTTATAAGGGAGATCTCAGTATAGACAGGAAGTTCCTAATCTTGGAACACAATTTGCTAAGAGGAGCTCACACAGCACCAACTTCCACCTCCTCGTAGCTACGGCACAACTGCAGATTGCTCTCCTGATGCCACTAAGATTTTCCCACACACTTTAAGTTCTCTTTTCCAAATGGGATGCTTTCCTTCGCTCTCAAAAAATACATTTAATTCTTATCCTATTTTAATTTTGCACTACTATCATTTCATGAATATATAAAAAATCCCAATCATTACTGTCAGAAAACGCAGTCTCAACTGTGGGTGACGAGCAGCACTGCAGAGCATGCACCCACTGGTGCCACAAAGCCCTCCCAGACCCAAATCTGGAGCCCAAGCACCACCGCTTTCCAAGGAGGCAAGCAGAACAACAATAAAGTTATAGAGCAATAAAACTGAAGCAGAAAAAGGACAACAGAATCGCAGAAAGTATTTGCACCAGAGATAGATACAGAACCCACTCCTGCCTCTCAGCCCCCGCTTACAATGCTGGGGATCTGAACAAATGCAGAGCTCTGAATGGAGGAGCCCAGCCCAGCACCTGCACTAGGAGCTGCCTGCACTGCAGCACCCACACTGCTAAACTACAGAGGAGCCACTTGGATCTGCAGCCCTGCACAGCACTGTGTGTTCTGCCCACACGTGCAGGGCTGCTCTCCAGGAACTGGGAGTGCAGTACAAGGGCATTTTCCATCATGTGCTGCAGAAACTGACAGTTTTAAAGGGATTAGAAATGGTTCTGATTTCAATGCACACTGCCCACTGGGAAGTAATTAATCCACCAGCACTGCTCCCAACCTCAGCACCTCTGAGCACACAGGACTGAAAATGAGAGAGCAGCAGCGCACCGGTGGGTTCAGGTCATGAAGAACAGCACACAGAGGTCAGGAGCCAACAGTTATTTCAAGGGATTTCACATTTGCTTTTACTTAGCATTTATCTTAGTAGAAAGATTTAATATTCCTTTAAAATTAAAACAATTATTTTATATTTCTCAGGTGCTGCAAGATTTTGGGGAAAAAATTTCTTCTGTCTTTCTGGTTTGTGTTTCCTTTTCCCCCCATGAGGTAACAGCTGTGATTCTTGCCTCTATTAAAGTACTGCAAATTAACAGCATCATTAAATCATAACAGTCACTGCACAGGGAACCAGAGTTATGAATGTGTCATTTCATGTATTTATGATTTAAGCATATTTACAGGGCACTGATTTCAAGACTCTGGAGAGCAATGAGCACTTGGGAGCAGATCAAATTTAACTGTGAAACAAAACTCTTTCTGAACCACGGCAGAAAAGCTAGAGAAGAGAGACATGTACCTCATAATTTGAGAGGAAATCTAGTAATTTTGATCGAGACGAGATGTAGAGTAGTGGTGTCATCACCCGGCGAACAAACTTTTCAATATAAACAGCACTCATTGGGCCTTTGTATTCAATTGGTCCAAAACTAGTACCAAAAAAAATAATAGAACATTAAGACTGAAATTCACAGTAGAGTCCCTGCTGCAGGTGGCAGAGGTGGAGTTCTACAGACAGCAAGCTCAGCTCTTGGGATTGCTCTCTGTGCTCATCATCCGTGGTGCCTGCAGCTGGCAGAGCTGCGTTACATTGACATAACAGCATCCCTGAGGTACAGCACAGCATCCCCAGCTGAAATGACAGCGACAGCACGGCGTCAGCGTGCAGATGTGATGTGTTGGTGGGGACAGATCTGGAGAGCACTTCTGAGTTCCATTAACGAAGCTGGTAAAAGCCAGGAATTAATTAATATTCCTATCCACATAGTTCTGCTTTATCTATGTGAAGTAAGTACACCGCAAAATAAAGATCTGATTTCCCTTTCTTTTCCATTTTCAATCTTGAGACTGAAAAGATGCAAGGGTTCTTCACACGAATGTTTCCAAGTACCATTCAGTAAAGCCGGGACCAACCCCGCCATGCTGCTGTTGGGCAGCCCGAGTGCCCCTGCAGCTCCTCCCTGCAGCACCACAACCAGCAGCATGCAGTGCGAGAGCAGAGCGGGGCCGCATGGCTGCGGCTGCCAGACCTCCTCCTTCACCCCCCTGAGTTCACAGAATGGCTGAGGTTGGAGGGAACCTTGAAGATCACCCAGCGCTGCAGGCAGGATTGCCCTACACCAGATCAGGCGGCCCAGGATCCCATCCAGCCTGGCCCTGAATGCCTCTAGGGATGGGGCAGCCTGTGCCACAGCCTCACCGTTCTCTGAGTAAAGGGTTTCCTCCTAACATCTAACCTAAATTTCTCCTGCTTTAGATTAAAGGCATTCCCCCTTGCTCTATCACTATCAGACCATGTAAAAAGTGTTGGTCCCCTCCTGTTTATACGCTCCCTCCAAGTACTGAAAGGCCACAATGATGTTTCCCCGCAGCCTTCCCTTCTCCAAGCTAAACAAGCCCAGCTCCCCCAACCTTTCCTCACAGGAGGGGTGCTCCAGCTCTCTTGGCACCTCTGTGCCCGCCTCTGAACACGCTCCAGCAGCTCTGCATCCCTCCTGTTCTGAGGCCCCAGGCCTGGGCACAGTGCTCCAAGTGGGGCATCACCAGGACAGAGCAGAGGATGACAATGGCGCCCTCTCCCTGCTGGCCACTGCTCTTTTAAATCCTACATCTCATTTACCACCTTTAGGTTGGACAAGACATCACAGTCTAAAATGAAATAAAAAAACAAGAGAACAAAGAATTAATCCATTCCCACTAGTCCACTGAAGAATTTAACATGATGCATTCTGTAATACAGCTTATGCACATACATGCTAAAAAAAAAATAAAAAAATAAAAAATTCAAGCTTGCACTGAAACACCTCTGTGCAAATGCTCTGGAATGGTTTTCTAGAGATTCTTGGATTAATATATAATCATACATTGGTATATCACAAGTCTTTGCCTTAATAGCAACTCATATTGCTTCCTCTCACGTGCACTGTACAACACCCAGGAGTTTAATATCTCAGGCATGAGGGGTGTTATTGCCTTCTGAGGGCTTCATAAGTTTATCAACATGAATCTACATCTCACTTTGTTGCAACTCTGTTTGAAGATACAGCAATCAGGTATTGACAATACCCAAGTGTACTCATCTAATGTGTTGTTATTTCAAAATAAAGTAATTCTAACTTAATGCATGTCCAAGTAAGATTCTGCACAAATGTATTTGTTGGGTTTTTTACTTTGTTTGCTTTTATTACAGTTTGAATTCTTCCAGTACCATTCAAAGTTCAGCTGACAGGATTAGGATTGTTCATCCTCAGCACAAATCCCCAAACTAAGTACAGTCTGCCTCTGTAATGGGAGAGCTGCAAAAATGACACTGAGAAACTACACTGCATCTAGCTCTGCTGTACCCAGTACTGGAAAAGCATTACTTTCTGCTCCACACAAAAAGAACGCATACATAAAAATACTAAAAAAACAAAAGTGAGGTTGTAGAACACTACACAATGTTACTCAAACATGTAGGGCATAAGAAAGGAGTGTACAACTCAAATTCAGAAGAATGTCTTCACTGCACAGCTCCACTGCAACGTGTGTCTAAATTCCATTCCTAAACATGACTGCTGCCAAAAATTGGGACCAGTGAATAGAATCCATCTACAGAGCAAAGAGGAAACTAAATAAAAACATAAATCTGAATAATTCACATTTCATTGGAGAGAGAGCTTCCGGGAGATGCACGTGCAACACCAATTTTCCTTCAGGATGAAAACTTGAGCAGCACAACATTTAACAGACAGGTACAGCCCTTCTCAGTAGCCCAGGAGCACCCACTGTGAGCTTCACCCAGAATCCCCACCTTTTCAGCTGTTTCTTTTAACTGTAGACAAGGAACTTTGAAAACACAACGTTTTTTATGAAGGCTGCTCCAAAAATAATATTTCCTTCTTTTATTATGTTGGCTGATGATGTTAGAGGCAGATGTTGAAAGACTTTTGTAGCCAAGAATTTACTCTATCAAACAGCACTGTTGTGCTCTTTGTAACTGCCATAGTTTCCGTGGAAATAAGTAGGAGGCATTACTTCTGGAGCAACTCACATACAATACTTCTGCTTTGCAAAGTGCCAACAAGAAGAACAGACTCTCAATATGAAGGCCTTACCTGCGGTGGTATAAGTGTATGACAGGAAAATAAAAGAAATGCTTCTGCTTCCTACATTTCCCCTGGTTCCACCAGCAATTAATAGCAACAAACAGCACCTGCAAAGCAGATAAAACTTCACAGCTAACAGCAAAGTACATTACTGTAACTTTCTTTATCTAGTTTGCTTTTCATCCCCAATGCATTCCACCTGTTATTTTCAGCACCTTTTCAAAGCAGTATTTCATACCTGCTGCTCTTAATTCTATCAGTTTCTTTCCTTCCTCCCCCATCCTCCCTTTTTTTGTTTTAAATATTTTTGTTATCATTTCTTTGCACTGCAATATTTTATGGTGACTTTTCTTTCTGGTTTTTAAGGTTCCTAATCTAAATCCTGGGACTGGAGGCAAAGCCCTGTAGTTTCTACCTGAAGGCACAGCAATAAATCCAGAAACAGTCTACCAGATGGGATCTGCAGAGCTCCCCATCCTGGAGCAGAAATAACACACAGATGAGCAGGCATCACAGCTTTGCTCCATTCATTCTAGTGCTGTGTACATCAAATTAAAGATGACTGGCTGAGTTACTGTATGGTACAGACATGCAGGTCTTTCCAGTTCCCACGGGATGACAGGAATTAGCCCCTCTTTGGAGACTAAAGATCTATCAGATCACATGTAAGACTCCTATCGTGTCTAGTTACCTGGTCTGACAATCTGCTGGCCACGTGTTCTATTTCTTCTCTCACTGCAACCGACTGGCCACACCACGGCGCGTAGAAGAAATACAGCGCGATCTCTGAGTCCTGACGAAGGTGATCTGCATAGTCTAACTGTCCCCGAAAAAGATCGACGACAGGAGATCTTGTGGAGAAAAAATTCACTGGAAGCTTTGCTGGCATTGTTACATCTTTTGCTCGGCTGTGGGAAGGAAATTAAGAGGGCTCAGTGAGACCATGCAGTAAGTAAAGAAGCATGCCCAAAGCCTTACATTAGGGCTAGTGAATGTCATACAGTGACAAAACTGGAAGAACTGACACAAATTATCAGAGTTAGTTTCAAGAAATACCATGAAAATCTAAAGATCACCCTTATAAACAAGTTTCAGAAAGTCACGCTGCCGTAACATGCACGACCTTCATGGGTATGTTAGCCCACACTCTTCTTGCTGGGTGCTGCAGAGCACAGAATTAGCAGGAAGAGTGATTTCTTTGGATTCCTTCCCTGGCCTCATCCTCTTTTAACACCTGTACTTTAGGTAACACACCCTGATAAGAGAAGAGACGCTGGTCATACAGCTTTGTGATGCTTATATGAACAGAGACCATTATTGTGCCTTATCTATTGCTGTAAAGTGTTCCACACTTCTATTATTTTATACTCTGCTATGAAAAGCTAACTGTTTTGCTGTGACATTTACCACCAGGTGAATGCGTACCAGTTCATTTTACCAACATCACTGATCAGAGCTGGGACCACAAACCTCGCCCAGGGCATGTTTCCTTTCAGAAGGTGCCAAGAAACGGGGTCTTGATTTGGAGACTATCCAAGACGGGATGGCAACAGATTGAGTCTCTTAAGAGAAACGACTTTGACCAGCAGCACCAAGAGCACAGACTGAGTACTCAGGAAACTGCTTTCCGTCACACCAGCACTCCAACGATCCAGAACGCGGCACTTCCAGCACTTTCTGGAGGTTGTGGGAGTTCATCATTCATACCTAACAGTTATCACCACAGAGCATTTGACATACGGACCGGCTCCTCATCTTCGCAACTCACTGACTCCAGCACCCACAAAAGGACGTGCTCTCACACGGGCTGCCCAAAGCGCTGTGTGTTACAGACTTCTGCCTCCCCCACCGGCAGCCCTGCCAGCACAGCCGGCCCATCCCGCGGCAGGCTGAGGGCGGGCGGCTGGTGCCGGGGTTGGGCGGGCGGGCAGACAGACAGACAGACGGTGCCTAATAGTAAGGCCGAAAAACAGGACACGAGATTGGCTCTAAACTGCAAGAAAACGGGTCAACAGAAGACATGCCGCGAGAGGAACGACTGAGAAACCGCACGGCCGCCCTCACGTAGGAGAAACAGCCGCAACAGCCGGGATCGGAGCCGCCGGGTAACAAAGCAGCAGCAGCTCGCCGCTCCGCCGCTGCCAACAGCCGCCCTCAGCGGAGCGCCGGGCAGGGAAACCCTCGGCCCCGTCGCGCCGATGTTCTGTGCGAGAGCGGCGCGGCCCGCGGCGAACGGAGCTCGCCTCCAGCCGAGCTTCCACCGCGGCAGCCGGACTCCGCCCCGGGCCGCAGAGCCCCGCGGCAGTCGCTGCCCTCGGCCCGTCCGTTCGGCTAACGCGGGCGGCGCCCGACGCCTCGGCAGCGCAGCGCCGCTCGGAAGGGAGGAAGAAGCCGCTGCCCGGCACGGCCGGTGAAGGCCCGCGGCTTCGGACCGCCGTCTCCTCCGCCCCGCCCGCGCGGCTCCGTGGCCCGGCCGGCTCCGCACCCCGCGATCGTCACGGGGACGGCGGCCTCGCGGCGCCCGGCCATAGAGCGGGGCGGGCGCGCGGCTAGAGCGGCTAGAGCAGCGCTCCGGGCCGCGCTCGGGAGGGCGCCCCGCTCCGGACCGCGCCGCCCCGTTCCGCCCGCCGGCCCCGGGTCCCCGCGGCTCGGTCCCGCCGCTCCCCCGCCGTTACCTGCAGGTGACTTTGAGGGCGACGAGGAAGGCGCAGCCCAGCACGATGGCGGCTCCGCACAGCAGCTCGGGTCGCCGCGCCATCCGGGCGGCGCGAGGCCGCAGCCGCGGAGCAGCCGCGGGGCCGGGCCCGGGGCCGCCGCATAACGACATCGCCGCTGGGCGCGGCGGGGAGGGCCGCGGGACACCGGGCCGCTCCCGCTCGCACACGTCTCCCTGCCGCCCGCCCGTCAGCCGCCCGGGGCGGGCCCGCCGTCCGCCAACCCAGCGCCGCCACGCAGCGCCGAGCCCGGCAGGCGCAGGGGAAGCCGGGAGCGGCCCTGAGGAGGAGCGCTCGGCTGCTGCGCGCTGCGATCCCCGCGCGGCGGTCAGAGCTTCGCGCCGCTGGGCCGAAGGAGGGATTCGCGTCCGGTGGCGTCTAGAACGACCTCCAGTCGTTTACAGAGCGCCTACATCGAGCGGCGAGAGCGAGAAGCAGGAGAGCGACGCAGAGGCGCGCGGTGCGGGCAGGCTTTTCACACGGCCAAGCGCCCGGAGAGGTCCGCGCGTTGATCGCAGGCACCGAGCAGCGCCCGCCCCGCCGGCCTTCGGCCCCACCGCGGACACAGCACGCAGCCAGCGAGGCTCCCGAAGTCATTCTTAAAGCTCTTCTAATCACTTACGCCAAGAAGGGCGACTGAAAGTGTCTGAGAGGAGGGAGAAGGGGGAAAAAAAAGGCAAACAATTTAGCCATTTCTAGTGAGTGACTGGAAGGAGCTTGCTTAAACTAAGAACTGAATCAGCACAAAAAAGCTGCTGTAGGATCTGCAAGAAGCCAAATGAAATAAACAGGAGCTCAGGATAAACAGGACGGTGGGGGGGGGCCGGGCTGCGGTGCCTGCAGCCCGCACAGCATCGCTCCTGGCGCCCTGCAGGCACCCGGCCGTTCCTGTGAGGTCAGTGCTGTGATGAGTCCAAGGTGGCAGTGATGATGGAGCAAATGGTGAACAGAAGCCAAAACACAAAAACTAACCTCTACCTTAGCGACGGGTGCTCAAGCTTTTGCCAACAGGCAAATAAACCATCGGTTGTTTTTACAAGACCTCGGTCCAGAGAGGTTACATGCAGCGAAGAGCTTTGTGTAAAGTTCTCTTTATTACAGGCAACATTAGTCCATACAATAATACACAATACTGACATACAAGTGTAATCTTTCAAAATCATCATTTAAACAGCAAAGACCAAGAAACAATTTTAACTACTTCATTTTCAAAAATGAATACGTTTTTCCTCCCAAGATCCTTTTTCAGTAAATTATATTGAAACATACAAATAGAGAAAAAATACCCATTCAACATATATTGTAGTTAAATGGTTATTTTGTTTAAAATCTTTAATAAGAAAATCCTTTTTTAGCAACCTACATATAGATAAGTAGCAAACTTTGTTTTAAACAAATCGTCTCCATTAAAAGATCTGAAGAATATTCATCCATCATTTTCTTAGCCCGTAACACTCTGCTTTGTAATACCTTGATACCGTAAAGTTTTTCAGCTGAAGGACTGACACTAGGGGGCTTCCTAGACATTACAACCTCTCTCCCCCTTCTATTCCCTAACTTTCTGTCCAACAGGAGGTGAGAAAGCACATAATACTTCAGATTTTTTTTATTCACCGCTCTGTTTCATGACAGCACAGACAGGTCCACTCAATTCCCCTAAATCTACTATATTTTGCTGTTCAGGAGGAACAATATATGCCAATAAAAGCAGAAAACCTGCAGCTTTTCTGTCACATGCTTTTGATTATTGTCAATTTTTCTGGTTTATGCTTCCAGCTGGTAACATGTATATATCATCTCGGTATTAGTCTAAACCTTTAAACAAAAAACTATATTTTCCAAAGTCATTATCACTGGGAGCAATCAAGTGGTCTTTTCTTGCTTTGCTGAGCTTCATTCTTAAAACTTGTCTTCGTTCTTCCCACTCATGGAGTTCAGCATTTCCATGGGCAAATTTACAGTTGTTTCCCTCAGTGCAAGTACCAGCCATATATCTGTTAAGACAGATTTTAAGCAGTGTTTTTGTAGCACTATGATGGCAACTGTTATATCTAGGTATTTTCCCCTGGTCGTGTTTTTCAGATGCAAGAGATTCTTACGGAATAAAAATAACTGGAAGAATACTTAATTTTTAGTAAGATGAGACTAACTGTTTAACATTTGATTATACTCTTCTTTCCTAGCTGTCAAGTATTTGTGGAGGAGAAGAGATGACTCTTTCTGTTCTTTCTGATACCTTACTGAGTCATTTAATGCTTGACATCTTTCCTTTACTTGAAGTATTAATGTAACCAATAATACGACCTTCAAATTTAGTTCACTAAGCTACAGAACAACCTGTTTTAGAAATTCCATTAATTTTGTTTTGCTAACTAAATTTGGTTTTGGAGTATTTAGCATGACTCAGGACATTTAGCATTCAGAACATCAAATTTAGAATATTACTAAAAATGCATTAAACAGAGCACATAAACTAGCACGCAGTGCCTGCACACACCAAATAACTTGCTTTGTATGCTATGCAGTCTCTCAAGATCTCTAAAACATTCAAAATCTTTTACATGACCAAATGGAAAAAGTTTATGAATGAGCAAAATTAATTTTTAACACCAGAACGCAGATTTCAAAATTTTCAGCCTTCCAATAAAATTGCAGAAGTGCAAAGAAATGCCAGCAGGCTTACCAAAATCTACTCAGTCAGGTAAACAGGCTGCATTTAAGGATTAAAGGAAGCAGCAAAAAGAACAACCAATGCTGAAAAAAACCAACAGGCTGTGCCAATAAAATTTCTACTTGCCTTAAAGCTCCAATTACGCTGTCCAACTAGAAACTGTTCCTGTGTTCCACGGGTAATGGAAGGCAGATGTCTAAGTAAGCTTACAAACAGTATTTTTTAAGCAAGTTTTTTTTCCCTGCTGCTCTAAACTTGTGGCCCTTTACGAAGATCACACAACCATTCACTGCGTTCCACAATTGGGAAGCTTGTCACTCTCCAACTTCTAACAGCACATGTTCAAATACTGTTAATTACTTACCTTCTTGTCAAAAGATACGTACAAAAAAAAGAAATATTGGAACATTATGTGTTAAAACTTGCAATGGCACTAATTATTTATACCATGAAGTGGAATTTTTCAGTTTACAAAATAAATCTTAGAAAGCACATACCTATCACAAATACTAAAACATCCAGTTGGAAAGCGATACTGCCAGCAGTTCTGATCATCTTCTGTGTGGAAAACCTTCTCTTTATGCTTTTCAGAAGAAATGTGACCCTGCCACTGTTTCTCACTATTACAGTTCTTCCCACACATCCAACAGTGGAAATCCACCTGTTTAACAGCGAGTTGAAAACAAAGCATTGAGAATCAATTTTACAAGCACAGACATGTTCCTAATAAGTTTTAAATGTTTTCTTTATGTCAGCCTGCAAATTGTTGCTTAGCTTGGATACAGTTATTTAAACAACACCTGAAATTTATGATTTCCACTGGCTTTAGAGGATTCAGAAGAAGTGCTTTATAGTCTCAGTTAAACTGTGCATTTAGCAGTTAGCTAGGAAATAAGAGAGCAGCAGGAGAGTAAGGACAACAGCATATTACTGACTGGGGTGGAAAAAAGAAAGCATGATCTTACAATTACACCTATGATTACTTACTGTTACTTCAGCATAGTCAGTTGGCATGTGAATTTGCTTCCCATTTTCCTTATTTGCCTGAGCAGCTGTATCATCTCCTTTTTCTGGTTTTTGACTTTTTAGCCATATGTCATACAACTGCTCCAAGTCTTGAACTAATGAGAGCAGAAGCTAAAATAAGTAATTAGCAATTAAGGCAAAAGTCTGAGAATACTAGATAAATGACTGAGTTTGCAAGCATAATTCAGTCCCCACCTATTTTAAGAAGCAAAAAAGAAGCACATGGTATAGACAGTTATATGGTTTAGAGATAAGAACCAAGAGCAATATGAATCTCTGGCTACTCACCAAGACCCTTTCTACCTACATAGAGGAAAGTAATGCATTACGTATTTCTAACAGATACACAAAGTAAAGATAACTTGGTAATTTGCTCCATGGACCAATATGCTACTTCTAACACTTTAAAAATATAATACAAACTACTTTGGTATTAAAATACGATTCATCAGGTCATGAATATTTAATGCAGCTATATTTATTTAATACTATTTTCGAACACTCAACCAGAGCTCATTCAAATAAATTAAGTGCCTTCAAGGCCCACTACAAAAAAAAAGGTAGCAAAGGAAAGTTGATTAAAAAGTTACTGAGGAAAAGAAACGAAGAACAGAGCAGTTAGATTTACAGCATTGCTTTAATCTTTATTTTTTTTACTTACTGCTATTCTCCTTCATATACGTCCACATCTCTCTCTCCTCAGGACTGTGAGCAAATGAGCAGTTTCCATCATACTGACATTTCTTGCCTGAAGCAATATGATTGCACAACTAGAATATGAATTAAAAATATATTCTCCATGAATATAAAGTAAAAATGGTGATAACAGATTTTTTTAAAAGTTAAGTTTTCTCTCCCCTGACAGACATTTACATTACATGAAACATAAAACCATGCCTGTTTTATAAAATAAACATAGTTTGAAATGCAAACTGTTAGATGCAAGCACCAGGCCTGCTTTTTACCTTCTATCAGATTACCACATCACACAGATGTTTGAAAGATTTCTAAGATAATCACTGTAAATAATTAGAATTTAGTTAACGCATTTTTAAGTGATTAACTTCTGCGGATGAGAGAAGGCTTCAGGAACTGAAAAGGACTAATCTCACAGGTCAAGGCTGAACTCTGGAGAAACACTATTGGCATATTTCCACCAGTTCCCCTGCAGAATTGATGAAATCAGGCCAGTTACTGGTATTTTACAGTTACTCAGTTTTCCTAACACAAAAGGTTATTTTTAGGTTAACATACATCAAATTGCAGAGGCACTTGTTTCTTTGCAGGAAGGGGACGAATGGTCATCCACTTCTTCCTCTCGTTAGACATTACAAGCACCACACGGCGATCTTTGGTCCACCTAGATAAAAATAGATGCGTTTAATGAGAAGAACCAATAGTAACTAATGTGGCTCTGGGCAGCCTGGTCTGGTGGTTGGCAACCCTGCACACAGCAGGGGGGCTGAAACTCGATGATCACTGTGGTCCTTTTCAGGCCATTCTATGATTCTGGGATAACAAAAGGCACACTGTGTAGATCAAAGCAGTACCAGGAAAGACTAGAATGAATGTTTATTCATAAAGCCTCCATCCTTCTAGTTGGGATTTAACTGAATTTTTGTAGAAACTCTATTATGCTTCAATGTGCTTTTTAAAATTCCTTGTATGACTTCTTTCCTTAACAAAGTCACAAACCTTTCCAAAAGAGATGTTAAACTGCTGACAAAAGGCAAAAGTTTTGCTGCTCTGTCTTACTTACGGGTGTCTTGCCTTTGCACTGCAGTATTTTTTGTTTCTGTCTGGCTCATTAACTTGACCATTCCTCCAGCACTGACCACAAACAAACTTCATCTTCAAATTAAGTGATCCATATTTCATTTGATTCCCAAGGATCTTACGCAAAAACAACAAGAACAACAACAATAAAAGGTATTTTGTATCTGCAAAGAAATCCACACGTAGTTATGAATTATCCCCTATGATAAGTTTACAACACATGTCCATAAGCTGTAGTTACACTATATGCCTTGTAATAGTTTTGCCTGAAATTTTCAAACCTAGACACTTTTTAAAGAATGCACTTTTTACTTATTTCTGATTTAGGCATATGCACCCAGAAGCTGTGATAATATGATGTATAAACTGAACATACAGAAGTCCAACATATTGAAAAGATAATTGCCCTGTGGCAGATGCCTTTGAAATGGTACTTAGGTTTTCTGTTTCACCTATGACAGAATAAGCAAAGCAAAAAAGGAATTGTGTTGAAGAAAAGCAGGCGTTTTAAACATAAGTGAAATAAGGAATGCTACACTGAAAGTGTGTTTAAGGAGCATGAGAAGTAAGCAATTTCTAAAGAGACACTACATTATACACAGACCAAAAAAAAAGAATCAAAGTTTCTACAGCAATAGTTTTAAGGCAAGATGAAAATACCTGTGACCCATGTGCACTAGCTTCCATGTTCTGCCAATATTTCTTTGATTCTTGAACAATAGTATCATGTGAAATACCTTTAAAGGAAAGTTAAAAGCTCATGAGCACTTACAACTATTCTAAAATTTCAGACATGATCAAATTGCTGTGCGACCCAAGTCCCAAACATTTATTTACATAAGTACATACACATACATGCATCTTAAGAATCTTACCTCCAAAATATAAATGTAGTACATAACATTACATTAAAAAGACAGCATGAAAATTTTCTAAATTACAGATTGTCCAACTACATAAAGATGCATCTCTGAATATTTGTGTAAATGTAACTTCTGTAAACATATCCTCTGCCAATCTCATCAGAGAACTTGCATTTCATTATAGATCACAAAAAAAACACAATACCAGCTGGCAGAAACTAGACTGCCTCTGTCTACTTTAAAAAGCAAGCCCTGTTAATTAAGCTTTGTTTCAGGAAGGCCATTCTTACAGCTGTTTTGGCTAAGGTACATACTGGAGCTATACAGTGTTCTCACATACTGGAGCTATACAGTGTTCTCACATACTGTAACAATTATTACTGCAATTCCCACAAATAGGGTCTATTATCTGTGTTTGGATTTGAGGGTTGGTAAAATGCTTCTTCCCTGAGGTAGGATTTGTTTTCTTCCCACACCTTAAACTCTGAAGAGAAGCCTTGTGCTGAGAGCAGAGAACCAGAGTTGGAACAAGACCCAGAGCTCTAACTAACTTTAGGGAAGTATGAGGGCAACACACATTCCAAAAATTCCAAAAATGAAACACATCCTTCTGTGGCAAAAAAGTTTCCTGGAGAACCAAACCCTTACTTCAAAATAGAAATTACAGAGTAAGTATTTGCAATGCTGGACTTTGTAGGGGCAGCGGGTAAGAACAGAAAATAACTGCTTTATTTTCACACAGAGACCTCTAAAGGATCAGCTCAGGAGAGACAGACTGGACATCTGCACAGAAACAGTCACCTCTTATCTCTCTCTGACTTCACATCTGTGTGACATGTTCTGTTATCACACTGGTACAAGAATTGAGATAAACTGAAGAATAAACCATGGACAGAAAGGGGAAAAAATGCCAGCGACATTGCACCACACGGGGACTGCCAAGCTTCCTTTTTCCTCTGTGCATCACAATGATCCAGCACTACTTAAACTACAGTCGTACAGAACAAAGTAGAACAAATTAGTGACTATGCTGGGCCATAAACATTTATTGCCAACAGTTCATCGATTATTTTAAAACAAGAAGATTATGAAGAGTTTAAAACTTATGACCAAGGAAGGACAATAAATACAGAGACATACAGCTCAAAAGACATCAGCTAGAAATTAAAGTATTGAAATCTGTTATCTTCAAAGAAGCCAATAAAAACCAGCAAGAACAAAGCAAAACAAAAAAGCACTCTAAATATCCCGTGTAATGAGCAACAGAAAAACCGACTAAACACCCAGACTACTGAGACGGGGTGCCCACCTAGAAGCATTTATTGTCTGGCTTACTACGTAAGAATACCAGATCAACACTAAGCTAAACAAAAAGTTTAACTACAGAGAAAATGAGGTTCTTGTATGTGGGGACAGATTGGAACAATGGCATAAATAAAATACACCAAGGTTTTGTTTTCTTTTTTCCCCAGTGCTCCATGAAGAATGTATTTGATCAAGATCTTCTACACTGCGAATGCTTAAAATTAAGAAGAAATCTGGTTTGACTTGGATTTAATAATCACAAGAGATTTCTGATTTCATTTCAAGAAGAAGATGTATCAGATGATAATAAGCTGTTCTGACAGTTTTTACTATTAAAACCTTTCTAACCTTCAATCGCTAGTAACCTTATCAACACTTTGTACCCTATTTACACAGCTGTTTCTCTATCGTGCTGCCATGAAAGGTTTCAGCAGACTGGAAGTCAATGCACCTTCCCCAGGTTGGTACTGCAGCAGAATAAAATGAAGAGCAGGATGAGCATTCTGTTAAACATACCTGTTTCTTTTTGCATTATCCAGACTTTAAGCTCTACCAGACTGTGAGCATAAAAGCATTTATCCTCTCGTAAGCAGCCATAGTGTACCTCATGTCTGCACAGGTCAAGTTGACACCGAACTTGAAAAGGGCGAATTTTGGAATACTTCACCATAGTTTCTCGCAAAATGTGGACAAGGCACCTATTTGAAGAAGAGTCAGTTTTAGACATGTCTTAAAATGACTTAATGTCATTTTATATCAATGTGGGAAAAAAATGTAAAATAACCCACCGTTATCACAGCTTATTCAAATGCCTTTGTAACGCTTACTTGAAACCAGTGGTTTCCAGAAGGAAGTAGCACCTAATTATTGCTTCTAGTCTGAGTAAAGCAACATTACAAATCAGTGCTCTTGCAAAACCAAGAGCTTCGTCTCCTACAAAGCATTACTGAATCCAATCCAACTGGATCCTTGGTTTCCATGCAGCAAAGTGTATCACATTCACTTTCAAGTATACATTCTATTTCCACACACGAACTTATTCTTTTTTTGAAGCATCATTAAATAAAAAGTTGATGCATCCCAGTAAAAGCTGTACTCTTACAGCTGTGGTATTTCCTCAACGTAGGGAAGTGGAGCATGAATAAAGCAATTAAAATGCTTCTACTTCCATTTCTGTCATATAAAATTTTAAGGGTATGTAGTATAAAAAATCCACTAATACTGCTATGAAATCTTTTTATCTTTCAAAGAATAATTTAAGGGGCTTCTGTCACATTGCTTTGCATGAATTGAATTATTAAGAACTATGGTCTAATTCAGGTAATTCGTTGCAGGTAATTAAAGTAAGCCTGTACTTGACTGACTGGGTTAAAACTCAAGCAGAATAAGCAAATTAGACTGAAGAAGATATTTATAAAATCCTACATAAATTCAGAACCACACAAATAATTTTACCAATGCAGCTCACCAAGCAGACAAGCTGCTAACAAACTCACAAAGAAGTAGGATCCAAACACTGGAAGATGGATACCACTGGTTTTGAATGCATTGATCATGACTCAGCTCTTACAATTTGGCTACATGGGGCAATCCCTGTTTGCAAAGTTCATCTTAGCCATACTGTCAAAACACTGCAGTCAGTTAGCAAGGAAAAAAATTATCAATAAGGAAGAAATGAAAAATCAATATTCATAAATGCCCTGAAATACTTGCTTTTAATTTGAAATTTAAAGAGATAGTTATTTCAGACATACTTGTTATCTTCGAAGTCATGCATAGCAGGGTGAGAACAAGAAGATGAATTATCCTTGTTCCTTTTGCTTATTATTCTGGGTTTATGATCAAAACATTTCTGGAATAAAAAAAACAAGTAATTATAAAGTATTTATTTAAATATATTTAAAAGTATACCTCACCGTAAGTATTTTACCATAGACTTCAACTAGTCTCTACTTCTAAGCTGGTCAGATTGTTACTGAACACACATTTCAAAATTTACAAGTCAGTCACGAGCAAAAGCATTTCTTATAGGATAACTATATTACCTATTAGACTTTTTATTATATATTAAAGATAATTTAAAGATATTTAATATTATATATTAAAGATAAAGCAGCACCTCACAAAGAAACATAAAGAATCCATGATGTTCTTGAAGAAGTCGTGACACGGTGAAGTTGATCTTCCCATTTCCTCCAAAAAGAGCTTCTCGACTAAAAGCTCCTTTGCGCTCCAGTGTCCACACATCTATCTCCTCTTGGCAATAGGCAAACGTGCAGTGCCCTGGATATCGACATTCCTCTTCAGCAGCAACGTCTAAAATGATAACACTGAATTTGATGCTGCTTTTACACAACTTCTACTGTAAGTTCATCTTAAAACCTTTATCAAACAACATCTGTTGTGAAGTCTAGCAGATAGGAGCAGAACCTCATCCTGACTGATTTGTGCATCAGCCTTTCTGAGTTTTAAATTTTCAACATCTCCATCGACTATATTTCTGCATTGTAAGCAACAATGCTGAGAACCAAGAAGCTTTGCTTAAATAGAGTCAGATACAGCTGTTAATTAACACGCCAGTTAACACACCTGCTTGCATCATAAGCAGTCCATACTGCAAAAGAATACTTCTTTGCTATTGTTGTTTTGCATGTTCAGCACTCAATACACTGCATTGAGGGCAACAGTATCCACCAAGAAGGGGTGAGTCAGACCAGTTCTTTTGCAAACCTACAGGAAGCTGAAAATGCTGTCCTGCAAGTCCCTCCTAGTCCAAAGCATGTTTTTTCTTGAAAGAGACTAACTCGTGATTAGCAGTGTGTGCACACTGACAGGCCTGCTGTAGTCACAGAGCATGATCCGTCCTCCCTCTCCTCTGCTGGCTTGCCAAAACAGAGACACACCAGAACCTTTGGGGGAAGGGAACTACTTCTATGCCAGTCTCCATTTATCCGTACTGTATACACAACTCACAGGAAAAGAAGGAAAAGGAGATGGCTTAAGGGGATACAGTAAAATGAAGCAAGAATATAAAAATATCCCACTCAAAAGTTATTCATGATGAAGAGCAGAAGTACAGCTCATGTTTCCAAATAATCACATTATTTGTCAAAATATAGCTTCCCTCATGACTGAAAATATACAGAACCCTGTAACTTCCCCATCTCCCATGAACACATATAAAATCTCATTCAATACTTCACCATGAAAAACCTAAAAGATATTAGTTTGAGCACTAACATTAACATTCACTACCTATAACACACCTACCTTTACATATATAATATGGTCCCACATACTGTGTTTTTGTTGGTCTTGGACGTATTTTTTTCCATGATTTATCTTCAGAATTTTTTATTCTACCAATTAGAATATCCTTCTTACATTTATGTTCTAAATTAGGGTGGTAAGCATAATCCAGTAATTTAGGACCTGAAACAATCACAAAATGGCTTATATTCACATAAACTGCAGCAAAATTTCCTAATTTCCATGCACAGATTGGCACATACACCCAAAAGCAAAGTACACAAACACAGTGCACGGAATCCTTAATTGCACCAGCAAGTCTGAAGAACCACAAGTCATCAGCAGCCATGTTGAGCAGAACAGAAATAAACTAAGTACTTACAAAATGACCAGTTTGGGCAATAAAAGCACGGAGGGAGTACTGTATTGTAACCTTGTAAGTACTATGGGACAGCAACAAATCACTACGTTTGGTCAAATTCCGAAGTATATTTCTCCACAACACTATTTTTAAACTCAATTTGTGATTTACAAGAAGTTTATGCAGGTGAACTCCAAGGATCAGAAAATGGCCCACTTAACCTTCATTTTTTGTTATACTGAAACAGCTACTATGTTCAGACTCAAAACAATAGGTAAGAAGTACATGTGCCCAAAATATAAATGTTAGCCCCAAAGCTTTGTTATTTGGGAAGGAAAAGTGTGCCTAGGTTTATATTCTCCTTTTAGGATGACATTCAAGTGAAGATTATACTACATCTTAAAGAAAGACATCAGGGAATAAGTTTGAAGACTAGCAACGCTCAGTGAACTTCACTCTTTGCTACTTAAGGAACTATGAAAACAAGAGCATGACCCATTGTCCCTGGACAAACTGAGGGAACAATATAATTTTAGGTTGTATAAGCAAGAGGTACTTAAAGGCTTTGATAGAGAAACAAAGAAGCAGAAGAAATAGATGTATTAATATAAAAAAGTGAAGACAACGAACACACAAAGTATTTCTTTCAGTGTTCTACAGCTCCTGTGCTTTTAACATGTTTCAAATCACTTCACAGATTTTTCTTGTAAAAATATTTTAAACCTAAAAAATGTTCTTAAAACTGCAATAGCCATCATCGAAATACCTCAATACAATTCTCTACAAGATCCATTACTATGCTGTACTTTAATATTGACACCTGTAACTTGAAGCACAATGTCTGTTTTTTAAGATTAGTCTTAATAAAAGCTATTGCTTCTAGAATACAGCTCTTTTTAACAGCAACAGCTCAGGCCTAAAAGATTAGTTATATTAAAGCCCAGTACAGGTTAAGATCCTTTCAGTCAATACAGTGGAGTTAATTATTACTAAGGTTTGGAAGCCTCATGATTATGATTTAGAATTAGTCTGGAAAAAAAACAATAAAACAGATGGGATGTGAAGGTTACCAGGTACTTTGAACTGCAGTTCAATTCCCCATGGCCAATCAGAGAGGGTATTGCAAGTTTTTTTAGTCTTGAGCAAAGGTGTCATTCTTCACAGTACCCTGGGCATTGGGAGGAAAGTGAACACAGAATGTGAATGACCTTACATAGCTGACCTACAGCTTGGGGAAAGCATGTGGTGACTGGTGGTGGTTTTAGAAATCAAGAACCTAGTAGGACAACAGATAGAGACGAGAAGAAAGAAGATAAAAAGCTGTTGAAACATTCTACTATTTCCTTAATAACACAATCGTACTACATCTGCTAAGAACAAGTCAGAATTGAATGCTATTTAGAAGCCAAAAGTATTTTTATTTGTTTTATTTCACAGTGTTTTAAGTATATGTTTTTGTTTTGTTTTTAAATCAACCCAGGCGGGTCCCAGCACCCCTTACCTTTTTTGACAAAACATAACTGGCAGGCCTGTCTTAGCTCATGTGTGCCTTCTAACGGGTTTCTTCCCGCAAGTGCTGAAGATACAGGTATATTAGCAGTTGCACTGCTAAAAACATTTGAGAAGTCATTTCTAGTTTGACCTGAAATTCCCATGTAATTTTCAGACCCAAACAAACTACTAGGGCCATTTATCTGTAGGAAGAAAGTACATTTTACTTGAGCCATCTCATTTCATTTCTCCACAAAAAAAAAAAAAAAAAGCTTATTAAATTTATTGTTCAAAGCATAAAAAAAAGTTGCATGGAAAAAAATCAAGTACAAACTTAAGTACACATCATAAAAGTGGATGCAGAGATTTCACAAAAGCCACACACTCAGTAAGATCTACGTTAAACCCTTGATGTATCAAGATCTGAACTGATGGAAAAGAAAACATCAAAGATACTTACAAACAATGGAGAGTTATTGCTGCTAAGTGTTGGTGTTCCATCTCTAGAAGCTGAACTTGAAAGGTCTAAAAGAATAAAGTTTCAATTACTTCAGTTTCCCCAAAACATCCTATTCACAAAATTATAACTCCTGAAAAGCATTCAGAGGTTTGTTTTTTAACAAGCAACACATCTTGCTGTTGCTGTTTGCTATTTAGTTCTACACCTTTTTTATTTTTTTCTTCCAAATTATACAAAATCCTCCTTGTAAACATCTTGGTTGAAAAATAACTAAGTAATCATTGTCAGTATAACCACCTGACTAACAGTAGCAGCAGCTCTGCAGACATTTGCTGAAGAAACATAAAGATACTAACACTGATAAAAAGGGATAGCTAGATAAGCAAAACTTGTTTATCAAAAACACAGATATGAAAGAGGGCTAAGGGGATTCTTCTATTTTTTAATTTTATTTTGTTAATTTGGCTTCATTCTTAAGATCACATTCTGTAACACTGGTGATTTGAGATAAAATGTATTTCTTCTTTTCTATTCACCTATTTCTTTCTACTTCACCATATAATCACCTACAGCTTGAATCCAAACACGTAATGTTGCTATCTTTTCAAACTACACAGTTATACCAACCAGCTTTTTAGGTCTTTTCATGTTTTTTGTCAAATCATCAGAAATGGTTTATGCTTTGTTACAATAGATACATACCCTGAAGCTAACATGGCTCCTACTTAATCCCTGTTCACCCAGAACCAGTAACTTCCACAATAAATGTAAAAGAAATGAAGAGAAGGAGCTTAAATGCAGACCCAAAGTAAACAACAGCTTTCTTTATAAAATCTTGTGTACACCCAACACTGATAATCAGTACAGCTAAAAATGTGAGCACAGACCACATTTTCTGCACGTGCTAAGCATTACTGAGTAGCAGTAAAAATCTGTTAAACAAGGAATCCATCTGGATAACTCACATCATAAGGTTAAATATTAATACTCCTTTTTTTTTTTTTTTTTTTTTTTTTTACCTCTTTTTGGGTCACTGATTGAAAAGGTGCTTAATGGCGAACAGAAATTTTCCAGTGAAGAAGCCAAAGGCTGTGAAAAGATTTCTGAAAGAGAGGGAGTAGGAACAAATCCTGTACTGACGGGCAACGTCCCCAGCAGAGAAGCAGAGAAGGGCACGCTGGGAGCCACACTTCCTGCAGGGATAGGACCCCTGGCACCTGTAGTTTGCTGTATAAAAAGAAATGAAAAAAAAAAAAGAAAAAAGAAAAAAGTTCACACAGGAAAAAAAAAAACACTCGATACAATCTGCAACAGCCTTCCTTTCTTCCTTTTAATAATGTTTTCAATAAGTTTTTGTAAACCTACAGAAAAACGACAGGTACACTACAGTGCTGTAGAGAACTGCAGAAATCACATCTCAATGCTTTAATGCAAGGAATTATCTATAAATCAAACATTTTAAAGGTTCAGTTAGCTGAACTGAAGAAGAAATTTTGAATTTTTTATGAGTCAGAAACCTACACAGATTTTTCTAAATAAAGAGAACATAATTCAAACAGTAAGGAGTTAAGAGTCAGCACTGAAATAGATCCTGGGGCAGTACCAAGTGACATCACTGTCTGTATAAACCAATTTACCTTCTTCCCTCGAAGGAAAACCACACATCCTTCCATACACCTCTGATAGGGACGTGACAGAATTTGGGAGTCTCCTTCACTACACCTCAACTGCTGCCTCAAGAAGCTCCCTTCTTGGCTGGAAGCTGATCAAACTGTCTGCATAGAGTGGGCAGTGTCTCGTCCCCAGGTTCTATACTACACAAGGCTTCAATCTACCCCAAAAGATTGTGTTTGCCATTACTATGGTAAATTTACTGTGATTTAACAATAATTACAACTGAAATTTCCATAACAGATACAACAAATTGAAATGCATAAAACTTACAGTAAGAAGCCTAAGCATTTTTTATTTCAAGAAATCAAGCTCAAGACAGAACCAGTTTTGCAATCAATCTTTTTTACAGCTGTACCCATAGCTACATGAGAATTAAAAATCACAACTAATTGAAAAATTCAACATGCCAGATCCTCATTTAGCAGTGTGATATTAAGGGCTCCAAATGACTGTCACAGACACAGCTCAGAGTCAGTAACCTTGCTATTAAGTTCAGCCATCTCTGCTCATCAATCAGAACTTTCACTTTGACTGTCACTTGAGAAGCTCTGCATGCTTTGTATGCTCTAACTCTAGAAAGGCTGTGTAATGAAGAATAACTCAAAAAAGCCTAAATTTTTTTAATAATCTCTTCTAACAAATATGAAAAGTTAGTCTCACAATGGCCTATTTCTGGTTATCTGCCACACAGGTCTGGACAAAGCTCTGACTGCAGAACTACTGCTTGGTGCACCAGGAGACAGCAGCACAAGTACTGCTGCCCTGCAAAGTTGTAAGCACGAGCCTGACTTTCTACAGCCCCAGGGTGGGCACACCAAACATCCTCAGGTTCACAGAGGCCTTAGCTGTAACAAGTATACACCAGCTCAGACTTCAATGGCCAGCTTCGCTTTCCATGGCATTTCCTGGAAGTAAACCCCTCCCACAGAGGTAGTGTTGGTAGCAGTGTTTTTCAAAGCAGTCTCCATCTATGAGCAACCTCACTCAAATCTTCCAGCACACAAATCCAATGTGATTTCCTTGGAGCTCTGCCACATCCTGGTATCTTTACAGCCACATTTGCAAGCCCACACGTCTGAGAGGATCAATCTGACCACACACAACTACAGCTCAACGTAACCATACAAAGTAATTCACAAACAAAACAAGATCTCACTCAAAAGAAAGCAAACAAAGTTTTACCATTATGCTTTCATCTGGATCAGGCACAGAATCAAGTAATTCATCAAGTTCTTCACCAATAATTATATCTCCATCTCCACAATCTAAACATGCTTCTGGCATAGAGAAAGAAACATTTCCTCCGTTTGCCAACGTTGCAGAAGGCAAAGCAGCTTTTTCCGCTTGAAGAGACATAACAGAAGATAAAGATGATATGGGTACTGATGCCACTTTAGACAATTCAGAAACAAAGGCTGATGAAGAAGCAGAAGAAACCGTATCTTGCTTCTGGTCAGATAAATCTGAAACAGAAAGACAGGAATGAGTGGAACTTTTATTCAGAGGTGTAAGAACGCCTCCCCTAACCTTTAGCCTGATAGTATCAGGAGAGAGAGAATAGAGAAACTTGAATTTTAAAGCAAAACTACATTAAAGGTCTTCCAAATCATATGTACCCGTATCTCTGTGCTCATATATTGCTCAAACAGACTTGATATGCTACTGAACCTCTGGCATGTTCTCCCCTCCCTATTCTTTCAAGTTTAACAGGTCAGTGAAACAATTATATTAATGGCAGTTCATTCCTATCAAGGTGAGGACTGGCTCAGCACTTGAATGTGTAGTTTCACAGATAAAGATATCAGACTTTTGACACAGATCTTTCAAATGACAAGTTAAATTTTCTTAAGAATAAATTTCGTAACAAATAAAACTAGATATGTTACGTATCTAGTTTCCTAGTATTAGTATTCTAACACACACAAGACTCACCTAACTCAATATCTTCTACAGAAGAAGAATTCTGCAAGTGAGAAAAAAAAAACTCCTCTCAGTACTTTGCACAAGAGTCTTTAATATTTTTCAAACATACATTTACAGGCAGAGAACGTAAGCCTCTAAATTAGGTTTAATACAACTTCTAAGTTATGAAGTCCAGTGGATTTAAGGGTGAAATAATTTTTAAGATAAAGCATCCCATTGCAGACTGAAATACAATTGCCGTACCACTAAAAATCTGTAACCAACCAACAAATAAAAGAGCAGTGAGCCGTTCCGGTGTTTCCTCATTCTATCCCAAGTCCTCCTTTACAGCTAAATTGCCTATTTCATCTGAAAAAGTCATTAAGATAAAGGAGAACTCTTCATTGGTGCTACTCAGACACATTAGCTATAAGGAAGACAAATACCCGTTTAACTGCTAATGAAGGTCAAACTTTGGCAAACAAATAAATCTAAAGGTATTTCACCCCAGCATTCTTCACTTTCATTACTCTCCATGATATAAAATAAACAAATCACATTAGCTACATCCTTGTCTCAAGATGTTAAAAGTAAATATATTCACTGCACTAGATTTAAAGTTTTAGCTCATATTCATTCTACAGAGATAACCTGAACGATAATCTCATCTCCTAGTCTGCACTAAGTACATTGCAAAGCTGAATACAAAAAACAACAGAATCCTGAAGTCCAAAATCAAATGTCAACTGCAAGTTTCCACTTAATCATGGTGAAATGATGAAACAGTTAATCCCTGTAGTTTGAAGTCTGCTTATGCTTAACAACGTGTCAAACCTCACCTGAGTTGATACATCACTAGAAACAGAATTCGAGGGCGGCTGCAATGAAAAGACACCTTCATTAGCTACAAAACTGATATCAAGGGAAAAACTCAACATCTTTGTTAAAACTGTAACAATTTGTGAGTTAAAACCAAATCTTACCTTTGCTCTTACATATGCTTTCCTTATTTTTAATCCTAATTTTTGAGCTAGTTCTTGAGTAAGCTTAATCACACTTTCATCCTAAAAGAAATAAAATGTCATAATGTACATGGATTACCATCTAGTCAAAGACAACTGTTTACATCTCAAATAGTCTTTGTTCTGCAAGATCTCTAGTGCAGGATGTATCTCAATGCACACTATACTCTCACAAACATGGGATTGCAAGCTGCACTCAGAAAAATGCAGATCCTCAAGCAACATAATTTTAAGGTCTGGGAAAAAAAAAAGCCAAAACAGACAGTATCCTGCTCAAGTGCTTCTTTGAATAAAAAACAACAAAGATTTTCCACAACCAGAGAAGTTCAGAGAAGCATGTGGGGTGTGGACACACACATTTACACTACTTCTGAGGTAGAGAAAGGAAAAAAAAAAATCAACTCAGTATTTTGCCCTGTTATCTATCCATTTAAAAAGAAAATTCCATCAGCATGCTCATTCAAAGCAGGAATGCATTTCTGAGGCAAACCCCTCAATCATCCTCACACACTGCATTTTAGTTTGCAGTATGAAGAGTGCCAAATTAGATTTGTTTTAAATGAAATGGAAGTGCTGCTGGAGCACACCTGCTGAGCTCAAAAAAAAAAAAGCATGGAAATCAGATTGTCAGCAGCATCACTGCAGTCTGCAGATCCTGTTCTGCTACAGCACCCACTGCCTGCTGACACAGACGTAGCCTACAACAACTAAAGGTCCTTACTGAGCACGGCTGAGAATTATATTGCTGCATGCCTGGAGAGCTAAAGTGCCACTGTCACACACACAAATACTAAACTTTATAATTATGGGTGCTTTTTCTCTTTAGAATACACCTCTGTCTTGAGAATCTTAAACAACAGTTAATTCAATGGTTCTATTGTTTATTGCAACAGCTTATGGTGCTTGATCCATACAGGAATGTATTTCTTCAGGTGATCTTATTGCCTGTGAGATCTGCTATCAGTCTTCACATTCAAAGTAAGCAATAAGAACAGGGGGATAAAAAAAAAAAAAACAACGCACAAAAACCTGCATTTAAAACAAACAAAAAAATAATGCTCTTTATCTAAGTGCATATTTTCTGCATCAAATCTGTAGAAATAGCCATAAATGTATCATCTGCCTACCTGTGGCACAGCAAGAGAACATTTTGCTACAGCATCGTAAGCTGTCTTATACCTTCCCAGCTCGTTCAGTGCTTTTGCTTTCCGATAGAGCGCTCTAAAATTATTTTCATTTAACCTTAATGCTATCTCACAGTCTTCTAGAACCTTTTCATGCAGTCCCTGTGAGGGAGAGAAAAGAAAAAAGGAACTAATCAGAATAATTTTTACAGTTGAAATGTAGAATTTGAGCTCTATTAGACATAGGTACTGAAACACTATGAAACATCCACCAAGGCCACTGAACACCACACATATGAACTGCCCTAAGCCACTGACCTATGCAACTAAGAAGTTGGGCTATCACTCATATAAAACCCATTAAGAGGGATGAAGACAATTTAATTCTTTCTCACGAGCCATCTTATCGCACAGAGAAAGTGGCAGACTCAGGAGCAGTCAGCAACTGAAACAGATTAAACTACTCCTCTGTCAACTTCCTGGCACGAAATTCTGGAGGTTGGTGGCCCCTGGCAGGGGGTTTCAACTTGATGATCCTTGGGGTCCCTTCCAACCCAAGCCATTCCACAATTCTATAATTCTGGTTCTTCTGCTACTTATCTAGTATTGGTAACTACAAACATCCAGGTGACCACACTTGTGAAAAGATGAGACAAAGCAATACCAAGAGCTCTTCACTGCTAAACTTTCCATACCTTCACAATGTAAGTGGATGATTCTCAAGAAGTGATACTGTTTCAATGGAAGCTTACCATATTTGAAAAACATGCTATCCTGTTTACATGTAGCTTCTCTAAAATATCATCAGACACATGGATTTCTTCAGAATTAGCATAATCTGCTATGTTTATAGCTTCTGAATAGTGATTCAGCGAGCCTCTCCAATCACCTTCTCGATATACATCATTCCCTTCATTAAAAAGATTTCTAACAAGTTCTCGTATAAATAGCTGTAATAAAGAAAAACATCATGAACAACAGTATTTGTTGTGTATCTTCCATATTTCCAAATACATATTTAAATAGAAAATGTATACTTGTAAATGAATGGAACAAAAATGATTTTTTTTTGGTCTACATTAGAGTTTTTTCCCCAAGACACTCCCGAATACTCAGCATCACAACACATGCAAGTAAAGGAGGGGGAAGGCCTTGCACAGTCATTGCTTTGTGTGTGGAACTTATCCAAGGTGTATGTATTTGTGCTCCCTGCACCATTAGCAAACAGCAGCTATAGCAGCTGGCAAACCAGCAGCACACAAAGGCTGCTTTCGCAAAGCAAAAGACTTTTCCAGTATAAAATGTGAACATTAACAATCTTAAGTAAAGCATTCTTGAGTCCAGTGATACAATTTACTGTTGGATGAAAATACTAGAAAGATGTGTGAAATGTAAGTCCCAAAATTATACAGAATAGTAACACATACCATAACCAAGATCTGTTACAAGAATGTGTGACTCAAGTCCTTTATCTCACTTTTGTTGCACTACCCTAAACTTTACCAGATAGAGCATGTCATTTTACCCAGCGAATGCCCAAATTCATCCCTAACACCAGCAGAGTTCATCTGTGCTGCTGAGCTCAGATGATATATCTGAATACCTGTAGCATAGTTTATGTAGTCCTCCAGTTCCTATGCTGAGACATTTTAACATTACCATTCATACTGCATTATTCCTTAAATAATGATTGAAAGCAAGAATAAACATACAAAAAAAAAGAAGCAAAAAAACCCCCCACTTCTGGAAACGCAAAAGTAATTTTATTACCTCATATTGTTCTTGTGTCCCTGGGTAGGGCAAAGTAGATCTAGAAAAAGAAATTACAAGATGTACTTATGGAACACACGGCTCACCAGACAGTCACAGCAGAGAACACTGGCTCTTACTTAAAAGCAGCCCTGCTTGCTGCAGCAGGCTAAACCCAGCTGTGTTCTTCAGCCTGTACTGAACAAGGCAGGAGTGCTGCTGAGCAGATTTAATTAAACAAGTGTTTTGCTATTACTAATGAATCATTTTCATTTAAAGCTACACAGCCAGTCTCAGCTCTCCTCTTCAAAATGTGTGACAATTTTGAATGCTGAGTTTAAAAACTCGGTGCTGTTTGTTTAAAAACAATTTCCTTTCTCTTCTCCAGCACGTAGAAACAGTTTCTATATGACAACCGCCACCTTTCTATAAGCACTATAAAGTGACAAATTACCTGCCAAAAGAACACACCAGTGTTAATTAAGTCATACACATAACACTTAAGGATTTTTAAGAGTTCTTTCACGTGACACCTAACAGATTTTCTCCAGCAGAAAACAGAGGCATTTACCGCTGTTCTTTCAGGAAGAAAACCAGAAACTCCTTCCCTTCCCTTGCAGGTTAACCAAGAACCTGGTTCTAAATCGTTTTTAAAGCGCAGGGTTTTTTTTCAATGCCTTATGTGAACAGCGAAGGAATGTGAAACTTCAGAATCTGCTGAAGTTAGTCAGGATCTTCTAGGGGAGAACTTGGCACTGATCCAAGCACAAATTAACTGCTAAGAGGCTTTTTCATCAAGTTAAACTTGAGCTCCAGAGAGCAGAAACGCCCAGGCAGCAGCGCACAAAGCCAGGCAGTCAGCAGCAGCCCATCTCAGGTGTGCTGGCCATAAAAAGAAGGGGGATTTCTGGGCACCCAAACCGTCGGTGCCAATGTTTCCTAAAGGCTGAAGAGGAATACTCACCCACCCCCATCTGCTCTGCTTGGGAACGAAGCAGAGACTCTCGGAAGAACTAAGGGCCCTCTGACAGAACTAAATTACAGGGACTTCCCCAGAGCCGTCCGTACCCACAGACACGTACACACACACACACAAAAAAAACATAGCACCATACTCTATAAACTGAAGTCCTTTCTTAATGTCCTGTTGTCTAGTGCTTCTTTCTTCCGACACATTGGACATGTTATCCTGAACATCCACGTTTCGGACACACACCTCCTCAAAAAGGAAAGCAGAAGTGCAGTTAGCAGTGCTGCCGAGCAGCCATGCCCGCCCGCAGCCCCAGCGCTGCGCACCTCAGCCCAGCTCTGCCTCCCCGCCGCTCTGCGCCATGCAGCCGCAGCAGGGCTGGAGCCGCTCGCGCAGCAGGTGCGCGGTACTGCTCAACCAAGCTGAGCCTCTGAGCTCCCGCAGGGCCCCGTAACAGCTCTGTACTTCATTTATGTCAGTATTCAGTACCTCAAAAGCCCAGTGTATTTATTAATAAAAAGACAAGGTGATTAGAAAACTACTGTCAGAGCCACCTCCTGAGCCTCTCGCTGCCGGCCAAGCACCGAGGGGTGCCTGCAGGCAGGAGCCCAACGCCTGCCTGGGCAGACCTGCAGACATCACAGCTGGCAGAGACCACCAGCTGCACCTGTACAAACGAATGGCTTTCATTCCACATCGCCATCCAAACATCCAAGCATCATCTCACTAGTCTGAACCGGTGACTTTTTCTTCACGTCATTCATTTAATGGACTTACAATTACTCGAGTGAAACAGGCAGAAAGATGTGTGTAACACCCAAGAGAAGGCTGCCTGCAGCACAGTTCTGCTGCTGCCTAACGCTGCACCTCGCCGCTATGGAAGAACCGACTTCATTTTAACCAAAAGGTCAGCAAGACAAATGTCCTATTCTGAAAACCCCAAAACTCTGAATAAAAAAAATTACCTTGAGAGATGTATTTTTTGGAAGAAAATTAGTTTAAGCAGGAATTTATTTCACAGCAACAATGGAAAACGAAAAGAATAAAAACAAAAGGAAACACCTCTCACTAAATTGAACACATTCCCAACTGAGAGCAGAAAACTGCTGGATCAGATACCTTCCGTTCTCTGACTGACTTGGAACAATGTCTGCAAGCACTTCTCAGCAGCCTCCAAGCGTACTCCCAGTTAGTGCTGCTCTACACATACCTCCGTGCAGCACGAAGAACTGCCTCATTTTCCTAGTCGCCAAGCACAGGAAGGAAGCCCCCAAAGCCTGCATCCCCCAGCCCCTCCACGGCCCCCAGGCTGCAGCAGCACTGAGCAGCAGGACGTGGGGATCCCCAGCAGCAGCACTGAGCAGCAGGCTGCAGGGCTCCCAACAGCAGCACTGTGACGGGCTGTTCTGACAGCACGTCTTCACGTGGGAATAACGCTCAGTAATCCACTCCCAAGGCAGCAAATAACCAAATTCTCTCCTGCAACTGCTTTTCACGTGATTTTATGCATCTCCTTTTCTTCTGCAAGTTATTACTACACAGGGAGATTCTGATACATACTCAAAAGACTTATTGTCAGAGAAACATCAAAGATATGCTATGGCTGGTGAAAAGAAACGTAACATAAATGCCAAAAGGAAATCCATCGCCACCCCAATACGTTTTGTTCACTCCTTTACATTCAGGTTTTGGGATTCTAACAAGGCTGCTACGAAGTTCTCCCACGAACCCAACCCAGCAGCAGTTTGGGCACACACTGCCATCAGAAACGCGGCACAAAGTGAAGCTCACTTCAGTCCCTGCACAAACACCCCGCAGGCAGTACCCTGCCCACGAGATCTGTGCGAGCACTAAGATCAGCTTTGCTCTACTAATTTTAAGCAACCTCAGCACTCCACCAACTCGGGTGACAGGAGTCCGATGTCGTAACAACCGCCTTTATCCATCACCTCTGGCAACAGCTTTCGATAACTCACACGTTGACACTGGAGGATGTGCAGATCCGGCTCCTGAAGCAACAACGCTGATGGAACTGTTACAAACTGGCACCACAGATAAGAGAACGCCAGCGAAGTGATGAGCAAACACGAGCAGTGTCATTTACTATTCAAAGCACTTCTCTATTTTTCTCTATGTGCTCATTTTCATCCGTAAGACATTCAGGCAGAAGTTATCCCTCCTTCACATACAGTCTTATTGCCCCACTATTTGATGATTTTGCAGAGGATTTATAGACATATATTTATATGTCTCAGACACCACCTCCACCAGCATCTCTCTCATCCACTTCATGTTTAGACCACCTTGTGCAACCAGAACCACATTGGACTCAGTTACATAAAAGCACGTAAATAACGGGGTCCTGACTTTCAGTTAGTCACTTTCAGAGTTCACAAAAATCACCTATTTAGCAACAGATTTTCTCCCTCATCTGTGCAGACAGAATTAAAAACAAACATGGACGTGTACATATATATATATATAAAGTTAAAACATTGCTTGTATTATTATAAAAGCAAAGCCTACACTCTTGTTTTTCTCTGTACAATTCAGTGAAAACAACAACTTAAAGCAAGGGAAAAAATATGGGATGCTAAAAACAGAACAAAAACAGACGAAAGCATCCATAACTAAGGCTATAGGCAAATACACTGTTGCATTAGGAGCTGTAATTCTACAACTGTTGCTGTATGACCAATTCAAGCTCTGTTTATTAAATCTGGCACAGCAAGAAACGCTGCTGAAATCAAACAAGTTGAAGATCAATTTATACCACTTTATCCTCACCATGGGCTTCAATTCAATTGCATCTCACAAAAGCGGAAGCAAAGGGAAAGTTCACTGCTGACAGCCAGCATCACCTCTTCTGACAGACACCAGCCAGCCAGAACAACAGCAGGCAGGGAGGATAGCGAGTTTGCACCAGCTCTGGCAGACAGGAAAACCTACACTTCTCTCTCACACAAAGCTGCTTACACCTCTTGCAGGTTACCTGCTTTCCTTCCAGCGCAAGGCAAGACAGTGCTCTTGTTCCTATACTTTGTCAGTCCTGAGGCATTCAAGGCGAGCTGGAAGGGACATGACAATGCATAGGATGCACCCGGGATAATTATTTAGGCAAAGGGGATTTGAGCACAATGGATGCTGCGCTATCTTGCAAAGCAAAATGGATCTTTGGAATGCTAATCAACCAATTCACACAGAACTTTCAGAGAAAGTTTTGATTCAGCCTTTCTGCAGATGGAACCCAGGTGCTGGGGTTCTGAACAGGACGAGCATGCTGTAAAAGCTCGAGCCCAGCAATCACCACCATTAGATCTCAGGTGGCACTTTTCAAAGGCTCTAGAACGATTCAACAGTGGCAGCGAAGCACGTGAGCACACATCGTGAAAACCAGCGCGGTTCTGCCGCTGTCAGAGCCGAGGTGACCCCGCGGAGCACCGACCTGCAGCTCACCCTGGGTGCCCCCGCTGAGAGCTGAGGTCTGCAGGGTAAGGAGCGGGGCAGGGCCGAGCCTGACTGTGCAGTGCGGACAGCTTAGAGGTGCAGACAGAACAGAGGAAAAACACACAGCGTTATTTGGGGACACGAGCTGCTAACGCAGGGAGTTCGCGACCTTCAGCTGACCAAAGGCCCCGACGCAGCTCCTTACTGGAACCGACCGCAGCGATCACAGACGCTCGCTGCAGCCCGGCCCTGAGCGCCGCACAGCCGCCGGCAGCGCTCCGCGTCCACCGAGCACCTCGATGCGCCCGTACGGCCGTGGCATTCCGAGAGCCGGACGCGCACCCTGCCGCCACGCATCACCGCGTTCGCGCGCCGGGTTACAGGAATCCGAAATGAACCCTTTGTACGGCACGGAGCGCACGGAACCGCCCTGCGCCGCTCGGTGCCGCGCTGCACGGCTCGGCGGGCGGGGAGCCGCGCGAACGGCCCGAGCGGAGCCCGCCCCGGGACGGGGCGCTCGGAAAGGAACGGCAGCGAGCCCTCGGTCCGCTCGGCCAGAAACGAAGCGTCCCCCGCAGCCCGGCGCCTTAAAACTTCACTCGGCGCCGAGAAGTTCCCGAAGCCCGGCCGCGGGAGGGAAAACGCGCTCTGCCGCGCCGAGCCGCCAGCGCCGACGCGAACCGCGCCCGCCCGCAGCGCCTCCCGCCGGGCCGGGGCTCCCGCAGCCGCCTTTGTTCGCGCCGAGCGGCGGCTCCGCCATCTCCAACAGCGGAACCGACCGGCGCCGCCCAACGCGGCAGGGGAGGGGAGGGGAGCGGAGGGCCGGGCCGGGCCGGCTCCGCCGGGAGGGGCGGGACCGGGGACGCGGCGGGGCGCGGCGCCCACCGGGGCCCGGGAGCGGCTGACGACGGCGCCGGCGGCGCGGAGAGGGGCGGGAGCGCTCCAGCCGCACCGTAACGGGCCGCGAGAGGAGCAGGAGGAGGAGAGGCCCGGCGCCCCCAGCCCCGGCCGCGGGGCCCCGCTGTGCGCGAGCGGCCCGTCCCGCCGCGCGGCCCTACCTGCTGCTCGGGCCCGCGGGAGCGCAGCGCCGCGGAAGGCGGAGCCGGGCGGCCTGGCGCGCGGCGGCGACGACGACGACGACGGCGGCGGCGGCGGCGCCTCCTCCGCTCCGCCCCCGGTGGCGCCGCCGCCGCGCGCGCCCCCTGCTGCTGGGAGGCCGCAAACACGGCCCAGAGGACAGCGGGATGCGATTGGCCGGAGCGCCGGCACCGCGGGCTTTTTCATTGGCTCAGCATTCTTGTTTTGGAAACCTGCACTTTTGATTGGTGGCGGCGGGGAAAAGCTTTTGCTACTGATTGGCTGAAAGATTTGCGGCCTCCCGCAGCCTTCTGCTCCCGGCTGTCGGCGCGGCGCCCGAGCCTCTGCGCGTCCCGGGCTGCGCGGACATTCCCGCGCCGCGGGCGGGACGTGACAGCTGCCGCTGCCCGCAATAGGAGCTCTGGGCGGGGCCACGCAGCGGCTTTTAAGCCTCCCTTCAGTTCTCCCGGAAGCGGCCTGACGTAAGAAGGCGCCCCGCGGCAGCCCTCGCGCCCAGTGACGTCATCCCCGGCTGCGGCGTGAGGGGTGGTGAACCGCGGTCCGTGCTGCGCGTGCCCGCCGCCGCGCATGCGCCGTGAGCTGAGCGGGCGGCACGGCGCGGTGGGGCGCGGGTCGGGGAGCCGCCCGGCGAGGCGCTCTGCCCGCTCACCGACTTTCTTCGTTCGCGGACACCGGGACGGCCCGGCGGCGCCGGCGCTGCTCGTCCGGGATGGGCGCGAAGCCTGGGACTCGCTGTTCGTGCCGGCCGTTCGTGCCGGAGCCCGACGAAACGTCCTTACGAAACCTTTCCCGCGTCACGTGAGCGGGCGGGAGGCCCGGCAGCGCCGCCCGCCGGCCGTGAGGGGCCGCGTCAGCGCTGCCGGCGTCCGCGGGCGGAGCGGCGCCTCGGCCGGGCGGGAGAGGCGGCGGGACGCCGAGCCGTCGGGCCGGTGTGCGTCTGTGGAGCGAGGCTTGTGGCGGGCCAGGGCGGAGGTTTTACCGCCGGGACGAAGGGCGGCGGGAGGAGCAAACGGGCGGAGCGCACGGGGCTGCGCGGAGGGCCGCCGGCTGTCGGCGCGCTGAGCGCTGCGGCGTCTCGTCCCGAGCCGCTCCGCTCTCCCGGCCCGGCGCCCACCGCTCGATGCGAGCCGGGCGCCCCGAGATGGCGCGGGGTGAAGTTAAAGCCGGGGAGCCGGCTGTCAGAGCCGCGGGGAGCAAAGCGGTGAGCAGCAGAGCTGCTGAACGGACCGCGCGGGTTCGTTGGCGGCCCGACCCCTGCAAGGCAGCCGGGCAGCAGCGGGCGGCAGCGCCACAGCCGGAGCTGCGAGCTGCTGTCGGCGTGCTTGGGAACTGGCGGCGCTCCGCACGTGTCGAACAGCAGTACTCCTTTGTGGAGAGAATGCGTTTAGCTTTATATAAATATATATAGGTTGGAAGTGGTAATGCAGCTGTCTTCCTCCATTTGCTTGAATTACGTAGGTGACGCAGTAGCTAACTGCGCCGAGCAGCACACCGGTACGCACACCTCAGCCGCTGCCACGAGCCAGCGGGTGATCACTGCTCCTGGTACAGAAACTGATCACGTTTCGTTTATAGTACGTATGGCAGCCTACGTAAGCTGATTGTTTCTGACAGATTCAATTGCTGTGGAATTATACTGAGATGAGAAACAGAACTTGATTTCTGTGGCTTGTGAGAGAGATTAAAATGCCTTCTTCAGGGAACTTAGAAACAAAGCGTTCTGGTGTCAATAGGAAGAGCTGCCGGTACCTGGGTGGAACATCTGTACAGTCAGAACAGCTTGTTGTTGCAGCCTTGGAGAGTTAAAATTCTATCTTCTCCAAGCCTGGTTTAAGAGATTTCATCACTATTTGTACTGATGATTTTGAACAAACAATGTAGGTAAATAATATTTGACAGAAGCAGAAAAGTTTCACATACGAGCTGTAACAAGAAGCTACAGAGCTTTTCTGAGCTTTTCTGAGCAACTCAGTGTCACTCAGCTTAAGCACTGCAGTAGAATTGTGAGTTAGAAACGTGTATTTTGGTTGCTTTCACAAAGCTGCCCAAAAACCTAGCTGAAAACAAAGAAACAGGATGGTCCTTTGAGCTGAAAAACAGACCAAGTAAGGGATTACAGGGTGGGCTGTGGGGAAATCATGATACAAATCATTAGACTTTTTTTTTTTTGCTGTTGTTTCTGAAGTGTTTATTTAAAAATCCCGGGGAAATGTTGTCATCTTCAGTTTGCATCTCTGTTGTCATACATTCTGCATTTTAAATGTAGGTGCCATTTAGTTAGGAGAATTTTCTCTGATAAAAGTTCCTATAAAGTCTTGAAAGATAGAACCTGAACAGCAGGTTGTTGTCACCCACGTCCCGCTGTTTGCAGGGTGCCTTGAAAACAGGAGCCATTCCTTGTTGTTATTTTTATGTTAAATTCAAACTTACTTTGGCAACAGCAAAACCAACTTTTTTTTATTTCAGAAATGGGATTTTTTTTAGGCCATGGTTGGAATTTAGCAATAGAAGTGGTGGTGCAGCTTCTCCATCAGAAGCACTTCTCATGTTCCTACACCTCTGTTGCCCCTTTCTTGTGGGTGCAGCAATTCTCTGGGTGTATGGTGAAACAAATTTGACACACGGGCAAAACAGTGGCTGTGTTTCAACAGAAGAATTCCCTGATCTGGTTCACATCACAGTCATGCAAACAGCTGACAGCAGAAAGAAATGCACTTGGAACAGTGTCCTGAAATTGTGACCGCTCCACTGGAACAGACATCCAAAAAGGAGGTGCAAGGGAAAAAGGGGAGATAGCAGCTTGTGCTGCAGAAATGGCAGTATCTGGGACTGTGATGGAAACAACAGAAACCACGTAACACTTTACGAGGCACATCCTAAAGATCGATCTAAACATTGTTTTACTCCCGTTCGTTGCTAGTGTTAGCCTGACATGGCATCAGAACGCCTGTGGGATGGGAGAAAGACCTGCTGAGGAAGCTCAGTGGATGCTGTTCCAGTGCAGCACTTAGAGCAATAGGTTTGTTGACTGAAGGTAATCTGAGAACAAAAGCAAAAGGTCAGCATGGGCATTCTTCCCCTACTAACCAGGTAATCTTGAATCATTCTCTGTAAGCAAGATCAAAACCCTGTACGATTGTCACTGTTATTAAGTAATATTTATGTTTTCCAGCCTGATGCTTTTTGCAATTCTATCATGTCTATGTAATTAGCTTCAGGTGAATCTGACTAATTGTGATTTTATTTATTTTTCTTTTTCCTGGCTGAAATTTCTGTGGGTAGTGGAGTTGCTAACCCATTACTTAGGTATTCCATGAAGTCTTTAAGCCAGGGAGCTGAATCCTGCACTCCAAAAACATCCTGACTGCGCTCGGAGATGCAGCTGTTGAAATGTACCCTTACTTCTGTGATGGTTCACCTCACAGTCATGCAAACAGTGTCCTCCAAGCCTTTGTGTCTCTTTTCAGACAAAGGACTCGGGCTGCAGCCTGACAACACCGTAGATGTTTGAGCAGTAATTACAAAACCAGAAGAATCTCCCCTTTGCTGCTTTACTTACAGGTAGATGTGTTCCTTGCTGTTAATGTAAGCTATGGCTCGTAAATAATATAATAACCTACGATTTGTGTCTGAATGCTTAATTAACAAAATAATCACAGAGTTCCTTTTTTAGATTAAATAAAGTCATGAACTAATAAAGAACTGGGACTTACAGCAAATAGGAATGAAGACATTGGTGCAGCTTGCTTTCAAAAGTAGGGTCAGACTTTTTTTTTTTTTCCTGCTAAGCTGATAAAACAAAACAGGCAAAGGGATTTATCTTGAATTCCATAGAATAGTTTAGAAGAGGAAACAAAGCAATAGCAGACTCATTTTTATAATTCAAATGTTAAAAAGTAAGTCAGTTCAGAACCCCCTGAGCAGGAGAGTTATGTCACTGCCAGTGGTAGCGTGGGATAGGTGGAAGTATGTTTGTTTCAGAGCATTGCTTTATCTGCAGCATCCCAAGTCCTTATCAAACACCTTCTGACATTGGGATTACGGCTTCCAGGAAACTTCTGACCTAACCAAGTTATTGATGTGTGAAGATAACTCCCAGAATGCGTTCCCTACAGATGTTTTGGCTTTGCTGTTTTGCAAATAGTCCTTGCTTCTTTTCCAGACCCAGAATTCTGTCATATTTAGGTATAATGACATTGTCTCTTTCCATAAGCAGTCATTTGCAAATGTAAGGTTATTCCAACCCCATGTGTATTTTGGGAAGCAATCTCTCTTCCTCGATAATCAAAACAGGAAATTTCAAATAAGATTTGTTTAAACATCTGTAAAAACAGTCAGTTTGGGTCAGACGTGAATATATGTTTTAACTGCTCAAGGAAATATTCACCAATTGAAAAATGAGATAGATTTATATACAGATCAAGATACTTCAAGGGTACGTGGAAAGCACGTCTTGAAGGTATTAATTTGTCAATCTCTTATTTCTGAGCAGCTTTAAATTTTCCTTGTTAACATTATTATAATTATTTGTTGCAATTTTCCTGAAAGAAAAAAACATCTGAACATTTCCTACTATTTTCTTATTATTTATTGTGCCTAAGAAAGCTTAAATATATCAATCTCGGTCCACTTAATTCAGTTGGTTGTTTTGTTGTTTCCTGCTTTCTCTTAACATTGCCTCATGGTTCGTACATTACACAGGCACACTGGAGACTAAGCTGAGGAGAATTACACCCATTTTCTGACCTGCTTGCTAATCCGACATTTACATCACTGACGTAGGAGCAAACCCATTATCATGAGCTTCAGCTGTTTACATCAGGTCTGAACTTTATCGTTTTCTTTTTTGCTGTGCTGATTAATTGAACGATGTCAGATTGCTTCCTTCAGCACTCACAGAACATCCCTGCAGCTGCTGCGAGTGCAGCTCTCCAGAAGGGCTAACACATGCTCTAGGTGCAGCTGAAGCTAGATGCTTTTGTTCCATTCACTGTCCTGTCCGTTTCCTTGGCTTTACACGTAGGGATTAACAACAACAGATGCTTAATACTAGAGAACTATAATGTAACTTATAAGACTGATTGATCTCTTTCTATCACAGCTTGTATATGCAGTTTAAATTTGCCCATAAAGAAGATGGGGGAGGTAAAAGCTCCCAATCACAAGCTAGACTCTTGCTGGCTACATTTCTGTTACCAAAAAAGAGAGTCTAATTCTTTGCACATTTTCAACACAGAGAGTAGAAGCAACAGTTGGGTAAAATCTCTTTAAGGCTGGCAACAAGATTATCCTTTTCCTAGGTGAGCTAAGTAGGTTAAGCATCTTCAAATACTCTAAACTGTCTCTCTCATATCCTGAAAGCTATTAACACATTGGAACAGTCTGCTTCTTCACAGGCTTAGGTCTAAATGGCTAAATGCTACACTGCATTGTCCTCAGTCATTACTTTGGGTCTTATTTATCTCTGACTTCTTTCTTGTGCTGCAAAGGAAGCTCAGGCCCTCCACATACGGATGCAGCCATCGCAATGCCCAGCGATAGACTAGTACCTCAGGTCCTGCAAACAGTATAAGCAGTTGTCATCCGCTGATCTTAGCAATCATGATTATTCCAAAAAATTAAGGAAGACTCAGGTTTGCACTAGTACAAATGGCAAGGTGTTTTCAAGCTGAGTATAAAAATATGTATAAGGACTTCAGATCCATCAGTGACACATTCCAAGTCCTGAAAAATAGCATTTACTTTTTCATTTATTTCACTCCACTTCATGTTAGAGAACATAATGACAAGCAAAATCGTTTTAATAATCTGTTACCTAAAACACAGTGAAACGAAGGCTGCTTTGGCAAATAACAGTCATACTCTGAACAACTGAATTGAAATGAAACTTTAAATAAGGAGTGGTCAGACTGGACTGGATTCTTTCAGAGAAAGTACTTCTGGACAGAAAATGACAAAAGAGAATGTACTGTGCTGGTGCATTTGGCCTATCTTGTTTGGGCTTATTTCTGTTCTCAGATTGCGAGGCATCAAAGCGATGGTATGTTTTTCCTTTTTCCTTACCATTGTTATTGAAATAAAGGGTTCATAACACAGCTTTTTCAGAGAGCAGGGCAGTAAGTCTCCCTGCCTTCCCCAAACACTTTCCAGATAAAATGTACTTGTAGCATTCACCCTTCATTCCTATCTGGGAAAATAGCGTTGCCTCATTTTTTCACTCATCTGAAAGGGTCCATAACTCAAGATTTTTGGGAAGCAAGTGTAAGTTATGGTGCTAGCACTGCTCAACTTCATAGCTTCTGCTGCAAGCCATATCATAAGCATGTAGGTATACACAAATTACTCCTAAATATATGCAGTTTTGGAAGTGCTAAGAGTCCCATAAAATTTCCTAACATAAATTTCACAAAGTCCTCATTTTGTGGTATAGAAGAGAATCCACGTTAACAGTCACTTACAAGGAATGGCCCTGATGGAGGAGCAGAATCCCAACAGCAGCAGTGCCTGTGGGCAGCGTACACTCAGCAAGGAGACACAGCAAACCTGAAGTCTTGGAGCAGTGCTTTTAGGTAATGCTGCCATTCTCTTGTCTCTCACACCTTTGTGTTAACCGTGTTTACATTAATTTTGTGTTCTTTTCCTGTGTGTTATAAAGCCTCTTTTGTGTTTCTAACCACTCATAATTCCACAAAATTTGAGTTGTAAGCTTGGACGCCCCCACGATCCAAACAAAACAAGCTTTAGGTGGCTGGTTTTTCTTTGTCATGTTTGTGGTGGTTTGTTATTTAGTTTTGTTGGTTTTATTTTAAACTGGAAAACGGTACTCTAAAACGTGGCACCCCACCCACCGACTGCATACAAAAGGAGGTTTTAAATTGACAGGAGAGTTAACATTCTTCCAAACCTCAGTGCAGAGCATATATAATTATGCTAAGTCGTTGTTAGAAGCTATTTTAAAAGGAAACGTTGTCTGCCATCTGCGATTGCTCTATATGTATATATTTCAGACATGTCAGCTTTGTTAAAGTCTCTTACAATGCAGCATTATAAATATCAGTAGAATAAGCTGCCCTCACCCACTTTAATGCACTGAAGTGTGGCAGTGGACGTTTGTTCTCTCCACCTTGCCTGCAATTTTGTATGGACCTTCAGTTGTCCTGTGTCTCAGTATTTGAACTGCTTGTTTTTAAACCTTTACACCTTTCTGACAGCGACCCTTTCTAAGGGATCCTGCTTCTTGGTGTTCTCACATCACCCCCTAAGTCCAGTATTTAACACTAAATTAGGGCTCCTGCGGCTCCTCCTCTTCCTCCAGCCTGCAGAAAGGTTGATCATAAAGGCACCCACCTAATTCCAGTTCTCCCAGCTGTGGGGTAATCAGCTCATTATGCCATATATGTAATACATGTGCTATGATTAAAAATATTTTTTTCTTTATATGAACAAAAGTGGTCATTTAATGCTTATACTATTTCTGGTCAGAGGAAGGGGCACTGCATTCCTCAGGATCAGAGACAAAATCATTACAGATAATTAACAACTTTGCTTTGCATTTTAAGTCTGCTTAATACAGTTATTTTCCTTGGTGGCTATCAGAAAGAGAAAATCCAAACAACAACAACAAAAAAACCCAGCTCAGTATGGTATTGTACAGAATAAGTATGAATTAGAATTGCCACATAATTATATTTTGTGCATGTCTCCCCTTGATCCTCCCTTCTGAATAAGACTTGGAAACAAGCAATGATTATCTGCTCCTCACAAATCCTTCCTATGGAGCACGTGGAGCATAAACTAATAAAGGTTTAGCTCTTCTTCTTTCTGAGAGAGGAAATAACTAGTGCAGCATTAAAACATTCACATAGCACTAAGAATTCCAAACAGAAGTAGAAAATTAGAAGGTTAGGTTTAAGAACACTTTTTTCCTACAGCTAAGGAAGAGCTTATGATTCTATAGGCTGGAACAAAAAAGGGCTTCCTTGTGCTTACCTTTCTTCTGAGGGTTGCACAGAGTGGTAAGAGGTGTATTTGTATCTCCTCCCTCCCAGTGGAATATACTCCACACAGTCTCTTAATCTGAAGGCTACCTTCATCTTTACTGTGTACGGTTCTGCAGCTTTCCCCCATCTCAGTAAGAATACAACAGAACTGGAAGAATATTTGAGTAAGGGCAACAAGGACAAATGCATAGGAATTGAAGTTCAGAACAGTGAATTGTAAAGGAAGAAAACCAGTTCTGTATGAAGAGGACACTGCTTCTGTTGATGGTAAAGCAATGCAAACAATAAAAGCAGGCAAAGAGAGTGCCAGGTCTCTTTGAAATCAGTATAAATAACTGATAATATATAATTTATTATCATATAGTAATGTAATAAATATAAATAATAAATAATATAATAAATAACATGCTATTTCCCCTTTTATATTTGCATAGCATAGTTCTTGATACATGCAGAACTAATTTTCAATGCATTTCTTATTGCAATAGAACAGACACACTGCCTTTCCTGCTTGCCAGGCATCATTGCATGCAAATACTTCTGGCAAATCTAAAAGTGGTATAAGAGTCTCTTTCCGTGGTAAGGTGGAACTGCTAGTTTGGAGCTATCTGGTTTCACATCATGAATTCATAGAAACATGTCTGTAAGTAGCAGGGAGCTTCTGCACGTCTGTAGTACAGCTTTCAGCTCAAGGCAGGTCCCACTAGAGCAGGTTGCTTCAGGCTGTCTCCAGCTGAGATGTACACATATGTACATCTATAGATATATTTATTAGATATAAATAGACATATAGGTTTTATTTATTAGATTTTCCATGTTGCAGCTTATTGCCCATTGTTCCAAACTTCACTTTCTCTACAACCTCTCGCCGTCATCATCTTTAAAGCTAACCAAACCCATCTCCATCAGCTTCTCTTCCCCTGAGCCCTCCGGTGGCTTTCACTAGGCTCATTTTAGTAGACAAACATGTGTCTTCTATGTGTCCAAAACTACAGACAGTATTCCAGATGTAATCTCATGGGTGCCAAGTAGATGGGAAAAGTGATCCTCTTCCAATCCTACCGGCTGTACTCAGCTCAGTGTGCAGCTGGACACATTTGCTTGCAAGGCCACACAGTTGACTCGCCCACTGTGACCCCTGGGTAATCTACCAAGCTGCTCTCTAGACAGTTCCCAACCTGTCCTGCCACACAGGGTTGTGTCAGCCTATGTACAGGGCTCTGTGTCTGAACTTCACGAGGTCCCTGACAGCTCATTTTTCCAGTCTGACCAGGGCCATCTGCACAGCAGCCCTGCCCTCCAGTGTATCAGCCACTCCCCCAATTTGCTATCGCCCACAAACTTGGTGAGAGTTCACTTGATCCCATCATCCTGCTCATTACAGCAGCCAGTGCAGGAACCCAAGTTGATGTAACCTCTATAAAAGAAAGCAAGTCAACCATCCTTCCAGAGATGTGCTAGAGCCTTCAGCTTTTGTTTTACAAAAACTAATGGAAGAGTTGCATTGCTTTAACTCTTTCTACTGAGGTATAAAAATCAAGAGCAGCCCTAGGATCTGAGAGAAGCAGGCCTGGGTCTCTTCTAGGTGCAAATGTTGTAACACAGAACTTGATTTACAGCATGTAGTAAATCCTCTGGAACAGACAGATGGATGTCAAAACTTAAGAGCTAAGAACGTCAGAAATTATTTATAGATTCCTTCACCAGAATCTGCTAATTTGTGGCTTTGCTCAAAGACAGATGATATTTCCGTGTCATAAAAAAAGGACAGTTTTGCATCAATATGTTACTGATGGTCCAAGAACACACTTACAGTTTGTTCTTTGCCTGGGTGATGGAAGGCACAGGATGGACTTTGTGCTGGTAGCCATTATAGTTGAGGACAGAGCAGAATCTGGAACAGAACCAAACGAAACCAAACAAAAAAAAAGCCTGATGTAGAAAAGAATGCTGTAGGAGTCATTTAGCTCCTCTGCATACACTATAACTGTAAGCCAGTTTCAAGACCATTTATGTAATAACAACCTTTGTAGCACACAGCTGTTATGTGCAGCTCTGCATTAGCACACGCTGCTACGGAACGGGCAGACTCACTACCGGCGGCATGGCAAGGACAGCACTGTAGACATGGTGCCCAAAGTTCTCTCTTGTACTCAGAAGCTTCCAAAGACACTCCAGGTTGTACCATACCAGGATAGACTGGTGCAATCTGAAATTGAAACTGGATTTTGTTCTCTATGCCAGAGGTGGATTTATGAAATAGTACCAAGAAGCATCACAACCTGGTTCAGTGGAACATTTTCTGATCTTTCACGTGAGTCTCTCTCTCCAAATTATGTCTTGTAACTCTTACAGTTTATGGAACAACATCCCCAACAACACGAGCTGAAGAAAACATTGGTAAACAGGAAGCATTGGTTGTGAAAAAGAACAGAGGAAGGGTAGGTGAAAGAGCAGTCAGCCAAACTTCTAAGAAGTGGGAACAGAGGCTGAGCATTCCCAAACACAATCTGGAATAAGATGTTCTTTCAATGAAGGTGATGGTAAAAGGTTGATTGTGTTCCATCGGGACATTGGGTATCTGAAGGAACACACACTTGAAAGGGGTGCAGGCCAAACCTGCGTCCCTGTGCAATGTTTAAGAAGACCTAACTCGGAATCAGTTGCCACATACAGCAATCACACACAATCTGTTGACTTGCTGCTGGGAAGGAGCTCTTCAGATTTCATTATTCTGATACCTTCACAGGGAGGAATATTTTTTCTTTACCAGATTTCCTCCAGGTGTCCTAGAACCCAATTTGGGAGTTAAGCTGGGGCACTGGACATGAAAGCGTGCTTCCCCAGCTCTGTACCTCTCACATAAGACAGTAAGCAAATCACCCTGCTTCCATTTCCATCTCTAACAATGGGGAAAATGATTTCTTTCACCGTTCTTTCTTAGTTCAGTTTGCTTAGTTCAGTAATCCAGTGGATAGGAAATATGTCATACAGAGTAATCATAACATGCTTAACATAGTAGAATCCTGATTTTGTAGGACTTATCTTATATACCTACACACCCTGATACTACAGTCATCATCAGCACCAGAGATCGTCATCATAGCTGGGCGATGAGTGTGTCTGTCAGACACTGCGCACGCACCAACCTTGACCGAGTCAATGCTTCTTAATTTCTCAGTTAAAACAACTGCTTTTACTAAATAAGAAGTGTTAACGGAACTAATTCTGTCGCTAGAAAAATACACCTTTGCAGCCGTTCAGCCAGCACAGACACGCCATTACACCATTCTCAACATCACCACCTTCACCTGCTCACTGGAAGCCAATTCCTGGCACTCGCGTTAATCCTGCTCCAGACCGTGGTAACGCTTCCCTCCACGTTTTAACTTTTGGATCAGTTTTCTCGGTTATCTCGCTGCATGTTCAGACTAACACTCTCATTCTACACATAAAGAAACTGAATCACAGACGTTTAAAAAAAGTGAACTTGTTAAGCCAACTTAACAAGTTTGGCCATTTTTTTACACTGAGAATGTTGCTCGGTACAATGATAAGTCTCATTACATTCATCTATTCCTCAGAGTTCAAAACAACTTAATTAAAACTACCAGTGAGCACACGCAACCTTGGTTAAGGATATTTGAAAAGCAAATGCTTCTCCCACCCTCACACAGCTCCAGTTCACATAAAGTAAGAATTCATGAGTAAGAAAGTACGCATCACCTGTGACATACAGCTCACACCAGTCACCAGGTGCTTCAGAAAGGAGGAACACCAGAAAATGTGGATATAACATTTGCAGTATTTAAATATCATTGAAAAATGTAAAGGGAACATGAAGTCTCATACATAAACTTCAAATGCTTGTAGCATTTTTTCTTAGCTATACAACATGGCAATTAACTCGGCAACCCAATTCCTTGAACTAAAATGTTTCCTTTTATGAGATTTTTTTGCCCCAGTTTCATGAGATGTTCTCCTTTGAACTTTTATCACAATTCACATGAAACAAAACTCCTGACTTGCATCCCTTACTTCATTTCTTCATATAGTATCACACTGCATCTTCACCTGCTTTCTGACAGCAGCTGCAGTCTGAGCATGTCAGTCTCACGTGATTTTTAGCAGTGATTTTAAGATTACTGCCCTTCCCCCAGAGAGCAGTGTTTTTCTAATTCAAAGATGACACGTTGGGTAGCATATATAATGACAGAGGAGTGGAAAAGGCACTCACAGACACGATCACCACCAGTAGCCTCAAAGATTCTGCACAAAATCAGCTTCTGTGGTCTCTACAGAAAGAGAAGCTGTGGGATCCCCAGCAGCACACTGTCGACCTCTCTCCTGTTCTGGTAGAACATTTCCCAGGGCTGCAGGATACCAACAAGATAGCTCTGCTTCCATTCACACTGTTTACATAGAAAGTATTCAGCAGTTACTTTAAGAAGTATTACAGCAGCACCTTATTTATGGGCTGCTCCACATACAATTTCTGCACTTATCACCTTCCTTAAACGTTAATCGTTTGTTGGCTTGTTTGCTTTTCATGACAGTTGGGTAACACACGTGATACTTAGAGAAGAATCAGCCAGCTTAGATGAAAAGTCCTCGTCGGCTGCACTAAGCCAACAGCAGCACATGGCAGCTGCCTCCTGAAGGGCAAACATACCAGACAGTCCACGTTGCTCCCTTGGATACTGTTCTCGCTGTCATATCCGATGGCATGCTGGATGGGACACTGTTCAACTGGAAGTTTCACTAAACTGCTGTTGAGAGCTATTAAAACACTGTAATAGGTGTGACTTATTGACCGGAAGAGTCAGTAAACAAATAATGTACAAGTGACAATACAAAAATAGTGCAACGGCAATTAGCGGTGTGACTCCATGAGTAATGAGGAAATTGCTTTGACCCATTTGATGGCAGTAATGACAAAATCTCAAAAATAAATCAATTCTATCCCAAACTTACGGAATTTCTGTGGTGACATTAGCATTAGTTGTGATCCAGATCACCCACAACAGTGATGTTTGCCAGAGATGGCAGTTCTTGGTGTGGCACATGAGCCGAGCAGGCGCTGCACGGCGCTGGTAACAGCGCAGGTTTGGACGCACAGCAGCAGCAGCACGTGGCCCACTGTGTCACATCCATCAGGAGCGGCCACGCAGCCGGCTGCCAGCAAACCACAGCGCAGCACCCCGACCACCACCTGCCATCCCTTGGTATGGCACAGCTCTCGGCCTGGGACCGTGCCTCCTTCTGCTCTGCAAGGTTCACACCGCGACTGCGTCTCCTTCAGGCACAGCGTGCGGCTTTGCCTGGGCTGCCATAGGCGTGCTGGTATTGTGCATGCAGCTGCACAAAGGCACACCGATATCCTGCCCGCCTCCCTGCCTCCCCACCTGCCCCTTCCGTGCCAACACAAACACATCCAGAGCGTGGACTGACGGCAGCGTAACAAAACCAAACCCGATCAGTCTGTGCATGCTTCCTGTCTTCTGGAATCAGACCACATACGATTTCTACTTCCGATGAAAGAGAAATGATATCTGAAACAGAAATCAGATTATTTTAAGGCAAAAGAATTATTCTTCAGTACGCATATGCAAAAATATTCTATTTCTTTGGTGAAAATACTGTTCACTTCAAAACCAAACAAATAAACAACCTTCAGGCTGCTTTCCAATTGTAAGATGACTGAGAACAAGTTCTTATTAATCCTATCGAAAGAAAGAAACCACTCTCTTCCTCTCTAACTTTAAGTTTATCCCCAGTGGTGTTCTATCCCAACGGGTGCCAATGTCGCAGGAGAGAAAGCCAGCACCAAAACAAAGGCCCAGCAGAGCGAGGGCTGGGACTGCGGGGAGCATCGGCATGGAACACAGCAGTTTCCATGCAGTTATCAAGGGTGTGATGAAAAACCACAGCGCAACAATGAAGAGAAGTTGTATAGAAGTGGCACGGTGTACTGAGAGGGGCAACGAATGGTGGGAAGGTGGCATCCAGTTGTGCATTTTTCAACATGACTGAAGAGTTAGAAAGGGAAAAAGGGAAAAAAGACCTAAAAATTACATGACTGGGAAAAAAAAACAAAACAAACCAAAACGCCCCACGGCAGAGCATCCCTCCAGGATAAGGCTGCGTGGCCGGGAAGGCTCCCCGCTCCTCTCCCCGCAGCCCGGCCGGGGCAGCAGCCCCGCTCCGCCAGCGCTGAGCAGCCGGCCCGGCGCCGCAGCTCCAGAGCGGAGCGACTGTGAGCGGTACCGCCGGCGGAGCTCCCCGGGCCCGCAGCCGCAGCCCCTCCCTTCTGGCGGGACGGACGGAGCGCGGTCCGCGGCCCCGGCTGCGGGGACCCGACCCGGGGCAGGAGCGGCAGCCCTTTATAGCCGGCTCACACCTACACGCCGCTCCCAGAGCGCTGCAGCGCTGCCCGGAGCCGCATCCCCGCCCGCCGCGCTGCCATGGAGCCCCGCCGCCCGGCCCCGCTGCCGTTGCTGCTGCTGCTGCTCGCCGCCGGTGAGTGCCGCTTCCCGGGAACCGAGGCGGGGGTTGGGGCGGAGCGGGCAGCGCTCGGAGAGACGCGGCGAGGCGCAACTTCCCTCCCGAGCAGCGGCCGGCCCGCTGCTGCCAGGAGAGCCGCCTGACCGCTGCCGGGCGGCACGGAGCCGCCGCGCCGGAGGTCCCTTTACTCGCCCTCCCTTTACTCGCCCTCCCTTTACTCGCCCTCCCTTTACTCGCCCTCCCTTTACTCGCCCTCCCTTTACTCGCCCTCCCTTTACTCTTGGACTTCACGTTTCAAGTTCAGGATCTCCAGCCAGACTGCAGCCTGCACGTAGGGCAGCCGCCTGCCCGCCAGCCGAGGCGCCGAAGCGCGCCGTGCCGTGCCGTGCCGGGCCACATCGTAGGCATCGCTCGCGGCGGCACGGCTGCTCCCGCAGAGCGAGTCGGGCGCAGTGAATAAGGTACGGGTGGGTCCGTAATTAAAGGACCCCTGCCTCCTGCCTTACCCTCACACACAACTCACTGGGCAAATATTTAATTTTTTGGCTCCTGCTTATTAAACAGGTGTCCTGTTTATTCAACCGTATTAGAAAGCAGTTGTAATAGGCTACAGTTCATTTCCTCGTAGATTTTCTGAGCTATTCATCAATGCAGTACCTGACTGAACGTATTTCTTCCGTGCTCCTGTGAGCTATGCCCTCCTTTCTGAGTAGTCAGCGCACAGAAAAGCATCCACTAATTTTAGGCTCCTGCAGTGACATGAAGGAACCCCACGTCCTTTAGCACTGCTACGCCAGAGCGCGGCAAAGCCCGGCTCTCACTGCGCCCATGGAGCGCAGGCAGAGCAGGCAGAGCAGGCTGACAGAGCTCCTGCTGCACCTCTAGGATAAAAGCCACTTCTCCAGAAGAGCACTCAGCTGCCTGAAGTAAGAGATTCTCCTTTGTCTTCCTGCACTTCTTCACACGTCCCTACTGGTTCCTGAAGCAGGTGCTCTGTGCAGAGCTGAGCAGGGGCTGGGGGGAGGAAGGAAGAGCAATCACAGGGTTGAAGAGCAAGGAAGGCGCTCACATAATGGGGCCAGCAGAAGGTCCCACTAGGCTCACTGCCCCAGTTCTGCTTCCCGACCTCAGCGTGCCCCTGTTATTCCTTCTGCACTTTGTTCCTCCTCCAAGCCTTCATCCCTCGCTCGGTCCAAACCTCAGCAGGAACATCAAGGGAAGCAATGAAAGACTGTTTCACTGCTTGTGGCAGCCTGGAGTGATCATTACAGAGAGGGCCTGCCTTCAGCCTGATGGCTCTGAGTCAGGCTTTGCACTCACCGTTCCGTAGGCAGGGAGCAGGGAGGGAAAGGTAATTTACCTCTTTCTCAATGCTTGTGCTGCAGAATCAGGCAAACGTATCTGTCCAAAGAAGTTTGCTATTTCTATAAGCTGTAGTCATGTATGGCAGTAGTCTGGGCCATGAGATGAGGTGAGAAAGGCCATTCCTGAGGGCTTATGAAACCAGTGGACAAATCTAAGCCAGAAAAAGAAAAAAGTGGTAATGCATACAGTTTGAGGGCATCCACTCCTGGCAGGATCTGAGAGGGGCATCAGAAAAACTGTTCTCTCCTAGTTTTCACGCTCCGAACTACTGGAGCACTATGACCTTACCAAGAAAACATCACTATGGGTAATCTTAAATATATTTGACATCAAAAATGTTTCTGTGGCCTCTGCCTTTGATAGCATGGCTTAGAATTTCTTGTAAAATCCACATGGACTATACAGGATACCAATGCCTAATGCAGCTACGTATCACAGTTTATGTAAAGCTCTGTATCTCAATAAAAATATAGTATCTGAAAAACTTTGCAACCCTTTCAAAGGGAAGAATGGTATAGGAAATACGGCCTGTCACAAAAAACTCATGTTTCTAAAGTGCCTTTCCCCCCCTACATGCAAATGGAAATTTAAGGGTCTGCTGTTTGGGTTTGTTTGTTTGTTTGTTTTAAATATTATTGCAAGGTACGCAGCCAGAAAGCCAGGAAAAATTATATAGGAAGGTGTGGCAGAAAATATCTTGCAAAGACATGATAATTGTGACATGATAATGTACAGCACAATCCAAGCTCTCAGACGCCTGCATAGGCAGCAATCCAGAAGAAGTTTAAACTCCAAGCATGGCAGGACTCCAATTTGGGCAACAAAATTACAGATTTGAAATGAAGCGCAACACAAACATAACGGGATTACTTGGTGCTACTTCCTCTCAGGCTGTCTTTACTGTTTACTTAATTTCACTCTTCAGAAAGCCATGCATAGTTCTAATCTCTGTGTCTTAGTTATTGAAATCACAAAGACAACCATGGAGTTTGTCAAACAGCCCGTGGGGACAGAAGCAGTGCCCAGAGTAGTGCTGGGATTGTATGGATTTGTTTTCCCTTTGACCTTCACTTGTAAAGTGGCTGCCTGGCACCCAATTACATGGACAGACCTCGTCAGGGCTCTGGGGCTGCTTTGGCTTTCACCATCTCTAAAGCTTTCTCTCATCAGCTGACATTTTAGCAAAGATACAATTCCAGATATGTGATGATCACAGGAATTAAATATTGAGAGCATTTTGGAAGCCCTAACAGGACTGGATTCAAACTGTCTTGCTGTAGAGCATCTTTGTGCACTTGCTTGTACTTATTTCCTGTGACCTCTGGATATCATAGCAATGCAATTGTAATTTCTCGTACACATCACTAAGCCACCAAATTAAACCCAGTCTGGTTCCCTCCCTTTTTCCTCAGCCACAGTATTGTCTCCAATACAGCCACTCACAATTTGCACGACAAAAAGAAAACTCAGAGACAACGAAGATCCATTCCACACTTAAAAATATGAGTTACCCCCAAATGGCCTAGTAAAAGTATGACTGCTTTTTCAGGAATGCAAAATCAAACCCCCAGGAATATTCCCATCCTGACGAGAAATGAGCAACCGCTGTAAAAACAAATGTCACAGAACAATTTAAAAATGCATCTTAATCATAAACTATATGGAAATGCACAAGTATGTCACTCCACTTTTCAATTCTTTGATTTTATCCCATGGAAGTTCTGATAAAATATTCTGGAAAAGTTTTTAGGCTGCTAATACACTCATGCAACCCTTACCGTTTTTACCCTCGCTGCTTCTGTAGTTCTGTGGTTCCAGGAGTCTCCTTCATTGCTTCTGTCATATTCAGGTCACAGCGCTTTTGCAACAGGCTTTTCCTTCAGCCATATTCACAGCATCTGGTACTGCGCAGTCTTGGTTTGCACCTGGATGACCAGGAGCTCTAATATAAACAAACTGCAAGAATAACAAGTTTGTTTCCTTTTCTTTAGCTTACATGGCACACTTCAAGGAATTTTACTTGAGCTCCCCAGGGAGAAGACTGTTCACTGCTTTCACCTCACCTGGATTTAAATAAGGGACTGGGATTTCCCCAAAGTTGGCAAACAATTCCCTGATGCAACCAGGAATAGAATTTACAAAGTCTCGCCTTTGTCTTCCTGTTTTCTATCCCTCCTGCATCTTCTTTCCCCATTGCCCAGGAACTGGTACACCCTGTAAAATCTTCACTTTCCTCAGGGGTCTCCTCAGAGTTACGACTATCACTCAAGCAGACCCAGCTTTGCCATCAACTGCTGTCACAGTTCCTTTGGCCACCACACAACTCTAGCCAAATTTCCACAAGCACTCAGGAGTGCAAACTGCTGCATTTGCAGCACTGCAGCCTCTCTGTAAGTTTTTTTTTTCAGCTGGGAATGCACTGCCTGTGAAAGTAACTCTTGCAGTGCTGTTGTGGAGATAACAGTTCGTTATGCCCCAAATGTACTCTTCTGCTACCCAGAGCTGAAACGTGTTACCTCAGAGCTGCAAAGGAAGCAGACATGACCAGGTATCCACAACAGCACCACAGAGGTTCCAGAACAGTCTCTGAAGTCCTGACATTCGTTACCAAAGTTAGAAGAAAAAAATAAAAAGGCTGTCTCTGAGTATTTCACCCAATACAAAGTAAACAGTTTTTCTTCCGCAGTTTATGGAGGCTCTCTGGGGGAAGCCCATGTTAGGAACCGAAGAGGAATTCTTGAATTAGCCGGAGCCATCAGGTGCACTACAGGGCGGTCTCCTTTTGCCTACCTACGTTACGGATGCTACTGCGGGCTGGGAGGAAGGGGATGGCCCAAGGACAGAGTGGACTGGTAAGCATAACTTCTTACCCGGGTAGCAAAGTGCTGAATGTTTGCAGATACCAAAGCAAGAAGTCTGGATTATCAGTTAGGCCTAGTTAACATCAATGTGGGAACTGAGTTTAAACGCAATGCAGAGTGCTAAGAAACTGTGAAGCATTAAAATGGAATTAGTGTAGATCTATGTGAGTCTTCAACTGAAATTCTTACCTTGCAAACACCGGCTTCACAGTACAACATAGTTTCCCAGCTGTTGCTGCTTGGCCAGGAGCTGAAGAACTAAAGACTTCTTGGAGAAGTTTTAAAGGCTCAAACATTCAATCTATTAAAAAAAAAAGTCATTGAAAAAATCTTTTTTTTTAGTTCTGCTCACCCCACTGTATTAGTAGTCAAAATAAGACACGAAACTGTGCAAAATTCAACCTGGTAAAAATAACAGTTGAGTAAAAGTAATAACAAGTTCTTACTAAAATGAACATGAAAACCAGTCCTCATATGTAGCACTACATCTCATTGCACTGACTAGCATCAATTTAATTTGTAATTGAACATTAGCTGACAGGAAGATGATTTCCTGGTTACAACAGTTACATAAGGGTTCACGTTTTCAAGTTTATCATTACATGCACCTCCCCACCACACACTACAGCTTAAGTTCCCACTTAGCAGACAGGTAAATCAAAAGGAAAACACCTGATGTTTACCATTAGAGCAGAACATACGGAAAGCCAATATCTGAAGCTTTTGTGATCAGACCTTACGTTTTTAGAGTCTCCGCCAACTTATTTCAGGCCTTTGAGTATAAACGCTACTATTTTAAAGACAGTTCTTGAGGTTGCTGCTGGGAACGGCTGGGACCACGTAGGAAAAGAAGGGTCAATTGGTAGTTCTTGGTCACTTACATACCTAAAGATAAGGGTGGAGCATCTGCAGTTTGCCAGTCTTGCCTTGTGGGTCTGATTTTCACATCGCAGAAGTCCCATGGTAACACGAAGGCTGTTCCCAGAGCACAGCTCGTTATTTGTGCGCTGGGTTTTAGCAGCTTCACGGCATTAAGAACAAGCTAGAAGTGAGCATATTTACTCTGCTTCTGCATTTGATCAGGAACAGTGCTAATTAACATGTAGCACCAAACACTCATCAAGCATTTCTTAAAGTTATAAGCTATCCTGTGGACTGCTTACATTCAGAATTAGATCTGCTAACAAGTAAATTATTCACATAGTAGTTACTGCTATTTAAATGTATCGCTATCGCTGATAAACATGGAGACAACTGCTTTCTCTATTGCTTTGATAAGACAACATTTAAAAATGTTAAAAACATTTAAAAATGTTTAAAAACATACATTCTGTTCTTTAAAGGCTTAAAAGTTATTGTAAAAAATTAAGCCATATTCTTGTAGACAACTATTTTTTGTAACCACATGAAGACTGGCACAAAGCTGTGGCAAAAGCAGCCCTATTGCTGGTTCATTTCTGTTAGTCCTGCTACCAACACTGAGTGCAGATTTTTGGTTGTTGTTTTTTTTTTTTTTTGGAAGACTTATTCCTACCTAAAATGGATGTACTGAGCTACTTCACAGGCACTGTGATGCTCAACTGTTCAGCACTGCAGGATGTTTAAATAAAGACTGGTAAGCATTTAATAAGTATGGGGAAAAAAAACAGTAATTGCAAGTGGGAAAAGTCAGTGCTGTGAGCTCTATTGCAGACAAGTTCCTCAGGCAAGCTGAACACCACCTAAACATCACATGCCTACAGTAATACGATGCTTTTAGGCGGAAATGGAGTGAGCGAACACAAAGAGCTCACTGATACATCCTGTTCTTCCACTGAGTCAAAAAGAGCAGCTGGTTTGCAGTAAGACATCTGGGGTGATATGCTATGGCCTAACAGGTTTGCTCGTCCGCTGTTAGCAACTGTTACAATAACATCAATAATTGGAAGAAAAATAAGGCAGTTATTATCTGGCAAACTGTGCTGGTGTTTAATCATCACCTAGAGAGATGCTAGAGAAAGGGCTTACCCTTTTAAGTAGTTACTTTATTGAAAACTGAAAACATTTCAGATTCTTATGGATGAAAATACAGGGGAAGTTCAATGAGTTCAACATGTAGCAGACATTTCTCATCTTTAATCATAATACAGACAAAAGTGTTCTTCATCATACCTACTAAACAATTACCTTGTTTTGATTCCTGAGTAGGTAACTGCTTGCATGGATTATTTTATTCCTGTAACCTACAGAAACGTGCCACTCAAAACCATCCAGATGATGTGGCTGTGAATTACCACAGCATGCATTGAGGCAAGCCCATTTCTGTTACTCCCAGGTGCTGCTTTAACCACGACTGCTGCTACGGAAAGGCAGAGCAAGCAGGCTGCCACCCCAAGATAGAAAGTTACCACTGGGAATGCGAGGACAACACTGCTGTGTGTGGTGAGTGGACAGTTCTGGTTGTGAGTTTAGTTTGACTTGTACCAGTTGTCCCAGGGACTTCGCAGAAAGACATTCCTTAACTAACTACAAAATCCTTGTTTTGCCTTCCCTCCATTTCTGACTTCTTTGCCAGAGTAGGCAGCGTTTCCAGAAAGTACGGCTCTGCCAACTGAATCCAATTTCTTCTTCCAAATTCCCACTTGCTGACACACAACCAGAATTCCATTCTACAAGTTTTCACTACTCTTTCAGTAACACTAAAAATCCAAACCAAATGCACAGCACAGAAATGACGCCGGCCACCTTTTCACTCCAGCTGAAAGACAGCTGATGTGCAGGAGGGAGCCCACGTTACACCACAGCCTGCACCACACAGACCCTCTACTTGCTAATTGCCTCCTCTGCTCTGACCCTATCTGATTAACAGTCAAGTTACAGTAAAGCTGCCTGTGACTGCGAAGGTTCTGCTCCTATTTCAGTCCAGAAGCTGATAACATTTAAAATACTGGCCAAGACGATGAGTGTTGTCAAGAAACAAAGGTAAAATGAAGTAAGCAAAGTTTTGAGTAACAACAACAAAAAAGGTTCTTCATTCATCTCAATGTTTTATTTATGCTGTTATTTATGCTGCTTATGCTTTCGAGAAGATCATCCCATAGCTAGTTACAGCGTATATGCGTTCAGAACAGTTCTGCTTTGCAGCAGAACACGAGTTCATTTGTCACAGAACTGAACACTTGTTCTGCTCCTAGACAAATCTCAAGCACAGATTCAGGTAAGCTTTCAAAGTGGGAAGCACTCAGACAAAACACGACCAAGGATTTTTCAGTTTACAGACTGTTGCAGAAACAAAAAGAAATCGCGTCTCAGGGTTGGCACAATAAAACTAAAACATACTGCTGTAGAAGAAACTACTCATGCCAACAGGAAACACTGATGCTAGAAGAAACTAATCACACCATGAAATCTGCTAAGTTGCAACACTACAATTATAAAACAAATGTGGCCAGAGATGAGTTTTATCACAAACACACTTTAATTTCTTATTCCCTAAAAAAGAGGGAGTGGCAGTAAACAAGGGGAGGTGGGATTTAAGCTGAAAATGGAGCATTCTTGCATCCTTTATTTCACATATATAATTTTTAATGCTACATACTGTAAAAGATGAAAATGTATGTGAAATGGATTTTTTTTCCCCTATTTCTGCCCCATAAGGACATGCAGGAGGGTTACCTACTGCTTTCCAAAGAGGAATTGGATATCAGAGTTCCTTTTGAAAGGCACTAAAGATTTTTTGCTGAAGCAAATCATGCTTATATATCCTCTATTGCTGAGCTGTCCTTGCATGGAGCTCAGTCTAAAGATGAAAGAATTCCTAATACACGAAAGAAGTGCATTACTAAAGCTTAGTGCAGTTCCTATTGCATTTCAACTACAACAAAACAAAACATTACCATTGTTCTATAAAAAGTAATGACCACTGTATGGCAAATGTGGAACGGGAGGTAGTAATTGTACTTTCATTTGGTATTTTTATTATTACTACTTCAAACTAGAATCAAACCTACTTTGCTTTCTTTCAGAATCACTAGAAGACAGATGTCAAAAAATGGCATGTGAATGCGATCGTGAAGCTGCCAAATGTTTTTCTAAAGCTCCCTACCATACAAAGTACCTCCTGTGGCCAGATATTATGTGTGGTGAGGTTCAACCTTTGTGTAGATATTGAATACACAACACCAGCCCCCTATGAAAACTCTGTACTGATTTAAAATCTGAAAAAATGGCTTTTGTCACAGTAGTGACAGGAAATGATTTTTCTCTTTCTTGTCTTTCCCTCCTGCACTCCTCTGCCTTAGAATGGCCAAAGTAAACACTTCTCTTCTTATTTACTTTCTATAAAACATGGACAAAAACCAAGTTCAGTAATTTGGCGTAAGCTTTTCTTTTCTAAGCTCAAATTCTTCTTTAGTATTTATCATTTTAAGGAGTAATTGACTGTGACTTGTTTGAATCACAGAATGGCTTGGGTTGGCTACCTTTCCCATCAGAGCTTGACCTCACACAACAGCAGTTTGCACAGTTCAGGAGCTTGTAAGGATATAAAAATGGCTTCAGCTTGTTTTCATAGTTTTGGGAGACATTTTAAGAAAAGGAGAAGTCAGTAACAAAACTACTGGCAAATACATTTTCCTGTAACCGATAACTTTAACAGCTTAAGAACAAGGAATGATTTATCTTCATCCACCTCAGCTTATTCGTAGCTGGAGCAATACAGAACAAATACAAGAAATACAAGTCAAAGGAAACGTCAAACACTTGGATATAAAATAAATAAAACTTCAGGAAGGACTAAGATTTAAAATGATATCTTTAATCTTTAAAAAATATTTGTAGGCAAATTTAAAGTTCATATTCATGATACAAATGCAAAAAAACAAAAACAAAAAAACTTGCAATACATAATGAAAGGTCAAAAACCTTACATTAGTTAAGTGGCAATCCACTTATACAAAACAGTCCATATTTCCAGTCAATGTTCATTCACAGACCTAGAAACACACCTTTCATTGCAGTAAGGCATAATTACAGTGTCAGGTCACTTATCCAAAATAATCCTTTTAAGAGATCATTGTGAATTTAAGGATTAGCAACAGATTTTAAGAGAGCATTAAAGAAGCTGCTGATGAAGTCTAACTGATCTGAACAGAACAAAAAACCACGTGAACAGCAATTGCCATATTTTCCAGAGGACAAAGCTTGCTCTTTGCCATTTACATAGGGAATTTTAGAACAACCTTACTGTGCATTTCTCAGTCAGAACTTCACACTAAAGCAGGCTGAAAACACAAAGTCCTTTCAATATCAAGCCTATCCTTTCAGCTTTCCTTTGGCAAACTCAAGTTCTGCACAACACGTTGCTGGTGTGAAACACTAAGTTGAAAATACCACCGCAGCTCTTCAGAAAACACTGATTTTAAGACAGAACAAAGAATTACTACTTGATCAAAAATATGACAAAACTAAGTTTCAAATGGCTAAATCACGAATATATTTGATTTTTATTAACTACAAAAATCATTTTGGGTAATAAAGCCCATCCTCAGGCTTGGAATCAGCTGTTCAACAGTAACTTACCTCCAGGCTTTTTTGTATGTTTAACTTAATGCAATCTGCTTTCACTGCCACATTATAAAAAAACAAACAAACAAACCAAGGTTTCTTTCAAATATGCATTTTTGGAAACTAACCAGCTCAAAAAGTTCATGTCAGTCATTGCACTTGTGTCTCCAGACGCCTTACTTCTTTAACTACAAGATCAATGTTTATAACTGGGTTGAAGTACAAGGCCCAGTAAAACAAACAATTGCAGACAAACTGAGGAATAAAAGGCCAAAAAACTGCAACAAAAAGACCCTGGGTTGAGACTTTCCAAAAATGTTTCCACATTCTGTGAGGAATAGTCCTGTGGAAAAGGAAAGGGAGAGGCTTAGAGGCTTTATTTTTAACCATTCTAAGACAAGCTAGTATGTGTTTTAGCCTCAAATTATTTCACACTTACTCAAGTTACTTTTAAAAAACAGAATTCTTCACTCCACAAAAACTTACTTAAGATACACTAATATTATTTTTTAGTGAGAAAGTATTATGTCAATTTAATCAGACCACAAGGCACAGCAGATGAAAGTGGTAATATTCCAGATTTGCCATAAATGATTTTCACACAGCCACTTCTTTTTTGAAGATGCTCTGCCCCCTGGCTGCTCGCAAGAGCAGCAGCTCCATACATGCCAAAGCAAGAATTTCTCCCACGAAACTTTTAAAAAATTATAACCAAGAGATCAAAGCAATTATGAAGTTATATTAATACACTAAAGCAGTAATATCTGTCCAATTAAATATCGTTTAATAATTATGCTGTGAACATACCATGACAGAACCCTTAAATGTTTAGTTCTCAGCTGACAGATAACACCAGTTATGCTAAAAGGCAGTTCTCAAGAGCAAGACACGTTCTGAACAATTCTGAACAATTAAATAACATCATTGCATTTACTACATCTGATCAGTAAAACCAGCTGTAAGAAATCTTCTCAAGTATTCACAGCAACAAAATATTCAAAAGTGAGTATTATATGTGCAGATTCAGACTTGCATCTTATTATCCTGGGTCCTGGTTAGCGCTATCATTTTCAGTAAGCATCTATAAAATCAGAACAGACTGATTTTCCAGTTCATAATGTACTTCCTACATCCCTCAACAAGCTCAGTAAGACTTACTTCAATTCTCTTCTTGACCAGAGCTTCCAGAAGGAGAATAATTCCAGAACAGAGAGTAGCATGGCATTTACAATGATAAATCTTGATGTCCAGTAGTGCACATCCAGCCAGTCCCAAGCAAATTCAGCTACCAACTGGTATGGCAAAAATATATACTTTACAATGAATTCTCTCCACTGTTTCCAAGTGGGATCTTTAAGGTCCTATAAATTAGGATAAAAAGACTGTTAAATAATTTCCTACTAAATAGACAATACTGGCTTATTTCCACTGTTCCTTTTATTGTTTTTTTATTTTTTAGTACATTCAATGCAATAATTAATCTTTTTTATGCTTTCAGTAGATAATATTGTAAACCAATAATTTCAATTAATTAGCCAAAACATCACAGCCAGACAGACTTCATCATGCCATTTCTTCAATGAAGATATTTTCAGTGAAAGGTCTTTCTACACTCACGTGAACTTTATTTTTTTTTTAAGATAAAAAATAATGATAATAAAAAAATTAAGTTTCACAGACTTAAAACCTTAAACACCTTAAATAAAACCTTAAATCTTAGTACAGGTTATGGTCACAACACTGCTAGTCCTGCATAATTAAGTAAAAGCAACAAGTTACTATTAAGATTTCTTTTTAAGAAGTTGCACTGCAAGGAGATGACATCATGAATAATTATATCATACTTTTTTTAAGCAACTAAATCAACAAGCTTCAACCATGTAGCATTTGAGCACTTACTAATAGTTTTGTGACCATGTCTTCATACTGGTCTTCTTGAATAGGACAAATGGTGTGGATAAAAGGTAGGAAAGCTTCAGTATAATCAAACAGATATAAGTATAACATACTGAGTCTTGGAGAATTCTTGAGTGCATACAAAAGAAAGAGTGATTTTCCTGGATTTACTGCCTGAAAAGTATCAAATTGCAAACAATGAAAAGATAAAATGAAAGGTGCATGACAGTTCTTAGACTTTTCCAACAGTCATTTTTCAAAGGATCATTTTTTCAAATACAATAGTTTATTAAGCTGGGCAATTTTTACAAAGATCATTCTACTTCCCTTAACAATCCTTTTGACTTTAAGAGAGTTTAAATCACTTAATATAGATGGTAGACTAAGAGAATTTACCTTGTATTCCCAAAGGTTTTGTGGTGGTTTAACACCTAAAGTTTTGACACATTCCAATTCTGTTGTAATTGCTTTTCTATGGTTATTGTTCTCTATACTGTAAGGCTCTTTTGTGAAATCCTCCTCTGTCAGCGTTAGAAGGAGCCTGAAAAGGTAGAAGAATTTTGAAGGCAAACAATGACTCTACACCAAGAAGACATGACTAACAAATCAGTAACTACATACTGAAACAATAAGCTACTGATAGAAGGTATCACCTTTTGGGTCACTTTCCATGTTCTGAATCAACTGCATCTCAGAGGCTGGGTTTTAAATATCCTTCTTTTCAAGTTCTCTCTTGCCTGCTCTCGGCATGCAAATGTATGAGCTTGTTGGCTATTAATGAACACAGTTCTTCAGTACATCACAGATCTAGTCTGGTCTCCTGATATCAAACCTAGAGCTCTTGAGTCGAGTGCAACAATGCATATAGCATATGCATATTTTCACAGGAAAGAAAAGTGGAGGGGGTGGATAATGCATTAATAGAATTTTATTTTCAGGACCATTTCAGTCTGCACTGTCAGTATCTAAATAAGCTCTCAGAAAAACTTCAGTTAGGTTGCTAAGTATCTACTACTGTTTTCAACCACAAATATTAAGACTTCCCCTGTATTTTATCTTGATACATCAACAGAATATTTCCCCACACTATGGAACAAACTCTGATCATTTCAAAATGCACCATGCCTAATGAAAGCTACTCAGCAGTCCACTCAGATGATAGCTCCTGATAATTAGACCACTCACCTTCCATTCACCTTCTCCAGCAAAAATCTTTCTTTATAAAGAGAAGCCCAAGGGCCCAGCTGCTCTAGCCAAAGCGCCACTTCTTCAGCAGTCCACTTAGCAACAGGCTTGTGGACAAGAAGATCATCTTCAAATTCTCTGCTACTCCAGTGATACCCAAGTAGTACTACCTATATGTAAATTAAAAATAAAATAAAGGAGATTCTTTACCTGCAGTGCAAATATATTAAATCATACAAATAAACATGCATTAAGGGGCTTGACATGCAAAATCTTCCATTCTAAGGACCCTACAATATTTAGGTTATAAGAAAATTTAAGCCTTAGCCAATTTGTCTAATTTCCATTTGCTGTATATTGAAACTGTACCTCCTGACAGACACCTCTGAACACTGCCACATTCGCTCAGCTCAGCTGAAGCTTCTTCTACACCGACAATCTTTTTGACATTCATAGACCTCAAGTATATTTCATTGGATACTTAATCAAGTATATGGAAGATCATCCAGATGAAACTTACTGCTACACAAGTTAAAGCTGTCAGAACGCCTGAGAAAAACCCTCTTCCTCGGGGATTAATTCTTCTTGTGTTTGGAGCCGTAGAAATCTGGTCACTCCCATATTTTTGGAAGGTTGCTAAGCTGCGCACTACATCAGTGTTTTGCTGAATATCTTCTTTTCTTTGTTCAATGGCATCAGAAAACAGCCTTTCAATAACATCCCTAATGGGAGAAACACTTGTCACTGACCTATATCATCACTGAGGCTTAGCATTCAGAAAAGGGGTTTATTTTAAGATTTATGTTTTCCAGCTAATACCAAGGACTATCATCTCTGAAAGCAAGAAAACATTACTTATTAGCACTTGGTAAAGATAATCAACTACTTCAAAATAGCATTTTAAATATAGGGGAAGTAAAAAAATCTCTCATTTAAAAACAAGTAAATTATTAATGCAAAATTAGAATAGTGTGCTATGAGCACGTCCTGATTATTCAAAAATGCTAAGCAAGAGACAACATAAAAGCATCAATCCTATATCCTACTTATTAAAAATCTATTAGTGAAGGCCACCTCCTTGTGCCACAGGAACTGGATTGCAGGTAACTGCAGACAACAGTTTGACATTTCTCGCTTTCTTCTGCCATAAGGTCACATTTTTCCTATAAATGATTCCTATCATAGAAAGTCCCATCACTATCAAGGATAATTCTAACTTAATACAAATCCCCTAAAAAATCAGAAGGGAAAAAGCAAACAAGCAACCACCATCTTACTTGTGCTTTCCATTTTTTTTTTTTTTCAGAAAAAAAGGATGGGTAGCACAAAAGACTTCAGATAAAATAAAGACTTCAAAAAAATACTAAAATACCTAAGCAGACAGTTAGTTTTGCTTCGTTTAGGAATCCAGACAAACAGCAGAAAAGTATATTAAAATCACCTGAGGAGAATGTTGACTTTGGGGAATCCTTCCCATTTTTCTCTGCATTCTGGACATTCATTCTTCTTGGAGGACGCCCACCACAAAGCCAAGCAATGTCTACAGAAGCTGTGCCCACAGTTCAGGGTGGTGGGATTGACCAGAACGTCGTAACAGCAGTGGCAAAGGAACTCGCTCACCGACATCCGCCGGCCAGCCTCAGGGTCAGCGCGCGCTGTAACTCCTGCCCTGCTGGGTTCCCTGCACAAGGTCTCATCTTCTTCCATCTTCTGTTATACCTTAAGCAAGCTGGTCTTCAAATCGGCACAGCATTGCTTCTGCAAATCAACAGGAGAGGCGTCGGCATGAAAACAAAGTTACTACAGATGTTTAGGATTGCAAGAAGTGTATTTTTTCTATTGTAACGTATTTTCTTGCTCTCGTAGTTTTAGAACTTGTTAATTTAAATTTCCCCTAAGTGAAACATCATCTTCCACTTTTTCAACAGTACATTCACCTCAAACCACGATCAGAATCAGGCTCTGGGCGTAAAGCAGCGGGCTCAGCCTCTTTGCCTTTTCTTTTCTGGCGTTACCGAAACCAAAAATGCAGCGAAAGCGAAACCAAAGGCGCCGCCAGCTCTCCGATTCAGACGCCCTTCTTTTGACTACCCAAAAGCGACATGAATAGAAAACAGCAGAAGAACAAAAGACAAAAGCCAGGCCGATGTCCGCACACCGTACGGCCGGCGGCGGCTCGCGGTGCGCTCAGGTTCGGGCACGGGGCGAGCGGAGCCGAACCCGCCCGGAGCAGCGCCCGCAACTCGCTGCCATCTCGGGAAACGCGCAGGTGAGAAAAGAGCGACTTCGGCCGAAAATACCGTCCCGTCCTCTTAGCGCTCTCGCTCCGCTCTCAGGCGATCGCAGTAACGCGGTAAGGCAGGGACCGGCGCACTTACGGCCGCGGCCGCGCAGCACAGGCCGCAGCACGGCGCGCTTAGCGCAACGCCGGCGGGCACGAGAGCGGGCAGCCGGGCGGGGGAGGGGAGGGAGAAGAGCGGGGGATGGAGAGGAGAGGACAGGAGAGGAGGAGAGAGGGAGAGCGGCGCCCCGAGGCGCAGTGCCGCCCGCCGGGCCGCTCCGCAGCGCAGCGCGGGCCGCCGGTCTTCCGAGCGCAGCGAGCGAACCATCGCTTACAAGAGGAGAAACAAAGGCCGCCTTTCCGCGCCCGGAACGTCCTTCCGCTTCCCGAGCAGACAGGCGCCAACGCTCCCGCGGACGCGCGGCCCCGCCGCCCGGGCTGCTCCTCCCCGCTCCGCCGGGACGCGCGCCGGGAGGAGCCCCGGCCCCGCACCGCTCCGCACCTCCCGGCGCCGCTGGGTTCGTCCCGCACGCGGGGCTCGGATCCGGGCTGGGCTCCCAGCGGCCGCCCCGGCTGAGCTGGCGGCTGCCCTGCGCACGCACGGCCGCCCCTTTTCGATCTTTAACCTTGTTTTTCAACGTTTTAAAAGCCGCCCCGCCGGTGCCGCTCCGCATTCTGCGTTTTCCTTAACGCGCTCGCTTCCATCTGAGAGCACCGAGCCGCGTTTCTGACCGCACGCCCACAGCCAGCGGTTACTTAGTGTCCAGCTGAGGGCTGCAGCCCTCATGGCAGAGCTTCGCCAGGCTGTTAGAGGCTGGCTTAACGGCAGCTACCCAGGATACTGGCTCACACAGACTGCTTTCGCTACATTTGAGGTTGTTTATATGTACACATGCACACTCACACGTATTTATGTGTCTGTTCCCTTACTGTTTTCCTTTTCGACTACAGTCCAAAGCAAAGAATTTTTTTTTTTTTTTTTTTAAAGTGCTGACAAGGTGGATTTCTTACTGTGCAATACAAAGTGACATTTTCTTAAAGGCTTGGTTTTAGGGTGCAGCTCACATGGCGTGAGGACCAAAACCTGTCCCGGCCCCTGCCACACGCAGAACACAAGGCTTTGTCCCAGCTAAGTTCCAGCCTTTATTTCACACAAAGGTGGAGTGCCCAGCTCGTACTTCACCGTACCCTACTCGCAGTTCTCGTTCAGTATATGAAGTTAAGGCCCACTGAGCAGACCCTTACATTACCCTAGCACGAGAACATGCTCCTCTTCTAGACCAGAGGAAGTTCACCTACATCAGTCTTGGCACACACAAAGGATTGGACTAAGAGTTTTAGTTCTTGCTCTAGAGCCCAGTTTTTGGCATTTTGTTATTTTTTGTTTGCACTTAGCTTCACTTTGACACTCAGTAAAGTAACAGAAAATACATTGGTCTGATACAAGTGTGCTGCAGACTGATACAGATGATGTGGAAACTCAGACTTTGGGGTTAGTTTACAAAATGTTCATAATATAAAGACAATGTAACCCTGTAATTAGTGGTTTGCCCTGCTCTCTCCCAAGGCTACTCTAATTTGGAAAGCAGCCAATCTCATCTCATGTCAAAGAAATAGGATGTTTAAAGATTCCAGATTACAAGCTACATATTTGTAAGTGTAGTTGCTCCAGTGTGCACATACAAAAGAAATGGGTATTTGGCTCACTAGGTAAATGTCACCTTCTGAATCAGAATTCTTAATAATTCTTAATTTATTCTTAATATCCAATAGCATTGTCTTTTTATTGCAATAAACTATAGGAAGATGGTTAAGAGGAGAATATTCCAGACGCGGATCATGACCAATAATCAATAATTTGATTTTTCTCCAAACCAGATCCTCTCAGCAAACAAAACCAAGCACATGTAACTCGGCAGTGGCAACCTGTGCACTGGGAGAAGTTGCTCTTAACAAAGAATGGCTCTTCTCCCCATGGAGACAGCCGTGCCCTCGCAGCACACAGACCTGCTGTCCCGCAGCCTTGGCTTCCTGCTGCTCTGTGCCTTTGACCCAATTCTGCAGCTAGCTCCTGGAAGCACCACTTCTCCTCAGGCCAGGTACCACGAGCTCATGCTGTTTTCTCACCTGACATGGCCTCTGCAGCCACCAACCCCTGGACACACACACGCTCACGGGCGCTCGGCTTCGGCTTCCAGAGCAGCAATGGATGGGAGCCAAGCACTGCCACGAGCTGATCACTCAGACCTCAAAGTTTCAGTTTGCCCATTCACCACTGGTTCAGTACCACTACCTGTAAATCTTTTGTTTCAACTCTTCAATGAGAGGCTGCAGAAACGGTTCTCAAAAATTACGTGAGCAAGATTAACATTTCACATTCAGGCAAGTTACTGCAAAAGAGAAGCACTCTACTATTTCAACTAACCTCCTACGGAGCACCACGCAATCCTGCAGGCGATCTGCTGCAGACACGCAGCACGAGCTGCTTGCAGCGAGGCCAAACCTCACCCCGATCCAGCGCCCAGTCCCGCAGCTCCGGCTCGGAGCAGGCGCCCCCTCCATGTGCTCTCATTCAGCCGGAACGCCGGACAAGGACCATCGCGCCAGCCCTTCCACCGCGGGATCCTCCGCGCTCGTCTCCCGGACGGCCGCTCCCTCCCGCAGCGCGGGCACCGACACCCGGCCGGGCTCTAAGCTCCATTCGCCGTTATCCGGCAGCGCCCCTCTGCCGGCACGGGCCGAGGAGCGCTCCCTGTCCCGCGGCGCTCTCCTGCGGCCCGCTCACCCGCCGCCTCCTCGCACCCCGCCAGCCGATGTCCGCCGCTTCTTTCCCGGAGGCGCCGGCGCCACCGCTCCCTTCGCGCAGGCCGCCCAGTGCCGCTCCCTCCGCTCCGCGCGCCGCACAGGGCCACCGAACCTCCGCCGCCGTTACGCAGCGGTTTCCGGCCCTAACCGCCCGCCGCCGCGCGGCCGTCACCGCTCGCACGGAAGCGGCCGGGCCGGGCCGCGCTCTCCCGCCCGCGGCCCGGGAACGGCTCCGCCCGCGGCAAGATGGCGGTCGCCCCACCCGCCCCTCAGGGCCTCACGTGGGCGCGCAGGAGGGGCGGGGCGGGGCCGGTTCCGGAAGCGCTCGGCGGCGGCGGTTGCGCGCCGGGCTCTGGGCGGGCTGGTGCGGGCGAGGGATGGAGGTGATCAGAAGCAGTGAGTGACCGGCTGCGGGCTCCGAGCCGTGCGTGCTGTTCCCCGGTGACCCCGCTCCCTCGCCCCGGGCTGACGGCGGGCTCCGGCCTTCGCCTCTCCGCAGGGATGCCGGGCGGCCGCGCTGCTCCCGTGCCCTGCGGGCCGGCCCGAGCGGCGGGCGGGAAGGCGGGCTGAGCGCGGGCTGAGCGCGGGCTGAGCGCGGGCTGAGCGCGGGCTGAGCGCGGGCTGAGCGCGGGCTGAGCGCGGGCTGAGCGCGGGCTGAGCGCGGGCTGAGCGCGGGCTGAGCGCGGGCTGAGCGCGGCGGGCGGCCCCGGCCGGTCGCCTCAGGTGTGCTTTTACCTCTCGCCGTAGATTTTAAGGATAACCTAAGCAAAGTGTACGAGGCTGTCGAAGAAGCGGACTTCCTGGCCATTGATGGGGAGTTCTCAGGTACGGCCGCGCGCTCCGTGAGCTGAGGGCCGTGTCGTGTGGTAACGGAACGCGGCCGGGCGTTGGCTTCGAAGAGCGGCAGAGGCTGCTGGAAAACCAAAACACCGCGCCTTGCGTGCCGCGGCGGGGTTCGGTCGAGGACGCGTGTCTGCGTGCCCTGGAGCCGGAGAACGGCCTGGTTGTGGCCGCGGTTCTGCTCCCGCCCGCGGTGATTTCTGAGCGGGTCGCTCGGCTGAGTCTCGGCTGCGGCTGTCGGAGACAAACGCTGCCTGCGTTGCGCACACAGCGGGTTGGGGTGCATAAGGCAGGTCCTGCTTGTGTTTGCACAGGGAGAGGCAGCGAAAAGAATTGTGATATTTGTGAGGCCCGGGGGTCTGTGCGTCAGACAGCCCGCAGTGAATGCTTTGGCTGTGGGATGTCGGCTTCAGTCAGCACAAAGCGAGTGTGACCGGGGCTGCTTTTGTTGGATGCGCTGCTTCGGGGAGCACGGCTGCTGTCTGGTGTTGCATCGGATGCTTAAGTCATTCTCCAAATCTCTATGCCGTACTCAGTTTTTCGTTTGACTTTGAACCACTGCTGTGCTGTAATGTCAGCACTGTGTTTGTGTCACACAGGGTGAGAACCGTGCTTTTAAAGCAAGGCTTTAGTGTTAGAACAGCACATTCTAGTTGGACATATTTTATGTTCAAGGCTCATGCTTTTACACAATAGAAAGCCTCTCTCAACTGACTTCTTACCAGTTGTTGCATTTCTTGCTGTGGCTAATTTTCAAAATCTTACCCTAAGCCCTGCTTTTTCAGGGATCAGCGACGGGCCTTCTGTTAGTGCATTAACCAATGGCTTTGACACACCAGAAGAACGGTATCAGAAACTTAAAAAGGTAAAGTGTTCACCATGACAAAAATGGAAGTATTGAAAAAAGTTAGAACTCCAGTTCAGCAAGGAGGCGGTGCAGCACAATATGATAATTGGAGGTCTGTAAAATTGAGTTACCTGTGTGAGCTGACAAAGAGTTGCTTGTTTTATTCTCTGCTAGCACAAGTATTAGGGAAAGACATATAAACCCTGGTGAAGTTGTGGGATGAGCAAACCAAGGAGTGTGATTTTTCATGTAAGTTGTAGTAGATCTGTAGAACTTGTCGGAGAATGTTGAGGGTGTTAAAAATTTTTCGTTCAAACTGGGACTTGGTGAGAGAAAGTCAGTGACAGAGAAGCTACATCAGAATAGGGTCCTTCCTGAACAGCCTCTCCTCCACCAGAATGTACTGTCTCTAATAAAACTTAAGTGCCAGCAGTCACCATCTCTCTCTCTCTCTCTCTCTCACACACACACACACACACACACACACACACAAGAAACCAACCAAACAAAAGTCCAATGACCATGGGAGACAGCGTGTATGAGGTTAAAGCTGTGATGGTTTGGGTTGTCATGCTCCCATCCACAGGGCTCAGAAAAGTGCTAAGCATGGCAGCAGTACTGTTTTCTGTTGGCATCCATGGAGTTTACACTATTTACTTTTGTTCTGTTAAGAGACATCCAAGGACTAAACACTGTTCACTGTTATTCTGTGAAGAGGCATTATGATATGAGGGACATAGTGGTTAGTGTTCTATTGTTCCTCTCCACTAGAAGTGGCCATTGAGAAACGGTGTTTTCCTTGTGTTTGAAAGAGCTGTTCAGCCCTCAGGAAGAGCGAATCAGTGCAACTAGAAGGCTTCTTTATTTTCTTATATGCTTGCAGCAGTGTTAAAAACCTTTCCAGTATTAATTCAGTGATTGTGAAACAGTCGAGGGCATCAGGATAAAGTGCCTAGCAGCTATGCTAGTTCTTGTATTGCTGTTAGCCATGTGAATTAGAAGACTATTTAGTGTCAGTGTATGTATTTGGAAGCTGTATGTCCCTCACAAAGTGTTCCCACATTACATGGAATGTAAGTGAACGCTGAGAAGAACTGCTAGCTGCTTTAGATGCAGTGTATCCTCCTGATGTGAGCAACAGCTGGGGAGATATGGGAGTTCCTTTAGTTCTTGTGTATTTAGGGAATGAAAATGTGTATTACAAATCATTGTTGAATAAAAGTAAGATGATAAGTGGGAATGAAAGCTAGATAAAAAGATCTAGTCCATTTACTAAAAATTGCTAACAGAATATGTATTGATTATGAAGATACAGACTTGGTTAACTCTAAAATGAAGCTGTTTTTAAATGTATACCACTTTTATTCTCATGCAAAGTTTTCCTTACCTTTTCAGCATTCCATGGATTTTTTGCTCTTTCAGTTTGGCCTTTGCACTTTTAAATATGACCACACAGAAGAGAAGTATGTAATTCTCTTATTCCTTATGTTGTTCACTGAGGAATTTATGAATTAATGTCGATAAACTGTATTGATGAACAACTCATCTTTTTCACAGGTATATTATGAAGTCATTTAATTTCTATATTTTTCCAAAACCCTTTAACAGAAGTTCACCGGATGTCAAGTTTGTCTGTCAGGTCAGTAGAAAAACAGATTTGATTTTTTTGCTTGGCTGAGGTATGCCTGCAGAAAATTCCTGAGCAGCGTTTTCAGGAATTGAGAGAGAGAAGTGGTTGGTTCTTAACAGCTTAGAAAACCGATAAGCATAAGTTTCTGGGTTTTGTTTTGTTTTCACAGATAAGAAGTAAAAAACATCAGTTAAGTATAATCCCCAAAAGTGAGCTTTAGGAGAATATTTGTGACTTAGTTTTAAAATCTTGGAGCTTATGTTTCAAATCTGGCAAGATCATTCTAATTTTTTCCTTGTCTGCCTGCTTGTTTCCGTGCTTTTCCCATTTGGTCCTCTATTCCCAATTGCTGTTTCAGTTTCACTGCTTCCCGGGCTATTGCCAGCATTTTTCTGCTCTCAGGTTTGTTCTCCTGTACCATGTTTTTCTCTTTCCCTTCCTCGCTCCATGTCACTTGTTCTTTCATCTTTACTGTATCATTTCTTATTGTGTATGTGGAAAAAAGTCATAAATGTAAGCAGAAATTTTGAGATTAGCAGTTTGAGATTAATATTTGAGGAAAACCTAGAATACAGTCTGCTTAAATGTTGCTTTTAACTGAATTGCTGAAACTTTCTACCCCAACTTGATACAGCAGCAGAGATTTCTCTCTGTACATTTGTTTTTCCTTGTGATAAAGCAATATATGTATTTAGTGAGGAAAATTATAATAAAAGATAATACAAAGAAGTAGAGTCTCAGATTATTTTAATTCAAGGATATGAAGTTGTCTTCTAGTCAAACTTTTCTGTTCAAGCAAAGCAAGCAAATGTCAAAACATAGTTAAACAAAACCTCCCTGTTCCTTCAGGGAGCTGAGTGAGGATGTTCTTGTGCAGCCAGACTTGCTGCTTGTCCTGAATGTGCGTTTTTGTTTTCTTTTTCCTGGGATTTGAGACTCACTCTCAGAAATTTAGTTATTTCTGTTGTTGTTCTTGTTTTTATTGCATCTGTACCATGTTTTCCATCTAGCTGTGCTTTGCATTCAGACAGATCAAAAAGCACTGGGGAATTAACCTGTCTCCTAGATAGGGATGTTTATTCTGATTTTTAAGCTCTAATAAATGAGCATAAGTGCTCCTTAAGCAGATATATAAACTTAAGCTGTGGATAACTATTCTAGGCTTAAGAGCACTGAACTGTGCTAAAGGAAGTTTTGGGCTGCCTGTGTTAAGACTATACTGTATAGTGTCTGGGGCAGTAAAGAGCCTGGCCATCTGTGCTAAGACTGGAGTATTCTCTTTGTTGGGCTTTATTGTCTTGATTCAGGAAACAAAGCCAATGAAATATTTTCACAACAGTTCAAGTTGAAGCTAACGTATTTTAACTGGCTTTTTTGTTATTGATGCACCAAATAACTTAAGACTGAGCATGTGTCACATTAACTTGGAGAGACATCTAGGCCTAGGGATGTCTTGTGAAAGTTGAAAGTAAGTGACAAAAGTAACATGGTTTAAAGTGGTTCTGACTTCTTTAGGCTCACAAACTTGCTTTTGACTCTGAATTTACATAATTTCTGAAAAGCTTAAATTTTTAACAATAATTGGTCTTTGTGAGACACTGATACTCTTGCCAATTGTGAATTTATTTTCTTTTGTTGCAGAGTTCAAGCATAGATTTTTTAGCAAACCAAGGATTTGATTTTAATAAAGTTTTTCGCAATGGTGAGTGGTTGTTTTTCTTTCACTGTTCGCAAAATTTATGACATCTTCATTTTCTGCAGAAAGAAAAAGGCAACAAAGACGATATTCTCTTAAGAATGGAATTCTCTAAGGATAATTCTGAATTACTAAACTCTAAGGATAATCCTAAATGATTTGTATCTGGTTCTAGAGTTATGCTTATAATTGCTCTTCAAAGGTTTGTTCTATGGAATTAAAATTAATGGAATTCATGCTTAGATAAGTACTTGGTAGGTTTTTTGTTGTTTTTTTTTACTGATTAAACATAGATAAGAGTAACAAATTACATGGCAGGATAATGGAACAGTTGTCAGGCCTTTTTAGTAATGTTTTAGCAAAGGTATCTGTGCTTTGGAATAGATGCTGCTGCAGTCTGTTATCAAAGCAGTGCAGGTGTCAAGGAAGAGAAGTGCTCAATATTCTGGTGACTGCCATCTGTATTTCTGCCAGTCTCAGGTTTGTGCTTTATGCAGATGAGGCATACAGCTCTTAAGAATCTAGTGGTACCAGCTCATCTGTTGTGTGGTATAAGAAAAAAAATGCTTTTATACCTGCAAATTAAGAATGAGCTCTAGAACAGGAGATCTGAAAGGGCGGGATGTATCTTCAGCCTTCAGGGGTGTAATGTGGGCAAATACTTGGTTGGTAATTAGTCTTTGCTAAATCATACGTCCCTAACATGCCTCTAATTATGATGAGTTTTTGAATGCCTTTTTCAGGAATTCCGTATTTAAATCAAGAAGAGGAAAGACAGTTAAGAGAACAGTATGATGAAAAGCGTTCTCAGGCCAATGGTGCAGGATCTCTCTCCTATATTTCTCCTAATGCCACAAAATGTCCTGTTGCAATTCCTGAAGATCAGAAAAAATTCATTGATAGAATAGTGTAAGTAAAAATTGCTAATAATAAACTGGAGTTCTATTACACAAATGGTAACATCACAATAAATTATATCTTAAAAAAAAAAAAATATATTCCCCTCCTACTATTTATGATGAAATATTCTGTGAAAGAAAGAAGTTTGAAAAAATTCATTATGAGTTTTTTGTTTGGTAAAAAATGGCTTTAATTGTCCATCAGCACAAGGAGGGATTAGATTTCTATGTTACTGTTATTCTTAAATCTGATAGAAATCTTCTTTCCAAAGCAGAGCAGAATTACAGGAAGGAACAGTCCCCCAAGACTTTTATTCAGTCTTCATCTGGCTAGCATTACTTAATGGTTTTAAGTAGAAAAAATGACGTATCCCACAGCTACTGGGACAGTTCAGTGCTTCTTTATTGCATCTTTCTTCAGATGTTTTTGAAACAAATATGTAAACAATAGTGCCGCGTTTGTACATTGAAGATATTTTTATTAGTTCACTAGCTGTGTTGTTGTTTGGTTTTAAATGGTGTTTTCTTCATGGAAAATTTTGGTAAAAACTGAAAGCTATAGGACCAAATAATCTATTTAATCTCTTTCTCCCAGGGAACAAATAGAAGAATTTTTAAAGAAAGAGGAAAATGAAAGTTTGGAACTGGAGCCATGTACAGGGTCAGTTTTCTGAAATTACTTGTCTTCTGAAAATAATTTTTTTTTTTTTTTTTACTCTATTAGGAGAGTGAGAAGGAAGAAGAAAGATTTTGACTTGCAGTTCTTTCTTTACTTGTTTCTTATCTCTGAATGTTGAGAAAGTTTGGTAATCTTATGAATGTCATGCTCTAATTTGAGCTATAACAACAGCATACATATTTATGTATACTTGTTTAAATATAGGCATGATCTGCCTTATCTGCACATAGAAGTGTCTTGCATATGTAAGCCTACTTTTGCTGTTAACAAAGTGCATAATCTTAATTATCATGTTGTTTGGTGTTGACACTGCATGTTAAAATTGGCTTTAGGCAATCTCCTTTTCAAGGTCTATTCAGCTTTGGAATCCAGATGTTTGGAGAGTATGGTTGCTATTTTAAAAAAAGCCATATGAAGTTAGAATTAGGAGGTCATTATGAAGTGAGTAAAGTTATGTTGCCATGTTGATATTCAGTAATGGTGAGTATGGAATGTTTGCTAATAAGAGGATTTGGGGATGGATGTACAAAATGTTGTAAGTGCTTCCACAGCTTAGCAACTAGCCTATACGTTTGGGTATCAGTAACTTATGGTCTTATCTTAAAAGTCTTTTTACAGATGAGAGAAGCAGCCTTTATTTGAGCATTATTGGTTTGGAATGCATAAGAGAAGTGTTAATAACACAATTCTCTTGGTTTTAGGTTTCAGAGGAAACTAATTTACCAGACCTTGAGCTGGAAGTAAGTTACTGATAATACTGCCTTTACTTTGTGATTTTAGTGTTTCTGATTTAAAAAGTAAAATAAAATCTGGGTGAGAGCTAATCAATCCAGGAATGAATAATTCTTTTAAGAGAAGATTTCTCTGATATTCTAAATGTTGTATGTTCTGTGGCTCTGCATATGACAGTACTTTGGCAATTAAGTGTGGTTGTGATGCAGTGATACAAGTAAGTAGCAGAGGTAGCAAAATTGGCTTTAATATTTCCAACTTAGGGTGGTTTATAAATGAATTACATGTTAAAGGCCTGCAGCCACCAAAGCACTTGTGGCTTCAAGTATGCAAGAACTTTCTTGCCAATGTTTTGTCTTTTGATTTTCTTGAAAGTAACTTCTAGACTGTGATGAAGTGTCTTGGAAGTTTACTCAATATTGCTTAACTAAGAAGTTATAGGTTCTGCAAAGGTAGGATGGGAAATTGCATAAGAAAATGTTTTAATCTTAGTAGCTGTTAAAATGTTCTAGGTGCATAAGAAGGCCAATTTGACTGGCCAATATTTTAACAGTTAACTTTTTATAGTTCTTTTGCAGGTAAGATTAAGATTTATAGTAATAATGAAACATGAAGTTACATAATTGCTACTGTGGATTCAATATGCTAAATGCCAAATAAATAACTACTTATATTTACTTTTCATTTTTGTAGGTATCCAAAAGGTATCCATGTTGAAACCCTAGAGTCAGATAAGGTAAGCAGGCGTGCTACTGCCTGTGACGTTTGTCCTGTTGAAAGGAAACTGTTCTAGTTCCAACCAACTGTCCTGATTTCTAGATCTAATCTGAGCTTTTCTGTGCCAGATCTGGAACATATAAACTGAAATATGATTAACTCGTTTCTGATCTTTAAATCTGACCAACATTTGAATGATAAACATATATATGTGTGGCTTAATACTATTTAACAGTTAAAAATATAAATACCAAAGAATGTTTTAAAACGTAGTGGATCTGACATTTAATGTTGATGAAAAGTAAATCCATTGGTGAAAAGTAAATCTTGATCTTAGGAGTAACAACAGTCATCACATACTGTATCCTCCCTTCTAAGCTCAGATCTCCACTCCAAAAAATACTTGAAATCCATAGGCTATGATGAAATACTGGTAACCTTTCTTAAAAGTACAAAGTGTATTTAGTAAAAGTTAGGGTTAGTGGATATATATAATACAGCTTTCTAAAGCTGATTTCTGTGTATGGGTGATAAAGTGGTGCTTATAATAGAAAAAGTCATATTGCAAAGTAACTGCTGCTAGGTATGACTTAATTTTCTTAACAATTCAATTTGCAAAACCTTGAATGGTCTTCTATGAACTTCTCAGGGTCATTCCTCAAATGGTACTTTTTTTGACTTTAGAAGGAGAGATATATTGTTATTAGTAAGGTAGATGAAGAAGAACGAAAAAGAAGAGAACAGCAGAAACAAGCAAAGGAACAGGTAAATATTTGCAGTAAGTTGCATTTCTTTAGTTTGATTTCAAGAGGGTGGGGAAGAATCCAGCTTTCAATCAGCTGTGCAGAATTGCATGTGATAGGGTTTGGGAGTATTTCCCTCTTGCTTAGCTGTTGCTGTTGCTTGAAACTGATTCTCCAAATTCTACTCAATTAACTTTGACTTTGCAATATAGGAAAAAATTTCAAAATATTCCACAAAATTCTAAAATTACTTCATCTTTAAACAATATTTAGCCAGTGTTCTGGAGCAGTGAATTCCTCCTTGTATGAATATGCTGTATCAGAGAAGCAAGGTCTAGTCAGAAGAAACACAGGTCAATTGAATTTAATAGTGCTGTAGAACTATAGTTCTTGCAAAAAGTCTTGCAGAATTTCTCAAGCAATTTGAGTAGTACTCTGTTACAAAACTCACTTGCTTTTAGTTGTCTGAGTTAATGTCCTGTACAATTAAAGTAATCTGATTCTTCTTGATTGAATGATGCTGCACATAACTACTATAGTAACAACTTGACTGCAAAGTTATTTGTGGTATTCAGGCACTCAGCATTTATGGGACTTGATGCTTGTGCTTACTGAGTGTGAGGAAAGTTTCATGATGTACCAAGACTTGGACTGTGGGAGGTGTTGATCCGCTTGCTTATTAACTTCTTGTTATTTCGTTTCACTTGTCATTTTGCCTTTCCTTTTAATTATTTGTTATCTTCTATTAATTGTTTTTGTTCCTGGGAGAGGGGAGTGAGCAAAAGGGCAGTGTGAGTGTTTGGCTGCTGGCTGGGGTCAGCCCACAGTGGTAGCTCGCAACTTGTCCAGCATTACAGTGAGCCAGAGATACATTAAAACTGGAGTAATCTCAATGGCATCTGGCTTTGGCCTTGTGTGTCCCCAGACTTCAACATTTATTTTGTGGCCTCTTATTGCTTATGTCTGAAAAATGGTATGAGCCAAACTGGGATTAAAATTTGCAGTGTACGCTGGTTTGTAGAGGCTGTGGAGTCTCCTTCTCTGGAGATATTCAAGACCCGCCTGGACGCCTACTTGTGTGACCTGGTGTAGGGAACCTGCTTTGGCAGGGGGGTTGGACTCGATGATCTCTGGAGGTCCCTTCCAACCCCTGCAATTCTGTGATTCTGTGTGATTCTGTTTGCAGGCACCATTTTGATGATAGCTGTGTTTGTATTTCACTAATGCCAGAATCTTTGCTTTGCTTCAGGAAGAACTGAATGATGCAGTAGGATTTTCCAGAGTTGTTCATGCCATTGCAAATTCTGTGAGTTGACATTATTTTTAATGTCCTTTTAGCTGTAAGAAAAAAAATAGTTCCAACAAATTTCTTACCTTTTTTGCAAGATAAGATTAAATATACATTGAAGTTGCTTCCCTTTTTAGTGTTTTCTTTTGTCTAGTTGATGTTGTCATTGTTTTCAGTGGTAAGCTAAAGTCATGGACCTAATTATCTGTGAGAGTCAACAGTAGAAATTTCTTAGGGATTTAACAGGATTCTCTTTAGAAACTAAGCTCTGAGCTTTTTTTTTTTTACCTCTGTTCCAAAAAGATTGTTTAACTTTCTTGCAGTCAAAGTCTTAATCACAAAAGGTCACCTGGGTCTCTTCTTTCTACATAGTTAAAGGCTATAGTTTGAGCCCTCCAGCTTGTTTATTTTCATGTAGTTGAGGCAACGTGCAGTTTAAAAAACAAATGTGTATGCATATTGTTTTCTCTACCAAGTAGAAGATGTGGGGTAGTGAATAAGGTTGTCATGTCAAATAAAGCAAAACTAACATTTAAAAAATTTCTTGCACTTTTTCAAGAAGAAACTTCCTTGTACAACATCTGGCACGAAAGGTTCTGTGCTCAAGAAGCCATGTCACACCCTTAACTATTGTATATTAATTACAGCCATAGGAAGTATTTTGTCATTTGTTGTAAAAGCTGTAAATTAAAAGGTAAGCAACTGACAAGTCACTTTAATCTTAGATAGGTTTATATTTGGATACCAAGTTGTGAGAAGCTCTCATAGTATTATCTTCTGATCATTTCAAGATGCTGCTGGAGGCTATATTAAGTGGTTGAGAACAGAAAAATGAGAGGAGGGGCTGCCCTGAGAGAATGGAAGGGTCTGTGGGCAGGTAGAGAGCAGCAAGTAGGCAGGTTGGGCTTGTGCTTGTTCTCAGCTGCTCTCTGCTGTCATCTGGGACAGTGCTTTTCACATGCTGCCATTGATTTATTTGTGCCTGGAAGCGTAACTAACTTCTAACATACTTTTCACAGGGCAAACTTGTTATTGGGCACAACATGCTGCTAGATGTTATGCATACTATACATCAGTTCTATTGTCCTCTACCTGATGTAAGTAATCCTCTCAGTGTGCAGATGAGATTAAAGTCATATATTAAGGCATTTATGTCATCAACTCCAATCTTTCTTTTGAGTGAAAGCATATGATGGTTTTACTAAGAACTGTAAAGAAGTATTCTAAAATAAACACTTGTGGCTTCTTGGCTGCTGCCTTATTTTCTTAAATCCTCATATAGAAAGCTTAATTGAATTCTTCTCCTACACTTTCAAAAATTCAAATTAAATGTTGGATTTGAATTGTGCTTTCTGGTCACATCTAACTCCTTCAGGATCTGCTTCGATAATGGCAGACAAATTTATGTATTTGTTAAGAAACTGGCTTGGAACAATTGGTTGCTGTGATTATATATTATGTTTTTTCCCCTCTACTTACAAAATTGTAAAATGTCTTTTCATATAATATAGTAAAATTAATAGAATTATAAGAAATCTGATGGCAGAAATTTATGATGAAGCTCATTAGGTTAAAGAGGTGCAATGTCTGAGTAATTGGAGAGAGCATGCTTTCATGACCACAGGGCAAGTCTAACAATTAAGATAGACTAAGTAATGTACTGGCACTAAAGACAGTGTGTAAGAAAGCCAAAGATCCCTTCTGGGGGATGGGATGGACTGTGTGGCGGTTATCTCACTTGCAGTCCTTAAGGGCTAGTGGATGTTATGGGAAAGACTTGAGTGGCAGATGAGAGGAAGCACTCTGTGACCTCTCTGGACAGTGTTGGAACACAAGCAGTTATGAGTTGTGCTTGCACTGAAACTTGGATTATATAAACTGGTAGGAAGTTATCTTTCCATCTGGAGTGACTGATTATATTCCAGTGACACATTACATGCTGGGAATACATCTTCAGGAGTTTAAGTAAAACTGCTGGAATTACAGGTTGTCTAGGATATATGATAGGATAGGGTGTAGGAGTTGAAGAACATTTCTTTCTACGAATCACAGACAAAACCGAAGTAATTAGTCAGCCTGTAGTTCTGTGTAATTGCAGGTGATATTTATGGTAATGCTGAAAAAAACATCTCTTGTGGGGTGAGTTAGTCACTGTATCTCAGTGAAGTCCAGCAGAAGGCCATGAAGGTGCTGAAGGGCCTGGAGCATCTCTCCTATGGGGAGAGGCTGAGAAACCCGGGTCTGTTCAGCCTGGGGAAAGGAAGACTGAGAGGGGATCTGATCAGTGTTTATCAGTCTCCAGAGGGAGGTGGAAGGCAAATGGATGAGGCCAGGCTCTTCTCGGTGGTGCGCAGCAATGGGACAAGGAGCAATGGCCTACAGTTTGGACTCAGGAAGTTCCATACTAACATGCAGAAGAACTTCCTTATGGTGAGGGTGACGGAGCGCTGGCACAGGCTGCCCAGAGAGGTGGGGCATCTCCTTCTGTGGGGATATTCCAGACCCATCTGGACGCTGAGCTGTGCGACCTATTGCAGGGACCTGCTTGAGCAGGGGGTTGGACTCAGTGATCTCTTCAGGTCTCTTCCAAGCCCTGTGATTCTGTGATCCTGTAATTTTAGAAGCTGACTGGATAATTGTTGCTATTGTACCCTACCATTCTGAGACCGATTAACCATTAACTTATTTGGCTTTTATTTTCTGGTTTAATACTAATTTAGGACCTAAGTGAATTCAAAGAAGTAACATCATGTGTCTTTCCACGGTAAGATTTTAATTCAAAATTGCAACTTCTTTAGTACTGTTTTTATCAAACTGATGCTATTTTTCTGTAGTGCTGTGACAAGAAGTAAAATTGTGAACAAGTCAGATAAATAGTTTTAAAAATATTATGTGACATCTCTTGTTCACAAGAGCTGTGCTATTCTTCTTGACAAAAGATGATACTTTTGCCCTCTGCTTTTTGTCACAATTATTGGTATTTTGAGTTTGCACTACATTTGGAACAAGATCTGTTTGCTACCGATGTTGTCTTTTGCTACTGTTTAGTCAGTGGACAAAGCCAATACATTTTGACCACTCCAAGATCTGAGAATAATGTTTCAGTAGGGTGAAACTGCTGCTTCCCAGCTAATTCACCAAAACATTTTTAAGGATTTGGTGAAATGGACATTCTTCTGTCATCCTTCTGTTTTAACTTACTTAACTCTTACTTTGTTTCTAGGCTATTGGATACGAAACTGATGGCAAGTACACAACCTTTTAAGGTAAATTGATGTAATGTTTTGGAATGGTTTGAAGATACAAGAATGTGTCAAAACATTTTTTTTAGGTAAATGTCTAACAACATGTTCTGTCATGGTCTTTTAAAAAAAAAAAAAAAAAGAAAGATTTTTCTTGTCCCCTTATCAAAACTCCTGAAATTCTTAGGATACAAACTAACATTTGTTCAAGTGATGTTCATTTGCTGCAGTTTCAACAGAGCTTTGAATTACAAAGTGTACAGTATGCAGACTTCAGTAGTCACCTTTAATACATTCAACCATTATGACTGATATTTCAGATATTTTCCCTTGCTCTGTGTGCTGCCTTTCCCACATCCCATATGTGGAAACAGATTCAATTGAATATAATTTTGACATAATATGTCTTCAAGAATTCTGGAGAGTATTAATAAATTCTTGTGACTCATAGATGCTATGTTGTAGGGAAGGCAAATTAGCTCTTTAAAACTTGTGTTGATGGACTTCTCTGATGTAATAGTTTTGAAATAAGGTCCTGTGCAAGTCCTTACAGGACACGAGGTGGCAGCAGTAAGGATTCATTTTATTCTGTCTGATTTCAGTTTCTGGAGGAAACGTGCTTGACCATGGCAGTTAACACTAACCTTTCTTGTAGGACATCATTAATAATACATCCCTTGCAGAACTGGAAAAGCGTTTAAAAGAGGTTCCATTCAGCCCTCCTAAAGTTGGTAAGGATATATCAAAATGGTCTTATTCCTTTGTTCTTGGCCTGAGATGTAGATTTCCATACTAATATTTAGTATTTTGCTGAAAGGGCCTTTAAAATTGGGCAATATTAGATACTGCAGTTGTGTTTTGTCGGTAGGAATCCTTGCACTTTATTTCAGATAAGAAAAGAATGGAGGTATTTCAGCGAACAGCGGTTTTGTCATTTTCTAATGATGGCATTTGTTCTTCAGCTTGATTTTTGGAGAGTAATTTAAACTGTTTAAAACTGTCTTATTTGCTTATAATTGTCTGTCAGATCAAAGCCAGTATACTCTATGGGCACTTGAGCAAACAGAACTAAGAAATTCTGCAAGCAGTGATTAGTTATATGTGTTGTACAAATCAGTTGAGTTCCTCTAGAGCTTTCCTTGCTTTGAGGTGAAAGAACAGATATTTAATAAAGCTTGTCTCAAGATTGAGTGGGTGGCTCAGAAAGTAAGACTATGATGGAAGGGAAATGTATCTATTTAAAAGTAACTTAAGCACTGAGTGACTGTTCTTTTAGCTGCAAGACAATGACGAGAAAGAGTGATGTATGGTGAAATCCTGTTGTTTCTGCATTAATATTCTGTCAGAGCTAAGTAGGTATGTGAAAAAAGAGATTAATATTTTCCTAATAGGGTTGGGTTTCTATCCCAGGAACCTGTTCTTCTTTAAAAAGATGTACCTGGTTAAAAACTTCTGAAAATCATAAAAGCTTACTAGAAATGATGCTCTGTGACAAAATTAAGTGTGTGTGTGTGTGTGTGTGTGTGTGTCAACATACAGGTAACTAGAGTGATGTATGCTAACAAACTATGTTTTCTCTTCAGAAAGTGCAGAAGGGTTTCCAAGTTATGACACAGCTTCTGAACAACTTCATGAAGCAGGATATGATGCTTACATTACTGGACTGTGCTTCATCTCCATGGCTAACTTTCTAGGTATCTATGTAGTCTTTTTCAGACCTTTTCCTCAGTGCTATCTGTAGCTTCTTATTATGTACTGAATTTCTTCTTTCTTTGTTAGGTTCGTTTCTTAGTCCTCCAAAAAATCATGTGTCTGCTAGATCAAAACTCATCGAACCTTTTTTTAACAAGTAAGTAGTTGCCATACTTCAAAGAATGCTAACCCAAACCCTTCTAAAATCTTGAAATATAACACTAGCTCCAAAATATATAACTAGCCTCAGAATCAATAGCTAGCAGCATTCTTCTTAGCACTTCAATTTCTGCTTGACTTTCTTCTTCACGCTAGTAATGCTGCAATGAAGCCAAAGTTTGTACAGCAAATACCTTTTATTTGGAAGAGAGTAATTTACTTTCTGCTAGCCTGTAAAAGGACACTTCGGAGTGTTCTTTTAACCTAGACCGTTAGAGTTAAACCATCAAAGCCTGGACTTTTTTAATGGCTTTGTCAGTGCCACTGTTGGGAATATGGCTGTAATTTTATAATTATTTGTAGAGCGAGATTTAGGAGTAGTACAGTTGAAGAAAAACTGGTCAGGTGTTCTTCATGGTATGGTACACTAAGACTGCTGATAAAATTAAAATTGAATATGCTTAAATAATCTGGAAAAATTAAAATCTAAATAACAAAAAACTGTTGTATTAACTTGTTGGGTAATGGATCGTTTTAAGGAATAAGAACCATGTATGATTAGTAGGCTTTATGGGATGAAGATATGATTGGTATTTTTCATTTTACTTCAGGCTATTTCTTATGAGAGTAATGGACATACCATATCTGAATTTGCAAGGACCAGACTGTAAGTAGCTTTACTTATTGTGCACTTACTATAATTCTGACAAATTTCCTGGAGGAGGAGGTGTAAAGATTAATTATCATGCATTTACATACAGGACTCTAGCTGTGTTTGGGTTATTAGCCGTTTATCAAAGGATAAAAACTTCACCCTTTTATTTGAAATTATATAGGGGATTGACTAGGACAGGTTAGACTCTTTAAACTGAATGTAAGAGGGTTGAAGATACTAGCTATATATTTGTGTGTGAAGTCTAAGAATGGTGACCTGTTAAAGGTGGTGTCATAACTCACATGCTTTCCTCTCCCCCACACCTTGGCAGTAAGTACAGGATGCAAAGTACTGAAGAGCAAACGATCCTAAAAATCTCTTGGCTTGCTTTCTTCACAATTGCCATGTAGTAGCATGTTTTCCTTAACTTCAGCCAAAATATCAGATTTTTTTTTTTTGCCACATTAGGAAATGATTTGAGAAATTAAAAAACGTTATCTGAAATATTACTTAAACTTTTAAAGTTTTTCCAGTTTACAGACATGGGGGCTATAATAACTTGCTAATATAAAAGCATGTTTTACTAGTACATCCTTATTTTTCTGGAATATTACATCATGAAGGAGAAAGCTTTGGATGAGTGTTACCACTGATGCCTTGACTTAAGAAAGCATGAAGTCCAGCAGGTCAGCCTAGTTTTTGACCTAGATGAAGGTTTAACTTTGTAGTGTCTTATATATGACTTATGTGATGCATCTTGGAGGTACGAGGATGTCTTCAGTGGTTCTTCCAGATGAGTACTGTTTCTCTGTGAAGACATTTTCCACACACGTGTTGGAAAGCTCAGACTGAAAGATGACCCTTTTGTTATGTGCTAGTTTAATGTAACAGAATGTAGTTCTAGAAAGATGGAGAGGAAAATCTATACTGTAGTGGCATGTATGTAATTTTCAAATGCAGGAGGTAATCAGATCACTGAGCAGTGGCTCTACAGATCTAGTGGAATGGTTATTTAATTATATTTCCCCAGTTTGATACTGAATGGAAGGATAGTGTAGGTAAATACTTTGGATCATTGAGAGAAGGCCAAAGCTACTAATCTGTGAAGATGCTCCTTCTGCTTGCTAGCCAAATTACAGGATCATTTTAATGCTCTGCCAAGAAGAGTTGCCAAAAAAGACCCTCTGAAAATCTGTCTTTTATCTGAAAGTGCCTGCTGCAGAGCAGACTGATACAGGCATTTCAGCAGAATCTGAACCAAGGATACCTTCTAAGCTTCAAAAGAAAGTACAAATAGTGTGGCTCTTTGAGTAGAAATAGAAGCTCATAAAGCAACCAGAGGTTCAAACACTGCTGTTGGCTGGCAGAGTTGTCTGGATGTTTTTTTTGCTTGCAGGTGGCCTTTTTGCAAAGAAGTAAAGCCATGCAAAGCATGCAAAGAATAAAGCTACACTATAGAGGTAGTTATGCTTACAGTCTGTGCTTTAAAAAAAAAAAAAAAAGTGCAGCTAACTAGCTGACTGTCCAGAGTGTTGCAGTGTTTGTCACTTTGTTTATTCTGTTCAATTATAGCTGGTTTGTGCCATTTTTCTAGAAATGATGGACTTTGGTTGCACATACAGTGCCAAATATGTGAAAGTGACTTTCATGGTCTTTAGCATTGATTTCTTATGTGCAGATGATCTTTACTGGATGAGGTAAAGATATCCAGTTATCTTTCAGATAAAACTTCTTTGGTGCCTTTTTTTTGTATGTTTTTTTTATATGGCCTTAATATGCTATTTTTTTCTGGTGAAGACTTAATTAATAGGAAGTCTGTCAGTGTGTGTTCTGTCTTGCACCTAGAATGAAAACTGTTTTGAACGTTGTTTCAGGGCTAAGGTTTTTTTTACTGACAGAAGAATTGTATCATTAAATTATTGCTAAGAACATACTGAAACTGGAGCCAGAATATGAAGAGCCTGTTGCTTTTTTTGCTTTATTTTTCTATACTTAACTTAGCCCCAAATAGATTAATTTTGTGGGCAGTTCCTGGTGCATGTAATGCTGCTTCAGTTTCTTATACAAAATCATACTAGATCATCTATGTATCTACTTCATGCATAAGTGCAGACAAGTTTTCCCTGATGCCTGGTGTTGTTCTGTAGGTCTTGGCCTGTTTTCTTTGTAATAATAAATAGTAAAAGTTATATGACTGTGTAAGGTAACTATTTTTTTTTTAAAGGTTGTGCTAAAGATACCAGTGGTAACTCTTATTCTAATAAATAACTTCTTATTTTGCAGTGCAGCCAAAAAGAGATCATGTTCTTCATGTCACTTTTCCCAAAGAGTGGAAGACTAGTGACCTTTACCAGCTTTTTAGTGCCTTTGGTGAGTAATATAATCTATTCTTCCTTATGTCTTTTTTCTTTTATCCTCTGACAATGGAAAATACGTCTGGTTTTCTTTGTTATTTTTGAACTATGAATTTGGGCTTAGTATGGATAATGATAAATCATATTCAGAAATTTTTGAAAGATACCTTTTAGAATTTCTTTGTAGTGATGTGTCTGAAATGTCTGCCCTGCTGAACTGCTCTTTTGAAATGTTTGTTACCTGGTACTTGTTAAATGTTGTGGAACATTCATCTTTATATTCATATCCTCTCCTGGTAAAGAGTTGAGACTGTGTAGGTGACCAAAGGGAAAGGCTATTGGTATGAAAGGCAAATCAAGCCCTCAGGAGTGAAGTCTGTGACTTAAGTCATAGTTTGTAGTGTGGCAAATGGATTTAGGGGCAAACCTGAACCTTCGCTTGATTAAGAAGTTACAGTGTGAACCATAAGGATGTTTAATCACCAGTAACAGGGTGAAAGTCTCTCAATATACTCAATATTGTCACTTCAGTGCTTGTTCTGATTCTCTACAGTAATAACTATTGTCATATAACTATAATGATGTTTCAATAATAATATGTCTCTTCTCCACCTAGAATGTGATTCAGTAGTCTATTCGGGATCTCTGTTCCTTCCGACTTGATCTGCATTGCAGTGTGATGCTACTGTAATGCAGGATAGAACTTAATATTCAAATTTGATAAGTCTAGAATGTAAGTTGCTGAGATTTTCCTTCAATTACACTCGTAGGAGTAAGAACTCCATGTAAGAGCAGCTTGGGTGTTATTTCTGCAGGCTTTTAAATACTCAGCCATATAACTTCACTTATTTTAACAACAACTCTTTTCAGTGTTGGTGTGAAACAGAAGCAGGGATCACTACCACCAGAGGTCATGCTTACACATCTGAAACACTATTCAATTTGGAATTGGAATTTATCTGTTTTTTACAGATTTTAGAGCTGTGTGTTTGTAAATTTAAATCTGAAGACTTGTGGTATTTTGGATAATGCTTAATCCATGTTTTATTTTATATTTTATTGTCATGGGAGCTCAAAACAGGCTGCAGAGGATGCCTTCCAGAATTATAGGAACCCATGCTTTTCCAGCTGTAGCTGGATAGAGAGACAGGCAATGTTAGATGAAGTGATTTGCCAAAAGTCCAAAAAATGTGGCAGCACCAGATGTGAATTATTTCAATTTATAAAGCTAATTGAATTAAAGTGTTTTTAAATTAAACTTTGACCTGGATTGTAAATAAATTGTCAAGTTAAATAATAAAGTTGATCTGTCCTTACAGAAAAATCATTTTGACTTGGTTTTAGCCTAGTACTTGAATTAGAGTTGTAATCTTCTGGGAAGTTTCTAATGAAAGCAGTGAGACAGCTGAAGAGACTGCGATGTCAAACTTGCAACTGAAGCACTGCATGCATACCAAGTAGAAACCTGTTCTTGCAAGATGTTTTTATGGTCTCATGAGGGAATGTAATTTCACAGTGCAAGTGCTCGCAGTACTGTGCAATCTCTTAAAACATTTTTTTCTTTAAATACTGATGTGAAGGTATTTAAAATAGTATTTGTTGGAATTCATTGCTTTTGTACATGTCTTTCACAGCTACTTAAATTAATGGGTTTTAATTAAAACATGTACTACCAGAGTATTGTAAAAACCTGCTATGTAAATTTTTTCCAAATGAGTGGAGTCAAACCTTTACATCCTGAACACGAGAGACTTCTCTGAGAGGGATGTGAACAGTGGTATATTCATGGAATCTTGCTGATCTGAAGATGCATAAATGACTTTTTTAAAAAAAATGTAATTGATCCTTCATGTGTTTAAACCTTGTTCTGATAATCCAAGCTACTACATACATAGCTTTAAGTGACTGTTAAATCCAACTTTAAGACTCATTTACAGGTTCCACACACTGACATTTGTTCCTGGGTCACTCTGCTGAAAAATCCCTGCTTAACTTTTTTTTTCTTTTTCTTTTTTTTTTTTAAAGAGAAGTGGAGCTTAAAAAATGTGCCTGTCATACGTGAACAATCTAGTTTAATGAAGAACTTCTAGCTAAATATTCTTCTGTAGCTTAGGTTCACATAGGCATCAGAGCTTCATGTACTGCACCTTTTAAAATTGTAATTATTTTATTCTGATCCTATATTTCTGTGTACATTTCTGGTCTTTCCTCCCCTTTTTCACGCCAATGTTTCCTTCGGCTGTTTTTGCTTTCTTTGCACTCTGTTTTCCTGCCAGAAAGGTGGAAGCTCTGTTAACCCTTTTCAATTATTCACCAGGAAAATGTTGTTTGTGTTTAATATATGCTTCAACCCTTACTCACAGAAAAGATTCAGCTATTTCTTTTCCCTGATGTTGGTGTATAGAAACTTTGCAATCTTAGGGTGGTGTCAATGTGATCATTTTTCTTCTCTGTAATACAGTAGAATGTACTAACAATTTCTTTTTCTTTGGCTAAATGAAGGTAGCAAGTGATTAAGAAATATATGAAACAGAGCCAAAGTAAAACAGCTTTCCTGCCTTTTAGCAACCTACAACTTCAGGGATTCATGAGCTAGAGGTCACGTGTACATCTTTCAGTTTAAGTTCCTTTCATGGGTGAAAGTCACATGAAATTGAAGTGCATTTTAAGTCAGTTTGCATCACTTTTTAAAATCTTGTGAAGTCTGAAGGTTAAATGGTGATATGACTGTAGATATATATAATGTCATATCCTAATCTGCCTGAAAAAAGTTGCACCAGTTTTCAGTATCTGACATGTATGGACAGTCCTCTTCTAAGGACTGGAGATGTAAAAGGATTTCAGACTACAGAGTAAGTCCTTGTGTCTGAGGTGGGAATCTATGCCTACATGTTTGTTCCTTTGTGAGCAATTTTTGTGCCAGTGTTACATTTTAAGCTATTCCTGTAGAAAATGGAATGCATGTTTGATGAATGGAGGAACTCAATTCCAGTCACTGTTCCATTTGTGACAACTTCCAAATGAGCTGCACAGTTTTTGTGTATTTGACCTCCTCTTATTTATGAAAATGAGGTTTTCATTGTGCATCCAGGAAAAGTGTGTGTAGTATGACACAAACCAGATTTTGAGGACTTAATGTTGCAATTCTTAGAGTTCTCTGCTTGTGTGAGCCACCTTTTCCCCCCTACACTACCAGAATTTTTTTATCTTGTGGCTGTATTGGAAAAGGAACAGTGAGTGGTAACTTGGGCCAATCCTTTCTTTGTCCTCAAGAAATGCTGCAGTTCTGAAGAATGGACTGGTTTTGAAACCCCAAGAGATGTTCTTTATTTTGGTACAAAACTGAAATTACATACCAAAATTGCTTTGATTTTTGTTGTGAAAATATATAGGGCACATGGAGTGAGGGCTGAAAAGCTGCTGATTGTAAATTCACTTGTTAAAAGATTGGAAGGAGAAAAAAAATACGAAAAGGCAGAAGAATCCTGTAGGAGTCGGGAAGGCATTAGTCAAATCTCAGAGTTTTTTTTTACTCCTTACTCAAGTGAGTCTGAGGGTATACAGGATGAACATGCAGTGGTCACTCTTTCTGAAGTGGTTCTGGGCTCATGTATAAATGGTGATGCATTATTCACCTTTACTGTGGAATCTTGTTGCTAAAAAAAAAATTAAAAAAAAATTCTCAGCTGAAGTTACACTTCACTCAACCATCTTCTTATCTGTCATCTGGCACAGCAGATGAAATATGTGACTGAGCCTAAGATAAAAACAATCATTTCTTTTGCCTTTTTTAGGTAACATTCAGGTTTCGTGGATTGATGATACATCAGCATTTGTATCATTGAGCCAGCCAGAACAAGTACAAATAGGTAAGTGTTTCTGAAATTACTTCAGAATTAAGATGAGACTTCAACTGCTTTAAAATTCTCTAAGCCAGCAGCGTCTGCGATTCTAGTGACAAAACCACTGTGTTGCATAGAGGAGTGACCAATGGCTCTGAATTTATTGGAAGTAAACCTTCCAGTTATGCAGAAAAGCAGTTTTTGCTTTTGAGATTTTCTTTGTTCACTGTTGCTGGGTCCACCCTAGTGGTTTCCATGGTCAAGAAACTACCCATAACTTACAGCTTGAGAACACTGACTGGAAATAGCCTGTTACACATGATTATTCTGGTGTTGTCATCCCTTTTTATTCAATGCTCACATGAAAGCATCCAGCAGAGAGCCATGAAGGTGCTGAAGGGCCTGGAGCATCTCTCCTATGGGGAGAGGCTGAGAAACCCAGGTCTGTTCAGCCTGGGGAAAGGAAGACTGAGAGGGGATCTGATCAGTGTTTATCAGTCTCCAGAGGGAGGTGGAAGGCAAATGGATGAGGCCAGGCTCTTCTCGGTGGTGCGCAGCAATGGGACAAGGAGCAATGGCCTACAGTTTGGACTCAGGAAGTTCCATACTAACATGCAGAAGAACTTCCTTATGGTGAGGGTGACGGAGCGCTGGCACAGGCTGCCCAGAGAGGTGGGGCATCTCCTTCTGTGGGGATATTCCAGACCCATCTGGACGCTGAGCTGTGCGACCTATTGCAGGGACCTGCTTGAGCAGGGGGTTGGACTCAGTGATCTCTTCAGGTCCCTTCCAAGCCCTGTGATTCTGTGATTCTTTTCTTACTCTAACAGTGAGCTCTCACTGCTTTCCTGTGTCTGATTCTGTATCCAGAAAAAATTGTTGCAGGCTCAGTGGGGTTAACCAGCTCAGCAGCTGCTCAGAAATCACCAGAAACACCATAAAGGAGGGCATGAGCCCATGTGACTTGCTAAGCAGCACAGAATGGGATTCTCCCATTTGGTGACAAGCTGTTAGATGATATCTAATGGCAATGCATTCTGTTTCTTTCCAAGAAGTCTCTCAGACCTGAGCAGTCTGTTCTCAATGTCTACTGGTACTCAAAGACCTTTTCTTTTACTAGAAAGTGTTCTGTGCATTTTACGTTTTTTGTATGTTAACAAATTTGAGCGCACTAGTTATATCAGCAGTTCTGTGCTAGTAAGTGCTGAGAACGAGGTGTGGTGAACTGCGTACTGGTGCAGTTGGGGAATCTTGTCTGTAACAAGAAATGGAATTGCTGGTTGATACGTTCTAGTCTTGGTCTCAAAGTAGAACTGGTGGCATAATTCACAGCACAGCTGTTTTACATCTTTCAGCATTAGTGATGCAGATTTAGGAGGACAGATTTGCTGTCAGTTATCTCCAACAATTTTCTCATCACTGCCTTTTCATTTGTTTGGGATTATTTGAAATACATGTCACAGATTTTGTTTTAGTTACTGTGGAATTTAAACAGGGTGCAAAGGTTAAATAGTTTGAATTCTTTCAGTATTTAAACTGCAACTTAAGAAAGTTAAAATCCTTTATAACAATCTGCTTACAAGTGCATGGTGTGGACAGTCTCAGTGGACTACACCATCATTTCTGTGTTCTTTGTTGAGGGATTTTTTTTTCTGCTGGTAACTGGAATGCTGAATTACTTAGCCAGCACGTGCAGCAGGGCAGACGAGGTGATGATGTTGGCCTGATGCTTTGCTGGCCTGCACACTTGCATGGAGATGCTTGAATCCATGCCACCAACTATCCTGCATTAAAACGGCATTTCACCTCAATTTTCTACTTATAAAGAAAGCTTTGATGTAAGCTTAGTGCAAGACCCGCGCAGTGGTACTGCAGACATGTGAGACAAGTTCAGGGTTTTTTTTCTAAATTAAAAAAAAATCGTTACAATGCAGCAAAGAAAGGAACGTAGAAGGTGTTTTTTGCAAGTATATCTGGACTTGTAAAGGTGCTGTGTTACATGGAAATAAGTGCATTTGAGTAGAACTTCCTTAAATTATTAGAGTAGTACTATGGGGCTTCAGGCTCCTGTCTGCACTTTTAAGAATAACAAATAGCTACTGTAAAACTACCAGTCTCACCTTTATACTGTTCTTAGTTGTGCTGAATGGTGATAAAACAGGGCGAGGCTATCAGAAAAAGGAAAGAAAGGGAAAAAGGTGCATCATGGATTACCTGAAGAGAGGAAATAGACTTCACTGTCCGTGTGCGCGTCTTGTGGAATTAGGTACTGAGCTAAATAACAAAATATATCTATTTTGTAATGGAAAAACGGTGCCTGACGCAATGACTTGTCCTTGCATGTTTTGTACTTGAGTCTTAAAATTTCTCTAACAAAATATTGAGACTTGGTATGTTTAATGCAATAGCTTCCAGCCTGTTTACAGTCTGGGCAGCTGAGGAGGAGCAATCCATACACGGAAGTCTGATGGATTCCCTTGGGGAGGAAACATCAGGCAGGTTGTTGAAGAGTCAGAAACTTCTTGAAGCACATGTACTGAATGCTGCATCTGGTACTTGGAGACTTGAGAATTCCTATTAGTGATATTGAGGCTTCCTTCCTTATCACTGAATAAAAGACTGAATAAATCATTTTGATGATCTGTGAGAGAGTGAATGGGTTTATATTTCTGGAATTGTGTTGACTGAGTAAATTCTTAATTTCTTCAAGGCATTTGAATGTTTCTAGGTCATTCTGGGATCCAAAATTGCACTATATTATAAGTTTTTGAACAATTAGGCTCTTCCATATGCTAAAGTGTTTTCTATCAGTTATTTTAAAATAAATAATAGTCTCCTGACCTCAGAGCAAAGACTTTCCCTTCATGATACCTCAGTGCAGGATTATCCTGGAGGATCTTCCCTGAGACCTCAATACCTAATACTTTCTTCTAGCTAACTCTTGACTATTTTATTTTTTATAAACAGTTTGCGGTGAGGATTTTTTCCTCTTTAGCCTTCCTTGAGGACAAGGATCTTGAGGAGTGTGCTAATGAAGTGTCACTTTATTGGGGAAGGCTGTGCAAGCCTGCAGTACTTACCTTGGCATGGGCAAAAGGATTTGCAGCGGCACAGCTGCTATGGAAAATGGAGAGAAGGCGATCTGTGCCTGAATTAGCCATTATTTTTGACTTCCTTCAGCCACAATTGGAATATATTTACTTGACATTATGAGAAGTAGACTTACGTGCGATAATTCTGCTGAAAGTGAATAAAACTATTTTCGGGATAAAGTTTTATTTAAATCCAAGCTTTAGCAAGTGATTTGCTAAATACATCCAGCTCAACAAAGTACCTGCCTTGCTAGTGTGTGTTGCTATCAAGTTTAGATAACTTTTTTTGTAAATAATGTTGAGAAAATGTCTGTCTGCTAAGACTTTTCAGCTGCAGCCATGTGGTGTTGGTTACCAACATTACCAACTGGTTTCTCTCAGGAAAATTTATCTTCATTTTATGATTTAAAAATAAGTTAATAAAAATTCTGTTCTCTTTAGTTTGATATATTTTGTTAGAATTCACAAGACATTCAAGCAATGCTTTTCTTCAATTGGCACTGGAGAGTTAAGGTAGCTCTATTTGGTTTGGTAGCATTGACAGCCTTCATCAAAAGAGCATCAGAGAAAATGTTTTTAAAACTTACAGAGAGCTGCTTTTTAATTCAAGACCATGCAAGATTTAATTGTCTGTGTTGTTCCTTAGAATTGTCCACGTCTTCATTTCAGTTGTGCTTTGCATGGAGAAATATTTTTAGCATATACCTTTTATGTGCTCAATTGAGCATATAATATGCTAGTTACAGTCATGGTTTAGCTCTTTAGCACCACTCATATGTATATACATATATATAAGTGAATATGTATGTGGAATGTGAATATGCTGCTAAAAATAAAAGGTCTTATTTCAAGAAAGAAGAGTTGTCTGACCAAAAATATTTATTCTCATACTGGTTTTAAAAAATGACCTTTAGGCTGCTTAATAAGGATTATCTTTTTCTTAAATGCGAGCGGGGTTTGTTAGGGAATTAAATGGAAGAGCCATAACTCTGGCTCCTAGTGTAAAGCAAAACAAATAATGTGAAATTGTTATTGTGTTTTAACAAATCACTGTTTATCAGATGATCCATGGTAACTATGTGCTTGATTTTAGCAAGTAAAAACATGCTTGAGTTTAACTAAACAAATGTTGCCCTTGGGAATGTTGGCTGGTATGCAGTAACTCCAGTGAGCATTAGTAATTCATTCACGATGCCTGCACCCTTCATGGGCAGTATATATTCTCAGTGTATATATATATTCTTATGAACAGATCCTCTGACTTCACAGTCCAGACAAATGTAAGGGGTGTGAAAGGAGGTATGTTTAACACGCCTTTAATTAGTGCAATAGTCTCATGAGGCTATTAGTCAAAATTGCAGATATCTATTCTTGGGAATAGATATACAAGATATTGATGCCAAGTTTTACATAAGTTTGAAAGACTTTGCAGCAGCAGCGTCTATGTGCCATGACTTGTACTACAGGTAATTACTTTCATAGTAGCATAGTCAATATGCACAATAGAAGACCTACTCTGAAAGAGTAAAAACCAACCTGCATTTCTGAACGGTGATGTGGGAGCATGCTATCTCTTGTGTGTGCGTTAGAGGTTGTGCAGAATGCTCTGCATTTGAGGTGACAGCACTTCATAACGAATGGGAAGGTGATACACACATCTGAAATTTCTACAGAAGGGCTGGAAGTACACAAAATAAGGATTTCATCTCCACTTTACTGTTACAGTATTTTAAAATGCTCTGCCTGCATACGTGAAAAGGAATGTGTTTTTTTTTTTTTTTTGTCTTATATTTAAATGGTTTGCTGATTTATGACATTTTATTTCAGTGACTTAAGCTAAAAACAGTAGAGGACACCAGTTGACAGCCAGTATAATTTGCTGATTCATCTGTTCCAGCAATGGCTTTATGCCAGAGCTTGGCTTACAGATTAAAAGCAACTCTGCAAAGATGCTGGGACTCAAAGGAACACTGGTGAATTGTTGCTGAGTGAAGGCAGTGACAGTTTTTTCTTTCTAGGCGATTCTAATTTTGTGTTGACTCAAATCCTTCTACCTCCAACTGGCAGTATTTTTTTCAGTTAAGTGGAGATGGAACATTAGAAAGATACGAGGAGGCAGCAGCTGGATTCTAGTTAGTTGCTTCCACCAATATCTTGGGCAACAAAAAATGCAGCTCCAATAAGCTTATGTTTCACAGCAATCAAACAGAGTTTTGGCAGAGCCTTTGCAAATGTCGTCTTTTCCTGGCAGACATGCAAAATAAACCTGCTGGGTTAAGTAATGAGACTAAAAGGGAAAAAATCCAGGAAATCTCTTCTTGCCAACAAGCAATCTGGAAGAGGACTGTGACTGAAGAACTGATGATTTCTAATTTAAAAGAATTAACCCTTCTTGTGTGAAGTCTCACTCAGAAGTATTTTGAATAGGTAATTCAAACATGCAGTGTGGATTTAGGAGAGTACAGCTATTTGTCTGTTTGTTTTACCACTAGCAGTGAAATAGATAGAAGACATTTGTATGAATAGAACAAATAATTTGCTGCCTTCTACTCTTAAAATTAAGTTATCTCAGAAGGCATGTTGTCATTTAAGTGTTTTGTTTATAACATCACTTGTCTTTTCCATAGCTGTAAACACCAGCAGATATGCTGAAAGTTACAGGATCCAGACGTACGCAGAATATGTTGAAAAAAAACATGAAGAAAAGAGAGCAAAGAGAAAATGTACAGAAGATAGTTGGAAGGAGATGGAGAGAAAACGGTTGAAAACTCAAGGTGCACCTTACATTTCCCAGAGTCGATACTACTGTGTTGACAGGTGAGACTTCCTGTATTGCAGACTCATTTTTATTATATTTTCATCAAAGGCATAGTGCTTTTGAGATAGTTCATACCTGGCATTTTTCTCTGTACGTATATTTTATTAATTTGCATGTAAATCATTAGTGGTACAGCACCTGTCACAAGATCATAGATAAAGGAATAGAGGGGATTTGGTGATGAGGCAAACATGAAATATTGTGATACTGGGAGCAGGCCAACTCACAGCTTCTGAGCTTGATGGAGCAGCACCGTTTCTTGAAACCAAAATAAAAAAGTTACCTGTTTCATTTTTTTTCACATCTCAACATGGCTGCTGTCGTTTGGGAACTCTGAAAGCTCTCTTCTTATGCTACCATAAAGATGATCTTTGTTTTTTTGGGATGATTTTCCATGGTGATATTGCCACAGTGAAGGGTATAAATTACCATCTTAGGCAGTCCTGATGGAGTCATCCTTGTGTTTCAGGAACAGGAAGGTAAATGAAGATAGCCAGTCCTAGATTTGTTTCTAATGAGGAAGTCTCTCTCCTCAATGAATGCTGTTATGTGTATTTTGGGACCTCACAGATTCTAGACAAACAGTGAGTGTGGTGGCTTATGGTTTGAACCATAGATAATTCTGTCTTTTAACAAATATTTCGGAAAGCAGTAAGACTGCAAGACAGGTTTGTTTCTATCTTTCAAATTAGTAGGGGATGATCACAAATGTGTAATGTGGAAAGCTGCTGAATAAATTTCAGTGAACTGTTTCCTCAATTTTGTTTGTATCCCAATGAGTTGTCTGCCTGAACACTTCATGTCCTTGAAAATTTTTAATCTGTTTTTCTTGTATTGAAAGATTCCTCAAGAAGCACCCTTACTATGTTTTTTTTTTTTTTTTTGGATGATCAACATTTTGATAACCCTGGAAAGCAGTCTTCAATTTGTTAATAGACTGAACTTCTTTTTTAATTGATGTTCTATAAATTTTAGTTCTCATTATTCCAGAAATAAAGTGATTTGATTGTCTTCCAAATTCCCTTCCATGCAGATCTTTTGGCATGTTTTTTCTTAGTTTTATTTCTCTTTGTTACTCGATAGATTGTGCTCTCTTGTCAACTTGTCTCATGCAAGTATTTCCTCTTTCCAGTGTGATCTGGCAGTTGTACCAGCTTAGGTATAACATGTAACTTCAAACCTTGTGGTCTTTCAGTTTACCTAAGGTAACTGTAGATGCATTTTTCTTTCCAGAGATATATAAACACAAATATTTTAAAGATATATGTAAATATATTTATACAGTATTATAAATGATTATATGTGTGTATATGTGCATATTTTTCCAGATTAATCTGAACCATATATAGCTAAGTACTCATTACTATGATGAAGCTAGCAGCTGATCTCTTATAATAGCTTCATGTTACTGCATCCTTTATTTATTTATTACTTAATAAACTTACTGCATCAGCTTCTGCCAGAGAAGGGAACACAGCTGCAGAATAGCTGTTCTTCTCCATGGTGGCAATATGTTCATTCAGTAGTGAAGTTGTTGGTTTTTTCTTACAAGCAAAGCCTCTGTCTTACATTGGCAAAGTTAGAAGAAAGTAGTGAAGGTTCATTAATTCATTCTTAACTCCAGATTTTCCTTCTACCATCTTCCTCCCATGGCATTCATCCTGGCAGGCTGGTGTTTAGATAGGTCAGCAGAAAGGAGAGGTTGGGGAGGGAGGGCTCTGCCTGAGGTGAAGACGTGCACAACCATACCTGCTATCTTCAGTGACCATCAGAAAAACTGCATTGTGTTAATTAAGGAGATTTGCCAACTGGTGATATACGATAGGCTTTTCTTACTTTTTTCCCTTAACTTGGCTAGTCATTTTACTTTAAAACTAAGAATAAAACTTTATTTTGCTGCCCCAAAATGGTTTGGACTCTGCTCAAATATGTATATATAAAATCGTATTGTTGCCTGGGTAGCTGTTAAATGTGTGTTCTGAAGGCTGGTCTAAGACTGTCTCTACATGCTTTAGGTATCCAGAAAGATGAGGATTCTGAATGGGAAAATTACTGATAGCTTGCAGTTTGTTTTTTTCCACTTTGTTCAGTTGTTTCTCAGCAGAGCAAGGAAATTGAGACAGACGGGTGGACGTGCTCCAAAATAGCTGATAAAATTAGAAAACTGAACTTTGCTCTGACTAGTGCTCTGACTCGTATATACAACCATACTCATTTGCTACTATTGCTAAGTGAATAAATAACATTGCTGTACTTCTTGAACCTTATTTTAGGTCAAACAAGAATAGGACACATGGGGAAAAAAAGAATCAACCAAACCCACAATGTGTAGTTATGTGGAGTCCATGCAGTGAATGAGTAAATGCAGAAAAAAAACCTAATAATTTAGGAGAAAGCAGGAAGTCAACAGTACTCAATTTTGATTCTTGTGCTACCTGTTTTCTGCTGTGCTTTCTTTTTTTTTTTTTTTTTTAGTTTTGTTTTCTATTTTTGTCTGCAGGAAAAATGTGAAGCCTGAAATTAGTTTTTATTTCGTACTTATTCCTTACAGTAAGTTTTTTTCTAAGAGCCCTTCCAGTATCTCTAAGTCCTGCAATCATAATTTATGGGTCATGATTTTTCTTCCCTATGTATTTTTCAAAATACCTTTCCTGAAAGTATAATTCTTAAACTTTTCAATTTTTTTTTTTAATATAATAGCAAGCAGTTTGCTCCAGAAGTAATGCCTCCTATTTATGTCCGTGGAAGTGACAACAGACACAAAGAGCACAATCTTGCTATTTGATAGAGAAAATGCTCACCTGATTTTTTCAATGTTCTTTGCCCCCTAAAAAAAAACTGCACCAGTTGAGGTGATTGCTGTCACTGTCACCACTGCTGAAATGCACCACCCCTTCTTACTGCACTGTTCAGTCTCCATAAATGTTCACAAGCACTGATAAGTGTCAGTGGGGGCCCTTTTTTCCACATGGAGGAATCCAGTTCCACCCTTTGCTCCACCCTCACTTCATGTCAGGCGCCATTCTGTCACAGTGCCCCTCTGCTGCCATCTGTCACACAGCAACAACGTGTCACGGAACGCTGGTGGGAAGGTTCAGCCTCTGCTGCCATCCCACCAACAGCTGCCTCTGATGTTGTGGGCTGACATCATAAAATAGGAGGCATTACTTTTGGAGCAAGCCCTTGTAATTTTTAATTTTCTAACTGCTTTGTTTTCACGAGAGCTCTTTGCTCCTGTCTCACCCCCCTCCCTTTCCAAACAGCTTTTTGACTTTCATCATTCTACTGATGGTAGTTGTGTTATGGTGTGACTTGAAAACAAGATTTATAAGAGGTTGTTCAAGAAGGCCTTCTGTGTGTGAATGTTTGGAGAAAGAGCCAGCTGTTCATCAGAGTAAATGGTGTTTGTGTTCCTAAAGTTGAAGTAAGAGCATGAAGCATAATCATGTTTCATGTTTGTTTACTGCTTTTGGATATCCCAGAAAGAGTCTGTTCTAAAATGTTCAGATGAAAAAGGGCCTCCACTTCAAAGCCAAAACTATGTAGCTAGATCTTACATTCCTTTACCTGAACCTTGTTGATACCCTGTGCTTCTTTGTATTAGTGACTAAAAGAAAAAAATACAACATTTAAAAGTTTTGTTCTATAACTTAGAAATAAAAGCATTGAATATTGAATGAAAGAATAGCCATCTTGTTTCGTTATTAATAATTGCATTCTAGTTGAATGAAAATCTCTGTAGCATTATTTCAGTGTATCCTGAATGAAACAGAGCTCTAAGTGCATGTTCATGATGTTTTCTCTGTAGTAGAAATACTTATAAAACTGCGTGTAGTTTTGAGAGAGCAGATGAACTTAGCATGTAGAAGCCTTCAATATGAAGATGAACAGCTTTAATTACACCTAAGCTGAGTGATTTCAGCAGAATAGCAGCTAAGCCTGAGACATCTACATCTCAAACAATAAATACCTTCATTTGCATAACATCCTAGTTGATGACTTTTATGGACTCTTACAGTTGAATTGCATCTTCCAGATAATGTAATGTCATGGCTCAGCACTTCATACAGTTTATATTACACTTTCTTAAGCATTTAATAGATACGTAGTAACTAGTACCATGTAATAGTTATTCTTAACTTGTTGATAACAATATTTTTTTTACATTTCAGTTTTACAGGTACCAGTATAGTGGGAAAGAGAAGTATGAGTCCTATTCAGGAAGAAACTGGTTCTGACAATTTGGAAGAGGAAGGGGTTCCAGAAGATCAGACAAACTCCTATGCAGAGTCACCTCCAGATGTTAAGAAGAGAGCCAAAAGGTTCAAAAAAATCAAGAGAGAACAAGTTTCAGCAGGTAAAAGCAATGTTCTTGATCATAATTTTCTGTTCTGTTTGAAACTGCCCTAGACCTGAACAGAACTGAGGTTTGTTGTTGAGGGTTTTTTGTTTGTTTTTTTTGCTTGTTTGCTTTTTATATCTCATTTTTTCTGGACTTCTATGAATGTAATGCATTAAGGCACTGTTACAACTTATTTTGTTGTACGTTATTTAAACTGACAAAAAAATGCATCAAACTAAATGAAGCAGGATGTATTTGATTTCTTATTCACTTACTTTCTTCTATATAGTAACACTAAATATTTTTAGCTATTCTAAATTTCTTCTTTTTTCTTCAATGAGACTTTTTAATTATGCAGGGACTTCAAATAACCTTATCATAAACAAAAGTAAAAGAATTCTGGAAGCAGGATTCTGGAGTGGATCTCCCTGTTAGTCCAACAAACCGTCAGCAGTTGTAAGACTCCCCTCATGCAGACCTTTTCACTTAAGCTTGATTAGGAGTCTCAGAATGAATGAATGCATGCAGCTTGGTCTGCAAGATGTGTATCATTAAACAAACTCTCTTGCATGCAAAAGAGTCCAATTTTAATAAATCTACCCACTGCCCTGAAGGCTAATATATGTGTCCTTGTAACTAACACTTCTCAATGTTAACACAGACCATCTTGATGACACTGCACTGGCATCCCTTATTCACTGTTATTTGGGAGATAGTTCTGTAAGTTGAGGAACCAATGCTATTTTTCAATCTGGTCAGAATGTTATCTACCTTTATGACTAAGCCAAAACTTTCACAGTCAGCTTGCCTGCCCCACACAACTTGGCACAATGCTGATGCCCTTTCTTCTCTAGAACATCTGATAAAGTACTGGCTGAGACAGTTCCATCAAGGATTGAGCTGCCAGACTGGTGCACATCTACTGGGATCTTAATCTTAGGCAGGCCTTTCAGATTTTGTAGTGTTTAGCTTTTATGAATCACATAGCTGTGCTTTTATTTCCTGAGGAAAAGTGACTGTGATTAATATCCCTTCCTAGCATTTTGGATGAGTAGCTCACAGTCATCTTTAACGATTCTTGCAGTCTACCACATGCTCAGAATAAGCCCATGTTTATTTGAAAGACTTACAGGTCCATGAGCAGATCATTCACATTTCATGAACTGTTAGCTGTTGCAGCTTGTAGAAACTCATTTTTTCAGGAGACTGCGATTTTGAAAAGCAGAAGAAACAGTAGACAATTGACCTGTAAAACTGTCAAAATGTGGAGTTGCCCAAATGATGGTCTTTATTCTCTCTGAGGTATTTTATAGATCTTCTCTTTCTTCTTCTTCTTCTTCTTTTTTTTTTTTTTTTAAGAAATCAATATGCAGTGCTTGAAAATCAATAGTGTTTCTAATATAAATTATAGATCTTTTCCTATCTTCTGTTAGGATGTATAAATTAGAATATGCAGTGTCTGTCTTGTTTTATTTGGAAGATTTTTCACATAGAGCTGATTTAAGAATTTCTTTTTGCTGACTTCAACTGCAACATTTTTCTAGCCAGAATACTTGGAATTGTGTTTGGCTGAATACAGACAGGTGACAGGTGATCATGCTTCAGGTGATATTTTCACTGTTTTGTGAGTTATTGCAGCCTGTAGAATAGAAGGGAGGATGGGGGATGTCTTTTAAACAGTTCAGTTGTTGGGTTCTCTTTGTAAATACTGACTTGCAAATAATGTATCTGGAGGAGAAAAATAGGATTTTGTATGCTTTAAAAGAACCAAAATATTCCTGACTTCTTTCCTTTCAGTATTTGTATACTGAAGTCATTAATATAGAGCTTTCTGATTCTGTCTTTTTTAGGAAGCCTCACAAGTAATTCCACTGAAATTTTTGAAGTCCCTGAAACATGGTAGGAAATAACTGCCTTAACAAGTGGAATTGATTGAAAGCAGTTGTGAGAATACATCTCCTGGAAGCCATAATTTATTTAACTGAAGTGGTGTTAACAAATCAGTATGTGTCCTGAAAACCAGTTTAATTATTTTAAACTGTTACTGAACAATCACTGTCAATTTTACTTGTGTGTATATTGACTAGTATATGATCTTGTTGTTGATCAAGTGAAGTCCTTGTTATTAATTATGTTAGATTTAAGAAGCAAGACTAAATGTATTTCAGTCATCCACTTTGGCATGTTGGCTATGAAATGTACAAAAAGACCCGGCAGCCTATGATTTTGTGCTAGACTGTTTCCTGTGCTTGAGGGGAGTTACCACAAATCTTCTGATCTTTAGATATTTTTCCAGGCAACGTCAGAGTGCTGCCAGAACTCTTGATACAGGTAGAACTGCAGTTTCACATATTGCTTTTTACCTGTTACTATCTGGAAATCATTTTTTAGTTTTCCATTCTTTACTTCACCCCCAGTGCAACCAGCCTTCATCTGAATACCAGCTTTACAGATACCCTGTCTTTTCCAAAAATATAATTTATGTGCTCCTTAAATATGAGTTTCCTGGTGGGAGGTAGTTTTTTCTTTGTTTTCACATTTGCTGCTGTTTTCACCCTTAAGTCCCTATCTATTTCTTCCCTGCTTCTTCCCCATCTTGTGGGGTTTTTGTTAAAAATGTTTTTTGGTACCTGTGACAAACCTGCTAACTGTACCAGCCCTCTATTTGTTTAAAAAAGATCTGCATTGGTAGATTTCAGAAAATGTTTGATATTTAACATTTTTGTATCATGGAAATAAAAACAAAAGATGTATTTCCATAAAATGAAAATTAAAGAAATTTTCTTAGGAAGTGGTTTCCTTTTATGTATTGGCTCCTGAAATATATTTTTTGTGCTCTTATTTTGCTCTTCATAATGCTATTTTTTAAAATTATTTTTAAATCTTCATACAGTTTTCAGTCTATGTCTGGCAGACCCTCTGGGTCTATGGACTCACTACTTTCAAGATATTTGTGAAATGTAATGAAGAAAAGCCAAGTCTGTTGAAAAAAGTTTGCTATGCATTTCCCTTGGGAAAAAGAATGAGGGTTCTGCAAACCAGCAAGTTGAAAACCATTTCTATGGAAAAGTGGAATATTAAGAAAGTTACATCAGATTGTACTTACGTCACAGTGTGAACCATTGTCATTTTAACAATGCAGCAACCTGCTTGAAGGTATGCCAAAATTTGTGGGTTTTTAAGTGATTGCAAGAACTGTCTTGAATCTTGAATTTGTTTTGCAGAAAGGAAAAGGATTTAAATCCCTCAAATGTGAAATGTCTTATTTTTAATCTTGGAATACTGCTGGAAGTAGTGCAGCTAAGGTTTGTTGTTATTGTTGGTTTGTTTAGTAGCAGCCATAGGATCATATTATTGCACTGAAACGTGGGACAGAAGACAGTGTTATTAGTGATGCCAGGGGAAAATTATCAACAGAACTCTAATGATCCAGAGTCTATGTAGCAGCATGGGAACTTGTCTTCATTTCATTACAATATAGAGGCTTAAATCCTTGCCGGATTATTATTTTTCAATGAAGAGTAGGCTGGGTGTATATTTCTCTAAGCTACTGTATCCACTATTTCCAGTCTTCTTCCCACTCTGAATTTTGGAGAGCAGGATGCTATTTAGCTGTACTTAGTACCTCTTAGGAAAATAATGCTATTTTGTTTTCTAGTCCTTGTGTAGCCTTTGATTTTACCAGATAATACCTACTTACACTAATAAAATGAGATGGGATTGGGACTGTGGTATCACTAGCACTAATTTTGGGTGGAGAGTTGTCAGGGGTAGATGCTGTTGTAAAGAGGAAATGACCCCCCTGATGTTTGCATCAGAACTTGTCATGCTGTGCTTTGTGCACCTCACTATAAATCAAAGCACTAATTCTAGCAGAGGAGGAAGTGGCTTCCTAAATTTGATGCACATTTGTTTCCTGATGTAAGTTTAAAATACGTGCCTGCAGTTTGCACCTTTACAGCCTTTATTCCCAGAACACAAAGTTGTCAGCACCAGCCTGCGGCCGCGGCGTCTCCCGAGCTGTGACCCCCGGGCTGTGCGCTGCCTGTGACAGGAGGGTGGGCACCTGGGGTTGGGGCGGCTGTGTGGGGGTGCTGGGGCTGCAGTGAGGTGTGGACGGGCTGTTTTGGCCTGGTAAAGTCGGGTGTATCTACCATACTCGGATAGAATTCCTTAATGTTTTTTTTCTCTCTTCATTCTTTTTTTTCCTCAGGGGAAGTGGGGAGTAAACCCCATGGATGTTGTTTAATTTTGAAGCTCTTTGTTTTCTGTTTGAGGAAGCAGCGGCGGCTATACCTGGTTCTGTGTGCTGCACGATTGCCCTAATCGGGGCCAGAACAACTTCCGGCAGGAGGAGACCTCCACAGTGCTTGGCGCTGGGGGCCTCGGGGCGCCCGGCCTCCATCTTCCCTCAGGGCAGGGCGCCCTCAGCGCCGCTGGTGGGCGGTGGGTGCAGGAGCAGCGCTGTGTGCAGCCAGGACGAGGTGAGTGCCCGGAGCCTTAACGGCTCGTTTTTCTGCTCTTCAGTTGCATAAAATAGCCAGTGTTACCTTGCTGATGGTTGTGCTGAAGTGAAAGGATTCCTTCAGCAGACGGTGGGCGCTGCAGTGGAGCTGTGGTGCTCTGTGCTTGTGCTGAGGTGAGGCTGGCGGTTCCGCTGCAGGCGGTGGGGATGGGCCGCAGTGCAGTGCCAGCACGCGGCTCTCGGCTGTTACCCGCAGCTAGCGGTGGTGGAAGCAGAAATTCAATTGGGAAAGCGAGGGAGTTTTGTGATTGAAAGAGGAGAACTTGGGAGTGGAGACCTGAATGTGAGAAGTAAGGAAAACCTCTCCACAGGGGAATAAAGCAGGAGGGCTGGACTGTGTTTATTTGACTGAAATTTAAACTTGACAGTGACCAATTATCAATAGCACTTGAGCGCTTCATTGTTTGAATTGAAAATAATGTTAAAATAATACTTAAATTGATCGTATGCAAAAGAATCTCAAGCATCTCTGGGATGAGAGGTGGCTTGGACCAGAAAGCACAGGTGTGGCAGCGCAGGGCATGGTTGGTTCTGGTGGATGGGAGAAGCGCCTGTGAAGGGCATGGCGTAGTACTGAGTAAAGAGAACAGCACGAGTGTCCCTGCGGTGTGGATGAGAAGAGGGGCAGATGAGTGGATGAGGCCTGAGGGAGAATGAGTATCCCAAGTACTGTTACCGTTGCTGGGAGTGCAGCAACCTATGCATGCACTCAGCTCCGAGCTTGTTTTGGAATAAAAACAAAATGCTTCAGATGATTTAGATGGAAGAGTAAATTATTTATCCATCCAGTGAAGAAAGAAAGAGAGAGGTAGAAAGCTAAAACGTAGTGATTCTTGAAAAAAATAGTGGCGTTAGCCCCTTTCTTTCTTTCAGCCTTTGAGTTCTGTCATGGTGTCTGAAGATGTCTGGTCTCCCACATGTACCCTGTGTCTTTAAATCGTGATAAATGTGACACAGGTAAAAATGTTCTCTGCACTTCAACTTCAGGGCATACATGAGAGTACTGTTGGTAATCAGGAGATCTTGGCTTCTAAGTCTGTAGACTACTGCCAGCTGAGCAGGTATGCACAGTGAAGAAGATTCCTTAAGATTCTCCACAGTACACTAGTACATAAACACGCAATTGCTTGTCTATTTGTGGTGCTTTTGTGGCTTTGAACTTAAACTGACTAACTCCAGGTGACTGACTTCTCCTGTGTGTTTTACAGAAGCAGTGCCTCACCATAGCTGGTTCAGGAGCTGGTGGGCTCGGTTGGAATTTATAGGATAATTAAGATGTTCTTTTTTTGCTTTAATAGATGCGTGTGAAATTTTTTTAAAAATAAACAGCCATGAACGTTACAGCAGATCATGGGTAGGTCACAGCTCAAAACGAAGTCATATGGAATGATTTATTCATAAATATGATGCAGAAAACGTTTAATGAAAAGAAAAAGTTAGACTTCCCCATTGTTAAAATCATTTCTTTAAAATGTCTCTGTATGTTTTTGCAAGCAATTTCCTGGTTTATGACTAGAATCACCCTGTGTGATCTGATTGCTGTTAGAATGTAATTGAATGTGAAAATTTGGAGGTTGCCACTGTGGCTAGTATTTCATCCTAATTTATGATCTGCTTACAACCCATCAAATGATTGACAAGACAACTGTTTTCAAGGTGATTACTTTGAAATCAGCCTTTGAGGCTGAATTGAGAAATGTGGCTGATTTCTTTTTGTGTATATGGTATAACAGCTTGAAGGACAACAATATACTGACGAAATTTGTAGTTTTCTCAAGTTTACATAGAGAAAACTTCCTGACTTGAAGGCTGAAGGGCCTCTTGTTTTCTTTTTAGCAATTGTTTTATTTAATAAAATGTTAAAAATACACAAAGATAGCAGTAGCAGTGAAGAATTGGTTAGCTGTAATAGTGTACCTGTGTACATTTAATATTCCCTAAATAAAACTAAAAATAGTTGTGCAAATAAGACTTCATATAGGGAGTGTTCAGTTATGCTCAGGAATTCTCAACACTGAAAGTGAAATTAGATCAGAGAATGAAGGATAAAGGTGTTTTCATGTTTTGTTGATACCACATTAATGCTGCCCGTGGCTGTGGAGCACCCGGCTGGGGCACAAGAAGCTGTAACACACAGTGGAGCACGATCACAGCTGCTGTTTTGGTGTTGTCCTTGTGGTCAGACTTAGAGCCACTCACATTTGCAGTGAGAATCTGAGCACCTGATTTAGTCTTTTCACTGTAGCTTGTGAAGAAGAGCAATATTTTCTTACCAAGCAGTCCTACGAGGTTTGCAGCTTGCATGTTTTGAGACAGCTGGAATTTTCTATACATGCTCTTAAGGCTCTCCATGTTGTGTTTGCTTTTTCCATTGAAATAATTGCTCAGTGTTACCAGATTTTGGACAGAGAGGCATCACTTCAATGCCTGAATGTCTCATTCCAGACCATTTTCTGTAGGCCTGGTTGTATTGCAAGGCCTGTTCTAAAAACACCCACAAAACTGCTTGTCTATCTCTAAATGTATTTGATGACTGCTCTTGCATGAATGTCTGATAGCGGCAGGAAGAACAAGGCCAAAGCTTGGCGTGTCAGGGCTGCTGGAAAGCAAACAGTCAGTGATGGTTTTGGTCTGACTGGGCAAGCGGCAGAAATCTGTAGGCAGAGCCAGCAGGAGGTTGAGCCTCACCTGGTGCTTGAAGCAAGACAAGTGCTACCAGAGTGACTTCACACTCACAAAACTTTCTTTTTTTTTTAATGCTAAACTAGATTGTCATTTAGATATTTAGACTTGTGTATGACATAACAGCTTTCCAGTTTTGTCTACAGAGACACAAACTGCATTAAAACTTTACATTGTCTACCCTAGGAAAAACAGAAAGGTGAAAAAGTTTACTGTGGTGATGTGTAAATACAGAAGTGTTAGCAGATGAGAAAAAACTGCTGTGCTCTCATTAGCTTTTGCATTTTTTCCGCTGCTGCTCTTGCTCTGTATGCTGTGAACTAATGGGCATAAGTGCTTACCCCATTGTTTAGAAGAGCGTTACTGACTTCTATCCACATTGGAAATAAAAAAGCATTACACACAGTTTTCAAACCTTGCAGTGCAAGGTGACAAACTGATATGGTGCTGCCATATTCCAGTCTTCTCCTGTGGAAAATGAACCAGCATGAATGATCCTAAGAGGAAATCCAAGCTATGCCACTGATCCCTCTGGGTGAGTGGATCCATCTTAGCGAGCTCTGACTGGCTTTTAGGTAACTGAAATCAGTACTGGAAACTGGAATGGAAGAAATGGCTAATATAAATAAGTGAAAGCATCCATAATCATAGATACACAGTATCTGCTTAATAATAAAACTAAAGCAGACACTTAAGAACCCTTATAAAATTCCAAAGATCCAAACTAAAGAATATGAAGCTTACATAGCTGAGTTGAAGATACAGAGTTCTTTACTTATATTTCATTAGAAAAAAGTAATGGCATAGTGATTAAATAATATCATACCATGTTCAAAAACAAGGTTTCCAAACTCTCTCCCCCTCTCCCCCCCATTTCCTGTAGTTGGAGCCCTGTTTAAATCACTGTAAATCTGCTTGGCACTTACTGTGCTCAGCCGTGCCAGTTCATGCTCTGCTCTGGATCCAGCTCGCGCTCAGTGCCAGCAGCTGTCCCGGCTGCCTCGCACCTTCCGTGCTCTGAAGGAGTTGTTTTGAAGCACGGAGCTGACTGGAGCTACAAATGTATGCCTGGGAGCTCAGGTGGCTGCACGTATCCCCTTGTACATTACAGATTCCTTAGCTTGGAAGCTGAAAAGCTGTTAGAAATCATTTGTCTGAAACTACAGTAATTTCGCATAGATTGATTTGTCTGTATTCCACTCTGCAATGAAGTGTGTGGCATGGTAGTTAGTGGGAATCTGCAAGCATTTTGAGCTGTTTTTTTACACACGTGTATACCATATCTCATAGTGAACGTCAATAATGACTTTTCTTCTCACGTAGTTCATCTATATTTCCACAGGTTGTGATTATATTTTCAAATGTAATAGCATGCAATAGCATTTGAGGGATTCCCTACTGAACTTCACATTGTTTTTAGTTCTTCCAACACAATCTCATCCTCACAGGTCAGAAGTCTTCTTTGGCTACTGGAAGGATATGCGTGTAGCTATGGATGGGACACATTAATAAAAGTGGTGTCTTCTGAAAATTGTCGCAGTTCATAGATAGTGCATACGAAGATCTGAATGATGGGATTGGTAGAGATCTCGTGGCCAAACATGATTGCTTATTTACTGATTTTTCTCCCAGTGGTGATGGAATGTTGTGAGGATGTTTTCTACTTATGAAAATCAGTCCAATATCAGAGAAGGACTTTTTTCCCTGGGGTACTTACACTTAGCTATGTTGGATTTAATCTCCTTTCATTTTTATATTGCTGTAACAAAGCTCATGTAAGTCAAACTAATATTTTCTTTAGTTTAGACTTAATTTTTATGAAAGTCAGAGAGTCCAAACATACTTTCTTCCTGACAGATAAAATTCTTCCACTTAGTATTTATACAACCTTCTAGGGTATATCTCAGAACATTGATTTATGAAGGTTTGGTCACTGCATAGAGTGAAGCTCAGCCACCCAAACCCACGTGGGTTCAATGTTTTTAGTGAACATGAATTTAATAAAGTACTCAGCTGCAGATTCCAGTGAACCTGGAGAGATTTATGGCGTTACGAGGGAAGCCCTACAGTAATTCCTATTTTTCACAGCTTGACGCAGCACATTGCTCCAGTAATTTTACTGGCACTTCCATTTATGGTTCTTTTTTTCAGTTTTCCATAAAATCATATCACAGAGAACTCCACATTCTCCTGACAAATAAAAACAAGAATTTAAAGGTTTTCATGTATCTGTGGGATGGACCAGCTGTAGTCCTTAACCTGACCGATGCTGTAGACAATTTCTACTCCTGCAAAGTTAGAAGAGAATACTCCTCTTGACTTGTATGTTTCATTAGTGTAGTATAAATGTATTATTTTATTTTGCTCTGTTTTTCTTCCCTTTAATAGCCACCTAAATGGAACAGGCAATGAAAAGCTAAAAGGGAGGATGAATGATACATTGTAAGGAAGGAGGCTCTATGCCAAATTCCACACATTTACACTGCCAGCATTTATTCACAATGTTGGCAAAACAGAAAACGCCTCTGAGCTGTTCTGTTATTTATGAGGCAGATAATTCTGTTCTTTTTCCCGGTAGGAGACAGCATTAGATAATCTGACTCCTGTCCCTGTCAGGTTAGCCACTGATTTTAATTGTGACATTGGGCAACTCACTTTAACCTGTCTGCATCTCCAGCTTCTCCATCTGTAATGAGGAAGTAATAGTTATGTATCTCAGATTATTACTCTGATACTAAGGCTTTATCACATTAAAAAAAAAATCATTATTTACGTGAATTTAATTTAGCTCCATCAACAAAGTGCTCTTTCACTGTTGAGTTGACAATTTTCAAATAAAGTTGCTGTACTTACATTTTTCCAGACTGATGGACATATGAACTCATCAGCTAAAACCTCCTACAGTTAAAAAATTCTCAGGCATCAAATGATTGACCAGGTTTCAGAAAGTGAAGGATGCCAACAGATGTACAAAAGAGCATTAGAAATAAAAATCACTGAGAGTTGATTTAAAATCATCTAGTGCTACATCAGTGGACATTTGAGTATATCCACCTGTAATCCTGTAACATGTAATATATTTCTTGTATATGAAGAATATTACTGAGAGTGAAATAAATTTGAATCTTTAGATTGCAGGATTAAATGTGTTGGCAGTTGATCCAAACATCTAAATATTCTAAATAAACATTCCTAGAAATTATGTTGCTGCGCCCAACATCCAGGTGTGGTGGCCTGGGACAGTTCAGCTAATTCTGAGTATGGCAGTAATTCTTTAAACAAAACAAGCATAGAAAGTAAAGCCTCTTAGGCTGTGAAAGCCAAATAATCACGGGCCTCGATGAATGCCAATGCCATTTCTGCTAGGTACTTAAGTTTTTAAGATACCTTTGTTTAAGAAACCATGAAACCTAGAAAATAAACTTTGACCAATTCTTGGTTTGTGGAATGATTTACGTTAATAATACATTAACTATTAAAAAAGAAAAGAACTTAGAGCAGAAACCTTTTGTATTCATAGTGCAAATGTAGTGAATTGATATTTATCTTCAGTAAAGCCAGAGACCAGCATTCTACACTCTTAATAAACAAAGGTGTGGAATTTTTTTTTCTTCTTTGAAATACTGAGAATAACCTAAAGGCCTGGAATGGAGATTTGGTGTTGACAGGAAATTGGCCTTCCTGTTGAGCATGTGCTTTTTGTTATTTCTGTGAAAGATCTACCTATTTAACCAAGTTTTAACCCCTTCAGACATAATTCCTGGTAGGATCTCTGAATGCTACTTGCTACTAGCAAAATGTTTGGGAATTCCATTGCTTAATTACTCTTCTAGCTGTTCTCTGCCCAGGTTGGATGCATACCTGCCTCACAGAGCTTTGGGGTATGCTCTGTCTCCTTAATGTGACTAAATTTTAAGTCCTTTTCAAAGTAGACCTTTTGGTGCAGGAAATTCAGCTATATATCGCTGACTGTTTTTGAAGGTTATTCAGCTTAACCCCCCTGGCTTGGGACATCTGTCCATCTCACTTGCTTGAACTTGAGGATAGTAAGAAACAAGTAGAAAAAAAAATTGTTTTGAGATGTTATTACAGCTGTTTCTGAAGTGTTTGACCACAGATGTAGAGCCCAAGTAGGTGAATTACCTGGCAAGCTGGTTAGGGTTCACTGCATGTAGCTGCCCTCTCTGCTGGCAGCTCCTGGCCCGTAACGAGACTACAGAACCCATGGAATGCTGGCTTTGTGGTCGTGGCAGTTCACAGCTCTGGATGTTAAAATTTAGCGAATAGGCAGCTCTTTAATTTCACACGCTCAGCAGTGAACCATAGGGTTTTTTCTGCTCCAGTTTTGTTCTTAGGAAATAGCATGAATAATTATGGACGCAAACTGTAGATGTGGCTGGTAGGGAAGGAGTACAGTGTGTAAAAGGTTGCCTTTCTTTGATGTAAGTAGCAGTTAACTGTAAAGAGCTGTAAAGAATTTGCAGATACTGAGCCTTTCCACCTGCTATTAAGAGACTTATAAAACATGCTAGTTTCTCATGTTTATGTTGGTTTAAGGACCTTGAGCTGTCAATGGGACTCTGCAAATCTCCCAAACTGAAAAATCAGGTTTGCTATCTGAAATTATCGTTCCAAACTCCGGATTGCCAAATTCCATTTTAGCAATCCAAAATTTAATTTCAGCAATGTGGAGTTTGTCCCTTTTATTTCTGAAGCCAGATAATTCCTTGTTATCTGTCATTTTTCTTAGCAAAAAATCTTTCAGAGAAAGCTTTATTTCTTTCAGAATTCCATTTGTTTTGATACTTTGCCTTTCGGAAATATCATTTCTTTTGGGGAATCACTTTTTAAAATTCCCACTGATACAGTTGTACCAATCATAGTCACGCTTTCATAATCATATTGCAATGGAACAGAGAGATAGTGGTAATAACAACAGCTTGGAAAACTATACAACTCAAGTTGTGCACGAGGCCTGCTGATTATCTGCCATAACTTCATATTGCCAGAGCAGTGAATAAAAAATTGTAGCAGGAGACACAAAACTGTTTTTTACAGAATAGGTGGTGTGTATCACCTTATATATTCCTGATGATGCATCTTCCAGATATAATGGAGAACCAAAATGAGAGAAGGTGGAGGGGAAACAACAATGTTCTTTAAAATGAAAGAGTGGAGTTTTCTTTTTAAAAAGACGAGAAGTGTAATAATAATAACATAGAAGACTTGTTGAGGCAAACACGTTGAAATCGTTCAGAAAAATAACTGTGTGACATCATGTGAGAAAGTCAGAACCAAAAAAGGACAAGTTTTATAGGCCAAAAAGCTTCTATTCATTCCTAAAGAATTTCTCCTAGTCACACAAGAATTGTGAGAAAGAAAGAAAGCCATCGTCCTTGGAACGCTCACCAAGAACAAATATGTTGTCCCAGATAGGAAAGGTCAAAAAAAGTAAAAATACAGTAAAATGAAGACGTGTTTTTTAATCAGGAATGCTTACGGAGAAATACTGACTTACTGTTCACAAAAGCACAGCTGATGTTTACTCCCAGTAATACAAAGAAGTCTGGAGCCATCATGAACGCTCTTGTCTTTCTCAGCAATCTACTGTTTGCGTATTAGAAAAGTAATTTAGACACTTTTTTTCTGTCTGGATCTCAGAGCAGCAGGGAGAGTTTCACACCTTCATGAACTCAGCATGGGGATTCTCAGGCACTTGTGATTTTCAGGAAAATAAGCTGTTTCACAAGCTGTTTTGTACCCTGTAGTTCACCGTGCTCTGAAGCAAATCAGTCTGTTGTCTAAACTAACCCACATAGCTTAGAAGGCAAAGAAACATTCAGGTTCAGAAGACTTTCAGGACTTGAGTACTACATAATGTTAGTATTTATGTCCACTGTCATATTCAGACTACTTCAAAATAAATACTATCCTAAGTGCAACATGGAAAATCTTGCCATGTTGGTTGGAGATTACAACTGCTACTTTTCTGCCTATTTAACAAGAAAGTGGTGGATTAGGTAATGAAACATAAAACCATGGATAATTTATTTGCTCTTTAGTCTATACAAGCGAAGCTACTCAGTAGTGAGAATCTGTAGAGTTGCATTTGGAGTCCAAACTGACAGCTTGAGAAATAAGAGGTGATCAGGAATGAATCAGTACCAACAGAGAACTGCTCATTCCCCGTTAAACAAACTGTCAAGAAACCAAAGCTTGGCTCTGAAGTATGAGAATTAATCAGTCAGTATCAGGAAGAGCAGCGATGATCATTAATTTGCCACCTGGACATATTCATTGAAAGTAGCCACTTGTGCACTAGCAATAAAGAGCAGAAGAACATCAAGCCAGGAAAGCAAGAGTGGATTGGCCCAGCTTCCAAATCTGTTTTAGAGTTAGGTTAGTAGCAGAGTTTTCTGTCTGGTGAATGACTCCAATCTGATATTTGTTAGCTAAACAAGCCTAAACAGAAGAAAAAAGTGGAGCATGCATGCCAGGTATGTTCAGATGCTCACTCCAAAATGAGCCGTCAGCAGTAAGCCTACACGTTCTGCTGTTACTGTATGTGGGAAAGGACCCAAGAGGAACAGAAATGCTCTTCTGGACTATTCAATTCTCATATTCTTCAATGTGAGAAGACTAAAAGAAGTCTTTATGAAGAGTTGAATAACATTTCCTCCCTGTTCTAACTCATGCAATCTATTCAACTGATTCACAGACTACACAGCATCCCCCATCACTTTACATACTGGCACGTAAATTTGGGGTGTAGTCATCTTAAAGTCTCATACTATCATCAGAAAGTTCTGTTCAGAATGAATAACTTTTCAGAATTTAGCTTAAAACAGCCTGAGCTCTCTTTCTGGCTTGGAGCCACTCGATGGCTGAAAGTCATGCCCTCTGCTGTAGATGCTATTGACAGTGACAGAATACTTCTGGTACAAAAAGCTTCTACTCTTAACTCCAAAAGAAATGCAACAGCTTTCATTCCCTCAGGCCCCTCTCTGTCCCAAAGGCACTGCAATGAATCTGAAATTCCCAGTGTTAACAAGACTGCACAGCCACAGAGGTCACTATAGAAAAGGGACGGCATCATTGGGAAGTTGCTCAGCATTGATTTGGTGAGCTCTGAATCTAAGGATGAGCAGAACGGAGCCTACAGCAGTAGTTCAGTCTTTACAGTGATGTCTTTGAGTGGTTTGGCAGGAAGCTATTTAGGATGCATACAAAACAAGTAAGGGAGCTACTGAGAGTAAAGCGAAAACTTCAGAGTCATCTGTTGGGATTCCAAATTTCCTTGGCTGAAAATTAGTAAGTATCTTGGAAACAAGGGCTCTCCTGTAGTTTTATGAGGTGATCCAGACCTTTTGTGGTATAATAAGGACTGTAAGACCTCGCATCTGAGAGGACCACTGCATGTTTAGCACAGCCAGCTGGAGCACAAAACTGGGATTTGATGAAGTAAAGCTAGTTCTTCCTTAACCGTTGTAATGCTATAATGTGATGGAAAGTACAGCAGTAGTAGCAGGGTGGCACAATCCTGGGCTGCAGCAAAGAAGAACAAGCCCAAAGGCTACAGCCATGGATGCAGAAACAAAGAAAGAAAAACTGCTTACCTTCAGAGGGCCTCAGGCACACAGGGATCTCCAGTGAGATCCCCTCACCTCCACTGCCAGCCTGTAAGTGAGGGCTGGGAAGGGGGGGGATCCTGGTCCCACCCTTCCATCACTCAGTGCATTGCATTGCATGCACCTGAGCTCTCTGGGCTGGCCCTGCCTTCCCACCAGGTGCTCCATCACTGCTTCAGGCCACAACTCAGCATTTCTGCTATAACATGAAATGTGAAAGTTTGGCAGAAAAGAAAGTAGGAGATATCAGAGCACTGTTGTGGAGGTGAATAGAATAGACAGCCTGTACTGAATCTTAGTGTCTGAGGGCTGAACAAGGTATGATGTGGGAGAAGTTTGTTGGTGTTCTGCTCTTAGATTTAAAAATCTAGCAAGAAGATATTATAAAACACTAGTCTTTTATTTTTCTAAAGAAAACAAGTCAGCAAGAGTACAAACCTGATATTAGAGGGTATTAAAAAACAGCCATTAAGACTTTTTGCCCTGCAAATTGCTATTTTGAGAGATGCAAATTACAGTCCTGTGCTTCCTGCCAACAATCTGTAGGCAACAAGGTTTTTCTTTTCAACTGTTAATTTAGTTTTCTTTACAGAGTTTGTGTACGTGAGTTAACCAAGCTTGCCCCATACCTGCTTTTTTGCGTAGAACCAGCTTTCTAGTGGTGCAAAACTCCCTCCCCATTCACAGAAGCTGGCACCACTCAGAAGGAGTTGTTTCAGAACATACCCAGTTTATTGATAGGATCAGTGAACACAGCGATGTTTTCTTGGCGACAGGTAGAAAAGCTGGCAGCTCATCAGTTTCTTTGGAACAGTTTATTGGCATTACATCTTTGCATTAGAAACTTGGATTTCACTTCTTATTTTGTTTTTCTGTTCCCCTGGTTCACTTCCTCTATCATTTTTTTCCTAATGATACACAAAAATAACATGCTGAGTTCTTTGTCCTGAACAGACAATTAACTTTGTTGCTCTTTAAATTTGTAGGGAGGCAGATTTGGTAAGAATTCTAGTTAGAGGTATACATTATCCAGTCGTGAAAAAGGTAGCTAAATGAAAATCATCAACACATAGAAGGAAAGGAAACAATTTAAAGAGATAAATGTTAAACTTGCATCATCACCACTGCTGAACTTGTATGCTGTGCATAAATACTTTGCCTGAGGATTTAATTTTGCCCTCCTGCTGAAGTGAAATACTTGAATTCATATTTTGAAGTCTGCAAATCAAAATTAAGGGCAGTGGTTATTAGGGTAAGACATTCTGCTGTGTCTTGTGAACACAAACTGTTAGCATCTGGTTGCTTTTTTTTGTCTGAATTGTTAAGCAGGCATTTTCCACATCATACACTTCCTTAAGAACAAGGCAAAAAAGAGTCAGTCACTGAGGAAAAGGACAAGAGTTAACAGCTGGCTAGTATGGCTTCTGGAAACCTTTAAACTTCTCTTAATGCTTGTCATAGCAATAGCCCAAAAATTCAGTTTAAAGTTTGCATGACTCTATAATGTATTTATTAGTCTTAATAACGTTTTTCACCAAATCTGGAAATAATGCAAGAAAGGATTGCTGTTCAAATAGTTTACTCCATCTTTATGCAGAAGTACTGTTCCTGGTAATAGTTACACAAATCTCATTGGTAGTCAAAGTGAATAGGTTCAAGTTTGGTCTCCTTTCATCAGATCTAGTAGTTGAATGAGGTGCAGGAATATAACACCTGTCCTGAATTGCCCGGGACCTTCATGTTTCCAGGGTTATGAGCTTACTAGAGTCTAGTCTTATCTCAGCAATTGTCTGTGTTCTGCATCTGGAATGAATATTCTGTTTCCACTTTCACATCTCAAGAAATACTTTTGGGGGTGTCTTAATTTTATCTTCACATAACACCTATAGAATTATATGGCATTTACTGTGATGTCCCAATAGCGCATGTTTTTTTTTTTCAGCAGGGGTTGTAAATCATCTGTGAACAGGTGTTTGGCTACCTCCAACATTTCTGATATTAAATGTGAGAGAAATGCTTTTAGTTAACTGGAACCATGTGGACATATACAGTTTATTTCTGAGCCATGTACTGCAGAACGTGTAACTCTGTTTCTTGTATTTCACACACACATTTTTGTCTAACTTATCTTTTTCATCATATTTTCTCTTTCATATTACTTCTTTTCACATGAGTTGCATCACAGCTGTTTACACTTCGAAGCCACGTAAGAGTAAGAAACAGAGGAAATGGGAAAAGTAAGAATAAACAGTTTAATTCTTAATCAGGTACTGCTTTTGGTGCTTTAACATGGTGATCATTAATGCGGAAAGCTCTGGAAGCCTTCGTAAGCTGGCTTGATCATCTGAAGAATGCCAGTACTTCCTAGGGAAGTTCATGATTCATACTGAAGGATTAAGCCAAGAGAATCTTGTGACCTAAGCAGCCTGGCTCTCCAATGGTAAAAATGGGATTTTCTTATCTTTGCAAAAATAATATTGAGACAGAGAGCAGGGATGGAAACAGACAGCATACGTTTGATTGAAGAGCTAGCAATGCTCAGACAGCACAAGGGAAATTGCTGTTTTGGCAAACTGTGAGTGTCGTGATAGAAAAATAAATTACAGTATATGAAGTATTCCTCAGAGATGAATCACAGCGTGTCTGAGAAGCAGCAAAAATATGAACTGTAACAAACAGCGACAGATATTTTGTCTTCAATGTCTTGAGCGATACTTAGGAAGTGTTCAGTCATTCACCTGGCAATTCAGGAAATAGCTCCTCCCTGGGTATTAATCACTTCAAAATGATCACATTAACATGTATTACATTGTGGTAGGTCGCCAGTGTAAGAAGACTGGGTACAAGATTTGGAGTGATGACATGAAATCTAATCCTATTTCTAATAATAAACATCTACTTGACAGAGTCAGTCAGCCTCAATATTATAGCTTCTCCATTTCTGCTACTGAGATAATAATTTAGCTTTTGATTTATTTGTTTAGAATCTTGCAAAAATGACCTTTGAAATAAGAACAGTAAAGGATACAATACATGGGAGCATTGCAGACTGACTCCCCAACCAAGAAAGCTGCATAAACGCATTTCCTTTGGTCGCGCTCACTGATATAAACAACCTTGGTTATATTTAGATTCACATCTAGGTGCCTTGCCACCTCTGTCATCTCTCTTTATTCTTATTTTAGAGTTTTAACTACTTAAGATGACAAGGAAATAGATACAAGAGCACCAGCTATCATTACTTTTTCAGAAAAGCAGAACATTATTGGTACATTATAACTCCAGTCTTGTTCTGCATTCATTTCCTTTGAAGGGAGGATCAATGTTAGCAAGCAGAACTGTAATCATTGTGTAAATCTGATGATCCTGTTGGTTTCTTCAAAAATCATGCAGTCAAATTCCCTAGCATTTCCTTAGCATTCACAGTGCAGAAACATCTGATAGGAGAGAATTTTCAGCAGCAGCTTTTGTGGGAGCTGCATAGGCAGGTAACAGCAAACTCCTTTTGGGGCAGTACTTTGCATTGGTTTATGTGCTGGGCAAATCCGTGATGAGGGAATGATGCTGTACTGTAGGCACAGTAGTCATTTCAATAACATCCAACTGTTCTGCTGAGGAAAATGTACATTTAAAGCTCCTTGATCTGTGGGGAAGAATTACTATCATTATGCTCCTGCACTCAGTTGCAACATCTCAAGTTTATATTTATTCATACGTGCCTTTGTAATCCTGTTGAGTTGCAGTGGGAATAAAACAAATTATACAATGAAAAAGTATAAATCATTGCAGTACGTAAAGCAATTTCCATCACTGCTGCTAGAAACTGCTCAAATAACAGTAATTTTTAATCTTCTGCAAAGCATAGCAGTGCATTTAAATTTTAATTCTCTTTTGTGATGTTTGGAGAAAAAGTAGACAAATTGCAGTACGAAAGTCAATTTCCATACAATGCTTTAAACAGTTTCGCAAATTACAGTTTAAATCTTTCAAGATTTTTCTTCAATTTCAGCAGTGCACCATGCGTTGGTAAGAAGTGAAAGCAGACCTTTAGAGATGCATCCTGGACACTCATTTTGCCCCCCTTGGTGAAAAAAGGATGGGATGCTGCCAGGACAGCCGTAGTTTCTGCAACACAAAGCTGAAGTTACAAGATTGTTGTCATAAGACAGCAGAAACAGTGTATGGCAGTCTGTGCCCTGCAGTGCTGCTGTTCTTCTGTTGTTTTTACAAACACTGCTACCTTTGTAGGCAGCCAGGCTGCTAATTTCTTCTCATTACAAGTATATAAAAAAAAGTCAGACAGAGCTACCTCTAGTAGACTGATATTAATAATGTGAACAGTTAAGCCATCAAGAAAATTGTATGTTTTCAGTGAAGCCAAGCACCTGCACACAGACAATTTCTGACTTACAGCTAAATGCTATTCAGTGTTTGAGAATGGTGAGAATGGAAAAAAAAGCCTCTGCTGTATTTCCTTCAAGACAGACAGGAGCGTGTTTATTTTCCCCAAATACCCATACACGTATGACACTCTCAGCAATGCTCAGGTGCTGGAAGAGTGACACCTTTTTATTCCTTCTGATATAAATCCCGCACATGCGTCTCCTGTATGTGTGCAAACACAGGAGGAAGTAAGTCCTGGAAGACTTCCTATGTGTTCACTTGTGAGCTTCTCAGTGGGAAACCAAGGCACAGGACATGGTTCTCATACAAATGGGCAAAAGCATCTACATTCCACAGTGCCAAGTAATCGTCAAATCCTGAAAAAAGTCCAATTCTTGTCCTCCTCCAGGCATCTAGGAATCACTGAAGTCTTGCAAATAATTATTTTACCTCTGTTTACTGACCATCTTGCAGAAGTACATATTTCACCTCTCTGTCCTCGTTTTCTTTTTGCTTTTACCCCATAATGTGGGACAGAATATAAGTTCTTCATATTTCTTTGTCAGTGTAACAACATTTTCCAGGCAAAATATGTCACACTTTTCTCCATTGGATTGTTATTTCTCTAGAGCCATAAAAGTTGGCATATTGTAAATGCCAGTGGTGCTTCAAAGCCTGTCTTGGTGGGGAAAAGGACTGCAAAAACAGTATTTCGTTACTTTTGTAAGGAAAAAAAAAAAGTAACCATTTTGTTAAATAGCTTTTCAGTGAAATACACAAAAATGCCATTAGTTGGAAGGATAACAGTTCTCCTGTGATGCAGGAAGAAGCCCTTTTTCTTTGCGCTTTTATTATTCATAATTAATCCGCTCACCTCAAATTTCTGCCAGCAGCCCCGTGCGCAATGCATCACTGTGTGTTATCTCTTTGTTTCTGCTTGTTCTATCATGCTGTGTGCAGTTATGAGAATGTAATGGAAAGTGATATTTGGGATATGTAAGGCAGGATCTCTAACAATATATTTTTTGCTAATTTTAGTTCAAATCCAGAATTAGTGACAATGTCAATGCAAACACAGTCTGTTTCAGAACAAAAACAGGCAGGAAAGATCTTAGGGAGCGCTGGACGGAGGCGTGCAGCAGAACGCAGCGCAGCACCTTTTGTGCCACATCCAAATACACACTGCCTAATTTTCCATAGAAAAGGCAAACACATGGAAATGTGGCCACAGTGTCCACAAAGTGAAAAGACAAACAGCAGAAAATGCTTATTTTTCATCAAGTGAAGTCACTAGTGAAATTCTGTTTACTGTATCACGTGTGGCACAGTTGCTTATGCGTACCAGTATAGAATTTATATTATGTGTTGCAAACACATACTGCAGCCATAGTGGTGCAGGGCGTGCAAAGCAGGCAGATTCATTGAGGATAACAGATAAAGTGTCTACAGCAGTGAAAGCTCCTGTTACTAAGGACAGAAAATGTCTTTTTTCAGCAGATCAATTTGGGCACTGACCGATTATTTTCCATTTTTCAGCTGCACAAAACTTTTCCTCACATTTCCATCCTGTTCAAGTGAACTAATAAACCCCTGGCACACCTCTTGATACTGCTTATCAAGTTGTCCCGTATGGCAGTGTTTGCAACAAGAAAATGTTTATCTTTTTGCCCCACTCAAAGCAAGCAGCAGAACAGAAAGCTTCTGCAAAAAGACCCTGGCAGTGGCCTGCAGCCTAATGGGACTCCAGTGCTGTTCTGTTTTTCATTCCCATGTGTTTTTTTTTATATGAACAAGCATGTTTTCTAAACTCTAATGCTAAAGATTGCTAATGAATAGTTATAGCTTGAAGTAAAAAGAAAAAAAAGAAAAATGTTCCAAAAGATATTCAAATTATTTTTTGTTCTTTCCAGTTTTTCCAACACCTGAATGCCAAACACGTACGTCAGCATTCTGCAGAATGAGAGAACAAAGTCCCAATCCCCTACTGCATTTAGATGTGCTAGTGTGAAAAACAGAAGTGGTGTTCAGTGTTTCGTAGGTGAAACAGGGAAGTACTCTTTCCTCTTTGCTGTGACATTGATAAAAAGAAGTGAGAATACATCCTTGGGATACCTGTTAATGTTAATGCTATCCGTTATTGTGCTGCACTGGAAAAGTTAACTTTTAAAATAAGATAAACTTGCTGTTACAGGTATTGTTACATATGGAGCAGAATTAACGCTGACCAAGGACGTTTTCTTAGGGAGACAGGCAAGCAGAAACAGTGCAGCAGCTCTCCATTTCTTGCTTCCTTGCAGGCCGCTTCTGATAAAAAGTCAACATAGCCAGACCCACCAAACAGCAGTAACGCTGGGCTGCTGCCCTCCAGCCCCCACCACGTCCACAGAGCACTTGCTGCAGTGCCAAGGCATTGCACAGTCCTGGCAAGGGCATGCATTCATTCCCCCCTGCACTGTATGAGCATTTGCGTTTCAGGACACTGCAGTGAGTGCCCTGCTTTTGGAGAAAATCAAGAAGCCTGAATTCACTAATTGGTGTGGCTTTTTCACGCATGCATTCCGTAGTGGGATGCTGGCACAAGGTATGTTATCAGGACATTGCAGCTGCGGCTGTCTCCTGTCTGCAGGAGTGCCTTGACACAGCTACCTTGTGGGTTTTTTTTTTTTTTTTTAAATTCTTGGAAGTTTCTGTTTATTAACAGGGCAATCAGCAAAGGAGGAGACAGGAATAAAGCTGGTATGGGAAGATATTATGGTTAAGGCCTGACAGACTTGCCCTGAGCCGTGGCCCCGAATGGCAGGAATCAGCGTTCTGCAGGGAGCTGCTGGCTGCAATCCTCGCTGTGCCCAGCCAAGTGCATGCAGCAGCTCACCTTGCCTTGTCCCACTGAAGGCCTCTGGCACCTCCTGGAACATGCCAGGCCTACATGACATACCTTGGCTCTTCCAAGCTCTTTTGCGATGCAGGTGCAGCAGTGCTTCCTGTGCTAAAGCTCTGCATCCATCACTGACGTGGCCACATGCCCTCGGGTGCTGGGTGTCCCCTCTGCATCCACTGAAGCAGAATTGATACCGCCACAATTCAGTACAGAACTGGGTCTGCTGCTGTATTCTGAGTAGCGTTGCAGTAATCAGTACAGTAATGGTAGAGACACTACTGCAACTGAGATGATAACGGCCAGACTGAACACAAAAATCAGAGGATTGTTCTGCTTTGTATAGGCTGCCCACTTAAGAACTGTGTGTCTTTTTCTGCTATTTCTGTTTATCTATTTTGAGGCTGCTGGTAGTCAAAAAAAACAATGGATCAAAAAAACCTAAAATGCTGGTAGTGCTCTTCCATTCTGTAAAAGAATGAAAGTATTCTCGTATTACTCATTTCTTGCCACATAACAAACATTTAATATATTTTCCACTGTGGAAGTGCTATTTGAAAACTACTACCTACTTTCTGCTGTTCTAATATTCAGATCAGTGTGATGAATCCATTGGTCCTTGTTAACAACTCCTATAATTGAAAGAGACCAAGATCCTGAAGAGTCTGAGGGAAATGTTCACTTTGCTCATACTTAAAAAAACAACCACGCAGCAAAACGACCACTGACAAAGTATTTTGTACTGCAGCCTATCAGCAAGGTGCTGCTGTTTCAGCAGGCAGTCTGCAGGTGGGTTCTGCAGTCCTTCCTCTGGGGCTGTACCAGGTCCTGAGCTTTTTGTCACATGCTACTTCTAACCAAATCATATAAGCAGTTAAAATATACAATTTGAAGCAAGTACTTGAATTTGAATCTTTAAGGATATATCACAAACCTTTTTAATTTGATTCCCCTCCTTAAATTTATGCTCAGGACTGATAGCTGTAAAGAAATATTTTTCTCGACAGCGGCGTAACGTGATAAACACGTTTTACATAGGCACACCAGGGAAAAGCTTAATTTTGCTACAGCCTAAGACTCTGACTCTAAGTAGGTGTGTCTGTAAGAATCAGCTGTTGCAATCTACAGGCTGCATCTCCAAGCAGTTGAAGGAAAGATGGCTTATGTTAAAAAACACATCTTTTCTGATATTCTTTAAAGTTTATGTGTCATATGAGAATACAACATAGGGCAAATGCAAAATCATATCAGCTTTAATGCTCAAACCTATTGCACTGCTCTCATATAGTACTGTCACAAGTACAATCCCCCAGAAGACTCTTAAAAAGTAATTAGAATTCCAGTCTTTTCTCATTTAGTCTCTTTATATAAAGGTGATAAAAATTATAGCTCTGGGAGTGATCCCTCCGCAGATGTTTAATACTGCAGAACATGACAGAATCTGTGCAGCCTCACACGTTTTTAACACATAAGTGCAGAGTCTTTGGGAGCATCACTTGGAAATTAAAAGTTTACTGAACAAACCCCTTTATTCATAACATTAATAATTCAGTTATCTAATACTTTATAAGTGATTTTGGTCATTTTCAGGGCTGCATAAGCCTCAAGCCAGCACCTTTCATTCACATTAGAAGGTGCCAGGAATCTCTCTGTGATCAACAAGTCAAACAGAAACACTGAGGTAGTGATAGGAACATCTAGAATTAATAGAATGTCTAGCTTTTCTACTGCTTTCTGCCGGACACACATCTGAAATGCTTTTCCATGTTGGAATGGATACGTAAACATGCTTTGAGCATGTCTGTGAGTACAGTCCTGGGCGACAGAGCTCATTCAGTGATTTGAGACAGTGGTTTTCTTACTGCAGCATCTATCTGAGCACCAAGGGCTTGGGGTTGTAACAGCTAGCTCCCCTTGTGACCTACAGGATACGACCTGACCCATAAGATCTTCCTGCTGGAAAAATGAGAAACACTTGAGAAATTTCTTTATTTGGGGAGTCTGGGGGTGTGGTTTGAATATTGGAGGGTGCGTGCATTTAACTAAAAATACTGGGCAGATCTTTTTATTTGAAAAATAGCCTGAAGTATGCTCCTACCAGCAGTTAGCATTCTGAGTGAGGTCCACTATAACAAATTCCTTCAAATCTGCGCAAAATCTGTGTCAGTTTTCAGACACACATACTGAATTCTTAAGTTAAAAACACACTCATTGCACCAAGAGTGCAGCTCTTGCTCTTATGCCAAAATATGTTCCTTTTCATGAGCACCGTGCAGTTATCAGCATGTCCCTTGCGTTTATGACTTAATGACGTTCATTCATCAACAGGCAGTGGCATATCTTGCCATTATATTTTAAGCAACATTAAACACAACCGAAAATAAGGTAAATAAAAGAAAATCAGTTGGCTCTTTTAAAGTGTTTTTAGAGAGAAGCTGTATTTAGAAGCTAGGTCTTCGAGTAGTTCACACCAGGCCCAGCAACACAGAAGAATACTGCAAGAGCAATAAGGATTTTTAGGGGCATTATGATAGTGTAATGGAAACACATCTGCCCCCAAAAGTCCCTCATTTTCCCTGCGGTAAAGAGCCATGCAGGAAGTGGTGACTTCTGTGGAACATTGAGAATGAAACTATAAAGCAATTTTTTTTTTAGTTAAAACACTTTTCCAACAATACTTCAGGATTTCAGTAAAACAGTAGTTTTCCAAACAATCCCTAGCTCATGCACCTGGGCTGCATTACATGGTTCTGTCCATCCACCAGAGTGAATTGTGATGAAGTTCCTTTGGAAACACTGAAAGTACTGGACAGCTAGAAAGAGGAACTGCACAGAATTATAGGGCTATTTTTGTTCTTTCATCTATCCAGAATTTCAAAATAAAGCAGAATAATCAACATAAATGTTGACCTGCATCTCTGTTTTTTAAGTATTTGCTTCAAGTGACGGTGCAAAGTTAGATTTGTAGGAAAAGGGAACACATAATAAAATCATATTCAACTGTTATGTTTTGTTTCAAAGCATTTCAAAATGTTTTATGTACAGTCATGTGGGCAGTTTCCCATACACAGAGAACGTCTGCTCAGAGTACAAACAAAAAGGGGAATCCCCCCTTGGTAAAGGCTGCATGTTGCTTATTTACAAATCTCATAGCAAAGCAGCACACTGGCACTGTTGTGCCTACTCAACTGACAACCCTAACAGAAAGTCTCTTTTCAAGTAACTAACTACTACCACTACTACACACAGTAACTATCTCCTAGCAGGCACGTTCTTCAATGGATCCATTGAGCATAACATATAGAATATAACATTGTAGAAAAAAAAACAAACAAAAGCAACCAATTCCTCATATGTTATTTAATACGTCGTGCTGTATAATCCATTTGGTCTTTCTTTGTTCCTGTCCCCATGTTCCAGAAACATTACTGTGATGATGCCTGAATTTGGTGTTGATGCAGCTCCTGTGGCTTCCAGCAGCACCCATGTGCCTGCTGCCAGGGCTGTGTGCTGCTCTGCCTGCTTTCAAATAGGCCTTTTGTTACAAAAGAAAACTTTGACACGGACAGCAGCAACAACAAAGTAAAAACTAATGTTCTGATGACTGTACAGACTTTTGTTTCCAACAGAGTCAGTAGATAACAAATAGAAATATCCCAGCTGTAAAATCACTACATTCTATTACTGACCCTTGTGGGCCAGTCCTGGAACATCCTGCAGCATCTTTTCTCACCCTTTCCAAAAAACATGTACATGTGTCCTGCTGTAGATGACAGAACACATTTTGTCTTTATTTCTCCTGGCCTACAAAACCATCACTTTCAGACGTGGATGTGTGGCTCCTGCATTATATCAGCTTGTAAGGAAAGGCCATGAATCTATTAAAACTATTTTGGCTCTGTGAATTGCAGCCTCTTCCGCTAACAACTAAATGAGAATATTACAGCAGTACTGCTTGTAAAGATGGAAATAACTCTGTTTAAAGGTAATAACACATATCTACGGGCATTTAGTATTTTCTGAAATCACACAGCACCGATGCAACGTTTCTAAGATTTCTTCTGAGTTCAGCTAGGAACAGATATGCTCCAAAGAGGAAAACAAAAATATATCTTTTAATGCTCTGGAGTCTGTGGAGAAACGTGATTCCAATGCAAAAAACGACGCTGATCATAGAAGGGCCCTGATCCCAAGCGGGGCTGAGAGATCCATGGGAACCTTCTTACAGCAGCCCCAGCACGCAGCCACATTTGGTAGCTCACAAAGAAATTTACCTCAGTAACAGCTGTGCTTTTATTTCTATTTCTATTGTCTTTATTTACTTTGTGCATCTTGCAGAAAAGCCCTGAAAAAAAACCAGAGAGCCACCTGTGCACCCAGCGCACCGAGGAGCATCCTGGCTGCTGGTGCTGCAACAAAGGCAGCAAAGCCAATTCTTTGTTCTTTCTGCCATGCCTGTGCTTTTACCAAATTCCCTAAATGTTTGCATCTCTTGGGAAAAAAAGCATATTACACTGCAATGAATTATTAACTAATTTGCACTGAGAACAGGGCAAGCGGTGACTTACACTCACTTACAATCCTCCATTTCACCAGAACGCTGTACTCTGGAGCTGCCCGTTCTGAAGCAGCTTTATGCACGTAATAAAACCGCTTTCATACCACTTCTTCCACCACAGGTGCAGCTTCCACATCAGAGCAATGTTTTTCCTCCAATATTTAATTTTTTTTTAAATATGACTGGGTTTTTTTTCCCTTCATAACCAGCAGATACGATTTCCAAGACAAAAAAAGGTGATGATACCTCTGTGAGATGCATTTGAACAGATTCTCTTCCGGTGTGTGGAGCAGGCCTTGCGCAGGCGAGCAGTGCTGATGTGTACAGTCAGAAGGGCGAGGGAAGAGCAAGGCACAAGCCAGCAATCACAGCACGGCTGCCTGCCTTCCTGCCCTGGAAGAACTCCAGACTGCCTCACAGGGGGGACGACTGACCTCAGCCTGGACTAAGGAATGGCTTGGAGCCGGGTCCCAGACTCTGGTCACTGCCACCCTCTCCTTCCCAGTGGCCGTACTGGAGGGCAGTCACAAAACTCTTTTGTGGTAACGCGTGGTCAGAGAATGTCAGATGCTGAGGCCCTGCTTCAGAACCCAGGCTGCAGAGCAATCCCCCAGCCATGCCACCCGGCTCTGATCTCGCTGCTGTCAGTAACGTGTCCACACATTCCTGCTTTGGCAGGGGGTTGGACTGGATGATCTCTGGAGGTCCCTTCCAACCCCTACGATTCTGTGATTCTGTGAACAGACAGAAGACGCTGGATAACCCTCTCCTGCTTCACTGCGCATAAGCTGTTTTTTAAAGCTTTGCTTCAAAATGCTGAAAAGTCATTCTAAAAATGAATTTTTAATTTATTTTACATAGAAAACGGCTAGTAAGGCTTTCAGTTGTATAGATAATGAATGCGATAAATAATTGGAGTTGATCTTTCTAAATATCATCTTTTCAATAATTTGTGACAGTTTTTATCTCAAGAAAATGAATTTTGATTCCAAACATACTGCCTTCTTTTCATCTTCTCTACATTCCTTCTTGCTTTTCAAACAAACCCAGCTGTCCCACTGCAGATGCTGGGCACTGCGGGACGCTCCAGGAGCAGCGGTGCTGGGACCACCCTCACCATCCATCACAGTAGAAACATCTTACTGTACATGAGAGAAACAGGAGCTCATTACGTAGGCTTAGCGGTGGGAAAGAAGGTGATGAACAATTTTGAGTGAGAAAGGCCTACAGAACTATCACTGTGTTCTTGAAGAGCATTCAGCAGCCACTTACATGGTCATACACCTTCATAACTGTGTTAACTGCGCTTGAATGAGTACATGTGCATTTCCTTTATCAACAGTAGAGAACAGGATAGGATCTACCTGAAAAAAATCAAATCTAGCTGTTTGTTTGACAAAATGTGAGCACACCTCACGGAAATAGTACAAAAAGATGTGCTTTGATTGAAGAGCCTTCAAGAAAAACTCCATGAGCAGCAGAGCAGAGGTGCTGCTGGAATGTGTGAGTTCCAGTACTGCTGTGTATTTAAGTGTGCAGTAGCCCATTACTGAGTGCAGCAGTAGCTCAGTGCTAAGTTTAGTGTCCACTGTAAGACCAGAACACATTGGTTTCTTTTGTAGAACAAAGTGACCACCAAAAGCGGGACTTTGTGGGCCAGTTGGATAAAACATAAGCTCATCTCGCCCCCAAAACCCCGACTCTGGAACCACAGCCTTCTGAGATTCAATTTGTAAGTCAGGTATCTTTGTAAGATATGCCCAATTAATTGAGAGAATTGCTGCTTACAAGTAGCTAATCTGTGAACAGATAAATGAGACTTGTATCCAAGTGACAACGCACACACTGCTTTCTGGACGGCAGGAATTGCTAACAGATACTATGCAGTCTTATTCACACATCAGGACTTGTTTGTTTAGTTAAGCAGGACTTTCTGTAAGCGCCCATGAAGTCGCACTGACCTCACCCAGAGCAGCAGATTCACCAGACTCAGCACCCAAAGTATCTATTCACATCTTTCCAAAGGATCAGCTTGTCTATCTGTTCTTCTGTATCACAAACTAAAGTGGAACCATTGCAGGTGTCTGCTGTGACTCCTGCTCCTTACAGGCACAGCCCTGCACAGTGTTCACTCGAGCTGAGTGCGGCCGTTCGCTGCTGCTCAGCTGCGTCTGCATCGCACTGCTCTCAGCACTGCATTCCTCCAGAACTTCTTTAAGGGATGAGGAGAGCTCTGCACACAAAGGGAACGTATTTTCTAAATCCTCCGTTTATAATTCCTACAGTAATTCTAAATAAATACCGAGTTTAAAAGCATTATAGTTTACAGTTGGCGGCCGAAGTAGGTAAATGCTGTCAGATATGTTAAAGAAACGAATTACGGTGCTTGAAAAGCCACTACTACGTTTATGCTACTTTTGGAAATCCAAATCCGGAGCCAAGGAATGCTGCGCCAGCTGGACTGCGTGCTCAGCAAACGCATCTCGAAAGAAAAACGCGAAGTAGATTGCGGACATTCCGACTAAGCGATGCGGTTAAACGCGGGCCTGCAGCAACGGCAACGACGGACTCGTTTCTCCTCGCGACGCCAGGCTTGTCCGAGGGCCGCCGCAGACATCAGCTCACCCGCACGCCCTACGGCCGCGACCCGCCGCGATGGCCGCCCCGCGCCGGGCGCACACCTGTGGCTCCCGCGGGGCCGCGCCCCTTGGGCACCGCAGCGCAGCGCAGCGCCCTGCGGCCTCCCGCCCGCCGGCGGCCCCTGCACGGCCTGCGGCACGTGGGCGCGGGGCTGCGGGAAGCGGCGCCGGCGGGGAGGGAGAGACGGAGGCGGCCGGGGCTGCGCGGCCCCGCGCGGAGGGAAGAGGAGCGGAGCGGAACGGCCCCACCCGCGGCGGAGCGCGGCTCACGGCGCTGCGGAGCGGCCCCACCTGCGGGCTGCGGGGCCGCAGGCGCGACTCACCGCGTGCCGGTGCCCGGCGGTTCCCCGGGGCGGAGCGGGGATCCCCTGGCGGCTTCCCGGTCCGGAGAGCGGCGGCCCCCGGTGCTCGCTGCGCGGACTCCTTCCGTTGGCAAAATCCTGACTCATGACATAGAAGGAGCACCCTGCCAGGCGCCCAGAAACATTTCTTCATCACGGTCACGCCACGAGCCAAACAAGAGGCCACATCGAGGGGAGGGGGAGCGGGGGAAGCGGAGAAAAAAAAATCCAGAAGGTTTCTTTATGTTTTCCTTCTTTTTTTTCTTTTTTCTTTTTTCTTTTTTCTTTTTTCTTTTTTCTTTTTTCTTTTTTTTTTTTTTTTTCCCTAAGCTCCTTTTCCTTTAAAAAAGAATAAAGTGCAGGAGGGGAAAAAAAAAATCCGGCACCTGGAAATGAGCGGAGCAGCCGCACCGCCCGCTGCCACAAAGGCTCCGCTCCGCTCCTTCCCGCACCGCTGCCACAAAGGCTGCGCCGCCCCGCACCGCCCTCCCGCACCCCGCTGGGGCCGCGACCGTCTGAAAATGGCTTTTTTTTCCTTAGGAACTACCTCCAAATATAGTAACGGGGAAGGGGCATTCCTAGAAATTCGGGAGACGTCAGGAAGGGCAGATTTGTGACATTCAGCTTCGCTTCCTGCAGAGGGCTCCCAGCGCAGGAGAAAAAATATCAAGCGCTTTTCGTGCTTCTTTGATCGGATAATGGTTCAAAAAGGAAGAACGGTAAAACACGTAACTCGCATTTCTCCGATAAGATCTAGGAGCTTTATAGGGGCAGCGAGCTAATCAGAAACCCCCGTCCTCATTTCTACCCGCGTTCACGGGCGTCTCTCGCCCGTGCTGACTTTGGCGTGTCCGCCCCGCGCACACAGCGCACGAAGCGGCGGACGGGGCGGACGGGCACGGCAGCTCCGCGGGGCCGCTCTCCCCGCCGGCCGGTTCCGCCCGTCCAGCCGCGCTGCGCCAATCCTTCCTGCCGTGGCTGCGCGCACGACTCGCACACGGGCCGTCCCGTGTCGGCTTTTGCTGAGGGGCGATAAGCGGCACCGCTCCGCTCCCGGCCGGGCTCCGCAGCAGTGCTTTACTCCCGTCGGGCGGCCAGCAGAAAGCTGCGCCAACGCTTCGTAGGAAGCAGAAGCGTAATTAATGCTTGCGAAGCGCAAACGTGCCGCTGCACGCTGCTAATTGTAATTCTGTAAAGATCTCAATGCTTTTCTAACAAAGCGTTATTTAGACAAGAAGACACAGTAGCTGGCTTTTGTGGAGAGGTAATGGATTGCGATTCGTGCAACTCTCACAGCCTGACCTGCCGTAATGAAATTCCCCTCGGCCACGTGAGCTCCTCGTTCCGTCCGTGTCACCGTGACGGGCAAAACGCCGTCCGCCCCCGTTCCAAACGCAACAAGAACTCCGGCCTCCGGCTTTGCTTCGTATTTGATAAACTCATTTAATCAAGCCCGTTACGGGCACGTGCTGTTCTGTGGGGAATCGGCACAGCCCGAGCGCTGCCCGGGGCGGCTCCTCCGCTCGGATTCTCCGGTTTCGCTCTGAGAACCCCGCGGCCGCCCCGCGCTTCGTGTCCTGGAGCCGTTCGAGCCGGCAGACGGCAGCGCGGAGCGGAGCGGCCCGGGCTGCGATCCCGCTCGCTCTGCGTGCTGAAACCGCCCCAAATTCACGCTTCCCGTTCTCCGTCCTTCTTCCCCAGGGGAGCGCGGAGCGCCGCGGCGCATCCCTGTGCCTCCGTGAGAACCGGCGGTGCAACGAGCGGGAGTCGCTCGTCCGGTCCGATCGTTTTCCTGACAGTAAACTTGCTCAAAGAAAAAAAAGCCAAAGACAAAATGAACGGCCCCTGCCTTTCTTTAAGCCAGAGCACGGCTCGGTACCGCCGGGACCCCCAGCGCGGGGCAGACTCACAAAACCCCGCAGCGCAGCCCGCTCCCCGCGCGGCTGCGATTCCGGACGGCGCTGCGAGGACGAACGTGCGCGTGAGCCCTTACCGCCGCGACCACCCGCAGCACCCCGGGCTCAGCCGGCCCGGCCGCCGCGGCGCTGCTGACGGTTCCGTTCGTCCCGCTCTCGGCGGCTCCGCCGTCCCCTAAAAAGGACCACCACAGAAGTTCCCTCCGGCGCGGACCCGCCGAGGCACGGACGGGGTTCGAACCCGTGATCTTCGGTTTACGAGACCGACGCCTTACCACTTGGCCACCGCGCCCGCGCTAACGCCTCCGACGCCGTTCTATCGCTGGCGCCGCTCCCGCCGCTCCGCGTCTCGCCGTGCGCGCGCGTCAGCACCTGCGGCCGTTGGGCGCGCGCGCGGCCGTTGCTCCCTCAGGCGGCGCCGTGCCGCCGCGCGTTCCGCCGAGAGGTGGCCCTCGTGCGTTCGGAGCCGCGAGTGCAGCGGTCTTCCCTGGGACGGAGGAACGGCTCCGGGAGGAGGAAGAGAAAGCGGGAAGAAAACGTGCGTCCTCCCAGGAACGGAGCGGGAGCGCAGACACTGCGGTAATTACACGCCAGACGCCGAATGTCCCGCGCTTGGCCGTCCCGGAGCCTCGGGCTGTTCTTGCAGCCCCGCGGGTGCCTGAGCGGCCCCAAGCCGGCCGGCTGATCCGTACGCCCGCTGTGCTGCTCGCAGCCCCACGCGGCAGCCCGCAGCTCCCGTCCCGGTGGTGCCGTGGCTGCAGCTCGGCGGGCCGAGCCGGGAGCAGAAGTGCGGTCCGTCCCACGCGGCCCCGGGCCGGCTGCTTCTGTGACAGCGGCCCGGCAGGAGCGGTTACCGTAGCTGCTGACGGAGAGGTCGGTTGGGCTGTTCGCTGCCGTGTCCGGTCTCCTGCCTTGTTAGAACGTTTTCTTTTATGTGCCGTATGTGCCGGTTGCAATTTGTTGTCACGGTTCCTGAGCAGCTCCTCTCTATGTTTGATTTATTGGTGTTTTCCTAACTTTGTGACAGAGTTGTGATCTCGTGGCAGGAGGAAGCCAGAGGAGTGTTTCAATGATAGCCGGAATTCATGTGTGTTACATCGCTTCGGATACACTGCGCTTTTGAAAACTTACTCAGATGGCATCAGAAATAGTGTTTAACTGCAAAGCAACTTCTAATGCTGAAATTCTTTTGTAAATGTCCCATTTCCCTGCACGCTCAAGATGAAATCATGAAGAGCTTCTGAGCAGATTAAGAAGAAATACTTGTTTGGGTTTAAAGACCGTTCCTGCTCTCTTTCCTTTAGATGGCTTCTTTAAAGATGGCCAAGATGGTAGAGCTTCCAAAACCCCAGACGTGTCCCGTGCTGTTGCTGCATTTTTACCTGGGATGAAAAGCTGGATGAGCTGCTCAGAAATCTGGTGAATAGAGTAAAGCAGGAGTTGAGTCTGGGATGTTGACTGGTCCTCAATGTGGTTAACCTGGATCCCAAATGTTATTCTGGGACCTCTCCATTGTGGGCAGCCTTTCAGTGGTGGCAGGATGTACAGACAGGCATAGATTTCATCTCCTGTCTCACTCTGGAATGAGTGACAGCATTGCTGAGAGCACCCTGGCAATTATGAAGGGAGTTAGTGCAAGATGCTGGCCATGTATTTCTTACCCTTGACTCAAACCAGGCTGTAAGCAACCTAGCAAGATCTCTGTTTGTATGAGTAGATAGTCCTTGGGAGCAGAGCACTGACAGCGTTCCTGTGTCAGTGCTTCACCTCCTGGCTTCCCTGGGCACTTCATTGTCTTTGGCAGGGGACTGTGAAAAAGACATCCTAGAGATGTTATCAGAATGACCTTAAGGGGGATTGCTGAGACAGACCCACTCCATCAGGGATTAATGGGGAGGACTTGTACATGCTTTGGATCTGTCAGATAAGCAATTTCTGATTCCTCAGTCCTGCTGCCGTATTATATGACTTCTGACTCTTTTTTTTTTTTTTTTTAACTGAATTTTTCATGTAGTAGTTTATAACTACAAGGAATTAAGGTGAAATTACTTGGCTACTTACTACAGTCTTTGTTGTCAGTAACCTTGGTTTGTCAGTGATATCTTTATGGTAGAGAATATTCTGATTAATTTTGGAAGGCTTCTCCTGGAAATGGTTTCTGGTTATGTTTGTGTGGTAATATATGTTTGGAAGGGCTTCTCTCAATACGCTGTTGTAGCATTTCTGAAGATTTTGATATAGAATCCCTTCAGTGATGACTATCATGTAATGTTTCCTTAATTGTGGCTACCTCATTAGAACAGGAAAAAAAAGCTTGAATCACTCTTTAGTTTTGAGAGTGTGTTTTACAGTGATCATTACCTTTGTTTGAGCTCTTTCTAAAAGCCCTCATTCTTTATCCCAGATCTTCATTATGTTGTGTGCTTTTCTGACAAAACCTGCTTTTCAAACTACCCAAATTTACTAAAGGAAAGTCTTCTAGATTCTGGCACTGAAAAGATAATGTCAGGGACTTTGCCAAAAGGAGAAAATTGGCATTTTTTTTCCTTCCTAAGTGTCATTCTTGAGTTGGAGGTGTTGCTGCCTTAAGAGAAGTCTTTGTTATGTTTTAATATGCAAGACTAGACCTTTCTAAAAATCATCCCAACTCTTGATGAGATACGTATTCATAAAGAACGTGTGTAATTGTGTAACTGTATTTGCAAAGATGCTGCAGGGTTGCTGGTATGCTCCTCAGCTGTCAGTTAGTGGTGCTGAGACTTTGTCCTAGCTTTATGAGAGAGCATTCACTCTTCACTTTTAATCAACGCAGATTTCTTGGAGGTGGTGCTATGGCAGAATGGAGCAGCAGTCCTTGTTCTGCAGAGGAGACTGGAGACGCATCATCAGGTAGTTTATAGATAAGCAGAGGAAAAAAAAGACCTCAAACCTTGTGGGTGTTTAGTTTTCCTCTAGTTTGCTTCTTTGATTCTCTTTCAGAAAGTTCTTAGTGGGGCTGCAGAGTGTATTGCAGGGGATGGGGAAACGTGAGGGACTTCACTGCTATCAAAAAGTCTGACTTCAGATGGTACAAATGTTCTAAGAAATCCAACACTCCTTAGCAACAGTTGTGTAATAGACAATCAGCTAATAGGCAGGAGTAGATAGCATTTATAGAGATGCATGTGATGGATAGCTGCTTTTAGAGCATTGTTAAATTGTAGAGTTCTTATTGAAAACCAGGGTTTATAGCTTGTAGAAAAGTTCATTTAGCATCATCTCAAGCTTTATCTGGCCTTGTCTTGGTGTTTACCCAATAATGTTAACATGAACACAGTTGGAAGGTGTAGGGAAAGGTGATAGCAGAGAACCAGTTCTGAATTACCAAAAAAGGCTGCTGGTCACCACCCAGTTCAAGAAAGATTTGCTTACCTGGCCCAAGGCCTGGGGCTCACTAAATACTCCACAAGGAGGGATCTCTAGGTGGAAACCTTTCCCTCATAGCAGCCAGCCCTTTAATGAGGGTAGGGAGGGCTGGAGCCAGGTTTTTGGAATTGCTGCCACCTGTGCTCCCAGGGCTGGCTGTGTCCCTTCCTCAGGTGCTCAATCATTGCTTAGGGCAGTGACTCAGCAATTCCCATATGGAGAAGTACATGTTTATTTTTAGGTCTTTGTAAAATTATTAAAACACGGAATTGCAAGTTGGGACCCAATGAGAGATACATTACTGGTACGTTCTGACTATAAATGCTGTAATGTACAAATGTGTAGTGAAAAAGTGCTGCGGTGGTTTTCCTCTGTGTTTGGACAGTGGTATCTGAAGGTAAGTTTATAGCACATATATAGCCTACAAACTTTTATAATGGATTAAATTCATACAGAAAAAGTATTTTAGGAAATTTACAGGGCATACTGTTCAGTTTTATGGGTGTTTAAATAATAATTTGATTTTGTAATACTTTTCCAAATTGTGAGGTCATCAGCGTTGCACAGACTTTAATGAGAAAATGGTTGGTGATCAAGTATGGAGATTGCCTCCATGTGAGAAAGTATCATAGTAAACACTTAAAAGAAGCAGCTTTATGACAGAAAGAATCTTCTGCATACTGAACAGCTCATAGTTCTTTCTCCTGAAGAGGTGCATGGAGGTGTTTGCTCCAAAACAAGCTGAGCAGAATACAAAATGCAAATCTGAAACCCAACAATCCAGCACATTTTGAAAACCCTCAAAGAACTTAGGAAAATCATGAATGTATAGGATAGATTTGTCTTCTGAACTTGCTTGTTTTTTAATGAACCAGGGGGTAGATGAGTTTTGGGGTATGGTGAACGTTAGCAGCTGCACATAAAGAAAAAAAGATTCCATTATGAAGTCAGGTCTGCAGGGTTCATGAGCTATATAAAAGGTCAGGGTTCTTAGCCTATGTTTTCTTGAGATGTGAATAAAAGCAAAGGAATTAAACTAACAAAACCCAATAAACCTAAACGTTGGGAGTTCAGGAGTTCTTCATTATTAAGGATGTTCTGTTCTCTCTGATTCTGAAGAAAAACCACCATTCTTTTGGAGTTTGTCTAAGTATCTTTGTATCATTCTCGTTCCTTTTTGTAGGAAAGGTACTTGATAACATTGCCCAAATATTTCTGATTCATACAATCCAAAATTTTAGTTTGTTATTAAGTGCATTTTTCATTTTTAATAAGTAAAACAAAACAACAGTTTTCTTTTTTCTTTTTATTTGAGACACTTAGCAAAAATGCTGAAATATCAAACATTTCCTCAGTAGCTACAATATTGCCACTATGTACAAAATATCTGATAAATGTACTACACATATAAAAATACAATATGCCTTACATATATACAGTACAATGTGCAAAACATATGGCATTCAAACATATGGAATTGATTTTAGGACTGCAAACAACAAATACAAAGGCATCATGGTTTCTTATAGAAAGGCAAAACATAAACTGACGCCCTGATTGCCATAATTTGCATTTAGTAAAGTAGTGCTTAAATGAAGAGGGCCCTAGGAAGAGGTATCCGTCTTCTTCTTTTCACCAAATGAGATGCTAAGACATAATTATGACTATGAAAATAAGAAGAGCAACACCTACTAGGGTTAGCGTCATTTCTACTGCAAGCAGTACTGTGGAAAAAATTCTATCTGGAAAAAAGCCTGTGCTATTACTTAATACAAAGTTCTCAAACAACAAAAACAAATCTGTACTCTTAAACATCAAAATCTGCTTTGAAAATATCTACATCCTTAATTTTAAAAAAGTATGGGTAATGCTTTTGGGGATTTACTTTCCTATACTTCAAAGTACAAAGTGCCTTCTTTGGCAATATAAATGGCAATGCTTTGGTTCCTTTTTAAATTTTTATATAACTATGATTTATTTTAGGCTGTTTTTGAATATCTGAACTGTACTTGTTATAAAAATAGTGTGATTGTATAGTTGTTAACCATTCCCTGCTTTTTATTGAGATTTCACTCTCGTAGCTTGAATAGCTTTTTTTTTTGGCTAGAATTCTACATATGCATTTATGCACTCTTAACCTAGAAGTCCATATATTCAGTCACTACAGAATGACACAGGTGTCTCTTTTCTGCATGTTATTCATCACAATAGAAGGAATACTTGAGATTATTTCAGGTTCAGGTTTTAATGGATGCTCTTTATTGGCCACATATATACCATGTGCAACTCAATTCCACATCTCTCTCAAAAGAAAAACTCTATTATGGCCTAGAAAACGTCAGAAAGCAATTTAATAGGCCACAATAAAAAAAAGATTTAACAAAATATTCAGTAGATATAAGTGGAAGAATATTTTTTTCCAGTTTTAATGGAATTTGCTTTAAACTTATAATGCACTGAAGATGCCATCCAAATAACTGTATACATCAGCGAGCTTTACTGTGTTTTCATTACATAATGTCCTTCCAGTTAATTATATTTTTTGACTGCATTTTCTCTGCCTTGAGAGCAGTTCAGCAGCAGCTTGTGCTTGGTTCCCAACTGTGGTGCCTACACTTTTCAGGCATCAGAATGTTTAAGATTATGTAACAGAGAAGTTTAATATTGAAACTTCTGGTTTGATTATTTGCTTCCTTGAAGGTAACTCCTGCTAGTCAATTTAGAGATGCCTTGAAAAGAAATTTCTGTATCAAACTGTGTTTGCTTCTAACGTGGCCTCAGCTTTTTAATGGTCTGGTTTTGCAAGGCTCTCACTAGATCAGAAGCTACAATTCTGTAAAGAGCAATTGGATAAACTGTTGGTTTTTTTTAAAGATAGAACTGCTAAGTTTACGACAGTGATTTCCTAACTGTTTGTAACACTGAATAAAATTTTGCCTGTAAACTTACTTGTCTTAAGTAATGCTGTATGGCACTACAAGTGCATTAACAAATACAGGTTACTACATGCAGGATGTGACTCCTTTTGATAAATACCAGCCCTGTAAAACATACCTGAGCTCCTTCCATGTCTAGGATTGTAAACACCAACTTTTGAATTTCACACTGTTAAAACAGTATTCTGATTTTCTTTGTAAGAATTTAGTAACAGCGGGTTTAACAGGATGTGTTCTGTTAGCATACTGCAGCCATTATATGGCAAATTTACTGCCAGTGCTTTCCTCTGCAACTGTTCTCCTATTGAGAAATATTCAGTTCTGTACAGTCAAACTGCACAGTCATGATTAAATTTCTAAGATGCGTTGTATCTGTGTCAGAAAAATTACAATGCAAAACATGCACACGCACAAATCTAAGCAAAATCTATTTCTGCCATAACCTGTGTATATAATGGTGGCAAATATATCACATTTCAGTACAATGGCTGTAGCAATCCATCATATATAAGGTTGTAATACATATAACCCTCAAATGTACAAAAAAAGTAATCACACATCCCCCACACCAGAATATCTGTACTTTGAAAACTAAAATGATCCCTTAACTTTTTTTTTTATTTTTATTTTTTTTTCCCCAAATAGACTTCTAGAGCAGAAAGCCATACTGTACTGCAAACAACACATCTCAGCTGTTTGGGTTTATTTCTGCACATAGATTCCTACGGAGTAATTAACATTCTACACTGCCAATGAGGATAGTTTTGTAGCAAGATGATTTTGCCAGTTTAAGCATATTTACATGCATATCAAAAATGACAGTACAGTCATTCTAGGATAATTTATTCTCTAACAATTAATTTAATTGCCTCTTATTTAATCAGAAGGCAGGGTCAAGAAGGGGTAATTGTAACCACTTGTATGTGGTTCAGTATGTGATGTACCACACACTACGCTGACGGTTCTGTAGGACTACATAAATTCCATTCAGAGTTGTTCCTATCAGACCAAGAGTCTTTAATTCTTGTTCCAGTAACAGTGAGGGCACTTTGTATCTCAGAGTATCAGCTCCCAAGATAATACGATGAAAAGGAATGCAAAAACTGAATGTACTCAGTGTTATTTAAAAGAGTCGTAGAGCATCAAAAGTTAAGGCAGACAGTCCGCACATGACGTTGTACTCGAGTACAGGAGGCACAGCAAGAAAGAATAAAGAGTTATGTCTTTCAGCTTCTGTTGTGAAAATATTGATAGATAGATCTTCTGTTCTCTATTTCAGATTAAGTAAACCCTGACCTGTAAAACTACTGAAAGTAGATAATGATCTAAAGTGCTGGTAGCTGATATGATGCCAGTTTAAACCCCAAATCAATAATATAATCCAGTATTTCACCTGAAGCCAATGGAATTCTGCACTTGATATCTGGAAACATGGAATTTACAGATAATTCTACAACATTTTATGACAAGAGTATTTGGTTTGATATTAACATGATTATTTCTTTTAATTTTTAAATGTGATTCAGGTTGCTAAGTGGTTAATAGGTACTTTTTATTTTGCTACTTAAGCTTCATACCATTTTTAATTTAGTTCCAACAAATTTTGTTTTTGAAGGTTGGTGGAGGAAGGAGTTCTGAAATAAGATCAGTTTTCAGACTAGAAAACGTATCACCTTTCCACTGCACTGAAAGGGACTGCTTTCTTTTGTCTTAATTTAGAAACACACTAATATGGAAAAATTCCAATTTTGTTTATCAGCCTGCCTCATCCATAACAACATTTAACAGCTATCACGGGAAACACTACTGTAGAATTTCCAAGTATTTTCCTTAGTGCTATAGCATTTTTTTGTTTGCTTTTCCTGACTTTACATAACAGACTCTGAGACACAGCTCATGGCTTTAAAAATTTTCATGCGCTGTTCTTGTGCAGTAAGAGTTTAATTCTGTTGTTATCTGTCCGTATGAGATATACCTTCTCACCACAAAACAGTATATCCTGATCATTTGCCTTTTATAGTTTTCTGTGTGTACTATTCAGAATTTTTACTGAGCCTGTTTACATTCCCTGATGTCGTGTAGTGGTAGACAGAGTTGTTCAAGAGCTAAAAGTATTTTTTAGGAAATGATCACTGTCCTGTCAGTATTGTCCCCTGCAACTCAGCTCGATCCTATAAATACCTTTAGCTAGGGGCACTGGGACTGCTCCTGCATAGATGTTTGCAGGACCATAGAGCATAACAGCATCATTTAAACTTTTCTGCTTCCTCAAAATGTTCTAAGATGCTGAGATACTGTATTCACTGAACTAAAAATATCCTCAATGACAAATTAAGATACTACTTTCATTACGGTAATTTCTTCAGAGCACTGTTCCCCTCTGTTCACAAAAATAATCTATACAAAGTTTAAAAGAGTATACAAATAACTGTCTGATATACACATTAAAACCTAGCTATTAAATCCAGAGCATTGTAATAGAAAATTCAGTGTTCTCAATATTACTTGGCCTCGCTACAGTGGATTTCTTGCAGTTACGCTTAATATCCCTTTGGATGCAGTTAAATTCTTCCCTCATGATTTAAGAATGGGGAAGAGTTTTAAAAGCCACAAACCAAAATATAAAAACAACTCGAACAAATTAAGAGTCTAGATTTATGAAACTTCACTGAACCAGCCAGTGTTTCTACTTGCCTTTGCCCTCACAATTCAATTTGAACCTGGCTCAGGCTATCCACAGGAACAATGAAGTGCAGTGATATCTCAACCTCTCTCAAACAACATTTGCTCGCTGTGTCAATATAGACGGTTGAAATCTCTCCTATGTTTTCTTCTCTAAGATGAGCCACGCTGTGTTGTTCATTTAAGCATTACAAAATCAGAAACATAACTTCTTTCTTATATATTTGGGATGCATTTCCCTTGTCGTGCTTTGAAACACTAAGTACAATCATCTTTTCTTGATTTGTGAAATACAGCCTGCAGAGAACCCTGATCTGCATTAATGGCATGAGCATGGAGTAATTCACTGTTGTAAACTAGAACATCAATAAGGAATTACTTTCAAGCATTTATTCTTACAGACATTTCTATTGTAATTTATTTTAACTGCAATCAGAATAGTGTAATAGAATCTCTACAGTAAAAAGAGATTTCCAGGTCATTTTCTTATTGGCTACAGCTTAATCCCAGTGCAACTGTAGGTCTTGCGTATCTAGAAAGTCAGTGGAAAACACGCTGGGGGCAGCAGAATTGAGAGGAGTGAGTCCAGATGAGGAGCTGGGCATTGTAATGTCTAGCCATTCCATATTGTCTAAATTTGTGTCAGGAAGGTCAAGAGATAGACAAGAACTATTAGTGGTAAACTGGGGGTCAGACGTTTCCATGGGTGAATGGGAGTGATCTAAAATGCTGGAGTGATTAAGCAGATCATTCTGGAGGTCTTCAATTAAAGAAAACGACTCTCTGTCCTCGTTACCGCTTGTCAATTGAGGAATTTCATTACCTGAAGGTAAAGTTCCATCCAGGAGGGCTTCAAGTTGGTTTTCCAGACTTATAGACAAGCTGGTTGTTGGTTCTAAGGACACAGGAGGAGGAGCCATTTGGATCTGTGGTGGTGGACGAGATATCACTGTATTTACTGGCATCGTGGTGATGTTGGCTGTTACTGGTCTCATTTTAGAAATGGGAGATGGTTCTTCCTTTATCGGAAGGGAAATCTCTGTAATAATAACAATAAAACAAAACAAACAACAAACCTGAGTTCAGAAAAGACAGTGACATGTCTTCAGGCTTACAAGTACTCCTTTTCTGCCCGCTTACTCTGAAGATGTGCCTACAATGAACTTCAATGGAGTAAGACATACATCAGACTATGTATATCAGATACTCTGAACAACAAAATATGTTAAATCCCAGAGTTCTGCTTTCAATAATACTCCAGTTATAAGAATAGTTTTATCAAAATGAAAAGGAACAGTTTTCTAGATCTCATCTTTACCTCCTTCACAATTTATAATTTATAGTTTTATATATATTTTGTTTTTATAGTTTGTAGTTTTAGAAATAGTTTCATTTATATCAAATATAAAACTCTTCCAATTAACTAGAATAATTATGGAACCAATGCATTCTCTCCCTGAGGAAAGAGCACCTGAACCAATTTTCAGTTCATGCCTGCTGACTCCCATGTCGCCCTTGACGAACTAGTCTATGAGATCAATTAATGCCATTAGGACAATTTTATAACTGATTTTAAAATTTAAAATTACTCTGTCAAAAGGACTGTGTAAATTAGTGACAGTAACAGTAAAAGGAAATACAGCAAATAAATTCCAGAAATTCTTCTGTGTGAATGGAGTCCAAAAATAAGATAAGGTGTAGACCAGAATATGCAAATAAATCCCCCAGCACTGATGATGTTTCTGACAGAAAAAATATGCCCGATATTTTGCACCACTTTTCCAAGCATAAAGCACATTTATAAGATCTGTGTAAGGGCAACTATTAAATCAAAACTGTTGGGAAACGAGCCCTCTCATTCTTTTAAAGTACACAAATAAACTAAGCATTTTTCAGTGCAGAACATGCTTATGTAAATGTAAGAGCCCTGAATACTTATTTCCTTTTTCATAAAGATGATCAGAATATGATTTTGCTTTTCTCATGGCAAGCGCAGACCCGTTGTTACCCTGAAGATCAATTAGACTTAGTAATGTAACATTTGGAGCAAATATTTCAATAAGCACCCTCATGTTTCATACATCTGTTGTTTCAGAAGCAGGGCTCCTCTGGTCTATCAATGAAATGTTCTAACAAAAGCACTGAAAGCAATTGTGAATGTAGTATGAATTGCTCACTGCACAAGTCACTTGTCTTATACTATCACTGTCTTCTCCATTTTCTTCAGTTGACACTGCAATTTCTTTTGAAGAAGATAAAATACTTGCATATTTAGAGTATGGCTAAAATCGGTCATTTATGTCCTGATATCCATTGCTGTCAAGATCATTATAAGACAGCAGTACAAGACACTGAATTGAATTGCTCGGCACCAAAATGTCCGCCAGTATTGTAATGGCTTCTCAGTCTACAAAGCTTTATGCTTGAAAGCATCCTGCTTTTACTGCAAAGCTACTTTGTATATTGGTTTAGTTATCTCACTTCCTTGCTGTCTTACTTCAACTTCAACTTACTTCAATGATATTGTCATTAATATCTCCATATAGTTCATACATACCTTTCCCAGCAATGTATCTTTGATCCTTAGAGCTGATAACAGACGGTTGTATTTAATGAAATGTTAAGATCCTCATATTTCATCTCTTATTCTATTTATGGTACTATTTCAATATATCATGAATTTGTGCAAGTTTTTCAATTTTGATAAAATATGTCTGAGCTAAACTAAGGTGTTATTTTAATCATTTGAATGCTGTGTGGATTGTAGCAAAGGTCTGCCTGAGATAATTTGCAAGCAGAGAAGTTCCACAGCTGGTTGACTGAGTGACTGTGTTTTGGTAATTGTGTTCTCTAAGATGTAATTAATACATACCTTCAGAAGTACTAGCTTCATCCAGATTAGATATTTCCTGTCCTTGGAAGAATTCTTTCAATTTGATTACAATGTTGTTTTTATTATCAGCTTTAATTCTCTACATCACATAAAGTTTTCTTGGCTTACCTCCACTTTTGATGAGAATATCAAAAAGATCATCCATCTGCTGACTGTGTGCGCTGGAAATCTGTGATACGTGAGAAAAGTGTTATTCTTTTTCATGTAGTGTTACATGGAGCTAAGCTGATTGAGATCCTTGCTTCTCTGAATAGTACCAAGGTACTAACCTATAATCAGGGCTAAAATTCTTCAAACAAAATTGTCTATCTAGAAAATAAGAGTTTGGAGGGACATCTATAATCTGTCCCATTGGTTTGAGTCCAAAAGATTGGGAAAAAAATATATGAAAAGAAAGAGAGATTTCTTGAAAAAATGGGGATAAGGAGATAAGCTATACCTCTGCAGCAGGAAAATACTTGGAAGAGCAGCTGGACTACAAGGCTGTACTCCCTGCTTTCTGAGAGAACTTGTGAATAGTCACCACACAAGATGTGTATAAATATATATCTACAAATATATATATATATTTACTGGTTGTAGATTCATGTTTTTCTTTTTAAGAGTGGAGAGAAAGTGTTAATTAACTCTTTGTTTACCTGTTTTAAACACTCTCCTGAATGCCTGAACCTTAAGCAAAAGACAAACAAAGCCCCACAGACACTCTCTAGCTTAGGCAAAGTAGAGACTTGTTTGAAGGTCTCAGAACCAAAGCTGTGCTTTAAAACATTGGTTATACTCCAGAGAGTGAAAGCAGTTTGTCTTCAGGAAACGTGGGATCTGAAAAAGGGCCAGCTGGAAGATGCTCTGCTGGCTGGTAGTGATGTGGTCACTTATCAAGCTTAGTTCAATTACCATGTTAACGTTATGGAACATGAGAAGGCCCAAACAATTTAGAGCTTTGGCTTGCTTTAACAATTGTTGGAAGAAAAAAACAAGTAAAACCTATATATAGAACGCCTGGCATGTGTATCTTCATTTTATTTTACCATTAGTTGGACATTAATGACACATGTTAACCAATGAGATGAGGGAAACACATGGAGAAGTCAGAGGAAGATGTGGGGGGATTATTTTACAACAAAGTTTCTATGTTTACACAAAACATCTTTTTCAGAAGTGAGGGTGGAATTCAACTGCCAGCACAGAATCACAGAATGGCCAGGGTTGGAATCCTCAAGGATCATGAATCTCCAACCCCCTGCACATGCAGGGCCACCAACCTCCCCATTTAATACCAGCCCAGGCTGCCCAGGGCCCCATCCAACCTGGCCTTGAACATCTCCAGGGATGGATGGGGCATCCACAGCCTCTCTGGACAGCTGTTCCAGCACCTCACCACTCTCATAGTAAAGAACTTAAAGCATCTAAGCATCTAAGTGCTGCTTAAGATTGCCACACTTGCTTCTAGTAATGGGGGTAATGGCATTCCAATGTCTGATGTCATAGGTGCCTTCATTGTGAGCATGTCTTAGACATGCCAAGAACATAAGAAATGCAGTTAGATACTCTGCTTCTGAGTGTTTGCCTCCACAAACACAGCACTCAGTGCTAAGTCAGAGTTGTCTCTTTTGGGATGGTTCTAGAACACATGAAATTGGAAGTGCTCATTAGATTTGTTTACAACTTCCTTCCAGTATGAAGAATATATAATAAATCAACAGTACAGTCTGCTGGATTATTCATCAAGCTCACCAAATAGAGCCTCCTTTCAAGGAAATGTGTGCTCAAGTATACGTATGTTTGCCTATATGCACATAAACGCACGCATTTTCCTCAAGTTTCCTTACTTTGGAAAGAATCAAGACACTTACTTTCAGTCTGAAACAATTGCAGTTATTGTTAAGCAGAAACAGCAGCATTATCCCAACTGTTTGTTTCACCAGCTGGTGAATCTAGTTATGTGTCTGTTAATTTAATCAAAACGAACAAGAGGAGTCCTGCAGTTAGGAAATATTAATGGAGTACATTAGAAAATCTTAACACAAAAGAAAAAACTACACTAAGCAATGACTTTTATAGTTCTAAAAAATGTAGAATGTCACTCAAGGACTGAACAAGTAAAAATAACTACCTCACGGTGAGATGTCTGAATATTGCGGGTCTGTTTTATGGCCTCTTCATAACGGGGAGGGTCTTTTGTCTTGGATACTGTGCTGTTGAAGAGGGACTGCTGAACAATATAAGACTGGGCTTGAGACGGGGAGCCAGGCTGTGTGAAGTAACAAAATAATGACTAAACAACACATTTTAATGTAATTGAAATACATCAAGGTCCACAGATTATCTTGTTCTGTCATACCAACCTATGCATTTACAAATAACAACAGTACAGTCAGAGGAATAAAATCAAGCTTTTCTCACACAAATATACACATATGCACTTCTTTCTCGAGTGAACTGCAATATAGCCACCTGTTATTTAAGAACAATTAAATAAAACAGAACTTTATGAAGTACTGTTGGGCTACTCTTACCTTATTAGAAGGAACAGGTCCATTCTGCACAGAAGGAGTCTGATTATTACCACTGTGAATGTTAGAGTTTGATGTTTTGTTAATAAAAGATTGTGAAGGTGTTGTAACTGGTGCAGTCTGGTAGGAAAACACTGTAGTTGAAGTGGTAGTTGGAAAAACCTGTAAAGGTTTAAGATATCAGTCTTAATATTTCAGTTTTTTAAATTACTCCAACTGGGTAAATGACATTAAAACGTTTAAAACCTTTTTTTTTTAAGTACTTGCTTAAATTTCCTGTTAAGGGAATGTTACTTGTACCTGTTTTTCGCTCTGATGGATTAATTTGGAAAGCTAAAGCTAATACACTTTGAAAGAAACTCTGTGCGAGGACATGCTTTCATTCACTCCAGATAAATAAGATATTTCCTTGCAACTCTCCAAGAAGCGTGATACCGTATAATTTAATTTTTCTTAAATACGTTCAAGAGTATGGAACAGTTTAATTACACAGTATGTGTAATTTCCCTATCGAGTGGGCAGTCAATAAAATGAACTAATTTCTGGCATTACCTAAATGTCTCTTGAACACTGTCAGGATGGGGCATTGACCACCTCTCTCTCTTGGAAACCTGCCTCATTGCCTGCACATTTCTCCTTCTGTCCAGTCTGAACTTCCCCAGGTGCTACTCTGTGCCATTCCCTCATGTTCTGTCACTGGTTCACAGGGAGAGGAGAGCAGTGCTTCTCTCTGCGCTTCCCCTCCTCAGGAAGTTGTGGAGACCAATGAGTGTCACCTCTCAGCCTCCTCTTCTCCAAACTGGACAATCTCAGCCTCTCCTCACAGAACATGCCCTCCAGCCCTTTTGTATGAGGTAATCTGAGTGCATAAGGCTGCTCTTTTTAATTCAGCATCACACAGATACTTTAATGACAAAAGTGAGAGAAAATCTTAGGTAAGGGATAGAGATAAAGCTAGGATAAGCTTTGTGGAGTAGAGTTTTAACACCATAAGTGGTCTGCTGTGAGAGGGATTAATGCAGTTTGTTAGCCATATGGATCATCTGTGTGAAAACTGCTGTATTTTCCAGCTGTCTACAGCTAAGCTGAACAGCTGTGGATATGTTTCCTTGTTAATGAATGAATTGAAGAACATGGGCCATTTGGGAGGTGGTATGCAAAGAGTGTAGCAGAAAGTAGATGCAATCATCAGCTGGTTTGCATATAAATCTGAGCTCCCTGAGAAAGTCTGGAAGGATTCAAGAGAAACTAGTTCTGGAAAACTACTATTAATGGAGATGATCATTATTAGGAAGGCTAACTTCACTAAAAAGCATTAATAAACAGCATTACTGACAGTTCACTAGCTGTAATGGCTCAGTATGCCTGTTGAAATATCTAAGGCTCATGAATGCAAACAGGAGACAGGTAGAACTAATGCTGAATTCATGAAGGCTGTTCTGACCTACTGTACTGCATTAGTGTTTTACATTCTGATGTTAAAAAAAAGAAATGTAATTGCACTGGCAGTTTTCTTATGTAAAAATGGCAGTAGATGTGCGAGAAAACCAGATGGGGTAAGAACAGGCTGCTCAGTGCCAGGGCACTGAGTGAAGGTTATCTCCTGCCGTCATTTCTGGGAAGTCCTCGACAGGTAAGGAAGCAAACTGCAAACTTCTGGCGTGAATACATGCCTAAGGATGACTGGAAAATTTCTGTATGGGAGCTATCCAATTAACAAGACAAGATTAGCCCCATAGCAAATTCCAGCAGTTTTGGCTTCAGTAGGATAACCTTAATGCCCATCAAGTTAAACATCTTGAACAGGCAATTTGGAGAGTGACGATGCTCATTTAGTCATGTTTCCCTTTACTCTAGTGAGCTGTCTAGAGAGAGATTGGCAGTTACCTAACTTACCAAAATTATCCTTTCATTTTGAAATATTAATTATTTCTAAATTATCCTTTCCATGGGGCACACTGGAAAACCTTGTTTTCCTAAGTCACTGGAACGTTAGAGAACACAGCACTGATAAAGAAGCAAAACCAATCTCTTAGCTTCTGGATGAGGCTCAAAGGAGAAGAAAGCCCTTTCTTGTGAGTGGTTAGTGCTGTTACCAGTCACTGAGTGAACATGACTGGGTTGTGCACCCAGTGCTGATGCACATCTGTTTTGGAATGAGAAATTTCAGAACTGACAGTTTTGTGTACAGAGGAAGAGGATCTCTGCATCATTCCTCGTATTCCTCAGTAAGAGAATTATCCAGGGTGTGGTATGGTTTTGACTCTTTGGAACTGCTGTTCCTAGTATTTTGAGTCTATAGCTTTCTTCATCAGTAAGGATGAATCAAGGAAAGTGGGAGCACTGAAAGGAACTCCCAGAAATGCATGAATATCTGTAGCCATACGTAAAAGCTTTCTCTGAAGAAATGCCTACAAGAATCTTCCATTTTGAGATGGTGGCAAACAGGAGAAATTGACTGGAATAGCTGGTATACCACTTGTGCCAGGCATGAGAAAGAATGGAGTGTGTGTTATAAGAGTACCATTAAGACAAAAAAAAAACAGTCTTTAGCCTTCCATGCTTATTTGCAGCTGAAAAATAGTCCTGCATGGACTAAAATGTTGGAAAGAGAAGGAGTTACTAGCTCATATATCCAAAACAAAGATGTACAGATGTTAAGAACTTGTATATGACACATATGACACACAAAAGCTTGTGAAAGTGCTGCCTAGAATTAGAATACATGATAGTACATCTCTTAATGCTCACTGCTATCCACAAACCTTTCTGATTTGTTGGGTCTGACCAAGTGCATGCTGCGTGATGGTGTTTTGTTTTGATTGTGGAGTATGCGTCTTAGCTGCTGTCTGGACCAGGCCAGAGGAAGGAATAGGAGCAGGTATTTGTGATGGGGTCTGTATTCCAGCTTGTGATTGAGCCTAAAAGATGAAGATAAAATATTTACATTATTCGTATTTCACAGTAAATTACACTATGTAAAAATCTGTTGCATAGGTTACGCACAATAGCTATAGCATGTATTCTAAGAGTTATCAATGTGAGCCATGAACAGGAAAGAATAATTTTATTCTCTCTGGTACTGGTAGGCTCCAGCTGTACAGTGCCATTTATTTTGGCACTGTAGTTTAAGAACAGTGAACACAAACTGGAGAGGGCCCAGTAGAGAGCAATGAAAATAGTAGAAGATAAAGAGAGCATGACCAGTAAGAGATGAAAAAAACTGGATTTTAGTAACCTTGAAGACAAAACTGATGTAACAACACGACAAGATTTCTAGCACGTAAAAAAAGCTGTTTTAAGAATATCACTGTAGTTTTTAAACTAGCAAGTTGCATCTAACCCCAGGAAAGATAATTTGAGTTGGATGTTAAGAAAACGTCCTGCAGTATCAATGAAGTGAAATACCAGAAGAAGCTGCTTGAGGTTTTTACAGAATTCTATTAGGATTCAGAACAATTTAGACAAAGATCTGTGTGCATGGGTAGCTACCAGGGGTAGCTCTTGCACTGCAGATTGTAGGCCAATCCCATCACAACTTCACAGTCCTCATTAGGGCTACTAAATATGACTGCACACGTACTGGCACCAAAGCCCAAACCCATAATATGCCATAACATCAAGCACACACTGGAACTGAAACAGTGCTTTGCTGGCTTTGTAACCATGAGAGTGGTAGGTGATTTCATCCAGCTAGCAAGCAATAGCAGTGCCCTGGGAAGTATATGTTTAATTCTACCACAGATCAAGACTATATTCAGCCTGGTCAGATTTCTCTTGCAGCTCTACATCCTATTCTGCTTAATGCTGCATTTATTCACAGTGATATGACCTTATAATCAGCCTGGAAATATTATTTGCGTAAACATGGTTTCTTTTTATAACTCCCCTGGAGTGCTGCAACCTAGTGTTCATATTTTTAAATGTAATAAGCCACCAGAACACAATGAAGTCTGAATACATATTTTTAAAGCGGGTATACCTTGAAATAAAATGCTGGATTTTAGGCTGATGTGAGCTTTTTTTGGTTTTTTGTTTTGTTTGTCTGGTTGGGGGTTTTTTTGAGCTACAGAGGTGGAACTTGTTATTTGGTTCTATATATCTAAAACAACTGTGCACAGAAGGAATACATAGTAAAACAACTACTGTTCACAAGAAAGAGCCTGGGAAGTCAAAACTGTTTCTAAGATCACAGAGAAAACAATTCCTAGAAGTTATAAGCAAGTTGGCTCTTAAAAGAGTTTCTACACTTTTCTCTAAAGCAAAAACAAGCCTGATTTTTACCAGTTAAGCTTATAAACAAAACATTTATTAATCTACATTAAGTTAAGCAAATATTGACTTGTTTTTATGGTGAAAAATGGAAACATCCATACCTGTAGCTTTATATTTCCAACTGGTAGCTGCACTGAAGTGGTAGAATTCGGTCCCTGGATAGATAGTGGAAGGAGCAGCTGTGCAGTTCCTTGTGTAGTCAGTAAAGCTTGAGGTTGGGCAACAACTGCAGTTTGTGGTTGCCTCTGTGGATTAACATAAAATTGAGAAATCGCACTCTGAGGGTCAGCTTTGGCCACAGGTATCTCCTGCTTGATGATAACTGCCTTTTTGGCAACTGGATTCTGTCCAGTGGTGTATACTGGTTGTCCTAAAGGATGACTAGCTACAGATACAGATTGACTTGTGCTTGAGCAATCAGTAAGAGCATTTTCATCTTTGACAGCAGCACTGAATTGCTTCTGTTCCAAAGCAGCTGAGTTACCAGAAGTCTGAGACTGTTGCTGCTGCCCCCTTTTTTCCACCTCAAGTTGCATTTTCAGTACTTCCACAAGTTTCTGCTCTTGTTCCAGTTTCCTTTTGAGCTCTTCAATCTGTTTTTCTTTTTCTTGAAGCTTGCGGTCCTTTTCTGCTACGTCAAATTCCATGCTTGAGATTTTTCCACTACTACGATTCTGATTATCATCACTTGTATTTGTTCTTAGTGGTGAAGTACTTAAGAACTGAGATGGTGACACCATGGTCATCATTTCTGTGAAAGTATCTGCCATACCAGTATCATCTGTGCTCAGATTAGATTGTTCTGAAGGGGAGGGAGATATAGGCAAAGGAGAGCTAATGTTCTCAGTATTTATTGCTTTGCAGCCAGGTCCAGTAGCTGTTTTTTCCAGAGGAAAGCTGGATATTGTATTAGCCACTGTTTTATTTAGTGTTGCAACAGGAAATGCCACAGCCATTTCCCCTGTGTTACCTGTGGCTCCAGTAGAAGTAGTGACTGTAACAGAGCTGCAAGTAGTGACTCCATTGTTATTAAGATCTTGGTAGGGTTTCAGACGCTCAATAAGATCTGTTTTTGTTCCAGACACAGGTAATCCTCTCAACTTCAACTCCATTTTAAGCTCTGCCACCTGAGATAAAGTAAAGTCTGATAGTAAACAAACAAAAAAAAAACCCCACACTTTAAAAAAAAATTTTTTTGAAATAATTTTTTTTGAAACAAAAAATAAATATACATTTTATCTCGTTACATTTCAGTAAGAAAAAATATCTTTCTACATACTCACTAGTTATTTTCTTCTCTGGGTTCTAACAGCATGCAAGCACGCACAATCTATGAGTACCTTTCCATTAACAGCAACTTTCTTTCACTGGTTAAATGGCCAAAGACTTCGTAGTGTTCAGCTGCTGCACAATGAATAATTGTGGAGTTATAATTAATTTTCATACCTACTAAAAATTTGAAACTGAAAGTACAACTTCAATTGTGGGGTAAAATCTTCTGAAGAAAAGCTGTAGAATGTGGCAGCAGTACAAATAAAAGCTCTGACTACTGGCATGCTGCACCCGTTGTTATGTCCAAGACAGACAGATGTGTTTTATCAGAAATTTATCAGGTCATTTAGATGATTCAATAGACACATCAAAAACAGAAGACTCTTTTTCTAATTATTAATTGAAAAGTTACAGCTATGTGCCATTTGGATTTCCTTCGCAAGTATAAAAAGTATAAGCAGTCAAAATTGATCTAACTTTTGCTAAAAAAAGTGTCCTCAATTTTCCAGCATGCTTACTGACAAAGAAGAGTGCAAATGTGATGAGTGTAAATTAATTATGTGCTGCAGATTATCAGTTACAAAAGAACAGTCATTGGCGTTTATGGGATATGTGCAACCCATCTAATCGTACTTTAGTACTTTGCTGGTGTAGAATTTTCAAGTATAAGTCTTCACGATTAGTAAATGACAAGAAATCATGGAAATCCACACACACTGCAAATTTCTAAGAACCACAGCAGTTTTAACTAACTGTCTTCCTAACAAAGATAATCAGCCCTTCCTCTCTGCCCCAGACCATTCCCATCTGGTATCCCTTGCAGACTTAAGCAAGTGTAACATTTCAAGATTTTCAACAGCACTTTTCTAAATTCTCATCAGAACCAATGTAGATGATTCGGTGTTGAAAACATCACCAGCAGGTACAGCTAATGTTGTCACATTAGTGTGAATACCTTATGCAGAAAAAGTAAGAGAAGCACTTTAATTACTACAAAGGAAAACTTCAGATATTAACTGAAGTGTCTTAGTAAATTGACAGTTCATAACTTAAAAGTTTCAAAAAGTTATTACAAACACTGTAGTTTGAATTGTGTCATGTAGACTTATTTCATACGAAATGATTAGCTTTAACATATGCAAGTACATTACTGTCCTGAGAATCCCGTCTTCAGAAAGACATCTTCTCCTCTTTCAAGTTCAAAAAACACTCCCCTATCAAAAACCCAACACCTTGGTAAAGGTAGAGAAACAAATCAACTGCCCACTAGATGTCCCCACTCTTGTGCTTGAGTCTTGTTCCTGTGTCCTGCTACTGAAAAGTATCTTGACCTAAACCCCCACAAGCCTCTTCAGATTCATTTTCATTAGGTCCTTGATAGTTTTAATTCCTGTTAATGTTCTTCTGAAGGAAGAATCATATGACATACATTCACATTAGAATTTAAAAAGAGTTTAGAGTTTGTAGCTTTTATGAAATTTAGTATTTGTTTTCAGATGATGTGCTGAACTCTGATGATGAAATCTCCTTAGTGGTGTTATTTCTGTGCAGAGCACTGGCCTCTCTAAATAAGTAATTAGCTAGTAATTGCCATTAGTAGGACATGTTTTAATTCTATTCCTTAACTAAACCTCTTCAATGAAATACTAAAATTATCGTGAAGCAATTGCTGTTCCAGTATTAAAATCTGTCAGTATTCCACACGAATACACCTCACAGTTTATAAAAGGTACAAACTGTATACTTGTACAATGTGTGAAATTCTTTTCCTCTTCCAATCTTCAGGAAATAAATATCACTGTTATAACACATGCTTATAAGGACAAAACAAATATTTTAAGTCCAGAAGAGCTGTGTATAAAATCCTACTACTCTACACTAAACAGTTAAAAGAAAAATACGCTTTTTGTTGGTAAATAATATTTAGACTTATTCTTGATAGTAACTGTTTGCATTTTATGAACTCTCCTGATGTTTAGGAGTGGAAAAATCTCTCTCTGTTACCTTCAAGTCATCTAAGCTTGAAGGCAGAGGTCCTGGTTTCCGGCTAGGAACATTACTGTTCTGTCTTGTTGAGTTTGCAGCTGATGTTGGTGTGTTGTTGTTCAAAGCATTTAGTGGCATGTTCCCATTGTTATTCTGCTTGTCACTCAGTGGCCTTCAAGAGATGAGAAAAATGAGGACAATAACGTGAGTGCTAAATATACAACACATGTAAAATATAATACATATATTTTATGTTCTTTTCAGTCAAGAAGCTGTGATTCTATAAACTTAACGAAGAGTGATTTTTTAAAAATATATATGTAATGTGACATTAAAATACAGCACAGAGAAGAAAACATACAGAGAATACTATATTGATATTTTATTTGTCATTAAGCTTACATATTTATGCTTCATAGTTTTTATTATTGTCATATTATCCCTTAGGGATATTGTAGAGTGCAGAAATAGTTTATACCAATTCATCATTAACTAGGGCACACAATTACTTTCCTGTTAGATGTCAGAAAAAAACCCCATAACGGTGAAATCTATGTATCAACCCTACATGCAAATCCAACATCCACATCCAGTAAGGAACAAAGGGAAGGCAGTTTACTCTGATGATGATGTGCTTTGAGTCAGTGGTACTCTCATAAAGAAGGATCTCATATCATGATCTCAAAATAATTGTTAAAAAACTTTAAAATGCCACCATTTAGACTAGGTACCATAAATTAGCTCTTTATTTCATTCAAGTGATTTAGGAAGAAACATTTCTGAAATGTCAGAAAACAGAACATAAGAAGCGTGGGTAAGCAAGCAGAAACATCTCTAGTCTAAATGTTAGGATACATGGTAATTATAAATATAACCACAGATGGTATCCTTTTACTTTTCCATTCTCATTTGCGGAGGAAAGAAAACTTGGTGAAAGCTCATTAAAAAACAACAACAACAACAAAAAACAAATGTTGAAAGCCACTTGAATTTAAGGTTGTGTGACTGTGGCACGTTACACTGCAAGCACTTCTAGGAAAAGAATGATGGTTTTAGATGGTGAGAATGAAACTCTGCAGTCAGCCAGCTCCTCGTTCTGCTAAACGCTGCTGGCAGCTCTCTTAAAGAGTTATTTTACTGACTGCTTCTATCTATAAAACAAAGTACACTTGTCATTGTTAGAAGTGCTGAAGATTCACATAAGCACTAGAGATGAGGGTATAAACATACCCATTTTACATAATTAAAAAGACTTTTTTTAAACTTGAAAATGGCAGGAGTTGAACAGACGTAAAAGGACAACAAAAACAGCAGAACAGCACACATCTTTGTAAAAGCTGCCGTCTGTGTGTTTCTCTTCTGCCCTGCCTACCTCAATTATATTTGAGTGCAAATGGTGACAAAACTTTCTTGCTTTCACATATACATGTTTTGAGTTTCATATATGCCTCTGGTTGGAAAAAATGCATCTGACAGGTAGAAGATTCTACTTCCACGTCAAACTGAAAGTAAATAGGACTTGTTATAAGCTTTTCAGACTTCAGAAGTATTTTGAGACCTATCTCACCACTTTGTTGAGGTTAAATAAAACCCACACTAACCCATGTTGCGATTTATGTTTTCTCAGTTTCCGTGTGTCTCTAACATCTGAAAAACATTTCTAAGGCACAAAGTCTACAACTGATGCATATATGCCTCTAAAAGACACTTAGAAAACACACACAAAGCTTCACATACTTCAGCGGTGCAGGCAGAATTGTCTGGTAGTTGTAGTGTTGTTGCTGTTGGCTCAGGATCTGCAGCTGCAAAAACAGTTGCTGCTGTTGTAGCAGACGAGCATAGTTTGAGTCCATCTGTGGCTCGTTCTTCTCACCTTTCTGATCAGGTGGAATATATTGATGATACTTCAATTTTTTCACCCTTGGTTTAGGTTCCTTACATTTCTTACTCCGATGCTTATCATTTGGGTTCTTTGGGTGGCTTTGCTAATTATGGATGGAAAACATTGAAACAACTATAAAAGACATTGCATTTATGAGCAGTTATGCAAGATACAAAGATAACGTACACATCAGTGCATTTACTGCAAAGAGAGCTGCTGAATACAATTGTCCCTGCAATCCCACTCAGAATGACTGGTCATCATCCTTGAAAAGGTAACATACTATAACTATTTTATACTTGCGTACAAAAAGGGGCCATCAGAAACTATAATTTGTGAATATTTTGCTAGTACATGGTACAAATGAAGCAAAAGGATTCTGCTAGCCATCACCTGTCATTATAAAGAGACATTCTTCTGAAGGAGCGAAGTTCACAGTCACTTACACTTCATACATGCGAAAGATAATAACTTAAACACCATCTGTAAACACCTACAGGTCAGAAGTACTTACAGATCTAGATAAAAATCACAGACAGACCATCCTATCAAGTCCAGAATTACCTTAATGGAGCTTTCAGCACTGCTTTTATCAGCAATATCTGTACATATGGTAAAATGCTCTTCCATTACAAGATCTTCAAAATTATTTTGAATGAAAAGTTGAAGGCAGTTACCTAGTCATACAGAAAGCATCAAAGCAGAAATCCCGTGTTGATCCATGCACAACTACTACACAAGTAGTTTGTTTGGGGGGAATATCTGAATTTGTCACTAAGGTCCTGTGAGGTAAGTTGGTATGAAGTTTCACTAGATGTAGCCAAATTTACACTAGAGGTCTTCCTCTGAAAATTATTTTCATGTATTTAGGTAGAAGTCTGCAAATATGAAATCACTACAGAGCTGAAATGTTTCAGACATTTTCCAACACAAACCTTTCTCACACTGTACTGTAAGTCTTCCAGGCTGCTGGATAAGGCAGTGTTGAAGACAGAACTACGTGTGCTTTTCTGATCTTCAAATATAAGGATACAGTAACTTAACTGCTTTATTCTCATACGATAAATGAGCTACAAAAATATTTGTGAAAAAGGAGGAATGCTGTTCACTAGTTTGGCTACAGGTAGATTATGAATGCATTTGCCTCCATTCCTATTAAATTATTCCCCATATAAAGCTAGATCAGCAAATTAATTTCTTTAGTAGAAAAAAGAAAATATTGCAAAAATCTAATATTATTTCTTTATGTATTTTAAAAAAATTCAGTAACAATGTAGTGCATCACTCTGCTTCAATACTTTATTCAACTACACCATAAGAACCTCCTGAAATAATCAGCCAGCCCTTACAAGTGTTAACGACTGAGCTCAGTGCACCAAAGCCTTCAGTCAACAGCAAAGTGTGTTCTGAACACTGTAAGCGGTTGTTATTGGTTACAGATACTGTAACATTATTAATGTATTCCTGCATTGAATGTAGCCACAGAAAAACAAAACAGATTAAGAACTGTTTTCAGATGCCACTGTTTCAGATATCTACCTTTACTAATGTTGGCCCAGGCTTTGCTGCAGTCACAGTACTTGTGGTCATGCTGGCTGTAGCAGTAGAACGTGAAACGTGTTCGATTGTGGGAGGAGTTTTAAGGAATTCAGGAACTGGAGAGGTTAAAGGTGGATACTAGTATTAAAAAAATATAAGGAAAAAAAGAAACATTAAAAACATCCACAGCATCTGAATAATCAAAAATATGTGAAGCAGTTAAGACAGTTCACAAAACAGTTTTAGAAGAAATGACAAAAATAGGACTCCTCCATGTACACAAGGGTGCTATAAACACACATTTTGGCACACTTCAAATACAGCAATTAAGAAACTGATTTCTTACCTTGACTTCTCAGTTTGTATTTTAATTACTGCATCTAAATGTATCAAAAATCTGTTTTTACTCATACAGGAATTACTTCTAGTCTCACTAAGACAAAACAGTAATTGATTTTAATATCATTTTTTAATAGTATATAATATTTTTACAACAACAGTTCTTTACTTAGTATTGTTGACATTTATGCAAGGAAAAAGAATGATAAACATAAAGTATTTATAAAACATAAAAGAAGCCCTCAGAAAGGGTGCTGTACACATAACGCTCACACTGTGGCCTGCTTTGCAGAGGTCTTCTCTCCTTCAACAAACGTGAAAAAAAAATAAACAGAAAGGGAGTATCCTGAATTTTTTTTTTTTTTTCTGGTTCAAAGTTCCTACCCTGTCATTCTGATAAATCCATTAAAAAAAAGCAAAATTTGGAAGGACATTCAGAAGTAACCTAATCCACTCAAGTCAGGAACATTTTACCAAAACTACTTCTAACATAAGACAGCTGCTCCAAAAGTAATGCCTCCTACTAGCATTACAACAGTGTTGGCCCACAACATTGTTGCTGTGTGACAGATGGCAGCAGAGGGGCACTGACAGAATGGTGCCTGACATGGAAGTGTGGGTGGAGCAAAGGGTGGAACTCAATTCTTCCATGTGGAGAAAGTGGCTCCCACTGACATTCATCAGCACTTGTGAATACTGCTGGAGACCAAACGCTCGATGTCAGCACAGTGGTGCATTTCAGCAGTGAAAGACAAACCACTTTCCAGATGGCCATGTACAGAGTCACATCACAAAATGAAGAGCTCTTGTTCATCACTGGCAAAAATGTGTAACTAATGGTGGTGACTACATTGAAAAACGGTGTAGCTGAGAATCTGTCCTATCAAATAGTGCTATTGTGCTCTTCGTATTATTTGTAATTTCCATGGAAATAAATAGGAGGCATTACTTTTGGAGCAATCTACATAGTTCTTAACATTATAATTGCAAAATTCTTCAAGAACTGCCAGCTGTCACTGGAGTACCTTTGTTCCTAGCAGTGTAATGAAAACAGAAATTTTTTCTGTAAGGCAAGGGCTACAGGAAAACCTTCTGTCGAGTTCCCTCCTTGGTACAGCTACCAAGCTTTCATACATGAAGGCTTCTACAACCACAGTTACAGATTTTAAGAACATTAAAAGTTCCTGAAATTTTTTAATATAGAAATAAGTGGAGATTTTATTAATTCTATGATTTTACTAATTTTAAATAAAAGGAGAGAGAGGTTAAAGATAGCTCAAGAAAGAACGGAATGTGCTGTTACCAATTGTTTTCAGGTTTACCACTGTTTGTTACTGATCTGCTTGAAGCAACGCTCACAATGCCACCGTAAAATCTGACCCTGCATCCACTGCACCTAGACTTGAAGCAGCTGACTGAAGTTAAAGAAAACCACCATATTTAGAAAAAAGAGTTATTTACTGAGTTGAGGCCTTCACGGTTTTCTGTGTGAAGTCAGAATCTTATGCACACCAAGAAAATCTTACCCTACAAATTACTGCTCTCAGAAAAGCCTTTCATGAAGGTCAAACATCAACCTAGGAAAATTAACCTATTTTTTTCATGAGCACACAGTATTAACACAGCCACATAATTTGAAGAAATAATCTTCAATAGCATTTGCTAAGGAGGTGCAACCACTATGATGTTACTGAGTAGGTATAATTCAGTAGCCTGCACTTCCCTGAGTTTGTTCCCTTGCTGCTACAAGCACTGTGTGCATCATTTCATCTATAAATGTACCAAATGCCATAAAGACGTAGGATTTTTTTTAAATTATTATTTTCCTGCCACCATGATTCCTGCCAGAAAATTCCAAAATGTTTTCTAACATAATAAAATTTCATTGAGCTCAACTCTGTCATGTCCACTCTTTCTGTGCTGAAAGCTGTGAATAGGCTACCTAGCTTTCATAAGCTATTTAAACTGGATAGTGGTTTTGATCCTTTTTTTCCTTTTCAGTTTTTTAGATAAATAATATTTTCCAAGATCTTGATCAGCCAAACTCCTGGCAGTTTTTACTCTGTAAGGAACTTCTATTTTCTGAGACTTTTTGCCCTCCTTTCTTAAAGGCACACTGCTGGGATGTCTGATTTTATATTATTTCAAAATTTATGTTACTGAACCTCAGAGAATTCCACATACAGTGCAGTGTATTTGGAAGAAACCACCTGTTTCATTGCTACTGGGTGAAAAGAAACGTAGCACAGCCATCCACAGGAAAGCTTCTGATACTGCTTTACTGAATGGTAAGATTTAGTATGTCATGCTCGGTCAATGAAACACTGCACTGTGTCTGTCCTGTGTGAGAAGCAGGCTAAAGATATGTTATTTGCTGGACTTGGATAAGAAATGGCAGGAGTCTTTATAAGGACTATTCCTTTAAGAAAGGTGTGTGGATGCTGTAACTCATCACATTGTACCACTTTTTCTGTCAAGTTTAAAAAGACTATTCAAGGTATAGCAGTACTATTTAAAAAAGCACCCAGTTGGTCTTCTAAACAAAGTATCAATCATACACCTCATGATTGTCAGCATTCTTAAATTTCCTTTTTATAAAGTCTCAATAAAAATAATTGAAAATATTTGCTATTTCAGCTTATTCATTACATAACTTTCATAATTTGTCATTTTGATCCTTTTTGAACTTAAACACCATGACAAAATAACACAAATTCAAACTGCTTAGCAAGCCTTCACAGGAACAGTTGCATGAAGAGAACACAACAGTTTAAAATGGAAAAGTCAGTATCTTTCAGAAAACAATCTCTTAAATTCTGTTGCTTGAAACTCATGGTGTTAAACGATCTCCTTCCCATAGCGTATAACTTTTTCCTTACTTTAATTATCTTGAACTACAAAGGACTTTAACTATATGAAATACAAAACTTTTTACAGACTTGCCAATTTTACTGCTAGTGCCAAATGATATCATTTCTGAACCTTTTCTTCTAAAAGCAAATAAGCATTTAGCAGGTCAACAAGCTGTACTGAATATATTATGAAAATAGTTATTCAATTCTTTCTCATCAAACAGAATTCAGCTGTTTTTTGAAGATAATTGTTCTGATGTTAACTGTTTAGCACCGTCAGAATTGTTGTGGTAAAGCACCTCATCCCTACCAGATGCAAATACATCAAGTGAAATCAAGTTTTGGGTCATCATGAGCTTAAACATGAGCTGAAGGTTCCCAAAGTTATGTTACTTTCTGTGAGGCTTGAAAATGTGTGGAGGAGGAAGCTTTGAAAAGAACACTGGCTGCACTTTATTGTTTTCCAAATATTCTTTGTACTTTCTGTTGCAATAAAATGCAAAATTTGTCAGAGGAAATTAGAAGAATGATCAATTTCCCAGACAGAGCCTGCAGAGACATGCTGGCTCATTTTCTTTATTTCATAAGAAACAATAAAGTAAGCATCAGTTTTATTCTGCAGAGGAGCAGCTTTGCATTTTAGGTCTGTACAAAGAAGTGGCTTTATTGCATTATCAAATCCATAAGCAGAGGATTGAAGTTCTTTTGAAGTGCCTTTCCAGTCAGCTTCAAGCGCTCAGTTGTTTTGTTGGCGCAATCATGTATCTTATGCTTCCTACTTGAAAAGCTTTTGGCATGTATTGCTCTGAGTATTTTTATTTAGCTCTCCATTTGGAATCTATCTCTTAGGAATCTAATTTCATGTGGTTTGTTTTCAGTTTCTTCAGTACAAATTACATTCATTTGATACGAAACTCAATTAATGTCTTATTTTTAAGTTAGTGAACAATGAAATAGAACAGATGTGCAGTACGCTGTGTCTGGCATTGTTTTTTCAGCGTGAACTTTGCAATACTTTTTGAATTACTGCATTAGTAAGTAAATAAAGGACAGTATCAAGTTGTCTGTGGCCATTAAAAGAATTGGAAACATCTTGGGAAAACAGGCAATATTAATCTCATGTATAGCTGTTTAATTGTACATTACTTTATAAAGTAAGAACTCAATATTCAGTTCTGTCTTACCTTTTGGTTTGCCTTATTTTAAAAAGTGCAGTGTAGTTCCTGTATGCAGAGCCCTGGCTTTGCTATAAATCCTCTGGCAGTTTAAATACATAAATAAAAGCATTTTCCACAAGCACACTTAATAGAAGGACAAGCATAAAAACGTGGCTCGTTTGTGGGCTCTGATGATTGTTTAACAAATCACTGTCAAAAAACATATAACAGCTTTGCTGCCTTTTCCTCCACTGAAGCCTTTAATTTGTGTCTTTCTCTGCCAAACCAAAAGAGTCGTAGGAGAACCAGCAGAAATCCAGATAAGAGTAAACAACTTGCCCAGAATGAAGATAGACATTAAGTAATCAGTAACAGCCACAGCAAACTGTGGATGTGACCTTCTGAACAATTTCTTGGGAAACAGCAGTTTTTCTACTGGCCATAATGAATTTCAGTGAATCTATGGCTATGTGAATTTCATCACCACCAACAGCCAAGCAAGGACTCCAGTCTATAATTCTTAACAGAAAGTGGAGTCCCAGCTGACTCTTTGCAACAGCAAAGATACTGATTTCATGTGAAACTATGCCCCATTTCTATAGTTCCAAAAATATACTGTGGAGATTTTGCTTCAGTGTTTTAGAACTGTACCTGTGTTGAAGTAGTAGCATTTGGTGTTATTGGTGATGGTGAGTCACTTGTTTTTGGTTCACCAGGGGAAGCAGCTGAACCTTGGGATTCTTGGCTGGCTGGCTGATCTGGTGATAAAGCATCACTGCTGTCTTCATCAAATGAATAGTCATCCAAAGCTTGAGGGTAATTCTCTTGTCCAACTGCTAGAATGTTTATAAAGGAACAAGCAAATAATTCTTTTTAGTTACACAAATTAAATTTAAACACTCACTGGTGGCAGAATTAGGTAGCTGCTAGAAACTGACCACTTTTCAGGTCAGTCTGAACATATTCTATGTTAAGTATTTTATTGCATTTTTGATACAATGATAGCCATGTAGATGATATTATTAAGAAACAAATATTTTCAGATGGAGTATTTATGGTCTATGTATTTCTAGCTTGGCTTTGAACAAAGACTGGGTAACTATATTCGGTTAAATGATGACACAACTTAGGCGTCAGAAGTTGAAAGAATAAGAACTAGTAAAGTATGTTTTTTTCTGGTGAACTTTAATCTTAAGACTTGATATATGCTGTAGCTCTTCTACTTGCCTATAATTGCCTCTTTTACACTGGAATCTACAGGCAGAATATTTTTTTGTACGAGTTCCATAGGGCCAGGCCTCTGCGCAATCTTCTCGTTCAGATCATCTGCCAAGCGTGCTCTCTTCAGTTTCATCTGAGTGGCTTGCAACGAAGGCTCTGCAAAGGTCTCTAAAATATATATTGATTTAAATATTCTATTCAATCTTTCTCTCCAGTTTCATTACAACTAGCATTGTCTCATCTAACCATTCTGTTTACATCAAAAGCATATAAGTATTATTTGGAAAACTCTCAAACTAGTATTAAGATAATATGAAAAGATATTTTCTGTCTCCATGCTTATGCTTTCTAAAAAGTAAAATAAATACATATAATCTATTTTTTAAGAGCAGTAATAGTTTTGTAAACATTTTTATAATGTCCGAGAATAAAGCAAGGAATATAAAACAGCCAATTCCAATTAAAATCTAAAGATAGCATTTGCTGCTTTAATATTTACCAGTGTATGATATGGTAAAGGTTTAACTGATAACTGATTTTTCAAACAGAAAATTTTCAAAATTGTATTTCAGGAAAATCTGGAGATATTTTGTCAATATGGAGACGGTTTATCAACATAGAGACTCCTCTCTGGTACTTTATCTATCCAGACCAAACGCATGTTTAGAAACTAATGAACATTAAACTGACTTGGATTATGGTTATTTGGTAATTTCTGCAGCTGCTAAGATTATGATGAACCACAGTAATACAGACTCATTCATAAAACAGGTTTCTGTTTCAGATGATCTGAGCAACAAGCAAAATAACATGGCAAGGTAGAAGGGGTTTTGGGGGAGGAAAAATGTCCAGAATTGTCAATTGTTTTAGGGTAATGAGTAGAAATTGAAGTAATATTTATATGTATGTACACCATGGCATAATTACCACTAGGGACTAAAAGCAATATGCACTTGCCAACAAATGCACAAAGTTAAGAATACTTTAACTGCCACACCTGTATGTATGAAAGACTGTAGAAACAGAGAAACATGGAGGCATTTAGAAGTAATTCACATCAAAGCCCAATTCAGTTAGACAGCTGAGTGCATAACAGTAGCTCCTTCTGCTTAAAAGTACATACATACCTTCAAGGATGTGCATTCTGACGAGCTCAGACCGATCCGGTCTGCTGCGAATCTTGTGCTTCAAAAAATTTTCAGTCTTTAAAGAAATGAAGAATTATCATTAGCTGGTATTTATTTGAAAAAGCAGAAAGTAATTCACTGATGTCCAACAATGAATATTTGCAGTTGCATTCAGAACAGCAGGTCACTGTTACAACAGGGCTACCAGAGAGGGTTCTGCTTTGCTTTGTTTTTGTTTTTCAGTCAAGCTGTATTAATGAATTTCTGTCTTCCCAAACAAATTTGGAATGTTTCTGGAGTTGATCCCTTTGTGCCACGCTAAATTACAGTAGTACAGATTAGATATTTGCTACAGAAATATAACACAAGCATAATTTAATCTTTTCCTTAGACTACAGTGGGGTATGTGTTGCAATATGACCATAGTTAATCCCACATATGTGCTTGATTTAGGAAGGATTAAGAAACTTCCTTAGATTTGATGCCAACATATTATTGTAAAAGATTCTTTTAAGATACAAGCCCATATTATTACTGCACTGGTCAGATTTTTTTTTCAAATAGAAAATTGAATATCATATACAACTGACTGTCCATTGTCAGATGTTAATGGCAAGTTTACACGAAGTGATTTACCCTGGCTCGCTCCAGGCTCTTTATCTGCTCGTGGAATGCAGCGGGACTTTTCAAAGCTGTGAAGGGAAAAGTAAAAGCTAAGTAGATAAGAAGTGATTAGCAAAAGAAATACCCTCATCACCATATGTGTCTGGTTGTTTAATGCTATGTTAATAAGCAGTGTTTGCATCTGACCAGGCTTACACTTGACTCATGCCAACTCTATTAATTTCTATTTCTTTTAATTTCTACTTAACACAGAATACATGGAATATATGATTTTAACAGATATCACTGTGTAACAATTAACTTTTTCACTAAGTAGACTAAGAGACTGTTAACTAAAACTGTTCCACAGCAGAAAATTTATGAGATAGGACATAAAATGCCAAAATACTTTCATTTATTCCGCTATTCTTTGAAAGAGTGCTCACTTCTCCAAGAGAGTGGCCAGGTGCTGCAATGGGCTGCCCAGGGAGGTGGTGGAGTCACTGCAGGCGTTGCAGAAACATTTAGATGCTGTACTGGGGGACATGGTTTACAGGGAGAGACTGGTGGTAGGTGGGCAGTTGGACTGGATAATCTTGGAATTCTTTTCCAACCTTGGTGATTCTATGACCCTATTCTATGATTCTACATTACTCTTCATTTGTACCTATGGTACCCTTGCTGTTATGAGAAAGAGATGAATTGTCCTTTAATAAATATTTATGCTGATTTTTCAAGAATTTTGTATAAGCCTCATGTGTTCAGATAAGAAAATAGGATGATCCTACATTATGTATCAATTCAAAGCAATATTCAAGGAGACCGTTAATATTAGAAAGCCTATTTGCCTAGTGTGAAAATCATGCAACAACAGCAGAAAGTCCAGCTGTACTTCATAAAAAAAAAAGGTAAATCAAGGGAATAGTACAGCTGGAAAAGACCACCAGGGATCACATAGCTTTTCTCTGTCACAAACACACAATCCACTTCGGCAGACACTGCTGATGACAGCCATCTGTACTGTCTTTCAAAAACTTTCAGGGAGATGTTTCCAGGCAAGATATAGTCATCTACAAGTTCGACTCTTCCTTGCAGTGATTTAAATCCACAGCTTCTTTGCAGTGCAGAAATCTACCACAGAGACGAAGAAAGCTCACTCATGAGTAATATCATCCACAGAAGGCAAACTCTCACTCTTCTTGCTGCTTAGCAAAAAAGTTGGAGTGCACATCCTGGTATTGAATTGCTCTCAACACAGGGCTGTATATGCAAGAACCTGGAGGGAAAGGAGAAAGCTGGGGAGGCAGGGAGTTATCAGTTACAGCAAATGATCTTTTTCTAAATGGGTAAGCGTATGTTATAGCAAGTGGGGAGCAGTAAATAAATAAGCAATAAAACCCTCCCTCTGGGTGGAGGATTTCAGTGTCCTTCATGTGAACAGTGATTCGTTCTGGTCAGTGAAACATGGCATCAATAGTGCATTCTGAGTGTTCTGTGCTGGGACAGCTGGAAGTGCGAACAGCCCATGAGCAGAAACCCTAACCCTGGATTTCTTAGCAGTGAGCACAAACAGTTCTAAAAGAATCTGGGCCAGTGAAAGATTTAGAAAGATGTCCTGACACTGAGAGTGTGAAGTATATAGCCTGCCCTAAAAAACAGGAGGCTTCGAGAAGAAAGTTGGCAGGCTTATTTCCTGGTTACAGTGCAACACCAACATTGTCTTAGGACAGAGTCTGGAGGACGTTAACTGCAATGAGTCATAAATTTATAAATTTCTCCTTCTCTTGAAGCAGAATTAATAGCAACCATAAGAACTACCATCAAGGATGAAAGTGAGCAGGAAGCCGGAAGTACTTATTTTCTAATGTATTCCACCACATACTGTGATTCAAGTCTCACCACAGTTCTTGGTCTTAAACAGGGGCATATAATATGACAGGTTTTTATGACTTAATTATTAACTGTAAGGTACAGTAGAGGCTGTTATTTGGGGAAAATCTAAAAAAGTGGTAAACTGAATTTTTAACTGGAGAAAAAAGCCTGATAATTCTCTAGATGAAACTGAAGGAAGACCAATAGGAAGGTCCCCATTTTTCTTCAGAGGCTGTCAATCTTTTGATCCTTTGTCAAGGATTATTTGGGGTGCAAGCAATTGTAGATTTCTCTGTCCTGATCAGAGCAGAACAAACTGGATGGGTATAAAATAGCTCTGTTCTCCTACTGCTGAGTATAGCCCTGTACTCCTTTGTGATGGAATGCACAAGACAAGCATGTTCTACATCCAGAAGTAGACAGTCCTGATTAAAGCAGAGATCTTGCCACTCATTGCTAGAAATCATTACAGTCTCCTTTGATCTCCCAGCATGCTGGCCTCATGTATTTCTTTCAATAGGAAGAATTTTTCAGGAGTCATCACTCCTTTGGTAAGCTCCACAATGAGTTAACCTTCATGAGCTAAATGAGCTAGCTGTATTTTGTGTATGTTGGTGGACAGCTGCCCCTTGGTTACTGAGTGTGAAAACTATTTTTACCAGAACTGAAAACGGAAGAAAGAAGAGGCCAATCCAACCGGTACGTCTCTGAAATCCAATTCTCCTTATCATGGTGCACACTGACAGAACTGAATTCTTTTTGTCACCCCAGTGAAAAAAGATAGCACTATTGCTATACTAGTCACAAGAGAAGATGCATGCCTGCTATATCATAAAGTACATTATCAAGTGCAAGCAAGACTTCTCACAATGAAGAGCTGGAGATAACTTCTCTGATGACAGATGAATATCCACTGCCTCTACTAGGAGCCTCTGTGGCAACTGTATGGGCCTAGGAGTTCTTGAACTTTGTGAAACAGCCAGGGAAGAAGAAAAGAAACAATCATCACATGAAACTGTCTGAACAATTTATCTCTGGACAGACCACATGAGAAGTCTTCAGGGGTAGAAACGACAGGCCTCGGCACAGCTCTTATGCCTGTACAGGAGAATGCCAGCAAGCTTCCACCATGAAGCAGGTGATTATGGAAACCAAGCTCTGCTTACATCTCATGCGAGGCTTGAAAAACTTGCAAGTTTGGCACTTGGTTGGCTGTATATATAGTGTGCATCTATCCATCTAATAATGTATCCACATTATATATACACTAAGGCAGTATAGAAGTATGACATATAGTAATATACATTCTGCAATATGAATTAGATGACAGGATATAGTTCTCATTGGAGTGTACAAAAGTTCTCATTGTTAGCCACTAAACCAAGGAGAAGAGCTGCTAGTTGGCTAGAAATAGTATCAAGTACAGACTTACTGTTAAAAGGAAGGGATTTTGCCACACATTTAACAGAGACAACATACCACAAAACAAAAACTTGAATGACTTTTTCTCAATGTAGAAGCTCTTGAAAAAGAGGTTCTACATCAGGTTTAACTCAAAAAGAAACATATTCTGTTGGTAACGATAATCAACACTATAGACCTTACAAAGCAAAGATGCTTTAGCAAGGCAATTCAAAGCCTGATGAGTATTCGGAAACTGTCAGCAAGAGATTAGCTTTGAGACACTGTGCTTTCAGGCTAGAATTTTTAAAGCTACAATTCACCAGTGCACACTGAGCTAGTTGTAACATATGTATACTAATGCTTTACAAGAAAATCACTTTGCACAGCTGAAAGTCTTCTACAGCTTGGTGCTATTATCTGGAGTACAGTCTCAACCCACACTATTCACTGGTGTATTTTCTATGTTCTTTTTGTGTACCTCTCATTCTGAGGCCAGGTAGAAGACATAATAGAAAACAATCAGAATAGATTAAATAAAAATTTAAGAATGTAAATTTTTAAATTTAAGAATTAAATAAATTTAAGAATTAAATAAAAATTAAAGAAAAAATCAGTAACTGGGAACGCAAGTGTGATAAAAACAAAATATATCAAAGGGAAGGGTTAGTTCCAGTTGATTTCTAGGACACTAAATTTCTTTATTCAGGAGGACCCGCTTGTGATTCCTAGATTGATTTCAAGTGTTATAGTGCTGCTGAAACAACCATAATCTCTAACACATTGAAATCAATAAAGGGAAACAGACTGGCAATAAAGTGCATTTGCATGAAGCATGTCAATTACTTACTTTCAAAACAAAATGCTGGGAGTTCAGACACTATAAACTGCAGTTAGATTCCAGTTGTAGGACAGTTAAAGATAAAAATGATTTACTAACTTCATGATTTACTAACTTCTTGCACAGCTTTCAAGGAAGAATGGCAGGTACAGCAGGACGGCTGAGTTGGGAGCTCAGCATTACAGAATCCTGATAGCATAAATAAATTCATGCATTTATAAATAAATTTATGATCTTGAGGACACTGCTGCCTTAGCAAGACACTTTGCACTACAGCTGATCTGCAGCATCTCAATGCTTCAAAAGATGGCATTAAAGGCATTCACTGTCTACCAGTATATAATCCAATCTGGAAGAGAAGAATACCAAACTCTTACACCAGCTTGGGTGCTTGCCAGATATGACAAAAGGATCAGGAACTTTTGGCAACTAGTAAAAAAAAACAGTAGTCTTCTAAAAAACAAAATCAACCCCAGAACAAACAAAGCCTCTTGGCATATTCCTGGAAATGTATTCATATGCAGTGATGGGAAGAAGCTTGGCACAAAAGCTTTTGAGTATCACCCAGTGCACAATGCCCAGCCAAAGTCATGTCCTGTAACATCACAGCCATGATCATGCAAGATTTAACACAGAAGACTTGCCTGTTGATGCCCTAGTTATAACTTCTGTGTGTCCTTTGGTTTGGTCCGGCAACACTTATCATCCTACTCTTAAAATACTGCCGGCTTTGATATCGGCGTTCAGTCATTTATAAACTTTGATTTATTTCATGGAATCATAGAATGGCTTGGGTTGGAAGAGACCTCAAAGATCATCAAGTTCTAATCCTCCTGCCAACAGTTACGTCAAGCACAAGACCAGGCTGCCCAAGGCCAAATCCAACCTGGCCTTGAACATCTCCAGGGACGGAGCTCTGTTCCAGCACCTCACCACTCTCTCTGTAAAGAACTTCCACTTGACGTCCCATCTAAATCTCTCCTCCTTTACTTTAAAACTGTTTCCCTTTGTCCTATCACTATTTACTCGTGTAAAAAGTTTGCAGTTTCATCACAGTGGCTATTTTAACTGAAACATTAGGTTAGCGTGATGAATTTACTTCTTGCTCATTTAGATTACCATAAGGATTCCACCAGTCCTTTCAAATAATGGAGCTATTTTTAATGATTTTAGAGAAGTCCTGATCTTCATTATTTTATATATGAGTTCATAATTAATACATTATAGTAATAAAAATCACTAGAAGTAAAGCAAGTCTTACGTGGCATGATGCCCTGGTCCACCAGCTGTTCACGTGTCCGTCTTTGTTGTAGCCTCAGCTGAAGTACTGACAAAAGAAAACAACCATTCAAATGTAAGCATCATATCCCTCTTAAAACTTCAGTTCAAACTTTCAAAGACGCCAAATACTTCAATTTTAGAAATATTTTTGCTATATACATTTGGACCCTAAAGTAACCTCTAAGACAAGCACCATTAAGGCTCAACTGCTAGGAACATAATTTGCAGCAATCTAAATCCTTATTTACAATGGATTTTGCTGTTAATTGGTCACATCTGATAAAAGGACTGCTTCAAATATATATCGTAAAGAACTCATACTTCCCCTCTAGAAAAAAAAAGTGTTTTTTTAATAGTTAATTTTCCCTTATACCTGTTTTATCATAGTGCTTCACTGTTTCTTAGATATGTACAGCTGTTGACCTAATGTGGAATTTCATCTTTTATTTGAGCAGTGGTCAGGATGCTTGGTCAAGAAAAAATACACTAAATTTGTAATACTTACATTCTCAAATTCTGCCTTAATAGTTTATTATGGATGTATGATTATGACATGCTGTTTCCATTGTATTTCACAAGGAAGCAAAACAAAGTAATACATTGTCCAGAACATCAAAATGGATGTAATTTCTAAAAATTAGGCAAAGGACAAACTTCATTGTTTTCAGAATTTAAAAGGAACCAGCTTATTTCCTGTTCTGCAGTACAGGAAGGATACTCCTCTGGCTTAAGCACTACTACCGGCAATAGCGAGGCCAATGCTGACAACAAGGACGTTATTTTCTTATGTGACTCAAACACCGAGAATTTAAATACAAACATTTCAGGGCTGTGCCACAGCAGTTCTATTCAGAGTTTACAATATTGTTACACAAGAATTTGTGTTGTTACACAGGAATTACAAAGAACAGAGATGTGAGAACATGGAACAGCAGCAGACCTAGAGCTGCCTTCCCCAGATCCAGACACTGACATGATTCTCAGACAAAGACTTTTCCATCTTCGTATGAAAGGGAGCAAACTTCTATTTGGCATTTGGCATTCTACTACACTAACACTGATGCTTACTGCTAGGTCATTTGGTTGGACTGGGCAGCCTAAACATCCTCTCACCTCAGCATTTAATGGTTACTGCATTTTCATTTTTCATTGGCAAGTTTGTGGGAGAAAAAAAATCAGAGAGGCCTCACACTGCAGTTTAGCAATACAAGCAAGCTAAATAACTGCTTCAATACTTCTACTCTATTTTCCTCTGTATCTCTTCAAAGTATGTGTTAAGAAGTTTGCTTGAGGTGTATGCAACTGCTGAGACTCTTCTGAAAAACAAACAAGCAAACAAACAAAAACACAGCCCACACCACCTAAGCATCAACAGTGCAAACACATATCCCAGGAAGTGCTACATGTATTTGTGGTTGATAGAATTTCTGTCGGTTCTTGAAATGAATGTTGCTTGGCCATGAGTGTGATTGATGGAATTGATAAAGGAAATGGCAGAGAGACAAAGTAAATCTGTTCAGCAGAAAATAAACCTAAGTACGTAGGTATCTTACCTCTTGTTTTCCGAACAGTTTAAACAAATTATTTAACAAAAATTAATTCCAAATATAGATGATGGGAAACTCTGCTATATAATTTATGAGTGTATTCTATCCATGATTTGTGGCTTCAGTCATGATCAGATTCTTGGCTTAAGCTTTGTGGTAAGGAGTAAAAACTCATCTGTATCCTCAGCAATGTGAAAGTCTGAGAAGACAGCAGTAATGCACTGCAGCAGAAGGATAAGAAAAGCAATAGGTGTGTAGCTGAACATAAAATGTATGTGCATACATGTGAAGTTTTAGCATTTCTTAGCAAAAATGTGTAACAAATACTTATTGTGTCTTGTAACACTACACGTCTACCCATCATCAGCCAAACTATGGTGGACATCACAAAGCAAATTAGATATGGTGCTTCTGAAGTTGAGCCATGTGCATCTCTACCAGAGCACAGAAAAAAAGAGATATAAATGACACAGAACATTCATTTACTAAGTAAATATCAAGAACCTACACGTTACATAGCCAGGGAAGGACAGCCTGACTAACAGGGAAGCACTGAAGGGAGAACACTGAAGAAAAGATAACTCGAAGGTGCAACCAGAAGGTAGTCATTGATGATTCTGATTTGATCAAAGTGAGGAGGGTAAATAAAGTTGTATGAAAAATTAAGAAGGAAAAAAAAGTTTGGCATCCAGTTTTTGCTGTTGTTGTTTAACAGTTGATCACTTAAATGTGTGACTAAAGAAAATAAAGTGTCCAACAGAAGTTGCTGCAAATTTAAAAGAAATATATTAGTTCTAAGGGATGAAAAGCTGAAAATTGTTTTTGCTTTTCCAAAGCAAACAAACCAGGAAAAAATGTAATATTTATACATCACTGAAAGACATAAGGGTTTAAGATGCCTTTAGTCACATGGAGACAAAAATAAAGAAGCTGAGATGTTTCTAAGGAGGAAATGGCAACTCGCGGTACATGACTTGGATAGCTCCATCTGGACAAAAGTCAGCTTACAGGTCTGTGTGTCAGAGCAGATGGTCAGGATGCAGGCAGTAAGGACCTTTATTATGTCACTGTAGTCACAGAGACTCAGCCCTACAACTTAGCAGATATATACAGAATTGTATCATTATACCGAAGGTGGACCTGTAGTGAGTATGAAGGAAGGGAACTAAGAATTTATTTTATAAAAAGCTAGAAAGGAAATGGGGACTCACAAAAAGCTGGAACAACCAGAAAGATATGGAAAATGGGAGTCATAGAAACTAAATTAAAAGGTTTTAATAAGGAAGATGTGATTAAATTATATTCAAAGACAAGAATGAAATATATGAGAATGGAGCTCAGGTTGCAATTTTAGCAAAGAATTCAAAATTTATTTCAGGGAGAAACTATTCAGTAGTTTTTTAGGTTAATTTAAATCTAATGTAAATAAATCTAAAACTGACTTTACTGATTATATATAGAAGCAGAAATCCACTCAGCAAAAGATTTCTGCAGCAGTCACTAACATATAAAGTAAATCTAATAAGACAGGAAGATGGATAAGACCGGAAAACACAGCTTATAAATAATCTGAAATCTATCAAGGCATTATATTAATTTATTATACTGTATTATTTGTTCTCTGTCTCTATATATATATCTCTTTTTTTCTTTTTTTTTTCTTCTTTTTTTTTTTTTCTTTCTTTTTTTTTAATAACCATCTCCATACAAAATGGTGAAATCCAGGGCAGGGAGAATTGAAGAGAAATAAGGCACTATAAAACAAAGTTCCTCCGGGTACATCTTGTTCAAACATGGTGTTGAACAAATCGTTCTCTTCTGGGTGAATCTATTCAGCTTGTTGCCTGATTGCTTCTCACTCTTATGCTTTTAAAATCAGGTAGTTAACATACATAACATCAAAAATTGTAGAAGATGGATCTCCAAATTTAAGGCCCAGAACCGACAAAGATTTAAATATGTTAATACACTGCAAACTTTACTAATATCATTTCTCATATTTAAATAGATATTTAAAGATCTATGTACAAAAGAAGAGCTATGTTGACACCACTGAGCAAATGCAGTTGCTAAAAGCACAAACATTTTGCACTTTAAATTATCTGACAGGAATGTCCCTTTCACACCACTGCCACTCTAAAGAATTATCTCCCAACTGCTTCTGAATAAAAACCACGCACAGAGAGGTCAGTCAGACTCCCGTTTTGACCTGGTGGAGGCTGTATTCTTTTTTATTTTCAAGTCAGTGTATGATTTTTAAGTTTAACACTTTAGCACCAGGCTAAGAGATTCCACAATTTCTATGTTTTCCCCAATTACTTTCTGAACAAGTAAAAATAAAGTGTGCTATTAAATGACTTCGAGTACAGTTACTAGCCAAGTTGAGCAAGTGATTTTCAGCCATCACTTTGTTACAAATGTGTAATTTGTATCCTATGGAAAAGGTGTCTCAAAGCAGTACGATGTAATCCCAAGAACTGGAATGCAAGGAGGCCAAAAATAAATAGTTGTCTGGCAGGAACAATGCTATCTGTATGACTGGCAAGCTTTCACCACTGCTTCTTGTCTTGAAAAAAAAGCCAGAACACATACTGTGTGAAGTAATTCTAGCACTGGTTCCTCATCTAATACCATTTTATATCCTGTTATTTCCAATTCAAATTGAAATTTTGTCTTTTTAGAGAAGGTGCAATGAAAGTATTCAAATAGTTGACATTCAACAAGGATAGAAATGCAATAGACTGAATCACTGAGGTGTTCATTAATCAGCATACAGTTATTTCAACTGACAGCAAGAAGAATAATGTATTGATTAACAAAAAAAAAAAAAAGTTCCTTATGTAATCAACTCACTACTTCCTCTAGTGGAAATGAGCTATTTGTGTTAAAATTGCAAGAAAAAATGGGAAAATGCCATCTTCAACATTCCAGCATTCTCCCTTGGAAATTTCCAAGAGCGGTAGGAACTCCGGTGTGGGCTGCTAGGCTGGCTGCCATGGAAACAGACAGTGCTGGAAACAGGGTTGTTTCCTTTAAATTAAAATCTATTACACAGAAAGCCTCTATTTAAAACAGCCTTTACGCAGGCAGTCTCTGACATACTGGGCTTGATGCACAGAGCAGTAGATGTTAACAGCACGTTCTGGTTGCAGTGAGGCACTGCTGCAGAAGACAGTTCTGTGCTGCACAGCGAAATACAGTCCTCATCAGAAGTAATTTATGACTCATTATAGCACCAGGATTAATACAGGTGTGTGAACAGCAGGGTGGCAGTAAAGTAGGAGAGTGTTTTAACAGATGGCAGGTGGCCTTCACAAGCAATCTATGGTAATAGCAAATACAGTAACTACTTCGTACACAGCTTTACTCATTTCTGTGCGTCCAAACTCGGAAATTTGGTGACGTGGTGCTCTTTTCATTTATATGGCATGCCTAAGAAAGAAGGATGGTGAGGAAAAAGCTGTGAGAATATTAGCTGTATATGATTTGTTGGAAGTGATTCTAACTTGTTCAGCAGGCTAAAGATAAAATGCATCAGCAGTCAATGTACTGACCTCCCAGCCTGAAGATGATGCAACCTGTTAAATAATTTTAATTTTCAAATAGAAATAATTAATCAGTCACTAAAGAAATCTGACACCACCTAAAGCTAGAACTTTCACATATGCCAAAGTGTCATTTAAAAACCAAAAGTCTATTTCTACAAAAAAATCCCTTGCCTTTTCTTGCAGATTTTTATGTATTTTTTTCTATTATTTTGTATGTGAATTTTCTGCTAGGAATATATCCAACACAATGTAGGAAAAGTAAAACTGTCTCTTATGCATACTCGTTTTAGCAGATACTCGGTTGTACCATCATTTGGTCTTACAAATGACAGCAGCAGAGACTACTGAGGGCTGTTTCAAACCATCTTTTCCAAATTCTGGAGGGAAATCCTACAGCATTGTGATTTAAGCTTTTGTGTGTAAGCAGTAATACTGTACACATAGCTGTTTCCAGAAGTAACATTATCATACTGAAAGTAGGAAAAGAAAAGCTAGATCAGAAGGATAGTGAAGTGTGATCATTAAAAACAAAGAAAATGAAGCACAGCAGTATCAGTTGAGAAGCTTAAATGAGTAGGAAAAGGAACAGTCTGTATCTTTTCCTATTGCTATGGAACACGTTGCTTAGAAACAAGTCAGAACATGCAGAAGCCTCTAAAATTACTGGAAGGTCTGCTGGGATGAATATATATATGCATATGTTAAAAGCAAGACCTGTATTTTTACAATTCCTTCAAAATCTTTCAAATCAAAAACAAACAAAAAAAAACAACAACAAAAAAAAACCAACCAACAACACAGATTACCATCTCGGGTATAAAATCTAAAAAAACAAAAACATTTTGTAAAATTGCACACAGTAAGTATATGAGCAGTAATTACATACTCTAAATCTGCAATAACCCTCTCCTTAGTACTGTCTATTAACGTTTTTTTAAAATGGATTTGTATTTCCTCCATTATTACTATCAGCTCAGAAACACACTGTCAGGAGACTAATGGGTTCAAACTCTCCATCAGCTACAGACTTGCTTTGTGATAAGTCTGGAGCGTAATAATTGACTGATGACAGACAATTTCCAGCCAAGCCCTCTTGGAAAGTTAATACCTCCATTCTACACAGTCTTCCTGTGCACAGCAGAAGCAGCAAACAAAATGTGTACCCAGGCCAATCATCCAGGTCACAAGATTACACATTAACCTAAAACGAGGAAGGTGAATATATGTTTAAGATGGCTGGTGCAACCTGGGATGGAAGCAATGGCATTCTGTCAGTTCTGCTATGTAGACAATAACATAACTTCTGCAGGGGCTTGCTCAGTGGATGACAACAAAGTCACTGCCTTAGAAAGACTGGAAGCACATACATGCACTGCTGGATGCTTTGTTAAAGGAAAAGAAACCTCCAGCACTGCAACAAAACAGACAGTGGCTTCAGTGTGGTTTCATGACTTAATTTGATCTAAGACTGAAAAATGCCAATGAAGAGGTAATGGTCTCTTCCTCTCTCCAACCACAGCTGCTCCACTTGCAGCAACACCAGCAAAGATGTAGCCTGACAGGTCAGTACTCTGACCTGGGAAATCCAAGACTACTGAAATAGCCTTCAGTGATACAAACTCATTGATCCAGCTTAATTCAGGACTGCATAATCACTAATGCCAGCATGAGAAAGAAGATGGCAGCAAACAGCACAAGGCTGAATGAGATGACACTTATTTTTTGGCAGCAGTGGCCTTAGGCCTTACTTTCTTTGAAAGCTTTGGAAAATCTTGGCATGACAAAACTTGCATAGCAAGTTTTCTTAGAGCTCCTGGATAGCCAGTGTATCCCCCAATTGTATGCAGATAATATATAATTACTGCACTGTGACCTTGGTTTATCAAGGTATTTAAGCATGTGGCTATTATAATAGCACTACCACGTACTTATTCTCTGTTTAAGTGCTATACTGAAGAAGAAAAATCTGTAGTGTGTTGGTTTAATTGTAAGACATACAATTATCCCACTGTCATTAACGAGACCATTTATGGTAGATAAAGTTAAGGACAGTAATATAGCCTCACAGGATCAGTATACTGCATTCAAAGTGCTTCCTTTTATTAACTATAACAAACGGTATACTGTTTTTCAGCATTTTCTTATCTGCGTTTTAAGAAACATACCTGATAAGCTGCCACTGATGAGGGGCACTATATATAAATACTTAAAATATACTTACATAAATATACACTATATATAAAATTTTTTTTTTAAATAAATGCCAACAGAATCCTCAAGAATTTATGCCACCGCAGGAGAGCAGTAGAAGTCCAGAGTATGACCAACACTCAACATGCAAGCAACTGCAGAAATCTGCTAAATAAACAGTTCTCATGCAGTATTGATTTAACTGCATGGGTGGAGGGAAGTAACCAGTCCTGCCTAAATCTGGTAATTCATTAACCAGACAGCATGAAGATATTTCCAGCAAGCACCTGAGCAGTGCCTGTGCTTCTCTCATTCTGCCCCGTATTCTGTTTCTAGGATTTCCCAGTTTGCAGTTCCTCACAAGACAATAAAATAAAAAAAGCAATATGAACCCAGGAAATTAATTATGCTTTAAGAGGAGAGAGGGAGGAAAAACATTCTTTCCTGGTCAGCTTTGTTTCCTTACAGTAACTGGCAGGTAACTGCTAACTCTGAAGCTCGGATTAATACATGAAAGATAGCACCACATTCATTTCTTCCACCAATTTTATAATCCCTTCAGGAACTTCCCTGCAGAGCTGTACATTCTTGAACACGCTCAGTAATTTCTGTACTGGAACAACCTGAGGAACAAAGCAAAACTGCCCAAATTCACTGCTCATTTACAAACATAGCCAAAACACATTCCTAAAATACTCACTGTTGATCACATCGACTCTTTCTTACTAACTAACAAGCACAAAGATGTCCTTATTTCATCCAAGGCTTTTCACTTAATTTTCTAAATGTACTGTCTGTTCGCTTGGTATTAGATGACAATGCTTCGAGAATTTCTGAAAAAGCTGCTTAGCTACCTTTGCACAGTGAGCCTCAGGGACTAACTATTTTTGTTCTTAGCTCATATAAAGGCAATTTTGATAAAATGTGTAAAACTAAGAAATATTTTCACAGAACTGATAATAAGTAACTATAGGATAGCACAATATATATTTTACTGAGTAGTCACTAGCCTATGCGAAGAAAATAAAATCATCCCCGTAACCCAGCCTTCCTGTGCCTTTAATATTCATTTGCTGAAGTCAGCATTAGGATTTGTGTCTCCACCAAGCTCTTCTTCCTTGTAAAGAAGCAAGTTAAAAAAGGACTGCACCCAACAGAATTTATTCCTGAAATAAGCAAAGTATCAGTTTTAGATTTATTAAAATTACACAAAACAGATTAGGAAGCAAAGGCTGTGTCACCTTCTGAATTACACAGATTTCTACATACTTCATTGTGGATTGCTAAACGAATTTTAATCTTTTTGGCTTTAATCGTTCAGACATGGTGTTGAAAAGTATCTGAACATGAAAGGGAAAATCTGAAAAATACCTAAGCTACATGTTTATATTATAAACAGAAAAGGTGAAGATAGCAGATCTTCACTGCATAACAGATTTACTATGTTTTCAATAATTTGTTCTACATACGTAACAAAGAAATTGCTTGCTTTTGCTAAGCTTTAGAAAGAAGAGATCCTGGAAGAAGGAATCCTGTATTCCCTCAGGTTCAAGTGGACCTGTTTGAGTTCTCAAGGCAAACACTATGAGAAGGAAGCCACTGTTTGCCTTCTCTCTTCAATCACTGTCTTTCCATCAGGAGGAAAGGAAGCAGCACTACAAAAAACCACAACAAACCACAAGATCTTTGGTATATAAAAACGAGTATTTTTTTGTAGCCCAAACTTATTTCTTAGTAACACGGTGGCTTTTCTTCCTTGTTTAAAAAAACTGCCAGTTACTGAATTCTGTAAGAAACCTTACATGTTTTTGCTATTTCAAATGTTATTAAAATCCAAATTAAACACAAAAGCAAACCCAGCATTTAAATTCTGAGAAAAGCATCTCATGTGGGAATGGGAAAGGAAGAAATAAATCTTGTCATATGAACCAAGAAGAAATCTCTGTATCACCAGAGAGCCCAGTGATACCTGGAGCAAAAGCCACGGCTGAGTGCTCTAAAAGGGAAGAAGGAGCTTTGTCTGCTACAAAATAGAGCTTGTTTCTGATTGATTATGAAGTTTGAGCCTGAGTCTTGAACTGCAGAGCGCCTGGAAAGTTATCACGCACCAGCTAAGTTGCTGTGCAGGGCTGCCAGCTGACCTCAGGCGGTCTCTTCCCAGTCCCCTTTAATGCAGGCCAGCTACAAGAATATCTCCTGCTAGAAGGAATGAGGAGACAACTTCCATGCCTCAGCAGTGCTATAGCCACAGCCCAGCAAATACTACTTGAAATTAATTCAGTATAGCAGCATTTGTTAGCTTTAAATAAAGCTCCAAATTTCCTCAAGCTATACATATTTTACAGACCGATGCTTGTGGGTTGTGTTAATTTAATGTACAATGTAATAACAATCATTTAAGGAGATATGAATCAATTTCAAAAGCAGACATCTGAAAATCAGGCCCTAATCTAATTTAAGGATGGGGAAAAGAAGGGTATTCTAGAAAAAGACAGTAGCTGAGGATACCAGTGTTGGCAATAAGTTAGCAATGCACATACAGAACTAATGGTCTGTGTTTTTTTGTTATCAGCAGCATCAAATTTCATGATATCCATTTCATTATATTCATTTCAATAGTGGCAATTTGGTAGTTTTGTGCAATATTTATAGAAAATTTCAGAGTTCTTCATGAATTCAGAACTACATATTACTCTGAAGAGAGCGATCGTTCATTTTTCTTCGCGGTACAATTTCTGTCAAGCTATGATGATCATTATTTAACAAGTAAATTCTGAATTCAGCTTTTAGAGGGAAAACAATACCTAATTTGTTGTGCAAAGATACTCTTCGACATACCGTACGACCCCAGAAATACTTGTGAAATGAGAATGCACGGTTCTTCTGAATTTTCTGTCCCCCAATCAGTAAGAGACTGACCTTCCTTGAGACTTCTCTGGCTGTTCACCTCAAGGCATTCCTTCTCCTTCAGTGGCTTAACATCTCCAGCAGGTAAAATCTCAGAAAAGCCCTGTTGCTGCTTCTTGCAGCTATCGATCATGGTGAGAATCCTTTAGACTGGCAACATCCAGCACAGGAAAAAAATATTAATTTGTCAGCGAGCAGTACACTGCTGTCCCGAACACTGCTTCCAGTTTCTTTCTCCTAAGAAAGAGCAGTCACATCTCTTTGCAGCCAAAAGCAGCCATCATCCTTCACTGCCTACGGTGACCTGTGAGACGCTCAGCCTGCTTTGGAGCCTGTAACTCACTCAAATGACAGCACAGAGCCCGTGAAGCTGAACTCTCAAATCCCGCCTCTTTTCCCAGAAAACCACTCCCCCTTTTCCTTTAGCTGTGCCTGCTTCTTCTGCACAGTCGTGTTTCAGTATGCAGCTTGACGGTCAATCATCTGACAAAGAATGAGTCAAGCAGTTAAAAATAAATCCAGCAGTTGCTGAAGGAGCAGCATTTGCTGATACCTAAGACAAACCACCGCTGAGGACTCTCCCCTTTCCCCTTCCCCCACTGCTCTGCACACTGCTGCAGGCAGCAGCAATACTTTGTCTTTGCCCAACTGGCACGTTCATTACTTACTAATTTTCATCAGACAACAAAGCTGCCTGTTGGCATTTGAAAAAAATGTCGAGAAACGTTCCCCCACCCCCAGCCCTGTTTCAGAGGCTTTAGCTGGCAGAAATAAGTGAGAAGAGCGTTTCATGGCTTCCACACATTTCCTTCCAGTACAGGAGAGCTTCTTGTCAATATCTGATAAACGAGCATTTTTTAATTTTACTTTTTGATTAATTACAATTCTTGTTATTCCCAGCAGTTTCAGGAGCATTTCCTCCCACGGCTCCTGATCTGCCATTCTCTCCAGCACTTTACATTTATCTTATGTGAGTCATCAGCTTCAGTGTCAATCAGGAAGGTTCTGGGGAAAGGGATCCCCCTCAAATGATCTGCCACATGCCATAAGGCAAAAGAAGATCACTGCATATTTTTTGTACTTCGAAGAAATAAGCTATATGCAATTTTAAGTAGCCGCCATTCCCTTCCCTTTGGCCTAAATCCCCTGCTGTTACAGAAACTTTCCACATCCCTCCCTGGTATTTTAAGTCCTTCACTCTGAAATTATAAAGGACACCTCCCCTCACAAAAACTGTTTCCTCTCCCGGCATGGGGTAGGAACAAGTCTACGTGCAACAACAGACCCTGATGTAGAATTTTAGAACTGTGCAATAGGGAAACATGGCTTTGCCCCTTAGGATCTCCCTACGTGCTGCCATCACCACCTCGACCCGCCACCCCGTGCCGAGGGCCGGCCGGCCCCACCTGGCAGCCGCGCTCAGCTCACCGCCGCCGGGCACAGGACAACACAACCTACATCTATGGGCACTCCTGTAATGCCTGCGTTCTTCACACTGTGCTAGGTCAATTCAGTTCTTCATCTGTGCAGTGACTTCTTCAAACAGGAAAACAGTGCTCTGAGTACACAGACTAAAATATTCATGTAAACAATACCTGTTATACTTCTCTGAAAAAATGTGTTAACTTGAGCTGTAATTGAGGGTTTTTCTGTTTGTTTTTACAAAATTCCAACTTAGAACAGATTTTTATCCTGCTTTGTTAGGTAGAAACAAAGCAAGACTTTTTTTTTTATACCAGTGCGCAAGTTCTTTGCTTTGCACACATACGACATTCATCAAACAGAGGTGAATGTCGGCTCATCTTAAATACAGCCATAAGATTCTAACAGACTTCAGCTTTTTGTCTTCGCATTCTTTTGGGCATAAAACATCAAATATTTCCTTCTATTTTTTTTTTCCAAAAGTGAAATGAAAAATTTGACAATTTTTGGAATACTGCTAATATCCTACCCTACTGTGGTAACAAAAACCAAAATCCAAATTAGGATCACCACTTCCCTCAGTTGCTCTTGCCATAAAAAAAAAGACAAGTTTTTTCAAGGTCATTTCAAATGTGTAAGTCTGCATGTCCTACTTCTCTTCTCCCAGTGAATGCCATACAGGAGGGCATGTATGCTGGCACTGTTCACAGTGTAAATGAAAGACACCCTACCATTCTACCTTACCATATATATATACCTAAAGAAATAAAAATATAAAGGTATATAAGCAAAAAATATGCATTCAACTGCATATATATATATATATATATATATATATATATGCCTGAATGTTGTTATTCAAAATTTTATATATATATAAAATAAATAATAATAATAATAATAATAATAACGCATAATATTAATATAATAATATATTAATATATAATAAATATATAATAATATTATATATAATATATTTTTGTATATATTATATATTTATATATATATAAGATTTTGAATAACAACATTCAGGCATTCACCAGGTGATGCCACCTGTGATTTCAAAAGATTCACATAGTAACTACAGAACATCACCAGTTTTCCCTTGTACAGCACTACTTGTAGCAGCTGTATCACACACTAACATTTCAAGAATAACATGGGCTGCTAGGATTTGATTCTAGCAATTCATAATAATTACACACTGGAAGTTAACATTCATTTCTAGCTATGCATGTAGTTATCCACACGGAATTCCAGGAAAAGAGATGTCAGAATCAGACAGTTTGATCAAGAGATTTCTTTAAAAGAAAACATACTTTCCGTATCTTCTGTAATCAGTCAATTGCCAATCCCTGTAACAGAATTTCTTCATATATACCAGATGCCTTAAATTGAGTCCGTCAGAGGTCACGTCTCTCATCCTAATCTCTTCACAATAAGCAGATAATTAAAAAGAAAATCTATAAATCAAACTAAAATGACAGAACGTTTGTTTAGAAGTTTACCAAATGGAATGACCCTGCTGGAATTCTTTCATGTAGCCTGTGAAAATATATTCCATCTAAGAGGTCACAGTCCCTAGAGAGCTCTGAGTTTTGGCCTGTACGTCTTTTCACATGCTTTAACATTTGAAAATTGTTCCTTGTAGACACTGACTGATGCCCTGGGAATGTTAGGATTGTGGGAACTGGCACTACCAATGACAAAGACAGACTTACTGGGAAATCAGCACCTACTCATTTTGCTCTCTCCAAACAGATAACATTCAGATTTTATTAGGGTCACAAAGACATTTGTTTTTTCTATTGATGCCATTTCTAAAAACAAACACACAAAAATAAACACAAACAGCTATGTTTTAATTACAACATTCTGTGTGTTCTTAGGAAGGATTATTTAGTAGAATATTCACACTGGATGTTCCATGGCCTACTAAAACTTAAAGAAGGGCCAACTCACAGACTCGCTGACATCTTGAGATCCTTTAGTTCAACGTCTGCACTCCAGCATGGCCAGGTGGAGCAGGGAGCTCAGCTGTGCCCAGCAGGGCTTTCAGCACTTCCACAACCTCTGCAGACAACCAGTCTTCACTTCTAACTTACACTACACTTGTGGATACTTGTACAGAGTACACACTGCACACACCACCTGTACACTATACTAAATATGTACACTTCTAGTGTGTATGTATAAAACTTGTATATTACTCTATCTAGCTCTGTCTTTTAGAATACACTTTATTTTCTGTTCCTGCTTTTTACTTTAATCCAAACTTTTTTCCATTTGCTGTTCTCAAGTCTTCTCACTACTTTCTTCCCTCTACTTTTGTCTCTCCCAGCTGTCTCAAGAAATTAAATTCTATAATTCTATGAACAGTAACCTGCTCTGTACTATTAGGAGAGAAAAAAAATTAAGAGATCTCAAAAAAGTGGGAAAAATTGATGTAGATGAACACACAGAGAATATGTGAAATTTCACTGGATTCCTTAGTATAAAATTTGCAGCTCAAAATCTGTTAAGTGCACAGAGGATTAAGAATTTGTTTAGAATTAAGCTATGTCAAGAATGTATGTTACCCGTTCTGCATAATGAAGGATTGGAAAAGTAAGAAGTAGAAGATAAGTATAAGATAAGAAATGCACACATGACTCTTCTAGATGTGAAAAAAACCACACCACAAACCCCTGGTGCTTTAAGTTCATCTAAACCATATAATTAGGTTAAGTGTGATATAGACTTCATTCAGTTGTTCTGAGTACCACCTGCATCCCCTTTAGCAGTATTCAACATCCACCGTTTGGATTGGTTTTTATTTTTTATTTATTTATTTAATTTTTCGAACTTCATAGTAATCACAATTTCCCCAAGCCCTGCAGAGGTCCCACAGGAAGCTGTCATTCTCATCCGACCCTGAATACCTAAAGGCTTTGGTTCCTGAATGTCACTGTTCTTATGCAGCACTGATTTCTTCTGACTAATTTCTTCTAATATGGTTTTACACTCTTGTCTTTTACTTAAAGATGTTAATTGTCCCAGAACTCTGTTTTCTCTCTGAGTCTGACCTGCTCTGAGAAGCAGATGCCAGTTAGCAACATGCGGCAAAACTGAGGAGCAATGCAGAAGATAGAGCATGTGCACACGCACGATCCAATGTGATTTACAACCAAAACAAATTGCTGAAGCAGCCCTACAAAGTGGTAAAGGACAGTCAATGGCCTGCATGGGATCCATCCAATTACACACACATTTTAGTACAGGAGTATAACCAAGCTCTCACCTGTGGATAACGACTGCACAACAGTAACTTACTGTCCTTCAAAAACTAGTAGCCTCAATTATTAGCCTCAATTCCAATTATACTGTATTATATTGTGCTATCTCACATTCTGGTATCATATTTGGTAAATTAGTTTTCTCCCTTAGCTCGCTGCCGCTGTTTTGTTTTTAGGTCCATCTCCCTGTCTTTTCCCTACCCTCCTTTCCCTGGGCACAGGTCCCTCCACCCTGTCATAGTCACAGAACCAGGTGAAATGGTTCAGAACTGCTGGCACTGTAAAATCCAGAAGCTAGGAACTTCTCCCTCTACAGAGACTAGGACTGCATAGCTTGTGACGGTGAGACCCTCCACCTCTACCTCTAACAGTTAAAATGGCATGCTTATCAGTGCTGGGAAATAAGAAATTCAGCACGCAGAAAGCTTTGCTCTTGCGGTACTGGGCTTTTTTTTTGACGGTATCTGCATGTGCAATCCCTTCCCACCCTCTGGCTCTGAAATAGCAGGTTGGAAGGCAGCACACAGCATCATCCCCATCCACCCTCCTGCTGTCAGCAGCAGACAGCCTGTCCTTCCCTCTCTTTGCCACATCCTGGCTCTCAGACACAGGCTTGTGAAAGTGCGGTACAGCGTGTGAGCAGCATATTGTTCTGACAAGTACTTCAGCTGTGCCATGGTGCCTACTACTTCTGTCATTCTTCCTCCACGGCCATCCAGCTAAACAACACCTAGTCATCAGCTTTCTTCCTCTTGCTCCCAAACAAGAGACTCATCTGTGTCACATTTTTCCTCCCCCAGCCACCATCCTGCCTAAGCATACAGCAGCTTGACACAGAGAAGGCTTTCCAGATTCAAGTACAGGTGAAGTGTACACGAACAAGTATTCTTCAGGAGCTTTTAAGACTATGACAGTCTGCTTCCCAATCCTTATTTACGTGAGCAGTCCAATTGCTCACCTGAGAGACCTGGACTATACAACAGTGGTTGCTGTCAGACTACCAGAACTGTCTTTGAAAAGTAGAACCAATGAAAAGGTAGCTTTGGCTGCTTTTAGAAAGCTGAGCAACAGTTGGCCTCCAGAGAAAAGGCATGATAATTCATTGCAATTAGCTTCACAATCAGTGCAGAGCATGTATTTGCTAATTATCCAGAAGCAGATGCAGACTAATGAGAAACTCAAAGACATTTTGTTAGTAATTCAGAACCGTGCATGGCTGTCAGCCTGAAAACAGCTGGTCAAAAGAAAAAGGGAAACCTTAAAATTGTGACCGTCCAGAAGACCACCATATGATGTCCCAGAAAGATGATTCTTTGTTACAACACACAAATAGACACACTCAGAAGCTACTACACACAAGTTCATATAATGTTCTATACAGTTTGGTTTTTTAACCCAAATAACTGAAGTGTTTGCTTTACAGATGACTCAGCTGAAGTATTTCAGCCCTACAATTAAGCCTTATCTTGCAAATCAATTTGAAAATTCCTATTAATTTTCCTGCAATTATACTATGAAATGTTAACTGGTTAGTATTTCTGTTTCATACTTTCTTGACGGGATAACATTGGAAAGAATATTTTGGATGAGAATATTTTGCTGCTTTTCTCTTTCTCTCACTCCTCAAATAAATTGCCTTTTAGTCTTTATTCACAGAATAAACACTTGCACCTAGTAATTAGGTGGAAAAGCTTAAAGTGCTGTTTCCCTCAAACTACTTGTCACTGATCCTCAACTGGAAGTTACAATCTCTTCAGCAGAGTTGCCAGCACATCTAAGTGTTCCTTTGTCAACTCAAAGAACACCAGTTTCAGTGCAGGTTAATTTGTACCATGATACTTTGCACCGAAGAATACTGAGCAGTGCTCACCTGAACTCTTATGCCAGATTTGCTGTATGACTGAGATCTCTGGGGGCAAAGGAAGGGAAGCGTAAAAAAAAAGAGTTCAGTAATAACACCTCCAACTATAGGCATGTGCCTGCAAATTCGCTGCATGTTTCTCTTACCCTGCTGTGAATTATCTCCACGTAAAACCAAACCATAAGCCTTCCACATTTGTCCTGTTAACAACAAAGCTTGAAATGCAGTTTCTCTCCTGACTTATAAAAGCTGAACACTATGCAGACAATACTAGAATAATTCAGCCTTCTACTGGACTGCATCCAAGAGTCTCATAGAAGTAAACAGAAAGTTTAAAGAATCTCTACTGAAGCTCGCAGGAAATATAATGCTTCCTGCATGAAAATATTCAACAGAAAACCTTAAATATTCTATGTTTTTCAACGGAACGCCATTGTACTTTTGTATACGGAAGTCTTTCATACTTAGACTTCGTAAAATACTGACTTGTTAAAATACCCCAGAAGAAATTCAGTCCTGGTAAAAAGTTAGAACAGATACTAATTTTTAAAGCTTCTTAAATATCAATAAATCAAATTCAAATTTTACTTGTGCTCTTTTTAACTTTGACTTTCACAACTTCTAGAAAAACGTAGCTCAAATTTTCCCATTAACCCAAATGACTACAACCTGACATTATGGGTGAGCAATAGTTTCGGTGCTCTGGAAGATCACAGTGCCCACAGCTCTTCTTGTTGCTTCAGGAAAATAACAGGAACACAAAATGGCCACTGCTTCCAGGAACAACAGCCAGTCAGTATAAAGTCAGAGACAGTCAGCTCTTTCTTTGCCGTAACAGCAGGAGACATAATGGGATGCTCCTCTTCAGGACACTCAGAAGTTATTTAAGTACTACTGGAAGAGTGTTCTCTATGGCAGGACATTTCATTAATATGAGAAATAGCAAAAAAAAAAGAGTAGAAAATGGTATTGGTGTCCATCAAATGCTTCTTTACCATGTCTACGAGACTTTGTTCCTCTAAAACAATTCTCCAATAATATGAACTCTCAATCTTTTCCGCAGTTCTATTTTTGTTTTTAAAATTGGTAGGATTGTGCTAATAACTGCCTTGGAAACAACAAATGACTTAGTCTTATAAAAGGACCTAAATGATGTGAGGCCATGGCCCATTACGTGAGCTTCCTACAATTGAATGTCCTCATAGAAGACATAAAAATCTTTGTGGGAGGCCTGATACACACAAAGTTGTTTTACTAAATAAGAGGAATTATGATAAATAATGAAGGGTAACTGTTCTTAAACCAACTGGCGTAGAGAACTGACACAGAGGAATGAAAGGCAATTTTGCAAATCATTAATCCCTCCCTTCTTCCCCTTATTTATGAAAATCTGCTATTCCAAGAAGCCAGGGTCCTTAAGCATTACAATCTCTTGCTGCTGACATTTCCTTGGAAAATAAATAATTAACAGCTTGTATTTGACGTTAATACAAAACTTACCTACAAATTATTTTCCTAATTTATTAAAGTACAAGAGTATTTTCAAGTTACAGGAGGAATGCCTAAGAAAAGAAACAATCATCTGATACAGAAGAACTAAAAATGAAATACTAAAATGAAATCACAACTTATTTCTTTGCTTGTTTGACAATTTTTCTGTATTCATAAAAGCAGAATAATAATGGAACAAAGACATTACATGAACAGGATAAATATATGCTTTACATACTCAGCAAGATTGCTTACAAAAAGAACTGTAGAAGTTGGCCATCTCAAAAGGGATTTCTGCAGTTTAATTTCACGAATATGAAGTTGGTAGCAGCCTTCAGATGCGTGAAGTTTGACTTTAGATTCAAAGTACGTCCCTGAATCATATAGATTATCCATTTAATATCAAATATTAAATGACAAAAAGTTACAGATCTTTTTTCTACATTACAGAATTCTTAAGGATATAGAGACAAAGTACTAGTAAGTAAGTTGCAGATCCCTTGGTTTAAAATAGTTTATTAATATACCAGCAAACACAGTATTCTCTGTATCAGGATCTACATATACGGACAAAAATAAGGAAGCAATTGTAAAATACAAGCCCAAGTATTCAAAGTGGTATTCATTCCATATTCAAAAAAGCTAAGCCTATGTCTCTCCCCTGCCATGTTTTCCCATCATTCCGTTTCTCTCGCTTGGAATTCAGTATGATTCTGGGGGATGCAAGCAAAGCACCGTGGGACTTGATGCCTCCTGTGTGAAATTACAGACCCCGTGCTGTGCTTCTGAAACAGTGCTGTGACATGGACACATCCCTAGCTATGTGAGATACACAGCCGAGTAAGAAGACATAATATTTTCTGCTTTAAAGCAGAGATACTCAGATAGCTGCCTTCTTATGTAATAATGCTTATACCGTTGCAACTGAATTCATTAATAGCTTACTGCTATTAGTGCTCATTAAAAAAAACGCTCAAATTCAAATACTGCATTTACATACTTTCAATGTTCCCAATATTCACAGTTAATATTAAAAAAATCAAATCTTTATTATTTTAAGATATTAGCCTGAGAAAACAAACACCACAAACAAGGGTTCCTGCCTTCTTTCCAATAAAAATGAGCCTACATTTGGATTCAGTCTTACATTTGGATTTACAGTCTACATTTGGATTCAGATTTCTTCCCAATGCTTATTGTAACAGAGGAAGCACGTTTTTTTTCAGTTGCCATGCCAACATCAACAACGAGAGGTATTGGAAAGGCTTCTGAAACGCAGATCTTATTTTCTTTCATTGTTCTTCCATAAACTATGTGGTGAATTAAACTTTCTAGGATACAATGCGAAACTTCAACTCAGTATTATTTTTACAGAAAAATCCGTTCTTAATTATTCCTTTTTTTGGTCTAATAACAATAAAACTACTTTCAAAAATAGGTAATTACTACTTATCTTGCACATTATCTATTGCTTAAAAATTATTTATAACGCCTCCATTCTCTGTGCCTCAGCAAAGTTTTCCTGTTGGAGTTTTAAGGTCAGGCTTCCATCCGCCATGACGGGTGAAACTGTTCCAGACAGATTCCATAACAAGCAAACACTATGGGCACTTTAACTCCACAAAATGTGGTTTGGGAAAGGCAAGTGAGAACGGTCAATGTTATTTGAAGAAAACAAACAAAGATCATTATTCCCAGAGAAAACAACAGAGCAAAGGGAGAACAGCTCCTGTTGCACTCACCATTCTTGCGCTCAGTGAGAGGAGGCAAGCACTGGCTGGGCTGCAGGGACAGCTCCTTAAACTCGTGTGCGACCGCTTCGCTGTGAGGGCTGGGGGCGAGACGTGGCAGGGATCCAGGGTCGTCCTCAGCATCTGCTGTCCCCACGTGATCCATTGTGTTCAGTCCTCTGGAGAGAGGGAAAGCAAGCAATCTTTTAATCACACAAAAGCTGATAAAACTAATAAAGAAAGAAAAAAAGAAATATAATGTAGACATGTTACTGCCAGCTTTGGTCGGTTCCTCGACACAGAGGATTCAGCTTTTAAATTATATTTACATCATCTAATACTTTTCCACAACCAGCACAGATTTAAGAAAAATGCACTAAAGCGATGTATTTGCAAGCAATTTAACACTTCAGAGAAGTTTTTCCGCTGGCTTTTACAGAAAAATTACGTTATTAGCCCTTAACATGGATGTCCCCAAGCTCCTGTTCCAGCAGGTGACACAGGGTCATCAGTCAAATGTTCTTTTTTTTCCCAGAAGCTTCTATTAGCAAATACTGAATGAGTGTATGGCAACATACAAATAGCTTCTAATTTTTTTGAAACACTGCAAAACTTTTCTCAGCATTAATAATCAACTTTGGTATTGATTCAGGACTTGATTCTGCCACAGAACCACACAAGGATTAGTTAATCTCCAACACAGAAAGTTTGTTGCCATGAAATTTTTCAAATTAATTCTATTTCACACTAGCCACTCATTGTAAAGGTCCTCTCTAGAATGAAGTAAACATCCCCATTCCTTATTTCTTTACTTTCTATCATTCATGTGGTACTTGGTTCGCAGTGAGGAATACAGAAGCATGGTACAAGCTCTTCAAAGCTCAGAGAGCTTCTTTCACTGAAACCTGAATAAAATCACTATGGACTTCAATACAGTTCACCCTCAGATTCCTGGAAACATGATCGATATGAAATAACAATTCATGGAGAACCATTAAACAAAATCAATGTCCTAATGTTAAACTGTTTCATTATTTTTAATCATTTTTTCTTAGGAAACACTGCTGTTGCCTGTATTTAAAGTTCAGACTTTTGGTATGCTGAATATAAATGCTTCTATGCTGCAGTGTGTATTTAGTGACCATCTGCACACAACATGTGGTTCAGAGACCACAGCAGAGCATCTCATGTGTTACCTGACATTTAAAGATGACAGAATGTTCAGTGACCATCAAAGAATGGCCTACACTATAGAAAGGGATAGAGGAATCATGCTGCTGAAAGCACCAATTTAAAAGTAAGAAACGTAAGCCAGCGCTGCTTGATTGATACTACAGTAGAACAATTATGATGGTGAAGTGCATATTTTTTGTTATTTTCCATAGTTACCAATTGGTGCTTTCACATTAAATTAAGACACATTAACTCAGTGTTACACAATTTTTTCTTTGTTCTTAGCTTCTGGAAGCACAATTTACGTAGCTCTCATTTGTTTTACTGACATTATGCTCTGCTCAAACTCCCACTCACCCACACAAATTAAGTTCATTACTAACCGTGCAATTCTTTTCAGAGCAGAATTTTAGTGAAAATTTAGTTGCTTATCTGCTTGTAATCACAGCATTTTATCCCCAGTTTACTGGCTGTGACTTACACCTTGGAATCACTTTCCAAAGAGATCCAACCACATTAGCTGTGCTCACAAATTTAACTCCATATAAAAATTAACAGAAACACTGTCATGTAGAAAGCTTTCACATTTATTAAGCTGCATGTTAGCTTTTGACTAAACTGTTTTCCACGAGAGGTAACAAAATACCTTGCTTTAATTTAAATCAATTTAAATTTTACCAGTCCTAAAAAACTGAGGCAAATTAATTCATTGTCTATTTGTTCATCTTGGTTTCAGAACTGTGTGTAAATGTGGCTCGGCTGTCCAGCTTCAACCAAGAGAAAGGCAAGTACCGATTACAGATTGCATTAAATGACATTACTCATAGTACTGCATAGCAACTCAAACCAGACTGATTTCTCACACAAAAAAAACAGCTTGAATCTGACTAAACTGAACTCAGAGGGACCTTGTGGAGGTTATCCAGCCCAGCTCCCAGCTCAGAGCAGCTACCTGCTGCTTGGTAACTTGTCTCGCTAAGTTCTGAAAGTCAACAGAGCTGGCAGTGTGCATCATCTCCGGGGAACTTCACTCAGAATTCTCCCCCTGCATCCCCTCTCTTCAAAAACAACGTCCCGTGCTGCTGCTACCTGTGACTGCTCTGTCCTGCGGCTCTGCTGTAACGCAGGACAATGCTGCTCTCCGCAGATCTGAAATCCCACTTGTTACGATGCTTTCACACAGTATCCAAATTGGCCAGGTTATCAGGAAGCCTCTAAAACAAAGTTCAGAGCTCTAACCCTAATCTGAAAGTTTCCAATTCTCTGCAAAACAAATTCTTTGTCTTACATTTCTTTTGAGAAACCTTTTCAAGAATTGTACACCATTTTAACCACTAGAAAGAAATGTGTTCATAAATAACTATATGAATTTACAGCGACATCTGCTATTTATTTGTTCATAGAGCTTCATAGCAATGGGACTCTATGAAGAAAATTGGGAACAGGCTGTGGCATGCCAGGTAGGTGTACACTGAAGCACCACAGTAGATGCCAAAAAGTTATTCCTGTTATTTCCTCCAGAAGCTGTCTGTGAAGGCTGATGGAACTGGGTAAGGTTGTTACACACAGCTACTACATGCAGAAGGTCCTCTTTCCTCTTTCTTTTTGAAAGGATGCTGGAAGACATTTTACCTGTTGGCTGTTAGGCATCCAGCTATTTTCTCAAAGGATCATCTAATCCTAGACGTCTCATGTATCAATATAAAAAAGTCCATGACCTACATCATCAAAACTTGGCTCAGATCTGTGCCTGCTGAATCAGTGAACGGAACACTGAAAGCATAGCAAAAAGATGACAAATTGTAGACTTGCAATAAAATACAAGCAATGCATCTAACACTTCATTCTTGTTCCACTAAAATCTAAGGCAAAATCAGCTGTTCAACTTCTTAAAAAGAAAAACACCTAAACGCAACCTTCACAAAATTAACAATTTGTCTTAGGCAACGGGGCTTTCCTTACTGACTGACAAAGTAATTATGAAACTTAAAAGAACTAGGAAGAGACTTCTATGTAACCAATGTCTCTTGTACACTGATTGATCTATGAGGTGATAAACCACCACTGGTTTCCAGCACACTCATTTTAACTGCTAGAGGAGATGCATACAACTTGTTTGGCATCAGCTGGAAGTTACGACCAGCAACTTACTTCACTGTGAAACCAGATCAGTTATGCAGGACATCTCTCATCTACCTTCAGTTTTCAAAAGCCAAAACACATTCCAGCACTTGTAATACAATTGACTGGTGAGCAGTAATTGAAATACAAAAAATAGGAGAAAACATTTGCTTACTTTGAGATCAAACACTGTACACTGAATACTTTATTCAGTCATCATGTGAGAAACTGTGATCTGATTTAGAATTCTGTGTGCCATAGTACAATCGTAGCACTGTTTAATTACAGTTAAAGAAAATACATTTGCTTCTTCTTTCTCATCCCTTTAAAACCTACTCAGTCCTAAAGAATTACAAAGAATTACTTCATATTTGCCATCTGCATTTACAGCTGCTAACCGTTACCTATGTGGCCCTTGATTTTAAGCAGGCCAAGGCACGGAAGCGTATCAGTGACATAATTCAAACACAACAGTAGAAATATATATAGTAAAAATACTCCACTAAAACATCCGTATTGTTAAATGGAAATCTTAATATTCTAAGTAAAAATATTCTACATAATTCTGTGTCATCTGGGAAAGCATCATTTTATACAGAGCTAATTTGACAAACAGAAATCAATGGATATTTCTTCAGAGGCTAGCACTCCTTCAAACTAACACACCTGAAGGTTAGAAAGTTGTATGAACTGCCATTCCCTTTCTACTTACAAAGTTTTTTAAATATAATACCATTTTATTTGTAGTAATTAAAATAAAACCACTCCTCTGCAACTGTTGAAAAGGATTTCAAGTTTAGAGGGTTTTTTTACACGCAATCAGGCAAAACAGGTAAGAGTAATAGAACAAAATTATTTTCCTATTTAACCTTCAGAGTAGATTATCAAAACATGCACCAACACTGCAGGCAAGGCATCAGTTCATATTTGTCTGACAAGTACTCAGAAGCAGTATGCCAGTACGGGGAAAGAACTACTGTACAGTAAACGACTCTTATGTAAGTGTCCTCACAGATTGTAGGTGGTTGCTATCTTTCTTAACTGCTGAAGACAAATGCTTCTTTTTTTAAAAATCATTTTATCTCTAAGAGATATTTCCTTAGAAAAACCTCAGAAAGGGGAGAATGCATACCTCTCTGCCACTTGGAACACCAGAGCTGGTATTCTATTCAGCGTAACCAGTGAAACTGGTAGCATACTTAGGCAGTTAAGCCGGTTTGATATGTACAAAATCTGCTGGAAAAAAACCTCCAGAATCACACTGCATTCACACAGGCCAAGTCAAATGGCTGATCTTACCATAGTTTCACTATACTGTCATATAAAATTCTTGTCACACCAGATTAGACATCAGGGATGCCAGGCTACAGTACATAATTTATTATAGTATCATGATGGCAAATCACGTAGGTTTCAGTTTCTAAACTTGTAAAACTCAGAAAATTTGAATGATATAGCTATCAGTTTGTAAAACACCAGAATCATCAATGGAAAGAATACTAGAATTGCAAATTTTATTTATTTATTTATTTATTTATTTATTTTGTGATGTGTCAGGAAACACTTCAAAGATGCTCTTAATATAGCTCAAGCACCACATCCAGCAGGTGAGCCGACCAGCCTATGCAAGTCCTGTGCACGAAGCTCTTGGATCTCCTTGTCAATGCCTCAAAAACCTGCAGTGGGGACAGCGATCTCTGGAACAGTAATAAGCTTTCAGAGGTCAGGCACACTTTCAAACATCACTTCAGTTTGACCAGTGAGCATTAATGATTTTTATCTGGGATAGTGTGCTGGAGTAGCAGCATGCAGTGCTTTTAGAGCCACTCGTGTCCATGATTTCCTATGGCAGGGAAACATAAATGGTGTTGAAGTTGACCACCTAAACAAATCAAAGCATAAATGTTCATTTTGGTATTATTAAGGCACTTGATAGCTTAAGTCCAGAGTCAAGGTTAAACAGTTAGTAATACTAACATATCATAGAGCTGCTAGATATTTCAGTGCCATCGTATCTTAGAAGCTTTTTAACAGGAGCTTTGACAGTAGAGAAATTAACTTTTATCAACAACTTTGTCCATAATCTTTAACAAGTTCAGGCTTCTTCAATAGCCGAAATGTTGCTCAGTTTTAAAAATGAGTATTGGTAGAACACCCAAGGCATTTCAGATAAGGTATAACTTCTCCATGATTTCATTTGTTTGCTTTGCTACTTCAAGATGTTCCCATTCATGACTAAGCTGCAGGTGCTATTCTGTTTATTTCAGTGCCTGTAAACCAAGCCCTTGAACAGAACAAAGCAAGGAAAGCATTAGGATTCAGGTCAAAGAGGAAGGAACTGCAGGACTGTTTCCTGTGAAACATGCTAACTTTCTACCTTCCTTCATGAGCATAATTGAGCGTTACAGAATGATTTCTGTAAAATGAATTGTCTTGAAAAAGAAACACTTTGCTTCTCTTTTTTTCTAGACACCATTAAAAGGGTTAACAAAACATTGTATGTGGAGTACCAAAGATGTAACCTTTTAAAAAATACAGTCAGCTATTACAGGACAAAATTCAATTACTATTCATGTTCAGTAATAAACTAAATACTAATTATGTATGAATTCAAAATAATGTAGCACAATTAAGCTTACTAGCAACTTCAATATAAGATATCTTGCAAATATCAGGATGAGTATATCTGAACTGCAACTCAGCGCACGCAGGCAGGTGGTACCCAGTTAAGTAGTCCCTATTCATAACCCCAAGACAGTTTAGAAATTCTTTTTCACAGAACTTTTGTTGCCTGCTGACTTGTGCCAGCACAGCTACTTTCAGATATGAGCAACGCAAACAGTACACTCAATTAGCTCCCACAGCAACCAGCCAGCTTGTTCTTAATTTCTGAAACTAAAACTTGTACCATTTAACCCATTAGTGGAACAAAAGAAAAATTTAGAAAGTGATAGATAAATGTATAAATTAAAAATTCACTGTTCTGAAATTCCTAAGCAGCAGTTATTAATCATACTTTCTTCATATGATTTATGCTAACATCTAAAATTCTCCTTTCTGTTCTCTCATTTAGCACTCTGTAGTCCCCGCAAAAAGCATGGCAGATGATATATATGTCCCAAATGACTGGTTTTACTTTGCAAAGTTCCTAGAAGTGTTTAATCTCCTCTACGTTGTTTCTTTCAACTAGAAATAAAATGGAGACCTAGATTAACATTTCCAACTTAGAAGTTCAATGATTCATCTGTTTTCTAACAATTTTGTTTACGGTGCCTGAGGTAACAACAGAAGTACCACCAAAGATCACTACAGGAGGTGGTGGAAGTTTTATGATGTTAGTTTGATGTTTGTCTTAATGAGACCAAACCCTTTGACGATCTACAACTGCAAGACTTTGAAGACTTCCCTGTAGCTCCCCACTGGCTGGTTATCTGCGTGCACTGTGTGCATGGATTCATCACATGCAGGCTGTGTGGATATGAATGCCAAGAGGCATTGGCACAAACTTTCAGCACTCTCCTAACTTCACTAAATTATTCTCTGCTGTCCTTGTCATTATCCTAGAGTCAAAATGAATTCTACAGTCAATACAATTCTCACACTACTTATTCCAGTTAGCCAAAGCTGCTATTGGAACTGGGCAAATATGACTTTGATTGGCTTAGAAGTATTAATGAGGGCATTACCAAGTCCACTGCAAACTTTAAGAAGCCATTTAAAGGAAAAGAGCACCCAGGTTTCATCATTTATATACCAGCTGTCATGTTTAGGTTCACGGCTTCAGAAAGACAATCTCTTTCCACCTCAGTCTTCACTCAAATTCTTCTTCTCCAAATTGCATCTAATACAGCAGAGTCAAAGAGCAAATTATGTCACCTGACCCAGAAGCTAAGAGTACACTGTTGTATTATATTTGGTGACAGTGAACCAAAGTCGGCGTTTGAACAGTAGTTCTACTGCTCACACCCCATGCAGTATGCAGTGACCTGACTTTTTATATAGTAGTGACAAAAGGTCAGAATGTGAATGCAGTTATATCATCCATAATAGATTTACACCCCAAAGCATCTTCCCAAGAACTGCTATACTTTTTTTCACAGATACAGTAATAATAAGAGAATGCTTAAATCCAAATGTTTAAGCTTAAGGTAAAAAATAAACAGCAAAACAAAAAGCTCTCACATATCCCAACTTCCTGAACACTGGAAATTAAGCATGAAGATATATATCGCAAAGAGAATATTTTGGCTTCAAAAACAAAACAATACTCTTTGCAGAAGAAAATCCAACCTTTTTACTTCTCAGATCAAGAATGCTTCTAAGATGCTCACCAGCATCCCAGCTAACAAAGCAAGACCTCAGGAAGGGATATCACTTATTGCTTTTTTATGAGTACACAACAAAGATAATAAGTAAATCCAACTTAATCCCTGGATCAACATCCATACTCTAAAATAACCAGAAGAAGTATGTTATTAGTAGGGTGCCTGAAGACTCTGATGTTCTAAACAGTTCAGTGCTGTAATCCACAGCCCATGCCCTCACAATTTCTCATGAACTCCAAGACGAACATGAACTGGAATTCCATTTTCCATACTGAAATTAGCTAAAGTCCAATAGTGCAGAAACTTTAGGTCAGGAGAGTTTAAGTTGCCTAAAGCCACTTTCAAAGAAGTCTTATCTGTTAAACTATTGTATGTTTCAATATTTCATTCTCTACAAAGCTGCTTGATAAAAAATAAATAAGAGAGACCAACTGTAGAATTGTTTGCTGTAGAGTTCGGCATCGATTGCTAAACTTAACAGCTTTAACATCCTTATATCTGCTATTTTTTAGTATTATCTCTAATTACAATTTCAAATGAAAAAAGTCACTAAACCTTCTCCTTGTAAAACAATCACTATTCTCATGTCCCTCCATATTAAATGAAAAAGAAGAGTCCTCCCCTTACTCAGAACTGGCAGCATCCAAGAATAAGCTGGTACGGAAAGAAACATAGCGGCCTTCAGAAATACGTAAAAACTTAAGACCTGCTCAACAGAAAGTTAATAAATACAGAGAAAAAAGCCTCTCGTATTCAAAGACTGCAAAGGTGCAGTCCAAAAACTGAGAAAGCCTGACTGCAACAATTTCATTCATTCAGTTAAGACTGAACATTTTCAGAGATCTTATGGAAAATATTTATGCAGTTGTAGTGAAAGTAATAACTCAGGAATTCATGTAACTCATATGATGTGAGTAAAAGATAGTTTGTAAACTGCTCTTCATGGTAAAGAACACAGTATTTCTACATTACAAGGAAAACACTGCTAATGGATTTTAACATAGAAGTGCAACAACGCCTTATTCTTAAAAAACGAAAGGGATAACCCTTAGTAAGAGCTGTTTAACCAGCTGGAACATCTGCTTCAAATGTTAAAATAATTTAAACTCCAACCGTTGACCAGGTAGGTCTGATAACAGTCACCAAACATGGTTGCTTCTGTTATAACCACCAGCTGCAACTGTGCCGACTGACAGAGTCACCGGTCGGTCAGATGATTTCCACCGTCCTACTTCTGGTTTACTATGACCTTGCCTGGACTGCTGGGACAGCCAGAAAAACCCTTACAGCACAGGCTGAAACATTTCTAAATATTATTTTCTAATATCCTTCTGCATAATGCAGAAAAAGCTCTTATGAAGCACTGCAAAAACACATCAGAACTAGAGTAACACACAGCTTACCAGCTCCTAAGTCTGAAAACATTTCAAGCTGTAATTTCTCTCCTACATAGTAATTTACATTTTATTTGTATATTAGACATTTTGTTCTTCAACAGCACAATAAAAATGCAATTACTTTAGCATTCCTTCTGATAGCTGAGACATTTCTATCATCTAACAGTCACTGAAGTTCATTTATCAAAGTGTTTCTAAACACTGGCTAAAGCAGTTCACCAACACCGAAACACACCAAGTGCTTAATCATTAATAAATCAGTAAAAAAAAAAAAGCTGAAAAATCTAATGCCTCTCCTTCCTCAAAGACATATTTTTGAATTCCATTAAAAGATATTTTTGCAAAAGCAAACAAAAAAAATCCCAGACCCTACACTATACTATACTCTATTTTTTTTAGAGACCCTGTTAGAAAATTACTGATAATCTGATCAAAACAACATATCCACTAACTATTATTTATTAAGATATTATTTCCATAGCCCAGGTTTTTCTTCAAATTTTAATTCCATTATTTCTTTTCTGGCAACAGATCGCAGTTCTTGGCTTCTGTGGATTGTTTCAATACTCCCTTTCCTTCTCAATTCCTCTTCCCACATTCACTAGTTTTTTCCATCTGCCATGTATCAGGAAATCACTTCTCCTACTGTCCCTATCCCAACTTTCACTTTACCCATCAAATGTTCTCCATGTACTTTTCCTGTTGTATCTTTTCTTCCCTTGACTGTTGCCTCAAAGAGATGTTCCCAATCTGCCATAACATCTAGATGGTGAGTCTCTTGACTACATCCACTTACTGCTACAGAACTTCATCTTTTGGACTACATTCTGGCCCCGCTACTGCCCAAAATATTTAAGAAACAGTAAATTTAGAAATGTTAATCAGTCTGTTTTAGTCTGAAAAGAAAAAAAAGAATGGTACGTATTGTACAGCGCTTTATCCATCCTCGTTTTCAGATTTCTAGTTTCTCCCTGTCTTGCCCACATCTGCTTCTGCTCAGAACGTTCTCAGTGCGGAGAAAGATGTGCTGCTGACTGCTGTAGATTGTTACCACCAACATTTCAACACTTCCCAGAGTCCACCTTCCTGTTTTTCCAGTTCTGTGCAAATGACTTTTTAAAACCAGGCCTGTTTTACAGGACCTGGTAAGAAAGCAGTCAAATAAATGGTTAAGCTGGTAAAATTGAGGAAGGGTGGAACATCTGGCAGAGGAAGGAGGGAGTCATTAACCACTCAACTCAGATCTGCCGCAGCCAGAACAGCTCAGCTTGTCTCACCAGGCTGATCCGTGTGCAGGAGAAATCACCAGTTACACTGCATTATTCACAAAAGCAGAGAAAGATGGCTGAAACCATCTACAGATGTAGAGCGATTCTCTGAAGCTTGTTTCATATTGGAAGATTTTTAATTCCTGTAGCCACATGGGTGGTTTACATGTTGCACGAACTGACTGCATTTGCTCACTTTTATAAACTGACAGCATTTGCAGCTCACAGTATAACTGCTGCTAAACTGACACAGATGCAAAGAAGAATTAATGTAAATAACCCATACAAATTCAGAAACAACCAAGACTGAGCAGTAAGTAATGACTTGTCATTAATTATTTACCTGAAACAAGGTGACCGTTACCACTACAAATAGGTTATTAAAATCCTTTTGCTGAACAGAAACCCCTGATGAAATTGCAGCATGTGATACATTAACCTACAAAACAGTTTTCAGTCATTCCCATGATGTCACATAGTTGTGTGATGTTGTAACTATATTCAGTATTCACCTAAAATGTATCAGCTGAACTCCAGAAACACTGGACTTTTTTGCAGAAGTAAAAGCAAGGCCCAAACCCACTTCTTACTGCTTGGCTTTGCTTTAGGACCAATTTCTCACTATTTCATGATAGTGAGTATTGTTATCACATTCATCCCTTGTGTCACACCACGAGGGCATTCCTTCTGATAATCTGGTTTAAGTTATATTTCTCATGGATGTGTTTTTTAAGATTATTATTATTATTTTTAAGAAAGAGCCCTGAAAAACAAGCTATGGAAGTATTTCCTACCAAATAATATGATATCATAATGAATACCCAAATGCTCTGAAATAATTAAAGAGATTTATTCGTCTAAGTAAATCTAAGTAATACACAAATGATACAATTCAAGACAAACATAATTATAAAGATTCATTAATTTCTGTACAGTAATTTTGGCATATTCAGAAAGCTCCATGTTCAAAACACACACATTCCAAGTCCCTCTTTCACTGTATTATCACTGAAGAAAGATTAGCAAAAAACGCACAAATTCTGCTTTGCTTTCACACTTACAAAGTGACTTACATGCAAGAATCAAATACATGGAGAAAGACTGCTCATTCACTACATACAAAAATACTGCTAACGTGTACAACTTACGCAGTGCTTTAAAACAAAGTGAGATTACTGTGACACAGCACGTCCACATAGATTAATTTAAGTACGAACACTTTGTAAGGCCATAATTCTAGAGTACTACTCTGAGCACTCGTCAATTTATAGATTTCCTTGCTTATGCTAAGTCACAGCCACTGCTTTCCTAAAGCTGTACTAACATCTGTTTCTAAATCCTGAAAAGCATCAAGCATGTGTTTAACTTTGTGCAATGAGCGTGATGTCATAGATGAATGCTTAAAGCTTTGCAGGATTAGGACCTCATCAAACAACACATTTTCATATTCTATGAAATGGGAGCAAAATAAAAGATAGAGCCAGCAATGCCCATGCCTCCCTGCCTGTGTGCTGGTGTCTCTCTGTGGATAGGAAATACTGAAAGTCATCACTTTGTGAGATGTAAGAGCCTTTAAGGGCATGAACTGGACTTCAGTGGAATATACCACCTGGAACTCTATTTTCACAAGTTTCTCTGCTTTTGAATTTTTTATGATCTCTTTTTCATTTATATAAGGATTGTCTGGCAAACTGACTTTAATGTCTCTAGAATTTTTAATCAAGTTTTCAGCAACTGTTTCCTAGCCTTCCAACAATAAAAATGCCACTGTCCACCTTTTTCGTGACGACAGATTATGGCTGGTTACCTTGCAAATTCACATTTGGATAAAGGAAGAAAAAACACAGAGCCTGCCATCTTTTTTTCCACGTTTGGTTCATTAGCGTTTCACTGTTTGGTGTGAAGATCAAAAACGAGCTCAACTATGACTCCTCTCTCTCTCTGTTGCTTTTGGCATCATGCCCAGATTTAAAACCAGTTTTCAAACATTTAATTAACAGCTTTAGCCAAGTATCCAAGTATAAGATCTTAAAATATGGAATAAACAATCAGAGAGATTCAGCTTATCACACAAGTGGACAACTATTATATTAACATCTGGATTTAATAGCAATAATCTGAACACAATTTAATATATTCTGTAATGTGAATTTGCCTTAGAGATTCAGGATATGGAAGATTTTTGTGGTGGTGGCTCAGACAGCCTCAGTGCAATTTTACAGCAGCTGTCAATCTCTATCACAAAAGAAAAATTTGAAAAACTTTTGTTCTGAAGTGACTATTAAGGAATTCAGGCTCCTAAGATGATAAAAACCACTAAAGAATCAATGTCAGGAAGTCAAGCTCACTATGCTTGATGCAGCACAGAAAAATGTCATTCACAGATGCAAAGATGAAACATTTATTTGATGATGAAAAGGTGAAATGTTGATTTGCAAACAGGCTTACTTCTAATTGTTGATCTTTTCAGACATGTTGCTAAAAGAGTAGCAGACATATTCCCTGTAAGAATCAAGGGTTGCAGATAGACCAGGACATGAAGCGACCTAGCATTGTATTTACCACGACAGAAACAAAGGAAAATGTCTTGCTCCCAGCTTCATGCTGGAAAAGCAAGAAGCCCTGGCAACTTACCTGAGTTCTTGCCTCCATGGGCCTAAAGCACTCAGCATTAAGTTCAGCACTTCAATTATACATGAGAACAATCCCCATTGCTTTCAGAAGAATAGCGTATCAGGCTGTTCTCTGTTACCTAAGCCTGTATTTTGGTTAACATGAAACATGATTCCCCCTGTGCTCAGCACTGGTGAGACCTCACCTCGAGTACTGTGTTCAGTTTTGGGCACCTCAGTACAGAAAGCACATGGAGGTGCTGGAGCAGGTCCAAAGAAGGGCAATAAGGCTGGTGAAGGGCTTGGAGAATATGACCTGTGAGGAGAGAGTGAAGGAACTGGGGCTGTTTGGCCTGGGGAAAAGGAGGCTGAGGGGAGACCTTACTGCTCTCTTCCAATATCTGAAAGGTGACTGCAGTGAGAGCAGGGCTGGTCTCTTCTCACTGGTGACAGGACGAGGGGAAACGGCCTCACGTTGTGCCAGGGTAAGTTTAGGTTGGGTATCAGGAAACACTTCTTTACAGAAAGGTTGTTAAACCCTGCAATGGGCTGCCCAGGAATGTGCTAAAAATCTGTTTGGATGTGGTGTTCAGGGATGTGATTTAGCAGAGGGCTGTTAGAGGTAGGGAAGTATGGTTACACTGAGGTTGGACTTGATGACCTTGGCGGCCTTTTTCAATCTGAGCAATCCTATGACTAATAAGCCTAGAAAGCATTATTATTAATCAGCACAGAACGAAGTGCAGTGCAACTACAAAAAAGAGAGGACTGTTCATATTTACCCTCAGTATGGAGTAGAATTGCAAACTACTACACCGTGATTAGAAAGAGACAAATTAATACAAGGTCTGCTCCGAAAGTAATGCCTCCTATTTTATGATGTCAGCCCACAACATCAGAGGCAGCTGTTGGTGGGATGGCAGCAGAGGCTGAACCTTCCCACCAGCGTTCTGTGATGTTGTTGCTGTGTGACAGATGGCAGCAGAGGGGCACTGTGACAGAATGGCGCCTGACATGAAGTGAGGGTGGAGCAAAGGGTGGAACTGAATTCGCTCATGTGAAAAAAATGGCCCCCACTGACATTCATCAGCATTTGTGAACATTTATGGAAACCAAACAGCAGCTGTTAGTACAGTGAGGCAGTAGGTGGTGCATTTCAGCAGGGGCAATAGAGATGTGAAAGACTAGTCATGTTCCAGATGGGCACACAGGTTTTTACAAGCATGGCTTGCAGGCTCTTGTTTATCACTGGCAAAAAAGCATAACTAATACTGATGACTATGTTGAAAAATAGTGTTTTGTAGCTGAGAATTTGCTCTCTCAAGTCATGGTATTGTGCCCTTTGTGTCAGCTGTGGCTTCCATTGAAATAATTAGGAGGTCTTACTTTTGGAGCGACTTCCATATTTTCACTAGTGCAGTTCTACAATATTCAAATGGACCATGACTACATTTTCATTCAGTACCTTCCTATTTACTAAGGTCATGAATTATTCATTTCTAATGCTACACTTGCCTTTTCTGATAGAACAGTTAAATAAGATTAAAAGTGATTTGAAATTACACAACAAAAACTGAAATAGTATTTTAATTTTATTTTATTAGTTCATTTATTCATTTACTAGTGATTTTAGAGCTAAGTGCTTATCAAATGAGGTTTCTCTCTCTGAAAACTAGTAATTTGTTAACAGTCCAAGCTTCCAGTAAGTCCAGTTTCCCAACTGTGCCTCACTTGCCACCCTTGCCAGACAAGTGACAGGACATATAAGGTGTCCTATATGGCCAGTCCAGAGTGAATATTTCTGACTGCCCAGACAGCTGCTGCCAATCAGAGTTCTGTCTGACTAGGACTTCTCTACTAAACATCAAACTTAGGAGTATGGTTACAAAATCAGTTGAGATATTTCTCTCAGAAGCTGGTTAACTTGTCCAAAAAAAAAAAAAAAAAAAAAAAGTACAGGCAAGGCAGGAGATAGCACCATCCAATTCAAAACCCTCTAGAAGCCAGCCAAGTCACATCTCGGGTTCTCTTCCATCAAATGAAGCAACAGGCTTTCACAAGTGATTAGGTGAAGCATAGAGAAATAATACGTTGAATATTCCCGAGTCCATTATTGGTAGCTTTCACTGCATTTTAAAACCAGGGGAGAAATGTGATTCCATGAAGTATCTTGATAGCATTTACACACTAGGAAAGTCAAACGTACCCCGTCATTCAGTGTGGTTACACAAATGGCAAGTTAGCATAAAGGCAGACCACCACACTCCTAGAGCCATAATTAAAAATTCTTACTAAACTCTGGAAATTGTCTTTGCTTTTTAAGTCAGACTGCAGTTGTGATTATTCTCACTACATTCCACTGGCTGGCTGGGATACTCCAGTGGTAAATTCCAGTTTGGCTTAGGCTGCAAACAGATTTGTTGGAATACATCAGTGCTCCAGATATATACTACTTTCTGCACATATCCAGAAGATTTTGTACTTGTTGCTCTCCTTGCAGCCTCTTGAGCAGTTCTTAGCCATAAAATTTGTCTAGCTTTTTCAGTAGAGGTGGAATAATGCTCTGTTTTATCTTAGAAAGGAGGATCAAGGAGGCTTGAATCACGGCCTGAACCTCTGATTGATCACCTGAGGCGAGCAGTGAGTCAGCCATGGGAGCACAGTGAAGGCAATTCACCTGTGCTGCAGGAAGGGGTGGAGCCTGGCTGCACCTCTCCTACACCTATTTAAGAGCTGACTACCAGTGGGGAAGATTTCCTCTGGAGATCTCTTGTTTGGAGTTTTGCAGCGAGCCCAGGTAAGCATTCTGTCTATTCTCTTTTGTATAATAGCTTGCTTAGCCAAACTCTCTAGTATGTTCCATAATTATAACATCTGTACATTCTTTGATTGTACAACTTATTTTACTAAGCTGTTTAGTCGTCTTAACACTGAAGTACAATCCTACCACAACATTCTCTGTTACTCCATCTGAGAAGGCAGCTTCCCATCTTCATCTATAACAGGATCTATTTAATCACAACACACTGGTACGGTGGCAGTCTGGAAGTGCTGTGCTGTGACATGCTCTGCTAGTAAAGTAACCTGAGTCACTATCAAATAACTGTTAAATATAAACAAAATGCTGCTAACATTTAGAAACTCTTCCAAAATCTGCAAAGGCTTGTAAGCATGACAGTCCTCAAAAAAAGAGAATACATGATTTAACTGTATCCCCAAATTCTTTATTTGCATGAGGAAAAAAAAAATTATATGAAAAACCATCAACTTCACCAGGATTATAAAATAATCCTATATGTGGTGTGTGTGTATATATATAATAGTAGCTAATATATGTAATACATGGCTCATTTAAAAAAACAAAATAACACAAGTTTCATACCACAGTTTCATTAATTAAAAAACCTGTATTAAAGAAATTGCAGTAGTTTTAAGATGCAGCACTTACCTTGGATCCTTCTCTTAGAGTGTTCTCTTGTAGTGTCTGCTTTCAGCACATTTCTGGTAAATGGAAAAGATAAGAAAAACAAAGATCACAAAAGACATCACAAAGATTGTCTTAAAAGTTACATATACCATCTCACTCAAAAATTTAAAACATTAACAATGGGAGTCTTTTTTTCTCAGCTCCTACACTTATGTTAAAGTTCCTGTGTTAAAAGTCCTTAAGGTAAACTACTTTCACTGTGTTCTGATTTCATTCTTCAGCACCTTTCACATAGTGGCTCAAATTCTAGCACACCAGTTATTTGCTTTTCCAGTTGCCTCTGGCAAAGGTAATAGAGCCAGAGATGCACCACCCACCCCTTCCAACCCAACCGCAATACACGAACAAGTTCTAGCTCCTTCAAGTCCTATTTGCAGAATCCTTTACAGCTGGAATGTCCTTACGCTTCCAAGTTTAACTGCTCGTTATACTTATTCACTGTAACTTCATCTATTAACAGAAACATACTTTATCTCCAGACATCAAGGCAAATGAATCTCTCTAAAGAAAAAGGGAACTGATAACATTCATGTTTTGGCTTTATGCTATGGGAATTAAACATCTGTTCAATCATCATTTATTAGCACGTTACAGAATGCACATACACGTGTATGTATGTACACACATATAATTATGCCAGCAGAAACCTACTGTGTACCATATTTAGGGAAGCTCAAAAATCACAATCATCTTGAAGGCTGGTGTATGGGATCTGCTGAGTCCCAGCCTGAACCGCTGATCGATCACCTGGGAAAGGACCGGGTCAGCTCCAGGAACACAGGTGAGAGCAATTCAGCTGCGCGGTTGGAAGGGGTGCAGCCTGGCTGCAGCTGTTAGACCTCATTTAAGGGCTGACCGGCACTGGAGGTCCCTCCTCGTGTAGCTTTCCCCTGCGAACTTCAAATCTTATTTCAGGACTGCTGCAAACGCCTCGGCACGCCCCGGTACGAGGGCTTCCGTACGGGTGAGGGAAAGGACCGCAGGAGCGGACTGGGGTGGCGCTCGGCGCTCCGAGAGGGAAAAGCTTTCGTTTAACGCGCTCGTTGCGAAGGCCGGGCCCTGCGGATGCCTTTCAGCCCGAAGCGCGGCCCGGGCCCGGCTGCTCACCCATCAGCTTCTCCGTCCTACGCCGGAGACAAAGCGAGCGAGTCCGCGCCCGTCCCGCACGGGCAGCGCGGGGCACCGCCGCAGGGCGCGCCGAGGGCCGGGCGGCCACCTGCGGGAGGGGCGGGGCGGGCGCCGAGCGGCGCGGAGGAGCCGCGCCGAGGGGACGCCGCCCTCCGCCGGCGGGAGGACGGCGCTCCGCTCGGGGCCCGCGGCAGCGCGGCCGGCGCCGGGCCGCGGGCCTCAGCCCCTTCGGGACGGCTCCGGCCCGGGAGAGCGGGCGGCCCGCCGCGGGGCCGGGCTGCGCCGCCGCCCTTCGCGCTTCCCCTCGGCGCCCGGCCCGCGGCCTTTCCGCCAGCCGGCGCCCGAGGCGCGGAGAGGCCCGGCGGCACCGCGCGCCCCCCGCCCGCTCTCTCACGCGCGCCCCCTCCCCGCCCTCGCTCACCCTCGCCCGCCGCCGCCGCGGACATGATGTCCTCTCGCGAGCTCCGAGACCGCCCCCGGGCGCGCGCCCCGGCGGTTGGCCCTCGGGCGGGGGCGGGGAGGCGCGCGCTGACGCCGCGCGGCCGCCTCACGCGTGCGGGGCGGGAAGGGCCGGCCGTCGGGGCCGCCGCTTCCGGGCGCCGCGCGCCCTCTCACGGAGCCCGGCCGAAGCTCGGCGCGTCGCCCCGCCCCGCCCGACTCCGGAGCTCCGCCCCGAGGCGGGACGCCGCGGCGCCGCGAGGTGAGGCCGCGCGGGGCGGCGCTCCGTCGGGGGCCCGAGGTGAGGGCGAGGCCCGGCGGGAGGGGAGCGGCGCCGCTCGGGAAAAGCGGTGGAGCCGCGGCCCGCCCGGGAACGAGGCGTTCCTTCGGCTGCGCGGAGCGCGGGGCCCTGCGGGGCCGTGATCGGCAGCTCCGCTCCGCTCTGCGCTGCTTGGCGCGGGGCTGAGGGCTGAGCTGCCGGACTGTGCGCGCGCGCGCGCGCGTGTATGTGTGTGTTTGTGTGTGTGTGTGTGTGTGTGTGTGTGTCCGTCTATGTGTGTGTCTGCGTGTCTGTCTGTCTGTGTGTCTGTCTGTGTGTTCGCAGGGAGGCGGAGGCCTCGTGGAACCCCAGCCCGATTTGAGCCCCGGCTCTGGCGCGGCTTTTGGTGCCTCCAAACAAAGCACGCACGTACACGACAAGTTCTGGGACTTCGTACGACTTTCAGCACTCTGGTGTACTCCATTGCAGACAAATGCTTTGACATTTCAAACGTGGCTTGTTTGAATTGCTGGGTTGGAAGGAGGTGGTTTGTTCTGGCCGTTAAACTAGAACACGTAACTTAGACGTTCCTCTAAATTAGAGTTACTTAATTTTAATTATTACTTAATCAGATTTTAACCAATTTCAACAACAAACTAACACCAGCAATGGCCTGGGAGCAACAGTGCACTGTTAAAGATCTCAGTAAAACCTGTGGTTCACTTCAGGTTCACTTCTGTCAGCCTCTGAATGAAACAGTTCAGATGCGAGTCTGCTGTTAGAACTGGCAGTGCAGGCAACAACTGCCATGTATGCAGTGTAATGTGTGCCACTGAATAAATTAGGATTATAAAACAAGGTGAAATTGAATAGAACCAATCTACTTCTAAATTTCCCCTTTTCTAGCAGAGATATCTGGCACAGGCATTATGATCTTAATCCTGCTTTGCCATTTTATTTGTTGAAGAAGATCCTGAACTTTGAAAGCTGACGCAGAAAAATGAGGAACATACGAGCTCAGCAGGTAACTACTGTGCCCAAACAGCACGTTCTCGTGATGAGGGAAATGATACTCTAAACTCAGAACAAATTATTACATGTGACCAAACAGCTGTTGTCATTAACAAAGGTGGCAAGAAAAGTATCAGAGATTTGTGTTACAGGGAGGCAGGAAGGCACACACCTTAAAAAACCTCTGCAGTTCCTTTAGCTCAAGGAACTTTTTCCATGAAAAGACACTTTTCCCACAGCCAGAAATTTGTAGTTATTAATGAATTACATTTGCAAACTGATTCTTATTGTTTGAGTTTCAGTGCAAAGCAAGGATTCAACTGAACGTGGATCCATCTGTCTTTTGCATTCAGTTTCTAGGGACAAATCAAGGAAGCTCCACCAAGTCATCGCAATGACCATGCCTACATCATCCATCAAAATGACTAAATATTTGATTTTTCCCCTTTAAAATTCATATCGTTTAATGTTTTGGGAGTAAAAAGTTAGTCTAGAGAGTTCTATGAAAACTAAGAATTAAACAACAACAAAATCTCCACATATATATTCATTGGTGCACAAAAAACCGAAAGTAATGAGGGCAACCAATGTATTTAAATTCTAGTGAAGAATTTTGAGTGTGATTGGTGCTGAAGATGAGCTGTCAGATAATTATGCCAAGGAGATTAGGTTATGTCTTTTTTCCCCTTCAAATACATTGAATGATAGGAATATTTGCTGTTTTCATCTTACTCAAGTTGGTGTCAGTTCATAAAAAATATATTTTTTTTCTGTTTTCCTCAAAACAAGCACAAGCAATCCATTTGCTATGGAGAGGTGAAGTAGACAAAGTTCAGTCTGCACTGCAAAATCAGATGAAAAAAAAGATTATCTGTGATTTCAGGTGATAGCAGCATTTATCCATATTTCTGCCTGGTGTATAAAAACAGAGGTTACGTAATTGGTTCAAAAATGCTTTACCTCATTACAGATAATGCACATAATATATAGAAACAAGCATGTACTTGTGCAAGATGTGCAAAGTCTTTCTGGTGTTGCATGCAGCTTAGATTATTCTATATTTATTTCAGCACGTGCAAGCAGTAAAGCATCAGTAATTAATGTATTAGAATGGTAAAGATGTGGTTGATAGTGTGCAGTTACTGGGTTTTACATGGTAAGCAATACTGTGCAGTGCTAAAAACACGAAGAAAGGAAGTATCAGAAAAGAAGATGTCTTAAAAGGTTCACATTAAACACAACTGATGCTCATTTCTCGAAGGTGTTTGGACACTAGCCAATGCATGGAAAGGAGGATGCATTTAAAGAATCAAATAACTTCTTGAACATGGTATCTCCCATACAATCTCAGTGGAAATTGTCCAACTCATCACAATAGCTCTTGACTTTGAGCACCACCTTTCCTGTCTCGGGCACAAACATCTGTGACACTTCCTTCTCGCTGCAGGAAAGTTCAGTCCCAGAACTTGGCATTTGCCTCCAAGAGTAACACTGAACTCCGTGTTCCTTACTTGCAACAGAAACAAGTGCGACAAACAGGGGTGGAGTAGTTGCTCATAGAACCGTGCTGTCTCGACCTGCCTGCATTCAGCAGGTGTTCTACTCTGTTTTTCTGATAGGTGAGTGTTTGGTAACACTCTACATCAAGGAATCACACACATGTCTGGGGAGGAATTGCACTCAGCAGAATCCCATTTGCACTACTAGTAAATTTTAGCAAATAATTTTAAAGAAGTTGGTGTGTATATTCAGGTAATGCTGTTTATTTTTCATTATCCCTATCTGCAGGCATTGCAATGCTCATTTGTAGCGTCCTTCTCTAGCAAGCGTTTGAAACTTCTAGCACAAATAACTGAAGTTCTTTGTTTAAATTGTAGCCAAACTTGTGCAGCCCTAGAGACAAGCTTTCATTCATGAGTTTCCTTGCCAACCACAATTAGCACCCTCTCAGATGAAGTGTGTCATACCTTTGCACCACTTTACAGAGATGAGTTATACTTACCATAAAATTTTTCTTTATTTTTTTAATCACCATCTTGAATCTGTTCAGTCTTCTTTAGATAAACTGTAGAACATGTTGGAAATATATCTTCATGGAAGTACGGGAAACAGTATGTTCATATAACACATTTCTGTGCATGGGATAAAAAAAAATGCATTTCAGAATATTTCTGTAAATCTGCCCTTACCCAGGAACACCAGTGAACTACTTCTTTCTTTTCTTTTTCCTGCTCAGGTTCCAACTAGTACACCTTGTATGAGTTTTTTTGTCTCACAATTAAGGCTTATTGAATGATTAGCCTGTAAGAATTTTAATTATGTGTGATTAGGATCCATTTAGTGAGAAGAGTATTTTATAATGCTTCTTCATTGCTGCAGGTATTTTTGTCAGAAAGTAATTCCATTTTTTCCAGCACATATATGGAGTATGCATAGTCCACAAAGGAAGCCAAGTAAAGCCTGAGAGAAGTTCTTTGCAGGATATGGCTGCAGAAGTTGCTTGTAGGGAATTTTGATCATGTCCAAATGAGGGAAGCTTTCTATTAACACTGCAGAGGTGCTTACCTTATTTTCTCTGTCCAAAGAGATTAGTTCCCATTTCTTTGGGTAGGTCTCTAGCTGGGAGATACGTTAGCAAAAAACTATTATCTCTGCACTTTAATCATTTTAAGCACTTTGTATCCTCCAAGATGTGAGCTGGTGGTAGATTCTGTATTTCCACAGGGGACTCCAGAATTTCTGTTCAGTCTTCTTGCCAATGACAACAAACAATGAAAAGCATCTGATGGTAATGCTTACTGTGTCCTTTACTGATATCCAGCAAAGGGACTAGATAGAAGGAATATTATTTACCACCATGATGCCAGTTTAACAGGCCTTGCAAAAATGTTCTGTCCTTTCTTTAGAAATACAGGAAAAGCCCTGCTGAAACTACTGAATACATTCTTCTCCTTTTCAGAAAGCACCTTCTGCTCCACATCACATAGTCCACAGGACTCCCAGCGTTACCTTACTTCAAAATTTGGTCATTTTTTGAATATCAAAGATGATGGAGCTGATGGTAAATTCAGAATTTAAAGTGACCGCTGCTTTGTTTAACTGAGTTGCAAGTGCAATGTGCTTAAGCTGCAGAAATAGGAGAGCTAAATGTGGTTTCTTAATGGGTTACAGTTTATGAAAGATTCTGAACTCCTTATCAATTGCTTCCCTCGCTCTTTGAGAACCAGAATTTGCTGAAGTTCCTGGTAGTGCACCAAAGCATTTGACAAGAGCATTTCTGCTGTGCGGACGTTTGGTGTGTAGTCTTGGAGCACTTACGGCTGCTTATGGCTCATTACATGAGAACTTCTCGCACAGAGTTGATTTAATTTTAATTTCTGTTAGGATGCCCAGAGCACCAAATGCATCTGTTCACTGGGAAAACATCCTTAATACACATTGAGAGAATTAATACAATTAATTCACCACCACCAGAGGAAGAATCCTGGGATTTGTTCGTGCAAATTGAAAACTGATGATGAATTTAGAGAACTAACTGTATGATATTCTCACCTTTTACATCGTGTGAGTTCTGTTTGTCATGTAAAGCTCTGTCCCGAGAAGCAAGAAGCACTTACTATATTAAGTAGGAGATGAAGGGTCTCCTTAATTCCTTGTTGGAGACTGGAGAGTCCATGACCTGCTCATCCCAGGTAGCAATGAAGACTTTTTCCCCAGGGGTTCAAATATCTCTTGGACATCTTATTTTGTTAAAGCATTTTTATTTGTTATAATGAAAGCTTGGAAAAAGAACAGTTCAAAATGTAAAAATAGCAAAACGTGGGGAGGCTGCGGTTCATTTTGTAAGTCAGAGCTTGTGACTAAAGTATGCTGCTTAGCAACAAATGGGGGAAATCTGATGGTGATCGCTTGCACTCCCTGAAAAGTAATTATTCATGTTCTTCCTCCTACCTTTTAAGCACCATCCTTTTCATGTCCCTTTTCTCTTGGGATGAGAACTATGTGGCTGGTTGAGTTGTGCAACCTAGTTTTATCATCAGCAATACTTGTGCTGCTGCAGCTGTGATTCAGCTGGAGAGCTCCAGCTCAGATTTCAGCTCTCTCTCCCATAATGCTGCACATAATGCGTATTTCTCCTTATGGACCAAGGCATAAATGTGTGCGGAGCTGCTGAAGGGAGTCCAGAGGAGGGTCATCAAGATGATCAGAGGGCTGGAGCACCTCTCCTATGAAGATAGGCTGAAGGAACTGGACTTACAGGAGGAGAATCAACTTTTTACATGGGTAGACAGTGATAGGCCAAGGGGGAATGGTTTTAAGCTCAAGGAGGGAAGGTTTAGACTGGATACTGGGGAAGTTCTTTACACAGAAGGTGAGGTGCTGGAACAGGCTGCCCAGAGTGGCTGGGGATGCTCCGTCCTTGGAGGTGTTCAAGGAAGGCCAGGTTGGATGGGGCCCTGGGCAGCCTGGTGTAGTGCTTGATCTAGTGGTGGCTGCCTGCCTGTGGCAGGGGGATTGGAACATGGTGATCCCTGGGGTCCCTTCCAACCCAAGCCATTCTGCGATTCTATATGTGGCCATTCATTAAGCTCATACTTCAGTCTCAGTGAGCACCATTCACCAACTCGATGCCTCAACTCCCCCTCTGTGACTTGTCACAGCCTGATCACCTATTTTGACTTTTTGTGTCTTTTTGCATGAGTTCGAAGAGCACAAGGTTGCTTTTCTTTCTAGGTTTGATTTTCTATAGGAAATTACTTGTACTCCAGGTTGAAAAATTTTTAATAAATATTACTTATTAACTATTCTTGGTTTGGGACAGTTAGGAAGCTGGAAAGTTCCTGTTCATTTCCTTTGAAAAAATTTGATGATTGTCTTCCCTAACTGACTGAGTGCGCTCCCCCCAGTCTGGTTAGAGTCCAACATTCAGGTTTTGGATTAAAGCTTTTAACAATTTCTATCTTCAGTAAACAAACACCCCCAAAATCCACTTCGGTGCAGAATGCTTTGTTCTTGAAATAGTGACAGTTCCTGAGCTTGCATTTAGATAAAAGGCTGTGCATCTTCAGACAATGAAACCACTTCAAAAAACAAGAAACAAAAACCCACCCAAAAAACAAAGGAGGGGAGGTAACTGAGTTGTAGGAACAATTCTTGCTGACTGTTCTGGGAATGATTTTCAGAATTACCTCCTTATTTATTCTTGGTGCACCAATTAAACAGTTTTATATATAGAAACAGGATGGGCTTAGCTTACTTTTTTCAGGGTCATTTTCAGAGACAGACATTAAAGATGTACAGGATCCTATTCCTCAGCATGGCAGACACTGTGCATACATGTGTGTACATGTGCAAATGCATTTGTGGTTGCTAACGAGTAAAGGAAAATTAGAGATTCCTGGTGGACGTGAATTGAATTTTCTCTGCTTGGGGTAAGAACACATGTGGTATTTAAGCCACCTGAAATATGGCAGGAATCCCTAAGAAGCCAATGGGGCCAAGAAAGAAAAAAATTATCACATTTTAATGTTAATAATACATTGTGGAAAAGATTAAGATCACAAATTCAAATGTGTTCAAATGTTCATGTGAAGAAAATATTAGTAAAAAAAAAATCCTGGTTATGATTTGTCAGTGGGTGATGTGCAATACAATTCTTTCAGTTATAAGAAGTGTAATCAAGGCAATGGTTGAAATATCTCAAAAGGCTTTTTTTGTAGATCAGCACACGACACACTGAGATTTGCAGCAGAACAGTCTTCAAAAGTTTCTAGCTGTTTTTTATTTGGATGGCAGGACTCCTGAAGGATGCCAAGATTTCTGTTGTTGTGGTATAGCTGGAGGTGATCTGAATGCGTGTCCATTCTGTAAGGGGAATCTCTCTCATCTCAGACTGCAAGCCTTAAGTAGAGTGCAATATTCTGTCAGTTTAAAAAAAAAAAAAGTGGATTGACACTTCAGAATGCATCTGTAAAAAAGTACATGTTGGCAGTTAGAATCAGGTAATAGTTTAATGCAAGTGATTGCTGTTTTTTTTCTGATTCTTTTTTCCAACTTTTAATTTTCACTGATTTTAAAGATGAAGCAAAGACAAAGTGTACCTTGGCAAGTAGAAGAGCGAGGTAGAGGGGTTCGGTCATTAAAGAAAATTTGAGCGGATGTTGGAGCGTAGTATGTTACTGGTCTTTGTTGTTTTAGGTCTGTTTATAAATAATTGCTTGAAATAAGAACTGTCAATTGGGAAGCCAACACAGGACACTGTTCTATAACAATCCTCAGTACTGCCTTATGCTGTTTGGCACAAAAATTATGTATTTGTTTATAACTATTTTTTGGTATAACTTGCGTTTGGATTCTGTTCTCCAGTCACAGAAGTGGAATACTAAATGACTAAAAGAAAAGTCAAGAGAAGTATTTTTGAAAATTATTTGTGGTTCTATTGTCATCGAAAATGAAAGTCTCAGTCACAAAAAGCCCTCATTCAAGCTTTTGTACTTCTCTACGGTATGGCTGCATGTTTTACAAGCAGTGTGGGTTTCTCTGCAACTGGCTCATATTCATAGATTTGAAAGCAGTTAATATAGCTGGCACTAGAAATGCTCATACAGAAAAAATCATTTTGAAGATTTTGTTTGCTTTGGTTAGGGAACAGGCACAAGTAAGATGCTTCCTTGGCTTTTGTAGCTAAGAATTGCAACTGTCACCACTACTGGGAATGGTATGGAGATAACTTAGACACAGAACTACAATGTAGCCTATCCTGTGCAAAATAACCTTTGCCAATACAAGCTGCCTTTGTTACAAAGAGATTCTGGTTTTGTTGTTACTCTAGAAGAAACATCAAGCAAGCAAAGCCTGGGACAAAGTGTAGAAACAAGCAATTTGGTAACTTGGTCTCATCCAAAAAGCATATAAAAGCTATCAATTTCACATATTGACTTTTATTTTTAAATAAAAAAGCACATAATTAAGAGTCAAGCAATGACAAGATACACAAAATTCATTACTTTTGGCGAAAGAAAGCTAAAGAACACTGCAAGGTCAGAGAATGCATCCAAAGAATTTTCATCATTTTCCCACGTTTTTTTTTTTGGCTGCATGTAGGTGCAGTATGACTCCTTGGCTTTGTTACTCTAACTTCAGGTGGTTTCATGACATGAGACATCTCCCACCTTTCTTAATAGTTACTACTGCTTCAGAAGGACAAACTACTAACACTCATTCAGAGATTATTATAACCTAGACTGCAACCAAACCTCATAAAGATATCCAGACAAAAGAAGGAAAGCCATACAACAATAACTGCAGTGTATATTAAAGAAAAAAACTGCAATAGAAAATAGTTACAAAAATTCCACTCAAAACAACATTGAGTAAATAATATATATATATATTATTTGATTGCACTGCATGACTGACTTTGATCTAGCATATAATGCAGCAAAGGCTTTACAACATCTTCACATAGCCTTTATTTTCACCTTCCACAAACCTAAGGAAAAAAAGTACCGACAAAGCTGACGTGGAACCCTGCGTGTCAGTACTGTCAGTCTGTCGAAAAACAGCAAAAATCCCAGTTTGTTTCATATCTTAATGAAGCAAACGCACAAACAGTATGTGTTTCCAAAGGTTGTTCTAATCCCCTTTTTTTTGAGCCAAGTTCCTTAAGACACACATCCAGGACAATTGTATTTGTCATTCAGCTTTCTGGTATCCTAGCACCACTGTTCAGGCATCTCTATCCAGAACATTTCTGGCCCTATTGCTCTGAATAAGCAAATGCCTCATGGAAGGACTTTTATACTAAGTGGAAAAAAGCAGCACATCCAGCAATAGAAATCCTAATCTTAGCTACACACTAAAACCAAAAATGTTCTGATCTCAGTACAGGGAAATCAGAAGCAAGAGGTATGTACGGTTAGAATAATTTATTTTTTAAATTAATGAATTCTAATTTTGTTATGGATCTTCTTATTGGTGAAATCTGCATCTGCAGAAAAAATTGATCATTTTCAAAATCTCACAGCTCAGACTGTAAATTAACAAGTTAGTAACTTATTTTTCAAATGCACAGCAAACATTAAATCTGAAATTGCACATATGGTCTTTACTGAGCCCGAACAGAAAACTAATAACTTCTTGTTTAATTATGAGAGAACATAAATCTGTCATTAAAATTTTAAAATATACATACGCAAGTCTTTACAGATAATAAAGTTTGTAAACAGCTAATGTGAATACATTAGCATGTAATGAGAGACTGGTAATGATCAGTCTTTTTGGCAATTGCAGTTTGCTGCACTGCTGTCACATCAAAGCCAAGTGGTTTTTAATAATGTAAACATTCACAAACTATCAAAATAATCCTGTTTCCTCTCTGTTTTATGCTGCACCGAATGCTAAGATATCTTCCAGGTGACACCAGCTTTACTGCATTCACTGACAGATGTTCTACTTCAGACATAAAAATACAAGTGCAAAAGGATATGGAAAGAAAACAATATTGAAAAACTGCTAATACTTTTGGAAAGCCTTACCTAGAAAGCCATCGCTTTATATGAGAGAAGACACCTCTGTCCTAAAAGAATAGTCCCAATGGTAAACCTATATTTTACTTTCAAGTAAATGAGATGAAAGAGCTTTTAGCTTTAACAAGACATACCTTTCAAAAGGAAACATCTCTATCAGTAAGACTTAGCATTTAACTTTAATGGGTTTGATGAAGAATTTAGTTCACTCAATGTTATTATAAAATTTGTTAAAGTGCTATAGAAATAAAAATCATTTGCATTTCTGTATTAAAAATTTTCCTCATGAAACCTGCCTTCAGTAATAACTAGCTCAGATATTAAACCTGATGGAACAGCATTAGCAGGAAACAGCTGCTTATCTTAGAGGGCATTTCTTACAATATTTCGTGTACTTTGCCACAGTACTGTGCAAAAAAAGCTTATCTACAACATATGCTGGTCAGTCCCATTAGTCATCTTTTGTTTTTTTCTTTAGATATTGCCTCCTTGTAGGTCATGTGAATGAAGTCAAAGAGTTGTGTGGCATTGGCAGCATTACCCAAAATTTCACAGAGTTTATCCTTTGACAGTGTCACCAGCTCAGCAATGCTTTTCACATGGTTCATTAAGGCATGGCAGTTTTTTGCATTAACACCTGGCATTTTTAATAGAAAGTCCTGAGGACCAGGGTTATACTTGTCTGACTCAGGAAGAGTTTCAGAATCTGCTGTGACTGCCATTGCAGTTTCTGCATCAGGCTGTGGACGGTTTTGTTTTAACTCTTCAAAGAGTTCAGCAGTAGCGTGTGGTGAGGGGCACCACAGGATCCGTAACTTGGGGAAATGGAGTGTGAGAAGGGTCAGTTTAGAAGTAACATCACTACTGGAAATCTCCTGGCGTAGGGAGCCTTGTGGAATCAAGGAGAAAGGTTTGTTAGGATCAAATTCAATCAGAAGAATTGGTCGCTTATAGTAACGTGACATAGAAATGCATTGCGTATACAGTCTTCCATTATTTAAGGAACCAATGAGATCGCTGATACTTTTTCGCTCTACACAGATGTCTGGAGTTAAAATGTAATCTCCAACTTCCAAAGTAACAGGCTCAATGTCAATGCCACGACGATGAATCAGCGATGGAAGCTCACTGCGAAATTCCCGCATGTCCACTATTATGGTCTGTTGAGCAGTCTTCTGTGCCTGTCCACCTAAAGAGCAGAACAAATAGTTAACCTGTACTCATGACCTCCAACTCTACCTTCTCTGAAGCGCATTCCATAATGGAAGCGCTGTTTTTATTTCTCTCCACTCACTACAGGCAATGCTGGTCTCATAATCAACAGGCTGTCCAGAAATAGTCCAAATGTCATCTCCTCTTGATGGTAAAATAGTAATTAAGCTATAGTTTCTTTTCAAAGGAAAACAATTCATTGTTATTTCACAGACAAGACTGAGAGATGGACTAGGGCAGACACTATTTGTTCCCCATCAGGACTGCAGAACTGGTGTGCCTCAGTCACCCACCCACGTGTTTTGGACGACATTCAACCACAGAAGGTCACAGGCCTTTTTCACAGCTTAACTTCAGGAACTGCTCACCTGCTTTGCGTGTATCAGTGGAAGCAGAGGCAGGCTTAACATCTCTTACTAGGTCTAGGTTTGTCTCATCTCTTCCTTCTCTTTCTTCAGGAACAACCATACTGGCCCTTTCTCTAAGGATCCATAAACCAAGAATCACTAAAAACTGCAGTTAAACGTCACTACATTAAAATACATTAATATTGTTCAGCAAGATGCAGAATTACATAGAGTTGAATGCTAATTGAAAACCTGACAAGAAATGTAATCCTGACTATTTGGGCTAGATTCTAGACTTTTATTCTCAATTTTTAGCACTTCCAAGTGTCTTTTTATTTTTAGAACTTTTTAGAGCATATGAAACAAAAGAACTAATTAGTAGAACTAGAAGTATAAGCTGATGAGAAGACAATGTCCAAGAAAATTATTGTTTTATTCCTGAATACTACTTAAGTTATGAAAACCTTAGAAATATCTTACAAGATGTGTGACCTACAGACAAAAAAAGTTTCCAATATGAAATTCATAGTCAGTTAAGTAAAAATACCAGTAGCTTATTTAGAGCCTTCTCACAGTTTAAAACTTCACCATTTAAAATACAAGCACGTAAGGAAACGATGTGAAAAATTAATAATGTAGACAATAAGCTAATTGTTACCGAATTAGTTTTTCAAAGGCCTCCTTCTCTTTTCTCAGGGCTGTGAGATAGCGTTGCTCTTCTGTTGAGCTTCCATAGATGAGGAAATAAACTCTACAGGTTTGGAGGAAAAAAAAGATGACATATTTAAGATTAGTAGCAGTAACTGCCTGAAAAATTTATATCCCATTTTCCCTCTTTTACCAACATCATCTACTCTTATTGAAACTTTGGGATTCAACCAGAGTGGATTGCCAGAAGCGTGCAATAGATTTTATTTTTCTTTTAAGATAAAAATTTGATCAACTACATTCTTGATTAGCACCAAGTCAACTTGCCTCAGAGGCTTCCCAGGTCTGCTTGCCTTGTAGATTTCCAGCTGCCGAACAAAAGTTAGTTCTGCATCATACAGTACAACATATCTTGGTTCTACTTCATGCAGCACCCGAGTGAGAGCATAGGGATCACTGCAGCCCTGCAGCGGATGAATAATTGTGAGCGGGTTTTTGAAAATACCATAGTAAGAATCTGAGGGTAAGTTCACAGGGAAATCTTCAGGAATGGTCTCTTCAATACTGCCTTCTTGACTTCCATTTAATTCTTTGTTATCTTCCACATCCAACTCCTCTCTGTTTTCCTCCTCAATTTTCCCTATCATTTGGACTATAGTTTGGTCACGCTGCTTTTTGTGTTTGTTTTGTTTTGAAGATGTAGGGAGTTTGGCTTTTTTGGCTTGAGGTCCCGTGTCTGGTCTGGCATTTCCTTTGGACTTGACCACTTTTCTGTCCTTAATCCACACTTCTCCAGCTTTCTCATCCTTTCCAAGTGTTTTATTATACAGTCTCATTAAAAAGGCTTCTGCCCCATCAGTTATATATTCCCTGAGCTGTGCACAAGCTCGGTCATCACTGGCACAAATAAGAATTTGCCCTGCAGTCAAGAAACAACATCATGTTTGTAATCTGTTACACTGTAAATCCTTTTATCCAGCCACAAGACATCTTGAGCAAATAAAGTATTTTTGATGATCCTAGAAGCGTGCCTGCCAAATGCCTTTACACTTGGTGGTCACAGTTGTGGAAGTCTGAATTACACCATGTTTTGTAGCAAACTAGATCAGGGAAGGTTAATGGAAGTTCAGCATTCCTTATTCTCACACCATCTAAATCAGTTCTTTTCTTTTAATCGTTTGAAAGAAAGCAGATATACTATATACTGAAGCAGACAACTTTTATATTAAAAAAAATAAAATTCTTTTTTCATGCAGAATAAGACTACTTAATTGGAACTGCTCTAGTTTTCAGCCTCTGTCATCTTCGTCAGGGATTCTAAAAAATACATGTTTCCCACAGTATTACTGACAGTTGTGGGCCCTAAATAACAATTCTCTGCTAGCTGACTCAGATAAACTCCTACAGCACTAGGTGAGAGAGCCAGTTCTTATCCACAGTCAGAACACTGTGGGTGGGAGAAAAGAGCACTTTTTTACCCTCACAATTTCCTAAAATAAAACTTAGTGAAATTTGAGGGGATAAAAAAAATCCTGTAACAGGAAAAGCAGAAAAGGAGTTAGAAACACACTGGGTAAGAGGTAACAGCGAGACAACTACGGAATTGTTATAACACGGAGATTAGGTGCAAGGCCTAGGTTACAGTGGTAGAGAAGTCGTCTGGTTCCATCAAATGGGAGCACAAACACAAACCATTGGTGGCCGCCTTCAGCTTTTGGTTTGATTCTATTCTGGGAAAGGTCACATTTTAATGTGTAAAGTTTTTATAGTAGTTTTAAAACCAAATACTTTTACATAAACACTTTGTTTTAAGCCCACAAGTTACTATATTTAAAATTATTAAAATAATTTCATATCCTCTCACCTGGACCACTGAGGTCTTCACTGTTCTTATTCTCATTTTCAATCTCATTCAGTACCTCTCTCAAAGCTTCCCATTTTGGGTTACTTTCTAGAACCAATTCCCTTTTCAGTTCTGAAACAAAGTACAATTGAACACAGCAGCTCTTACAAGCCAAAATATTCTTCAGAACTTTAAATAAATGGTTCAATGTCATAGCGTGATAGCTGTTGGCAAGCACAATTATCAATAGCCTACATATGCAACTTGTTATACTGATGGGGCTCAAGAATACTCATTAAGATTACTAACATTTAAAAATAGGGAAAAATGCTTTAATGAAACAAAAAGTTGAAGTATTCACTTGTCCTTCAATTCTGAAATTCTTGAATATGTATCTATGTATTCTAAATTAAAATACTGGCAGCTTCTTATCCCTTCATATGAAATGAATAAGATCAAATTAAATACTTATACAAATCAAGAACAATCCCATACAAGTTCTCCTAATGATTAGGTGAGTAAGGTGAAAAGGAATCTTTCTGGTTTTTTTTACTGTTTGAGCAAAGATTATGCCTTGATATCTTACATAGCTGACTGAGGTCTAGAGCTGTATAAGACCCACGTATTGAACCACAGCACAAGTAAGAATATGCACACTGTTCAAAACCATGTGATGCTCTCAAATTTAAAATTAGGAATGATGAGTACCATTTTCCTTCTTTACATCTCTGTTTTCAGAGACTTTGCTTTTCTGATTCAGTTTCTCATCTGCAATGCGATAAACTCTGGCTCGAGCATTTACAAACATGGAAGTACTGGAATCAAGAAACAGCCAACCTAAAGAGAAAAGGAAAATGACATATGAAACGTACATGCTCCAGACCTTTCTAATAAAAGCCCACATCTCTTATCTGGATTACCTGTACAACCTGCACTACCTGCTCACTAAGTAACTACTAGCTTAATAAAAGGCAGAAATACGATACAAATCTCACACTGTTAAGTAACAGCAGTTCTGTGGGCAGATGAAAGCATTATGTGTCAATAAAAACCTACGTCCTTATGGCTAGTTATATAAAACCTAATTAGATACCTTCGTATGTTTAGGAATGTTGATTAAAAGAATCAGCATCTCACTATTTCATGCATTAACTTGTATTCAGTGCTTACCTGAATTCTCACCAAAAGCTTTTTCACTTGCTTTCAGTGACTCCAGAAGATTAAGGAAAGTGACACAATCATACTGAGTTAGATACTGTAGCAAAGTACGCAGAATCTTCAAATCCTGGACCAAAGATTTTGTCTTAGCTCCGAGTTGATGCCAGAGAGGATCTAAATAGTGACGTATTGTCTAGAAATATAAATTGGAAAGATCAAGACATCAAATATCTACTATACTAATCAAGATAGGAACGCCTTTTAAAAAAACCAAACACTTGTAATATAGATTTTTTTAACATAAAAAATTCAAAAATTCAAAAACCTTAGGCAATTTAACAATTAGCAGTTATATATAATTTAATGTGTTCAGTACATATTTTCTTTCCCGTATTAAAAATTTGGTAATATAAATATAAGTATATGTATTCATATATAGAATTTAATATTTTATATACATATGCATAAATATATATTTTACTGGCCTCTGCCCTTAGTATTTAAGATTGTTCATTCAGGCAAAGTACAAGTCATTGTAACGTCATTTAATTTTTAACATAAGATGAATACAATGCAGAAACGTCTCCAGATTTTCTAAAGTACAGAACATTTCATGTCAAAACCAGATTACAGTTAATAGGCAAATGTTGAAATGCATGATTTTACCCTACAGAAAGTATACATAAGTAAGCCAATCATTGCAGACCTGCCAGTAACACCATCACACACGCAGTTAATTCACATATACGGTGGTTAAAAATACAACAGCCATGCACATGTATGTTATCTGTTACATACCATGTTTCGTCTAATAAAGAAAATAGAAAATGCTGGTAGGAAATTCAAGAGAAAAATTGGGCAGGGAAAGAAGGTAAGAATACGGCATACCTACCTCTATTATTATACCATCAATCAGAATTTTTTGATGTAGGAACTTGCGAAATGAAGTAAGAACAATCATGCCAATTCACCAAAAATCCTACTGGCAAACTGTAACATCACTTGGTGGTAATTTAATTATTTTACAGTGCTTTTGTTTGCACACCAAACTGTTCAAAGATCTAAAAGGAATCACTTTACAAGACGTAGCAAAACAATCAAAATGATTACCTTGTCGAAAGCTTTACCAAGAGCATTTTCTAAAGACAGATCTTCTACTTCAAGAGCTGGATTATAACGTTTCAGTTCTCTCAGACATGCATTCAAAATATCCAGGATTGAGGTCTGGATAGCAAGCATACTAGGAGTCATGGACACATGTATTTCCACCACTTCAGGTTTATGCTTCTCTAAAAATGAGTTCACTGCTATATGAAATCTACAAGGAAAAAAGCTTATTAATATTTACACAAATATTTTGCTTGACACCATAATTCAAAAACGTTTGTACAAACAAAAGTTATAATTGATTTAAATGTAAACAAGCTAAATGCAAATCATAACTGTACAGAGGCAACGACTACAGTCTTAATGAATGGTCTCATAAAACCACCTGATGATTCCCCAACTACGACTGTTTTCGTCCTCAGCAAATGAGCCTATAGCACTGTGACTGATCCCTGGAGAATTACTGCTCTAGATTCCACATCATTATTGCAGGTATCAAATCCTGAAGTAAAAACAAAAGATCTCGTAAAGAGGAAACTGTAATGGTCTCATAAACCCTTTGGAATCACATGGATCCACTGGCAAACACTGTGATAGCCTTAGCTTTGAATAATAAGCAGCAGGCCCTTGGCTATAAGGGCTGTGTTGTAACAATGAAGCCATTGCTATGTGGGTGCTAGCTGATTTTAACAGAAGACAACAGAAGAACACCACCACCCTCAGGTTGCTCCATAGTTCAGAAGCCAAGGTAGAAAATTTAGAGTTTGTGTTCAACCTTTCCTATGTCCATTTCTATTTCTCTGTAATGCTAAAAGGAAAACTTAAAATTTTGAGTTTACAGTGCAGAGTGTGAGAACATGAGGTGGAGTGAAACACATTCTAGACTGGAGCAGTTATGCATACCCCCTGCCCAGGGCAAGAGCACTGATGGGTGATCAGCTGAACTGACCAACTCCGTGCTTCTGCACCTTCTGCGCCTTAATGCATGCCACAGGCTTGGCGACTTAGTTTCTAACAGTTATCAAGAAATATTCCTCATAGATGACATATGCATAGAGAAGATTACAAAAAAACCCCAACAACTGATTAAACACAAACCAATAAAACACAGAGATAATCATGGAGCTTCTTCACGATTGGAAACAAATCCTCCCGTGCATGGCAGAATTGCAGGACAGTATTCCTGTTACTTCATGGCTTCAAGATGATCTTTAACAAATTACACTTTTCTTAAACTATTATGAATATCACTATCTACTATGATTTCTACTGGCTTGAAGGATGGTTATACCATAAGGTTCTGCTTCTTATAGATTTAACTTGAGTCTATTCTCAAAAATACCTTGAAAAATTTAGCATCTTTAAAATAACTTCAGTTAATAAGTGAGTGAAATGAGCTTCTGTATACAAATACAGAATACAGATTAGCAGTGTGACTACATAAAATTCATTTTGTTAGAAGTCACAAATCACAGTAATTTTAAGTTCAGTGTAGTAAAGGGGTACCTTACCTTGGCCACAGGTAAAGTTTCCTGACAAAAAGATTTCTCATCACTCTTTCCACTTGGCAAAAACCAGTGTTAAATGCAACCGCATTATCTGTAAAAGCTTTAATGAAGCCTTCCTTGTTTTTTTGGCGATAAAGTCGCAATATAAATGATTCCTGACAAGACTCAATGATTCTATGTGCTTTGTATACCAAAACACCTGGGAAAATAAATGGTTTTCAAGTTAAAAAGTAGTAAAGAAAGACTGAATATGTTATATATTTTTCCCCAAGTTTGTCTTACTCTTCTGCTTTTGTTAAAGTACAATTTCAGTTGTTTCTTCTAAAATGATGTCAAACAAACCTACAGGCGTTCATAAAATAGCTTGGGTTAGAAAGGACCTCAAAGATCACTGAAGTCCAGCCCCCTGGCCATGGGCAGGGCTGCCCCCCACCAGCTCAGGCTGCCCAGGGCCCATCCCATCTGGCCTCAAACACCTCCAGGGCTGGGGCATCCATGGCTTCTTTGGGCAGCCTGCGCCAGCAGCTCACCACCCTCTGACTGAAAATTTCCCCCTGACATGTAACCTAAATCTCTCCTCTTTCAGTTTAAAGCTGTTCCCCTTTGCCCTATCACTACTTGCCTGTGTAAAAAGTCAGTCCCTCTCCTGAAACCTAGCAACTGCTCGATTTCAGTACCACAGAGCCTCCCAGTTACAGAGCAAAAAAATCCTGCGCTTGAGTAGCAGGACTTCAGTAGCTTCCATGGTGCTTCATTCTTTAAGCAAAACTTGGACTTGGGACGTCTAAAGGGAGGAAGACTGAATGCAAGATGTAACACAGTATCACCACAGAGCAAGTTTGATATCTGAACTCTTTTATTACAGAAGTTCTGTAATCATAGACTTGTTGAATATGTTTCTTTGATTATCAAAAAACTTGAACTATCCTAAAGAACTTCTGAAAACATTTTCTGTGCTATTTCCCATCCTTCTGATATTGATATTCAGAACTGTGGACAGAAAGGATTTTCAGCTAACTGGCTAGGCCAGCATCTTTATTCACGGCTATGAGCATTGGGAAAAAACTATCATATGCATTTTAGTACAGAGAAATGAAACAATAGTGAAACTGCCTTAAGTCTTTGAGGCAAATACTTTTGGGATTTACATTTCACTCAGACAAGACTTGTTAAACCCAAGACTTACAGCATGCCATGTTTTTCCCACTCTCCTCCAGTGAGGAGAGGCCTACCTGATATTTTTTATCTGTTCACAGCTTCCACTGGAATAATAAACATTCCTAAAATGGAAGCTAAAGACATCAAACAGTAAAGCTTTCATTGCATGCCTCAGTAAACTGAGGGGCTTAAAATGAATCTAACTTTTATAACGACTTTCTTCATTCATTTTGACATGCCACATCTCTAACACTTTGAAACACTTTACTGTGTTTTTTTTTCCTACGTTAGTTGCCCAAGAAACAAATTTCTGCTGATTTTGCAGTGTCTGACATACAGGCGGCATGTATCTAACAGAAGCACGTTTCAGCCAAAGCTGCTGTCACACTGACCTCTGGTGGCACCACGAGGAGTACGACAACTCTAGGTCACAGAATCACAGAATGGCCAGGGTTGGAAGGGACCTCAAAGATGATGTATCTCCAACCCCCCTGCCACATACAGAGCCACCAACCTCCCCATTTAATACCAGACCAGGCTGCCCAGGACCCCATCCAACCTGGCCTTGAAGACCTCCAGGGATGGGGCATCCACAGGTCATTTCAGGTCAGGAGGTTTTTGGTTTTTTAAGTCTCTAATGTGTTTTTTCTTTTCATCCACACAAACCCAAAGTAGGGTGTCTCAAAACTTTACTTTTTTTTAACCTAGAAATAACAGAACTGAGTGTGGTGTCCTTTGACTGTAGCATGAAAGCCATTTAAAAAGTTTCACAGATTAGAACTTCTCATACACTGACTAAAACAAAAGAGAGTTTCTGAAGCAAAAACTTACATAAATCTGAGCATTCGATATTCAGCCATTATTAAGATGTTAACATTTACGTAACACTGAAATATTCCTATATCCCTGGCTCTTAATACCTGTTTTACTAGCTCTGTGGGCTTTAAGAGGGCTTCCACCTTACACAAGAATATAAAAACAAGCAGGGAAAGAAGGGGAACAGAACATGGGAGAACTAGCATGCACAAGTTCTATACAACAATAGAAGGTCACAAGGTATTTCTAAAGATCTTTAGAACATTGTTATTTCATATTAGAAAGCATCTAAGTGTTACAAGAGGAACATTAGTTAGGTATTGTTATTTTACTTGATGAGAAAAGTTGTCATGAGGAATTCATTAAAGCACAAAACTGCATGCTTATCAACCATACACACTAGCCATCAGTTTCAATCACAGGCTGCGTTCTGAGTATTCGAGATGCTATTTCAACAGGCACAGACAATTATTCTACTTGGGAAGCAATGCAGGCAGTGTGAATGCTTATGTTTCTTACGTCAATGGCAATTTAACCGGTGATTGTTTTCCAAGTGGTTACTGATATCAAAATCCATACAGATGCGTTATCCACTATCTAAAAGCAATGTGAGTGTTGTGTGACTAAACAAAGCAAACAAGTGCGACCTCTTGCAAGGCCCTGCTTTAGCAGGGGATTGGACTCCACAATCTCTTGAAGTCCCCTCCAGCCCCTGTGATTCTATGATGACCATTAAAAGAAAAAAGGAAGGAACTACATATTTGTGCCTTTCACCGAAGCCGTTTTAAAGAAATAATTCTTTAACCTCAACACCATTAGTAGGACTCTATACAGAGTTAAGCTTAACGTATTTTTCAACAGAACAGTCATCCATTTCTTTCAGTAAGCTCTTACCAGTGATGAGGTTTGCAGGAATTCTGTTGGTAAGGAAGTCGACCACGAGGATTCTGCTGGTTGCAAAGAGAACCCCGCCGTGCGTGTAGAACTCGTAGCGGGTGCTGCTGGGGATCTCGTTGGTGACGCGCCGAGGAAGGTGCACAACTCCGTCCGACCGCAGCTGGTCAATGAAATACTCCTGCAGCAGGCACGGTGAGAACACAAAACTTCATTACAGACGTGAAGAGAACCTTAGTTACACACGTTCCATTTATTTGGAAAAAAGGCCCCAAACCAACTGAAAACATGGCAGCGTGAGATGCTACCTAAAGAGAGCTGTGATTCCGTTTCTTGCAGCTATCGAGCTTAAGCACCAGCCTGTTCGGGTGACCCACAGCCCGGCACACTTGCAGTAGCAGACACCCAGGACGTAAATAAACGTGACCCGCGGCACGTCGGCGTTCGGAGTTTTTAGCACCCAGTTCTCCGCCGCGTTGTTACAGCACTTATGGCACTTCTAAAGAGCACAGGCGGTTTTGATACCGCCTTACAGACGGAGAGTCGGAAAGGGAGCGCCCGCTGCCAAAGGCAGGGCGGCCATCGCGTCGAACTTCGCTTCAAAGCCCGCAGCCGCGGCCGGTTCCGGCCCGCTCCGCGCCCCGCCGCCCCCCCGCCCCGCCCCGCCCCGCTCCCTGGAACGCGCGGAATTGCGCTCACCTCCTCGGCGGGACTCGTGTTCAGCACCAGCACCAGGCTGGCGGGCTCGCAGTAAAGGCGGAGGAAGCGCAGCAGCAAGCGATCGATGCCGAGCCCGCGGGCGCAGACCACGAGCCCGTCCTGATGGAACAGGTCCAGGAAGATCTGGCTCTCGTGCTCCAGCAGCGCCGCCATCGCCGCCCCGCGACCGTTGCGACGGCGCCTGCGCGCGAGTCGAGCGCCCGCGCCCGGAGCTGCGAGGCGAGCGGCGCTCGGCGGCGCCCCCTGCCGGCAGGAGCGCGCGGTCCTCCCGCCTGGAGCGCGGCCGCCTCGCGAGGGGCGACGGTGTGAGGACCTTGCCGGCGCCGGTGCCCCGCACCCGGCCCTGTTCGACCCGGGTAGGAGGACCCCGAGAGCCCCGGTGTGGAAAATGAGGTGGGCAGGGACTCAGCTGTCCTCAAACCGCCCCCAGTGAGGTGAGCTGAGCCCCGCTGCTTTCTCTCACAGTGAGGTCGGTGTACTGACTACAAATGTGAGCCCCGGGAGTCGTTTGAGTTTGTAATACGAATTATTTATGTTTAGTTTACGCTTGTTAAACAACAGAGGCGGACTGAAACCCGGCTCGCGCTCCCGCGCACGGAGCCGTACCTCAGCGCGCTCCCGCGCACGGAGCCGTACCTCAGCGCGCTGCCGGCCGCTCGGCCTGGCGCGGGAAGGGCTCCGTAGTGCTGAGGGACTTCAGAGCCGCTGCCCGGTCGGCTGCAAAGTAAGGGAACTCCTCAGAAGCACCCCAGAATTCAGGTTGGTGAAGGACAGAAACTTGCCTCCAGCCTACGTTAAAGTCACAGAACTTTCTGGGCCTCTGGCAGGAAGCGCTGTGAGGCTCAGCGGGGTGATGGCGGGCCGCCTGCCGCCCTCCTGCCGAGCGGGACGCGCTCCCAGTCTCTGTTCCGTGTGAGGGCTGTTAAGTCCCTCTGTATTCCCCAGCACTTGGTTGTTGTCCTGCTGACCGTGAGCCAGCAGGCTGCCCGGCTGACCAACCCGGCCCAGGCGTCCCGCTGCCGGCACCGGCCGCCCGCACTCAGCGCCGCTCGGCTCTGCGCCCTCGCTGCCATGAGCGGGGCGCCACCGAGGCCTGGAGCGTCCGGAGAGGACGCGGGCTGCGAGGCTCTGGGGGGGCTCGTTAAATCTGTAGGAGATGAGGCACTGCCTACAAGCGCCTGAAAGGAGGCCGTGCTGAGGTCGGGTGGCCTCTGCTCGCGGTAACAGCGGTAGGACGAGCTCTGGCTGCAAGCCGTGCCGGGACGCTCGGGTTGGCCGTTCGGATCCGTTTCCTCTGGCGCCGTGGTGCTGAGGGATCCCGGCGGTCCCTTCCAGCCTTACTGGTTCTTCTGATAAAGCGCCCTTATCAGGTTCCTTGAGTCAGCTGCCTGATGCAATCCCGTAAATATTGGCTGTTTTGCTTCAATGTTCGCATGTAGGTAGTTGCCTTTTTTCCCCGTAATGTGGGTAAGTGTGGAAAGTGAAAGTGTTGTTTCTGCATTGAACATTAAAAAAGGGCAACTGATCTAAAGAATTAAGCTATAACATATCCTTAGAAATAGCTGATGTGGAAAGGAAGAATACCATATACATATTAGTAACATATTTTAGAAACAGTTACCGAATTACCTAACGAATTCTTTCTCACAAAGCTGCAATAGATTTTAAATGTTCTAAACAATGTGGGTATAGTATTCTGAAGTAGGAAACGTACTGTAAGGTTGTTCATTAGACCAGCAGAAGTGAAGTACATTGAACAAACTTTCAAGGAGTCAGGCAGAACTGCCCCACTCTGTGGGAACGTCAGGATGCCGTAGGCAGGCTCCAAGATACTCGCCTCTATCCTCCTTCCAAGATTATCTCTGTGCAAGGACAGACGGATGACCAGAACAATGACCCAGTGTAAAAGGGGCACAAATGTTAGGGGGGTAATTAAACAATTAAGAGGCTATGTTTATGTTTATGTTGTAAAACAGACATCCAAAAGTTACGACCAAATGTTTGTTAAGAAAGCAATTGTTAGAAGGCAATTAACCAATTAACATATTTGTGTTTGGGTGGTAAGGATTTGTGTTTACTTGGTATTTGTATGATTAGTGAGGCGTTGGGAAAGAGTGTGAACCTGCAGTACTCAGCAGTCGGGCAGTAGGGGATAAAAGATGGAACACTGTTTTCTCTGCGCTCTCCTGCTTGCAGGAGGCCCGCTATTGCAATTGCGAATAAAATTTGCTTTATCAGAGAAACCGTCCTAGAAAATTATTTTGATATTTCCAACATAAGGAAAAACGGAGCGCCCAGCCTCTAACATGTTCCTCTGCTCCTTATGGGTTGGGTGAACATTGCTAATGGCCATGCACTCTACCATGTGTTAGTTTAAAATCTGCCACTTGGTTTTAATTTAATGTAGGAAAATTTCAAATTATTTTATAAATCATTTTCTTTGTAACATGCAGTACAAGTACTTTGCAAAGCATAAAAATATCTAAAATGGGGATCAGCTGGTAGAAATAACAAAAATATTGAAAGTATTTTTTAGTTTTCTCATACGCTTACATTATTTCTGAATTTTTATGCAGATACCCGAGCAATTTTGAGTTTGTAAACTGGATCACATTGTCAGTTACTGTGCTAAGTACCACCCATTGGTTCTTGTTTTTAGTTGGCTGCTAATAAGCATTCAGAGCTCACTTAGGGACAGTATCAGAAAAATAGTATTTTTCTTGTATGGCATTTCGTTCTTGTGGCTTCCACGACTCAAATCAGGAGCTGGACCTATTTCTCGTGGGTCTCTTCTGTCTTAGGATATTCCATGATTTTACTGCCCAAACCAAACGCTTACACAATAACGTGACAGTTATCATTAACATTCATCACTGTTTTTTTAATGTTTTATGAAAGGGTGCTTCTTTGAGGAATTACAGTATTCTCTAGAGAAGTCTATGTAATTTAGGAACCAGCCATATCCTTGACCTGCTACTGCCTACCTGTATTAGAAACAATGTTTTCTAAGCAGTAAAATAAATAAATAAATAAATATATATATATAAAATAATGCAAGCATTTCATTACATTTCATTAGCTGGGTTATTTCTGTCTGTTATCTACCTATCTATCTATCTATATTTACTTTGACTAAATACAGTGAGATTTATTTTTTTCTACTAATATATTTATTAACCAGTAGAGGGCTGTCATTTGTCAGGGTTATCTTAGAAGAGCAGAAATTAGACCTAAACTCTTACATTTCATTTCTATGTCTTTTTCTGTGTGTGTGTTAAACACTGAAGTAATATTAAGAAAAAAAAATCCTAAGTACACAAGAAAGAAGTACAGGAACAGGATTACACATGGTAAGAATTAGAAGTGATGTATAATTTTCAAGTTGGGAAGAACAGGTCAGAAGAAACATACTGAGAGGAATGCTTGCTAATATAGCTCTGTATTTACCAATGAGGACTTATATTTATTTTTAAAAAATTGGAACTCGTTTATATATATGCGATGAACATTATGAGTAACTGTCAGAGGTTAATTCCACATCAAATGACAAAAACATACAAAGTGTAAGCTACTTTCAAGCCAATGAATCACATGAGATTGGCAGAGTCTGTTACTCCCAAGAATGCCATTTACTTACACATTTACAAAATGCATTAACTCACCAATTTTATTCATCACGTTGATGCTATGCGAGAGGCAGATTAATTGTACAGTGGTGCCAGAGAACAAATAATCAGAAGTAGGCTTATTGCTTGTTTTGGTTGTTATGAATATAATGAAAAAATGAAGACAAACTGACATAAGATATGCTTTTTGGCAGTCAGTTGTTTTTTAAAATTCTAATTTTGTCAACTTATTAATCGTTACTAAAGAAGAGAAAGACAGAAGAAGCCATAAGTAAGTTATTAATCTATTTGTGTGTGTAGTGACAACACTCTGGTCTGAGAACTAGTAACAGTTCTTGTGCAATGTATTAATAAACTTTTGTTACTTATAATGTCCAGAGTTGAGGAAGACTCCTTGTGAGAAGAAAACCAATATTTAGGTAAATTCTCAAACGTGTGATTATGTCTTCCATCCTGTCATTGTGTTTAAGAATAGCTCAGTATCTTCAGCTGTGAAAATGTGCTGAGACTGCCCGCACTGCGGATTGCTCAGTGCGCCTGGCCTTACCCCTTGTGCGGGCAGCGGCCTGACCAACAGCATCAGCTTGGTGAGAGAAACCTGCCCCACCTGTGGGGTGTTGGAAGCCTCAGTTCTGCCATCCGCTTAATAAGACAAGGGCAGATTTCACAGAAATTGCCCACGTATTCTTGCATTTCTCAATTTCCCACAGAGCTAACTTCATCATAAGTAAAATGGACTATATTTATTGATCTCAAATCCTGTGTGTGTTTTGAGGTGTTTTCTCTAGTTAAGTTTACCAGTCAGTCCTTGAACTCATTAACTGATGAACATTGAGAGATTAATATTTGTGTCACATTATTAATGTTGGCATTTTTGTTCCTTTCCGAACTTTTATACAAGTAGCAAGCTGTTGAAGCTTACAATTAAAGTACAAGTTTTTTGAAGCAAAAGTGCCTGAATTAATGCACAGGTTTACTGCCCAGTTTCCCAATTTATACATACAGACTTAAATACATAGGAATTTCCTTTCTGAGAAAAACAGCAGCAAAAATAGAAATTCTGATATGTATCTGTTAGTATAAAATAGCATTCAAAATCGAAAGAAGTGTTTCATGTTTGGGAGATTAGAAGTTGTCTTATAGGCACATTGGTTCGTGTTCTTGGAACACTTAGTTCTCAGGTGGGCACCTTTTGTGATCGATTGCAATAGATTTTTCTCCAGCAGTCTGCATACAGAACACTCTTTACAGATGAAAAAATATTTCTCCTATAAAGAAAAATCTAATTATTCTTTTCCAATGAAGCTATTGTGAAAGTTAATCATGACATGGTTTTGCTGAGTTAAAAATGAGCTCTGATTAAAGATTTGATCTGGCTGTGGGCTGATGGATAGGGAATATTAGTAAGGGTAAGTTAAGTTCTCATCCTGGATTACCTTTGCGCAGACTGCGAGACCCCGGATTTAGCGACTGCATCACGTTGATTCCCCTCCTAGCTGTAAGTGCCCCACGAGAACAGCAGTTATGTTTCTTCACTTTGTCTTAAGTGAACTCAGAATTAAACTTCAGCTGTTAATGATTTCCACAGTATTTTTTTATCCACAGTTGCAAAGCTAAATTGAAAAGCATAATGGTGTGTATAGTTTGAAATAAGTACCCTGAACAATCTTGATTTAGACTGTTTTCTTCACATATGCATCTTAGAGAAGTAGCATATGTGATGACTGTGTAAAACATTCCACTTCAATAGTTTATAGGTGTTAGAGTCATGAAATAAGTTGAGATTTCTTTATTGTAGCAATATATAACAGTGACAGATTAAGTACATTAATGCACTGCGTATATTCAACGCTATCATGTATTTCTAAGGGACATGATTATATGCACTCAGAAGCCTTAAGCTGTTCAGTTGATAGCAGTATGTCTACAACTTAACTACTTTGGCCTTAACAAAAGAAGGAACTAATGATTCAGCTGTTCACCTTTAGAACACAGTGCTTTGCTAGAGCCCTGCCAGTGAAGCAGTCAGTCCTTGGATAGATATTCTCCAAGATGAATGACGTATCCATGTTAAGGTTAGAAATCAGGAGTTTGGAATATGTTGTTGAATGGGTTAAAACCATGGCAGAGCTTTCGTTTTAACACAGAGATGAAATCTGGTGGTTGTGGCTGTTCTGCTATGTTTGATAGAAGAACTGAATGTTCAGTTCAAAGATGCGCATCTTCTTCCTGAGTTCTTTAGTACAGCAGAACTACCAGGTCACATTCATTTAGATCACTTTTCTAGGAAAAGAGATTTTTTTTCCAAACAAAGGAAAAGGCACATCTCTGCTTCCACTCTGCCAAGTACAGCTGGCCTTGTAACTAATTTAAATGGCCATCTGCATAGCTGACCTATTGTAGTGAGGGAAAAAGGATGGTTAATTGCTTATAAGGAAGAAAAATATAGTGTCCAATTGGAAGCATAAGGTATAAATGCTGTGCAGTACGATGTCACTATTTCCTTGGAACATTTTTATTTTGGGCAGTTTAAAGTGAGAAATAGTGCTACCTCCTGTCAGCATCATATTGCAAGGGAAAGAGTTTGGAGATTTCAGTACTGCCTCTCCTCTCTAGTTCAGTAATTATTGGCTTTTATATCCTACTTTGAATGAATGGTATTTCTGAGAAATATGTCTAGAAAACTAACTTTCTTTTGTAGTTCTTAGTGCCTGGAACATCTCCTGAGCATCAATAAACTCGAACGCGTTTCCTGGGATTTGTTGTGCAGTACAGAATCAAAATTGGAATCTACATCTTTGCTTTCATTTCAAATCAATATATCTTTCATGCTCCTTACTTTCAATAAATCTGTCCAAAAAGTTAGATATGTATCCAATTACCTCTCGGATTTCTTAGTTGTATAGTATTATGAATGTGTGATCTGTTTTATTTTTAATGATGTTTTATATTCAATTTGAAGTAGAGAAGTTTAGTGGGAGTGCTAAGTTATGGCCTGACAAAGTGATGGAGCACCTGATGGGAAGGCAGGGCCAGCCCAGCTCAGGTGCATGCAATGCAGTGCACTGAGTGATGGAAGGATAGAACCAGGATCCACCCCTTCTCAGCCCTCATTTAAGGGCTAGCAGTGGAAGTGAGGGGATCTCACTTGAAATTCCTGCATGCCTGAGGCCTTCTAAAAGTACGCAAGTTTTGTCCTTTATTTCTGTGCCCACAGCATTAGAGCAGATCCTCATTTGCTGCAGCCTAGGACCTTGCTGCTCTGCTGTCAGTTGCTGTGCTTTCCATCATGTTACAAGAGGAGACGTTTTTTTTAGTGCCTGTAGAAAATCTCTAATTACAAAGCAGCAGCAATCAGTTTGCAGTTAGGACTGAAGCTGGCTCCTTATTTAGACTAGAATAATAATATAATGCCTTTCCTGAGCTCCAAGAGTCCTTTGAGTCACTTTCAAACTTCATGTGCTTTATTTTATACTGATGTATGCTTTCCTGGGGAGGTTGTAGGTTAGTCAGATAAGATGTCTTATGTAGCAGTGCTCAAAGACCTCATCTGACTTTTAATCTTTTCTTGAAAATGTAACACACTGTTTGTTTCACTATTTTCCTGCTAGGAAAACAAGTACATTGCTGTACAGATGTAATCTTTGTATGTTAATGAAGAATTGCATTAAATCACAAACCTTATGGTATTTAAGACTTAAACCATACCTAGACAGAAAAGTGAGCAGTATTCTAAATATAAGTCCACAAAAGTAAAGGTAATATTAAAGGGGTGTGGATTAAAGGAATGTTTATGAAAGTACAGTTTAAAACAGAAACTGAAGTGTGACATGGGAGAGGCAGAACTACAGAGCTCTGGTCACAGAGCCTGAGCATATCTGAGGTGGCCTCTGGAGGAAGAGAAGAACCCTGGTTTTTTTTTCTGTTTTTTTGGTTTTTTTCAGACCCAGAAACAGGATGGAAGATGAAATAGAAAACTGACCCCAGTACTGGTGCAAGAACAAACTAATTGTCTTTCTTTTTTAAAAAACTTGAATGGAGGCATACGTTTCTTGCTTTTTTTTTTTTTTTTTTTTTTTTGAGGGAGAGAGGCTTCAATATAGATAGCTGTAGCTGGGTGTGAGACAGAAATGCGTTCTATGCAGAAAGATACCTGCTTCTAGAAATCTTGTGATATGATTCGTGCTTTCAGATTTTCTGTTGCTGCCTCCTGCTCTTCAGCTCTCTGTTTTTGTGTGTTCCCCTCTGTCATCCCAGGAAATCATGCTCTCTTCCCAGTCTGCCTCTCTGGCGTATTTCCTGTGATTGCTTCAGCAACCCCATATGTAGAAGCCTTGCTGAATTCTGCAAAGTGAAGTCAACATCTGTGCTATACTGATGTTACAATTCTTGTGTTTGATAATCAAACTTTTAACTTTAAAACCAAACATTATCTTGGTAGACGAGCGTGTTTAATGGTAGCTTGCTTTGTGTTTGGGCATTTTTTGCTCTGAAAGTGCAGGCAGTGGCTTGGTGGTGTGACAAATGTGGCTTTACATCTGACAATTGCTGTTAAAACATGTTATGATCATATGGTGCAATTATCTGCAAGGTTAGCAGTCTGTCACTTTGCATATGTGGTGGGAAAAGTGCGTTAAAAGTACAAAAACAAACAAAAAAAGTGGATGAATACAAAACCAATGAGTTATATGAGAGTGGTTATTGTTTGCCTTCCAGTCATCAGGATAGCACCAGTGTAACACTTGCACTGTGCTTTGCTCAACAAATGTGCTGCTTTGCTCATGCCTGGCTGGGCTTCTCACTGCCAGCAGTGCAGATAGCAGGTGCTTCCTGACCTTGGTGTGTGGGGTGATGTTTGGTTGCTGTGGTTTAGAAGACTCTCGTAAACAGAAGGTAGAAAATTCAAAACGAAGTAGTTAGCTGATAAAGTACCTACGATGGATACAAGTTAACTGGAGGTGTAATTTTGCTCCTCCTACAATGACCTGATTTCTCTAAAATCAAATATCTGTTAAGCAAATTCGTTTATACTCCCATGGGTCTAAAATAGAGCTGTGAGTCTACAATAAATGAGAATGTACCATATAGCCAATTAAAAAAGAAATCCTAATTGCACAAATATGGATGGGCAGAATTGGCAGATAGTCACCAACTTATGGCTTTTTAAAAAAGGAATTTATACAAACAACTTTGCAGCTCATTAGTGTAAACCTTCAATAAATCCAGGTGTTTGTTGCCTTTTGCTTAATGAGACTCTAAGAGGATGTACCTGAAAAAAGAAAAGTGAATGGTGTTTGATACGCAGTGTACTTCTGCAATGATATTTGGGATGATGTTCATTATGAAAATTACATGCCTTAAAGGGAAACACTAGTTCATCAGAAGTTTGGAACAGTGGATATATATGTACTGCTTTCACTGTTTTTATTTAAGAACTCTGTATCAAAAGTGCAACTCAGAAAGGTGTCAAGTGACAGGAGCGGTTGTGATCAGCAGATAGACTGCTGCAAGGAAACATGGAGGAGATTCTGAACTACTTATGAATACCCTTCTGTGGTAGAAATACACTAAAGTAAATTGAGAACACTTCAAATGAAGGAAATGAGACCTCAGAATGGGTCATCACAAAACTGCCAAGGAGGCTCAACTGCAATCTGTGTGTGTTTATTGTTGTCTTATTGTTGCTTAGTAAACCGTGTTAAAGTAACTGAGTCTCTGTTATGTGTAGGGTTGGTTGGTTGTTTTTAGCCTGAATTTAGTTTTATTTAATTGAAGGACTTATTACTTGTTTTTTGATAAAACGGTAGCCATGCTAGGGAGAGAGGGGAGAAGAGTAAGAAAGAGAAGATAAAGCTAAAATTCACTGAATGCTACTGCTTTGAATGTGGCATTGTGTGCTGGGCAGGGCTCTAATTTTAAAATACTTTCAAAGAGATCTGGAAAACATGCTTCATCTACCTTTTTAGTCTTTGAAACATTACTTCATGAGCCCACTTGCAAAAGTTCATAATCCTATAGAAGGGATATATTATGAAGTTTTTAAAAACTCTTAAATGTTGATTGAAGTACTTTAGGATCCAAAGAATCATATTAATATGTGTACATAATAAAACAAGAGCCTTTATATTAAAACTGGTTACCTGCCATGGCTTCTGGGCATTTGGCTTTTGAATTCTCCCAGTCTTCAGTCTAATGTTTGATATCTCTTGCAGCCAAAGCTCCTGGTGAGGTTATAAGGGAATTCAGGATGGCAGTTTCAGTGCCTTATCCGAGCACGTGTATTGGAAAAGGACTAGAGAAATGATGACAGCAGATTCAGGTATGTTTTTACTATACATACAGGTTTGTTGTTTTTTTTTTTTTTCTAAACTAGAATGACCTTCCTTATTAATATTTAATCATATATATTTGTTTCATGCTAAAACAGGAAATACTGAATTATTTCTAATGCTGTGTTTTGAAATAATTTGATTATAATTTGATTGATTTAATTTTAATGGCATGCACTGAAATATTGAGCATTCATAGGGTTACAACTGATTAAACGTGCCAGAATAATAGCAGTAACCACTGCATAATTGCTTTCTAAACACTGTAGGAAAACTCTGCATTGCATACAAAGTATTTTTGTAAGAGTTGTAATACTTAGTTGTAATGTTGTTGATTTCTCTTGTAATATTGCTTTAATACTTTCTTAGTATTTATCCTAATTAACATAATAGTTAATCACTCACTTTTGAGGAATGAAATAATTGTAGCACTGTTGAATAAATTACTTTATCTTTTCTCTTAGCACTTTCTTGGAATTACTCGAAGTACTTGGGCTTTTCAACTATGAATTCCACAATATAGTTTCTTTTAGAGCATGGGAATGCATTTTTCATATCTATAGATTACTATTTCAACCTGGCTATTCTTGGTAGTAACACAAGTTCTTTAGGGTCAGATGTAAAGTAGATTGATATACTCAATCCAATTTCTCTTGAAAAGGTGTCCAGATCACAGAAAAGCCTGCCATGATTGACACTAATTGGCAGCCCTGCTGGCAGATTCTGGAATGCGATTTGAAGACTGATTGGATAAAGAGGATGAAGTAATGTGTTCAACTAGGTTCAGAAGTAGCCCTTATCTGTCAGCAGTGACGGATGCTGGTGGGGTGGGGTATGAACCTTGGCAAATCCTTTCCTTTAGTTCCTTTTCTTCATTCTTTCTGTTGATTTTGGTTTCTGGTGTTTCAGAGTAATAATTCTTAGAGAAACAAAAACCACTACAAAATTGAGTAAGAAGTCAAGTTGATACTCATGAAATTTCATACAATAAGAAAATGTTAGTGGAAGAGATGAGGTGTTTTTCCTGTCAATCATACCTAGAGAGTGACTGTTTTGACTTCTACCAGATCGGAGGAATGCCAAAATGTTTCAGTATGGAGGGTGAGTTTGGCGAGGTGTGGTGATGATGACCCATCCTCAGTAGGGGCTTTGTGGGAAACAAATCAAGATGTCCTTCTGTTTTGTTTTGTGGGTTTTTTTTTTGTTTGTTTTGTGGTTTTTTTTGTTTTTTTTTTTTTTTTTGTGTGTGTGTGTGTGTGTGTGTGTGGTTTTTTTTTGTTGTTTTCTGGAGGTCTTGGCAAGTTGCTAGAAATACAGACTTGGTAATTTTTAGAAGACTTCTTCACTATTGCATTTCTTTGCCTATTTGTGTAGATTCAGACTACTTTGGATTGCTTTAGTCCAAAATGGTACTTTAATAAGCAGTTGGTTTGGTTATCACAGGTTTGTATTTGAAACAGCTTTTTTGTGCCTGCGTTTTTGTATGCATATGTCAAAATGTTTGCTTTGTTGTGGGGATACAAAATGTGACTGAAAAACAATCCATTCTGTTCAAATGGAGCTTATTACAAACTTCTGAATTGGATTGTGGATGCTTTTCTTACAGATCTGGTATATCTGATCATCAGCAAAAGTTCCTGTCTACAATTCCTTCTTCTCTTAGGACTTCTGGCTCTCAGACTGGAAATTAATTTAAAACAAATTAAAGAAAGATGAAAATGCTTGTGATCATTTATCCTTTTAATTAAATTAGAAGACTTGAGGGAATGTTTGTGGTCATTTGTGACCACTTATGCATTTCAATTGTAAATTAATGGGAAATACGTTCCCAGAGTCATCTGCAGCTAGTCCCATGAGTCATATTACTCACTGTTTTTTCAGAGAGCATCAGTGAATGTGGGCGGGGATAATCTGATGGAGAAATGCTATGTTAGACTGCAACTTAGGAAAAATAAATTCTTCTCCAAATACAATGCATTTTTCCATATGTCCTAATAAGCTGCAAAGGCTCTACAATGAGTTATGTGCCGCAAACCAAGGAACTTTTTCATGATGAATCTCAGTTTGTAGACCTCTGATAAATCTATTCTAAAATACCTTGCTTATGAATGTTACACAGGAAAAAATGAAAAAAAAAGTAGAACACTGTGTATAATCACTATACAAGTGCCTTATGATTTTTCATTTCCACCTTGATCAACCCTTATGTAGCAATTATTTTCAGTCCTAAAACTACAGACAAGCTATGAACTTATGTTCGAGACTTGTTGATATTAAGTAGAGAATTTTACAACATTTGGGTTCTGTTAAAACTGTTTCTCTGCTGTTCCTTAAAAATATGATAGTGGTGACCAGGTCGCTGTATGTATGAAACAGTGAACAAAATAGGAAAGCAAAGCCTGGTAAATAATTGTCCTAAATGTGGTCTATGAAGGAAATGAGTGTGTATGGCAGAGTAAATATTTGAGTATTTTTTGTTTTGTTTGAAGCTTACTTTTCTATTAGTTCCCATGAAATACTTCCTCAATGACAAAAGAGTAGAGTGATACAACTGAGGGTAAATAATCACCCCTGTGAAGAGAAGCCCTTACTGTTCAAAAATGTTGGAATTCCTAGGTTTCTTTCTCAGTCTAAAACTCTTAGTTTGCATTAACTACATTATCTTAAATTAGGTATTTTCCTTCCATAGTAAGTGGTACGATAATTGTCAGAGAAGTGGGATAAGAAGGATAGCTATAAACTTGACTTTTTTGAGGGCTTTAAAGGTCTCTCTCCCTGCAACACAAATCTTTTCAAGGAAGGGTGAAGGAAGACCTTTTGTGTTTCTAAGCACAGTCTGTAATATAATTCCATTTGTGGAGCATGTATGGTAACATGGTTACTTTGGATGTACTGTCCCTCCCCAGAAGGACAATGGGAGGACAGCAAAGGGGCAGGATTGGTGCCACAGCTGTCTCCAGAATCTTTAACCATGTCTGTAGAGACATTTTTCTTGATCTTGTTTGTCTAAGGTGAGAGTTATGACTTGGGTTACTTTATTGACATTGATATTTGAATTCTGTGTTGATTTACATGAATTGAGACACATTTTGCTTCCTTGCACTTTCTTTCTACCTAAATTGGATTATAAATGCTTCCTGCTGAGTATTACAAGTAGCCTAAAAGTAGTGGTAATCTATGGGTATGCTCGGAGAGGATACTTCTGCAAAGGGTTTGACCCTTCATAGAATACAGGGAGGACATAAAGGAAATTAAGTTGCACCTAATTTTATGAAGATGAGCTGCTGAAGTATGAACCTGTTTGGGAAAATCTTACAGGCAGATAAAATTAAGTGTAAGTATAAATGAAGATGTTAGGCAGATTGCTCCTGTTCTTGATGAAATTGTATAGTTTACTCATTAAATGAAAAATATCTACATTGGGGAAAAAAACCTTGTAGATAAACATATCTAAAACTAAAGCAATAATAAAGACAGAAGTCATCTGTAGGACTTGAACAAAGGGAGTCCTATTTTCCACAAGATGGAGCTGTGTGATTTCTGCTTTTGGAGGTACGTCAGTTGCCTCTGTTAGTAAATGACTCTTCGATTCCTATAACAAGGACAGAAGAATCACAGTGATCTATTATTGCTTTCTTACTCTGATGGTAATAAACTGCTGCAATTTAACTCAGGATGGTTGTTTGGGAGCTAAAAATATTGAATTTAACATAAAAGCCTCTGGATCTAGGAGAGAAACTATTTTAGGAAAAGAAATCCATTACCTTTCTCTATAAAGAGCACAGTAATTTGCCTGGTGTGCAGTGTCCTGTCAGTTATCCTTTATTTACTCTGATGACTGCAATGCAGATTTCTTTGGAATTATTTCTTATCTTTTATGCTCTGTAACATCTGCAAGAGGGAGGGGTATGATTGCCTGAATGATAATTCAAGCAAAATATTCTCAGTAGTGGTGATGGACCTTCAGTTCTGGAGTGTTTATTAATCTGAGCAGATGTAAATGTAGTAATTCATCAACAGAAAGGAACCGTGTCTTTGAGAACAGTATCTGAAAAAGATCAAGGAGCCATAGTAGAAAAATAACCGAAAGTGAGTGCCTGAAGTGACAGGATTGAGAGTCAATTGTTTTCTTGGCTGAGATGGTTGCCCAAACAAAGCCTGGAAAGGCGAGAGTATTTCCAGAATATACCAAGAATCTCTTATTTAAAGGTTCACTTACTGAGGTGCTAATAATCTGGGATATGTCCCTAACAACCCAGGTGTCAACTGTACAATTACTGATAGAACTGACGTAGACATAGCTAAAAAGCACATGGTTGTGCAAGAAGATTCAAGAGCACTGTAATGCTGGCCTACTTGAATTAACTAGCAACTTGTTTGCAACATTGTCAAATCATGCTGCATCTGACATTCTCTGATCTTTTCTTGTGTTTTGTAATGCTTTGGATTATAGCGCATGATTATTTATCAACACTTTGCAAACTCTTAAAAAAAAAAAAAAGATAAAAAAGATCTGATTACAGTTAATAAATGTAAGCCTGGTTCCCAATTCAATTACGTCCACTCAAGCTACAGTTCCTTTCATTTCCGTCTCATTGCTAAAACCCAGCTTCTCCACTGATTCCTCAATGTATATCCAGCCCACTCCTCCATTTCCTTGCTGGTGAGAAGCAGAAGACTTGTGGTTGCTTCTGAGTTACGTGCAAGTGGATTGTGTGGCTGATACTTACGCACTGATCAGCTTGTTGGTATCTAAGCATTACAGATAATTGCTGAGCTTACACAGCAATATTTTCCTCACTGAGAAGGCTCATGTCAGTCTTTTTTTCCTACTCATCTGTCAGTTCTCATGGAAACTTGGAACTTGGTATCTTTGAGACCAGGTCCTTTTGTCAAATTTGATCAAAATTAGCCAATTCATTCAAAAGTTATGAAAGAAGGGGTGAGAACTGACAGGCTGGCAGTACATCTGTGTAATTTGTTTCCTTGTGTAGCTGGCATGGAAAAAAGTTTTCTAGTTTTCCAAGTAGGCAATCAGAATTCAGAAACCTGCATTTAATTGAAGCTCTCAGAAATTCATGTGAGTAACTTAATGTGCAGAACTTACTACGTTGCAAGTCACAGTGTGGAGAGTTGTCATTTTGGGTTTATGTGCTTACATTTGAGTTCTTGGAGAAGGATGATCTGATATCTGATGACATTCACTACTGGAGAACCTTCTGAAGGTTAAAACCCAGGTTGTAAAGCAGACTCTCTTTAGTGGCTTATCCAGCCACTTTTGGAAAAAATTAAAATTCCAGCAATGGCAACAGTGGAGTGTTGATTGTCCACAAACTTTTTTCCTGAGACAAATATCTTAGGGTAAGAGAAAAGTTGAAGGAGATAGCCAGTGGCAGCAGATGACAGCTATGTTTTTACATCTTCTGAAGCTGTAATATGCTTTTTGATATAATGAACTGACCCAGCTCGTAGCTTTAAAATATAACTAAAGAAAGCAAATGCTTTTATGAACGTTGTTAGGTGGGGTAGGAAGATGGTGTAGGCACTGAATTGGCGGTCTATGGGTGAAACCTCTGTTGTAGAGTAAGACATTACTGTATCTTATTGGGTTTGTCTTTTCTTTGATTATGCATCCCTGAATACAGGGAAAGCAGACTTCTTTAAAAGAAGTCAAATGTTGCAGGTGCTAGGTAAGATTGAAATCCCACATGCATGCATTCTTAATTGATAGGAGATGAAATGAACCACTTGGTGTTTTGTTTTCCCTGCTTAACAGCTTCTAGTTTGTAAGAACAATCTTGGTTTTGAAGAAGTTGTAAGAAAGAGTGCTGTGGTAGGAAAGAGATTTTGGCTATGTGCAGTACTCCAGCTATACAGAGAATTAGCTTCATACTCTCGCTTGAGAAAGATAGGATTATGTATATTCTGTAACAAAATTATATGAAAAGATGAAAATTCCTCTATCCACTGGTAGGAAGTGTAAGAACCTGCTTGGCTGAGACATACTTTTAAGATTTTCAGAAGAATTCAAGTCAGTAATGTGTGCTAAATTGCATCCCGTGAGGGAAAGCACAAAAAGAAAAGGGTGGGCAGTAATAGTCAAGCTTTACTTTTATGTCACCAAGAAACAACATTGTAACTGAAACACAAAAGCAAAGTGTGGAATGCATAATATGAAAAGGAGGCATGTAATAACAGAGAGAGCTTCTGAAGTAACTTAAAGCACCTTCATTTGTTTCTTTATTTGCAGGTAAGTGTGGTGCAGCCTACACACTTCAATCAAGCCAGCAGGAGACTTTAATAAGTGATAATAAAGCGTGAAAGGTTGCTATCTGAGAAGGATGGAAAGATGCATGTGCTTATTGCTAGTAATTATGTATCCACTAAGCAGAGACCAAAATAGTTGCTCTAGGTTTTGTTGCACCCTGGCGCCCAAACTTGGGAGCACCCATGAGCTTAACAGGAGCTGAGTTTGAATTCTTGATCTACTGAGCTTGAAGTTCATGGAGAAGGAGATGTCAGAAATGATAATTGGGCTAAGAAAAATATCCACACTACTACTTTGCATCTATCTTGCCAGCTATCAGGCAAGGAAGGCAGACACTGTGTTGAAACATAACAGTTTATTTAACTGGAATGAAGTAGCTATCTCATTTACCTATAAATGCATTATAAATCAATGTTTTTATCATGGGACTCAGATGCACAATTTCTTTACTTTTAGGATTTCTTGTCTGGAAAATTGAGAACTTTTTGATCAATAAAACACCAACCTCTTTTTCTTTCAATGAAATCATCTTGAGACTGTTTCAACAGCAGCAGAACTTTGGTCTGCCATTGACTATCCAGCAGGGTGACTGCATGTGCTTGTGTGGGGTTATATTTCAGCTTCTCTTTTCTATTTCAGCATGTTAATACCTCGATTATTTCTGAAAAACAAGAGGAATAAAATCATGTGAAGCAGTTATTCTGTAGTAACTCAGTGTAAAAGCAAGCCAAAATAAGATGTAATGTGCACCCAGATTCCACCTTAAAAAAAAAGTGTCTGAGTACTTTCTGCTGGGCTCCAAGTAGGCTGCCCATGGATGCCTCTGGCCACTGTGAATGAAGAGAGAAATGCCTCAAACACTCTTACTCCAAAAGTAGCATTACTTCAGAATAAATACTGTGACACAAAGGGTCAGTGATTTTTGAAGGTCACCTCTAGCAGAACTTGTAGCAAGTTTTTGTGTGAAGTGTGCATCTTGCTGTTTTATTCAGTGTGGGTTTATATTTGAAGATGCAGCATGCTTGATTGACAACATTCTGCCCAATGGGTAGAGAGGTCTGATATCTTCTCTCATCACTTATTATTAAAAGAATTTCTGGGTGGTTAATAGTTAACTATTAGAGAGAAAAGGGAGAATGGAGCAAGAAAGAAACTGGCAGTTTTAATTGTATGCATGTTGGAGCCCTGGATTCCTCTCTTTTAGAGGGAGGAATTTTGCTCAGGTCTGGCTTTTCTAGTATTGACCCCCCCCCCTCCCAGGAACGGACTTTGCAGAGTAACGGATGAAAAGCCATCCTAAGATCTCCCCACTCAAATATTCTTGTGTGTTTACCACCTGAGAACTCAAGCATTCCTGTTCTGCTGGTTGAGGCCCAGAAGATAGCTTCGCCCCTTGCACTTCCCATCCCAGCGTTGTTTTCTAGGAGTTACTCTGCTCATACACTTAATAGAAATTGTCCAGAAGCCATGTGGTATACGAAATCCATCTTCTTCCCCAAAACATAGCTGTGAAATACATTTTACCATACAATGAATACTTGATCAACTTAGTTATTGAGCCCTAATGTGCCCCAAATGATGTCTAAATACAATTGAGCTGTAATGTGATATCAGCTGGAAATGGAATGCCCTGGCTGAGTACCAGGGCTCTGTCACTGGGAATCTATGTGGCATCGTGTTAATATTGCAGGCTCATGAATTTTTCAGCTTGAGTAAATGCAAAAATCCTTCATGCTCTATGCTGTGTATATCTGGTTGGCTGGAAGAATCTGCTGCAGGGCTAGGCAGCTTTCTGTTATGATTCATAGATGTGCTTTCTCTCATGTATTCTTACAGAGTGAGTGTTGCTATATTCTCCTTTCTTTGAAATGGAATGCTCTTGTCTGCTGTTCAGAGTGCTGGAACATAGATGTTTTGAAAAGTATAATTAATTGTCATCAAATAATATATGACTTTTTGAGGGGGTGATCTCTTTCCAGCAGTTCCTGTTTGCCTGTTCACTCAACATGAATTAATTGCATCTTCTCTCCTTCCTGTCTGTATTTTATCTTGGTTTTTATGGGAAGACAAGGGCTTAGCCTCAGAGATCCAATTGAAAAATAGAAGAAATAATGGTCTGTATAGAATAGAAGGAAGTGAAAGTGAGTACTGAAAATTAAAAGTACTTTAGTTGGATACATTTTTACCAAAAGATATTTGGGTCCAGCAAAGGAGGGGGAAAAAAAAGATTTTTCAGTTGACTGTATGTCAATCTATCTTCTTCCATACCTTTTAACCTCTGGTTTTGAAAGTCAATCTGTCAAGTATCTTTGCTGGTTTTAGGTTATTTGCTAACAGAAGCACATAACTGGTTACTTCTTACTATGATCATTATTTTTCTCAGTTATAATGTCGTCTTTTTGAAAATAAAACATTTTCTTAAAAAAAAAAAAAAAAAAACAAGAAAGAGAGGGAATGTTGGTTATACCACATGATACTGGTAGTAAATATTTATGACTAAGTGTTATATAATAGCTTAATAGTATAAATGGAGCAATTAGGATTGGGTAGTAAACTGCCAAAGCAACTAGGAAACCTCACACTGGGAGCCTAAATCTACTCTTGATTCCCTGCTAATGCTGTTTTAAGGGATGAAATTGTTGTACTGTCTGCTCTGATAAAGGAGAACTCTTTATGCCATGGTAGATTATTTTTGAGAAATAAGAAGTGGATTGCATGCTGCCATTTCCCCCATCATTAGCAGGACCAGTTCCAGGAATCTAAACTGTCACTATTTTTAACAAAATTCAAGATGCTTTGGAATTCCTCTGAACTTTTTCCACTCTGCCAATGTCCCATATCTTGATGTGTACTGAGCTATTCCAGGAAAACACTGCATTGAGAAACATGAATATGTTCACTGGGAGAAAAGTTCACTTGCCAGCTTGTAGTAGGAGGGATGCATATTCAAGAAGGCAGATTGAAGCTAGCTACTGTTCTTCATAACTTTCTTTGACTTCTATTGTAGTACGCTTTCCTGAATATAATTTCACAGAAAACCCAATTTGATCATCTGGTATGATCTGGAAAATTGTTGAATTTTTGAATATTGTCTGCTTGGCTAAAAAATGTTGAGATAAGTTGTCGGTTGTACTCTAGGCAGTTGCTCTTTTTTTTTTTTTTTGTAAGTTTAATCGTTCTAAGACTATGCCTCTTGCTTGCAACAACGCATACACAAAACACTATTTGTGGATCTTCATATTGTGTTTGTTCAGTTAACAATTTTAGGACAGTTTTATTAGATGCCTGGGGCATTTAATCTCCATTCCTCTAGGTTGAAACTAGCAGGAGCTGCAGTAGACCAGGAAAATAAGTCAGACAAATCAAGAAGGTCTTGACGGACATTAATGTGAGACTGAGTTAAATTTTTAGAGCTCAATTATTAAAATATTAAATATCGTTTTGAACTTTTGCTCAGAACCTTGAGGACTTTTCATTTCCGAATAGTTCAGAAATGAGCACATTGTTTTAAGTTTGCATCAGTAAGACAAGGATTTGAAGTAGTAGACATAGAAGCCATAACAAGCAAGAGAAAGGAAGTACTGTAAAATATCAATTTACAAATACAAGAAAGGCCAGAAAGGCCAAGTTTCCCATTAAATGCTCTTGCAAACCATGCTCCTGCTAGCAATTCTCACTTAGCTTTTACTGGATTCCTCTGGCGTGGTTAATCACTCCATCTGTTAGACAGCGAGCAGTTTGTCCTTTGCTCTTTTCTGACTCTGATCTGGCTGGCTGCAGTTCACAACAGCCTCTGCACATCTTCAGATAGTTCAGAACATAAATGGTGAGTGAAGTCTTCGCTAATGAAAATGGAACTCCTACATAGGAGTATTTGCTTTATCTATCTTTTAAAAGAAAAAAATGGAGCTTGTTTGTTCATAACTTCTCATTAACTTTACAGGATCTGCATTTAGTCAGAATAACATCTTTTATCATTGGAAAAATGAGTGGAGTTTGGTTCCCCTTGCTGGAATGATTCTGTAGGTGGTGGTGCTGTGTGGAGAACGCTCCAGAGCTTACTGTCTGGAAGAAAGTACTTTCTCTTCTGCTGTAGGTAATTCACAGCACCTTAATACGGGTAACTCTGCCTCTGATCTGTGATACGCATTTTGATGGATCAGTCTTTTATATTGTGTCCCCACATAGATGCTGCAAGGGGAATTTGCACATATTTACATAATGTGAAAATATTATATAGTAAATAGTGCTCATTAGACCATGTTAATTTTTTAAAAATGTTTGAGGCATGTAAATGTTTTTCTTTGATTTTTTTTTTTTCTTCAACATTCCAAACATTTACAGGAAAAAAATTAAACCACTGAGGATTTGGATTTTCATTCAGATCCTTGCCATAGCTCTTTGTTTTAAGCTGTGATAGTAAAGACCTTCTTTCACCAACGGAAAATCCTCCTTCAAGCCTGTGGCTGTTGGAAGTGTTTTATAGTATAATTTATCTAATTACTATGCAATAACAATTTATTTGCCTTATTTTATGCAACTGGTTATCTCTTGGTCTATGAAGAGGGCCAACTGAAGTTGGTGAGCAAATGTGAGAGGAGTAGGTAGGATGGCTTGGCCAGACTGCTGTGTGCTGCTAACGGGAAGGGAGAAGAGACAGCGATCTCACCCTGACAGCGAGGTGGAGCAGAGCTGGTGAGAGGCTTTGAGCAGGAGAACTGTGCAGCTCCTAGAGGAGCGCCTGAGTGGGCACACAGAGTGGGGCTGAGTGGGTAGAATTTCCCTTGCTTATTACAGAGCATTTCTTCGCCTCTCATTTCCTTGAGCCTGGGGATATTCAAGTCCAAATTTGAATAAAACTTATTTATCTGTTGTCTTCATGCTGAAGGCCTTTTCTCTGATCATATTCAAACCACTTCTTCAAATTATTTGTGTCTGTATAAGCATTTGAAATTATACTGTCAGGAAAAAAAAAAGGTTACACAAAAGATACCTGGAAATATTTCAAGTGTATTCCCTTCTGATTCTGAAGAATACATGTGTAAGTCAGGTTCTTTTTCTTTAAACCCTATTCTGAAGCTGCACTTGTTCAAAAGTATTTTTCCTCTCTTTCCAGTTGGTGAAACTGTGTTTCTACCTTCTCCCTTAGTAAATCTTCAAGTTCTCATCCTTGAATTCTGGCACAACTCAGAAGTCATTGGTTTTGCAGTTCAGATGGGAGGGCCATTTGAGATCCTTTTTTCCCTGTGGTAACTGGGAGTATTTAGAAGCTGACAAAGAAAGAATATGAGGGCTGCTCTGAAAATGCCTCCTATTTTGTGATGTCAGCCCATGATGTCAGAGGCAGCTGTTGGTGGGATGGCAGCAGAGGCCGAACCTTCCCACCAGCGTTCCGTGACAAGTTGTTGCTGTGTGACAGATGGCAGCAGAGGGGCACTGTGACAGAATGGCGCCTGACATGGAAGTGAGGGGGGAGGGTGGAGCAAAGGGTGGAACTGGATTCCTCCATGTGGAAAAAAGGGCCCCCACTGACACTTATCAGTGCTTGTGAACATTTATGGAGACTGAACAGTGGGTGTCAGTGCAGTGAGGCTGTGAGTGGTGCATTTCAGCAGTGGTGACAATGAGAGTGGGGCACTGTTGTGGTTTTATGATTTTTGTTATCGGTATTCCACATCATAACATGCATTTACAGCCACTTGAATGTTGTAACAACCTAATGGAGACCACTGTAGATCTTGTTTATTGCTCATTAACAAAAAATGACAAAAATGTAAACTTTATGACTTATCTCGTTGTTTTGCTGGGAGCTTTTATGTATCAGTGAGCAGCAAATGCATACTATGGTTGCTTGCATTAAATGCTTATTGTCAAGCTGAAGAATGTTACCAGCCAGGATCATTTTGATTCCACACACTTCCAATTATGTTTTTTTAATCAAGAGAGGGGAGAATAGGAAACCTGAGTCTTTATAATGATTTGCATGATGTTAATAAAAAAAACCCACACATTTAAATTTTTCAAAAAATGTTCCTGCATTTTTGCCTCCCTCCCCATCTCTTTCCAAGTTTGGCAGAGGAGGCAATCTTTTTCTATTTGGTTTCTTTTGCTTATGCATAGTTTTGTCTTTTTACCTAGAATATAGTTTTCAGAACTGATACCTCTTCCCTTTTCAGCTGCACATCTGGTGACCACAGATCTTTTTTATAAAACTTCTAATGATCAGCTGTGTTCTTTCTTCTTACAATGTGTAACAACAGGATGCGGATACCAAAGACTGTTTTTGTTATCTCCAATCACTCAATAGCACCAAAGCATAACAGTGCAGTAGTGAAGTATTAAATCAGCATCACAAGAAACTGCAGGTTTTCTTTGTGTATGGGAACTGCTGAATCATGGCCTGAACCTCTGATTGATCACCTGAGGTGAGCAATGAGTCAGCCACAGGAGCACAGGTGAAGGCAATTCACCTGTGCTGCCGGAAAGGGTGGAGCCTGGCTGCACCTCTCCTACACCCATTTAAGAGCTGACTACCAGTAGGGAAGATTTCTTCTGGAGATCCCTCCTCTGGAGTTTTGCAGCGAGCCCAGGACATGGGTAAGCATTCTGTCTATTCTCTTTTTGTTGTTATAACCTGCTTAGCCAAACTCTCTTGTTTATTTCGTAATTATAATTTATATTCATTGATTATACACTTTGGTTTTTGATCAGTGCTGAAGTCTTCTGCTCATTTCGGATTGACTTTTTAGTCTTCTGCGTCTTGGTCTTAAGTTTTTTTTTTTTTTTTTGCTGTGGATATTAAAAATGAAAAAGAATTCAGATCCAATGTTCCACAGTAGGGCAAAGATTCCTTTTAGTTTTCTTTCTTCCCTAATGCTTAAACACTTTCTTCTGTAAAATGAATTTCCAACATATTGATCTGAAGATTTTTTTTACATATTGTGTTTTTCTTTACTTTGCTTGAAGGTTCTGTCTGCTCTCATGGCACATACAAATATTCTGCTGTCTGTACAACTACAGCTGAAACAGCTGTAATTACACAAAGTGCAATCATCATAGGCTGTTACATCATAGACAGTTGGGCTTTGTAGTTGTGTAGCCATGTTTTTGTGGCAGTGCTTTGTGTTCAGTGCCATTTGAGAAACGATGAGGTAACATGATAGATGTCATGGTGTTATCCCCCGAGTGTGTTTACGCCTGGAAGTAGTTAAGCTTTAGAATGCCTGGAAATGGACAAAATATAAAAATATAAAAACTAGGTGTTTACTTAGAGTGCAGAGTACTTCATGAGCGTCAGAGCCCTTTCAGGTATTTCTATTAGATTACTGAGAAGTGCTGGTTATTTCTGGATAGCTTACTCAAAATAATAAAAGAACCTAGTCTTGGAGAAAGCATGATGAAAATGGCTGTCTTCCTTTCATTGTTTCCTGTCCTGCTTTGTTTCCAAATCAAAATATCTTTAGTTCCAGATGTGTGCCTTCATCTATCTCAGTTATCTGTAGGAAGAAAACCTTTATATTTACTATTTGGTAAGATAAAATTGCTGTCAGCTTCTTTAAGGCTGATCTTTTTGAGTTTCATTGTTTGCTTGACAGTTCTGTGGCTATTGACATTGTCTGCTGCCTCCAGGTGACCTGAATCATTAATGGATGTAACTTGTTCTTTGTTTGGTTTTTCTCCTTTAAATCTTGTCCCTTGTTCTATTCTGTTCCTGTACATACGATGTCTCCAAATCAAAGTGGGCTACAAATGTTCCTGAAACAATGCTGTGAAAGTACAGTTTGAAGTATATTTTAGCTTTTTGTGCTTTGCTACTCCACTGCTGTTTTTGTTCCTTGATGTTTAATCTTTGCAGTTGTATATGTACTGAGTATTCACTGCAGACAGAATAGCAAATGCTTCCTGTTTGTATGTGCTGATCTGAGCTTGCACTGGGACTTCAGTCCGTGGTTGTGTAAGTGTGTGTTTCAGTTGTGGCTTTCAGCAGAAATAAAGGAGTGCAGGTATTCTTTCTACAGCACTTAGGGTTTTTGTGCTAGATGTTTTACATCAATGTATTGCACTTATACTTTATCTTGGCTTTGGTCTGGTAACTGATTACAGAAAGATGCTGTGCGTGACTTTATTAAAGACATTTCTTTTATCTGATACCATTGTCTTTTGAATGCTGAAACAATGTTTTCTCCTCTCATGAGGATAGTGTTCAATAAAATGGAGCCTTCAATAAATGTTTAAATGAGAGCAGGCTTAATTTGTGCACTGCAATTTACTGTAGAATGTATTCACCACTTCTCCACCATTCATGAGAGCTTTTCTATGGTCCTAAAATTCTTAATGGAAATATTTAATGAAATGTACTTTTGTTGAGAAATACAATGCTTTGGTTATACTTTAGGTAGTTGAATGCAGCCAAGTTGCTGGAATAGTAACTTCTGATGTATGTGAGATAATACAGCAATAGCTGAAGGTAACATATCTGTAGGTGATTAATGTCAGTGTGAGTAGGTGATCTGTTTGTAGTATGTTTTTCTATTTTTAAAGATTTATTTTATGAAAAAACTATCAAAACCAATTAGCCACTACATATGCATTAAATTCAAGTGTACAGTCATGTAAACAAACAATAAGTGCTCATTATTTATTGGGAAAAATAAGAAATGGCTGCTTTCTGACCTCAGTATGTAATGTGGGCTATAAAGAGACTAAGACAGACTGCAGCTTTGTTAAGAGGTGTATGGGAGCCACCTTTCTGCTATGACTGCCCTGTGCTGTCAGCAGTGGTGGACTACAAAATAACCAGAAGATAGTAACATTTAAATTACTGATTGTGCACATGATGTATGCTCTTGATGACTCTTTTGATTGTTTACCAAAAAACCCAGACCAAACAAGTTATATTATAGCTTCTCAGTCTGCCTATTTTAGCAGAACGCTAAATGGCAGGAGGACAGCAGGTATGTTTTTTGTGAAGTAAGTAGTATTAGATTTCTGGAAGTGCTGCTGTGTCTTGGAGCATTCTGTAGCACTAGTAATGGGTGTTTATTTTTCCACTGTGTCTTTCAGACATTAACAAAATAAGCAACTTTTCCTATTAGGTGTAGATTTTTAATATCAAAATCATTTTTCACACAAATGTGGTCAGTCTTTTTTTTCTTTCCACGGGTCCTGAGTTCTGATGCTGAGGAAAATGGTACATGCCCACCAGACTGTATTTATTTCCTCTCTGAGCTTGTAATCTTCAAAATCACTGTCAATTGCTAATATTCAGATATAGAATTGAAAGAAAATGAGAAATATTTTTCTCACTTGCCTGGAAAATTCCTTAGGAACATGAAATAGAATATTCTAAGTTAAAAATTTATTGTATTATAAGCAGTAAATCCATAGTTATATTCCTGGGACTCGTTTTCCTCTGCATAGTGGTGTTTCCAGGGTGATGAAAATCAAGAGAGCTACTTACACTGTATAACTCGTAGACAAGTTAGCACAAGAAAATCCAATTGAAGGCTAAATGCTATATATTAACTGAAGCATTATATTGGCATAGGTTTTTGTGGATTGGTGCATTTGTTGTACTTCAAGTTCTGTTGTTAGTTTGTTACAATTTGGATGTAGCTTAATAATTAAAAGCATCTGACATGCATTCAGGAAAAGCAGATGATGGAAGGAGTTTGGAAATATTTAAGATTGTTTCCGTGTGAGGAGAGACTTGTCTTCTACTTAGACATGGAAATGTGATCTGTATAGCTAACCTGTGTGGTCTTGTATAATTTCTGGCTTCAGGAAGTTTAGCCTATAATACTGAGTTGTTGCAGGGTGTCTTGTCGGCTATTTGTAGACCGTACTGAAGTCTTTGTTTGGGAAATGCTGGGAAACATAAATCTGTATTATAATCAGTTTGGAACAGCAGTTTTCTGCTTCCTGCCTTCCCAAGGTACATTCTGACAATAGTGCAGATGCAGTTCTAAAATAACGTAGGTGGCTGTTTACAAGTCTGCAAGCAACCTTCACTCCCTGCAACTGTGTTCAGGGAGCAGAGTCACTGACAGATGCCCTAGAAATAAATAAGCAGGGAGAGTATGTGTTGCTATGGAAGCTATTTTACTGCTTGATGCACCCTGTATCATCCAATTTAGAAGAGCTTTGAAGCCAGTCAAATAGCTTATTTTTCTTTCTGTTTCTTCTTTTTCTATCCCTTCTCCTCCCCACCTTTTTTTATTAAATTTGCCTTTGGGGGGCAAATCCTATGAATCAGAGTGTAGCCTAAGCAAGCTGAGACTTCCAAGAGCTACAAAGAGGTAATCTAAGCCTTGTTGTAGCTACTCAATACCTGGCAGCTGCTCTGTTACTTTCCAAAGCTGCATTTAGTATTCACTGTGTGCATGTTTTTTGAAGGCAAACTGCAGTTTTGTGGCAGTTGAGCTTCTAGGTCTGGTACAGACTTGAGGCAAAATCTTCTACTTCTGAGGGTAATTTCTGAGTGTCGTTTTCCCAGGCTTAAATGAACTGTTTCTTTTTTCCCACTCACTCTCTGTATAATCTTTCTAGAAGTGCTGCTAAGCAAAACTTTTTTCATATCTTGTTATGACTAGCATGTAACTCCATTCTGAAAGCAAATGGCAGTGTCTAAGTTGGAGCCTTTTCTTCTTTCCACTACGCCTAGGCTGGTGCAAGACAGGAAGGAGTTCTATCTTTTAGAAAGTAGGTTTTTGTGTATCCTAGTCTTACTTTTGTTGCATTGAAACTGCTGGGTTCCAGGTACATGGGGGGAAAGAAAAGAAGAATTGGTTGCTGTTCTGGAGCTAAGGAAGAGTAAACAAGATCAGTGAGTTAACATCTTTATTTATTTTTCATTTATTAAGAGTTACATAATCTTTACTATGTTCTTCTTTCTCCATCAGTACAGTTACTAGTTTTCTGTTACAGCTTTGTTTTTATAGTGGTGAGTGGCTGCTGGTTTCCTTGAGCAGCAAGTGTCTGAGTGCGCAGCAGAGGCTAGCACCAAGTTCTACTGGAAACTTAGAATAGCTCAAGCAGTTCTGTGTTAAGAATTTGGAAGAACATCTACAGTATCTAAACAATTCCTTGTGACATATATGACAGCAAGATCTCCTATATGTTGAGGACAGATTATAATTAGATCCTTAGGGAAATGAATGAGATGCGAACTCCATCCTGCCCTTTGAAATAAAATATGGCCTTGCTAGTTAATGAATTTTAAGATCATCAGGTACAGTTGCATGCAACTCACCATTACTGTTGGCAAAAAGGTTGGCAACTTTCTCTAAGAGAGCACAAATGAAGGTGAGAACAGCAGTGATTAATCATTCCTTGATTAACCACTTGAAAGTGGTTTTTATTTAAACCCATGCTCCTATTACATGTAGCTGCAAGCTTGTTAATGGCCTAAAACTTCTTGCTGCAGTGCCCTGAAGTAGTTTGGGTAGATCACAAATGTTACTTCAATTACATCTTAGTAGCACTGAGTTAGTGACTTTTTAATGTAGGTAGGAAAGGATTAATTCCTCTAGTGTGAGTAAAGTTTTGTGAGACTGCTACGTAAGGAAAATGAGAAATATTTTCTTCAGAGCAGTGATCTGAAGGCAGAGTGCAGCACAGTGTTCCCTCTCTCTGCCACAACTGACAAATTTAACTGTGAGTGGAGAACATCTGTATCTCACTTCTTGACAATGTGTGAAATACCATTTCAGTATCCTTTTGCACCAACTTCAATTACCAGGATGAACTGTTTGTTTTGCAACATAAGCAGAGCGGAGAGGGAACAACTGTAACTTCAATTTCAATTGAAACTGGGCCAGAGCAGACTTAGTATTCTTTAAAAGGAATAACTTTGCCCATTAGATACTGAATTAAAACAATATGTAGTAATAAACATCCACTGTATATCAGGAATGGTGTTTTAGTGTCTACCTGTAGAGACAGTGGCAGGGCAAACATGCTACTCAGAACTGTCTGTAGTCCTCGCACCTGTTCTATGGCAGGCTAATGTTTAATATTCAAGACAGCAACAAGGATACCACACTGATATCCTGTGTCAGCAGAACATTTTGCTATGCACATAGCTGAAAAATACAAGCTATGAGGCAAGAGGAATTTCAGAGTTAAAAAGTTAAGGCTAGAGAAGAAAGTGATAACTGTGTGCTATATATAGCCCATATGTGTAGGGGATATATATGCATGCAAAAATATACATATAAACTTTCTCCATTGTAAATGTGTGTCCTTGAAGCACCATATCAAACCAGGAAATTCTGATAATATCTTAAATTTTACCTGTGGAAATCAGGGTTTCTTGGTCTTCATAGCCTCAGTGCTTGTGGCTCCATAGCTCTTACTGCACCTTATCTGTTGCTCTGTAATATTTTGGCTGCTGAACTTCAAAATTTCTCAGTAGATGAAATCTTAAGCTAATTAAGAATTAGGCACATAGATTTAATAGTCAATCCTTTGGATATAACTTGGTGCTGCCAAATTCAGGATTTTGTAATGCATCTGTTCTCAGTTAGTAGGTGTCAAGCCCTAAGTGCAGCCCCTTCCCCTATCCTAAAGGTTTGGCTGCCTCTACTCAAAGCCAGATTTCATGTAGTGTAGCTGTGTGACATGGGATCAGACTGCTGTAAATGGAGCACTCTGGAACTTCTGAAAACCTCATTTTCCCTTGGGAGCTGCTTTTAACCTCCATCTCCTCATACTCCCCTGGGTCATTTACCGCACTGATCATGATGTTAACCCACTGTCTTTATTTCCAGAATTGAATGCAATTGTGTATGGATGGGTGACAGTTGCTGGGGTGTGCCTTGCCTTGGCTGCTATTTCTGACCAGCTCTGCTTCTCTTGCTCGGATACTGTGGGGTTGTGTCCTGTCAGCAAGGATGCTACCTGTGCCTACCTAGTCATGCTCAGCTCCAGGCTGTCTGCCCATCCTGCTGCTCCAGGATACCGAAGCAAAGCCTTCATTTTCATTTATGACATTAAAAATGATTTGGAGGTGAACTATTTCATATTTCCTAGGAGTGAGTTTTTACAATATTTAATACCTATATGCTCTTGGAACGCACTAGTGTTTATGGTTTTCCTTGACAACCTCTGATATGCCATACAAGGGCTGCATTTCCCCCCTCCCATTTTTGTTATATAAAAATGGCTTCTTTTGAGGACAGTCTCTTATAGGCAGGCTTTGAGAACAAAACTGCAAAATTGCAACTACTCAGAGTAGCTTGGAGAGGTAGATGATTTAAAACAAAAAAAAGACAAAACACCAAAAACTATGTAGGTAGTCATCAGGAATCCTGTCCGTTGTAGCCTTATATATTGTCAATGGTTTACGGGCTGGTTCGGCCCAGTTCCGTGACCAGCAGGATGGAGGGATTTTGCAAAATCTGCGCCTCTGGAGAAAGGGAACAGGGGACCCCAAAATAATTAAAAACAGCAGTAACGATCTGAGGAGAAACAAACTAATCTACTAAATACAGTATTGGAATGCAAGATAACACACTATAATACAATATAATTGAAATTGAAGCTAATAAACATATAATGAGAGAATGTCCAAGAGGTGGATAGGCTCACCATAACCCTGAGGTGAGATGTGCAGTCTGGTTGAGCAGCAGGGAGATGGGAGGAGAGCGGACGAAAAAGAGCCAATGGTGAAGAGTACATCAGGTGACCTTGCCAGGAATTGTATCTCCTCTCTGTGACCACAAAGTCCCCTGGGAATGTAGTTCTTCTCTTCTGGACAAGTACCCAGAATTTGAGCATTAACAGTTAAACTCCCAGTGCCCCACATGATGTCATAATGTGGAATACCGATAACCAAAAATCATAAAACCATATCAAACTATCCTTAAAACATCTGCATTTGCACAGGTCATCCCAGACTTGCTACTTTGTGTGTACAGCATGTATTTCAAACATCAGTTTCGAGTTTGTTTTTTTCTCCTATTTTAAAATGAAATCTCGACATACAAATCCTTGCTGTATTTCTCAATAGCATTTGTTCAATGAGTTCCCAATGTTGATGGCTCTAAATAGAATTCCTGTACAAGGAGTAGGGACTCAGATTCCACCATCCAGGTGTCTCTGGATGTTGGTGGATCAGTACTATGACAAATTGAAAATTCATCTGCATTTGTTATGAATAATGTTCTGATTATAGGATTCCCTATTGCAATAGAATATGCTGCGGAATAAATGCTTCTTTAATATAGGGGTGAATCACTATAGTTACTGAAGATTAGAAGAAAATCTCAAATTATATTAATTTGTCATTTTATTCTCTCCAGTAGGAAGTGTTTGTTTTTCCTATGCAAACATAATTTGGTAGTGCTGGTCAGTTAAATGGAGAAGATTTCTGACAGCAAAGTGGGGATTGAATTGCATTCCAGTGCTTGACTTGAACATTTTATTAATTGAGGATAAACATGGTGCTGGTAAAATCGGCAGTGGAAAGCTATATATCCCAAACTAGCAATCTTTTTTCCCCCCTTCCATTAAGTCAAACTGAATCTGTTCTTTAAAGTCTCTAAAGATAATGCAGTCTTTCATTCCAAGTTTCAGTCCTTGAAAAACTTTGTTTTGTAGGAAGTCCATTGAAAAAGAGATTTACAAAGAAAAGTGCTGACACAACCTTAACAGTTGCGCCACAATTAATTTAGCTGCAGGTTTGTTTTGTAATCCCAAAACAATAACAGAAAATTGTCATGTCAAACAAATTCCCTCTGTCCTTTGTGTTGCGCAGTCCCTGGATTATAACTCCTTACATATGATTATGTCTGCTTCAATCAAACTTGTTAATATAATTATTGCATTCAGCTTTTTAACTTCAATGACTAAATACTTAGTTTAGAGTGAGCTAGCCAAAGAAAAAGTGTGGGATAAATGCGTGTTAAAGGAAATATCAACATTAATGTGTGTGTTACGTTCAATGTGTGTAGAGCTGTTTTCTTTTTTGTTTATTTAAACTTTACTTTTTCTCATAGCAACAACAACAACAAAAAAGTTCTGTCTCTGAGATGCAGGATATAGCTTGGTTCTGACCAAGGTTTGATCACATTTCTCATTCTTCTATACAAACATTTCCTTATACAGAGCATGCAGTTCTGAGTTTCTCTTCGCTTCTCTTTTCAATATTCAGATGCTATAAGAGTTTCTTCTCTATCTGAGCTTGCCACGTGGGGAAAGTTCTTTACTATGTGTGGTGAGGTGCTGGAACAGCTGCCCAGAGAGGTGGTGGGTGCTCCATCCCTGGAGGTGTTCAAGGCCGTGTTAGATGGGGCCCTGGGCAGCCTGGTCTAGTACCAGACCTGGAGATTGGTGGCCCTGTGTGTAGCAGGGGGTTGGAACTTGATGGTCCTTGGGGCCCTTCCAAGCCATTTCATGATATGAGATCGGTTACCTCGTCACCTGGTCTTCGTTCCTGATGATACTGCATGCTGGTCTTGCTGCATGCTGCTCTTAGTGAGAGGCATTCTGTTGTATTCACCCTGGCATGTTGCATTATTTTGCTCTGTCTCATCGTCAGTTTTAAATTGGAAAAAAACCTCAGTGAAGTTGTAGTAATTGAACGATTTTATGATAACAAAGGATTTCAGTCTCTTTGGTTCCTTTATTTTATGCTAATAGTCTTAGCATTGTGTGTGTGAACTCTCTCTCCTTCCTATGAGAGGACAGAGAAATGGTTACAGCAGTACCAGCTGAGGCAGAAGTACAGCTGTTTTCCAGATGCATTTTATGTCTTTAGCAAATGGGGATGGAAGCTTTGCAGTGTGTGTGTGGAGAGCGCTAGTTAAAAATTTCCCCAGTGAGTTTTTGTTTGAGTGTTTGGCAGGAACAAAAGAGCAGTTTCTACAACTGAATCTGTGCTTGTTGAGAATGAACTATGTTTGTATGGAGGCGAGAATCCAAGCTCAAATATTTTTTTTCCCTGATTATGATGCATTTCTCCTGTGAGGTTCCTTCACTTGTATTTTCTATGATCTGCCCCCATTCTCGCAGCCCATATGGAGGGAAAAACTGAGTCATAAACCAGAGTATTTTGGTGAAAGATAAAACCAAGCTGTTGTAGTGTATTTTGCTAGAATATGTCTTCCAAACACCTTGAGCACGATACTGCCTCCCTCTCCCAGCATGTCATTCCTTTTATTTAGTTTGGTTTAAAAGCATGGATAATTCTGACTGTATCTTCTTTGTATAAATGACTGTTCCTGTCAAATGAGGCTGAGAATGAGCTTGCTTTTTGTTTTTCCCTGAGTTGCAGAGTTCCTTTGTGACTTTTGCAAAGGATTTTTGCCTGGGTTTAAGCAGCCACTGTGAGTAAACGCAGCAAGAATTCTCAGGACTTCCCATGAGGAATGGATGAATTTATGGAAATCAGCTTTTTGCTGACACTGTGATGTAGTAACTCAGGCTTTAAATTTGAAAGATGGATTAGCAGCTGTCCAGGAGTGTTTCCTGGATGCCGAGAGAAAGTTGACAGTAAATCTAACAGCAGCATCTAATGATAAAGTTTTACTTCCCAGTTGGAGAAGTGGTACTGGCTTATCCAAAGCAAAACACAGAGGTCAGCAGTGGTGCATACTGCAGGCTGTGAACGTTTGTGTAGTCACACGGGGGCCTTGGTAACTGCTGAGGAGCTCAGAGCTGTAATGCCTTACGGGGTATGGATTGTCTTAGATTTTCTTGCTGTTTGAGCTGTACTGTCTATAATTCACTTTTTTAATCTTGAAGCAGTGCTGTAGTGACAGAAAGTGACATTACCTCCTGTGCAAAGAGATCGTTCTTCCTGCATTATGTCACCACTATCAGGTCCACAGTGAGACAGCTCCTCCTGAACTAATCTGTAGCTTACAAAGCAGCAGCAGCACACAAATGTTTCAAAAGCATCATTTGTATTGGCTGCCTCTCCTCACCTGAAGGGCGCAATTCATCAGTCACTTTCCTGAAGCCTCAGCCAGGCTTAGCCTGTCTGCCATCACTTATTTATATTGCTGGTAAATTGTTTACGGGCAGGCTGAGTGTGTTTAAATTATGAAAGCCCAGTAGCTAAGCCAAACCTGCTGCTGCTGGTAGCTCATCTACAACAGAGAAGTGAAGGCTTTTATTACGTAGCTGAGTGGTGAAGGACTATTGAGGGCTTTGTGTATGAGACCTTTGAGATCAGTTGTTCTGGTTTGCTGAGTGAAGTGCTGCGGTTGAGCTCAAGGTTTATGCATGGTAATTTGGGAGGTAAAGTATTTGGGCAAGTAATTACCTTTATTTAGCTTCAGTAGTAGTTGGGTGGCTAAATTCTGTGGTAGGGCTTGAGGAACTCACTGTTTCCTGTTTTTGTTTTTTTATCTTTTTCTTTTAATGAGAAAAATGAAAACAGAGATTAACAAGCTTCTTCAAATCTAGGACTATTGCTGTTCTTCAGTTATGCTTGTCTTGGAATACCATGAGAAAGCTTTGAACTGCATTATTCATTTATTATTGTCTTAAGTGCAGACACTTCTTTGGTGATAAGTAAATATTGAAGAATCGTGGAAAGAAATTACACATGGACTACTTCAGACCTTTAATTTAAACAGAAAGGATACTGAGAATAGCCTCTACATTTTTTTTTTAAATTAGACTGGGATATCTATATTGGTTAACACAAGATCATAATTAGAAATAGAGAAGGGCAAATAAAGGTGTAGAGCTTATTTGTTACTGAAAGAAAAAAGATGTGTGATCACAATATCTTTCTGATTCGTATTTGATGTGTCAGGGCCCATGAGAAGGGTAATGTGAAGTCTTAGTATTCAAGGTACTGATTTCCTAATCAGTAAGTGATGTGCTGTGGAACACTTTACATACAAGGCAGATATTTTATTTTGAGCAAACAACTTTTTGTGTATATAAAGTGTTTTTATATATATATGGGATAAAATGAGAGTGTGATTAGCTAGTAGTAAAAAGTACTCAATATGTGAGTTGGGTAAAAATGCTTTCTCCTAGTAGTGAAATATCACTTTTTCTGGAATTTCTCCAGCGCTTACTGCATGTTGGCTTGCAGAGCAGTGGTATACTTGTACTAGATTCATTGTGAAAGAGATGAAACACGAAATACTGTTCCGGCTGCATAGCAGCTCTTCTTTGACACCTAATGGAGAACCAAGAGTCCAAACCAAGGGCTAGCTGCTTGGGCAGCTCTGAATCACAGTTGTGATGGGGAGCTTCAGCCCAGAGGATGAGACTAAATTTAATTTCAAGTAAAGCTTTTGAGCATTGCATAATAATATATAATAATAATACAAAAATATAGTAATAATAACAATATATAATGTACATATAATGTATCATGTACTTAAAGTATAATGATAGATACACGAAATTCTTCACTAGCTGCTTTAACCTCCTGACTTTGCACTGTGGTGTGAAGTTATTTGGTGAAGTATGCATAGCTGGAGTGAACTAATGTTTTATCTATAAGCTGGGGCAGTGCTGTGATGAGCTAAATTTCTGATTTACAGAAGACAAATAGATTATTCCTTTGACTAGACCTAAGACTATAAAGTTCAAGAACAAACTGGCATTGTTCTGAGTATTGTTTTAAAAAGTGGTACTGTTAAATTTGTTTTCTTTTTCTTTATCCTCTTAGCTTTTGTACCTTGATGTTTGCTTTGATGAAACGTTACAATTGAAGAGACTTTAAACGCTTATCTGTGTTAGAAAGCACTAAAAACTTTTCCAGAATTCTTTACTGCTTAGAATCCAAGTGCTGCAGTAAGGTCAGTCACTGAATGTCACTGCTTTGTCCCTTAGAAACCACTGTGTCTACATTAGTCACCCGTCACTCAGGTTATTCATATTGGCGTATTTTCTTTGGTAGTGAAACTCTTCAAGAATTTCAGTTTTTTAGAAATACAAACTGATTTGTGATGTTAGTGGGTAGAATCTTGGACCTTCTAATAGACAGAATAGATAACCTAGCAGGCATTTTCTTTCTTCTTTAGCATATGAATGACTGCTCTGACATATGGGTACTTGGAAATACAGGATACAGTACTGGAGAGTAAATTGCCTGGACAAGTAGCTTATTCGAGACCACTCCTCTTGGGGTAAGATCAGCTCTGGGATAAATGTCCTTGCTAGAAGTCTTTTGGGGAGTTCTTTGAGGATTTTATCAACAGATTGTGATTCAAATAATACTGTTATTCTATTACATTAAAGCATTTTATTTGGAAACTATTTCCCAGTCATCTGTTGTATTTAACTTCCTTTTCCGTGTTGGTAATGAATCTGAAACTAATGCAGTGCAAGGAGCCATGTAACCTTGAGCTATTTTGCTGTAAGCTTGTTAAAGCAGGCTAGTATAATCCAGATCACAAGAGTAGGAATAGCTAAATTGTACTAAAAATCACATATTTGGAGGAATTTTTCCTCTAGAGTTGTCAGCAAGCCATGGCCTAGTAAAGTGCAAGCGTATGGGGAAATGCTTGCTGGAATTGTTGTATTTCAGGTAAAAACCCAACCCCACAAATACAGAAAGCCTGGCTTTTTTCTGCAGTAGTGCAACGATTAGGACCAGAATCTTGGCCTAAACCCCAGAAACTCCTTGACTGATTACATTTTTTTCACAAGGAAGAAAAGTCTTTTTTTTCCCCTAGGCTTGCTCCTGAAGTAAAATCATGTTATGTTGTATTGCTGTGCTTCATTAAACAGCTGCTTTGTTTTACCCTAGAGTTTTATCTCTGTATTATGTGAAATGATCCCTGCTTACCAGCAGTCTTCATAGAGCAATTTAACACAGGTTAGTAAATGTTGTCTAGTTTACAGTTAGAGAAAATAAATGTGGGGTGCTGTTTGACCAGTTGCAACACTTGCTATGGGATTATGTATTTGTCTTTGATATTTTCCTTTCTCTGCTTTCTGCATATGGAGGAGATAATTCACAAGCAGGAAGAGCTAATCTCTTAATGCAAATTAAGTGTGCCAAATACAGTTTCTGTTCTGTGTACCCTGCATTAAAAAAGATGCAGCTTTGTCATTTTTATAGCTGAACAGCTAATGGTTTAAGTAAGATAAAATTCATGATAGTGGTGAGATTAATTAGAAAGTAAAAGTAGTGACTATGTTGTGCTGCCTGTATGTTCTCCTTTGATTGCATGTGAAGTAGATTCCAAATTTACCAGTATTTCTCATACTCTAAAATTACACAGATCTACCCTTTTAAAAACAAATCTGGTGAAGGTCACCCGAAGTTTGTTCTTTCATTTTGAACAACCACATGGAATTACGGAATAACTTAAGGATGTCAGGATTTAAAGTAACCTTAAGTTTGGATAAGAAAAATGTATTTCAGAACTTGAGGGTCTGCTTCAATTTTCAGTTATTTCCTACTTAACACATCGTTACTTATGTGAGGATTTTAACATCTAGCTATTTAAAACAAAGCTTGCATTTTAATTGCACAAAGGAACTCAAAGAAACAGGTGGGAAGGCAGGTGTTTTCCTGCTATAAATTCCTCTGGTGATTGGTGATTCACTTGTACTTTTCTCCATGGCAGTAATGGGTATAAATATAATTCCATGTTGTTGGAGGGCCACCTGCCTCCCTGGGCTGGTCTCACTCTTTTATGTAATGCTACTGCAAAAGGTGGATATCTGTACATTTCAGTTTGCTTGCTATAAGCTTTAGAATTTAAACAACAAATGCTCAGAGTTTAGGATATATGTAATGCTATACCAGATCTAAGTGCCTCTTGGAGAAGTCAAATTCAGATCAGAGTGTGACCCTAATCCTGTGCTTTGTAGTCCATCTCAGAAATTCATTAGATTTAATAGGAAAAGTGTAAGATAATATGAAGGTATGTGGTACAAGTGCTGTTGTTTATAATTGATATGATACTTGAAAGTGTATTTTCTGTATTAAAAAAAAAAAGTAATTGTAGCTTCAATTATAGTTAGAGGTGCTATTAAAGGTGATTTGCATGCACCCATGCTTTTGCCAGCGCTAATATAGAAGGATTTGGGCTTTCAGGCTTCTCCAGACCTTTCCCACTTAAACTGAAGAGTTGTGACAGTTAACGTGCAGCATTAGCAACTAGATGCCTCTCAGCAGCTCTGGCACAGATTCTGGAAACTGAGGAGAGAGAAGTTCAAAAACCAAAGCTAGAAAGCAACCTATTAAAGGCTGCTTGAATGCTGTGATGCATTTCCATTTTATAGTCAACAAATGTGAATTTGGATATGCCAGAGTAGGGCTGGGTGAGGTCAGGGAAGGTGTCCTATAGCCCGCTATGGGTGGGAGGATGTGCAGCTCTGTTGCTGTGACCATGGAGGGGGGTGTTCCCCCTCGCTCCTGGTAGCTCTAAACTTGGGCAATTCTGGAATTAACAGATTAGTTCTGGGAACTATGTGGATCCTCCTTGCATGAACTGGTTTTCATATGCCATATTTATCATTTGAGGAGCAAAATGCAGGATTGCTTGCTTACTCTTGATACTCACTAACTTGGCTTGCGAGTCAGCCCTTCATGCTGAGCCTCATTGTTGCTTTTACTGTTTCCGGGAAACTTCAGAGCTTAGTAAATATCATATGAGTGCTTGCCACTGCTTTAAGGTGAACGTGTCTGCTTTGGTAAAGTACAACTTGTTGCAGGGGGCTGGGGTACATATGATGTACACTGCTAGCTATTTGCTTGTTCCCTCTGGTTTCAGACAATCTCCTTCTGTGCTGCGTTTATGTGCTCATATTTGGGTTATTACCTACTGATGTGATGAATTATCACTTGCCTGGTGTACAAATTGCTGAACTACAGTCCACAGATGGGTAATCTAAGAAAACATGACCCACTTGATGCATATTTTTTTTTTTAGGCTGCGCAAATGTAATCTGTTTGATTTTTACTTTGTCACTTCTAATGTTAAGCTCTAGGGCTGCAACGTGTTATGTGTTCCTTCGATCTATCTCTGCATTTAGCCTTAGGTCTGAGGACACATGCCAGTATGAATGTAGGTGCTGCATATAAGGACATAGGTCTTAAACAGATTAAAAACCAACCAGCCAAATAAAACAAAAACAAAAACAAAAAAAAACCTCTCCAAAAGCAAACTGTATTTTTCAATACTATATTGTGTTTTTCAAACTTACAGAAAAATATGTAAGAGGGAGGACTGAAGAGGGAAGATAAAAAGAAACATGGTGGTTCTCTTGTGTGTTAGGAATTACTTGGGTATTTCTCTAACTTTTTCTCAGGTGTATTTAAAATGTGTACTTGCCATGCATATATTAGTGACTTGCTTTGTCCGTGGCTATTAGCTACAGTTGCATGATTTAGTTTGTGCTGTGTGAGTTTCTACTTCCTGCCATGTGACAGAGGTGAGCATGGTCCCATATAATCCAGTGAATTATTGTTGCTCTGTTTTTAAGACTCTCAGGACTGAAAGTTATTTGAAATTTGATTTTTAGTTTAAATAAGGCCTAAACTCACTGCAGATAGAGGCAGTCTGAGACCTTTTTAGATCAGCTTATTAATGGTTTATTTTTCCTGAAGGAAAGGGATTGCACATGCATCACATTGCTCTGGGATCAACTTGTTATTGCATAAGATTCAAGGATAGTGAAGTTTTTCCTCAAATATATGATAGCATAACTGGAAATCATTAACTGAAACAAAATCATGCAATAAAGCAATTCTGGATTATAATAAAGAAATTGTGTATTTTCTCTCTTCCTTGGCTTTATCATCTTGTTTAAACACCTTTATTGTCTGTCAGCTGGAGGCTGGTTACTTATTGTCAATGATTCATTCCCCGTGTCCTCCCTCTTCCTCAGTCACAACGAGGCTGGTTGCTACTAGTGTATGTATTCCTTGTGCTCACTGTGCCTCTCTTTCCCTGGAGTTAGCTTTTGCATATTGCACACTTTTGCTTGGAAGCCAGTGAGATAAGTTGGGACCAATTTTTTTGTCAGTTGAATAACAGTAAGTTTTGTAATGAGCAGCAACAGGAGTGCTAATTTATGATTCAGAAAACATGCCTTCTTGTTAGAGAGGTGATAATGCTCCTTTAATTCCAAAGTTGTGCTGAGGCCTAAATCACTGATGTTTGCAAAGTGCTTTTTGACTATCCTTTTAAAGAATTATACTGTTCTGCTTGATAAGACCAAAGTTTTGAAGTGTTACTTAATTAAAATTCTTCCAAGTGCCCTCCAACCAAGGACTCAGCCAAGCCTAACACGGAGCACTACTGTTTAAATTGTTAAAATACTTCTCATTCTTACACTTACAGAATCACAGTTCTCCTCTATGCTCCTTTCTCCAGGGGGCACTGGCACAATTTGAAGCAATAGCTACTTTAATGAGTTGTAATGAGCAATTAATGAGCAAAATAATATCTGTGATCTTCATGGTAACAATATGTCATTGCTCTTTTGTTCCTGTTGTCATCATCTTCAGGATCTGACCTATAATCAGTTTTCTATTCAAGCTTTTCTACAGTATTATTATTTTAGGCAAGGCCTCATCCTCCTTTTCAGCACAGTGAAAATCAGTAGTGTGAGGAGTTGCATGAGAGAGAGAAAAAACTTCGCTTAACTAGTTGCCCTTACTCTCCACCTGTGTTGATAGCAATGACATCCCTAACCAACTTCTTGCAGGCTTTTTCCTCAAAGTGGTGAGTTTATAAAAATAAATGCCACCTCACAAGCTGCTGCATATTCTAAGTTTCGTGATAGAGTTTGGAAATGCTTGGTCCTGATTGACTTTTAGTGTACTCCACAGGTCCAGTGCAGTTTTGAGAATCCCTTTCCTGGAGAATTCTGGTGGTGACAGCTTGTCCCATGTCCCACGTTCTGTGAGGAGGAGGTGGGGTTTGTCCAGTGCCATTCCTCATCTTTGTGTGGCATCTCCTTTCTCTGTGTTGGCTTGCACTAAGGAGGAGGCATTGACCTGTTTTTGTGGACTAAGGGCAAGAAGGGTCTTTAACCAACCAGCAGAAAACTCAGAAGAGGGAAAACAAGCTGGGAAGAAGTCTTTCAATAATTCAAGATTCTCAGAGCTATTTATTCTCATTCCCCAAATGGTGTTTGTCTCAAGAACTCAGGGGAATCAGCTGACTTCACTTCTGCCTCAAGGTGTATTAAGAATGATATTCAAGAGCAGTAACTGCACTGGAAGCCAGGAAGTAATAAAGCAGAGCTTATTCTAGAATATATATATTTTAAAATTTACAGGAGTTTGTAACTGTATCCTTCTATGAACTTCAAGGCTTCAGAGAATTCCAGTTTACTTTAGTAAAATAAGTTGGTGTATTTTGATTACATTCCCTCTTTCTGTACCCCAGGACAAAATATAATACCAAATTTTTTCCATTTCATAGGCTACCTGAGGAGAGAAAGAATACAGTAAAACTTAAATATCACTTTTCTGTAGTGATGGCCAATGCTACAGTGCTCAGGTATTAATATCTTACTGTTCACCGGGACACTATCATGCTGCTAACATTGTAACTTGCCTATAACACCTAGGCAAATCTTTAAAAACAAACTCAGGCAATTGAACTGTTTTTGTCAATGTGTAGCAGAGATCTGATGAAAAGCAGGGCCAAAGCTGTTGTAGTGTATTGTAACTGCTGCTTTTCAAGTGGATCTTCATGGGATTAAATGTAAAGGCAAGCATATGTACAGTGTTTTGGTCAGATGAGTAGGGACCCTGGAGGTTGGGCCAAATGGAACAGGCTGCTCAGGGAGGTTGTGGAATCTCCTTCTCTGGAGATATTCGAGGGCCACCTGGACGCCTACTTGTGCAACCTGGTGTAGGGAACCTGCTTTGGCAGGGGGTTGGACTCGATGATCTCTGGAGGTCCCTTCCAACCCCCGCCATTCTGTGATTCTGTGAAATGTGGGGCCAGCTGCATGGTGGTGGCTGTGAGTAAAAGCTCAGGCAGAGTTTTGAAAACATGAGAACGTGTTGTGCTGTCACCCTCCAGGGAGAACATCTGAATAGATGAGGGTTCAGCAGCAGCCCGGGGATGGAGAAGTAGGCCTTGCAGACTTACCCAAACTAACATGTATTGGAGGATTCAGCGTGGCAGAAAGTGTTAGCAGTCAAACTAATGATAAATCTGAATCTTAGAGTCCTGATACCTACTAATTGTAAGTTTTAGGAACATTGCTCATATTGAACTCTCCAAGGTTGATCTTTATTGTTTATTTCAACCTTTTTGTTTTGTATGCTTCTGTCAGTCCTCCTCTGATAACTACAGAAAGCAATGTTATTTTGCTTTGTTATTGTGTTATGGAAGGTGAAGCAGTGTATGAAGCCTTTCTGGAAACAGGATTTATGTTACCTAATCCATAATAGATTATTTTCCTATATGAGGTGATTACAGGGAAAGGTTTGCAGCAGTCTAAGCTATTCTAGGTTGACTAGGTTGTTTAGAACCACTCCTCATTTTGGAGTAACCCAAAAAACTCTGGTGTTCTTCTATGCAGAAGCAGATATATGATGATGTGAGGCCATCTCTTTTCACTTTTCCTCATTCTGTCCTAATAGAATTTTCCCCCTGTATTACTCCCTGAAACAAAGGTTAACTGCCAGATTTCACTGTTCAAAAAAACTCTCCTTTGCCCAGGGAAGAATGAGCTAGGGGAAAAGATAAACCTAGTAAAACCTTATTTTCTTGACTTTAAGTCTTAATTATTTTTGCTAAATGTACGTTGCTTCTTTTTAAGGTTAGGTGAAATCTGTGTAGATTCAATCTGAGAGTAACCTTGTCTTACTAACCATGTCAAAAAGAAGTGTAGAGCTGAGGTTTCCTGCTGAAGCATACAACAATTCAGAGCCTGTTCAGATTGTCTTGCGTGTGCATTGCGTGTGGCCATTGCGAATTCCCCTTCTGCTCTGAATGGGCCAATCTGGGTCCCTCGCACCAGGCAGTTCACGCAGGCATCCCAGCTCAATTTCCCAAAGCTGTACAACATCAGCATGTCTCTTTACTCAGATCAGTCACCCTCTTGCTGTGTGACTTGCCCAGGATCATCCAAAAAACAAATGTAGTCCTCAAGTTGCAGTCTAGTGACTCGTAGTATATTCTAAATGCACTGCTTGAAACTAACAGTTCTTAGGACTTCAGGGCTTGAAGTACTGCCTGGTTCTTTTCACACACAAAATACTCTACAGTGTAGTTAGGGGAATAGGTTTTAGACATTGTTTATTTTTCCAATAAATGCAAGAAAAACTGTAGTAAAGATTCCCTTACAAAGGGAAAAAGAAGAGGTTTTTTTTTTTGACGTACTGCAGTACACATTCTTTTTTTAACTTCAGCAACAGCTTGAATCATAGAATCAATAACAGAATCATAGAATAGCCTGGGTTGAAAAGGAACACAATGATCATCTAGTTCCAACCCCCCTGCTATATGCAGGGATGTGCAGGGTCACACAATCACAGAATGGCCAGGGTTGGAAGGGACCTCAAGGATGATGAATCTCCAACCCCCCTGCCACATGCAGGGCCACCAACCTCCCCATTTAATACCAGACCAGGCTGCCCAGGACCCCATCCAACCTGGCCTTGAAGACCTCCAGGGATGGGGCATCCACAACATCCTTGGGCAAAACCTATAGTAGTCATCGTTCTACTGTAATAACCACCATGTTTTAAGCATAAGCGTGTTTCATTTACAGACAATTTCTAGAGTTGTTTTTATATTTTTGGCTTTGTATTGAAGCAAAGTGAGTGCTGATTTCATAACTTGTTTTAGTATTGATGATGCTCATATAATGTGAAGGTCATACTGGTTAGCATTTGATTCATTAAAAACTTGAAGATGGAATACTAGCCATGAGTATTTGTAAAGCAATTGATTAGCTTCCCCATGCTGAACTTGAAGGAAAATCTTTATGCCACAAGCAGTGTTGCCAAGAAGTATGGAGATGTTGCATTTGATAAATAGAGTCTTCAGGGAAGAACCTGAAAGGAATCAATTACTATCCTGACTATAACTTAACACGAATTCATTATTAGGCAACTTTAGTCATCATTAAATAGCAACTGTTCATCTGCTTTTGTTTTATGTTCATACACCACCTGCTTTTCATTCTAATCACCTATGAAAAATTGCAGTAAGTATTTAACATCCAGAGTCTCACTAACAATACCTCCAGGTTTCTGTTCTAATAGCATACAACAACTTGTATTTATTAGTTAGAAGCAAGTAAGTTTTAGACTGAGAAAGAAAAAGAATTGTTTGTAATTAAACAAGTGATTTTTCTTCTTGAGTACTTGCAAGCCAATGTTCTCACGTTCTATCATACATTCTCTCAGGTTAACAGTAAGAATTTCACAGATGATGGAAGATGGCAAGTTTGTGTTTTCTGGTCAAACCAGAGACTACAAAGACTGCAACATTTGCTGGACTTTCCCATGATCAATCTTTCTGTTTATGTATTTGTTTATTTATTGAACAACCTTAGAAATTGTTCTTGCTTTTCTGACCTTCTTATGCTCAGATTGTTGTCCAGAAAAAAACTTTAAGGATAATAGGGGTAAAAACTACTTCATTATTTATCCAAAGGGACAGACAGTATGTGGTGATCTATGCTGAAAATTGGAGGCAAATAATGAATGAGAGCAGGCTGTCATTAAAGGTTATGCAAATCTTTAGTAGCCTTAATTATGTGCAAGATAGATACTAAGTAGAAGATTGTTTGATGATATAGATAATATAGATCTTCTCTTTACTTAGAGTTGAAACCACATAATTTTTCAGATTTCACATTGCTATTGATGCATTAGCAACCACTGACTTTAAGAATAAAATCTTCCTATTTATAACAGCATCTCAAACGTATTAGGAAAATGATGGATGTTACTTTTATATTCATCAGTGACTCTAATATGACTATTGTAATTGATTAATTTGATTTACTAGAGCTACTGAGACCTGCTGGTGTAGGGAGGAAAGAAGAACAATATTTTTTAGTTTTTGTACTAAATGTTCCACGCCAGTGTAGAGGGTGTGGGGACAAATGTGAGTAGCTCAGTCCAAGCAGTGGCAGAACCCTTGCCTTTACAGCACTCCTGCTCTAAGGGAAGCAGGTGCTGGCAATGTGGTTGCTCACTCTCCAGTTGCAGACTGCGTAAACTTGGCTTTAAATCTTTGCATGACTTCTCAGAGTATCCACCATAGCAACAAATCAAAGCTGAGCAAGTACAGGTACAGTTCCTTCTGAAGTATAATCCCTCAGTGTCAGCTGATGTCAGCCTTAACTTGTGTAGGTAACACAGAGAGGATCATTAACTGACATCTTTTGTGTGTTATCTTTCCAGTTTGGAGGGAGAATGCTTTGAGTAACCTTTTTTATGTATCTTCCTGTCATTTTGAGAAGTAGAGCTCTGAAAGTTTTATGCATCACATGGACTTCTACAAATTTTTGTTTAAATGGCTACAGCTGCAGAATGTTTCATATAGACAACATTTGTCTTCTATGCCTCGTTCTTTGTATGTTGCTAGAAATGCCTGTTATTTTCTCTACGGAGTAACTATGGAACAAAAATCTGTAATTTATTCATTTATTTTGCACCACTTTCATAAAAATAGTAGAAAGATGATAAGTTAGCTCATGTTTAGGTAGTCTTGTCACTTTAGGGGCCCGACCTACTGGAAAGGAGCACTGAGCAGAAACCTAGATGTCCTGGTGGTCAATAGATATGTCATGAGCTAGCAGGGTGCCATGGTGCCACAGTTCAAGAAAGATAGGGAACTACTGGAGAGTGTCTGGAAGAGGGCTGCAAAGGTAACGAGGGGGCTGGAGCATCTCATGAAGAAAGGCTGAGACCTGGGTTCTTCAACCTGGAGAAGAGTAGAGTGAGATTCCAAATGGATGAAGCCAGGTTCTTTGCACCTCTCGGGACAAGGGGAAACAGGAACAAACAGGAACGTGGGAAGTTCCACATGAATGTGAGAAAGCACTTCTTTATTTTGCGAGTGACAGAACACTAGAACAGGCTGTCCAGAGGTTGTGGAGTCTCCTATGGAGATGGTCAAAACCCACCTGGACGCCTTCCTGTGCAACATACTGTAGGAAGCCTGCTTTTAGTGCAGAAGGTTGGACTAAATGATCAGGAGATTCGTTCCAACCCTTCTAGTCCTGTGAATGATTTAGATCTTGGTGTAAATTGGGTTATGTTTGATGAACTCTAAGTTTGATATAATTGACATAATAAGTTTTCTGTATACTTCGGCAGTTAAGAACAGTATCCCAGAATAGCTGTGTGTGAAGAGAAATACTTGAAGGGAAATGTAGGATGTGTCATGGAAGGGTAGATTGGTAGGGTTGTAGCTACAGGATGAGGAGGGTTGTGGAGCAGAGGAGGGTGGTGATGGCTGGGAGCCGTGCTTTTTGCAGCAGGTTTGTGATTAAAGTAGATTTATACAGCTGAAGCCTGCTTGTCCATGCTGCATTCCTGTGTGGGAATCAGGAAATGCCTGAGCTGGCCGTAAGACAGTTGCAGTAGGGGGATTTGAACTTCATTTCACTTGTCTTTGCTCCAGGGCTATCCTTATAGTGATTCCAAAATTTTCAAGGCAGAAAATGGAGGAGATGAATATGCTAGGAAGAATATGAAGAAAAACTTGAAAGCAGTCTTACAGGGGAAGTCATTTGACTGAAGTCTGTGAGAGATGATTAACATTTGCCCACAGTCAGCAATAAGCAGAATTCATAGTGGAACATGAGATAAGATCAACAGATGTTCCTGTTTACACTTCCCTGTAAAGCAAAAGTAGCTCTGCTGAAGACAGTTTCAGTCATGCAATGAATGGGAGACATTGTCCTGCCCAGGCACGTTACGTATACTGAGTTGATAAAGCTTCCATTCCAGGATGACAGCTGACCAGAAAAACTACTTTTGTCCCATTTGTTTATCAGGGATTCTTTTGCCACTCCCTGAATTTGTAAGGGTGATCAAAGTACTTAGAATTCATCATATAGTTTCCTTTTCCATACATTTCTTTTAAATGAAGTAAATAAAAAAAAAAAAACAAAAAAACAACACTTCCTCTTTCTATGCTCTGTAATAATGCTTTTAATAGCAATGGAAGGAACAAATGTTTGTTGGGGGAAAGGGGGAATAACAGAAAATCTCCCACTGATGCTTTAATAAGGAATCTGCCTAAGAGGAGATCATTTTAAGTTTTTTTGATGCATATTTCCTGTACTAGTAATAAAAACGCACCATATGTGGATTTTTGTTTGGAAATTACTTCAGGAAGCAGTTATGGGGGAAGCTCTTTATCTGATCTCTTAATCTTATATGTCACTAGGGAGTAATTTTGTTTCTGCTGATAACTTGACTTGGCAATCTCCAGAAATCTGGTCTAATGTCTTCAGATTTACAAGTGAAAAAAGCTGTCTATGGAAATTCAGTTAAATGCTAGCCTACTTCTGGGTTCTAATATTTTTCCAGGCGCCTCCTGTCTTTTGCGTTTACTGGTATTTGGCGCTTCTGCAACTGTGTGTCACTTGTTCTTTGCTAAACTTCACCATGCTCAAGGAGAAAAAATCTTAGTGTTTTTCTGTCTCTGTCCGACAATGCTTGTTAAAGATCATGAAGCACCTGTAATCATGGTCAAAAACAATTCAGTAAACATCTTGAGAATAAAAATGATTTTTTTTTTGCTTACAATTTCATATTTTGTAAATTGAACCCATATTTTGGAGATTCTTTGCTTCTAGTCATGCTGTCCAGTACATTTGAGAAAACATTAGTACAGGATCTGCAACTGACTTCTGTAGAGCTCGATAATTTTGAAAATAAAGAACTGAAAACAGCTGGCCTCCAATGTGAAGTGATCTACACTGCCACCCCTAGCTGAGTGGTCATCGAAGAAAAAACTGTAGAAGACAAGGCAGGCATATTCAGCACTTGAAAAACATTGGCAAGGAACTCAGGTTCTTTATTTAGGTCCCAAATACTGAGAAAGGGATGCTGAGAAATCTACCAAGACTCATTGCTGAAAACTCAGGCCAAGAAATTCCTATGTTGGGAGTTGAAATAAAAAGAACAAAATAGACATGCTTGTTTACGTAGACTAGAAGATGTCCTGCGGTCTTTGTAGTTTAGTATTTACCAAAAGGTTCCAGAGTTCCCTGTACGTTTATGGGAATGATCTGTTGAGCACTGACATTGGGAATAGCAGTTCTGGAAGGTATGGCAACTGCTCTTGAAGGACTAATGCTGCAGCCTTTACTGGTTCATCTGTTTGCCTCTGTTAAAGCAGCATAGAGAAATTGGGCTATAGCTTACTGCATGAATTGTGCCTTTATGACAGAGATTCCAGGGCTGTAAAGGCTACAGATTTTTGCCATCACAGTGTTTTAGCAGCTTAATATGAAAGTGGTGTGGGAACTTGAGGATGAGAAAAAGAGAAAATGGCCATGAGGGGCCCTTTATAGAAGAGAGGGAGGGGTTTGGAGGGGCCTTGACAGTGATAACACCAGATATGAAAAGGAATACCAACTTTCCCTTACATGAAGATTGGGTATTTCGTATTTGAGTGTTTCTGGAAGATCCACTTATATTAGTGTGAAGTGCTTGCACCTTCAAGAGGAGCTTTTCTTTTTGTGATATACTAATGGGAAGACTGACAGCTTCATTCTTTAAATACGTAATGAGTTCTTCAGGTTCTTGAAATAGTAAGGGGCTAGCAGGGTATCTACTGATCAGTGTGTACGGAATGATTTCCAAGAATATTTTTCAATTGAACATTATTATTGGAACTCATTGGATGCTGCCACTAATGGACAGTTACAGTAAGCAGTTGCCAGGCAGGCTGGTGATGTTGTGCTTTGTTCTGAGGCAATGTCGTTAGTCAAACCTGGAGGTGAGAGGCCATTCAGAAGAGTACTTAGGCTGGGAGCCTAATTTAATTTGTGATTTTGTACAGTGTTCGAATTAAGTTTTGGGTTGGCAGATTACTGTTTCTTTAATGCTTTAAAACTTATGAAGGAAAAATCAGGAAAATATGACTTAAACATGTGTGCTACATAAAGGTGTCAAAAGTACTATAATTGCTTCAAGTGTAACTTAACATTTTGATAGGTAATATCTAGGACTGAGCTGAAGAGTTGATTTTAAAGTTTTGAAATAAATGCTCAAAGTAAGAAAACATGCTACTTAACTTTAATAAAACAGTTATATATAATGGGCTTGCAAGGAATGCCATAAAGGTGTTTCAGTTCAAGGGGCTCCATCGTGTTCTGGCATGCTCTCAAGAAGGTGTTTGTTCTTTTACTTTTCATTTTGTGGGAAAGAAAATACTCTTTCTTCCTTCAACCTACTGTTAGGGTAGACCAGTCCTTTTTCTACCACGTCCCTAGCATAACTTCAAACTGAATCACTGCAAATTCTTGAAAATATAATTAAATAGCGTTACGTTAAATTATCCAACTAGTCCTTCAAGTGTATAATCAACAGCAGTAAGTTGACAGGTTTATCAATCGCTTTTCAAGACAAATCCTAATTAAACAAGAAAGGGACTTAATCTTTATATTACAACATAAATCATGTGTACTGCTCACTAAGAGATGTGATCAATTTAATTTTCTACAGCTGTGAAACTGACTGCTGCTGTTTGTAAAGCAACATGGAATTTCTTGCATTAAATAAAGAGCTTGGCTGAAAGCATATCTTTTGTATATTAGCTTCCCTGAACCAAGAGACCAAGAAAAGCTGTTTATCTCTGACTTCATTTGGTCCAGTGTTTCCTTTTGTTCTGCAGCATGACTGGCACTCTTACTTTTGAGGAAAGGCCGTGAGAATCATAGAATTACTCAGGTTGGAAGGGACCTCAAGGATCATCAAGTCCAACGGCAGCGTAACCATAGTACTCTAACAACCCTCTGCTAAATCATATCTCCGAGCACCACATCCAAATGGCTCTTAAACACATCCAGGGACGGTGACTCAACCACCTCTCTGGGGAGCCTATTCCAGTGTTTAACCACCCTTTCTGTAAAGAAGTGTTTCCTACCATCTAACCTAAACTTACCTTGGCGCAACTTGAGGCCGTTTCCCCTCATCTTGTCACCTGTCACCAGTGAGCAGAGACCTAGCCTGCTCTCACCTTTCAGGTACTGGAAGAGAATAATAAGGTCTTCCCTCAGCCGCCTCTTCCCCAGACTAAACAGCCCCAGCTCTCTCAGCCTCTCCTTATAAGGCTGATTTTCCAAGCCCTTCACTAGCCTCACTGCCCTTCTCTGGACCTGCTCCAGTACCTCCACATCCTTTTTGTACTGAGGTGCCCAAAACTGAACACAGTACTCAAGGCAAGGCCTCACCAAGGCTGAGTACAGGGGCAGGATGAATTCCCTGGTCCTGCTGTCCTGCTCCCCACACCATTCCTGATACAAGCCAGGATGCCATTGGCCTTCTTGGCCACCAGGGCACACTGCTGGCTCATGTTCAGCCAACTGTCCATCAGAACACCAAGGTTCCTTTCTATCAGGCAGCTTTCCAGCCACACCTCCCCAAGCCTGTAGGGTTGCCTGGGGTTGTTGTGACCAAAATGCAGGACCTGACACTTGGCCCTATTGAAACTCATGCCGTTAACCTTGGCCCATCGATCCAGTCTGTCCAGGTCCCTCTGCAGTGCCCTTCTCCCCTTTGGCAAATCAACACACCCTCCCAGCTTGGCGTTGTCTGAGGCAGAACACTGGGTGGCTGGGTCAGACCCAAGCTGTTGCTGAGCTATGGAGGTGACACACTGTACGTGCTAAGGGGATTGTCCACGATTAGAAGTGTGGCTGGAGATTTTTATGATGCATTTTGTATCACTGTGCATGGCGTGTATACGTGTGTTCATTTGTATTGTTACACAGTAGATGATGGATTCATGCTAGGTATGAAGTTAATGTGGATTGTGGCTCTAGTAAATCTTAATATAACAGTTCAGTCTCTATGGAATAGATAGGCATCTATAATGGCTGTAGCTTTTTACCGTCTCCTTCCCTTTTTCATTCTTCCTGAGCTTTGTTTTCTTAGTTGTTTTGATTGCCTTTATTTCTCATCGTGTAGCTGACACCAGAGCCCAGCATTACAATGTAATGACTTCTTTTATATAGGATTAAGCTTTTAACAGCAGGAGAGCTTTTTTTTTTTTAAAGTAGGAGACCATGGAGTTCCCAAACACGTAACTCATAAATCCTCACGTTCTTAGGGATATATTTGCAAAAAGTACTCATTATGCTTGGTGTTTGACTGATTTTGCAAAAGCAAGATGAGAACACAAAGCTGGGAGCCAAAATCCCTGCTCAAGTACGTAATTTTACCAAAGCTAGTAATGTTTCGGTGAAGAGTTGCCCATCTTCATAGAAAAGGACTCTAAATGCTGGATTCTGATTCATTTTTAATGAGAACTTAGTGTTGTACATCCTCAAGAGTGTGTGGGGCATGTAATTTTTCAGTGCTAAACCTCATTTCTTTTAAATTGTAGGTGTAACTTACTGAATGCACTTTGAAAGCATACCTGTATTTTATATGCATTCTGTAATTTGTAAAAGGATAGGAAAGAAGTCTGTTTTCTGGTGTTTGTGCATTGTTATTGGTATTTTAATAAATTGTCCAGACTAACAGTATGATGTAGCTCTTAGTTCAGATGTCTCAGGCAGCTGAAGCCACACATTTTCTTGAGGAATTAAGTAGCGATGGAGGCAAGGAAATAATGGATTTTGGAAGTCACCCAAACATTTATTGTGTAATGATTTTTGTCATGGTGAAAGCTACAGTTGCAGGGCCGGGCAGAAAAATTAATCACTGTCCAACAAAGAGAAACAATTTCAAAATTGTTCAATTGATGATGTTCTTTGTGAGAAAATTGCTTGTAAATGTTTGTTTTCCACTTATAAAATATTTCACTGCAAATCTATTGCCAGCTTGCAGTCTTCATGAAGAGAGAACGAAGTTCCTTCAGCAAGGAGTGAGAGTGACATGTGCTGCAGTAGTGAGCAGCAGTTAGCTAGTGAAATCCATGTATTTCCTAAATCTTTAAGTGCTGTTTTCTTGAGCAAATCTGGTCACTCCTTTGCTCCCCTTTTGGGTGGAACGTAACAACAGAGGGCACTGAAAAACCTGCAGAAAGTCACGAGACTGAGACTTCAGCATCCTGAACGTGACAGCTTTGGGCTCTGCTGGCTCAAAGCACCAGCACCAGTGAGAAGCTGCTGCTGTCCTTATGATTTGTTTTTCTTTTCTCAAAATTCTGAGTGTATTCTAGTGTGCATAGTCATAGTTGCTTCTCACTATGGGGAATATGGCCTCGTATGTATAGTGAATCAATTACTTGACAAAAGCAAGCTTTGTGATTAATTGAATGCAATATACCCAGGCAATATGCTTTTAAGTGGACTTCAGTGATGAAAGCAATAAAATTACAAACAATTCATAGAAAAGTTAAAAAAAAAAAAACAAAAAAAAACAAAAAAAAAACAAACAACAAGAATTGGTCAATATCATGGAATTTGCTTGCAAAATCAGTCCCAGGTAAGTTACTTTCTAGGAAATACCCAATGGTAGGAAACTTAATTTTCTAGTCTGAGTTTGTTCTCTTCACATTTCACTGAGGATATTGATGGGTTTTTTTTGCTGATCATAAGCATGGCAGAGGTTGCCATGTCACCACAGGACCTTGCTGTTAGATTTGTGTGGTACATCTGTACTATCAGTGGGTCTCTATACTGGCAGGCTTGTCATTAAGTGAACCTAACACAGTGGTAGAATAAACAATAATAAAGTAAGATTCAAAACCATACTCAGGGTTTTCTCCTGGCAGAATACCATAGCTAAATTACTCATTGTTATCCTGATGTGCAGTTCTGTGAAACCTAAGTTAAAAATACATTAATATCAGTGAAAAGAAAAATGAGAGCCCAGGGGAGACTCTTATGTCGCTGAACTGCATTAGAGTGCTCTTTTATTTCCTGGAATCACTTTCAACTTGATTTTTATTTTTTGTTAATTTTTATTTTTTTTTATGTGTGTGTGTGGTTCTATGACAGTGACTGGGGTGCTGGGAATAAGGCACTTTCTGTACTTTCCTGTATTGGTACATACAGATACTACAGTGGAACTATGCTCGTGGGTCTGTGCCAGCTGTAGAGCCCCAGTAGTCAAAAGGGTGCAGAGATGCGGTAGATGAGTGGCTACGTTTCTCTCCTTGTCAGTATTGCTGCCTTTTGATTGTTCTGGGTTTTTCAAACAATAAACTCTAACAGCTTTTGCCTACCTACCTGCACCCCCGAGCATTTCAGATTAGCATGCAGATTGGATAAAGAGTTCCTCTTACATTCACTGAATATTTCCAAATGCATTTTGGACATTTTGAGCTATGAAGTAAAGGGACTACATGCTGAGTTGCATTTAGAGGTAGTGCTAATACTTCGAGCATTGTTACTGGGGCGTAATCAGTTTTGATTCTTGTATGATTGATATCTGCCTGAGGAATGCTGAGTCTCAGAATTATTTTGTTGGCTTTTTGGAAGCACGCATTCCCTAGCAGTAACGCATTCTGCACTTTGTAATGTTATCAGTGCCCTGTCCGTTACTGATGAAATGTTTTCACAACAATTATAAAGGTTATGTTTCTGCAGCCTTTTAAATACTCAGTAGAATATTCGAGTGTCTTTTGATTGCCGCATTGTGAAATTTACTGTAAATCCTGATGATGATTCATTACACTGTTGCTGAGAGGTGACAGTGACTTTTTAATGCACATTGAGTGAAAATTGGGTGTGAGAAATGGCACTGGTACAGTAGTTCTTGCAGTCATTAGTATTCATCTGATTGTGGTTTTTATTCAACGTGAGCTTCATGTGCTCATGCAAGCTACCCTGGGAATTTAAAGAAAATCATCTTTTAAAGAGAAATGCACAACTTGAGTAGCATCCACACTAACACTAAAAAGTGTTATTACTGATTCTACCTCTATAAATTCTAGGGAGAAAATTGAACACAATTTAATTCACTGGAATTCACCATGGCTTTCCCTAGCATTCCCCTTTTCCCCCCTCCAAGATTGTCAGTAAAACTATCAGTTACTGTACAAGAAGTTGTTTTGATATGTGGGCACCTGTTCAATGAGAACTGGTGTCACATTTTTCAGTTACTTCTGAAAAAGCATAGGACCAGTTGCCTCCTGCTTTATAATGTTGGCCCATGATGTCAGAGGCAGCTGTTGGTGGGATGGCAGCAGAGGCTGAACCTTCCCACCAGCGTTCCGTGACACGTTGTTGCTGTGTGACAGATGGCAGCAGAGGGGCACTGTGACAGAATGGCGCCTGACATGAAGTGAGGGTGGAGCAAAGGGTGGAACTGGGTTCCTCCTTGTGGAAAAAATTTCGTGCATTGACGTTCATTGATGCTTGTGAGTGTTTCTGAAGACTGAACAGCAGGTGTCGGCTTTGTGAAGGTGGCCGGTGCACGTCAGCAGTGGCAGCAGTGACTCTGCTGGTGCAGGATTGTAGGAGTGCGGCATGCAGGCTGTTCATCGTTGGCAGAGATGCATGGCTCATGGTGATGGCTAATGATGGAAAACAGTGCTTCATAGCTGAGAGATTATGCTCTTTCAAATAGTGGTGATGTGCTCTTTGTTGTTAATTCCAAGGAAACACACAGGAAGCATTACTTTCAGAGACTTGTGTGTGTATTCATATACATATGTATATCTCTTTATTAATACAAAACAGGTGATGCAAAAAGCAGTTGCTCACCACCCACTGACTGATGTCCAAGCAGTCCCCAAGCAGCAGCTGTCCCCCCAGCCAACTCCCCACAGTTTTCAAAGTTTGTTTTTTCTTTTTGCTTGATGTCATATCGTATGGAATATCCCATCAGCTGTCCTGGTTCTGACCCCTTTCGGCATCACAAGAGATGCTGGAAAAAAATAAAATAAAAATTAATTTCTCTCCCACTTGAAACCAGGGCAGGAATTCAAAGTTGTGAGTAATTTTCAGAATGTTCTTCTGGAACCATTTTCAATAAAGCATTAAATTTTTTAGAGGAAATGTTTTCTTTTTGCTTTTTGTTTATGCACACCCAGTGGAACTTAACTTATACTTCTGTCTGAAAAAGGATATTAAAAGACATACTGCTCAGTACTTCGTGTGCACTCACACATTTTATGTGTATATGTATTTGGTACTTGTAGGTACCGCGATTCAGGAAATCGTGTTAAAAATACCTGATATCAATGCTGTAGAATAAGAAAAAGCACAATAGCAGTCTGGCCATGTTGACTATGCTATGGATAAAAGATAGTTGGAACTTCTGAGATGAAAATGCTTAAGTAGGGAAAACTTGCATGATCTTCAGCTGGGTTCTTTATCTTGAGGAAGAAGACAAAGCCTCACGATTTTTGTGAGTAGCAGCTCTGGGGCTGTCAGGAAGACGTTGGAATTGATCTTTAAAAATAGACCTCTGTTACCATATTTAGATATTTAAAAACAAACAAACAAACACAGCACCCAGTTTTGAGAGCAATTAAGTTGTATGTGAAAAGTAGTCAGATTTTTTTTTAGCACTTCTTTTTTTAAGTCTCAGCACAGCTATTTTTACTTCATCTGACAAATTGAATCTTTATTGCTACTTCCTTTATATTACTGAATCTCTGCTCGTCTCTGAAGTGTATGTGAGAATATTTTATCTATTCATTGTATATTTTTTCCATAAAGAATAATTGCCATTTCCACAGCTGAGCATCACAAACATCAGAAGCATCCATGAACTTTGCATTTTTTGTTTTTCTGTAGAGCTGTTTCAGAAAGTCAAAAAACTGGAAATGAAGAAGGAAATGAATGTTTTAGATTGTCCTTGAAAAGGAAGTCATGAAGAATTCTGCAAAGACTGAACATTTTTGTCAGCACATTAAAAAATATATTCTGAAAGAATATAAAAGTATTCTAAGTATATTCATATCAATTTGTTTAATATACATGAGTATTTATTAAAAAGACAAAGTAATACTTGCACTAAATCTTCAAACAAATCACTCTGATAAAGTTGTCTTTTTATTTGCCGTTACTGGCATGTTTTGAATGCATATTTGCTCTAAAATAGTTTTAATAATCATAGTGGTCATCAGTTATCAATGAGTAGAAATTTGATAATTTTTGAATAAAATATTATTACACTTGCTAGAGTTGAAAACTTCTGCTGGAGATTCTGTGCATCTTTTCCTGCTGTGTGTCCTTCAGTGCTGGGACTATCAACAGACCTCTGTTTTGCACGTTCTAATTTTTTAATTTTAAAGCCACCGACATCCACCTCTGATGCTGTGGGCTGACATAATAAAGTAGGAGGCATTAATTTGGCTCTTGTATATCATGCTAGCAGAAAAGGGGGAAATAAGAGAGGAGGATGGGCTTAAATATCTGCTTTTGGAACTGAGACAGATAACTTGTGTGACGCATTTCCTGCAGAAAGATGTATGGGGATATTGTTAGAAACATGTTTTGGAGTGTCTTAGCATGTAGCTGAATCATGTTGCATTTGGAGTAGGTTATTGTCTTGTGGTTGATGCTGATTTGATTTGGTGTAACTTAATTGTGTCTCAGCTTTTTGGGTAGAGCCACAGTCGTTTGTGCTGCAATTTACTTATGGGCCATATAACTAGTGCTGTCTGCTTCTTCCTTTTCTGTCCTGTTATCTCCCCATTATCTAGATCGAAACTCTGCAACAAGTCCTGACAATATTGATGAAAGTCTGTCAGACAGGCTTAGTAACTGTTAATTACTGATTTTAAATGCCATACTTCTAGATGAAGGCAGGAGATGCTGCTCTTTTTTTGGTCAGTAATTGTATTGGGTCATCAGTAATGATAATGAGATTTGAGGTTCATGGCAGAAAAAACCAAAGTATTTCAAGGATTAGAGCCTCTGCTGTGTTCTGACATGAGCTTTCATAAATGTGCATGTTTGGCAGGAGCAAGGCAGAGCAAAGCACCCAAATATGCCATAGACTTACTATAAAGAAATGGAAGTTCTGATTCTTTAGCTATGCTGGCATCCTATAAATTATTTTCACTCCCTAAACAAGCTTTGGACACTTCAAAGCGGATTAGAGCTGTATCACTTCAGCTAGGCTCTGTTCTACCTTTGACAGTCTGTTTTCATATATGCTTCTTTTCTCGGAAGCTTGTTTTGGATACATTGCATTGTATCTTTATGAAGCTTGAAGAGAATAAAAATGTGTTTGTACATGCTCTGTCTTTCATCTAAAATATTTTTTTTTTATTTCAATTAACTGGCTATTTCTTTTTTTAATTCCTTCTTACGGAGGAAAATACTGGGATGAGATCAGATGATTAACTTCCCATTACTTAGGTTCAAATCTGAAAACTTCTGGAAAGTAGTTGCTGCAAGTGCTTGAAGTTGAGTATGCAAAGTTATAAGCTATTCTTAGAAGTCTTTTCAGAAGAATTTTCTGAATTTCTATTTATAAGCTGCGCCAGTTTCTGAACTTCACAAAAGTGTATTATTGAATGTATAAGATGTTTTGTGACTTAAGTCACTGTGAGATTTGTGAATAATTTGATTTTATCCACTCACCAACTCTTCCATTGATTTCCTTCCATCGTACTCATGTACAGCTTGTATGCAACATGACAGTTAATGTTGCAGAATTCCGTAGAGATGCAGTGTAATTTATTAAGGAAGCAAAAACACCCAGCACAAACACACCATGCTGTTTGTTGGCCTTACAGCACGTGGCAGCACAGATCCCAGAGTGGAGTGTGTTGCAAACAGACTGTGTGCCAGCTTTGAGGGACTGAGGCTGTTTCTATCCTGAAGCTGCAAGTGTGTTGTATGTGAGAAACAGGAGGTAATTAATCTGTGCTATTTAGTGCTAACGAGGCAGAAATAATGTTCAGCTTTGGGAAGCACACTGATGTCCAATGATGTCAAAGATACTGACAAATTTCAGAGAGCAAAAAGTACAGAAGCACTTTTGAAATGACGACCTGTGAAGAAAAGTTAAATGAGGAGGTGGGTTTATTAAAACTGGAGGAGAGGGGAGGAGAGGATAATGTGGCTCTTCATAACTTGACACCTCGATCAGGCAAGCAGAAGTAGTCATAGAGTCACATCCATAGAGTATCCTTTGAGTTGAAAAGGACCTTTAAAGGTCATCTAGTCCAACTTCCCTGCCATGAACATGGATGTCTGCAGATAGATCAGTAGGAAGGATGTTGCTGGTGCTGCTGCTGCAGACAGGAGACAGCACAGAAGCGCCAGAATGCAGCAATGTGGTTAGCCACTGGTGCTGGGATGCATGTTTCTTAACATCCCTTATGAGGGATGCATATTGCCTGGTTTTATGTTGCTCTGCAGCCAACGCAATGCTAACCCAAAGCTGCAAGGACCAGAAGTTACCTCTGGGTCCATGCTGGAGAAAAGCAGACACAATCTCCCTAAACAAGACCAGTGCAAAGTGGCAGGGGTTTATCATGAGATGGGCAGTGATACAATCCTCCACTGCCTATATGTGTGTTCTTATTCTTCGTAAATGTAATCTGAGTGGATTAGAAGTAGAGTTTTCCAAAACCTGATAAAACTTTGGAAAAATGAAATTGATTGAAACAATCAAAAGCCAAACAACAACAAAATTGATGAACTTAACTGTGAAACCGATGTGATACTGAGAGTCAAGGTCTTATTATAATTATCTATATATTGTACGTTATTAGGGAAGTTTAATGAATATAAGTAGTAGAGCACTTTGACAGGCTAACTACAGAGGTTGTAAAATCTCCTTTTTTAAGAATAGATTTATATCTGTCAGATTGTCAACATTCTGCTTTTCTTAATGCAGAACTTGTACTGGATTGTTTTTCACCATCTATTCCAGGCCTTTGTCACTGGTGTCATGAATGATACACAAAACACAACCTTTTTTTTTTTTCAAACTGAAGTTTTCTTCCTTATTTTTCCAAAATCTTTCCCTCATTTTTTTCATGTTATATGACTAGTTTGATTAGTTTTCTGATCACGCCTTTTTTTTGCCTCAACCAAATAAATGTGGCAAATTGTTAAGAGAAAACTAATAAGCAGAGAAGTAAAAGACTGAAGACAGGAAGGAGAAATAATTGTCTAATTACAATATTGTGTGTGCAGAATCCAAAGTGAATTCTCCTGCTGTGATGGAATGAAGTACTGCAGGAAGAAGTAGGTGTAATAAAGAAGAAAGCCCTGAATAAAGTGGGGTAACAGCAGATAAAGGGAAATTCAGAAAGACTGTGGGAGTTGAAAGAAAAATGAAAACAGGGGAGCTAAGAGAGAGGCTGACAAACGGGTACAGGAGCTCAAAGGGGACTGGATTGGAAGAGAATTTTTGGATCTGGGGAGGAGAAACAGTGAAATAAGCTAGAACACTAGTTCAGAGAAGGTAGTAGAAATGGGAAAAGCAAGATAGCATTGCCTGCAGAGAGCTCAGGAAGAGCACTGGTACTGGGGAGAACGGCTGAAGTGTTGAAGGATGCTGGCAAGAAATCAGGAAGTCAGAGGAGGCAAAGAATTAACATCTGAGAGCAGCAGACAGAGTAGTGTCAGAAGCAGGGGAGCTCTACAAAAAGCTTTTCAGACCCTCCAGCTAACTCCTATTTTAGAGCGATTCTTGCCATCTACAGCCTACTTTTCCAGGCTGTGGTTATTTATTCTTAAGTGTTAATCTGGCTTCTGTAACTTCATCTGAAAATCCTAATTTGATCTCTTGTTTATGAGATATTACTCTTCATAATTTTAATAAATGTTCTTATCCATTGCAAACATGTAGGAGAAATCTTGTTTACCCTCCGTTCCCTGCAGTGAAAAATTCAGAACCTTTGCTGTGCTTTGCAGTGTTGTCTATTTTACTATGTTCATGTGAGACTTCACTTTCTGAAATTTGATGTTCATCTGCCTTATGTTTCTCTAAATGAGTTAATAACATTCCAGTTCCATTTACAGTTTGTGCTTGAGTAGAAATTTTTATTGCTTTCCTGCTTTTTAAGTCATTAATTGAGTTCTGAGGGTGAACAATCTTGTGCATAATAGAAATAAAGCTTGAAAAAGGAGGTGCTGAGAATGTAGGCCAAATGGATATCAGATATGAAAATACAAATATAGTAGATGATGCATGTTTAAGAGAAGTAAGCATAGGCAATTCTTGCAGAGGATCTCATTCCTCATGTAAATAATTTGTGGTTGGAATAAGAGCTTGATTGATGTTTATGTTTTGGAAATTTTAACAATTAGCTGGCAATCTCGTCATTTATGTCATTGGATTCTGTTTTTGGAAAGTCATGTGCACTGAAAAATCAGCTCCACATCTCTTCACTGCCAGGGTAAGTTTAGGTTGGATATCAGAAAACACTTCCTTACAGAAAGGTTGTTAGGCCCTGCAATGGGCTGCCTAGGGAGGTGTTGAGTCACCATCCCTGGATGTGTTTAAAATCTGTTTGGATGTGGTGCTCAGGGCCATGATTTAGCAGAGGGTTGTTAGAGGTAGGGGAGTATGGTTACACTGAGGTTGGACTTGATGATCTTTAAGGTCTTTCGTAACCTAAGCAGTTCTATGATTTTATTGCGGTGGGAGAGCAGGTGTTGGGATTAGAAAATAACTATAATAACTAAGGATGGACTGAGTACCATACCAAGTACAGAACGCCAGAAGACTGTTCAAGTGTAATTTTGTCTTAATATATGAACTTCCTACTACTGACTATTCATCAAGTTGGGAAGTGTTAGGATCCCTTGGTAAACATTATTTTTCCGTTTTCTGTTACATATTTCAGCAGAAGCTTTAGTATTTCCATCTTAAGTGTATGAGATTCAGCTTGCAAATACTTCTTGTTCTTCTGCACTTGAGAAGATCAGCTCTGAGTCTTTCCAAGTTTGTTTTATTAGTCTGCCCACGATTTTTACATCTCCTGTGATCAGTCCCTCCAGTCAACATGTGGGACCTTGCAGTCCTTCTTACTCCTTAAAACTTTTTTGTGTCTCTGTATTATGGGTTACAAAGGAAAACTAGCACCTTAGCCTTAAAAGAGATTTTTTAAAAACCTCTGTTAATATATTGGGCCAACAGAGGTATTCAGAAAACAATTGGTTGTCATTCAGATAGCTTTACTTCATACAAAGGGACTTGAATGTACTCTTCACTCAGTTCTTTGTGGCTGTAGTTAGTTATTCAAGGGCTTGATCGTTTCATTCTGAACTTGTCTGTATGTTTTAGTAATATAGCTACATTTCAGCTTTTCCCTGTGCTAAAGCATTAACTATGTGGGATTCTGTGCTAAGATCCATGAAATGGATGATCCACCTGGGCTCTAATCTCTGTGTCTCATTGGGAACATGGCATACATTATGAGGTCATTTCCAGTTTGGAAACAAAGACTGCTTCTGGTGGTAGCTAAGATTGCCGTGTAAAGCCTGGGTGGTGCTTGGGATAGAGGACGAGAAACGAGTTTGTGTCATTACAGTTCTGCCTGATGAACAAGCAGAGGCAGATGGGTAGGTTGCTAGGAATTGCCTAATCTGTTTCTTCTTGTTTAAAATCTACTGCATTAGTATTTTCACTGTATGCTGGGCAGAGAGCATGCAAAAAAGGAGTAGAAAAGATGAAAAATGACTTAAATTTAGCTGAAAAAAGGTTGTAGACTTTTAGTATTGAATTGTGGTGGGGAACCTTCATGAGGAAAGACAAATTGTAAAGGGAAAAAGTGCAAGCAACTGTTAGTATTTGATCAGTTGTGAGTGCGCCTTTATGTCTTCATTCTTAAGTAATGTAATTTTCTACCATTTGGCACTAATTTTGCCCCGTGAAATTCTCTGCTCTGCAAAAAGGAATGCTGTCTGAGCAATGCAAACAGTCAGCTGTACAACTGAATAATCTGAGTTGAATTTCTTTGGTTTTTGATCACTTGCTAATAATTCTTCACCGTGCTTATAGTGCCGATATTTTGAATGAACTGGAGTGGTATAAAACTATATAAAACAAAAATATAAAATATATTTTTGAAAATATATTACAAGTAAAATTAGATTAAATAGTGTTATTGTTCCTATAGACATAATGAAGCATGTGAAAGAGAGAAATTCTCATTGGAAGGCAAGAGTAGTTATTCCAATTATTTTGCTCAGGGATTGAAATTCAGCATTTGCAAGAAATGAAAAATTTACCGAAATGCTGAAGATGAAATCTCTCCCATTACAGATGTTGAAGCTTCATTATTTGCTTTGTATAACTTACTGGTATTGCTTTATAATGTTAGTAATAAATGTTTGTAAGTAATAACTTTAACATACAAAATGTTTTATGTATTATTGGCTAACACTTTGAGGCATTTGTTCTTGATCTTGGTAATGGTTCCCAGATTTGAGAAAAACAAGGAAATAAGTGAAAAACTGTGAAGTAGTGGGTAAACCAGGGGAGGAAAATAAGACGAAAGATTGCAACCATATCCATAGCTGTGCAAGATCCTGTGTCCATTCACTATTAACTCGTTAGAAGTTACTCCACAGGATAGAAATGTAAATATTCTCACACATTTTAGTTGATGCTTTTCCTTTGTGTCATGTCTTAAATTCAGCAGCTGTTTTGGGTTGTGCCCAAATGCCCTGCTAACCTCTGCAGGCTATGTAATGCTTTGATGAAGGCATGAATTTCAGATCTTCCTCAGATTGTTGTTTAATCTCCTTGTTCATGTTTTGATGCACATGTACATAATTAATAATTTTGATATTATTAAATAGTTAAAGTATTAGCACAGGTCACATTTCTCAGAATTATTATTTGAGATCCAACAAGTACATAGGCAGCTGTCACGATACTCAGATCACTTTTACTCAGTTCATGCTTCAAGGTTATCTCAGTAACTACAGCTGGCAAACTTGTACTGAAATCTGCTAAGACAGATGGGTGCCTGGGATCAGCTGAATTGACTGGTAGCAGCCTTGCTCTACACCAGAATGAAAACCTTGAAAACAAAAAGAAAGCAGGAAAGGCTGGCAGACAACTGAGCAACACATCCTGCTCTCACCCTGACTTTCTTTTGAAGATCTATCAAATTAGTTTTATATGATACACTCTAGACAGGCAAGTTTGTTCTTATTTCTGTATGATAGATTTGAAAAGGCCTATTTTGAAATACGTATTTTAGCCTGGTTTATCAAGGATCTGAAAATTTTTGGCCCATTTTAGCTGTTCTTGTAGTGGGCTACAGATATACATTCAAATTGGCCTAGTATTTCCTGATGCTCTTAGTATGGATCTCTGGTTTATACAAACACACCTGCTTATTTGGTAATTGTGCTGCAGGGGTCACAGGCAGGACTTCTCTAAGCAATTCTTTGGGTAAAGTGAGCTGCTTGCAATTGCTTCAACTTCAGGACCTGCCCAGCATGTTTATGCTATGCTGGCCCTCACAGTGGTGATGTCAAGGAATGGTATGGCTTTCTCTCCTGCCCCTTCTGTTGAGCAAGTGTGTGAAAACCTTCCTGCTGTCAATTTGGGTGGGAGACAAATTAGTTATTCTATTTGAATAAGTAGCTTTCTCGTTGTCTGTTCTGAGCTCTCCATCACATTCTGCCATTTTGTGATCCTCCTGTCATATTTACCACCTTTCTTCACATTTATTAGAGTGAAAAAGCTATTGGGAACTAAAGGGAAGATATGTTTGCAGGAATGCTGTATTTTGGAGGAAGAAAAAAAGTACAATGTTATTAGGAAAACATTCTTTCCTTTTCCTATGAATATGAGACAAATTCTGTAGGCTGCTGCCTGAAGAATAGAGGTATGGCAAGTAAAAGCTCTCCAGAGAACAGGAGATGAAAATGTTGAATATTTGGCATTTGTTTTATTGGACAAAAATAAGTACAGTGCATGGGTGTGGGCACAGCCGTGACTGGGCTGCAGCTGGACTGGGGGTAGTGACAGGCTGCGTCCTGCCCTGTTTGTGCTGTGCAGTCAGGGTGCCAATACAGCCAAGTAATAAACATACCAGATCTTTAGGGTTATTGCTGCTGCTCTGTGCATCAATTAAGGAGTGAGCTACTGAAAGCAACCAACCAAACAAAAAGCTCCAAACTTAATGTGATAATCATGTCTGGGATCTACAGTGAAAGCCATTTATTGCACTAATAGTTTTTAATTTGTCTAACCAGTACTGCCACTTTCTGTTTGGCAAAAAAAAAAAAAAAAAGAAAGAAAGAAACTGGCACAGTGGTGTGATTATTGATGCATACAAACTAATTATTTGCACAGAGTTTTGATTTAGTGACATTACTGAAGTGCTTGTTGCCAGAATGTTTGTTAAAATCAGTATTGATGCAATTCTAATTGTTAGCAGTTTCAGGACTGTGTTTCCCAGCATGCGCAGATCCACAAGGTGTGATGCAGTGTGCATGCTTATCAAGTCCACAGCTTGCTCCTGTGCATTCTTTGATTAAATGCACAGCTGAGATTTTCAAGAAATTAGGTTACTTATGTTGGAGTGTTACACTTTATGTGGAGAAAAAAGTTTTTTTGTGTTTTTTCTTCTCCACTCATCTTTCCACCAAGAAAATATTTCCTTAGCTAGTAGTAGTGGTAACTTTTCCTTTTTAGGGTGGTGTATGAATAAGTATCAGTATATGGTGGTATGTTGTTTAATCCAAGAACTGGAGAGTAGTGTTTAACTTTCATGTGCAATTACTATGTGCTGGTTAGTGAAATTTACATATGAAACATCAGGAAGTGCTTTTGCCAGTAGCAAGTGGAATTAATCTTAGTAAATCACTAGCATGCATTTTCAGAGTGGTGACCTTGCTTTATTGCTGTGGTGATGCTGTTAACAATAAGATCGGAGTTCTGGAAGTTGGTAAGATATATAAAGCATTATCACTTTCCCCCTTGGATCATAGAATTATTAGGTAGTTTATTATTAGAAAGTATTATTTTATTCTATAAATGTTTTCTGAGTTGTGCTTGGAGCATCCATCACAGAAGTTCTTTGTGTTTTACTGTTCCTGTGCTGTACCAGAGAGCTCCAGTGGTGGTACGCAGTCATCATCTCGTGCTAAACTCATCCCACATTGTGCTTCCCAAAATGCTCACATACAGCAAGGGATGAAATGACTGTGATATGTCTGGGAGCTCAAAAGTGAGCTCGCTGGCATGGCTGGCTCAACTGCTGCTGGCTTTTTCCAAAGCTTATATTTTTGGTGCAGAAGGAAATCGGGAGCATTGAGCTGCCAGGGATATTCCATGCCTTCCTCCTTGCTGTGTTATTGGGCACAGATCCTGATCCCAGGGGCTACTTTCTTGTGAATTTGTGTATTTCGGTCAGAAGTGGCGGTGTTAGTGCATTTTGAGTGCCTCTTACTTCCCCTCAAAGCCCTCCAAGTGTTATGAGCCTCATTTGAACACTGATTATTAACTACCTAAAACCTGAAATACTCTTGAATTTAGAATAGATTTTATAACATTTGTAAACAACGGTTAGTGGGGAAAAAAGGTAAAATTGTATGTGTCATTCTGTTTTCTACCACATGCGATTTGCAGTTCAAAGTGAATATATTTAAATGAACTCCCCTGCAGCTACTGTTTACAGTAGCCTTCAAAGAATGATGAAAGCTTTTAAATAATGTAGAATATTACATGACTTATTTTTCAAAACACATGCACTGCTTATTTTGGAGTGAAATGTCTGTGCTTCAGATTAGATGGATTGCAGACAGCTGCTGCATTTACTGACTGTTACAGATGGAAGAGAAAATAAATGTAGGGAGAAGATGTAGAAAATGACGGATTCTTAAGAGTGCCTTATGTCTGAACAGCAGTAGCTTAAAGGCGAATCAGATTATCTCAGACATCATCTTCATAGACAAGAATATATCTCTAAAAAGAGGGCAAAAAATAGAAATGAGAAACAAAATACAGGCTCTCTGATTTCTTATGTGCATATTTACTGTAAGTTTTCTGAGAGAAGGGGTATGCTGCTGCTTGTTATCTCACTTCCCATCTTCTACACTATTACCTATTGGCAGCATCTCCAGCCTGTGTTGTTTTGCCAAATAAGCCTCTAAATGTTGATATAACAAAGATATTAAGAAGTATTTAGCCATTTCTGTGTTCACCTCTACATTTACTCTTTTCAGCCAGCAATTTCTTCTCTGTACTGACTGCTGGTTATATGCATATATCTTGGCTAACTGCAGCATAAGTAGGGGGAACACTGACTAAGCTTCATGCTGAAGGTTGACCAGCCACGTATCCCCACCTGTCTGGACAGGTTTTGCATCTTTACTAATTTTAAGGCAATAGAAATTATGTCACTTATACTACTAAAGACAGATTAAAGTTGATTTAAAGCATGTCTACACAGACCACAGTTGTTCCAGCCTTGTGAAAGTATGATAGAAGATGCGAACAGAAAAATACCATGATGATTCCCTTTTGGAATAACTGGGAAAACTTTGTATTTCAGCTCAGCTATTGGATGAGTTATGCCCGAGCACAGAGCTGTACACTGCTCGTTTGCTTCTTGTGCACCAAAATGGCTTGTATTTTCTACCACGCTTTTGTCTATGATTTTGTTTGTGGTCAGCAGATATCACTGCTTAATGATATCTGGCATAAACTTATTTATCAGGTTTCCGTTTGTTTTACTTCTCACGCTTTGTGAAGGAGAAGGTGTATTTGAAAGGAAACACTCTGATCTCTCCTCTGTAGGAGTAGCAGCTCCTCTTTTTAATTCCTATTAACTATTCAGTTTGCTGATTGCTGTGATACTCAATTATTACTTAGCAAGAGCTGTACGTGCTTCTAAGCATCTTAAATAGAAACAAAACGAAATTTGAGTTTTGTAAACTCACTGTTTTGACACTTTTGTCTTTTTCCTAACTCGTTATCAGTTCTCTCTTCCAGTTATTAAAATGAATAGAGACTTACCAGTTGTGGCAACTGTGCCACTGTTTTACTGGGGCTCAGAAGACAATGTGCTTATAGAGTTTTATTGTGTGTGTGCTGAATGAAGCAGAGCTTCTTCACTTAATTTTTTTTTTCTTTTTTTCTTCTCCTCTACAGACTCCCAAGGCTTAGTATTTAGGGGCTTTTTTCATTAGAAATGAGCTCATTTCGGCTTCCTTAGCCCTGCTAGCACTTATGTTGAGCCTTTATCCTCCCTACTTAAAGATGAACCACTGCTACGTGTACTATTGTGCAACACACAACTGGCAGATGGTAACTGGTGCTTGATAGTGTCCTGACTTGCAGGTGCACAGCCCAGGTTGAGATCAGATGGGTACCAAATGTAAATCACTGCCACACTTATGAATGGCTCACTCCTCTAGCTTAGGAGAAGTTTTTTTAGGCAAAGCAGTATGAGAAAGCTTGCTCCACCACTCTGTACACATTTAGTCTACTTGTTGAGCTGTAGGCAGAGCATTTATCTTAGAATTTATCGACCTATGCATATATTTTTCAGCATAAACTTTAAATTCTTTTAATTTAAAAGCAGGTGTTCAGAAACAGTGACTGCTAATATTCTCTGGAATCAGAATTGAAATTAGTAGATAACATTTTCCTCTCTCAGAAGTCTTCTGATGAATATGCAGGAAAATGTCCATTCATCATAACACCCATATTACCCACCATTCCAGAAGCTGGAAATAACCTACTGTGCTATTCTTGTAAAAACTAGGTTGGAGTTTGGAAATATTCATCTCAGTGGGGTAAAATAGTCAGTTTGTAATGCTGTGCCATAGTGTTTTAGTTGTTGCCTTATTCCCTGATGTCAGGAGCAGTGCAGAAGAGAGAAAAATATTGAAGAAATGATGATAAAAAGTAAAACCCTGGGTTTTGATAAAACTCATACGTCAAACAAAGGTGAAGGATTTTTTTTTTTTAAACTATGAATTATTTGTTTTCTATTCCTTGAAGACTGATACTAAAAATCAAAGCCTCAAGGTTTGTACATGGACGTTAGGAAATACTACTTCTCTGAAAGGGTGGTTGGGTGCTGGAATGGGCTGCCCAGGGTGGTGGTGGAGTCACCGACCCTGGAGGTGTTCAAGGAACGTTTGGATGTTGTGTTGAGGGGCACGGTTTAGTGAGAACCATTGGTGATGGGTGAATGGTTGGGCTGGATGATGATGTGGGTCTTTTCCAACCTTAGTGATTCTGTGATTCTATAAACCTATGCTAGATCAGCATAGGGGTTTTTTTATGCTTAATTCTTATTCTTAGCACCGAACTGTGAATAGAGCAATTTGAACATTGAGTCTAAATTTGGTTCTTTGACAAAAAGTATGTTCACATTCCCTGGATATTAGAATTTACTGTTGTCATACTGTCATGGTTTTATGATTTTTGTTATCAGTATTCCACATCACATCATGTAGTGGAATAGTGGGAGTCTCAGAAGAGAAGAAATACACTACAGCTCCCAAAAAACTTTGCTGTTCTATTTCTGTTTTCCAGTCAGTAGGAAAGGTGAAACTGACTGGAAGTCACAAGCCCAGCTCTCTTTGCTCCTTGGCAGATCAGATTGAGAACCTCAGTTTTCAGAAACTCTCTCATTTTATTTCATTTATTAGCTTCAGTCTCAATTAACTTGTACTTCTGCTATTATAAATAGTAAATTAACTTTCCTCCTCAGATCACTGTTGTTGGTTTTTTGTTGTTGTTTTTTTTTTCTTTCCTCTTTGTTCCTTTTCCCTGCCACTGTTTTGGGCTGGTGGGCCTGTTGTCCCCCATCAAAGACAGGTGCATCTAGAGATAACTGTGGCACTTTCCTGTCTTCCATGGACTTGGATAAAATTTGTTTTTCCTTTTATGGCTTTCTAAAATGAGGATAGCAGTATTGCACAGCTTATAGAAATGTTCAGCAGAAACATACGCTAAAGATATTAAAATGTGTGGAAGCAATATATTCCTCCCTGAGCTATAGATTTTGTCATGGTAAGAGAAGGAGACATGCCACGATCCTGTTTTCAAGAAACATCAAAACAGATTTAAATAAACTTGAATTGAGAAAATGCATGCATTCATTGGCTTCTCTTCTGCAGTCACCTTTAAAAATAAAAACATTCTTAGACAAGATTCCAGAAGTAGTGATACTTATTATGTTATGTTCATTCATTTTATGTTATCATACAAACTCTTCAAATCTTGATAATCTTCACAAATAAAGCCAAGTTATCTGTGCTGATGCACTTATTGTGTTTTCTATTAAATGAACATTGTAATGTGAAGGACGTGCACTGCTCTGAAGCTACAAGTCTCTGTTTGTTTCTTTCTGGGGAAAAAAAACCTTTTCTGCTATATGGTGTGTAGTCACAATTTAAGAACTGCAGTCTATCACTTTAAACTATTCTGTTGCCTTCGTTTGTATGTAAGTGATGGGGAAAGCAGGGCTTTGGGAATGAAAAATTGAGTCACATGAAACAGATGTTTTGACATGGCATCAAAGTAATACTCACAGGAAAGGAACCATTTTCTGTTTAATCTTGATAAAATATTTTTCTCCCGAAGGAGAAGTCACTGCTGAGAAAACTAGAATATAAGCCTATTTAATGTGATAATTATTGATTTGCGTAGTTCTAGTATGATAAAGCTTTAAGCTAAAAAATTACACTGTATTTCATGTGTTTCCAAGTCTAACAGATTATTTTATAGATAATTATGCCAACAGTACAAAGGCTTTTATTAATGTAATTATTTCAGTCCCCTGATTTAACTGTTTTTTACACATGTATCTTAGGTGCACGAAACTTTCAGGTATTTTTTGGCAGCGCTGTGAAATTTACTCTAAGGAAGGGTGACAGTTGGAATGGTTTTTGTTGTGTGAGATGACTTTTTGGAGCTGGGTGATGAAGAAAGGAGTACAAGGAACCATGCTCTGAGCTGGAAGACGCAGAAATGTGGTAGGACAAAATTAATGCTACCAAAATAATCAGAAGAGAATAAATAATATTTTCATCTCAAATAGCAGAACTTTGTAGAAGTGCTTCCTTTATTGGCTTTTAAATATTTCTGCATTTTGTATTTGATAAATACAAAATGATAATACTGTTGCCACATAGGTCTGTGAAATCTGCACCCTCTCTGCAAAGAAGAAATCTCTCTTCTCTCAGAAGAGAGATTTCCATCCAGGAATGGGAAGAACTACTTCTGTGTTCTTCAATGCAGGCCCATAGTAATTTCTCTTCAAGTCATTTTTAACAAAAGTAGGAGAAAGTTTTTGGCAATTCTTCTGCAGGCAACTTCTTGACTGAATCAGGCTATCCTTATGCTTTCATATTTTAGAGAGTAGCTCTTCTATGCTGCTTATACAAAAACAATTATTTTCAGGAAAAAATTCGTCACACCATGATTAGAATAGGAAACGTGTATGTGACTGTACTAGGTTTTATTTTGTAAAACAATGAAGAAACTCATGAAAAATACATGACAAAAAACCTGTCCTAAATACTTATGCTGTAAGTCTGTGTTGTCTTCTCTGATGTGAATTACGCTACCCCGGGGATGACTGAGACTTTTTCACCTGGAAAGAAAATGTCTTCCTTTATTCAGTTCTCTCTGTCAAATAATTATAGAAATGAGCTCTCTTGAACATAAATGGGTGTTATGAATAAACAGACCCGCACATCATTGAAATAATGTTTGATGTATCTATAAATATCAGGCAAAGCATAGGCTATAACATGGAAAATAACAGCTTAGTTTAATGGAAGAATATTTCCATCAAAGTATATTATTAATGTGAAATCATTAAGCATAGAGGTCTGTCTCCACTGAGCAGATGGTTTGGGCTTCTTTTCATGTTTTGAACTTCCTCTGAAACATATACACACATGTTTACATGTGTAGCCACCTCTACATACTTGCCTTTACTTGAAGGTTCCTACATTAAACTCAGGCTAAGTGGACCTAGAGGAGATGCTCTTAATCTATAACATCTCATTTTTATCGTTCTCCACTATCTTTCTATCCAGGATGAGATCTCTTATATCGTGGTTCTTAAACTGGCGAACAGAATTTATTGTGTATCCTGTTGCTGGACACTTGCTGAGAGCAGAGCAGGTAGGAGATGCCTGCAGGAGGGAGGAGCACTGTGGGGAAATGCAGAAGGCAGGAGGGCCTTTGGGGTGACTCAGTGCTGCTGTGTGCCAGGCTGAAGAACTGTACAAAGGAAAGAGACTTTCTGTGATCTGAGGGCATCTCTGCTGCTCCTCTCTCTACAGTCAGTCTGTATGATGACTTGTCTTTAACACTTAGTCCTCTTCTGAAAGTAATTGCTCACCATGACATCATATTTATATAGGTTAAAGGAAGAATTTAAAAATGACAATCTCACTCTGTACTTGTCAGCATTCTCTCGAAAAACAGATTCTTCTGGGCACAATTTGGTGGTCCAGAAAGCAATTCCAGCAGTTCTCAGTGTACAAAGTCCTGAAATACGCCTGTAGTGTCTCACAAGAAGCAGTGGGAAGGTCTCATTATGTGTTTAACTCTGCTGTCGGAGTAATCACTGCTACTTTAAGCTAATCCTGGTCCCTGAGTGGTCAGAAAAGAGAGGCTTGGTACTCAGCTAATGTTTTATACGCTGAATGAAATGTATTTGCTGTCAAGAAGTCTTTCATGCCTCATCTACCAGTAAGTGTACTAGAGAGTACTTTTAAAGAATTGTCTCACATTTACTCAATTGAATAACCTTAACAATTGATCTAATTATCTAGGCAAGTTATTACTCCGACTTGCTCTGGATTAACTGCAACTATGGAACTGATAATGCGTTCTTGATTCATAATAATGTTTTAACCTTATGGTTGCTGCAGCCAGTCAAATAAGAAACAGGAAACCAGGAGAAATAACCTGTGGGAAATGTAAGGACTCTTCTGTTCATTAGCGTTTTAAAGCTACACTGAAATGTATACAGTGTCTGTAGAGATTTATTAATTTAATTGCTTGTAAGGAAGTAGGTGTTCAGTTCCACTCTTATCAAAGAATTCTCTCTTCTGAAGCTTCTATTAGCCTGTCACACTCGACATACGCTTAGGAAGTTGAGCAGAGTGTGCTGTAACTTGGTTATATGTGATGTCTTCCTGTGAACTGCTGAACAGCTAGACATATCATGGACTTTCCTGAAATCTAATCTTGTTATAATCTTGCATTCCATTACTGGTTAATTGCTCTATTAGTGATATATTGTGGAAATTTTTCAAAGTTCTCACCAAAATCCTATATTTGATCCCAAAGAAAGTTCTTGGATGCTGAACAGGATCCAGCGTAGGTTTTTGTAAAGCGCTGCCTAAGAGGTTTGACGCCAACATAACCTGTTCATAGCCAAACTCTTTAGGTCACTGAAACTCCTCGTTAAGTACTGTGTGCTGTACCGTGTTCTGATCATCACTGACTGGAGAGGAAGGGAAGCCAGCAAACAATTGAGGTCATCCCATTAGGAAAAGACTGGCCATTGCTGATCTAAGCTATGCTGCATAAACCTACTATGGATCAGCTAGGGATGTTGGCACCTTTTTTTTCTGACTCATGTCAGGAGGAATAATTAAGGTGAATATTATGGGAAAGAGAAAAGCAATTGCTTGCCATGATGTGTCAGTTTACATTGCTCTTTCTTAATTCTTAAAGTTTTGGTTCGAGGGGCAGTGTGCTTTTTTTTTTCCCCTGACTTTCTTGCCTTTATGTCTCTATGCTACAGAATTTCTCTTTTTAATGAAAAGCATAAAAAGAATTGAAAGTAAAGGATCATCTTGATCCTTATTTCATAACTTTCCTTAACAGATTTTATTTATACCCTCAGTGTGCTTGTGGAAAAGAGCTTCAGCCTTTCAAGTGCAAAGATAAATTCATGTTTGTATTTCTTTTGCAGAGGCCCTTCGCTAGAGATTTGTCCTGTGGAGAATACTCATAATGAAAGAAAGTTCTCTGAGTCTGTCTTGTCCATAGCTCAAGGAAAGTTAGTCTCTTATATAAGAAAGTATCAGCCAAAATACATTAATTGTATGCTCCAGTCACATTTTAAAGCCATTATATGAGCAGAGTTTTGCATCCTGAGAATACTCCATGCTGAAATGGGATCTGGCTGTTTTTTGACAGTGACCAGAATTCATACATATGAGACTGCTATAAAATTTAACTATATATATTAGAGGAAAAGGGAAATATTTCAGTAGGAAATGGCTTCCAGACTTCAAGTGGAATGGGCAATTATTGGCCTTTCTACATTTGTAGAGATAATGAATATTAAAATGAGACTGAATTAATTAGTGGAATTTTCCGCCTAGTATGGTTCTTCGTTCATGCTACAAACTTCTGTCAGGCTTATGGTCTAGCTGGAAGTCATTGTTTTATAGTAATCTTACAGATCAAACTTTGAAATCTTGAGGTATAAAGATTAGTGATGAAAGTCCTAGCACTGCAGGACTTGATTTTTTTCTATTCCTGGTACAGCTTCATCCTTTAATAAATTCCTGCTTTGGGCTCCATTATTCTCGTAAGGGAATTCACTAAATCAAAGCATCATTGAGATGTCTGAAAATGGCACTAATGTTCTTGAATGTACCTGATATAGCTTTGAAGTACCGTCAAAACAAACACCATACATATCTTCTATAATCTTTTACTGTCAATATTTGCTGAAGCTGTAGGGTTTCGCGATAACTGCTTCTTGCTTTTCACAGCAATTGATAAGCTGATTATCAAGTGAAGAGAGCGGGAGGAAAAATGACCACTCTTTTGTGGGACCAACAAAATGACAGCATTCTTAGTTTTGCATCAGATGCGATATACTTTGATTATAACGAAATTATATGAACAGATAATGAAATTATGAACAGATAAATGCTAATGAAATTATGCTAATGAAATTATGAACAGATTGAAATAGGAACACATCTCCTTGGGGTTACCGCTGGCATCCATGTGTGTGGATCAGTATATTTCAATAATGGGTGAAAGGAACTCTTTTCCCTATGATGAAAAAGAAACACTGACTTTTTTTATCCAGTGCATTAGGACAATGTAAGGTAGATATGATGATTCAATACCTAAATGGAAATATCTCTAAGTGGTTTGAATTTTCCTGGTCTGCCTCTTATTAATGTTTTCTTCTGTAGTTTTGTTATTAATATAAACCCAGATTTATGGAAATCTGAATGTTGTATAAATGTTACCCAACATATCCTCAGAATAAGTATTCCATGGTCTTTATTGGGACCTAATTTTCAGAATGCTTATGACTTGTGAAGGTCACCATCTCTGGCAGATGAAGGAAGAGAACAGGACTCCACGTTCTGCATCACAATTCCTGGTTAGTCACTGCATATTTAAGGATGTTCACATATTGCTCATTTAGCAAATTGTCTTTCCAATTCTATAATTAAAAGTAGCGTTTAGAACATCTCTCCTATCGTAAGTGCTGAACTGTAATTCTGAAAAGCAGCAGTGCAACTTTTAAGTCCATTGGTAATTGTGACAAAAGGTTTTCCAAATGAGAATACAACTTCTCATTTTTTTCATGGAAAATTCTAAAAGTGAAGGTAGTTCTGTGATGTCATATGTTTTGAGACAAAGAATTACATGAATGCATTGTATGTTTGTTTGTTTGTTTCATTTCTTCTATTATCTGAGCTGGCATTGGTAAGAAATAATACGGGGAAGCACCTGGCTGGTTCTGTGCACTGGACACAGAAATAAGCAACATTTTAAAATGTTCCCTAGGTTTACTAAACAGGTTTGAGTAGTGACTTACACTGAACTAGAGAATGGCCGTTAATTGACTGGAAAGGTACTAGAAAATGTGTATGATGGTTTCATTTAATTTGTTTGATATTGGAATATTTAAGATACCACTGGAAAAGCTGAAGATTTCAGAGTAGTTCTGACATTTCATTTGATGCAAAAGAAATAAATACCGGGAAAAAATGCTACAAAAGAATCAAAGAGTAGAAGAGCAAATTGCATAACCTTCATCTAGGTAAGCAGGCATGAGAGAAATGCGAGCAGTTAAGCACTGCAACCAGGCTGCCCAGGTCGACTGTGGAAATCCTGCAGGTATTCAGAGAGTGAGCAACCAGAGCTAGCTTTGCAGTGAGCTTTGCCTTGGTCGGGGGTTAGGCTGGATGACTTAGAGAGGAAGCTTTCAGCCGAAACCATACTGTGATTCCATGAAGGTAAAACCCAGTATTGCTGGAAGGCTTCTGCACAGTTTGATCTTGAGTTCACTAGTGCCAAATACAGTCACACAAAGTCCCTAGCAGTCAGTCAGCAGTTTGCAGAACCCTCTTGTGAAACACGGAGCGGTGCCCTATGCGCTGAGCTGGCTGTATGAGCCAGGTTGGTTATAAGCCAGCATATCAGCACTCTGAAGATCAGTCCCCATAAAGTGCCGATGTAATTATTTGGTTGTGACCCACTTGAGCACTCTTCCAGAAGAAATGCATTAAATACTCCTCATTAACCAGGATGCATATCATGATCCAATTCACTTTTTTCTTAGAGAGTTAGGCTTGTAATTGGCTTGTTTCAGGAACTGCAGCAGCCATTTAATATAGGTAGAGGTTCATTAGTACTTTGCTAATTGGCATCAGTAAGTTCTAAGGATCAAGAAAATATACTGGGAAGTAATGTATCTGAACTAGTTTTCTGACCTCATTCCTGTTACTAGATAACATTAGACTCTGAAAATGCTGGCACCAAAGTAGATAGCATGTAACCGCTAGCTGTTAATTGCCTGTGGAGGAATGAGGTAGCACAGAAGTAGCAAACTTTGAATATTTTCAATGTTATTCTTTAAAAAGTCAAATAATCTTACCAGGAAAGACAATCTGTTGAGTCTCTGTATTGCTATTAAGTAAAAGGAATTGATCAACGGTTTTAAACAAGTTTCAGAGGGATTTTCTGGATCATCAGCAACCGCAGCTGACTAACACCTCTTGCCATTCATTCTAGCCTTAGAGGCTATCTGTGTGCATGAACATATTTATTTTCAAATAAATTAAATACATATAGTTGAGTAACTGAAATAGTTTCTCTACTGATGCTTCTGTTTAAGGGTCTTTACTGGCCAGTGAATCAGAAAGAAAACCAACACTAAAACCCAATATGTTTCTAGTATGTTATCATAGGAGCTAACCTGTTTGGTTGGGCAGGATGTGTGTTTCCTCCACACAGTAACCCAGTCACGTAAGTGATTTTACAAGATTAATGCTCTTGTGAAAAGTAACAGAAGAGAAGAGAATTGAACAGAGCAGTATTGGTTGTTTTGCTTGAATCCTCTCTCCACAAGTTGAAGATTGTTTACAGTGATGTTGCTGGCTAGAGACAGTGACTCATTTTGCTCTTGTGCTGCCATATAACAGCTCTCTAAACAGAAGTAGCTTTTTCTTTTGATAGCTGGTTGAAAGATAACTCTCAGTTGATGCAAATCAGTGCCATGCTATTGTGATATGCACCATCTTTGAAGAAGCAGTAAGGTAAAGGACAGCCAATTATGCTGAATAATTGCTACTTTAAATTGAAAGCAAATGGAGGATAATGAGAAAGGAGGAATATCATTGCCAACTGTTGCCTCTTTTGTTCCTCCTGCCACTCTATGATTTCTATTTTCCTGAACATCTGGTATTCTGTTTGATGACAGTTTGCTTTGCTTTTACCCTTGTCTCACACAGGATCTTATATTTGAGTATGTAAGGAGAAGATAGCGCTGTTTAAAAATTAAATTGAATCTAAAGTAGTTTGAATATGTATTTTTAAAAACATAAGCAACTAAGTCATGCTTTGGAACCAGGTGTCCTGAAAGGATGTTTATTCCTGTGACCACCTTCTAATGGATAATGTTGCAGATATTTGCTATGACGTGAAATAGTGAGCATGATTCCTTAACAAATAAAACAGTAAGAAGGTAGTAAGCATGTGAAATAAATATGGTTTATTATTTAGTTTTTTTTTCCCCAAACTTCTGCAGTTACATATTCATGTCCTCTTGTGCAAGTATGCAATTGAGATAACAATACGTGATTGGGATTGTCAAGGGTTGTTTTTTTTTCCCCCCAAAGAAAATCTTTTAGAGCTTCCTTGTTTTTATCATCATAACAGTGAATTAAGAAAGAATATTTTTTCACAATTTAAGCAGGTAATTACTCTCTGACCTTGGTTCATGTGGACATTTTTACTACTGCCAAACTGGTTCCACAGATCTGAGTATCCAACCGTATCTGTTCTTGGAACTGTGCAAAGATAATTTGCACTTCTAAGAAAAGGGATATATTATGTTTATCTTTTGGAAATAATTGAAGCAGTGTAAGAGAGAAAAGGATACTTATTTGATTTGAGGTGTGCACAAGCGCTACCAAACACCAGCATTAGCAACTTGCATGCTAGTGCTGTCATTTTGGGAAATTAATAGTAAGAGAAAGCTTTCAGAGAAAAAGCTTTTAGCAAAAGCTTGCCTTGTTGCCTCCAGTCTTACTTAGTCTAACTCAACCTCATAAACTGGACATGAATTCACTGGAATGAATTACTAGTTTTAAGAAGATGTGAAGGTTTTTTCTTCTTCCTGCCCTTGTTATAAGCCTTAGCAATGCTTGGTAGATGTGTGTGTTTCAGCCCCAATGAGCTCTTAACTTTATGTTGCCCAGTGTCCTCATCAATCGTGGAACATCCTGCCACTCTTTCCCAGAACTGCAGCTACCAGTTATTAGGATAATATTTACAGTTTTAACAGCCTTTCTAACACTGACAGGCATTTAGGATTATTTCCATTGGTACAGAAATGGCTTTCTCTCTTCTAGCAAATTATTCCTGTTTACTTCCTGGTAGTTCTCTCTCCTCCGCTGCACTTGTGAATCTCTTGAACTTTCTTCATTCTGGAGATGTGGGTGAGCAGAGAGTAAACAATTCTTAGGGGTATGGGGAGAAGGTTTATCAAATATACTGTGCACCATCTATGCTTATATGTAGATGGTTTACATTTTGGTTTAAAATATCAACAGCAAATTAAGTCAGGTGCTACATTGTAAAAGGTTTACTTCTCTTGTGAGAGATCTAATTAGGATGTCTTAGTTGGTAAAACAGTGGATATTCACATGTAGCGTGCTTTCAGCTTGCTTTCATAGCAGTAAGATTTCTTCTTTTTTTGCCAAAATTTGTCATGAAAAGCTAATATCGCTCTATTTGTCTTAGAAGTAAAGAAGTTACCCATCTTAATATTTGCACTGTCTCATCCCTGTAGTATGGGATTTTCATGACTAACACATTAAGCTTATTGCAGTAATATCTCTTGTGATGGGTAAACCAGCTTCACACACACAGTTCCCAAGCAAACCAGCTCCTTTAAGGCTGGGTTTCCCCATATCTGTGGCGAGTGGATGTTCCAAGAGTCACGGGTATGAATCAGTTCCTCTCTGTCTAGGCTGTGCTGATGAGAAGAAAGCTTGGCCATTATTTGAAGATAATCTATTTTTGTAGCAATGCATGAATCACAAGAAAAACAGACTGCCTGAAACAATGGAATGCTTTAAATGCTAAGTTAAATGTCTTGGTGCGGTCTCATCCCAGTGGTATTCTTAGTTGAGGACTTGAAACTACAGTTGAGAAGTTTTGAGGACATACTTTAACAGCCTCGGGGAATTCAGCAAATGGCAAGTAATGTTGAAATAATAAGACTGTGATTCTGACAGTGAAGTTGGAAGCAAAAAAAGATAATGTGGATGGGAATTCTAGTTGGATAGTGAGATTGATTAGGAGGTCTATCCTTGTTGATTGCACTACATGGAAACAGTACATTGTGGGGTGAAGTTGAAGATGAGGTGTCCATCTGGACACTGGACTTCCTAGCTGTCAGCTTAGGCGAGCTGTGTGTCTTACTCCGAGTGCTGAAGACTTCTTTTGAACAGCATTCTGTAATAGAAAGCAATTATATGATCCATTCAGTCTCGCTGATTCAATCTGTGACAGGCACTTTGCAAACAGAAAACAGGATGACAAATCCTGATGGTTCTACTATTGCCTCTGATGTAGTCATACGATGGGTTTCTGAGCTGCTCCAAATCACACTGCATCCTTTAAAATCAGGCATGGAAGAGAGAGCACAGGGAAAATCAGTGGGTTGAAAAAAAGGCAGTGGAAATTGCACTGAGAATAAGCCGGAGAGTTTCCAGCAGTATGCCTCGGTGTATGATTTTTCTAGAAAAAAGTAGCAGAAGTAAAAAGGGGCCTCCAGATGGGTAGTTGACATGAAAATGTGTTTTATTGCTTTCATGTGATTTAGTGTGATTTTTATATTGCTGAGTGTAAAGCAGAATTATCAAATTATTTATGTTTTAAAAGCATCTGCAAAAAAAAAAAAATCACACATACACACAAAAACCAACCCAAAACAGTGGCATCAAACATGTTAGAGCCATAGTGAAACAATGAGTAAATGATGATAAGTAGAAGATTGCTGCTTTTATTTCTAAAATTACATGTGAAGAAGTCTTTCCACTAGGATTAGGTGTTAAGAGGGGAGTGAGCCTAGGCTGCAGTGACCATGCCCTGGTGGTTGAGTTTGTGATCTCAAGGAATGTGAGCCTGGAGAAGAGTGGGGTCAGGACCCTGAACTTTGGGAGAGCGAACTTCAGACTGTTCAAGGAATTATTGGATGAAATCTCCTGGGAAGCTGTCCTTAGAGACAAAGGAGCAGAGCAAAGCTGGCTGCTGTCTAAGGATGCCTTTCTGGGAGCACAAGAGCTCTCCGTCCCTCCGAACAAGAAAGCAGGCAGGGGCAGCAGGAAACCGGCATGGCTTGGCGAAGACCTGCTGGGCAGAATGAGGGAGGAGAAAGGCATTGTGCCAGCGCTGGAAACAAGGGTGTATCAGCTGGGGAGAATACAGGATACTGTCAGGACTTGCAGAGAGGGGATTGGGAAAGCCAAGGCACAGATGGAACTGAAGTTGGTGAGGGATGTTAAAAACAACAAGGAGGATTGTATGGGTACATTGGCCAGAAGAGGGAGGCCAAAGAGAGAGAGTACCTCCTTCGGTAAATGGGAAAGGAGAACTGGCTACTACAGATATGGAGAAGGCTGAAGTACTGAAAGAGTTCTTTGCCTCAGTCTTCACTGGCAGCCAAGATTCTTGTATTTCTCATGTCCTTGCATCCCTCTAGGTGGGAACTGAGGGAGTAAATACCCCCCTGCTATAGGGGCAGAGCAAGTCTGAGGCCGCCTCATGAGACTGAATGTATACAATTCTATGGGGCCGGATGGCATGTATCCCAGGGTCCTAAAGGAGCTGGCTGAGGTGGTTGCCCAGGCAGACTTAGGCAGAAATGTGAAGCAATCGCTTTTAATAGAGAACTTTTCCAGTTAGAAACATACAACCAATATCTATTAAATCTATATTGTTCTCTTCAAATCACAGAGGAACCTGAGGGTGGAGCAATCTAGTGACGTTATTTTTTTTTTTTAGACGAATGCTCCCTGACTGACCATCTAAATATAATCATTCATACTGATTTCCTGGGTGGCATGACTTCTGAACATAGCTCTTCGTAAACACTGGCTGAAATATACCCAAAATATACCAGATGTGGTATTATTTCATCTAGAGCCAATGGCGAATGTAGCTGTGACAATGTGACATTGTTGACTGCAGAACAAATATAACGTATTTAGTTGGAGTGTTGTTCTGATAGTCTTAAATTTCACTAAGTCATTCGTGAAAGTTTTCTGGGCTCAGTATTAAAACAAAGTCAACGGATTTTGTGTTTTTCCTTTGTAAAGGAAGCAAACATACGTTTTTTATTAATTATGAAGTGAATTCATTAGAAAGAACACTGAAATGAAAATGGTCCAAAGGGTAATTGTGGTTAAAAAATAATCCGAGAAGTATGTAACATACATTGTTGTGGAATTCAGTAGAGAATAATTTCTATTTTGAATTACCTGATATGGTTGTATATATGGAACACCGTTCCTTGTAAGATTTTGTCAAAACCATACTAAAACCAATAAGAAGAGTCTCTGAATGTGACTGGTGCCCTAGGAACTGCTGCCACCTTGTCATGCCATGGTGTGCAGAACAACAAATTACTACTAGCCAGTGTGAGGAAGAGAGCAACCTCTGCAGGTCATGAGGAGTGAGGTGTTTCTTTACTGGGATTTTGCAGGGTAACAAATGGTTCACTGAAGGTCAGATAATCTGAGCTCTGAATTGTGCAGCAGAATCAGAGCCTGTTGTGCATAAACTGTAGATGAAGCTCCTTACGGCGTTTTGGAGCGTGTTGGCTCATTTATCCACATTGGCAGCTGTCACACCAACATGCATTTGGTGTGGGTTGCTTTTTCATTTTGAATTTGTTAATATTTCATATTTGAGAAGTTGCTTAACAGTAGGAAAGAAATAAGGGAAAGAAAGTTGCTTTCTCAGTAAATTATGAACTATGCTTAGCTAAAATGTACTTTCTGAGGAGCTTTCTGATTTCTTCTGAAAGGATGAAATAAGCTGGGTGATTAATAGAAACCTGTAGGACTTGGAATTTCTGAGGAGTTAGACTGGTATGCAATGTATTTCATTTCGATGTGGCTTTAAGTTGTTTCCCACTGATCGCCAGTGTAGTTTACTCTGGAAATACAGTGGCTTTGTTAAGCAGAAGAGATTGCATAAAACAAAGATGCAACAATAGTATTAAGGTAAACTGTTGTCTCCGTTTAGAAGAAACAAACCCCCTGTCAGGACGGTGCCATCTTAAGTAAAGCATGCTTATATTCTTCTCTTGTTTTCCTGTTCATTATTTTTTGCCTGGAATACCCAGATAAAATAACTGTTCTGCATTGATTTATAAGTAGAAATATGTTCCTACACCATTTCAAATGATTCTTAACACTTAACTCATCAGAAATGCAATTCCTGTGTCTATAAAAGAGATAGCTGATGTAGCTGTGCTTGAAGTGCTTTTTTATTTTTATTTTTTTGAAAGCCTTGATGAAAAAAAAAGTCCTGTTAGGACTATTAGGGAGAACCTTTGCCATCCAAAATTGAAACTACAAAAATGTAAGTTTTATTACTGAAATGCCTAGTTCTTATCTCACCTCAGTTTTACCATTTTTAACCTCTAATGAGGTAAAGAAACAAACCAGTGCATTCTGGTGAAGGTGTATTTCACCAGAAATGTAATGTAGAAAGACAGGGACGCAAAATTACCATCTAGGCATGGAAGAAATACTAACTGAAAGTGGCCAACTACCCATTTCTGATTTAACTTTTGCCAGATTCTTAAAGTACTTAAATCTACTCAAGTTTACCTGTTTTTTCTTTCATGCTCACTCAGATCACTTAATATTTAATATTGTTAGCATCAATGGAAGTTTAGGTACCAAGCAGAAAATACATCCCAATGGACTCTGCCTGGAATTTTTAACTGGTATTTAATAAATTTTATTTCTATTTATTTTTTATGATACCTTCTATTATTAATAGTGTTCTCAAAATAAGCTAATGAGATGTAATAGATTTGCATAGTTATGAAGCTTGATGAGTTATTCATGGAGATGGCACACAGAATGAAGAATTGGTGTTAATTCTGCAAGAAGTTAGCTGAGAGTACATGCTGCTCCTCAGTGTCTGTTCTAGGGCTCTTTTTCCATCAGGTTTCAGTGAATTCACAAGCAGTAGAAAATATGGGTATGGCTTTGCCTGAAGTTCACATGAAACCATCTCTTCTACTCAACATCAGCATCTACCTGAAAAGAGTTCTTTCAGCTAGAAAAGAAAATAATGTTTTGACCTCTTTCTCCTTCCCCTTCAATTGCCATCATCCGTGGATATCCAGCTATGTGCTATAGAGGCTTTCATAACTAAAATAGCTATAGAACCACGAATAGCCTACAGAGAGACTTAAGCAAAGCTAGGAATATTTGTACTTCTCCACATAACATATGTTGTGAATTCTCTCAGTTATGCAGGTCAAAGTCTCAGGCTGTTTGAGGACCTTGTGATGTGCTGATTTAAATGGTTGTTTTGTTTAATAATATGGTGCCACTCCAGTTCATTTCTCTGCTTTTTCTAAAAAGATGAAGGCGATGGAAATTAGATTAAATCGTAAAGCCTTTTGGGTTGTCACAACCGATTGCCTGTCCTTGTGCTGCTATAGCTCTGGACATCATCCTAAATGCTTCAGTTGGAGATAAACATGTTTCTGATAACTGGCAGTTTACTATTTGGCTACACCAATCTCACTTTAACAATGGACTACAAACACTATATATTTCTGCATTACCTTTATTGCACCAGAGGGAGGAAAAAGACTCTTCTTGCATTATTTGTTTTCTCTGGAATCTTAGTTTTAATTCACAATGTGGTTGCTATCATTTGATATAGACACAGATAATTTCCTTGCAATCCGTGTTTTCACTCAGACTTATTTTATACGAAGGAGATAACAAATCAGGGAGCAATGTGGTGTGAGACATGAAGTGCATGTTTGCTTCTCATTGTTAGTTTACAAAGTTTGCATTACAAAAGAACAAAGTACATTCCAGTCAGCTGAGCACACAACCACCAGTGAAACAGAAGTGACAGCCTTTTGTAAATACTGCTTAGAAGAAACGCAGTGTCATTCTTTGCCTCCAAGTTCCAAACATGCTGGGTGACCCTGATTGCACTGGTGACATTAACAGGCCTTCTCACTGAGAAGAATCCAACCATATGCATGCTGAGATCTTGACTCTTGGTTATCCAACCGGAGGAAATATTTCTTAGTACCAGAAAATAACTAGACTCAAGTTTGCAAAAGTAGGTAGCTAGGACAAGGTGATGCTTCATTTAGTAACTGTGCATTTCTGCATGTCTCCATTTGTTGCTTCATAAATCAGTTGATTTTTAAAAATTAAGGTTTTTTTTTTCCAATTGCTGTCATGGCTTTGATGAATCTGCGATTTTTTTGTAAAACTTCTAGTTCTTTTTGAAAAATCAGTATATGAAGCCCTGAGAAAAGGTAACTGCATTTATTGATTTTTAAAAGGCACAGTGAGAGTTCATTCAGGAAGGAACTTTATAATAGAGGCAGAAGCTCTATGCTGAAATGAAGAGAGTTAAATTTAGAAAGGCTTAGATTGTTTTTCTTTCTAGAAAGAGCATTTCATTTTTACTATTAATGGAGAGGGTCAACTTCTTTGATTCCTTGTTATGCAGTAAAAGGTTTCTTGTTCCAAATGGAATACAGAAGAGACCACAGAGCAGTTTATTTGCATGGAACAGATCCAGTGTGCTTGGAAGGAAAAGTAGGATGTTTGATAATTTGGACTGATCTGAAATCAGTGACATCTGACAGAACTTGCAAGAGTGAATTGCAGGATGATACGGACTGCAGGAAATCTACCTGTCTTCATCTGGATTGATTTTTCTCTTATTTTCTGTTTGAGAACTAACTAGTCGATTTACTCAAACCTTCTATTTCAATTTTCTTTGTGTTCCTGAAGTCTTCCTAAAGACCAAATTAACAGAAGAATTCAAAGCAAGTCTTTGAATCAGATCACAAAATCAGAGAATCAACAGATTTGAAAAGACCTTAAGATCAAGTCCAAGCATGCTTGTAGGCAAGCAGCAGTCATGTAGTCCATCACGATGCTGACTTTTGTCAGATGAACTCAAACCAACTGTAGAACCAACCATCTGCTTGGTCCAGACTCTTTTCCTGTTCCATCCAGGGGGAGACAATTTAGCAGCAGAAAAACCCTAACTAATAATAAAAAAAAATTAGAATGGTTTTCAGAAGAGGTGAATCTGCTATGTTTTTAATTAAATTCCCCTTCTGTTTCCATATGCTTTAATAATTTGAGGTTAAGAAAACAGGCATTTGAAATTAAAATCCAGATACTTAAAAAACATCCCAGATATTCTCAGGAATTCCCAGTAAATGATAGATACTAATTGTTTCTTTTTTAAATATAATTTGAGGAATGAACAAATGAACTTCAAAAGGAAGCTGTTGGTTTGTTTAATGGTTGGTTGGACCCAACTTCTAAAGATAATATGTACAGACTGCTCTGTGAACTGTTAGTACTTGCTTAATCACATTAACTGAACACATTAGTGCTTCAATGACCTTTGGTTATTGTGACAGAAAAGTTAGCATATAGCAGGCATACACGTACCTTCTGTATAGCTGTGATCCACACAAAGAGGGTTCAGAATACCCAATTTGTCTAATGCTGTCGTTCAGCTTTTATATAAAACACCTTTTGACTGGCAAAAGGAGTGTTATGGATTTTGTTGAAGCAAAAAATATTTTTGTGAGGTTTTCTCTTTAGGTCCTGATTTAATCATCTAAAGCTATTTAGAGTACATATCCTGTAATAACTGAATTTCCTGTATTAATTATGCGTTGTTACTTCCCAAGGTGAAAGGGGCATGCTGAAAATACTAATTCTGCAATTAAGTATCCTATCTGCAAAGTAAGACAGCGCTGAGAAGTGTGGACATGGAAAAGTGCTAGGTGAACAACTGGGATGCACAGGAGAGCAAATGCAGTCCTAACACTTCACTCTTTCGAACGTGAGTTGCCTCAGTGAAATTACTGAAGGGCAGAAAATGGAGGTGGCTCTTGGCAGAAAAAGTAATATTCAGAAGTGCTTAAAGAAGCCTACCTCTTGGGCACCTTGTTCCATGTAAAAGTATATGGTATGCAGGGTTGTTTTCATCTATTACTCTACATCATGTTTGGTCACAGAATCATAGAATGGCCTGGGTTGAAAAGGACCACAGAGATCCTCTAGTCTCAACTCCCTGCTATGTGCAGGTCACCAACCAGCAGCCCAGGCTGCCCAGAGCCACATCCAGCCTGGCCTTGAATGCCTGCAGGGATGGGGCATCCACAGCCTCCTTGGGCAACCTGTTCCAGTGCCTCACCACCCTCTGGGTGAAAAACTTCCTCCTAATATCCAACCTAAACCTCCCCTGTCTCAGTTCAAAACCATTCCCCCTTGTCCTATCACTGTTTGCAGCCGCTCCCCCTCCTGTTCATACGCTCCCTTCAAATATTGGAAGGCCGCAAGGAGGTCTCTCCAGAGCCTTCTCATCTCCTGGCTAAACAAACTCAGTTCCCTCAACCTTTCCTCATAGCAGAGGTGCTCCAGCCCTCTGATCATCTCAGTGCCCTCCTCTGGACCCACTCCAAGAGCTCCACGACCGTCCTGTGCTGGGGGCCCCAGGCCTGGACGCAGTGCTGCAGGTGGGGCCTCACAAGAGCCGAGTAGAGGGGGACAATCACACAATCACCTCCCTCTCCCTGCTGGCCATCCTTTTTTCTAATGCAGCCCAGAACACAGTTGGCCTTCCAGGCTGCAGGCATGCACTGCTGGCTGATGTCCAGCTTCTTGTCCACCAGGACCCCCAAGTCCTTCTCCACAGGGCTGCCCTCAAGGAGATCTTCTCCCAGTCTGTATAAATACCTGGGATTGCCTCAGCCCAAGTGCAGCACCTTGCCCTTGGCATTGTTGAACCTGATTGGGTTCTCATGGGCCCACTTCTCCAGCCTGTCCAGGTCCTGTATATGCAGAATCTAACATCTGTTAAAAGAGCTAATTTGTTTCAATGTGTTCAATTCATTTTGATTGTGAAATATTAAGAAAAGTGACTAAAAAGTGCTGGCATCCATTGCCATATATTCAACTTGCTCATAAGGAGATAATATCAAGTCTAAAATTCCTTGAAAAAGGAATAAAATACACAGGACAATTGCCGCTGGTTCTTGTTCTTTAAAACACCTTGCCAGTAAAGTCTTGTTTCAGATGACAAAGTTGTGGCTTAGGGCACTGTTTGCCACGGAAGCACCTGTGCAGTAAGTTATTCCAGCTGTGACTGAGAAAAAGCAGAATGTTCACATGATTTTGACATAATCTATCAGAACAGGATATCTTCATTATCGGCAGTTTGGATTATTTAAATTTATGCCTCCTCTGAATGAAGCACACCGTGCTGTTAAATAACTTTAAATTAAGTTGATGGGCAAAACTCCCACTGACTGAAGGTTCACTGCATTTGTATCATTACAGACAAGCAAGAAGGAGAGACTCACTGTGTTTTCTGATCCAGAATTGCTTCACCTTATGGCTTGGATAATAAGATATTGATTTTCACAGAGCAGGTCATGTCAGAGGAAAAATGACTCACTTGCAATTACAGAAGTCATTTGCATTTGAAAATGGGTAAGAGGTAGTATTCTTTAGCTAAGCCTTTATCACAGTTGTCAGGATTTGATACAATGGGATATAAAACTGAAAATAGGAGGACTCTTCATAAAAATATGTCTTTATTTTCTTAGGTCTGAAATATTTGTAATGAAGTGCTATTTAAAAGATGTCTTCAAACTGTTATGCAGGCATGATAGATGGAGTCTGTTAAATAGTTAATGCCTCAGAGTTACAACCCTAAGTCACTGGAACTTTGCTCTAAAACCGAGCAATGCTCTCTTGTTTCAACTGCTTTTAGCAGTCTTTTCAGATGACCTAGAACTGCTGAAACAGCAGAAAACATAACCTTTAAGATACTCTTTCCTTTTTATGAGTACAACGTTACTCATTCCAAAACTCAGTTGTCTACTCTGAGTGAAGTCATACTCTCCTTCTCCTGGCTCTTTGGCAGCCTTTCTCAGGCTGGAGGAAGGCAGGAGTAGGAGCCCTGCAAGGTGAGTGCAGGATGCTGCTGTGCTGGGCCTGGCCAGGGGAAGTATGGTGCTATGCTCTGGGTTTCTGACTGGAGCAGTGTTGTTAACCCACTGATATTTTAGTTGATGCTGATCATTGATTGCACAGTGTCAGAGCTTTCTGTTTCTCTTTCTCCCCCTCACAGCGAGTATGCTGGGAGGTGGTGAGACATGGAGAGTGTACATGCATGGGACAACTCATCTGAATTGGCTGAAAGAATGTTCAAAGTCATGTAATGTTGGAAACATCCAAATAATTTTTGTCAGGACGGTATCTCTGATAAAGCAGATTTTATTCGCGATTGCAATGGCGGGCGTCCCGCAAGCAGGAGCGCACCTATGGACACAAGATGACAGTCTTTATACCCTGTTTTTCCCTTTATCCATCCCCCTGCCCTGTTTCCCCATTGGCTGGGTACTCCAGGTTCACAATCTTATCAGTTGACGTTTGTTGATTCGTGTGTTATCTGGTGTAGCCATCCTGTTGTTTCCAAGATGTCTCGGTGCTCTTCTTGTATTGATATGGTGATTGTCTCTGAAGTCTTCGTTAAACAAAGAGCACCGGGGGGGGGGGGGGGGGGGGATGATGCCAGGCCTTCAGATGTCTCTTCAGGGCTTCCTCGGCATACCATGCTTTGTTCTCTGGTTTGATCTCGTTCAGGATCTTCTTGCAATGTGTGTGACAAAATATACATATATACACCTATATACAGAGCGTGCATTCCTGGGAAGGTTTGTCTAGAAGATAAGCGATGTAAACTATCAGAGTTCTTCCCCAAGTTAAGTAGAAGGACTCCCAAAAGGAACTATGACAACAGAGTTCATGAAATAAAAATATTATCCAATTCTAATGCAGAAACAACATTTGATTCCCACATGTAACATCATGCTTGTCAGTAAGTGTGGAGGGTTTGGTCCTTCCAAGGGAGCCATTGCTTATAGCCTGAGTATTGGTCTGCTGGTGGGAGGTGGTGAGTGACTGATTGTTTTGGCATAGCTTTTTTCCTTCACTTCTTATGCTGTTTTTGTCTTGACCCATGAATTTTCTTGCTTTAGCACTCTGATTCTCTCCTCCATTCCACTGCAGAGAGATGAGCAAACCACAGAGTTTGTGCTTTGCTGCTGCAAGATTCAGCAGCCAGCAGCATTTCCACAAGGCCCTGGGAGGTATCACCTCTTTCCTCCGAATGTTTTTTTTTTTTAATGTTCCTCTTACAGCAGCAAGTGACTAGTTAGCTATTTTCTGTCTTCTTTTCATCTCTTCCCCTGATTTCTCCCTCCCAGTAGCCACCAGCCCTTGCTTCCCATTGCACTGCTTGCTGGAATTGTGCTTACCTAGTCTGCTGCAGGCAGTGCAGCAGGGGGAGCACAGTGGTCTGCACACTCAGGCACTCTTCACCGTGGCTGTTGCTAAAAGTTTGATTGTATTCTGCCTGTTGAGAATTTGCATTAATTTCTGCATTTAATTTCAGGTTGATACCCTAATACATTAACTTATAAAATTTAGCTTTTCCACAAAGAGACTGATTAGTAGTCTAATCTCTTGTCTTCCTTCCAGCCCCATTTGCAGAAACAATTTTAAAAGGTCTTTGATACGTGACTAATTATTTGCTCAGGAAAAGTGTTTGTATGACTAATAAAGATGTCTTTAGTTCTTTCTGGTGAGGAAATAAATGAAGAAATGGGTGCTTCAGGATTTCCTTTGCAGCTTTTCCCTGAAGATATTGTGTTTCTTTTTACTACCCCCTCAGGAATACTTGTTAGAGGGTAGGAATGCTAATTAAGGTCATTAACGTGATCTTTACAGTTGAATGACTATGTAAAGTAGGGGATGTTAGAATATTTTGCTGTTTTACTTACCGACTGCTTTGCTGAAAGTGGATAATGGAATTTCTGGAGAAATGCATCTTCTCATCAGTGCCTTACTTTGTCCTCTCCTCCTGTTATGTTCCCACTTAATAACATGTTTTTCTGTTTGAATGCTTATAAGTTACACTGCAACTTTCAGCATCTCCAGACCAATAACATGAATTAAAAATGTGACTATGAAAGCATTGTATTGAAGGAAAGTAATGAAATGAAGATGGAAAATGCCATAATAAATAATCTATTTTAATAAATGATAGTACACTGTAGAATTTCAATTACAGAAACACATACTTTGCACAAGTAATTACTAAAGAAATTACTGGAGAAGCACATTCATTCATTGAATTACAGGACATAAATTCTTCCTCTGATTGCCTCTTCCGTTGTGAGGAGAGCAATCACAGCAAATGCCAAGCTCTAATAACTCAGTCTTTTTAGGATTAGATTTTACTGTTAGATAGGGAATGTGGAAAGACTAATAATACATTGTTGCTTTGTGTGCACAAATGGAGCGAATGAAACTAGTTAAGTGCAAAGCAGGAGGTGTGATAGCTGGCAGATAACCTTGCCGTGCTTCGTCCCATGCACAGCTTTCAGTAGGTATTTGAATAGAATGGATCTTTAAGACATCTCAAAATGCATTATGTACGTGTACATAATAATTCTTGTGTGTATTTTATGTACAAGGAGTAATTATAACCTGTAGGAGGGGTGTGGAACTTAACTACAGTTTGCTAGGAATTTCATTTAAAAAGTTTTTGAGTTTTGGTGAATAAAGGGAAGAGCTGTAGCTGAAAATCAATCTAAGAGTAACGTGAATTTTAGGACATGCAGTAATGGCTTGGCTCTTGGATCCAGTTCCTTTGAAGTAAAAAGTATCTCTTGTGATTTGGAAAGTGCTGTTATCCCTGCTTGTGAGTGCTCATCTGCTGCGCGGGGCTGTGGGCCCTCCGGATGCCCGCCAGAGCTATCCAGCACATGAACTCCAACGTGCAGGTCTATTCCTACAGTAACGAAACAGCAAAGCCAAAGGAGACGTGTTGCACTGTTAACTGTGAGTGAAATGCCAGTTTCAGTGCATGAATTCTCTTTGATTTGGTGGGGGTGAGAACTGTTGGCCTTTGAGACTGCACTGGCCATGGTATTTAGCTGGCTACAGAAGGGATTGTGTGTGAACCAAGGGGGAGGAACACTGGATTCCAGAAAACCTTGAAAAACTGCAAAGATGATTCTTGTCTTCACAAGTTGCCAAAGCACAGCAGCATACAAACCCTACAGATACTGCTGAGATTGGAATTATATGTGCTAGTGAGTATGAAGAGATGCTTTTTTTTCCCAATAAATGTGAAACTACCAGACCTCTGTTTGAAGTCAAGAATTCTCCTTTGATAGGAATTCAAAATTTTGAATTATGCCATTGAGTTTTTTTGTCAAATTTGAGCAAAAAGGTTATTTCTCTGTGCAATCACTAATGAATCAAATTAGTAATGCTTAATTCATAGGAAAACTGCAACAATTACCCAGTAGTAAGTTAAAAGCAAAACAGAGCCATGAAGCTAATTAATATCATAGATAAATGTTTCTTAGTTCCTAGCCCTCTAGTCATGGTTTTTCTTCTGGCTCCCATCTTTTCTTTTTAGACCATGAATTTTTTTTTACCAGAAAGGGATTTCATTTCACTCAGTCTTGCAGAGCGTTTGCATGTTGGAGCCCTGCTTTCATACTTGTGGAATGCTGAAGAAAAGTAAGAAAAAAATACCAATAGCAGGCTACGAGGAAAACTTCTGCAGTTTAAACACTGCAATATCACATGCACAAAGTAAACACACACACAAAAAAGTGCTTGTTCACTTTTTACTTAGGCGATGAGTGAACCGGCATCCTGATTGTACCCCAGATGAGCCTATTGATTTAATGGGTGTGTTTGTTTGCACCTTTGGTGAGAAAGGTTGTTTGATAAACTTTTAAAATAATTGACTAACAGTTCTCAAATCTGTGTTCTGAAAACCAATTTCTTTGTACCCCAATGAAAGGGCCTTTCATTTCATTGTGCTCTTAAACATCTGTCTCTGCCTTGATGTCTGTATGGATTGAGTTATATTCTTACTGTGCTGTCGGTACAAGAGTATTCTTCTAGAGTAAGAGACTGCAACGCTCCGTGTTGTAAATACAAGAACGTTATTCTAGAAGCTGGTTCTATTTTCATCCTAATGACGCCAGCTTAGCACACGTTCCTATTACAGTATTACTGTAGACATTTTTTTTCATAAGTAAAGGAAGATCTGAGTTCTTTGAATTTTTTGCTACAACACTAATTGATAAAGGCTTCATTGGCCTCTGCACAAAGAAAAACATCTGTAAGAATACAGATTATTCCTCTTGCCTAGTGTTGCTATAGGCTTTTGATGAACCTTTTACAGATAAAATGAGACATTCTTTTGCCTGTTTTCCTGTTATTTTCTCTTGATAATGATGCAATTATTTATCACCTTATCTTCCTGAAACAATAAATATGGTATGAGTAAAAATATAATCCACAATATATTTAGAGTATTATTTCAAAATAAGACATAGAGGAACAAAGCCTGTTCTGTTACCACCTGACTGACTTTTACTAAAGCCATTTCAGATTTCATGAGATGTTTGAATAAGAACATTGCACAAATATTTGTGCTTCCCAAATTACAGTTACATAGGTATTTGCTTGAAGATATAATTTTTCCATAATAATGTCATGAGGTGCCATTGTAAATATCCTCTAATAGATAACACGGGATGTTTAAACATCTTAAAAAACAGACAAAGTGGAATGAAGTCTGCAAAGCCTGCATATAATTCTGTTCTAGATTACAATCTGACAGCAAGCTGTGGGGTGCGGTGATGTATCCAGAGAGGCATAGACAGGCTTGAGCAGTGGCCCAAGTGAATCTCATGAGGTTCAACAAATCCAAATGCAAGATCTTGCACCTGGGTCAAGGCAACCCCCACTGCTAATACAAGCTGGGGGATGAAAGGATTGAGTGTAGCCCTGCTGTAACAGACCTAGGGGTAATGGTGGATGGTAAGCTGGACATGAGCCAGCAATGTGCCCTTGCAGCCCAGAAAGCCAAGTATCCTGAGCTGCATCAAAAGCAGTGTGGCCAGCAGGGCGAGGAAGGTGATCCTACCCCTTTATTCTGTGCAGGTGAGGCTTCACTTAAAGTAAAGATATGGAGTCCTTAATACAGGAGAGACATGGAGCTGTTGGAGCGTGTCCATAGAAGGGCCACAAAAATGATGCCAGGGATGGAACACCTCTCCTATAAGGACAGGCTGAGAGAGCTGGGGCTGTTCAGCCTGGAGAAGAGAAGGCTGCAAAGTGACCTGAGAGAGGCCTTTCAGTATCTAACGGGGATCATCTTTGAGGTCCCTTCCCAAGCCATTCTATTATTCTGTTGTATCATCTCTACCTTCTTGTATGGCTGGTTTTGCTTTCTGCAGAATTACTGAATAATCCCTGCTTGCATCCATTCTTAATGGCCAGTATTCAAAGTGCAAAATTGTCAGCCAGATTAATAAGATGCATAGATCTTGTGATATGTTACCATCTTCCATTTAAATAAGTTGCTTTTTGGAGTTTGCCTAAGAAGTATAAAAAGCCAGGAGATTTTTGTGACAATATGATAACAGTAATTAAATTTTGCATTAATTGCAATCCAGTAGCAATGCTAAGTACTAATATAAAAATGTATTATCAGTGAACATACTTTACTTTTGCCACCAGTAAATCTAGATATTCAGAAAAAGAATTCTCCCATACCTGCTTTGACCAGAAACAGGTGATTTTCAGTATCAGTCTGTGTCTATCAAACACATCATTTACCTTGTGTCTGGAAAGACTTGTAAGTTTTGCCTTTTTGGAACAAATGGGAATGATTTGTGACTCCAGACTTGAAAAGTATATGCAGTTCTCAGCTGTGCTTACTCAAATTGATATTAATGGGATAGAGTGGATATTAATGGGGTAGGGCAAAGTCAGCCTTACTCAGCATAAATGCGTAGTGCATTATAATGGATCAGACTGAAAAAGGGCTCTGGCCTTCTCAGACTGGAATACAAAGCACTTCAACCTTGAATAATATTATTTTTCTACCGGATGTTGAATTTCATCATAACTTCTTGTTTTGAAGCATTTAATCTACTTCCAATTTTCAGTGTAGGCTGATGTGGATGTTACAGAAGTCTTTACACTTATGTGTATAGCTCCCTTGTTATCCACAAGAGAGGCTGATCTCTGCAGCTGTGCAAGGCGGATGTTCAGAGATGGTATAAAATGGACACACTGAACCTAGTGAGGTTTTGATCTTGAGATATTATCTGTCATCCTGTGTACTGGCTGCAGAGGTTAACAACCAAGTCTGGTAGGCAGATTTGACACCTAGTTTTGTGTTGAATCACTGCTACTCAGGAAGTAGCTTTGGTTCTTATTTATTCCTGCAAATATGAATAGAGTTCACTCATTTAAAAACAGGCTGGTTGGGAGTAAATACTGTAAAGGACAAAGGGTCGTTCATGTTTGATTTTCCTCATCCGATCCTTTCCCACCTCCTCTAGAATATGGGCTTCTTTTCTGTGATATCAGTTAAACCAGTTACAACGCTGTGAAGCCCTACATATTCTACTTGTAACCATAGATTGAAATGGGAAATTTCAAGTCCAATTTTCCTTGCTTTGAATACTGAGGAAAATGAGAGAGAACTGCTGCTTTTATTTAGCTGTTTGCTTGTTTGTTTTGCAGAAAGGAAATCTCTCGTCTTGGCAAAATTTCCGACTTCCAGAAGTATGCGTCCATTAGAGAACAGAGGGTGATTCCTGCCATGCACACTGGTATGTTGCACTGTTTTAGTTCCTGTTCAGCTGTCTGGCACTATAGAGATGGTATCTATCACACTGAAGCCTGCAATAATAGAACAAGCCAGCAAACTGTTGGTGATGCCTTTTAGTTCTTAGAACAAATTTGAAGATAAAATCTTGAAAAAAACTATTTTTGTCAATGGCATATTTTCATAGCAGAAAACCGAAATGTAAAACTAATAATTGAAAACCAAACACGTGTTTGCTCACACACTCACTCTCTCATATGAAGTGTTGGATTTCAGGACGAGAGTTTCCAGTTATGATTCTGACCCTTCTACATTTGGTTACTCCTAGATCACGTTGGCACCAACTACTAAAATGGACCTGAGCTTTAGGGAACAAAGTTAATTCCAAACCTTAATCTCTGTGGCAGAAATTGAATGCAAACATGGTTTAATTTACTCCATTAAAGCGTGGTACAATCACTAACAAATATCTGCTCCAAATATCTGCTTGAAAAGCTGTGCTGGGGAATTCAATGCCTGCCCAGTTTCATGACAGCACACTGACCCCAGAACACACTGACTCCATCCGCACTGTGCAGTTGGGAGCTGGCATGGGCTAGCTAAGTGGGGAGGAGGAGAGCTGGAACAGTTGAGTATATGAAATTTGTTTTGAAAGATCAGCTGTTTGGGCCTCCTGTTCAATTGGTTTCGTGTGCCAGGCATCCTCTTGAATTTTTTTTTTAGCTTTTAAGAGCATCTGAAAGGCTTGTAATAGTTTCAGATTTTTCCTGTATCTGTAAAAGTCCATTGTCACAATGTCAAAGGTTGTAGAGTCTGAAGGACATGGGAGAAAAACAGAAAGCTAAATAACAATGAAATGTAGAAGAAAAAGTATCATATGGTCCTCTGAGGACATTTTGTAAAAAGGCAAAATCCAGGAAAATGAGCCTGGGGAGGAAGAGGCTGTGTATTTTACAGGACTGTTTTAGATGGCACCTCTGGTTTAATCTTAAATAAGCCTTTGCTTTCCATTCAGACTGCATCCTCTACAAAGCCCTTTGTGTTGAGTACTATCTACTCTGTAGATTAAGAAGGTAAGTATATTTTTCTGACTGCTTTGTGCCTGTGCTTTTGTGGGAACAGCAAGTGGACTCTAATGAAGATGCACGGATTGACAATTGATCAAGAACCTCACTGGTGACTTGATTACTGAAATGGAAGATGATAATAGCTGATTTCAAGTCTCCTGCTGGAGAGCTAGTCAAATTGGTCCTATAATGAAATAAGTATTTGAAAGAAAATGATAATCAAAACCCTAAGCAGTTATAATTAGATCTTTTGAAGTGTTGTGCTAATTCAAAACGTTTTTGACAAAAACATAACAGGTTTTCTATATGCTTGAATACGTGTGTGTACATTCAGGTGACGTTGTCACCTGAAGGGGCTTAGTGGTAGAGAACTGTGGAAGGATTAGAAAGTTAGAGTATTGGTTATCAAGGAAAAAAGGCCCTTGGCCAAACCTTTGTTAACTGTACAGCAGTATCTGCAGTTGCTTTGGGGTTGGAATGGTAATAAGGGAAGAGATGTACCAAGGTGCTGGAAGCAGGGGTGAGAGCTGTGTGAGGGAGCCCAGGACTGAACATCGTGTGGATGTTTTCTTCTTTTCTGCTTGAGTTAAGTACCTGTGTAAGGTGAGAACTGTTGTAAATAGACACAAAACTATTGCTGATGTCTAATCTGTAAAATCCTAAAGCCCTTTATAGAAATTGGAAGGATTAAACTAATTATTTGCTACTTTATGTGGAAAGTTCCTCTGTAAAAGCAAAATAATCGCTAAACAAATTCCCTCTGTAGGAAGTTCTGCTTGGATAATGCCTATCTCACATTGCTGCCATTGCAAGGGGTGTGAGAAAGCAGATGGTACTGTGGTGTGATGTACCATACAATTCAGAGTTTCAGATGATGTAGAAGTGACCTGTAGACATCAAGTTGCATTGCTGCAGTTTTAAGTAATGTGGTACTGTATAGAAAAATTATTGATCAGTAGAATAATCTAATTGAAATTAAAGGCATTTACAAAAAACTAAGTGCAATTAGACTTGTCATCTGAACTACCTGCATGCAAGATTTTCCTCAAGAACAATGATTCGTTTGAATGAGGAATGCATGCTTCTCATGAATTTAAATTCATTTCGGCATCAGAAGTCTATTGCATGAGATTATGATGGGAAGCTATAAGGTAAAGCCCCCTGACTGGAGGGTAAAAGAAAAGAAAACAGTCTGACAGCAGAAAAAAGAATATTTTTAAAAGACATATGTGGTATACAGGGAAAGAAAAATGAACAGCCTTCCATAAGAATGGGAAATAATCTCTATTTATTTCAAGAACGAAATTTATTCTTCTTTGAAGTGTATGGGATGGTCTGCCAAACAAATTATTTGGTAACAACACCCCATTATGAAAGCACCATAACTCTTTGCAGAAGTAATAGCTTTTATCATTATCATTGATTCAGGAAATTGGAATAAATATTTTTGCATATTAGCACATTATGTTGATGAATTTGGAAATGGCTCAAAGCTATTTACTATTTCATGCCCAAAATGACATTGTTCTGTCTGCTCAAGAAAAGAATTTAATTAATCTTTGATGGCTGAGAAGCAGGCAGGAAAAACAGCATTATTTTCAGAGCTCAGAACAAATAAGCCAAAGTCACAAGGCTGAATAAATGAAGAAATTCTGCCAGTGTGTGTAATCTATAGCATATGTCTGTAGATTAATGTACATACATGTAAGTAGGTGTATATACATATCTAAAGTTGGAAGGTTCAGGACATCCCCAAGGAAAGGGATCTGGGTGTTTAGAAGAGTTATTTTAGAATAGGCTTTCCTAGCTGCCACCTACTTATGGAAAGAAAATGTTTGCACTTCCTTTTGTAAAATTTACTTTATTGCTTCTCTTATTCATGTTATCCATAAATCTGTATTTAAGTTTTTATATTACAGTACTGACTTAGGTCCAACTCCTGCTATTCAGGTGTGTATCAAGAGTCACTAAGTACCTTCTGCATCTCTAATAAAAGTAAAAATAAAGCTTCTGGAGGAGGGCAAGTCTGTCTTTTAAATATTGTGAAGCTGTGCTTTGAATGTTTTCTTAGGCTGCAATATCATGTGTGCATACCTCTATGTGTTTGCTCAAATGTGCAGTTGAGTGTTCTGTATTCCATGGTTAAAAAAAAAAAGAAACTTTCACTGCTACTGCAGGATATATATATATATATATTATCTATATATGTGTGTATATATATATATTCTTTTTTTTTTTCCCCCTCATGGCATGATATGCAGTTCTTCAGAGTTATTTGAAAGACCAGTAATCAAACCAAAATACACCTGTGATTCCATTCAAGGTACTCATAAATTTTACCAGAGCTAATTTTAAAATGATGAAAAACAAAACACAGAAGATAAGACAGCTTAAATATAAACAGGGTGAGACTGTGATTCTGGAATCCTCTAGTCACGTGGATAAAGTGGCACTTCCCTTGATGTGCTTATGGCTGATGTGTGAAGCTTAGTAATCACCAGGAATTTCCACATCCAGTGGGACCACTGTTTGTGTAGTGACAAAGATGATGCAAATATAAACTATTCCAATTCTGCTATGCTTCTTAGAATGACAGAAGTCACTTTCCTGGATAGAAATGAGTGCTGAGTAAAAGCAGGAGCTGCAGAGGCAGAAGACAATGCAACTGCCTTTTTTTTACAGAGGACAGACAAGTTAAACTACAGGTGGTTGTGATCCCCCAGCTGTGAGGACTGGGGAATAGGATCTCCAGCAATGGGATTGTTACTATGTCCAGTTCCATAAGGGTTTGCTATAAAGGCTTATGTTGTGATGCATCTCTAGCGTATACCAACAGGTAAACTCTGTACGTGCTCTTGTTACCTACTGGAGGATGACTGGCGACTATCAGTTCGAAATTAATCATTTGTCAGAACAGTTTGTTAAAGTGTGCAAAAGCTGTTGCTATTCTGCCTTATAAATCTCAGCAATGTTGAAGGTGTGTACAGATGTAGTTTCTTATGTAGTTGCTTATTAGCAATAACAACAATGTTTCAGCGTAGCATGATATAAATCAGTGTAGCACTATATAAATCAGTGTGAGCACTAGGATTTCCAGGTAGGTAGAGACAGCCCACTCCACACATGATGCTTTCACATACAAATGCAAGTGTCTGGGAGTGAGGCTGTGTGGGAAGAAATGTGGAAGGACGTAAGCCTCATAGAATCACGAAGTGATGAATGTTTGTAGTTAGTACTTCACAGCACGTTGCTGCCAGTGATACAGTAGTTCAATATTTGAAAAAATGTTCATGAACCACTCTTAAAGATTAAGTCAGTGTTTCCTGGTTTTATTTGAAAAAGCGTGTATTTTTCTCTGCTTGAGTTAAGTCACTAGAAAATCTACCACTTGTTTAATCAGCCAAATAAGAGTGGGTGTAAGGGAGAATTTATTAGAACCTTGGAAACTCCTCCCTGCCTTTTTTTGGGAAAGTAGGGGGAGAGGGAGTGGGGTGAGGGAGGAAGTAAAATAAGACCCACAACTTCGGAAATCAACTAGAGTTTCAGCCTTTTTGCTAGGGTGAAATTATTGTCTCACCACTCTGACCTACAGTACCTGTACTGTGAAAGCACAGAAAGACCAGTGTGCATCTCTAGGTGAATGACAATGGAAAATCAAACGTTTTTTGACTTTGTTTTTCAGAAGCAACATCAGGGAGGATACAGATACCAACTTAATCTTATTTCCTGAAGATTGTCATCTCCAAAATGTTATTAGTCTCCTGACTTACAAACACAAAGCCTTATGTTTGTTTTCTGTCATTAACTGACTTTCACACAGTAATGACCTAAATTCCAGCTAATGTAATTCCACATAAACAGTTGGAACCCCAAATGAAATATTATGCTCTTAATGTCTAAGTGAATTATACCACTATTTAATCACCTAATTTAAAATTAATTATAAAATTCGTATAAATAATAATGCACAACAGCTGGTTTATTACTGCTGGAAAATGGTTGATACATAAAATTCCTTCAGCTTGATATAAGGTTTATAGGTAACCATTAGATGTTTGCTGAAGAACTGACAACGCATGCATTACTATTCCAATAATAATGACATGCTACACTTTTATGTCACAGGCAGTGTAGGTTTTAACCCCTTCTGAGATGACAAAGGTATAAGTTCAGACACAACAAATCTGTAGATTTCATGTAACTTTGTATGTACGTTTGCACCTTTCAAATTTAACTCGATATACATGTGGAGACAAATGTCACTGCTAACACAGTGGGAAGGAATGAAAGAGAGTATGCTTAGCGTTTTCATTTTTTCACTTTCTGAGGAGAAGATAGAAAAAGGAGATGGGAAAATGATTTAAATTCAAGAAAAAGAATAAATCTGCAACTTTTCAAATGGGGAAAGTTTCAGGATGATATTCAAGGTAAAGGATTCAAGAGAATGTATAAATTATTAAGTATTTGGTTGGAGAACTCACAGATGTCCTTCAGGTTGTGTCATACCCTAGAATTCATTATAAAAGCTGCCAGTTGGTCAATATTTTACAGATGCTTTGTACAGCTGGAGCAAGGATCACTTGAGGAGCTTTCACTGAAAGAGAAAGAAAAGGCTATAGATATGAAGAAGAATTTAAAAAAAAAATTTTTTTAAAAAAGTAAAAAAGAAAATGAGGAATAATATCCTTTCCTACTTTAAAAAAAATCTGGAGAGGAAAAAAAAAAAAAGGGCAGAAAAAACATTTGAAGTGTTCAAAATTTTTTTGTTTTCATGCAAAATTAGTGTTGAAAATACCCACCTTCTTGAAATTTAGTAATTAGTCCCTGATTTATTTCAAGTGAGTAGAATGTATTGCAAAGCTACAAAGGGGAATTCTTTTTTTTGTGGTGACTCTTGAGTCTAGAAGTATTAAATAGTATCTGGTGTAGTTGATAATGAAATTAAATAAGTAGTACAAATGTTGCAGTCACTTGCCAGAAGACAGACACAGTAGAAAAATGGGAGCTGATCTCATAGGAGTTTCTGGAGTTTCATAGGAGTCTAAATGCAACCCACAGAACTAGGAGTCTTCAGCAATACACTCAGTGCCACCATTTGTTGAGTGGCAGTGCATCTTTGCTTGTCAGTGGGTATCTTGTTCCTCAGTTGGACACAGAAAAGGTAATGCTGCCTGAGAAGCAGGTCACATTCCCAGCACATTGATGGGTTCCTGCTGCGTCCTGTTGACTTTGGTGCAACTCAGTGCATCCCCAGTTCCAGGGGCACTGACTGCATTGTGAAATGCACTCCTCCTCCTTGGCTGTCTCAGCAAGGCTGAGATATGCTGCAGTGCTGAGGAACTCGATCCCTATCTGCGTACTCAGTTTTCTTCCAAGGGAAACCAGGATCTGAGAACAGAGGTTGTGTTGCAAGGTCTTAAAACAATTTGAATGCAGGATGGGAAGGAGGTAAAGCAGGAAGCCAGGGCTTTTCAATTAGGAGGCAGGCTCCGTTAGGCCTCTGGTAAGGCTTGGATACTGCATTGTTTTGTCCCACCTGGCAAAAACAGATTTCTATATGTTGGCATTCTTTCTTCCTCATTCTGTAGACAGATACGTCCACAACATAGACCTCTGTTTCATGTTAATGAAAATTTCTCTCATTTCCATTGTAGGAGACATTTCTTTTTAATCTCAGGCATTTGACACTGTTTGTTTTTTGTTGCAGCAGTTAGTTTTAGTGATAGTAGCTCGCAGTATAACGGAGCAAATCCTGAAGGTGAGCATGCGGTGCTTTATTCAAAAGTAGTTCTCTGCCAAAAGTTAAACTTCTGAAAGATTTGCAGTATGTTTTGACAGTGTTATTGCAGAAGATATGTCTAAAATCCAATATATTTAAGGGTATCTGAAACTACAAATGCATTTTTTTATTTCAGTTCAGAAGGCAGGGTAGACTGACTATATTTAGAAGTGTTATTATAAAGAAGATATACACCCACCCTACAGCACTTAGATAACCCAATCTTTCTGTCAGTGTACCTTTCTGTTGCTTTTATTTTTGTGTTTTTGCAGTTGTAACTGGAAGGGTACATGTTGGATTATGTTGCTGAAAGCAGAGTTAACTCATGCCCAACAGGCAAACATCAAGCCTGGAAATCATGAGAAATGCATTGAAATGCTGGAGGTTGATAGACCTTGTGATATCCACATGCCATTTGCCCATCCTTTTACAAGATTCAGTTTTATTCAAAGGCCTGTTTTGAAATGCTGGTACAGGCTTAAAGGGAACATTAGGGCCTGATCTTTAAAAATTACACGTTGCCCTGTTTAGTTCTGGCTTCAGTTGTTTTCTAGTCTCACAAGTGCTACATGATAGCAAGACATTAATTTGCAGGAACAAATTCTATTCATGTCCCTTCAACCTTGATTATCGTAGCATCTTAGCATCTTCTGGCAATACATCAAACAGTATAGTTTGTTACCTTACGCTTACATCTCTTAATCTCTCTAGAGGAAGAATTGCATCCGAAGTTGCATTTAGGATTTAAAGATAGAGTCAGCTCTCCATAGTTCCCCTGGGACAAGAATAATTTGCTTTTCCACCTGAGGTTACTGGTCCTATGCTTTGTACTTTGATCAAACTTCAGGTGAAAGATTTGAGAAAGAGGATTCTCTTGCTCTAGATGAGAACGCTCCTCTGTTGAGAGTGCAATTGGTTGCAGTATAGGAAAACTTCCAATTCAAATCCAGACAGCCTTTGTGCTCTTGCTCTAATGGCATAAATTCTTTGCTTTGCTTTGATTTGTTGTCTGTCTTTTGTAACTTGTTGCCTTATTTAGAGCCTTATACGTGCTTGCTAATGTAGATCGGAGTACAAAGGACATAGGAGAGTGAGACAAGTGGTGACATAAATCTGTCTGACGAAACTTTTGCTCTTAAGCTCTTCAAAAAAAGTCACGATATTTTCCTGTGCATCACAGTTTTAACTGTGACTTGAAATTTACTAAGAGATAGAAAGAAAACAAACGGTCACATCTAAAACAGACTGCTGCACTCACTTAAAAACAATGTATGGTGGTAAAGATTAACTTCAGTCATAACTTCCTGCTGAAGTCAAACATTCAAGACTTGATTTTCAAAAGAGGTTGTGTTTGGTGCTTTCAAAAATGGCTGAAATTGGAAATGATTTCTGCCACCAGTAGCTGCGTACTTCCAGCAAAGCTTGAGGAAGACTGATTATGTTTCAGGGGCCACTGCTGAGATCTCAGGGTGAGCTTATTCTAAAATAGCACTCTAATTCCTGCCCCGTCTTTTCCCCATAAGTCTTCACTGAATAGTTTCTTTTGTGCAACTTGAAGAACAAAGTCTGGTTGGTTCTGTTAAAGCCTTTGAGAAATTAGAATATCTTTCATAAAATGAGAATGCCTGAAGAGGAGTAGTTTCTGATGATGTGTTTTTAGTAGTCACACAAGTTATCAGTCTCTGCATTTGCAAATCTTGAGAAACCGATATTTACATTTGAAATTGCAAGCTTTTAATATCAGTATTCCCATAAATCAGTGAGCCACAATTGGGGAAGTTCAGTTTATCACTGAATCAACTTAAGATGTCTCAGGACAGTGCAATAAAATGAAATGCTTAAACTGGAATGAAAGCATCTTGAAAAGATTATTTTAATTGTAAAGAGAAGTGTATTTTGTGGTCTGCACAAAGTCCAAAAAAACTTTTGAAGAAAAGCCTAAATTCCTGAATATTATTTTTCATTTTATTCTGCCATTAGAGAGGAGGAGGTGTCTAGCTTGTAGGTCGCAGAAGTCCTGTTTTTCTTTTTAGTTTAGATGATGAATTTATCTTTACTGCTCAGAAATTCAGGTCTGAAATGGTATTTCTGTGCATCAAACAACCCCTTTTGTTTGTGATATAACAAAATACATCCTTCTATTTTCATGACTTAAAGGTAAGAATAAATATAAACCCAGTCATTAGAACTACAGATCTCTCCTTAATTGAAAATGGAAAGAAAAAAAAATGAACCAAAGACATACGAGTAATGTCATGGATGTTTTATGCTTTTTTATGCCTAGTGTTTACTTTTCAGGCTACTGCATTTAAGCACCTATGTGTTAATGTTATGGCTAAGGGACAGGTCATCATGCTGTTTGCTATTAAAATGCTCTGCCCTTTTAATGGTGAATTCCAAAATCAGGAAATGTTTGAATTAGCTTCTGAATATCACAGTCTCCAGATATTCCTGGAAACAAAATGTAATGTAATGAGTTTCCAATGGAGTATGGCTCCTAAGGAATAGAGCAAGAAAAAAGGCCAACAAAGTAAGTCCAATTATTTAAATAATTTCTAGCCTTCTTGCTACTCTGGGCTTGTGTTACTTAGAAAAGCTGTTTGGGCAGATGATGTTACAATAATCTGTCATTTGTTAAGTTCTTCTATTATTTAGAATTTGATTTCATGGTTAATTTGAGAAACTTCTGAGTAGCAGGGTGATTTAGCAGCGTTCTGAGAAGAGCTGTGTATTATCTTTAGTAGCTGCTGTCTTGGACAAGTTTACTCAGTAAATAAGAAATAGTAAGAAATGGGATGGCTTTGTAACGATTAATAGGTCTGTATAATTCAAAACCTGTTTTGGTTAATAAAATTAAGATGTGTTCTATGAATGTTGTTTGAAATATATAGCTTGAATTATATAGCTTTCTTTAGGAAGGGGGGAGAAAAAAACACAAACGAAACACAAAACCTGCAAGCAAACAGGCAAGAGAAGGAAGAGGAAAGAAAAAAAAACAAAAAACAGACAAAATGATCATTACATTCAATTACGTTATCTATTCCTTTCATTTTTTGTAAATTATTTCTCTGTTCATAAGTATATAAAAACATATAAATTATTTAGAAGATAATGTGGATGTTAGGACACTTCATTTGAAAGCAGCATTCCCTCTTTATTGTCATGTGTTTATCAGTTTTATTCCCTGAAGCCATATAAGCCCACGTTTAATAATGACAAGAAATGGCTCCGCTAAGTTTTCTAGAGCACACAACAGCTTTGTGCTGTGGGATTAGAGTGCTTTGTGAGCTGACAGCACAACTGTGCTGTGCCCATCAAGGATTCAGAGGGAAGTCATGCTTGAAAGGAGGAAACGTGTTTAGTGTGTTGAGAAATGATGCTGAGTACTCAGATGCGTTGATTGCCTGGCATTGTTTATCCCTGCATGGCTAGAATGAAAAATCACGCGTTTCTTCATCTCTGCTATTCTTGGGTAATGCAAGATATGGGCATGCAGATATGAGCACTCCAAATGCTGGGAATGAAACCCAAAGCACCTATATTCATAACCAGATTCTTGTGCTCTTGAAATTAGTATTTATAGTGCTAATAACAAGCTCCCATCATGTTACGCTGCCTAAGAGAGCTAGCACAGAGGCTGTTCTATTTTGTGCTCTCATTATAAGAATAGACCATGACGAAACATCTTTGTCGCTAGAAGAGTATTCTGGGATGTGATCAGTTTTTTCTCAGAGACACAATGTTTTAATAGCATTAGTTCTTTTGTAGTTATAGTACTTTATAATGTGATAGAATGACCGCAAGGGAGGGGAAGATTTATACTATTGAGATTATGTCCTTTACTGAAAATTCTAATTTCCCAAATGCAAGCTGAAGAAAAAAATTTGCTCACGTTAATAGTGTCTGGATATTGTGATGTAGGGTAGGTGGCACGTTTCTTAATAAAGCAATCACTGAATCTGTGAGAGTCTCTGTACTGTAGACATTCCTTTAGTTAACAACACAAACGTTACAGAGGTCCACAACTATTGGTATAGGTGGGTGGTTGGACTGGATGATCTCGTAGGTCTTCTCCAACTTTGGTGTTTCTGTGATTCTGTGAACTATAGAATAGCTGTGAAAAACACAATAGGGCAGGAAATCACTGGTTAAAGTCCACTCGTATTAAATTGATATATTAGAGGGGTAGATTTTTGTGTTGTAAAAGATGAAGTTCTGAAGACTTTAGAGTGTAGGAAGGCAAGCCAGGCATTGTGAGCTCCTGACTTTACTCTTAGTCTGATGTAAGCTCCTAGAACTTTTTTCTTTACAGAAAATAATAGAAATTGGAATGTGGATAGATCAGGTGATCATCTGTTATTATTTATGAGAAGAAAACTGAGAAATAATTTAGTCAGTCTGGATTTCATGAGGACAGTGCTGAATAGAAAATTAATTCAGGTGCAGAACTAATGATCTGTGCACATCTCTGCGATAACTTTGAGGTCAGTAGAAACGAGTAAACAATATGTAATGATGGTTTGTAGTGAAGGATGGAGTACTGAAATAATGCATTTAGAAGTCTCAATAAACTTTTCTTGTGATCTTGGCCTAACAAGTACAGATGTGCTAATTAATTTGCTTGTAACTCAGATTCGAAGCTGACATCAATTTGGAGAAGTAATAGAATATTAAAAAGAATGTTATTGAAAGCTGTGATAGAAATAGAATGAAAGTGCAAGAATACAGTGTGCAAGATCAGGAAAATGTGGAGGCTCAGCAATTATAATCAAGAATAAAAAGCCTGCCACTGTGCAAAGGTTTCTTGATCAGAAGGGAACTATTATCTGCTGTGTGATAGATAAGTTAAAATTATACATGCAATTTGAGGAGTCTTTACATGGTTGTTTACAGCAGAAATTGTTGACTTTTAAAAAGCCAATATTTGACCAAATCCGGAGTACTTTAAACCATTCTGGTAAGCAATCATTTCAAGGAAAAACTCTGCGATAATTGAAATGAAAAGCCAATCTTCTAAGAAACTATAAAATTATGGCTTGTGGTGCATTTCTGTCTCTAAATATTGTGATAAATTAAATACCAGTCAAAAGGTATATCTGCGTTAACAGTCAAATTGTAGTAAACTCGTTATCAGATAATTTCTACTTGTTCATAAATTCTAGCTGCAGCGAGTGCGTTGCTCTGCAATAAGCAGACGGGAAAAGTGAAGACAAAATTTAATTCCTCCAGGAATGGCACTTCTGCAGCCTGTTCCAGCACCTCACCACTCTCTCAATGAAAGATTTCCCCCTGACATCCAACCTAATTTCCCTACTGCTGGTTTTATCTCAGGGAAAAAGCGTGGTGAGAGACAGAGAAGTGATGAATGCAGCCTGCTAAAGGACTGCTGTCCCTGAATTCAATGCGAGATCTGCTTTCCCTTTTGTTGACATTAGAAGTCTGAAAAGCGGAGCAGGAAGTGAACACATTAGCAGTTGGTAAGCAAGTATTACGTACCGAGATGCTCATTACACTTACCAACTCTACCATTTAGGAAACAAATGTAACCTCAGCTGAAAAGTGCTATGTATGCTGAATCCAGTAACTGGGCTTAGCCACGCCTTCACAAAATGCCTTCATGAAACCACGACAGACCAGGAACTTCACTCACATGTATTTTTGTGAAAATCTTTTCTTCACTGTATGCAATTCGATAATTTACTAATTTCACTTACTGTTGAAAGAAACAAGTAAATCTATTGCTCTTCCTACTGAGAAGCAAATCACGTATTCTTTAAAGAGGATGACAGTGAAATTCTTGATTGGTTGAAGTAAGTCTCAATCCAAATCTGACCTGTGCACCCTCTTTTTAAATTCACTTTTGCTGCTTACCGTGTAACACGTACAAGGAGGTCTGCTATATGACTGAAAGAAAAGCAGACTCTACAGAATGAGATGCAGTCTTTAATTCCTTCACTCCATGTTCATCCCCCATAGTCAGTCCTCTAGGCAAACACTGACATTTATATGGATGGTGCAGGTTATGTTCATCACGCGTTTAATTACATGTGAGACAACTCATGTTTTAAATTGGATTATCCCTGCAGTATAACCTTTTCTTTTTTTTTTTTTTTTTTAATGACCTTGCTGGATATTTGCTTTTTGCTGCTACTGGCCAACTAAAGGACACCATATTAGAGAGAAAGAAAACTAGTGGGATGGGGGCAAGCATCTGCCATCAGTAGTAACATAATTAAGTGGAGAAGAATTCTGTTACATTCTTACCATAAAATTTATATTCTTACCATATAAAATTTATATTCTTACCATATAAAATGTATCTGTTCATCTGATTTAGCATGGCATCAGCAAGTGAATGGAGAACAGCAAATATGTTTAGGAAATCTTAATCCAAAGGGATTTTTTTTCTTGTTTCAAGTACGTGTATTTATATCTTAGAAATTGCAGTAGTCTTTAAGGATAGAGTTGTGAATTTTATCAATGTGAAAATATCAATGGGTATGTCCTAATGTGACGAGGATTTTATTCAAGATACTACTTAAAGGTTGAAATGCTCTTTTATATTTCAGTTTTCTCTTATGATCCCAATGTTAATCCACCAGGGAGATGAACACAGTGTAGGGAGCTCCCTTATGCGTGCAGCTGACTGCGCACAAATTTTGAGCATGGACATCTGCTCTGCCATGAGTTACAAAGAAATCCCAGTGATAAATACTGTGCAGAACAGGCTTTGTTGAACTTTGTGTTGTTCGTTAGCAATACCTCTTTATGTATATATACTTTCTTATTTGTAGCATGTGAATATTATATACAATAACTTTTTAAGTGAGCGGAAGGACTCAGTACTACTTCTCCATGCTTATCTTTTATGTGTAACCGGAGAGAAAGCTGCTTTGATGTATAAATATTCCTGTATTCCAGGCATGACTTGAATTTGCAACACCTTAGCTGGTGCAAAGAGCCCTGCTGGGTCCCTCTCACAGCTTTCCTGTAGGCAGGGGGAAGAGTGGCTCTGCTCTGGGGAGCTCCGTATGAGCTGTGTGTGTTTGTTTTGTTTACTGTTGTGGCACAGTAGGCTTTGAAAGGCAACCCATAGCACTGTGACACAACTGGAAGGAGATTATTAGTGTGCCTGACAGAAGGAAAGAAAATGATTTTTGCATCACATTCTTGCATTACTGCTCACTGCCACTGACTAAGGCTGTGCTACAGCCTGTCAAGTGTGTTTAACTACAGCAAAATAGCAACTGCTCAGGACTTGAAATCTCTAGGGTTAGAAACCAGGCTGAATGTTGTGAATTTTAATTGAGCTACTGCTTCCGGAAGCCCACGACGTCTTGTGAATTCAGGTTAACAGGCAGTGTAGTTCTCAGTGAAGAACTATCTTGTAGAAAGTTGCAAGAAAGCAGATAAGAGAGTGGAAAAGTAGTGTTTGTGTGGATTCCATACTGCAGTACTGCTACTGGACACCTTTGAATGTGGGAAGCTGAAATATGAAGCCAAATATGCTGTGGGTAGACATTCAATACTTTTGTAGTTCTTTAGAAATACCACCCATGTGTAACACGAATAGGTTTAATATTCACAAGCTTTTCTCTATTATTTACTACAAATTTGCATTTGCATCTAGATGAGCACATAACTGGCCAAAACCTGGAGTTCTATGGCCAGGTCTGGCTCCTCAGTACAAGAGAGACGTGACCATACTGGAGAGAATGTAACCAAGGGTCATCAAGATGCAGAAGGCACTGGAAAACTTCTCATGTAGGGGAGGGTGGGAGGGCTGATGATGCTCATCCTGGAGAAGAGGAGGCTTATGGGGTTCTCACTGATGACCATAAACACCTGAAGGGTGGGTGCAAAGAGGATGGAGCCATGATCCTTTCAGTAGTGCCCAGTGCCAGGACCAAAAGCACTGATTGCAGACTGGAGCACAGGAGGTTCCCTCTGACCATCAAGCAGCACTTCAGTGCTGTGTGGGTGCTGGAGCCCTGGCACAGGCTGGGGGGCTGTGGGGTCTCCTCCTTGGAGATCTCCAAAGGCCTCCTGGATGTGGGCCTGGGCACCCTGCTCTGGGTGGCCCCACTGGGGCAGGGCTTGGGCCAGAGGGATCCAGAGGTCTCTGCCAGCCTCGGGCAGTCTGTGGCTGTAGCCACAGAAAACACAGAATCACAGAATTGCCAGGGTTGGAAGGGACCTTAAGGATCATGAATCTCCAACCCCCCTGCCACACGCAGGGCCACCAACCATTCCACCTAATGCTAGACCAGACTGCCCAGGGCCCCATCCAATCTGGCCTTGAACACCTCCAGGGACGGGGCATCCACAACCTCTTTGGGCAGCTGTTCCAGTACCTCACCACTCTCTCCGTAAAGAATTTCCCCCTGACGTCCAACCTATATCTCCCTTCCCTCAGCTTAAAACCATTTCCCCTTGTCCTGCTCTCACTCACTTTCAAAGAGTTGATTCCCCTCCTCTTTGTAGGCTCCCTTTAGGTACTGAAAGGCTGCAATGAGGTCACCCTGCAGCCTTCTTTTCTCCAGGCTGAACAAGCCCAGCTTTTTCAGCCTGTCCTCATAGGGGAGGTGCTCCAGTCCCCTGATCATCTTCGTGGCCCTCCTCTGGACCCTCTCCAACAGCTCCCTGTCTTTCTTGTACTGGGGGCTCCAGACCTGGACGCAGTCTTCCAGATGGGGCCTCACAAGAGCAGAGTAGAGGGGAACAATCACCTCTCTGTCCCTGCTGGCCCCCCCTCTTCTGATGGAGCCCAGGATCCCATTTGCCTTCCAAGCCACAAGGGCACACTGCTGGCTCATGTTAAGTTTTTTGTCTACCAAGACCCCCAGGTCCTTCTCCACAGGGCTGCTCTCAAGGACCTCTCCTTCCAGTCTGTAGGGATGCTTGGGATTCCTCCGGCCCAATGCAAAACTCTGCACTTTGCCGTGTTGAACCTCATCAGGTTCACCCAGCCCACCTTTCCAGCCTCTTGAGGTCCCTCTGAATGGCATCCCTTCCTTCAACTGTGTCAACCACACCACTCAGCTTGGTGTTGTCAGCAAACTTGCTGAGGGTGCACTCGATTCCGTCATTGATAAAGATGTTACAGAGCACCGGTCCCAAGACAGACCCCTGGGGGACGCCGCTCGTTACCAGCCTCCACCTGGACATGGAGCCATTGATGACCACCCTCTGTCTGCGGCCTTTCAACCAGTTTCTTATCCATCGAGTGGTCCACCCATCAAATCCACATCCCTCCATTTTGGAGAGAAGGATGTGGTGGGGGACCATGTCAAAGGCGTTGCTCAAGTCCAGGTAAATGACATCGGTCGCCTTTCCCTTGTCCACTGATGCCGTCACTCCATCATAAAAGGCCACCAGATTGGTCAAGCATGACCTTCCTCTGGTGAAGCCGTGCTGGCTGTCACGGATCACACGCCCTTTCCTCATGTGATCAAGCATGTCATCCAGGATGATCTGTTCCATGATCTTCCCAGGCACAGAGGTGAGACTCACCGGCCTGTAGTTCCCGGGGTCCTCCTTGCTCCCTTTCTTGTAAATGGGAGTGACGTGACCCTTCCTCCAGTCATCCGGGACCTCACCTGACAGCCACGACTTCTCAAATATGATGGAGAGCGGCTCGGCAACCACCTCAGCCAGCTCCTTCAGAACCCTGGATTGGACAGGCTAGACTACTTGGTGCTAAAGGAATAGCGATGAAAATTATAGCAAGCTGCTTTATGAAATCCTGAGAAAATAATAGCTGGGGTGTGCTGGTGACTGTTTTACTTACAACACAGTCAATTTTCCTGAACTGTTGCATCCTTGCTGCAATCCTTCCTACTCAGCTGCACAGAAAAATGTTGTGTGTCACAGTGAAATCAAGTCTTTGCCTCCATTGGAAAAGCTAGCTAGTAGTTCTACACATTAGCATGCCAGGTAAAGAAAATCCAACAATCCCACTGCCAGCCAAGGAAAAATAAGTAACGGTCATGGTTCTGACAACATGGAGAAACAGGAAGTGTGAGAGGAAGTACTGCAAATTTATAGAATGTGAATAACTGAAGTTTGGTAGACACAGTGGTGAATGTGAATCAAAATTACTAGCAATCTTAAACATCTGTTGAGAGTTGGGACCTGGGTCTCTGCTATTCCTCCTTGCTGTCTCATACTACTGTAGCCTACTTGCAGCTGCCCGAGACAACTGCTGCTCATGAACTGTCTGTACATGTCAAATTACAGAACTACTGTACATTTCAAATAATGTATCATTGAAATTAAGACTGTTTTTCTTGGTATTCAGTGAGAATTTATTGATGGAAATGAGAATGTCAGTAATATGAATCAAGGTGCTGTGATAGACTGACAGCTGGCTAACTGTGCAAATGGAACAAAGGAACAGTTCTGAAGCTTTTTGCTATGTTTCTAATCTGTTACATGTATTTTCTTGTGCTTTTCTTTTTTTTTCTCAGCACCAGAAAAGACAATATAGACAAATATAATCAAAGACAGTTTTGGAGAACAGTTTGATTCATTTACTTTCTTCGTTTACTTTTTCTCTTTTCTAAGAAATTCCTCAGTGTTTCTTAGATAATTTCTTTTGTAGGCCCTGGCCTTTATGACTGGATGATGCAAAGGGGAAAAGGCTTGGAAAACTGAGTAAGTACATTAAAGTGCACAACATACGAATGCTGAAGAAGCCCCAGAGCTTACACAGCAAGAAGGCTTCCTTGGGTACAAGAATGTGCAGCTAAACCTAATAGAATTAGGAGCTGGAGCATGAGTATTGACTGGCTGCAGACAATCACTAGTACTACTTATCATGCCTGTACCAGAGCTGTGATCCCTACCATCCCTGCTGCAGTGAGAAAGTAATAACAAATGTGGAACGAAGCATAAAATACCCATTCCATTTATTGCTCTCCTGCTGTGTATTCCAATGCAATGTTATAATAAGTTGTGATATAAATAAGGTTGTTAATGAGGAAAAAAACATAGTATACTCTTATAAAGCCAAACACTTAGCAAACTATTATTAAATTCACAGCAAGCTGATCAGAAAAAAAAGCTTCATCTTTTTTGTGTCTATGTGAAATTAGAAGGCAATACTGAGAGAAGTTAACTAAGAGGAGAATATCATACAAAGCATTAATTTATCTCTGATCAAAGTATCTGTGCCGCTCTAATTAGCTCAAGTGTTCTAGCTTTTGAAAATGGAATTGCTTTTCTAGCTTAGAATGTGATATTTCTAATACTCTAGTGCCTAATCGGCATAGCAGAGAGAAAGGTGAACTCTTAACTGAAATTAAAGTAAAATTCATATGAAGAGCACAGCTCTCCCATTACCACCATGCTGCCTAATCTTAGCTGATCCCATTTTCCAGCCTGATTTCTTTCTGTGGACCAGCACCTACATGGTATAAATAATGGTGTTCACTAAAAAGAAGTATTGAGAAATGATCTATTTAGAAAATATCTCTCCTGCACCTGAACTCATTGTGAGCCAAGAAAGCAGCTTGCACTGTGGAACTGGAAGCCCCCACAGGGTGTCCCCTTTGCAGTCAGTATGTGTGAACTCCGTCTGGCCTCCTGTATTTTCTTGGGAATTTTAGGAGAGTTCATTTCCTGTGGAAGTCAATGGCTGTGTGTGGCTCTGCTTGACTGACAGCAGTAAATTTGTTGGACTTCAGCTCTGGATGAACCCAAAGGTGTGCACATCTCAGCCTTAAGAAAATAGTGCTTGAGTTCAGAAAGCCAGTACTTTGAAGGTTAGTGCACTGGCCTAGAGAAATGTCATCTTCTGATTTAAGCTCTTCTTAGGATCTAAAATAAAGCAACTCCATTTAACATATAAAATGCTACGGTCTTGTGAGCCTTTCAAAACTGAACCAGCCCCTGGCAGCACATGACAGGGCAAGCCTTCCTCCAGCCCACACTTGTCACCCTTTTGTTTAGCATAATACTCAGGAAGCCAAACGTAGCCTTTCCAGCACAGAATAGCTAAATAAACTGGATGCAGAGAGTCAAGCAGGTGTTTGAAAGCTCACAGGCCTCCCAGCTCAAGGACAGACAGCCCTTAACGTGCGTTTGCAAACTGTGTCCTTCTTTCCCAAGGCAAAGAGAAGGCATGTTTTAGAAAGTTTTTACCACTTTATTTCACGTATATTTCAATTGCATTCCTTGCTCTGATCAGATTGGCACAAAACTGTTGTGTGGTGCCTTTTTTTGCTTTTTCCTTCGTTCGTTCCAGTAGCATGAAACCTAATTTTCATTATCTGGAAGTTCATGCACGATAACTTGAAAATGTTTTTAAAAATGGCAAAAAAATGCCAAAATGCTCTTTGATTAAAAATGCTGTGTTTGAAAGGACCAGGGTAGTAAGAACATAAACATCTCATACAGTTAGTAACAGTAGTTAAAGGGCATTTGAAGGCCCTTGAAATCTAGCTTTTCCACTGTGATCTAGGCACGGTGCAGTATGGCAATTTTTGCTTTTTTGGCTGTGACTGTATGATGGCTTTTATGGAAACACAATTGTAAGTTCAGTCTGTAGCTGATGAGCCTCCTGCAGTGCTAGGAATAGGCAAATTTCATCATCAGTACCAGCACTGACAACAAAAAGAAGATAGCCACTTGTGGGGATTCTACTACTATAGCTTTCTCTCAATTAGCATTCATTAAAATGTTTTTTAGATAAGTAATTTATATGTAGTCTTTAAAAAAAAAGTCTCACATTGTCATTTGAATTTATGTAAATGTTCTTGTCTTTCTCAAATTGTAGCCAACTTAAGAGTTTATAAGGGAAAAGTCCTGCTTAACTAATTTAATTTCCTTTTATGACAAGGTTGACCAAGAGAAGCCAATAGATGTGATTTTTTTTTAATTTTTAATTTCAGAAAACTTTTCAGTATTGTCTCTAAGAATTTCCAAAATGTCCAGCATACAGATAGACAAGTACATAATATGAGGGTGGACCTACATCAGGGAGGTAGTCAGACGGTAATGGTATTCAAATTTAGGGCCAGTTTTCTTTACTGTTTTATAAGGCATCTAAATGCAGGACTCCAATGCATACTGAGTTTGCAGACACTAAATAAAGGGGTAGCTGTTGACTCCCTCGCGGGCAGCAAGGCCTTGCAGAGCTATCCTGACAAGCTAGATGCTGGGTACTCATCAGCTGGGTGACTGTCAGAAAAAATTTCTAAATGTATCCATTAGCTCCTTATCTGGAGCTTTTAAAATATTCTTTCAGTGACATGACAGAACAACTGGGACGTGTTTGCTGTACTGAATTACAGGTTACTAGCAGAGATCTTTTGTCAGGAGCTAGTCAAACTTCAACAACATTCAGTATTGTACTCTCAGCACAGGTCTGGGCTTATTGCATCCTGATTCCCCTCGGTCCTTTTTTTTTAAAAAAAAAGGCAGAGAGACAAGCAAACAAGACTCTCAAATACTCTTATTTACTTGCTATTGCATGTCAGCCTCTTGAAGACTCAATCATTTCATCTCACCTTTGCATCCAAGAACATCTTCCTTTGGGTAATCAGAAATTTAGATTAATTACACTAATCAGCTACTCCAGGCTGAAACAATTAGTCAGAACATGCAATATCTCTGGAAATCTGTACGGGATCTTTCCTACTTGATGACTTTAATTCTGTGATCCAGTGCAATAATTATGGAAAAAGAGAGTGCCCTCCATTTGTATTTTCATCTCTGTAGTTCCATATTTCATCTAAGTATCATAGAAACTCTCCCTCCCCCTCCCTCCCAGTTCTGGGGCTAGAAACATTCTTCATCAGGCATTGTTAGCACTTACTGATCTGCAGGGTTTTCTTGTTTTCTGTTATCTCACAACTTTAAAAAATGCTTATAAACAGTTACTGAACATTTAACTAAAGTGCATTTCTGTTAGATTCAACACAGGAGGATGCTGAGAAGCTCTTCTACAAGTCTGGCTATTGGAGTGACGGGTCTATGTGTGGCAAAATAGGTGTAGCTTGTAGAGCTTCTAAGGGGAACTAAGTCGTAGAAAACACCAAGATCAGTGTGAACAGTTGGTGAAAACTGACATGTCTTAGTGTGCTATAAGAACGCAAGGAAATATTTCTGCTGGTTGCTTTTTTCTTCAACTATTGGTGTCTCACCTAGAGATATTCTGACTTCACAAGGACCTGGAGGCTTATCTGGTCCTGTGCCTTGTCTTCAGTATGCTGTGGTTTGGTCTGTAGTAATGTAGAAGAAATCTTAAAATTAAATCCATTCTTCTGTGACATTCAGCTAGCATAGTACTGCCATCATCTTCTTTGTCAGGAAGCTTTGAAATTGATTTTCAATTTGTATATCTGCCTGCCATCTGCTTCCTTCCATCCAAAGGATGTTAAAGGATTAGCACGTTTTCTTCAAGCCTACAGACTACAAATGGCAATTGCTGAATGACTCCGACTGATCTTCCAAGAGAGCAGTTATAGTCATTCCAACCAGAAATGGCAGTTCTTCCATTCCCAAGTCACTATATTGCTGGTAGGTGACTTGTTTGTGCAGCAGCAATCAGAATGGCTGCAGCCAGACTAGAGAACAAGATATTGCAATGCTTTAGACATGAGATAATGAGATTCTTGACAAGAATTTGGCATGTGGATAATTAAAGTGATTAATTTTTGATGTAGTGGTATTACAACTCGAAATAGGGAAGAGAGGTAGTAAAGGAAACCAATCAAATTTCTCAGTATAGTCCCACTGATCTAGCTTTGAATTCCTTAAAAGGATTACACACTAGTTTAATTAAATCGTTTGCTCTCCCTAACGTTGCTTAACAATTTTTAGTATCTCCCTAGATTTCTAACATTACAGAGCAGTGAGTTATGAGTCAGATTACTTTCTGTGTTGAGTTTTAAACATGAGCCATGAGTCCCTGAAATCCTTTGTTGTTTAAGCAGAATACATTTAACTTTAGTCATCCATTTCATAAGTCTTTTGATGAATAAGGTCATTAAAATTAACACAATATTAAAATAGCTGGTCTCAGTAATTATAATGTTTAACCACGGTTTCTCGCAAGATTAAGCTCTCTGTTCATTTTATCTTCCAATCCAAGAACTTTAACAAAGCTTATTTATAGCAGCCTGAAGCATTGTAGCAGGGTATAGCTTAAGGCAGCCACAATATTCCTGTGTTAAACCTCTGTAAGTGAGACCAGTTACATCATATGTTTCTATGGTTAAGTAATGTTTGATGCTCTCTTCTTCACTCTTCATCTCATATTTAAATATGTTGCTTGGTTTTTCAGTAACCGTTTAAAAAAATATTTCAGTCCTTCCTAATGCTAATATGTATTTTCTTTGATACTCTCATTAAGTTTTCCATTAACAAATTTTACCTGTCACATATTCCACCTACCCGTGAACTGAGTCACTGTATGTTGACATGTACAGTGTGATGGGTTTTATGTAAGAAGAACCAAAAGTTTTGTGCATAATAAAATAGGGGTTGAGATTATATTTCTGGAAAAAAGTTTTCTCTAAAAACATATTGCCAGGTTTCCATTCTAGCTTAATATGGTGCCTGTGCGTAGTGGAACGAGAACTGTGGGTAGAACATCATCCTCTTAACAGAAGTTAATATATTTATTGTCCTGTATTTAAATGGACCTCTGTTGTAAGCTGTTGTTGTATTTAGTGAACACTGAATGCAAGTAGCTCTAGGGAAAAAGCAACTTGCATATGAACAGGATGAAGGTGGGAGTTACTTAACTACTGTTGAATTAAAGTTGGCAGTTCATAAATCCCTTCGAGTCTGGGTTTTTGACTTTCTTCAGTGGAACACTGGCTAATAGGAAAGCATGTTGGTACAAGATGCTTGGCACGGCTTCTTGCACACTTGCTTGTGTTTGTGCTTCACTCACTGCCTGGTTGAATAACAGGGTGGTTTAATGGAAAACACTTCTTTGATGCAATGCCTGTATTAACCATTCTTGTAGAATGAGAATGCTGGAAGCCTTTGGGTATCCTGAGTTTTCATGGTGTGTGCAACACTGTAGGAGTCCCAGTGTATAGGACAAGCAAGCCCCCAGCTTCGCTTGAGGGATTTATCGAAAATCCTTTCAAATATCAGAAACACAAAATAGAAAGTATATTGTTAACAGCATGTTTAACATAACGACCACTTTTACTGACCTGAGGATTGTCGTAGCTGATCTCTGACAGCTGCTCAGCTTTTTAACTTCACCTGTAGCCACCTACCTACAAGAATTTACACAGGTTTTCCTCTGCTCCTATTAGCATTTCATCAGCCTCAAATGGGAAGTCTTGTTTCCTTCAGCACCTGTTTAATTGTCCCATATCTTCTGAAACCGGGAACTAGAATTTCTGTGAGAAATCATAATTTCTGCCACTTTTCTTTAGGACGGCTTATGATTAGAATTTCATTTGAATGCCCTAGTTTGCATATTTTTGGCTCAGGCTGTTTTTAATTGTGACTGCTTTCTGAAGAAAAATTTATAAGTCATACTGTAAGATCTCCCCAAAGTGCAGTTTTCTTACTGGATGCATCAGCATTCTTTCTCTGTGAGCACTGTAAAAAGGTGAAATGTGGCAATACAAAGAATAAAAGCTGTAAGAGTTGCCATGCTATTTCTACAGAAACCCCTCTGGAATCGCTCTGTACTGCCTTGTTAGATACTTTCTAGTGCAGTTCAGGTCTCTCCAATCTTCTTTATATTCTATTTATAAAATATTTTGAAAATAGTAGAATCAGTTTTTGGGTGAAGTTTTTTGGAGACACTCTAGAACTTTCTGCTGTTTTGTCCATAATATCTTCTGTAATCCTTCTCTTAGCTGAGACGAGTAAATTCTTCAGAGCAGCGCGAACTGCAGCACGCTGTGAGCTCATTTACCTAATGGTGGCCATTTCAGAAATTGCTGGCAGCTAATCTTCAGAAAGTTAATCGGTCAGAAATGAATGCACCTAATAAATAAATATCACACTCCCTTATGCTTGAAAGAGTCAGAAATGACCCTAATCTGATTTAAAAAAAAAAAAAAAAGAGTGCTTCCAAGAAGGGAAGAGTGCATAGATGCCATCACTAATTCGATAATGCTCTCCTGTGTTTTTAACTGACCCACCCTCTTGCTGCGTTTTGTTGTTTTTCCCTTCTGATCCTTCCAACTTGAATTTCAAAAGCTATTACACATCTAAAAAGGTAATGTCAGCTTACCCCCTTCATCACTTAGTGCTGGCTTTTAAGTCTGCTGTTCCAAATACATTATAAATTTTAAAAAGTTAATTTAAATTTTTGTTTCTTTTTCATTTCACTCATGCTTGAAGTTCAGAGAGAGAATATTTTCTCTTTCATATAGGATCTTTCCTCCTCCCATTCCTTCAGAAATGTCCTGAATATGCTGTACTGCTGGAATGGTTTTAGAATTGATCCCACTTCAAACAACAGTTTCAGGTTTTGCTGGACGTGACTTATGGTGGTTATTGCAAAAGAAAGGAAATACACTAAATTCAAAATACTTTTAAATAATTGGGCAATTTTCTCTTTCATGGGACTTTGCCATGTTAATTAACATCCTGCAGGACACAGCTGTGCATGTTATTCAAATGTCTGTTCTGCAGAAGTAGGTGTATTTTTAATACAGATGACCTAAATCCATCCAATCTGAATGCTTCCAGATTTTGGAGATATTAAATCCATGTTCATGCATCAGGCATTGGTGTGAACGTTACATTAACCATGGAACAGCATTTGTTTACACTGAAGAACGATCTTAGCTAATAAGGGAAGTCAGCAGAATCCAGAGGTACACAGATTCGGTAGAGCAGGCTGATGTCTGCCTAAAGATTAAAAACACAAGTTAGCTTTCTCTCTTTTACATTTGTGACTATTCCTGTGTGTAGGTACAGAAAAAGATAAGCAGTTTCCCTTTGGAAAAAAAAAAAAAAAAAAAAAAAAGGTGTTTTTTTTTTAATGCTTTAGATCATAGAATCATAGAATGGCTTGAGTTGGAAGGACCCCAAGAATCATCAAGTTCCAACTCCTCTGCCACAGGCATGGCTACCAACCTCCATATCTCCAGGGCCCCATCCACTGTGATTTTGAAGTTAAGATGGGAAAATTAGAAAACTAGTAAAAATTCACTAAAACTAGCTGTAAGTTGTTGTCAATTTGTTCTTAAAGAAGGAATCCAGTGGGAGCCACTGGCTGCATTCTGATTTGTTTCTTGTTTTTCCATCAGTCTTTATTCTTATGCCTTACACGTTTCAAATGCACCCAAGTGATTTGGAACCTACATGCTGTTTTTTCAGAGGACTGTAGTGTCCCTGTGGTGTTGAAAATGTTGTCAGGAATGTCTCATTTTTTTCCAAAAAGACCTAGGATAATCACTTCTAGGTTGCTAACTTAATTTGGGCCTTAGAGAAACATTTTCCCAAAGAAACTGATGATAAGAGGGACAAAGTTGCAGTGATGGCTGTGGTTACTGTATTAGTATAGCTGGATAAATCAGTGTAGATAAGCAGTGCTGAAAAGTGCTGAATTTGAGATAATTTAAATGTTGTTTATCTTTATATATGCTTCACCATATTACTGTTCTACCTTCTCACAAAACAATTTTCACTCGGAAACTTTCTCTTCCTTTTCAAAAACCTCCCATTAATGTGAACTGGATCCTTTTTATCTCACTGTAATATTAATGTTATTTCAAGTTGGAATAGGTTCTGTAAGCAAGTGGATTTAGTATAACTCTTGAAATCAGTAGCATTAAATTACCCCATTAGGATTTTGATGCAGTCATAAATAGCAAAATAAGCCATCAGTCTTCTGCCTCATTTTTCTAAAATCTGGGACATAATAAAATTGAAATGGCTGAGTTGGGCCTTTTGCTTAACTCAATTTTCTTGAGAAAAACAAGAAAAGAATTGGAGTACCACTATTAAATATCAAATTGAAATTAATTCTGCTTGCTTTTCCTTTTGGGTGGCTTTTTTTCCATTACAGACATTTTAGAAATGAAAAATATTGGTAAGAAGAAGTTAAAGGATTGCAAGAAATTTGTAAGTCTTTTATTGAAACCTAAACGTACTTTTCCATTTTCACCTGTGGTCTAAGACAAATTTGCCCTCAGGGAGCTGATGGCCTTACAAATGCATAGCTTTAAATTCCAAATAGAATCCATAAGTTGTCTGAGTAATAACAGTAACTAGCTCTTGGGCTTTTATTTTAATATGGTAGTGTTATTTCAGTCCCTGAAGTAGGACTGAATGTGGTTCTGCACATGTGCAGACAGTTTCTATGTGCACAAGAGTTCCATCTATTTCTGGTGGGAGTGGGGGAAAAAAGTCATTGTCTTCACCTTAACTGTGAATATGCCATGGGCCCGGAGGATGTTCTGAAAACATCTGGGCCCATGGACATCTGTCGCATCTTTTCGACAGCTGCTCAGTCATCAGGAAGGTATGTCTTTGAGTGAAAGGCATTCATTTCCGATTGGCAACTTTCTAATATTGTTTAGCTTATAAAAATGAAAATAAACACAAAAACTGAAACCAAGAAGCCATTACCCTCTAACTCTCTTTTACTTGATTGCTTCTTCTTAATAAAATCCAGTCATCCCAGAGGAATTTAGAATTCTAGCAGATGCACTACATGATTACTACCTACAGGAGCAATCACTTATGGTGCATCACCTGCAGACCAAAGAACCATTTATTACCAAGGATTTAGTTGCACGTAGCATATTCTTGTGGCAAGATACACACACACACACACACCTAATTTATACATGTGTAAATATATGCCACTTATGTTAGGAATGGGAAAAGCTCAGTTCAGATTATAACTTTCAAAAAGGAGTTTGAAGTGAAGATTTTGTGGGTTTTGTTCAACCTTGTCTATTTGTTACAATTCTGTGTTACTATTTGCTGTGTGCAGTAGAGGATTATTATCGTCAGAAAGTGTGCTGATGTCCTGGATTTAAGAAACTGATGTGGGGATCCACTAGCAAGGGTTGCTTCCTTGTGTGCCCTGCATGCAGGTGCAGCTGATGGCTTCTAGGGCACAATGAAATGCTGGCTATTGCTGGGATTCATTTTATCTGTAGAGATTTGCCATTCTCTATTTCATGTTAATTGATTACTTTTAAATGGTGCCAGATGTGTTTAGCAAAATGTACTCATGTCTGCAGATCTCGATGTTAAAGCCAGGAGCCAGTTGCAAGGTATGCAAACCAGTACTTCACATAGGACTGGGGGAGAAAAGGAAGGTGAAACAACATGGAATACTCCAGATCCTGAAACCATGTGAAAGATAAAGCAAATGCTGTTACTATGGGAAAATCTGGCAGTTTAAATTGCTTCATCTGGAGCAGTCCCTACTGCATCAGCTGAGGAAAGCCCAAATGCATTGCTTTCCCTTTGAGTACTGCTTCTCCTAGCAAAACGTGAGGAGGAAATGGAGTAGGCTTAAGTTAAAGCACAAAAAGGTTATGTGAAGCCATTGGTAGGAGAATCATTATCAAAGGTATGAATGTGAACTTCATTCCTTTGTTGTTAGTTAATCTGCTAATATAATCCTTGTCAGGGATGTACTGTTAAAGTGCAGTGTGGAATTTAACCTGGAAAGCCTGTACAGCTTGCCCACAGGCAGTACCTGGGGGACTTGAACTGCTCAGGTGCTGGGCCAGTGCCCTGATGGCAAGATGGTATTTCTTTCTGCTTTCTGCATGGCATCCTTTCCAGAGCTGGGAACACAGAATTTGGGTCTGTGCAGAGTATTTGCAGTGGAGTGACTGTTGTGCTTTCAGGTACCCGGGAGCCTGAGTACTATCCACAACTGAAACACAAGTTCTGTGCTGAAAGAGATTAATGAGGCAGCCCAACTGAAAGCATTTCCAAAAAGTGACTTTCACAACTATTCTGGATTCATTAGAAAATGTTAACATTATTCCTTTGACTTGGAGTTATTTTTCTCCTTAGTGAGAATACATGAAAATGCGCTACATGCAGGAATATCTGAATATTTTTGATTAGAGATGATATATGTGAGATCAAATCCTGCTTACCCCACTCCTGCAGCAAGCCCCATTGAATCCAAATGGGAATGCCATAGTGAATAACGGAAGCAGGATTGGTCCTGTATGTGCTATTTTTGTATTTCATTTTCCTCTTGATTTCTGTTTCATTTCTAATTAACGGAGTGCACTGATTAAATCACAAACTGATTAATTCATCTTTCATTACTGGCTCGAGATTCTAATGTACTGTTGCCCATCGCTAGGATAGTTATAGAAGTTTTGATTTATAAAGGCAAATATTTTCTGTTTTTGATATCATTTGTGATCAAGAAATGATACAAACAAATTTGTCTGAGGTAATAACATCCTCATGTTTGCCATTACTAGACAACGCAGCATAAAAGCATTTGGGATAAAGGAAGAATGGAATTCTAAGTTCTTCTGAAGTATATTAAGCTCTGTGAGCTGCTTAGAGATGTCAAGTACAGACACTGGAGATGTACTGAAATAAAGTGGGAAGCACTGTACTTTCACATAGCTGCCATCAAGATGGTGACAGAACCGAGTCAGCCCCGCGGGAAACGACTCTATGGATTATTTGCTGTTCTTCTTTCCTAGCTGCTGAAGCCTGAAGCTTTAAAATGTTCTGTCCGCTAGGTCTACTGAATTTCCTAGTTATCCTAGCAGCTTTGCATTGTAACATTCTAATGAAAAGCAGCAAACTTAACTTGTGCAGTGTCAAACTGGTAGAAAGCGATGCTGCTTTTGCAAACATCATTTACTTAGCAGTGCATTGTGTCAGCATTATTCCAGAAACATCACATAACTATGATAATCTTCATAGGATGGTACAGGATGGCTGGTTGGTCACCTTGGAAAGATATTTGCTGTCTGCCTGCTAGAAGCACATGCCCTTGAACAGATGCTACAGTAGCATCTCCCAAACATTCAGAAAAAATATAAAGCTCATCAGTGGTGTGGTATTAACAGCTCTTTATTTGTCCAGTAGAAGCCAATGTCGTACTTAATACACAAGCCATTCATTCCAATAATGAAGGTTTAAAATATTCAGCAAATCACAGAATATTTTTAGCGCTACCATAGGAAAAAGTCATCTCACAAAAATACTGAGCATTCAAATATAGTTTTTATTTGCAAATGCAGGTCCTGATTCCATTCCCATTTTGATAAACAGGGACTAAACCTGGAAAGAAGACATGCATTTGCCGTAAGAGAGGATTTTAACACTACTGATGTTCTAGTTACCTCTTTGCAGCCAAGTTTTATGACATGGCTTATTGCCTATAATGTGGAATACCAACCACAAGATGTCCTCCCAAGAAAATGGTTTCTTGTGAGCTCTTTAGGCACAGGCAGTTATTCAGTGAACCTGCACAAAGTCGTGTTTCTCCTTTTTGGGCATCCAGTGGTTTTGAGCAACTAAAATTAGGCTTGTGGCAGTGCTTCAGATTTCCTAAAATATTTGAAGAGCCGTGTGGCTGCTTTAACTGACCTGTTTCATGAGTAACATTTTGAGGGTATTCTAATCTTAGAATTATTTGACCAAGTATGATTAAAGGTTAGCAGGCAAATCCTGCAAAAACCATAGGAGTAGATTATTTTATTTTTGTTTGGAAAGTACTTGCTGAAACAAAGTGGAAAATTTCCTCTTTTACAGCAAAATGGATTTGCTTACTCACTATTACATCCAACCGTAGCTTTCCCATCACCCAGCAGTATTAAGATACCGGAAGACAATTAGATATTGTCACACCAAAGTGATCTGCTACAGAACATTACTATGTAAAGTTGCTTTGGAAACCAAATGTGAGAGTAACATTTGGGAATTTCATAGCAAGAGCGGTCTTAAGAGCTGTCAGCAATAACTTGCCCAGTGTTCAGTGCTCACAAACTCAGTGAAAATCAAAAGTAATTAGCAGTTCTCAGAGCGCCCATTACCCCAGGGACTTGCACCTACGATGTAACCCTATTTCTATCCATACGTTATGCCTACTCTTCTCTGCTGGGGTCAGCTCATTTCCTTGGGAACAAAACTCAGCTTTTCCGTGTTCTCTCTTTTTTTCTTCTTCTTTTTTTCCCCCAAAACTGCTATAGTAATCTTAATGCTGTTCTGATGGGGAGCAGGTACTCAGGCCTCAACCAGACAGGCTGTGTATAGCAGTTACCTGATGGTAACTCAGAAACGAGTGATTAAGGCTTATTTGCAGCACAAGTTATGCAGAAATAGTCTGGTGACAGTGTTCAGCATTTAAGAGAGAATATGTGAGTTTTCTTGAATTTTTTATGTGTGATGGAAATGTGATCTATTTTGTTGTAACTATAGAGCAAGTTGAAAATTGTTTGGGGAAGATGAACTTTGCAGCAAAGTGGAAAAGGGAGAGTTAATGATAAGATATCCAAAAAACCCACTTATTCCTAGGAGGTGTCAAGAAATTTATATATTTCTTAAACATGTCTGGATTGCAGATTGGTGGAGAATCAGAAGCAGAGAGGATATCCCAAAGCACTGAGGCTGGGATTTTTCTTCTCTTTCTTTTTTGCATCTCTCACCACGCTCCTTTCCATCAGGTTTTGATCACAGATCCTTCTTTGGCTGCAGTTCCTGTTCTGTCTTTGATCAATGTTTGTCTTTAATGTGTGTCTGTCTTTTCTGTTCTTTTGTCTTCAGTCCATGACTAATATAGTTCTCCATTTTTATTCTGTGTTATTATTTGCTTTCCACTAAGCCTTTCTTCTTGCTTCGTTGTGCTCTCAGTCCAAAACAGCATACTCATCATGAACAATAATTTATTGATTTCAAATGAGTTGACAACAGTGCATTGCCAATCCATATCACATGCAGTAACCCACTGAGTGAGTACAATAACAGACTGCATTCAGAATGAATTCATATAAACACTTGGAAAATTCATAGGGAAGGCTGGGGGCTATGGCTCAGAATGTTGCTGTGTAACCAAGTTTCAAGAAGATATTTTTGAAGTTGTAGAAAGAAATCAATGCCTGCCTTTTCTTTCTACTGATCTTTGGATAAAACAGATTAGCAAATGTATAATGGATTAGTTGATGGGTGAGAGTCGACCCTGAAGACTGGATACCAGAGTCAGAAGGAATAGTTGGAGACTGTAAAAACGTGAGAATAATGCAAAATGTAAAAAGTACATTCTTGCCTTCCATAGAAAATTTTAAAACCTTAAAAATGAAAACAAACTTGCTAGCACAGGGGCACAGTTGCTAAACTTTCTCAGAGATGATGTTACTGTATTACTGCTGTATGACATACGTGGGAGTTGAAAGGAAGTATCAATAACCAGGAAGAGAAGACTTAACAATCAAAAAGGCCTGACATAAACTCCTTTGTGTCATGTTCCAAATCTAGACTTTGTCATAGGCTTATTCCTAATAATTCTTTCTGTTGAGCTAAAAGTGTTATCCAGCAGATAGTGTCTGAATTTGAATTACTTTTTCAGTTATTATTTTCAGAGTGGCTCAATCAAATATATGTAAAAAAGTAAGGAAAAAAGCCTTGTTGTTTTTGAACACAAGTGCTCTTTCCACAGCATGCCAGAACTTGACATTTCTTTGAAGCTTTTCTAAATTTCAAAGGAGGTAATATATTTAAGACATTTGAAAACTTTTATGTCTTTGTTTAATTATTTTTGATGTGAAACTTCTCAGGACACATTAAATGAAAGCATTTTCTGCCTGATCTTAATTGAGAGAGACTCTCATCTCCTTCTGTAATTACTGATGAACAAGATTTCTACATGAACTGAATTACACATTCTGACAAACTGGAACAGGCTTATTTTCTTGTCTTTCATAACAGACTTTTCTAAATATCTGCAATGTCCCTATACCCATGTAAACACTTTATTTACAACAGCTGTATTATAGTGGCTGGCATATAATTATTTCTATTTCTAAAGATTATAGGTACGTTAGATATTTAGAGGTGATCTATAAGTGGAGAACATTGCCATGGCAATTCCATGAGGCTTACAGGAAAGATCTTCAAGAACATGCCATGTCCAGACATAACCACCTCAGCCACGACTGATCAGAGTGACTCAAGCCCCATTTATGATCACAGCAATGCCTTGGCAAAGATGGGCTTCATCTTACTTCACTCAGAGTAGGGTGAAATGCAATTGTGCCACTTACCTAGAGTCTGAAGGGAACTTACCCGTGATCAGTGGTGAGAGATTGCCAGTGGAGAGCTGTGTGACGTGAAAGGACAAAACTTTGCTCATGTCCTAAAATCATGACAGGATTCATCCACACATCTTAGTTGTCTCCAGGCACTGCTGAGTATTTTGTCCCACTCGAAGGTATTCGTGGTCATTTTGGTATTTCTGAGCTGAAGCTGGATGCTGGTACTAATCGATATTGTGCGTTGGCTTTCTCTGAATGTTACGTTCATTGGCATTCCTTCAAAGAATGAAATCCTGCATTGATTTTTAAACACTTCAAAGAAACTTGGAATTTTTTATTTATGCTAAAAATGATTTTTAATTTCTTATGTTTTCTGGGTCTTTGCTTTCTGTCAGGTTTCACCTTTGGGGAACTGGCTTTCCTCGAAACAGTTACCACAGACCCCACCTCTCATTGTGATTGTGGGGTGAAAAATGTATGCAGTAATTTTCATAACAGTGTCAAGACTGCTGTCAAGTAAACTAGTTTTCAGAGTCTCTGTGTATTGTAATACAAGAATATGTTTACATTTGGAGACTGATAACATTGTCTACAAAAAATGAAGGCAAATTACTGTATGTGTGATTCATATTTCAGCCTAGCTCTGTGCAGAGACATACAGTCTACTTTAACATCCGCTGCACTTAAATGTGTTAATAACATTGCTGAGAAATAAAAGCAAAAAACTGTAGCTAATGAAATAGGAAACTAAAAGAGTGTGGCAGTTCCAATTGCAGTGTAACAAAAAGGCTGATGCATCATGCTTGGAATCTAACTAAAAAACAGGTATGTCTTCCCAGTGCACTACCTCTAGCATCACAGAGCCTTCAGGTTTTGTGTGGAAGGTGATGTTACTTTACTTATTCAGAGGACTTCTGCCATTCAGTGAGTTGCCTTTGACGACCACTGATGACAATTATCTGGAAAAAAAACCCTGGAAAATGAGTTCAGCTCACTTTGTGGGTTCGTTACTGCCTCTTATAGCTTTGAACAGTAAGATACAATGAGTTTGTAAGTCTTGGCATTTTTTAGTGCTGCAGAAATTCATGAAGGAAATTAAGCATGGAAACTATGTGGCTCTCACTGATTACAGGTAGATACACATTCTTCGTGTTCCTATCTACTGCTTGTTTATCATCTAGGAAAGAACTATCCATATATCACAGTGTCCCTCATCTGGTCCTTGTCTACTGGTAGCTGGCAGGATTTCTGAGTAGGTACAATAAGAAAAGATGAAGCAACACATTCATTTTTGGTATGGAAGAAAAGCCATTAATTCCGAGGATCCTGAAATCAGTCAAGCAGACTAAAGGTCTCCAGAAGTTGAACGTGGTTCTGTCTAAATAATAAAGCATTGTGATGCATCTTCACTAAATATATTCCTATTCTCATAAGCAAGCAAAGTATAAAATCTAAATTACAGCTTCAGCAAGAACCTTCACCATTTTGTACAGTCCTGATATTTTTTTTATTTTCCTGCATGAACTGTTCAAGGATTGACTTGGACAGACTTGAGAAAGCCGTCCTTATCAATGCAAAGATATGTCAGTTACAGGTGAACAAATTACAAGGTCTTCTCCAGATAGAACTGTAGTTAGGGTTGCAAGCCCACATGGATGTGGTTCACTGATTTTTGCCGCTCAGACTGTCAGATTTGGTAACACTAAACAATGTTGTATATGCTGCAGACATAAAAAGCTGCAGGGTTGCATTTAGAATAATAGTGTATCCACAAATAGTACTCAAAATGCTCTGAAATATCACAGTTAGCTACATCTTCATTCTGTTATCTCACTGCTTTATGCTTCTGAGACCTTTTCCTAGCAGACTATAAAATGATTCCAAATGTGAGATGATAAATTAATAGAACAAAACAAATTGGAGTCAGTAGGAGTGCAGTTAGTACTAACAAGGCCCATCTGAGTTTCACATTTTCCCTTGCAATTATAAAAATAAGACTGGTGTCAGAACTCATGTTTTCTTTAATTGCTGTTGTACGAAGCTCTGTATATTATTTTAGGGGCTGATACAAAGGAGCAATTATCCAATTGTTTATAAATATCATTTCTTATGAATCATGGGGGAAAATGTGAGATCATAAATTTCAGTCGGAAATTTCAGTCAAATTTCAAATTACTTGTGGCAAAAGGAATGAATATTTGGTACACTGAATCATAATGTACAAGGATGACTTTGGGTAAATAATGTTAAACATCTGCAGTAAGAGAGAACTCAGTGCAAGACGCAGTAAGAGGTGAATAGCATGATGTGATGTTTGAGGAGGCTAAGTCTCCTAAGCTCTGCCTGAAAATATTGAATATTTTTCTTAGTGAGGAAGGAAAAATGTTGAAACATCCATATTTCACTAGATTTGTTTCTTGCCTCCCAGTGAACTCTAGTAACTCAGAAATTAATGAATAGAGATTCTATTTTTCTAGAGAATTGAAGACCGTTAGGCTTTTACTCTTTCACCTGATGCCTGTAATGAAACTTTCAGCTAACAAGAACCAGAGATACTTGATTTGAGGATCTGTTCTTTGATTTGATTCCATGGGACTGGAGCATTAACTCTTTAACTCCCAGTGCACTGCATGGTGTTATGGTGTGGAATGCTGGGAATACTGATAACCAGAAATGATAAAACCATGACAAACATTGTGCGTAATTTTAGATCCATCCATTAAGCTGGCAATTACAATGCTACCCTGATGTTCTCATTGTATCTGCTGTGATAACCATTCCATACTTGTCTGGACTTAAGTGTCTTTGCAGATACCATCAGTAGGTTAAGAGGAGCCAGTGGTAAAGTTTTGAAAGGCCTCTATAGTTTTAAAAGCTTAGATAAGAATCTTGTGGTTTTAAAACCATGTTTATATTCTGTTACAAGCCTCTCGAAATCATTTACTTTATGTCCACTAGATGGTGATTGGAAAGGGATTCCATCATGTTAAAGAAGAAAACTGCTAAGGAGTGGGAATTGAAGAAAGTCAGGAAGGGGAAAGCTTGTGAGTGATGCTTCTTTTCACTCTTAAATAGTCTTTGTCACAAGGGGCTCAAAATTGATGCATTACACTGAGAGGAGGACAACCACAGTGCAGTGAAATTTAGAAAGCTGTTCAGCCCCGCACTGAAGTGTTGAAGTGGTGCCATTTACTAGAAAACATTTTCAGTAACTCTTCTGTTTCCTTTTGAAAGAAAGAAGTGATGAAGGAGCCTACTTCTGTCCAAGGGACACTTTTTGTTCTGTAAATTGGCAAAAATTAAAAGCAATGCATGAAGGATTTCTACTCTTTGGTGGGATTCAAGAAGATAAATGATCATGAGACTTATTATCTTTAACAATAATTGGTCCTACATATGTAGTGATAGATATTAATAGTACTTGAAATTTACTTGCATGTCACTATGTTTCTAAAATTCTTATTAATGGTATGTTCTTTATCTACTAGTGAGCTCTGAAATTAAAACACAGCCTTCTATTCCTGTTTATTTTCTACTGCCTGTGCCTTTTTCTTGCATTATGACATAAGAAGCATAACTGAGCTTCTAGTAAGCTTTCTAATTTCAACTATTTTAGACATATCAACATTGTCTTATGCACATACATATTTCTAATGATTAGAAAAGTGAAAATGAGAGTATTGCTGGAAGCAAATAAATATCTACTGTCTTGCCAGTCATCTTGTGAGATGCCCTCTGCACACGAGAACACACTGAGAGCATGGGAAGTTGACTGGGACTTTGTTCATGCACAGTCCCCTGGAACAGGCATGCAGATGTTTCTTGGTCTAGCATGCAGTACTGCTGTAAACTCTAACAAGCAAATAGATGTTGATGTTTGCAAAATGAATGTATTTTGTTTGTATTGGATTATTATGCAATAGTTCTCATAGTCCACTCCTTGAGAACTTGGCAATCAGGTAAGGAATTATTCAGGGGTTTCTTTCACTGCACCCAATGGAATACAATTAGACCTTTGCAGTATCTAATCAACATCTGTAGATTTAGCAAAACAATAGAGTATATCTATGCTCTTTATATTTGTCTTTTTTTTCCTTGGAGACTCGGTTATTTAAAACTACAGTGTCCCAAAAACATTTGTGAAGAGGAGGAAAGTATTATATACAAGTGTGTGCATGTTGATACCATCAAAATGCCAGCAGTTATTCATCTTGATTCATCTTCACACTGAGAGTGTGAAGAAAGCAGCTTTTGACTTCTAAGATTTTCACGAGTCAGAATATGAACATAAGCAATTGATTTTGATCCTGTAGAACCTTGTAAATACTGAGGTTTACATCAAGTAGGTGCACTGAGCTTTTGTACAGAGGCAAAGAATTATGGGTTTGTAAAGTTACAGCGAGTGAATTCTTGTTGGTTGTGGTCTGTTTTTGAAAACCAGAAAATGCATTCCAGATACTAACCTTTTTCTAAACGTGCCTCTTCTGCCTTTGGAAAAATGTTATAAGTCGATGTTGCTTTCTGAAATATCAGAGAAATACTGATTTGATCTATCAATTAATTTCAAATTTCAAATGTGCTCAAAAACCTAGGTTCTCTGCAGCTGTGTTATCTTTAAACCATTTCTTAATCTCAGTTGGCTCTGAGAATATTTTTATTTTTTAGTGTTCAGATATTTGTTTTGAGTTTAACTTAAATGTTGAGCTGGCAAGATCCAAAATGAGCTTTCTTCCTCTTTTGCTTTAGGCATTATCCAACAAACCAATTTTATTAATGCTTTTATAGCTAAGAATTCCTGAGTTTTAATTATGTTTCCAACAATGGCTTGCTGTCATTGGTCAAGTTAACTTTTCTATGGAGCCTGTTACAGCAAGAGGTGGACAGTGTTTCCATACCCTACAAATTTATGAGAATTATTAGTTAGCTCTTATTCAGGAGTTAAAAATGGGGGAAGGAGGCAGAATAAAGTATCAAGTAGATGAGTTGCTAAATTACTGTATAAATGGCAGAGATACTTAGTGCTGGATTTCAGGAATTCATGGAAAATATCTTAAACTCAGAGTGCTTGGGTACAACTGTGTTACTATTTTAAGTCCCATAGCTGTGACCTGCAGATCTAGGGTTAGGGCTAATAAACCTAGTTTGAAAAGAAAACTTAATCGTAGACTGGTGAGTAACCTCTTAGTGGTGAATTCTTGATCGCGTCTTCATGTGGAAATTAGTATTCAAATCACTCTAATAAAATGAGAGCTGAATAAAATTTCTGTCAAGGTGAAGCCTAAGTAGAATCTCAATTCTGGTGGCAGCAGACATTGCTTCTGCACAAGAGACTCGCGATGTTGGCTTCTAACCTCTCCTCCAGGCTGCTGGTGTCAGCCCTACTGCAAAAGGTGAAGATCTTGTAGACTTCAGATCTGACTGGGGATGACTCTGTTCGAGAATGTATTTAAGCACTTGTTACATTTTTCTATATATAATGCTTGATTTTGTGTGATAGAAATATGGTGTATCTGTTTTGTGTTTTATGCTGTAGTGCATAGAGGGATCAGAGGAGGACTGCCCTGTCCTGCCCGGCAGTGAGAACGGCCCGGGGGGAGGTGGGCATATGGGCCTTCCTGCAGAGCTGAGTGTGCTCAGCAAAAAGAGCTTCTGGCAAGTGCCCTGGAGTGGAATGTATGGAAGACTGTTATTAAGAGCTGAGGAATATGAAAGGTTAGGAACACCCCTTAGAAGAGCTGAGAGCAGGTCACAGCCAAGCCTTACAGCTGATGGCAGACAGTGCTTTCCATCTGTATTAACTGAGGCGGTCTGATAAGAGCTTATGGAAACCAAGAGGCTACTAAGTTTGCTGGATTAGAAAGGATGATTAAAAGAAAGGTAGTGAGGATGTAACTGAGGAGGAGTGTTAACAAATCCTTCTATTTTAATCTCTTTTGCCCACAAACTCAATATTTCTCTACTCAAAAATGCCAGCCTACTTTCAAACAAAATTGAATTCTGTAGTTTACAGTATACTGTGTTTACTTTAAAACATAGCTAAATGCATTTCAAAGCCTTGGCTGTCTTGGAATACAATGATGTCCGTGTGTAGAAGGATTTGAGTAGTGGTTTTCCATGATGGTAATGAAAGCAGCTGTAAAGTCTGAGCAGCACAAAGTGGATATGAAAAGCCTTAGGGTGAAGATTGAAGATCAGGTTGGAATTTTAACTTCTATGCCAATAAATTCAAAACATGAAATCAGAGCAAGAGTGGAGACTTTCTTTTTTAAAGGCAGCTCTAAAAAGTTCATCATTAAAGATTAACTTCCAGGCTCTTGTCAATAGTTCCAAAATTAAATTTGTCACAACACTTTCTATAATGCTAATGATAAGCTATTTATTATGTGGAAAATGTCAGTTTATTCCTTGTCTTCTTCCTTTGAACTAATGTCATCTGACGGGCTGATGTTGCAGTATTTGGGTCTGTACACCAGCAGTCCAAGTAAGACTTTCTGCATTGCGGTGATGGGAGCTGTGCAGAGGCAAGGTGAGGTGCAGCACCTGTGTAACTGGGTGTGGAGTACATTCCCAAAATTAAGCAGCTCTTTCTAATTTTGTTGAAGCATTACAGCTGAATGGTTGTTGCTAGTTGAAGGATTGGTTACGTAGCACAGTTCTAGCATGATGTGAAGCCAAAAGCAGATAAGATAAAATAAGGTGATGGGAAGAGATGCTCAAAAGATAGGAATAGCTTCAGGGCAAGAGGAGTTGACTTTTCCTTAGAGACACTGTGGTTGTTTGTGCCATTTGTTCAAGTAAAACCAGTGTCTGCACAAGAAATAAGGTACTGCAGAATAACAGCCCCAGAGCAGCGGCAAACGGGGTCATTGCCTTTGTGCAGCAGAGTGGGACCTGCCCTGTGTGCTTCCTTGTCTAATAGGCTGTTTGGAAAGGACGAAAAAAATACAATCTGGACACTTGGTTACCTCACACGTGAGTCCCAGTTCTGTCTTGCCCGTGATCAGAGGAAACCGCCTTGCAACAGGAGGTGAAGTCCTCCCTGAGCTCACCTGCAAAGCTGTTGGCCACTAGAGTGGGGATCTCTCCCTTCAAAATGCTTTCCAAGCTACTCAGCTTATTGTTGATTCAAAAAATACTGTTAGGATAAATGAAAACTTTATAGCTGATCATCATCAAACTTGAAACACGTAAAAGTTGCCATCAAGCATAAACAATCTTTTAGCAGATCTTTATTAATACTTGTTTTAATAATGCTCCCTAGTTTACTGACAGGAAGGTGCTGCATCACCGTTGTATTCACTTTCCAGTTACCAGAGTACGGATAGTGGTAAAATGTAAATAAGCCAATATTTCACCACAGTCATGCTTGGCGCACATAACTGTAGCGTTCTTGTATTTCTATGAATATCAGAATCAAACTTAATTTCTGCTTTTTTTTTTTTTTTAACTTGCAATTAAGTTCTAATTCTGGGAGGCCCCCACACTGCAGGCTATCGATCTATTGGGAGGAGAAACCCCTTTGCTAACTCCAACCCGCCGGGCTCTCCAGTGCAGGTAACCAACCCGTTTTCTGCTGTAATTGCTTGTTAAAACCGGACAAAAACATGACATGGACGGATAATACACTCATAAGTATTTTACTTGCCAAGATTCCCTCTATTTCTACAGTCACTGCTGCAATAACTGGAAGGCTGGAGCCCGAGATGACACCAGCCTCTCCCTCCCACAGGCAGGGCAGCCTCACCAGGAGCCAAGCTCAGCCAGTGAGCCCGTGGCAGAGCTGGGGTCGGCTTCCAGGGAGCAGCAGGCCCTGCCTGGCGGGCAGTTGGCTGTGCCAGGCCCCCAGGTGCTGCTGTGTGGGCTCTGCTTTCATTCAGATGTGCTCAGAATCCAGCACAGGCGGTGATGTATTTCTGCTGATCTGAATCAGTGTTGATTTAGCCTAAGGTAACCCGGATACTTAGAGCTGACTAAATTCTTCTCACCTCCACCAGTTATATCAGTGTTAGGAAAACAATGTTAAAAAAATGGTTAGTCTCTGGGTTATTTTAGCCATGAATACATAGATCTGATTAGTATTTTAGTATTTTGCTGTTCCCTGCAAAGTCAAAAGGTAAGTCCTGCTGGGACGTGATCGGAGCAAGAAGTATTTGCCAACTTTTGATTTGCCTACTTGTATACAGTATTTATGATGCTGTCTATGTGATTTCATTTTAAATTACTTTATTCTTGAGTAAGCAAACAATTCCTCACAGCAAAAAAAAAAATGTTTCAGGGTCTGTTAGGAGCATTCTCGACTTTCAAAAATCCATGGTTCAGACAAGTTGTGTTACAGTTCCACAGCATTCTCAAGCTATGCATAATATTCTCCTTCTTGACTCCTAGGTATTCATACAAGGGCGTTCAGGTCAGGGCTGTTCAATTCAAATAGAATTCCGGACATTCAGAAGAACTTAAGTTTGTGCTGCTTAGTAAGGAACTTGCTCACACGTCAAACTGCTGCTCCTCTCCTTGCTTAATTATTTCATGTGCTTATTTACTTTCTGGATTTCCAAGCTGTGCGTATACATTCAAAGAGTTCAATTACATTCAGTATGTTTTCTCCAAGAAGAGTAGCTCTGTCTGTTGGAAAGACTCAGATTCGAAGTTGCTGATGCTCTGAATCCCTTTGTGTACGTGATGAGAACGAAACAGACATAAAGCCAAAACATATCTGGCAAAAGGGAACTTTGGAACCCCCATCCAGTGTTCACTGATTTCTTGGGGACACGGATTGTACAAACGCTGGCTGTTGCAGGCTGCATATTGCTCCTCACCTCTCCCTTTACTGGAAAGCGGAATCTTGTTGATTGACTTCTCTTGCTGCCATGATCTAAGGACACGCTGACTTTGAAAGCAACTATACAACAACAAGGATGTCAAGGAGCAATCAAGTTGGGTGAACCAGAGATCGACTGTACTCTTGCGGCTGAGTTGAAGTTGTTATTTGCATACTTACTAAACTATTCGATAATTCCTTTAAAAAAATCTTTTGGAATCACTGCAAAATCACTGATTTTAGAATACAACCTTTTCAGCCTTCACAGTGCCTACTACTGAGAAACTGATGAAGTATAACTAGAGCACAGGACAGTGGAGATATCTTTTGTTATTGTACAGGAAAGCCACAGATATAAATTGGATACGAGTACATTCTTTCTGCCATGTTTGTTTTGTTTTATTAGTAGCTGAGGGGATATTCTCTTATCTATGGTGTTGTGGAAGGATCGTGTTTATATCTGAACTAGTAATACAGAACAATTTAGATTGACAGGGACTTTAGAAGGTTATCTGCTTAGAGCAGGGCAGGGCAAACTTCAGAGCTCGATCAGGTTGCTTTGAGTCTCATTCTGAGAATTTTTAAGTACCTCAAAGGTGTGTGCCAACGGCTGACTGCCCTCACTTTGAACACTCTTTTTAAGTATATCCAGTTGTGGTTGTCTCATAACTGCTGTGTCTCACCACTGTCTGTCCTTTTGCTAGTCTCTGAGCAGACCCTAGTGCTGCCTTCCCTGTCTATGTGTGCTATGCACTCCTAGCTGGCTCCAGTACCTGTGTGACTTCTTCTGTACTGGCAGTTGGAGGCAGTGCTCCAGCTGAGATCTCCCACGTGCTAAATAAAAGGGAGCACTCGGTTCGTTTGACCTGCTGCCTGCGCTCCTGTGAACTGTGTAGTGAGATGTCCTTACCCCAAGGGTGCACTGCAGATTCATGTTCGTCCTTTGTTCTCTCCCTCTCTGATCAGCTGTTTCTTTCCCTTCTTTGTGGAAGATTGACCAGACCGGTTATACCTCTTACAATGGGTCTGTCCATTGTCAGGATGGCTGTCGTTTCTACAGAACTTGTTTGCAGAGAAAGAAATCTGAGTGTGCTATTGGGCTGTTTCCTAGTGCATACGTAACAGAAGACAAAGTGCCTTTCATCCAGTGTACACAGTGTTTGTGAGTTTGCACACTCAAATGATGTATAAACAGAGGCAGCCACATCTTGTGAACAGGGAAGTATTGAAAAGATTGAATGCTGCTTGTGTGAGCTATTTTCACTGTGCTTTAGGCCTATTTTGTAGCTTCCGGCAACATTTAAAGACATTACATACTTTTCCCATCACTCAGGTACGTTTATAACTGGTCAGTAACGGCTAGCTGGGATACTGTTAAGTAGAATAAAGCTGATTTTCCTTCCTGGAGGTTTTCATCTATAGAAGGTGGTTAGACTACCAGGAGGAGAGCTACCATACCAGATGCAGTATTTTAAGATAGAGGAACATTTAATTAGCAATATTTCTAGAGTTAAACAAAAGTGAAGCTGTAGCCAAGCATATTCTTTACTTGCATGGAACATGTTTTTCATTAGGTTTATTCATCATTTTACCATTAGGAATGGTAATAGAGAACAGAGAAATAATTTTAAACGTTCCTCCATGTAGGAAACATATAGCTTCCTAAGCAAATAGGCTTTGTTTATTGCTTTCTAATCACATTATATATTTCTTCTTACTGCAATTTTAGGAATTCAAAGGCAGCTTTCTAACCCAAAGTTCCTAACATCCTATATTCCCTTGTTTTTCCAACGTACAGCCTCTGACTTTGAGACACTATTAACTCTATGTCAATAATTTTAGCCAGCCTTTTTGGATAACAACAAAATCTAGATTCTATTTTCAACATATGAAATCTCCATGCTGTATAATCAGTTGATTATTACAATCTTACTTTTCCACTGAGCAAATTTTGTAGTTTTGTGTTCTGAGAACTACCTGACAGAAGTGCCTAATTGTTTGGCTACCACAACTCATTTATTTGGTGGAACTTCTGCTGTAACCACTAGGTAGATGACGTATCCCACAGACTTCTTCGTCTTCCCAGTGCCTGAAGCAGATCTTTTGGTGTGCCACTGTAGGCTTGGTCTTCTTAGACTCCTGCAGTACCTGCTAAATATCCTTCTGCAACTAAAATCAGGTTCGTAACTTTAAGTCAGTCAGATCTGTTAAAAGAAAAAGCAAGTTGTTCTTTCCTATTTCATTGCTGAAGAAATAAAATTAAAGCTGGGTTGCCAAAGCTACAAAGCTGCTTTGTTCTTCGTGCAGACTTCAAAAGATTTGTCAAAGGAGACTTGACTAATGAAGAATGCCATCCTCCTCTCCAGGTTGAAATACTGAAATCAGCTTTCAGTCAGTTCTGTTCCTGAGTCCAGAAGTACAAGGACCTATGGAAAATGCTCATAGTATTAAAATACTAGAATACATCTAGTATTAAATGTGGGGGTTGCTGGTCCTGCCAGTGGCAGGGGGGGTTTGCAGATTCACGATCCTTGAGGTCCCTTCAACCTGGGCCATTCTGTGACACTTATTGAATTTTCTCCTGATTATTTCAGTTAAGAGTTGGAAAAGGAATAAGACATGCTTCACTGCGCGGATTGAAGGGTTTGGTCAGGGACTGGATCTTTGAGCTTTTTGTCTATCTCTGACCTGCATTTCCAGGGGTGTGTTACAGTGTATAGGAGCATCAGGAGGGGATGTTTATTATCCTAACTGATAAAGCTGCATATTCATATAAACACATGTTGTTACAGGCATTGCTGTTGATTTCAGTTACAGACTGGAAGTGTGGCCCTATTATGCTTTTGATAGACTAAAACTGGGTTTTGTGCTATTTCTGTTATGTGCAAATTTTTCATCACGTAATTAGGATTCCAGAATTTAAACATATGGGCTTTCTGATTTATTTATGTTGTTGATGATAGTGGGTGATTGGTTAACTTCTTTATCCTACTTTTTTTTATTCTTCACACTTGGAATTCTAACAAAATTTTAAATAGTGGATAATGAATTAAGCAAGATGTTTGGCTGTACCAAATGTTGCAGCAATCTTCTGGGACTCAGAAATATTTCATGCACATACAGAAGTCAGGCTTTGGTGAGAAACTTATGTGGGTAGCAGGGCATAACTATTGAAGTGCAACATTTAATGGATAGGAACTGTTTTCCAGAACAAAGGAGAGATGTACCAATCTATACCACTACTTGTTTTCTGCAAAAGATAATAAACTTCTTTGTCTTCCTTCATCTCTTAAAATACACAGCTTTTTTTATCCTCCAAAAGAAATTTGACTTGATAATAATACCTAATTCATAATACACTTGTTAAAACAGGCTGAATTGCCTCTTGGACCACCACAAATTAATGCAGTACCTTTAGCATAATTGATAGGGTTGAAAATAATTTGTAAGTAATAGACATGAAAGCTAACAAAACATGACAAAACCAAAGACTAAGAATCCATCTTGCTGCAATGCATTTAAATGGATGGGAGTTTTTCAGTTAAACTTATTGGGAAGAGGTTTGGATACTGGATAAATCATCCTATTCTTATTCTAGCATTGCATCTGAATCCCAGCTTTGGTGTAGATAAAACCTCCAACTCAGAAATTCAGTAGCAACCCCTGTATTTTTCCTCTGAACACTATGCAATATGCTGTCAGTTTGCCTCCGGGTAGGTTTTATACTACATGCTGATTATAAAGTGCATCCCTGATTTCAGTGGGACTTACCTGTACCAAAGTGTATTGCTGTTATACTATACTCCACTTCCATCTAAGACTCTGCTGAATTATATGTTGTTTTCATTTGTTTCCTTTCATCTTGATTATTTGTGTGTGGTTGTGGGTACATGTGATGCAATTCAACTATATAGTCTGCACTTACAATTAGTTGATGCTTTGAACAGTGGTGTTTAAATGTAGGATTAAGACACTAGCACTATTTTGAATAGATGAAATAATTTTATTTCTTTATTAATGCAGTGCTAGGTGACTGCAAATTCTTCCTGGTGCAGAAGACTCACAAAATATTCGGTGTATGTGCATGATTTAGAAGATGACAGAACTGTGGAAAAACCTTACTGTAGGATGCTATGAGAGCAGCCCTCTGCAGTTCTTCTCAGAAGTGAAGTACTCCTATGTGCTGTCCTCCCTATGGCAGAAAAAAAGCAGGTAAGGATGGACCTTGCACTGTGAACCAAGCCTTGGGCTACATCTCCAGTTTAATCACAGACTTTTTTCACTGCAGTTCACCAGCAGGAAATAGGGAGTAGTAATTTCTTAGGTGGGATGAACACAGAATCATGGAATGGCTTGTGTTGGAAAGGATCTGAGAATCATCTGGTTCCAGTCCATCTGCTGCGGGCAGGATTGCCAATGACTAAATCAAGAGCTAGATCAGGAGAAAGAGAATAGTTTGAGAGAAAAAAATCTCTGTCGTTGAATGACTGAGAAGCAGCCTGACGTTGTGTTAAGGATGGCCAGGCATTTAGTGATGTCAGATGCTAGCATATAGCTGAACAGACAGTGGAAGATGTGATCTAGAAGTAGCTCATTTTTTTTATTGAAACAGGAGAACTTGCAAGCTGTGGTATTACCTTTACAGATCATCCAATGCTGTCTGCACTGCTGTGTGAGGTAGGTTGTGTGTGTGGAAGGAAGTGCTCCCATGGATGTTCTGTAGCTTCACATACATTTTATCTACTACTGAGTACATGCTGGTACATCATTAATGGCCATCCTACACTACAGGGCCCTAGTGATTAAAACTCTTTAATCACAATTTGTTTTTTGAGCTTTCTCTTTAAAACCCAAACCTAATTAATTTCATATGTGAGTACAACCTATGGATGTGATTTTTTTTCAAGTTCAAGCATTAGATTCTTACTTGGAGGCCTTAATGGTAACCCAGCATCATTTAAAAATGGTGCTGATACTCACATACAGTGAACATCAGATGTAGAGGGGCTGATCTGAATATTTTGAAGGGGCTGGTGTGTATCTGTGCCAATATTTTATGATTGTAACTATTAGAGCTTCGTAGGCCTGTCTTTTATAGGAGCAAATGTTATTAAAAACTGTGTGAAACAACTAGGCCAGGGGTCTTGTAAGACACTATAGTTTGTCCACAAGATAATGCCTGTACCTCTAAGGTAAATGTTATCATTCAGCGTCCTAAAATGTATTAGGAACATTAAAAAAGTGTTTATTACAACTTTATTGCCTTTTATTTCAAGACACACCTTGAGACAGATTTGTAGTATGCTCTTACAAGTACCTGGGATTACTCAATAGCAGTCTTTATGTCTGACAGACATGAAAAAAGCTTTAGCCCTAGAGGTACTGGAACTGCAGAGACTTTGAATATTAGGTTGAGATATTCCTTGTTCATACTTTTGTGCTTGCAGTACATATTTTTTAGCATAGACAATTTGTAACCTGCAAGTTATGGAACTGGCTCTTCTGTGCAATATTCAAGGGCAGCAGTTTAGCACACAGTCTCCCAGGACTGCGGTCCCTGTCTGTGTAAGTTTAGGGGTAATGAGGGAGTGAATGTATCAGTTATAGCAGGTGAGATTGTGCAGAGTGCAGACTGAAAACACAGAGTATATAACAAAGATAAACACTTGAAAAGGCTCTGTCGAAGTGATCCTTTGTTGGCAGCATTGCCACACCATCTGAGAGCTTTCCTTCACTGTGGGAGGTTTTTCTCCTGTTTTTCTGGTCTTGCGATAAACTCAGAGAAACCTCAGGAACAAACAGGCATAGAGCTATTAAAGTATCTTTATCATCTCTGACGTAAGAAGCTTTCTGGAGATGCTGATATAAATGTGGGGACCAAATCGCTTGACAGGCTTATGAAATATGTCAAACTCAATAATACACTTCCTCTGTACCATCCTTAGATGTGCTCTGATAACTCACACATGGGCCTGCAAAAATAGCTTCTGCTCCTGTGCTTGATGAATTCTTATAAGTAAGGGAAAAATATGTGATGGACAACTGGTTTGGAAGTGCTCAATGGTTATTAGATGTTGTATTAATATTATTAGAACTGGTTGTTGTTTCTGGGATTATGTGAATGTATATGTAGGAAAAAATGTGTAAGAGCAGCACGTACTACAAGTAGTTTGAGATGGAGATGTTAAAAATAAAGTGGCAATTTGAAAGGGCATGTTTGCTTGGTGCTGAAGCTACAACCAAAGTTTTGTCAGAAAGTCATTAAGGGCTGCATCTGAACCTGGCACAGTGATTCTGCATTATAGAGTGTAGCTGCCTAACAGCATATTTTTCTAGGAGTCTACATATATATCTTGTCACTGGCTGCAACAGTATTACAGGGAGAGTACATTTCTTCTGTAGAAGCGTGATGTTGATATCCTCTTACATGTTTACTAGATATTCTCCTGCAATGGTCTCCTTCCCCGTGAGGATCAGAGCCTGCTGAAGATCAGAGCAGAAAGGACTTGCCCCACCTCTTACAATGTCAGCATTATCCTGAAGGGCTGGATCCGACTTGCTTCACAGCAAGTTTGTGTCCTCTGGGGCATCTTATTCACCACCATATAAAAGGGTTTCTGAGTTTCCTGTTAACCATGTGGAGGGTATTGCCTTTCTAGTTCAAAGACTTTCTGTCCTTTGTATTTTATTTATAGGATTTGCTATTTCTCCTGCTCTGTATTTTAGTTGCACCCGAGAGGTATTTAGTACAACATAGAGGAACAATGCTACAGTTTTTCATGGGTCACTTTTTCAGTTGTTGTTTTCTTCTTTCTTTCTTTCTTTCTTTTTCTTTTTCCTTACAGACCCCAATTAAGACTACAGGTTTTGAGTTTCTTTTCAATTCACTGTTTTGTTTTAGATGCCTAACCCATTTCTATAAGAGCAGCAAAACTTGTTATCTTTCCAAGGACCAGCTCTTGATATTAAAAAAGTTTGCACTTGCTTAGCTCCTTTGATACTATCTTTGCAGTACTGTACAGGTACCAGTTAATTAAGTTCTGCAGAACTGCTGTTACAGCATAAGCAGGGACGGGCAAATTGATAAATAGAGTGCGAGCATGATTTCCCAACATTCCTAATGGGATGAAGTCAGCACTGTGATGTTTTGCTTAGCCCCTTTATAGAGGTTTATGCAATGTAAAATTCTCCTGTTCAGTGCTCCATTTTTCTAACTTGTATAAGATAGCATGGCTATGCACATTCTAAAGGTGATCACTGCCTTTGTGAGACACTCAGTAATAACCACAGTATTTTCCTTATTTCTCCTTTATGGGTCCTTTTGACTTCTAAGTTTAGCTTCGTATTTCTTCTACGCTTCTAGTGCCATATAATATCTCTACTGATGAACTGCTGTGTTTTTTAATACCGCATTTAGATTCCTGATCTTAGAATTCTCAACTCTACTGAAATCCCATATCTTCCTCACCAAATTTCTGTGCTATGTTTGCTTACAAGGAATACTTAAAGCTGCAGCTCATCATGGCTTGTCTGTTCACATTACAAGAAAGTTCCATATAAAACTGTGGAAGGTATTCTGTGCATGTACATACATGAACACATACACGTGCAAACATTAAATGTGTAAGATGCTGTAAAAACGCTACCTGCTGAATTGTGAGTCCATAGAATAATGCACAATTTCTCTACAATTCTCCATATCATTAATTTAGTGGAACAAAGATTTGATGAATCCCAAAAAACCCTCCAAGCTGGGGGCAGACTTGAAGATAGTATTGTCAGAAGATAGTCAGCTGACGTTAGGTCAGAGACATGCTCTGGTATTTCCCAGTCTAAGCTCAATTTTTGATTCTATTTCTAGAAACTAGCATTAATCAATTTCACCTCTTTAACAATCTGGCTGATTGGGAAAAAAATTGAGAAAACAAAAATAGCTATGTATTGCACTTCCTGAAACTGGCTCACCTGCCAGGATTCTCTGGAACTTTGTGCTATATTTATTGCAAACATATTTCTATTTCATTAGTGAAAGGAAGATCAGGAAAATTGTGGAGGTAGTCTTGAAGGCTGCTTTCTTAGAAGTTCTATAATCACCAGAAGTAAAACTGAACTAATTTAGACGGTCTTGTTGATCCTTGTAAAACTCAATGTGATGAACAGAATTTGGCCGAGTGTTACACGCTTTACTTTTATTGTCAAATGACAGGCAAGCTTTCTGAAGCCAAATCCTGCTGAAACAAATAGCATCACTGAAGCCAATGAATGAGGAGAATGAGGAACTGTGCAGGCAGCAGATTTACCTGCTACTGGGAAATACACAATAGAAGTTTGTTTGCATGGTAATTAAAACATCAAATGTAATGCAATCGTAAACAACAACAAAGTAATTGACCTTTTGTTAAAGAAATTTGTGTCTGGACTGTTTGGATCTGTAAAATAAAGTTATGTTCCAGTGGAATTGGATGCAAAATTGCTAAAAATTATAGTTGAATAAATATCCTTATACTTAGATCTCTATAACCTGATGAATCCAACCATATATCTAATTTCTATGAGTTGGAAATTTCAATCTGCTAGTTGTCAAATATCTGGTAATTCTAGGGCCAATCTTGGATATAAGCCAGAGTGGAAAAGTAATCTTGGGATATTTCAAGCTGCAGTCTTTGATATTGGATCTAAAACTGAATGGATTTATGGTTTTTAATTAAACAAGAAGAATTCCAATCTTTGAAATTAATATGACCGAATTTTAAGCTCCTTTTGGGAGAGAGCGATCTTCCATCTTCTCTTCACGGCAGTGTTCACTTCAGCACTGACTGTTCTGATTCAGACTGAAAGGCAAAGCCACGATGCAAATTTCTGTGATGTTTTTGGTGAAGATTGATTATGATGCATGTCTTCTAGAACTGTTAAGCGTTTAAATATCTAAATAATTAATGGTCTTTTGCCTCCCCCAGGATATACAAAAAATCCCAAGTACTATTTTGCATTAATCTTTCCTGATTAGACAAGGGCAGATGGTCCTGTGATTAGTTCATACTGAACAAATCCACCAACTTTATATTTAAAAACAGAGATATACACACAGATATATAAGCACAGCTACTTTTTTGGCTTCCTATTACTTGCTCTGCTACATAAATACTCCACTTCTTTTTTCTTTTTTTTTCTTAGTAACTTTTGGGAGCACTCTAGCCACATCAGTGACAAAACAGACATCAGACAAGTAGCTCTATCCATTAGAGTCATGTCTGCTAGGTTTGAGTGATGTCCAGTAAAGCTGATTAACCACAGAATAATGTGCTGGAAATCTAACAGGAGAAGTCACTTCTGCCTGATAGCAATCAATCACTCTCTCCAAGTACAAATGCATAAATGCACGTTCACAGTGGAATGAGTTTGACCCATACTGCTATCAGAATAATAGTGAGAAACTATTGCCAGACTTTTAGATGAGAGAAATAAAGTACAAGCCAAATGCCAGAAAGAGAATTCACAGATGGGAATACATGATGTTAAATGACACCATGGCATACGACCACAAGAATCAGACAGCTTTCCATATCATAGAAGATGTGTTCAATATGATGATTGTCAGTACTTGTAATATAGAGCTGAAATATATAAAATAACACAGCAAAATCCCAATGCAGTATTTTGGCAGCTCAGTGCTTTAAAGACCACTGTTTCTATCAACACAACAGGTAAAAATATCTGCTGCTTAATGAAGGCAAGCAAGGGTCTTGGAAAGAGTGTTCCTTTTTGGCCTAGGTAAAATAAGGCAGTTAAGCTTGTGCTAGAGTTTTCTACTAATGTTTTTGCTAAGAAAATATTTAAGTTTCATTACATGGGAAGAGTACTTGTGTACACTCTGAATCAGTGTTTTTCTCCTTGTGATGTCAGTATTTAAACTCTCAAACGATCTGAATATAATGTAGATCAGATTCCACCTTGCTAGTCCGGCATACTCAAGGGAATAGGGATATTATGGCATTTTTTTCCTTTTGCATCTTGAGTTTGGTTGCAGGTTCTTTGTGTTCAGTGTTTTAAAGGCACCTAGACACTGCAGTATGATGACTGAATAGTCTGAATATGTCATATGGAGTCGGGGGGTGCAAAGACAATTTCACAGCCTTCTCACGAGATGGGACAATAAAGTTGTCTCCTGTCTTCCACTCTGTACCACCTCCAGTCCAGGCCATTGCAGGACAGAGCCCGAAGTCTAACATGAACTGCATTTGTCAGAGAGAACCTTCAATGAAAATCTCAACCTTGAGCAGCTTCTGGATTCCTCAGAATTCTCCTTTATACTTAAATCCTTTGAATATCTTCTGCCTTCAACTGTATTGTTGTTGTTATTATTATTATTACTATTATTGTTGTATTGTTTTTGTATACTAGAAAAAATTTGCTGCCTTGATGTTTTAGAAGACAGCTATATGGCCCAGCTATACTTGAACATCATACAGTATTTTTGTACATAATTTTGCATTGCACAATTACTCTTGCAAACTTTTCTATTACAGACTGCTGAAGCTATTGCAGCAAAACAAGTGGTATGCCACAGACACCGGATCTGGCTAGATATGTTTATAGAGTGGTACAGGTCAGGACCAACTCAAAGCAGAGATGTTCTGAATAAGAATAACAGAGAACAGTAGAAGCTTTTATATTCAACAGAATCAGTCTATCTATGAAAGAAAATACCCATTACATATAATTATTTCCTGAAACAAAAAATTGATTTGGTATCTCAGTGTAGAGCTTGCATGGTATTTCACAAGAAGTGACTGTGCAATAATCCTTTTTTGAAGAAAATGGTTTTCTGAAAGCAAGGCATATACATAATGCCCCCTAATAAAGACAAATCTCATTTAAAATAACTGAGCAGATGATCTCATTCCATTTTTAAAAGCACTGAGCTCTGTGTGATTGGCAGGATTGCATTAATAATTTACCCATCATTGGGGTATGTTGATTTCTGCCTTTTCTGGGAGTCTGAATCACAAATGATTGCTCATTTTAACAATATTGAAAAAGATTGGAGAAGTAAAGCTGGAGGGAGGAAATATGCTGACAGAATGTGCACTAATTCTGTTGGCCAGCCTGGTTGCTGGAGCTGGCTATCAAATATGGTTTTTTTACACTAGTGAGAATCCTTCCACGAGGAAAGCATCATCTCTGGAAACTGTTCATAGTAGTTGCTGAAAACTCCCAATTTTGCTCACTGTATAGATGTGGCATAAAATAAATCCTAAAATATGCAACTGGGCTTTGTTTGGTTTATTATAGTATCAAAAAGCTTTAACTCTTGAGCTCTTGCTGCAGTTCCTGACACAGCAAAGTAGGACAATCAAAACTGATGCATGAAAGAAGGTTCTTTGTGCTTGACTTCCCTGTTTTATGCATGCCATGGGATATATCTATTTATTGAACTCATTTCATTAGGGATCAAGTGTTTTGCAGAAGAGTTCAACTTTTAATATAAGAGCAATTACTTTATATGCTCAATGCAATTCTGCAGTTTTGAAAGTATATGTAGTTCCTGCACTGTATTATACACATTTTAGCTATTTTCTTTAATGCTAAAATGCAGATTGTGTATTGAAAAATTCATCTCTCCATCCACACATATTTAGAAAAAGCTACTCAGACTTTGAGAGCAACAGTGAGTAGCTTTGGAGCTGTATAAAAAAAATTCAATCACTGTTCATAAACCTTTACTTAACAGTATCATCAGCACACAAATCAATTCGAATTACTCAGAGGTTTCACCCACTTCTATTTTTTCAACAGAACTGTATCAGTTGTAACTACTGTGCCTCTTCCAAACTACAGCTTTTGAAAGCCTGACTCCATGTCCATTTGCTAATGATACTGTGTCTTAGTAAGAATTTGTGTTTAGTATATTTGGTTACAAGGAAAGAAATCAGAGTGTTTTTTTTCAAATTCTAACACTGAAGGAATGCTGTCAGGAAAGAACTATAATAATCGTATCACTAGAAATAAGATTTAGATAGAAGGATCTCTCACAGAGCACTGTGTACGATTTTTATCTTGCTCATATCCTCTTTTTTTAATTTTTTTTCTTTTATTTTTTTTCCCCAGTTTTCAATGAATGTGAACCAGCTGGTCCTTGGGACAGCTTTTCCCAGCAGTAAAAAACTGTGGAAATGCCATCCTCAGCTCTACTTTCTATCAACAGGAACACTGAAAGGTACACAGTTACAGCTTTCTTATCTCCTGCTTCATCAGCCCTGCTGCAGTTCCTCCCAGTGCCATTGGCTTTCTGCTGTTGCTGCTCACGTTTCCCACAGGATCTGGAAGCGCCCAGGCGTGCTCAGCTGGGGTGTCCTGACAGAAAGTCCACTGTTGGCAGCACCTGGCTTTTGGTCACAGAAGTACGTGGTTAATCCCCATTGTGAATCTTCTCAGCTTGACAGAATTGAGAACACCCCATCTGACTGCGCATTCAGCTGTTTAGGCACGCTGAGGTACGTGTGCCATTTTTGCAGCAAACACATTGCCTACATGACTTCAAAGCTCTAGCTAGGTACAATTCACATGACCTCAGGGTTGTGGGATCCTGATGGGATCCTTTCAGCCAGCCTCTCTCCAGCTTACTGTGTAAGCACTTCTGAAGATAATGCATTTTCAAATGAGCTTAAAGGAGGAGGTGCCTGATTTCCTTGGATTCCTAAGCAAATCCCATTTTTAAGCTTTTATAGTACTAAGATATAATGTGTTCTACTTTATTTTTTCCTCCAGAAACAGAGAAGCCTTTGTTTACTGAAAATAGGCTTCAAAAGCGCATAGTGTTTTACATTTTTACCTTGTTCTTAACAGCCATGCATTTTTCAGCTTGTTATTAAGTACAGATATTGATTTGAATTAGCATCTGTGGAAGCACTGGGTGAATAGATTGAGCGGATAATCCTTTTACATTGCATCAGATTGTAGGAGTTACTGTAATGTTATTTTCTGTTACGGAAGGTGTAAGGCTTTAGTATGCATGTGTGTATATCTGAGTGTAAAGCAACATGCAATGATGAGAAACTGGAGCATCCTACTGATCACTTCTTGAGCTATCGCCAAGGCTTTTGGTATGATTGTAAGAAAATCAGAAAGATCTGAACCTTCAAAACTTGAATTTTAATACAGACCTACGTCCTATAAAAAGTAAATAAATAAAACCACAAGATAAATGCAAAATATATAATTCTAAAGAAATTACTATGCAGAACCGTTGTTCTTGCTACAGGGCAACCATGGGATCAAGGAATTTTCCTAGCAGAAATGGATATATTTGGGCTTATCTTATTTTTGTCTTGAATGTCTTGTCTTTGGTCTGCAGTATGGATGCCCATGTCATATGTATATTTGTACATTTTACTGATCATTTTTAATACAGAAGCCAAGAATCAGTGCAACAAGCACCAGAAGTATCTGGGGAAAATAAGAGCGTGCTTAAATTACTGACACTGATTATTATCTCTTTTTCAAATTAGTTCTGTCAAATAAATCTCATCAGGAAGGGACAAGATACTAAGTATACTGAACTCAAAGTCTATTCTGCAATGAAAAGCTATAGACTAATAATCACTTGCAGATGTCTTTTTTCCACGATTACTACGTCAGGAAAGAAGTAAAAAATATCATACGTCTATGAAAATTCTTTGACAACTTCAGGGTTCATCAGCTTTCTTCCTTTTTCTTCCCAGTATATGGTGTTGTAATATGGATCCAGCAGAACACAATGCATTTTGCTATGAGCTTGGATGCAGTGTAAATCATTTAAACACAAATCTTGAATTTTCCTGCAGAGCAAGATATAATGCAGCCTAGGTAAATGATGAGAATCAGTCCACGGTGTAATCTGAATACAATATTTATAAATGGATGTGTATTTTATAGTGTGTTTTGATTTACTTCAGTTAAATTTTCATTTATTTGCTCAGAATACATATTTCAGATTTCAAATTATTCAGGGTTTTTAGTGATTTACATTTTATTATCCAGAACTGAAAACCTGAAAGACAAGAACAATGAAAAAACAGCAAAACATCTTTGTTTTAAGTGACAGAGCAAGGGAATGATGAGTCATAATAGGAACTATAAGTGTTGATTTTCCAGATCAGATGGGATCAATTGATGCTACTATGCTTTATTCCACATGCTTTTGAAACAGAACACGTAATGAGTGTAAGCAAGTGTTTAATTCTTCTTGATGCTGGCTTAGTATAATTTCCCTACTTTAAAGTGAAGAAAGGATCATATATTCCATACTGAGTTAACAAGCCTCAACTGTAGGAGTATTCATTATTACTACTACTTTTAGAGAGGCAATTATATTGATTGTAAAACATTCCTTACATTTCACTGATTACATTTGAAGTAGCAGGTCATGACACAAATTAATGACCTCTGTGGAGAGGGATCATTAAAAATTGTCTTCTTTAGTCTTTCTCTAAGGCTTTTCAAGTTTGTGTAAACAATAATTACAGCTCACAATCTGATACCGTGTTTACATTGAGTAACACCTTCCCACAGTGAAGCAGTGGGATTGCTTATGCTGTATAGTAGGAGTTAGAATAAATTCTGTGGGTTCTATCTGAGCCTGAACTGCTTCAATGATTTGAAAAATCAGTAGAAAATATTTACAGTCTGTAAGCAATTATTCAATCAACCCATCCTCATACTTCTAGTAAATGAATACTTTAGATTACTTGAATCCAGATCTGTATGTTAAAGACATGCTGGCTTTATTCCACATGTTCATTTTTTCCACACACCTTTTTTGAACCTTCTTAGCCATTTTACTTCTTAGCCATTTTACTTCTCAATTTATCACAGTGGTTTATTTGAAGAATGATTGTTTTTTGTCTAATATTATGCTTCATAACTTCAAAGAATGCATGACATGAAAAATTCTTGCATTTCACAGTGCCAAAAGAGGCATAAGATCAGTCATTTGGGGAGCTGCAAGGGCTGCAAGCGGACTTCTTGAGTTCAGGGAAATCCCTGGTGTCTGCAGCTCCAGGTATCTGCAGCAGTCCAGCTGCATATTTACAAGGCATTACTGCAAGTTCATAAAAACTTAAAAAAAAAAAAAAAAGTATTACAAAATGGTATCCAGATGAGATTATTTAGCATTACAAGTCTTACAAGTCCTTATGTAGCTGTTAGGATAATCACTTATTTGCTAAATAGAGTGCAACAGCTCCTTGGGAGCCATTCCAGTCTATCAGGTAAATCTGTAATTAGTATCCAGTTGATCTGAAGCATGGTGCTGTCATTATATTGATATAGACATACACAATAGAAAGCACAACTTCCTGGGCACAGTAGGCAGTTTGCAGACTCTTAAAAACTCATTTTTTTAAAAGTGTAGTGATTTTTGTTTCTAAGTTAAAAAATTAAACTCCAGTCTTCTATAGCATTTTTAATTTTCATTTAAGCAGAAAATGAATGAGACATAATTTTTTGCCATGATTTCTAAGTTTTGAAAATAGTCTGATAAATTTTTTAAAAGAGCAGAGAAACTGTATTATTTTTTTTAAAGCAAATCCGTTGTGTGGTGCCATTAAGCCATTAGCAGAATAGTGGAGGAAGGCTTACAGTTGTTTTTGCGGGCAGCAAGAAAAGAAATCTGGATTTAATGTAGCCATGTGGAATCCCATTTTATTTTGTTTCATAATTTAGTTACTGATTTGGGAAAAGCTTGCACCCTTTTATAGCAAATGGAGGTCCTATACTTTTGCAAATAGCTTTAAAATATATAACAATTACAGTCAGTGGGAAAAACTGTCTTAAAAATAAGCCACATCTTGTATCCAGTACACCTCGCATAAGTAAAATCAGAAATATGAGTGCTTATTGATAAGACTTTAAAACAAATCTTGTGACTAGTGCAGTAGACAGGAACTGAGAAGAACCTTGTAAATAATCACGCTTTCAGTTTATTTGTAGGATGCAGAATAATAGGGGCAAGAGAATAACACTAAATTCCAATTATGAAATATTCTGAAATGAAGCAGATTTGAGACAGCCAAGTTTGTTTGTTTGTTTGTTTCCCAGTAAAAAAAAGAAAATTTCAACTGATGCATTTGAGGACATCTTGTACACTCAGTCTCTGGCTTTTTCACCAGTCATAACTTCCTTTTATTGTAGTTCCACATCGATAATATGTATTGAAAAAATAAAAAGAAGAAGCCTTGTACAAGAGCAGAGGCTCTTCCTTGTGCAGTACAGATAAAACAGCCATGATAGGTGGGATTTGACCTGTGTAGGAGTGTGGGGATGTATGTTTAGTGACTGTGACATGACCGGGAATCTTTTTAAACGATTGGTATTGGCACTGAACAGGTTCAGTGAAGATAAAGTCTTTGAGAAACAGAAATCGCCTTCCAACATGATGAAATGCATTGCAAACAAAGCCCTTGGATTAACTGTTCACCCCAAATCTTTCCAGATGAGCATTTGTTCATAAACTTTAATTTTCATAGTAGATTTAGCTTTAGCCTAAGAAAGCTGGGAACAGAAATAAATTTTGCTAAACTATATGGTGCACAAATATACATGTAATTACAGTGAGTAATTAATGGGGGAGACCAGAAACTGTAAATCAGACTATGCGAAGCATTCACAGAGGATAAAAGTTATATTTGATGTTGTAGACATGTTGCCTGGTAATGCTGGTATTAAGACCTGATCCAGCAGTTTAGGAACATGTTTAAGATAGGAACTTCATATTATTTGAACGTCACAGACTCTACTGACAGATTGTTGAAGAGCGTCTGTTTTAATTTTAGAATATTGTGAATGATAAAAATAACGTTCCAAATCTAGTAAGGACTTAGAAGTTGTGTGAATGATATTAATAATTCAGTAAACAAGCTTGGGCTTCAGTTCCATTCTTTAAAAAACACAGACTTATGATCTAATTCATGAAACTGTTTTGTCACTATAAAATACAATAGTATGATAATCAAGAAGTATAGTAAAGGATGATAAATACTTTGTTATATATAATTTCATCTAGGTTCCTATGCTTCTACTTCATCTAAGGAAGGACATCCTGAATTAATCTAGGACTACTTTATCATGACGCGCATAAAAATATACATATTAAAAAATGGCTAGAGTTGTTTGGAACAGGTTGCCCAGGGAAGTGGTGGAGTCACCATCCCTGGAGGTGCTTAAGCAAAGCGCAGAGATTGTACTTAGGGGTATGGTTTAATGTGCCAATATTTGTGGTAGGTGGACAGTCAGACTAGATCGTAGAATCACAGAATCGCAGGGGTTGGAAGGGACCTCCAGAGATCATCGAGTCCAACCCCTGCCAAAGCAGGTTCCCTACAGCAGGTCGCACAAGTAGGCATCCAGGCGGCTCTCGAATATCTCCAGAGAAGGAGACTCCACAGCCTCCCTGAGCAGATCTTAGAGATCTTTTCCAGCTTTAATGATTCTATGATTCTATAGTTTAGCAAGAAGCTGACTTGTAAGTACTGCCCCAACTGCACTGAGTTTTCCAAGCATTCTGTTGTTTCTACTAACTTCTCACCTTCTGGCTGCCTCCAGGACATCCACCTCAGATTCTTACATCAGAAGGCAAATTGGAGATGAGTTTACATGTTCATGTGGTGATTCTCATTTCAAGAATTTAAGGTAATTTCATTGATTTAATAATGTTGATATTTTCTGAATACTGCATTATTATGACATCTTCCAAATAAAAAAAGTCCAGGAATTTTTTTCATGGGAACAATATCAGAAACAAGCATATTATTAAACTGTTAACTACAATGGTATATTTAATGGTTTAGCTCAGGTCATCTGAGTATGAGGACCAGGACAGCAGAGAAGTTTTACAGAATGCTCAGGAAGACTAAATAGCACAACACCAACTTGTGAAAATTGAATCTCGAATCAAGAAAGATTCAGCTGTCAGATAAACATACAAACACCACCTTTAATATATGCTTTCTTTTCTCAAAGAAGTCTTCAATGCTGTGGTTTGAAAATCTTGTGTATTTGCCGTCACTCTTTTTGTTGACATCATTGTTGCTCTGTGAAAACTAAGTTTTGTACTTTCTTTTCTCACAGAAGTACAGGTTTGAAAGATAAATGTCATTTGAGTGTATAATCACTAAATTAAGCTTCAAGTCAGGATAAAAAGGAAGTATTGCCTCATCATTTTCAACTTCCTAATATATTAAAAGGACTGACATATTTTTCACTTTCACTGTTTCCACTTGCATCTCTGAGGACCACAAAAGAGATCTGGATGTAATATAAGGAATCTGTCGATCAGAAAGTGGGTTTGCTCACATTAAAATCTTTCCAAGATAGAAAGCAATGTTGAAATAATGTGATTTTCTTTTAGGTAAATTTTCACCTCACTGTTTTTGCTTTTCTTTTCCTTTTGCCTAGCTATTTTGAAGTTCATGGGATTGTTCATTTTTCTGTTAAAGAAGAAACTAAAGACATCAAGTCAGTGCGTTTTCTTAGTTTAATCTGTTTCAATTTTTACAGTGCACAACTAATTACAAATAGCTTGCAACTGATCTTGTTTTAAATAAACCAGCCCAGACATCAGCAGTACTTTTCTAGAAGGCACTGTTTTGTAAGAGCCTGCTGTAGTTAGAACCATACTGTTATCTTGCCTATTTCAAGTTCATCACAAAACTATCAATACAGTTTTCTTCAAAGCTACGCAACAGCTTTAATGGGGGATGGTTAGTACGTTTCTAATCTCAGTGCTGTAGATTCATTGGGATGAAGAATAATAGACCAGATCAGGTGTACAAATCAGCCAGAGTATGTGGTGTGAATTTTACACTTGCTTTATTTCACCCTTAGGACAGATGATGCTCTCTTGTTAGTGTTTCACAAAATAACACATTATTTGGGTTGAAGGGTTATGTTTTGATTATATAAACAGTTGATGTTGTGATTGCACTACAGAAGCCCCATCAACTGGGTAAAATATGCCCTGAAGTAAGTGGGTCACCTTGAACTTGTACCTACGTCTTTTGGAAAAGGATATATGTTCTGTCAGGAGAACTTTCGTACCCTGCAATTCAGGAAGCTGTTTTTCTTCATCAGAATTATTATTTTCTGAAGTGAACACATCAGTGGTTTGAATTCTCTCAGGGAGAGAAAGAGGAGGGGCTGGATAAAATCAAAATGGTTGTGGTGTTCAACAAAGACTGGCCGTATAGGAGTAACAGAGGTGAATCACAGAGCTAGATGGTATGGATATCTTTAGGGTAATTAGTAAGGACTTTCAAGTTCATGGGAGTTTTTGTGAATATATGCTGGAGAACAGAACATTGAACTATTAATGTTTGAAACTGAAGACACTACAAAACACCAGATTAACTGATCAGGCTAAGCTCATGTAATTGTTTTGTGTGTTGGCTTCTGAAAGTAAACATGATTCCACGTTTCATAGGCTCCTGAGACACTGCAAATGAGAAAAGGCTACTTAGTAAACTAATGAGAGAGGTTAGATTTTCATTTTTGCAGAGCTAGATATGGGAATATAATTCTGAGGTTTTATTTATTTTGGAAGAGATCCTTTAGGGCAATTTGAACCATGTTATAATTTGTGCATGAGTTTTATTGAATAATTATTATTTCATAAAATCCTTAATTTTTTACACTTAATTATTACTGAAATATCTTCTCAAGCTTATATTTTGTGGGTCTAGTTCAAAATTAGAGGTTCCAGTAGAACTACAACCAGGACACACTTGTCCCATTATTACAGAAGTGTGTGTATCTCTAGTTCTCATGCCTCTCTGTAAAGGAGCCTTGAATCTATGATTGTTATTTACCTTGCCCTTTTCTTTGAGAGCTGTCTGAGAGAACAAACACATGAAAAGAAACAAGGAAGGTGTTATACAGCTACAGAGGCTGTTAGGAGAAGAGGAAGAAAAGGTTCCCCAAAGAGACAAGAGATTTAAAGTGCCAAGAGGAGAGTAGAGTGAGGAAGATGAGACCTGGTATCAGAGAATGACATGCGGGGTAGAAGGAAAAGTGCTTCTAGTTATTGGTTTTCTCATGCAGCAATATACTGGGACAAAAACATTGAAATAATGTAGTTACAGGGGTTTTCGCAACATTATTATTGAGTTTATAAAGAGCTGTAGAAGCTTAAAGTTTTGCAATCATAGGGCATGGAGCAAGTTGTAATGCAGCAAGATGATGTTGAATGTTCTTTGCCCACCTCTTTCCTGCTTTCTGAGGTTACACATCTAGAAGTTCATGTGATGCCTGTAACAGGACTTTCATCACTCACTATGCCCTTAATTTTTGGACACGAGCTGTACTATTAACGTGATAAGTATATAACCTGAATGCATACATCTTGTGATCCTGCCCATTAAACAGTTTCTGCTTATGGCAGCAAAGGCTCCAGAATTTTTCATGAAAATGCATTTTCATCTGCCTTTGCACTCCCTTGCTGGAATCCTACATACATCATGGGGAGGAATTTGCAGACATGCATTTGGAAAGCCTTTTGTTCAGAATTTTAATTGAAATTCTGTAACATGAAGCTGTGTAACCTGGAAGTTTCATCTGATAAATGTAATTTATATATAATGAGGAAAATGTTTTGTTTTAAACCTGGTGGGTATGCATTCTGAACGTGGATTTGGAATCTAGTTGGAGGTCTTCCAACTAGTTTTGTGTTAAAGGTAGCAGATAAAAACCAGCCAAATATAATATAATGATTTATTAAAGAAAATTAGAAAATGAAATAGTTTGTATAATGATTTCTATTGGAATTTTGAATGCAATATTGATTTACTTTCTTACAGTTAGTAATAAAAAATAATATAAGATTGCTGATCTCCTGAGTTTTCTCAATGCACAGAAAAGAAGGTACAATATTTTTTCAAGGAATATTGTTAGCAAGTGCACCCCAGAAGGAAAAAAAAGAATCTGATAAAAAATGTATCAAGTTTTCTTCTCTAGAGTAAAACCCTTTGAAGTATCCTTCAAATACTTGTCCAATTGCATTGCTCCTCCTGTTGCTGCCTATGGCTCCATTATATATTCACACTTATACACAGATCATGTTTCACTTCTAACCTACGAAAGCTGGAGGACAAAGGTGGTAGGAATAACAGCGTAACTTGCACATACTGCAGTTCTTTCATTTTGCATCTTTTTTCATCTTTCCTCAGTTTTTAAACTTCTTGTCATGTAGGTTACATCATCCTGCGCTAACAGGTTACCCTTACTAAAAGCAATAGGAATGTGTAATATATATTAACTTAAACCTATCTGTCAAACCACCTTTGTAAGAGAACGTTCCTTAAGAAGAGAATGTACCGTGCCTGTCCTTTCTCTCCATCTGCTAGAAAAGTATTTTATTTTTTTTTGTTAATATATCTTACGAGAAAAAGCTACTGACAACATACAGGACAATTCTATCACCAACTTCTTGGTTCCTTGATTGTTTCTGCATTGCTGTATTGCTTAAATAAGGGAACTATGACCTCCTGTTTACTGTGCTTCTCATCTTGGTCTGTTGTATAGTAGTAGCAAGAGATAGAAGAGACTTTAAACTACAGCTTTCTTGATTTTAAAGTACATGGTTGTTTTTTTTTGTCCTCATCCCATAGGAACTATAAGACATATCGGGGAATTCCTATGTTCTCCATTTTTTCTGTCTTCTCAAGAGGGCTCAAATGGAAGAAGAAATTACAGGAATGTGACATGCTTAAATACACGTGAGTAGTGGCACAAGCACTTGTTAAGTCACATGTTTATTTGGAGCATCAAAACTGATTAAATTTCCAAGGGAAGCTTGAAAGATCATGTATTAAAGCACAGTCATTGCGCTTTATCGTTTTTTGGCAGCCTTTGACTTCCATACCTGAGGCTATCGTGCAGGAATCACGTACCAGTGAAGAATAATGCTTCATTAAAATGACTGTTTATTAAATTACAGTTGTGACTGGATGTCAGAACAATGGATGCTTCTTATAGTCCAGACTACAAGATGTACTGTTTGAATGGTAGCCTTAGCGTTTCATTAAGTTTGACTGAACTAAGGTTTGGAAGTGCGTTTTAAGTAAATGAACAAAAAATGTGCCTTCTAACCAACAGCTACTGGTCTCGTAGCCTACAAATCTGCACTGAACTTGCCCTCTGTGCACCTTATAGAAATCCACACTTGGGTTATATTTCTAAATAATGAGGAAAGGTCAGAAGCTCTTAGTGGCATACTGCATACACAGCTGTAACAAAATGCTATATTAAACATCATTTTTTTCTAGGTCAGACTATTTCTCTGTGTAACAACATCTTGTAGCATAGTAGTGCCACTGGACACTAGATAAAGCTTTTCCAGCCATTTGGAACTGCTGCATTATGAAAACTTTCTATTATGTGACCTTACACGAAATCCAATATTGGCAATAATTCAGCAGCAATCAAATGTTCTAAACTCAGTAAAGGTAAATGCATAGCATTTTACAGCATTTTATTCAAAGTTTATATTGTGGACCGTACTTCAGAATAAACTGTAGGATTCATTTTGAATGCATTTTTTATACTTCATAACATGGCCAATTTTTGTATGCATCTCAAAAAATGTATCAGAGTATAATTACTTCTGAGGATTTGATAATTATTTGCTGATCCAGTTGCATTTCCATTCATGTAAATTAGTGGCAGTGAAAGGTGAAAACAAAGAAAACAGAAGGCATCAAATTGTGGCATTCTTGAGTATTTTTTGGTTCCCTGGTATAACCAGGGATTCCTGGTATAACCAGGAAAAATCTACTATACGCAGTAGATTTTTCAAAGTCTATTCCATTATAATGCTATTGTTACTGAGGCCACCTTTTGAGTGTTGTATACATTATCATAAAGTTCAGACGAAAGCAACTATCATAATGCACGTTATATTCCCCAACATTTTTTTCATCTTTCTGATCTCGTGACTCAACCTTCACAATAGCTTACTCTGGAAGTTGTTCTTCAGTGGATGTTTGTTGATTGTTTGGAATCCACTCTTAGGAGAAATTGCCATGTGTAGTCATGGTTTGAAGTTAGAAATCTGTTGTTAATTGTCATAATAATACATCTGCATGTGAAAAAATAAAATACACAATTAAGACACTTACAGTTCTTAAAAGCTTAATCAGTACTTGTGAAGACTAGAAGGTATATTCTTTTTAGAAGCTGGGTTGAATACTTATCTGAACTCTGAAATTCTAGGTTACTGTATAGAATAAACAGATTCCCTCTGTGAAGTTTCCTCCTCTCCTCTAGCTGTCTTAGAGAAGATATTCCACTGGGAAGCAAGGGGAGTGCACCTCCAGTGGCAGCTTTTCTGCTCTCAGTGCAAGTTCTTGTACTCTAGATAATAACATAAGACAAGCTGGCTCCTTAATACCTGTGTAAGATGCAGCAAAGGCATCATTCATCTGTAAGAGATTAATGAGAGGCCTTCATTTGCCAGCCCTCCTACAAGCACCTTATGCTTGCTGACATCTGATATTTCCTGTGGTTGCTGGAGTTAACACACTGCCACCTCAGTGCTGCATTGAAGCCTTTATCACCTAATCAGCAGCTCTGCTTGTGTTGGCCCTACACAAGGGACAGGTCTTAGGCCACCCACTGGTAATCAGTATCAGCCCAGTCCTCACACTGTAAATGAAGCTGCTGAGCTGCCAGCTTGCCCTGATTTTTTTTTCTTTCCTGTGAGTAAGATCAGAATCCTTGACGGATACTCCCTGTTGTTCAGCCATTCTGTTAAACAGTGCATTATTTTCCAATCTGTGACTTTGCAGGTCTGCAAAACACAATGGACATATATGATGTTATATAAGAATTCCCTTATTTAGTACAATCATAAAACTTTAGAATATTGCCTAGAGGAAGAATGTCCTACTAAGAAAAAGAAGAGAAAAATCTTGTAAAGCTTTTCAAAATCTTATTTATAGCAACAAGTACTTTTCTATGCAGGCAGGGCTCTTCCCCTTTCTTTATTTTATTTAATACTGAATTTAAAAAATATATATCAGAAAAGACTATTACCAAAATCACCGTTACAATACAGGTTAGAGGTGGTGCTTCATATGGATGATACATAGCACATTGCATAGTGCTGTACATTCTTTTAAGAAATCAATTTCAGTGGCAAGTTGAATGTAGGGCACCCTTACCAGTTAAAGTTTTATGAAAGAAAATAAGTTTGTTGTTCAGGTTATGTATTCAGACAACTTTGCTATTTGTAAGTCTGTGCTAAGGCAAAGCATGAATGTCATGAATTCATGAGTGGCTTTAAATTTTTTCAGGTAAAGTATATTGATTTTCATCTTGGCTGGGATTCTGACATTCAGTCCAGGAATTCTGTTACACATGGACAATTTCATCAATTTCATTTTGTAGTTTCTTGTAAACATTTTTGCCTTAGGTGTAGATGTATACAATAGCACTGTCTCTATCATAATGGTTTTGTATGCCTAATAGGGTGTATCTCTGTTAATTAGTTTAATTTGGGTCAACAGATCAGAATGCATGCTTTGTCTATGCTTAAGATTTTGTATGTATGCATATAATATATATGCATATACTCTTCCCCCCCCACACCCTGCTGTTGCATTTGTCTTTAAGTGCCTTTTTACTAACATATCTTCATTACAAGGTGTGATGTCTTCAAACTAAAAGGAGAGGTTTAGATCAGATGTAAGGAAGAAATTCTTGGAGGGTGGTGAAGCACTGAACAGGTGGCCTGGCAGAGTTGTCAACGACCGATTCCTTGAAGTGCTCAAGGCCAGGTTGGATGGGGCTTTGGACACCTTGGTCTAGGGAAAGGAGACTGGAATCAAAGGACTGTTAAGGTGCCTTCCAGCTCTAAGCATTCTATAATCTAATTAGAAAGACAGCATTCTATCAGTAGGACCTAAATTCACATTACATGTTCACTACATAAGGAAGTTCTCTGTTTAAATCAGTGGATGTCCTATTCAGTGCGTGGAAGCTGCTGCATTACTGGCAGGTCAGGCAGAGCAGAACCTCAGATGCATTTTCTCACTGGCAGTGCTCATTTCGTTCAGTACTTTTAAACTCTTTCCTAGAGGAAATTTACAGTATAGAAACTTCACTTTATTTCATGCATGGTATTATCATGGGATGCAAACAAGCGGCCTGAAGCTAATTTTAAGGAAGCATGAGCATACGCTATTGTTCATTTTCAAATATATCTTTTTTTTTCTTTGGAGCTTTAATGATTCATTGTGTTTCATATTTGCTGCAGATGAACAGCTTGATCGTTCCAGTCCCTTAACTTCATCGGTGCCAATGCCTTTATGAGCAGAGAGACAAAATTTTTTTTTTGTTGCTCTTCTAATTATTCTATGGGCTTTCTTCCTCCTTTTTCCCTAATGTGAGGGGGGAGAGCAGCATAAAGGGATAAGTGAAGGTGCTTTTTTAGTAGGAACACTGTGTGAATTTCTTTGCTCGTTCTAACAGTCCTCCAACTGAGTGCAAAAGAAGACATCCTCAGCAAACTCAGCCTTTCTGTGCCACACCTCAATTCCCAAACCAGATTCGGAACGAGATACTGAAATGCCCTGTGTTACTCTACCCACGTTCCTTTTCCTGCCCCTCCCCGAGGTTTAGCGAGGAAGGAAAAAAAAAGGGGGGGGGTGGGGGGGGGGCGCTGCAAGTGGCAGTGAGCGCTCCAAAGAAACTGCTAGAAAACTGCGAGCAGCGCCGGCTGGAGGGAGTGAGGGCTGCGCGGGCAGGGCGGGAACGGCACCGCGGGGACGGGCCGAGCCCGAGGGACACGGCGGCTTGGGAAATGGGTCCGGCTCGTAGGAGCTGTGGGAAGGAGGTCAGAGAAGGCGTCTTGGTGTCTGCCTGGCTGTGGGTTTGGAGGGGGCTAGTCTGCTGCTGAGCTGTGTACTGTGCATGGTGCTGAGCAGCAAGGGCTGCTTTTAGAAGCATTTAAAATGGCTGAGGACCTACTAAAGAGCTACATTGAAGCTAGAATTAATAGAGAGATAGAGCAGAACCATTATGTTATGTTTTTTTCTTTCACGGCCTCGGGAAAGAGAACGGCCAAGGCCGTTTCTGAGGAAAATGGCCGCAGTGGGGCCTTGAGAGCTAAGATGGCCGGGCAGTGCGTGCGCCAGCCGGGTGCTCGGACAGACGGCCGCGTGCTCGGACAGACGGCCGCGTGCTCGGACAGACGGCCGCGTGCTCGGACAGACGGCCGCGTGCTCGGACAGCCCGGGCTCAGACAGCCTCCTTGCCACAGAGCACTCAGGTTTTGGGGCTTTGTCTGGATCTGCAGTTTTTGTCGAGAAGTATTGTTTGTGTCTATGGGATGGATGCTAGACTGAATATGAAGCTGAATTTTAGTTTGTCCTTTGTAAGGCTCCAATACTTTATTTTATTTTATTTTATTTTAATATCTGGTTGCTCTTTCTTCTAGGAAAGTATTGATTGCTTGGCCTATCTGAAGAATTCTGTTAAATGTTGTAGTTTTACTTCCTGAAAGCAAGTATGGAAAAATTCACGAGAAAAATCTCAAGCTAATAGGGAGCGGGGTGTTATGTGTTGTGTGGCCATGGACGTATTCATTGCAGGGTGCTGCTGCGGTGCACAGAAGGCTTTTACGTGTGGCTGAGCTTCCAGGTCTCACAGTGCGTATGAAGTATGAGCTGCTGAGGTGTTTGTGATTGGAGGTAAGGCTCCAGGTAGGGGGATGGAGCTCTTATGGTTAAATAGTGTGGTATAGTTGGAGGAAAAGATCTTATGTTAAGCCAGCTTCGTGATGGAATAAGGGTCACATCTAGGATTTAAAAAAATAAAAATGATTTATTAAAAAAAAAATTGAAAAAAATTCTGTCAGAGGTCACAAGCACAGCTTGAATGCTTTGGATGGCCTTCTAGAAAAGCGCGTTTGTCCCTATTGGTAAAGAACACGGTTTTCTTCACATCAGCTACCTTTATGGATTGAAGTTAATTTCTTCCATGATGATAGAAAGGTTAACACAGTCTGCATATAAATGCTATAAAATGCTAAGCAGGCATGAAAAGGCTGTGCAGCCTTGCCAGTTAAACAGTTATAATTGCTGCTGGAATATTGTGTAGTGTTTACAGTTCCTGAAGAAAGCAAAATGCTGCAGAATTCAGAGGAGGCTTGTTTTTTCCTACATAAGTTCAAGTATAAAAAACTTCTCCCAAGGTCGAGAAGCCTACTCTATCAGTGTATCAAAGCAAAGGCAAAAGGTGATAGGGTCCATAAATACATACACCCCATCAGTAGTTTGGTAGAGGATTAATCAGTTAATCCAGTAGACAAAATACAACAAAAATTAATCTTGTCGTGGAAAGGAATTAACTTGCACAGCAGTAGGAATACATAGGTAATCATTTATGTAAATTGATTGCTGATATTACAACCTACCTTGAATGATAATTATATTATTGTAACATTTTTTTCATCTAATTGGGATGTTTTTCAGGAGTGCATCTTGTAGTTCAGATACAGATATGGTAGGAATTCATATAAGAAAATCTCATGACCTCTGTCAAGGGAGGTATCAAGCTGATGGATTTTAAAGATTTTTCTGGCCTATTATTTTAATCATATTATAAGAAATTTCATCTAATAGGACTATATAAGGTTATTATGTATTAGGTTAAGAATGTGCTTTTTTTCATACTTTAAGTCAAAGCAAAGTGATGTGCTCCTAATGCTCTAAGTTGATTAACCAGCACCAAAGCACTGCCTGAGTGAGGGAGGAAGTATATTTTTGAATTAGCAGATCTCTACTTTTAAATCCAGAAATCTAACTGTAATTAGAAAAAAGGCATCCATATGATGACTTTTTTAGTCCCAGATGGGTAGCTGTCATTTTGAACATAATCTTTGCTTCTCCTTTTGAAGTAGAAATGAGTAATCTTGGAAATATTAATCTGACTTCAACTATATTTATCCTTCTATCAACAGTGATGACACACTTTGATTTCTTGGCATATGCAGTATGCACCGTGGTGCAGAGGACTCCAGTTGCTGTAATTTTCAGAAGGAAGAATAATTATCACAGGGGACTGTAAGTAAGTTATCATGGATTATTTGTATACTGCAAAAAGCAAAATTCTCAAGAGTGATGACAAAAGATACACCAGCTTTGAATCCCTGCTAAAGAGATGATGGATGGTAATTTGTAAGTGATAAAGATTGGCTTCCTTTTTTGGCTGACAGTGGTAACCTGGTACAGGACCAGCTGTACACCTGTTCCTGCTGGGCATGTTGCCATTGGGAATAGTTGTGTCAGAACAAATAATAATGGAAAAGTAAGAATGATTCATCATGTTAGGAAAGATGTTTAGATATTGGACTTTTTCTCTAAACTACTGGAGTACTAAGCCTTAGCACAGCTCTTTCTGCCCTTGTCAATATGGTCTGCGATTACATAACTACAGTTGTTGTGTGTTTAGACTTCCTTTATTTCATTTGATTTTTTTTTCCTGATGCAGGGAATAAATGTGTTCATTGGGGGGGGGGGGGGGGGGATTCTGTAGGGAGCCCTGTGTCCTGCAGAACTTTCCCTCCTTACTTCATGAAAGTAATCTGGATTGCTTGTGCTTAAATATCCATATAGACAGGCCAGCAACCTCTGTAAATGGCATAAAAACTTAAATTCTTTTTAGCGAGCATTCTAAAAATGCAGTCTTATTTTGGAGGGGAAAAGCTACGCTACACAGTTTATTTTTACCACAGGCAATGTCAGAGACAAGAGGCCAGATCCAATCAAATGAAGTAAATGGAATTACCCTGAATTTACTCCTGTATAAGTGGGAGCTTGTTTCAAGCCCCAAGCTATGTGAAAATGATAGCTGTTCTTGTTGCTAGCATTGCCCATATGAAAGTTGACATAAATATGACCCAGAGTGAACTTGCTTAGCAACTGATAGGCTGTGTGTTTTCACCGTGAGTAAAAGGCCTTAAGAATTGAAGTCTCAGATTTGTGAAGGAAAAGAGGTGCCTGAGTTATGTTAAGATCAGTAGGAATTAAATGCTTAAGTTATTTGGACCTATGCCTAAGAAAGCATTCAAGAACTTTTTTAGCAACTCTGCGATCTTCTCAGCACTATCCTCATGATTAAAATCTGACTTTTTAACTGCTGTGAAACACTTGATGAGAATAAATGTCGAAGTTTGTTTTAGGTTGACTTTTTATAAGAAGTCAGCAGTATGGTTTTGCTGACTTATTACCTGGGAAATGTTAGCATACTTTAAACTTTGCAAGCAACTGAGGAGGTGAAAGTTTTCCTTACAGCATTTGGGAAGGACTGCACTCCGCATTGAGGAGAAATCCTGCATAGACACTTACATGGAGTTGAAGAATAATCTTGTAAGCAGGTGTACTACAACTACAAAAGGAATTTAAATACTATATAATAGTGTATAACTTGTTGGCCCCCCTCCTCCCTCAGAGCAAATGGCTGTAGAAAAGGGATTCGGTCCCTCTGCAGACTCTTTAAACTTCCACTGTGATTTAAGCTATTTCAAGTCCCATTATTGTTTTGCTTTAGTTATTCTCTTGTACAGTGTTGCTATACAAAAAGATGCAAACTCAAGAGAGGGCTTGGGCATACACGAGGGCTATATCAGTAAGAAACCTGCTTGTTCTAGAGGAGGGTAAAAAATGTATGCATCCAATGCTTATGTGGCTTGGTTATAAGTTGTTCTATATGTGGCCTGTTTTGCTGCACGTCTCTTTAAAGCTGTGAATATAAGACATCAAAAAGAAACTGTGTGTTTTACAAATACAGGATTTATTTATCACCTAGCTCTGGTAATTCTAAGTTTGAATTATGCCTTTAAATGCTTGACTATGTGGAAAAGTTTAATAAAACAAGCGTATGCATGCATATATATATATATATGTATATGTATATATATATGTAAGTATATATGCATTGAAGATTTAAATATTGTGGCAGAACCCAGTTCCAAAGGCTGTTGGAATGGCTGTTGCATACCTCTCATCCTAATGGTACCCCTGATATTTCACAAAATGAAACAAGCCACAACTCAACTGTAACTAAGGCCAATTGATATGTGGCAACAGCAACATTCAGATCTTCAGTTCTCAAGAGCCTGTGAAAAACACTATAAATTCAACTGAACTAGTAAATTGTGGTTAATTAGAGGGACAGAAAAATAATTCCTCTAATTGAATGATGGGTGCACAATGAAAATGCTGTTAGGCAGCTTTTGAAAAAATATGCAAGTGGGGCAAGTTTCTGCCTTTGCACAGGGGGACCTCTGTGACTTAAAACATGAAGAGTGAAGCTCAGCAGGTTCAGACTTGGTATCTGCACAGTTTTCAAATTGCTTTCGGAATTCGAGAGTTGAAAGTGTTCTTTCAGCTGATTCTTGTATAGTCAGAGCCTGACAAGCACAAGTGTAAAAAAGCTTCCTAGGTTACAGATCTTTTTCCATTTGCGGTTTCTGCAGGAGATCTGCTACCACAAAATTGGCAGGCATCTTGTGGAAAAATCCAAACAAACGAAAAAAACCCCTAAAACCCACAAGGTGACAAAGAACACTGAATTGCACACAGCAAGCTGCAGAAAAATATTTTTTTCCTTGTAGAACAATAGATAGCATGTCCAAATTTTTCCATTGATCAAAATAATTCAACAGAAGGAAATTCTGCTGCTGTTGTGCTTCAGAAATCTTCTAATAACCAAGTGATGCTTCATGTAGCTTTAAAGCTAACCCCCACCCCATGTTCTTTCCATCAAGCATAACTGTTCAACATCTTGATATAATATACAGTTTTCAGATCAGAAATGTAGTGGTAAGAATGATTTTGAAACCCTCAAATGAGGTCTCAGTGTACATGTATTGTGTTGCTTTTTTGTTTTTGTTACTGTTGTTGGTCATGTTGACTGATTGATTACTGAGTCCCTAAAAATTACCTAGTGTCACCTAGTTGTGCTTTGCATGGCTTGCCTTGGAATGTATGTAGAGCTAGGGAAGTAGAAGGCAGGGAATGATTGTCAATTTCGGTTTTGAGATAACCCAAGCTGAATTTTGTCAAGTTCCCCATGATGAACCATTGCATAGCTCTGAGTCTTCTGCCATGCTTAATATGTTTTGCCAAAGTACATTAAACATTGCTGTTCCACAAATTTTTGAATGAAAGAATTATAAACAATTACAGTATAATCACCAAAGTTAAAGGAACTGTCCTATCAACATGTGTGCAGATATTGCACCCAACAGAGAGGTTTAGAGATGGGATTCCTGTTCTGTTCCTGTTTATTAATTGCAAGCTGTTTGTCAGAATCTGGGACAGTTTTAGTACTGAATGTTCAGAGAGGATGCATTATTTTTTGTTGTTGTTGTTAACGGTAGTGTGCAGGTATGTTTTTCTTTATTGCCAGAACAAGAATTCTGTCTCAAAGATCTGAATTCTGATTTTTCCTTGACACTTGCTTCAGTTTTTTTGTTTTGTATATATAGATGACAAAAGTCTTTCAGTGTAAAGGCTCTACTTCTAACACCTATATAAAAAAGAGGAATGAGTCTGTGCAAAAAGGAGTCATTTAGAACATAACAGCAGGGAGCTTTGGGAAGTTAGAAGGAGGAGCTTTGCCCTGTGTTATTGCACAGGCTGCTGCTTCACAAGGCTTCAGGCAAATTAGAAACTGTGATTGAAAAAAGCTTGACAGAAATTTGAGAGGAAAGGTGCAAATAACGTCAGTTAATAACAAATTAATTATACAAAGAATGATGTTCAATTATTTTATTTTGCCCAGTATCTTTCCAACAGATTTATCATCTGTCTGTGTTCTGAGGCTGCATTGTTCGATTTATTATTGGCCCACTGTCTGCAGATCATTTTGAAAATAATGCCTCCCATTTACCTCCATGGAAACTACAACAGATCCAGAGAGCACAGTAGCACTATTTGGCAAATTTGCAGCTACAAAACATTATTCTTCAACACGCTCACCACCTTTAGCTGCGCATTTTCACCAGCAGTGAGCCTGTGTGTCGTGTTCATGAAAATCTGCAGTAGGTGAGGTGACCCACTGCTGAAATGCACCACCCACAGCCTCACTGAGCTCACACCCACTGTTTGGTCTCTGTAAACACTCACAAGCATCAATGAATGTCAATGGATGAAATTTTTTCCACAAGGAGGAATCCAGTTCCACCCTTTGCTCCACCCTCACTTCATGTCAGGCGCCATTCTGTCACAGTGCCCCTCTGCTGCCATCTGTCACACAGCAACAACGTGTCACGGAACGCTGGTGGGAAGGTTCAGCCTCTGCTGCCATCCCACCAACAGCTGCCTCTGACATCATGGGCTGACATCACAAAATAGGAGGCATTTTCAGAGCAGATCTTGAGTTTCGCTTAAATGCAGGGAAGACAAATGCATAAGAGAATGTTTTTAATAGTATTGTAGTGACATTTTCTTCTGGGCTTCAGCCATGCTCTTTTATCTATATCTATGTGCTCCTTAGATGGGCTCTGAGGGGTTTATTTGGTCAGCTGTATCAGTGGAAGCTGGTTATCTGTAAAATTTGATACTTGCTTTCCCTTCAGGGGTGGATGTAAGTTAAAATGCTCAAATATCTGACAATCCTTTACTGATGTTTGCATGCCCACAATTAGCTGTGGGAGGCTTATTTTGTTATATAGTGATAGCCCTCTTCACATCTAGGTGAAGTGAAATAATCAGAAATCACCAGCCTGGGGCCCAATAAAAGTGAAGCTGTTTGGAATGCCTGGAGGAGTCAAACAATGAGGAAGTCCCACTCTGCAAGAATCTCCCTGTGGGAGTTTTTCCATTCAAACTGTGTTATGATTCCATTTTGAGTGTCCATTTCTCAGTTACTTGTAAATATTCTGCATTCCTGAGGGATGCATCTTGTGTATCGCCTCACAATTATGCACAAAATTTACTGCTCTATGAAAACAATGAGTAATTTGCCCCTTCACAAAAAAGGGGACTCCTGGGACTGCAGATGATTAGACTGTTGCAGGGCTGCTTTATCAGCCATTTTATAGCCTAAGTTATTACCTTCAGCTGTTTTTTATCTGTTGTTTACCAATAATTGTTTGCATCAGTGTTTTCTGCGGTCTTTTTGTCTTTTATCACTATGACTCCGTCACCCTCCTCTTGTTACCCATTTTCTGCTTCTGTTGGCTGGCTAGTTGTAATATGATTTCTGTGTTATTGAAAAGCAGCTTTCTCTCTATTCTTTTTCAGTGCTGCTTCTGAAAGCTGTGATTGCAAAATTGTATCAAGCAAGTCTACTGGGTTTTATTTATCTCTCTCTGCTATATTTGCATTTTGCTGAAAGTCATTTCTGATTTATTTTTTTAGTAAACATAATTAGCTCTTGTGAATAGGAAACTGTTTTTCTTGATTGCTTTTTAGTGAAGCACTTTTTTTCTCCTTTGAGACACAATTGTAAACAGGACTGTTGGGGGAGGTATTCTTTCTGTTTGGATTTTTTTTCCTAGGTAGGATGTGCTGCTAGCCTTTGAAATCTGCAGATCTCTTCTTAATGCAGACTAACTGGAAATCTTGCCTGTTCTCCATTAAAATCATTAAGAGTGATGTGCCAGATTCAGTCATTGACTTATACTGACAGGAGTTCCTGAATGTCTTTCTCCTCAGTTCTTTCTGCTCAGTTAATTCTTTGATAATTATTATTTGGAAGGTACCTCATGGACACAGTATGATGAAACAGTATTGAAAAATACAGAGTATATGCAGTGGTCCAATCGTACCTAGATGTTAATCTGACACTGATTTTTCTGTATGTTCCTTATGCTCCTTTTCAGTGAAAACCCCAGAGATGCTCTATCATCCGTATTACATTTCTCAGTCTTGCTTAATCTGTGAGTCTTACGTTCTCTAGCTTAGGCTTCTTGTGCTAGCATTCTCCTTTGAAATAATTTTCATTTCTGTTGTGAAATTATTCTATGCTTAGAAAGCAGAATGGTAGTTTTTATGTTAAATTTTATTTGATATGACATGTTTTGAGTATCCTCTGGGATACTTTTGTCTTGATTTTTATTAGTGATGTTAGCAGAATATAATAAGGTTTCATTACCATAAATAATCAAATGCTCAACGTATTTTCTTTTTGGTATCACTAGGACCTCTTACTTGCTATGACTGAAAGGTTCATAAAAAAAGAAACTCGTGGCAGGTAGTGAATAGTGAGGAAGAGCAACCCAAAATTGATTCTCAAGTAAGCATTTTAATTTCAATTAAACTGAGCTGAGATTCATAGGGTGATTTTTTTTTTTTTTTTTTTTTAAATTCTATTTTCTAAAAACTTTAGCTGGAAGGACCTTCTTATTTTAAGTCGCATTTGAAGAGGTTTTTTCCAAGCTGTTTGCAAATCTAAACAAGTATTTTTATGTAGTCTGCCAACCCAAAGGTACCTTGTGATAGTTCAACTGTTATGAACATCTGTCACCTGGAAATAGTATTGGTGGGTTTTTGTTTTTTTGTTTGTTTTGCATTGACTATTGAATATTATGATACAGGAAATGGTGAAATTTCACATTAATGAATAGTCATGTTTCAAGGTAACAGGTGATACACAGACATAACGTTTGTGTGTTCTAAAATCTGGAGCAAAATTTGTCCTTGCATGTTAGGATACTTAAAATTTGTGTAGTCATTCTCAAATATGGTAAACTTCTTTATTAAAAAAAATTAAAGTATTTTTTGAATGAGGTGTTTGGTTTCGTTGCTTTAAATGAAGTAGAGTAGGAATGTTTTCAGCCAGGTTTTATTTTGTTTTGAAAGGTATCCAAAGCAACTACAATTAATACATCATTTCTAACGTGTATTAGGGGCCAGTGTGCTTAAAATATAAGTTTATTCACTTCATTTTAAATACAGGAATTAGTATACATGAATTATTCTCAATATGTGTATCTCTTAATCATAGTGATTAGGCATTGCTGCAGTATTTAAAACTGAAGTAATTGGTTAAATAATCGGTGCTGAAAGGCCAGCAATATGAGGAGCATTCTGGGGACAGCAGTGCAGATCTCGGAGCAGAACAGGTTGCACATGGCCATGGCACTGGAGTCAAGAGGAGTGTGGACAACAAACTGCGTTAGGATTTGCATGTGTGGTTTTTTAAAGCTTCACTGAAATTCTCATCCTTGGTACTTCAAGTCTGAACAATAAAAGTAGGTTCTTGATTGTAAATGTAATTTATTTTTCTAGGTTTTTTTGTTGTCATTCTCTCTGATGTACTTGTTCTTAAATTCATCAGACTGGCTTAGGAAATGTGATTGGATGCAGCTGTACTGACCGTAGTGTGCTATTTTGTGATAGCTGAGGTGACTACACAGAGCCAAGAATACTACAGTATTAGTGTTTATTTCCAAGCAGTGGTGCTTCATTGCTGTGCCCTTGGAAATTATATTATCAATTTAAAATTCTTAAGTAGCCTAGTGTTTGTTCTTACGTAAATTTACATTAACTCTAACTTTGTTAAATGTCTAACTTTGTTGTCTAACTTTGTTGCAGAACAAATCAGTAATTTTTATTTGGTATTCAGTAGTCCTAGATGTCCTGAGATACAGCTCAGTGCTGCACAGAACACATACTGGCTTCCTGTTGTACTTCCAGCTAGTGGGGCAGAAGAAATGCCCACAGAGGGTGGGCATAACTTGGCAGCTGCAGGGCAATGGTGTTTTTGTAGCAAAGCAGGGGATTTTGCAGTCTGTTGGTGTTAATTCTTTCTGACATCACAGAAAGATATAATTCTCCAATGAAAAACTTCAGAACAATTTTGATTTTTGTCTCAAGAGTGTCTGAAAATGCTTTTAAATGAGTGACATCTACAGTCTTGTAAATTCCAAATGACTTGGAATATCCAAACTAAGTTTAGATTAGCAGTCAAGGACAAACATGTGCAAGAGGTATATATTTTTTTATGACATCGTAGCATGTTAACAAAGTACTGATAATGATTGAGTGCTTCATATCATTTTCTCTCTATCTAAACCCTGGTACCTTTGCAGGTTTCCGATAGTAAACCCAGGTGAGTAAACCAAAAGATCAGTGTTTCACAAATGAGCATTTGTCACTTCTCTTTCATGTCTTGACTAGCATAAAAATCTGAAAAGCTGCTCTTCAGATTTGTGTTTGAATAGTGAATATGCAGCACTATAAGAAAATACATGTGCAGGTCTTCCTAGACTTCATTTCTTGAGCATGATTGTCAGAATGTGCGTAACAACTGACAAACCAGTTAAAGGTAACATTTGTGGCTGAGTAATCCTAAATAATTATGCCAGGCCTGTAGCATGTGTCTTTATGCCCAAGATAAACCCTTTTGAAATGGCATCTCAGAATATCAGTGTGAAAAATGACACAAATTATGTCGTTTGTTTTTCTGTTGTTATCGCCATCACCTTCCAGTTGCTTTCAGCAGATTTTCATATATATTTGTGGTGTCTAGGAAGGCTTTCTAGAAAGCTTTAGTTTTGTAACAGCTTTCTGCAGCTCTTCAGAAATGAACAGTTTGGAAATAGCCACAGTGATGCAGCGTACAGGTAAATCAGCTGCATGGTTAGGCCGTATGATTGGCATGTGGTCTGAGCAGATTCCATCCTATGTTGTGGTGCTGTTACTTGTGCTAGTCTCACCTGCATCAAAGCAGGTGCAAATTTCTGTGTGCCAAATGTCTGAAGACTATTTTTCTCCTTGGGAAACCATGGGAGAATTTTCCTTCTTAATACAGAAAGTCACTTAACAACAGCTTCAAGTGGCAACAATTGCTAAGAGAATAAATAATATGGATTATCTTTGCAAGTGTCTTTGCCCAGATTACATACATAGGAAATGCGTGTGCAGCTATTGTGCAGCTGTTCTTAATGGGATATTCAACAATAAGTTGGATTTAAAGGCAGCGTGAAAGGAACCTCTAGGCTAGTTCTTTGCCTCTGATTCTGAAAGATTCTTCTAGTTCTGTTTTATTATTATCTTCTAGGTTGGTTTTTTTTGCCTTTTTTTTTTTTTTTTTTTTTTTCTGTATCTTTCTTGCTGTGTTGTTTCCTTGAAGATTTTCTGTAAATTATGTTCAAGGTGAGTTATGTTCCAGAAGCTTCAGATCATCCTTCCCCATCACCACTCTCTGTGCATACTCTAAACCCACTCCAACAGAAGATTCACCTGAGCATCAAGTGCAGGCAGAATTTGGCATATTGATACCTCATGAAGGCAGTCAGTATCTTTGAGATAGTCTTTAGGCTGGAGCTGCTTATGTTGTTTGCTTCACTTGGGGCATAACTGCTTCTCACAGTCAGTAAATCTCAGCCTTCTGAGTGCTGGAATCTAATTATTCAAGCAGCTGTTACAAAGAGCTGAAAGTAGAAGTCCCTTTGGTGCCCATTACAAGCTGCTTTCACTGTTTGTTTTGCAGAAGCATTTATGTTCTCCATAAATAACAGCATTGACTGTCTGAACCGTGGTGTAGGAAAATACATATCTGAGATAAACAAAATCTCGTGTCTGTCTGATCAGTGCTTAATGATGGTTTTGCACAGTTGTAAAAGCAGCTCTGTTCACTGTGCTCAGCTCTAAAAATTTTAAAGGGCATGTGTGTCATCTGTCTTAATTCTTATCTCATATTTTTTATTTTTATAAAATGCTCAAGTACTGGTCACTGGTATCACTCTGAGTAGTAAGATTGATACTTTTCTTCTAACTACTGGTTTTGTTCTAAAAGGACTGCTTAAGAAGTGCTTTTCAGAGTCCCAGGTGGAAAGTGAAGAATCAGAAGGGGAATGGAGACCAGTTTTTCTGGTGCTCAGTCAGTTTTAGATATACAGGGTTTGTGCATTTCATTTATATATGTTTTATGTAAGTGATCAGAAACTGTACTACAGTGTGTTTGGAGAAATCTACCTTTGAATTAGAATTTCTAGCGTTAGGTTTTCCCCAAAATGAAGTGGATCTATAATAAATCAGTTTTCTTGGGAATAAAAATGTCAAATGTTAGCAATTCTAATTAGAAAGGTGTGTCACTTTCCTAGATTTTCATGTCCCACGTCTCTACCAAATAGTCTCGTACAGCACTAATAGTACTCACCTGGCACCTCATAAATTTTCAGTTGAAGACCTCTATCTGGTGAATACTTTAAATCATCTGAATGAATTAATACGTAACAATTTTATGCATGGCAGAGAAATCGTTGAAATTGACACCCAGAGCTAAGAGTCAACAACAGGAAATATATAACTTTGGATGTAACTCTTCGTGTTGCTGTCATGTAGAAGCCTCCACTACTTTTTAAAAAAAATTACGTATTCAGATCGGGAAAGAAAACTATACTGCATTATAGAAGCTCCCAGTGTGAAGCAGTTCCCTGATGGCTTTTAGGGTAGATGAAAGAAAGTAATTCTCAGTAGCAATAAGATTAATTCCTTGGGAGTTTGTGCACGCAAATTGTGTATGGGTTATTGGTGGGTGTTTTGTTTTGTTTTCATTTTTTGTTTTGTTTGCAGTGTGCTCATTTCCTAAAATTTCATAAGTATTGTTTTGATGGAATAAACTTCAGTGTTGAATCTATAGTTATAGTGTCAGATTATGTAGGGGTTCTGTAAGGCAGTACGTGTTACACAGTGCCATTCATTACAGCTGTCCATTGCATACTTGCAAGTTTCCTGAGAGCTGTGCAAGAATAATTCTTTGCAGTATCAACCTGTCATTCAGAAGAAAGCAACTTGAATACTCACAGCAGAGATTAGGTATTTTTCCTCTTTTGAAATGGTCATTGGAGGGAGTCTGACAATAATTTTTGTGCAAGACCCCTGACTCACAACAGCTACTTTGTATTTCTGCCATGTTACAGTCAAAATACATGTGTGGCTAGCCAGCTGTGGGTCACTGAAGTCATTTGGATATTGTTGAAGACAGTCACATGAAATATGTTAGTCATTCTGAGATCTTTAAGTAAAAAAAGGAAAAGTTTGTGGGCTTAATTACTAAAAGCTAGATGAAAGGGAAATATAAGGAAGAAAATTGCTGTTAAATACAATTTTTAACCCCTATATGGTAGTAACCAAGAAAATAAAATATTACAGTGTGACAAAGTATATGGTGAGAATGCTTTCTTTGGAATTAGTGGATTCCATCTGTGGGATCTCGCTGGTTGGTGCTTTTTTCATTGGTTGTCACATTCTTGAGAAAGGTTGAACAGTTTTCTTACGAAGATACTGAAGCTTGTGACTAAACCAGTTTTGTGAAGAGGCTCTTAAAGACTTTTACCTATTGGACACATGTTGGCTTTTGTTGGTCAGATGCACTTAGTGCAGTGTTTTTCTCAGCAACTGAAAGATCTTGGCAAATATCTTTTTCTTGTACAGTGCCTTGGTCATAGGGTCATTAGTTATAAGAATGGTGAAGCACTGGCACAGGTTGCTAGAGATGTGGCAGATACCCCATCCTTGGAGATGTTCAAGGTCAGGCTGGGTGAGTGTTCTGAGCAACCAGATCTAGCTGTAGATGTTCTGGTTCATTGCATTCTACCTTTGCTCCAACCTCAGCATGCCCAAAAGCACTGATTCTTATCCCAAAATGCATCTCTAATCTATTCTGGTTACAGATTAGTTTCCATTATGTCCTTTAATGAAGGACCCTTCAAGAAGTAGGATTGGGCTCACAGAATGTAAACTGGAAGTCATTTATCTGTGAACTGTTATCAATACTTTCTTCTGGCGCAATATTATGAAAAATATGAAATATTTAGTAATTGTAAGCATTATGAAAGTAAATATACTTTCATATTAAAGGAGTTCCCATACCTGAAAGTATATGAGCAAGCTAGAAGATATGAAGGAACGCATGTAATTTAGCAGTTAGCATATTTGAAATAATTTGGGTAATGTTTTCATAGGTGTACTTCTTATCAAAAAGATTTATATTATGTGTTACTGAAAATGCCACTGATTACTACATCTTCTGAAGAAACTGAACTGAAGTGTACCAAAATATCAGTGACTGAGATCTTGGGACCATTTTTATTATTGATTTGAACAGGCTGTCAGAGAAGGAGTGGAGGGTCAAGCTCCCAAGAAATGAGAATATGGTTGAAGAGTGGTGATTGCCTATTCCAGATAATATTCAGGGCTGATGTGAGAAACTTCCTAAACAGTAGTTTTGCCATCAGAGAGTTGTTTTTTTGCTTTATACAGTGGTCTTGGCAGTTGTGGCTCAGTCTGCTACTTTGCTCTCCCCGATTCTCTAAGCAAAAACCATTTTACACTGATGCTGAGATCTCTCCACATAAAAGTGGGATTCTGCCTGTGAGACACGGTAAGCGGAATTGAGAGTTTTGGTCCTTCTTTAATGCACGTTGCTTTCAGCACTCAGGCAGTAGGCACAACATACTATTTGCACTCCAGAAAAAATCATCAGGATGACTTTTGGTAAATGGGAATGCCAGAGCCCCCAGGCTGCATGACTCTGGGAGCAACCTTTTAGTGGAAATAGTTCTCATTCATCACCCCTGGAGTGCAGAAATTTTCCTTTTGTACCACTAAATGAATGTGCAACAGATCACTGAGAATTGTGAAGATCTTGCTTCACCAGTAGGATGCTCTGCAGAATGAGCTTCAGGAAGAGCTGAGGATTGCCTGTGGGATACTATGAAGTTCATATTTTTCACAATGGTATCAGTCATTATTCTCAGCAGTTCACTGTACAAACAGCTCTCACATTTCTGATATTCCAGTTCTCAAGTTAAATTCTGTTTATCAGTTTCCAAATTTTTCTTCGTAATAACGTTGTTTATTTAACTGCAGTTTTCACTACTTTTGCTGTTTGTTTTGGAGCGTTTACTGTGTGCTGTTACCATAAATTGATCTCGATTATTTGTTCAGAGACAATAACACGCAGTTTTTAATCCTCATAGAAAACAAGCATAAGAAATATTATCTATCTGAAGTCAGATGAAAATGGGATTTTTTTGTGTGTTGTTTTTGGGGAACAAGAAGTCTCACAGGTGAATGCAGTTGAAATAGTATGAAAACTGCTTAAACCAAAATGAATTACTCCACATCAGCAGTCTTCTGAGGCAGGATTTATCTTAAAAGAATGCAAACAAGTGAGATGGAAATAATGTTTTTATTGGCTTTCAGAGTTTTGTTTCCATTATTTTAGCAACTTTCTTGGACTAAATGTGAACTAAAAGTACATCTCAGTGTGAACCGTTGAGTTTTACAAACAACAAGGAAGATTAGATGTAGTTTCTTATTAAATGTTTAATCGGATTGTAATAAGCTTTCAACACTTGTTATCCATTACAGCAAATAATTACTTGCAAACAGTTTACATAGTTACAGAAGACACGAGGCATTAGATCAATTTGTAGTTTCTTTCAAGGGTACCCTTTCATGCTATAGGCTTCATATTTTTGCTGTACTTAAAAAAAAAACAAAACAAAACAAGGCTTTGGCATAGAATCTTTCTGCTTGACAAGGGGAACTCATAAATTGGAATTCTTCACTCCCAGGGCTTTCTGTGAAGTTGAAGGTGATGCTTAGGAAGAATTAGGGAATTTCCCCAATGTTCTCTAGGAGCAGACCTGAATAGGTTTGGAAAACACCGGGATTTTTTCTTTGTTAGGCACAAAGACACAAAGAGAGCAGCTGAGTCACATTATCTCTCAGGGTTAATCCTCATATAGTGCAATTTACTAATTACTCCATGGTTAGAATTTTGTTTAGAAATAGAAAGTAGGTCACAACTTCAAAAATACATTCTTTCTCTGTTCCCCAACCACATCAATTAAAACTGCTGTTTTGTAGTAAGCAATTAACAGCCATTCTGAAAAGGGCTGTCTCTTTGCTAGAAGAAAATTCTACCTTTCTTTTCTAGTACACTGAGATCTGACATTACCCTGCTGTGCCATATGTAAAATCTTCCATTTTCTATTGAGCAAATAAAAGCACATTCTTCAACTTCAATCAGAACATGCACATGAATGCTGGCATATCTAAAATTTGACACTGTTGTTATAAACAAAGTGGCAGATGTTACTTTACCCACATATGTTAGTTCACTAGATAGTGTATTTATTTCATTTTAATTTTCTGTGTTAACTCCTAGGTGCACTTATGCTGCTAACAGAAAAGCCAGTATGGCCTTAAAGCTGATGCTTCATACTCCATGTTTACTTGTTGAATTTCAAGTTTTCCCTTGCTTGCAGTGGCACTTTGTTGTTTTTTTTCCCCTTAACTTGGAGCAAAATGTACTTGAATTTAATCTCCCTAAATTGATTTACAACATACATTAATGAAGTATTTTTGTGTGTTTATTGTATATGCTTTAAAAAGTTCAGAAGGAGGGATTGGTAGAGGTCTCAAGTAGGAAACTAGTCTAGATAGTCTCCCAATAGGCACCTTCCAGCCTAAATTGTGATCCATCTGTGGTAATTTAGGAGCAGCAGTGCCACTGGAAGACAGTGACTTAATGATTTACTTCTGGATCAAAGTTTGATTCAAGTCTTCTATGAAAGAAGTTCATTGGTCTTAGGCTGAAGGCGCTGCTTTGATCCTGCAGGCTTTTTTACTGAGGTGGTCACCTCTCTGCACCACTCTGCACCTATAGCAACCTAGACACTAAACTGTGGGTGACACACTCATTTCACTTACAGCTTCCACGTGACCTTAAACTAGCTCTTGAAGAGTTAACTGCTAGCATGTTAGGACACTCGACCCAAAATGGTCTGATGCCTAAGACCTGTTATCTCATTTCTGGGCTTTGAAATCTAGCCACGTCCATACTGTGTTGGAAGAAATGCCTGTCAGGTTGCTGTTTAGATTGGCTCCTTTTGAAGAGCAGTGCCTTGGTTGTCGTTGATTTAAATGATGAAGTATAGCTAGTTTTTATCTTTAAATCATCTGGAAGTCTGATGTATTGTTTTATTGCTAGGAATATTTACTAGGAACAAATTAAAAAATAATAGAAGTGAGCTTCACCAAGAATTATTACCTTAGTGGGTCAAAAAGAACACAGATGTTTTATATAGCAAAGTAATCATTTTTCTCTTTAAAGTTGTTTCCAGAACAACTTCTCTTATTGCAACCCAGGATATGATTGCCCAACTAGTTCCCAGGCAGTGGATTTTCCCAGGAATTGTTCTCACTGTTTTTTTATGTGGTTGGTTTTTTGTTTGTTTGTTTTTTGCTTGGTGTCCTGTGATTTGCAGTATCCTGTTGATAGGATAGTTTAGGTTCTGTCCATTCAGGCTTTCATGCTCTCTCAGCCCTCTCACTGCCAGGGCAGTACAAGAAGCTGAGAAACTGAAATGTTCCTGTCTCTGTGCAGCACTGCTCAGCAACAGCTAAAACATCCATGTGTTATCAACAGTATTTTTCTCCTGAAGTCAAAGCATAACGTCATGGCAGACGCTACTGTAGAAAATCATCTCTGTCCCAGAGATGAAATGAGGGCACAGTTAATGGAGTCAAGTAGGGAATGATCAAATGTGTTTGCTCTGCTCAGCAATGTGAAAACTGATGTGATACAAAAAAAGGAATTTTGGCCTGTTGCAGAGAGATTAATTACTATGGGAATTGCTGACTATGTGTCATAGTTGAAAATTTTGATTAAAAACAATGAGCAAAGAAGAAAAACTGAAGTAAGTAGAAAACAGGAGAAAACAGTAGAGGAAGTATAAAACTTTTCTCTCCTGCACTTGTCAACACAGTACGTACAACTGATGCTTTTGCTACTCGTTTCATAGATAACAACCTCAGAGGCAAGGTGGCATCGTATAAGTGGGGGATTTAGGGGCTGGAATTGTGTGAAATGAAAAACAATTTTACCCTGGAAACAAGTGTATAGATCACTTCTCAAAGTAAAAATATTTTATTATTTCTGGACAGAAGCTGATGATTCTTCTACAGACGGTACATCTTCTGCATTAGTATCCAGGAAAAAAAAAATCTTAGTATTTAATTTCTGATTGTTTTAGACAGTTCGTGACCAACATATCCTAGAACATGAAAATATTTTAATATCCTGTAAACTGAAATGGAAATCCAGCCACAAAAATAAGGCATGAAGAAATAGTGTGATATCTGCACTTCTAACTTGAAACTGAAATCTGTTTTCTCTAATAGAAATGGAAGTTCTCCAGGTGCTTTAATTAGGAAGGGAGAAATGGGTAGTATGAGGTTGCAGTTTCTATCTTTAGCCAGAGGAGTAATCTATTTGGCAGTATTTGCAAAAAAGAATTCTGTTTATTTCTATTCTGTAAGGTGTGAAGGAAGAAACCTTCCCTGTGCCTGGCAATAATGGAAGATGCCTAATGGGTTTTAGAAACTATGAGTAGTTTTTGTATGATTACTTTAACTACTTATTACCAATCTTTTCCCTGATTTTTTTTTTCCTCATTTACTATTTTGAAAACAAGGTTTAGAGTTTTGTGTCATTCTGCATTAAAGTGTATAATTCATATTAATATTCCCTCTTCATTCTTTTAATTACAGTTTTACATTTTGATATATATTCTAATTTATGTGGAATTAGACATGCTAATCTATGCTTTTATAGTATGTTTACATTTTGCTTCTTTCAAAATTGGGGTAAATTTAGGTATGCTTTAATTTATCGGTTCTGCATTTTTGGATGCAGATTGCAGATTGCCATATTTTGAATATATGCGTGTATCTGTATGTCAGATTAGTGGTATCTCAGCGTTGTTTTACAGATCCTTAGGCACTGCTTCCTTCAGAATTAATTATTGCTGCTGTGGCTGTGGGGTAATAATAAACGTCAAATTAATGTCTTAGGAACTATTGGTATCATACCAACTACAGGAATATATTCCCTTGCAGAAGGGAATAGTGTGTGGGAGAGGTCCCCGTCCTAGTGCTCAGTTTTTGCTGACATTGCAGGAGTGTCTTCAGTAGCTTCTTAGCTAGCACTGTTGTTGTATACATTTCTGCCCTGGGGAGAAATGTACAAAGTTAATGAAGGGTGATATTTATAGTTGTATGTAGACAAACCTTCTGTCTTCCAGCCATCTGAAGACCCCCAAAGATTAATTTCTTCGATGAGTTACGAGTCCAAAATTGAAGACGCATGGACACTTATTAAATATGTGCTTCTTTAAGAAACAAAATGCAGGAGCTTCTGTAGAAGTTCAGACATGTTATCTGCCTGCCCACTGCAGCTATACTTGCCATGAAGTACGAGTAACCTGTTGTGAGCCATCGGATAGTCAGCTCTCAGGAGAATAGTGCTTTCTGTCTGGAGACTAATTATTTTTTATCTGGAGGTGTCAGGGCTTATATCCTTTTATTATCTGTTTAGTTAGGAAGCCTCATTAGAAACAGAGACCAAGTCAACTATGCAAATGTTTTAGTTAATGCGGTCTCCCAGAGGGACTTTGTGTTGGTATATTCTAGCATTTTTTACATGAATTGCTTAAAAAATGCATCTCTATAAGAGATTAAAACCTAATGTGTCCAGATACTTAGGCAAATACCATTTGAAGTGTATGTATAGTCACATTAACTTCAACGGGAGTACTAATTGTCCTAATATCTTGCTGTAGCAAAGCGAAAACACATAAAATCCCTGTTGTGATAAGATTTATGCTAGGGATGCATAAAACTTCTGATCATTGTTGCTGCTGCAGCATTTCCTGGCATTATATCACCATCTTTTGAGACACTGGTTAACATGTCCGTGAGGGAATTGCCAGAACAGGTACTGTATGCAGCTTTTGGTGCTGCGGTACAACAAGGACTATTAGAGAGTGTCCACAGGAGGGCTGCAGAGGGTCTGGAGGGGAAGGTGTTTGAGGGGCATCGGATATCCCTGGGTTTGTTCTGCCCAGAGCATAGGAGGCTGAGGGGAGGCCTCATGGCCTACAGTTCCTCACAGTGAGCAGAGGGACGGCACTGATTTCTGCTCTCTGTTGACAGCAGCAGGGCCTGAGGGAGCTGCAGGGAGCTGTGCTGCGGGGCTGGGCCAGGTTGGGTGTCAGGAAGGTTCTTCACTGAGAGGTGGTAGACATGGAACAGACTCCCCAGGGAAGTGATCGTGGCACTGAGTTGCCAGAGTTCAAGAAGCATCTGGAAAACTCTCAGACACACATGATCTGACTTTGAGGTGATCCTGTGTGGAGCCAGGAGTTGGACTCAGTATTCCTTATGGGTCCCTTGCAACTTGGGGTGTTCTGTGATTCTTTCTTAACTTCTTCAGCTGACAGATTGGCATCTTCTTTTAAACTGCTGTTGAAAGGGATGTCTGTGGAATGGCTGACATTGACAGTTTGGAGCAGTAATGTCTTAAGCTGCAAAATTCCTCAGAGTTGCATCAGATACCAAAGAAATGCATAAGTAAACAGAGACAATTCTGTTATTAGAGAACTGTTGTACAAGGAAAACCTTTTCATGTATTTCAGAATACATGAAAATACTCCTTTTTAAACACTCAGCCAACAACAAACATTTGTAATTTGAATGTGCCTTTTATCATTGCTTAGGCAATAAAATGATAACATCAATCCTAATGTTAAAACAAGCTGTACTGCAACCTATGAGAATCTGTAGATAGGTAATTAATGATAAACATTCTATTCATAAACTATTCCCATTTGTTTGTGCATTCGGCACTTTCCTAGCAATTTTAGGAGCTAGGAAAGGAATCAAGTTTAGATGACAACATTATGGTCAAAGACGCATCACCTCATACACTTTTGCTCTTCTCTTCCTAGCAGAAGCAGACTTTGTTTTCCAAGGGCATTACATTAATGTCTCAGGCGACTTCATTTTGCTTTTGAAATTATTACGTAGATCTAGTTTCCTGTACCTTAATTATTTCGTTCTGTCTTCGCACACATCTATATTTGGGGGAAAAAATGGAATAGGAAGGATAGCTATTTAAGTAGTGGTGATGGCCAGAGAGTGATGTCTGTCATCACCAGAATAAATGACTGCTTGCAAGCTGTGGCAGCAGAACGAGCAAAATTGTATTATCTTGTTTATCTACCCATTATTACACTTTGGAGATTTCCATGGTTGTTCATTGCATGCTTGCCAGGTGATTGATTAATCCGCAGTAAGAGTACTGAACCTTTTCACGTGATTTTCAGTGTTTCTCTTTTCATTATTTGTGTTTATGAAGGTGGAGCAGCTTCATATGCGGAATGGAATTAGCACTTGGAATTGTTTTGATGTAGTTTCATCTTAGGTAAATTCTTTACTAATAAAAGAATTGTACGGATCAGAAGACTTCTCTCTTAAACTCTGCTTTGAAGCTGAACTACGTGAATTTCTTGAGTCAGGTGGGTTTTCTGTGCATTACGAGGAATTTGAAATATCTTTTTCAAACACCATTTTTGTGCTAATTTCACTTTGGGTTGTTTGGTGGGGAGGTAGCACAAAATGCAAGAAATGAATAATTTCAATAACTGACACACAGAACTTCTTCAGGCGGAGAGTTATATGAAAAAATACCCTCTTCTGGCTCGTGTTAATATGTGGAGAAAGGAATGGAAAATATCTGTCATTTAAAATGCACCCAAGTAGGGTTCACTATGGGAATTGTTTTAGAGGTGGATAAATAGGCCGTTCTGAGTAGTTCTTTCCACTAGGCCTTGGTCACAGATCACAGGAGATCTGTAGGAAAAATAAGTGTGAGAGCATGTTCTAAAGCAAGTTACACCCCTTTGGAAACCTTCTGGACTTAAAAGTGAGGTGCAGTACTTGTGCTGACCTTCCAGGAGACTGCAGTGCTGCTGCCCCTCCTGTGCTCAGCTGTTAGGACTGGACAGGAAATACCTGCAGTTTACCCAGGAGTTCAGGCAATTGTAGTTCTGCTAACGCATTGCCAATGTACGCATTATACTTTACTCCACATCTTCAAAAACCAAGCTTACAAATACTCTCCAGATTGTAAATTACCATCAGATTCACTAAGAATTCAGTTTAAATTAAGAATGGGAGAGGTAGAGAATGTAATTCAAGAGTTTTCAAGAAATTGTAATCATCGGTCAGGTTCTGAATATGAAAAGTCTAAAGGATTTCTTCTTCTAAAGAAAAATCTTTGACTACTAGGATACTCCATGCCGTAAGCTCTTTGTTCCATATCAGTTCTAAAGAACTGAGTGATTTTTGTGTTGCACATTCAGTGTTGATCCTTTCAAGAATGTTGCATTCATTTAACAAATCAGATTCTTGTTAATGTAACTTATTACTTTCTCATTCTCTTTCACTTCTTCTCAGATGCCAGACATCTCCAGGGATAAGAGCATCCCCCTGTCTGCCTATGTAGCTTTCCAAGGCCTGAATTTGAAAATAAGAATATCACCTGACTTAACTTCAATTAACAATTTTTCTTCCTTCTCCCATAATGCAGTCTCCAATAACATAAAAATTAGCAAATGCAATTGAAACAAGAAAAGGCTTTGAAATGAAAAGAGTAAGAATTATAATCCTTCACTTATCCATTATCACTCTCCCCTTCTGTTTAAGCCTCTTTGCTGCAGTAATCAAAATTGCGGTTGCTTAGTCACTGATAATCCTGCATCATGTATTCATTCCATTATGTTCCTGCAGGCCTTAGAAGTACCTTTTGACCATGATACAACTTGTCCAATGATTGACAAGTGTTCTGATAGCTCGTTTCACAGCTTGCTTGCATCTTAGGGGCTGAATTGCTGTAGGCACATGCTGTGGAGAGAGAAAATCATGCCTTATCAGTGCTTCCCAAATTCTTTTTCAGCTTTTCCTCTTGGGCTTCTGCCTGCCTTTACTGATTTAATTAATGCTTCTGTGTCCCTAGGTTACATACATGCTGACTTTAAATCTGTTGTCACTTATCCATTATTAAAGTAGCATCGTATGCCTGATGACTTGGCTGACAGTTACAGAATGACTGCCAAACTCCCAAACCCATTTGAGGCTTTTTTGTTTTTTGTTTTTTTTTGTAATGAAAGGGGATAAAATTTATCTTAATTGTTTCAAGTTTGACATTCTGAAGCTCTTTAGTGCTAATTAACTTACATTGTATTGACTGATATAGTTGTTTTTTCTTTTGCTTATGTCAGTGCCTCTTTGGAAAAAAAATTCTTCCAAGAGCCAGTTGATTCTGTTCTTAAGGGTGAAATTAAGGAAGGTAACCAATGTTACTGTAATATCTTTAGCCTCAAGCTTGTTTCTCTTGCTCTGGCTGCCTTGCTTTGAAATTTAAGCTCATATCAGTTCTCAAAAAGTCCTGTCTAAGGGATGACTGAATGAAAACTTACTGCAACAGCATCATAGGTGGAGAAAAATTTCACCTTTCTGCCATTGGGGGAGATCCATTTTAGAGCCTTCTCTGTGAGAGGGAAAGCATCGTGTCAGTTTCCAAGTAAAAAATGCTTGCGCTTTTACATATTACATGAAAACAATGATGTGTGATAGCTCTCACTAGCCTCTGCAATTCTGTAATTTCAGTGACTACGTCCTCTACACAGTTGTCCACTCTGGTTTGACTGAAATATGTTTATCAGGCTAGTTATTTTCATTTTCCAAATTGCAGGCTAGATTTACTAGGAGAAGTGCACCTGTATGTAACAGATCTAAAACTAATAATGAAAGACTTGCTTTACTCAGTTTACTATCCCTGAGGCTGTGGAGGCAGCCCAGAGCCACTTAGATGTCTGTGTATCATGACTGGAAAAACTACAGACTGGGATCTACTAAGAATAGTAGGATTTGTATTCCAAGCTGTTTCATTTTTTAAATAGATTTCTTCAATATTTCTGTGCCATTGTTTCTGTGCTTTTTTTTTTTTAAACTCGTATTTTTTTAATTAAATTATATTTTAAAATACACGTTTTCACTTAAGCATCAAATGTAGAAGAGTAAAACATGAAATGAATGGATGGAAAGTGCTATATGGAATAGTTAATTCTGTGTTCACAATTCCATCTCAGCCTACGTCCAGATGATTTTTCCAAATGTTCAGAGGACATCAATGAAACTTGAGGGATACAGATGCAAAAACAAACAAAAATTGGCTTATTCTTCATGCCATATAAATAGACGGAATGGTTTTCTTCAGGTTGTTGAGGGTCCTAAAAGTTAATGTGTATGAAGTGTCTGAGGAACAGAATAAAAAAAAATACATTGAGAATTATTAAGTAGAAATATTGAACCTTACACCTCAGATCCTGAGCTGTGAAATGTTAGAAGCCAGGGGAGTATGAGATGAGTATGAGGTGAGTATGCTTTGCCTGTTCTACTCTTCCCAAAACTGCTCCTACTTCTGAGTTTCTCTGATCATTGTGAGAGTTCTGTGAGATACTATAATATTCTAATCTAAATACTAATCCTCTTTTGACCCTGTCTTTCTGTTGACTTCTTCAGGCTTATCTGCTTCTTTAAACGTCTGCAGTCTTTAATTTTTAATAATATAAATTATGAAAATATAAAGAATAAAAATTATTCAAGATGTATTCATTCAGACATTTCAGTGCGTAGATGGCACAGGTGTTTTGTTGAAATCTTTATGCCTCATTTGATGTAATCTTTTTGACAGTGTTTGTCCAGGATTTAGCATTTGAGTGAATACAATTAAAATGAACCTCAGCATTTGAAAACTAAGTTTGGAAATCTGTTCTGCCATAAAATTTCTTGCTTTGAATGTAGTTTTGAAAGCATTGAAATCCCCGAACTGAGGCTTTGCTCAGTAAGATTGCTCTCAGTTCCTTTTAATCTTTTTTTGGACCATCTTAGATTGTTTTGACTTGATGCAAAGGTTAGCATGTTGGGTCTGAATTATTCTGAATAATTCCTGCAATTATTAATGTAAAAATGTATTGAGCTTCCTTTATCTTGATCACTATATTCAAAGAGCATCTTAGAAATTGTAAATAATTGCACATTGTCATTACAGTAGGCCACATCTAATAAGAATAATAGGAAATGTCATTTTAATTGACAGTTAATGGTGTACAGTGAGAGTAAGTGCACATTTTTGTACTAATGAGGAGACAAGAACAGTTAGAAATTAAAAGAACCTGAAAAACAAAATTTTGAAGTTGAGCTTAATATACATTCTGCTGTAAATTAAAGCTTTTAGAGTCTTTACTTTCTAGAGTTTGTTTGTATTTCAGAAAGGTTGGAAGAAGTCTAGATGCTCATGAGCTCATTTACTCTGTGAAATGTATACCTTGTTTAGTTGCTAAGCGTGGACATGGAGATGGTTCCATATGAGCACTACTTTGTCAGAAGCTGGTGCCACTTGTGCATTTATCAAGAAAAAAAAAGCTACAGCTGCAGTGTCTAGTATGGTTTTCCCAAGATGGAGGAAAATTTCCTTCCTGCTCCTTCAGCTTAGCCTTTATAGATATCATTTGTTGCTAACACAGTCCCAATATCCACATTAGAAGAAAACAGCCTCTATTTGTCTGGAGCAATCCAGGCTGCAGCTGCCTGTGCCAGAAGGAGATGCTCATTTTGAGTGAAGAAAGGCACTGTCTTTTTCCTATTTGTTTTCACTGATGGTAAGCTTGCCACATCTGTCTTTGAATACTCATTTGTTTTTGCTGTTCTAGGTCTGTCCTGGCAACCAGAGAGGAGGTTGCTTTCTTGTTTCAAGCCACTCTGGGCAGATTTCGGTTGTTTCACATTACAGAATCACAGAAAGGCCAGGGTTGAAGGGACCTCAAGGATCATAAATCTCCAACCCCCCTGCCACATGCAGGGCCACCAAACCTCCACATTTAATACCAACCCAGGCTGCTCAGTTCCTCATCCAATCTGGCCTTGAACACCTCCAGGGATGGACGGGGCATCCACAACCTCCCTGGGCAGCTGTTCCAGTACCTCACCAGTCTCTCTGTAAAGAACTTCCCCCTGACATCCAACCTAAATCTTCCCTCCCTCAACTTAAAACGTTTTCCCTAGTCCTGCAGTTATCAACCCTTTCAAAGAGATGACTCCTGTTTGTAGGCTCCCTTTAGGTACTGAAATGCTGCAATGAGGTCACACCGCAGCCTTCTTTTCTCCATGCTGAACAAGCCCAGCTCCCTCAGTCTCCCTTTGTAGGGGAGTTGCTCCAGTCCCCTGATCATCTTTGTGGCTCTCCTGTGGACCCTCTCCAACAGTTCTCTGTCTTTCTTGTACTGGGGCTCCAGACCTGGACACAGTACTGCAGATGGGTTCTCACAAGAGCAGAGTAGAGGGGGACAATCACCTCCCTGTCCCTGCTGGCCACCCCCATCAGTTTCTTTGCTGGTCTCTTCCTGTCTTGCGAGTGTAGTGGATGAAGTTCTGATGTGGCAGAGGACTACAGTTCAGGTGTATCATCTGTTTTGCCATTTTCTGCAGCTAATTTCTGAAAAGTTTTAGGCATAATTCTAATGCTTTGTTTTTGGAACCAGGGAATTACATGCTGAACGTTGCTGTCACTTGGGGCTGCTGTCACTTGGGGCAGCATTGTGGTTGTCACTCTGGAGACATTCCAAACCCTCCCGGATGCATTCGGTGTGACCTGATGCTGGTGTGCCTGCCCTGCAGAGGGACTGGACTAGGTGATCTTTCGAGGTCCCTTCCAATCCCTCACATCCTGTGACTCTGTGAGCACTCTGACAATGACAGGTTAAATTCTATTGTTCCTCAGTACAGTTTTCTATTAGTAATCATAGAATCACCAAGGTTGGAAAAGACCTCTAAGATCATCCAGTCCAACCATCAGCATACTGATCATTTAACAGGCCTCCTTGATTCCTTTTAATACAAGTGACCCAGGTTTGAAATTTCCCTTGGCACAGAGAGATACAGATTTGCAGTCATCTGTCTTCCTAAAAAATCACCAGTTCTTCTGATACAATTTGAAGAAATTTCAAAACTGTATTTAAAAGAGGACTAAGGTCACATTGGCAATAACTGCGTGTCAAAACTGAGGTGAATTGGTCAAACATAATTGGAAGACTTGTGGATTTCCATTCTGCCTTGATTCATCCCTATTTCAGCACTTCTGCTGGTGTTATAGATTTAATTGTTGATTTAATAATTGTTCCCATTCACACAAAAAGAGGAGGTGTATCTCAGTTTATTTTTCTTTAAGTGTTCTAGTTACTAGCTTCAGCTGCTTCTTTTATCTTTGTCTCTGCGTTTATACTTATGGGAACTTCATTCAAATCTGGTGAGTGAATATATGGTGGTGTAACCATGAATAATATTGCTGTTTGCACTTGTTTCTTGACAGGGGATTATATTATGGAGATTGATATTGTCTATTTTTTTCCCTTAAATTCTTTCTGACTTGCTATCCATCTTTCTAGACATTTGTGAAATATCTGTCTTCGTTGCAGCTTTCCATTAAAACTGTAGATGCTGTTACATCCAATGATGTATATTCTGCTTGTGCTAACAAAGCTGTAGAGAGCAGGCAAGCTGCATAAAGTCACTTACAAAAAGATAGTATGGTGAGAAGAAATTGCGAAGAGCTCAGCAAGGTATAATGTATGGATATGAAAACATTTTATTAAAGTCAACCTTTCCTCTGAAAAACAGAGCAAATAGTGAAATCAGGAGGAAGCTTGCGTACAAAAACTCACAGACAAGGTAGAAGGCTATGAGTCATTTTTAGGGGACTGTCAGAATGGGCTGATTATGTTATTAGTCACGACCAATGAGCAGTGACAACAACAAAGTGAAATTTTAGGTTTCCTTTATAGGAATGTAAATTGAGGAGGCTCTGACCAGGATCAGAATATAGCTTTTGTTTCTGTTTTGTAGTCATAAAAATGAAAAAAGAAAAAAGAAATTCCAACTTCTTCAGTTCTTTTAAAACATCGTTTTTAAAGCAATGTACGCCATACCGTGCGGTGTTACAGCGAATGAAGAGCCGGGTCATTTTGGATGCGTTTAGCTGCAGTGATAGTGCTGGTTCTTCTTCTGATGAATGCTATAATAATAACAACTTCACCCCCGTAAAGAAGTGCATGTATGTGTACTTGCAGTTTGAGAATTGGCTTGTTTAGATTAAGAGGCTGCTGGTGAAAAGAAAAATTCATTAAGATTGACCATTATACACAAACAGGAACCATATATCAACAAATTAGGAAAATTATAAGGGTCTTCTAAGTGATCCCAGGACCTCGAATTGCCCAGGCCTTTCAATCCCTGCTGTGCATGGTGCTGCTTGTTACCAGTGACCAGTTTTGTTCAGAAAACTTACGGAATACAGCTGTTAAAATAGAGTTTTGACAAAGGCTCTTTGGTGTACCCCCCCCTTTTTTTGCAGCTACACTCTTGCTCTCCCTTTTCCTTGCACTTTTTCTATTCAGAATGTTCATTGAATGGCATCTTTATTCTAAATGAGATAATCTATTAACACTGACAAGTCTTTCATTGTTCTATGACTGTTTCATTTGCCGAAAAGAGTGTGCCCACTGGAGAAGGGAATTGAAGAGTGTAGAAATGAAAATAACTGAATGTGCAAGCAAGGATTTGCTACTAAGTGTTACTTTAATGCTTACGTAAATAAAAAGTTAATACAACATCATGCATCATGTGGTAGACTACAGAAAGACCTTCTTTTCGTTGGGGTTAGAACAGTTACTCTAACACAGGCGCATTGCTACAGAAGTGAATATTGGACGAACTAATTCTACCAGAAAGAGCTCAGCATGGAAACAGCAGTTTTGTTGTATTGGATTAAGTAATCCAGCAAGCTCAGAAGCTATCCTTTTGATTTAAATAACTCCACATGTTTCATAAAGGTATTTTCTCAGCTAGAGCTCAGTGCTGTAAGATGCTTAGGAACATGTTTAGCTTTAAGTACAGAGCCTCTGCCCTTAACTATCAGATTACTGTCAGATGTAAGGCATGCACTTAAATACCTCTCGGAGTGAATGTCACTAGGTGTGAGCTAATCCTTCTGGAGGTCAGTAGGGAAGTATCTATAAGAATTAGGTTGGTGCATGATGCTTCCTTTCCTTGAAATAAATACCTCTAAATTGATTCTGCTGGCATCAGTGGTGAAGCATTTTGCTAATTTTGTTTACAGCTTAGAATGATTTTTAAAATTTTAATCCAATTTATGCTTCTTCTAGCACTCTGTTTCTCTTCAAGAATCAAGCTTATGCATATAAACTCTAAATTATGATTGCTAGCATTACTCAGCAAATATCAGCAGTTTCCCTGTGAAATAACTGAATAACTGTTCTACATTTGCATTTATAAATGTTAAGTGACCAAATCTGTAGTGTAACTTGCACAAGACTCTATCTCTAAGTTAGCAGGGTAACTTGTGGAGGTGCTTTCAATATTTTGTATAAAATTGTATGCAGCCAGCTCTGGACTATGGTTGCCTAGGAGTGATAAAATAATACAAAACAAAACAAAAAAAATAGTACTTTTTTTTTTTAATGTATGTAGGAGTTTCTCATACAGTATAGGGAGATGGATTCCCAACTGTACAAATTAGAATAAAAGAAGCTGATAATGTTTTACAAAACCAAATTCAAAGGTTTTCATACAAACAGCAACTGTAAAGCAAAATAACATCAAAGAATCATTGACAGCAGAATTTAAAAAACAAAATTAATGGCCAAAACTTATGTGAAACTCTACACTAAGTAATGATTATTTTTTTCGGATGCATGTTTTCAGTCATGTCTGTAGTTTTTATTACTTAAGCCAAGGTATTTTGCATTTAAAACAAAATGCTGGGAGGAAACATTACGTCCTACAAAGGATTCAGTACATTTTGTTTCAACTTTCTAGGAAAGGCTGTGAGGGATCAAATGAAAATAATCACAACTACTGCTAATTTGATTTTCTTAAATGTGTTTCTCATTACCTAATGGTGAACTGACTGAAAAAGGATTAACTTTTTTTTTCTCTTGCAAATGCTGGCAATTAGATTTTTAAGCTGTTTTTCTACCTCATCAACAAAAAGTATGCAAGTGTGCTATATGACTGTGGGCTATACATTTTACATGCACATCTGTACTGTTGAAATAATTCAACTTCATTTTATAGTGCTTTTTTAGGTAGTGAGTAATAGCAGTAGCTTCAATTGGTGGAGTTTCCCAAAAGAGGAAAGAAGTCGCTCTTGTCAATCTCACACTGATTTTAATAAATGCTTATGTTGCAGCCAAGGGCCAGTGACCCACAGATCAGCACTACTGCAACACCAGCCCAAGGAAGGAAGTCTGTGCAGGATTAATGCACAGTGTGAGTTCTGTGTGACTGCATACGGACAACGAACAAAATCCAGACTAGTTGTTTCAAACGTGTTACTGACAACGTTGTAACAGTTGTTACTGTGGTAATTACTAGGAATTATTAAGAGTACTGATCAGTATTGATCATATGCATTATGATGTTGGCTTAGGAGGACAGAGAAAAAAACTCTAGGCCACATTTTTTATGTCTTGACCTTTATGTTGAGACATGACAACATATCCTCTAATACAGTTTAAAGCTGTTCTTATATTATGTATGTGACCATGCATAAGGCTTCCTTAATTCTTCTCTTGAAACCCTATAATCTTTCCCAGAGGAGTCTTTGATTCTGTAGATGAGATCATCCTCTGTGCTGTCAAAGGCACAAGGCTTCCCATTTAAGGCCTTTGGGTATGATTGAAAAGTATCTTTTGTTTGTGGCAATTGTTTTTGCGTAATTTCTGCATGCCAAAGCTTGAGGGTTTTGTGGTTTTGTCTTTGTTACAGTCTGGCTATATTATTTTCAAATACTCCTCTTTCCATATTTTTCTTTTTGTATGGGATTCATGATTTCACTCATGACTTCACATGAATCTAGAACTGAGCTCTGCACAGCTGCTAATGAAAAAATTGTCTTGATGGTTGCTCTCGAGTCTGAAGAATGAACATGCGGACAAGTTGCTGGCCTTTTTTGTTGTTGTTGTTCTCAGAATGTTTGGGTTTTTAGGAGATCTCTTCTGTAAAATCTCTTTTATCTGTAATTACAAAACATTATGGTTTCATCTTGGTGCCAGGGGCCAGCAAATGACTGCAGGGAGTACTGACAGCCCATTTGTCCATCTCATGGCCTACTTTTGGTCGCTGTGATATCGTTGCCTAGATTCTCAGTGCATTTATCTGGTTGTGGCTTTAACTGTGTGCGTGCTTCTCAGGGACTGACCAGAGTTTGTGTATGAATTCTGCTGGGAGCAAATGAGGATATATCCTTTTCCTTTCTCTCTTAAATAGTATGGGCTAGACTGCTTGTCCCAGGGAATAGTGAAATTATAGACTAATTATTTTTATCCCCACTTTTAAATAATACCACAAATAAACTAAAACCACAAAAAGGAACTGATGCATCATAAGCGAGATAGCTAGTCCTCTTCAAATGTGGGGCCGAAACCTATGGTTATTGGAAACCTAGTTTTGTACCTTGGTGGCTTCTTTCCTTACCTCGGAGACCACATCATCTGGAAAAGGCTTGTTGCATGAGAGCTCAGGATTTTGGCCTCTTAGAGGCTTTGACTGCCAGGTAGAGACTTGGAATGGAAGAACTACGGTCAGATGTTTGTATCAGTAATAGCTAATAACGCAGTTAGCGTGTTATTGTCTGTGCCTCCAGTGTCTCTGTTTCCAGACATTTTAGTGTGCCTGAGTGTATGCACTTTTAGATACTGTGTCATGAGAACATTATGCACCAATTTGCAGTTGCAGTGTAACAACAACAAATTTTGGGTAAACCTCTGGTACCCTTATATTACTAATTACAGCTTTCATCTGCTGCTTCCTGGTAAAATAAATGTGAGAGAAAACTATTCCTATGGGAACAGACTTGGTGTCCCGTGTTTGCTGTGGGCATTGAAGGAAAAATATTAGAGGAGTTGTAATGGACTTTCAAAGATCATCTAGTCCATCTTTCTTCTTCAAGATGAATTCAATGATATCTAAATCATTCTTGACAGAATCAGTTCAATGTTTCTTTAAAATCATTCAATGCTGGAAACTCCACAGCCTCTATATATAGTCCATTTCACTACTTGTCAGTCCATGCCATTCAATAGATTTTTCTTCTACTACTTAACTAAATCATCTGTAGGCCAACTACTTTTTCTTCTTCCTCCAACGGAGTATATTATTATTCTCTTTTCAGCTCCTCTCCGTGTAGATGTAATCATTTGTCTCCAAAGTTGTCCCTCAAATAAAAAGAGGAAATGTTCCCTGAAGTAATAAAGGTTTATTTTATCCTTGTTTTTTTTTTCTCCCTTGGTAATTTCTAATCTTCTGAACATTGCTATTTCTCATTGCTGGAGTTGATTCATAAATTTCTGGATAGTGTTCCAGCTAACGCACAGAAATCAGAAGAACTCTGCTGTTCATCTTCTCTGTGACATGGTAACCCAAAAATCGTTCTATAGAAAAGCTTCCTATCCCTTCATTTCCCACCTTGTCTGTTCTTCACGTCCTTGTGCTGTACACCCTCTGAACTTCAGTCACATCTTACAGAGCACTTACAGTCCCAAGTTGTTGCATTCTGCAATTGTATCCTGTTGTCTGTCCTCTGAGTTACAAGTGAAAATACTCATTTGTACTTAACTCCTGGAAAATCTTATTCAATACCACATTCACATTTGCTTGGTAGCTATTACTTGAATATTGGAGTTGGCACCCATTTTGTAGTAGTCCAGTCTAGGCAAGATAAGAAAGGAAAAGTGGTTTGGGAAACACTGCACAGAGGTGCTAGAGAGTAAAATGTAGGATCTTAACGTAATGTGAAATCTCCTTCTATTCCTGCTCAGTCTTTCCTGTTCTTTTTTCTCTTACTTCTGAGCTGAGATTGTGCTTTCTTTTCTTTCCTGGAATCATGTATGTACCCCCATGAAGTGAGTTCAAAGCCATTACAAAGAGATCCATCTCTGTGCTTCTGAGGTCAGTTTTCTTGTCAACGTTTTGATCCCCCTTGACTTCACACTTGCCCTGTTCTCACAAGTGCTCTTGTCTAAATGGCACTGTCACTATCAGAGCATCTGCCTTCTCCTATTAGGATGATGCTGAAGTCCATTGAGATAAGTGGTCAAAACGCAGATACTAAAAGAATTGTGGGAGGAGAGGCCTAGCTGAAAGCTGCTCGCATCCTTGTTGCAACTGCTGACTTTCTTATGTAAATCAGGCAGGTTGGAATCTCAGTCAGTGCTAGTTCTTGCCTGTTCGGTAATTCTAATTCCAGTGTAAGATCTTTGCAAGAGACTGTTTCGAAAGCACAAGTAGTGCAAGCACCTTTATGATGCCATGTAAATTAGTGTGATTCGTTTGTTGCAGACTATGTGATATCTTAAAAAAAATAATAATAATGATCTTCCATGTTTTTAAAATATCAGTGGACCAATGTCAGCAGCAGTGTTTGTGTATGTCAGCCATTACTTGCGTTGCTGAGATTTTGGACGAGAAACCTATGAAACAGCTGTCTGGCAAATATTCCTCCTTGCTGAAAGGAAATAAATGCAGATGAGAGCAGAGGGCACCACGGCTTCAAGCTCTATGTACAGGAATATACACAAGGCGTATTGGGATTCTGTATGTATGCAAATTAATCTTCACAACGAAACAGGCATGTTACACAGCTTGAGAGACTGTGCAGATTATTAGTAGAAACTATAATCTGGAATAGGATGCTTGGAGATAAAATGCTTTTTATTCCCATCCATGCTTCAGGGCTTGAATTGCAGCAAATTCAAAAACCTTTACTAAGCAACAGAAAAGATCAAAAATATAGAATATGAGTGGTAAGGCTTGGAATGCAGCTCTGGCAAGAGAGATAGGGTTCATCATAACAATGTAATAGAAATGGCCTGGGAAATAATGTTGTGTGTGGTCTTTTCAAATGTTTTTTTCCTAACATACCATGCTATGTCAGTTTTTGAAGAATCTTCATGGACAAAGATTTTTTACCTGTGTTTAAAATGACAGAATAGAATTGTCGAGGAGAAGCCCCTGTACTGTATTATTTCTTGGCATTCATTATTGTGCAGCATATGGACGTGTCCCTCTGCGGAGGTTGTGTTGTCTGTCTCAGCTGCTATTCCACATTGATAAAAATACTGGTTCCCTTCTCACTTTTATATATTAACAGCTTGAGTGTAAGTGAACATATATGCCACAGGTTCTGGAGACTTATGATCTCCAACAGGAAAAAATCTGTTTATTATGGTGTATCTCATGTGGTTCCCTTATGCAGCAAGCAAAGGGGAAATTAACAGATGGTATAAAAGCTCCATAGTTTTTAACTTCTACAGGCGGCAATATCATTTCTATATAATTTCCTTGTTTCAGCCTTAGTCACCTCTTCAATTTTGTAGCCTTTGTCTTGATACAGTGGGCATTTTTGATAATCTTTTTTCCTTAGTTTTCTGTTGGTTGATGAGACTATGGCCATTGTGATATAGGCAAAAACTTAATCTAACAGTGAAACAAAAACCAATTAAAACCCAAAGTCAGTGCAGTACTTTGTGATGAGAAAGTGTTGTTATACAGTAATTACTCTAGTAATTATGTATAGATGTGGGGAATAGGATTAGGGCTGGTAGAGACTTAATACCACCTCTTCATTTAAGTGCAGCATTCTCTTTGTTCCACCTGTTCACTGTCACTTCACACAGAAAGAATACTTCTGCAAACTTTTGTTATGAAAAAGTTTAAAATGGCAGAATAGATTTTGTAGTGCATATTGGAGAGTTCAATATAATAAAATTTTCCGTGACCAATTTAACATGGAAGTGCAACCGTAGAAATAACTGTGCGTATGAATTAATCTGGGGAGGATAAAATAGGGCTTTCCTGCTGAATACTCATTTAGCTGTATACTCATCTATTGTCTGTGAACAATAATATCTTATCTAGTAAATTAATCATAAAATAAATTGTGCACAGTGAAACAGAATGTAGAGTTCCAGTATTTAATGTGGCAATCTAATTTTGTGTACAACTCAAAAAATATCTTAACAGGTAGGCCACCAAATTTTACCTAGAAGTGAAAGAACTTCTAAGGCAGTCTCATGGTTTTATGTTTTTTTGATTTTCAGTATTCCACATCAAAACATCACGTACTGGAATTAAAGTGTTAATGCTCTAATTCTATGTACCTGTCCCTATACATTATGGAAGTCATGGGATCTGACCCTTCCAGGTGGGGCGGTCTCTTACTGCCTGGCAGTGGGTGCTGGAGGTGCTTTCCCAGCCGTTCCAAGCTTTTCAGGTTTGACTCGGTCTCGGGAACTCTCTCTCATTATCTTATTTGATTTATTAGTCTCAATTTCAATTAGATTGTATTATATTGTGTTATCTTGCATTCTGATATCATAGTTAGTAAAATAAGTTTACCTCCATAGATTGTTGCCACTTTTTTTTCCCCCCCCCCTTCCTTCCTTCCCATTTTGTGGGGCCAGGCGGGGGGTGGGGAGGGCAGGGGCCTACTGCCCCCTGTCACGGGCATAAATTGATCTAGTTAACTCTATGACAGGCAGGAGTTTCTTTGAAGCTAGATGGCAAATCACATGGAAATAATTTTGAACTGGGCATCAAAATTCAATATATTTAAGTTAAGTTTTTGCGTTTTATTTATAGTATTTTAAATCACACCTCTCTCTGCAAGATCAGATGCTTAATCTGTGAAGGAAAGGATTGATCTGGAGATGGTTTCTGGATGCAGGACTCAAGTGTACGCTAAGTCTGAGGACAATACTAAATTGGAGGAACTGTTGACTCCCTCAAGGTAGAGGGGCCTTGTCAAATGTGAGGGCTAGCCAGTCACCAGATGCATGTAGCTGGACAAGAGCAAGTGCCAAATTCTGTTCCAGCCCCATAGAAAGAGATCTTGGGTTCTGATTGATGGCAACTTGAATCTGAGTCAGCAGTGTGCCCTGGCAGCTTAGATGATCTTTAAAGGTCCATTTCAACTCAACTCATTCTGTAGTCTTCAAAATGATACAAGAACCCTAAAGTACAGCTAGGCAGTTAGGTGTTTTTTTCCAAATCAGTATTCATCTTTGATAAATGCAAACACTACTACATAGATACATACAGAAGTTGAGAGGTCAAGGAAGGTGTTAAGTGTGATGGGGGATGCTCAGGAAGACTGTAGAAGTGTTGCAGGGAATATCAGTTTTAAAAATACTGCACAGTTCTCTTGACCTCTTGAAATGGGTAGTGAGAGGTAGCCACTGAAATCACTTAATAGGACACATCATTAGCTACTTCAGCCATGTAGACCAGATCCATAAGAACTGTGGGAGGTCTGAGTGGGCAGGTTTAGAGTGAGCTGTTGTATTTTGGGGCTTTGAGGTATTTTTTTAATTGTGTAATTAACAAGAGTAGAAGATTCCTGTGAAATTCATATGGCATGTGGTAAAGGCAGTACTGATGTAGTGCCAGTCTGTCTTTCAGTTGCATGATTTTCTTCATTCATAGTGTGTGAGGGAGTCAACAGGAAGTCTCTGTGCTCGGAAGTCAATACTACCCCTGCAGAGCATGTCTGAAAAAACCCTACTGAAGTTCAACACTGCCTTGGAAACCTGAAATCTTTAGACAGAAAGATAGGCATCCTTCAACTTTCTCCCTAACTTGTAAGGAACTGTTAGGGACAAAGCGAAACCTAGTTCCTCTTCGCAGGTGGTGGGGAGAAAGATCACAGTGATGAGACTTTATACTTCTTTTGCTTAATGTAACACTTACAGGTAAGGTGCTCTTTCCCTTGGGGACCAGTTTCTTTGGGGTATTACAGGTACTCAGATTGGCAAAGGTTTCTCACATAATAATGACTGTGAGCAAGATGTTAGTGTGAGCCTAGGTACTGGAGAGTGAAAGTAAGACCAACAAAAGAAGGTCATTGTGCTCAGTCAACATTACTGACTTCACTGGTGCACCCGCTGCTTGGTAAGAGTTGTTTCCTTCACAAAATAATCCTGCCAGTGACCACTTGGAAGGCTAGTTATTCATTCTGTTTTTCAGTCCTGGTTGCAGCTGAACCTCAGACCATGCAGCAGCACTGCCTGATGTACTCTCTCAATTGGATATTGTCACTGCTGAAAGCCTGGTGTGCTCCCAGCCCTATTTATTCCTAGGGATGCACACAACACTTGGCATGCAGGTTTGGATGATGTACTCTGACAGTGAAGTATCAACTCCTATTAGCAGGCAGGGATGTATCATAATTTAAATGCAAGTAAATTGGCTAAGCAAAGGAAGCTAGTGTTAACTTAAACAGACAAGGTGCAGCTATGTGTTTAACAGCATAGAGCTAAAGCCCTGAATAGACAAATAATTCTTCTACCTTTACTAAAGAAAAATAATATCTATTTTATAAAATGTTAGCAGTTTGGGAATGCAAAATTGTCCTCAAGTTATCTACAGAGAAAGATAGATATAAAGACGCTCTTCACGTATCAGTGAAGGAGCATGAATGAAGCATGACGTTGCCTCATGCACTTAGGTACAGGTAGTGGCTCACTCTTCCCACTTGTGTGAAGCAGAGCTTTTATAGATTGAAATTCTTGACCTATTTCAGCTTCAAGTAAGCATGAATTCTTAGCTTCTGCTTCTCATATGAGAGCCCAAACTTGGAGAATGAAAAATGAATTGAAAACCTTACTTTAGAAGCAGTACCATTAGCTTGCTGGAAGAGTGGGCTCCTAGGATGGAGAAGGCCTTTTTCAGGGAGCCCTAGACTGTTCGGGTAATGTTTATTTGACAATTAATGACATAGAAAAAAGCCTGAGAGCTAGGTCTGGGTTTGATTTCCTTCCAGCGTAAAGTAGTGTGATTTGTGGGCACTAGTGGTAAATATATCTCTTATGTTTTGGTAACCTGACAAAGCCAGCAGAATTGAGTGATATGTGTAAAATAATTATGGTGCATCTTTTATGGAAGCATTTACTACTATGCCTTGTCAGCTGTTCTTGTCTGCTGGCAGCTTTTGCAGATACAGGATATAAACATCTGATTTGGTCCTCACCTTCATTAGTGCAGCTGGATGGGGGGAGTAAAGTCTTGGTTTAAGGCATGTATTCTGGATTGAATTTGGCAGGTATAAGGACATATCTTACTTGCAGAATGAGCAAATTCAAGTCTGGGATTCTCTAAAACATAAGGTGTGAGTTCCAAGAATTGTTTTTTACAACCACTTTTCAAATTAGAGCTGTATGTTGATGTTTACACAGAAAAATTTCCCTTGGGCTTCTAGCTGTAATAGCATTTACTGACTTCCACCCCCTCACCTGCCTCCCCCCAATCCATAGGCTGAGATTACCGTGCTATTACACTACATTTTTCACATGAATTGATATTGTGTTTTAGCATAAAACATTGAAATTTATATCCCCTCATTGGTCACGCTCATCTGCCATTTTGCTCCTGAAACATAGTCCTACACAACGTATAGCAGGAGAGCCAGCTGAACTGGTTGTGCAGTTTAGTAGAGCAGAGCATAAGTGCAACAAGAGATGTGCCCTGTGAGTAACAATCCGAACTGCCTTTGGTAAACTAACACTGTGCAGTCTCTTTCTTTATCTCTTCTTTGTGAAATGTAAGTTAAGCCTATTCTCAAGAAAATGTTGCTTATGCTATTTATGCTATGGGTAGACATTGGAGATTGCGTTTGTATCCTGAGCCATCCGATAAGACTTCTGTGCTCTTCTATGGACTACCTGTAGTAGGAACTGCAGAGTGTGACATGAAGAATCATCTTGTTCATCTCTTCAGGTGGACAGTGTGGTCTGAACCTACTAGGAATATGGTGTGAATGTAGTTCACTTCTTCTAAATTGGGACAGTGTTGTGAATGACCTGCAGATTAGTTGTGCAGTAATGTCATTATATGTTATATTATAAACTTTGTGCAAAACTGCTGGTAAACCCATGATTTTATCTACAATTAGAAAACCTCAGGTTTTGTTCTTACAAATCAGTCTTGTTTCTAGAGGATTAATTCCTAGGAATTTTCTGAGTACTTTCTAATATTTCATATAGCCAACAGTGTTAATAGGAATTTTACTCCTTTGGGACTTTGATATTGAACTGATACAATATTATTATTATTGTAATTAGGACTTAAATGTATCCTGTAAGCAATTTCTTATGGACCATATGGTAGTATTTTAAAAACAATCCGTAGAGCAAGTTTTATAACTTTATATGAATAGGGCTTTCATTCAGTTGTCTGTGGCTGAAAATAGCTTTCAGATCCAAGCTAGCATGTCACCTGCACAGCTAATAATATTATTATACTGAAATAGCTGACAAAATTATCTAAAGTCATATGTAATCTATAGACTCAATAATACAGCTTTCCCACTCACAAAAATAGTAATACCCACTTTTTAGTAAGAGGATACTCATCCTATTATCACATTGTCAGAAATGGATAGTACTTGATATGATATAAACTCATATAATAATGCTTTCTCCTGTTAACGGTTTTTATCAAAATAAAATTATCCATGCAAAATAGAGTTGTAGAATCACCAGGGTTGGAAGAGACCTACAAGATGATCCAGTCCAGCCATCCACCTATCCCCAGTGGTTCTCACTAAACTCTGCCCTCAGCACTAGATGATATAATTACATTAAAGACTATATTTATCACTGGAATCCTTAATGTATTTTAAATGTGGAGACCGGGCTTAAATGAAGTGCACGGGATTTTATGTAAAATGGATTTTTGGAGTAGGGTTGTTTATTTAGTACTCCAGACTCATTAATCATTCTATAAAATTAGAACAAAGCATGAATCTTTTCCTAGATCTGTTTGTGTAGTGAGTCTGAAACATTTGCAGCTACAATGTGGAATGTTATGAGACCTGATAACTTTGTATATGGAACACCTTCATTTCTTGATGACATGCATTATTGGGTATAATGAGACTCAGTTAATATCAGGGAGACTTACAGAAGAAATACTGAAGGAAACCCAATGCAGTTCTTGTTCGTGGTGACAAAAGGTTCAGGCTAATGCATGAGGAAAAAACAAACATCAGGGTATTGAGCTGGAGAAAGTGAGGATATTATCAGGCTGGATATTAGGAAATACTACTTCTCTGAAAGGGTGGTCAGGCACTGGAATGGGCTGCCCAGGGAGGTGGTGGAATCCCCTTCCCTGGAGGTGTTCAAGGAACGTTTGGATGTTGTGTTGAGGGATATGGTTTAGCGAGAACCATTGGTCATAGGTGGATGGTTGGACTGGATGATCTTATAGGTCTTTTCCAACCTTAGTGATTCTGTGATAGGAACAGAGAAATGAGAGGTTGGAAACCTGATTTCAGTTGGTTACTTAGAGGATGATGTGGGAAGTCAAAGATAGCTGAAGCTGTGAGAAATCAGTGAGATCTGTGGTTGTCTATGGGATAAGCACTACTTATTTTCAGTGAGGTTTTATTGAAGATGACTGGATATTGCTACTAGTGGAGACCTCACTACCAAGCATTATGAAATTCTATAGTTACCAAAAGTACTGCAGACTGTTTAGAAATTAACAGGTATGCCCCAGGAAACTTAGTTGAATAGGATCAGCATTATACAAGCAACAGTAAGAACAAGCCCTGGAATACAAGTGAGAGAATAGTGGAGAACTTACTAACTTAAACTGAGCGTCTGCAAATGAAGATAGACAAATGAATGTGACACAGGCTTGTGGAGGGAAGCAAGCTCTCAGAGGGTGGAGCCAGAGAAGATGCCTTTTGTTTTGTCCAAGAGACTATTATGATTTAGTGGGAAGGTCACTTGAAAGGATAGGGTACATAGGAGAGAAGCAGTGCACTGGGGTGAGTATGACAGAGGAAACAAAAGAAGTGGACAGAGGAATACTTGAACATATTTGAAAATGCCCTCTGGCAGTTCAAGGAGAGAAAGCTGAAAGGAAGCTGATTCCTTGTTTCTCCTGCTGAAACTCACCCAACGTCATTGTAACAAAGCAAACAGTTGTTGCCAGCACACTCCTTGTCTGAGATTCCGTTCGTGGTCAGGTTTATGAGCCATGAACAGTAATGAGAGCCTATAAATGGTCTTTCTGTCCCAGCTGGCTTGGTACACAGATGTTGCATACAGGTTTCTTGGTAGCGAACATACTAAAAAAAATTGAAGCAATATACACCAGTGTTTCATCTGTACTTGCAGGGTAGTTTTAGTCCTGGGATGCAGTTGAAGCTTACTGCAAATTTCCCTTGTAGTCGTGAGGAACAAAATCTGGCCCTGTGCATCTTTACCTTTTTTTCTTTCCTCAAAACTAATTTTTTGATAAAGTGCGCGAGCTTGGATTTTTATAGGGCACGTGGACCTTTGCAAGGCGTGCATGCATTATATGTATTGTTACCCTGAGTGTAACATTCTTTGCACTTACATAACATATACAGTATGTGTGTACTTCCCAAAGAACCTTGTTCACCAGATTACCAATGGCAGTCACACCTTCATTTTTGCTGAGGTGAATGCTGTTGGCTGCAGTGAGAAGATCCAGAAACTCAGTTAATAATCAAAAATTGATCCAATGGCAAAAGCTAACAAATGAGCCAGCATATTGGATTCACATAGAATCAGTTTTATTGCCAGGTAAGAAATTCATATTAATATAGTGAATACATATGTTTACAAATAAACATTCTTAAAAAAACAAACAAACATTTTTATTGTAGGAAGTATTATTGGTATCATAAACTCTGTAGTTAACAAGTATTAACACAGGTTTGCTTACAGAACATACAGTTACTAAAATATTTCCACATAAAATATGCTTAAGTTACACGAAACCTCTGTGAATTACAGTGCAGCTGTAAAGTGTTATCTAAAGCAAATGGATTAACGGGAACATTCCATAAAGGGTCAAATTAAGTCAGCCAGTTGTGAAGGCAATAGAGATTAAAAGAATAAAAGTAAGATAATAGAGAGTCTGGGTTGTGTGCAAAGTATTTGTCCCCTGGGTTTTGTCCAATTCTGATAGTCTTAAAATAGATGATGATACAGTTTAGCAGAACACTTATGGAGAGATGCTGATGCTCTCAGAACACATGTCAATCTCAACATAGGTTAGAAAAAGTGATTTTTCCATTTAACTGTATTTCACATTCGTAGCCTTTGCATCCTTCGGGCTAAAAAGAAATGCTGCCAGTCACTTGAGTACAGTAAGAAATGCCACTTCACATTCTTATTACAACATAACAGTTCTCACTCCTCCCTGCATACCCTTCCACAACTTATCTCAGGAATAACTGACAGCTACTGAGAATTCAGCTGTAGTAAGATAGCTCGTTAGGATTCAGGTCAGGGGGAAGGGCAGGAATTTAAGTGAAAAACTGAGCATGCTGCCTACCATCCCAGTTCTGCTTACCTTATTGGGGATTTGCAGAAGCCTTACAGGCCTGGTGCTGTGAGGCTGCTACCAGAGACCAATTAGAGAGTGGTTTTACTCATATAAACAAGGCATCCATCTCATCAGAGCCTCAGCTGAGACCATGAATCCAGTTGATGAGTTTAAACCCAAACCTCTTTGATGTTTGAGGCTAGTCCAATAGACTCTTGCATTAGATAGTCCACCGAGGGGGAACACCACTATAGAGAGCTAAACAATAGAGACAGTATACCATATAACATTTAATTGAACTACAAAGAAAGAACTACCATGGCTAAAAGCAAATACAAAATGACAGACTAAAGGAGAAAAGTTTAAACTAGGAAAATGGAGGGGCCTAACTAAATAGTGCAGCCTGACTGCGACTGCTGCTTGGAGATGTAGTCCAGCTTCCCTTCAGGACAAACAGAGGGGGCTGAGCAGGGCAGAGCCCTTGTCATCCTTAGCAAAACATGAGGAAATAGCATAAAGGGACAAAGGGGTCACTTGAAGAAACAAGACTGTCATTGAACAATAGTAATACAGTAAAGGCACCACCCACGCTTATTTTCAGTCTGAAGCAGTTGAAGATAGGCAAAACATATAGGTGAAGAAAAAGTCCTGACTGTCTTCGAAGTGAGAATTGTTACCATCTGCCTGAAAACAGGAGGACTGAGAGGGAATGTTTTGATGCCCTTATTCCCCCAGCAGCTGTCTGTGTCGCATGAAGTGTCTCTTCTTATTTTGAAGGATCCCAAAAAATTTCAAAGCAAGTAAACTGAAACAAAATCTCCTGCTGATTGTTATTATCCCTCGGAATTCTATACTGTCAGCCGGAAAGGTTGTATATGCTCTAAAATGTAACCGTCTTCATAAATTCCACATGAAAGAGTCTTTCTTACTGTATAAATATTTTTTGCACTTTCTATAGAATGGGATGAAAGTATGATAACTGATGTTAGGAGTTGTACCAAGATGTTTGGTCTTTTCATGGGTCTAGTGATTGTTAATAGGTTTTATACAAAATTCTTCACTGAAATAATATATTACAGTGTATTGTTTTCTCTTCTTCCTCTGTCTCAAGGCAGGTACATAGAGTAAATGTTAAGCAGACATAAAATTTCTCTAGATTGTGCTACTTCTCATCATGGATTTTAGTTTCAAGTAAAAAAAATTTAGTCACAAGGGTTTGTGTTCCATTGTGAAATACAAATGGAGTTTATAATTCAACCTTCAGTGTGTATTGCTGAATGGTATTAACTCACTCTTCGGTCAAGTTAGCTGGATACCAAGAATGTCCAGGTGGAGCTTCCTTCCTTCTTTCTTTCCTTCCTTCCTTGCTTGCTTTCTTCATTCCACTGTGGGTTTTGTTTTTGTTTTTGTCTTTTTTGTTGTTGTTTTGTTTTGTTTTTTCCTTTTTGTTTTAAAATTTATTTTTTGCCTTTTAGTTGAGTGTTTGTGTGTTATATTTGTATGTGTTTTTTAAAGGATTTCTTTACAAAAAAAAAAAAACAAACAAAAAACAGGAAAAGAAAAGCTCAAACAGTTACTTCTGTCTTGCTGTTGGTTATGAAGTATGGCTGTGGGCCCAAATAATTCTGACTCCGAGTTGTCAGTGGGTCACTTAATGTTGGGTCTCCCATACTGTATTTCCCCTTGTTTGCATATGCTTGCCGTCTAAGAGACTGGTCGTTTGGATCCCAGGTCTTGTAATGGGAATTGTAGCCTAATGGGTGCGTGTGTATCTTTGCCATTTTGGATTTCTGCCCGTTCTGTTTGGTTAGGCCACTGTCGATTGTGTATGCTCTGTCTTCCTCTATGCGCACCGGGTGCAGTGGAAGGCTCCCCTTGGCAGCCAGTTCTGCAAGATGTCGGCGTTTGGTGTAGAAGTCATCGTTGACTTTGTCAGCTGTTTGGATTTAAAAGGGGGAGGGAACAAAAAATCAGTTGGGCAGAAAAGAATTGATAAGCAGTTTATGACAGATCATCTGTGGAGCAGATGCAGTTACATTGCATCAGTAGAAGAAATCCATTCCACTCCCTACCCCTGATTTTCTCTCTATAGCATATTTGTGGGTGTCATTATGCTAGGCTCCATGTATATGTGTTGTTTAGCGTGAGCTGTCCCTGCTCAAATCACTCAGGTTATGCTGATATTTATTATTGAGGGGACATGCCCCGTGCATTTTACTTCATGTATACTGCTTCTGCATAAAAGGCACTTTTAGAAGGGTTTCTGTAATTCATTTTGGATGAACAGAGGGTATAGACAGTCGTATGCTGTTCGGTTGATCACTCTGCTGCTCCTCTCAGAGCATATGAGGCTTTGGAATTGTTCAGAACTGTATGGGCTTTCTCTGAAATACGGGAATGTATTGGGATGCCCTGTTGCATCAGAGCACATCCTTTAACTGCAAGGTGTGATGTGGGCATTTAACCAGGCCAGTTGTAAGGCCCTGCAGTATGAGGTGGACCACTTCTGTTGAGTAATGCCTCGGGGCGGAATGCAGAACAGGGTCAGTTCTTCTAAATGGCTGGAGGTATGCTCATGTTTCATGGGACTGCAAATACTTTGGGCTCCTGAAGGTTAGGTTTTATACTGTGATTTTACAGAAAAGGAAAACCTTAGACTCCTGACGTAATTTTCTGGGCCCAGTGTCGCTATGATGCACAGCAATAGCCCTGTCAACAAATGCTGTTCTCAGATTAGGATTTTGCCCTCTGTAATTTCCTGAACACATGTCTTCCAGTATGTGTTTTTGCTCAGATTTGATTGTTGTTGCTCTGGCATTTATTTGTCTTGCTTTGAAATATGAATCATACTCAGGAAGCTAAGGCCTAGTATTGCAGTCCAGCATCTCTGAGTATCACGAGCTTAAAGGGAACTTAATATCTTTTTTCTTAAGAGTTTGTTTGTATAAGGAACGTTTATTTATTCTCTTCAAAATCTAGATTTTAATCTAATACAGGGCCAAATACATAGATGAACTAACGCAGTGGTGTGTTAGTCATCAGTATTGTATTGTGCTTTGGATATATGATATTGTCAGCTGAGATTTCACTTTCGCTGCACTACAGCTAGCTCCCTTCATTTGCCTTGATGGTTCTCTGTTTTGTACATTTCTGTCTATACAGCTCAGCACTTGCCTTCATAATGAGAAGAATTTTAATTCCCTGCACTCGGTTTTGTGTATTACCCCTCTTTTTCTCCCTCCTGAGTATTGCTAGGGGGCTTCTCTGGCACTAAAGATTATTTGTTTCTCTAGCTCTGGTCTGGATTCTAATACAAGGTGGTGAAATTCCCATGATCACTGAATTAATCTTCAAGATCAGACTTTAGTTCTATATCCTCCTTTTCTTATATCTCAAGGGGAAGGAATATTACCAGCAGCAGTTGCAGTTTATCACCTGACTACATTTTTTTTGTGTAATGACTATAAGACTGGGCTTTGATCTTAAATCCTTAATTTTGTCATTAAGGAGATGTTTCCTCCTAGAAGAACTGAAATTGCTCTTGTCTGTGCTGTAAAATTAGGCTTTGCATGCTTTACCTATCTTCATCTGTCTCTTTTTTAATTGGTGAGTGAATGCTTTTCTTAGGATACAGGTGTCTGCAATTTTAAACAACTCACAGAACATGGATAATCATTTAGTCTAATCTCAGTACAAGATGTGTAATTGCAAAGAATTTTTTCTGGTTCTGATATTGGATTATTGTATTTAAGTAGTTAAAATCCATTAAATGCTACTAAATGTATTATATATCAGTTGAATAAAAACGGGAAGGAAACACACTTTATACTACTGACTTCCCATTAGTGTTTCTGCTGTCAAGCAATTATCCAGAAAAATAGTTGCAGGAAATGCACCGTGAATATCCAGACAACTGTTCATTTGTGTGAATGTTTGCATCAGAAAGGCAGAAGGGTAGGGGTGTGGGCTTCTATACCCTATGACTTAGACCTTTTCTGCATATGAAAAGTCACACTAGCTTATGTAACTTAAATTCAGCCTAGTTAGTTATGTCCACCACCTAATATATATATATATATGTCTGTTTCATATTAAAATTTGTTTGATTTGCATGGAAAAATTAAAAACTAATCTAATGTCATGTAACTAGAAAGCAAAATTTCATGTTTGTGCTTTTAATTTCATCTTAGTTACACTGCAGCAATTTGTGTGACATAAACAGTGATCGATTACAAGGTGAATAATGGTTCCTGTTCAGAAGGATGACAGTCTGATGCATGTTGTATGGCACTCAGAGTACGGGAGAGCTGCTGTTTCTGCCTGTCCTGATCAGATAATGCTTTTGAGGCCTGAGAATTTCGTACGTATGCCTAGAAATTAAATGCTAATACTGAAAGCTGGGCTTTTTATCTCATACTTTGACCTGTTTACAATAGGCTTCTTTCAGCATGGACACACACACCCTTACACATAGGCACATGCAGCAAAATTAGATTGCTGCAATTAAAAAAAAAAAAAGCATTGCTGACACCAAGTTGTTAATTGTGCAAAAGGGCCTTGACTAGACTAGAAAGAGTTCTGATTTTTGCATACTGACTGGAATTACGAGTTTTACAATACTGCTGTGTTATGCCCCAACGTAACCTGGTGCTAATGCAGTACAGAAACAGTTTTGTTGAATCTAATTTTCAAACTAGGAAAAATTCAGATTTGTAATATCGAGCATATTTATGTAGCAAGTGTTTTATCAAGAAAAACATATAGTATTCTGATGACAACTCAACTGTGAGTCTCAAGAGGTTCATTTTTCTTCTTTACTGTCTCCAAGAAATATTATGTGGACTTCAACCATGCAGAGACATTTTGCAGTACCAGGTTAGGTTTATTATGTCACTTTGAGTATTTGACTCAACGCTCTTCTGCCTTGGCTTCACCACCTGTAAAATATACTGTTAATGCTCTGGAAGAAGTAGTTAAGTGTTGGGAAGATTAATTTCTATTTTCAGAGTATAAGGAGTTTTCAGATGAAAGGCCACTATAGAAGTGCCTTTTGCATTGGCTTCTGTAGATAAATCATAAAAATAGGATTTAAAGATATCACTGTCATGTTTGCCACAGGAATAAAGAATTAGAATTGCAAAATTGCCAAATGAACAATCGTAAAATAAGGATTCTAATTCTGAGCATTATCCTTAGTGTTCCCTCTCTCCAGTCCTGGCAGCTGATTATACAAATGTTCTCTGTTACAGTATTTCTGTAGGGTTTTTACTCCCTTAAGGTAACACAACCACAACTTTAGTTACTGTTCTAACTGTTCATCTTGGAAAAAAAAAATAAAAAATTGGAATGTGAAAGTTTTCCAAGCCAAAATGCATTTTAAAGGATATGCTTGGGATGGGGGAGAGCTGTGCCTTTTGTTCCTGCTGTGCAGGAAATGGATAACCGATAAAATATAGAAGCAGCATAAGGATCAGGAGCAGGACTCCTTCCTCCCAGCTGAGTGCCCTATTAGGCTAAAGAGATGCTTTCTCTTCTTTCGTCTTTCTAAATAGATAATCTTGAATTCTCTTCTGCCTCAAAGCACAACTTCTTCAGGATGTAAATCTGGGTGGGGACTAGCTGGGCTAGGAGTACTAGCAGGAGCTGGGCTGCTCCTTGCTGGATAGGGAAATCTCACTGAGTTGTAAGAGTAGGACAGCAGTGAGTCTGTCATCTGCGGGTGGGTCACACCTTGGCTGACTCTAATGTAAAGGCAGCGATGCCCAAAAGGAAGTGGCTACGGCTCTGTGTTTCAGCATGATCTTGAGTATTACAGTATTGATGGTATTTCTCAGGTTGGGACCCTGCAGATGCAGACCTCTGCCTTAGTTTTTGCATTCATTTTGGTTCAGAAAGGGGATGGCTACTGAGCTGCTTGTGGTAGGGAAGTCTTGGGAATGCCTATGAAAATTTCTGTGAATTTAGCCTATCACAAATGAGACCAAAAAGGAGTGGGTTTTTGATGGTGATTTTTTTAATTCAAGTTTCACTGTTCTGTCTAAATTTGCCAAGAAGAGTCAAGCTTTGTTCTTTCTCTAGTGACCAGCCGTAACGAATCTTGGAAGTTTCACACATTTCTTTGTAATCCATAATTATATAATGGAAGTATATAAACCAGTGAGTTGCTTATTCTCTAAATAAAACGGATGAAAATGTTGCTGTGATAGGGCCAGGATTTCTCAGTGTGCTTATTTGAGTGTACATTCTCTGTGCTGAGAGGTGGCCCTAGAGCTGTGTAATGTTACTCTGCATCCCATGTTAATTACTCATGGAGGTGGCCCTGTAAGCACTCATGATGTGAAGAATTGTGTGAAACGTGCATTAATGTGATGCTTTCTCTTTCTTGTAAAACATTGCAATTACAAGCACTTCTCTTTGGAAAGTAAAGCTAAATAAGGATGTTTTAGGTAATTCTGAAGCAGTATTTTTTTACTCTTTTCCTCATCTGTCATCTTTGTTGATCTCAGAATCCTTGGACCACATCTTTACACCTATAGTAGAGGGTGTTGTAGAATCCTGAAAGACAGTTATGTCCTATAGCTTTTCTGAAAGTGTGCACCTAGGTATGGGAAGGAAGCTCTGAAGTGAGAGAGGGGAGTCTGCAAAGTGGTCAGCCCTTAGAGAAGCTCTAAAGACATCGAGGAAAAAAAAAGAAGTCCCAGTGAGAGCTTGTAGTCAGCTGGAAAACAAAAACAGATCTGTTTCTCAGCACAGGTTTCACAGAGTTGCTTGCTATCTGACCGTATTTTAAGATCTGCTTTGTGAAACACAAGGGTTTATTAGGGAGAAACTATTTCAAATTTAGAGCTGGAGATAAGTCAAGCAAGCTAATGACAGCAATGAAATGGCTACAGTGTTACAGAATTTAACAGCTAAAATACACTAACTGCCTGTTTGTAGACATGCAACAGTAAAAGCTATCAGTATCTAAAATTTAACAGTTTATAACAAGATAGTGCTTCTACAGCCATGACTTTGCTTAGCTTTTAGTGTAGCGACCTGAAGCGATTGGAACTTCACACTCTTCTCTCTAAAGAATGAAACTGAAAAGTCAACGAAAGACGAAAAGATAGTGAGTCCTTGTTGGGAGACACGAGAATTTTGCCCAGGGAAATACTACCATGCTGCCTTTGGTGTTGGTGTTGTTGATCCTGTCTGTGTGATTGCTTCTTCATTTCTTTTCTAAGCTGGCATCTAAAACAATATGTTCAGAGGTTCTAAGCTATGAAATAACTCTTCGTGAGAGTTTTAGTGGAAGTTCATGTGGAAATCAAAGAAGCGGCATTTGTGTGTTAGCTGAAGTTGGTTTCTTTGGTGAGGGAAAAGACTAGCTCATATGAACTGTACTCAGGTATGAGTTTGATCTAACATGTTAACTGAAAAGTATATTCCACCGAGTAAATCAATTAACAATATGCTTTTTGAATGAGAGTGTTCAGTGGGACTGACAGTACAGATGTTGGAGGGAGACATAATCATGTTCTTATCATGATGACTCTGGCAAGAGGAAAGAAGATAGCTATGCCATGGCTGGTCGCAAGCTCTTCTTCCATGGGCACTGCAGTGGCTGTATGTAAGATGGAATAATTTTAAATGCCGCTGAAATATAAGAAAGGGCAAAGTTATTTGAAATAATTTTTGTTGTGTTTTTCTGTCAAGCTCTGAGAACACAGAAGTAGGCCTGTAGGCTGCAATGCATTGATTTCTGTCCTGGTATTTTCCTTTCTTTCCATCAGAATATCTAACCCTGGTTTGGCTTTATTTAGAAAGTCCTGAGGACAATGATAATATGTTGTATCTGTGGATTATCTCTCTTTTTTTATTCCCCAACAATGATAGAGGTGGAGGAAAATACGTAATGCACCATTAAATTAATTACGGTTTTGGTAGAACCTACTTTTTGTGGCTCTGTATTATTCCTCTCTTTGTTCCCTTTGTCACCTTATCTATTTACTTGTTCCTTATAGTGACCTGGAGAGAGGCCAAGCACAAAAAGGCTTAGCATATCAACCCTTTCTTCTGCAGATACTGTTTGAAATGAGCTTGTCCATCTCCAGACACAAGGCTGCATTTGTTTTCCCGGTGGAATAAAATTCGATTTTCATGACATGAGACATGAAACATAAATATTTAGGCCCCAAATTTCTTCTTTCAGTAACTTTTATGACAGTTTCTGAAGGGCTGAAGAGAACAGAATATTTCTGGGTTTTGAAACGCATTAGGAATGGTTTAGAATAGGAATATAATTATGCTTGGTAAATAGAGCCTCCAGTCTCAGCAGTGTTCTCTTTATCCGCTGCAGGCAGCAAAGGCTGCTGCCTGGCTGGAATGCTGAGGCAGAATTCGATTGACTCCTCAGGCACCGTGTGTGGAACCTCACGTACAGACTTCCTTTTGCCTGGAACAGAACAGTAGCTCATATGCATGAGCAGAAACCCCAGTCTTCTCACAGCGTGCCAAGCAGCACTGCACTGCTGAGTCTGTTTTTATTTTTTATTTCTCTTCTTTCAAACATTTATTTAATGTGTAAGATTATGCAGGTTGCTCTCTGGACCTGTAAAACAACTTTTCCAGTTGGACTTTGTATACGTGGCTGCTATTAAACTGTGGTATTTGTAGTTCAGTTCAGTTCAGAGTGTTGCATTGATACCATGTTTTGCTTTTGATCAAAATATTTCAGGCACTTGCACACACGTTTTATCTAATGTAGAAACCAGTGTAATGCAGAATACTCGTATCTAATCAGTGTAAGAAAAACAAAGCTTTTCTGATTTACTGGAATGAATAGATTGTGTCAATGTGGAAACAAAAGGTGGTTGCATCATATTAAATTTATGCTACAATTGTAGATGTCTTCAGGAGACCAGAAATCTGTTGCATGCACACAGATGAAGATCATGCTACACATACCCTGTAGTGATTTAGCTTTTAAACTCAAGCACCAAAACGTTAAGTTGCATTCTTAGTATCATGCAGTGAATTATAAACTTGAGAAGAAATATGACTGCCAGCTCTATGCTTAAACCAGTGGATGAGGTTGTAAATGAAGTCTAGGAGAATTGTGTATTTAAATCTCTCAGTTTTACTTTGAAAATATGAGCCAGTGACCTGCAACTGTAAATCTGAGTTTTCATTATTTTTTCCTACTGGCCACTAAGTTCATGTTCCTTTATAGCATCTACAATGGCACATAAATATGAAAAGTTCTACTGTGGACTATTCATTTCATTTTATCTCAGTTAGGCATGTTAGTCCATCAGAGTTTTGCTGGAAACCTTATATGTGGTCAGAGTACTTGCCTTTTGAAATAGGAACTATCTGAGGAGTCATGCTGTCATGCTTAACTTCTGAATAAAGCGTGACTGCAGCATAAACTGATTATCGTAAAGGAGAGTTTGGGATGCTTTCTAAAAATGCTGTCCCAAGCCAGAGGTTAACACTCAGGAGATTTGTTTAAAATGCTTCTTCCACCTCTTCAGTCATCTTGCTTGCTTTTTTACTGAGTAACTTTTAATGCCTCTCAAGCAAATCAATTAGGAAAAGTCTGATTATGTCAAAAGTTGTGCAGCAGTGCATTTATACAGCAACAGTAATATGAAATTGCTTGACTGGTGAGGATCTTACGTTTATTTAAGGACAGGGCTGCCTAACTGTTCCAGGAGCTCTGCTTTGTTGTACATTTGCAGAAAAACAATGCAGTCATGCAGTAGCAGGCTGTACTATTGCAGTGCAGTAATCGAGGCAGTCCTCATGCAGCCTTGCTCCTGGGAGTGGACTGCAAAGCAAGTGGGCGTTCCTGGAGACTGCGGGCTGTGTGTTATGTGGGTCACATCACAGAGCGATTTACAGTGCTCTGCAGTGTGAAAATGCATGTTTGTTTTTGTTTAAGGTGTCAATTTTTATCTTTTTTAATATTGACAGAAAGAGCTGCTGTCTTCCTGTCCACATTTTTTTGTAGCAGCTGTTCTTAGCAGGCGTCTACTTTCTTTCTTCTACATCAGTGTTAGCAGTTCTTCTGTGCACTGAATTTCATTTTTATTTCTTTTTAGTATGCTTGTGATTATAACTCTTTATCAGGAGTCTGAATTAGCTACACGTATTCCTAGTTGTGATGTAGAAAGCTGCATAAGGGCACATAAACCCTGTTTGGGTCTCAGAGTACATAATTAATATGTGGGTTTGGTGCTGAACTAGAACTGCGTTTTTTCTATCTATTAGCTGGCAGCACACTGGATTTACACCATTATTTCTAACTACAGGGTGAGGCTTGCAGGCTCTTTGAATTGCAGTGGTTAAGTGAAAAACTCCCAGTAATGTAATAACTATTTTTTTTTTTGCCAGAATTACTTCAATTTGATTTGTTTTTTAACTAACAGAAATTTTAAAGAGTTTTCAGCAATCATTTTGGATTGAAGCCAGTTAAAAAAAAAAAAAATAGACATGGCATAAATTGTTTCAATAGAAAATGTTATCTTTTTTATTATTTTTCTAGAAGTAATTCTTTTCAGGTGTGGAATATTAAGCAGTAGCAAAAAAACTGTGAAGTAATTCCATTGCTTCACTTGCACACATTCATTTCTGCTTTTCCTCCTCCCTTTCTTCTCTCCTTCCTTTATTATGAAAGCCCAGTGAAGAATTGCCAGTGGTGTCCAGAACTTTTGTCAGAGCGGAGATGTGTGTCAAACTGAAAACTGAAAAGAAATAGGGTTCACTAGCAATTGCTCTGAACCCTAGTTAGACTTGCAGTTTCAAAAGCTTTTCACACAGCTTGGGTAAACCCAAAGGCAGAGCGGAACTAATGCCTGTGCTGAGCAGAACCTGAGTTGTCTTCATGTAGGGCAAAAACATTTGTGGCTGACAGTCAAGAAAAAATCAGTAATGAAGCTCTCTTCCCTGAGCATTTAATAGTGCACACACACACAAGGCTTCTGCATATCAGAGTGTTCAGCTCCCACCTGTACCTTTTTTGCCAGGAGTTACAAGCAGTCGTCACTTTGGAAATGAGAATCAGCAGCACGGCACTGCAGTTTGACCTCCTGTGCTGCAGTGGGTCCCTTGCAGAGAAAGCACCTTACAGAGCATAGACAGCTTTGCAAAATTTTCAATATAAAAATTACCAATTGCACTTAATTTTATGTTTAGGATGTGACAGACTGATATCTGGGGTTTTTTATTCATGCTGTAGTACTGTAGTTAGTAGAGCAGAGAGATTATTCTTGTTTTCTGCTTCTCTTTTCCTCCTCTTGTCCTTCTTCAAATAAGGCAGCAGGGTAAGGACTTCTGGAGAAATGAACTGTGCACATTACAAATCATGTTATTGTGCTTCCTCCTCCTCTGCCTCCAGCCTTTTGTTATTACCATGTGAATGTGTAGGAGTTCAGCAGTGATCTCTGTGGCTTTTATCTGTGTGATTTCTTTATTAAACTCATTTACTGTCTTTAGAACATTCTATGCGGAACCAAAATAGCAGACAGATAACTGGTGCTATTTATATTTCATTTTTAATAAAAACTTCATTTCTGTCAGTTGCCTTACTAGTCTCAGCTGGTATTCATGCGTAATTCTGAAGAACATTACGTGACTGCCATTGACATATATCTGTGTACAAAGCAGAAGACTGTTAAATTTTCTCTTGCTTGAGTTCTTGAATTTAGTTGGAATAAATAGTAATAATAATAATTCTGTACTTAAACTTAGTTTGCAGCCAAGTAATCCTCGTATCTGCTCGTAGTTACCAAGCCAAATCTGTACAGATGTTCTTGTCAAAAATCTGTAAAGGTAGCTTCGTAACTTTGTGAAGATCATAGGCTATTTGAATAATGTCAACACAAAAGACTATTGAGTAAATAAAAGTAGCTCTCAAGAGCCTCTAATAAACAAGCTTTTAATTTAATTATAGAAAATTCTCTTCAAGAATTTTTCCAGAATTCAACTAACTCTGACTCTCTGAGATCATTTGCATCCGACTGCCACGCACTGGGCATAGAACACCTTCCATGTGCTTCAGGTATTTTAAAAAAATAATGATGAACTTGTGACAGATTCTGTGGGGCCCTGATAATTGTTTGAAAAACCATCTGTGCGTGGGTTTGGATCAGCAGTAAAATTAGAATTCTGATCATTTGGCAACTGGGAACCAGCATCTGAGTGGCACTTTATGAACAACTGTTTGAAACACACATTGCAAAAATGGTATCTTAAATGACCTGGGTTTTGCACAGCTAGCAGTATGGGAGTGTTGAGAACAGCCAGCACAACTGGTGTGTGCACTTTGGGACTGGAACTGCAAAAATCTAGATGACAACTGGGATCCCACAATATTGCAGTTTATCTGCAAGTACTGGTTTGGTATTCTTTGTGATCAACCTCTACTCTTAGCTAATCACTGTAATAATAGGTTTGTGTTGCAGAATGACAAGAATGCTCCCATGTCTGTATGTTTATACAGCAAAGTAAAACTGTTATTGAGAGGGATGTTTAAGAAGGATTGTAATTGAAATTGCTTAACATTCGTAGACTTGGTCTTTGCTTGAGCTGAGCTCTGATTTTTATTGCTTCACTTTTATATAGTGATATAGCCTGAGTGTAAGGTTTCACTTCACTCATTCCTCTTATAACATGTAAAAAATTTAATGGAAATAGATCTGAATAAGCCATGCTTGATTTAGATTTACTCATTTCCTTCCTGTGGCCATCAGTGATCGCAGTAGATGGAAATAAAGTTGGTTATTTTTATGTTGTTGACTCTAAAGATTGCAGTCTTCGCAGAAAACTTGGAAACTAGCAAAAGACATTACAAAAGCTAAGTGACTAACACTGTTGAGTAGGTCAGCTGTCCTCCTTTCAAATCAGTCAATTTTCACATACTAGGGATTTTAAAATCCAACTAGTTTCCAGAAAACCAACCTATTTTTTAGTGGAGGAGTTTGAACTCTCCCTGATACGTAACTACAAGCAGATTGTAGAGTGGTGTCTGTAATCTGAGTTTTTTATGACTTTATTGGTGAGGGTTTAACATCCAGTGTTTCAGAATATATGCTGGTAACAAGAAAAAGAGAAGACTTTCTCCATTGTAAAGAACATGGATGGAAAAAATACCTCCTTCAAGAACAAAATTTGCTTCAAGTTGAAGACACAGATTTGGACATAAAATATATCCTAATAAGTGTTCTTTTCTCCCCCATAAAATAGAGTAGTTGATCAAACTCAGACAAAACAAAAAAGTTCAGTAGGCATAAGTCCAGCCTAACAAGTGAAAAAGAAGCCAGAACTAAATAGAAGAGAATGACAGAACTCATTTCCGTTTTCTCAAACTCAGTTTATTGCTGAAGTCTCAAAAAAAAAAAAAATGAGACAACAGAAATGAAAATGTTTAAAGCATCTTTTTTTAGTTTTGAAACTGCTTCTTCTAAATGTTCTGCTTGCAGTTTGCTCTCAGCAGCAGAGGTGCTGCTTCTGCTAAGAGCAGTTTATCCCTGAAGGGTTACCTTTTGACAGCTCCGTTTATTTGCGAAAGGAGGGCATGGGCTATGGCTGTTTTCATGTCTGATTACTTACGGCAGAATTCCCCAGCCTGGTAGATTTTATGGTAAAATGTTATTTCTATAAGGAAAAGTATGGGAAAGTATGTCATCAGTGCAGTTGAACTTGCTCAAGTTACTGAGGGCTTGCTTAAGCAATGTATTTATTTTCATTAAAATATGGCTATCTCACTGGAAGTAGGAATGAGTGTGCTTATAGGAAATAGGGGAATACTTTGATCAAGAATCCCCAAGTATGGTTCGTACTGGTTTTTGTTGTTTTGTTTGTTTGTTTGTTAACATTATGTCAGAGCGCTTATGATTATCAGAAACGAGTAAGAGAAAGAAAAATGGATCATTTAGTGAAAGCAAGAAAAAGCCTGTACATGGCAGTCTGTATATGAAGTCTGGGAGGATCTCAGCAGAAAGCCACTGGTGGAATAACTCACTCTTCGCTGATACTCACCCTTCACAGGAAATGGAATGGTGAGCAAACAATGCTAGCAGACAGGCAGTGAAGTGAGGCTTACAATTGGGTGCTGCTTTTTAAGGAGAAGCAAGGATTAAAGTATGGAAGACCTCCTTAGCATAGGAATACCCAAAAGCTTCCAATTTGCTGGCTGCACTTGGTCGAGTGAATAATGGTAGAGGATAGATATCAGACTTTTATGTCGTACTTCCTTGAGATAGCTCTAGTGCAGAATCAAGCAGATTGTTTAGTCTAGCATTGTGTGTGAGACACCAAAAATAACTCATTAACCCTCTAGATATGACAAACGATGCATTAATCTGTACTTCTCTGTTTTAGAGGTGTTAAATCCAGAGAGCTGCTTCCATGTCTCAGATTTTTTAAGCCATTTTTGTACAGTATTAGTAGCTGAAGATCTCTTTCCAAAATGAAAGCATTTCCTTTTTAAGCCTTCCAAAGGAACGTGAGTATTCACCTGTCAGTGAAACAATTGTGTTTGGTAATAGGGAAAGTAAAGTAACACAAACATACTTTGTCCTACCATTCTGTAACTCTGCTTTTTCTAAAAATCATCTGCGTCAGATTCTGTGAATCTGTGTACAATTCCCTGTCGCATCTTGTCACTTTTCCAGTTATGGTGTTTCTTTCCAGCTCTCCCTGTCTTTCTATAAAGGCCCCTTAAACAGCAGAACAACCTATACAGAATGATACAGAATCTCTTCTTCTAGTGAGACGGCTATCAGCTTCTAACGGGCAGCTGTGAAGTCATGTCTGTTCTCCTAAGATATCCTGTATCTGCACTGAGTTACAGTCATTTTGGTAGACATTGAAGGTTGGAAGCTTTAGATGGAATCGCCGTATTTCCCTCTAGATAGGAGGATGGTTTAAAGGCAGCACCTTAAATTTAAACTTACGGTGATTTCCTTTGTATGCGTAGATGTGAAGAGCAAACAAACTGGACAATTTTCTCATATTCTTCAGCTTTTTGAGGGAGCTGTTTGCTTGGACTTGTAGTTGCAATACTATCTACAATAGTAGCAGTGACCTAAACAGTATATATTTACTCTTTCAGTATCATACTTGCAGAATCTCACGTCAGAGTTTTGCAGCTGCAAGCAGAGCTAGGGCACTGTCTAATTTCCCTTTAGGATCAGAGAACTGTGAAGCTTCAAAAAATGCTATGAGCTGTATGCTCTGATATGTGATGGTGAGACTGCTCCTAATTATATTCTCCTTCAGTTTCACTGTATTCAATCAGTTACATCTGATTTAATCCCACAGGAGACTACAGCTCCCAGCATCACTGACAGTTTTATCAGTTTGAATTTCAGGTAGGAATTCTGTCCATTGCATATCCTTTGGCAAAAATTTAAACTGATCATTTCCTGTTAAGTCATGCCCAGTCAGTTCCTCAGAGGTTTGTGTATGCATGTGTGGGTAAGAGAGAGAAAAAAGGAAGTTTATAAAAGAAATAAAAAATCATATTACAGAAATATTTATTTTCTCCATTTTTACATGCATCACTCCAGCAACCAAGTGATCTTTTCTCCCAGTCCTTTGGAGCTTAAAATGTTGGATTTGGGGTATTATTTTTGCAAGAGACTGTAAAACAATTGGATCACTTTGTGCTCTGTGAAACTTGGGAAAGAAAATTAACTGTTAGTGAGCCTGGCTATGTGACTGAACAGGTATGATTAGTACTATGGGATAGTGAGGCCGGTCTGAGATCTCAGAAACTGATACTAAGCTGCCAGGTGGATTCCAGCTCTTACAGTTTAGCAGAATGGAGCTTGAAGTTGAACTGTACATGCTTTCAGAATGAATATCCAAATGAGGTCTATATGAATTTGTGATGAGCTAACATTGTATGCCCTGGGGTTTGAGTTTCACGGGGGTGTTTATATACAAGACCTCCATCCACTTGTAGCATTAGGCATGTCTGGATTGCTTAAGTGAACAATAACCGTTTAAGCATAGAGTAAAAACATGGTTAATGAACTGGAAATAAGAATAATTTGTGCAGAAAAGAACGCTTTTGTCAGTTTTAATACAAACAGTCAAATACTGCAAAGCACTGAAGGAAACCAGGATCACGTCATCTCAGGTGAGCAAAGTATTGAAATATCCAAACAGTGACCACTTCTGATGGAACTAATCTTAAGTAAGATTAAGGCTTAAGTAAGAACTTGATAACCCTTTTCCCTCAGATAAAATCTCTGACATTCCTTTATGGGAGAAGTTGAGCACAAGTGAAAAACAATTCTCTAGCTGAAAAAGGGACAGCTCATGGATTAACGGAGTGCAAGAGCAAATCAGACAGATAGGCTAAGGATGCAAGGAGATGGGTCTCTTATCTGTTCTTTCAGGAAATGCATGTTGCTGTGTCTCATTTACAAGGGCTCTCTGCTTTCTGCTGATTGCTCCCTGGTGGTGTGTGTGTTAAGGTAGAAGGAGTGAGAAATTCTGCTGCGGTGAGGAAATCAACGAATAAATCTCAGCTCACTATTACCTTGTTGTTCTTAAAGCACTCATCTGAGAATATAAAACAGGCATAGAATGTACTTCTGTTATTCAGAGATGTAAATGCTAGCAGATGCTAAGAGGAAAAGGTAAATTTGACCAGTGGTCGCTGGTCAGTACTTAAGGAATTCTGGAAGCTGCAACAAGTAAATTCATATCTTCAAATTGAGGAAGATATTCTCTTGTATAGAGAGTGTAAGGATTTGGGTGTGTAGTTTGAAGTGGCTCACATAAAAGCATTTTACTTCTTGAAGAAAAAGAATCCATATTGACCTTTTCAGCTCTCTTTTCCCCTGTTGTGCTGAATCAACCACTCTGCAATGCACACATTGTGTTGCACCCTGCTAAGCTGTAAGATTTGGAGTATAGGATGTAGCTTATAAATAGCTTCTTAGGAGTCAACTTGGCTTGACCTCCAAGGTATTGGTTATTCTCCTTCAGTAACATGATGTAAATTAATACCAGTGGCACTGCTGTGTCGTGTTTTCAGGAACATTTGAGCTTTAGATACTGAGTTTAATGCTGATCCTGAACGGGATCCAGAACCAAGAGTACTCTGATGTATTACTTCCATGATCTGAATTTTCACAGGAGCCAGTCATAAGTGGCTCACTTCAGAAGTTTTACAGCCAAATTTTTAGGACATCTGTAGTTCAGAAGAAAGCAACTGTGTGGAAGTTAATTTAATGCTGCCTCTGGTAAAACATCACTTTTTCAGTTATCTAAACTTCTTACCAGTTGTGGCCACATTATGATGGGTGATATTAATATAGTACAATTCCAGTTGCTAGAAGGCGATAGGAATGCTTCTGTTGCCACCCACCTCCTCCTTAAAAAAGATAATTAAGCATGCTGGACTATAATTGAACAATGGGATTGTGCAGATTGAGAGGCACTTAAGTGAATGTGATTTTCCTCAAATGCAAGGAGAGATACAGAACGTATCCTTTATTAAATTTCTGTTGTGGCAACTGAATGTACCCTCTAGCTGCTATCTATAAACGTAAATTTATGGGCTCATTAACCTGCTACATGATTCAGTAAATCTGACTCTAAATGGCATTGTGTGAAGAATGTCACGGCCCTCTGACACGAATACCAGGCAGCAGTGAACTCAGTCTGTGTTCATTTGTTGAAAAGTTGAGTTGCAGTCAGGTTATATTTGTAGTGGTGAGCCTGATAAGGGAGAAAACAGTTACTGTTTTCTCTCAGAGGTCTGATAAAGCTGGAATGAATTCTGCAATGTGTGGTGTGGTCAGCTTGGTGTCTGCATGATCCCAAGCCCTGGCTTGGCTGGGACCTTGGGAAAACTGCTTTGTGATCTTGACAGGTGCTCATGATGTGAGTCTGGAAGCCGCCCTGGCCTTGAAAGTCTAGAAGCAGTTAAATGCTGAGTGTCTTGAACTGGTTGTGTAAGGCCAGGAAAGAATTCTGAATGTAGAAGTTCAAACATCTCCAGTGTTTTCTGCTGATAAGAGTGGATAACAATGCAGTGATTTTTTTATATTTCCTGTGAAAATTCACTGGAATCAAAAGCTTGTCTAACTAGGTCTGAGACCACTACATCTGCAGGAAGAAAAATGAGACGGGAGATGGGAATTGATAGGGTTAAAGCATGGGAAGATGGTGACATCCTCCTGGCAGAAAACGTCCCTTTAAAAGTACGTTTAATTTAGATTAAGATTCTGAGAGGCATTATATGATTCTGGAGCAGAAATGTGCGATCTTTCAAGCTTGATTTAAGTGTAGTGGTTATAATGTAGCTGCTTTAAAAAGATGTACTCAGACACCTAAGAATTACCTAAGTTTTCATGTAATAATTAAGAAAAAAACAACGAACATTTAGTGGCTCTTGGGCAGTTGAGAGAAGTTTCTTTTGAATGTTTAAGTTCTGGTTTGTTATGATTAAGCACCTTTTAGTTTTGGTGAATTGACCCAGGCTGGTATCTGAAGTAGAAACCTGATGTCAGTGCGTACATCTGTGATAACTGCCACATCGTTATACAGTGCCACCTGCTGAAGAAGAAATAAAAAGCTACTCTGTCTGTATTTAAAACCTAAAGCAAAACGAAAGTATTTGAGATGGGACTTAGATGTACTTTTTGTTAGAGCTCTGCTTTCCTGAAGTTTGAAGATAGGAATGTCAGTCTGTAATTGAAAAGCTGAAAATCGCTGTTCTGCTGGGTTTTGTTTCTTTGGTGTTTTGTTGTTGTTGTTGTTGTGTTGTTGTTTTTACAGAGACAAATGGCTCTGTCTGGAAATAGGCAAGTGTGATGTTAATCTGAATTCATGGAGGAATGATTTTACCATACATATGTGTAAGCTGAGCAAGGGTTAGTGGAAATCTGTTTGGTGGAAACCTTGCCCCAGGAGTTCTTCATTAATTGTGGTCCATCAGAATCTCAACATGTAAGTTGAGAAAGGCTTTCTGTAATTGCATGATGTGCAGCCAGTATTTGCAGCTCCAGAAAAATACAAGAAATTTATGCTTCTGAGGTGAAAGTTATGTTCCTGTGGTTATCTACCATTGTCCTCTTTCCTCTCCGTAACTGTTTATTTGAAGTTATCCCCTCATTCTATTAAATAATACTGGATAACAATAACCAGTAGCAGAAGAAAAGCTAACACCAGGATCTTTGTTAGGACCCTTGTGATACACTAGTCATTGGGCATTGTAAGGCCTGTTCCTCTGGTGATCTATGAATGCACATTCTGCAGAACATGCGATGAAAGCTGTTACTTCTGAAGCATTCAAGTTTGTCTCCTCTGCCAAGTACTCAGCAGGTGTCTTAATGTGCTGTAAATCTGCAACATATCTGATACTGTTCTTATTTGCACGGATAGATGCAGAAAATACCTACTGAAGTGTGCGCATGGGCATGTTGAGGGCAGATAGAACTGGAGCTGAACACCATACAGTGTAGGTGAAACCTACTGAAAATAGTGAAGGTTATGGCATTTTTTTTAATGAATATTTAGACATATGCGTACGATCACCAATTCTTATATACAATTTTCTAACTGTAGTTTCCCTGTTAATTTTTTATACGTTTCCAACTAACATGATATGAAAAAGGACAAATTCTGTGATGAAGTGGTCAAAAAGAGCAAGACTTCATTTTTAAATCTGAAGCAGAATGTCAGCTGACAGCAGAAAATGCAGTGTGCTGTGGGATAGCAGAAGTCATGCATGATGTTACTGACTTACCAACTGCCTTTAGGGAGGCGTACTTGTTAAGCTCTTTGCCTGGGGGCTGTTGCTCGTATGGGTTTGTGATCTGTCCCAAGCTGGGATATGAGTGTTGATGTGCCATCTGAGGAAGGAGGGGGGATGTTGGCATAACGTTATTCATCTGTGGTGGATCTGTATTAATAAAGAAAATCGACAAGCATTAAAAAAAAGACAGATAAGCGTAAGATTCTAATATTGTTATCCACTGTAGATTAAATAGGTTATGTTGTGAGATTCAATGCAAGAGAACACTACTTACTACAAAGTGGAAGTTAGGGTACAGCAAATCTGTGGTTCAGGCAGTTAATATCATGACTAAAGGCTGATGAATGATTGTAGTAGTACATGCTAACTTTTGTATAAAGAAGATTTTTGAACTACAAAGTTTTCAAAACAATTGAACACTAAAACAAACATTACAACTTCAGTGTATAAACCAAAATGTCTAATTTATCCCAAGATTGCTTTAATACCGAGCACTAGTATCCCTCTGTGCAGTTAAATAGCCAAGCTACTTTAAATTGACTCCAGCAGGCTGCTGTGTATACATGGTTGTATTGCTTTTAATACCTGGATGAACTTGGTTATTTGCACAGCATTATGTTCTGTGCTGTAGACATGGTTACAGTGCTGAATGTGCAGTTCTGGCTCATGACTATCGTTAGGGAATTTCTTCAAAGCTCACACTACATCCTTATGTTTTTCCCTTTTCCTTGGCAGTAGGTATTGCAGTTTCACATCAAGGTAACTTTTTCTCTAGAAGTCATATATAAAACCAGAAGCCAGTTACTGCCTTATGCCATCACTTGCCCGATAGTCATTGCTCAACAGTCCTTTATAGTTGAGAATACAGTTTGGATAATTAATACAGCTGACCACTCTGTCCAGACTAGGTGTCCTTCAGATGGCTCTCTGGTTTTGAGGAAGAGTGATGGCATGGCTGTAATGGCAACTCAGAAGGTGGAGGCCATTACCTTTAATATAAGGAAAGTGGTAGCCTTTAAGCACTACGTTCCCTCATTTTGTTCTGAGTAGATCTAAATCAGCACTTTGCTGATACCACTACCATGAAGTTCCCTTGAGGGCGGTCGTACTGTTCAGTCTGTCAAAATGTCATGATTTCACTGTGTTAAAAGAATTGTGTGCACCAGGATTTCTGCTCTCACTGCCAAAGTGACTTGCAACTGTGGAGGATTTGGGAAAGTAGTGTAAATAAGGTGTAGTTAACCAGGATTGCTTTTCTGTCTTCTGTCTCTTACCACTTCTATTCAGTCACCTTTCTAAAGGTAATGAAGAAAGTTACCCCAGAAATGTGCTGGGGAAACTGAATTAGGTGTACTTTATTTTCTTCCAGCTATTGTGAAGCATTTTTACTAGGATTCATTTTTCTGGGATTTTGTTCTGTTTGAGTTTTAAGAGAAAGCTAAAAAAATGTCATTCATTTCCAGATTGTCTTTGACTTCTGTTCTGATTAAAAGCCCAGAACTCTTCTAAATTAAGAATTTCAATAAAATTATTGACAGTCATGCTTTCTCTGCTGCACAGACTACATGTTGCCACTCATTTGCATCCAGCTGCTTACACGAGACGAAGTCTCCATGTAGAAAGCACACTTCAGATTACTCATTCGAATGACCATTTGCACAAAGTAAATTGAGCAAAAGGCCAAACTGCGGCACAGTGAATATATTGAAGAAAGATTCCTATTTGTGAGAGATTCTCAATGGACTTGATTCCCAGGGCCTAAAGGAAAGTCTTAGTACCTTGATATATACACCTGCTTAAATCTGAATCATACATGTCTTCAGTCTTCACTGATCATAAGTGTGAGAAACACTCTCAAGATCAAAAATTTCTAATCAGGCAAAGATCTCTGTGAAGAGCAGTTTATTCATTGCTGCAGTAATGGTAGCACACCCCCTACTGAAAGGGAGAAATTGCTCATCTAATCAGCGAAATCCATTCCATTATATAGCCTGGGTCCAACACAGCCACTGGGTCCTCCTGGCACTCATTGGTTGAGTGTCTCTGGTTCGCAGTCTTCCCTACGCTGTTGCTATGTTACATTTCCATACAATGTCTGCTACCAACCTATTGTTTTTAGGTATGTTCTGTACTTTTTATGGTGACAGGAGGACAGTTTTTCCGAAATTAGCACACTCATTCTGTCCTATGCTAGGCTCTCCCCTACCGTACCTAATTACCTTACCTAATGCCTGTGCCAATTCTGTGCAGGTTGAAACACCCCAGTCTCTCCTCTGTTCAGCTGCTGTCTTTGTGAAAAACAACTTATCCTACACCACATACAGAAATACTGGAAATTTCCACTGCAGAAACACAATCTACCACTCACACAAGGTGGAAAAAAAAAAAAAAAGGAGAACTCAAAGCAAAATGTTACAATAGCTGAAGATTTGCAGATACTTGAGACAAAAATATATGCCCTGAACTACCTAACGTTGAAAATAACAGTTGTGAAAACAGGGTAGACCTGAGCAATTAGAGATTACCAGGAAAAATCTGCTCCCATCCTCTCAAAAACTGCACTGTATCAACATGCGTATTTTTCTGTTTGCTCTTGAGTGTATTGTACTTCATTGTAAAAACCAGCTCATCCAGTATTGCATCCGTATGAGGTCAGTGCTCACAATCCTACAAGCCTCACCAATTAAAAGTGTGGGTGCTGTTTGCTGCTGAATCCCAGATACTAACAAAGCTGTGGGACTTTAAAATCTCGACTTTGCCTGTAAATGTGCACGTGTGAGGCCGACTCCTTTCTGGATAATAAGACTATTTTAATGGAACAGAGTCTCCTGCTGGGGTGAAGCTCAGCACCTCAGTACTTACTCTTGCATCCCTTATCTGTACCAGGGCAGATACACTTTTTGTGTGTGTGTGCATTTTCTTACAGCTGAACAAATGTGTATTTATCCTCTCTCTTCATAGTTCTTGACTTACCATTTTCATTGCCTTTTTATTTAGATTATTTACTTCTTCCTCCAGATTTACATTAGTTGTATATTTAAAGGATGTTTTTATTCATGTCCAGATCATAAATGCAGGAGCAGTAAGAGGTATGTTCTGCAGTAGATACCTCAAAGTCAGGCTGTCTACCATTAGATAATGCATTGTCTGTGGAAATGTAGATATATACATATTATTTCTGACCTTATTAGTTTCAGTAGCCACTCTCTGTCCAGTACCAGATGTCTGAAGGTGCATGAGCCCCCAGTATCGTAGTCTCTGGAAGGTGTGTGCTTATCCCTTCCAAAAGCAGGAGTGCAGGTAATGCCCAAATACAGCAGTACAAACTACAGCCCAAAACAACGCTCCTTTAAATTCTTCTAAAATCCACTTTTTCTTAACTGCTGTAAATCTTCATGATCCAGTTCTCCACAAAGACATAAGATGGTATTTCAGCTCATGGTAAATTAGCTACAATCTAAGGAAAAGATTTTGCAGTCAGGTAGAAGTCCAGAGTTGAAAAGCATTGCAATCATCAAGTCCTAATTTCTCTGCCTTGCAATTTGACTGATTTTGTCTTTTAGCAAGAAGAGATCCTCCAAATCCAGCTTCTGTACCACTCATTACTTTATATACTTTTTTTTCTGCTTTTCAATTATTTCTCCTTTCCTAAAGTAAATATTTTTGCTCCTTTCAGCCCTTCTTCACCTGACAAGCTTTGATCATTATGGATAACGTTTCTTGGCCACTTTCTGCCTTGCAGTGAAGCTTTTGAGATGAAATTCTACCTTCATTTTCTCACGTGGAGTTGTGTTTCTGTGCATCTATTTGTATCAGCAAGTCTGTCTCTGTTCCGTACAGTAGACAGGCTCTTTTTTTTCTGATCAGTGATGCACAAGTCATGTGAATAGCCATATTTTTTCTAAGCATGATAGTTCTGAGGCAACATATACTTTTTGTGACATTTTCTGTTAGCCAGTTTGCTGTCTATGCACTTTATCATAAGAACATTCTTCTAACACAGGCAACTTCCCTGTCTAATCACCATCACATAAAAGATCTGAGATGAGGAGGATGGCATTTCATCCAGCAAAAAAATGTTTCTATTTAATAGAAGTAACAGTCTACAGTGTAAATGCCTGTCATCAAACATACTGTCTTTTGCCTTTGTGTGTCCTATCTAGCAATTGTAGGAGTAGCCCCATGCTACATGTTAATGCTCTTTACTCTCCTATGTGCCACTGAATGTCGCCCAGCTTCCTGATGTCTAGTGATGTTTGTTATTCATTTTCTACATGCTTAGAGTCTTTGATCTTTTGCTGTGTCCCATGGTAGTGGTTGCATACTGTTACACATGTGGATATCCCCAGCAGATTTTTGAAGATAAGAGTATTTTTCACCAAAATAGAAAAATGCTGAGCCCAGGTACATCTTCATGTGCGCTGTCAGATTCAAAAAGGTGTTAAACTCCTTATGAAAATGGTGTTGTGGACTGTGCTGACAGCGTGTAGCATAAAGAAGTGAAGGGTAACCCCTGCTGCAAGCATTTGTGAGTCAGCAGGGTTGTAATGCTGACTGACCCCAGAAAGGCCTATTGATTCAAGCTGAAAACTGGCAAGAGATGGGATGGCATAATGTCTCTTAGCTCTTTAGCTAATCCTTTATCTCTCGCTCGTTCAGACGCAGGAAAGAAGGTCAAGGAGCCAGGTCACAAAATCCACAATGTTCTGCCCTCTGTCTGTAACTTACGAGGCAGACTTTCTCCTGCCAGGAGAGGTAAGCTGCAGAGACATTTCAGTAAGCCCTGCAGTCAGAGTGCTGTTGTCACTCGAACAATACACTTGCCTAGCTTATAAGTGGCAAAACTGCCATTTCCTTCTGGTGCAATGCTGTACTGCTGTCAGATGCAGGCAATGCTATCAACACACACTCGAAAACAGATGGGCTTTTAATTTTCAGTGCTTTTATCTTCAGTGCAAATGAGGACAGCACTGATTTTACAGTGCAAGTCTCCATCTCTTTATTTTTCTGTGTACATCCTTCAGACTCTTACCTATGTAACTGTCAGACATTTTTCTTTGAATAGCAAATTTTGGAGTAGTTGAAACATGAAAGAAATTTAGAAGGGCTGTGGCAGTCTGAGTCCAGCGAGGGACCTAAGTCCAGCATACATAATGTCCCTATGAAAGGTCCCCTTTTCTACTGAATGTGCTGGTGCCACTTAATGTTTAAATCTGTGGAATTATTTATGTATATAAAAATATCATGCCAGTGACAGGTTACAAATGGGAAAAGAGACAACTGTATCTCTGTGTATCAGTTAATCCAAGAGCTGGCAACCAAAGTATCCCACTGCTGTGAGGTGCCACGTTTTCTGTAAACACAGTGATTTAGGAGATGGGGACTTTATTACGTTTCAGGTTTGGGCTCCTGGTTTCTGATCAGACTCCAAGTGTGTAGGGACAGAGTTCTGTGAAATTGGTTGGCAGTTTTATTTCCACCCAAGGAGGGGGAGCAGGATATCACTGGCTGGAAGCCTCATTCCCGTTTTTCATTTCTCTTGTCCTCAGTGCTGTACTGTGGCACTCACGCTCTTATAATATTTTCTGAGCTCTTGCATTGCAAAAGCACTGCGCTCTGAGGTTGGTTTTCCATGTAGACCTTTATTATGTGACACACTGCCTCTTTTTATGAAGGTTATTTTTGTATCCTGTAAAGGTGTGCTTTCCCTTCACAGTTACAACCTGAGACTTACAGTCATCTGATAGGATTTGTGACATTTTAATATTATTCTAGAGCAACCCATTGTGCCTTCACGAGCAGAGGATTATAAACTTTAAGGAAGCAATAAGCAGGTGAACTCATGAGATACCAGGACCATGCTTTCATATCAATTTCTAATGCTCAAGTTGTGGGAGGATGAGGAGCAGTGCTGTGTTCTCTCTCCCACCCACGTTTCTGATTTTCTTCATCTTCTTTTGCCTCAAGTAGCAGAGTTGAGAAATTGATTAAACCCGCCAGTTACCTACATTTTGAGCACTGCAAATACTCTTAGCCATGCAAATTAAGAAAAAATAAATTAAGCAAATTTGACTTACAGAACAGTTTTTTGGTGTTTTTTTGTTTGTTTGTTTGTTTTTTGTTTTTGTTTTTTGTTTTTTTTTTTTGCCTAGAAAAAATGTTCTTTAACACCTTCCGGTGAGGTATCGGTTGTTCTGCAAATGAAATTGTTCTGTACCTTCTCATAAAGTCTGCTAAGATGTACCAACCAGCTCAGCTCCTTTGTTTTGCTAGTTTATCACTTTAATTTAAATTACTTTTCTTTCAAACATAATCATATTTTTATTGAAGAAAAGGTGACATTATAATATTTGGTATTTCTTCTAAATGTTTTTCTGCCTTCTGTGTTTGTTGCGTTCTCTTGCCGTAATGACTGCTGGACCACCAGCAAGTCTAACTTCTCATGTAGCTGAATGTATTAAAAATTCCCTTAGTTGGGGCATTCCGCTAGATTGTTTATTGGCTGTCCTAATGTATTAACAGTTTAGAAGGGGAGGATTAGACAATATAAATTAAAAACAAACATGTACTGGCTATTATGTATTTGTTATTTATGCGTAAGCTTACTAGCTTACTGGTTCCCAGCCCTGTAGCTTGCAGGTAGCAAATTGCCTGCAGGTGTTTCACACTGTTCACTGGCAAAAGCAATTGAAGAGTTAAAGTTTAAGGTGGAGATGAAGCGAATATTTGAGGAAGCTGCTCAGCACTCTGGGGTTAATTTCAGTATCTGATAATCCAGCTAAGGTGGGGTTTGAGAAACTGAAGTCTGCATCTCACCTGAATTTATCCCAGTGGCATATATTTATACCAGTGGCATCCTTACATATCAGACCCGGAAGCGGAGAAGAGTGTGCTTTTTCCTTTATAGTAATAATTTAGTTCAGTCTTTGAATCTCTCTAGAGATGAAAATGCATCACTGTGCTGCTGCAAAGCTACAGTATCCTGTTATATCTTCTTCCCTGATGCCCGTGTGCAAGTCTTATTAATGTTGGTGCCATTTTTATTTTGTTAGTCACTGTTAAGCAAATAAAAACTCACAGAGAGCACTCTGAAGTCCTGTTCTTAGAGAAATAGCTGTAATTCATTACCTTTTAGATTGACGGGGACCAAAATGTACCGATTACTGAGTGGGACGCATGTTATCCTGTTGCGTAGCATTATAGGAAATAAAAATGACTAACTCCTCAAAAGATTATCATTTTTATCCCATATTCCTCTCAGGAATTCCTTATTTTTAAAATGCCTCTCATGAGGGGTTCTGCAACCTACCGGCACAGTGTGGGCCACACAGCAACAACATGTCATGGAATGTTCACGGAATCACAGAATTGTAGGGGTGGAAGGGACCTCTAGAGATCATCGAGTCCGAGCCCCAGTCACCCTTTTCTCCATGCTGTCTGCAATTAATTTCATGCTAAAGCATGTTATTGTCTGAGTTTGTAGGCATTGCCAGTTGCCAGTGGAGTACTGTGACATGAGACTGGTTTAACCAGCATATATATAAATAGCATAACATATAATCTTCCTTTTTCTTGTTTTGGGTTTAATGAAAGTCAGATGGCGGGATGGGGGCTCTAAGTGGTTACTGTCAAAAAGTACAAGGCCTCTTCAGCATACCTGAGGATAGTCCTAAGAGTAAAGGCAAATTCTGTAGATGGAAGACAGTGTGCTCCCCAGTTCAGGAGGAAAACATTGTGGTGTTTTGTTAGTGGGAAGGTTCAGCCTCTGCTGCCATCCCACCAACAGCTGCTTCTGACATCATGGGCTGACATCACAAAATAGGAGGCATTACTTTTGGAACAAACCTCATAGAATAATAGTTAAACATTTGGCTGCTTTACAATAGTGTTCATGGTGCTATTTCTATAATTGCTAGATTCAAATTATTTCCTATTTAAATAATTTTGTTTTATCCAAATATATGCACAAGAGTTTTAAGGGAAAAAAAAAGAGAGAAGATCAGACAAATGGCTTATTTTGAAAAAGAATACGCTGTGTTTGGGGGATAAATCTGATACATCTTTTCCTTCTCTCTTATTTTTATCGCGGAATCACAGAATGGCGGGGGTTGGAAGGGACCTCCAGAGATCATCGAGTCCAACCCCCTGCCAAAGCAGGTTCCCTACACCAGGTTGCACAAGTAGGCGTCCAGGCGGCTCTCAAATATCTCCAGAGAAGGAGACTCCACAACCTCCCTGGGCAGCCTATCCCATCTCATTTGCTTTAGGCCTGTGAAGTGAAACCTAAAATATAATAATGCATGCAGAGTAGTCTAAGTATGTAAGGGTAAATAGAAATCTGGTTAGTGTCCAACTCATTTTCTTTCAAGTAAATCACTTCCAACCATGCAGCATAGGAAATTGGTTATCGTCATACCTTGCAGATAGATGGTCTGAAAGTTCAATCCTGTTTACAGAGCTTGAAATTCTCATCAGAGAGAAAACATACTTGGAAAACTCTGTGATTTAAGAAGAGGCACGCATTGTTGACTTACAGAATTTACAGGTCTTCTTAATCACTGCCTTGTCACCAATGTGTGGCTGATTGTCTTGGTTCTAACTCTTGCTGTGTACTTGACACTGCTCATAGACCAGTTACTTCTGGTCTTAATTTTCTCTGGTTTTAACTTCCTCATTACTCGCAAATGGAATAGCTGTTGGTGACGTTTCAGATTTCAGCTAGAAGTGCAATATCTGACTTTTTTTTTTTTTAAACTATATTCCTTCCTCAAATGATCACCCATGTATTTATATTATGAAAGGGGCTTATTCTTAGTTTTTAAATTTTATTTTAAATGGCAATTTTGAAAGGAAATGAACATCATATTATTAGATGCCATTTATTTAATTTTAGCATTTTAAATTAACTTAAGAATCTTACAGAAGTCTGCTAAGTGACTTCCTCTGCCTTCCCAGTATTTGATCCTGTCTTCTGATAATGAAAATTCAGATCTATTGAAGGAAGCACACAGTAGGTATGGGAGTGGAAGAAAGAGAGGAAAAAGAAAATATTTCCGTAACTAAGACATAGGCAGTCCTTTATCAACAGGAATGTTATTTCCCTTTTAGTATTTCAGTAATGTTCCCCTTTTATTTCTAACCATTAGACTTAAAAGGCAATTGTGATAGCTGCTGTCTGAGCCCTGCTATCATTTTAAGAACCTCTTCTTCTGTAATTTCTGCCATCAGTAATGTCCACGCACGTACACTGACGTGCAGCATAACGGTGACCTACTTCTATTTCTGCATTTCAGCAGCCTTTTGTGGAGTGCTAAAGGAGCAAAGATGGAAGTATGTTTAAATACGGGAAAATCCTAGTGCTTTCAAGAAGCAAACTTCCATGGCTTTTAAAAGATTTCAGCTCCCTGAATGTAGATGGGTGTTATTCATCTCATTAACAATTTTTTCCAAAATGCAAATATTTTTATCCAAACTTCGCTGAAATCAGTTATCAAGATAACTCCAGTAGGCGAGGCACAGGTCGCTCTGCCCATCTGAGAATAAGGCAAAAAAGGCTGCATTATCATAGGCAAGTTACTTTATCAAGAACAATCTTAAAGGTGCGAAGCTGACATGAAGGGAAAGCTAGAAAAAGCTTTCACCTATCCAGGGATGGAAGTCAGAATGGATTAGTCACATAAGACTGAGCATGTGAGCTAGTGTGAACGCTTGTGCTGTGAGCCATAGATGTACTAAATGTTTCCTTTGTGCGTGTGTGTACATAAACGTTGTTGTTATCAGTGTTGCAAGTGCTACAGCTGGGACCATTTTGTTGGATTGGTGTCTCAGGGGTCTTGCTGCATAATGTCTTATACACCATCCTGTTTCATCCTGCCATGCCAGAGGTAAATCTGCATTTCTTTCTGTGCTGTGTTGCTAGGTTTTTCTCAGAGCCTTTGCTTCTTTATTGCTTATTTCTGTTCTACATTACCTTAGGTTATATGTTTTCTATGTCCCCCTTCTCCCTACAGTCTGCACAGCACTTGATGCTGTGACATCTTCAGCCATATTTTCTCTTCACGTTTACAGCTGTCAGTGCTGCTTTCCCTGGAAGACATCCTCACTGCAGTTGTCTGTACAATCTCGTGCCAGAATCTGTGAAAATACATTCAGCCTAACTCTTTGGTCTCTACTTAATGTCTGGAGAGCGAAGATAACTGGCTTTGGAGCTGTGCTCATCCCCTGCTCTGTCCCAGTGTCCAGAAGTGTTGCTGGCACCGAGTGAGGTCCCTGCCTGGCCAAGCAGGGACCCTGAGCCAGGCAGAAGAGCACTGGCTCCTAAACAACTTCTGGCTTCACTGTTGGGATGGCCTACTGGGCTCAGGAGCAGCCATCTCAGCTAGAGATGGCTCTGCAGTCTCTTCAGGATCATGGCTGTAGCCAAAAAGGCAAGACAAGAAGTGAAAAGGGGCTGGCAATCCTCTTCTCCCTGTCAGCATATCCAAGATCTGTTGCTCAGCCTGCCTCAGAACAAGCTTCAAGCACCAACACACCCCAGCCCAGCACTCTCCATCATTGCAGGCATGTGCAGAAGGGCACAGCCTTCTCCTACTTCCTGGCTGCTAACGCTGGAAGGGTGGACAGGGAAGCCTTCTGGGTCCCTCATTCTATCCTAGACATTTTAGTATCATAGTATCATAGTCATTAAAGTTGGAAAAGGTGACTAAGATGATGATCTAACCATCAGCCCGTTACCACTGTGCCCACTAAACCATGTCCCTTGGTCCCACATCTATCCTTTTTTGAATGCCTGGTATGGTGACTCCACCACCTCCCTGGGCTGCCTGTTCCAGTATCTCACCACTCTTTCTGAGAATAAATTTTTCCTGACGTCCAACCTGAACCTCCTCTGGTGCAGCTTAGGACCATTACCTGTCATCCTATCACTAGCTGCCTGGGAGAAGAGGCCAAACCCCACCTCGCTACAGCTTCCTTTCAGGGAGTTGCAGAGAGCAATAATGTCTCCTCTGACACTCCTCCAGACCGAACAATCTCAATTCCTTCAGCCTCTCTCCTTAATACTTGTACTTCACAGCTCTGTTGCCCCTCTCTGGACAAGCTGCCAGGCCTCAATTTCTTTCCTGTAGTGAGGGGCCCAAAACTGAGCACAGCACTCGAGGTGCAGACTCACCAGACCTGAGTACAGAAGGGTGATCGCTTCCCTGCTCCTGCTGGCTGCACTACTTTTGACTCAAGACAGGATGCCATTGGCTTTCTTGGCTACCTGAGCACGCTGCTGGCCAACACCCCCAGATCCTTTTTGTCTGTACAGCTTTCCAGTCACTCTGCCCCAGGCCTGTTGTGATGTATGAGGTTGTTGTGACTGAAGTGCAGGACCCAGTGCTTGTTCTCATTAAAGTCATACAGGAGCTTTACTTATCCTTTTGCCTCGTTCCTTCTCATGGCTGCATTTCAGGAGCCAGTTATACTTCTATTTCTATGTACCACGCAGGGAAGCAAATGTATATACAGTATATCTTTTTGTTTCTGCCAAAGAATGGCAGCGCTGAACAACCCTGAAGCTGCAGGAATGGGGATACGTCCCTGATGCAGCTGTGTCCAGAATGGTCGCACCAGGTGAGTTTGCTGATCACTTTCTTTTCTCCACTGTACTTGCTTCTAGGATTCTCCTTTGAGAAGGCAAATTTATAGGCATATGTTACCCTTCTAGAGCATGCCAAGAGAAACAGAAGGATGAACTCTGATGAGGCTGCACCTTGAGTACGGTGTTCAGTTCTGAGCCCCTCACTACAAGAAGGACACCGAGGCCCTGCAGTGTGTCCAGAGAAGGGCTATTGAGCTGTGAAGGGCCTGGAACACAAGTCTTATGGGGAGCAGCTGAGCTAACTGGGATTGTTGAGGCTGGAGTAGAGGAGACTCGGGAGGCATTATTGCTCTCTGCACCTCCTTGAAAGGAGTTGGTGGTGAGGTGGGGCTCAGCCTCTTCTCCTGCATAAGTAGTGATAGGACAAGAGAGAATGGCATTATGTTGCACAAGAGGAGGTTTAGGGTGGATATTAGGAAATATTTATTCTTAGAAAGAGCGGTGAGGTATTGGAACAGGCTGCCCAGGGAGGTGGTGGAGTCACCATCCCTGGAAATGTTCCAGAACCATTTAGAGATTGAGCTATAGGATGTGGTTTAGTGGGGAAATACTAGCGGTAGGTAGACTTGAACTGGATGATCTTGGAGGTCTTTCCCAAACTTATGATTCTATGAATATTCCCATCTAATTTCTGCCAAGTCAGTTGAAAATAAAAGGTGTTGAACTCTTCTGATTATAATAGAAACATCCACAGTGTGAATCATTGTATGGTAACTGTTGAGTCATGGCCTGAACCACTGATTGATCACCTGGGAAAGGACCGGGTCAGCTCCAGGAACACAGGTGAGAGCAATTCAGCTGCGCGGTTGGAAGGGGTGCAGCCTGGCTGCAGCTGTTAGACCTCATTTAAGGGCTGACCGGCACTGGGCTGGGATCTCTGCCTGGAGGTCCCTCCTCGTGTAGCTTTCCCCTGTGAACCTCGGACCTTCTGATACAGGTGAGCAATCTTCTTTCATTCCTTTCTTTATTGCACCTTTTTATTGTGCTGATCCTCCTGTTGTTATGCCTCTGTTGTAACACCTTTCCCATCATAATGATCGGTCCAGTTGCTACAATAGTTATCAAAGAAAGTGACCTCAATAAATGCCTTGTTGAACAACTTCTTTGCTTTTATTCAGAATTTACAAAAAATAGAAGTAATTGTCTTAGCTCCTAGACAGTTCCTTTTGTGGCCTCTATTTTATTACCGTTCATTAATCTCTCTTAATCTTTAAAATGGCTGCATTGTAGAACTTGTAAGTTGAGAACTATGAACGCGAGGATCTGATGTTCTGAAAATTATCTTACTTGGGTATGGTTTTGATCAGCGCTGAAGTGAAACTAGAAATGTTCAACAATTGTAAAACTGGGCAAATTCAGAACGTTTAGGAACACCTGCTTTCATGTAATTAGGCCAGTGTTTAGAAATTGAATAGCCGGTACTTAGAAACTGAATAGCAGTAATTCTTCCATAGTGATACCTCATCTCTGTTTAATTTACAAATGCAGTGCTGATGAATTAGTCATGGCACCTTTTATATCTGCAGTGCTTGTGTTGGTGTGTTTGTTTGTACTCCTCATTGCCAGTGTGCCCTAACCTCAGGCTGAAGTGCCATACCTTACTGAGAACATCTCATCCCCTTCATCCCTTCTGACCTTCCTGATGAGGCTTCTTATTAGTTTCTCTTTGAGAGCTGTGTTTTGTAATGTTGTCACTGGAAAGTGACTGAGATCAACAACCCTTTTCACAAAAGCCACTGAATAAAAATGAGCTGTTAAATTTAAATTATTTCTCAGTCTCTTGCGACCAAAGGTGGGTCGTGTTTGCCCTGATGCTGTGGAGTGAAGTGATTATTATCCCATGACAGTTCCCTGAGCTTTGGCTCTGTCTTTCATTAAATCACTGGGACGCTATTTTGAGTCTGATACGTAACTGTTCTTTCCAGTATCTGTATTCATGCAGTGTTACCGTTCCTGAATGAGGCAATGTTCTAATGACTGATGTTTCTGGCTTAAGGATTTTCCTTTGCTTTTTAATTTAAAATCCAAATAAGGAGCTGTTATCTTGCAGACCCTTACCTTTCTGAAGGTAAGCTGGATGTTTCACGAATAAGAGAAACTTCTCAAACCTGGACTGTTTCCCTCACCCATATAACAGGAATGCAGCATGCTGGGTTTCACCAATTTGTTATGGTGCCATGAGATCAAATGTAAGATCCTTTAATAGCCACAATTACCTGTTCTAAAGTGATGAAAAGAGGGCTGGGACCATTCATTCAGTGACGGTGCTAATTAACAGTGCTGTTGAGCTCAGATACCTTCTGGCATTGGAACAGCACCCAGGACTGATTCTGAGTGCCTGCCCAGTGCTACTTGCATAATGTCAGAAGGTAGACTTAACAGCTTAATGGGGGATGCAATTTATGTCTCTTTTCAATATGACCTCTTTTGTCATTTTTTTTCTCCATATTGTCTAGACTGTTGTCAACCATTAGTCTTTCACACAGTGCAGTTCTTCTTAAAAATGAAGTAGAGGCCCAAAAGAAAAAGTAAAATTGATTCTTCTGTTCTCAGACATTCCTAGCTATGGCCTATTACTCTGCATACATTATTTTTAATGAATTGCAGACTGCCTCTTTAGCTTTCTCAGAATGTCTTCCAAGAACAAGGCTTTATGGATTCCTTGCAAGCACAGGCACGTCTGATTTGTATGCTGTCCTTTTCTCATTGGTAACAGAACTGATCTGGCAGCAGCCTTCCTATACTTCCTTCAGTTATGATTTGCTCTAAAACTTGTCGAAGCCAAGATCTCACCTTCTCTTCCTTAGTGTCAAGTCTGGCCAGGTACTCAAGGCCCCACTTTTCTGTGGCTTTTCATTTAGGAGAGCTTAAATGAACAGCCTCTGGAAGAGCTGGAATAAATCGTAGGTACAGCACAGTCAAAGGGAGCTGTGCGTGGGGTCAGGCTGTCGTCTCCAGGGCTGCTAGCTGCCTGGAAGACTTTGCTCCTGAGCAAGAAGCTCCGTGCATGGCTGACTGAGGCAATGAGCTTTTGCAGCATTTCACAGATTATGAAAACTTTCCCATACAGTCTTATTTATTCCTGATGTTTGAAGAATTTACCAACTAGGAAAGGGCACTGTCCCTTCCCCAAGGGGAGCCTGCTGGAAGCTCTGGTATTTGGATGCCTGTAAATTTGCTCTGTGACCAAAGGCTATGTCCATGTATTAATTCCTTCAAAACCATCGCTTCTCACAGTTGTTACTGTAAATAATATCTGCTTTTACTAATGGGTGATAACTCAGACTTCCCACAGAAACTCAATATGCTCTGTTCCCTTTACGTTTATTATGGTTTACCTCCAACTTAATCAGTACCACTTAAGGAAAAATTTCCTATATTATACACGTACAGCCAGAAATACTGTGCCTAATGGTTCCTGTCTAGTATAATTAAAGGTAAATCACATAGCAATAATCTAATCCTCCCTTCGGTCTCTTAATTATGGATTTGGGGATCGTGTTCTAATCTCTATGTAGTATTTCCATTACCTATTAAACAACTGTCATATTTCACCCGTGGGTGATTCCGTAGTGATCCCTTTGCTTAACTGGTTAAGTAAAGTAACTTGCTTCTCTCTCTCCCATTCCAAGGAGAAGACAAAGAGACCTTAAGTTAGTGATGGTGGTCTTGCAGTCTGGGACTGTGCTGCTGCTGCCTTGTGTGCTTGTGGTGTAAAAGACTGGCAGCGTTGACAGCTCAGCTGAATCCCCACTGGTGTACTTTTTGGAAACCTGATACTTCGTATCCTTCTGCTCCCAATTTCTGTATTTGCAGAGAGAGAATTGTTACAATACAGCAATTTCTCTTTCAGTTTGAGTAATTGGTCTTTACAGATTTTGCTGCAGCTGGCACATGCTAATTGCACTGGTCTGGAAGAATGGAATCTTAGCTGTCACCATGAGTGAACTTAGTATTCGCAAAGAACCAGTAAAGCTTTGTTAGATTCTATAGTGCTTATAGGAATTCATGTCAGGAAAAGGAGAAAAAATATCTTTAACAGAGTTTGGCTTTTGTTAAGTTCTGTTTGCTCTTAAATTTAGATAAAGCGACAGATTAAGAGAGAGCATGTTTCCCCAGACACGGGATGGGCCATTAGAACAGTATTTTATTTTTTGCTTGAGCAATACGTCTCACTTATTTTGGGTTTGCTAAATGCTCATTAATCCTGAATCTTTCAGGAGGAAAACAAACAAACAAAAACATCAGAAGAAAAAAGAAAAGTTGATATACACTGTGTGTAGTTCCCTGAATGTTATGGATGTTAATGTTGTAATAGCCACGCAGAATCTAGAAACCAGAAGTGTGTCTGTATTCCCTCCATATTTTTTTTATTGTTCAAATTAAATATTTGCAAACTATACTTGGAATAAACTTGGATGTGTTTCCAAGCCACAGCAAAATTCTGTGATTTGCCTGCAATCAGAATAAGATGGGGAGAGCTGTACCATGAACAAATACCATAAGAATGCTTCCTCTGTATGCCAGCAGTTATTGCATTTACTGAAATAAATTGTCAGATCTTTCACTTTTCCAAGATGGACCCAGAAGGCAGATGAAGATGCTTAACTGTCAATTATGAAACTCCTTCACTTTGGCAGAGCTGAAAAACATAGTAGGACTTTTCTGTCTCTCATCTTTGAAATTCAGGAAGAAGAGAATGGAATTTTTCTGTTACGTTTTATTTTTTCGTCCTGTGGCTGTTCCTTTTCACAAAGAGGCACAAAGAGCATTTCTGTGATTTGTTATTTTACATGGATCAGTCTCCTTGAGTAAAGATTAGTGAAAGAACTTGACCTTCCCTGTGATAAAGGTGGAGGACGGTTGTGATGTTGCAGGCACCCTGTCTTGTAGATGTATGTAAATATCTTTTTGTTTTGAATATTGACTATTGTCACTAACATAGCAAGGTTTCTGTAGACAACAGCACTTGCTCCTATTCATCCTTGTATGTAGTGTTGCTATGTATTTAAAGCAGAGGCTTGAGAGATTTTGTTTAACTAAAGACAGTGTCACTTAAGCCTGAAATTGAGGGGGAAAAAAATAGTGAAAGAAGTATCTATTTTTTAGAAGCATTGATTTAGCAAGTAGGCCATATGCACAATGCCTTGGGATATTAAAGTATGAGGTTTTTATGTGAAGATGAAAGTGGTGCTGTGGTTTTGTGACAGGTGAATTGTTTTGCTAGTAGCAAGGTTGCTGATGGTTTTTTTCCTTGTGCACCAGTCTGCCTGGGGAGTCGTGACGTTGAGGCACTGATGTAATCAAGTGGATGGCAAGGTAACAGGAGGGTTCAAGAGGAGAGAAAGCAGTGCTTTTGCATTTTAGATGTGAACCTGTAAAGCCTCAGCTCCTGGCAGTTTGCTGAGTCAGAGTGCAGGTTTGTGGCAGGGAGTCTGTGCTGCTGCTCAGCCCGGCAGTCCCAGCCGGGTTGGGCACCACGTGCGGCCATTTGGGGCGTGGTGACAATTCCCTCTTGGGAAATCCTGCCTGGCTGCAGGCGGGGAGGGCCCCTTCTTCCACCCATGGTATTTTATTTTCCGTATGGGACAGCTTTAGGTGCTCAGCTGCTTTTTGTCTATCTGATGCATTTGTGTGAAGTGCTTCCTGGATGAGGACCCTCAGTCATACCCAAGCGGTGGATACTTCCAGTTATATGCAGTAGGTTTAGAAAGCAAACAAACAAAAGTTCACAAGTTTCATTAGTACTACCTGCAAGTATTATTTCAGCATTCGGTGATTTGTAGTTCAGCCATCAGCTACACATGCTGATTATGCAGTGGAGTTGCCCAGATTTCCATGAGGCTCTGGGGAAAAAAATCATGTAGTATGTTCTTATTATTTATCCTCCTTTGATTAGATTCAGTTCACTCTTATTTCTAAAGTTCGATTAAGCAGTATCAGTGCCAATATCATTAGTACGCAGTGACAGCCATATAAATGTAAGTAACAGTACGTGTTAATAATCTGAATCATTATATTTATTCTGTATGTTATTATTATGATTGTTTCCCAAAAAACAGATTGAGAGATGTGCTAAAGATGTAAAATATCTGCAATTGCCATACATTAGCACCAGTTATATGTGAGCCAAACAACCACCCACTCCTGTATTTGTAGCTGTATAGTACTAAGCATGTTTAAATGTCTTGATACATCATAGCCAGTAACTGTGAGCATACCTGGCTCATAGGAAACTGCCATTTTGACAAAGCCATGGGTTTTACACAAGACCGGTGCTGTCGGCAGAACATAGGGTTGAAGACTATGGACACTGAAGTCAGATTTTGCTTTTCCTGCTGTGATGGCTTATTCTTTGATGTGAAGAGAATGGTGCCTTATGAAAGCAATTTGGAATGAACTATGGATGCTTTGTTTTTTAGGAACAAAGCCTGATGTATTTACTCTAGAAAAAGCGTAAGCTTTCCTGAGTCATACCTGTGGAATTTGTGGCCATACAAAGCAGCTTTGGCCCTTGGTGCAGCCACTGGACTGCAGGCTCCCTGTCCTGGTAGCTTGTTTTCTGTGCTGGAGCATAATGCTCATGTATAGGCTTATCTGTAGGATGTCTGTGTTTTCATGGAACACAGCTATCAGTATCATTTCTACAGCTATAAAAGGAATTTAAAACATACATAGAAATGAAAGCATATAGCCTGGCAAGAGTAATGTAAAATACGTTATTGCCTGGGGAGGTCAGCCACCCTCTCAGAAATCTGATGTGGAGTATGGTTGGGTTTTTTATTTATTTTTATTTATTTATTTTAAAAAGAGCCCAAAATAAAAATGGTAATGAATGGTAATAATTCTGAGAAAATGCAAAGGAATACAACCTATGCTTTCTTAAATTCTGAATTTACTTTTATTTTCCAAAACAGTACATAAAATTAACTGAGCCCTGTACAAAGACCTGAAGCATGGCAGTAAAACTTGAAGCTCCTGTGGCTCCACACTGATAAGTCTCCAATTATGAGGGCTGCTCCAAAAGTAATGCCTCCTATTTTGTGATGTCAGCCCATGATGTCGGAGGCAGCTGTTGGTGGGATGGCAGCAGAGGCTGAACCTTCCCACCAGCGTTCTGTGACACGTTGTTGCTGTGTGACAGATGGCAGCAGAGGGGCACTGTGACAGAATGGCGCCTGACATGAAGTGAGGGTGGAACAAAGGGTGGAACTGGATTCCTCCTTGCGGAGAAAATGGCCCCCACTGACTTTCATCAACGCTTGTGAATGTTTCAGCAGTGGCAGTAGCAGCAGAGATTACTGCTGCTGGTGCGGGTTTGTAGGAGCGCAGCATGCAGGCTGTTTTCTTTGCTGGTGAAAATGCGTGGCTCGTGGTGGTAGCTGTGTTGAAGAACAGTGTTTTGTAGCTATCAAATAGTGGTGTTGTGCTCTTTGTTTCTGTTGCAGTTCCCATGGAAGTAATCAGGATGCATTGCTGTTGGTGTAGCCTACGTAGTTGTTCTTATTTCCAAACCAAGTGCAATTAGAACAGTATTACATATCAGCTAAATATAATTCATTGATCTTCATGTGAGTAAAATACTGAGTACTAGTTCTAACCGTATAAAAATTCATCAGATTCAGATGTGAGTTCATGTTTATGCTTATTTTTTCTTCTCACTGATACTGCCACAAGAAAACATGTGAACAATTCAAGTCTAATTGCTGGTGGCATTAATGATATTTATTATTCATGGTTTTTCCCCACTCTTAACTAGCATAACACCTTAGCATTTTTTTTCTTTCTTCAGAAAGGATAAAATAAAGCCTAAGAATGCAAATATTTCAAATTCCTGTAAATTTAATGTTTTTGCCTTGTTCTGACTCTTTAGAAGCAGGCTATTTGATGAGACTCTTAAGAAATGTTGTTGTTTCTCTCTTGCTTGTTCTCTATGTGAAATCCATTGGGCTTTAATCCTGAAAGTGCAGCATCAGGCCTGAGTCCCAAGAACATGATGTTCTCAAAAGAGTGGATTTTTGAAGGAGTCTGATGGAGACAGGCATCCAGCTTTTATGGAACTTGTGATTTGGAGCCTTAGCTAAAGCTGTTCACAAATGCTTTGGCTGGAGAACGCTGATTTGTGAAGATCAAAGCATTACCCAGGGGCAACTTGGCTTTAACCAAAAGCTAATGAAAAATGGGCAGGTTTTGGAATTTCTCTCAGTCTCATCATCTAATCTGCAGAGGCCCTCAGCTGCCTGCCCAGGGAGCTGATGGGCAGCAAAAACTCTAAGCTGGCTCTGCAGCCCCTCTGCTTCACAGCACAGATGCTGGGTGGGAGCTCAGCTCCGTGCAGCGCTACTGGCGTATCAGTAAGGCACTGAGCGTTTGGCTCTGAGCTGGCATCTCCTTGGCACTCAATGCCCAGCCCCACAGCTGCACTGTGGCCAGCGAGCTGTGGGACAGCCAGAGCTTGGTGCTAGACTGGCCCTTGGCAGACAGTGCCGAAATATGTAGCTTTTCAAGCCAGAAGTAAAGAGATTTCTGAAATCTCATCACCTTTCCAAGTGCAAAACATAATCTGCTCCAGTTACTTTATTCCTTTTAGTTGTAATTGCTTGCTGTCTTTCCCCCTGCTAGTAAACAACAGGAGGAATTCATTACTGAGCAGTACTATCTATGCAGAATTTCTCAGTGTTGGAGCTACCATCTCCAAAACAACAGCAAAGTGCAGAACATAAGGGTATTCTTCCTACAAATAATAAGCAGAAAAAAACCCATACGCATTAAGTAGCACAGTCTAATTGCACTGGAGAAGCATCCTTTAGCAGCCAAAGTTTTAATAGGAAATAATTCTCCATTCTGCTGACCTTTACTACTTCAGCCTTTATGTGGGAATGAGTTGTTTGAAAAATGTTTATAATCATGACTAGTCTGTTTCATGAGCAGAGGTTTCTTTTTTATAAGGATCAGCCTTGATCTCCTACCCCAACTCCCTTAGTTCTTAAATGCACATTCACTTATACTTCCTGGCAAACAAAAGGCTGCCTGAAAAAAAAAAAATGCACATGACTAAGATAATGAGGGTAATAACAAGGTAATCTTGGCAGTTATTGTTACTTACACATTCAAAACCAGACACTGTCTCCATTCCAGGAGCCCTGCTGTGCCAGGTTGGTTGATGAAGGAGGAAGGAATAGATTTATTACTTACTTGCACACATACATACAGATGTGAAGGACAAGAATGTAGTGGTGCAGTTGATACGCTGGAGGGAAGGAAAGCCATCCAGAGGGATCTGGACAGGCTGGAGAAGTGGGCCCATGAGAACCCAATCAGGTTCAACAATGCCAAGGGCAAGGTGCTGCACTTGGGCTGAGGCAATCCCAGGTATTTATACAGACTGGGAGAAGATCTCCTTGAGGGCAGCCCTGTGGAGAAGGACTTGGGGGTCCTGGTGGACAAGAAGCTGGACATCAGCCAGCAGTGCATGCCTGCAGCCTGGAAGGCCAACTGTGTTCTGGGCTGCATTAGAAAAAAGGATGGCCAGCAGGGAGAGGGAGGTGATTGTGTGATTGTCCCCCTCTACTCGGCTCTTGTGAGGCCCCACCTGCAGCACTGCGTCCAGGCCTGGGGCCCCCAGCACAGGACGGTCGTGGAGCTCTTGGAGTGGGTCCAGAGGAGGGCACTGAGATGATCAGAGGGCTGGAGCACCTCTGCTATGAGGAAAGGTTGAGGGAACTGAGTTTGTTTAGCCAGGAGATGAGAAGGCTCTGGAGAGACCTCCTTGCGGCCTTCCAATATTTGAAGGGAGCGTATGAACAGGAGGGGGAGCGGCTGCAAACAGTGATAGGACAAGGGGGAATGGTTTTGAACTGAGACAGGGGAGGTTTAGGTTGGATATTAGGAGGAAGTTTTTCACCCAGAGGGTGGTGAGGCACTGGAACAGGTTGCCCAAGGAGGCTGTGGATGCCCCATCCCTGCAGGCATTCAAGGCCAGGCTGGATGTGGCTCTGGGCAGCCTGGGCTGCTGGTTGGGGACCTGCACATAGCAGGGGGTTGAGACTAGAGGATCTCTGTGGTCCTTTTCAACCCAGGCCATTCTATGATTCTGTGAATGTCTTTGACCTATGTGCTTATAAGAGGAGCAGCAGTGTAGGCCATTTGCTATACAGTCAAGGATGTCATGCAGTAAGAAAACACGTATTAGCTGTAGAGCTCTTTAACAGCAAATCAGGCTCCAACTGTAGCTGATGCTCACTATTCTGAAATGCGTTCCGTCTCAGTTCCTGATGCACAGCAGTGAGCAGGACAGAGCCTTGGTGGTGCAGAGGGCACTAGAATGGCAGCAGCCAGTGGCTGGAACCACGTGGCCTTAGCAGCCAGGTCTGCTGTGAGCAGGCTTCAAGAAACAAATACGGCAGAAGAGACGTTCTTGAAAATGTGTGCGAGGATGCTTCAGGGCCCATATTGTTGCTATAAACAAATAATGGCTCATCAGCAAGAGAAGATGTCTTGGAGAATATTTTCAACTAGAAACTGGCTTTCTAAACACATTTTTCTTGTTTTACTTACCATCAGTCCTTTTCCAAAAAATGTGTATGTAGCTGAGAGAATTTATTCCCTTATGGAATTCATTAGAGGCATAATTAGGTCATTAGACTTCATCACTTTTCTGGAGATGATGTACCACTGCTTTTTTGTGGACAGAGTGCAGTGGTAACGGGGGTTGTGCAGGAAGCCATAGGGGGTGTGCTGCTGACCTTGTAGACTAGTAATTGTAAGAGAACATATCACTGAGTCTCCAGAGCTTCACTCTGGCTACTTCAAAGGTCAGCCCTGTTCTGCTTATTGTAGCAGTGCACCGAAGATGATGCGCTGTTGGCATGGTTCTCTGTTGTGAATGGAATGTGCACATAGCTTGTGTGGCAGATGAGTTTTGTTTACACACAGTTTAAATGCTCTCAGCACTTTAGACTGGGTTTTTCTTTGTAGGCCCGTGGACCACCTCTCAGCTAACAGCTGGCTGTGTCCCGTGTGGGTGGCAGCCGGGCTCTGTGTGCACGGTGTGCTGCGAGCGGCTGTGTTTGTCTGCCTGGATGTGCCAGAAGAGCACAGGGCATTGCCAGCTTCTTCTCAGTGGTCTGGAGTTGCTCAGGCCCTTTTGTTCCACCACAAGCATGGTGATGGCAGCAGTGCCCTCTCAGGACGGCGCTGGTGAGGAAATACCCTGGCACAGCCTTGCGAAGGGGTGACTCAGTCTGCAAGAGCAAGTTCTTTTCATGTTGCAAAGACTGGGTGTCTGAGTGGGAAGGAAGCCAGCTGGGTTTTTTCTTCAACTAATGTACACAAGAACATGAGTGTGAGAGTTATTTTAATGGGGTCAGAATAACAGTAGCAAGTATTATGTCTATCGAAGTGATGTAGATCTGCATTTTGCGCAGTTTCTTTCTTCCACTTCTCTTTAGAAGGAATAAAAACGGGAGAATGGCAGAAAATCTGTGCAGCGAGATTGAGGATAACGAGGCCTTGCTGCACAGGTGCCAGAGCAGCTCTTCTGTGAGGCCCCTGAGGAGGGACTGCCGGGTCCTTTTCAGGTTCATTGCATGTCTGAGCCTCGCTGCCCGCCTGGCTGAGCAGCTCCATGGCTGCGGGAGAGAGGGAAGTGCAGCTCTGCCAGCAGCTTTGTAAATGCCCATGAAGAGCAAAAAGCTCCTTTGTTTGTCTGAGAACATATTTTTGGTCCTTAGAAATAGATAACAGGGGCAGGGGAGAACTGCCATTTCAAGTGGCATCCCACCTAAAAGAGCATTATTTTCCATATTCTTACAATGAGCTGATAGTCTTCATATTCACTACTTGTACCAACGTTTATAGGCAGTCAATCTTTGCTAAGTTTATCATCCTGCTTTCACCAAGGACTCATTTTTATATCTCCCTCTCCCTCAATTTAATGGTAAATTTAAGTATTTCTACACCAGTGAGACTATGTTACTTCTATTAAGCATTCCTTGATTTACACGCAGTTCTAAAATAAATAGCTACTATTCAAATAAAATGAGGGAACAATTCTGTTTTTGTTATGTGTCTCTTCTTGGTACAGGCTGAAATAGAGTAGCCTGCCATCCAAGGCCTCTAGTAAATTCAAATGTAGGAGCTTGATTGATTTGTTAGTAGCTGTGTGTAGAAGCAAGATGATGAATTACCCTAGGAAAAAACACCAGAGCTGCCTGCTCCAAGATGTGGAGTCACCAGGGCAGCAGAGAATCGTCTTCCAAATGTTTCCATGAAGGGAGCAGGAGAAAAGAAACCAGTAGCTGATTAATCATGTTGCTGGTGTTTTCAGGGGCATAGGCTAATAGAGAAGCAAATGTTAGGACAATGTGTTTCAAGGGAAGGCCAGCAGAAAAATCAGAGGACTGCACCCATTGATAATGTTACAGAACTTGAAGGAACTTGAAGGAAAATAGGGAGGAAGGATGAGCAAATGTGACAGCAACTTGTGAAGAATGGAATAAAAAACAAAGCAATACTGGAAGAATAAGGTGAAGTGAAAAAACTAGCTCCCAGGTGTTGTATTTTCTTGTGAAAAGCTGTTGTAGGTGTTGGAGGGTTGCTTGTGGATGGCAAAATGGCTGAGTAGTCTGTGTAAATGGAATGATTACTGAGAACCTACTCTGACAATGGACTTTGGAAATAACTTTTCATCTCTTGATGTTGGAGTTTCCTAAGTCGTTACTTGTCAAACTAATTTCCAGGGGCACTTCCTTCTGCAGCCCTTCACAGCTGCCCTGTTACATAAATAGGAAGTTTGAGGGCAGCCGGATACCAGGCAGACAGAATGGCAGCCAGCCAGCGGGAAGGGGCTGCTCAGTGCATTACCTGGATCCAGACTTACACACTGATGCTACCTGGCATCCCTCGATGAGACCATTCTGTTTGAGTGCAGTAGCTGAAAAACAGCTGTGTGAAAAACACTGTGTGTCTGACAGAACAGTCATAGTTTCATATGCAAAATATAATGAGATTCATGGTCTTACTGAAGAATGGGAGAGATTTTATTGTTGTCAGAATGATTTATTAGTAATTGTATCAATTAACATTTTTCAAATGTTCAATAATTCCTTCAGTGCACCTTGTTAAATTAATCTTAATAAATATTCAGTAGGAATCAGCTTACCCCAGCAACTGACATTTAATAGCATACCTTAGCTACAATTTACGAAGATAACTTTTCAGAGTAGTTTAACTCTAAATTAGCCCTTAGGAAAGAACTAACCCTACAGATAGTTATTTGTTTATGAAAAGTGTGCGTGAATTCTGCAGGGTAAATTATGTGTATCAGAACAGTTAGCAAATGGAAAATGAGCATAAATATATGCACTTCAGTCTGCTGCATTTATCACCTTCAAATTCACAACAAGTACAACTTCATTTTTTTTCTTTCCTTTCATGCATTTTAAAAATGTATCATTACTTAATTCTGCTGTGTGGGCTGACTTGGAGTAATGTGTATTAATGGAGGTGAGATGACTAGCAGCTCTATTTCACTGAGCTGCAGTGCCCTAGACCAGTGTTGAGTGGAGATGCATATGAGACTGACATATGATGATGGTCATACCAAAATCTCAGAAGAGGCTGTGATTCAAAAGAGATTCTTCTAGATATCTCGGCCTCATCCCCAAAACAGCTTGAAACCTGCCGAGATTTGATCCTCGCTTCCTCAAATCTCTTCTGATGGTGCTGCAAAACTAATCCAGTATAACCTCCAGAGAAAATGGAGATCTCCAGGAGAGAAGTTCCGAAGCAGGAACTGCTTAGGGTTTTGCACAAGCCAGTGTTACAAAGTCACCTGCAAATGCTTATCTTCAGAAGTTTCATTTTAAGCACTGTTATTTAACTTGTTTGAATGGCCTATTATAAAACCTTTGTTTCTAGTGACGTTTTAGTCTCTCTAAAGAAACAGACTCATTGTGTAATTACATCTCTGCTGTTAATTATTAGACATCTCATTTTTTCCTGTGATTATTACCTTTTTGGGCATGCTGTTCTAACAACAGTGATACATCAGAAGAGAAGACACTGAATGAAGTGCATAGCAGCCAAATTCAGCTCTCAGATGTTATTGTTTATTACGAAGTCAAAATGGTTCAATTTGTATATACAATTATATTTACAATGCAAACCCACCTAGCCAATAAGCAAGTAAATAATTACTGTCACATTATTTAATAATGTGACTTTATTATTTGATTCTATTTTTGCTTCCTTCAGTTGCCTTTTATGGGATCATGCATCTCCACATTAATACTCCTGTATTTCAAGTCTTTGTTTCCACTGTGGTAGTTCTACTTTCAGTCTTCCTCTACTTTGTCTCTCCTTTTCTCTCTCCCTGTCCTCTGCTTCTCTCCTCTCCTTCCTTTTTTTTTCTTTGATAATTTTTCTGGCCATACTTTGCCAGCTGAGTACAACTACTTAATTTCAGAACTGTCCTATATAAGAATAAATAGCAACACATTCACTTCTACCTCTTCTCAGTCTCATGTCAGTCAGATTCTCATCTTGTTGCAATTAAGCAGGATTCTGAGAAGTTTCCAGCCTCACAGTATCATCATCATTCTCTGCCCATACCAGCCACTACTGTCCTACTGCTGATAGGTGATTTAGGCTTTCTCACAGAAAACATGATTCTTTCTCTCAGCTCAGTTCTAAGATACAAGGATATTGCCTCACCCACAGGGAATACAAGGATGCATTCAAACTGTATGGGGTCTGTTTTTGAAGCGGTACTTAAGAATTACACATCTCATTAGCAAATAATTGACACTCATAGGCACAATTCACTTTGAAAATGTACCTCCACAAAACCTATAATTTGCTAATGTTGGAAGATAGCAAGCTATGTTAGAGTGCATCTTAATTTTCAGTGAAAGCATATGGATATGGATGTTCTGAATCAACTTTGATCCTGAGTGAATGCTCTGACTCCCCTGTCACTGACACTTGTCTTATTGGAGATAGAGATGGCATGGGTTCCTTCTCACAGGAAGGAAGGCCTGTTCAGGTGGAAGTGCAGCCCTGTGCTCAGCTGTTCCTAAAATCATTTGTTGTGCTGCCAGTCCCTCTGCCGATAACCAGTGAAAGGCTGAGGCTTGGAGGACATGGGGAGATTGCCTACTGCATAAATTCAAAAACAAAAAAAGAAAGAAACCTCGTGAGAAATTATACAGGGAAATAAATATTCTTAATTACTAAAATGGCTCACAAAAGGGAGCTTTTCTGTCTAAACTCCTGCTGTTACTAGGGTTCTTCTTAAGCTAGCGGGGTCTAATGCTCCCATCTCCAATATCAGGAATAGTTCTGTTTGACTTCTGCTTCCTTCTTTTAAGCATGGTGCTAGAGAGCAAGTTTTGGATTAGCATGTTTGTAATTAATGAAATGGTGTGAAATTTGTTTTCCACCTGAGCCTGCTGACCACTGAGGCATGTATTCTCCCACTCTCATCGAGCAGCAGCCCAAGGAATTTTAAATTCTGCTCGCACATTTATTCTGGACAGCACTTGTCTCATTTAGGTGTAGCTATATATATATTATATATATTAATTCCCGTGTATCGGCTTCAGCAAGCTCTCTGTCAGTTCTTTTGTCCATCATATCATCCAAGAGAAATCACATATGCATGTTGCTGTTTGGGTGTTATCTTGAGAAGAGATGGTTTTTTAAGCTGGTGTTGTAAGGGGAAAAGCAACATCCTTGATTCTGAAAAAGGTATGCTAATTGATTATTTTTCCTTGGTGGGCTGGTGACTACATGGGTGCAGTGTTCCATGAGATTTCCCACAGGGAAAGGCTCTTAAGCTTTTATCATTAGCATGTATATCACTTTTTCCTAGCCAAACCAAGAAGATGTATTCTTGGGAATTCTGCTGGTATGTTCCAGCATTCCTTCATCTGAGATAAGAAATAATCTTGGTTATGTGGTTTGGTATGTCAGTGTGTGACCAGCCTCTTCCCCTGAATTAATATATACTCTGTGAAGCCTACATTCTCTCTAGAATTTGACTTTATTGATAATTGATCTCGGAATAGTCCATCTAAGAAGAGGATTAGTGTGGAATTCTAACTTCTTGTTACCTAAAAGAAGAGAGAGCTCTGTATCTGTGTACTGCATCACATGCCCAGGTAAAAAGGGGAAGTTCTCTGGAAGACAGCCCTGTTTTCTTATGTTGCTTATAGTCTGCAATGTTGCTACCGAAGCATAACAACATGCTGAAAAAAAATGTGGCTTATGTTTCTAAGTATATATGTATGTTCAAATAATTAGCCTTTATTTTGCAGGAAGAGAAATACACAAATATCTTTTCTCCAATGATGGTACACAGCCCTTATACTCCTTCAGTAAGAACTGATAGATACAGGCATGCATGGTACAGCAAGCTGAGAAAACCTTCATGAGGATGTATTACTGTGTCTGTGATGGGACACAGTGAACTGAGGTGAACTTCAGCATATAAACTGACACTTGGTGGAAAGGCATTTCATGGAGCTTGGCGTGTGTCTCAGTAAGTGGGACAGCCATCTCAAAGTGCAAATAAATATGAATCAATTGTAGGAAAAATACATTTCAGAAACACTGGAATTTGTCCAGTACCTGCTCCTCTGTCAGTATTTGATATTCTTTTGGCAACAGTATGTACTGAATTTCATATAATCTGTTTATCAGAGATTTCCTAGAATTTATTAAAGCAAGTATCTCAACAGAGACAGCCACTCTGTTTGAATAACTGTGCATCTTGCTTTATTGGTATTACTCTCTCTGTTATTCTTTTGTTCGATACATTATCCTTCAGGGATAGAACAGACTATGAGAAGACAGAGAATGTACAGAAAAGTCCTGTAAAGGAAAATATATCCTTAGGTTCAAACTCAGTACTTTTTTCCTTCTGTTTTTCTGGCAAAGTATGGTTAAGACTCAACATTAGATACTATGCTGCTGCCTTTTTACGTAAAAAAGAAGACCTGGGCTTTTATGTATGTGCTTATTCACAGACCACAGGAAGATGGCAACGTCCTTCAACGTATCAGGTTTAAAGTGTACAGCAATTTGATTCTGTTTCGGAACAGGCTGTTTTAAAAACTTGCAAGAATATTCCTCCTCCTTATTCTTTCATTGAATTATCTTACATTTGTTTTCTTTGTGACGGAAGGTAACACACATCTACCTATCTAGTTTCTCTTTGCTACGTATGAAAGGTCCTATGTTAAAAAATACATGGATTGAGCCACCTTTGTGTCATAGTGTATGTATTCCTAAGGCAACTCCACCTGCACTCCTTCAGAAAACCTCTCTTCTCTTGAACCACCTAAGAGCTTTTGAAAGTAACTCAATTGCCTAAGTCTGGCTGCTGCTTTGTGTCAATGAGTGAAAGGATGTGGGAATGCTTGAGACCTAAAAGCAAGAAGTGCCCCAGCTGACTGGCCTTACATCGTGGTGAATATTTTCTACCACCAGCACAGGTGAAAAACCCATGTCTTAAAAATATGTAATAGCTTTGCAACCTAGTAACCTTCCTAGTCACTTACTGATGATTTCTATACAGGAATGGATGGGTGAAGCTGTGGAGGTGAAAATACATGAGATGCTTTGTCCTAATTATTTACTTAAATCCCCTTATGTGAAAAAACAGTGCACTACAGTGGTAGTGAGAATTACATGTGAAATGTAAAATCCTGTTGTGTTGTTCCAGGGTATAAATTGTATTTGTTAGCATGGATGTCTTGTGTGTAATGCACTGGCGCTCTTCAGATCTGAGTCAAGCGTTCTCTCTATTTAGTTTGTTAAATATAGCAGTAAAGTCAACTGGGAAATCTTAATAGCCCTGTTGTGGTATGTCAGGTAGCAAGATGTGACCTGTTGGACCTCTGTCTCATTTGCTCAGCTACACAAATTTACAGCAAAAAAAAAAAGAACCTGTGTTTTATATGTCTATATGATCTGAATTCTGAAAATGTTCCTCACTTGATAAATCTTCTGTCAAGGGAAGGTGTTCATTTGTAAGATGCTGGGTAGCCCCTGGCCAGTGACCTGGATGAGCATCCTCTCTTGGTGTGCCTCAGCCACCGAAATGCCACCTGCTGTGAAGGACTGAGGAGGGTTTCCAGTGAGGGCTGTTACTGATCTCTGTGGTGGCAGAGGCAGTCAGGGCAGTGGTGCAGTGTATGTATCAGTCACAGGGATGTTCAGGTTGAAGTATCAGAGAGGCTCCACCTGCTTAACAGATTTCATTGTGGTGATGCAGAATGTGTACAAACTGCTCCCCAAATGCTGTTCATTGCCAAGTATAGTTATAAGTGATAGCAGAAGGCTTACAATCAATTCAAATTACCAGTTCCTTGTATTTTTGTAGGAGCCAGAGATGGCAAATTTCTCCAAACTTGATTTTGGCTCCCATTTGAGGATGACATTTTCGCAGTGGGCCAGTGCCACCTAAATGCAAAACTCCTCCACTGGAAGGATTCTATTAATTTCAGAATGACTGTTTCACATTCTTATTTTTTTCTGAAAGATATATCAGATAATCAGTGTGCTTCCTGAGAGAAATCAATGCATCTTAGCAACCAGAAGCTTCAGAGCTGGTAATAATGCTAATACTGGTCCTTAGCCTCACTCAGGAAAGTTTATTCAACCTACACAGAACTTCTGAAACAAAATGTTCCAGTTTCACATCAATTTCTGGGAAAGTAACTGCTTGCTTATACCTGTTCCAAGAACAAAAGTAGGCTTTGGAAGGGCTTGGTGAGAAATAAATCTCTTCTGAGCAAGTAAGGAGTTAATATAGATAAGGCAATTTTCTCATGCATTTCTTTAACTGTATTCATCTTGGCTCTTTGCACTTGTTCACCCAGAGCTGTGTGTTAAATGTAACATGCTGTCACACAAGGAGTGTAATTATCTGGTTCCCTGGTTGAGTTTTCAGATGCTCTGATGTTGGCATTGTTGGAGGTTCTCATCTGTTCATCTTTTGACTTATGTTATAATTCATGTCAGTAAAAAGAAGACAGATCAAGTAACATTCTGCTCACATCTCCAGTATATTTTCTTGCAATTCTTCTTGCCCCAACAGCCTATGTCCAGTGCTCTTAATCTTCCCTGGTCTCTTATTTGTCAGAGCAGCCCTCTGTCAGTTTTTGTCTCTGTGTTAATGAGTCACATTTTAGTGTAAGAAACCAAACCCCTACCTTTATCAGTGACATACCCCTGCAGTGTACTGCAGGTGGGCAAAAGTTAACCTGTAGATGACATACTAACTCAGGACCTGGTTTTGGCCTTGGGAAGGAGTTGAATCAGAAGGCACATGTTAGATCTGCACCTTTCAGCAGTGCTTTCTGTCCTTCACTTCTGTTATTTTATAGTTTTCTTTACTGTTTCCCAATACATGCAGATGGAAAATACCTGCAGGACTGAGCCTTCATATTATTATTGTTTTATTTTGTTCTGTTGAGTCTTTTTCATTGTAAAAAATAAATAGCATTTTGCTTTTTTTTTGCTTTTTTTTTTTTGTCTTTTATATGGCTGCATCTAATGAGATTGGCTTTTTTTTTTTGTGATAAGAATGCTGATATGATAAGGAAGATCATAGGAAATCAGCCTAACCTCTGGTGTAATTGTGAACAATACCAGATTTTGTTTAGCTTCTCTGCTTTGTAGTGCTGTCAAGCCTTGATTGAACGGCCAGTGTAGTCCAGACGTATGAAACACAAGGCAATATAAATATCACTTCAATGCAGTTTAACCATCCTGTTATTTGTCTGCCTAATGAAGGGACCAATTCTCCACTCAATCAAGACGAAGGGAAAAGTAAATCTAGATTTCTGAGCAGCACTTACATGCACTTTAGAAACTGTGATTTAACAGGGGTACTGATAAGCCCCTCTGACTTGGAAATCTTTTTGAAATCCTTTTCATGGGTGTAACAGCTTAAAACTCAATCTAATCACTCACCCAGACTTTTTGTCAGCATTTGTTCTGTTTAAGCACCAGCCCACCTGTGACAGCATTTTATCTGCCAGGTGTACCTGTGTCAAATGATTCACCACAGAGGACAAAAGAATAGTTATGAAAGGGCAGCGTCAGTGTTTCCTGAGCAGTAAAATTCAGTCCAATCAATACCCTGCACCTAAAGTTTTAAGAAGGTCTTCTAAGGTAGCAATAGCAGAGAAGATACAGGTGTGTTGTAAACCTCCATGTCTATTGTTCTGAATTTTCTACTGAATTGTTGAAAATATTTTACATTTGGTTGCATTTGGAAAAGTGATGCTGTTAGCATTCAATACTTCCTCAATTTTCACATCAAATATATGATATCTGACTTGCAGTGCAAGTCAGAGGATTTTTTTGAGCAGTACACTGTGCTCAGTCACTGTCTGTGAACAAACTGGATTTACGTGCTTCGATGACTACAGGAGGCAGCTGCACAGAATGGGGCTGGGTGCCATCCATGCCACATGCCACCATAACACGTGCAGCACCAGCTCCTGCTGCTAGGGGCTCACTGCGCCCAGGCAGGTACCTGAAGCCTGCATGCTGTGTTCAGAGACATTTATTTTCATGGTCATTTGCAGTTGGGCTCTGCTGTAAAGTCCAATTTAAGTTTAAACCCCTTTTCCTCAGGCCCGTCCATGGTTTGGATACCAAGAAATACAGGGAAAACAAAAAAGGAGGAGGTTCAGCTTTCTTCTCCATTTGCAGAAGAAAGGACAGGCAGCTCCCCAGCTAGTTCCTTACGTCTCGTTTTGAAAAGCAACCAAAAGGATCAGGGTGCACAATTTTGACTATTGATACTAAACCTCTTCCCTCTTCCCATCCCTGGCATTGTACAGGCAGTTGTCAGGACTGTATGCAGCACCCCCTGAGTTCCCCCCTGAAGGATGAGGAGAGTGGCAGCCATAGCTGAGCCCTCAGTGGTTTTCATCAGCACAGTCCTTGGTTATGCTGGGGATGGCATTACCTCACTGCTGCACGTGCCCTGCCTTTCCCAGTCCAGCTTCCACATCTGCTGAGAACAACTGAGTTCAGCTTCGTGCTGAACTTGCGCTCAGTTCCCTGCCAGGAACCAAGGGAAGGCTCCCATGGGTAGTGGTGGAAGCTCTTCAGCCCTTTTTACTACTGTCACCAGAAAAGGCATCTTAGCCGTCACTCTTCCAGTGCTGCATTTGCTCTGTGTGTTGCTGAGCAGTGTGCACTATGTGGACATGCTGGGGTCTATTCATTGCCCCGAGTCTGGCATATTCTTCACACCAGTACAAACTGGGTGTTGGATGCTGATCTAGGAGTGTTTGGTACCCAGGACTGGTTGTTTTATTGTGTGTTGGGATGACTTACAAACACACAGTTAAAGTTCCTTTTTCCCCAGAGACAGGTTCTTAAAATTTGCTGCTTAGAACATCTGCTTCTTTCACTAATGTGGAAGATCAAAACATATAACTGCTAAAGCTATTTTATTTTGAAAAACAGTTAGTGTATGCCTACATTGACTACTTTCCTATCAAATTCCACGTGTATGTCTAATGGTCACAGTTTTCTTTAGTCGGTGTAATTGGGATTCTGCACTTATCTGCCATTGCTTCCCTCCGTATTTAACTCTTTCAATCCACCTTCTTTCAACCAGAGCTGCTTATGCAACAGAAATAAGGAACTCAGACGAGAGCAGACTCTAGCCTATAGAATTACGTAAATGCTGACTGTGTGGATGCTGTTTCCTGTGAAATAAAACTTCAGTGTAACTAGTTGGGAATTACAGATGAACAGAAAATCTTTGTAGTTTTCTCTGAGATCATGTAATGCTTTTGGAGCATTTTCTTTGCTCAGACAATACTGCCTTCGGGAAAATTGGCTATGTAGGAAAGGTATTAAAAATATCAAAACAGTTACTGTGATACAAAACTTCTGGAGTTTCAGAAAAGGTTAAAATATCTGAGGAATCACCTTCTTCTAATGAAAGACATGAAGCACATGAACTTGGTTCTCCTGCACTTATTGTGCTATACCTGGGGGAGCTTTGTGTGCCTGAGCAGAAAATGTTGACATGCATTCCTACTGAAATTTACTTTTCTGTCAACCTCTTATCATTTTTCTAAGTATTCCCTAAATAAGAATTAAGCAATGTACTTCTCAGCCCTGACATTTTTCTTCTTATGGATCAAAAGTAAGTATAGACTGGTATTCCACAGAAGCGCACACTGAATCATTCTCATTAATTAAGGATCACTTTTACATCCACTTCAAATTTTTAATAATAGTCTTGAGATTATCTGTTTTGTTAAGCTGAAATATACGAGCAGCTGTGTCACTCCTACAGCTTTTGGCAAGTTGTGGGAATGCAGCACCTATGTTCAGCATCAGGGTCCTGTGAGAGTAGATGTAATGTAGATGTAATTGCTCATCTCTGCAGTGCTTTTGCATACCCAGAGCCTGATTGTGCAATTAACATTCACATTAGTATTTGTTCTATTGTTACGCTGCGATTTTTCAGCAGACACGTGCTTTTGACTGGTTGGAATGGGTAGTGGAACTGGCTCTCCTGTGGCGTTTTCCATTGAATTGCCTGAAGCTGGTGCTGTTATTTACATGTGTAATCAAGCATGTGCTTAAATACCTTGCTAAACTGAACCTGTGGTGCGGAGACCACCAACACGTTCTGTTGCCTTCTTTCTGCGTATAAGTTTTAGCAGGTCTGAATGACTTCTGAATAGCTTCAGTAGAGGCAACAATGAGCTTATGATAAGTAAGGCGAGTTAGTTAAGAGGAGGTGGTGCTGTATGATAGTGGTTAAGATTCTTTTCTGTACTGAATGCAGCAGTGGCAGCATAACAGTGGCAGTAGTTCCCAGGGAGCTGCTTTCCACAAAAATCCTGCCTTCTGAAGGCAGTCATAACAGTGCACTTTTTAACACTTGCAGCTCTGTTCCTGCCAGGATGCCACAGTGTCTCCAAGAGCGAGTGGGGCTTGATGTCTTCTCAGGATACTTTTCTGTACACAGCCCACTCTGTGCTCTGGTACAGCTACTGCCTCCTAGTCCACTTCTCATCTGTGATCTTAGCCTTTCAAGTCACCAGCAGGTTAAGCTGCTGCAGCAGTTGTGTCTCCAGATCTCACCTTACCATGCCTGCTGGGCTTGCGTAAATCCCCATGGCTGACAAATGCGAAGTGACATGGCACACAGGGGGCTGAACTCACTGCAGAACAGACTTTCAGATGCTGATCATCTTTGAGACCCTCCTACAGATCTTTGATAGATTTCTTTCTGTATCTTAAGTTTTATATAATACACCAAATGTAATTGGTGAAACGTGCTCAGTTACTATGGTGACGGGCACTGGTAGAGATCTCTGAGACAGATGAATTGGAAAACAAAAGAGCGCAGGAAGCCAAGAGCTCCAAGTTCACTCTGCAGATGTAATTTGTCTGTGTAATGCTTAAAGAATTGAATGAGGAATTCTGCAGAAAAAAAAAAAGCAGATGTAACAAAGGATCTCAGTTGGTCATAGTGTACCAAAGGTTGCAATGTCCCTTTCTCTGTTCATCTTCCTTAATGTTAAATATAATTGTGCAGGCTCAAGCGGACAGCAGGGAAAATGACAGCTAACTGAACAGTCACTGGCAAAAGGGATCTGAGTTGGAGGTCAGTATTATCAAATGCTAGTGGGAACTGCTCAGTTTACTGGGAAGCCACAAGCATTCCACGTTTACTAAGAAAATGAAAGGGTCTTTAAGCAGAAAAAAATAATAGTCTGTGTACATTTTCCATATAAATGCAGTTACTGCCAGCAGTCATTCTAACTTTCGGTGAGAGCATTTCAAAATATTTGTTTCACTTCCCTTGCCTGATACCACTTTGCATTTCCTGTGGCACTACTGCTGTGACAGTGACCGTACAGTTTGGAAGAATTATGTGCTTGACTAACTTTCCACTATTTAGGTTCAACAAAATGCATTTCCCCAAGCTCTGTTTAGCAAGATTTACAGCTACTGTAACAAAGCAAGGGGAGGATGGGCTTGACCTCGTTGACCACAGCTAGCAGCTGGACACTTGCACTGAAATCGACTGGATTCTAGGAAGCCAGTTGCAGCTTTATTGTGTTGATAAGCACAAGAGGTATATCAAGCGTTCTCTAAGTCACTTAGAGAAACCATTTCCTTATCAAGGGTCAACAGAGTTTGTAAGTACGTCTGTTTAGAGAATAGCAGCCTAATCTGTCCTGTTGCTGATGGCCATCATTCATTCACAGCTAAAAGTTGACTATGTCCATTTTATGTGGATGAAAGAAGGTAAAAATGCTAGGTCTTAGAAGCGCACGTTGCGCTACAAATAGGAAGACTTACGTATTTTGTTGCTAACTGCTGCAGAGCTTTTATGCAGTATGCATTTGCAAACATAAGGCTGTATCTTGTCTGAATCTCAAATTTGAATTGGAAGGAAAGGAAAAAAAGGAAACGCATCCTTGCCCAGCAGTTCAGGAGACAAACAGTAGACAAACATACTGCTGGTTGTAATTCTTCCGTAATGGGCAGGGGGAAGGAGAAGGGATACTCTGCTCAATTTGTACCCTTGTGCTTCTCCATACGCACCACTTAAATGTGCTGGAGGCATTGTGTTGACAACAGGAACAAATAATTGAGATAAGAAGAAAAGCCAGGATTAATGCCCCCTGTTTTTTCACTGCTGTTCTGATAGCAGCTTGGTTTCAGCTTTGAGTCTGAGCTCAAGAACTCATCTTTCTTTCTGACTGGTGTTCTTCTGAGCTGGAAAACAGCTCAATCAGTATTATCCTGAATTTCCTTAAGGATTACAATGGAAATAATTTATTAGATTAAAAGCAGTTTATCAGACTGAATTTTTATGATTGTGTTCCAGCATGTTACAAAATATGAAGGGCAAGATCTGCAAGTGTAACTTGCTGCAATTTCAGAGTTCGCTGCTTCACTGAGGACTGGCAGCCCTTCGACATTTCTGTAGTATGCCAAGATGGGACCAGGAGATTAATGAAGTTTTAAAGTCCCTTCCCAAGCATTTTATAAAAGCCAACATGATGTGACTCAGTAATTACTGAAAACCTCAAAGAGACATCTGTTTAGATGGAAGAGTTTTTAATAAACTCATTAACTTCGAAATTGAAGTGAACCCCTCCCAGGAGTTTCATTGATCCTTGCCTTTTATCTGATGGTTTCATGGCCTCAGGGGTGTTTTCTTTTAAAAAGACATTGAGTCTGAATGTGGTCCTGAAAGAGACACCAGAATGTTTGCAACTTCACCTAAACAGATAACTACGCTTAGGAAGTGCTTCCTGTTCACTGAGAATTACAGCATACTGACCGTTCCCTTCTGGAGGAGGGTACTGACTGTTGTGAGACTTGCTGCAGGAATGTTTACTAAATTAAAAAAACAAATGTCAAGTCCGCCCAGACATTTCAATAGAGCTTTCCAGGATTGAGCGCCTTTAAAATACAAAGTGTGTCTTCCCAGATGTGATGGAATGCTGTAGCCATATAAGCCCATATGAGCTGCGTTGTTAATTGTGGAAAGCTGTAATGATGATACTTCTGTCTTCTGTGCTGTGATGCATCTTTCTGTTTGCTTTACTGTCCTGAAAATATATTCAGGAAATGAACTATGCTGATTGAAAATCTTTTTCAAAATGACTGAAGCTCTGAAATTTAAAATGCTCAATTTTTTTTTTTTCATGAAACTGAAAAATAATCATTGTGAGTACTGCTCCAAAGGGATGAGCACTTTTAAAAATGCATCTGCTTCCCTTGAGATATATTTGTAAAATTGTTCCTTGTGAGATAATCAGATAAATATGATATGTGCTTTTTCTTTTTTCGTATTTGTGTACCATCTTTGTGACATGTGCATCCCATTCTCAGCTCATTTAGCAGTTGCTCAGATATGGCAATGTGGTCAGAGGTGAAGGAAAGAGCTTTGTTTTTTGTTATCTGTGAGTTTATACTCATTGCTTAGCTTTTTAACGGGTGGAGCACACTGGGGAATGTGTTGTCTGTGAGACTTCCTGTTGTATGAACTATTCAGTATTAGTCATCCTTTGTAAACTGTTAAACTGAACATAAGCAGTAAGTTGCACAGAATAAATATATAGAACAAACTATTTTTAGATTGCTGTAAGGTCTCTGAAGTAAGATTCTCCTTATAAATAGAGCACATAAATAAATATTCAGAGCACAGTTCTAATACTTCTGTCATTTAAACCGTAGCAACTTGCACCTTGCGCACCTTGCCAAAAGCACTTAGAAGCTATATCTTCATGATATTACTCTGAAGCAGTGTCAAAGCGTGCAGGATGCGCAGGTATGGGTTGGTGTAGTGGAATCAGCTGTGATAACTGAAGTTCCAGGCTGACGTAGGCACGTGGCCCTTTTGGGGCAGTAGAGAGGATGCTAACAGCTACAGAAGGATTGTCTCATCCCTCTGCTTTTTCATCTGCTGTCATACTGAGTAGTTGTGATGCTTGCTGTAGCCAGGGAATTGTGAGTTCAGCTTTTTACCGCCATTTATGCAGCTGGTAAGTTTCTTGCTTATTCTATGCCTGGATTTGAAGTAATGGGCTCTCTGTGTTCAACGTGGGGTTCATGCTCTGTGAACATCCAGAGGAAAGACGTGCCTCAGAACAGCTGTACTACATGTCATAATTCTCCTCAGTGGGTGAGTCTGTAGCCATCCTGACTCCAACCTCACATGGCCGTTTGAGACACCATTTCTGCCAGTGAGGGTCTCCTGCCTGGCCTCCAGCAGCCTCTCTGGAAAGCAAAGGGCTCCTGTAAGCCTTATGTCTTTCTGCCAGGAGCAGGACACCACAGGATGTCTGAAATGATAGGAGATGCGTGTGTTTAGGAAAATGAAGGCTACCCAAGGTCCAAGCTGAGAGACAGTTATAGCTCTGCCTTTTCAGTTTTTCCTGTGAGGGGTGTCTGTTTCAGAACTTAGGCCTTTTTCCTCCTTCTTGTGGAGTCTCCTGTGGTCCTGTCGCTCTCTGACTACAGGCACAAGGTGTTACAGTTGTTTCACCAACCCACTTGTTCAGTAGGTGCCACTGGACCTGGCTGCACAAGCCTTCCGTGCAAATCTGTGACAGGTGCAGTGACTTGAACTGATTTTAAAAGTGGTTATTCCTCTATTTTTCATACTTGTTAAAGTACAGCTGAAGTACTTTGTCTATTTTGGGCCTCTCCTGTTCATGAAAGATGTTCGTATTTGGGAGTGAGTCCTGCGGAGGGCCAGCAAAGTCTTCAGGGCCTACAGAACACGTGCTGTGAGGAGAGCCTGAAGGAATGAGTTTATTCAGCCTTAAGAAGAAAAGGTTAAGGAGATCTTCAGCTCCCTGATCGTACAGTGGAGAGAAGGTGAAGCCTGACTCTCTTCTGAAGAGGACAAGAGTGGATCAAGAGATGATGGGCACAAGCTGGAACATGAGCAATTTGGATTAGGAGAAAAAACTTTTACCATTAGGATCAGGATTTAGTATAGCAGGATGCCCAGAGAGATTGTGGGATCTCTAGGCTTGGACAAGAACGCCAAGATAAACTATGAGACATGGGAATAGTAGATATCCTACATAAATTGAGTCAGTCATCGGATCCAAATCTGCGTGACAAGGCGAAGACAGCACTCCAGCAGTATCTTGCATGATCAAAGGCTAATGGAATCTATGGACACCCCTCATGTCTACTTAAGGAACAGCAGGAAATATTCCTGACTCCTTATATTTGCACAAGTCACCTTGGGCTGCATTTTTCTTAGGTGCAGGGAGCTGCTTTGCAGAAAGTTTAAATGATCAGGTCTCCAGTGCACTTGAGAATTTTTTTGAGGTAGTTTCGTTACTCAGAGGACTCTTGGGGGGTTGTTTTGGTTTGTTTGTTTGTTTTTTCCTGAGCTACCTGGACTTTGGAATAGAACAATCAGTCATCATTTTCCTTTTGGGCCTACAATTTTCTGCTTTTGCTGCAGCCTGTGTGTGTGGATGTGTGTGAGTGTGTTTGAGTGTGTGTTGGGTGTGATACCTCAATTTTGTTTTTCCTTTTTTTGTGTGAAAATCTTTTTCTACAGGTTTTCAAGGGTTAACCATTGTTTGCTGTACGAATACTTCAGTGAATTATATACAGTTTGAAGAAATGTTATTTAAAAAAAACAAAAACTGTTGTATCCCATAAAGTTTATTTTGAATTTTGAACAGATGAATGTTTTTAAGTAAAATATATGCATTTCTGAACCTCAGCTTAACTTACATCATACTTCCTTTTTAAAGAGGAAAATAGGGGGAGAGAGTATATCCCAAATTATAAGCAGCACATTCTGTACTGACAGGATCCAGGTGTTAGCACTGTACTGCCATACAGGGTCACTCAGTACTGATGAAATATTCAAATCAGTGGAATGGGTCAGCTGGATTGTTCTATGTCCCTGTACAGTTTTAGAAGAAAGTCTCATGCTTTGGAGTTTGTGTGACTGTTGACATTTCTGGGAAGTGACAGGTGGCTGCAATATAAGCAGGCATAAGCTCTTGCTGTAGAAGCCAAGAATTTTCTCAGATAATTGCTGAAGGATTAGTTGATTTCACTAATGATATGTATTTGCTGATCTGGTGTAGGGAACCTGCTTTGGCAGGCAGGTTGGACCCGATGATCTCTGGAGGTCCCTTCCAAGCCCTACAATTCTGTGATTCTGTGTGATTCTGTGACATCACTCATAATTTGACTAGACAGGGACCTGAGCAGCTGGACTTCAATTGAACTGCTTTGAACAGAGATCAGAGATCTCTGGAGATCATTCCAACCTGAATTTTTATTTGACTCTAAGTATCTGAATAAGAACAGACCCGTGCACATGCTACCTATTTAAAAGAAAAAAGTTCTGAACCCAAAGCAGAATACAGTAGTTTCATGATCTATCAGTCAAATCTGGTTAGTGACTACATGACTGTTTTGACTATAAATTCTAAATTTTAACTATCTTTCCCTGCTGCATGACTCTTAGAAGCTTTTAGAGCTCCAAGTTGTCTCTGTTATTCAAACAAGAATGTTCTTCTAGGGCTCACTTGAGAAATTAAATAAGTGTAACTGTGAAATGTGTATTGGTCCAGTAAATCTATTGTAATACCTTCAGAGACTCCCAGAGGGCAGTTGTATCAAGTAGCATCCTCATGTGTGATGCTTGTACTCCAGGTTCTTCATGAATCACTTACACAACCCCCAGGACTGGCATTTAGTGGACTTTGCAGTTTTTTCTGTTGTGTTACATTTCCATGGCTATTTGTTGTGGTTTTTGCAGTGTTTCCATGAAGTTTTAATGAACATTTTCATTCATGCAGTTTAGTGCTGTCTTGTTTGTGATGAAGTTCAACAAAACCACTTCTGTTCCAGAAAAAATAATCTGAGTAATTGTTGAACTGTAACATTTGTCCATTATAGGAGCAGTGTACAGTGAGAACACTAATGCAAATGTTATAAATTAAGTACAGTATCAAATAGTTTTGTAAAGATGAGATTCACTTTCTATTTCATGAGTGAATGTTGTAAAGGAACGCTCCTATTGGTCTCACTCTATTGCTCTCAATCAATCTGGGCATCATTTTAGTTTTGCTCCACTGTTCTTTTCAGAAACGTTTTTGAGTGCCTTTGCTAGTACTTAATTTTAAAGGCAACTGACACGACCTTTTTGCTGCTTTGATGTTTATCTTGCAGTTCTGGAGATATTTATCCAAGTCGTATAAGATAGCTTGAGGTGCATAACACTGCATGAAGTAACCTCTGTTCAGTGACTTCCTCCGTGTTATCTAATTCAATATAATTCCTAGAAATTTGATAAGAGAATTTTTTCGGTAAAATTAAGTTTAAAAATAAAAGGCAGCTTGAGAAATGCAAAGGAAAATCTGTACAAATGCCACTATTATTCAAGAATATGAGTTCTGACAACACCTTTTTTTTTTCTTTAGAAGAAACAGCAGTAACTGAGATCTGTCAAATGATTTTGTATGGTTCATTAACTGTATTGCCTCCACATTTTCACATTTTTTACACATTTTAAGTGCAGTCACTCATACAGATTTTGACAAATACAGCTTTGCTTCTCATTTTAAAATGTGTCGTTTACCACGGAAAAACAGAATTCTGAAATTTCTGATCGGATTGACTTTTTCAGAGATTTTGCAAATAATTTACTTGTCCTTTGTTTGGATAAATAGTTGAAAGATGCAGATTTCCAAGAAAAGTTCCATCAGTTCAACACTTCATTACATGGCAACATTTTGACATCCTCCCAGAAATAGATTCTTTTTTGTGGTAGGAAAAGTTCATGGCAACACCAACTATCCTTCAAAGAGCATAGAAGTACATGTGTTGCTGGTCAGCAAGCTCCTTCTGCAAGTAGCAGAACTAGCTCAAGTCACTTTCAGTTAAAGTTCAGCTGTCGGCATGCAGTACAGAACAAGCCCTGGTTATACTTTCCATTTATGAGTTTCAATAGCATAATCGTATCAGGTCATTTTCTAAATATTATTGGATACTATTAAAATCCTTTAAAAGATACAACAGAAGGTGCTGAAGGGATTCCTGTGAAGGAGATGGTGCTGTTCAGCCTGGAGACGAGGCAGCTCAAGGGAATCTGATCAGTGTGCAAAGAGAATGGAGCCGGGCTCACTTCAGCGCTGTGTGGGTGCGTGAGCCTGGCACAGGCTGTCCAGAGGCTGTGGGGTCTCCTCCTTGGAGATCTCCAAAGGCCTCCTGGATGTGGGCCAGAGGGATCCAGAGGTCCCTGCCAGCCTCAGGGCAGTCTATGCTTCTGTGATTCTGAGTTCTTGTGGCAGCTCTAGGAAGACAGAAGGAGCTAATCTGACCATGTGGTTCAGAAAGTACAGGTTTATAAGGTTTATACGTTTTAATTATCTGTTTCTTGCATGGGGACTACTATGCTAAAATTACTGTAATGTTTCCCTTTCTGTTCCTAAACCCCTTATGTACTCCTGCATTCTCAAACCTCTGCTCTATCCTGACTCTACTCTGACAACTGTATAGAGTGGTAGCAAATATTCTGGAAAACAATTCTGAAATCTTGATGAAATCCATTTCACAGGAGTCTTTGAGCATTCCCAGCTGTTTTCCTCCTGCTATCAATGCACTCTCAGAGAACAGCAGAATATGTTACTAAAGACAAAGGCTTCAACAGATTATTTTATCTGTTTCTGTGATTAGGAATTCCAGAGAAGTCCTATTGAAGTAAGGAAAACATGGGGAATAACTATTGCAAAGCACACTTGTGTATTCATGAGTTTTTCCAGTGACCTGTGAGTTTTGTGAGATGGTACCTGCTGTGTGCACATGACTTGAGCCTTCTCATGCTCAGTATAATGCTTAGTTGGAAAACATAAGTAATGTCTGAACAGCACCCTAGTTTTCCCAAACACAGCTGTGCCTTTTGTTCTCAGAAGTGCTGCTACCTTTGTTTTAACTCTTGCTTCTTCTTTCTCTCATGCTCTTCACAGTCAGGGCTACCCAAAAAAATGAAACTATGAAAAAAAAATCTCATTCATGACAAATTGTGTTTTTGCTGACATTTACTATGCTTGTTTTGTTTGTTTGTTTTGTGAAATATGCAAATCAGAGCCTAATGTTCATTACGGAGCATGTGGCAGCTGTACAGAACAGTTTATCTAGAATATAAAAAGCAGCATCTGAATCAAACCTGACTCAGAGAAACAGTATCAGTTAAAAAAAGTTGATACTTGGGAAGGTGTCAGTGTCAATATAAATATTTTTTCCATTAAAGAAATCTCTAACATTTGCTAATGCGGGCTAAAAGGTCTTTTAGGGGTAGGGTTCTGGCCTTGTTTTGCTATCAGCCTACTTTCTCCTCAATGAATGCTTAGTATCCAGTTAATTTATTCAAAACTGTACAAAGAAACTGAGCTGTTGGGAAAATCTTGTTCTCAGTTTGCAGAAAAACATCTCAAGGGTCATAAAACGATAGAATCCTTAGAATTGGAAGGGATCTCTGAAGGCCACCTAGTCCATCTCCCCTGCCATGCACAGGGACACTACAGCTAGATCAGTTTGACCAAGGCCTGATCCAGCCTCACCTTGGAAGCCTCTGGGGACAGGACAACATCACTGGGCAACCTGTACCAGTGCCTCCCCACCCTCGCTGTAAAAGTTTTTCTTATATTTAACCTAAGTCTACCTTCTTTGAGCTTCAGACCGTTTCCTCTCCACGTCTGGATGCAGTACTCCAGGTGAGGCCTCGCCAGCACACAGTAGAGGGGCAGGATCACCTCCCTCGCCCTGCTGGCCACGCTGTCGTGTTTTGTGTGGGTTTTTTTTCAGCCAAAAGAAGTTAATGTCAAGCACTATGCAGATAAATGATCTCCCAGTGTTAATGTTTCACTACCTGAAATGTCTTTGGACAGCTGTAATATTTGTAGTAGTTCTTTTAAATCATTGCTTCTGTCAGTTTGGAAATGCTATGGTATGAAGTGTACAACCTTCTTCTTTTAAAGTGTCAGCAGTGTAAACACTGCTGAACTAAGGAGCCAGTCTGTATGGAATCATATGATATCTCTTGTGACAGTAGAAGTTGAATAATATCATAGCTGTTTTATGTCTGTTGGCTTGAAATTTCTGTACAGATTTTCTGTTACGATGGATTTTGCATTCAGCTTTTATCAAAACAAATTTCTTAGAAATATGCAAAAGAAATACTCCTTGTGCCATATATATAAACCAAAACCAACAAAATAAAGAATTATGTTGTGACAGATTCACCATGTAGGTGAATTTGACCTTTCTGGATTTTGAAGCACATACCAGTGTTCAAGTAAGATTTATTGTAGGACGTTGCCCGGTCAGTTGAGATACTTCAGATGAGCGCATGCTTTCAGGATTGCATTTTTTGATGCTTCACACTACCCCATAGATTATCTTTACATCTTTCTATTGCTTAAAGGATTCTGATGAAAACCTGATGAAATCGGTTTGATGTGTAACACTGAATAATTACCAGTCTCTCTGACTACACAAGACTCTACTTTCCTGCAGGAAGTCCTGGAATACTGACTTCCAGAATGGTTGGTTGTAAATGGAAAGCTGTTACTGAAATTAATGGTTTTTTATTTTATTTATTTATAGTAATAATAACACAGCATGCTATTTGCATTTTAAATTTACTACTTAAAAAATTTCTTTATGGGTGACGCAGGGTCTGGAAATAGTCAAAATGCTTATAAACTGCATAGAAACAGAGGACATAAAATCTTCATTCTGGTTTATCTCTATTACTTGAACCATCTCAATGCACCCTCGTTCCCCAAATCCGTCGTTAAAATGAAGCTCTGTCAACACAGATGTTCTCTGGACTGTCACTTCCCTTAGTCTGGAAAGGGGTCTGGGAGGGTCTGGAAATCATACTGTGCAGAAGAGGCACTCCCCAGTGTGGGTTGTCTTCAGATGAAATCTCTGAATTTCTTTCTCCCATGCCTGCCCTTTCCAGCCTTTCCTTAGTGACTTGGCCCTTCCCTACAGCATGCCATCGGTCCTGCTCTTCACCTGCAGCCCTCCAACAAAAGTTAGAAACATTAACAGAGACTGGCAGCCTCCACAAAGCTGGCTTTCTGAAAGGATTTTTCCAACAAATGACTGGACTAGAATTAAGAAGAAAACAAGTTTTTCTCCTAGTATTTTAAGCTTCTGCTGAACTACTTGGTTCTCTTCACACATTTATATGAGAAACTGCTTTATTTGACCTCAGGTGCCCTTATATGCTGTAGTCATAGCATCACTGGTAGGAGTAAAATGTCATCAGGGGACAGACTAAGAATCTAAGCACCTGCAGAGATGGAAAATTGCACTAGAATTTTGGCTTGATATTCAGGTGCCCAGATACCCTTAAGAATCTGAAGTCTAAAGTCTAAAGCTTCATTTTCTGACACTGTACTTGTACTGCAGTCCTGGCTCTTGTCCAGAAGAAACTCATCTATGCCAGAGCATGCGAGAGTGGAAACAGCATTTCTGTTCAGGCCTGAATTACACAAAAAGAGTACCAAAAGTTTTATAGAGGTATATCCTAGTGGTTAAAAATAAAAATAAAAAAAAAGGAAAAAACAATTCCAAAGTGTATGCTTTTTGAGATATTCATACTTTGGATTAGTCCTATGGGGCTCATCCATGGGTTTTCGAGGCCTAACTAATCTTTGAAACTTCACATTTGCAACCATATGTTCTGTAATAAATGCACCAACTCATTTACCCTCCTGCTGAAACATGTATAGACAATGGGAAGACTATAGCACAAGGTAGGAACTTCATGTCTGACTGTCTCAATTTTCGGCAGCCTGTATCTCATTCCCTTGTTCAGACGTGGGAGAATGTGGAGTGCTGGTTTGGGGAAATTATGTTAGTTTAATTATTGGCTTAGAACCAGAAATAGTTCAAGTCCTGATTTACTTAAACACTATCAGTCCTATTTATAGAATACAAGCCACAAACATGAGAGAATTGCATAACTTAGAAACATAATAACTGTAATTACTGGAACTGCAAAGGTCACTGAGTCCATCATCATTGTTTCTTAATTTCCATGTTACTTTTATCCCTTTGTGTGTCAAGTCCTATTTTAACCTGTACTTCTTTAAACATCCCCTCTTGCATAAGCATGAGTTAATTTATTGCCCCTGAATTAAGCAGCTCACCAGTTCTTCCTGAACATCTGCATTTTTGTTCTAAATGCTGTAACTTTTCAATCTGGCGTTTAGAAACTAGAAAAGCATTTACTATGCTCTGCACAGTACACATTTAGTGAGTAAGAAATCGTATTTTCACTCAACTCACGCTTGTTCAAGACTAAATAGATGTTACCTCTTTCTTTTGAGTCTGTTTTATTGTGGATTCCTGGGTCTTTCACCTCATCTTGGAGGCTGGCTGCTGCTTTCGCTTACAAAAACATTCTCATCTCTTATACAGTACTGTGGTTTTATATGGAGCACTGTCTGCAGTGCCTCTGATACCCTGAGACAAGATTATAAAAGTTTCACATGCTCTTACAAAAGGCTGCCACCAAAGCAGCTTAGTGCCTCCTCTTCTGTACCAGATCAGATTTTGAAATATTTGTATACTTAGCTTGAAAGGAATGCTACCAAATCAATGCTAAAGTATCCAGGGAAATACTTGATTCTCATCATCTTATCTAAGCACTGTGTTGTATTCACTGGAGTTTCTGATCTTGCTTGTGTGATTGTTCACTTCCATCAGATAGGGTCCTGAGTCTGAATATGTTAGGTAATTTCTACTGAGCTGTACAGGGATCTGCGTCTATGCTGTGAATCAAACATGTGTCTTCCAAGTCCCGTATCAACAGCCTCATCATAATACCTACCTCTCAGTGTTGAGCTGCTTGTAATTTGGAGTTCCTCAGTATCTGAAGGGAACTAGTCTTGGGAATTTTCTACTTCTGTCTTAAAAATTCATTTCTTCCCATAATATTTTATCATAGAATGTCACAGAAGCGCTATAAACCCCTTGAAGAGTAACATCATTCTAGGATAAAAAGTCAAAATAGGGATTTCTCTCAAACCAGAAAGCCTCTTAGGGGTAAGTGAACTTGAAAGAATAGGAAAAAAAGAAAGGTCGGGTTATTTTTCTTATACTCCAGCTCCCTAGTGATAATGCGGTGTAATTATATGCACAGCTCTTTCTTTGTGTTAAACTCATCACAGTTCCTTTTTCTTTTCTTTTTTTTTTTTAAATACTTCCAACGTAGATTTTGCATTTGAACTTAGGGATTTTTTTAATTGTTATTGTATTTGTGTTCCCAAAGAGCTCTGTGAATGGTGCAATATTTTGTAGGAAGGTTTCACATATTTTCAGCATGCACAAGTGTCTGCCTGCCTGGTGCATTAACATCTCCGAGTCCTACACTCAGTGATCTACCTTGGACACTGCTAGCTGTAGACCTGCCTTATGAGTTTTGCTTCCTGCTTAGAAATCTGAATTAGCTCAGCTGGAAGCATGTGCCCACGTGGCGACCTTTTGCCCTCTTCAGGGAAGATTTAGCTCTCCTTCTTACGCAGCAGTGATGAGATAGCTCACTGTCTCACACTGTAGTTAGTTAGCATGAGGGTGAGCTTGCCAGCAACCAAGTTGTATGGGAACAGGGAGTCAGTTGTGGATTTAAAGAAGGAATAGCACAGAAACACTGTAAATAGAGTCAGTTTTTTAATAGGTTTGTAGCTTAGTGATGATCTTAACCCTACAACCTTAGTCTGTGTGGAGTTTAAAGGTGCTTGTTTTAACTTTTAGATCACCTCAGCCTTAATAAATGAGAATTAACCTTTTTTCCATGCTATAATCCCTTACCTGAGAGCAGGTGCTCAGAGCAAAGCTGCTGTGTGAATAAATGCCCATTAATATTTTATATCTGAAGAAATTATAAAAAGTAATAATGATTTATAAAGTGGTGTTTTGAGTGAAAGGAAATAACACTTTTAAATGTTACATGTTCCAAGTTAAGCTTGTTAAGGATTAAATTCTTAGCATTTGCTGCTTGCACATTCTGTGACTGTCCTGACTCTTATGCCACTCTTACGCCAGCTTTCCTTATCTGTGTTCAAGGTAACTGCAGGTGGTAGCAAAGAATATTTGTCTGCAAGACAATGAAACTAACTCCTTCAGTTAGGAAGAGGCTGTGCAGGGATGATATTGTGAAGAGAAACCCAAAAAGATGCAACTCCCACCAAGAACTTGTGCAGGCCTCGGGCTGAGGATGCAGGGAGCTGAAAGACCTGCTAGTCATGCATATATTGCCTGCTCATCAGCAGTTCTCAGTCATAAATTTACCATAGCTAGCACAGTGTATGAAAAGGCTGCACTTAAAAAAAAAAAAAGTTCTTTACATCCAAACATAGACTGCAGTTCTGCGGCGCATGAATGTTGAAACTTGTGTCCGTGTAGAAGGACCCGCATTTAGTTTTATTTCTGCTACTGCTCATTTTTTGACCTTGAAGCATGTCCTAGAGATGAAGTGTTTTATATCCAACTTCAGTCCTTTTGGATCAGAAATGAACAACACCTTGAAAATCATTTGAACCAAACCAGAGTTTGCTTCTTTAAAAAATGGCGCTCTGGCAGAACGGCGTCTGACAGGGAGGTGTGTATGAAGCAGAGGTTGGAGCTGAATTCCTCCATGCGGAAAAATGTCCCCTGCTGACATTCGTTGGTGAGCGCTGACGGACACCGAGCGGGGAGGGGAGCGGGGCGGCCCAGCAGCCGTGACAGCCGCAGCCGTCATCTCAGCCAGTGCCTGTTTTCTTGATATCTTAGCCTTGTATGAATAAAGCTAAACAAAAAATACTCTTAATGGGAGCAATCTGAACTTCGCTGGTTTGCAGCTGCATCTCAGCTCCGTGAATGCAAGGGTGCCTCTGAATATCCTCTTGCTGTACTGCTGTTCTCAGAGCGTCTTGAAATTGGTCAGGACAGAGAGGGTATCAGAAAACACCAAAGAGATTTTTCATGTAGCTTATTGGAATCAAATATATCCTGGGGCAACGAGAAAGAAAGGAGTTTTCAGTCTGAAATGGAACTTATAAGGTGTTTTTTTTTTTTCATTATTTTCATGAAGTGTCTGAAAGTCTGTGGAAACATAGGGGAGAGGAGGCTGAAGTGGGAAAATATCTTGAGGGACGAATGTTCACATCTCCAATAATACTTTCATATTTTGCAGCTTTTGAGCTTTTTGGTGTTTTTTTTTTTTTTTTTTGGTGGTGGTCTGTTCTCAGAATAACAAATTTATTTCCCATAAAAGGGAAGTGTTCTGTATGTTCAGCAGCTGCTGTCCTAGCTGTGGCCTGATGAGTGCTGATTTAATGAGGAAATCCTTCTCTGCCCACTGGTGGGTGTTCACACAGACTGGGTTCTGCTGCCTTCTCAAGCAAGGACACGCTGCCAGTGTGTGCGCAGCCGCCTGCTGTCCCCAGCCCTTCCATCAGAGCTCTGCAGGAGGCTTGGCTATGGGTGCAGTCCCTCACCTGCATCCTTGCTGAATTTCCTGAGCTTATTCTTGCCCCATCCACCCACTGCTCTGTCTGCCTTGCCTTCCACCACTCTGAGTTCGTGTTATGTCTGTGTTCTGCAAACAGATTCCCGAGCCATTGCTTTTCTGTCTAGCAAAGGGTGCAGTTTTGTCCTAGCCAATGAGGTGTCTATTTTCATTGTCATTCTGTACTTAAACATCACATGGTTTCCTTGTTTGTTTGTCCTCCCTCTTACTACTGTATTTTTCATGAATATTTTGGTATTTACTTTTCTGCTGCTTATCGACTCTTACGTTTGACTTTGTTGATTTCTGGCTTAAGTCACAGGCTGTAACCAGACCTGTTCACATACATTTTCTATTCTCTGCATGCAAACCTTAACTGGCACGTGCAAATCAAGATGCTAGACAGAAATGCCTATTTTCACAAAGAAAATTGATGCATGTATGGTTTGATGCATGATTAAATACAGGGCAAGGACTGAAGATGAATAATTTTGAGCAATTAACTTCAAAAAAATCACATTTTATTTTTAACAGCTTCTGATTTTTTAAAAACTAATTGCTCTTGCTCTGATTCATATATCTGCAGAGCTTTTTGTATGTTTGTAGCTCAGCTCAGACTTCACAAACTGAGCAGTCAGCAGTCAGCCATTAGTCAAAGTCTGAGAAGCTTGCTCATATCAGTACTTCTGTTACAACTGTCACTTTGGGCAGCACAAAAGACTATGACTAAATGTCTTTCTTGGAAATGCTTCTTATAAGTGTGAGGACTAAAACACTCTTCTGGTTCAGAGCAAGCTTGAAAGTCAAATGGTGAAAAGATGAGAATGATCTAGTAATATGATAAATCTCAAGCTAATCTAGGCATGGTAAAGACCTATGGATTGAGATAACAAATATAGGATGGCTTACCTTATACATGTTTGTACTACCATCTTTATTTTGGTAATTATCATTTAATGAGACATTTTTTGTTTTAGAATAGGTTAGAGGAAAAAATATTAAAATAGTACTAAGGCTGCTAAACTAAGCATGCAGAAGTGTGCCCTTTATCCTAGCTAGTATGAGTATAATGTAAGATAATCTGTTATACAGTCCTACGTTGTACTTTCTGTTTTTCCAGAGTTTCCAATTCATTAACTTTTCAGGTGAAGACTGAGTAAAGTGTCAACTAGTTAAATAGAGAATCTGCAGGTGGAGGAAGGAAACAGTTACTCATTCAGTTCTGCACCCCAGTAATCCTCAAGACGAGGAGTCTGGCCATCTGATACCTTTTTTCTTGTTCCTAAAGGATCTCTCTGGTCCTTTATATCCCTCATGTGTTACACATCCTTGAGAAATGTGGCAGACTGTTAAATGACAAGAGAGCAGAACCACAGCAGAGCAGCCTGAGAGGTGGTTTCGGAAGCCAAGTCCTGCAGTCTGGCTCAGGCGGTCCCATGCCCACACCTGTGTGGTGGAGAGGGTGAGCAAAGATTGTGCATGCGAGAGGTGCTGATGGCTGGAAACTTCTGCTGCGTAACAAAGATGGGGCTGGTAGGTCTGACGTAAGCCAGTGTTCCTCCTACAATACAAAATCTCTGTTTGCTAAGACACAGGACCTTCTTAATGAGGCAGCTTCAGCCTAGACAAGCAGTGTGTTTTTCCTTTGCCTTTTTCTTAAAAATGGATGTGTGTGTATCTTCAGTGGAATCTTTGCACTGTACAAGAGCCGGACTCTAACATGAACTAGAGAACTAGTTTAAGTTCATCTGGACAGCTTAAAAATTTCCAAAAGTAATAAGCAATAATAAGCAAAACAGGAAAGAATTAGATACTGGGAAACCATCCAGTGCATACTAAGATCTTTATAATCACAGAATCATAGAATGGCTTGGGTTGGAAGGGACGTCAAGGATCATCAAGTTCCAACCCCCTGCCACAGGCAGGGCCATCGATCTCCAGGTCTGGTACTAGACTAATTTCACTTAAGGACTATTTTTTCTGTTCAGTCTCGAGGAAATGGCATAGTTTAGGCATGCCAATTGTGTAAAATACTCTTACAAACTTTCTACACACATAGGCAAGTAACTTTCTCTTCCTTGTCTGCGTTCTGTCAGTCACCTCCCAGAGGTAGAGTGACCTGAAGGACATAATCAGTGCAAGCAGGAAAAAATGTATCCTAGAATGCCAAATTGAAACTTCACTTTCCCATAAAATACATGGGATCTGAATTGCTTCTAAGCTACAGTAATGATAAATGGTGGATTAATGCTGTCAATAATTTGGTTAGAGTATAAACTCTCTTATTTTAGTCAGTAAAGTCGTTTTTGTGTGTGATGGTTTCAGATATAGAGCTATATTACTGAAAATAGATAATCTTTGCTTGTATATGATAAATTTTAAAATCTTTGTTTATGATAAATGACGTTATTTTTATTTTCTCACATCTGACAATGTAATGCAATAATGCTGAGCATGACTCATTCATTGCAATGATTCAGCAAGCTCAGAAAATCAAGAAATAGGTATAGCTGACTGGAAAATTGAAGGAACTGAGCAGTCAGAGCTGTATAATTTGGCTGTATAAAAAGAAATGCAATTCCAGTGAAACTGTTACGTATTGTGTAATATATATGAAATTATGTATAGGTTGACCAAAAAAATATAGCACAATCTGTTACTGCAGTTATTAAAATCAATAATGAAACTGCAGGTAATTTAAATCCAAGTCAAACTTGACTGTAATATTCCAAGTAATAACATGAAAGGTATATCTGGTATTTCATAAGAATCAAGACATCTGCAAGCAAAGCTTTTTAAGAGCATTAAGATTAATAGGCTCAACAGGCTAGTTTTTCCACAGAAGATGTAATTTTTTTCATTAGATGACATGAGAAATGACTATTTGGCAGTCAACTGGTCACCAGTCCAACTATGTGTTTTTATCTTCATAACAAATCCTGTCAGATGCATTCTTATTTTGGGCTCAGTAGATGCGATCAGATTTGGAAAGTAGATGCTCCCAAAGACAGGGGACCACTTAAGGAGTTATAAAGTAACAAGGCATGCCCTTACTAAAAGGGGGCCAGCCAAGGAGAGAGTATGAAATTCCCTGAGGCTAGGGATGGGAATGACTGGGGAAGGGGAATGCAATAAAAAAGAACTAAATGAAGAGAGGCAGATTGAAATTAGATGGCAATTACTGAAACCATATCATCCATGTCCTTCAAATGGTGTTCTTTGTGATCCAGGTTCCTGGAAGAATCTGAATACCCATTTGTTGCCACAGGCCAAATTCAAGTGCTGAGCGTTTCCACTTCTGGCTCCTCCAAAACATTTAGAATACAACAGGTGAGGTCCAGCAGGTCTAAAGTCACCTATACTCCATTAGCATATAATATGGGAAGTCACTGGAGCTGGAACAGTTTACACAAGCTGAAATTCTTGCTCTAATTCTCTTAATTTATATAACATACATAATTTATATCACATGTAATTCATAGCCATATCCCTCGTTCACTTGGTAAACTAGCTTATTTTTGACAAAAATATTCATGGAACGACCTCTTCCAAAGTAATGCATATATGGAAAAACATTGAAATGATAAAAAATCCTCCAGCATTACCAAAATCAGTATTTTTGTTCTACCATCTTCTTTATCTTTAACGTGTTAAGACTAAATGCCTAAGAGTGGGTGATAGTGAAGACCTGTGTGGTAGGCTGTTGCCTAAAAGCAATCATACTGTGTGCTGCACAGCCTAATAGATTTGTGCCTTAATTCAGCTGTCAGGGCTGGATATTTGCCTCTGATGATTGGATGCTCTGAAATCTTAGTTTCCAGCTTCAATTTCTAGACCTTTGCGTATCTGATCTTCACGAGATTTGGTTCTGTTATTAACTCTGATCTGCATATGCTTCTGAACAGCACTCACAGAGCTACAGTGTTGTCTGCCTTCATATCCCTTCCTGAAGCCTTTTCCCATATGTTGACAGAAAGTTTTGAGTGATTATGCAGCTGATATGCTATGACCCTTCCTTTTCACCAAACACTGTCTCACTGTTATGTTGGACTCTGTGAATCCATCTGTTTCCTCTTCTATATTCCTAGATGGCAAGCTTTGTGACAGCTCCAGTCCACGGCTGTGTAGGTGCTGCAGCAATACAATGTGAGGACCATCAATCAAAGCATTCTCTTTGTTAATAGAAGTAGTTTCGTCACAATGTGTGTCTCATTTAGTCATCCCATCTTGCAGAAGGGAGGAGGAATTAGGAGCTATGTAAGCAGTTGCCCAAAGCAGCTTGAACACGTAACTTCAGTGCATTTATCAAGCAGGCAGAAAAAACAGGTTGGGAAAGATTTGCAGTTCAAAATAATTCACCAGCTACTTATGTATTCATAGCTACCAATGAGTTAGAGACAGACACTGTCAATGTAAATTACGTTCTGTTTTTAAAGGTTTCTTGTAGGAAGATTGTTTCGCCTCTTCCCCCATAGTGCATCATCATGACTAAATAGACAAGGAAGAAGGGCATGCCGCGCTATCTGCCCTCTGCAGGGGATGTTGTGTTTACTGCAGGCAACGTATCAGTGCTGGATCTTGAAACTTCACATTTAGCATAGCTTCTACCAGGCAAAGTGAAGCCCTGCTGTACTGGGGGCATACGGTGCATTTGCCAGCCATGTGAGTGCAGGTAGTGCATCTTTGTGATCAGGCTTATCTCAATGGCTGACTCCATTGTTATTCTTGGAGAAGTTAGCTCCTGTTTTCTTTGTATCCATACACTGAATGTACACTGCTTCCATCTCAGATACTGTCAGTGCTCCTTCACTATGTTCATTACTTGAAAGTCTAGGAAGGTCTTTAAGCCTAAATCTGTTCACTTACAAAACAGAGAAAAGATGTATTTAATAAAATGCAGAACATAATGCATCTCTGAGTACACCTCCCACTTAAGCAGGGTGCTAATGAGTGAACTCAGTGCAGGCTTTCATTGTTATCAGAGCATGACCATATGCAGCTCATAGTTCCAAGTCTGTGCCAGGGGCAGGCGCTGCCCCAGTCGGAACAAATGCCAGCAAGGGACCACAGGATAGCAGAGAGCAGGCGCTCTGTCCCAAGGGCAGTATCACGTTCTAAGGACATGGATTATTATTCCTATCCAACAGTCAGACACATTTCACGAGGAAAGTGTTATGTCCAGTCTAATGGAGAAGCATGTTAGTCTGTAGCTCCTAGGTAGCTTGAGAAGTTCTACCAAGAGATATTCAAAGTCTTTATTAACAGAATAGCCCTAATTTCTTCTTCCACTATGCAAAAATAGCAGTATTTTCTAACTGACAAAAAAGCACTTAATGAAGTTCAGTACTTTGTGCTAAACACTCTAATTTCTTTTTTCATTTTTGCTTATTTGGACACTTCAAAGGTCTTTTCTGAACTTCAAAGACTACCTTTTGAAGTCTCTTAAATTGTGAGCAGTCTAAAAGGATTTTCCTCCTCAATACCTCCTCCATTCGAGAAATGTTTAAGTAAATGCTTCCATCGGGATACATTTTTTTTTATTATTTTGTAAGTGTCCCTCACCAAAAATATTGCTGTACTGAAAATTTCCCGTACTGCTCCTTGACAAGGAGACATGATAACACATCTCAGTAAGACAGCTATTAACGTGACTATTAAATATCTACTAATCTACTGCATCTATTAAAAATCTGGAAGAAAAAAGGAAGAGGAATCAGCCCCCTTTTGATACTGAGAATATAAATTTCTAAATTCCAGTGCAGTTTATAATAGCACAAACAGATGGATTGAGTGAAGTGCTACTGCCAGCAAAACTGGTGGTTATTACAACTGGCAGGCTCTGTCAGCATCTCTTTAGAGGTAGGCTGTAATCTATGGGCCACAGCAACACTGTGGAGATGCCTCTTGTCTTTCTACTGTGCTCCTTCACCAGCCACAGGAAGAAAGAAGTGGCAGTTTCCCAGCTGAAGCAATCATTTTCCTTCTGGCCATATGGACAGGCTATTTCGGATAGACAGAATAGGACAAAAAGGACTCCACTGTCTGGTTCTGAACTTCCAAGTTAGTTCATCTCAGAACCACAATTACAGTTCAGGAAGTTCTGAAGCAGGTGTTCTCTAATGTTTCAGGATAGTTTGTTTGTACCAGTTTATTTCTAGTCTTTGCCACTGTATGAAATCATAGAAAGATGAAATGTAAGTCTGACATCTGTTCGTTTACATTTTCTGCAAATGTAGTGTGCTCTGCATAAATCTTGGTCTTCTGTGAATTTCATACATCTTTCTGGTATCCTCACTGCAGACTCCACTGGAATTTTTTCTTCAAAATACATTTGGTGGAAAAAATGAATTTTTAATCAAATCAGAAGATCTCCAGAAGAGAGTTAGCTTTGACAAGAAAAGAAAATTTGGAATAGGAAAAATCCACTGTCTTATCAAAATTATAAGAGGGAGGGTTCAGAGTTTCATTTCATTATTTCGTGTTCTGTAGGAACTATTCAGTGCTGCATCTTCTCCAAGTGAAGACGGGCCGGCAGAAGTGGCATATGAAGGTGCACGGCTATTGGAGTGCCAACATTGGAGTGCCAATGTAGCGTGACAAACATCAAGCTGTGCTTTTTAAGCCTTTAAGATTGGCTGATTCTTCGTACTGATTGATTAATCAGCTTGCGCTGTTTTCTAACTAGTCCATAACATTGTTCCATTAAAATCACCAGAACTTTTGTATCAGTGCCAAACTAACTAAAAATAAATACTGAAATACTGATTTACTGCTGAAATGGAAACCCCATGTCTGGCACAGTTCTCCATCATCTCCCCACGTTCACACCATTTTTTAATCATCTAAACGTACTGTAAGAGGAAGACACGTTTTGTCTCTCTCTTTAAGAATTCAGTGAGTTTTTCTTGGTATTTGTTTTGCTACTGCCCTCATCTTTTGACTGGACTCTGAAAGGGGTCATCAAGATACACCTGACTATTATTCAAATCAATAAATATCTGAGACCTCATCATTGTATGCTTACTTATTTAGCAGTAAGATTGTAAGGTATTTACTGCCAGGTCACAGCTTTGCACTCACAAGAGATTTGTGTTTCAGAGAGGCCAGAAATTGTGACTTCCTAATAGTCACTTGCTGTTTGGCTAAAGTAGCTGCATTCCTTCAAGATGCAACTTCTGAAGCTGCCTTTAAAGTTTAGAAATAACATTTTAGGTATCCTTGATAAAAATGATACAACTTCCAAAAGTGCGGATTGCAGCTCCCATTTTATTTCCCTGGGATTTGTAAAATGTAATTAATCCACTTAGATAGTAGGGTCCTAGAATGTGAATGCATTTTATTTATCTAGGTTAGAATATTTTGGTCTGTTATTACCTTTGCACCCAAGACTGATTGGCTCTATACAAGGAAATAGTTTTCTTCCAGTCCATTTTAAACATGTTGTTCCATAAATATTATCAGTGTTCAATATCAGCTGTAAATAATGACTCTCATTTTGATGTAGACCAGAACTTAATCGGTAAAATTGCGTAATTGTCTTATTTACACACTGTGATCTCTGCTGAGTTATTTATTATTCAGTATGCAGTCTGTACTCTTGACTTGCAGACTTCACATACATTATATTGTTTTACTTTTTTTACTTCCGTATTCCATATTTGTTTTCTTCAAAAAAATCTTCTCTTCAAAACTTCTTCACCCTTACGAGAGGTAGTCTATAAAGCACGTATCAGCGAGGACGAGGCAGCATGAATACACTTTGAGATGATAAAACTCCCTCTGCTGTCCTTTCCAAGTCATTGAACAATTAAGGCATCAATAACAGTTTTGCTCATCTTTGTGCCTTTCTGGTGGCTTACAGCAGTTGAAAGCACCTTCTGTAAATAAGAGCAGAAGCAAAAACAGGCATGCCGTACTATTTTCTTTACATGGCAGATTGCTAGGAACGTACTGTGTAAGAGTGAAACAAAGTTATAAAAATCCCTTTGGAAGAAGGAAAAGGCAGGTGGTACTATTCCTTGGAGTGTGCAGTGTACTGCATCAAGCTGTCCTTGGCATCTGTGATTGTTGTCTGCTCGTTAGGAGAACGGGCATTGCTTCTGGATGTTACAGATGGGAGGAATGAAGATTCTTGGACTTTCTGCAGTACCTGCTCTCACTCAAAGTGCAGTTGTAGTACTCTTACAAGGTAATAATAGTTATAAAGAACTTGATTAATTCATCGGTAACTAACCAGAAGGCTACACGAAGTTCTATCAGCAGATGCTAAGAAACATGAAATTCCTGTGACTGCAACTTCCCCTAGGAATGCCCAGCCAGGCAGTGCCTGCATTGCACCACTCTTCTCTCCTGTTGCATAACGGGCCACCAGCGTCCCGCTGTGATCTGCTCCAGCTGTTGGAGATTGTCACTGTGCTGAAAATCCACTTCCTTTCTCCCCAGTGATTCAGATACTGCTCTTGGGAAGTGCTGATGCTTCAGCTGGTTCTTACCCACACTTTGCCTTCTATACTGCGCTCTGTCACTGCACTGCAGTTTTGAGTTTCTCTTTTATCAGTCTTTCAATAACAAGTGGTAACAGAACTGTCTTTAATCATTGACGTGTAGAGTAGGTAGCCTCAGGAATAATCTTCACATGTCTCTATTTTTGCAGTCCCGAAGTGCTGGCTTGCTCCAGTGACCAAGGACATGGGATTCTTTTGAAATACTTATCCTAAAATATATCTTTCCTAAAGTCATGTTTAGAAACGTAGAAACTTTCCACGTTATCTGAGATGGAGAAAGAGGAAAAACAGTCCTTGAATTGGTTTAAAGCTAAAAAGAGGTTTAGCTTGAGCTTCAAGAGAGACTTCCATTACTTTCCTCAGCTGATTGGCTATCTAAACTTTCTTTCTATCAGAACCTTAAAGCTGCCATGTATATTTTTACAGGTGCTTAAGATGTTATGTGGTTAAATTGTGCACAATAATTCACCTTCAGTTGCAGTCATTTTCTTTCACATAATAAGGCTGTCATAAATCGTGCCTAACAAAGTAAATAAATCTCTCAGTCCCCACCATGCACTATGATTAAATTTCAGTCATTTAAAATAAAGATGAATGCATTTAGTAACTGCAAATAACTAGAACTGCCATCCTTAAAAATATGGTCTTGTATAGAATTTGAGCTAGAGAAATGCATTTACTTTTAACAATGTGAACATTAATCATCTGGCAGAAGCAGTATACAGTGCACATGAAAGTTGACCATGGAGTGGAGCTGTATTCAATACCTCCAGGGACCAGAAAGAGAAGCCTACAAAAGGAGGAGAAAAATAGAATGAAGCTTCGTGCTGAGATAGGAAAGCACTCATGATATGTGCACACTGCTGACAGCCAGTCTGTGCTCATGAGAATTTTTTGCAACACAAGTGTTTAATTATTTGCATTACTTTGGCAATTAATTTTTGTTGTGTTTTGTTTTTTTTTAAAAGTGGTCTCCTCAGAGGAGGGCAATAAGATGATCAGAGGGCTGGAGCACCTCTGCTATGAGGAAAGGTTGAGGGAGCTGAGCTTGTTTAGCTTGGAGAAGAGAAGGCTCTGGGGGAGACCTGATTGCAGCCTTCCAGTACTTGAAGGGAACATATAAACAGGAGGGGCAATGACTGTTTACGAGGGTAAACAGTGATAGGACAAGGGGGAATGGTTTTGAACTGGGACAGGGGAGGTTTAGGTTGGATATTAGGAGGAAGTTTTTCACCCAGAGGGTGGTGAGGCACTGGAACAGGTTGCCCAAGGAGGCTGTGGATGCCCCATCCCTGCAGGCATTCAAGGCCAGGCTGGATGTGGCTCTGGGCAGCCTGGGCTGCTGGTTGGGGACCTGCACATAGCAGGGGGTTGAGACTAGAGGATCTCTGTGGTCCTTTTCAACCCAGGCCATTCTATGATTCTGTGAATGTCTTTGACCTATGTGCTTATAAGAGGAGCAGCAGTGTAGGCCATTTGCTATACAGTCAAGGATGTCATGCAGTAAGAAAACACGTATTAGCTATAGAGCTCTTTAACAGCAAATCAGGCTGCAACTGTAGCTGATGCTCACTATTCTGAAATGCGTTCCGTCTCAGTTCCTGATGCACAGCAGTGAGCAGGACAGAGCCTTGGTGGTGCAGAGGGCACTAGAATGGCAGCAGCCAGTGGCAGGAAATAAAGAAACTGGTCTAGTACCAGACCTCGAGATTGGTGGCCCTGCCTGTGGCAGGGGGTTGGAACTAGATGATCACTGTGGTGCTTTTCAACCCAGGCCATTGTGTGATTCTGTGATTCTATGTAATGCAAACACCAGTGCAATTTCATTTTCGTGTATTTCTTTCCCCTAGGATCGTAAGGCTCCTCAGTTAGCCTTGAGTGGAATCAGGTATTTTTGGCAATCCGTTTGCATGAGAGAGAGAACTTTTGCTCTGTGTTGTGTTCTTCTCCATGTGCAACTAAATGGTTACTCTTAGAGGATGCTGAAATCTTTTTTTAACAAAATGCTTGTGACATTTTATCTGGAGATTTTCTGGGCATAAAGTGGTCTTTTTTTTTTTTTTTTTTTTCCTGATCATACTTTAAAATGTTTATCTAAGACAGAAAATCTGTAGTATTTGGTTTCCATTTTGTGAATGATGAAGTCTTGTGTGGTAGATAATCACAGACAAAAAAATTCCGTTCCTTCAGAATACTAAAAGTACTCTTGATTTAAAGCTAAATTCTACTGGTGCTGTGGTTAGGATAAAAAAATATGATGTTCTTTTAAGGCCTCTTCAAATGAGCAGGTTTCATGACGTTAAAAAATTTATTATGGTAGAAGACTGCAACTGAAAGGAAGTAGGAAATCCCAAGAGAAGAGCATAGTTCTCAGGTCCACTCTTTAGAGTGAAGTAAAGTGGATGTAGAAGATTACCTGATCTGAGTAATAATACACACTTTGAGATGTAAATGACTGCCAGAAGTGATGGTAGAAGTGAATCAGCCTTGCTGTATTTAACAGCCATTTTACTAGACTAAACAATGTTTACAGTTGTCTTTCTCCAAAAGGAACAGTGCTTTTTGAAAGTGAATGAAATCTTAAAATACAGCTCTTCAGGAGGTACAAAAGATGTGCTTCTTGAAGGAATTGGCATATTTACACATTTGCATTTAAAATTTGGGTCCAAAACTCACTGTCAGATGTCTGTTTCTTTCCAGCAGTGATCACAATATCTACTAAAACCTGCATTCAGAGCACTGCCAGCAACAAATCTTGTGTGCAGGGTTTTTTGATGTGCAGTGAAAGCCTCCCCATTACTGACTTCTGAGCCCTCACTGTTGCAAAAATGCTTGCAGATACTAACTGTACACACATGAATAGCATTTCTCATTCAGGGCAGCTGTTGACTTGCATACATGCCCTCTGACATGGGCTGAAACTGATCTGTTTCTTGTTTGTTTTGTTTTGTTTTGTTTTTAATTGTTGCTTTAAAAAAGAGCATTTCACTCCACAGTAGAACACATAGCATATGATGTCCTTTTAATGCGGTAGGTAATTAAGTGTAGAACTAACCACAGAAGTTAAAAATATAACTGGTTTTATTTTAATCAAAACTGATAATTCTTTGCTTTTCTTGTCCCAATTTAATTCTAAGAACTATATGCAGCATGTCTGAATTGCAACTTCAGAAAAAATATCTTTGCAATTTGAGTTAGACTTCTCTGTGGATCAGTATAGGTACAGCCAAGCTAAATTTGGTCTCTGTACTGACTGGCAAACATATTTATCTTTCTGTTAAAAAAAAAAAAAAAATCATTTTGATGGTCCTATTTCAATATTTTTAATGTGTACAGTTGTACAATGAAACAGTCACAGAGCTTGCTGAAACAGGAATCAACAGCACCTATAGCGATTGACACTATAAATTAAGTTCCAAATATCTACAAATACTGTGGTTGTACCTCTGTTACAAATGTAGGGAGCTTCTATGTCACAGCCTGATTGGATAGGAAAATCTGAAATTTTTCAGCATACAGTTGCTGTTACATATTTCTATCCTTGCATGGTGCGTGCTGTTATTGTTGCTGTACTGATAACTCTATGGAAAGACCTGGAAATGTGACAAGAAAAGGTTTTTTTTGTACTTAGATAAGCTTGCTGAAAGTTGCCATGTTGAGAGTTTTCTTTCTTTCTCTGAAGAAAACCCATGTCACCACAGTTGTGGTAAATGGTGGAAGTAGCCAAAGGGAAATGAATACACAGAGCAATTTTACTTTTTCTCCCAAGTTTTCACATGATAGCACGTTTCCCTTGCAGTTAACACAAAACCATTCCAAGAACTCCGTTGCTCAGTAATTTAATACCCTTCAATAGTAGGTGATGTAGTTTTGAGCCTTTCCTTGATCTCAGCTTTGACAGGTTTAATCATTTCCAGAGCATAATCAAGACAGGCCATGTATATAGACGTCCGCCTCTACCTGGTGGCATTAGTGAAGCACATTTTTGCCTGTTTGCCATGTCACATGCTTGAGAACAGCTTGCACACTCCTTATATCCATTTAAGCATTAACAGAATGTTCACGTATTGATTTTAGAGTGTCTTTTAAATCACTCAAATGAATTACAATATGAGCATTGGAGCATTTGTGAGTTGTCCAAATGGGCATTGATCTTATATAATGACCTTGCTTCCACAAGGATCATTCTCTTTATTCCTTTCCTTCTGTTTTTCTCTCTGGTTTGCCTTGCCAATGTGTAATGTACTACATTAAGATTCAGTCTCCTGTCTTCTGATGTGCCTTAAACATTTTTGTTGAAGTAAAAGGAGGTTATATTCCACACGCTTGCCCTGAATTCAGCATTTAAGTCATAATAGCATTATTTCTCATTCAAATCAATGTAAATGAGAACACAGGCAGGTCAAGGGAGTTTTCTTTATAAAGGGTATTTTTCTGTGAGTATATAAACAGCCTGAATGGGATCAGACTGCAGACTCTCAGCCCATACTAAACACAGGATACTTTCTCTTTTGAGGTTTAGCAAAGCTCAGCACTTCATTGTTGCATCTTAAAGTATCCTGCACAAGGTCCGCAGCATGAATCACAGTTTCTAGAGCACTACAGAACAGCAGTAGGTTTCACACCAGCATGCTGGGGAGGGACGGTGCCCCGCTGCAGCTGGGTGGCACTGCTTGCTGCCATTCCTTAGGGTAGGCTGAGGTGGCCTTCCTGCCTCCTGCGAGGTCTTGCTTCTGCTTTCTGTAGTCTCCTGGTAGCGCTACTGAGTGCCTACACAAATATGCACTCATTGGCAAGAAAGCAGCATAGATATGTTTATTAAAAATGCCAGAAGTCCATTAGGTGGCCAAGATGATAGAACTTAAGCCGTGTTCGGAAGGCAGTGTGAGACCATCGCTGATTCCTCGCGCAGTTGTGCTCATGGCAAACGATTCCTGTCTCACAAAAGAGCAGAAGTGCTGCAGTTACTCTGGCATTTTTTTCCTGCAACTTCCTGTATTGTGTGATCTGAGGGCTCTGTCTCTGTGTTATTGGTCAAATCCACATTTAATTGCAAAGGTAAAATGCTGACTTAGGTTAGTGCAAAGGGCAACACAGAGTTTCACGTACAAAATTACAGGCTTTATTAAAAATCAGAGTCCCCCATGCACAGCTCTAGTCACTGGGCACTGAATGGGACTGCCACCACTTCTTCCTGCTCTTACTCAAAGTCTGAGAAATGCATAGAAAGATTTAGAAAGATCTTTCATTCTGCATGTTCACTGCAGGGTGTAAGTTAAAAACATGTCTAGGCAGGCACATGGAGCCAAATTAAACCCAATTCATTTACTACAGTGTTCATACATTTATTTAAATCTGCCTTTCTGTAATACTGTCATCAGAAACTGCCTTGAAGTAAATCTATTTTTCTGTGGTCAAATAAAGCATCTTTCTTTCTGAATTACAGTATCCACACTGTATCCACTGAAGGCTGTGTCAGAGAGAGCTTAAATTTGCATCTCCATTTCAGTAGTTCTCTTTTGCTTTTCTTCTTATCTTTCCGCATGTAGACACAGCATCACAGCTGACAGAAGTGAACCCAAAGGGACTGACCTTGACAATGTGATGTAAAGCCTGTCTGTGTTGTCTAGCGCCTGGTACTGCCCGTTCCTTTCACCTTGGCTGAATCACAGTGATGTGTGTTGTAACAGGAGCTGGTATGGATCATTTATAACTAACTGAGACTGCTTTTGTACAGGTAAGACCAGAGGCACCATGATAGGTACATTTATTAAAACTCAGAAAACAGGATTTACTTTTTTTTTTCTTTTTTTTCGTTTTTTTTTTTTTTTTAATTCAGGCTTTTCTGGAGCTATATTTATTTCATGGGCTGCTATGCCCATGTATTTCCAGATACTTATTTCCACACACAAGGCATGTGCAGGCCTGAACGCACCTGTGCTTTCCTTTCGTCTTAGAATGATAGTGTCCAATTGCAATAGAAGTATCTGTTCAACTTCTTAAGTCAGAGTTAAATAACTGGAGAGCACACAGAGAAAATGGGAACATGAGAGCTAACAAGCGAGACGTGCTGATCAGCTTGGTATCATCAAGAATCACAGAATCCTTAGAATTGGAAGGGACCTTTAAAGGTCCAACTCCCCTGCCATGCACAGGGACACCACAGCTGGGTCGGTTTGCCCAGGGCCTGATCCAGCCTCGCCTTGGAAGTGTCTGAGGATGGGACAACAGCCACATCACTGGGCAGCCTGTCCCAGTGCCTCCCTACGCTTACTGTGAAAGAGTTTTTCCTTATATTTAACCTAAATCTACCCTCTTCAAGCTTGAAGCCATTTCCCCTTGTTCTATCTCCTCAGACCCCACTTAAATTTACCATGTAAATCTTGAAAGGATTCCGTTGGTTTTAAGGAGCATTTTATAGTCTTTACCTTGACAAGAGGAAAAGAGACAAAATCCCAGATTTTGCAAAAAGAAACAACTGCCCACTACCCTGCTGTGACATAAATTATGCCTGTGGTTTAAAAATGCGTTGTGGCACTATCTTGTTTTTAGAGTACGTTCCCTATTTGTACTGCTCCTGGAAGAACAGGTGGCTACTTTCATGGACTAAATAAGAACCCTAGCTCAAGGAGCTTTTCTAGTCGATATATCTAAAGTATAATCCTTGAGAATCACTTATTCTTTTGCCATTTCTGTTAAGGAAATAGGAATAGGAGGAGATATTTAATTCTGAAAAGCCAAAAGACCACAATAATTTATTTTAAATTTAGGCAAAAGCACTTTTTGCCTTTGTAGATGAATATCTTGAATCTCTGCACATCAGAATTCTTTTAACTGTTACTTTCAATTAGAAATAATAAGGTTGAAGAGGCAACCCCATTTAAAATATACAGGTAGGGAAAAAAATTCTTTTCAACTAAGCAAGAAGGGAAAGTCTGAATGTTGCACTGGAAGTTTCACATGTACAGTGAGAATCCCCAGTGTACATTTTAATTGGCATTTAATATCTAAGCTCCTCTGAGTGAAATCCCAGTTGCTTGTGAAAAGCTGCTGTTTAACAACCTGGTGGCCTTAAGGTAGAAGGTCAGAGTTCATTACTGAGAAAATAATTAAGGGTTTGGTCCTCAACTTGGCTAATTTGATCCAGTTCCACTGAAGTTAATGGAGCATGACTGATTTACACGAGCTGATAAGTTACCTTCAGCTCCGTGGTTTGTGAGTAAAATAATTTTCTTCCTCTCTGAAAGCAGAACTTCAGTTATTAGCTAAGAAGATCTTCATAATGTTTTAAGAAATGTTCCACAATGAGATATCACAAAGAAACTGAATGGTATTATTCAACTACAGGTGCCACGTGAGAGGGAGGGACAGAGATAAAAGGCAAGGTCTGCTTGACTTTAAGGTGCCTGTAGGATGAACTTTTCATGCCTTTGATGAGTTGAGTAACGCAGTGCAGGACGGACAGGGCTGTGCTCCTAATCATCCATGTGTACCTTATGTAGATGGATTGCCACTGTGCTGTTGTTGTATGCACTATCCTCATACAAACTAAATGTAGATAATGTCTGTGTACAGTTCCTCCAGTATCAACTGGAAAAACAAAGTTTCATGGAAGATCAGACTGGATGTTCAAAGATGCTGCACTATATTATTCCAAATATCACAATACTTAACGTCTCATTTGCTGAATAATACTTGAGTTCTTAATAATGTATGGGATTACCATAAATCCACTAACAAGTAGTATCTGTGAGAGCTGCTGAACGAATTGAAAAGTGGGATAATTCAAGTGTAAGCATGCATTAGGAAGGGATTTAAGGGAAAAAAACTGTCTCAGTGTTTTCTGCTGCACTTTGATAGAAGTAGATTTTTGTTCAGTGAGGAGCATTCAGAGTTACTTTCTTAACAGTGATAGCCAGATCTAGATGAGTAGGTAATGGTCTTCTGTGAGAAGGTATGCTTTTGTAATCAAAGAAATTTCTCTGTTCTCTTTGCCATACATTTAATAAATGAGAACAGACTTAACTCTCCCATATCCAAGTTACCCACCAGTAATTTGCAAATAACAACTGATTGAAAATGCTTTCTGATGAAAAATTACAGCCTTGTTTAATGTTGATGTATTCAGCATGTTCCAACATGAACAAAGTGATTGCTGTAGATGGAGATGACAAATAGCAGTCTGGTCACGAGGGTAATTAGCTGGTGTCCAGGACAGAGGGCGACTTAAACCATTTAAAGTGTGACCTGTTCTCAGCAGTAGGATACTCACCCCACTGCGGATCTTCTTTACCTCTCCTGCACACTATGAAGACACCACTCAAAGAAAATCATATCATGTGTGTTGTTTACCCAGGTGGGTAATGGCCAGGACAAGCCCAAGCCCTGTCCCCCTGTATAAAGGGGACTGTGAATTTTGGTGTCTCAGCTTTCCCATGTTCGCCTGAATCCAAGTTTTCTGTAGATCAGTTATTATATAAAATAAAATGAAGGGAATTCAGAGCACAGTCAAGGATAGCTGAATAACAAAGCTGGGAACTTGTTTCCACATTTTATTCTTTTTAGTCCTACCGAAATAACATGCCTATGCTATTTTGGCTAATGCATCTTCAGCAGAAAAAATAAATTAGATTTAAAACTTTTAAAGTTTGGATCAAGAGAACACACTAACTGCCATGTCATAATCTGCATTTATAGCACAGGAAGAGAGAAAATGAGCTTGTAACTGAATCTGATTGAAGAATCCTGGAGACAGTTCATAGAGTTCCATAATACTGTTTCTTGGGAAACACTGATAATTCGGATACAGGAGGTGCAAAAGATGATTTCCTCCAACTGCAAACATGTAACTTATAAAACTGCAATATTTTCTTACAAAGTCTTGAAGAGGGAAAAAAACATAAATGTGTGGTACTGTACTGGGAAATTGTAGTCTGGGAGTAGGAAAATCTGATCTAACTGAAACATGGAGATTTTCTGCGTGTGATATTGCTTGATGACCAAGAAGGTCATCACAATTCACAATTTCACAATTGTCAAATAGTGTTTAATGAATTTCTTCAGATATTTCTATTAAAATAAGTATTTTTTACTTACTAGTTGTATCTGCATGTATTTACAAGGCATTTGTCTCATAGCAAGATAAAGCTGGGACTACAATCTGTAGGTTGCAGTCTTCCCTGTTTCTATCAGTGCTGCACAGATTTGCCCACCTGTATGTGCTACAGTATGGCTGTGCAAATCCTGGCTGCTCATGTCCCTTTGGCAAACTCTTCTGTTACATTTTTTCAGGATTTCAAAAGTCTTAACTTCTAACAGATGGATACTGTGCAAGTCTAAAGGATTTTATTTGGGAAAGAAAATACCAAATTCTTGTTCAGTAGGCATGGACAGTATGATCTGCCAGGGACCACTGGCCCAGTGCACAGATGGAGTCATCGTTGTGAAATTCGGTCAGTATGACAGAAGTTACAGATAGAAGCAATTGACAACATCTATTTCTTTTCAATTCTGACTCTGTTAGAAAGTCAAACAAGCTTATGTAATCATGAGTAGCAGAAAAATACTGTTGCAAAAATTTATAGCCTGTCATTATAATTAGGCCATATTAGTTTCTCGGGTCCATTTTGCAAGAAATCAATGTTTCTCAGGATCCTGTGTTTCTGGTGATAGCAGGGAGATGGAAAATACCTGAATAATGGTTAAAAAATTGCTTCTTTAAAAGATAATGCTCTGACTTTCTACTATGACAGCTTAATAGCCTCTAACTGATGCAACAGAAAGCAGTCACAGACTTGCAGCAAAGACACACACAGACACAATACTGCACAGTGCAGAAAGCAGTCCTCTTAGCAAAAAAAGCATATCATCAAACATCAGCACTTAAATATCAACGTTCTTGTTGTTGTTTCAGATTCCTTTTTGTTCCTTAACTGTCACAGTCTTTGCTTGGAGTGGTGTTTTCACAGCACAGTGTGTGCGTGTGTCTGCAGCCCCATAGTGACTCCACCTTCTGTGGAGTCCCACAGTTTTTCTGGACAGATGTAATTCTCAGAGTAATAGTCTCTTCTTTTTAGAGATCTGGTAGAATTAACTGTATGGTCCTAGTATTTTTTACATACTATATTCAAGGAACAGTCTTCTGTACCACTTTGGTCACTTCGGCTTGTTTTAAGGGTTCCTCCCACCTCTAGACACCTTGTGGAGTTTTCTCCTCAGAGATGGAGTTTTATTCAATCAAAAGACTTTTTGCATCAAGTTTCAGAACTTTCTGGTACAGTGCTCTTTATTTCAAGGTGCCCTGACTTTCCTTTCCCTTGCTATCTATCATTGCTATCATAAATACCAGGATATTGTTCACATTGGTGGAGTCCAGCTTTTCAGTGTGATAGTAACACTAGAGGCAGCTCTCACAGCACTGCTATCAGGTCAGCGCGGGTCTTTTTAGCCTCACATGACCTAAAGCTAACTCTCACCCTCTGTCTGTGTGAGTTAGCCTGGCTGAGCACAGTGGTTGCGGTTGGGCCATTCAGCAGCATCCTGCCAGATGCCTATCTGGAAAGGCTCTGGCATGTGTGAACTCTCTCTTTGGCTACATACTCCTTTAAAAATATCACCAGCTTCGGGAGATTTCATCAACAAATCTCTTTGTGCAGTGTCTTAATTATAGACTGTTCCTCTTTTTGTTTCATTTGAATGCAAATCCTTTTCCTGAAGGTGGAAAACTGGAAATGTCCAAAGCCCTCACTTCTGCAGATCAGGGTTCAGGTTTCAGGAATCAAAAGAAAACAGATGTGCCAAGCCTAGAAAAAAATAGAGTCTTAAAATGCCTTTGAATTGTAATATTTCATGGGCAGCATAATGTTAATAGCACTGTGCAGTAATTAGGAATCAGTTGTGTGTATATGCTGTGCCCTACAACGTACAATAATATGTCAGCTATTAATTGGATACTGCAGTTTTCATATATTGGAAAGAAAAGGATCTGTCCTGTATACTGAAGTAATCTCCAAATACTTTGAAAAAATCCAGCTATATTCATAACCATTTTTACTGAGCCCTCAAAAGGAGCTCTTCTGATAAAGACGCAGTGCTGGCAACAGATCTGCTTCAGGAGGAAGTAGGTCAGTAAGAAATTGCTAAGTCAATACTTGAAATAATTGAATAGTTTAAACCAGAGGACAATAATTGAAAGATTCAGCCTTCTAAATCTTTGTACGGTAAGAGTGTCAGCATGACTGAAATGACAAAGGCTGTTCCTGGGAGATCCTCCTTCCTGAGACGTGAATCAGGAAGGGCATCTCCCAAAAGAGAGATGGAGATTTGAAAGGGATTTTCTTAATGAATGTCAGTATAAACAGAAGGCTTTGTTTCCTGCCCTCACACTTACCTGAGACACCCTGAGATTTATATGGATTTTTAATGGAGAGGTGGTGCTTATAGTTTTGGTCAGGCAGATCTGTTTTCTACCCTTTTTTTAAAACCTGGATATCGTTTGGGTTTCTAAGTGCACTGGTAATACACATGTCAGGAAGAAAGTTGAAAAGAATACTAATATAATTTAGTTTTCTTGGGTTTGGTTGCCGCATTTATGGATATACGTGTAGTCCAACATTTTTCTTACTGTCTCTGTATTATGTCATGTACAGTATGTTTCAGCTAAACTGGGCTTCAGAGGGAGAAACAGTAATGAGTTCAAACGGAAAGCAGTTCCTCTACTTTATGATGAGCATTTAACGTGCTGCTGCACTGCTCTCATTGCTCAAACCAGTGCACTTTGTTCCAGCAGGCAGTGAGAAACTGAGCGTGGTGGGCTCCAAATCAGAAAATCACCCACAAAGATTCAGACTCAGTTACAAAGACCATGAAGAGTAAGTATCCTCTCTGGCATGCTTGTTTACTGAGAGCATAGAAATGAATCATTTTTCCTGTAGGATCCTGACAGTTAAAAATAAGGACAACATACAACAGCCAATTAGAGAGCCTGTTCATTTCTGAGCGTTGCTAACAACTCATGACCACATGCTACATTTCTTTACACACTTCAGTGGCGTCCTGGCCTTTCTGCTAGATTCGTACCAGAGAGGCAAGATCAAACATTTTAACTGGTTTGTATGGCACAGAGGGCGGCTTTTCACATTGTACTGGGCTGAATCTTCCTGTATTTTGGTAACTAGCCATTAACAAATGATTACAACAGATGATCTAGTGCAGTAAATGTCTTAGATATTGATACCATAAGACAGAGAACAGTGTTTAAAACATAAATCTTTTAATCTAAAATAAAATATGTTACCAAAATCATATCCAACGTTTATTTTCCATAACAAATGGAAGGAAAAAAACCTTTCCTGTGAAAGTAATTCCTTTCTCAAACTTAAACATATCAGGTTCTAATAGTGAGAAAATAACATGTGCTGCTAGCATATTGTGATTATACTCAATTACAGCTTTTTTCTCCATTTTCCAAACTGTAGTAAAAAGAAATTTGTTCTATTTCTGTCAGCACTGCAGGCAGACTAGTCTAAGTGAATTCATTTTCACTGATTTTCACAGTCATCTGTAAACAAGATTTATTAAAATAATTGAGGATTTTGTAATTTGTGCAGCATTTAACTCAGAATTTGGAAGTGTTAGAAGTACTAATATACTTAGAATTGATTTGTCTTTAAATTAGGAAGGACTCGCAGATATTGCTGGCTCCTAATGGAATCATAATCAATTCTTAACCATTGAGTTCGTGCTTATTTTTGGAGAGTGTATATTTGAGGGAAGAACAGTGACATTGCTCTGAGGAGAAAAGCAACCTGATACAGTCAGCATGCATGGAAATGCCACACTCAAATTACACCTTGCATTTTTCTGTACTAATCAAGGATTTCCTTATTAGAGTGCAAAAGTTAGAAAGGATGCTGTCCAGAAGTGCTGGGCTGCCACCCTTGGGCTCAGGGCACGTGGAAGTGTTTGATCAAATGTTGGCTAACATCACAGCCTTCTAACACTTTTCCTGTTAACAAATCCCTCATTCCACTTGTACCTGTTGTTCTAAACCTACCGCATGAATGAGCAGTGCTCACTTCATGTCTTCCCATCTAAGCAAGGAGGAGCACGCAGATCTCTCTGCTGCTGAGCCACAGCGTCTACCCTCTGCAGAGGGTTCCCCCTCTCCTGTAGATAAGCAAGAGGGAAGCCACACCTGTCCCTCTTTTCAATACAGAAGGCTGCAGGGATGTAAAAGCAGCAAGATGCATCAGCCCAGTTGGCGCGTGCTGCAGAAGAGTACCAGGCATGCAGGGAATAGGAACAAGGGTTCAATTTCCCCCCACAACCTGACCACCTCCTGCATCTCTCTTAGCAGTTACAGATCTCAGCTGCATTTTGAAGCTGTGCCTCTGACAAGTTCTTGCAGCATCACAGCTTTGCTCCATCTCTTCTGTCTGCCTGGTGTGACAGTCTGTCCTTGGCCAGAGCTGTGCTTTGGTCAGTTGGAGGTTCATTTAGTTTGGATTTCTTGGGATTTGATTTTTTTTCCCCTTTACTGTTATGTCATTTGCTGTATATAAATCAACCTAATATCAACTAGAATAACTAATGATGGATACTGTGGGTCCTCTGAAAAAAAACCAGCTGCTTTTAGAGTGACATAATTGGTATAAAACTATTCTCTCCAAAGTAATGCAGTAACAAATTAAGGCGACTGTTGCTAATTCCTCCTTGTACGTATTCTGCTCTGAAAGCATCTTCCTTAGCAGTGTTGTTGGATTTCTTTTTTACCTCCCAGTAGCATTTGCATCATTATCTTCCTTTCTACCCTTCTCTGACCATCTTGCATTTTTCTGTCTTTCTCTGACTCCCTGCATCATGTTTATCAGTAATTAAAATGTCTGCAACAGTTATACTGAATTTAGGCAAATTGATAACATAATTCCAGAAAGTCAAACAACTGTCTTCTTGGCATTTCTGCAATGGACATGCAAGAAGAGAATAATCTTGGTGAATTTCTATTTGTGAAGTAAGAGCTGAAGTAATAGCTGAGATTGTTCCATCAGCAGTGATTGTCCTCATCATGAAATCTCCATTGCTGAAGAACAGAGGAAGCTGTACAATTCTTAAAAATGAATTTTTAAACATATAGAGCAGAAGTGCTGAAAGGCACTCAGAACCACATGGAGCAATTGCTTCCCTGCTGAAAAAAATATTGGCTGCTTTACTACTCATTATTTTACAGATTGCTTTATAATCATGGTTAAGAGAATTGGACCTGGTGCATAATGTATATTCTTTAATGCTGTAATTGTGTCCTGTTGATTTTCACTCTACTGTCTATTCAGCCTCTTGCATTGAATTGAATATTTTTATGAGCAACCACATCTGATCAGTAGGTTTCCCTGAAAATCTGGGTGGGATCATTGTCTGATGTCATTGACCTGCCTCTCCTGGAGTATCCAGGTAATCCTGGTGTGTGCACATATGAAAAATACCACGTAGTTTTTAAATTCATATATTTTACATTATTGAGCATAGCAAAGTAAAATTCAATGTAATATTTTACACTGCTTTAAGAATACAAGGAAATTTCACTCATTCTTGTAGGGTTTGGAGCTGCTTTATACAGTGTTTGATATAACAGTGATGTTTGTTTATTATATTTTCTTGATCAGCATCCAGACCTTTATAAGCACACATGATGAACCTGAATGTCAGTGCAGAGTGATGGCATCCAGTGCTGTCCCTTTCAGTCTCCCCTGCTGTGCCAGCTGGGGTCACACCTCAGGGATGGCCCTGGAACGAGCTCAGGCCCACGTGGCATCAGTGCCCCACCAAAGAAGGCTCACACATTAACTTCCAACTGCCCTTTTTAACTTCAGTTACTCTTTCTAATTTGTTTTTTTTTTTTTCGTTATTGGACAGTATTATGTTTAATTCTAAGGCTTTGATAGCATATCATTAAAAAAGAAGGCAACTTAAGGTAGAAAAATTATGATGGTAAAAAAAGAAGGTAAATTATATTTGTGCCAATTCCGATTCTCCTTGTGGGACCTACAGAAAAGCCCACTGAAATCAGCACAAGTAACCCCATCAGTTTTCCTGGCACTTGATCTCATGCCAACTTTAATAAAGAACAACCTGTGCCCTGGTGAGCTGCATTTATGGGTAAGCTTTCCCAGAGCTGCGCAGTGCAGGCACTGACCTACTGCAGCCCAGTGCAGCGGGCAAACAGTGCTGTACACAGGTGCCGTATCAGTGCACGGGCAACACAGCAGTGTGGCATTCCTCATTATTGAGGAAAGTTAACTGCAGATTGTTACCAGGCAGTATATTAAAATGCATACAAAAAACCTCTTTTTTTCCTCTTACGTTCGCATGTGACTGATTATTAGCTCTCAAGTTGGATTGTGATTCCATAGACTACTTCTGTGCATTATTAAGTAAAAATTGCCATAATCAATCTCAAAAATTCTATCAAAACATAAGAGCTGTGATTTCATAAATCCTTCTGTTGCTGCCACTTGATTGTAACAGTGCCACCTGAACTTATGTGGAGGGTTAAAAAAATAACGAGATGCACGTGCAACACAGGTCAAAATTTATGGTGGTTTCAAAGCCATCATTCTAGAACTCTCACATAACTGTCCCAGAAAACCCTTCAGTTCCACATCAAGGCTTTAAGGACTCTGCTGGCTAGAGAAAGAACCTGCAGCCAAGATGGATATTCAGAGTTGCTCAGTGTTTTTAAATTGTGAACAAAATTACTAGCTTTTCTTCATTGTATCTTAGAATGCATATTTTTATTTTTAAAATAGTCATACCATATGTGTAGCAGAGACATTACTACATTGGATATATGAAATGCCAGTTTATTTGCATAAGATTTCCTCCTTAATGATTGCTATACGTGAAAATTAGGACAGCGCTTACTTTTGCATAAGCTAGGAAAGGTGTGCATGTGCTACAGATTGACTGAATAGTGAGCCCAGCAGGAAAAATGCCCAAAGCACGCTTTATTTCTGCTGGAAAACAAATAGATGCTCCCCTGCTACAAGTTTCCTTTCTCCGGTAATGTTGTAATGCATAAAGACTTTACTATATTAACTCTGCAATAAAAAGTCATCTTTGAGTGGACAAGGTCTGTGAAGCCAAGTCCTCTTGCTCTGCAGTGACATACACATAGCTTTTTTTAGAACATACTTAAATTATAAGAGCACAGTCTATGCCCATTTTCCATCCCTCTCTTCCATTGTCTTCAAAATAGGAACACAGCAGAAGTTAGGGGAATATTTGTATAAAGTACCAATTATTTTTAATGCTAAGCATGGTTTTTGTTTTCCTGTGTCTGCTATACACAAAGTAACACAACTTAGGATTCTGAGTATAATTTAAAATTCAGATTTGCTAAGAAGAATTATGGTGAGAATCTCAAAAATGTCAAGAAAATGACTCAATTTAAATGCAAGATTTAAAGTTGGAGCCCACTATTCCTCAGATTTCCTGTATTGATTTTAGTTCTACAAGAAAAGTGTATTTCGTGCTATTTTGGCTCTTATCTCTGATACAAAAATGGAAAAATGAGTTGTGGGGGTGGGAGAAAAAATTGAAAAATGTGGATAAGCTCTAATAACCTTAATAGTGCTACTGAATTTTGCGTTGAGCCCACTTCAGGTTGGGAGCTACCATGCAGGTCACTGTTCCATTTACAGTAATTGTCTGCTCCCTAAACGGAAGTGGTTTTCTGGTGCCAGAAATTGCACTCCTTCAGAAACCGAGCGTGTGTGGGTTCGGCTCCTGGCAAGGACAATTTTTGGCATTCAGATAGTGTGGTGCCCTAGAAATAACTACGATAGACAGAACGAATGAGTGAGGTTAGCATGCTAGTCACAGTTATACTGAGTCATGTGTATACATTTATTTCACTGCTGATTGCTAAAGGCAGTGCGAGAGTTTGAGGCTGGGTCATGTTGCACAAAGGACATCAGCTGCGCTGTCTTGTCAAAGCCAAAATAAGGGATGCTAAAAGGACAATGTTCCAACTTTAGAAACACATTCAGTGGTAGTGCTGTGCTTTCTAATCACAGGAAATTAATTTGACTCTTAATTTATATTGGATTACATTAAAAAGAAGTTGTTTATAAACTCTGTAGTGCTGGTGTCTCTAAAGCAGATGAAATGATCCTTCAGTTACAAGCGTCTCAAACAGGGACAGTCCTTTCTGTGTGCTTTGGAAACCATCTAGTTTGCATTCAAAGTGAAGGTGATAAAAATACAATGAAGAAGGTTCCAGAAATTCCACTGGGGAAGGTGTTTGCAAGGATTAAAAAATCTCTAATGCTTCTCCAACAGAGTGCAGATGTGCCAGTGCTTGCTTTGGTGGGGTTTGTGAAAGGCTAGCAAAATGCTGGGTTGATAATGACTTGCAATCGTTCCGTGGAATTTCTTTGTAACTCTTAGGAAGAATTGTTATCTAAACACTGTACTTTGGAGCACCTGTAATCGAGGCTGGAGATGTGAATATTGATTGTCAGCCAATGCAGATTCTTGTTTGAAACAGTCTGTTTGGATAAGAAGGAAAAATTATGTAATAACAATGTTTTTCACAGCTAAAACACTGGCTGTTAGTGCAGCATTCATTTTCTGTCTTTTGGAGCAGTTATTTCTTTTCCTTTCTCTCCTCAAAAGCATTTTCAATCTGTTGTTATTACTTATCCTAATACCAGGAGAAGTGTTGTCAGAGCAATTACGAGTCCTGAGCCATTTCAGAGGCTCATTGCATTTAGTTTAGTGATGTCTTCTGCAAGAGTTTACCATCCGCCCACAGTTTAGTATCCACTAAAAGTTAGCGGAAGAAATGGAGCTGCTCATGGAGAAGAGGAACCTGAGGGCAAGGGAAGCATTGTGTGATTCTCTGTGCAGCTGTTCTGGTGAGATGAGGTTTCTTGAAGCTCTCAGATATTTGGTGCTTTGAACGAAATTGCATACTTTGAGAGGTAGTCTCTGGGAGAGCATTGCTGTCTCACGGATTAGTACTTGCGTGCGGAGTGGCAGACGACGTGCCACAGCCTTTCTGTTTCAAAGTCTTGCTGCAGTGCAGTCTACATGCTAGTGCTGTTGCCTTTCAACCTGCTTTTCAAGATGTTTTTTGCTCACTGCCCCAGTTCTTTTTGGAGCCTTCCACTGTAATCCTGCTTTCAGTCAACACATTAGAATTGGGAAAGCCTTGCAGTGCAGAAATCTGCACTGGTGTTGAATCCTCACATGACTTCCAGTCAGTTGATCTCTTACACCTCCCGTCTCCCTGCAACCAGAGCTCTGTTGCTTCTGCAGAATTAATCTACTAGCACACAACTCATTTCAGACAAAGAACCGACTTAATTTTCAGCAGAACTCCTGGCACACCACGAAGAAGCCCATCTGCTGTTGGGTGCCCGCTGCATGCGCATCCCTGCCCCAGGTGTCAGCCAGAGCGGGGCCAAGCCGCCTCCGTCCCCATGGCAACCACACATGGCGTCACCATGGCAACACACTGCACCACGGGATGGAGCCCGCGCCCAAACCCGTGCAGCAATCCCACTTGTTAAAGCACTTGGAAATTGAAAAAAAAAATTGTAAAAAAAGAGAAGGAAAAGGCAGCATTGAAAAGCATTGCCGTTTCTGCTGAATAACACACAAGATGGATGGCTGCTGAGATTGTAGTGTTTTCGTCTTTGCTGTTGCATTTGAGAGGGAAATGCCTTCATGATGATCTTTTCCTTTACTTCTAAAATGGAATAACATAGGGCACATCTGTAGTGCATGTGTGTAGAAATTATGAGTACAAAAACACAGATATGTCACAGGGGGAATAGTGAGTGTGCCCATAAGTACCGCCATAACGCGCTGTGTCTCATGCTTTCAATTTAGAATGTGCAACTGAAAAAAGTTTGCATGAGATGGAGTGGCTTAATTCCTTATATGTAACCTGCTTCTCTTTTGTGTCTATTCCTGTGTGTGTTTGAATGCATCCATGTGCTTATTTCAGTTGTCTATTTTTTAAGTTATTAGTTTTTAAACAGTAATCTTAAAATATGGTTGACATTTTGCAATGCAGAATACATATTCCTTCTTGCTCTTCTAATTGTTGTTGGGCTATTTCTTGTCTTCACATCATTGTACACATCTGCTGTACCTGCACAGCAGAGGAAGAAGAGACATGAGCACCCGTTGCAGGTGGGCAGGGTTTCACACCGCTGTCCTCCAGGGGAGCAGGAGAGGAACACAGGGCCCAGCAGTGCAGCAGGCTGAGGGGTTTTCTCCTGCCTTCTCTTCCTGGGGAGCTGGGCCACAGTCAGTTTGACAAAGGCTCATTGTCAAGTACATGTAGAGGATTATGTAGGAAGTTGGAAATAGAAGACTGAAATTACAGCCTGTTTAAATCCTAACCTGTAATTCAATTTGACTATACCTCAGTGGTTTCAACAGTCAGAACTCAGAGGGCATAATTTGAAGGCAGTTTGTAAATGAGAGTAAAAGGCAGGTTGTCACTGGCACACCAAGCAGACCTTTGGGCCAGCTGCACGGCCAGCTGTGCTCTGCCCCAGCATCGCCTCAGCCCAGCAGTGTCCTGCTGCCATGTGGGCTCCAGGGCTGGCTCGACCAACCCTCAAACTGCAGAACTGCTGCTCTGTGCTGTATGGAAGAGTCCCTTTCTAAACGTACTCATGGAAAATTTTGAGAAAAATCACAGCAACCCTTCTTGAGACTCACCGTCTTAGATAAAATATATCACAAATGCACCTTTGAAGATCCATTTTAATCATTTCTGTTCTAACTCCAAAGTGTCTTTGGTTTAATACTTCAAATATAGCTTAGCATAGCTAGGAGTGAGCTGTTATGGCTTACATATGTATGGCTTACATATGAAATACAAAGTTCTGAATGTTTGGAAAGTTCTATCATGCTGACTAAGTTTTCTTCTTTGTGGCCACTGTTGTCACTTCATCCTTTTTAAAATTTATGTATTGATTTGTATTTGCTTCTTCTTTTCAATCAGCAGCTCTGCATTCAGTTGGCATTTTAAAATATTTTCCTGTTACTTTCAAAAAATGTGGTGCAGCCTGCTAGTGTTTTAGCTGTAGCACTGTATAACTAATTCAATGTATTCAGACCGAACCTAGGCTGCAAATAACCAGGAAGGTCTAAAAGTGTTTGGACCTGAAAATATCACTCAACAAATCCCATGCACAGCTATAAATCATGATATTTCCTTACTCCTTACATTTTTTATTTAATTTTATAGGGCTGTTGCTGTTCTGTTGTGGTCTCTGTGTGTAATCAGATAGTACTCTTGACCTTGGCCAAGATTTAATGTGAACCTCTTTTGTTTCTCGGAGTTCACTGTGCTAAATTTTGATAGCAAATGTTCGAGACAGTTTACTGGGATTACGTGCAAGTTTTTTTACCAAACAATTATGCACGTCTGCTATGGATTTGTCTTTTTTATGCTATGTGAAAATGATTGCTACTCCACGGTTGTCACTAAAAAGACATGATAAAAGTTATGTCTGAAGCTGTGGATGTTCTGACAATATTTCAAAATATATTTGAGATTTCTTAATGATATATTCGTATATTCAGAAAAGTAATAGGGTTTGTGTGTCATTTTTTTGTACATTTGGCTCTCAGCTATGTTAGTTGAAGACTGTTACTAAATACTCAGTCTGCAATACGTTTAATATTTGGTAATAAGAGATGAACTGTAGCCAACAATACACGATGTGTTTTTGTGCACTCACACCTGTTTTTTTGTTTGATACAGAGGGTCAGCATACATCAAATCACCGCAGTTCTCCTAGAGCTCGGGAAGTCCCTGAGCCTGGCAACAAAAGGTTGTGGCTACTGCAGGGCTTCTTTCTCTGTGTTCTGGTGTTCTGAGGCAACTGTGGAGCCAGCAGTTAGTCCTGGTTGAAGGAATGCTGTCAGTGACCCCTCTCTCAATCTGACATAAAACACTATTCAAGGTGGAAGAGCCTACGCAAGGAATGACATCATCTGCTGTTGCACTAGCTGGTGTGGATACATAATAGGATCCATTACCTCAAAGTGGGGACTTATTTCAGGCAATTAATCATTTGCAGTAACTCTGGTTGGTGCACACTACCAGTCAGCTGGCAAGAAAGCAATTGCATAGCCCTCTTCAGACTACAACTGTATTCAGCCCAAAAGTACTATTTTGACCTTGGCTTCCTCTTTCCCCACTGGATTCAGAACAGCACAGAGTTTTATTTTAGCAATGATAAGCTCAGGATTGATTATATTCCCTTCTGGTGCCAGTGAGAAAGCCTTACTATGACCACTCAAAGCATTAGTTTCAGAAAGACATTGACTAAAATTCATTCTCTCTGGTGGAAGCCCTCTAGCTCCATCCTGACAAACCAGCAGTATGGATGTGCTGCAGGTATGCCAGAGACTTACATGCTCAAGAGCTCTTGCAGATATTCCACACTCAGGCCCATCTTATCTGTTCCAGATAAGTCCCTGGATTTCTCAACCTTGCAGGCAGTGCACACAGCCTGCAAGTTCCAACTCAAGGAAAAGCAGAACTTGCTGTTCTGAAAAGCGAGTGCTGAAAAGCACTCGTTTGCTTGAGCACATTGAGGGGACAGGGCAGCCCCAGCAGGGCCTGGGCACATGGCCTGCAGGTGAGCTTCCAGTGCTCAGGGAGAAAGCCAGGTGGAGGACAGCAACACCTCGGCTGCTGTCAAAGCAGCACAGACCTGGCTAACATGCCAGGCTGCTGATTGCCTAAGAGAAGGCTTTGTGGCCCTGTACTTCAGTAGTTCATGAAAAACCCTGCCTTTTGTGAAGGCAGAAAGCACACAAAGCAAATCCATTGAATTTTATGCAGGTCCACCACAAGCACATGGCGTAGCCATGGAAAAATTGGATTACAAGATCTCTGTTATTTTCATTTGTAGTCTCTAGTTCAGCATACTGCAAAGCTGGACTTCAGGTCGTGATGACACCTCATGTAAGTGTAAAGTGTATTGGTTTTAATAAGCTATTATCCTCCATTGTAACTGTGTAGGTCTCAAATAATGCAGTGTCTGCCAAATAATTTGTTTCATCTGAAAATTAAATGAGAATTTTAAACATCTGAGAAAGGTAATAGACTGTGTATATTTTTGTGGTGATTATTTGCACATCTTTATAATTCAGACATAAACGAGGATGACTCTGTGGCACATAACTGTAACAAGTGCCTTTAACTACGTTATGAAATGTCTCCATGGCAACATCCTTTTGCTCATCGTATTTATAGTGAGAAAAAGAAAACAAGCAAAAATAATCCTAACCCTGAAACCTTTCTGAAATCTAGGGGTTGAAAGGTATCTGAAGTCAAGGTTCTGATCCTTAGATCACGTTACCAGAGAAATAAGAACTAGAAGTAAAAGCAGAATGTTTCTTTTGATTTCAGCTTTATATGAAAATACCAAGACGCTGTGACCAATTACAACTTGTTTTTAACAGAAGAAAGTTAGAAAAAGGATGGTGTGTTTGCTGGCTTATCGCAGAGCTGACCATGCTGAGTCAGACACACAGGTATAGCCCCAGAAAGCCAGAGGAGAAACCCCTCTGGAAATATCCCCTCAAACATCCTTCTTGTACTTTGGTACCACGTAAATGTGACTCAGAATGGACTGGAATCCTCCTTGTCGGGGCTTTATGGAGCTGCAGTGTTTTACCTGTTCTCTTGCTACCTTCTTTCTGTAAAGTCTTTTGAAATCTTCAAAATGCTCAGGTAAATTGGGAAAAATAATTGTAAAAAGGGTGTGTAAGGATATCCACACTGAAGAACTGCACTGTAAGTGCTCCTCTCAGTTTGTCTACAGGACTACAGCTGAAGATAATCCTGATAAAGATTCAGAACAACATTTGATCCCAGCTGTAATATCTGTTCTTGCATCCCTACCCATTTCCCTATAGTCTCCACAGCCCTGTTTTAGAGGAACACTTGATGATTGAAGCTGAAAGAGGATTCCAATCTCAGTGAAAGGTTCAGCTACAGCTCAAGGCAACAACAGTGTCTCAGGCCACCAAAAATGGGCAGATTCTTAGATAATTCACCACCTACAAATTCCTTGCAGCTGTGGCAAAGTGTGTGGATGATCTGAGTATCTAAGCAATCTTTTTTTTTTAGGTATGAATACAGGGTCTAGAATTTATCTAATTATTTTAGGAATTATTTAACTTATTTCACTGCAGTTCATTCCCCATTCATCTAACCATTTTAGAACAAGTTCCTTGTTTATAGTCAATATAAATAGGGAAGGAAACCAAGGGAAAATAAAAAGATTCTGAATTAAAACCAGAAAGTATTTTTAATCCTTCGTGAATTATTCATTAATACTTCCCACAAAACACCTCCTGCATTCTCCAAATGTTCTATGAAGTGCTGCCATTTTAGGTAGATAAAGGCAGGATAAAATAATTGCATTAAGCAAAACTCCTTTTTTTCTCACAAAAAAAACTACTATATAGTGACTTTTTACCCATTGTCTTCTGCAGTGGAAATAAATCCTTCAACTCTCAAGAGAAAAAAAAATGCTGTAAACTGGAATCTGTACAGGAGCTTGAGCAGTGGGACAAATTTTAGGGCCCTTGGATGCATGTATGCAAAGGACTAGAGAATCATTCTCAATCACTTCTTTGTGATCCTGTTTGTAGAGAAAAAAATGTGGTACTGGTACCAAAGCAAGATGTTCCGTCCCTACGCTGTGTCCATCAGTGTTCTGCCCACAGCAACATGAGCCAAGTGGAACAGGGAAGAGTTTGAAGGTGAGTCCGTAAGACCTGGCTGGAGTGATGACATCTAAAGAAGTCTAAAACCTGTCAGAGATGGAATTTGCTAGATATTAAGTTTAAAAGTGGACAATGAGCTTGTTCAAGTTTGGCTTCCTTTCTTTCTCTTAAAGATATTTTCCGTATAAAATCAGGTGCTCTGATAGAGCAGGTTTTTCGATCATTCCCCAAAATGGAATAACATTTTTTTCAACATGTTAAACTTTCTGAACCATCTCTTAATTCTATATTGTTACTCCAAACCCAGCACAACAGCTTCCTGATCTGTGCACTCAATCTAATAAGTTTTGATGATCGCACTGCGGCACACACCTTGGAGCAGAATGTTTTCTGCTTGCACGTACAACCCAAGTCTTACACTGCGAAGCTGTGTTAAGTAGGAACAGCACATCAATATTCTCTGCCTTTAGACTTTGCTGCTACTTCAGAATTAAATGCACAGAGTGCAGCTGGTGATGAGGAAGTCGTTGTGCCCATCATTTAGGTCATGGGAGGAGACAGGCAGCCAATGCAGCGAGCAGGAGGCAAGGTTTGTACTGGTTTGTTTTGGAAATAATGAGCAGCACTTAACAAATCTGTCTGTGCAGGGGGAGCGTGCAGCAACCTTGATCAGCAATCAGAACTGTCTCAGGTATTCAGAAGGGATGGACTTACAGAAGGAACACTGCGCGTAAACCAACACCCTCCTTTAATACTAATGTTTCCCAGTCCAGGGTTCTCACACACCAGAAGTACAGTCCTTGCTGAGGGTAGGTTGCCCTTGACTACTAAAACCTGAAACCTTGAGCTGCCTAATACAAGACACGAGAAAGAGGGGGAGAGAAAGCTTTTTTGTTCTGAGTATGTTCTTGGCTATGCAAAAAGTGCATATTTTGCCACTCTGGTGCCCTGAGTGATCAGCAAAGCTTAATTGTTTGCTTAAGCAGCCTTTGGAGCAGTAAGAGCAAGCAAAGCTATAAATTGGCAGGGCTGGCCAGTGCAGTTGAGCAGCAAAGACTTTCAAAGGGATGGTTTTGCTCCCAAGTGCTTATTGTCAGCTCTTTGAGTTAAACAGATCTTAACAACCCAAACAAAAACTCCGCAGGGGAGCCTTTTACAAACAAAGGAGCCATGCTCCAGCTACATCAAAGCTTCCAGGCCTTTCTAACCTCTGGGGGCAGTTTGTTTCATCTGTGGCCCCTAACGCCGTGCTAACGTCAGTCTTCCCGCCTACGAGCGAACCGTTTTGCTGGAGTTTCCTGATCGAGCTTAAAGCTGACTTCATTTAAGGAACAGCCTTGCTTTAGGCAAAGCACAGCCTTCTCTCTTTCAGAGCCCAGCTGCCCCATGGAAGGTTTGTGAGCGCTGTGCTGTGGAGCTGCTCGGGCTGGCTGTGCTCTCCCAGCTGTCTTCTGTGTGGGTTGGAGAGTCATGGGGCAGCTCTGAAGATAAGATGATGCCATTTATTTTTGTCTTTTCTCATTTCCGTTTCTGTACCTCAGCCCAGTGTAAATAAGAGATAGTAATAAGAGATTGCAATTTCTAAAATGTTCGTGGTAGTGAAATTCCAAGCACGTTTAAGAGAGAAGAGCATTACTTTTAGCGTGTTTTTTGGTGTGATTTTGTTCAGAATAGGGCAACGTTAAAACTGCAGCGACAAGGGGGATCTTCAGGTAGCTGTGAAGAACTACAACAGATTATCAGGAATAACACTGCAAATATTCATAAAAATTCTTAATAGCCCCACAGAGGAGTTAAAGGATGTGTTTTTTTCATGCAATTGTTAAGAGACACATCCAGGGCATTTCATGCCCCATACTCGTCGTGGTCTGATAACGTCACCGCTCTTTAGTCCTCTTACCCATATGGCCTTTTCAGACAACATTTTGCTGCCCGTAATAAACTGGGAAGCTGTGAAGACCTTTCCTTGGTCTTCTCGTCTCTGTACCTTCAGTTTTCATAAGCCAAATGGGTGATTGTGTAATCTTAACAGTAATACAGACTTAAAAATATCTTTTCACCTAGGATCATCCTGCTTTTCATTGTGACTGTGTAGGCTGAAGAATTTTGCCTTTGACATTGTATGTAAAGGATTTATTTCTGTCATCCACCGGAACATGCCATACACACTGATTCCTCCTGAAACCTCCATGGCTGGTTACATTTTTAACAATGTCTTACAGACTGCAAAGTACCTAACGTGTCAACCAGATGCCTATTGTATTAAATGAAAAATTATTTTTGATCCTGTCACATTTAAAACTTGAAGGCACAGGCTCCAGACTCCTCCAAGTACTGCATTTTCATTCCCTTTGTCCCACCACCAAGTGTTTGGTCCAGTTGTCAGATGAAGGCAGAGGGGAGTGAGCACAAGTGCAAATGTTGCTTTTTTTCTGCTAGATAAGGCCTTCTTTAATTGTGTGAAAATGGGCAGTCGTCACAGTTTGGAGAAGCAGATTTCAGTGGGGTAAATGACATCATGGAAAAGTGTAAACTTCCTGTGGTGGCGACTGCAGAGTGGCACAGGAAGGATGCAGTTACTCCTGCGGCCCTCAGCACAGAGCCTCGCTCGGCTTCTCGTCCCGGTTTTCCCCGGCACTGCGGATGGCTGGGCGGCAGCATTCCTGCCCCAGGCACAGCAAGGCCACTTCTCCCATCCTCACCCCTCTGGTGCACTTGGTGGAAATGGGACTGGCTTCTTGTAAGCTCATTTCATTTTTACAATTTTGCTCATAGTCTGACAGGGCAGTAATCATAATTTAAGAGGAATTTATTTATTACAGAATATTCCTCTATATTATATGGTTTTGTACTCTTTTTGGCTTTGGGGTTGTTTTTAGTTTGTTTTTGTTTGTTGGTTTGTTTGCAATAAAGAATGAATTGCTGTGACTCTGAAGTGAAGACTTTAGATCCAGCTTCCAGTGCATATTGTTTGTGCTCCCATCAATTTTGCTCCCAGCCTAACTCATCTCTGCTGGAATACCAGATGTGGGCATGTTAAATTTAGGATATCTGTAAAGCCTTGTGTGCCACAGATGCCTTTTGCTAGGTAGTACAGGGTTTCAAGTGCCAGTAAAGTGTTTTCCAGATGGCCATTGGGAAATTCCAGTGTCACTGTATTCTCTAGACTACAGTTCTGATCAGCTGTATTGAAACACTGAGTTCAAAGTGCGGGAAATGCAGAAAGAATATTCCCAAGAGAACAGGAAGTCCATTTTATGTGAGGCATTTTAAGAGTTTATCTCATTTAGCTCAACAAAAGAAAGCTGAGAGGAGATATGATTATTCTTGGAAAACATATTTGCAAAATAAATAGCACAGAGGAAAGAGAAACAGCACAAAAAACCAGCCACAGATAAAGCAGAAGCAGATTTCTAACTTGAAGAGAAGTCAAGTTGTGAAGAGAACTCACAGAAGAGTGTCAGAGAAACAGGTTTAGGTGGGTTTGAAAGGTGCCAGAATTTTATGCTCACCAACTCATCCCATTTGCTTCAGTTTCACTGTGCTGTAAAGCCACAGGAACTCCATGGTTACAGTTGGGGTTTGACCACTGCAAAATTTTCACTGCATGGATTAGATCCTTGGTTTTAAAGTTCATACTTTATGAATGGCAGTTGTTGAATTATAAATGTATACCACATCTTCTAGAAAGAGCAGACTTGAAAATCTGGCACTAAATAATCTGATTTCCATGAAAGATACCAGGGGAGAGTGTTCATGTCTTAAGCTGCTAACTTAGACTTACAGCAAGCTCTGTTTCTGTGAAGAGGGATGTAACAAAATACCTGGGAAAGCTGCAGTGATTACAGTACTGTAATTCTATAGAACATATGTTCTATGATATTAATGAAATGTATTTTTCCTTGCAGCATTGATGTCTCTCATTGTCTGACGAAGGATACTTGCCTCTTTCAGTGCCAAGGGTAAACAGTCTCACAAAAACCTGCCCAGCACCTTCTGTTATGCTTTTTATGCTGTGTGTGGCACTAATCTTATTTGTTTCTCACTGTTCAAAGCATCTCAGAAGAGAAATAGTTATCTCACAGACTTTTCTGTCTCATTTATCACTCACAACTGTCTCTAAGGGCTTCACAGTGACTAATTAATTTAACTTCACAAACTCTTGCAAGATAAGGGATGGTATTTAATTGAGGCACAGAGAGATGAAGGTCAGAAGTTTCTCTAAACTTGGAAGTGCTGTACTGAGATGCTCTCAGCATGGTGTTTAGAACAATACAGCTTTTTATGTTCAAATTACAAATTGTTATTTGTCACAGTTGGAATAAATAGTGCTCAGCATTTCTGTCAATCAGAGTCTAAGTTCAGGACAGACATCCATAAAATAAGAAATGAATAGTTGTGAAAATATGCTGTCTATAATTGCCTCAGTTACTGAGAGGACAGCAAAAAAAATTTGACAGATGCAAGGCTATAATGTGATGGCACACTATAATCTGAGACAGCATTTCATGTTCAGGATGTTTTCTTCTCCAGCAGCTCTTCTGTGTCATTTTCAGAGATTGCCTCCTCCAAGCTCGAGAGTGGTCCGTCCTGATGAGCAGGAAAGTATGGAAAAGCAGCGGGAGGCCTGTATGGGTGAAGGATCTCCTGACTGACCTTGGCCATAAAGTAAATGCATGCAAGACATGGAAGCAGAGATGAGTGGCCCAGGAGGAAAACAGAGGTACTGTCCAAACCTACAAGGATGGGGTTAGCAATGCCAAAGCCCACCAAGAGTTGAATCTGATCGCAGTTCTGAAGGGCAACAAGAAACACTTCCAGCTTCCTTATCCAATTCTATTCTGTCTCTATCAGTTCAGTCTTCAAGACGTGTTTCAGTTCTATCATTCCCTTTTCCACAGACCTCACCAGTCAGTATAATTCCTTGCTCCATCCTCTTTCCCCGAACTGTCTTTCCCCTTCCTAGTATCTGTATCTCAGATTAGTTTTCTTCCCTTTGGTTCTGACTTCATGCCCATTGCCTCTTCCCGTGTCCATGCCCCACTTGTTTTACTGAGCTAAACGAAATGTTTTTACCAGGCTGAAGTGCTCCATCTGAAACTTTCTGTAGCCTGAAGCAGAAAGCACAGAAAATGCAGCTCACGTGGTTGAAGTGTTAAGCGACCTTAGGGACAGACCCACTAACATGCAATAGCGTATTTCTGAAATGACCAGAATTCCCAAATACTGTCCAAACAGAGTTATAGGTGATGTCAACTCTAGCACAGAATAGCTTATATCTAAAAAAGGATTTTTCTTCAGGAAATGAAAGAAAATACCTAAAACACCTAAGCGATGTTTATCATTACACTTCCCTAATCTTAATGACTAAAGTATTGAAAAACAAAATTTGGAAACAAATACTGCTCAGAAATTAACATAGAGTGACACTTAGCAGCAGAATCCCACTGCATCAGTGCATAGTTGCTGGAGGCCAATATTTGGAGCTCATATCTGCAACTGTAGAGTTGCATTAGTAGTCTAACCTAAAAGAATACAAACTACTCTATTAAAATTTTTCAAGAAAAATAGTGAAACAAGAATAATTTTTTTATAAGTTGACAGTAAATTTATAGTTTAAATTATTTCCATGGTACTGTTCACATATATAAACATTTATAAATAAAGAAATCCTGCAAAATACGATTTTGGGGATGTTGCTCAATAGCTGACAAGGATGAAGTCAACTGAAATGTATTTTTAACCAGAGGATAAATCCTGTTTGAAAGCTTTGTAAAGGAACCTTATAAATTCTGACAAAAAGTGTGAATTTATTTTATTCTCTAGACCTCAGTTTGGCTTCTGACCATAGGAAAACTGGTGTAAATCTGGAATACCTCCTTTGAAACCAGCTAAGACTCTCAGAATTTATGCTTCCATATGCAAGAGAAGAATTTATCCCATGGGCTCAAAGCCAGCTCTCTTGAGCAGGAGACTAAGTATGGCTGCACAGGGGAGAAGCTGTGGCAGCTGGCCAGCCTTACTCCCAAGAAGATGTGTTAGAAGATGTGTTAGGCTCATCACCAGATCCCTTTGGGCATTCAACATCATGGGAAATAGCCAGACTCTCTTCTGAGTGGCAACTGTTTTAGAGAGCCATCTGAAATCACTCCTAGGAGGCTCAGAGGAGATGGCTACCACCTAAAAGTCCCTTACTAGTTTTTTGGCCTCTTGTTTCAGGGCTGCTGTGACTTGCTCTCAGTCCTCATTCTTTTTGTAACATAATTTACGACCACAAGTAGTGCAACAGGAAAGGGCAAAGATGACAAATATGCTAAACATAACCACCATATACTTGAAAATCTAAACATCAGACTATTCCCTAGCTATGTGATTACAGGCAGCATCAAAGAAAAAAGGCACATTTTCAGTAAATACATCATATTTTGTATACACCGCCTTTGCTTGAAGTAGACAGTCTACAGGAGCACAGCAAACTGGGTTTAAACAGACATCAACCAGAATTTGTGGCTCATCACTTGGGAGTTCCCATGAGACATACAGAGTCATCACATGGAAAAGAGTAAAAATACAAACATAAATGTTGCATGTCTTCAGCATTCTCTTCTCTCCTTCCCAAGACCCTGAGGGATGGTCCCCCCGTCATGCTCCAGTATGGTGGGACACAAGAAGAGCCATTCTCTGACACATTCCCACTTCCTAGCTCTGTGAAATTAGTGTTGGAAAAACATCGGGAGGAAATACGTCTGTTCATACTGTCAGTACTATAAAGGGAACTGGAATGGTTGTGCTGGATGGCTGATTTAGTAGATACAGCTGTTAATACCTTTAAGACCTTCCTGCCCCACTGGTGCTGTCTCCTTTTCTGGGAACTGCTCTAAGATGCTGTAAATGTCCCCTTCTTTGGCCTGTGCTCTGAACTGGATCCCAAACTCCTGTCTCTGGTGTTTCTCCACACTGCTGGAGAACAATTTCAAAACCAGCTTATGTTCCTTTACTAGCATGATGCAGATTTAAATGAGGTGCCCACTCTCCTTTTGAGCACCACATTGGTGTAAAGTGGACTGTCTGCATGCCAGCTCCCAGCTGGAAATTCAGACTAACTTATCTGCCTCCTTCTCATGGCCTTATTCCTTTCCCTTTGGAAGGGAAGGGCATTCTGTGTGCTGTTTCTAAAACCTCAGGTTTATTGGCCAGTCAGATCCAAAAGTTTCTGCAATCAGAAGCTTTCCATGCAGTGACTTTTAGAGGAGACCCTAGTAATCAGAATCTACAGCTCCACTTCATACAGGATTTCTGAGAGGACAAAAAATTAGGCAACTTGAAGATAAAGAGAAATAAACTATTTTTCTAGTCATCAGATGCCATCAGTGCCTTTTTTTAAATACCGATGTAAGAGAGAACCTGTGCAAAGTAACCCAGAACTCTACATCTTCTAGCCCTTGGGTAGCACTTAAACAGAAAAAGAGGTGTGACCAGAGCCAGCCAAAGCCTTCTTAAAGATGTGGAAGGTGGCCACCTGAGTGACGAGGATAGAGGGCAACGCGCGGCTGTCACGGCGAGGAACAGCTGAGAAGGGGAAGGCCGGGGCACCCAGCTTGGGGAGCCGTGCTGCTCAGCAGTGCCGCAGCTGAGGACTGGAGGATGGCAGCAGCATCCTTAAAATGTTCATCCTTAAAATGTTCAGATTTGTGGTAGTAGCAGCCCTGTGTGTTTGTCAGAGCTCTGGCAGAGGAAATGAAAGCAGGAAAGCTATGGCTGTTTTACAGTTCCCAGCAGTTTGCTGCCGTGGGTAACAGCCACCCACGTTGGCGGTTCCACATGAGAACCCCCAGAAAACCAACCACTGACAAACAGCTCCCTGAATCCACGCAACTTTATCATTGTTTTATTTTCTAAAACGTTTTGCACCCTAAATAAAAAAGCCCAAGAAGATAAAAACTCAAACATCTGACTTGAGTATTCTTTTTAATAATTTTCCCTTTCTGTAGCTTGTTAGCCTGTTTCTGGGCAACAGCAGCTACTTGTTAGCTTTTTTGTTCCCCTTCTTCCTTCTTCTGTCACTGTTCTTTGTACATATTAGCTATAAAGATACCACGGTCAAACGATTTGCTGCAGTGGACATATTCCATTCTTTGTGGGTGGAAAGAAACATTTTATACTTCCTGTTTATAAAATAAGAGATTTTTTATTTCACTTTTTCAAACTTTTGGCTTAGATAAATAAATAAAAAAAAAAAGCAAAACAAACAAAACAAAAAACAAACAACAAAAAAAAAACAAAAAACAAAAAACAAAACAAAACAAAAAAAACAAAACCAGGAAGGATACAATAAAGAGTATCTGTTAGCAAAAAGATGAGCAGAGACCAATTTTCATTTGCATTCTAGAATAAATCTTTAGACAGCACAAAGGACAATCAGAGTTGGAGCCTGAGGATTCTTTTGTGAGTAATTTAATCTGAAGTTTAATTCTCTGCAGTCTGAGGTAAACCATTTTACCTCTGGCAAGCAGTTCCTAGTGTCCTAATACCTAAAATCGTATGCTTGCATTTATTATCTCTAGCTAATATCAGAATGAATGTGGCTGTATTTGATGCTTGAAAGCCAAAGGAGTAACTTAAATCTGAGAAATTTTTTTCTTGGATTGTGAGTGGAAAAAAAAATCAAACTTTGTTTCTCATGTTACAAAAACTTTCTGAGTTATTTCACAGGTTTTCATTTAGCAGATGTAACCTCACAGTAATCAAAAGGTATTGCAGTCTTTAAGCATGAAAGAACACGTGTAAGAACATACCTGCCAGAGATGAATGTTATTTGCTGCTTTTCTGACTGTTTCCATAAATTGGAAACTGAGAAAACTCCTGCACCCACCTGCACACCCCCTGCAAAAAAACTCTTTCCACCACTTTTCCACTCAGCAGCTAGCTGGCGCCATGGTTTTAAATCAGACTCAGCCAATCCTAGCCAACCTAGAATGGGAAGACAGTGAAGTACGTGAGCATTAATTTAACCAAATTACATTATGCTCACACTTACTTTACTGAGAATTCAAAGATTCTGAGAATTAATAGATATTCAAAACTTTTTGCTACTATGCTGCTTTGCCTCTTTGGCATAATAATAGGTGCTTATTTCTTATCCCCTGTAGATTCTTTAAGTATAAGGAGCGCTATAGTGCAACTGTGGTGGAAGAATGCAAAGCAAGAGCTCAAGGAAAGTGAGCATGGCCAATTCATGTTTTATTCATATGAATCACAGTGGTTTTCCATGGAATTATTAAACTACAGGTTGGTGTTCATCTACAGTTTGTTTAATAAATGTAGTTGTTTATTGGAATGCCTAAGGAATGGGGTCAATACCCCCTCCACCCTTGCACAGCATGGCTCTTTGAGTAGGAACCCAGAGTAGTCATAGCGCTGACACAGCTCCTCTATCCCTCACCCCCATATCAGCACATGGTTCATTCTCCACTTTTCTGTAAGGTAAAGCAGATCAGAGAGTTGTCAAGCCCCTTAGGAAGCATATGCTGTAACCTTATTAATAGGATGTGAGAAAGTGTGACTCTTATGAGCAGCATCCCCTCAGCTGCTGTTGTAGCGGTGGGGTCTTGGCATTTTAGCTTAAATCTAAGCATTTTCAGCTTAAGGAAAGGCTGAAACACCTTCTCTTTAGAAAAATTCCTTAGAAATATTTCTTCATAGAATTCTTATAGAAGGAATTCTGGCTGTCACCAGTGGCACAATAACAGAGAAAGAACAAGAATATTTTTTCCTTCCAGTACCTAAGGGGGCCTACAGGAAAGCTGGGAAGAGACTTTTTATAAGGGCAGATAGCAACTGGATAAGGGTAAATGCTTTTTAACTGGACGAGGGTAGATTTAGACTAGATGTTTGGAAGAAATTCTTGACTGTGAGGGTGGTGTGACACTGGAACAGGTAGCCTGGTGAGGTTGTGAATGCCCCTCCATGGAAGCATTCAAGGCCAGGCTGGGTGGGCTTTGAGCAAGCTGGTCCAGAGGGAGGGGTATCTGCCTTTAGAAGGGGGGTTGGGTTCCTTCTAACTGAAACCATTCTGTGATTCTGTGATTTTCCAACTGACAAATTTGTTGATGAGTGTTAGCACTGCAGCTGCCAGGTAATAATCAGTTGATAATCCAATGAATACAAAATTGCTAAATAGAAAATACTATGTAGAAATTGCAGGTGTTCTTGTATTCATTCTTACTTTCATGTTATTAGAACTGCAGTACCTATTCTGAAGCACAGTCCTTGACTCTGAGTGGATTCCGAGTTCTACACCTACATTTAGCTCTTCTGAAAAGTCAAAGAAGTTTTTTTTTTTATACACTGAAAATGTGCAGTTAACATAGAAAATTACAATTTGAAGAGTGACTGTTATCAAGATGTGCTCAAAACCAGTTGGGATTCCTAAGAATGATGCAGCAAAGTGGAAATATGCTGCAAAGGGAAAGGACACGAGAGCAGAAATACTTTAAACAGTAAGTAAGACCCAGACTGGAGTGCAGTGCTGCAAGGATTAAGTGTGCTTACTGTTTCTTTGAAGTCTAAATTATTGTTATTATTATGTTACTTAAAGCCTCTTAATATTTAAACTGTACTTGTTCTAAAGAAGCATTTCAGAGCTTCCTGTGTTGTTGGCTGCTTCATGTAAACATTCTAGATCTGCTGTATGGACAATTTCTGTTTGCAATTATAACTGTATGACAGAAACACATATCATTGGATTATGAATTAAAATTGCATTAAAAATTAAAAAGTTTAAAGGGCGATATCTACTGCCTAGGAAACCACAAAACAGCAAAGCAGTGATTAAGCCAATGACTGATCATGTGTAACTCTAAAAATCTAATTCTTAAAGATTTTTTCTAAAAAGCAATGAGCACACAGTCAGTGAAATTCGTTGCGTGGCAGCTGAGAGTGATTTCTAGTCATCAGTCAGAACGATGAAAGCCTAGCCAGAGAACCTATTGCCATTATTCTTCCCAAACTTGAATATGGTAATTTACCTACTAACTGCAGAAAACACTATGAAGTTGTGTTAAGCTATACCAATGCTCTGTTTTCTATTACCCTTTTTCATATTCTTTTTTTAGTTTAATTTCAAGATATTCAGTAAGCAGATGTCTCCATGTCATCTCTCACATTTCACTGAAGCTATAAATTAACTCTCAAGTTAAATGTAAGTATGTAACAGGGAATTTTCCAAAGTTTGTTTGTTTGTTTTAACAATGAAACTACTTAAGCAAAGAAATCCTTGATAAAAGATTCTTTGCATTTTTGTTTAGGCAAGTGTTGGGGATTCCTATTTGGAGGATCCTTTAAGAATACTCTACTGGTTAAGCATCCTTCTGCACAGAAATGCAGAGAAGTGCCTTCTGAATATTAAGTCAGCTGTGGACTGCATTACTTTCACTAGTTCTGATTAATGTGCTGTTGCATCCTGGTAAGATTTATGAACTGTGAAGGATATGTGAACGCTCTCCCTTCATGTCAAAGAAAGAGTGTGAAGAATTTAAATAAACGTAGCATTTAGATGGCCTGCTTTTGTCAGGATCTGATTGACTATGTCTGCCTTTCTAAAGCCTGCTTCTGTTTGCATGGTTTAAAATGTTTTTGGAGCTTGCAATTTCTAAACGCTAGTTAAATTAGCAAAGAGCAACCAAGCTATTGTTTCAACAAGTGATGAAGTCTTATGCTAAACGAGCTGGCTATGTTTACATCAGGTGTCAGATAACGGCGTAAGGTTTTAGGTATGTTTTTAAAAGACATATTTCTTGTAGTGTCGAGAGTTGCTGTAAAACATGACCAAAGCAGGAAAAAAAAAAGGTTGAGAAAAAGGTTGAAAAGAAAAAAGGAAAATACCTGTATCCATGTCTCTTATTTTGTAATTAAAATGTTAATGGTTATAAATAAATTATGGATTTGATACTATTTCCACAATTGCTTTCAATTTGGAAATTCTAGATTAAGTTCTTTATACTTCTTGCTGGTGGTGGTGGAGTTTGCCCTTTAAGTTATCTACATTGCCATCTCCAGTAATTACAGTCAAAACTATTCTTAACCACAGAAAATTAAGTTCACTCAATGGCAAGGAATGATTCTAATAATTGTTTTTAATGGTTTTAGGTGACAGAACGTTATATCCCTACTGGTTTTGAAGTAATACAAATAATAATGTGCTATTAGTTAGAAGCAACCCATAAGAATCCCTAATTAAAAGATGGAATTTGATTTTTATTACTACTATTAAAAAACACCTGCTTTCCGTTGCTTTCTTGTTCAATGTGGTACCATAATCTTTTCATTTAGACCTACCTTATGTTATGAAGGATTTAAACTAAATCAACTTACATGTGATTATGAGCCTTGAGGCTGAAATGAAAGATGATTCCTTTTACAAATCATTATAAAAAATAGAGCAATAAGAAAAAAAGTGCTTATTTCTGTAATAATTATAAATTATTCTGTGAGTAGAGAAGCCATTGGCTATTGAGGATATTTTGATAGTCTTAAAAAAAATTATTTAGCCTTTTGTTAATTTTGTGGAAATTTTTATGTCAATGGGATTACAGTTGTCCAATTAGCTTTGCACAGTTTTAAAGGCCAGACTGGATGAGGTTTTGAGTATCGTGGTGTAGTGGGAGATGTCCTTTCTCATGGTAGGGGGGTTAGAATAATACAATCTTCTAAGGTCCTTTCCAACCCAAACCATTAAATTATTCTATGATTCTATGAGTTCTAGGCATGACTGACAGAATGGGATAATTCCTGTTGTCTTCGATGTGTTTAACAAAAACTTATATGTCACTTGTATCATATGTACGAGTGGTACCTGCTGGTTCAGAAGTAGATAAAAACTATTATTCTTGATAAAAATTGATAAACCTGAGTTATTGCACTCAACACAAACTTGCTATATGTTAATTTTCTCTAATCAACAGCTCATTAATAATCGTCAAAAGCCTTCATTGAAAGTGTAGCTCTTTTTTTATTATTAAAAAAAAAAAGGCGTTGAGAGGAAGGATGCAGAATTCTCAGTAGCTTCAGCAGAGCTGGGTTTTTAGGCAGAGCGAGCAGTCCAGTCTCTGGTCATGTTCACACTGTTGGGACCAGCTCTGGAGTAGTGTGAGGAATGGAAATAGTTCTGCCAAAAAGTGGGCGGTTTCCTCTCCTGTCTTGTCTCATATTATGTTCCTCATTTTGTCTGTGAATCACCAAAGATCCTTTGTGATGCATTTGTGGTGTAGTTATTTATATATCCAGCACTCACCTGTTAAACAAAAGGTGATATACAAAGTGCTGCTCAATCTGATAGCTGTTACTACACCATAGCCAGAAGAGATTACTTGCAAGTTTATTTCAGTTATTCCTAGGTCTGCAGTGAAATACTATATTCACATGTTTCATGCGTGGACTGCAGAATAGTGTCAAACAGTAGCATGAGCTAAAAAGAATGCTGGCTTTTGCGTAAGTCTTTTGTTCAAGTATTGGATTTCCACCTGGCTGGTCTTAACAGGTTTGTGATCAAGTGAATCCACGTACAGAATTGGTTAGGCTTCTATTCAAAATGTACAAAATATCCAGAAAGACTCACTTAAACCGTGATGGCAAACCTGCACAAGGAGAAATTTGCCTGTCAGGCTGGGGCCAGTGACTGTGCTCAGTACTAAAACCTGCAGGTTTTTTTCTCTGAGGAAACACTTCCCTCACTAAAGAGAAAAAAAATGTGCATTTCTCCTTTAAATGCTTCTTTTGTGATGCCATGAGATGCATCTGTAGAAGCAAACAATGAAATGAATCAAAACTGTGTCATTCTGTATTTTAGAAACTACCTTACAGAAGTAAGGACAAATCTTGCCCTTAACAAGTAAATCAGTTTGAAGAACAGGGCTCTGTGGTGGACTTCCCAATTCCCACAGCCAAGATGACAACTGCTGAAAATACTACTTCAGAGAGCTCTCACAGAATTTCTATAAATACGCTTACATAAGTCTAATGATTCAAAATACTGCCAGAACATGAATGTTATATGATAGGGATTGTAACTCTGACCTTGTGTGGTGATGTTTGAGACAAAGTTTTGAACAGTCTCTGAATTTTGAACTCTGAAAGATCCTCACTTATATTAAATACTGGAACCATTGTGGCAGAGTGAGAAAAAAAGGTGTATTGTTCTTTCATGAATATGAAATTGTAATAATCTATCAGAGTAACAGATATTCCAAAAATAATAATGAAAGACAACTTCAGCATACTCATTGTAGCACCTTGCATTCAGGATTTCCTAAGATAAGTCACTGACAGAGGTTCTCCCGTTCAGGTTTAGATGTAAAACTTAATCGAAAGTGCCTCTCTCCTCTGAGGTGATGTGACCTTCCAACTAAAACTACACAAGTATTTTATTTGTCAGATGTTCAAAAGGAAGGGAAAAAGCACTTACAATATTAAGGCAAATACTAGGGTGTTTTTTATTTTTTCTCTAGGAGAATTCTAAGTGGTGCCAGATTTCAACATTGCTGTTAATTAGCTGTGCATTTAACCCTGGGTGTTGTGTGAAAAGCCTGCGAGTGAGCAGATTTGGGATCTGTAAGGAAGAAAAGTCTTTTTTTAATGGAAATATATTACCATGTGTTAATATGATGTTAATATGATAGAATCTTAGAATCACAGAATTGCTTGAGTTGGAAGGGACCCCAAGAATCATCAAGTTCCAACCCCTGCCACAGGTAGCACCACCAACCTCCATATGTGGTACTGGACCAGGCTGCCCAGGGCCCCATCCAACCTGGCCTTCCTTGAACTCTCCAAGGATGGAGCATCCTCAGTCTCTCTGAGCAGCCTGTTCCAGCACCTCATCTTCTGTGTAAAGAACTTCCCCAGTATCCAGTCTAAACCTTCCCTCCTTGAGCTTAAAACCATTCCCCCTTGGCCTATCACTGTCTACCCATGTAAAAAGTTGATTCCTCTCCTGTTTACAATCCCCTTTTAAATACTGTAAGGCTGCAATTAGGTCTTCTCGCTTCCTTCTATTCTCCAGGCTGGGCTTGTTCTGCCCAGCCCAACTCCCAAAGCCTATCTTTGTAGCAGAGGTGCTCCAGTCCTCTGACCATCTATCTTAGTGCCTTCTTCTGGACCCTCTCCAACAGCTCCACATCCTTCCTGTGCTCCAGACCTGGGCCCCAGACCTGGACACAGTACTGCAGATGGGGCCTCATGAGGGCAGAGTGGAGGGAGACAATCACCTCCCTGTTGGCCACCCCTCTTCTGATTGAGCCCAGGATACCATTGGCCTTCCAAGCTGTAAGTGCACACTGCTGGCTCATGTTAAGTTTTTCATCCACCAGGACCCCCAGGTCCTTCTCTGCAGCGCTGCTCTCAAGGAGTTCTTCTCCTAGTCTGTATATATAGCTGGGTTTACTCCAACCCAAATGCAAAATCTTGCACTTTGCTATATAGAACCTCATTAGGTTCACATGGGCCCACTTTCTGAGTTTGTTGAGGTCCTTCTGATTGGCAATATAATATAGGTTCTGAAAATATCTTAGCATTTTTTAGTTTGGTTTGTTTTTAATCAAAATTATATTTTAAATCCACTCCACTTAAATATATTTCTTTATATCCTCATGCATAGAAAGTGTATGTTACTTCAAACTCAGGAAGACCTAATGTTTCCACCAGGAGTGGAGAGAAGGCACTATTTTCAGTCTCTGTATTTGGGTGAAATTTATCAGGAAATAATGCTTAAAATTTTATAGTGTAGCTGGGTTGCATATTCAGTGTTCAGACTTCAAGCTACAGTAAGTTCATTACAATAGCTTATCTTCTGTATTAGTGTTTACAAAGAGAGACAGTCTCTCAACATACCGGTATCCCAATGGCGATGACCTATCTGACCTCTGCTTCGTCATAGGAGTGGGCATTAGAAATTACTTTCTGCCCAGAAGTAGACACAGATGGAATCAATTAATTACTGCTTGCCTGCTCTGACAGTGATCATCAACACAATGTAGCTAAGCAATACTAATCTCTAGAAACCATCTGGAACCATTAAGACGAACTATATCTCCTTGCCCAGGGGAGGCAAAAATTTTGGAAGCACTTGAGGCCCACAGCCTTTCTCAGAGTTGCATACTGTCACCAACTGACCAAAAAAAGGCAAGAACCAGAATGAAATCTCCAGCAGAACTTTCACCACCTATCCTTGTTATGATGAGCATAATGGGATTTTTGTGGCAGTGTGTCACTATTTAACTTAGTTGTAGATGAAAACAAACAGTGATTTTGAAAGTAATAACAACTCCAGGATCAGCAGAAGCAGCAAAGAATTGGCTAAAACCTAGGTGTGATCCTGGGTGGATAAGAGGACCAAAAATGTGTTGAAGATCACCAGATGGTGATCTGTGAAAGCTGTTTTTTTACTCCAGCTTTGACTTGTAGATGTGATTTAGTATTGCATTTTCTGATTAAATCCCAGAGTTTCTTAAGATCCAGACTGGATTTCATATGGCAGAGACTGTAGCCATGATCCGATCTAAATCCTGGCATCCTCCTCCAAATGAGAGGAATGCATGTCTGTTCAAGTCTACTCAATCCCAGTCTTACTGCACTACTTTGAAGGGTTTTAGCTTATAGTAGCCCAGTTTTAATTTTTTTCCTTCCTCTCATGTGTTCCCATCACGGTAACTTACCTTCTCTAAGTTCACACCTCTGTGTCAGGAGAGCTTGAAATAAAGTGGCAACATGATAATTTAGTACCTGTCTCAGCATCCTAGTTTTGATTTCTCCAGGTCCTGTGTCACTGGTATGGAAATGCCTAGGCTTAGTCAGGAACTGCATACTCTATATCAGTGTATCAACTGTGTACTCTGTATCAGTATATCAAGACAACAAGAACAAAAACTAATGAAGTTTTTCTTCACAGTACAGCTTTTGTATCCCTTTCAAACACTGTTTTAAAACATGAGGGGAGGTCTAGCAGTGCTATAGTATTTTTAAGGCATTTTTTCATGTACAGAGATTAGAGTAGGAGTAGTTTATGGGATCTACCTCAAAAGCATGCGGAAGTGCATTAGGATAACTTTGCAGCAAGGAGTTTAAACCTCCAGCTCCTTCTGGATTTACATATCTGCACCATGCATGTCAGGCCCTGATGCACTGACAGCAATTTTCTGTCTCTCAGAAGAGAAGGGGCAGGTGTAAGACCTGTTTTATTCCGTAGCTGCAAAATCGGATGAGTCTTTCTTAGCCAAAGATTTCTTGTTTAAGTCTACATTGAATTGGGTGCTTTAAACACGTGGATAACATAAAAAGTATGCATTGGAGTCAGGCCATTGGGCCCAAAGCAACCATGGAAAACTTAAAACTCCAGTTACTGTGTTTGAAATATGCAGCCCTGAAAAAAGGGAAAGACCCTTTTTCTTTATTTGTCTTTGAGAATTATAAACAGCAACAGAGATGTAGCAAAAGCAAGTGAACCCTTATGAACCCTATTTAGCTGATTCATTTCCTTTTCCTGGAAGCAGATAATGTGGCTTTATGAGGTACAATTCTGGCTGCTTGGTTTGTGGGTTAATGCTCAGTGTGCACTGTTGTTGCTGGTTTTTATTATTTGAAAAAATATGTGAAAAAGAGTAAGACCATTTAGAAAAGGAATGGAAAATACAGAAAATCATACAGGGGGAGGCAAAATCTCCCAGCTCAGGATTAGTTTTCATTTATTTCATTGTAAATGCGGTGTCATTTAAAAAGAAAAATTAAAAGGCTTGATGTTTTATTTTAAAATATTTAAAAGAGAAAGAGTGTGTGTGTAAACCAGGAACTTGCCATAGCAGATAATGTGCATGGAGTGCCTAGCTCCTGGCTGGAGCTGGTCCTCAGCTGGCAAGTTCACACTGCCAGCAGTGAAGGTTTTTAGCTCCTTCTTAACCTGCCTTTAGGAATTACTCATGCACACACCTTATGATGATTAGTATAAGCAAAAGCTCTTACAGTACCTACTTGTCTTTTTCACACTGAATTTGAGCTCAATGGGACTTCTGCCCAAAGGAGGTAAGGCTGCTCTTATAGATTAAGCACAGGTACTGGCTGCCACCTCTTTTTAAATTGTAAGCTCATCTCTTTGATGTTTAGAAGTTCAAAGAAAATGTTGCAGTGAATGGAAGTCAGGAAGGAGAGAATATCATTCATTTCAGGACCCAGTTGGTTTTCAGACTGCTTCTTGCTCTTACCCTACACACGATTCTGTTTTCTTCTTTATGTATTATCATTAAACCTATATTGGCTTAAAGGTCTTAAATGGAAAATGTATTGTCATCTCTTAAACTGGACTCCTAATTTGGAGCTGATGTTATCCTGTGTTTCCATGTAATTGATAAATGAGTATCAAAATTCCTTTTCTTTTAATCAAGATATGTAGAGGCAATGACTGTTTTTAAAGACAACAGTAGTGAACTGTTTGCTCATAATTACAATTATGGTTGTCAGAGGTATACAGCCTCTGCTGTCTCTCCTGTTAAAACTATTACTTCAAATTTATAATCTTCTATATATTTCTTTGAGAACTCTCTAAATCTCTTTGAAAAAAAAAGATATTTAATGCTGATAAGACTTCAAACTACTTGCAAATCTAATGCAGCATTGCATTATCTCTTTTTTGTCTCTGTTTTGCTGATTGGAAAGCAAACAAATTGGAAAGAGTTATTTTTCCCCTAATGTCATGGAGAGATCCGCAAAATTGCCTGAACAAATGAACCAGTAACCTCAACCTGTATGTTTACAAGAAAACAATATGAAAAGAAAAATTACTGTGTGTGTATGCAGAAACAGAGGAAAAGATTTTTTTGCTGGTTACTATTTGTGACATTTTTGAATAGCTAATAATCAGAGATCAAAAGGAAAAATGTTGCCTCACAAATAAAAGCAATTTAAATGCTAAATCCTAATCGGAAAAAAATTGTGCCCTCCAGACTGGATGGCTGACCTTCAGAAAGCCATGGTGCAGTAAACAGACAGGAGGAGAGCAGGGACTGGAGCAGGTTGGAGGAAACAAGCTTAACATAGTCGTCATGTCTCTGATTTCTTGTGATTGCCAGCCCCAGAGGGTAGTGGAAGCTATGTAATTCCCTTGTGTTCGCAATGTAGCAGCACGAGCTGATCCAAAATGGAAGATGAAATGATGTGCTGTCCTCAAGTCTGAATAATTTGACCCAACATGCATTGGTTGGTATCTGCCTGAAACTCCTTTTTACTTAAGTGTGAATCTTTCACATTCTCAAACAGTAACAGTAAATTAAATGGAGCCTCTGTCTAAGCTGCAGCGTAGCACACAGTTGCCCAGTTTGTACAGTCTCTGATACAGCAGTGCTGTCCCATGGATCTGGACATGTTTAGGTAATAGCATAGGTGACAAAATGTTTTCTGAAAGCAGCTTGGTTGGGGCCACCCCATTTGAGATATGAAAACAGCTCTGTGGCTACGTGCCCTGCCATACCATTTGATGTCAAAACAGCTTACTAGTGTAGCCATAGGTTTATGGGACTTGTCAGCACTTAAAAGTCTTGACTTCCTTAGTTGCTGGTTTTCTCTGCATTGTTCTGCCTCACTTTCTCTACCATTTCAAGCCACACTGGAGTTCTGTTTCTCAGTTACTGGATCATAAAATGTGTTTTAGAAACTTGAACTCAGTTCTGTTGATCTCTTTGTGAGAAGTTATGCTACACTTTGCAGGCAGTTGCAGGCAGGGTGATGCTTGCTGCTCCAAGGTTTGTCCAGGGAGAGTACAAAGAGCACAATATATCTGGGACATAACTTCAAGTCTTAAAGTCCTAGAGAGCAAGGACTGAAGCCTTTATTCAATGCCCAGGAGCATTATAAAAGAAAAGTTTATTCCTAAGCCAAAAAATGGGCTGCAAGTCTAAGAGCTAAAGCACAGAAAGCATCTTCTGTGTGCACCAAGAAGTCCAATGCTTGACTCAGAATCTACCACAGGGAAAGACACCGGCAGAGCTGTATGCCTATAGCTTTATGTGTTGATAAGAAGAGAAAATGCCAGGGCATGTCATTTCTGTTAATTTAGGAGGGAAGTAAAACAAGTCCTATTTCTAGAATCACTTACTACAGTAATGTAGGAATGTCTTTTAAATGGACTGAACTGTAGCCACTCAATATTGTGCAAGAGGAATTATATCCTTTAATAAATCTGTTACAAATTGATTACTCCTAATTTAATTTTTAATTAAATTATTTATGCTTTTATTCAGTATTGAAAGAAGAAAGCTAAAAAATAGATTATATTAAAAAATTCAATTAAAATCAGCCGAGTGTGTAGTTCGGAATATTCTTGTTCTTGTTCTGAAGAAGTGGGATTTTAGTTGTTCTAATTGACAAATCCAAGAACTTTCCTAAATCTACATAAAGCTGTTTTCATTTATTGTCTATGAAAATAAACTTGCATTGATTCTTTGGTCTGAAAGCAGCAGATTAATATTTCATATTATATAATTTATATATATCATAATTTGGACTGAGAAACTTTAATCAGTCTGCTTGAAATCATATTCTAGCATGTCTCAAATTTGATTGAATTTGCTTTTCTTTTTAATGCTGATATGAAAAAATAGTTACATTTGCTAAACAATACATCTGAGTCCCCCAGTCATGGACATACTTTATAAAAGGAAGAAAATCTGTGGGTGGGTACTTTATTTTCTTTTTAATCTGCTATGCTCATTTCCTCCCAAAGGCATGCACATGGTAAGAGCAGTGCCCGAAGGGCAGATGAAACTTCACTTTTACCAGCAGATCTGGCTTGCAATCCCACCTGAATTATCCTCAACTGAACTTTGAAAAGCTATGCAGTAATTTGTCTACCAACTCATGCTGTTGGGTGATAACATAATGCTGTACCTATTAGATTCAGAAGGAGATACTAGCAGACCTTCTAGTGCTAAATAGCAGTGCATATATAGAAGTAGCTATAATCCTAAAATATAGATGATAGAAGGGTGTTGGAAACATTAAACTGAAAGAGGTCAAATCCTATACCAGTAATGTTGATCAATATCAAATTATGACTGTTCAGTAAGAGCTGAGGCTCCCACAAGTTGTGTATTTGTCTTCCCTTACAAATGGGCAAAAAGTTGTGAGCATGAGCAAAGCCCCAAGGGGTAAATATTCCAGATGTCGTGCTTTAGCCATTGGAATCACTGATGATGAACTGTGCCTGACTATAGAAAACCACACAATGAAAGCTGTCTGCAAATTTTGAAACATTTAGCTCGAAATAATGAATTCAAATGGGACACTGACTGAAAACTGCAGAAAGCTCACTGCATATATGTTCACAGAATCACAAAATCACCAAGGTTGGAAAAGACCTTCAAGATCATCCAGTTCAACCATCCACCCATCACCAATAGTACTCACTACACCATGTCCCTCCCCTCAGCACAACATCCAAATGTTCCTTGAACACTTCCAGGGTCGGTGACTCCTCCACCTCCCTGGGCAGCCCATGCCAGCACCTGACCACTCTTTCAGAAAAGCAGTATTTCCTAACATCCAGCCTGAATCTCACCTGGTGCAGCTGGAAGCCATTCCCTCTAGTTCTATCACTGTTACACGAGAGAAGAGGCCAACCCCCAGCTCACTACAACCTCCCTTCAGGTAGTTATAGAGAGCAGAGGTCTCCCCTGAGCCTCCTCTCCTCCAGACTGAACAATCCCAGCTCCCTCAGCCGCTCCTCGCAAGGCCTGTATGTATGTTATGAATAAGGTGATTAAATACTTACTAATTTTACAGTATGTCAACTGTATGCATCCTGCACTGGAAACATGCCTCCTTCAATTTTTCTTTTGTAGTAAATTTCTGTCACAAATCATTTTATTCAGCATTTAAACTACTGCTCAGGATTTTCACCCTAAGACAATTAGTTGAACTTGAAAATATTTGTCACCTTTAATCTTTGTATAACATTGTACAGAACATTCATGTTTCTCATTTTTGTACTACCATTCAAAATGGCAAGTTTTTATTTTTATTTGTGAAGAATTTTGTTTATCTAACTACCTGACAGCTGTACACTCCAGAAGAAAAAGATTTTTTTGTGTGTTTTTGTATGTTATGCAATGGGATGGCTGATGTGCACCAGAACAGCTTTTCAAGTCCTGTACTCTCTCCTCTCAAGTTCTTTTTACAGTGTTATTTTCCACCCCACCTAGCTTTGTTCTCTTGGTCTTCCACCTTCTAAATTTGAAGCATCCTCACCCTGATGTGACCAGTTCACAAACGGCAGTAACTAGATTCACCTCTGTTGTCAGGTGTCCTGATTTAAAAAAAAAAAATTGTAAATTATTAAATCTATGTTGCATTAACTATGCTTGTCACAGGTTTTTTTTTTCCTATTCTTGTTTTAATAGCAGCTTAAACTCAGTTCTGGTGAAAATTTAATACTATAGGGAAGCAGGCTTGATATTTTTCATCAGATTGCAGTTAAATTACATTTTTATCCGGAACTAGTATACATGAGTTATTTCTTTAAAAACAAGGATTATGCTGTTTGCAGACCTGAAGAACACATGAAGGATCACTTAAGGAGACATCCATACAGCACTTCAGCAAACTAAATAAGCCACACTTGTCTTCTGACTTGCAGATGCAGATACTCATTTGAAAATAAACTTCTGGGCATTGATGCAGACAGACAGCACTTCAGAACAGATGCTGCACATAGAAAAAAATCAAAATAACCTGTTCAAGTACAGTATTACTTTTGTTTACATGGTTTTGAATTTACGTAGAAGAGTCAATAATATGCAATTATGCAAAGTTTTCTAGTGGAATGGACAGCATAATTCTAGAAAAGTCTTCCTGTGGAGACCACCTGACTTTTCACTAGGTATGAAGAATTCACTTGTACCACTGAGCACATCTGAATCATCGTTCTTTAAATGCTCGGTGGCTGGACAGTTCCACTGCTTTATATGTTAACGTCCACGTGGAGATTTTAGAACTCCTATACCACTGTTTCCCTGGAGATGCTGAAAAATATCATCTAAGCAGGAAAAAAGTAATTATACCATCCAAGATTTTCAGATCTCTGGCAATCAAGTAGGAGATGTCACACAGTAAGTCTAATGATGGTAAAATAAAAACAGGGGCATGAACAGAAGTTGCACCGTGAGTTCAGCATATTGTAAGAGCCTTGGACACGCTATGCAGTGCCTCCATCTCTGCCTTTCACCTGAGATTTCCAGGAGGACTACCTGCATGCCTAAAGCGTGATGCATCATTCATTGCAGGGAGCTGGGGGAGTGGATGCCCCTCATTTGGACACCGTATCATGCAGTGACTTGAATGAGTTAAACTTCACTGTAAAGCCACCAAAAACACATAACTGAGAAGTACTGAGGGTTAGTCACACTGTGCGGGTGAAGTGCGTGTTACAAATATGTGGCCTCCCTGCAAGCACTGAGCCCTGGAGAAGTTCAACTTTGACCCATAGTGTGGAGATAAAGCTCATTTTGTATGGGAAGTTATTTTTGGTCTAGGTTCACAGTGCAAGTACACCTGTTATGTAAAATGGATGCCTAGGTAAAAGGACTCAAAATTTCTAGTAATCCAAATATCAGTCTGCTGTCAGTCAGTGACTTAAACTTGGATAACCTCAGAAAGCTTAACAGAAATACTGTCTCAGAATTGAACACCAGCAATTATTAAGGACAGAAACAAGATCTGCTCCATAGCATGCAAAATCAGAAATATGCTAGTGCTTTTGACAAATGAAGTTTCAGATTTCCAGCAGTTTAAAATTATTAGGATAAAAAGTCATCTTTTTACCCTTGCCTCCCATTCCAGACCTGTGACAGCACTGAATATTCAACATGTTTGTATCAGAAAATTAGTGGTTATGAAAAACATTATTGATCAGCTGGCATGTAATTAATCAATTGTTTTGTTTTGTTTTGTTCTTCTTTAAATTATAGATGTAAACTCTTGAAAATAGGTTTTAGGCAAATAGATTTGGATGGAAAAGCAGCAGATTATAAATTCAGTTTTTTCCCAATACTTTTATTACTGTATACTCTTTGAACTCTACCTTGCATTACGTGCACCATTTTCCTACTGTAGTAATGATGAGAAAATAGCACACACACACACACACATATATGTAACATATATATATGTTCATATGTATATATGTTAAAGTTTTAAAGTTTTTTTTTTCCTTTTTCATTTCTCCCTGTTTTGCCTTCTGCCATAAATGCCAGTGAATAAGATTGTTAGGATTAGTACTTTTTTTTTTTCACTTTGTATTGTGCTTTATAGTGGAAATTGAATAGAGGTAAGATATGCGAAATATGTACAACAGCAAAACAAACTTGACATTTATGAGTCCAACTACACTAAAAATTCTGAAGATTATTTGTTAATTATTGTCTGCTAATAGCAGCTGAAACAAAATCAGGCAAGACCAAGAGTACAAAAGGAAGATCTGTCTGTAAAGTTGAATTCCCTGAGCAAACAGGCAGATCTGTTTTTCAGGTGAAAAGTTGCTGTACAATTGTTCTAGCTTACAGAGAGATGCTGTTTCATAATATCTAAAATACATAAGTCACATTCTGCTCTTGGCTTTTGGGACAAGAAGTACAATTATAGCAAGCAGTTTAGCAAGGCTGCATCACAGACTTTGCAGGATTGATAGCGGCTGGCCCAAATTAGAGAAATCCACAACAAGCTCTGCTTTACATCACAGAAACCAACACAGAGCTCCCTCCTCCAGAACAGAAGTCTGAAGAGCTGACAGTCACCTTACCCTGCTGTTTGTCACAGACAGTGAGGGTGCGGACCGTATTCCTTCATAGGACCATTACCAGTAGTGCCCTGCCTGGTTTGTGCTCACAGGACATTTCATTTCAAATTAAGCAGCATAGATTTTAATGTTCAACTTCAAAGGTGTTTGTAGAGTATAAACATTAATACATTCATTAATGGAAATCATAGTATAGTGCAAACACAATTAGTTTAAAGCCAGTTTATATTTAATGACATAGCAGTTATCAAAGCTCAATTACTCTAATTAGAATTTTATTCAGTTAAGGCAAAGAAAGTGTTTGCTCAGCACTCTGTTGGATGAATCCCAAAGACAAACGGTGGTGTACGTTGTGTTTAGTAACTGAGTTTCTTATTTATACTTCCTCAGAAAAGAAATGAGATGCTATTTATCTGCATTTAATAAAGTACCTCAATAATTTTTGCACAGTAGCAGCAAAACAACTCCATTATAGCAGTTTGTGAAATTAACTGACTCATGACTATCTCTTGAACTTGGTGACATGCTTCTTCCGTCCCTCTTCAGTCTTTGAGATGTTTCTTACTACAAACTGGCTTATAGTTTATTCCCATATTTGAAACCACAGACTTGTAGTGCCAGAATTTCTGTTGAAAACTTAGTATGCATTTTTGTAATAATTTATTCAGTATCAGACTTTTTTTTTATACTGAATACAAGAGGGCACCATTTATTGTAATAAAATTCATGATCAGCGTTGCCACGGTCCTTGGTGAGGTTATGGAGCAAGTCTCTGTAAAAGCCATTTCTGAACACATGAAAGACAAGAAAGTGATTGTGAGCAGCCAGCAGGAATTTCAAATGGACAAGTGATGCCTGACCAGCCTCACTGTTCTCCTTGATATACTGTGCTGTAGAAAAGAGAGAGACAGTGGATGTTGTATAGTTTGATTTTTATAACAGCCTTTGGCCCAGTCTACTATGGTCTCCTCATCACCAAATTAGTAAGCAGATAAGGTGGGTGAATGTCATGAACAACTGCCTGAACTGCCCATGGTATGAAGCACACCTGCTGCAAGTTTCTGACTCACACTGGGCTGAAGAGAATGTTCATTGTGCTGGAGGGCACGGCTGCTACTCGGGGCACCTTGGGCAGGCTGAGAAAATGGGCTCAGCAAAACTCCATGAAGTTCTACAAGAGAAAGTGAGAGTTCATACATACACTAAGGGCTCCCATGCATCAGTGCAAGCAGTAAGCGTGCTGATGTGCAGAAAAGTGGTTAAATACTCCAGCAGGTTTCCCAATGGAGTTACAGAATTCACTGAACTATCCAAGACTTAGTTGGATGTGGCCCTGCACAACCTCATCTATTTAGACCTAGTTTGAGCACAGGGTTGGAATGGACATCTCTGAACTTCCCTTACATCCTAGATTTTGATTCTCAGTATTGTTTAATAGTAGTGCACTGTGTGTGCATGAAAGTTTGAAGAATACAGCATTTTTTTAAGTTGTATTAACTTATATAATTATTATGCACAATTATTATGCAAGATAGCTACTGCATTGTCATTTTACCTTTTTTCTATGAATTAGAAAATTCTTCCCACTCTGAAAAGGACTATTTCATTGACTTCAGCTCCAGACTAGAATTTCTGTTTCTCACTGAAATACAGATCAGTATATTTCTGTGCCTCTTCTAGGAGACACAGTGACACACAAACATTATTTGTTCATATAGCTGTATCTTAGGTCCAGCCTAGGACAGTTGTGGGTTTTTTTCCCTTGTGAAAGGATAACGGATTTAAAGTTAATTACAGTTGGCAAACAGAAGTCCTGTGGAATCTTCTGGCAGCCAGGGTTACAGATTCATGGGAATATGCTGACCACACACCTACTTTCTCATCTCCAGCTGCAGTAGCACAGCCACTTAGAGCACTGGGACAGTATGTGACACTGTGCCCACGAACCCACATATTCAAGGAAGAAATAATAAAAGACTTTAAATTACTGAACCATGAGAAAGGGAGCTGACTAACAGGATTACACGCTAAACATTACTGGAACCTAGGAAATCAGTGATAAAACTTTACGAATTGAGTCAAGCTTTCTGACTTTTTCCTCTAAGTCATTCGGTCATCTGTCTGTCTTCTATGGCGCCTACTGTACAAAACTGTTAAACTCTTACATGACGCTTAAAGATCTCGGTCTGTTCAGCTAGTTGATGTGCCTGGATTGCAGTGCTGTGTATTTATCAGTAGTATTTTCTGCAACAAGGACAATCCATGGAAAAGAGAGAGTTGGAGATGGATTGTCTTTAGTAAGAAGATCAAGAACACCTCAAATGATAAAGCCTTGTATTCACAGTTCTAGGAAGAGTTCTAGCTTTTCAAAAGGGAGTGCAGAAGCACAGTGGCAGTGATTAGCTATCTGTAATGCCTTTTTCCTTTTTTTCTTCTTTTTGTCTCAGCAATCTCTAGTACTCTAGCATGGTGACACTGTCCTGGCACAACCCAAAAAGCATGCTTTCTTCAGTCTTACATCAGGACAATTTTCTCATGGATTAGTCTGAGTCTTAAAGAGCATTTCAATGTCAGGCTGGTCCTGACAGACAAATTATAATGTAATTTTCAAGTGCCGTATCCTTACTCTACTCTACAGTTTGAAAATTCTCATGTTGTGATCATGGGTGTGTAACTTCTCTGAAATCTAATTAATCTTTGAATCCTAAGTGGGATTTACATATATTTATGTATACACATTATAGTACAATATTTAGTGATGTTATTTTTTATAGAACTAATACAAATAGTAACATCAAGTAACTACATATATATACAAAGCATCAAATATTCAAGAACTTTTCAAGGCAAGGAGTTTTTGATTCTGAAGGATAATTATACTTGACTTCATTTCAAGGTCAATATTCCTATTCCCAATCTTATTGTCAGTGTTGGTGGCAAAAGATCTTAATTGCAGGCAGCTTTCCAGACAGCACATGCAGCAGGTTTATAATTCTGTTTTTGTCATAGTACTTCATCTTGTAGTCTGACAATGTGCAGAACAAAGGAAGAGGTCTTCAGCTCTCTAGGTCTTGAATTAGTCTGGTTCCTGGCAGAAGTTATGAATGGCTTACTGGGCTTTCTCTAATCCATCAGATGATTCTAAGTGAAAGTCCTGCTGTAAATCTTTTCCATTAATTAAAATTTATATTCTTTTGAAATTTGCTGTTAGAACAGCTGCACGGAAAGAAGGTACTCTCTGATTGGTGTGTTCCATGGCGACAGTTGTGATGCTATGAATGGTGTTATAACAGAAGTTCAGAAGTTACACACGTCTATAAAAATGTCATTAGAAATGTTTGACAGAAAAAAAGAAAGAAAAAAAAGGACAGAAAAAGGGAAACGGAGCCTTTTGTTTTTATTCAGATAGAATTGTTATAGAAAAGCTGGATATATATGCTTTGTGCAGTGTGGTCACTGTAACCACTCAGTTCCTTTGAGGGTTGCCTTGCTGCTGAAAAAAAAAGGGAGATAAAAAGGACAAAAAAACAGACGTACATCTTTAAAGAACTGTGTTTGCATCTTATACAGTGTAAAAAGTTCTTTTTGTCCAGAGGCTCCACGGCAAGGGGAACATCTGCATATTTTCACTGTGCTCTGTGAAAACTTCTGATGGCAAAGTGTCACCCTGGAGAATAGATCCCTCTGCCCCTGGCAGGGCTTGCATTACCATTGCTGGTACTCTGCTGGTCATAAATGAAAATGATTGTGAAAGAAACACCACATTGTTTCCCATTCTTCCTTTTATGCTTTTTGGAATGATACCTCACTTCTGTTGACAATTCGATGAAGGTTAATGGTTTTCAGTTAGAAAACACAAGCTTGGTTTAGATTTTATAACCCTGCCTCTCCCACACCTCCCTCACAGAGCTTCTTAGAGACTCAGGAACACCTCATCACAGGAGACAATTTATGCACATACAAAGAATTATTTGTATGGAAAGATTTCTAAGACAACATCAGAAAATTGAGAAAAATGCCAGCACAAGCCTCACATTTCTCTTGTTTGTTCCTCATGTTGTTGAGGAAATAAACCATTTTATTCAAGGCATGGAATTGAAACAGTTATTTAAAATTCCTGCAAGGGCAAGCAGGCATACTATTTTGTTTGGCTATGACTGAAATAGTCATCATATTACTAAAACAGTGAAGGATTAAATTTTTATTAATTGTTTTAAGCTGACAAAGAGAAAAGATGAACGCAAAATGAACTAGTCATATTAAAACCTTTGATTAGCTCTTCTAGGGTGAATTTCCTGATCTAGTATGTCTGTATACATATGTGATCGTACACAGGATTAATTCACAATTATTTTACCACTACGCAAGTTTGTTGGTACACTGAAATATGTGAATGGATTTCCTTGGTGTACTTCTGAGCAATTGGGAAATCAACAAGAAAGAAAATCAGTGGTCCTTAAAGGAATTAAAAGTCCTTAAGAAAATAGCCATTAATTTAGGGGTGCCCACTTCCTGGCTCAGATCTGATTAGCAGGCTTATTTCTCTCATATTCCATTGTCAGAAGGACACAGAATTGTTGAAAACAAACCTTAGTCTACAGAAAATGAGTTGCCTGCAGCTGCAAGTGAAGGGATGCCAGAAAACAGTTTGCTCATAGCCCCATGTTGTAGCGATCTGTCCCAGTGTTTTCCAGCCCTGTTTTCTTAACTTTAGAAGTTAAGGGAAAGTCATCTGATTTAAACTACAGAAACAGTTTTTTTCTGTCATGTTAAAGTCCTAACAGCTCTTCAGAAGACAGCCATGAAGCAGCTATGCTGTTGTAATGGCTGGAAAGGAGGAAGTTGATACTCCTTAGTAATGAGGCAGGAAAAGATGAATGGGCAGGGGCTGAAATGAGCACACTGAGCCAGAGATATTGCTGAAGATGCCTGGTGACACCACAGCCCCACAGAACAGGAAGACACATCTCACCTGAACTACAGGCTCTCTGGGATGTGCCTGAAACATGTGGGTCACTGAGTTCTTAAGAAAAATGAGCCTGCTCCACAGCTTGTGTAGTTCTAATAGTTTTATCTTCATGTATTTTTGTATAAAGGGATGCTCAAAGGAGCTTCAGTGGATTGTTGTAATTGTAGTGTGTTGCATGGGAGAGCATGGTGTATGGCAAATACACCAGTCAGGTCTCGGTTCTCAGACAGCTGGAACTAAGTAGGAAAAAGCAACAGAAGTGCAGGATTTGCTAGAAGACAGTTTGCACCACACACTAAATTTTCATGTCAGAACAGTGCGAACTAGGTGATTATGAAGCCTTGTGAGGGCAGGGTGAGCAGCAGCAGCAGGGCCTGGCAGGTAGAGGCAGTACCGACATCAATACAGGAGTGATCCTGGAGATACTGTTCCTCCCTGTGCCATCACAGTATGACACTCTTCTTACATAAGAAAATAATTTGCACAGCTAATGATTCTGTCATGCCGTTAATAGAAGAGCAATAACAAACCTGTGGGTGTGCTACAGATGGAAGGCATACTGCCCCCTCATCATCCTCTATGCCACAAAAAGCTTAGTTCTGCTTAGCTCTGCAGAAAGAGCTTGAAGAAGCATCAGTGGTTCAGAATATGGGAAGGATGGCTTTCTTAACACAACATAAACATGGCCTTACACCAAAAGTTTTGCATTCTAGTTTAATTGCTCTCCTAATTTGACCTACTTCATACTGCACAGTTCGTTAGTATAGGCATCACTGGCACCTACTGAGTGGGGCACTTGCACCCATATGAAACAGCTGAAGTTCCCATATGAACTGTTGGCTATACGACGTGTTTACTTAAGGAAGAGCTCTGGACAGATATGTGGAAGTTTTGGGAGGAGACAGTCCTCCTGTGGCTTGTGTTAACTATTGCCATACATGCTATGGAATGGGACTACTTGTTTTCATCGTACTTCCCCCCCGTATCTTTGCCATCAACATTTCTCAGAGTGGCAATTCTCCTGAGCTTTCCAGAATCTATAGGTCACAAGTAGAACAGCATGTTCTCTGCAAATGTTAATGAGTTTACAAACTGCTGAGCATTATAATGATGAATTTGATCATCTTTCTCTACTGACTATACACAGTTTTGGCACTGCAATCTTTTTAGCTTTTATCTGTTCTCAAAGGGCCCAATCCCAAGTTGACTGAAGTCAAGGAAAACAGATGTATCAAGAATAGCAGCTTTCAATCAAACTAGAGACAGTCAGTGCTACTACTAAAACCATTCTTATAGTATGCATTTACAGCACTAAGAGTAGGGATGATGCTCGGGTCCCTCATTCCAACTATGTTAAAAGTGTTTTCCATCCTGAAAGTATGGAGGAGAAAAAAATAAATCCTGAATTAGATCAGTAATACCAGATGCACAAAGGGATCACATGTAGACACTGGAAGGAGGATTGGAAGACAGAAAAAAGATAGACCTGAACAGATCTAGACACCAGACAGAGAAAATACTAGAGAGTCAGAAACTGTCTCATGAAAAAAAACCACAAATACCACTTGCAGTTGTCTTATATGAAAAGAGACTTTCCATTAAGAATTATTTTAAATTGTATTGTTTTACTGAAGTATTAAGATTAAAAATAGCAATTAAAAAAAAAAAGATTGCTACTAGCTTTTGTTGACTCAGAAATCTGTAGCACTTTACACATAGCATTTAGAGCTTGTTCTTAAGGGCTGACCATAACTAAAGGAAAATCTGGAGAGTCTTTTGTTTACATCCTGGTTTACATCCTATTTTCTTCAGTCAAAATGTGCTGTACAGCAGCCTGAAGGAACGCCAGCCATCATGGCTCCTTGTGGGTTCCATGATTACCTGGGGTTACTGTTACAAGGACAACTATGACAATTTCCTGCTCCTGTTGTTCAAGGACTGCAATCTCTGGTGCTCACTTCAGTTCCCAAAAAATACTGTGCAGCTTTTGCTATTATGGGAACTTCTGGTAACTTACACCAAACTCTTGGCCCTCCTCTCACCCCAAGCCTTTTACTTCAGCAGGAATGGGACTGACATTGTTGTCTGTAGTCTATATAAGGTGTGCTGCCATGAGCTGAACCTTCCCTGGTCCAAGCAACTATGTACCACCAGAAGAACCATGGAGTACTGGCCCACAAAGGAAGATGAACCTCAAATGTGAACCAATCATCAATTTCTTACATTTTGTCTGTCTACACTGTAATGGGCAAATTGTAGGAAAGCACTGCAGCATATTGGATCACTGTAATGGAAAGGGCTTACCTTCAACCTGCTCAATCATTGGTTCACACCACGAAGGGGTGGATTTAGTGGAAGTGCTAAGTCATGGCCTGAGCCAGGTTTTATCAACATGGCTTTTGAAATGCATTATTTATGCAAGCAAAAAAATCACTGGACACCTCAAGTTAATGGTAATAAAAACTGTGCCATACCAAGCTACCACATATTCACTACCTGTTTGTGCTATGCCACATACATGAGATGTTTGCTATAGATAAACTAGCAGTATGTAGGAATCATCTTGATTTCTTTTTAAAAATTAACTAGAACTATGTGTCTTCTATTTCTAGTCTATGATTTATAAATTAGGGTAACTACTGAAAACTCTAAAGCATTAATTTGCTCTCAAGAAACATGCTATTAATCTCTTTGTATCAGTTTGTGAATGCTGTTAAAAGATCAGAGTTCTAGAATTATCAGAATAATTCTCAGAATACTTCAGGAAAAACATGGGTGTTGATCAGTCACGGAGATATTCAAGGAGTTAACGGATGGAATTCATGTGCATGTATTTGTCTATAGAATAAAAAAACAAAATAGCTTTGAAAGCGTAGTCCTGTCTCTTGTAATTCAGCCTTTAGTCTCACTGCTGAACTTCAGATATGTAGCAAGCAGAAGGGAGAATCAGGATTTCCTACTGTAGACTTCTGTCTAAGAAATAGATGGAACTACCAGCTTCTTACACGAGGCCCATTGAACATGGAGCAAACAACACTCTCTCCCTCCTTCACACTCACACTGTCTGTGAGTTTCCTCATATCATTACTTGAGCTATTAGCTTCAGAGAATAGCGTTAGTTGCATTCACATGAAAGCAGAATCTTCAATATACACTGTTTCCATGAGTATTTTCCCTTTTCCTATTAGTACTTAGGGATTAACAGAACTCTCAGGATTATCAGCATATTTTACTGGTTCTGGTTTGTATTAATGTATGATACCAAAGCAAGTAAAGATAAATGAAACAAGCATTCATCATCCAAGAAAAAAAGTCCCAGAAATACAACTCTCAGTACAGAAGGGTCAGTCAGCAGTTTGTCTTCACAGCCCACATACTGGTGACAGAAACTGCTGGGTAAAGTTATAGGACTTCTATTATAGATCACAGATCTATCTGCAAACTCGTTTATTCATGACTGTGAAGCCAGTTCATAAAGATGCAGCTCTCCTACATGCTGCGTTTTATAGCTTAGAGGTGATGGAAGCTGACCAATCTGAGCACCTTGCTGGTGGATCACTGTCTTGCCCATCTGCTTTTCCCTTCTCCCACAGCAAGGGAACTTTGGTACGCCACTGAGTCTAAATATGTTACACCCTAAATATGTTGTAACAGTGAGAGAGCTGAGGGCGCAGCGGCTCCCATTGCACTTGACAGCCCTACTACTCTTCGGCCTATCCCAGAATTCGCTCCCCAAAGTAATGATTCTACCCAAAATTCAATTTAACGTTCTAGTGTTTAAGAGACTTTTATTTTCATTCCTTAGGACCAAATGTGTTCATAAATTAAAAATTTGCTCATGAACACTCTCATCTCTGTTTTTAGCAAGCTTGTCCGCTTAAGAGAGCAGGTTACTGACACCATTAAGAACACTGGCAGGCTCGTTTCTTTCTAGAATATTTAATGCTCAAAGGATTAGAAATCTAGTGGTGGATAATTTAGGCTGCAGACGTACAAACTAGCCATTGCTGAACTGGTACTATGCCTGTATTTAAACAGGGGATCCAGATGTGAAAAGCTCTATTTTCTATTTAACAGATGCCTCTTGGTTGTTTCTCTTACTAATCATTTCTACAGATCTGATGTCCATACCAGTAGAAGGAATTCTTTGTTGCACTTGGTTTTTATGTGACTTTTGAGCTATCACTGCCAGGTGTACTAATTTATTCAGTATGATTTAATACATAGTCATTGTCTTTTTTCTTTAAATATTTCAGTACTCTCATTTGAAGTATGATGCATCCTAGAAAGCTTGTACATCTCCCATTCTCCTCCAGAAAGGAGATCCAAATTGGTACTGATTCTTAACTTTTTCAAAGTGTAATTTTTGCGGTGCGTGTTTTGTTTTTTTTTTTTAGTAACTGGGAATTGGATGGGAAGTGGGAAGCACTCCTCAGTCAGCAGTTCCCAGCCCAACATACTGCTACAGTGTTTGTGACCTCCAAAAATCCTTAAGGTTTTGATCAGCATTTCCTTATCCCTAGCGCTCTGTTGTTGCTGTTTTAAATTACATTTCAGTGTACCCAGAGTAGGTAATAATGTTAGCACAAGTGATATAATAGATTGTTAAAAGCATCCTTGGGTTATTAGATGGGAATACCTTGATTATATAACCAATGATAGTGTTTATTGTATTAAATTTCTGAAATTGTTGTAGTATTACACTGATACAAATTATACTATTACATCTCAAGCATATTTATCTAAAACACAGTGGATGCAATTCAAAGACTGTCAAAGACAATGAAAGACAATACCTGACTTTCAGTGCTTCTGAATCAAGATCAGTATGCTACTGTAAATTACATGTTATTTGCATTAATTCCTAAGATAAGAAGATACAAATTTTGTGACCCTTCTGTACCTGTAGCTCCAATCACTTCCACAATTATAAAATACCGTAAGTAATAGGCAAAAGATGATGTTGCTGCTGAAACACATTTGCCTGTTTCAGAATATGTAATGAGAAGTTAGTTCAGGGAGTTTTATGATAGTAACATGATAGTGCATAATATTAGAAAATGTATCTCTCAGAAGACACTTCTTGTTACTAGATTTATATAAAGATATATAAACAAATGGACAAAATCATTCCCAAGTGATGCTCAGAAGGGATAGGAAAATGAGGATTGCTTAAGCAGCTGAGGAAAAAATGCACTGAGTTACTCTCAAGTTATCCTTTTGATTCCACGTCATTGGAGCACTGAGAATATTATGTACTCTGTGCTACATATTAAGTGACCTATGGGCGTATCTGTATAGTAGCGCATGCAGCTATGAATACTGTGGCATCTTATATGTACTCTGTAAGGGCCTAACCTCAGGAAATTGAATGGGGACTGAAGAGAAACATCAAATTTGATTATAGAATATATACAGACATTCACTGTTAAAGAATGTAAGAAAAGACAATTGATTGTTTTTTAAAAATGTGGTATTCTCACCAGGTAGCACAACTTCAAGATTTTAAAAATGCTTAACAATTTTTTCAGCTATTGTGGGTGCTGAAATGGAGAAAAATGCATGCTGTCTTTTCCCATATTGTCCTTATGGATCCTTATCTTTTTAACAGCAACATCTTTTCCCATGCATTTTTAAGTCTTTTCCCCATTTTATTTTATTTCTTAACTAATGGTGACCTTTAAATAACTGTTGTGGTTTTTTTCTTGAAGTTACAGAGCATGACATAAATTTACTAGTTAGTGATCACTTCCAAAAACTAATGTCAAGTATTTGGTATTTCATTTCATCTCTTCTGGTGGAAATTTTTCTAAAATACTTGCCTTGTCACTAACTGTGGCATATCTTCATTACTACTGTCAGGCACAGAAATGCAGAATCACAAACATGCAAGAAAAGCTTTGCTAGAAGAGAATTAGATCAAGTGAAAGAGACTGAGCTGGAACAATGATATCATCCCTGAGATACAGGGTGGGGAGAAAAAGATTTTGCCTGGACTGCTTTTGAATCACACTTGAGTAAAGCATTAAATTGTTTTTACCATTGTAAAATGAGCTGATTTTCAGGCTCATTTTTGTTTTATTCTCTTTTGATATTACTTATCTGTGGCTTAAAAAGAAAATTAAAATATGTTTGTTTTTCAAACATTTACAAATAAATACAATTGTTACAATGAGAAATAGTCGGTCCAAGGAGTGAAAGGCTGTGCTGCTGGCTTGCTCTCTGCTCTGAAGGTTTTGTGAGCTATGTAGGTACACATTGCCTAGTTCTGTAATTCTGAATCCTTTTCCCCCAAAAAACAGTCTCTTAAGCATTTTCAGTTGAACTCATCCTGTGTGCTTTCTGACATCTTTCTTGTAAAATGCATCTCTTCATCAGCTGTAAGCTGTCACCATCTTTTATATGGATGAGGTGTCAGGAACTGTTTCAAAGCAAGAGAAAGTGTGTGCCCATTTCAACCCTGTATACTAAGAAAGAATGCAGTGCTATCTTAGAGGAAAGCTGGTGAGAATAACAGGAGCTGCAACTGCTATCAAATCTGCAAGACAGAAAACGATCTGGATACCACTCACAATTTTCTCATGCAGGTCATATCTAGTGAAATCTGTGGCTGTAAGTTGCTGTGAAAATATTTTAAAGGGATTCTTCAGATGATAGAGTATTGATCATGACATAGTGGCTGCCAGAATTCAGGCACATCTCTGATTTCAGAGTATGACATGCATATGTTCTAGTTTTAATTTACTTGGGTGAAAAATAAGACAAAATTATTTCTCTCCTGTTAATTCCTTCAAAATTGTTAAAACCTGTCAGTAATTGTCTAAGAAAAATGTTCTCAAAGTAACTAGTTCCCCAACTTCCAGGGTGCACTGATCTCAAACTCTGTAGTCCACAGATCTGCAATGAAAGTAAATGTTCTAAATACAGAGATACAGACAGAAAAATATGCAATTAGGACTTCTGTCTGTAATCATGATAGTCAGCTGAACACGTGTGATTTTTTACCATCCTTGAAACTGTGCAGTATCATCTTCCCCAAGAGCATTGCCAGCCATAAAAAAGGGTTAATACTACTTTTGAACTGCATTAACTATTGTCTGGATTTTTCACTTGGAACTTTCTAGCATACTCGGCATTAAGTAAGGTCAAAACAATAATAATGAGCAATTAATAAATCTGCCAAGTTTTGAGCCTGAGTTTACTATAAGATAGATCCTTGGATACATCTCCAGTCCCTTCAAACTTTCTTATACAATTAATGAAGAGCCTACAAAGTGTGCATCATCCTGATTGATAGAAAACTAATCAGTGAGGGATGGGCTGTGCCATAGATCCTTCTATACTTCTTGTTTGTTTTTTTTTCATTTGGCATTCCCAACTTTTGATAACTGGATCTATTTGACTATTGCAGGCTCTCAGAGCAGCATCTCAATACTTATTTGATTTATGAAGCCAAATTTCATGCTAGCAATGCCCTGCAGCATTTTATTGCTCTCAGTAAATAACTCTAGTTTTATTTCTCTTAAAAGAGAACACAGCTAATGCCATTTTTTGTCTATCTGGTACTCCCTGTAGTAACTTTTAACCCATTTGCCCCAACTCTGTAGTTGTTTGTCGTTTTCTGCTGTTTGCTGATTGATCAGTATGTAAGAACAGATGGTTCTGTAGAAAGCCAGAGCATGTTACTCTTCGTCCAGGTAAAATCAAGAAACACCAGGGGAACCTCAGTTACTGCTTATCAGTTATTAAGATGAAGAGGTGCTAGTGTGCAGTCTTGCTCATTGTAGACTACATGAGAGGTGGTTTTAAAAAAAAAGGGGGTGGAGGAGGAATGAACACCAGTGTTATTCCAGGGAACAGTTCCAGCAAAACAGAACACTAATGCATAGAGACTAGGTTTTCATAGACCACGTATTTTTTTTCTAAAAAAAAAGTTTGAGCAAATCTGATCATTACAAAATCTGAATGAAGAAGATTTCTGTGCATGGGATAGATAGTTTATCACCAGATTCCAGCATAGCTCTAGCTGCATGGCTCTGATTACAGGGTTGATCTTCATCTATGTCACGATATTTGCAGAAACGGAGATAAGGTGTCACACAGGAAGTAAGGTGTAGCTTCCAAATATTTCTAGCCAGATTTTCTTAAGTAAATGTCAGTGGCTTTAAAATGCCACACAGTGACAGTGCAAGATCATCATGTTATAAAGCATGTCATTTATGTGCACTTAAAAAGAGTCCTGCAGCATTGTTTTTTCTTATTATAAATTGCTTACCCAGAGAGGAAATAGGGCTAATCCATTTGCACACAGTTATTTATACCCCTCTATAAGATGTGTAGAATCACAGCTGGAAAAAGAATTGGCATTATGCAACTCCTAGGTGGGTGCACTAAATTATTAATATAATGTACAAGTCAGGGAAAGAGCCTCCTAATAAAAGTATATAAAATTTATCTGCTAAAATGCGAACATCTGCAGAGAAGCACAATTTAAATTTTAATATTCAAGATTCCAAAGTTTCTGGTAATTGTTACTGTTTTTGCTAGAAACAGTATCCAAGCTTGACCCCTGGATTCTGCCATCACAATCATAGCTTGGGATGACTAGGAATAACAAGCTGGACACAGAAGTAAAATTTTAGTTTTGTGCTTTGATGCACAAACTTGTGGACTCAAGGTAATCCCTGAACAGATACTAGAGAGTAAGGAGATATCTACATGAGTTCTGCTCATTACAGCTCTTAAAGAAATCTTTATTTTAATTAAGCATCTATGAATAAGCCTTCTGCAAATGTTTTACCCTACAGAGTGTAAGCTGACTTCTTTTTCTGATTTTTCTATGGATCTTTTTCCATAGAAGAGATCTTGCTCTTAACAGAAGAGCAAGATCTTAATAATTAAGATTTATTTTATGAGAGAAATTTTTCCTTTCCACAGACCTCTTTTCCTAATTTCTTTGATATACAACAAGGAGAAAAAGCAAGAACAAAAGAAAAGTAATTTTAAAGGGATGGCTAAGAAGTAATGAATTATAAATGCAAATGACGTTGCTTAAAAATCTTTATAGGAGTTAGTTTAACTAACTAACTAAGTAAAGTATTTAATGGCAATTCAGCTACAGAGCTATGACTATAAACTTGAAACTGTTCTAATTGAATTGGGGGAGAGGTTTGGCCATGGAAAAAGATGAGTTATGATAAATGCAAAATCCGTATGAAGGTAGTTATCTGATGAGGTAGAGCAGAGCTCTTAAGGAAGCAATGCCATTCGTGATCCTCAGCCCTGTCCCCAGCAGGAACTGCTTTGTGTCTAACACAGCCTTTGTCCCTTTAGGACCTTCAGGGGTATGAAAGAAAGAGCCAGATACACAAATTATGAGTGTCTTCCCCATTTTAGCTCCTGGTTGATGCTGAAAGTAATGGTGTTTCCTTTTGCAAGCTCTTGATTAAAATTACTGTCAGTAGTCCTCGTTCCTTTTAATGGGAGGATGTTCAAGAACTTATGTCCATTTGCTGCAAAGTCAGAGAAGCATATTATTTTACATAGACCAAACCTTGCTGGCCATTGAGTCTGCTTTTGACCAGTGGTCCTTCCCAAACACGGACTTGTTTATTCTATGAGAGAAGAGACCTGAATGAAACAATCCCCCACTGTGCACAGGTCTCTGCTCTTATAGTGCCCAGAGAAATTTCAGAGCATCTGCAGTAAGTGAAAGCTGCCACCTGCAGTCCTAAATTGTGCCAGGGCTCAGGCACTGAGATTTCAGTACCTGCAGAAAGCCTTCAGGCCTGGATTGCATCCTGGAGGTGGCAGAGGCTGTTCAGATGCAGCAGCTCTGCTGCTGAAGGGCAGGAGCATGGAAGAAAAGCAGGAATGGCTCTGTTGTTGTCCGTGCCAAGGGCATGGGCATTTTCCTCATCTACAGCCTCCCAGTCTCTCCTGAGTTGGAAGGTGTATCTACCTGGAAACCACTTCCAGCCTCCTGGTTTCTCTGAATGCTTTCCTAGTTTCCACTGCTTGCCCTGTCTGGCCTTCACTACTCTTTGCAACTGATTACTACTGATTGTGGTTGGCAAAGTTGGTGTGACTGCATTAAAAAATGAAGAGAAATAATCTGACAACAGCATTTCAAAATCTAAAATAGTGTTAAAGTTTAAAACATTCATAAAAGTGTCTGTTTAACTGTGGATAAATCAGTTTACAATAGTTTATGCTTGCCCCTGAATGCATAGATATGAATCCATTGATACATAGGTTTCTGTTTTTATGATTTTTGTTATAAATCTAAGATTTTTGACACAAAACATGAGGTTGGGAGCTAGGAGTTTTAGAAGGATGATCCAGTAAGCCAACAGTTAAAAACAATGTTGTTTTGGCACAGAAAAGGCAAGTGAAGTTTGTCTGTGTGACGATGTTGGCAAACTGACCGTGAAAGCAAAAGGTGCTTTTTATTTACTTTTTTTTTTAGTATTTTGATTACTGATTTTTTGTTGTTGTTTTCCAAACATGAATCCTATTACTTTGGCATTCTTTACTGTATCAGTTTTTTAAATCAAGAATTCCTGCAAGAAAAATTGCAACAGATATGAAGCACTGATGATGGACCTTGCTGATGGCTAAGGTGAAAAACGGGAATATTTTGCACTGGAAATTATGCAATGTTGAGAACAGTATTATTCAACTTATCTATCCAAGAACAAAATACAATTTTAGATACTAAATTGATGTAATGTGAATATGAGCCAGCAGAGTGCCCTTGTGGCTCAGAAGGCAAATGGTATCCCGGGCTCCATCAAAAGAGGGGTGGCCAGCAGGGACAGAGAGGTGATTGTTCCCCTCCACTCTGCTCTTGAGGCCCCATCTGGAATACTGCGTCCAAGTGTGGAGCCCCCAGTACAAGAAAGACAGGGAGCTGTTGGAGAGGGTCCAGAGGAGGGCCACGAAGATGATCAGGGGACTGGAGCACCTCCCCTATGAGGACAGGCTGAAGGAGCTGGGCTTGTTCAGCCTGGAGAAAAGAAGGCTGCGGGGTGACCTCATTGCAGCCTTTTAGGACCTAAAGGGAGCCTACAAAGAGGAGGGGAATCAACTCTTTGAAAGTGAGTGAGAGCAGGACAAGGGGAAATGGTTTTAAGTTGAGGGAAGGGAGATTTAGGTTGGACGTCAGGGGGAAATTCGTTACGGAGAGAGCGGTGAGGTGCTGGAACAGCTGCCCAGGGAGGCTGTGGATGCCCCGTCCCTGGAGGTGTTCAAGGCCAAATTGGATGGGGCCCTGGGCAGTCTGGTCTAGCATTAGGTGGAATGGTTGGTGGCCCTGCGTGTGGCAGGGGGGTTGGAGATTCATGATCCTGGAGGTCCCTTCCAACCCTGGCAATTCTGTGATTCTGTGAATAGTACTTCACTAATAACGCTTAACAAGTAAGACTTACATGGCAAAGCACCAAAACAGTGCATGATGTTTATTCTTCTAAGGATTGCCTTTGTTTTCAGGTGAGTGTTGGCTTACCAATACTTAATAACAGTTTCCTGTGGAACCAAATCCTTATTAAATACTTATGATAATGCTACAGAAGTAAAAGTGGATTCAAGAGAAACAGCATAACTATTTTCCAAAGTCGAACTATTTAAATAATGAACTTTTCATCTGCTAGATGATAAATACATCCCTGTTCCATTGGGCAGCATTTCAAAGTACTCGAATCTGCACCTGATTACATCAAAATAAGTCTCATCCTTCGTAAGCACTTTTCATCTTCGCTGTTGTGTGACTCAGAACTAACTAGGTAATAGTCTGTTACTGCAGTACTCTTGTATTATGACTGTTTTTGGTTTATAAATTAATCGTTCAATCTTTTAAAATTCATTATAAATTTTTATAATTTTATAACCATGTTAATTACTGCCACTGAAGGATGTCAGTGATTAACTGTATTTCTCCCAAATACGTATTACAGTGATGAATACTTTTATTACAGTATGTCAAACTTATCTGAATTAAAAGCTCACTAAAAGTAAATTATAGGATGCAAGACAGTAATCTAATCTAATTATTCTTATTGCACAATAAATGAAGACAGCAAAAACTTCACTGTTGAGTCCTAATGGAAATGGTTAATTGAACAAAGTTTATGAACCTACTGTTGTTCAAAACATACCTCACTGACTAAAACTGCAGAAAAGTACACAAAATTCCTACTGGTTTTTCCAATGAAACCATACTAACCAAGAAATCTTTTAAAATAAGGAAGAAAGCCAGTGAACTTCTGCAGTAACTTCAAGTTCAAAGTTGTACTGGATTATAGACCCAGCATACTCAGTCCTTGTTCATGCCAACAATTGTCTTTATTTGCCTTAGCAAATGTATCTAGGTGAAGACAGATGTAGTTGTTAATGAAAAGCTATTGTGTATAGTATATACTAACAATTTCAAAATTAACCTTTTTTCCCAATGAATTGAAGTACCACAGTCAATGCTTAATGAAATATTTCATTTTTCTTGCTGTTATATCTTTCCTAAATAAACTCAGAAGCTCTCACTATTAGGTTGGATATTGAAGGAATTTAATTACTCTTTGGTGTTTCAAGAAGGTTCTCAAAAATCAGCATCATGAATCTGAATTAAAATCTGAATGTAAGTTACTAACATTTTTATATTAATAACTATGAGGCTAAACAACCATTCAAAACAGATTAAACATCACTGTCTTTAACAGTGAGTGAGCGGATTGCAAAAGGAATGAATTTAAAGATACACTTCTGTGGAAAGTTCTATGGGAAATTGTGTTTCCAGCATGGGAGGTTTGGAGCTGTAATATTTATCACGGTCACTGTAGTTTCATTGATTTTTTAAAAATCTATTAAAAAATAACACAAATTCTATCATCAATTTGCTAATGCTTTGAAGTTCTACTGGATACCATAATATCAGTTGATGATGTCAGTATCTAGAACTTAATTTCAAGTGGTTTAAAAAGTGGTCTCAAGACGGTTGTGACAAAGGAGCATGCTGTTTTTAACCTCAATCAGCAACTACGTTTAAAAAAAAAAAAAACAAAACAGTATTTGTTTTGACATGGCTTAAGATAGTGCTGTGCCTTTTTCTTAGATTATTACATTTGTAAATTATGTAATTTAAAAGTCAAATTTTTCCTTGTCCAAAATGTAACAGTAAGTAGTCTTCTTCCAGGGCTAATCTGAGCCTACTGGCTTTTAGGTCAGCAACTATCTAAAGTATCCAACTTTTTTTTTTTGGAACAGTGTTAAGGTGCTTCCTGGGTAGGTTATGAATCGGTAAAATTAATTTTTGCATACTAATGAAAACTAAGGCTTCAAATGGAAACAAATTCCCCATGCTTATTGACTACAGTTCCTTTCCTTTGCCACAGCATTGTAGTTTCTTGTGAACTAAGTATATTGTTCAATTAATGGCCATGTTATTCTCCCTCATTCTTTACTGTCTCAGAACACTCCATCAGCAGTACTTCTTCACTTCTCTTTTGGTCACAGTGCTTTTTCTTGGCTGGAAACTTAGTGTTCTCCATCTCTTCTCTCATAAGACATGGCTGGAGCCTTGTCTCTAGAGGTCAGCTTTTCTACCTGTACTTCATCCTTCTAAGTGAGGTGGTAACAGTCAATTAATACTTATGTAGAATTAGTCCAGTTCCTCTGGGCTGGACCTGTGTATATAATGAGGTCTAAAAAAGCATTTTACTGTAATCAAGCAACCTAGATAGCAATGAGGCAAAGCATGAAGTTATCTGCTCAGTCCTTTGCATTTTGCATCCATTCATTGGAGCAACTTTTTTAATACTGTTTTGAAGCCCCTATTAACAGAAGTCTGTTATTACGTAATACCTGCACATTGTCTACTTCTTCATAACTAGACAAGTAAGTAAATTAGTTTGTATTTTATGTACTCCAAGAGCTCTGCATTTCAAAGATAGTAGTTCACCAGTTTCTCAGTAAGCCTGCATGCTTATTTCCAGGGAGCAAAAGCAGGAATTATGCCTAGACAATGCAGTAGTGAACCATAAACTTGTCTATATCATTTTATGTTTAAATTTTTATGTTAATTAGTTTGCCAAAGAGCTCTGCAGTAAACAACAAGAAAAGTATATTCACAAAGGATGAAAAAGACTGCAAAAAAAACTCTTGCAAATTCTGACTGCATTTTCACAGTGTCAAATTAGTGATGGTTTCACAGGAAAACAGAGGCTGAGCTTCATATTATAGCCATGGGAAATACAAAGGATCACACGATACAAAATGTTTATTCCAATATGTGAGAACTTCGGAAAATACTCGCCTCTTTATATTCTAACTGTCCAGTGCAAACAAAGAAAGAAAAAATAGAATAAAATTACCTTATCAGGCATCAGTTATAGAAACATCTTAGCTTTGTTTTCAGCATTAGCATTTGTAATGAGCAAGCGTCCAGAACTGACAACCAAATACAGCAGCAAACACAGTATTCCCTTGCATATATTTAAGAAGAGGAAAAGTTGTTTTAATCATGTGTGCTGCAAATCCTTGGCTAGTATTAAAATGGGCTATTTTGATATAGTGCAACATTTTGTGTTAAATTCAAAATGAAGAAATAACCTATATATGTCAAGCTGACTAAAAGCTAGCATTTCACCTTGAAAATTTCACCTTAGTCTCAAACTGACTTCCCTTTAAAGTCAGCTCAATCTCTGGATTCTGCATGAATGCTTTAAATATCTTAGTGCAAGGTAGTAACTGAGCTTTTACTGATCATTAGGAAAAGTGATCGTGGACAGCTCTAACATAAGTGTTTCTTTCTGCCATCATAAAATATGAATCAGAAATAATATCAGCAATCATCTTCCAGAAATAAGCATGTAGCTAGAAAGGCTCCTAAATCCCGATGCACTGGTTTTATAATCCAAAGTTTAATAAATTGCTGACCTCTAACACAGTAAGTAGGAAAAAAAAAAAATCTTGAATACTGTTGCTCTGTTAAGATCTGTGAAAGTTAAATAGAGATGAACAAAACTGATCTCAAATTCTGTAGAAATATTTGCTTTTGGTTTTGTTTTTGATATAACTCTCAAATGCTTTTTTAAAAATTGTATTTAATATGTGGTAATTCTAGGTAGGTAACTGCTGCTTGTTTACAACACACTGTTCCATTCTAAGGTGTTCAAATGATGTAAAATAATAGAAAAGTAATCCTAAATAAAGCACATTTTCAGGAGAAAATTATAGCAACTTACAACCACTAAGGACAAAGCAGCCTTCACTAATAAGGTTGAGGTTGTCTGGATTTACCTGGGCACAGAAAAGAAAATCTCTGTTTTTCCAGGATCCCAGTATGGCTTTTCTTTTCTGAGTTCCAGAAAAGAAAAGACAGGAAACTCAAACTATACTTGCTCAGACTGGAAGGTGCTGAAAATAAATTTTACTTTGGCCTTCCATTGCACTATTGCTTTTGGCAAATAGCTGTGCTTATAAACCTTTGCTCTCTGGTGATAAACAGTCCAAAGACAAAAACACACTCATTTTCAATGTCAGAGATCAAGCAAAGTTTGTCATTTTGACATAGCATCCCTTTGCAGGGGGCGAAGAGACACCTCCAGTGTGGGATGGCAGCACCAGCAAGATGTTTTTTCAAGAGGGCAGTAGAGAAAATGAATATTTATTGGAACATTTTAATAATGTTGGGCCTTCAGCATTTTGTCTTCAATATTGTGAAAGATGCAATATGGAGATGGTACATACTGCCTAGGAGATTACTCCTGCCCTCTTCATATCTACAGACCAATGTGAAAAGTACATTAGTATCAAATTTTTATGTTTCAATTTGAGATAGCTAGTAGGTAGAAAGTGGTAACTTAGCAAAGAGAACTTGAAATATATATATCAAAGTGTCTGATGCTATAAGTTTGTAGTACTTCATTTTCTCTGTGTAAGTAAAGATCTGGAATAGAAGTTCAGTGAAAGCTGTACTTCAGCTTTGCTAATTTACTTCTAAAAATACCCCAAGAAGTCACTTTTCCAGCACTAGAAGTAGGTAATGCTGAATTGAGAAAGTTTTTATAAGCAATATCTGCATTCTTACAGTGCCTCAGAACTCTGCCGTAAAATTTCATATTGCTAAGATAGTGGGCTAAGGAAATTTTTCTAAATAATTCTTCATTCTAAAGCCTTTTCCAGCACTGTGATGCACGTGCACTCAACACACTTTAATCACATTTGATGTACAGACCAATTCAACAAGGTCTTCTAGTCACATTTTTGATGAATTTATCAGGCAACGTAGTGGCGAAAAAAAAAAAAAAAAACAAAAACAAAGCTACCAAGCAAATGTATGCAATATTAATTAAAGAATGCAAAAAAATTGACTGACTTCATCCATAAATTTGACTGAAGACTGAAACAGCTACCATCTTTGCTGCTTTTTTTCCCAAGGTTTCCATTCATAGCAGGAATGCCTGAACTGCTTCCGAAGCAGTCCTAAGACTGGCTCCTTTTCACCACCTAGGGGTGTTAAGATGGCTCCAATATACCAGTAGGGATTCTAAGTGGTAAACTGCAGTGAAGCAAGAGCGTCATATTTAATGGGTGCTAAAGGGACACATTCTGAGATTGATATGGTATGGATGACTGGTGCCATGAGTCAAGGTCCTAAGGTACCATTACACTTATCTTCTTTGCTTCTTTGGTGTTGTAATTATGCCCATCTTAGTGGAAAGACACATGTGCAAGAGTTTATAGAACAAATGCTTAAATCTTAATTAAAAATATAATTAACTTAAAGAGTTTAAATACTCACTGTAGTATGTCATATATTGCAGTATAGAAAGTTTTAAGCAAAACCTCAGTATGAAGATTACAAAATTCCAGATGCAATCAATACAGTAGGTATTTACTTTCTGGCTCCCTTCCTTAACTGAGATTCTGAATATACATTCCATATATGACAGAAACTAAGGGTTTTAAGGGACATTAGCATTTGGCATCTTCCTGCTTGAAAACACAATCACAGGAAGGATCAGAAGAGATTGGCAAAGAACAAATACACAGAGCAAAGAGAGAGAGGAAAGAGAGCATATCTTCCTCAAACCACAGGAGCAAAAAGCAGTTAGAGCACCTTTGATTGGGAGAGAAGCATAAGTTCCTCATAAGAAACTGTGCTTTTATGCAACTAAGGGATGCAATGCTGTGGTATGCATGTATTTCCCCTTCAGTAGTGTAGAGCTGCACATGCCCAGGAAGTACTTTGCTTTGAGTAGTGCAGACAGATTAGATGTCAGACTTCACTATATATGGAATCTTTATGAGAGGTCACAGCTTTAATTCTCTCCTGTTGTCCTGTAACCATGTGCGTAAGAAATCACCATGAGCCTTTACCACAAAACAAATGCCAGGAGTGCACCTAGCACATGAATCTTCTCTTTCTCTTCCTGTTCTTACGATGTTCACCCAAAAAGAAGGGAGCAATAAAATCTCTCAATAACAGCACTGTCTGCTCTGAACAAAACTAATTCTTTGTCCAAATATAAGCAAATTTTCTGCTTCCTCCATTTATAGAAAGATAAGGAAAAATATAATACTACAGTTTAAATGTTTCAGAACCCAAATACCAATGCAGGAAAAAGTACACATACAGCAGAATGCTCCACTATATTGCTCTACAGCACAGAATAAAGCCATTTGCTGTCTAATGACCCATTCCTTCCTGAATGATCCTCTTTAAATGAACTTGAAATTGTAAACATGTAATCTGTAACTTCTGTGTATCTGTACATATATATAATATAGAAGGATACAATATACATAAACATATGCAAATTAAAATTATAGTCAAACTGTTCATAATGGAACACATCAAAGCACAACAAAGATCTGCACTATAGAATAATAGAAGACTGAGAAATAAGTGCCTAGGGTTCTAGAAGCCCTTGAAATGTTACCATATTTTCCTTTGAAGCTCCAAGGTGTAGTTTTACTTTATCTTCAACAAATAAATAATAGCAAATACAAAACAAAAATATTATTTAAAACCTAATAGTTTTCCTCTCAAATTTCCATTAGAGAAAAAAAATGAGGAAATTGAAAACTACATACAACTTTATGCTCTTCAGGAATGTATTTAACTATTTTACTAGTGGCAATGATAATGAGATGACCAGTATGTGATACCCCAATGGGACCACTTTCTTTCTGGGTGTTACAGATGTCTGATACATCTCGTTAAATCTTGCTGTAAGCTTAGCCATTTTTATTTTAGTATTAAAAAAACACAGAATAAGGAATAGGTTGATGAGCTTAATAAAAACATCAGTTAGAAAAAGACAAAGATTCAAAACAGTCAACCAAGGCAACAAGGTGAAAAACAAAGACTAACTCATTTTTTTCCCATCAAAATAGTCTTCTGTAAGCACTGCACTTTTTGCACCAGGAAATCTAAATATTTCTAATTCCGAGATAAACTATTTCTAATTTGCCAGAACCTGTGTACTGCATATTCACATTTGACATCCACCAATATCATTTCATAATAATCATTTTAGTGCAAGCATTCCAGATACTAATGTAGTTATAATGCAACTTACGTAAATTATTTGGAGGAGGTCTTGTCTCCATGTTTTCATAATGTTGCACGTGTACTACAATGTTGAGATCTCTTTCCATATGATCTGTTGTACAAGGACCTTGTGGTCGCATCACATCAGCAAGAGCCCTGAAAAACAAACAAAATTTCAGAATAAACCTGTTGCAAAATCTCTTTGTTTGCAATATAGTCCAGGTGCGTTGTTTCTGTTTGGGATAGTCTATTGTAATGTCTACTGGAGAAACAATTCCTATTCACAGCAAAATCAGGGACTCAAATTCATCATGAGACTTCACTAAGACTCAGTTCTTCAGCTGTCTTTGCTCTATGGAAACACGATTTAAGCTTGCTGAGACTTGCAGAGTTCATCCATTCCTGTGCTCGACGACAGTGCCTTTGCAGTCAAACTGAGCAGGTCTGTCAGAGTCAACTCTTAAACACGCAGCTGCACAGAGCACCACACAGTGCAGTGGCCTCAACCATTTTCAATGAAAAACGTTACCAAAGGTGAACGGTTTTGATTTTCTTGTAGCAATCCAGTAGGCACGGCACCATCCACAATCAGGGATTTAAGCTTTCTCCATTCAGAAAGGCAGCTGAAAACATCTTTTCTCACTTCTATAAGAGTGACCTCATCATTACAAGAGAGCAAAGCTGGCATGGTAACATCACTGGAAAAAGGATGAAAGCTTTACAGTAGCAGAGAGCAAGCAGGAGGAGTCCTCACAGTATGGCCAGGCCCAACCTGAAGCTGGTCGTGGGGGTTTTTCTGCAGCACTGCAGGCAGTAATTTTGTGTGACACAGTGGCTCATCCCACATTTGCATAGTTTTTATGGACTGGCTCCACTGTCAAACAACCTGCCCAGTGTGACTCACGTAGGTAAGAATGCACACATGTACCTGCTATGTTTTAAGTTTTGAAAATCTCAGCACGGCAATATCTCCCTCTCTGACTCTGGGCCAAGGAGTTTCACCATTGATTTCACTAGGAGCAGGATTAGCCCCTAGGTATGCATCACATAATAACCTGCTGAACCACTGTGCCCCAAAAATAACCAGCCCACCTGCAGAAACCATTCCTTCTGGCAACAGGAACACTCACTGGGTCTTACCAGTGTCTTTGGAGCTCCATGCAAGTCAGTACATCACTGATCATTATTTGCATCCTCCATTTATCTTACTGGTGTTAATTTTTAGATGCCTTGAGCTACTTTTTGAAGGGAACGAATGCATCTTCCGAGCACTGCGCCTACTTTAGTTTAATTTTCTGCCAGATTATACAGTGTCCCAGGTTTATAAACTAATAAGTAAATAAATATAAACGTTCACTGGTGAAAGTCACAACAAGTATCATCTAGCTCCTGCGCTGTGCTTCCAGTGCATGATGGTTTCTTGATCGAGGAGCACTGTACTTTTAAATATTAAATAGCTGTTTCATTTAAGATACAGAGAGGAATTCTGAGATAAATCATGCTCTCAGATTGCAGGCACATTGATGAATGGTACTGATGTTTCCATCTGTTTAGGGCTAGCATCATGTTATTAAATATTAGTTACAGTGATCAACATGTTACAAAATATTCTCTTAATGCTGTAAAAGGTCAGAAGGTAGTAACAAAATGATTAATAGTATCAGAGCAGTGCCTCCACTTGTAATGGTATTAGAGCAAAGCTTCCATTTGAAGCAATGCTTATACAGCAGAAATTGCAGAGCTGGCCTACATAGCAGAAAAATAAAAAATCACTAGGAGAGATCTCACAAAGGTATGTAGAAAAAGATGCTAAAAGAAAGCACTATATTGCAAAAGACAGTTTAGAATAACAGGAACCAAAACTATCAATATCTAGTCAATTCATGCAATATTTATTTTAAAAAAATGGTTGACATCAAGATGTCAATCATTTTTTTTTTTTTTCCAGAGGCAGATGGACACATTTCTGGGAAAGGAAAGAAGCACCAATCAAAGTTCCTAACTTCATCATGGGAGTTAAAATTGTGTGAATCTATAATACATAGTGTAGCATTTCCCAGCCTCACAAGAACAGGTTTTCTGAAATGTTTTCCTCATTGCCCTTAATATGATGTTGAATATTGTGAACTATAGACTTTAAATGACAACAGATTAACTACTGACTGACTGTGAAAATGCCAGCTGAGTTTTCGACCGCTTTAGTGTGGCTTTTTTTTCAGCCAGGTTTTAAGGAATTAGCTGTGCAAATATGTCAAGGAAAAAGGAACTTCTCGTCAAGTTCTATTTTTAATGATTTTGAATGACACAGCACCTATGTTTGTACTGTATTAGCCAAAGTTATACAGTCTTCCCAGGGCAGAATAGCTCATATAACAAAAGGCTTGTTCTTATCTTCCACTGATGTCAGGGAGAGTTAAAAATGTGTGGCAGCTCATGTTACTGAAGCACAAAGGCAATGCAGTTACCTGCATTTTTTTTCCTAGAGATTTGCCCATATAGAGTTTAGTGCATATGGAGTACAAAGCAGTATCCTTGAACGGATGCTTGCTTCAAAAAATACTGCATAGGCCAACAGACTCTGTGCATTTCTCACCTGAATATCATCATACAAAGTAGGTCCTACTATAAAGTGATATTTATGTGTGGAGGGGCTTTATTCACACCATTGCTATATATATAATGATTTTTTAAGGAAACGTAAAACGTAGTGATATCTAAGTCCTATATATTGATATATTGACATTGTCTGCAGTTTTACAGAAGTGGAAAAACATTACCTAAATATGGCCCAGGGCTATCCAACTGTTGCAAAACTTCATGATTTCTTCTGCCATAAGATTTATCTTTGGGTATATATAATACTATTTTCAGATGTTAGAAAGCACGTGGAGCCAGGCATTTCCCTTATGGTTATAAGCCTGAAGAAGCTGAAACACAAGTTATTTCATGAAAGGTCAGTTGTTATATTTTGCCTCCAAAACTGGGTCTAAATCCATAAGGGAAATAATTTCTTTGTAGGATTCAGCATTTTGGCAAGTCAGACTATTGTTGGCCCCGGGTACATGCCTTCCAAATAATCAACAAAAGACTTGACTTAGGAGCTTAGCACATTGAGAAGGACAAAAGAAGAGATCAGATGGTTCGTAATGTTCAGAAAGCTGCTAACAGGCTATCAGAAGCACTGAAAAAACAACAACAACAACAACAAAAAAAAACAATGGGAGCTAGGGAGTACGAGTGTAAATATTGTTCAGTTCTAGGTTTGTTTGCACATTCTCCAATGAGGATTAGAGAAGAAGACAAAGGTGTAGTTTTGTTTACAGAAAGATCTCCTCCATGGAAAAGAAGTAAAGCTTTTGCCTATTCTACACATTTTCAAGAGAGAATTCATCATCTTACAAAGCCTGAAAGTCCCATTGATGCAAGTCTTAAGCAGCAAGCACGCACTGCCCTCCTAGGCAGCAGAGCTTCTAGGTCTGCTTCAGGAGGCAGATTGCTTCTCTTTTCCTCTTAGGCATGATACTGCCACACGCAATCCCTCTGCCATATCTGATAGCATACACCATCCTATTCTCCTAAAAGGCATTTAAGTAAAGGAAGAGTTACTCTACTTGGACACTACTATTACTTCTTGGTTCCTGAACACCATTAGCTGAGGGAACATTTATCTCCTTTTAATGTCAAGTAACAAATTTAAAAGGGAAAATGATATAAACAGTGTATTATCATATGATGTCTAAAGGGAAATATATGATGCAGAGTTAATACCGTACTTAATTCTCCACTTTCATCTTCCATACTTACAGTTCCATGCCAACAGTAAGTTCCACGTTTTATTTAAAAGCAAAAGAAAGAAATTGTTTTATATTTGGCATTTTTTCTTAAAAGAAAAGGAAGCAACTTCTTTTTGCTAAATAGCCTTGTCCACTGGGTTTTGTTGTGGGGTTTTTTGTTTGTTTTTGCTATGGGTTTAAGTACATTTTCTCACTGTTCTTCCATTGTGGAATACTTCAGGAAAATTCAGTGAAATGAATAGTGTTCTTGGTTTGTTTTGGTATAGAAGTAAACAAAATATAATGAAAGGCAATAGAAACTAAGCTCACCAACTCTGTGAAGTTTCCTCTGTTCTAACATACACGAGTGTCTTACTTCAGCAGCAGATCCACTGACCTCAAGATGAAATGATGCAAGGAATTACTAAGTATGGCACAGACCTGCTCCCTATTTACAAGTCAACATTCTTATCCTCATGTGCAGATCTGTTTCTAAATAGTAAATAAAAAAATGGAAATACATTAATTTACACCAGTTGTATCCTGTTCACTTAAAAAAAAATCAGCCCTTATAAAAAAAGTCAGTTTACATCATCCATCGCCTTATCTGATAAGCAGTACTAGCCTTTACTTAGGTGAATTTGTTCATAAGAATTGAGAGAATTCCACTATTTCCTGTACCTGTGGGTAGGGAAGGGAAAGGAGACAATCTTAGCTAAGGAAACAGATATCAAATCATTCTCTGTATGTGTGTTTTTTGCCGCCAGCCAAAATGGAGTAGCACTTACACTTCTCAATTGGCCTACCTAACACTCTCAATGCATTACATTTTTGCTTATTAATAAGATTTGGTACAGAAAAAAACATAAGGGGTGCTAGTTTTGATTTGGGTTTGTTGTGGGTTTTTTTTGTAATTGTAGAAATTAGTATTACAAAAGAAGGTGAATACAAATACAGACATTATTTTAATTGCTGGTACTACTAACTATTTAAACAGATAAATTATTGCTTAAGTACTACAACTTCTTTTTCAGAGTATTAGTAGTGTCAAATGAGGATGGAACGTTTTAGTTAAACACACATTTGAGGATAAAAGAGTTACTTCAGTTCTTCACTCAATGAACAGATTTTTAGATTGCCCAAAGGATTTACAAATTAATTCCTTTTACAAGTAATGCTATACTAGACCCACCCCACACAGCTGTAATAGGAGTGTGAGAACTTTTGGGGAGGAAAAAAAAAAAGCTATAGTACTGCTTCATCAGAACATGACTAGCTATTATGTGCAGTGAGTGGGTGACTGTTTTTCCATGTGATCATGACTTTCCAAGTTGCTATAATCCTGATTTGAATGTTTTCATGGTGAGGAAGGTACAAGATCTCAGACAATGTTAAGTAATTAGGATAACACATGACCTTTCTAAGAACCACTTCAGAAACCTAATCTTTATGCACACATGACAGGGATTTCAGAATATTTTCTAGTCCCTTGTAATACTGTCTCCCAGAATATCAGAAGAGAGAATATCATTTCAGACTACTTAACACCTGTACTTTAGATAGCAAATACAAAGAGCTTCTTCAGCAAGTATTTCTGTTAGTACAAGTTGGATCTGTTTAAGCCAGGTATAAGCAGGGATGGCTACACCTTGGCTTTGTCCTGTTTTTTTTTTTTTGGTTTTTTTTTTGTTTTTTTTTTTTGTTTTTTACAAGCTTTGACTTACTGCCTGCACAAAGACACCACAGAAATAGACTGAAGCATACGAGAGCTTTTCAAAACAAGCTTCAGCCCCTTAGTTTAAGGGTATTTTTTAAAAAATAAATTGGGATCCACATATTGTCTAGTTTTGCAGTCAGAATATTCAAAATGTCTAAAGGATTAATACACCTTCCTCAAAGAAAACTGAGTTTGCAGAATTGCCACTGACACACAGTATTGAGTTGACTAAAATTTGTGATGTTTTGTTCTCATTAGTATCCATATCAGCCAGTTTATAAATAGCAAATAACTGTTAGTGAACAGATAATGCCTTTGCAGGAGTTTTTGGTGGCTTTTTTCCGTACATTCCATGATAAGCTGCCATGATACGGCTCCAGGTGTTGAGTTGATTTCTTGAGCTGTATTTCAAAAGACTTTTCATCTAAGCTTTAAAGATTGTCAACTACATCATCACCAGGGCAAGGGGAATCTTTCTGCCTCACTGCATGCCCAGTAGAAGGCATCCTTTTAATTGTATTGTATTTCTAAAGTTGCCCAAGACACTGGAGTTGATTTAGGCTCTTTAATGGAGAGATACCCTTTATTTAATGCCTTCCCTCCTCCTCCTTCTCCCCCCCCCCCCCCCATCTGCTTTACTTTCATGTGCTTGGGATTAGCATAAAAAAAATCAGACAGACTGCAAACTTGGCACATGTGTTATGCCTTGATTTTGAACTGCTGTGACAATCCTGGTTTGGAATATGTTGTTTAAGACACTGGGCTCTGTCCTGAGCTGCCCACCTGCCTATCCACCACTAGGCAGCCTGTATCTGGAGTAGAGAGCACACAGCATGCCTAACTCTAGGTGGGGGAGGTTCTCTTTGGTGTAACTCAGCCATTACACAGTCGATATAGAGTATAACACACATTTATGCATGACAAAATCTTCATATTCCGTGTTTAAATTCTCAACAGTAACTGAAAAAACATTAAGAAATCCTACAATAGCATTTCCTTTTTGTCTCCCTCTTCCCTTCTACCCTGGCTCATTTTCACAGCTCAGATATTTTACAAATAGCTCACACGCTTTCAAAGGCTGGGGGAGTAGGGAAGGTCCTGCCAAAACCATTTTGCAGCTGGAAAGGGAGAGTGAGATGACATTTGTTTACATCTTCAGTTGAGAAGTTAAAAACATTTTCCAGGCTTCAAAACAGTTGGAAGAGAGAACCTACTGGGCTTTCTATAATTCATTGTTTCTGGTTTCAGAATTTTTGCTTTTCCTATTCAATTACAGTGTATCTGGGAAGACTTGCTGGATATTACTGGTGAGAATGTCCAGTGCTGCAGATAAAAACTGACTACTCTGTGTGCACACTCCCCTATTATTTCTATTATTCTTCAATATGCATGCACTATGATAATCTCAGCTTGGGGAACCACAGAAGCCCTACTCTCTGAAGTTGGTCTCAGTTACCTTGCAGGAGAATAGAGCCTGCCTGGCTGGGTAGACATATTGTTTAGGACTCGTGGGCTTTTTTTTTTTTTTTTTTTTTGGAGAGGAGTGACGGGGGAAGGAACCCTGCACCCTGGCGCTCAACCTTACCTGGACATGTGCTCCCGCTGAGGTCTGTGCGCCTTTTCCAGCCCTAGTTTGGTGAAGATTCCCACCAGCACCATAACTGCCACAACCCCACAGATAATGTAGACGATGAGGTTGGTTTTATCCCTGGTGGGGTCGTGCAGAGGGTCATCTATGCGGGAAGGAGGCTTCCCAGTGTTCATCCACAGCGGCGTCTCGTAGTTCGTGCAGGTGCTTTGATCCAGCCTTGTCTTCTTGAACTTGCAGCAAAATCTGAAGCCACAAGTGCCGCAGCAGAAGATGAACTCCCCCGAGCTGCAGTTGAAGGGAGGGTCCCACTGCCCCATCACATCGAAGTAGCCCCTGCAGAAGTCCGGGGTGGGAGGGGGCTCGGAGGGGTCTAGTTGTTCCCCGAGGCTGGAGTGGTTTCCTCCCGAGAGCACCACGAAGCTCCCCAGCTGCTGGCCGGCTTTCTCCTGAGCCCGACAAACCAGCGTAAGCAAGTCCGCCACCAAGTAACCGAAGAGCAGCCGAACGAAACCTTCCATTCCGCCTCTCAGCCCCGGCTCAGTGCCGCCGCCGCCGCTCGAGTTGCTGGATGCTGCGCCGCGCCGGGAGCTGAACATAAAGGGCTCGGTCAAGGGCCGGGCGCGCCTCAGCCCGCGTTCGCCTCCAGCACTACGGACGGCCCCGCGCGGGCCGGGCCCCGAGCAGCGCCGCAGCCTCGCGCCTCCCTGCGCCCGAGGAGCCGAGCGAGCGCGCGGCACTTGTGGAGCGGGGAGCGCGGGGAGGCAGCACGCGGGAGGAGGAGGAAGAGTGAGGGGGGCGGAGGTGCGGCGGCAGCGCGGGGCAGCGCAGAACGGCGGGCTGGGAGAGGGGCGTGGGGCGGGAGCGCCGGGGCGAGGGCGCTGCAGGGAGGGACGTATGGGAGCGGGGCCGCCTCGCGCCGCCTGGCGCCGATCGCGGTCGCCTGGGCGCCCACCTTCCGCTCCCCCGCCGAGCCCTGCACGGCCCCTCGCGCGACTCCCCCAGCCGGCGCCCGCAGAGCCCCCCGCCCGGAGCCGGGCGAGCCGAGGGGCAGAGCGCGGCCGGTCGGAGCGGCATGCGGCCGGCGGGGAAGGGCTGCCCCGCGGGGGAGCGCGAGGGCGAGGCGGCCCGGCCGGCCCAGCCTGAGCACCGAGGCGCCGGCGGACGCCCGAAGCCGCGGACGGAGCGCAGCCCCTTTTCCCCGGGCGCCGCTCTGCACAGTCGCCCGTTCCCGCGCACCTCCCCCGCGGGGCTTCACTCGCGCCGGCAACCCCCCGAGGCGCCCGTCCCCGCCACGGGCTCCTTACATAAGAGACTTCCCGCCTAGGTGGGCGCTCCCCACAGGTGCGTCTTCGACAGCGCGGGAGCGCCTCCTCCCCGTCCTGCGCGCCGCTCCGGGGTAACGGCCGGCCGGGGCGGGGGGCGGCGCGGCGCCGGGCGGCTGCGGTCTCGCGCCCCCCTGCAGCGCGCGGGCTCCAGGCCCAGGTGCGCGCCGGAGTGCGAGGATGCGAGGAGCGCTGCGCTGTGCGCGCGCGTGGCGGTGCAGCTGGAGCTTCGCTCACCTGCGAGCGGCGGGCGGGTCCTGGCAGGGCGCTGCGCGCGGGGCCGTGTCTGCGCTGAGCGCGGCGTGGACGCGCGCTGCCCTCAGGTAGCGCCGTTCCTCGTGCTGCGTGGCTCACGGCGGGGCTACGCGTGTGGCTGCTAAACGTGAGCTGCCCCTGCACGTCAGTTATTTAGAAATCTCGTTACAACGTCGGTCGGGCTGGCTTCTGGGGACGCAGTACGGCTGCCCGCGAGACGCTGAATTAAAATAACTTCCCCAAAACAGAGCATTTCCCAACTCATTGGGAAAGAGTTTCTAGCCGTTCCCTGCCGCTTGACTCCGTCATCCCCACCGTCTGCCTTGGCAGCAACCTGCACAAACAGCGGCGGTATTATCCTGAATGCTATGCTGCCACCACATGTAGGAAACAAGCCCGTTATGGCGAGATGTAGCACTGTGGGCCGGGGTTACAACAGCTTCCCCGCTCCTCAGGGACGCGTCTGGATGGCCTCAGCTCAGGGAGAGGGGCTGCGTGGCTGCTGCTCTCCAGGAACCGGGCTCGTGAGGGTTTGTGAAGCAGGAAATAACAGAGAGGTGAGGCAGAGGACAAAGCAGACGTTTGGAACTGGAGAGGGCTGTCGGTAGCTAATTGTGATCCTTCGCTTTCTCTTAAAAATAGACTCCAAGTACAGTGTGATGATTCCACCGAACGGGCTGGCAGTAAGCCTTCCTGCAGGTCACAGAGCCCCTTTATTCCTCAGCAGAGGAAAACAATTGGTCTCAGCCAAACCAGCCTTTTTGTTAATATTTAATTCTTAAAACCTCCACCTCATCAACATCCCTTTTCAAGTCTCCTCTGAAATCATATCATTCCTCTCTTGTGTATGCTTCACTCTGCTGTTATTTATTATTTAACACTTTGTGATGCAATTTGTGCTGAAGGTACTGCACAAAAGTGAATCGTACGTACTGTTGTATCTGTAGACATATAAAGGCCAGTGTTGTCAGGTACATAAGATTATACAAGTTTTTCTGGTTGCTTAAAAGCTGCTTAAATATTTTGCATGATTAGTGCTATGCATGTGCAGAAATAATAGCATCAAAAATGATTTATTCTGTGGGCCAATAACCCTGACTGCTTGTGATATGAGTTCCTTGTTTTAATAAGTTCCTGGGGATTTCCATAAGCATTGTGCAACAGCAACAAAGTATTTAGGCTAGAATCTAACATCTGCTGGACTCAGTTCCATGAGATCAGGGATCTGACTCTAAACGCATGTCCTAGGAAACAGCTCAGAACTAGGGAAGAAAAAAAAAAGGAGAGTTATTCAAAGCTCTTTGGAAAACAGTGTTTCCTGTGACACTATAAGACCTATTGAACTCAGAACCCATGGATCACATTACCTAATAAATCATAAATTACTCTAGTTACGTCCTATGTTCCTATTACTAATATTAGCGAAGTTATTTTCACCATGTTATGGCTCAGAATTTTAAGGGTGAACAAGACTTATTCTTGACTAGAGTGTGAGCCCCCTTTTTTTTTTTTTTTTTTGCCTGCTGCAGTGTGTTATAATGCTTTCCTAGCGTGCAGTTGTCAAAATATGTGCCTGATAAAAATATATAATCATTGAGAGTAACAACGGAAATAACAAAACTAAAACTGAGAGAAACAGGCTTTTCATACAGTACTGGGGCATGTATTGGGTCATTGTACAACTTTCTAAAGGTTTGTTGTTTTCTTTTTTTTCAATTAAAACTGTAAATAAACTTTGATTTCAGTTGTCTTTATGAAGCTGAGAAACACAAAAGATTTCACAATATAGCATCAGGACTGTCTGTTGTCAAAGACATCCCTTTTGTCATTGCATTGAAGTAAGTAATAATTACTTATTTTTTCTGTAGTTTAATTCCATAGCTAATGTATTTTGCCTCTGGAACAATTGAGAACGTGAAGTTTCAACCCACAGAACATGTATTTACTCAAGCACATATCCACTTAGCCAAGTGAAGTACTTACCTGTAGGCACAGACCTTCTACAAAGCACATTAGTCCTCTTATACTTCTCTGTTTTCAATGAATCTTTCACACGTGTATCAATGGCAATGTTGCTTGTACAATTTTAATCTAGAAAATAGGTTTTTGGGGGGATGTATATACTGTTGTATAGTCATTTCTTAGTGGAAGTTATACGAACACATTACACCTTCATACTTTGCACAGATATGTGTGTGTTGTATATGTTATGTTTTGTGTTTACCTGTATGAAATATTAAAACTGATTCTTGCAAGCTTTTATGTAAATAAGTGATTTTGAAAAAGTAAAATTAAGAGAGAAAGATAACACATGTTAATCTGAACATTGAAGGGGAGATTAATCTGATGAATACTGAACAATTAAAACACAGAGCAATTGCAATGATCATGCTTAAAATTCACTATTTCATTTTGTAAATAATACTAATCTTCATGCAACCTCTGAGTATTTCCTAGGGAAAAATTGCCTGCTAGAGAGAATGGTCCTTTGCCAAGCACTGAGCCACTGGAGTCTTCCAGTCAATCATTAATTCCAGAGAAATGTCATATAGTTCAATCACTATTAACAGGCTCTCAATAATCAAGAATATCTGTCAGAAATGGCAGCTAGACCGGCCTGATCTCGGACAGTATTGCTATGAAGAGTATTTTGTGATAAGCAGTTTCATGTGGAAACTGGAATTAAGCAGTCAGCGTCTGCTTCCTGTGTATTTATTTTGTATTCCAATGGAATACTTGGATGTATAGACATGAAATGTATTATGGCTGGAAAACAAAACAGATGATAATTATATGAGGCCAAGTGGCAGCATACTTACAATTACTAGTTTTTAAAATGTTTAAATGTTAGAATATGTCTGCTGTGGAGTGATAAGGTAACATGAGACATACGCATTAGCCAACACGAGTTGAAGAAGCAACAAAATGTATTTAACAAGGAGGCTACTTGAATTCATAGCAACTTATAACATCTTACAAACATTACACATCATATTGAGTACTTCTTTAGTTAGTCGTTAAAATACAGCTTGCATACAGCAAAGGGATCACTAGCAAGAGAATTTACTAAGCCATGAGGTGCCTCATGAATGAAAGATCATGATTTGTTTTCATGACTCACTGAGGAGGAAAACAGATTATTGCAATTCTATGATGTAGTGATTACCTTTATCACCAAGTATTTTTCTCGACCATTTTATTATAAAACCAAAACCAAAGTAATTGTATGTGTTGAGGTGGGGGAGGGGACATTTACAGAGTTTATGTTTGGAAGGGATTTAATGAAATTCTGACAGTTCTTGTACCTTCAGTTTAACTCAAAGGAAGTAGTTTAAATCAGAAAACAAACAAAGAAAAAAAGATAAATTAAGAAGGCAAATGGAGTACTTTAAATGTAGAAGAGGCAACATGTATACTGTAAAGGTCTTTAGTATACATCAGGGAAAAGTGCCAAAATGTCACTAGAGGCTTTCAGCAGTGTGGCTGAAAAATGAGTTGTGCCCTCGGATTTGCCTGTTGCACAGCTACTCCTCTAATTTTGAACAGGGAAAACAGCCAGTCATTTTCTCTCTTCGGCAAGATTGATGTTGTTTTTTAATTGTAACAATATTGCGAGTACTAGTGAACTAAGTGTGTTTCTACTTGTTTTAAATTAGATTGCCACAGAATTTACATCTGGAAGGATTGACCAAGTGTCTAAGGATTATTGCAGCTGGCAAAGAAAGCTCTGCAGATCATTCCAGACTCTTAACAGCAAAATCTTTATATCTTGTTTCCAAAAAAAGAAAAAAGGGCTACAGAGGATCAAAAACGTGGACCTGCTTTTGTAGCCTTCCAAATGAAAACCAAGCTACCTTTGTCCCCTTGAGTTCAACTTTTCAAGGCAGAAAGAAAGCCTTTCTAAACAGAACTAAAATAGCATTGAAAATTTTCAAGGTTAAAGGCAGTATAATAGGCTGTATACTGTGCCTTAGTATACAGAAGCTTTTGCTTAGGCAAAAAAGAGGACAGAGCAGAGAAAAATTTTTAATCCTCTACTGTCAGATTCTGGCATACATTAGAACAGCGAAGGAGCTACGCAGCAGTGTCTAGAAGGTAGACCAAAATGTTCTTTCCCCAGGCCTGGAACTTCTACAGATGGAAGCCAGTATATGAAGTCCAATTAGTCAATCAGTTATAGTCTGTCAATTCTAGCACTATTGACTCTCAGGGGCTAAAAGTGGGCTGTAAAGCTCAGAGGTGAGTAACTTGCTCTTCACAGAAATGTAAAGTTTCTGTATTACATAATTTATAAGGAATTTACTCACCTTGTATTTTATGTGTCTTCCAAAGTGTATTAGGGCAGGAAATGAAAATCAAAAGTTCTTACTGAACATTAGACCCTTTTAGTTTGTTTTCCTGATAATAAGCCTTAGTTATAATGACAGCTATCCATGGATAGCTGTCACAACATGCTCATCCAAGTATTTTGGATCTTATATGTAATAATAACAGATAGATGTAGGAATTCTCATATTTGTGAAGAAGGAAAAGAAAATTTCTCTGACAGGCTCATTTTTAAAGGATGTTAACTGCTATGACACTCAGGATTTTCAAGTAAGTGGTAAGACAGATAAAATAAAGGATACAATAAAGGAATAGCAGTTGAAGTTCTGTGATTCTTTTTTTCATTATGTGACACTGCAGTTTTCATGTGACTATCAGACTCACACGATTACCATGCAAGTGCCTGGCTGAGAGTTTCAGACGTGGTTGCCAAGGAGTACAGTCCAACCCAGTACCTATGAAATGTAACACCCATCTTTCTATTGACTTAAAATGAAAACTGCACTGGGTGATTTTGCTCAGAGATTCTGAATAACCACAGCTTGCACTAAAATCACCGGATATCTGAGTGGTCAGTACTTCTGAAAATCTGGTCACATATTTGAAAACCCAATAATGAATTCAGTGACTAAACATAGGCACATGTATTGGAAAACTGTTGACATGCACAAATACACATACAAGTTTCAGGCCATGCTTTTAGGCAGATGGTAATAACTGTCTGCTCTTGACTCCACACGATAGCCAATGTAAAGAGAAGTACTAAAGCTCAGTCCAAGGGGAATTGTTTCTCTTTCCTCCAGGCAGATAGCCAGTGGGACAGCATAATCTATCAACCAGGCATAGTGACATGAAGATCTCAAGGTGGAAAACTAGATGCAGTTTCATGTGCTTTCTTTCTAGAGACAATTGTGCTAGTGTTTGTGGGATTCGTAACTGATATTTCTTAGCACTCAGGTAGTGCAATTATATTATAATTACCTCGAGTATCTGTCTAGAACATTTGTCTAGGCATTGTGTTATACATATCTTGAAGGAAAAGACACCAATCCTCTTTGCATTTTGCATGTCAGTAGTTCACTGAAAAGTAACTACTTAAAGTAAATAATGTGCTCTGTAAAAAAAAAAAAACATTTTTAATAAACTTTCTTCCCACAGCTGATGGACATCAGTACAAATTAAAGGATTTTAACTGTAATGTGAAAACATTAGGGAATCTTGAAGTGGTATAAGACAATGATGAGAGCAGATATTAGTAGTATCTTGTCAGGTGAAGGTCAGATTGAATAAGGAAAAGGTTCTTTACCAGAAGGTGGTTGGGCATTGGAACAAGCTCTTCAGGGCACTGGTTACAGCCCCAAGCTGCCAGAGTTCAAGGAGCGTTCCAATATTGCTCTCAGATGTATGGTTTGAATTTTGGGTGGTCCTTTGTGGATCCCTTCCAACTCAGGATATTCCTTGGTTCTATACAGCTGATAGAAAACAGCAGATTATCTCAAACCTGCTAAATATAATCTAATTTTAATAACACATTTAGGATATCTGCTCCCCAGCACATGAATATGAGATGAAGATAAAGTGGAACACTTTAATACAAAATGCTGGCACATCAGAGTACTGTTTTCAGAATGGTTTGTTTCATCTGCATATTTGTATAGGCAAATGACATGGGAGTAAAATGTAAAGAAGCTGCAATAATTATACATCTGTATAATATGGAAATGGTGTGTATTTAGGGCCGGTTGTAACTGAATACTTAGTAAAAGGACAACTTTCAATTTTCTTGGGGGTGTGTGGGAATTAGTCTGTCATTCACTCCCACACACCTGACAGAAAGCTGGCCTCTTTAAAGTCATATAATTTATATACACCTTGAAATATTAAATATGATTTTACAGTTTCACGAATTCTCCCTGTGAATATAGTGATTGTTCTTTAAAAGGAAAAAAATATATATTAAATTTAAAAAGGAAATCACATGTAATTTCTGTGCAAAATAGAACAGTTGAAGTGAGCCTTGAGAATGTGATGAAGAAACAGATTATTTCAATGGCTGAATAACCAGATCACTTTTCATTGCAAGTATTTCAATACACAAAATGACCATAAGTGAAAAAGAGCAGAGATCTCACAATACCAAATTATCTCACTTGTTTCTCTCATGATGTTTAGCTTAAGTTAAAAAAAAACATTTGTATAGCAAGACCAGAAATAGACTCTCCATGCAAAGACTGAATCTGTATCCAGTTTTCAGTCTTTTCATCTTATTGCAAAAGATATTTAGTGTATTACGTCTGCTGGTTGTCATTAATTACTTATTGATAGCTCTACACAGAGGACAAAATCTTTTTAGTGTTAAAAGGAATATTACCATTAAAAGGAGAGAAGATTTCACTGTGAGGATCAAGATTTGATCCTCAAATTTATTCTCATTTAGGTGTTTTTAATAGGATGTAAAATTCCTTTGGTTGCAATGGGATCACTTTATAAAGTTGGCATAAGGTTCATGTTATTCATAGTGAAAGAAAAAAAAATAACATTAAAGGATCTAAAAAGAAAAAAAGCCACAGAAAAATGTTAGAAAAAAATAACAAAGATAAGGGTCAGATTCTCATGCATATTATGTAGAAGGAATATGGAAATATTTAAGGAGTATTTTACGTACAGTGCACCCTTAAGCACCAGTTCAGATAGCTATACACTGCACAAAATGTATTTAGATAGAGCTCTGGTTTCTATGTCCATCAGCGCATTGAAGCCCAAGGGAGGCATGGTCTGCTGGCAGTGATAAGGACAGCTCTGTAGCACATAGGCTGAAGGTAGCTGTTTGTACTGCTAGGGAAGCCAATAAAATCAGCAATCCTTGTCTCTACCTTCCTGCCTACATCTATCCTAAGCAATTCTTGTGCGCCCTGCCAGTGTAAGAATGAAGGCTGCTTTTGTCTGACTTCATGACCTTTCACTACAGTTACACTCCACAGGGACAAGAGAAGACTCGTCTCTCTGCCATGCACATGTAAAATTTTCTTGGCAGCTGGCATACAGCTGTGGAGTTAATTCCCTATGATACTGGAACAATTACAAATCTCAGCTCCCTCAGAGTAAAATGAAAATTTCATTATTTTCACCTTCTTATTTCACAACAGTAATAATGAGGTTAACAAATCCTTTGTCAGATACAAACAGAAACCTAGAGGAAGAGGATGCCATATCTAGAGACCTAGACAGGCTTGAGCAGTGGGCCCAGTTGAATTTCATGTGGTTCAACAAAACCTAGTGCAAGGTCTTGCACGTGGGTCAAGGCAACCCCCACTACCAATACAGGCTGGGGGATGGAACTTTAGAGCACAGCTCTGCTGAAAAGGACTGGTGGATGGGAAGCTGGACGTGAGCCAGCAATGTGCTCTCACAGCCCCGAAAGCCAACTTATCCTGGTCTGCATCAAAAGAAGCAAAAGAAGCATGGCCAGCAAGTTGAGGGAGGGGATCCTGCCCCTCTGCTCTGTGCAGGTGAGGGCTCAGCAGGAGCAATGCATCCAGATTTGGAGTCCTCAGTACAGGAGGGACATGGAGCTGTTGGAGCACATCCAGAAGAGGGCAATAAAATTGATCCACGGATGGAACACCTCTTCTACAGAGACAGGCTGAGAGATCTGGAGCTGTTCAACCTAATAGCAGCATTCCAGGGGGGTGGGGCTATATGAAAGAAGGGGACAGACTCTTTAGCAGAAGCTGTTGTGATAGGACAAGAGGAAATGGTTTTAACCTGAAAAAAGGGGAGATTTAGATTAGATATAAGGAAGAAGCTTTTTATGGTAAGAGTGATGAGGCACTGGCACAGGTCAACCAGAGATGTGGTTGGTGCCCCATCTTTAGAGACATCCAAGGTCAGGATGGACCATGCTCTGAGCCACCTGATTTGGCTGTAGATGTCCCTGTACCACTGCAGGGGATTTGGACTAGATGACGTTTAAGGGGGCCCTCCAACACAAACAATCCTATGATTCTACGATCCTTTAATTGTGACTACTCTCAGAGCTTGTAAAGGTGTTCAGGTACCATGGTGATGAACATAACAATATTGCCAAGTTAGATGATGGATCCAGCTGGTGCTTCTCCCTCTTCCTGCACACATCAAGGTGCTCACCAAATGTTTATGATTTTGCCCTAAAAATCCATTGAGTCTTGTTGGTCTTTATGAATTTACTTGCAGAATGTGCAAAATCATATGCTTTCTTTCTTCACTGTTGATGTCATCTAGACTGTGAGAGGTGTACGATTTTTGCAGAAATAACATCCCTATGTCACTTTACTCTCTTGATTCTTCAGTGTACCAAAAAACTTCTCAAAAGCCCTACCTGGTTAATAAATAAATGTGAGTTCTCCTTTTTTATGCCAATCTTGTCTGCTCAATCATCTTAGTCAAGTTTTGCATAGAACGGCTTTATTATGTTTATTCAAGTGAGATTTATTGTCCAGTAGCTCAATGAGAAAGTGTTCCTACCTTGCACTTTTTCTATTTACATGGGATCTATGCAAATATGGCAGTTTGGAGTTTTTCGGGTTTGTTTTGTTTTGTTTTGTTTTTTTTAATCTAGAAGATTAAATAAATACTGTAAGAATGCAGCAATATTACAAATGTCTTTCTCCAAGGAAGGAAAAGTGTGAAAAAAATAGGAATGGCATCATTTCACAAAATCTTTTGCAGGATATTTACCCAACTCTTTTTTAAATAGAAATCACAATTACTTAAGTTCTCAAAATCTTATTAGCTGCATTGCCTAAGAATACCATTGCATCTTGCACTACTTTGTGTCCTTGCTGGCAAGGTCACTGCAAGTCAAAGACTAAGTGGCTATGGGCAAGATGCTGATCTTTGATCTGTAGACAAAGGTACTCTCAAGAGTTAAGTGAAAGAATTACTGTTGCAGGCAAAGCAGATGTCAGTATCAGTATCCATGGTTTATGAATCTGGTAGACAGTATACTAGGAGTTGACTAAAATATTTTCCATTGCAAAATTAATTTTTAGTGGATTTTATCTGCTGAAGTATTTCACCTGGATGCCTCCAAAACAATTATACTTTAAAAGCTACATAAAATAGTAAATACTGGGAGAATGGAATTCTGATGGACTTAAATTAGACCAGGACTCTTTTCAACTGGGGAGAATTTGGTTCTTTATTTGCTTGAGTTGCAGAAATGTGATTAACCAAAGTTTATCCACAAGTAAATTAGTGCTGAAGCGTGAAAATCAGAGCTTTGAGACTACTAGTGTAGCCTTATGCTAGTTTTTTTCATCTGAAGAGCCCAATTAAGCCAACTTGGCAGAAGCTTGAAAAGCATGGATTTTCTAATGGTTTTTAGTAAAAATAAATAAATAAATAAATAAGAAAAAACACTCTATTATATAAAGAGAAAGCATTCATGTGTGCCCAGTGAAGAGTAGAAGGGCAAAACCAAAGCACACCAGAACTACACAGATTTCTTCTGGCTCTGGAAGCCAAAACTGGAAATTTTAGTACTAGTTTGTTTATGATATCATTATTTCTGGCTGACAGCAAGGTAACAGATGCTTTTTCAGGTCAGTGCATCCAAGCAGACATCCTAAGCAGACATCTCATCCTTATTTATGATATAGATGCACTTTAAGTACTGTAGCATATCAAGTGCATGAACAGACTATGTACAGTGGTCAAGACTTGAACTGCACTGTGGGGATCCCCCTTACAGCTTAGCACCACTGGCTTACAAAACCTGCACTGGGAAAGAAATTCAGCCAAATAAAAAAGTCAGTTCAGCCACAAATAGATTCTCAAAAGAAGGCTTAGGGCAGACAGAATTTATGCACAGACTTTATGCTGCTTCTCCATACTGATTCCTCGTCCTTCCTGCTAGGTGAATGAAGATGTACTGACTTGTGCAAATACCTTGTTAAATAGCTATATGTTTAATATTTAATACTTAAACTTAGACTGCAGCTTGCTTGAAAGTCATAGAATTACAGAATCATAGAATAGTTTGGGTTGGAAGGGAACTTTAAGATCATCTAGTTTCAACCTCCCTGCTATAGACTTACAGACATCTCCCACCAGATCAAGTTGCCCAAAGCCCCATTCAGCCTTGATAAAATCAATGAATTGTCACAGTTTGGTCCAGTTTCTGTGATGAGGGGGTGAAGGGACCCAAGGATCTGCGCCCTGGAGAGTGGGGTAGGTGGGAGCAGAAATGGAAAAGGCAAAGAGACATGCCTGGAAGAGGAAAACAGCAGCAATGAGCCAAATGAAATAAAACCAAAGTCAGTTTACTAAATATAGTAGCAGAATGTGAGATAATATAGTATTATTGAAATTGAAGCTAATAAAATGCAAAAGAGAGATTTCCAAAACCAAAATCCTTACTCTAATGCTGTAGGCAAAGTGGCCAGGGAAAAAAAAAAAAAACGCTGTCTTGTGACTCTCAGTCCATTTTAGCTTTCCCTCCAAACGGAAAACAGAAATGGAAAACAGAAACAACAACAAAATGAAATCTTCTTAGAGTCGTAGTTCATTCTTCTCTCCTAAATCCACGAGAATGGAACTCATGAAGATACAGCGACAAGTCATGAAACTGCACCATTAACTCTTTAACTCCCATTGCACTGTATGATGTTATGATGTGGAATATAGATGGAAAACCTTGAAACCATAAGTAAATGTCTTAGTTTCAGCTGGGACGCAACTGTTTTCTTCAGAGTGTCTGGTATGATGTTTCAATTAAATATGATGTGCTCTTGAGCAAATTATCTCTGGGAAGTAAACAGAGTAGTTGCTTTCTCATCAGCCTATTCTAACATGGAATGTGATGATTTCCATCTAGGTAATCTTGAATGTTATTTTGTCAAACGTCCAGCCTTGGCAAATTCTAAACAACTCAGAATTCTTTAATACTTTTCAAAGAAGCAATCGGCATGGTAGCAGGTTAGACTATGTAGAATTGCTTGAGAACTCACAAAGGTAAAAAGTTACTGATGTTTTTAAATCATGTTTCCTTCCATGGAGGATTTATAGAGGGTTAGATGTCTCAGAAGAATAAACCTAAAAGTCTGCATACTAAGTGGAAAACATGACAACCAGTAATTAAGTGCTTTGTCTCACATGGTGCCCATCAATGGAAGTTAAATATCTGGCAGAAGATGGTAAGCAGGTGCCTTTTTCTATTTAATTTTAATTTGGACTCTGAATCCCATATTCATCTTCTCAGCATAAGAAAAACTATTGCTTGTTTCTTTCTATTGTATTTATTTTCTTAACAGAAACCATTAATAACAGATGAAGAAGCTACTTCAGATTAATAAGTAAATGAGTAAAGATAGAAAACGAAGAAAGAAGTTCATTGGTGAGCAGAATATCATCTTTCAGTTGTCACAGAAAGTCTAAATGTGAATCATTTCGACCTCACTTTGCTCTTTAAATCTCAAGTGGTAGGACAAATACGAGTACTATACCAACACTAGATATACTCCACCAGCTCTTCAATCGCTGATTACTTGTACATATTCAAAGCTTTTCTTCAGGTTTTCACTGGAGTACAATATAATTCCTATGATAACACAAAAGGTCACAGCATTCATTGAAAACATCTTGATTTATGGAACTCATTGTAAAATATGAGTAAGGAGACACCCCATCCCTTTAGTATAAGCCTAAACACCAAAGATCAAAGCCCAGAAAGATTTCTCTCATCCACTAAAAGATATTAACATAAAAAATATTTATAAGGAAGAGACACATGCATAACCACCTACCTTACTGTGAATTCACATGTGATACAGGTTTAATTAAAAGGCAAAAGGTCAATTATATTTTCTAGGTATTAAAGTTAATTGGTCAATACCAATCTGCAATCTTGCCATTTTTGTGAGAGTCTTTACTACGTTGTTAATAAGCACCACCACTCTACTAGGAATTATAAGCTCATATTTTTCTCATCTGATTTCTTTCCATTCAGGAGACTCTAATAATAGAAATATATCATCTCTTTTATTTATGTAGGTAACATCAAATGATTGCTTGTACACAGTGTATGCTATAGTCTCAGTCTATATTAGGAAAGTTCTAAGCTTCCATTTATTTTATTTTTTATTTCTTCCTAGGCACTTATTATACTCTTCCTATCATGCTGAGCTCTTCTAATGTTTAGAAATATTTTAGAACAGGAAAAAAAAAAGAAAAAAAAAAAAAAGCACAGTCAATTAATTCTTTCATTTGAATAATTAAACATTTTAAATATTCCTTCCATACTTTATGTTCAGCTGTGGATATATTATTAATAGTAGCCTGTACTGTGTGCTGCAAGAGAATGTTAAGCACATAATTTCTAGAACCTGGGGAGGACATTTCCTGATACTGTGAATTTACCTACCCAGTGACATCTTGTTCTAATTCAAATGCATTTCACACTGTAATAATTATACCATATGAATGTTGTGCTCTTCCATGAAAAATTCAGCACAGTTAATTATTTAAACAAATGTTATAGTTGTTGAATCCTTCCCACTGTGTTCAACAAAAATTTTAATCATGCTTCACTATTTTTAGGATGCTCCCATTTTATTCATTCCCATAGTTTACTCTGTGAAGACCACCCATAGGTTTAAGACCATAGGTTTGTAGACAGACTTTTGTCAAATGGGTCTCATCAAAGGTTAGATGCAGTCTTTAACATCTCTGCTTGTTGAGTGTGTTTGTATAGACAAATGGTCTTCAGTCTTCTACTGATTGGCATTAAGTAATTTTCTCACAGACCCACTCTTGAACAGCATCCAATGATTCCACCATGCCTCATAAGCAAACATTACTAGGCTTCATAGTTTTTTTGTTTCCAGGAGATTGTGTCCAAAGGCACACAGAAACTAATTTTTTCAAATAAATATAAAAGGTGACAATTCTAAGTGAATCATGGAGTCATATAATGTTTTGAATTGGAGAGAACATTAAAGATCTTCTAGCTCCAAGCCTAAGCTTTATTTTCCAAATTGTCTGTTTTATCAGTATGTATATCAAGATTTAACTTCAGCTTCTTGTTTACCTTTCTGGACAACAACACAGTACTGAATTAACGCAGTTTATGGCTACATATATGCCAAAATATTAGTAAATGTAAATCCTTCAAGTATTTTTCTTGATCACTTCTGATTAGTTTTAGGCAGGCTATAAGAATTTAATGGGAGTTGTTTTTTAATGGAAACATACTAGCTTAGTGAAAGACTTTACTCTTCCATGCTTTGTCATATAATTCTTATCTATTAGTAGAATTGCCATGATACTAAGTGATAATACACTGACTTAGCCCCAAAATTCTGATGATCATTGATCATTGGTTTATCTGATTATAGGGTTATGTCTGAAGAACAAAGTAGTGGATCAGCTGGTCACAGAACTGGGCCGAACCAGCCCAGTTGTCAAGGTAAACCATTGACAACGTATCTTCTCTACATTCTCTACTATATATGTTTGCAAATACAAAAACTATCTTTAACGGTTCCATGTCATTTGGAGCAGGCACTGAAGTTAATTTCTTCATTTTGCCTGCTAGATAGGGGAAATATCTTTGTTGTGATCATCTTCCAGCAAAAGTAAGAATATACTGATAAGATCAATGAATATTTCCAAGAACAAAAGTTTTGTTCCTCACTATTTAAAAAGAAACAGAAATTCAAAGAGCAGAAAAGCCACTCTTCAATCAGAAATAAAGTATGCCATTTTGTACTTAGTCACAGGACTATGTTGTATTTGTAAAAGATATGTGAAAAGTGCTGAAGGGTAAAATATTTAAAAGAACATCATAGTGGGAATATGCAGAGCATTGCCAGTGACTTAGTTGTTACGAATAAATACAGCTGGAAGAAATTTGAAAAAAATCCTCACAAACACAGTGAAGGAGGAGCATGTATGAAGTGAAGGGTTATTGCAAAACAGGTGGATTTTGTTTGCACGGAAGAAGGCACAATCTTGTCTTAATCGATTATTAATTTGGCAAATAAAAGTTTTGTGGTGCATGTCTTCATTCACAGATCTGCCTCTGTGTGCCTCTACCTATGTTGAGATTTGATATTTATCTCTTTTTACCTATGGTCTGAAAAATAATAATAAATAAATAGATCTTTAGACAAGGAACCTGAGAGAAGTGCAAAATGTAATTTATTGCTGAGATAATACTATTGAAAAATGGGTACTTCTGCTTATCTACTACAATGGGAAAAAAAAGGACCTGAAGTTCTGAGGAGCAGAAGTGCTAGACACAGCTGAAACAGCCCACACTGAAACATAAAACAATCAAGTACTATTTAATTTTAAAATCATATTTCCTACAAATTAAGCTAAGAGGTTTGTAATAGGAATAATTGCCTTTTCCTATACCTAATCCTTCTCTGTTCACTTCCACCTTCAATTATGGAAAAACATTTTATTTGATAAAAAACTATGGCAAAATAGATGCCTGCTTCTTAGTCATTCTGTTTCATGAAATTCAGTGACTGCTATACAAGTGACATCACAGATGGTAATGTCAATTTTAAGATCTCACATTTTAAGATTTCACATGTAAAATCTGGAACACAACATGAGCAAACAGGAACATACAGTTGTAAGAGTTCTATGAAGATTTTAGAGGACAGAAGTCCTTTTTACTGACTCCAAGACAGTAAAAATTCTATCAAATGCTGATCTGCAATCTATTAGTAAGCCTATATGTTGAGGGGACAGTAGTGACAGGCTGTGAAGGCTAGTCAACAAGAAGAATGTTTAATGTATAACTTAGTTTCCACTTGCACATAAAAGGACAGCTAAACCTCACTCTGCAATCTGTAGAAGCTACAACTTCTCAAAGTGGCATGACAGTGGATTGTTTTTCTCAGATTTTTTATAATCACTAAGACAACTTATTTTTTCTCAGAGCATTCTGATGTTGTTTCTTTATGTTCAGTTTGGTGATGTACATGTTTCTCAAAAATATATTTAGTTAAACAGTTGATCTTCAAAGAAGAAAAAAAAATTTAGTTAACTAGTGTAACAGTAAAACAAGAACATCCTTGTTGCATGGTTAGTTAAAGAAACATCTAAATTTTCTGACTGCTTAATAAATGTTATTACTTGAAGGATTGCTGCTGCTGCTTTTTCTTTCTTTTTTTTTTTTTGAGAAATAGCAACTGTGGCTAACGATCATCTGGGTTATTTTTTTCTAATAAAATGTCATCAGCAAAGGAGAAAGGAATCTGAAAATCATGCACAAACTAGATAGTGTTACTTTTGTCAGACTGCTGCTTTTGTTCATACATTAGTGTAAAACCTGTTTGTCTAAAAGTAAAGGAAATCCAACAAATCCAAGTTTTAGATCTAAATGTGAATTAAAAGCACTCATATTTCATTTTTATTCTCAGACCAAGTCAAACAATAAATACCTGGAGTTTGTAGTACTCTGAAGATAAAAATATACTCTGAATAGTATTTTTGTATGTATTTATATGCTTAATTTCCCCCTAAATGTGACTGGACAGATCTCAGCGATCATCAGAAATTATACACTACACAGAATTTAACATGTGCAGAGAACATTTAAATCAGGAAGTTCTTAAGATAGTTCAGTATGAGCTGGCAGTCATTCTCAACTTTTCTGCATAGTCCTGGAGGAGGATACTTCCCTTAAAGCCTTGATTTTGTTACTTAGCTGTAGCCCTGCAGACTTCCTGTGTTTCTTTTTTTCTGTGTCTAGCAGCTTCAGTGCAAACTTACAACTCAAACTTCCATGGCCCTTCAAGAGCAGAAATTTAATGTGTCAAAATTATATACTAATGCAAGGAGTTTCTTCTAATCTACCTCTCTTGTTCAGTAGAGCTGTGACTGATTGAGTAGTATGTACATGAAAATGCAATCTCAAGATAGGGAAATCCAAAATCAGAGGCACCCTGAATAAAGTAGAACTTCTGAACATTTGGTAGCACATAAAATGAGTAAGACATCTACTAGAATCTTACAAAAAGCAACACTTACCTAGACAAAACCTGTATCTGTGTCAGAAATAGGAAATCAGTGTGCAAAACAAACTGAGTTAAACAATGTGTTTAACTTATTACATCAACTTTTATATTTCTCACAGTTACAGTGACTCAAGGAATATATTACAGGTTTCTTGAACAAATTGAGCCTGCCTACACTAAATGAGTCAGATAAAAATCAATTACATTGTGAATTCTTAATTCAGTGCCATCATTGTTCCTTTCCTAGTGAGAAAATATCAGTCCTGGTCAACCAATCTGTTTGTTTTGTGCAAAACATTTTAAGCATTTTTTTCTTATTTTGTGGACCCTTTGAAAATGAAAAGCTGTTCGATATCAAAGTGAAATATTAATAAGACCCTTTTTAATACCGAGTCAGTTACTCTTTTTTTTTTTCCATACAGAGTATCAAAAGGGCAGACATTGAGTTTTATCATATTTTATCATATTTTGTAACATTTTAGGCTTTGCTTAGTACATTTATTTATATTGCCATATCACACTGGAGTCTTTTACTCTTAGCAATGGAATAGGATGAAAACAGAATGGGCTAGTATAAGCTACTACTCTTAAGTTTTCAAAACTAAACAGTTGTTACCTGTTGAGGGAGAAAAACAGGAGGGGCGTCAGTTGCCAGGCCTTCCAAAAGATAACATCTACTAGGAATGCTTTCCTGTTACAGCATTTATGGGAACTGGAAGAAGAGAGAAACAGAAAATAGACTTGATACGTTGTATGCCTTATTTATTCAGCCTGCGTATGTCCATATTGTCTCTAAACAAATACAATGATGTGATACCTTTTATATCACCAGGTTTTATTAATTCCCCTATTTTCTCTAACTTATTCCTTGAGGAATTGATATAAATTATAGTATCAAGCAGTGAAAACAGATGTTGAAAATTTGCTGTGTGTTCTTTACACCTCCAACCTTCATTGGATTCTCTGCATTCCAGATGGCACATAGTCATTCTATTCTATGCATAAGATTAAAATGGTCTACTTTCAAATCTGCATATCTGTTCGTGCTTTGTAATTTAAATTCCGATGTCTAGATCAACTCCATTTTGCCTTTTTCACCTTTTGGATTCTTCCATTTTTCCAATTTATCTTGTTATCACTTGCTAAGGATAGATAAAGGATTTCTTCTTTCAACCACTGTATTGACCGTGTTGCTTTTCATATTAATTAGTCATTAGAGATAGTAAATAAAAGAACTAATTATGGTTTAATAGGTACTATATTTTGGCTTCTCAAAGTGCATATAATCATACTTTAAATTGCAACAAGAAATAAGGTGCACTTTCTGCAGCTGGTGGGTTTTCTTTCAGAACTTCTAAGTTAAGAACTGTTTGAATTGGCAGTGTGATTTAATATGTACTGCAGTAAGTATTAGGAGATCTGGACCCCTCAGACCTGCCCTGTTCTAATCACGGCCATTACTAAGCTAAACCTTACACAAACATTTCCTTTTCACTACCCCGTTTCTCTTTTTTTCTTATTTTCAACATATTGTATGTTTTTCCAGAATGGTGCATTCTCCACAATATGCTCACACAAACTTTTGAAAATCATTAAGACTATACTAAACTATACTAAAATTTATACTGTACAAGACCAGATATGTATTTTGAAAATTATTTATTCAGTGCCATTATATTCATGACACTTCATTTAACAAATCAGGACCTATGACAAAATTCAACTGCTTTATCCGGGACTCATCTGGAGTAAGTCCACAAAAATATTTAACTAACGTAGATCTGTAGTAACTTTAAACCATTTAGTCATAGTAAAATGATTATAGCAGTTGGTCCGTGATCCTAGCTTCAAAACTGTGCACTCCAAATTTGGCAAAGTAAAGGAGGCAGAAGAGAGCAGAAATACCCTTCCTGCACAAACACCCTTCATCCTCAGTTCTCACATTTATATGCAAATGTTCCTTTATTTCTGCAGGTTAAAACATTTCTGCATTCAGACTGCAAAATCACAAGAAAATGTGTTTAAATTACAAAATGGAAATTTCTCATGGCACCTTTATCACAGTGGACAATACTCATGCAGATGCAATTTCAGAGGATTCCATTTGAAGAGCAGGCAGTACAGGCAATCTACATGCACACCACACTCATCACCTAGAAAGAGCTGAGCATCCCGAGGCTCATCTATGACCCGCCATGCAAAGAGATCAAATACAGCACGGACAACAGAATTGTAGAAGAGAACTCCCTATGCATGCCTAGAAAAAAAAAAAAAAAGCTGGGAAATTACAGAGATTTGTGTAAAATCTAGAATTTTTTAGAGTCCATATGGATGTAACCATCCACATCTTTGCCAAGGCTGATTCACTTTGCTTTCAGACATGCATACCTTGATTTAAGCAAAACAGCTGCCTTTCACAACACATCCATGTCAAGAAAAAGAAAATTGTGTGTGCCAGTCAAAATCATGGCCTTGTGCTACAAAACTGCAGTAGGCTGTCTTGACAAAATAGTAGTGCTCTCACTACACTTCTATGTATGATCTTGATGGCATTTCAACTTTTCAAAATTCATCCTGCGTTTAGTTGAAGTCATCCAGCTTGAAAGATTATCTGCTATATGACTGCTCAACCCTATTAAGCAGGCAAGAAAAAAATTGAAAAGAAACAGAAAAGGTCAAAAATCTCTTTGGATCACTCACCCAATTGCTTCTCTTAGCAGGAGGTGCTCCAGCATTAGACCATAATCACCTATTCCTATGACGGTGTTGGGGTATTTATACAGACTGCACCTGCAATTGACAAACACATTTCAACGTATTTGCTTAATATACCAAATGTCGCCTCATGAAGAGGGGAATTGACAAACTTCCTAATAGAAAGACCTCCTTTAGTGCTTCATATCTAGTTACCATCAAGTAGTTTACAAACTGGAATCAAACTGGAAACAAAACAGTTTTCACTCAGGGATAATACTCCCATGGAATAATGATCCTATCACAGGAGTTACAGACAGTGACAGCAACCTCATCCAGTGCCTTGCAGTAATTTCACATGCTGAACAAAGCAGCACTGAGCTCTGCATATCATGAGGTGCAGATTAATGGGGTTGTGAGCATTCTGCCAGGAAAATGATTCTATGTGCAACTTTTAGAGCAAAATTGAGACAAAGACGGTAGAAACCTCAACTGAAAAGCATCCCTTCGAGGTGATCAGGAAATTCCTGATGCTTTTAGGCTTCAGTTTGCAGGTTAGGAAAAAGCCGAAGAAAATCAGGCAGGTTTTCGGCGGGTTTTGTTTGTTCGCTGCCACCGAAACGCCACAGCAGCGCTGAGCTGAGCAGAGCCAGCCCGGCGCCCGCCGCCCAGAGCCGCCGCTGTCCAACATGGCGGCGCCAGCCACCACCTCGGCGCTCGCTTCCCGCGCCGCGCGCCGCAGGGCCCCCGCCCCTTCCCGGGATCCTCCCCCGCGCCCAGGTGCCGCCCCCGGCGGAGGCGGTGCCACTCTCTCGGCGGTCCGGGACGAGGCGACGGCTCTGGGGGACGAGCGTTATGGCGGCGGTGGGGGACGCGTTCCAGAGAGCTCGGGGAAGGACGCTGACTGCCTTCCGCCAAGGTACGCGGAACTCCAGCGGGGGGCTGCGTGTGCCGGCGGGCTCCGTTCTCTGCCGCGCAGCCGGGCGGGGGGCGCCGCGGGGGGGAGCTGAGAGCAGCGAGGCGGCGGCGGCAGGTGGGCGCTCACCGTGGGGAGGGGGCGGGGTGCGGAGGCGCCCGGAGGCGTATGGCGGGAGCTCCGCTGGCTGTCGGCGGGCGGCCTCCGTGCGCGGCAGCCGGGCCTCTGCTGAGCGCTGGGGGCAGAGCGGCTGCACTGCCGTGGGGAAGAGGCCAGCTACGTCTGACGCCAGATCTAGAACGAATAGTGTTTTTTTTGTTTGTTTTTCAAGTACTTGTCAGTGCTGCTGAACTTGAGCTCCGCAAATTGTAAAACCGGCGGCACCTGCAGCGCGCTCTCATCTCACGTGTTGTACTGTGCTTTTATGTTTGCGCTGCTGTATGCCTGTACTTTGCTTGCTTAACAGAGGTGGGTTCTGGTTTCCTCGGGCTGCTCCAGCCTCCTTCAGGGTGGAGGACCGCTGCTGGTTCCTCGCCTGGTGCTGGGACGGCACCGCAACGCACTTGGGCTGGCAGCAGGCGTGGTTCCACACTCACCTCCTCGTAGGCCAGTTAAATATTGAGGCTGCTGCTAGGCCAGAGATGGCTCTCACCTGCTGCTGCTGCTCTTTTGGATGGGCCAACAAATACACGTGGATATTCACATCGTGCTTCTCAACTACTCATAGAATTCTGTAAGGATGGGGATTCTGATCTTCTCCTGGGCTCCTCAGGCACGTAACAAGCTCTGTCTTCAGCAGTCCTCTAGTACTTTCAGTGTAGAAGGTGTTCTGTTGCCATACAGTTGTTTATAAATTACACGTGGTATTGGCTTGATGAGGTGGGCAAGGCTACTCAATCTCAGCAATTTTGTGGAATTTTCTTAGCTATTGTTTGGAAGTATTTACTTGTTGCTAAATAAAAAGTCAATAATTCTGAACATCTGAAGTACACATATTCAGTCATTCTGGCAGCCTGTTAATAATTGCGGGTGGTCTGGTTGGTTTGGAACAGGATATGTAGTGTTTACTAAGGGGACAAATAACAGACAAGCCATTTAGTTACATCCACTGTAATAAAAGGAGTGTTCAAAGACAGAGTAAAAATCTCTAAGAAAAAACTGTATCAAGTATTTCTTGAAAACTGCCCTAAACATGGATGAAAAAATATGATTTTAGGTATCAGTCATCCAGGTGCCCTTTCCTCTGAAGACTTGTTGTTGTTTGATGTTCTTCAAGTAATGTTAAGACTTTTGTCAATTATTGTTGGCTTTTAATCTTGTTTAGCATGTGTTAGCTATCATAGTCCAGCTACCATCTCTGAGTGTAATGTTTCTGTGTTAATGTTTTATCTAGTTCTTTCTTTAGAGACTAAAGTTCAACACAACCTTTTAATGACAAAGCGTTTAAAAAAACATAATCAAGGGTTAACAAAACTGAGGCAAAGTTTCTTGTTATTTAGAATGAAAATCAATTGAATCTGATCCTTTTTTGTTGAGTTTGTGTATGGTGTTTCCCTCCATCTTAGAATTCATTAATTGTCCAGGAATGATTCCTTTTGTCAGATAACCACACAAAACATTTACCAGCATTCCTTTAGCTTGGCACAGTACTTCCTTCACAATTTGAGGATCACTCCTTAGGGCTTAATTTCTTTTTTTTTTTTTCTTCTAAGCTCTTCTGCAAAGTCATGTTTTCACACCCTATCCCCTACTAGTCATCTGTTCAGTCTGCTTATACAAGATGTGCTCTGATCCACTTTTCATATATCACTCGTGAACCAGAAGCTCAGATAGGTCTAAAATACCCATGTAGCTGATAGAGTGTTGGAGCAAGGCACACATCAGTTCTTCACTTTATTGAAAAGAGACCTCTGTATTCTTTGGCTTTCTTTTTTTTTTTTTTAATATATTCTCTGTAATTTCACGTAGGCAGAAAAGACACTTCAGATGTCTACTAGTTTTGTTGGTCTTATACTGAATATATACAGGGGTGTATGTTAGGGTAAATTCTGTCATCTTCTCCACTACCTGTCCCCAAACTTCTAATGCTAATACCATGCCATACAGAGAATTTCTGTGAAAATATGTTGAGTACTTTTTTAAAGACGTTAAACTAGTGATAGTGCCATCAGCTATTGTTGGGTTGATTTTTTTTTTTTTTTTTTTTTTTCTCCCCTTAAGTGGAGGAAATACCATTTGTATTTCTTGCAGGGTATCCAGTATGTATGAGAAAAGAGTTGTAGGGCAACTGCATGATGCAGGAGGGAGCATCTCCTAATGCCCTCAGAATCTTTCAGTGTCTAAATTCTTGGTAGGGTGTATGGGAAATGAATGTCATGACCAGATCAGAGCTGGTGAGAAAGGTGAAATCATCACAATAAATAATGTCAGATATGATTCTAGTCAAACATGTTCTGTCTGTGAGGAAGGATTCTGGTCTTGGGTTCTTCTGCAATGAACATGGCTGTAGAACTTTGTTTTGTCTTTTTGGGTGCATCTTGCATGTTTTTTAGCCTAAATGAGTGTCTGGCAGTCCACCCTCTCATCATACCTCTGAAAAGGGCTTTAATATGCTTTTCAGTTGTTCTTGATTCTTACTGGTTAGTCAGGCTGGATTCTTTTTGTCTTCTCAAGTTCCCCTCAGAAAATGCTGTGCATATGGTCTGAACCTCTGGGATAGTGTCTTTGAATAGTTTCCACACTGCCTTTAAGGACTTTTGCTCTTTTTAAAAGCTTTGTGATTATATATAAAATTCCTTTTCCTTTGAAAATAAATACAACTGCAGTTGGTTTCTTTTTTATTGCTTTCACGTGAAGGATGGATCTCTGCATATTATAATTACCACTCTAGAGCTCTTCAACGCAGTATTTTTGAGTGAGATTTTCTGCTGGTCAGAACAAATCAAGAACAGCTTCCCAGCTGGCACATTCTAATCCCTAATACTGTCTCCAACTCTCATATGAATTAGGCAGATCCTGTATGGGCTGTGAGCAACTTTCTGTGACCTCACCTTGTTATTATGCAAGTCATCCCCCTTCACACCAATAGTCTTGGGCTGAAGAAATTAGTTTATTTTCTGCAGTAAGTTTATGTTATAATATAAATATATATATAAATATATTAAATTTGGGGGTGGGCATGACTAGGATTTAGCCCTCAGTATACGTAAATTGTTTGTGTTTGAGGGGGCGTTTCTTACCTTGATATTTTAGAAGTTTATATTTTAAAAATAGTAGCATTGTTTAAATTATTTGAGAATAATTCCCCTTGGTCAGTCAGCAGAATTCTACTATCACACCTTTTGATAGTCTCTAAGGTACACCAGGAAAACCTAGCTAAAAGGAATGAACACTAAATTAGATTGAAATCTTTTGTTTGCACATCCAAGTAGTAATAATGGTGTTTTTTGAAACCATAACTATTGATAATGTTTTAATAGTAAACAAGGAACTATTAAGGGTTTGGGGCAACTACCTTATTGGTTTTTAAGCCATGCCAGGACTGAGGGGAATGAAAACAAATTGTCTTAAAGGTAAACTGCAAAACAGTTGCAATAAAGATTTTTTTGCCATTTCTTCTGTTTGTAATGTACAAATACTGCCTTCACTTAATAAATAAATAAACTAATTAAAAATTGCATTTTGTTTCCTGCCTATATCTTTTTTACAACACCAAAGATATTCTTTTCATCCAATCTTGTCTAGAAAAAAAATCATGGGCGTAATTTATAGACTGACAACTAAGAGCAAGAAAGCATGTACTGAACACCTGCTATTTCATATTTAAAAGCAGAACCGGGACTTGGGCCATCTTTATCTTCCAAAATAAAATGTTTCAGAAGTTGCGAAACGCAAAACAGAAGTATTTAATCTTTGGTTCTAAACATGACAAAAACCCACATTTCAGTTGCTTCAGTGATTTTTCAGAGAAGTGACATTAAGTCCCCTGGCAAATCCAACATGAAAATGAGGACCGTTTTTTTTTGTATTTGTCACTGCCCTTGTTATACTGAACAAGCACAAGCTGTGTGCCTACATCCATTCTCCTCTGGTATCATAGTGTCCACTTACAGATGCAGGCAGGAATAACTTCTAAATGCTTCATTTCTGTGAAATGTTGTAGAGTCTAGAGGAAAAACAAAACCAGCCTCAAAGGTACATCTCACTGCTGTTGAAAATCCCACCAGGGAAGCACTGGATATGCCACCAGTACTGTGGGACTGTCACGAGTCTGCTTGCTGTGACCTGTATGTGCCTTTGTGATCCTTGGAGAAAGGGGGAAGAAAAGGGAAGATAAATTACAAAGAGCAAAAAGGGAAGAAATAAAGGCACATGGAGATGTTAGTTGTTCTCTTCTAGAAATGGTGAGGTTTGACTCAGGTCCCATTTAGGCTGTTGGAATCTTTGTGAGCACAATGCACCACCGAGCTTTTCTCCTGCATGTTGCTGCCGACTGCTTTGGCCCTTCACAGAATTAATCGTTAGATAAAATTAGAAGCTAGCATCATTTTTCAGCCTATGCAACCAAAAATATGTTGCACTGATCCTCTGTACTCTGGCGTGCATAGGAGTGGAGTAAGAGTGGGAAGCTATTGAAACTGAGGCATAAGAACAGTTTCAGAAGGTGGACTTTTTTCTTGGCAATTGACTGTCACCGCTGCTGTTGCATTAATACAATTTTCTTTATGATATTCTTCTTTTATTCATAGTACTTCATAGTAAATGAACCATGTTCTTGATAAAGAAGCACTTAAGTGATAAGTGGATGTCTGTAAAGTGGACATCCATGTATTCTTTTGTTTGCATGAATTCTACTGGGAATTTCTTTGTATGTGGGAAAGTCAGTATGTACTAAGCTAAATTGATAAATACTATGTGATAAATAAGCTGTTTCAATTTGGTTTGAATACTGGTAGGATTATTTTTTTTAATTGGGTATCTAGTTGGAGTGATTAAGCAATAAGGAAATGATACAGAAAATGCATTCAACATCACTGTAATTTTTTGTAACTAGTTGATAAATTATAAAAAAAAAAAAATGCAAGAAGAGCTTTTGAGTAAATTATTTGACAAAGCTCAGTTAGTTAAACTAATTCTTTAAGTAAATGTTATTTATATCATCTTGATTCCTCTCTCTCTCCTGTTCCCCCCCGCTTCATTTTCTTAAGTTTATTCCTTTTTATCTTTCTTTCCCACAAGGGATTGTAGCATTGCTTTCAGTTTTTCTCTTTTCACATCCTATCTCTTTCCTTTTCTCCCCACTCTTCTCCACCTCCACCCCTGCATCTTCTGTTTCTCCTTTTTTCTTCCACTTCTTGGTTCTGTCTGTGTACTGAACTTCTTTACAAATTCATCTTTCCTATGCACGTCTCTCTCTCTTCCTCACATGACCATCACCCACCCACTCAAACAGGAGCATCTGTGCTCAGTCTTGGAAACATTCAGGTGCTTACAACCTACAGAGTTACTGTATTGGCACAGATATAAGGCAGGGGAGGAAAAAACTCCACAAAGCTTATATTAGAATAGCCTCTGCTCTGGCCTTGCAACTTGTTTTGTTCCCACTCTGCAGGCTCCCTGAAAGCACAGTGTCTGCTTGCTGCTTTTCTCTACTCAGACACTATGGGTGCACCTCCTCATCACCTGGCTCCAGGTCTGATCCCACTGCCCAGGCTGCTGCAGCTGCACCAGCTGCTGTGCCACCCAGGGGCTCAGGAGAGGAGAGAAACCATATGCCTGAAAGTGAAACTTCATCCTTCAAAACAAATATTACTTTTATTTTCTAAGTGGTTCCTGTAAAAATAAATAGATAAATGTATCTGTATTTAGCTTACTATTGTAAAAACTATTGGCTTCAGATTAATCAATGCAAAGTAAGTAGATCTTGCTCCCAAGTTACTGTCTCAAAGGGACAGACGTTAAGAGTCTGGTCACTTTGTTCAGAGATCTCAGCTTTTTTTTCCTTAAGCATCTATTTGATGAGTTTGAGGTTGTAGCACTTCTCCACAACAAGGTCTTGTGTCAGATTTTCTCTTTCCAGCCTTTGTATAGGTTGTAAAGGATTTCTCATGCCAGCTTTTTTAAGTCATGTCTTTATAACTTTCCACTTACAAAACCTTTAAGATAACTTCTCTGTGCACAGTGCCTTTGATGCAGCACACAAGCTGATTTTTATGACAGTTGTATTTTTCATTTTTTTCATGCAAAACACACAATAAAAACCTAAACTGCTTTGTGCCATTGAAGCAGTTCCATAAGGCTGCTACTAAAACTCATGGGTAGATCATTTCGCTTCTCCGAATAAGTTATGTAATTGGAAAAGTTCATTTCAGAATTAAAATCTGAAAGTTCTATCTATAAAACAGGATTATGATGTATAACAAGGAATGCCAGTATGAATTAGCACACAACTTTATCAGATAAGTAATTTTGATACTTAAATGTTACATTAACTAAAATGTAGAAACTTGCAAAATCATCTGATGCCATAGCAACAGGCAGCAGCATGCTACAAGGAGTTGCCCACATTCCTTCTCCTCCATCCCTGCCCATCCATATTCACAGTGCAGCTGAATTCTAACCCCTGCTGTGTTACCTTCCTTGACAAAAACATACCCCTCATCTTACAATGTAAGAAGCTCCAGTTCTAGACCACTTAAAAGAAAACCATAAGTAAATCCATGTGATAGGCATGCTGCTTGCTTATGTACTGTTAGTGAGGATAAAACTAGTATCGACTCAAGCTGTTTCAGGTAAGACTGACATTATACAAAAATGTATTCCCATATTCTAATTTGACACATTTTGCTGTATTGGTTTTTTTTTCAGGTTCAAATACATTGATGTAGTCAATGACTTTTTGATGATTGAAATACTGAAAAAAAAACCAAAATCAATAAAACTAAACGTTTTAAACAATATACGAATTAGACATACTCAAAAGAGTAAAAAGTGGGAAAGAGATCCAGTTGTCCATTCTGAAATATTTGGGTTGCAAATGAATATGTTTAGACAGCTACAAAAACCACAGTGTACTGGTTTGTACTTTAATTCGGAGTTGATAGGTAAGTTTAGGGAACAGGGTAACATTTTATGTTTATAGCTGGTAGCAGCCAGTATTACGTATCACACTTTTGTATTACTTGGTGTTGTAGTATCAAAGAAAGAAGTATGCAAGAAAACTGACAGCAGAACAAACTCCAGTGTATCCTTCATCTACACTGACTCTACAAATTGAATTTTTTTTTTTCCTAATAGTTTTTGGGAGCTATCTGACAGTTTAAGTTACAACTTCTCTCCATTCTTGCTGCTAATTCAGTGTTGCTGGGGTTTGCATTTGCTGACTTTGGTTCTATTCAGTAGCTTCATCTCTGAACTCTAGAGAATGTGTTACAGAAGCAGTTGACTCAGTAATGTTTAACTGCCTACTGAAAATGGTAAAGAGTAAAGTATGTTGTGTATGTTTTAGCTTGTTAACTAAAGGAGCAATTATGGGAATCTTAAAAGAATCGAGTGAAATGTAATGTCATATGCTTCTGCTGTGTTGTAATCTAGCATTTTCCAACAGTATTTACTGAGTTCTTTACATAGTTTTCCTCTAATTAGTCTGCAATTACCGTTGTGTAATTAGATTAATATACTTTCATTTACTACAGCTACTCATTAGAAGAAAATTTTGTACTTCTGCCTTTGTATTTGTTCTATACATGAAATGAATACAGAATTCTATACTTTCTTAAATGTGGCCTTAACTTATGTAGGTAAAGAAAAATCAGTATTTACTTATTTATGGTTTTTAATTCTTTTGCTGTTTTTAGGTGATGAGTACCAATGGAAGGGACCTTTCTACTTCATCCAAGGAGCAGATCCTCAATTTGGACTAATAAAATCTTGGGCAGTTGGCAATACAGAAAGTGGAGATGATGAATGGGGAGAAGAAATCAAATTAACAGAGCAAGCAGTACAGGCCATTAACAAACTAAACCCTAAACCCAAGTTCTTTGTGTTGTGTGGAGATCTTATCCATGGAATGCCAGGTAAGGCAATTAAAAGCGTGGAGTGGGATCATAAATCTATTTTCTTTACTTCACAATACGCTTTCATAGCATTTCATATCCTACTATTTTGGTGTTTGGAAAAAATATAATTATTTTTTTTTTAGACTATTCTTGAGATGTATTCTCATTTGTTCATCTTATTTTATGTATCTCTAATGTCAGAGGGGCATTTCTGTTAGCTGTTTGTTTGATTGTTAGGGTCAGGGTTAGGGCTAGGCCTGAGGAAATGCACTTAGAAATAAACATCTCGAGAGGACATATTAAAATTCTTTCTTCTAAACAAATTGCTTTGATAAGCTAAACAGTGATTCTAGCCATTGGGAAAAACAATGCTAAGTAAAAAGAAAGGTAGCTATAGCTTTTTGAGTATCCAAAGTGAGTGAAGCTCTTTCTAAAGCTTAATAAGTTGCACTGCTTCAGTATTTAAATTCTTAAAATGCTAAAAGTCAGCAAATTCAAGCTGTAGCATTCTGTCATGTTGCTGTAGGAAGCAGAGATCAGTGTCTTTGTGTGTATAGCCACAGGAAGAACAATAGAGGATATAGGAAGGTGGGTTCCAAAATTTGACAGTTGTAACTTTAAAACAGACTCATAATACTTCTTGAATGGAAGTAATCTTGCAAATTGACAAGTGGTCTCAAAAGCAGATCTATGCAAAACATCTTTGATTTCTTAGCCCTGACAAGCACAGCTGCAGACAGCCTTAACTATGCTGTTGACAGTGCAGTGATGCAACAAGAGAGCTTGCAGAAATGGGAGTCCTTCATATTTTGCTCTACCTGAGATGGTGCTTCCTGGCATTTAACTGCACAGCAAGATCTGAGTGTACTAGGCATCTTTCACACAATTGAACCAACAATACTTATCCTACTTCATTACTATAGTTTTGCACAAATGATTTGTTGTGTCTTATGCTAGTAAAGATATAAACTCAACTTTGCAGTCAGCCCTTTGTTTTTATGTCCAAACTGATGAGAGCCTGAGATAGAAGTGAATCATTCTGTTTCACAGAGATGTCTCGGCATTAGCATTCTGTCACTATTTGCCCAAATGGCAGAGAGATATAATGTGGTACTTCAAGGGTGACAGAAAAAATATTTAAGAGAGGTAAATCTGAATCTGTGTGTTTAAAATAATGTGAAACAGTAGTTTAAACTATGTGGATGTGCATTTTGGAAATGAAATAATAGGCTTTTCAGAGAATTTTCTCCTACTTTTTTTCTCAGTCTCTGGAATAGAAACTCTATCAGATCACAAAAAAGGTTAAATAAAAACCTGAGAAAATATATTTCAAAGTGAGACAGCCCCCACTACATTTTAACAACTTCTTCTTGAAGTATGTTCTGACAGTTTCTTTGGTGTGACTTATTAATAGCTGTTCATTTATAAGACGTTGCAAGACACTGGCATTAAGAAGCCAAACTGTTGGCTTTGTAAGAACTTATTTGCTGTGTTTTGTTTTTTTAATCAAATGGAAATCTCCTGATGTTAAAAATGAAACCTTTCCAAGTTCTTCACAGTGATGGTTTCTGAAGTAGTTGGAAATACTGCAGTTGTTTTCTCTAGTTTTCTGCCACATTACATGCTAAACTCTACGAATCAGGATGACTTCCTACTCAGGGAGGAATGATTTCCTAAATTTATTCTCTTGTGGGCAGTTTGAAAATGTAGTATGCATCAGTTATAGCTCAGATTAAAAAAAAAAAAAAAAAGAAGAGAGCCAAAAGACCTCTCATATTCCATTATCAAACAGGACAAGTCTCTTTCTGGTACTAATACTGTGCTTGAGATGTCATATTTCTCAAACACATTGCCTCTCAAATACAGTTTCACTGCTCTAGCCAGCAGTGTTTGGACCTTCATACTGCATGTTTGTAGTTGTATGGTACTTCAGTTATTCCATGCTATTTCAACAGAGGAGTCTCTCTAAAAATAACTCCCTTATCATGTTAGTTCAACAAAAGGAAGGATTTTTTTTTTTAAGTAGGAACAATTAAAAATTACATAAGGCTTTTGTTTAATTTTAGCAACTGTGAATTTTGCTTAAATGTATCTTATTCAGTATCTCAAATTACCTTTTAAATCACTTGTGTATATCAGCTATATTAAAACTACATTAAAATCAGGGCTAATGGCAGTGTATCCTTGTTACTATTGCAGCATGCTTTATTAAATAAAGCTACAGTCAGCTGAGATTCAGTTATATTTTATGATCTGTTGGCTGATGTCTATCAGGTTCTTTGGATTTTATTGCTTTGTAACCACTGCCTGTAAATAAAAAAATGAAAAAAAAAAAAACAAAAAACCCCAAACATTCCTTTCCTACCATGTTTTATACTGGAGAACTGAGTATGTAACAACTGTTTTAAAGCACATGCTGTAGCTTTCCATCTAAAGCAAGTTTGAAGTCTTTGCAGAGGAACTTCAAGAAATCTCAGAATGCCAGCAACTAGAAGCGATGAACAGAATCCTGATCAGCTGGGAAGCAATCAAGTACAACACTTGGAATCCATTACAGATGTCATTAGAGCAATGAAGTAATCAGTGTCAGTATCTTGGTGTTTAGCTGCTGATTAAAAGTAGTTTGTATTCTGAATATTATTTTCAGAAGTTTTTCTTGACTACATAATCTTGATTACATAATCAAGAATAGGATATCTATTCCTGGTAATGCTAATATTCTGGTACATAATCAAGAATTTTAAGCAATACCTTAAACTGCAACTTTGTTATAAAAATTATTTCTCTGAACATGATACTTAAGTTATACCTAGCCACCATGATAATGAAAGTCTTTCTTCTAAAGCCATTCGTGTTCATTAAGTTAATGTACCATAACTTAGTATGGCAAAACAGTAATCTGCAAAATATAATTGATTGAGTACAGTGTTTCTTTCACTGCATTCTTCTATAACTCTGGAAAATTATTTCATGTTTTGTCTCATCAAGTTGGAACTTTCTGTTTTGGCTTATGAAACCTTCCTATGCTCTTCTATTAACCAGTAGATTTTGTGCCAAACAGTTCAGCCAGCTGTCCATCCATCTATATGGAATAACTCTTCTAAGATAACAGAGAAGTGCTTTGCAGTAACATCAGCCAGCCACATCCTTTGCTCGTTTTAACTCTCATTGAACTTCATTTTTCACAACAAGAACCCTGCACGCCCAGGCAGTTTATCAGTGTTCTTCCTTTCAAGCCTGTCTTTACCTCAGTCTTTTTTTTCATCAGCACTCAGATGTGAGTTCCCCATTTAGCCACGTCACTCTCTTGATAGTCTAGACTTTTTTTTTCTTCCCCTCAGGATGGGCCATCCTTGTTAGGAGGAGGTTGTCTCTGAAAACCTGTCAGCTCTCTCAAACTTGCCTTTCAGAGCTACCTCCCACATGATCCCATCTACCAATTCACTATGAATAAGCTGGTCTGCTCTCCTGAAGCTTCAGATTTGCTTCCTTCCTTCCTTCCTTCCTTCAGGATCACAAATTCCACTCTGATGGCTGCTGCAACCAAGGCTGCCAGGGATTAACATCCTCCCTAGTACTTCTGTGTTTGTGAGTGGCCAGGACCTGTTTGACCCATTTGTACGTGTGTTAAGAGGCTGTCCCAGGCTCGCTCTTGGACAGCAGATATCAGTTTCAGTTTAACATGCAGACCTGTACTGTTTTTATATGTCTGAATTCCTTTGGAGGAACTTGTTTAATCTGCATTTTTGTAATGATTTCTCAGGGAGTTGATAGATGCCAGTTCTATCCTGTGAAGTCCTTCAGGGGATGAAATTTTAGACCAGGTGTTTAATTATTTTTCATTAATTGTTCTGATTATATGGGTGAAAGAACAAGTAAGACAGCAAGTCTCCTGCAAAGTTCACTTAGCTCTGATGAACAAAATGTATCCATGTAGAGACTAAATGAAATGAGACTTGACTAATAATTTGTGTAATCAAAAAAACTGGTAGAATGTGATTAAGCTAGATCTGTTAGCAATGTGATGATGGATCGGGAGCAACTGATGTTTGTGATTGCACCTTTTAATTCATTTGTATGAATACACTAATTAGAAGAAATAAAAATCACTAGAATTGAATATTATGGCTCTTGAACTACAGTGTGAATTCTTGTACTAATTTCTTTAAGTGAAGGCATAATATAATAATGTAGAGACCTACCTAGGTCTCTATATGCTAAATAGTCCAACACCAGCCTTTTCAATCAAGCCCAGGTAGTGAGATTTTTTTTTTCTCTATCTTTGTTTTATATTAATAAATGCTTTAATTAAAGGATTTCAATCTGTTCTTTATAACAAATTTCTCAAACAAATGTGTCTCTGGTAACGCAAACTTTGCTCTTGGTAATGTCAGTGAAAACAGCATCTGGCAGCCAAAAGCCATGTGTGTTGTACTCTGAAGCAGAGTACATCTATTTCAGAATTCATTCACTTTGCTGAGACATTGGAAGGAGGAAGAGAATGCCCACATCCCTTGCATCTGCTATGACAAAGGACTTTTCTCTCAATAATCCATCTATTCCATTTTTTATATACCTCTGTTAAGAACTAATCAATCTAGACGTCTTTGTAAATGATGGCAGAAGACGAAACCATTGTATTTAAAATAAGCTGAATTCCAATATAAGAATTTTTTCGTCTCTGTTCTTCTTACATGCCAGAATAAATTATGATAGCACTTCTTCCTTTTTCATTAATGCGCCTATACTTCCATTTCTCTCATTAGCTTCAGCAGCAATTGTCCATCTTTCTAGCGTTATCATATCAGGATACTTATTCCTGAGGCCTGTTGTTGCAGGGCTTTTTGCATAGATTTGTATTTACTTTAAAGATAATAAAACATTTAAGTGATGTTGCTCATTTCAGCTGCTTTTCATCTTCTGGTTGTTTTTTTTTTTTATGATATGTCTTAGCTCTTTTGAATTACCTGTGTTGTATCCCCCCAGCTGTGCAAGGCAGAGCATGGGGAGGGAGGGAAGCTGCAAGGAGTTTTTTTTATTTGCTCAGATTAGAACTGCCTTGTGCTGTTCTGGACCACAGCAGTGGCCCTGAAAGTGCTACACCTTCATTTAGTCCTTACAAACCTGTCCCAAAGTTTGGGGAATCCTTTCAGTTTTCCAAAGATACTCAATATTATTGCAAGTGGTTGCAATAATGTAGTAAAGAAGTCTGTGAGGAAGGATGGTATTTTAGTGGATATCATAATCACAATATGAATTTCTTTAACTAGGCCAAATATAAGGTCTCCTGAATTTCTTGTATTTCTACTATTTAAAACATTTCCTTAACATCAGACAGATTTGTCATATTCTTTTAATAATTGGCTGCTTGGTAGCATAAACACTGTCCTTGTTCTCACTTGTCAACATACATACTTTACACGTGTTCTTCCATGCATGTGTATGCAGATTGGCATTTCAAATCCTTGATTGAATAAATACTAAAAATTCAATATGATGCAGTAGAATAGGAAGGTGTGGCTGCCACTTTGTGGTCAGACAAGTAGCAGCTGCCCTGGCTATGAGCAGGTCACCAGCCTTCTGGTAGTGTACTTTATGCTGGCATAGGAGGGCTACAGTTCTGGCCTGCTAGTCTTACTATCAGCTTGTTAGATGGAAATTCGCTGTGTGGACTGGAGTTTTTGGCTCCTCTTTTTCTACCTACTGCTTCCTGGGTCCCCAGTGCTTCTAGGACCTTCTCGCCAGCCAGCAAGCTCCCTGCCCCTGCACACAGTGTGGGGAGTCTGTGTGCATCTCCAGTGCATGTTTATTCCCCACAAATCTTGCACGTTTTTCTTCTCTGTCACTCCAAAACTCAGTAAAGCCATACTGCATAGCAACTCAATTTGACTAATTATAGTTTTGGGCAATGCTATGAGCTTTATGCAAAAAGCAAGTAAAACTGCCAGCTACATGTGTCCTCAAAATTATGTGCTTCAGTCTGTAATCCTGTCTTCCATACAAACAGTATTTTTGTATAATAATAGAGGCAACGATATACACTAAGTTTTCCAAGAGCAGGTGCCAAATGTTGGGATTCTGAGTTCAAATTTAGGCAGCAATTAAGGGACATGATTTTCAAATCAGCATTTCTCCATTTGGTTTCTGCTTGACAATTTGATGATCAGGACACAAGATGAGCTGGGCATACTGGCTTTCATACAGTCAGTACTTCTTACAAGCTCTGACATGCAGGCTGGAGAGTTATTTACATGCAAAATAGCTTCAGAGCTGAGGAGCATCGGAGGTGATGGCTGTGTTGTAAAGACAGCCGTATGACTTCATTTCTGGTTATGATCACTATAAAGATTTAAGGCCTTCCCTCCACTGAGAGAATTACTAACTTGAGCCTCTTTCCAGGGCCCAGATGTGTGCAACTGCTGCAGTTCAGAATATTCCTGCCTTTTGCTTCTCTTGAACACTGAGTAACTGAATATAGCTTCTTCCAAAGCTCATGTTTGCATATATAATAATTTTTAAAGCACAGGCTGCAGCAAATAATTACAAACCTCTGACTTAGAAGGTAGCTCTAGGAAAGCTCTTATCTTTCAAAGGAAAAGCATGTACCATAGTAAACAGCCCTTATCAAAGTATTTTATTTCTCAGTAGTAAGGGCACCTCCCTGTTGTGAATATTTTAACTTCTCTTCCTTCAAAAGCAGTATTGGGCTTGACTAGAAAAGATGAGTGAATATTTGGCTTCAATAAGAGGTGAAGCTAGTGCCTCCCAAGCAGCTCCGCTTGTCTTTTGGTTTAGATCCACTAAAACTGATACTGAGGTCATCATGGAGAAATTAGCTTTCATAGCATATATTTTTAAAAGTGTGCAGTTGTTTGCATGCAAATATCTTTTCACCTTTTTACCAAACATTCTGAAAGCATTTAGTGTATAAACTTGTCAATTTTCAGTTGATATACACTTGATTCAGCTTGACATCCCTTCTAGGAAAAAAGCACCACAAAGCTCTGCACTTGTCCTTTGTTATATCAGATACAAACCATCTTGTTCATATAACAGAGCTGTTGGAAACTTGGAGCTCTTCTGGTAGCTTTTGTGCACAAAAAGTGATATGAATGCAAGGGTGAAATCTCTATGCAAATACACAAGCTGTCATTTATATATTTGTGAACTGAATAAAATACAGAGAAATGTCAGGTCCTATAGAAGATCTTAATGCTATTGTAGAAGAAATGCTGAGTCATGGCTTGAAGCAGTGATGGAGCACCTGGTGGGAAGGCAGAGCCAACCTAGGGGAGCTCAGGTGCATGCAATGCAATGCAATGCACTGAGTGACAGAAGGATTGGAGCCAGGATGCACCCCTTCCTAAACGTCATTTAAGGGCTGGCAGTGGAGATAAAGGGATCTCTCTGGAGGTCCCTGTATACTTGAGGCTTTTTGAAGGTAAGCAGTTTTTCTTCCTTTTTTTCTGTCTTCACAGCTCCTACATTTGAGTTTATCCTCATTTGCTGCAGTCAAAGATTTTGCCACCCCGTTATTACTGTCCATCACATTGTAGTGTTACAGCTTCTTAGGTCTCTCCAAAAGTAGTGACTCCTACTTATTACCATGGAAACTACTACGGATACAAAGAGCACAGTAATGCTATTTGATAGAGCAAATTCTCAGCTACAAAACACTATACTTCAACATAGTTACCACCATTAGCTGTGCATTTTCACTACTGATGAATAAGAGCCTGCATGCTGTGTTAGTAAAAATCTTCATTATTAACTAGAATGTGGCTTGTCTCCCTTTACTGTTAGAACACACCACGCAGTACCTCACTGCACTGCCATCCACTGTTTGCTCTACATAAGTGTTCATAAGTATCAGTGAATGCCCGCAGGGGTTATTTTTTCTACATGAAGGAATCCAGTTCCACCCTCTGCTCCACCCTCACTTCATGTCAGGCGCCATTGTGTCAGTGTCCCTCTGCTGTCATCTGTCACACAGCAACAACATGTTATGAAATGTTGGTGGGAAGGTTCAGCCTCTGCTGCCATCCCACCAACAGCTGCCTCTGACATCATGGGCTGACATAAAATAGGAGGCATAACTTTCAGGGCAGCACTTATAGCTAGAATGAATTAGGAAGACATCCTACAAAGGAAAAAGTGGCTGGTAATGCTTAGTGTCTTTCTCAAAAAATGACTTCAAAGCAGTAAATCTAGCTGTGAACTGCTTTTATTAGTGCTTCTAAACTACTATTAAATAACCTGTTTTATTAAAACAAAGAAACAGGAAGTTTCCTGTTGTTGAGGAAAGTATGTGTATAAGGAGATAACTTTAAAAGGTTTAATCTTAACTAATACAGTAATTCTTAAAAATAAAAAAATCTCTCATGTAGAAGGCAAGAGCATGAATGCTGATGTTTGATTTGTCCATGTAACAAGCATACAAGCAAACAGATATTCTTTTTTAAAAAAAGGTAATCAATGGATATAAGGCTTAAAATATGGTTCCAATTTTGAGAAATGACTGCAAGCATGTCACCTCTCTGCCCCAACTTTTTTTTAACTGGCTCTTTGGTTTAGTAACAAAAGCGAGTTTTTCTTGTTTTTTTTTTGTTTTTTTTAAAGCTCTAATCAGCCTGGCGCAGCTGGGGAGGAGGCAGCTGTGTTCAGCTCTGGCACATGCAGCTTCAGCAGCACTGTCATCTAAATCCCAATTCCTGAATCTTTGTCAGTGGAGGTTTATAACAGAGCACAAAGTAGAAAAGCCATAGATTAAGTACTAGGTAGAAACAGTGGAGTTGAGATGTTTATACTGAATTAGGTATAGTTAAAAACTGTATTTGTTGAATGCTAAGTAAATCATATATATGTCAATGATTACTGTTGAGCTTTCTTTTTCCTGCAGTCACCTAAAATACCATGTGTGGTGTTTAAGTTTGATAGTTTCCTGACAGTAAGGTAGCATATACTAAGTTAACTCGCTGCATCCATCTCTATTACTGCTGAAAGTTATAAAAAAACTTTGATATATTGGGTGCGATGGAGCCAAATCAAAAGGATTCTTATCTGTTTTCTTTTCCAAACCTGCATGCTATTCTTACTTATGTCTAGGAAACCGGGTGTGTAGCACAGCATTTGTCAAACATTTAATAATACCGATTTCATAAAATGTCACTGTGGTTGCATCAATAAACATCTATAGTAATTATCTGATTCTAGTTAAACCTAAAGGAGCATTCTAAGCCTCTGAGCTGCTTAGTGTGAAATTTAATTTGCTGTAATCAGCCCAAGAGCAGGAAAGCAAGAGATGCTCTCTGTGCATGGAGAATATCTGCTTGATGATGTGTTTTAGTCTCATGTTGCAAGCATGCAAGGGCTGTCAGATTAAAGTGTTTATCTTGAGCAAGTATCTACTTATTTGTATTTTAGACCATAATGTATAGTCAAATCCACAGCTCACATAAGGAAACTTGCTGGCCACAACTCTCTGAATGAAAATCTTTGAAATGTGATTAATTACACAACTGTCTTAAGCCATGCATTTTTCCATTGTACTAGATTGATTACATATATTTCATACAATGTGAAAACATTGATTTTTCTTCTGTTACAGTAAAAGACATCATTTCTCCAGTTATGATGCCTTTTGCTTCTTTCTCAGCCCTGAAAGTTTTGACTTAGCTTATGCACCTTTGAGAATGCATACATGGAATGGGCATCTACAAGGAGTTATTCATTTGGCCTGTTGTACAGTGAATGTATCTTTGTGTTCTGAATCTTTGTTGCCTCCTTCGTTTCCTTGGAATTGCACGAACTATACATATAGGTTAATTTGCATGAATTCACTGCTTTGAGTAATTCAGGTATTGCCAGTTGTGATCACCCTGTCTGAATTTCTAGTTTCAACATGATTGCTTTCTATAAGGCGCACTTCCATTTCTTCCTTCTTCCTTGGAAGTCAGTGACAGAAGATCTTGCCCACATCATTTTGACTCAAGCTTAGCAAAGCCAATTCACAGTCAAAGAAATATGGTTTTAATAGGTAGGAATTGGTCCAAAGCATCCAGTTTCCATTTGTGGCTGTTCTGCCCATGGCACATTGCCTGCTTCTCTTGTAAGCTCTTCTCCAAACATTCCATAGCCAACATGGATGTGGAACAAAGTCACAAAATAGCAAAGGATTATTTGGGTTAAGAGAGCAAATTCTAAGGAACAAATGATTTGTTTAAGCCATTGAGTCTGGCTGATATTAACTGCCTTTTCATTATTCATTTGCTCTGACAGCAAAGATGTCTTTGTAAGGCTAAACAATACCTTAGACATCAGGAAAAGTGCATTTCTTTTTGTGTAATTGTACATACTTATTGCAAGCATTTCTTAGTTTAACAGGACAATTTCATTGGACTTAAGCAACTAGCACTTCAAAGGCTTATTAGTCATGTTTGTATCTACACAATACAAAACTCTAAATATTGTGAAATTCTCAGAAAGCTGTAAAATTTCATAGATCATCAGTCTTTCAGAAGAAAATGTGAAAGATTAAAATCTTGCTTTGGCTCTTAAAAATGAACAGTTATTGGAAAAAAAAATTGTACCTTTTGTTTGTTTTTATTGTTTGTTCTTACAACTTCTGTAACACTACAGTATTTTTCCCTGCTTATCACGATTTCATCAGAACAAACCTAAAGGCAGTAGTGGTCTATGCCCAACGGGACAGCTCTGAAGAACTACGATGAGAAAGGATAGAAGAGCAGAGCTGGGCTTAAATGAAGCATAGGAGTTATTTTCACAGCAGAAGGCTCGACAGTAAACTCTACAGATTAGCTTGTTAAATGGACACCTGCATGGCTAAAACTCAGAAAAATGTCAGCATTTGCAATCATTACATTGAATGCTGTTCACTGAAACCCAAAGTGTATTTGAGCCCTTAACAGGCTGCCTCATTCATCTGGGGGGTGTCATTGCTTTAATGTAATAATTCTTAATTATTAGCAAAAAATGGAGTTGAATCTCGTTCCTGTTTCAATGCCAAAAGTTTAAATTTGTGTTTTCATGCAGGAAAATTCTTTACTGTGATCCCTTCATGTGGCTCAGAACAGATTATTACTTGTTTCAAATGCATTGAAAACATCAGTTGCTTATGGCTGTAGACAAATGGGTATTTCAGTCCTGCTTTTCTGTGGACACTAATGAGATGGGGTTCTTTATTAAGTTAGACTGAGCAGGCAGTTTGTGCATGAGTGAATGCAGTCATGTTTACATTATTTTCATCTTCACATTAAACGTTTTTTTGCATATCGTAAAACTAATGTTTTGGGGTTAATGAAATATTAGAAATGCATATGTCTGAAGGAGAGAGAGGACATTTCAGCTAATACAGCACATGCTAAGCCAGGAAAACCTATTTCAGAACATATCTGTGCTGGTTTTATTAGCATTGATCAGCCTACTCTTGCATTTAATCAGTGTGAATGATGCAGTGTATTGCATGGCTTTGTTGTGGCAGATTCTAGAGAGGGGGAAAAAAAACCACTGTTTATGCTTAAAACAAGTTATGAGAATAGACTTAGCAACAAGAAACCCACTGAGCTGGGTATCCTACTAATTCTTTTGTTCCTAAACCAGTGGCCCTGTCTATTGTAGGAGGGGCCTGTATGATACTGTCTTGTTGGGAATATCTTTGGCTTTTGGCTTAAGTAGCAGGCACAGCAATGGGGGGGGACTGTAACTGAGATCAGCAGAGACTTGCTGAGAGGGATGATATATGAGCTTAGCTGTAGCCCTGCTAAACTTGAGCTAACAGCCAAAATGACCATGGAGATGAAAAACAATCCTATTTTGAAGAGAAAACTACTGTCACACAGTGGAATAGAGGTAGTGGTTCTGTGGAGGTACTCACGAAAGGAGCATGCTGTGAGTATGGCCCTGGGCTCCCCTTCCGTCTTCCCTAGAAAGATGGGAATGGAACCAGGGGACGTCCTCTGAATGTCACGTAAAAGGAGTCATGAAAACCACAAAAGGACCAACACTTCAAGAACAGGAGAGTGCCTGAAATAAATAAACTGACTGAGGTAACTGTGCTGCAGTGATACAAAGAGGAACTGCAAGGCGCAAGAGTACGCAGACCTGTCATTTGTTTGTTTATAGCAATCACGCGGTTGTTTCCATCAAGAATTATCTGTCTTCTGATATCACAGCAGTTCTAATTTCATTATAAGTTACAGAAGGAAAGATGTTTTTGTAAATTCCATTTTCATTGGTGGTGTTTTGACATTTTGCATTTTAGTTCTATAAGATATAGTTACTATTTCTGTTGAATATTTTGAGTAGTATTTTAACCTGCAATTTATCTCTTATCTGTTCTTTGATAATCCATCTCTTGGGTTAGATGTTAATCAGATTGCAGTTGTCATATTAGTTCTTTTTAAGGTTCTGCTTGCATAAAAGCTCATAGTTAAAGAACTTTCTTTTTAACTTGTTTTTTCTATGTGAAAATCTGCATTTTCCTTCGAAAAGAATGCATTTGCAACTCCTCTAAGGTTTGGGACACTTGTATGATACGATGAAAAACTGAGAGTGAGTAATTTAGAAATACAGGATATGATTATGCTACATTTTTCGCATTTTCTTCATATGTAATTTAGAGAGTAATTTTCCCCTTCTCAATAGATAAAATAGAGGAAAATCAAGGTCCTACTGATGGTTGATATACATAGGCAAAAGAAATCTAAATCTGTAGGTTCTGTTGCCCTCCACTTGCTCTTGTCCATTGGTTTCCTGCCCTACCTTACATCCCTTCTCTCCATTGGAGCCATCTCTGGCTCACCAATTCCAAAGGTAGATTCAGTTGGTGCACCACTTCTTTGGGGGAAGATTCTCGGCCATACTGGTTGGGAACTCAATCAGTTCTCAAAGGAATTCAGGAAGTACAAGAATGGCATGAGGCAAGAAGGTGAAGATTCCTTGACAGGAGCTGGAATTTTCACACTACATAATCAAGTGATTGGTAAACTGGCAGTAGTCAGCTTGGGTAACTTTACCCTAACAGTGCCTGCACTGGCTGTCAGCTGAGCAAGGCCCTGCAGAGGCAGAGAGTTCTTAGGGCAGGGCAGGCAGTCAGTGGGGATGTGAATGCGTACTCAGTCACAGTAAGGAATCTTTTTTGCCATGTTAGGTTAAACTTGCTACTAGACATTTGGTTATGTGCACCCACGTTGTTTTTCCTGTAGCAAACCATGACATAGTAATGTCTGTGCCAAGATTTGCGAAAGTGGTAGGCAAATAGTACTGAGAAAAAAACAGACCAAAAAGGAGGTTTAGAGGCAGCAACAGCATAAGCAGCACTTGTTGCACTGAACCACTTCCACCCTGTGCTGTAGATGCTTTTGCCGCACAGATGACTGAAAGGGACTTCTCTGTAAATGACTGGAGAGAAAGTTCTCTGGAATGCAGCGTCCTTGTATTAGGCTGGCAGTCATCTTCTCCATGAATTTATGGTGATAGCTTTGATTGTTAAACAAAAAGTCCATTTGCTTCACTGGAATTTCCATCTTTTGGAAGACAACAGAATTGGAATGCCGGACTGATGTGGCAGTGGTTCCAGCCACGCATGTTTGTCTGGCAAGGGCTGACAGCCTCTTCGTGCTGGGAAATACTTTGGGTTCACTTCCTTGTGCTGACACAAGACACAACTGGTGGTGCCACCTACTAATGCCAGTGTAACTTCTCCTCTCGTAATTCAGATTAGTAGATAAATGGGTGCTATTATTAATTGACTGAATACTTTGAAATACTTCAGGGGGAAAACTGATGATGGCAGTGTAGGTGAAGGGTTTTCTCAGATACAGTTGCAGACAGCACACATTGCAGTGCTATGGTTTGGGGGCAAACTGTTTCAAATTCTTTTTATAGTTAGGGAGTCTAAAAAAATCTAAATCCAACACTTTGCTGTAGAGGCTCTCTCTGGAATAACAAAGTAGACTGCAGTGTGGATTAACAGCAAGAGGATTATTTCTTTGGCAGAATAATCTGTGAATTCTGCTTATGCTGACTAAAGCCAGCTTCAGCAAATACTTTAAAAGTGCATTCTTTCTTTAAATCTGCTTTTTCAGTGAGTGAAGGCAGGTTGCCTTTACTCCTTTAAGTAATCGAAGTGTTCTCTCAGAATCGAAGAGTACTTGAAGCGTTAAGGTAGTGATATAACCTACAGGAGGAAGATGTGATGTCAGCACCTCTGCAGTGGCACACCTTTGTGCTCCTGCTCACATAGCTTCCAAAAATGATAGGCCAGAAAGCTGTGGAAAACTGTAGGCAGCTGTACCAGCTCTCACTTTTTTCTTTTTCCTACGAGCCAAACTGGCCTTTATGTGCTATTAATTCATTCAGTTGCTTTTCTTAGGGCAAGACTGTATTTACAGAACCTAACGTGAAGACAGCATAGTGTAGCTTGGGATTTAAAAATGTTACTGCACATAATGTCAGGATAAACAGAACAGAAATGAATATAAGTTCCATCCACCCTGATGCTTCCCAAATTACTTTTTTTTATCTGCTTCTAGCCAACCCTCTTAAGAAATATACCTGGCAAATAAAAATGTTCTTCATAATCATTGGAGCCACTAAATAATATTTAGCCTTGTCCCAAAGACAATAGAGACACTGCTTTTCTTCTTCCTACCTTAATCACTGTAGGTATCTTATTTTGAAGTTGTTTTCACCTTCCACCAAGGAAAGGTCAAGCTGGAATATAACTGTCCTAAAATAATCTTTACATAGTATGATTTCTTAGACTCTTTGGACAGAGACCTTGTTTCCCATTTTGAGCAATCTGTTTTCTGCAATAAAACACTGAATGTGTCTCCCTGTTGCTATAGAAATTGCATTAAATGAGGGAACCAGTGCCCTGCTGTCAACAAATCTAGCCTCTGGAGCTTGAATTTCACCACTGGGAAGATGTGTACACAATTCTACAGATTATTTCTGCAGCTTATGCATATATGTCTCTATACTCTGAAACTGTTATCTAAATTTCCCAAAGTGACTGCAAGTAGATTAGCATGGTGTAATCTGTTTACTCATCTCCTAATTAAGACTTCCCCTTCATCTTTTCCCCGCCTCCCTCCCACACAGAACATATTTTTGAATTTACAGATTGAAATTTCCAGTTCTTTACATAGGAAGGTGGGGAGAAGCAGGGCAAGCAGCTTTCTCACCAGGCTTCCTGACTCACAGACAGCAACAAATACCTGATTTAATTATTATTATTATTTTTTTTAACCCAGCTCCTCCAAGTAACTCAAGATGTTACTTGCCCTGTTATTTTGTTTTCTGGAACTAATAAGGATTTCTTGAAAAGGATGGCCCAAACTCACCATGCACCTTGTACATTAACAAATCCTACAAACCCACCTGTTTTCCTCTAGTTCCAAATGCCATATACCCAGTATTTCTAAGTTACACAGAGATTTTGCTCCACCTTTCTATTCTGTTCATAAGTTAAAGATGAGCACTATGGATTTCCTTCCATTGAACTGACACAACACATATTAAATCTCACACTTGTCTTTACATTTAGATGTATGGATGTGTTATTTTTCAGTATTTTTTTTAAGTGTCAACTTCTAGTAATTCTAGTAATAGCAATAAAGTACAAGGTTTATCTATTGGGAATAGAAAAGGAATTGAAGTCTTTACTAAAAACAGCTACCAAGGGTAAGTATTTCTCAATATTAATCATAAGAATTTTGAAGAAGTGTGGATAAAAATGTATTTTGTCTGGTACATTTTTTGACAGGAGCCCCTGCAGTGCATTTCAGTGTATAATATATATATGGAGTTATAAAACTAGAATATGGACTTGTATGCAAATGTGTAATTCTGATGTCAGAGTTCCTCTAAAATTCCTCTAATTTCTTCATTAACAAATTCAGTTATTTTTTGTGAAACAGGCTCATGTTAGAAGCATGGTATGTATTTTAGGACAAAATACACTTCATATATGTGAGATTTAATTAATAAGAAACAGCAGTATTAGTGGCTTCTGTGCTTAAAGGTAACTCTAGAAAACCTCCAATAAATGTCATCATTAAAAATATATTTTTTAAAAGCTTTCTAAACTTGTTTAGTGATTGCACGTTCAGTGAACATGCTTAGAGGACTAGTTTCAGAAAACCTCAGTAGTAATTCTCTGCATATGTATATTGGTACAAAAACTAGTAAAGCACACAATTACCTTTCTTTGAAATTAATGCCATGCTTACTAGAAAATGGCTGTGCCATATAAGAAGTCACCACAAGACAGTAATTCCATTTTTGCTGTTAAAGTAGTTCTTGTAATGAAAAAATGAATAAATTTGTTTGTGCAACCATAAAATATAAACCACATTTTAACCTGTTTCTTTCCTTGTGTAAAGCTGACTCGTACCATCCAGTGTGGCTGCATTTTTTCACCAGATTTTCAGACTATAGATGACAAGAATTGGCCCGCCAAAGCTTTTCATGCAAAACATTGAATATGAGGTCATGTACTGCTGTGTGATCTGTTGGTTCCTCTCCAGAGTGTTACTTAATGAAAATTTCAGAGAATGGCTGAGTAATTGATAAAGGAGAGGGGCAAAAAGCAGGAGGGAAGGGGCTGTGTGAAAATATAAAGTGAATATATATTCCCTATTCTATATAATTACAAACCTTATACTTAATATTTTCTTACTGTATATGGTATTTCCATTAACAAAAACAGACACTGAAGGTAGAAGAAGATAGCATGAACAGTGAAACGTGGTTTTGTGGTGTTTTTTTTAATAGGAACTCAGTGGAGAAAGGACCAAGAGCAAGATCTAAAGAACGTTCTGCAGAACACTGACCAGGACATCCCGTTGGTATTTGTCAGTGGAAATCATGATATTGGTAATACTCCAACAAGAGAAACAATAGATAATTATTGCAAGAGTTGGGGAGATGACTACTTCAGCTTTTGGGTAGGAGGTGTTTTCTTTCTTGTGCTGAATTCTCAGTTGTACTTCGATTCTTCCAAATGCCCAGAGTTAAAGCAAGCTCAGGACACATGGCTTAATGGGCAGCTGGCTGCTGCCAAAAAACATAAATGCAAGCATGTAATAGTGTTTCAGCACATCCCTCTGTTTCTGAGAGAGCCTGATGAAGACCATGATTATTTCAACTTGGAAAAATCAGTTCGACAAGAGATAATGGAGAAATTCCATAAAGCAGGTAATTTCTTGAGTTCTTCTTGCTCTGAATGAATTTTTGCTTCCAATTGTTAGTGGCTACAGTGCCAGGAAAAAAAAAAAATTTTGCATGGTACTGTTTTCAAGAAGTTTGGGGTACTGTTTATAAGACTTGTTCCTCTTAGGTCAAAATTATTGACCAAACCCTAGCATCTGTCAAAAGTAGTTTAAAACTTTGAGTGAAAAGAAAAATGAGTGAGAGACTTTTAAAAGAAGTAGCACAGATTTCAATTTACAAGTACTGGCAAATACTAGACAACCTGATTTTTTTTTTTTTTTTTCTGCTTAAGGAGTGGAAGATCAGGTTGCCATATAACAAAAGTACAGATTTTTTTTTTTTTTCTCCCCTATAAAACAGAAGCAGAATTCAGAATTACCTTGCAGGCTGTTTTCTCTCTCAGTGAGCCAATTTTATAGCATCATCCAGATTTATACAGTGCTAAAGAGTCTTGCTTTGCTAAGATCCACCCTTTTTTTTTTTATCTGCTCCTAATAGAGGTCAATTCTGGGATAAAAGGCAGGTAGAGCATGCTTTGAATGAGAATATTGTAGCAAATCCCTTAGCTTTGTGTGATGAAACTTCAATGCCATGGGGACAGGTACACTGTGCAGCTACATCTCCACACTGTTCCAACTGTTTCCTGCTAATTGCTTTCATGTTTCTGAAGTGTGCTAGTCCCTCAAAATTTCCTGCCAGCCAGTCATCACTGCATCAGTGTCATTTTCTCTGTATCTATAAAAGAACAAGTTATTTGGATTACCAAACAATGGCAATTGCATATGATATTGTTCCTAATTTACCATGTAATTGTTAAGCCAGAACTCATCCAGAGCCAGTCTAATTTCCAAGCTCTGAATATCCTCCTGTTTCCAATCAGTCGGGCCAAAATTCATAAATATCTGAGGGCTCTTCACGAGACTGACATCTCAAGATTTGAGGCTTAGAAGATTGCTTTTTTTCCCACAAGGAGACATCCTGAGCATACCTTATATTTTGTATTAAGATATCATAAGGAAATCATTTTTGGTCACGAGTATTTTTGTTAAGGATTTTGGTTTTATTACACAAAAAGGGAGATTGTTGTCTTTATTTCAAGAAGTATTTCACTTCCTGCTTTCGCACTCTCCACCTCTCCCTATGCTGCTTGTCATGATGCTGTCTTGCAGTGTTTCCAACCACTCTGGCAGAACAGCATGTAGTTATGAAACATTTAAATATATTCAATATATTGTGTATATTTTAGGGCTTGTTGGCTTTGGGAACACACTGTTAATAGGGTGCGCACTGTATTTCTGCTGTTAATAACACAGGATCAGACCTGGAGCTATCCCAGTTATCAAGACTTCGTGTTGATACTTTTAAGTTTATGGTATCAAACATAGAGCCACCACGCACAGAGAGAAAGTGAGAGGGACAGATGGGGAAGGAAGGACAATCTAAGGATTTCAGGGTTTCCATAAACTAAGTCAAATGGGTCTTTTGGGAAATAACAAATACTTGAAGTATGGTGGTGTTACACAGAGGCTTCAGAGGTATGCAACTTCAGGAAGCAATTGTTTTAAATTTTGAGCCCAAATCTCATGTAAGTGGTTAGAAAAGACCACTACACATTACAGAATGTTTTTGGTTAAAGTATCCCCTCAATGCAAGCAGAGAGAAAAGACTAGCTGTACAGGCTACATCTGGTACAAAGTACTGAATTACATTCTCACATTAGAAGTGTCTTTAACAGTTGAGGTAATTAAAGAGAAATTCATGTCCTTGTGATAAATATTTACAAATTGAAAATCTGGCACTTGTAAATATGTATTACTACTACACAAAGTTAAACTATATTTCTAATCAGCATGTCTAAATAATTTTTCTAATCTCATTTTTTTTCAAATCATTATAACAAGTAATGTCCTTGGAAAAAAACAATGTCAGAGATAGTGAAAATCTACTCTGAGAGCACAGTTTGTCATTTGAGAATACATTGATGAAAATGTATTTCTGTAACTCTAAATGTTTAGCCCCAGTTGTCAAAGGTTGTGTGAACAGTTTTTGAATGAGGTGAGGTCCACTCTTCTATGTGAAATGCATATTCAGTTCTTAAGCATTTTATAGTGATGTTATAAAGAAGTGTGCTTTGTGGGGGGGAAAAAAAGGGAATTCAGGTACTAGTCTAGCTGAAAATCTGATCTGTGTGCCTTGTTTCTTTGAATATGATAAATTGGTGTTAAAATTTCAAGTTTCTGCAGTACTCTTTCTTACATATCTCATCCAAGAGTAGTTTAATTAGCCCATTGCAGCCATTTTCTATGACCAGAAAGATGTGTGTTTTTGCTGATCTACAGACGATTTTTGAAAGAGCTGTTGCATGTGAATAACTGCTGAGACACTGAAAATCCTTAGTACGTGTCACACAACATAGTAATAATTACCAAATTAAGTAAAATATGAGGGCTGCTCTGAAAGTTATGCCTCCTGATTTATTACATCAGCCCCCAACATCAGAGGCAGCTGTTGGTGGGATGGCAGCAGAGGCTGAACCTTCCCACCAGCGTTCCGTGACACGTTGTTGCTGTGTGACAGATGGCAGCAGAGGGGCACTGTGACAGAATGGCGCCTGACATGAAGTGAGGGTGGAGCAAAGGGTGGAACTGGATTCCTCCATGTGGAAAAAAGGGCCCCCACTGACTCATCAATAGTTGCTCTGTCTTCATAAATGTTCACAGTGGCTGTGAGCCCAGGGGGGTGTAGGTGAGTGTTTCAACAGTGGCAGTCACTGTCACTGGTGCAGATTTTTACAAGTGCTGCCTGCAGGCTCTTGTTCATCAATAATGAAAATGCACACGTCATGGTGGTATTATGTTGAAGAATAGTGTTTTGCAGGTGAGAATTGCTGTATCAAATAGTGTTACTGGACTCATTGTGCATGCTGTAGTTTCCATGGAAATAACTAGGAGGCATCACTTTCAGAGCAACCCACAAACAAGGTTAAGATCTTGGCTGAATAAAACTGAAGTTGATAGCTCCTTTACCACCAACAAAACTGATAAAAGAATTCATGGTTCAGAGCAAGATGATAAATACAGGTTGGCTATCAAGGGCAAGAGTCTTGTTTCAGAATCACAAGATAATGCATATAAAATAATGGAAGGAAGATCCTCATAGCATCCAGCTTTTTTAATTGAAAAGTTATAAATTCAGCTAAATGTCTTCAAAGTAATTTTTCAGACGTGGTGGAAAACACTTGAATTCATACATACAGGAAAAAGTAACAACCTAACTTTACTATATGTCTTTTTTCATTATATGTGGTGATTCTAAATGCTGTAACTTGTAACTCTTTACTCATTAAAAGAGCATAATAGCTTCATGCTCCTCTTAGATTTTTTTTTTTTAACATAAGACTGATATTAAAGGGAGAAGCAGCTTTCTGAACATCCTCAGCTGAGATGTATTTGAGTACCAAATTAAAGCGAGGAGTGTTACCAGACAACATGCTGTATTTTCTATTTTCTTTGTTGTGTAATCAGAATAGACGGGGGTAATATTTTCTTCTTCTTGCCACTGAGACCTTGATTTTGGTAAAGCCTATACACCAAGTGAGTAATCTTAGTGTTCGCTCATATGTCACTTTGTCAGTATTTAAGATAACGTAGATTTACGTATTTCAACTTCAGTATCTAGAATTACTATTATAATGAAATTATGTGTTCATGGTGCAGGTAAAGTGACCAAATTTGATGTTTGATATCTGATGTTTATCTGCATAAGAACATTGTTTTTTAAGACCATGCCCTAGGTATGACAACATAACACATAGATAGATACAGACTTGTCCTTTTTTTTTTTTTTTCAGAAATTCAGCAAGGAAATACTGCAAAACATTTATTTAGCATAATTCATAATGAGACTAAATAACATTTATTCTTAGATAAATGAATGTTTGAAGTTTGTTTTCTCCTCTGGGCTGTAGTTTTGATTGGTAAAAACTTCTTTTCAATCCTTAAGAGCACACAGCAAGCCAGTCTGCGGTCTCTATCAGATATCTTAGAAAGCTTAACTTTCAAATTGAGAAAGTAACAGAATCAATAAATAAATTCCACTGATAGGCCACATAAGCCATTCACGAAGATTAACCCAAAGCATAGAGTGACCTTCTACAGATTGCACCCACAATGGCTTATGTAGCCATCCCAGGTCTGCAGCCACCCTCTGGCTGTGCTTGCTGCCTCTTATCTGCTTACACAGAAAACACGAGTGCGGGTAAGGGCCTTTTCTAGAAAACTTTTGTCATAGATACACTTTGCAGACTAGGAGACCCCAAGGAAATGTTATGAAGCAGCGTCAGGGGAGGGCCAAGCTGGGTATCAGGAAAAGCTTTTCACTAGAGGCAATGGAACAGCCTCCCCAGGGCAATGGTTATGGCTCTAAGTTGCTGGATTTTGAGGTGCATTTGGGTGGTCCTGTGTGGAGCCAGGGGATGGATTAGATGACCCTGGTGGTTTCTTTCCAACCCAGTATATTCTGTGGTTAATAAATTTGTCTCCCACTTGCACCAGTTGCATCAAGCTCTGGATTTTTTTAGTTGATAAACCAAGTTTAAGGACGTTTTCCTGCAAGTTTCCAAGGTCATAATTACTAACAATGTAGTGTTTTCTACTAAGATTCTCATCGTGCTGAGAGCTGTAATTCTACATTTTTGTTCTGTATTATTCAGAGAACACCTCTGATGAAGAATGTAAATAATACAGAACTTCTAAAAGGCTGCATAAAATAGTTTCATAATGTTGCTATTTAAGGCTGGAGGGGTTACAATAAAAGGCTGCTTATGCCCTGACACCTAACTACCAGATGGAATATTTCCTTCTCATAGAGGTCTGTTAGTGGGATTAGGATTTTTGTAGAGCAGAGTCTGAGAACTCCCCGAGCACTGAACAGTCCTGTTAACAGAGCTGTGACTGTTACTTCACGTCTTGTTTGTTGCTGTATTACCTCCTTGGCAGATGGGGTGATGTGAGGGCTGTGAAGCAATGAAATAAAAATCAATTTAATGTTACAGGAGAGATTTTCCTTAAAAGAGTACCAAATATTATCACTTGCTTTATAGCACTGGAGGCTTGAAAAAATGATATACACCACTTGCCCAAGGGAGAGAAAAGAGGTGCAGCAAAAAGTGCCTGTGCTTAATGTGTGCTCTTGTAGGGAAGCTGAAAAGACTTCATTTTGGAGTGCAGAATTGTTCTGAGAACAGATATTACTATTGAACCATCCACATTGTTCAGCAGTCTAAAAAACTGCTGTGTGCTACAACGGGAAGGAATAAAGAAAAGTCCGTTTGTGCCTGATGCTCCAGGGAAGTGCTCAAATCAGTTTATTCGTGTGAATTAAATGGTATGTGCCAGAAACACTACCTTTTAAAAATACATATCTACACGTAGAAGCATGTGGATATATGCATGCACTTCAAGTCTGTTACCAAAGCTTGGGATATAATAGGTCTTTGCTTGGATTTGTTTTGCTGCTTGTAAAAACTCCAGAAGGGTACCAAAGAGTGCTGATAAGTTTCAGGTGTTTCAGAGAGTTTGGTTTCATTTCCTTACAGAACTGCTTCTTCATCTTTTTGCTTCCATTTTGACTCCACTGCTGCTCCTATCTGGCTCCTGCAGTTTGGGGGCAAATTCACATAGGTTCAACTTTGCTTAATATGTATTCTTTCTTCAGCCCACGATTGGTTTGATCAGGGAAGCTAGTGATTTTTTTAAATAGGAATAATTCTCCTTTAAACTGACTTTTGCCACTTAACTTAAGTAGCTAACATAAAAAGCAGAATAATTAGATGAGAATGATGGTCCCTGTTGCCCACTCTTGTGCTTTTCCTTCTCAGGTCCTTAGGCAGAGTACAGGGCATAGAAGTACATAAAATTTCTTCCAAGTACTCATCCAATCTTCAACAATTTTTCTGTCACTTACTAAATCACATTATCAACATAGTGCTAGTTAGTGATTTTATTTGTTCAGTTGCTTTTTGATAACTCAGCTTTCACAGCAATCTGTGGGAAGCAGATACCCTTTTGCAGCTGGTGCTATGTGAAGAAATACCTCCTTTTGTTTGCTTTGAACTTCACCTGTAGTCTGTACTGAAGCCGTGAATTTGTAAATGAAATGCAGAGAATATTGGTTTGTGTCTGGAGTTATTGTAAAAATTGTTCATAAGCCAGCACTTAAAGGGTAATAATTTGGGCCATCTGTCCAGTCAGACGGACCTTTTTTTCTCCCCCAGAAATCTCTACAGAGTGCCTTGGAGGAGAAGAAAGGTCTGTGCTGAACTCATTACGTATTTATTATGTCATTCATATTCCACTAATTTAGCCTTCTCTTACAGTCTCATTTGCTTTTGCTGAGAAAAGCATTTATTTAATTGAAGGCTCTGTCTAAATAAAGTATTCTACTGATTGCCTATGCTGATTACTCCAGGCTTTCTCTTCCTAATTTGGAAAATGTGCTTGCTTTTCTTTGGTTTATTTTTATATTGGTAATTTTCTTCCTATATTTTTACACTGTCCGTAGTGCTGGGTTGAGCAGTTTCATTTCCAACTGAGGCTGAGCCAGTTGCACTGAGACACAGAAACCTCCTTCAAAATAGTTTTTTTATGTTAGGAAAAAGAGTTGGAAAACAACTTCTGAATTCAGGGGGTTTTTGGAACACGCCATGGGAATGTGTTACAGAAGTTAGGTTCAGACACCCCTGAGATTTTAACTATTTCAGGTCTGAATTCTAGCCCAATATCCAGGTTTTGTAAGGAAAAAAATGTTTCCATGGTGTGTGTATCTTCATGAAAAGTATTTCAAGGTAAATGTGAGCATTGTTTTCAGTCTTGTTTTACCCCATTTGTTTACCTCTGCAAACAACACATCCAGACATCCAGATTTCCTTTGAAATTGGCACTCAATACGTATTTCTTGAATTGTCAAACTAACAAGCATCCAGTGTTTCAAGAAGTTGGGAAAAGAGATGCACTTTACAGAATCTTACTGTTGTACTAGAGATCTTTTTTTTCCCACTTTATTACCCAAACATTCATATAGTGAACAAGCATGTGCTGTCACTTCAGATCTTGTTTATATTGCCATGCGCATTGTTCTACTTTGTTTATTCCTTAAAGATGTTGAACTCTGCCACTCCAAGAGCTCAGACTACCAGAAGCTGGAGACTTTTGACTTGGTATCTGAAATCTTGCCAGTAAAGAGCAAATCATTGTTACTGAAATACTGCTTTGTGGGAAGACACTTGATGCTTGTGACAAAACAAAATAAGCTTTATGTGAGATCTTCTGAAGATGACACTTGATTTTATTCTTTTAAACCAGGGTGTTTGAAAGCAAGTGCATCCTGCACATACTGTCACTTCTGCTGGGCTGTAGTGTCACGTTATCCCAAATTGCCCTGCTCTAAGGCCTAGATGGCAATCCCCTCACTCACACACAAAGCTGCTGGTTCAAAACAGGTTTGTCCTGTACTACAGTAGTGCTCTCTCCTCTCACTCCTGCCTTAACAGGGAAGGAAAGGGCTATCCAGTGTATGTCTGATAAAATGCAATAATGATTTAACTATTCCTTGAACTGAAAGGTTGGTCAAAGGAGTCGCTGCAGAAGACAAGGTTGTCTGTTATGCTGTTAGGAGAGCCACAGTCCTGTTCCCTTTCTGCAAAAAATGGAATTATGCCCAGTCTTCCACCTCCTAGCATTTGTCTATGCCACAGAATACAGGAGCAGCGCAGTACCAAGGAAGGGAGGGAAGTCTGGAACTGCTGTGCTGCAGTTTGACAATAAGCTGTAACCAGGACATATTCTTTCTCCTAGGAATTATGCATGGCATAGCTAAATGCCTTTGTTCTCTTGGCAGTGCAATTATGTCAAAATCACGCTGACCTCTTCTCCCTAGTGCTGCAGAATTCTTTCCAAAAGGGTTTATCAGAGTGATAGAGTACAACTGGTGGAAAGGAGATGCTGCACTTAGAAAATCCTTTAAAGTAATCTGACCTTCTCCTGCTAACAAACTGCTTTCTGCACAATGTCCAGCATGTAGTTTCCTTTAATGTAATGTACCATTTTCCTCATCTGATTCTTGTTGAAAGTAATATTGACAACGTGCTAAAGGCAATGGCATAGCTAGTTCTCTTTCAAATTTTACTGAATATTTTAGTATTGGTAGGTGGAGAACATTTCAGGAAGAACTCCATTGCTTTCAGACTAATATTTTGCTCTGGGTTACACGGGGACAGAGGTGCTGTAGAGTGGTCAGAATCAATTCCAGAATTTCAAATCTTTCCTTTTTTTTTTTTAACAAAGAGATTAATATTTTTGCAGATAGATGGTTCTTATGGTTTTGTGTGCAGGCCTAACCTTCGTATATATCTATTTTTTAGATGTTTGCATGACCCAGGTATGGTTTTGGAGCAGACAAAGCATGACATGGTGTGTTGCACTGAAGCTCTCCATCCAGAATATGACCTGACTTTCAGTCCTGTTCTGATCAAAAATGACTTGTCAGCTCAGGCCTTTTTGCCCTGGTAGTCTGTTCTTGTACTGTCATGCAGTCCAACATCAGGCTGTGATGATCACAGACATAATACACAGGATTTTTTGATTTCCTTTTAACGCTGTCTGCACAGTTATTTACTTTATTCTGATCATAATCTTTTTTCTTTTAATGAATGATCTACTAGGTGAGAATAGCATCTTGCTGTAATGGATAATGCTCTTTTGACTAATAGGTACTGTAAAACCTCCCTTCACATTTAAATTCAAATCAGCATTTATTTCCTAAAAATGAAATAATGAATGCTTGGGAAGCATTCCAGACATTTATTTACACAGTGGGTTTTTTACTATTTCCTACTGCTTTTATATTAAAACTTTTCCCAACTGCTATTTCAGAAGTCAAGAATGAAAAACAAATCAGTGCTCTCCCTACTTCTTGGTTTTGTGGATGTTTGTTTGTAGTTTGTTTTTTTATTGGGAAGGGTCTTTGTAGATCTTCTGGATTGCATTTAGCTGACCTGAGCATATCTTAAAGCAGGTTACTAAAGCAAGGCCTGCCAGGACAAACACTGTTCTGTTCTCAGAAGGTTTGAAGAACAGGAGTTTTGTGTGTGAATGTGTGCTGAGGTCAAAGGTGGATTGCTAGCAACTTGTCAGTAGTACTTAAGAAAAACATCTAAAAGGAATAAATTAAATTTGAATGCTCAGATCTTAAGATTCTTTTTATGTTTAAGATCAAAAGCAAGAGCAAAGTAAATTGCCTGCTTGTCATCTCCGTATTATTGCATTGATTTGTTGAGATTTCTTTCCTATTCTTACTAATAAAAGTGAGGGGAATACAGTTGACTGAACAAAGAAATACTATTGAAGTTAAACAAACAAACAACAACAAAAAAACATCAGTTAGACTTCTATTAATACACAGCAGTGACCTGTTTGTTTCTTCGTTCAAGATGTAACAGATTCTAACACAGCCGTAACAAGAATGAATTCTAACACTGAAAGTAAAGAATACCTGAAAACTGAAGTTTGGGAACAGTTTTCACTGGGAGAAATAAAATTCATCTAAGGTGAATACTCATCCTAGCAGGGGCTGATCCAGAGCACCTCAATCCACAAAGGCATTTCAGATTTGAATACCCATCCAATGGAATCAGGATCTGGATGACAAATATCTGCTAAAATAGAGAATCTGAATGAACAGTGTCCATAAACACCAGCTTGCTTAAGGCAGTCTGCCTCACATAGCCAACAGGAGGTAAAATAATTTTTAAATCACATGCTCTGTTGGTGAGGAATCACATTTGCAGTATTTATTAATTGCTCCTATTTCAGTTCTTTACCAAAATACTTTATTGGGTGCAGGCAGGTTGCAGATGCTAATCATAACTGGGAGAAGCTGCAGTACTTGTCAGAGAAGAAAAAAGCTGTGCGACTCATGGGCCAAACTTTTTGCCTGGTTTTGGTTTTGCTTGCTGGTTTTGGCTAAAGGGCCTAAGATAGGTGCCTCAAAAATCTCCTGAATTCTCAGACAATGGGAGATTTGTTTTTTCTTATAGTATAACTGAAGTTGTTTCATTGTCTTTTTATTTGTAATCCTTCTAATTACACTAAAACTGTAGATTAGAGTTTTGTTTACATGTGATGACACAAGTCTTGACTTCTGGTCTTCTTTTAGTGCTAAAGGTTAAATTCCACGGATGGTAGAAAGATGTTACTTTACACACTGATGCTTCTATTAAAATACGAGTACCTATTTCCCTTACAAAGCACTTTTTCTCTCACTAAAAGTGTCACACACAATTTGCATCTCGCTATGATTTTTGAATGTTATTTTTTTTCCTAACTTTTTCAAAGATTGAAGTTGTTTTGCTTACCTGCTGGAAAAGTGAAAAATATTAAAATTTATTACCATAGTAGCACTGTTACCGAGAAGAAACTAGTAAAGACATTTTACAAATCTAGCTGGTGTAGTATGCAAGCAAGCCAAACATTTGGATCCTGGATGTTCCATCTTTGGAGACTAAACCACAGCTTAACTCTGCAGGTAAAGACCAAGATCCTGTCAAACCTGTGATAATTACGTGCCTGAGAGTAGAGTCTAGAATGTTACTGAAGATACTGGTTGTTTGTTGAGTACTTGAAGGACAGGAAAATGCTATATCCATAGATCCTTTACAGCCATCTCTACGCTGGCTCGCTCTTAACATTGCTGCGACAAAGGAAGATAGGTCTCAGTCTAACAAGTAAGATGTCATATATAATGTTCCTACAAAGTTCAGTTTTGCTTTCTGTATTGGACAGGATACCCAACCCCACCACAACAGCTCTTGGTTGGGCCCATGCTGCCTGACCCTTCAGCAAGAAATGTGGGGGCCTAGAGGGGAGGCAAGTGTAGCCCCAAGGCTTGGATACACGCACACAGTGAGAAGGAAACACTGTGTTGTTCTGCCTCGATTGCTTAAGGATGTTATATTAGACAGTCACTGCGATAAGCTGCAACATGGAGCTGCTGAGAAACAACTCTTTGCTCTCAGTGTCAGTTTTAAAACATCCTTATATTGTAATTCTAAAGATGAAAAGCAGTATAGAAAGCATGCAATCTCTACAAAGAACCCGTTATGTCACACTGTCACTTTCTGAGATATTCTTATTGGATTTCTCTCAAGGAGGAAAAAAAAAATTGACTGTTTTGCTTGGTTCCTGCAGCCAAGAGCAAGCTCTCCATGTTATAATGCTGACTTACAAGTGTAACTGTCACACCAGCTAGGTGGGTGTTACACAGAACAAAGAATCAGTACTGATAAACAGGATTACAGATTAGTTTCACTTGGCAATGACCTTCACACACCACTGTTCAGTGTAAAGGTTGCTTCACTCTCATTTCCATCTTGAGTCATTTGCTATCTGAGTAAGGTTTGGCTTTTGAAATATGAAAGCCCATGTAGCTTTTACCAAGCACATAGCAGAATAATTTATATTTTGCTTTCCAAGCTGCTTAATTTTTAACTATAGATTGATCCTCGTTTATGTATTTTACATCAGTCTTCAAATCACTGTCTATCTCCCCTGAAAGCAAAGGACAGATGTAGCCCACTGTCTTAAGACAAGTTCACCTACTTTCCTATGATTTAATGATGGTGAACTGAGTCTAAGCCTACTGTGGGCAAAAAGGTGGAAGGTATTCTGCTGAGGAAATGAGGATTTCCTTGTGAAGCTATAACAGTCATCCTAGTCACAGCTCTCTGCTTTTACGTTGCCTATAATCTCTTCCAGGATTTACTTTGTCTGAAGGCAAAAATCAGTTGTTCCTAGCTTTTTTTTTTTTTTGTCACTAACAGTTATAATAACTCATGAATGACTCATTCTTGGCACTAGCACTTGATCAGGACAAAATGCACGTTACCTTTTGTGTTAAGCATGGAATGGCACATTAGGTTTCTTTGTTTAAACCCTAAATATCTTTGAAAATAAGATCAAAAATTATCTCATCTATGTTTTTTGTCAACTTTTTCTTTTTTTTTTAAAGGCCACTAGCCTTGGATAAATAGCTTTCAGTTCTCCTTAGTGAATTTTCTTCATATTAATTAACAAATACAGCTTTCAGCTTGCATTTCCATGACATAATTCTTCAGGCAGTTATTACTTTTTTTTCTAATTTAAATCAATCAATTTCCTCTGGCGTATTCCTTCTTTCTAGCCAAAAGGGTTAGCAAGATGACAAACACCTTGTAAGCATAAAGAGGTGGGAATCTAATAACCCTAAACAAAGCTAGTGGAGCATAACATTCTTTTTACTCATCGTTTATTATGGCTACAATTTATTGCTGTTAACTAGTTATTTGTTTAAAATGCAAGTTAAGCTAAATGGTTTCCTTTACATTTCATGAATTTTGAACCACTAAGTACTGCAGGTAATCACGACACCTGTACTTACTATCAAATTTTCCCTACAACTCCAGTAGTGGTGTAATACAACTTCAGCAGTGCCTTTCAGTACAAATACATTTTATATATGAACTGCAAATGCTAACTAAATATGTGCTTTTTATTTTTTTTAAACAGGCGTTAAAGCTGTGTTTTCAGGACATTACCATAGGAATGCTGGAGGGTGCTACAGAGGACTGGAAATGGTGGTTTCATCAGCAATAGGATGTCAACTGGGAGAAGATAAACACGGACTTCGAGTGGTCCTTGTCACAGATGAAAAGATTGTTCATAGATACTACAGTTTGGATGAGTTGAGCAGCCAAGGCTTGGAGAAAGATATGATGGATATGCTTGCTAAGCAAAATTAGGCTACGTCAAATCCCTTTTAACTCAAGTAGTTTATGTGATTTTTTTGCCATATTTGTTAGACAAACAGGAAGAGTTTCAAAAAGTTTCCACAACTTGAAATCAAATCTTTGCTTGTGCACCATGGCCACAAACAGCTCTCCATTTGTTATCATCCTAAATAACAAAACAAAAAAAAGTGTTCTTGACGGATATTTTTGTAAAATGAGGCCCACAAGGAATATGGAAAAATAACATATCACTGAAAACATTTCTCTGTTCTGAGATGTTATACTTTCCTCACAGATAAGATATTCTAAATAGATAGGAAGTGAGAGTAGATAGCAAGAGTGTAAGTAGTAATTCTAGGTAATGCTTCAACTGAAGACTATTTTCATTTGATATGTAAGATGACATTAGGGGAAAAAAAAAAAATCAATTTAGTCACTTCAGTTACACTCTAGACAATAGAAAGTGTTTTTTTGTTTTTTGTTTTTTTTTACTTTAGAGAAACAAATCTCAAAGAGTCAATGAAAATAATAGACTCCATTTAAATACAGCACAGGAGGTGAAATACTGTGTTGAAGACTCAATTTCATTAAGTTTAGTTACAACATTTTGTTTGAGAGGGGGCTCATGAGATTTTAAAAATATCTGCAGTATTTTGAACTGTTTTCTTTTACCAGTGTAACAGCTGTAGCTGCAAGTGGACAGTACCAAACATGAGCTACCATCTCATGATAACAACCTAAGCATAGGTAATGTCTGAATCAAAAAGAAAGAAAATGATTTTGCTTTTAATCTCCAGCTGCTTTTGATTAGTTTAATGTTTTCACAGGTTCATTTTCAAGGGAACATGTGGGAAATGGAAGTGAAAAATCTAAAGCTAGCTAAGCACCCAGAAAGAAGTTTCACTGGAAGTTAAGCAGTTAGCTTTTTAATAGTTAAAAATTATTTTACAAAAAGTTTGTGTACTTTTATATCTTTGAAACCACTGACTTAAATTAACATTTAGTCTTAGATTATATTTAGTAATCACAGGTTATTAAGGTTTCAAGAACAAGATAATGCTATATTATGTTTTGCAGAGGGAAGAACAGACTTGCTATTCAGCATGACAGTTTACATTTTAAGGCTGAAGAAGTTCAGCAGAGGGACCTGAGACAGTCCAAGCAAGGACACGCTCCCTGCTTTGGCACAGTACTGTAAAGCTGAATGGAGGAAGTGCTTTTTTCATATGCCTGTTCATTAAACGTAATTTTAACTGAATATCTGAAGCTTGGGAGATAGGTCCTAGAAACATAACTTCAGGAGGAAGTCTTTCCACAACTATGAAGACATTAACAGTAGTGGTATTATAGAACTCTGTAATTTTATTTTCATGGTTACAGTGTACTAATATACAGTGGAAATGTTTGCATAAGCATCATTTTAATTCATATTTGTAAATTATTTTTTCCACTTCTTAAGTGTCATTACGTTGCAAGAAATTCCATAGCATTCTGTCATAAAAATATTGCTCAAGTACAAATATGAAGTTCAATTAAAAAATATTTTATACCCCAAGTACTTCTTTATTTAGAATGTGCATTTTTACCTGCATAAATGAAAAGTGTTTTTAGATTAATTTTCTTAGTATGACTTAATATGGATGCCTTAACTAATTACAAATGGCAGAGGTCTTCATGGTCAGAATGCATCATATTTATGTAGAGAAATATAACTCATATTGTGTTAAATTATGAAACAATCCACCCATGGAGACACTAATTATCATTTAAGAAAACATCTTTTGATGTTAGTGACACTATCAGCTTTACTGCAGATCCAAAAATAATGGTAACTCTCAGTCAGCAAATGACTGGCTTTAAAGCAAGGTGATACTGAAGTTCAAACTGCTTATGAAAAAAAGAGCAAGTTCTCATTCATTTCTGTTGGCAAAGGAAAAAAAAATACATCAGGTGACCACAATTCATCCCAGTTTCTTGAAGGCAGCTAACAGGCTGAGATGACCTCTGACCTCTTGGTTTGCCAGTTTAAGTGTACACAACAAACTGAAGAAAATGCTTCTTCTGCATCTTTCTTGAAAGAAAAGGCCTGATGTCTCATAAAAAGAAAAATGACATTTTATGATGGGAATGGGGAGTGATAGAAGCGAAGCCTCTTCTACCATCTCAATTTGCAGACTGAATGTTCCATGCTCACACTGTTCTTTGCTTCAGTGAATGCTCTCTTACCTCTGCACTGCAACTTGTTTTCTAGTGTTTTCAGTAGCAATTTTAATTCTGCTGTGAGCATATAATTAGAGATGTATCTATCATAAGCAAATGCACAGAACATCGAAAACCAAGCATTTCACCATTTAAGAATGCACAGTTCTTCTGTCTACGTATGTCACTGCACAAAACTTTGAAGGCTAACATGTCATTGTTTCAGTTAATGCTAATGCTGTGAATAAGCTGCTTTCTGTAACACCCTCATTAATCCTGCTTTGCAACTGCCATTTGAACACAGTGATATCATTGAAAGCAATAGGAGATACTTACATATACTTTACTTATCAGAAAGCTTGCCTGCCAAACGCTAGCATCATCTATTTCTGATACACATTCTTGACCTGTAGAAATACCAGTTTGCACCAGAAAACTGTGAAAAGGGAATTTCCCATTCAATAATATTTTACAGTTTGTAAGAACTTCCTTCTCTTCCAGTTCTAACCTGATATATGATGTCCGCCATCATCGATAGATTGCAGAATGCACAGCTAGGAATCAAGGAGGTGAGTGGTTTAGGCTGCCAGTGGTTTGATTGCCATGAACCACTGCAGAATTAACACCCTGCAGAAGATCAAATTCTTTAGCAAAAGATGAGCCATCTATTAAAAAGTAAGAAAACAAACAGCAAGAGAAAAATGTCAATCTGTTACTGCAACTCTCTTCACCCAGAGGCAAGCAAAGACATAGCAGCTTCCACATCCACTATGCTTAAGTTTGTTCCAATGGTATCCTGAAAGGACAGTCGGCAGAGTTATAACAAGCACATCTTGAACAAGGAAAGACCTGCAGATTAGTTTTGGAAAAGCTTTTTAGATTATGTTTCAGCAATAAAGATGATTTCCCCTTAGTAGAAAGCAATGTCTTGGTAGTAGTTTGCACCCCTTCCAATTCTGTTCTTCCCAGCCTCAAGAAATGTAAGTGTTCATTACTCAAGACAGCTGAAGATTAGGAAATTCAAAGCTGATAAATGCAATCACAGAGCTCTTAGACATTTTCATTGGAAGATGCTCCATTAAAAAAAAAAAAAATTGGAAAAATAAACTTACAATAAAGACAAAGCATTAGAACAGAGTACTAAATTCCTGTCTACTTGAAATTCAGCTCCAGTGCTATGGATTCAGAAAGAAAAATTGCAGAAAAAGCACAAAACAAAGGCAGAGACAAAAAATTTTCAAGCAATAAAGAAAAAAAAAAACATATATAGCACTTCTTTTAAAAGGAAAGCAAAAAAACCCAGCTTTTATTCAATTTTTTTTTTTTTTAATTCAGAGCATTACTTTTTTTTAATTGACATTTTCATTTGTTTCTCTAGAATTAATTTCTTCCATTAGCAGTTTGTCAAATGCAGATACTTTAGTTCATTTCTACTAATCATCAGTTTTTTCTTCTCTAGGAGACCCACTAAAGCCTCACCCTAGTTAAAATGATAGCGTTGTTATTTCACTGTTGGGTAGCAAGCAATTGAAACATCCCTCTTCCAAATGTATGCCTATCTTTCTCAAACATTGTTTAGAAAGGCATAGTCTTGTTAAATTAATAGGTAATGGAATTATCTGTGCATATGCAAGTCTTTCTGTCCCAATTCTACATAAGAAAAAGCATAGGTGCATAGAAAGCTATCTCATACTGCTCAGAGAAACAAAATCACCAGTCCTAAATATGGCAACTTTCCTGTCCAGGAACATCCTCAACAATGGGACCAACAGACCACCAGCTAGGAAACCAATGACTTGTGTTCAGATACACATCAGACAAAGCTAATATTACCATAGACAAATATGGCTCATTCAGCACACTACAAGCACTGAAGCCAAGAGGGCATTAACAGGACACAGTGCATAAGGACAACTCTTCTATTTTTTTTTTTCTTTTTTTTTTAAACCAAGCTGGAAAAAGCAGTCAGCACTCCCAGCAGGTCACATTGCTGGCCTCCACCACAACAGGAGCAGAAGAGAAGCTGATACAAATACTGCACATGCAGTCTGTAAAGTTCCTGACTCCACATTCTATACTACTGTCTCCCTTCAGGCAATCCCACACCTGTGGGCTTATCCCACAGTTATGTTTTAAATCCAAGATAGGATGTGTGAGACTCTATGCAGTAAGGCTAGATAGAAGTCAACAGCCTGGGACCTGAGCTATCATTTTGTGGCCTCCCCTTCCATGCAGCTGGAAGGCTAGCAACGAACATAAGGGCACAGCAAGGAGGTGAAACAGAACAGGAAAGACCCCCTTATGTGCTACTGGCTGCCCACTTGGCTGGAAGTTGGCAGCAGTCCCACCCTGCTGTTCCTGAGGGACACTAGCTACTCCAAAGGCTATTTGGCTAGTTCTCTGCTGGCAAGTGGCTGCTCTTTAGCATTTATCAAGATATGAATACTCACAGCAATGCAATATTGACTAATTTTCACTATTAACAACTATATAAAGGCTGGTTAATATAGCCTGAAGGTAGGTTCCCCCACTGCCATAATATGCGCAGTGTACAAACCAGGGCAGACTTCCTCCTCCCAGCTCCATAGATCCCATTGGGCCCTTTTAAGTATGCACAAACATCAGTAATAAAACAAAATAAAAATCTAAGGCATGCCTACTCTGACTCACAAGATAGCAGTTATGACTTTTTACAAAACTTTAATCGTCAGAGTGATATGAGATTCACCTGGAGAAAAGTAGTCCACGAGCTTTTCTGTTCTGCTGTTCTCCCTACTATTATTTGTTTGTTGTTGTTTTTAAGGAATATGATGACTATAAAGCATAATTCCAATTTATTTCATTTTACTACAGTAAAAGTGAAGTGGTTCACTACCAAAAATAAGTTTCCAACAACAGGGACTGCTGTACTTACTCAGCACATTTCAGGATACTTTGTTCAGACTGCAGATTTTTACGTTCTCCTTAAAAAATTTTACAACAGAACATCATAAAAAAACAGTGGAAGGAGCAGAGCTCTGAAACAAAAGCATGAAATGAAAGCTTCTTTATGAAAAGTATGTTAAGAGTGCACTGTTTCAACACAGTAATAATTAGTTTCAATTACTAACTATGACTAACGCTATAATGTGATGGAAAATACAGCAGTAGTAGCAGGGTGGCACAATCCTGGGCTGCAGCAAACAAGAACAAGCCCAAAGGCTGCAGCCATTGATGCAGAAACAAAGGAAGAAAAACTGCTTCAGAGGGCCTCAGGCACACAGGGATCTCCAATGAGATCCCCTCACCTCCAGTCCAGCCCTTAAATGAGAGTTGGGAAGGGGGGAATCCTGGTTCCACCCTTCCATCACTCAGCGCATTGCATTGCATGCACCTGAGCTCCCCTGGGCTGGCCCTGCCTTCCCACCAGGTGCTCCATCACTGCTTCAAGCCATGACTCAGCATTTCTGCTATAGTTACTTTTTGAAGAAAGCGAGTAAAAAGAGAACAAGAGAAAAAGAGGGAGAATGCTATTTGTTACTGTGACCCAATTTGAAAACTGAAATAGACCAATTGAGAAAACAGCGTTCCTTTTCACTGCATAGCAATTTAACACAGCCATTAAATGCATTGACAAACTTCAATTCATTTACAAACATAAATGTCACTGATCTGTCAAATTAATATTTTTTTCCTATTCTTTTCATTTGGTACACTGTTGCAATAGATTAACTGTGAGACTTGTGTACATACCAAAGGGAAGAACCTAAACATATCCAAAATGTGATGGAACTATGACAAAACTTCACTTACAACAATGTTTATCCCGAAGGACTTTCACAGAACTATTTGTTTCACTACTGTTCTTACCTGTACATTAGGTGGTATAAAAGTTCCCAGCTCACACTGTTAGATTATTTCTAAGCTCTCTAATATCAGTGCAGACATCTAATTGCTCCCCTTATCCTCCTAAGAAATAATGCAATCCTAATTTATTTCTCATTAAAGATGCATTGTACCACTAACCAGCTAAAGGTATTTTACTTGAAGCTTCTGGAATTTATTTTTAAGTCTTCAACATTTTAATTGCTTTGCTTTGCCGTTGGGTTCCTAGAAATTAAATATAAATACACAACTTCCTCTGCAACTACAATATAACCCATGAAATTTCTGTACTCTTAAACAACATTATAGCAACACAAATTTATGTGCTTACATTTATTGCTACTGTTTCTGGTCTTTTGTTGACTGTTAAAACAATGGATAATGAAGATCTCAAGACCTCAGGGAAACAGGCACCTGCTATAATCATAAAATAATAAAGGCTAGAAAAAACCTCTAAGATCATGTAGTCCAACCATCAACAAATCACCACCATGCCCACTAAACCATTTCCCTCAGTTCCACATCTTCCCTTTTCTTGAACACCTCCACAGACAATGACTCCACCAGCCTTTCCAATAACACACCACTCTTTCTGAGAATACTTTCCTTGGCACAATCTCTCATTCTAGTGCTAGTTATATGGGAGAAGAGGCTGACCCCCACCTTGCTACAACCTCCTTTCAAGGAGCTGCAGAGTGTGATAAGGTCTCCTCTGAGCCTCCTCAACTCCAGACTGGAAGAACAATCCCAGTTCTTTCTGCCGCTCCTCATAAGAGTGGTGTTCCGGACTGACCTTTCACAGCTTTGTTGCCTTTCTTTGGACACACTCCAGGGCCTCAACAACTTTCTTGTCGTGAAGGGAATAACTGAATACAGCACAGAACAGGTGTTGTGTACATCAGAGCCGAGTACACAAACACCTCCTTGCTCCTCCTGGCTGCACTGTTTCTGATCCAGGCCAGGATGCCCTTGGTTGCATGGCCAACTGAGCATACTGCTGGCTTGTGTTCAGCCAGCCTTGACTAGAGCTCCCAGATCCTTCTCCAGCATGCAGTCTTCCAGCCGCTCAGTTTCAAGCCTGAACTAGTGCACTTGGTTTTCAGGAACTTCATACCATTGGCCTTAGCCCACCAATCCAGCTTATCCAGATCCCTCTGTAAAGCCTTCCTACCCTCATGCAGATCAACACTTCCTCCCAGTTTGGTGTTATCTGCAAATCTACTGATGGTACACTCTATCCCATCATCCAGATCATCAGTGAAGATACTGGTAACACACATAATAAGAAGATGTGGTCTCAATTAATTGCAAAGAAGAATAAGAAATTATTTAAGGTCCTTTCCATCCATATATTCATTAGGATAAAATTTTGCTGTTCTTTTGTTTTGCAAGCATAGGAAGGATACTGTTACAGAATTTGATTATGCAATCCCTGTAATGATATTCAAAGACATGCTATTCCTAAACAAACTTGCTGCTATTCAAAGATTCAGTTGTAAAGGAGAGTTGGCAATGCAAACTCCAGGATGTGTGATCCAGGGGCATTATTTCAGTATTTCCTACAATGTTAGAAGGTGCAAGTCACTTCACTTTAAGCCACCAACTGCGGCTCAGGTCTTAGAAATCTCACTTTTACACTAAGATCTGCTGAATAGCAATCCTAGTTTAATTAAATGTGGTATAGATTCAGTCCTCTTGGGGACTTAAACATAGTGAAGATATTGTTTATAACTAGGACATTGCCTGACAGAGCCTTAGCAGAAAAAAATGGAAAGAAGTTTCTGTATTAGAACAGTGAAGCACGTACTTGTCAAAATTACTGTATGCATTTAGGGGAAATAGTTGCAATTAAACTAATTATAATTTAAGAGTAATTAAATGACTAACAATAAAGATGGCATCTTAATTTTTCTGCATTCACCAGGCATCCTTCTCTGGCCTTGTACGTGAACCACCTGATACTCTACAAGGCCACAGGAGAGTTTATCTAAACAAAGTCATCTGTTTTCTTTAAAAATGCATGAATGTTTGCCAGGTGGGGAAGCTACAGTTTGAAGTCTCTCCTTTTGCAAAAATTGTCAAGGTAAAAGAGGAATATACACCTGAAATACACATCTTTTAAATGTAATAAAAAACTAGCAAGTGCATACTGCATCCATGAGTATCCCTTAATTCTCTGCTAGAGAAACTCAGCTGAGTTTCTTCAGTGTTTATGCTCATCCTTGACTCATTTCTTTAAGGCTATCAGAAAAATATATTGCGTTCAGTGTTCCAATTGAAGGAACTTAAAAGAGCCTCCAATTGTGCATAGGAACTCTTACAGGAAGGCACACTGAAGAACTACAGAGGGAACATCTTGAGTTTCCAGTAGGTTCTCAGTTTGTGGATTCAGATATAAATGGCATCAACTTAGATTCAATACCAATATTTTAAATTAGTGTCTCTGTCTAGAAACAGGGTGGGGAACTGTCCAGCCATATGTGTCCCCATATGTGGAGGCTTAATAATAGAGAAAGAAAGGATAGATCGATAGACTTTTTTTTCCTCACAGACCTTCCCTGAAAACAGGTACCATGACAGTAACATATGACTGAGTATCCAAGTACATTGCACCTTTTTATCACCTCAGCCCTGAGAGGCTAATATTTCAGTGATGAGTACTTAACAAGACATGACTAATGCAATTTAATGCACTTAGAAGTCTAGATAAAAATAACCATTTATCAAAGACAGCTTTTTAGTAAAAAAAAAATCTTTATGAGTTTGAATATGCTTACAGCCTTTGCAAAGTAATATCAAGTTTCAGTCAAATTAAGACTTAAAAAGCCTTCAGAAATATTATTCAAAAACATTTTGATGTGCTGAATTGTTAGCCACTTTTTAAGTGACATCAAAGAAGGAGGAAATTAAAATTTTAGTAATACTTCAAAATATCCTATTTTGATTATTTGACCTGGTATCAAACTGTATGGAAGAGTTGTATTCAGAAATGTGAGTCTGTCATCATCTCTGCTCCTGGACATTAAATTTCCTTAAGCACAGCATAAAAGAAACAAAGCGACTGAGAAAATTTAATATCTAAAATTTAGTATCAAGCAAAATATGTGGAAGTAGTTTAATTTCCTTACCTTAGTTGTAAATTAGACCATTATTACTCAGAACTAAGGTTTATCAAATGTTATGTGTATGTTATTGAACACCTTTCACAATATGTGTCAAACAAATTGTTGGATAAATTCTTTGTAGTTTCTTACATATGGGGTAACACTGATTCACTTTAGAATGAGGACAATACAATCTTCAAACAGATTTTGGATTTTGAGATATCAATTAACTCATTCAAACATTTTCACCTAGAACTCATCAGAAAAACAACTGCTCCCTTTACCCTATAGTTAATGTCCAGTCTCATATCTAATGGATGAGATTACCAGCATTAGCCAAAATCTAGGATACTTGTTTGGCTAATTAGCTTTTACTAAGAGCAGTAGCCATTCAAAGAACAGAATGTCCCAGTTCTAAGCAAAAGCCAGCAATTCCAGGACTTTAAAATTGCTTCCTTGGCCTTTGCAAACTTCTGAACTTTTCATCTCTTCAGTGACAGGTGGAATAAGCAAAGGCTGCCTCAGAATCGAGAGCAACAGTTGAACAGCAAGACTATCTTAAGCAAGTTACAGAAGAGTGATAAAAGGATAACTTTTTATTATGTTCTGTATTTGTACCTATTAATTTACACACACGCATACATATATAATCTGAACAAAGAAACCTTTTCCAGATACTGGAAAATATCAACTGAAATGCAAATTTACCACCATTCCCTTACCCAATCATGATATTGTGTCTGCACACTGATTTTTGTCATTGAATTTTTTCTTAAGGTTCCTGCACTTATTCTAAAGGAAATACAGCAGGAGAAAACTAGTGAACAGTTTCAATCCTTCAAAATCCTTCAAAATTACTCATAATCCAAAAAGTTCACAGAAAATGCAACCTATACAAGCTTATGTGCAAAGGGAAACATTTTAAACTTCTATTTGATTGCAAAAGGTCTTTGAATGTTGAACAATTCTGACAGTCTCTACTTAGCTGTGAATGATCCTATAACACGTCATATTCAGTAAATTCATTATCAAAACTTGCCTTCACCTTTATGTATAAATCACACTGTATATTAACAAAGAACCAGGAAAGTGCACTTCAGGTTGAGAGCTGCACCCATCGCACACTTTTGACTTCATTCTGAACAGCATGTTTTTCACTTTTTAGTGGAAGAAACTGCTTAAGAGAAACCTAGAGCAAAACAACAAAATACTGCTCTGAGACATCAAACACACTACAGATGTGTGTTCTTCCCTCTGCCCATCCTACAGCTTGGTCAGTTTGGTTCATGGGTTTACAATACCTGTTCTGAAAGAAAAAGAGGTCCCTACCCCTCAAGAGTGCTCCACAGCTGAAGTCAATGGGTAAATCATGATGATCATCTGTTAGAATTAACAGTTTAGTGTGAACTACATCTCCGGTCTTCTGAACTGCCTGACAACACACAGTACTCTTTATCTTCCTATAAGCTGTGGAGATTTGTAAAAGTGAGCACATGGAGGAAGAAAGCATAAGGAAAATTCCTTCTTGTACTTCTTTTTTTAAAACCTATTCTAGGACACAGAGACCCTCTAAATAGTTCCATCCAGCACAATGTATCAGTGACGTCTCTATCAGCTATCATACTTTGCATGATCTTTACAGAAAGGCCAGCTGAAAGTCTCCACACTAGTACTGACTTAACTTTTCAGTGAGCTTACACACTGTAAAAGTCATTCTGAAGCTCTTTTCAATATGTTTGTCTCAAGAAAAGCAGATCTGATAATTCAGTTCCAGCAGATAACAATTTTTCAGTAAACACTTCTTTCCACTCTAGGTAATATAATGCAACTAAAGAATTTTGTATGATTGAGTGAGTTGCAGAACAAAAGCATTTGTTCAAAGTACTGAATCCACAGTCAAAATGAGGCATAGATTTTAAAAGCTACAGGAAACATTAACAACTCTCTGTTGCTGAGTACATCCTGATCATATGGGAGACCTGCACAATTTGCTCCTATTTAAGAAGACCGATTTTTCACCACAATTGTGGATGTAAGAATTTGTAGCTTTAAGCATTTACTTTTGTGCCAATAACCAGTGTGCTTTTGGTCTCTCCACAACTCTGAAGGAAGGCTGAAGAGAGGAAAAAAAGATTTACATATGTTTCTAGGAAAGACAATGGAGCAATTTCACCAGTCAAATTGCCAAAAATTTGATGTCTTTCAGACTGTTACTCAAACACACGAACATAGCACCCTCACTGTAGTGCTCTGCATTGACTACCTAGTGGATGATTTTGGGGACCAATGGAAAAAGAGGGTTTCTTAAGAAAAAACAACAGATTTGCCAAATATTCCACAACCATTTCTAAAGTTCCTGTGAAAAACATTTGTTGTTTTTTTCATTCTGTTCCAGTAAATAACTGACCAGGTTTTCAAAGTCAGCTGAGTGCCTGCTATCCCTACCAGTTGCTGTGATGCTCTCACATTGAAGTGCTTCAGTGAAAACAGAACTCTCTGTGGAAAAGGCTATGTGAAGGACGACAGTGAAACATGTATACAATGTATATAGTCTGAAAAGCTAAGTTACTGAACTGCACATCCTAACACAGCTGCCAGACTCTGCCACACTTAAAAGGGTGCTGCAAGCTCAGAGCCTATTGTAAATACCAGGAGAGTATCCAAGTAACTAATGCTTTCTGAGATGGTCAATAACTACAACAGCCACACAAAGCAAAGGAATAGGAATTAAAGTAACTAACTGAAAGTTACTTTGTCTGTGATTACAGCTTACTAAATCCTACTGCACAGTATCTTCAATTCTTTAAAAGTCAGTTATTTTTACATTGCAAGGAGAGGGAAGAAAATGGTTCTGCGTCAGAAAGACGGCACATTCAACAGCCAATGTTGGCACAAAGATTTAAACGTATCAAAAAATACTTGCACATTTCTGCTTTCAAATACCCATTTTCAGACATTTTAGTTTTTATTTGAACAGAGGATGACCTGCAGTATTACCAAGTTGACTGACAATTATAGGGCAGGAACTCAGGAAAAAGTAATTTTGGCAACCATCCAGTAGGATGAACCTAATCAATGGCCTTCAAATAGCTTTCCCTGTTGTACATAGAAGAACTCTTAGTATGTAGTCTTATCTGAGCTAAATGTGGAAAAAAGAAGTTGTCTAAGGATGCAGTTAATCTGGAACTTCAATTCTAATCTGATTTGAACACTAATTATGATTACAACTAAATTAAAAATTTCTGGGAAATCTGACTACTTTGGATTCTAGAAAAATGATGCTACCATATCATTTCAAGGTCCCACTTAGATATTATCTCACTGATTTGATCTACTATAATTTTAGAATAATGACAACTTTTCTTGGCTGCTTGGACAATAAAATCAATCTGGATTACATTGCTGTAACAATTATACAAAACAAAGATTAACAAAGTCAAATTAACTTGTTTCAAACATGCTATAATAAATGGTACATTCTACACACATATGCTAGATCACCAGACTAATTATGCTTCCATAATCTTCCACATTGCGTAATCTCTTTCCTGACAACTTTTTAAAGCAATACTTTTTTAAAAAACAAAAATCAAATACATGTACTATTTTTACAATGAGTTCAAGATTTCATAATACTATATGTTAAACTTTCTATCCAACGCATTAAATCCTGGTATCCTGTGGAGGCTTAATCACATTAGAGGGCTAAGTATACATAATACTTCTATTTATTTATGTGCTGGAGAAAAAAAAGTATCCTTAGCTTACTGACATGATTTCATGTTCACACACCAACTAGACAACTGTCACATAGTGGCTAGTTATGCTGCTCTTCATATTACTAGTAATTTTTTTAAATACTAATATGCATACACATCTCAAGTTAAGTTAAAGGTTTGCCAGTCATTTTGGTTTGCAAAGTTTCATTAGAAAAAATAAAATTCCTAAGAATTTCAGGCTCTCAGATGCAGATTCCTGTCCAAGATAAGTGACAACAGATCTCCGATTCCTGAAATGGCTGAATTAACAAGCAAATGAAAGTTAGCATAACCTAATACAATTATAATCAATTATCATTGTATCAAAGAATGTGGCTGCTGTGGGTTCTTTTTGGACCTCTGTGAACATAGTTCTGATATTTACTTACTAACATATCAGAAGTATTCTAGAGGCATCAGAACATTGCCTAGTACTAAATGCTAATGCACTTCTGCATGGCATTTCATACATCCAGACACACTTTGTTCATTCATCAAACATCAAAACACAGAAAATTCTATTTTGAAAGGGACATCTGGAGGTCATCTGTCCAAACCCTGCTCAAAACATGTACTTAGGATGAAATATGCACATAACATCCTGTTCCCCTGACACCCAGCATAAAATATTCATGAAAAATAAAATCTTATTTTGGCACCCACTGATCGTATTTCCACTGACAGTTCCACTTTGTCAGAGAAAAAGCAATGACTCACCAAACTGGTAGCCATGTTATTTTGCAGCCTTTTGCTTACTGGTATTTAAGCCTCGTTGGCAAACGGGAACAAAATATTACAAAAAAATATCAGCAGTCCCAACATCTACAACGACCTGAAATTTTACTCTGATAATTTCGTTCCACTTGACAACAAAGTTTTAAGTCCTTTACAGCAAATGGAGACAAGGATATTTAGTAAGAATCTACTTCCCAGCACAGGAAGATCGTGTAGCTCTTGGAGCAGGTCCAGAGGAGGGCAATAAAATGATCAGAGGGCTGGAGCACCTCTTCTATGAGGTGCTGAGGGAACTGAGCTTGTTTAGCTTGAAGAAGAAAAGGCTCTGGGGAAACCTCATTGTGGCCTTCCAGTACTTGAAGGGAACATATAAACAGGAGGAGGAACAGCTGTTTATGAGGGTGGATAGTGATAGGACAAGGGGGAATGGTCTTAAACCGAGACAGGGGAGGTTTAGGTTGGATATTAGGAGGAAGTTTTTCACCCAGAGGGTGGTGACACACTGGAACAGGTTGCCCAAGGAGGTTTCTTTATTTATTTATTTTTTTAAACGTTCATTTACTTGGTTTTGTTGTTGTTTGTTGTATTTGTTAGATTTTTGTTGGTTGTTTGATTGGCTGTTTTGGGGGTAGAGAAGAATTGTTCATTTGTTCCTTACTTGTTTGGTTTTCAAAGGAGAAGTAATCAGCCACAGCAAAATGGCGCTCTTCTCTTTAGGGTATTTGCCCACATGCAAGATAATGTTAAAAATCCCCAATAATAACGCATTTTAAGGCTGAGGTTCCAAGACTTTGTTATTTGACACTCTTCCCCAGGTAATTTTCATTCCCAGAGACACAAAACAAACATTTTTTTGAAAGTTTGCATTCTTGTAGATACAATTTTACTGTAGAAAAGTGCAGTCTCTGCCAATTGCAGCTTCCCTTCTTTGTCAGTAATGCTCAGCATGGTGCAGGTGGGAAGAGCAGAGCCTGCAGAGCTGTGTGCCTCCTGTTCTCGAACTAAGATGAGAGGTTACAGCCATGAGACCTGCTACTGAGTATTGTATTATCTTTTCTCTTGTTTCAACGCTCAGGACCACTTACTACAGAGTCAAAGGTTTCAGTTCCTCTAGCCTTTGTACAGCGATAATTACCATAATTTACAGGAAGAAACAACAGTAGCCTAAGGAATAAGCTTACAGAAGGAAAAACAAACAAACACAAAACAAAAACCTATCAGTTCAGTTCCTGCCATCGCTGACCAATATGGACAGCCCAAAAGCTGTTCTGCTGGGCTAGAGAAAGGGGGGTTGTTCTTTAACATGTTTCTTTGTAATAATTCAGTATGAATCCTAGCTTCTATCTTTTCAAGTTTCTGATCACAGTATTAGTCTAAAATAACCTGCAAAGGTCATTTGAATGCAACATGTAAGCTCACAACCCCTCCAAAATACATTTTAAAAAAAGAACATTCTTTAAAACGCTTGATTGGATTATGATGTTGGGGACCTGACTCATTCCTACTTTTTTTTTTTTTTTAAATACAGCATTCTTGAGACGTTTGCTTGCAAACATTCAGGGACAGTATGTCAAATTTAGTAGGAGCAGGAAAGATACTCTCATGCCCAATAATTTTCTTATTCAATAAACATTTCTCACCTGCTTGATTTTCTGTCAAGGTGTATCATACATGTATTCTCTTTAGATACTATTAACTGTATTTTTAGATTTCCTCCCACTTCTTATTTCTGAAACCCAGAACGATGCATAAAACATTCCATAGCTGTTTTACTCAAGCCTTAACTCCAGAGATACCTACAAGATAATCTTATACTGTCAACTGGTTTCCCTTTGAAGATATTTATCAACTGAATATTAATCAAAATTTCTTCCTGCCTAATCAAACAGTATCCTGAGATTTCTACTGAAAGAGGAACACATTCCCAGCCAATTACGCAACACTATACATTCTTTCGAAATGTTTCTTTTTGTACATCTTTCTCAGGTTATTTCTTTTATAATATTTGTACTTAAAAACTCAGAAGTCAAGGAGCTTGAGCTATATAATCAAATCTAACACAGGAGTACTACCTCAACAATAATTAGTTGCTGTGCAAAGTTATAAAATACAAAATCTACCGCACTGACAGCAGCACCAACTTGATGTACAAGTCATAATACAAATAAAATTCTAAAATAACTTATTCTTGCCAAGCCAGAACACAATACATCATTGCATAGTATTTCCATTTCATAGTATTACATATTTACCATCCCATTAAAGACAAAATATGTGGCACAAGAATTTGTGAGATTGTTACATTTAAATCTGAATGTCATGTTCTGTCTTTTCCATTTTACACTGTTTCACAAACAATGATCCCTGAGTCAATACTGTCTATATAATTCCAATGAATTCACTTTTACTACCAGGAATTCAAACAGCAAATGAATATATAAAGCTTAAGAACTTATATAAAGCTTAAGAGTAATCTCAGTATCTTATTACTTATCTTCTTGCTGCTATTCTCATTAAACTCTTCTAACAATGAATAAGCTACTTATTATTATAAGGCAATATATTCCTTAATGCTCTCCCAGCTATATTCTTGCCTCAGGACATAAAAAAAAGAGACGTAAGTATTAACGTATATATGGACTACATTTGCTAATACAGCGTCCTAGTGTCAGTGCAAGTCAGACCCGCACAGCACTCCATGGATATCTCTCTGCAACTGCAAAGGCTTGTCTCTGTCTACTAAGATCTGTGTTTATTTTCTGTCACTTATCAGTCATACTGAATACTGCATGTTTCACATACTAAAAGCTTGTTTTTGTTTTTTGTTGTTTTTTAGTTCTGCATAGAATAAACACTATATTTGTCTAAGTTAAAAAATCCAGTAAACAACAGGGAGAAGACCTACACATTATTTCAAAATCATGTATTTTACAATTCCATTAATTTTGATTTTTTTTCCAGTTATAAGTGAGAACTTGTTTTGGAGAATTCATGTGGTAATATTCAGTACTAACTTAAAATTTGTCTGTCTGGAGAGTGCAACGCAGGCACACTAAGCTCTTGTAAATGATAGCACTGCTTTCAAGAGCCTCAGGCTAGGATGATGGTCCTGAAGATGATTGTGAAGGCAACATCATGTGCACATGTCTTGGAACTACATGACGTATTAAGCACCAAAACCAATCAATTAATGCAAGAGGTAATAACTGATCTCTCCTTGTAAGAAAACAACAGTATCGTAAGTTAAACAAGCTCTGAGACAGGTGGCTATTAGGCCACGATATGAAAACTACAATCAGAGGATAATAAGAACAGACTGGTATTTCTATCCAAACATGAGCCTTGAAAAGCCTTTACTTTCTTCACGATATGGATGATGTGGCAAATCACTGTTTAACAGTGTGGACTGAGATGCTGGCCTTTGAAAATTTCTTTGCTGTGAGTGGGTAACCAAAGCATTCATGGACTTCAGAAGGCTTCTCCCAGCCACACAAATAGAAAGACTGGGAATATTTGAAATTTGTAGCTAATACATCCCTCCATGTAAATTTCAACTCAGGCTGGGAAAATCTCAAATTTATTACCTTTTCTTTCTCTGTCCTGGACTCCACATGATTCCTTTACGTCAATGCCAGCACCCTGGGCAATATAAGGTCAATGCTATTGCAAAATTACTACAAGCCGAGGGGTTCGGTCAGTTTAAAGGCTCTTATCACTTTCTTAATACCAGAAGCTCCAGGGAACAACTCTAAGGGACACCAGATTCTGATGACCATATGATATTGATGTTAAATCTGGTTTTAACTCCATTAGTATGCTTTTAGTTGCTTTATTTAGCTTCATGCTTTCTTGACAGATGAACTGTTATATATAAGTATATATTTTTATACATATATAAAACTTTACTTTGAGTTGATACTGACTTATTTTTATGCTCCTAGATAATTTTTCATTGACAATGAAAATAATTGACAACATCTGGAACATAAACACATCACAAGTCTGAAAGGTCATTTTCACAAACAGCAGATCATAAGAGGGATAGTCTATGCACATTTTAAGGATTTTTCATTAAATGTTTCTTTCATCATTATCTCATTTTGGATAACATTTTCTTATACAAAGTACAATGAGTACAAAAGGATGCAAAACCTGTAATTTCTCTCATGACAGGAGCCATCAAATCTGGAGAGAAGCCTTTGAGGATGCTTCCCAGGAATAAGCTGTTTGAAAATACAGCATCTGAAAAGCATCTAACCAGCAATTGCCACAGCAGTAAGATTCTATATAAGGCAGCAGCCAGAAAAAAATCCCTTGTCAGTTATAACATTAAGTTTGTTCACAGTCCTGTTCTTAATTGGCATAATATAATAAATATGCAAATTTAGTAGTAGTTAATGACAGGAGTTATTTCCCACTTCTGCTTTAAAATCCAGAGTTACTGCTATATGTATCTCTTGCTTAGCTTGCACATAAGACTCATTACAAATATTCTGATTTTCCTGAACTACTTCTTCTGGTTATGAATTTGTTTCCTATAAATGAGTGCCCGATCAGTGTCACAGGATTTTTAACATAAGCACAGCAACAGCAGCAAAAATCAGGATCTGCTTCTCTTCTGCAGGGCTCCCTGAGGAACTGTATCTGATGACTCAGACACCTAACTACTTGTTTGTAGTGTTTGTACGCATGAAGCTGTGGGAAATGATAAAAGCTGGTACCTGAGGGTAAAGGAAGAAGAAAATAGAAAGATGACTGATCAAAGCAAATACTTCTGCCAGCTTGATTATAAAAAGGAACAAAACAAACAAACAAAAGTTCTAGGTCACTTGTAACAACACTTATCAACAGTGACTGACTGGAAATTCATTGCATCATAAAGCAGTCTTCCTAAAGAATAGGCACTATACTGTATTGCCTTTCACACATATGCTCCTCAGTCAAATCTCATTCACCCTGTTTGCAGCCATCAGAATATGTCATCAAATTAGCAGATTCAGGCGGTCCCTTTCCAATTCAAAGGAGAAAAGATTCAATATCAATAATGCAGGTAATGGAAAGATTAGAGCGGAAGGAGTTTCTCTCTGTCTTCACACTGAGCTCACACAGTTGTTAGAGGCATATTCTGCTACCCGTTAAAAATTTTTTCCAGAAAAATGCACTTCAGTGATGCAGGGAACAGTGAACCCATTTCTCTGCTAAGAATTCATGTAGCATAGAGAGACATCATGCAGATGGCCAAAGGAAAACACAAGGACATAGTTGTGCAATGTAAGATTCTTCCATTCAAATACTAATTCCACTGCATCACAAAACAATATCTCAATGGAACTAATAGAAAACAAAGACTGTAGCAATGCCATTTCACAGCCACCCAACAAGATGCTGCTCTTTGCATTTTGACTAACACTGGTGTGGTCATCAACAGCAGATGGACTCAATGGACTGAGGAATGAGTCCATCCTGCACTGTAGGGCATTATCCTCAAGCAGTGGATCCACACAACCAAATCAGTGTCGTTTATTTACCAACAAGCATGCACTGAAGCTGAAAAAAAGGAATGTAACTTGCTGGAATATTTTCCCAGTATGCTTCAACACAAAAAGATACAAAGTTTGAAAGGTCAATCACAAACAGCAAGGAGTTTGGACAATCAAACTCATGAAACACAATCCTCAAAGGATAACCAGACACACTCAGATTTCCACATAGCTTACAAGACCTAGGGAAATGCCTATAAAAAATTATCCTCCTCAGACTTTCTTAAAGGAAAAGAAATTCCTTGATGGAGACACCTAATTTCTGTTACTTCACCTAAAAAGAATTTGCAAGAGAAAGTGAAGTTTCTTGAGGATAAGACAAAAGAAATCCCAAGTAAAATGTATAAATTTGCCAAGTGTTTAAAAATATAATATTAAGGACATGCCAGGAGCTTCTTTGAACCTATAGCATTCTGAGAAGAACAGAGAGTCAGCCTTGAAGTATTAAACGCATCAACATTTTTTTTGTTACTAATGAGTCTGAGAATAGGAAAAAAACATTTTACAGTATAACTGCTACAGAGATAAATAAGCAAACCTGATTTGTTATCTTTGTAGACTGGAGATGTTACAATTTTACATTCACAAGGAAAAAATTATGATTATAGCACAACCTTTAATGTCTGCCTTCACATAATCCCATCTTCTCCCTTCCATTTTCACTTTCTTGTTTCTTGTCATCTCTAGCATGCTGTCATCAAAAACACCACTCTGTGATTAGAAATTTCAATTAATATCAACACTGATATATAGCTGTTGCAATAAGATGTTTTATAACAAGCTGTAGAACCAGTATGGAAAGGGATTTACATTACAATACATTTAGATGGACAAGAAGGGATTTACATCTAGGTATTTTAGTTTCTTACCTTTTTTCTCCCATCTCCCCAGAAGTGAGAATTTGCATCATACATTTCCCTTTTACAAATTCTGTTTGCTGTCAGCACCGTGGAGAAGGACTTGGGGGTCCTGGTGGACAAGAATGTTCCACCTGGTCCTGGACATCAGCCAGCAGTGTGCGTTCACAGCCCGGAAGGCCAACTGTGTTCTGGGCTGCATTTAAAAAGGTGTGGCCAGCAGGGAGAGGGAGGTGATTGTCCCCCTTCTACTGCCAAATCTGCAGTACTGCCTCCAGGCCTGAGGCCCCCAGCACAAGAAAGATGCAGAGATCTTGAAATGAGTCCAGAGGAGGGCCATTAAGAGGGCTGGAGCACCTCTTCTATGAGGAAAGGTTGAGGGAACTGAGCTTGTTTAGCTTGAAGAAGAAAAGGCTCTCGGGAAACCTCATTGTGGCCTTCCAGTACTTGAAGGGAACATATAAACAGGAGGAGGAACGGCTGTTTATGAGGGTGGATAGTGATAGGACAAGGGGGAATGGTCTTAAACTGAGACAGGGGAGGTTTAGGTTGGATATTAGGAGGAAGTTTTTCACCCAGAGGGTGGTGAGGCACTGGAACAGGTTGCCCAAGGAGGTTGTGGATGCCCCATCCCTGGAAGCATTCAAGGCCAGGCTGGATGTGGCTCTGGGCAGCCTGGGCTGCTGGTTGGCGACCCTGCACATAGCAGGGGGTTGGAACTGGATGAGCACTGTGTTCTTTTTCAACCCAGGCCATTCTATGATTCTATTTACTGTTGAATAATAAGAAAATAGGGCTAATGGCAGGCATACAACTCTGCAGTTCACAGTTTTGAAAATCTAATATCTAGAATTAAATTCACTTGTTTAAAAAAAAAAAGTACTATAAATGGCAGAGAAATGGGTTTTCCATGTAGAGGAAGTGTGGAGATGACAAGTGGAATTGTTTCTTCTACAGAAGAGTCATCCCATTGTCTATTTAATTTAGGTACAGGAGAAATCAGATGGAAAAATGACCAAAACGAGCACAGCCTCTATCTTCAGCACAGGAGAATTAGGAGGAAAACAAGCATACAGTCCTGGGTTACTATAAAGGAAGACAGAGAAGAACACAGCAGCAATGCATGCAATAACAGCCCATATTAAACATGTCCAGAACCCAGCAGTCAGTGTTCGAATCTCTGAACTTACCTACAGCTAACCTTCAAGAAATACATGCTGCTTTACCCTTCTTCTCCTATTTAAATTTTACATTCTCTACTTCAATCAAGTTCATTCATTACCCAACAGCTTGGCAAGGACTCCTGCTTCTGCTAAAGAAAGACATACACACACACACACACACCCAACACAAGCCTGCACATAGACTGTTTTCCTCCAAGCCTTTGCAGTTCTGTGAAAATCAGGAATGCAAACACCTACACTTCACAAGAGACACAGCTATAATGTTTTCGATCATTTGCAACCAGTGTGTACAAATACAACTCATCAATACTCACTGACAAAATTATCGCCTGTGACTATCTCTGCTCTCTGAATCATAACGTAAGAATTATCCTCCCACATCTAAAAGTAACAGATTAATACAGTACTCACTGCATCTTTTCTAAGTGCAATTTCTTTTCTCTTGTTTTTGTTTTTTAGTTTTTTGAGGGTTTTCTTCCTTATCTGACTTCTCTACGTGCTCACCACACTATCTTCTTACGTAAACCGCCAATAGTTACCTTACTGGTTTGGAGTATGCAGCTACTGATTAAAACAGCAGTGAGGGGTTCTTGTGTGTTTGTCTGTGGTGTGTTTTTTTTTGTTTGTTTTTTTGTTTTTTTTTCTGTTGTTACTGTTTCTTTAAAAAAGAAAAATAATCAGTGCTATTAACATACACTAGAAATCTGAAACACATGGCATCTTGTTCCGCGACCACCAACAAATAACAAGCTATGAAAGATGTTCTATTACTGTATACACTGGAGAGCACTGTTCCCTGACATGTTCTGGGAACAAATTAAGTAGCTTTCTCTTGGTTTGAACAGAGATTATTTTCTATTGACTGTTCAGAGGAGTTGTGTTCCTTTTTTCAAGGACAGTTATCAAAACCTTCACAGTGAAAGAAAGTCAGTCATATTTCTCTCCAATTTCCTTTTTCCCCTCAAGCATAGAGTTGCCTATATCTGATATATATTTTATTCCCAATAAAGAAACAGGTATTCAACAAAATGACAGTGGTGGGGAAAATTGCTTACAGGGCTTTGCAAAAAATGATGTGGTTAAGTAGTTGTATCATTTCCTATTATGAGACAGCACTTTTCTCACATAGGATTGGGAAGGTAGAGATGTGACTTATTTGCAACCTTTTCTATTTTCATGACATGGACACTGTAAATAAAGCAGGCTTTGCATGAGAGGCTGTTGGCAAAGCAAAATTTCTTAAAGGAATGACATCTTCCATAATGCATTACAAAGTGATGTAAGCCCTGAATAAAAATACACTATCACAATTTAGGAATAACAATACAGTGTATTATTTGAGACCTTAATGGTAATGAGATTTAGCATTTAGAATGAAGAATTAGGAAATGATATTTACAAATTCTTTTCCTTACTACTGACTTTCTCCTTACTCACAGTATATGTGGGCTCATTTTAAAAGACAGTAAACTTAATGCACACTCATGTGTAATTCCAGGAAAGACATTCATCTCCAGTCGATATTCTCTATTCTATCAGAAATAGAGTTAGTTCCGTTGTATTTACCTGGATAATTATGTGTAAATGTGTTATACCGACAAATGAAAACATAGCTGATAGGCAGTCTGCTAGCACATACATGTAATAGGCTTAAGAATTAAGAAGGGCTATTACCTAAAGTTGTATTAAAAATGATGATTGAATTGAATTCTGTTCCACCAGAAATCAAATACCTAGTGAGGCCTGGAAACATCAGACACAGTTACAAACTCTGTTATCTTTTTTTAGAAGGAAGTTTTTCACTCGGAGGGTGGTGAGGCACTGGAACAGGTTGCCCAAAGAGGTTGTGGATGCCCCCCACCCCTGCAGGCATTCAAGGCCAGGCTGGATGTGGCTCTGGGCAGCCCGGGCTGCTGGTTGCTGACCTGCACATAGCAGGGGGTTGGAACTAGATGATCGTTGTGGTCCTTTTCAACCAAGGCCATTCTATGATTCTATGATCTATTTGACAGGTGAGTGCTGCTGAAATACAAGACCAAGAGAGAACTCAGAGGCAAAAAAAGTATCCAGTCTTCATGTGCTGAATAGAATAGAAAGCAAAAGAGCAAAGATTCCTACCATCGTTTGAAGAGTCAAGAATTTTACATGGTTTCCAAGTTTGTTGATGGATCCTATCAGTAGCAGCAACACGTATGTAGAAATCAGTAGTGACTGTCTTAAAAACCAATGAAGTTAATTCAATTATTTTGCTACAGACTTCTGTGAAATGAAACAAAGCTCTTGCAAATGGGCTGATGATGTTAACAGTAGCAGCATGCTTTCCGTGACTTATGCACAAAGGATAGCTTTGCTGCCCTAAGACATTTTCAACTGGAGATCTTATCCAAAACTTCCTACCTTGCTAGTGCTTGTGTTGACAGCAACAGGATTTCAAATGTCTGATCATGTCCCAAGTGCAGGTCTCAGATAAAGCAGTGCTATCATAGTTTAGGCTTTTTGTGACTTTTTTTTTTTACTTGCCTCAGTGATATGTACTGTAAACTGAATGAGTATTTGCAAAAGATAAATTTTGGCACCTGTTCGTCTTTTAAATTACTATTTTCTCCCTCAGTCTGTAAAGGAAGTTTAAAAGAAGCAAGGCAAGCACAACGGAAGCAACATAAAGGGTTGAGCACTACAGAGTCCAGTAGCATTTCCCATTGAGCAGACAGGCATTAAACATCTGGTGATATTTCCCACAGCCAAACGCTACCAGCAGCAGCTGTCTGCCCTGGCCAGTGGCAGCACTCTGGGACAGGACACACCACATGCCAACAAGCACCGGTTCGCTGCCCCCTAACACGTTTGTCCATAAGCAGCTTTTATCCCATCTGGGGTGCACCCCACAGTAACACAAGTGTGGGGTCTGAAAAGCCGTGGGGTTCTTTTTTCCCTTGTTGTTAGTTCAGTATTGCTATTAACGTCCTTCAGAGCAGACGTCAGTAGAAGGAGGTAAGCGTCCACCCCACACGAAGGCAGTACTGAGGAACCTTCTGGAAGGACAGACAGTTCTAGAAACCCCCACCAACACCCCAGGGTGACTGAGCCACGCACAGCCAACACTTGCATTGGAAACACCTGTGACGGGAAATCACGCACCTCTGGGGCAACACCAGGCCATTCTGAGAGAAACGTAGGTACCGTCACGACACCTGTGAGGAGGGAGCCTCAGAAGCAGCTCTGATTACCTTCGTTGGAGGTGCTCAGGCAGCAGCCCGCCATCCGCCATCCGCCTCCGCCGCCGCCACCCGCTCCGCCTCGCGCCCCTGCCGGTGCGGCACTTCCCGCCCGCGCGCCATTTGTTCTTAAAGCGGCCACACGGGGGCGGCCAGGTGCAGAAAATGGCGGTGTTTGCTACGGAGTGAAGCTAGTAAACCGTGAAGGGAGAAAAAAAAAAAATCACTGCAGTTTTAATTTAGAGAAGTTTGTTAGAGAAAAAAAGGAGCTCGTGGGAGGAAAGTATGAAAAGGTTTTAGAGCGATGAAGACAAAGTTCTGCGTAAAATCTGATCCTCAGCCAGCGTGGCAGCTGTGAGCAGCGGTGACCTTCTGAGGAGAATTTCTCTGCTGCGAAGAAGGAGGCACTGCTTTGTGCAGAGAGAAAACTTTATCAACAAAGCCTAGAACTTTGATCTTGTCCAGAAAAGACAGTGGACGAATGGCAGTAAGCCTCCTTGAGACATCTGATGAGGGCTGGGATGCCCGCAGAGCTCGGGCAGGAAGGAGCTCTCCCACCTGTGAGCGCCCCCAGCTGCACGCAGCCAAATGCCGCCTGTGTCTGGGCAGTGCCTCAGGGCTCGTCCAGCACAGGTGCTATGGGAGCTCTGAAAATTGTGGCCTTGTGTTTTGGATCTAGATGTAGAATTGGTGGTACGTTTCTATGACTGTTGCTTTGTTTAGATCTCAGTTTTGCTGAATGCCCATCTCAGTGGGTTGACAGATATTCTAGGAGGAGATGAAACTCAGGAGGATGACAGAAAACATGCAAGGGAGGCTGGCGTGGCTGATTGTGCTTTATCATAATGGCCTTTCCTCCTGCACAGCCAAGATAACGCGTGTGCCTGCTGCTCAGAGACCACTCACTGCAGCTGTAACATTACACAGGTAAGTGTTTATTGACCATAGTGTCAAAATATAAAGATTCTTTCCAGGTACTGATATCCTTGATCCCAAACACCTAACTGCTAAAGATGATAGGAAAGATGCCAGTAATGATTTCAGTTCATCAAATTTCTATAATACCATCCAGCAAACAGGTTGGAGAGAAATTAAAAAAAAAACAAACACCATGCTTTCTGCTACTTTGGGTAATTTGTTAAGTTCATCCTTCAGTGCTGACTCTTGGATGCTGCAGTTAGATAATTTGCAAATTCAGTTTTTGTTCATGAGCTTTCAATTTGCCTTTGACAAGCAAAACCATTCACTGATTAAAACAAGACTCAAGGAGATCTGAGCTAAAAAGGTTTAATGTGTCACTGTTCTCTGGTACTCCTAATTGTTCTGCAGAAAACTATGATGTGCATGATTGTTTTTTTTAAAGAAAAAATTAATGTTTTGATTATGTTTTGTCAGTACCTCATCCCATCCACCTCTTACAACAGGGGAACATTACTACTTGCTCCCAATATTTTCTTACATGTCCTGCTCATAGATTTGATAGTTTGACATATGTCAATGTGAGACTCTTGTCAGTATTTATTTACTGATGTGAAAGACGGGGTTATAAAATCAGCTACTCATTACAATGCAAAATTTGTGTGCAAGGTGTGATGACTAGCTCAGTTTATCTAGAGTGCTGCAGTTTTTGCTCCTTGTTGAATCACACCCATTAGTAATTTGGTAGTATTTCAAAAAGTTTGTTATGTGAGAATTCTCAGTAGAGACTCAAATTCTCAGAATCTTCCCTTTGCAAAGTTGTACTGCTTGTGTGAACCTTGACTGCTTTTTAACAGCAGTATTCATAGATTTTTGTTGTTGTTGTTGTTTCCTAGGCAACCACTCCAGGTTCCCCTCAGAGCTCTTGTTTTTTGTTCCATGATTAAGATTTAGGTGCTGCCTTTGGCTGATCTTACTTGTGGGAGTAGGAAGTAGTACTAATTTTCACAGGTGTGATATTGATTAACATTTTATTTTCCCAAACAATATTAATTTTAGCATTTAAAAAGGATGACGGGATTACATGAATATTAATTTTGCTAAATTATAGTTTCAGTTTATAGTTACAGTTTTCTCAAGGCAATTTTAATTTACACAACAGACTGATTGAATTCTACTAGTTTTGCTTTTCTCTATTTTTATGCAGACCAGCTGTAATTCAAATATGCTTCTCCTGTCCTGAGCACTACTACGGACCTTTTTCAGTTACTTCATGGTGTATTCTTGGTTTGTGACTAATGTTTAACTCAAATATAAATGGCAAATATGTTGCTGTTTACTGTGACTACCATAAAGACCGTAATAGCTACTACCTGTCTTCTCTTGTCTTGGTCTTTGTGTAAGATGAATAAATTGCACCTGAGGCCAAATTTTACTCAATAGGTATGATGGAAGGAGGGTTACCGTGGTTCTAGGTGAACATTGTGAGCGCCTCTCTTATCTTCTTGAAACAGATGCTTTACTTCAGCACACAGATAATCCCAAATTGAAATGATTCTAAAACTTAGAAGAGGAACATGCATGAAAAAAAAAGATGAAAATATGAAAACATTAACTTACAGTTCCATTTTAGCTTAAATGATTCCCTCCATGGGAGGGAGGGGAACCCACAACCTTAAGAACCTTGTAGTCTTAGTGAGGTACAAAATTAGGAGCTCAAGTGGAACTAAGATCTGGCCAAACAAATATGGAATCTCCATATCTTTGCATACAAAAATTACATGATGTTGTCTCTCCAAGTACTTACTGTATTAAAATATTTTAAAAAGACAGAAATTTGCTTTACAAGAAAAAAAAAAGAACAAATCTTCATTGGCATGAAGATAGCATTCCTAATATAGCACAAAATCTTACAGGAAAATGCATATTTGATTCACATTTCACAATATATCAAAAGTTTTTTTTTAGAAAAGGCATACTTTTTCTAGTATTTTTAGCATTTTTTTTTTCAACATGTTTGTGAAGCGTTTGAATCTTACAGAATTTATGCTTATGTTGAATGCATCTGTTACAATTTCTGAAAACATCTCAAGACTAAGTACACTACTTCGCTTAATATGAAAAGCACAAAATGCCTTTTTGTATGTATGAAAATACAAGAATCTCAGGCAGAAACCATTACATGTGGATTTCACCAATACAATAAACCATTGAGCTCATTTTTAGAAATCACAGTCAATAACTATTACTGTGTTAAATATGTTCGTAAGGAGAATACAAAAATGCATGAAACATAAGTAGAAATTCCTGGTTCTTTTTTTATTATTATTATTTTTATAAATATAGTTCTCCTTGGGAAAGAACACTTATTTCTTACACTGAAGGGAAGCTTCAGGAAATTTATGAAAGTTTTCAAGTACAACTCAAAATCTGAATAATATCTGAATTCACTACTTGGGTAAGATCTTTTTTTGAAGCATTTAGTGTATCTTTTAAAAAAATCACTTGAAGAATAATGGGAGACAATGAAACATAGTTCCACTGATTGAAAGTAGTTCTGGATCATGAGCTCTTCTGTAAATATTGAACTAAGTACTCAATAGGCTTTCCATTTGTATACTGTTTTAATATATACACATATTTTTTACAATAGCACTTCCAGTTACCTTGTTTTCTTGGGTGACTTCTTTTGGGGGGAACATTATGCACAATCAGTCAGCTTTAAATGTTTCAGATTTGCTTCTAAAACCTTTCTTTCATGCTAAAAATCCTCTGTAATATATTGCACCACTTTACAAATGGGAATCTCATACTAGACTTTTATGTACCTATGTAAATTGCTTTAATTTATTCCAGTGGCCACTGTGCTCAAACAGTATGACTGCTGAATGAACAACGTTTCTCACTGAATTACTTTTTTATGCTGTTCTTGTCTACTGCCATGCAATGCAACATATGACCACCTTAAAGAAGTGAGGTGTGTTAAACTTGAAACATGATCTGATTCCTAAGGATCCTTGGAAATTCCTTGGAAATCCTTTTCACCGATTGCCTACTGAAGGAAGAAATACTTGCACAGGTTTCATTTGAAGCCTGAATGTGTCTTTGTAAGGCAGAAGTCCATTACCAAAAAAATAAAAAATAAAAAAAAGAAATAAAACAAGTTTAAAAAATGTTTGCTTCCATAAGAATGAAGATAAATCTGAACAATCATTAGTAATACCTAAAAATGCTAGTAAAATAGTAGAAGGAAAAAGAACTACGGGACCTACAGGACTTCTATACTTCAGGAAATAGACTCATAATGATGTTTGCTTTTATTTCTGTCCTTCAACATATCTTCCCTTAAGAGGCTTCTGATAACAAATGAGAAAATCATATGAGAAACAACTATGGCTTCCCCACTTGCCATTCTAACTGAATATTCCTGTAAAGTTCAAGCTTACTCTTAAGTATCTCAGTTTTCAGGAGGTCAAAGCCAGGGTCTTCTTGCTCTCTATCCATGAAAATTTGCTTTTTCCTTTAGAGTAAGAGAAGGTAAATTGGGATACAAGTTCCTAATGAATAAAGAGGAAGGTGTGAATGACCTACGTTATTCATGATACTTTCCATAAAATTCCTTCCTACAGGAGAAGTCTGATAGCATTAGGTCTCTGATGTGAAAGTCAGAGCCAATAAGGAACAGAGAAGTTGAATAATTGTTCTTCTCTGTAACAGGCTATTGGACACTACGCAGCTTTCAGACTTCTCCCCCTAAAATTTGACTCTCATACTCATTCTATTTCAGTAAGTCAAGACTTGTGGAAAACAAGAATCTTGGTACAACAGAGATACAATATAACATGCCATTTCTTTTATATTGGGAATGTTAGAAAACTTACCTGTGTACAAGGTAACTGCTCTCTTTAGTATGCAGCTAAGCTTTTGACTCCACTATGTGACACTAGGTTAAAATATGCTGTTTTTCTCCAGGTAATAACCTGACTTGAGAACAATTGTTATTGATTGTAGTGTGATAGTAATACATAATTAGTAATTATAAAATAATTAGTAATACACAGGCACGTTCCTGTTGCTCTATTCACTTGTCCTTCTTAAGAGCAATTTATTAACTGTTTGAGGAATGTTTTCAAACAGATTAGGTTAAAAACAGCATTTCTGCCTATGGCAGTCATTTACCAAACAAATACCAATTACATTTCAGTTCAAAATCCTGCATCTGAGTTTCAGTATCAGATCTCTGTAGGGAAAAGCATTAAATTAAAAAGTTGAGGGATTTTTGGATGGAACAGGGATAGAATCTAGAGACAAAGTACAATATACTGAATGATAAGAGATACAATTGCTCTTGCTACTGTTATCCCAGTATGATATTAGCATTATAGATATTAGTAAGACATGGTATTAGCATTTGCATGAGTTTTATAGCATATAGTAATAATTGATCCACACTACATTGTCCTCAAACCTAACTGATGAGATTACATAAATACTAAAGCTAGCTTCTGTCACTGTGTGCTCTGAAGGAAAGATAGTAGATGTGGTAATTTTTTGTTTTCAGCTGAAAATTTCATATTTTTTCTCTCAGTTGTCTCATATCTTATGTTAAGGTTCCAAAGGGCAATCCCGAACTTCTTACAGCCCAGGAACTCCAGGTTAAAGAACTGGACTCCCTGAATATTTAAAGTAATTGGAGGAAGTGGATCAAAAGTTAAAAAACAATTTTTCTCAAACTTGTAATTCAAGAATCCATTCTGTTTTCTTCTTTACTTTTCTATTCTATTCTTTTAAGCATGTTCTTACATTGGCCTTATCAACATGCTGCCTGATTACATTTCTGAGTTGTGTTCTATTCTGGTCTTGTTCTCTCAAAATAAGTTATTTGTGTTCTTGCATGTAATTTGGGAATTTTGTTTTATGATAGAAAGAGGTATTTGTATTTTGAGGTTCTACACTTAAACTTCAGAGACCTGCTGTTCCGCAGTTCTTGGTCTCCAAGAACTGTCAGTCTATCTCCCCAAAATGACAAGTGTGTGCCTAACACCATAATCTTTTGTCTTAAGTTTGTATCCAAAGCACTGATCTCATGACCAACTTTCAGAATTGACTTAAAACTTTACAGGGAACTTGTTCTCATCTCCCTGTGGTGGTTTCACTTTGATAGACAGCTAAGTTATGCCATGATGATCACTTAATCCCCCACCTAAATAAGAATAAGAGGAGAAAATATGGTGAATAAAGGCTTTTATCTCATACTTTAAGATAAAGAGAAATATAATTAAAAGTAAAGTAAGTAAAAACATGCAGAAGCAATGGGAGAAAACAAATATTCTCTACTTCACATCAGCAAGTGTTGTTCAGCTTCAGAAGCAGGCCTTAATACATGCAGCAGTTGTTCAAGAAGGCACTTCATAAATTATAAAATACTTCTATATGGGCAGAGATGTCTTTCTTTTGAAACTGTTTCAAAGTCAGCTCACAACTGAATGCAAACTGAAGATTTCACAGAGAATTAATCTATGACCACGGATGAGCAGAATACTTTCACAGATGGTTGTGAGACAGCTGCCTCCTCCCTACTGATTGCATAGATGTTTCAGTTATTAATGCCTCCAACACCACTTCGTTATACACAGACCAAAAGTGGGTCAAGGACATACTGAAGAACTTTAAAAGTGAAATCAGTGTTTGAGACAAATAAACGGACTACTTGATTTGGCAAAGTCACTGTCAATATATAAATAAATGAAAACTTTATTTGTGCAGCAGAATTCCATGCTTTAACAAGAACAGACCACGAGCAGAGGGTGAGTTTCTAATTAAGAGAGAATTGCTATGGTAACCAAAGGTGGTCACACATAACTGAGTGTGAAACCACATAAGGCTTCTTGACAGAGATGTCTGCATATATTATCTAGCACATTTTCTGTTTCTTAAATAGCATTACATTGTCAGATCAGTCAATATTTTCCACATTTTATGTGCCCCCTATTTAGCAACCAAAAATGCATCTCTGTGGGCTTCAGTGACAATTGCAGCTCTTCAGCACCCTTTTTATGGCCAAGGCAGCAGAAGTCTAGATGCAACTCCCTCAAGAACTAACAAGCAACAGGAGAGAATGATATTTACAGTGTTTGTCTGAGACTGAAGGAGTCTCTGTTGGTCAAATGATGTCATAGATGTCTATGGGTAAAGACTGGCTTGAAGTGAGTATTCTCAGCAAGCTTACCTTTGATCATGGTTCAAGTGGGATACCTGATTGTGTTTCTTAAATGAACTGAAAGGTGCAGAGAAGCAACATTCAAGGGCTGCTCCAAAAGTAAAGCTTCATATTTTACTATGTTGGTCCGTGACAGCAGAAGCAGCTACTGGTAGGCTAAATCGTCCCACCAACATTTCATTACCTTTTATTACTGTGTGACAGATAGCAGTTGAGGGGCAATCTGACAGAATGGTGTCTGGTGAGGAAGTGAATATAAAGCAAAGGTGTCTTTTGTGGTTTTCTCAGGGCAGAATGGATTCAGAAACAGGGAAGATATATAGAACAACTTCTTATGATTTCCACTAATGCAACTGAGAGAAGCTCTGAGGCTTGATTCTGTTAAAAACATACTCAGGGTCTTAGATTACCCTTTTTCAAGATACCTCATACTAGCAGTAGTACTCAAGATGCATTGTACTGAAGTTTGTCTTCCAAGCCAGGTACTATGTTGACATAAACTTAGCACTAAATCTGAGTTAATGTATATGATTTGTACCTTTAAATGACATACTAGCTAATCATTCGTCTCTGCATAGCTGAAGTGACTGCTCACCTACACTGACAGTGCCAACTGTATATACGTTACAGCATTAAGGAGTCAGGAAAAATGTCTGACTGAAAATAAGATAAGTGAAAACTCTCAGTCAGTACTGCACTGCCAATCCAGTTATACTTTGCTGTTTCTGCTTGTCCATATTTTCCATTAATTACTTATCAGCAGGGGTTTGCATGAAGTGATGTGGTCAAAGAAGTTTTCATTTACTAAGGAAAAGCAGAGTATCATATTCTACTTGTCATGCAGAGAGGAAAACTTTGCCCATGCTGATTAAGTACAGCAGTTGACAACAGATGTTATTTGTTAATTACTGACATATCCAGAGGGCCCTATGGCTTAACAGAATGCCTAAAAGATACATTATTTACTTTGTTACATCTCATCATGGAACATAGGGTGGCAGTTTGATGTAGTACCGTAGTACTGTTTTTTCTTTTAAATATATTTCTACACTCCTTTTGCTTTCTTTTGTTTTCCCTTTTTTTCTGATATGCAATTATTGTGTTTTCTGATATAGTAAAATTATAGAGATACTGATGCATCATTTGCCAATTCATACTTTTTTTTTAAAACTCTTAAAAAATATCAGCTTCTTTAACTGCTAATCATGTCTAATATATTGTTTGAAATTATAGCATTCACTGCATCTTATCAACTGCTTGAAGCTACACATACCACTGGATGGACAAAACTGTGTTTGTCGAAAGCCTACTGGAGAATTTGAGCTGCTTCAAGATAAATCCAAGTGAATAGCTAAAAATGTATGCTGCACAGGATTAACATGTATCTAATGCTTCCATATGAGAAACACAGCAGTTTAAAGAGTATGGTACAAAGAACATACAGATTTTTTTGTGTAAGTGTATCTCTACACCTGTCTGTGTCCATGACAGTGGAACAGCAGGCTCAGCAGCCCAAAAAGGGGAAGAGGGAAAGAAAAAAAAAAAACCAGCAGCAACAAACAGATAGAGGAGTATTAATTTACTAATTATAGTAGCAGAAACACAAGTTAATTGGGTTTGGAGCTAATAAATGAAATAAAATGAGAGACTTTCTGAAAACTTCTGAAAGCTCTTACTCTGATTTGTCAGGGAGCAAATAGAGAAACAGAAAAGCAAAGTTTTTTGGGAGCTGTAGTACATTTATTCTGAGACTCCCAGTGCACTACATGATGTGATGATGTGGAATACTGATAACAAAAATCATAAAACCACAACAGTATGTGGTCTTATAGTCAAGAAAGAGACTTGCTTGAGTATATCAGTGGTGACAAGATTCATATTTCTGATGAAAATATGAGATATTATTAACTCTTAACTTACATAACACATGAAATTGGGAACCTTAATATTCATAAATTAGTTTCCTACTGGAAATTGAAATGTTGAAACTGTCACTGAACTTCACACACACACCGAAGACTTAATTCATGATGAATTAGCTCTTGGAAAAATACGGAGGCAGATTTTATATGTATGTGTATATATATATATATATATATATATATATATGTATGTATACACACACACACACACACACACACACACACACACACACACACACTTACAGATAATATTACCATGGTTAACTCTTTGCTTTCTGAGTTATCCCAACCATTAAATATATATATATATTTTTTACAAAAAGCTCTATTATATAAAAGTGAAATCTTACCAAAACAATAATTCCCAATGAAAGGCCTTGGATTTGACAGCTCTGGTATATGCAAGTTGGAATTATTATAAAGAAGCTGATCTTATGCCAAGTTGATGACCTGGAACTCAGACATTGAGAAAAACAAACATTTATTGTGTACTGAATGTGTGCAAACAGCACCAGGAATAAAATGAACTACAAAAATATTTTTATTTAAATAATGTAATAGTGACAGTCAGCTGAAGCACTATTTATCTGGCTCTTAGAAAGCACTGTTTATCTGGCTCTTAAAAGATACCCTACCAAAGATTTTAAAAGATTTGGATGTCAAAACATCAGTTTGGAGTTGTCTTTATTTATTATTATTTTTTTTTTTTGAATGCAACTAATTAGATTTCCATGTAGCAATTTTGTCTTGAAATTTTTTAGTTTAATTAATCAGCAAACTGTCTTGTGAGTAGAAGAATTAACTAACACTATGTTGTTTTTGTTAGGTGGAAATTGATTAAATGTACACCACAACTTTAATTTAAAGCTATCCTTCACAGGAATAAGCAGCAGCCAAATCCAGCAGCTTGTTTTCATGTGACATGGAAGCATCTGACATTGTGAATTGCCAAATGCATCATTTCTCAATAAAATAAAGAGCACAGGAATAGAATCAGAATAATTTGAGTTAGAAGAGACATTTAAAGGTCATCTAGTCCAACTCACCTACAATCAACAAGGACATCTACAGGCACCCCCTGCTCTGCCAATAAATACTCCTTCTAATAAGGTGACATAAGACTTCAACAAATTAGTAATATATGTATATAATTCTACAAACTCTGAGGAAAAAATGAACAAATCACAGAAGTGTTTACAAAACAGCTGAAAAGGCCAAATAAGATGTAAACATGCTCTGAAAGACATTTTTTATTTTCATCTTGATAAAGTAGTATATTTCAACCAAATAACAACAAAATTACCACAGAATATTAAAAAAATGCAAGAAAATATTTAGAAAATTATATATATACATATTTTCTTAAAAATTCTCTAATGTAAACATTAGCATAACAAGTTAAAATAGTATTACAGTTTATTAATACTTAAGTGAGTGCTGTACATATATATGCTTTAGAATTAATACAATCCTTTTTACAGTTTAACAGGAACACCAAGATTTCTCCTCCAAATCAAAAGGGAAATCAAGCTTCTTCACTTTCTTGCAGGTTTGGTCCCATACACAAGATATTTATCTCAGTTTTCAGGAAAAATGAAAATGCAGCCTTTCAGAATTTATATATTCAATCAAATTTGCATTCCTGTGATTTTTAGTGTCCTAAATTGTTGACACTCTGCTGAAGAGAACAATTGCTACAGTAACTTCTGTAATGACAACAGACATCAGCTTCCAAATCTTGTTAAGCAAACTGATTCCTCCTACATGGCAGTGCAATATATTTGTTTAGATGGTGCAAAGATATATCTACATATTGTAAAATCCTGATATTTGCAGCAATTTGTAAATTTGGAAAATTCCCTTCTAAACATTTCAGTGGTGTTTTCTAGTTTAAATTCATGCAATTATTAAACAAAAGCTTGCCATTATCATTAATTAGAAGTATCTCTTACTTTTAAAAAGAGCTTTTTTAAACAACTGATGTTATCTATAATTGGACAATAAAAGTACAGTTAGTACAGAGTAAGATATCTGCAAGAAATAAATGAAATGTACAATGTTGGAGCAAGTTTTTCATCTTCTATTCAATATGTGAAACAGAAAGCAAGTTAACTGATATTTGTATAATTTGTATATGTAATTTCATACATTAAAATGATTCTTTCAATACATAATACTAAGAAACTACTAAAAGGGCTAAATATTCCATTAAATTAATATTCAAGGTTGTAATACAACACATTGACTGAAATATATCCTAACATACAGAAAAGGAGAAAAAACTTCTTTCTTGAGTTTCTATTCTTTTTAAGCAACTGCTCCACAGATTTCTCTTGGGCATTATAAGCAGATAACTGTATTTCTATCCACAGGTATAGATTATGTGTCCTCAGAATTACTAGACACTGGATGAAAAATGTTTTGACATCACGGGTGTTGTGAAGTGTGAGGGTTGTACCTTTGAAATGGCAAACTTACAGCAGAACCGTGATCCTTGTCTGCTTTGAAACAAAGAGAATTATATCCATATTGGAAAGTATTAATAACTGATTCTGTTAACAAAACATCATCTTCTTAAATCATTAGTATGTCCTGATGAACAGTATCATTAGTTCAGTTGGAGCTCACTGAGTCTTACTTATTAGCTTGCTGCTCTGAGTCACTCAACTCCATTTGTTAGCAGGTTCTCACAAATTAATTTAACAGTTACCATGCTGACACAGACATGCCAATATACACATTGTTTTATAAAATAAAACAATTTTTCTAACAAAAATACACCTTAGCACAATTACATCACAATTTTGAGCCAATGGTCTTTAATACCGTTATGTCCTTTAAGTACTTGTATTAATTCAATCATGATGGCTTAAAACTTAAAGCAGATTCTATAAGATAGTACAATTTGATTTCAGCTACCACATCAACAATATATTCCAACAAAAAGTAATGGGCTTTGAGCTTATTAATCTTTTTAAGAATGTGACTTCAAGAATGTATCAATGTAACACTTTATAACTACACCAATATCTTGTCTCATTTAAACCTTGGAAATTTATTTTTATTCTTGAAAAACTTGATTTAATGGAAAAAGCAAGGTCAGTATACTGCATTCTCTACAGTGACTAACAATCTCTAAATAAATGAAATTCTGAAAACACACGGTCAATATTTAAGGAATTAATACTGATAGATGATCGCATTTACAGAACATCTATGTCTTGTCTCCCTTGATTTTCTTAGAAAATTGTTCCTTTTGTGAGTGGCAGGACAGCAGCATTAAAATTAAAAAGTAATGCCATTTTATTTTGAATAGACTCTAAAGGTTGCAGATGAGCAGCCCTACTAACCTAGTATATCTAAAGATAAAATGAGAATGAAATGGAAATGATACTTCAAATTTCTAAACACCACACTTTAGCCTAAAGCTTGAAAGAACAACTGCTGGGATCAGACTGGCCTGAGACTGTATTGTGTGTTCACAGAGATGTCCAGAGCAGCCAGAAAGACCTGGTTGAACCCATAAACTCATTGTGCAGCAGCCACAGATTAGATCTAAGGATTTAAGAGCACTCGGCTATTATAAAAATATAAAAAATGATAACTATATGCTACAGAAATGACAATTACACACATGGAATTAGGTGACACAAGAGAAACTGGTACAATCACCCAGTTGATAGAATCTTTGCTGCAGTTGCAGCTATTTTACATGAACAATATATTGGAATTCTTAATGCCAGCAAGTCATCTTTTGTTAACTGTCATTCCTGTTCTTGATGAATAAAAAAAAAAAAAAGGATTTATGACAGAGTTGTAATTTTATAAAAGACAGAGCATCTTAGAATGTTCTGAGATACTAAAAATTTGGGCATTCATGTTCTCAGGTATCTCTTTACAGTCATGCAAGTATTGCCTTTCCAAAGTATCCAAGCGAGGCGGAAATCTGACTTGTGAAGAAAGACTTAATTAAATTATCTTCTGAGATCAGATAAGCCACAGATGAGTATTTAAATGGATTAGTACTGCACCCACTACACTACCTCATATCACAAACACTATTTGCAGGCTGTAATCTTAGCAGCAGACAATTCAGGTGAAGTTAATAAAGAACAAATTGTACGTAGTAAACAAGTTCAGAATTTTTATGTAATCTAAATACATTAAAAATTAAAAGAACTAGAACAGGAATAATTTTAAGAGTCAAATGGGAGACAAAAAAATTCCTCCTTAGCAACTAGAAAAAATTAAATTTGGATTGTGCAAATTGAGTTATCTTACCATTTGCAACTTTCTGAACAAGAAGTCCTTTAATTTGTGAATTATTTCCTGAAAACAAAAACAGCTTCAAAGGACGAACAGATACATTACAAAGGATTCCAAATCATGCTTTCGTTCAGATTTACTTGCAATTCATTGTTAATGGATGTGTGTCGTATTTCTACTAACCAAGTCTCTGCTTTCAGAAAAGTAAATTTAGATTTGTTTCAGAGTGAGACCACCATTACAGCTGCTTTTCCCTTCCAATGAAGGCAAAGCTTACCCTGCCAGCATTGCATCAAACTGAAGAGTTTGAAAAGGTTTTGGTTGACTTGCTACTGGCTTTTTTTCCTTCTTCAGTAAGTATTTCAGTTACACAAAACACCAACAGTAATTCATCTTTTAATTAAAAAAAAAAAAAAAAAAAAAAGGCTATTTCCCAAGCTGCACTTTCAGATTTTGTATTTTGATCCAGCCCACAGGCATTACTTGCTGTTTGTAAAGTATTGATGTAAAGACTCTTATTAATCATCAACGTGACTTTTTTTTTTTCTGCAGGGTAACATTAGATTTCAGTATCTACTGATGTGAGAATAAAATTAATAGATACTAAAATGACAAGATACACAAATTTAAATTAACATTATTAAAAAACAAAACTTCAGAGAACAAGGATGTTCTTACACAAAGGAAAACCAGAATACAACTGACAGAAAATCTGGATGTACACTGCTTAAACTTAATGAAGAAAATAGTTAACACACAATTGACTGCCTATAGCAGAGCAACTAATGGATACTGAACTGGATTCCAGTTAATCCTTGTCTGAACTTCCATCACTTGTAATAATTCTTTTTCTTTTTTTTTTTTTTTTTTAGTTATTCTTACAGTATTACCATAGCAGAATACTGTTCAGTGACAGATGATTGGTAACAGGCACTTTTCGTTACAGGTAATTCTTAATTATCACTATGTGAAGTGTTCTACAAATGAAGAGTGCTAATTCCAAATTCACACTTAATGATGTGGGACTGCTCTGTAGCAACAGTGACAAGCTAATAACAAAATATAATCCAAGACTTGAAAACACTATTTTGTACCCTGCTGATTTTGTGGTGGCTTGCAGGAATTAATAATATTGCACCCAGCCTTAAATCAAGAGTGAAATTTCACTAGAAAATTATGATATCTGATTTTAAAGAATTACTTGCTACAAATGAAATCTATTGAAAATACCAAGCTAGAAACATAGAAAAGCTGTTTTTCCACCTGTACCATTTTCCCCTTGTCATCTACTTTGTCAAGTTTTTAAAAAACCCAATAATAATTTACAAAAAAAACACAAAACAGTTTTCCGACTCTTCCTATTTACAAAAGGTTATAAATTAGTGAGGTCATTTTAAGCACATTTTACTGACATAAAAAGTAGTGATAAACATAGCTGTTCTTTCAAGGAGAATTATTGTGACATAATACTCATGTCTGAACCAGAAAAATGAACATGTGCAAAGGAAGACAACAACATAAACAAGGAATTTGCTTGAACAGAACAAAGGAGAATATGTGCACTGAAGCTTCACAAAACAAAGGAAATGCTTACAAGTGTGATAGCCCTAGTGAAGAGCCCTCATTCTTTCTGAGAAAGTGATTACTGACTTCTAAAGAACTTAGTCAGGATATGACCCTTAGTAATGAATGTCTTTTTCAGGATTTAAGTTGATGCAGCTGTAGTCTCTTCAGGAGCTTAAATTATAAATACAAGCTAGGAAGGAATCACAGAGCAACTTAAAGTACATAGTGCCAGTACTCAGAATTAGAAAAAGGGTCAAAGATCACCGCTTTGAGGTTCCAGACTTCGTGGCTCTCTTTGATGGCTGCGAGACAGTTTTGGGAAGCGTGTAGTCACTCTCAAGCAACTGTTTTTGCTTACTGCTTCTCCAGAAGGTGGAATATCACTAGGAAGAAAATAAAGGCAGTGGTAACTAGTTTTTGATAAGTTATACACAAATTATTCTGTCATAATTTTGAACATGAAAAAAGCAGATGTTATGACTGCCTGACACATGACCGAGAAGTACAGCACACATCTTCAGCTACACAGAACTGCATTTTTTCTACAGGTATCTCACTTCAATTTACAAATGGGCTCTTTCAGTAATGAGAACTGGTAGAACTTCCAATTCTTCATGAAAGGTTGCAAATTACAAGATAAAGCGTTGAGCTGCAGTTTGGAAATGGTGAAATAAGCATTTTGAAGTGATAGAAGTACAAGCACAATAGACATAAGCTTGGATGATACTCTACTTAACAATCTTCTAATTGTGGATGGATGTATCATTATGCGATGAAGTAGCAATACATCCCTGCTGGGAATTCCTGCATCTCTTCTGACCCACAACAGACTACAGCCTTACATGAATGAGCCTTTTTGAAAAGACTCTGAGAAGTACATTAAGCTCAAGAACAAACAGTAACATAAAATTCAAGCTTACCTAGGTGATATTCAGAGGCTATACGCTCCTCGGAAAACTACAGTATAAAGGGATAGCATTGTACTTTTGCCATTCTCTTAGAGGACTTCAGATGGTTTTTAATTACGCTGCTTAAATACAAACTAATATATAAATTTTGCATTTTGTAACTCATCTAGGCCGTAAAATTACACAGCATATAAAGTTTATTTTTATAATCTTCTAAAATTAAAAAAAAAAAAATTACTTATCTCCAGAGTGAGTTAATAAGTCCAAAAGGGAGGAACTACTCTTCTGCGGTTTCTTGTCATTTTAAATAAATTCAGATCTTTTAAAAAAGATTACCCTGTGTTCCCTTTTCCTGCAGCGACTGTCCTCACAGTTCAGACAACCCTGAAAAAGCCTAGGCATGCACAGGCTCCACTCAAGCACTCTGTACACCCTCATGGGAGAGATCATAGCAAGGCAAAAGACATTAATAAGGCCAAGGATCAAATGGAAAATTCACTTCCATGAGAGAGTAGCGATATCATTGGTAGCAATTAACTTTGGAACTACAATGTGCACATTTGATGTTATTTACTTTAGTAATAAGAACAATGTAATTCAGTACGGAAAAAAAATTGTCCAATTTAGATGATAACATTAACAGGAAAAAAAAACAATTTGTAATGGTAGTGTATTTCACTTGTCTAACTTTCCTTGCAGAACAGCCTAAAGTAATAGTTACAATAGTAAGTTAGATGTTTTCTCTGAATTAAAATTCACTATGTTCATGAAAAGGAGTCTTCCTAGGCAACCAGGGAGTCGTTTACATAAAAAAAACACATGAAGTAACTGTGGCATATATCCTCCTTTAATAACAAGAATAACAATCTAGATCTTTCATTCTATATTTTCAACAAAATCAAATCTCTAAAAATTTAGCATATGTTACTAATTTTTGGTTGCCAAGGTCAATAGGACTTCCAACCCCATGGTCCCGTGATACACTATTTTGAAACTCAACACTACTTCCTAATTTGCTATAGAAAACTCTGATCATGTGAATTCAATTTCAGCTGTGCTCATTAACATTCTTTTAGTAGATTAATATTATTATTCAGTGCTTTTATATTATTTATAAAACTACTGCCATGCAGTGTTTATTCTCTAGTGTTTGTAATACAGCGTGGGGTAGTAGTTTCAGAGGGTTGGGGTTTTTTTGTTTAATATACACATTTCGTAACGTGTAGATATAGCAGCTCTTAAATATCAAGGATACAACTGAATAATTTTTTTTGGCTGGTTGGGCTTTTCTCAAACTAAATTAGGTTAATTTACCAACAAGACGCTGCCGATAGCGCATTAGCTTTGTCAGGCCAACAGAAGCTACTTTATGTCTGTACAGTAGTTTGTATTGCAGAAGAAAGCACAGTGTTATGTGCAATTACTGTAACTTGGTGATGTACTTTTCTGAATGAACATTTTAATACTCAAGCTCCTCCTGCTGGCACGTCCTCAGCATTACATTAATGCCAACCCAATGGAAAATCACTTTTCCCTTCTGGAGAAAAAATATCATTAAAATGAAAAAAATGAAAAAGTGAAAAAGTGCAAAATAAGTTCCTCTAAAAGGATCAGATATTCATTTATACCAATCTGTCTTGACAGGAATAGTTGAGATAATAACATTCTTAGGATGAACACTGATGTGTGTAAAATAAAAAACAAAATTGCAAGTAATTCTTGCAACTTAAATGATACTACTTCCAAACTAGATTTATGAAATAGAGAATTACAGCTGATTTATCTTAAATGTATAAGCAATTTTTTTTTTTTAATCACAGTGGAAATTCTAAGACAAATCATTATGTCATGTTAGATTTAAATAAAGCAGGTTATAACCAAGGAATTAGATCTTGATGCATTCAATACAGAAAGACAAACAGGAGCTTAAAATGAATTTCAGCTGTTGTTGGCCTGAAACATTTGCGTGGAAACAGGTTGGATGATGAAAAAAGGTTTGGAGTATTAAAAAAAAAAAAGTCATACATTACTAAATATACATCTTAAGCCCCTTCTCTTCCACACTACTCCAAAAACTGATGCAAGAACTTGCCATTTAATTATTGCTTATTTCAGCTCTAGCTTTTTACTTTGAAATTAAGATGCTGAATTTCAAATAACACCAGCAAATTTAACTACTAAATTTGGGAGAAGAATGAACAACCACACCCCCAGAACCCATGGCAATAAACTAGGAAGTAAGGACTACTCTTCCATTTCTGTCTAATGTTAATGGATTTAACAATCTCTTTCTGGCCACCAGGTCAAATGATCAAGTCTCTGGCACTACGTGACACACCTTTTCAAACCAATGGACAGATAATCTGTGAGCTCTTGGGCAGAAGTATGAGCACATTAAAGTGATCCTGCCAGTACTTCTGGCAAATACAGATGAAGATGAAATTGAAATACTCGTTTTGAATTTATTTTTGCCAATCGCATTTGGAATTGAGGAGGAAGAAATAAGCATACCTGCATGCAATTCTTTTTGTTCTGTTACCTTCTTAACCACTGAAGTCCTAAAAGGGCTTAATTTTGTAGGCTGAGTCTAGCAGTCATGCCAGAACCTGTTTGCCATGCATGAACCTGTTCAGCCATAGAATAAGTACTAAAGGCTCAAGTTCTCTGCATTCTCACCTTATCTCAGTCTGAAGAAAAAACGCAACCAGCTGAGAATCAATTCCTTCTTCCCACCAGGTCATTGTTTAGAATTCAAGCATTCCTGATTGATCTGCCTCACATTTGTTTGAATACCAGTCCTGTTGCACTGATTTTGTCTAGGTGTCAAGTTCTGTCTGAGGTGCATCTATAGAAAATAGCTTAAAATTACTGCCTTTTTAATTAGCTTCTAGTTTCTTCAGACTTTTCATTGATGTCTTAATTATACATGTATCAAAATGTAAACCCAGCTTTCTGTGTTTTTCTTTACATGCATAGCACATGGAACAGCAGTATTCTCTTAAATGGCATCAGAAGCACTTACATAAAGAAATTTATTTTCCATCTCATTTTCAACTCTTTTGAATAATGGTAGAGAGAGAAGTTTCTTATAAAAATAAAGTAACACACATGGAATTGGAATTACTTCTGTACCAGTCTGAGATCAGAACAGAGTCTAGTAGTAATAAGCACATCCAGGGAGCCCAGTAAAGCTCAGGATCAAGCTGCTTATCTCACATGGAAATGCATCTCTGGAAACAGTAACAATTGTAGTAGTATTTGAAGCACCTCATGAAGAATGGCATTAGCAGGCAGATAAATCACATAACTTTCTGCTGACAGTTTCTTGTGGAATTCAAGTTTCTGTGCCGATACTATATTAAAGACATTCTAATTAATCAAATGAGAAATAATTCTGATCTGCCAGTACAACATATCTCAGCACCTTCTGCCAATTACAATCAGTTGTAACACCTGTTCAGTGACTAAGATTGTGACTTCAAATAATTTTGTATACTTTAGTAACACCTGCTAATCTGGTTAATACTTTTTTCCACATGCTGAAGCATAAAACAAATTGGAGGCACATTCTTGTCATCATTCCCAACTTTGCAGAAATTAAATTTAACTATTAATGAGAAACAGTGATCTACACTTATTAATACAAAAGACTGCGTTTGGAAGTTTAAATAGTCAGCTATTATCAGAAGAGATATAAAAACATGGGTAAAATTATTTCCCTGCATCACAACTTGATATTGAAATTTCTGAAGATATTACTACAACAAAAACGTCAGGTTAAATACTGAACAACAGCTCTGTTAAAGATTAGGTCTGGATTGACCAAGAAATTAAAAACATCAGTTCTAGTATTAGAAGGGAGCAAGATGATGGAGAATTTTATCTTGGAGCAGTTTCATTTTGCAAGCAGCAGGAGGAAAGACTTAAGACACACGTACAGCACATGCCTATGGTTCCCCTTGGCAATGTTACTGTACACGCCCAAAGAGCAACAGGCTATGCTGATACAATGAGAAGACTATGCTCTAGATGGGCGATATAACAACTTGACTGCAGTAATAAAATCTCTACATGAAGCACTTCTTCCTTTTAGACATACAGCTGCCCTGTGCCTTGATAAACGTGGGCACAGGAATTTGTTGGAGTCACAGAATCACCAAGGTTAGAAGAGACCTACAAGACCATTCAGTCCAACCATCCACCAATCACCAGTAGTTCACTAATCCACGTCCCTCAACACAACATCTGAACATTCCTTGAACACCTCCAGGCTTAGTGACTCTACCATCTCCCTGGGCAGTCCATTCCAGCACCTGATCACTCTTTCAGAAAAGTAGTATTATTCCCATATAGTAATTCCCAGTCTGAATCTCCCCTGGTGCAACTTAAGGCCATTCCCTCTTATCCTGCCACTAGTTGCACAACAGAAGAGGCTGTCCCCAAGCTCACTAAAGCCTCCCTTCAGGTAGCTTTAGAAAGCAATAAGGTCACCTGAGCCTTCTCTTCTCCAGAAGGAATAATCCCCAGCTCCCTCACATAAGGTCGACGTTCCAAATCCTTCACCAGCTTTGCTGCCCTTCTCTGGACACACTCCAAGACTTTCATATCTTACTTGCAGTGAGGGGCCCAAAACTGAACCTAGTACTCGAGGTGTGGCCTCACCAGTCCTTAGGATTTAGATGTATTTGACTCACCTTGTAGAAGTGAAAACATGATAAAATATTCACTCTGCCTGACAATGTAAACCAGTCCCATTTAATTTTCCTTTGGTCATGCCTAATTGTTCTCAACAGCTAGTGCTTTGGGATTTGTCTTCTTAATCTTTAGAAGTCTTCTACTGAAAGACTTTAAGAGAAGTAAGGCATTCAGGGTGGTTCTGTATACTTATGACTTACCCAGAAACTGTAGTAAGACTAATAAATTAAGTCTCTTATAAAGAATGTATGAGTTCTTACAGCTTCAAATCAAATTCCAGAAGAGATTTGAGACATGGATTAATAAGAAAGATTCTTCTGCTCATTATGCAGTTGCAAAATTAACAATTTTATGCAAGCTGTTTATGAGACACAGATTTCTAACATTTTCTATGGAGAATAGCAATCTCTGCAGACCCACACATTATTGCTTCTTTTTCCCCATATATCAAGAACTTTACTGAACACTTACGTGTGACTGCATTATACTTAAATTTGAAAATAAATTTTCACAGTGCCCCAGCGTAATCAATTGCTGAGGCACTGTGTCATTAATTATATGAAGAAAAATTACTCTGGTATGCTCCTGGAGACAGTGACATCAGCCATATTCAAACAAATATCTCCAGTAATTTTTGAATAAAATGTTATTTTAGCAGGAACAAATTGAAGAAACCCATTTCACTATAGAACAGATCTGCATGAGAACTTGGAAATCTGCAGCTACTCTGACTACATAATTATAAACAGGAGTAGCCTGACATACTCAAGCCAAGCAATCCAGTCATGCTGTCCCTAGTTAAGGGCCATACTGAAAAAGCACATGGAACAAGCATGCAGCAGATGAACTCTTTTTATGAAGTTATTTCTGTTATTTCTGCATAGATCTCAATAGTTCAGGTCATTTTGCATTTTTGAAATGATCTGTATCTAATTTTGGTCTAATTCATACCTATAGAAAAAGTATTTGGAGGCTTCTGAAGCACTCAAGAATATTCCTAAAATATTAGCAACAAGTACTTTCATTATTGAAATTTCAATGAGGACAAGTGATATGACAGGTTAGTATAGACAAGTATATACACAAATGGACAATAACTACACCAAGTTGTTCCAGAATTCTTCTGCTAACCATTCATGGATTCTGCTGTCATCACAGCAGTGCAAAATATAATAAAATACATCATAAGAATAGCATCTGAAATACAACAAAATTCAGTGGGCCCTGTTTAGAGCTGGAAGATTAACAAAGCCAAGAAAAAAGGTTAACACATGATGTTTTGAATTTCCACTGATGGCCTATGGCTAATTCATGCTGTTTTTGCATGAAGGACAGCTGAAACATTTTTCAATATGACTTCAAAATGAGGAAAAGAAATATCCCACCTCCTTCTGAAAAGTGAAGCAGTTAAGCATAAATGAACTAGTAATGGTCTGGTTTAAAGCCAAGTACATATGCAAGTATAAGGACATCTCCCTCATGAAGATTATTTGCCTTGTCTATTTGAATGGATGCATCCATTTTTCCAATACAGTCAGCGTTACACAGAAAGAAGACTGAATAAGCAATGGAAGACTGCAATGCAAGACATATAAACAGGTTTTTCTAAATCACATTTTCTCAAGTATTCATTACTCCTTCCTGTGCAAAGAGAAAGGAATAAAGCTTATACTTCCATCTCTCAGCAAATTCTCTTCAAAATATTTTCTTTGAAACAATAATTAAACATAATCTTGGGTTTTATATCCCTTACAGAATACTCTGTTTTCTTGAAATACTTCAAATCTAACAATTAGATGAAGAGGAAAATTTTTTGAAGTCAAACCAGTTTTAAAAAAAACTGCTACTACAGTAATTATGTACATTTTACGTATGTGAGCATGTTTACACACAGGCTTTTTGATTTAAATAACAGCATTTTTTCAATACTTATTCACCCCTCTGCCTACTACACCTCAGCAAATTCATCAACTGAGATGATAATATTTCAGGAGGTTTAACATTATAAACTCATATTTGGAGTTTAGTTTGTAATATTTATGAGAAATGGATTATATAAACACACTATGCCAAAACTATATGTAAATGCCAACCTCTCAAAAAAAAATGTCTGCAAATGTCACAGAGAACCACCCAATATGAAAAGGCCCCTTTCCTTAATCTAGAGTGACTGATTACTTCTGCACAAGGTCCAGATCTTCCAGCTACAAAATACAAAGTGTTTGACTGATGCTTCCTGTGCCTGCCTGTAGGGAATAAAAGCATGCACTGACTTAAACAAATCGTTCATCATTTTTCAGCACCACATACTTTGGGAAAATAACATTTCAATTCAACAGAACATCAGAAAAACAATCTGGTGATGAGACAATAGGTATCTATGTGCTGAAGAGGGAACGCAGATCTAACGTCCTACTGTAATGGGATATAGATAACTTGTTAAGATATTTTACTCAGACTCTGGTTCCTAGAAAGATGAATTCACTAAATTATGTTTCCCAGTGAAGGGCCCTGCTTTTGAATATCAACTACACACTTACTGGTGTCTGATTTCTTCCACTCCTTCATAGACAGTCTTGAAACTGTCTGTGAAAGTGGAAAAAGTAGATTTTCAGATGGTCTGTGCTTTGTTGGCAAATACGAAGCTTCTCTAACAGAATTCAAGCTGAAAATAGCAAGACGCTTTCTTTGAGCATACGCTCCAAACATAAAACAGAGCTGTTGTTTGACCCTGGAGTTATCTGTTATGAATTCAATTTATTACTTTGTCTTTTTAGTCTTTTAGTTTGTACATCATTGTTATAGCTAATGGAATTATTTTTCTAAGCGGGGACTTCTCATAGACCTCCAGAATGAGTTTTGCCTAGCTCTTGTCACACAGGCCAGACCAGCACTGTTTTAAGCAACACGTTCTGCCACACAGACTGGTTAAAGTCAGTCAGAAGCCTCCCAGTTCCTTTCAGTGCACAGAGATTAAGGAATAGAAATAAACCCAGCCTCTGTTAGAGCAGTAAGTCTTCAAGAATCTTCCAGAGTATCCAGAGGTGCATTATATGCAATTTCCAGATACATTAATAAGTGAGAGATTATCTGTGAGGGCTTTTTGTTCCAGTTTCATTTAAAAATTTCTATTCATTCTGTGAATGTATATTTAAATAAATGCTCCTCTCTTTAATTGTACATTTCAAATTCTAATTTAAAAAAAATCAGTAAAAGTGATAAGAATTTCAAAATACATAATCCCATCTATGAAGAGCCCTCATGCTATATTATCTACCTAAAATCTGTTTGCAGCTCTATGGAGAACATATCTCAGAAAATTTATTTTTCTTAAAATTTTGTGGGCTTCCCGAGTACTCTGCCTTTCCAAAAAAAAAACAGATCAGATTTTGGAGCACCCAAGCTAGTGCTGTACATGGTGGAATAACAGGTCATCAAAAGGGGTTTGCATTAAGGCACTGTTGTGGAAATTGGGAAAGGTAACTAAGGGTAATGGATTCCAGAGCTCTCACAGCAATCTGTGTGCATCTGCAGATGGATCTGACTGACCAGATGGCTTCTTACAAAACAAGATGTTTACGTGATTAATTTTGAAAGCAATTCATGGTGGTACACTTATTTTCTGCAAGAGATCTGGAGATGGTTTCCTTTCACTATTAGCCCTCCAAAATAAATCACCTGAACTAGTTGTTATGCAGTCTTCACCTGTATGTGCTGATATTTGACTGTAAATGTCTAAAGTTGGCAATTTTCTTAAAATAACCTCCATAAAGAGAACCTTAGCAAATAATTATAGATTAACCTAGTTCAAGTGCAGAAGAAACATAAATATTATAAACTATATAGTAGGATTTTTTAAGGGAATCTATGAAATGCACAATTCCATTATAGAAAAATTATATAGATTATATTATTATACATATAACCTTGTTTCACTTATTACTGCTGGGCAATTAAATGGCCATCTATAGATCATGTTTATAATTATCTATATACAAGTCTGATCATCAGATGGTACTAACTAGTGGCTAATGTAACTTAACAGGCAGGAAATGGTGTCAGGAAGGGGAAATTCTGTGAAAATAACATTATTCAGCTGGATCAGAGATACCTGAGAATTGTAAACTTGCAGACTGACAAAGAAGTCATGTACTTGAAACAGCCTAGAATAATCATGTAATGAATCACATACCATCAGTCTTACCACTTTGTATTTGTTCACCATAGAGATAATTCAGTACTCTGGGTTGCTGAGTAATTCCAAAAACATCTACTGAGAAAAAAAAATTATCTTCACATCAAATAAAAGTATTCGCTTAAACACAGAGCAAAAACCTTTTCATCTGTACTTGCTTATATTCCCAAAGTTTTAGCATGTCCTCAGCTATTCATTATTTGAGTTGCTAATTGTTCTGTGCACCCCTCCTCTGTAAACGTCAGTGGACAGAATACAGTGAATACAACCAGGGAATACAGTGTCAAGCTATCACAGACACATCTAGTCTTGTTTACTAGAGAATTTAGGATATATATATATGAGAAAGGATTTTATTTTATATTAGGTATATTATTGGAGCATTTATTTATTTTAAGAATCCTACTCAAGTTACTATGCCAGAAATTGTTTTACAATATTGTATGAATACCTAACCAATCACAAAGGATGTGCAAGTTTTGGCCATGAGTATTAAACTTAACTGCCTCTACCGATCCTGTACATCTGTTTGTGAACACACAAACAAAAATCCAGAACTTTGATTATTTGCATTTGAAGGAAAGGAATGTGTGGTAAGATTTCTTGGCTATTCAAAAAAAAGTTCTATGGGCTTATGAGAAGATTTTTTTTTTCCAACCCTGCAGAGACCTCAATCTTTCAAATATAAAGTTTCAAATATCATTATTTGACAACCATTCTATGATTCCACAGCAATTAGTCTAGGAAGTTAATAGGAAGTATTATTGCATATTGCATTGTGTTTTTACTATTTTTATGGTTATCTTTTGCAACTCTTGTCATTCTATACATAAATGAAATCCTATTTATTTAATTCGGGTTTATATTTGGAGATAAATACAAATTACAAAGAGCATATTAATCCACTCTAGAGCCTGCTGAACAGAGAATATACCTATCTAATTTATCAAAGAGGGATTAGTAAACTGAGTTGACAGGTAAATTCTAAAGCTTTGGGCAAGCCCAGCAAGCTACACAACATGCACAGACTCAACAGTACACACAGATAAAAGACTAACAGATTGCCAGGATGAATCAGTGTTACAAATACAGTTAGAATCAAGCATATTAATGCATCTGGAAAAGCTGCTGATTACCTTACCTAGGCAAGTGTTTTAGTTTCTTTTAGATTTCCATGTAGTTCATACTTTAAGCTTGGAAAATAAGCACAGTAGCCTGATTCAGAAATATCTCTACTTTAAATCATAATAAAATTGTCATCTAGATTTAGTTTAGTGTGAACATATCTGCACCCCACACATGAATATTTTATAAGCTTGTATGTTCATTCATCACTGTGTAACAGATCTAATTGAACTTTTCCTACCAGTTACTCCTTCCTCGCTCTGCACAAGGGGTAGCAACTGAGTGCAGAATATTTGCTTCACCAGACATCTGCATACCAAGATCCTATGGGGAGCTGAATCTTTATCCCCCTCACATTTATTTTCAAACGAAAGATGAAATACCTTTTACATAACAGATAGTAAAAAGTCTGTGTCTATCCTAAACCTCATACCACTGCCATTTCCAATAAAAAAAGAGCAAATTGCCATTACTGACATGAAACGGCTTGTTTGCTACGTGCACAAAAGACAAGCAGAAAACATTTCATTCTTTCCTACTGTCATCTTTTTTACTAACATACATTCACTCCATTCATTCCAACCTGCTTCAAACTCTCTCACCTCCATTATTCTAACTCTACTCATTCATTCTTTATTCCCCACCTTCTCCAGTTTTATTTTCTTTATTAATTCACATCAACAGCCACAACACCATATCGCCCAATACTTTCCCATCTATTCTGTTTGCTGGTAATTATGCTTGCTGCTTCTCTCAAACTCTTGTGCTCAGTTGATACTATCTAGCAGAAACAAGCCTAAACCTCTGTTGTCCATAAGTCAACCTTTCCTACAGCTCCCCATCTAAAACAATTCACTCCAGCATTAAAAACGTACCATCAACTCATCTCTTTCAAATCATTTACCTAATTCATGTTTCAGTTTGCTCTAATTTCACATTTTCTTTATTGTAATATAGGCTTTAGTTCCCTGTTGACTCAAGTTTTCAACCACATTGATCTCATTCAGAAAACCTGCTGAGTCTTTGATATCTTTTGTTCGGTCATCCAAAATAAATTTTGTGAAAGCTACTAGTTTAAGACAATTTCAGTACTCTGCTGCAGGCTGTAAACCCCACTTCAAAGTTCTTGCTTGAAAAGTCACTGCAGTTAACAGAACTGCTCCTCTGTCTCTATGCACTGTTTTCAGATTAAACAAGAACCTAAATGCTGAGCTGTGCACCCTAACATGCTATGAAAATGACACCTGCTTGTATTAAATTTGGTTTCTACATGTCGTTATTTAATTATATTAACCAGTGTAAATAGAAGCATACTGGGACATTATGCCTACAAAAAACATACATTATTTCTACGATACATAGAATAACTTAAATGTAAGTACCTAACAGCAAGAAAAGCTATCATGAGAGGAAGAACCATATTTTATTCGCTCTTAATTTCACCACATTATCAACACATTACAAAAAAAAGTAAGTTTGCAAACCTTAAGTCCAAACCAACTAAGAGGATGCGGAACAGTTACTTACCATCTGGAAAAGCACAGCAGATTTGCAACAAACGCTACCTGACAAAGACCTGATTGACTTTTTCAATGGCTATTCAAGTTTTTAGTTTCCAATATATTAGAGCCAGGATCAAAGTTCTATTTCACATAATCCGTGAAATCCCGGAAAATTCAGACTGTTAAGTTTCAATCTTTGTGAAAGGTGTTACCATGGACGTTTTTTTTGTTTTTTGTTTTTTGTTTTTTTTTTAAGATATCTAAGATATTTTTATTTCAACAATCATCAGCACTTGGCAACACAGTTCTGCTGAAAGATAAATGCTGCATAATGTGTCTACATGGTTTTATGAGTAGATCAATCAATTAACATGGCAATAAATTAGCTTCATTACCATGTTTCAGGTATTAGGAGGCGCTTTACTAATTAAAATTCACATACTTAAGCAAATGCTAGTCCCACTTTCTTTGAGTAAATGATATACCTCTTTATCAAAGTACACGCTTACTGTTACAGAACATAACTGAGATTTGCTGAAGAGATACTGAACTCAGTACCAAGCTGGTAACACAGGCTGTCACTTCAAAGGATGCAATCAAGTGAAAATATGCCCAGTGGAAATAGTTTAGGACCTATAAGATGAACAATTATTTATGCTATTAGAAGCCACATGTAGGTGCAACAGCTTTTACAGATTCCCATCATCGACTCACTTTTTGAAAAATTCATCTGTTCAAAATTGCATTTAAAATTTCCTTACATCTCATTGATATTGTTTTGCAGTACTTCGGGGTTAGATCATACATTTTGATAATCTTTATATGTGAAGACATTAGCGTCTATGTATTCAAAGATCTTATTTAAAATACTATTCCACAAACGTTTCTGTGAAGAGATTTAAGTTCATCCTTAAACAGTGCCTGTGTCTGCTGTATAATAAATTATATCCTGTGGAGAGAAGCTATTGAATGAAATATTAACTGATAGGCAGGATATTTCGAAAGTAATTTTGAAAATGTGAATATAGACGTTTGCATTGACAAAGCAACAAAGCCAACTAAATGGCACTATTCTTATATGAATTATTGTTTCTATTATTTAAGAAAAAGCTCTAGAGAAATAATACACAGACGTTTGTTAACAGAATCTTTTTGTCATGTCAAGATATGAAGGAATATTTGAGAACCTGCTATAATTCATTTCTTCAATGAGAATTATGAAATTGACAAAAGAAACAATTCCAAAAAGAAAAGGTAGTGCCCTTGAATGCAGCCTGTGATATGGCAATAACCAAGACACTCAAGTATCAATGCAATACATTATATTGGTATTTGCAAGCTGTTGACAAAATAACCATACATACTCATCTCATCCCAAGAATTTAAGATATTTTTCTTTGTATCAGCAGAATACTGATCCATGCATCACAGACAGAACCCATTAAATCAGGCTTCCAATTTAAATTCAGCGATTCTGAATTTTTTTTGTGCAGTTCTCCATACCTAGAACTTATTTTTATGCACAAAAATGAGACCTAAGTTGTATTTAATACACATGTAAAAATACCCAGAGCTGATTCTAAGAAAGCAAATTCACTATTGAGGATTGAAGAATGAGAAGAAATTGGTTTTCCCTTCCTGTTGCTAATATAAGTGGCTTACAAGTTATAAATACACTATTCTTGAAGTATCACCTTTCAAAGCAAAATAAAAAGATACAGTAATAAATACTCTTACAAAAGATAGATTTTTTTAAAAAGAGTAACATTATTGTTTTTTACATTGGCACTGTATTATCTCATGGTTTATCATCTCACACAAAACATCATCATTTTGGTTAAAATATGTAAATGATCCATAGCAGTCCAAGTAATGAACTGCTGCTACAAACTGTTTTTCATCTATTCAAGCGAAAACTTCAAATTAGTATTTCTAACAGGAGTAGCCATTGTATTTCCTTATCTAATGGTTTAAATTACTGTTCACTTTGATCTTACATTAATACTCATTTTGTCAATATCTTTATGATCCCCTGAAATGCTAAGCTAACAATAACTCCTAGAGCTACTCTGTGTACATTTGAAACCCAAAAACAATTTATTACAAACCTTGTACCTTGAAGTTGAACAGGTTGAGGAGGAAAATCTAACCTGGATTAACATGTTACTCTGCTTTACTGTTTGTTTGTGTGGAATGAACAAAAGAAAATATAGGAGCTTAAATAGTACCTGTTTGACATCTATTCAGACATCAATCAATTTATTTTTCTGCTGCACATGTAAAACAGCTGAATATTAAATGAATTTGATGCGGAATTATCAGTTCACTACATCACAGAACTGTATAGAATCATTTTAAAATGAAAGATAATGGGACAGGAAGAAAAAGAATTTGAGTTAAAAATTCAATTGCAAATGTATTTTGAATTTGCCAGAATGAAAAACAATTTTAAGATGACTGAACAAAAAGCTCATACATGGGCCCATTGACTAGAAGCGTTCAAGATCATTTTCATCTTTATAGCCTTCAGTCTGATTCTATAAAGAGAGTTCATAAGAAGGTGAGATATTTGACTCTACAGACATCATTGTGCCATTTCTGACAACCTTGAGGTGTCTCCTAAAATTGATCTTGACTTCTTCAGATCCAGATAAAACTTAAAATACAAAAGCTACAAAATAAAACTTAGCATTCCTCCATTTACCTATGCATCTTTTAATAAATACAGCTTTCTTGAAATTAAGCTTGAACTTGTAAATGTAAAACTCTTCTGCATAAGACCATGCAAGTAATCCACTTAAGTATGCACCCTTTCACTGAAACATTTTCAATTTAAATGGATCTTGATTTTGAGAATCAGCCTAACCACAGAGGCACAAAGTCTGTGTCATGGTTGTATGATTTTTTTGTTGTATTCCACTTCATAACATCATATAGAGCACTGTCACTTAAAAAGATAATGCTCCAGTTCTGTGGATTGTTGATTTTTTTTCCAGGCACCTTTCACTGCTCCATTTCCGTTTTCTGTTCAGGAGGAAAGATAAAACTGCTCACAGTTCATAAGGCAGTCCCTTCTGCTGCTCATCTCTGCAGTGCATGCTCCCTAGCTGTCTCACCTTTAGCTTTAAGAGTAAGGCCTTTGCTTTTGGATACTCTCTCCCTCATTTTCTCTGATTTTTTAGCTTCAATTCCAATTACATTGGATCATATTGTGTTACTGCGCATTCTGATATCGTATTTAGCAAATTAGTTTTCTCCATTAGCTCATTGCCACTGGTTTGTTTTCGGGCCCATCTCCCTGCCTTTTCTCCCCTTTTCACCCCTTTCTCCTCCCCCACAGTGAGGGTCCGTGGGTCCCCATGCCCCATTAGTCGTGGATCAGGGCCAAACTGGCCCAGAAACCATTCACAGCCTGTACAGACTTGTGAAGAGCAAATTTACTACAATGCCTTACTATGAATAAATAGATTTTCTGTATGCTGTGTACTAAATCTATTAGCAAAACTTAATGTCATTTGCAAAAGCAAGTTTTCATCAGTATCAGTTTTTAAAGTGTTCTACATAGTTCTTTATAGTATTTCTAAATCATATGTTTATAGCAAAACAAAGGTTTAACGAATGATATCCTAATGTGACTGATAGCCAAAAGATTTGCTTTCAGGTTATCAGCAGCCAAGACTGTTAAATTATTTCTGGACACATTCAAAGTTAACACCAGTGAAGTCAGAACATACATTAGCAGATTGCAAAAGTCATCCAGAAAGAATTCAAGAGCTTGACTTTTTAATTTGGTAAGTACACACTAACAGCAATACACCCTCATTCCTCAAAATAAAACTGAACACAAAAACACAAAACCCACAAAAGCAAATTAAAACACAAATTTTAAAGCCCAAATAGAAAAAAACTGAAAACATCTAACTCTGAAAAATCTGCATCAATACATATTCTTCACGTTGAGAGCTTTACACAGTGATTTTGTTCAAAACCACAAATTAAATAAAGAAAAGTTAGCACATACATCATATATTCCTTTAAGTATAGCAGAAGCATTTATGATTTGAGCAGATGCTGTCTATCAGAAAAAACAAATAACACTGTTTTGAAGATTTGTGAGATGTTGGCAGTATATTTTAAGTTGTGATGAAAAGGCTAAGTATTTTCTTGAATACTTGACAGATACTTACACAAAAAAGGGCATCAGCTGAATTAGAGTCTCTTTTTTGGGATTGGCTGTGAATTCTGGCACAACTTGAATAACTTTGTTCATTACATTCCTTAGGTAATTTTGCAGCTGTTTGCGGCGCTCTTCTACAAATTTTGCATCCTAAAAATAGGAACAAAACAATGCAAGTAGTGAAAATATATATATATTTTTTAATTTCCAATTCTACTGTATCAATAATAATAGCTCAAAGAAGCATCCAATTTAATCTTTTGATGATCCATGTATATTCCGTTTAAAGAAATACGTTAGTGATTTGTAAAAACATGAAAACAAGGAAAAAACACCTTGACTCTGCACTTGAATAAAGACAGTCACATCCAACCTAGCAATAACCCATGTCACAAAAACATCCACTGATACTGACTCCTTTCCTTGGCAGAATGTCTCTTCTGTGAACCAAAATTCTTTTTCCAATAGAAGATCTGCAAAAATCATCAGATGCTGCCTGGATTGGGCAACAAGTAAGCTTCATCTCAAAAATGCAGACATTCTGATCACCTGGCGTCAATGTCAGAGTAAGGTCTTTAGGAACAAAGTCAAAATTATAATTGGACAGCTGCAGTTCCCACAAGGAGAGCATTCTGTAGAAAAAGTCTGTTCAGCCTGCATTATTTGTGTAAAAAATATGATTGAAACCATTCTTTGTTTCTTGCAAAAATAAAAGACAACTGAATAATACAGCACAGTAAATACAGTTGACATGCCACCAGAGAATTTCAGTATATTAAAAAGATCAAGTCACGCAGGGGATACAGATTTGAAGATTACTTCTTCCTTCAGAAAAACAGACTAATTCATCATCAAAGCAGGGAAGCTCCTTTGAATTCAGGACAATCACTGCAGAGTTCCTGGAACCCTTACTAACATTTTGTTCTTGTATCTCATTAGAAGTTGGCAGTCACAGCAATACTTTTATGAGACAGAGAGAATGAGAAAAGATTCTGAATGGCATTTCCCAAAGTAGACCTTCAAATTCAGAGTTATAAAAATCCACCATGCTAACTGAAGCATATTTACAAATATTGGCAACAAAGACATTCTAAAAAAGCGTAAGCTTATTTTCACCTTCAACATGTATTTTCTCTTGACCTTTGTTTGCAGATGAATATTTAAAAGCCTGTTATTGTAATTGCTGCAGATGTTCATTTTACAGGCATTGAAATGCTACACAGTGCTTCTTTAAGTTCACAAAATTCCAAAGTATATACAAATACACTTGTTTCTTGTTTTCTAGACATGAACTTCTACTGAATGACCAATCCTGATTTGACATTCCAAAGTTATGTTAACACACAGAAGAATCGAGATCAGTAGAGAAGTAAGAAAAATGAAAGCAAACAAATACTACCACAACCACGTTATATAGTTCACTGTTTCTTTTTCATCATTTACATTACTCTGTTTTTCAGCAAGTTTATTACACTCATGCACGTCCCCCACAGGTCATGCAGCAAATATTTCTAGTATTAAAAGACTTACCGAATAATGAAAAACTAAAGCAGCCTGAAAACTCTTGGAAAATATTTCATGTAGAAAAGTTCTGAATTGTTCATACCTCATGCAACCCACTCCACAGTCACACCCCTGCACCCCAACCTAGTACAGTCACTGCTTGGTCAGAACAGAGCAACAGCTTGCTCACGCCCAGCAGTACTAATCAAGTCTGGACAAGAGTGCAGAACAGAAGTCTACACAAGCTGTTGGGAAATGTTAAAGCAAAAATTTTTACATGTGCTGACACATAATAGAAATAAATAGAATGTGAGGAATAAATAAATCGAGTCAATTTTCACCAAGATATTCATTTCTCCTGTTCTACTAGTTCTCTGGCTAGCTCAAGGAGCAACTTTGCCTTGTTATCTATTCACTCAAAGGATTTCAGTCACCACATACATCAGTTGAGACACTGATTTGCTACTGCCAGCTGCACGAGGCAGAAGACAGCAAAGCACGTCACAGGATGTCCCACATCAATCTCAAAAAAAGAACTTTTGTGAAACAACTTTGGTATTGAAAGCTATAACCACAGGAATACCAACTGATGCTTGGCCCGAGAGAACATTTTCTACATAGAGTAATCCTTTCCCCTGCTCTAGGTTGTGTAGTACAGAGACAGAGGAGCATCACTTTGCTCTGCAAGCCTGCACCCAGCACTGAGGCAGCCTCAGGTTTGATCCCTTCCAGAGAAGCAGCCTCATCCCCCACTGCACTTTCTTGATTCTGTTTTTATCACTTCCCTCAATGTTGTTTTACCAAGCCCCCCAAAATTTTTTAATTATTTGTAATAAAATCATTAGCAGTTCTTCAATTCTTAGGACTTTTTGATCGCAAATCCTCAAAAACATTATTTGTGGGGAAATCATTTTAATTACGTTAAAATTTGTTCATATGCAGAATCTGCTTTCTTTAATCCCACCTGGTTGCTGTACATGTATTTAAACAAGTACATTCCCTCTCACAGGCAAGACCACTATCTCAGTTATAAACAAAGGAGCAAAATGCCAAATGCAGGTATTTTTCATTGCTCACGTTAACGTGACATGTAACTAACTAAGATAATATCTGCACAAAGTCTTCTAGTTAATCTGCTAGAAGATGCCTGGAGAATCCATTTTTACTATTTACAGTTGATCTAACCAGTTCTCATAATTAGGTTTTTTTCTGCCATTTCTTCAAGTGAAATACTGAAAAAAATCACAGGAGCTAAACTCAACCTTGAAACACAGTTTAAAAAGCTTTTAGCCTGATCTAAATTTAATCTCCAAAATAAGCACTGAGCAATCCCTACCACAGCTTTCTTTACCATGCCCACTTTCCTGATCCATAGCAATGTAATCTAGGGTCAGAACAATGTAGATGCATGTCCATCTTTGTCATCACAGGTTTCATAACAGCAGATTGGCTACTCAGAAATTACTTTGTCATGGTCACTGCTCTAACTGGCAGTACAAAGAGATCTTGTCACAAGCCTGTAAATAAAGCAGTTGGTAAATAAAACCCACTGGACCAAATTATCTACACTTGACAATTTAGTATTTCATATACCTACTAACAAAGGATATTTTTACAAGCAATAATTAAAAGGAAAGGTGCTGTTTCAGACTTATTAGTGAAGTAAAAATACTTTGTGATAACCTCAGCAATTGTACATAATTTTATCTGTCAAAACATGCATATCTATTTACACAAAAAATAACAAAGATCTTTCTTTAGGATTCAATATATGGAGTTGTGCATGCCCAATCTGCCTGTAATCTGGAGACAAGGTCTTTTTTTTGTTTTTTTTTCAAATTACAAACACATTTACCCTTGCAAAAATCTCTAGCATTTCACAGATTAAATATTAAATTTTCCGGAAAGTACATACATGTACCAGTACTAAATAAAGGCAAGCACTGTCTCACTGACAATGTTACTAACATGGTTCAAAAAGAGAGCTGCTCTCAGGAATATGTACAGTTACTACTAAAAGATCTGAAATTCAAGAGAAATATACAGAAGAAAATGAATTGGTAGGATGAATAACTAGTAGGTCTTGTCATTAACAAGGAGAAGAACGAACTTCTTGAATCATCAAGCTAGCCATTTAACCACTTATGAAAAGCCTTTTCTTTGTCTCATAAATAGCTCAAGAAATCTTTTTAATTGCAAAAAAGTCTTATGAATTTTACCTGCCTTTATCACATGTTGCTTATTTTCAAAAAAGACATCACTAACAGGAGTCAACAGATTATAAAAATAAATACTTGAGTAACTGCAGAATTTATTTTTTCCCCTAAAAGTATATACCAAAAATGGCACTAGAACCATCCTCATGCATATTTAGATCCTATACCTTCAGGAGCTGTAACTGTTTATAGACCACAAGCCATATATCACTTGAAATTATTACAAAAAAAAGGTGATTTTATAATAAGCTTTCTTCATTTCAGTGTAGAACACTGGATCATTCCATAACCACTTTGGGAACACTCATTTTTAAGCATTTTCTTACGAACAACAATGGAACTAATTGGCTAATTGTAAAACCAAAATGCAAGGCGAACTGGCTCTTCAGTTCTGCTAAATGTGTCTGGTGGGAAGCTGAACATTCCCTCCAAACTTGAAGAAATTTAACTATTTCACATAAAACATCTCCTAGTCTGTTCTTGATGAGCCCAATCCTTAAACCCACAGAACTACATGGTGCAAAAGGGTGTTCAAGGCAGACAGGAGCTCTGATTTTAAGATCTGAGATTTCAGTTCAGACAAATTTTTCACACACTCATCTATCCTATGGACAGTTACTACTGCTCTTTGTAAAGATGCTGAATCTGACTTACAGTCTGACTGAAAGGTAGCTCTGTTCTGGCTGAAGAGAAAGCCTCACATATTCAGTGCCACTTGAATTACAACCTGTGACAGCATCCAGCAACTAGCAATGACTCATTTATACAAAAAATACAGACATTCTGACATAAGTCTATAGGCATCTTGGTCACGTTTACCATCAGTTCATATAAATTCATACTGCACACAAATTGTTAAATGAGATCTAGCACACCCACATAAACACTCCAATTTGCAGGCATATTTTACAAAAAAAAAACAAAACTATTATGGGTTCTGCACAATTACTCTCCCAAATTATTTCCTAGCCCACAGTTCAACAGCATATATTTTTTCACTAACAGTTCACAAAAGTTCAGTTAACAACCAAAAGTGCTTCAGATTGCAGATGCATCAAAGCACATCTGGGAAAATACATCATTCTTCTCATTTAATTTGAAATTTATATCACCCACAATATTTTATAAAATTGTTTTTGACTGAGAATTTGCAAAATTTCTGCCCACAAGATACTAGTACCAAACTACAAATTTCTAAGAATGAGAATATACAATAGAAATCTTATAGAACTGTCAAAAGATGTTAAGAGATTTTAAGCTTTAAAAACAAGCAGCAGAGCCTGATGTACCAAACTTAACGTTATTGTGTTGTGCAATACTTCATAACAGGCTAAGTTAACTCCAGCTTACAGTTCAAATCATTTCACACAACTGCTGGTCTTTCAATAGACTGCTATTATGTAGCAGATGGCAAAACAATGATATTGTTCATTATTAGTGGGAAGCTCACTTAAGGTGATTCAAACATTTTCCATCAACTGTTGAAAATGGTATGATTGCCATGGTTACCTGCCATGATTTAGGGACAGACAAAACATATTCTGGTTTGCTGCTTCTGCAAACAATATAAAATGCCCCGTTTCTGATGCTCTAAATACCATTTATCATTTAACTAACCTACTGTTAGCGCAAGGATAAAAAAAACAACACACAGCTCAGGGTTCAACTCAACTCAGAAGTAAATATAGCTTGGGACTTTAACAAGAGCTGTGTCAGCCTCTGCAATATCACATCTAGAATCCTTTCCTAAATAAACCAAACAGTGCTATTATAGAAGAACTCTTGCATGCAGAAATAAGATTATTTTGGTGAACCATAATATTTTGCACCGCTTTGGTTAATCAGCCCTTAAAAAGTTATATCACTTTTTCTTTACAAGTTGTACACCTCTAAACGAAGTTGGAATTCAGAGCTAGAATGGGAACTAAATCAGAGCTATAATGGGATCTAAATCAATTGCTGATCTACTCTCATCATTTCATTACTATTATGCCGAAATAAGTCATCTTCAAATTACTGAAGTTACATTTCCATCCTACTTGTAAAACCAATTTCTGTACAGCAGAAAAAGACTAGCATTACATGACAAAACATGAGCATAGAATACATGGAATTTCCAGAAGTGACTATCCCACTGTGTGATTTTCTGTACATTTCTTGCTCAATGAAACAAACAGGAACTCAAAGGGAAAAGAAATCAAAAAAGTGTCACTTTAGAAATCCTTTTTTCACTAAGGAAAGATCTTTTACATGATGGTAATCATTACTCTGGATTTCTCTTACCAAAATAGCTGACTCATTTCCAACTCTACCCACGGCTTCATTTTACTGATCCGAGAAAGAAAGCAATCCTTTTAGATAAGTAGTTTGACAGCACCACTTTCATTAGCATTTCTAATTGCTTGATACTTGGGACATCTCCTGCCACATTGCACAGAGCTGCCCAGTAAAGCCCAGCTTCAATGGAGATGACTACTTGGTCACCAGAACAGTTGCAAGCTCTATCTATATCTCACAAAAATGTCAGTTCCCCACTCCCCCCCCCCCCCAACAAAATGATAGTTTTTGAAAGAACACTTACTTTTTATTTTGAGTAAGAGAGTAGTTTATATATCATTGTATGAGCTAACTGGTCATACTAAGGTTTTACTCATGCTTTCTTAGAATATGTAACAGGCTGATTAGATCTTCTGCAAGCACAGGCATGTTAACAGATATGTAGAAACGTACTTGAACAGTGGGAACTCTGCTAGCCCCATAAAAACAGCTAGAATTCCTTTTCAGTGTAAGCCTGGAACCTTAATCATAAGCTACTTAGCATTTTCAAGCAAGCCTGCATCCAGCCAAAAGGATAAGCCTTTTCAAAACCCACACTGAGAAAAAGTGTTTAATGTGAAAAAAATGTAACAAAAAAGAGAAAGCTTAAGAACAAAACCAGAACTAATCTGTTTTCAGTGCTGTGCTTAATTCCACGGCTAGAAACATTCAATTGGTAACACTATGCTAGTAAAATCCAGGCTCATCTAAATATTTTATTATTTAAAAGCATAAATGTTCACTACCTGTCTATTTATCAACTGGTTAGGAATCAACTGTTCATTAAAAAACACATACAAAACTGCAGCCTACAGCATTACCCCCCTAGGGCTTACATTTTTGCTCACCTGTCAAGCAGGGAAATTTTATTTCTATTTTCTCCTTAGTATATATCAGTCTACTCTTTATTCGGGAGCTTTTAGAAGCTATCAAAACATTTCATGAAATTGAGACCCATTTTCATTAGCCTATGTTGCAGCAATAACAAACATGTCAATTAAAATTCATCTCCTATTCAAAAGACTAGATTCCTTTAATAGAAATTTTATTTAGATACCCTCTAATAGGGCCTATTATTGATTCTCATTGCCTGTTTGTTTTTTTTAATAATGCCTGCATGTAAAGATATTTTACAAGGAGTAGTGAGTACCAAATTTTTCTTTCAGAAAAGGTATCCTGCATTTTGCATGATCTGAAATATTCAGTTTTCTCCACTTCTAAAGAAAAATTAAGTTACACCAAGTACTTCTATAATCAGCAGTCCCCAAAAAGCTATATACCAAAGTAAGATTAGAATATATTTTATAATAATACAATAAAGTATTTGCTACAAAATTTCTGTAATATAAAAAATAATGGTTTCCTACTGATTTCTCTTCTCTTAGACAGTGATACAGCCAAAAAATAAAAGAAAAAAACAAACTTTTTCCAAGTGCTGTATACATAAAAGCTCAATTGCATCTATTCCAGTTAGCGCTTCAGAGGATCTGCACAAATCCAGAAATCCACTTCAGACACTGACAGCGAAATTGGCTAGATGGACCAGATCATTGGTCTGACACAGTATGGCCATTTATCACCTCCTATAAACTAGGAACGAGAACTGCTTCTGCCCTACACAGTTTTAAATAAAATACATCATTGGATTTCAACTTACCTAAGACTCAAAACCTGAAGTACTCTGTAGCCTGCTTTAATGCACACATAGTAGTGACAGAAAATTTCTAGTCACAGAAAGCTTAAGAATACTAATGGCAAAGATGAAGTTCTTTCTACTTCCGTCAGTATGGTACTTCAATTAAATTACCTATTTGTGGACTGGATTGTATTAACTTAATCTCCATAATTAAGTGCCTTTGTGAACAGAGATTTCCACTTACAAAGTAACGTGATAAATGCAAAGAGCAATATTTCTTTTATGGTTATAGAATATCACATTAATATTCTTAAAGAATTAACATATATGGATAAATATATAAAATTAATTTGAATTCTTTCCTGGTTTGAACACAGTAGAAACAGACCCCTTTCATTTCTTTATAATCAAACTAATGCAAAAGCATGTCTGTCAAATTTATATTACTCATCATTTTTCCAAAACCCACAAGCAAGAGAATATATGAAAATAACTCAGTGTACTAGTTGAGCTCACTAAGAGGGCTGAAAATTAAGATCTAATCACTTTAAAAATCAAGAACAATGTGGAATTCAGGCATAGATATTACATCACCCAATAGCAAATTAAGTAAGCATTAATGAAAGCAATCCTCAACTTCAAATTATTCACTTCTAATTAAGGATTTATATTTCCAAAGCTTTCTCCCTTTGATAAATGTGTTCCAATTCTGAAACACCAAAGAGTCCTAATTTTCTACTAATTCTATTCAAAGACATCGGACATCAAAGCTTACTTCTAAGAAGTATTATTTAGTGTACTGGCCCAAAGGCATTAGCTAGAAGTTTTGCTTTTTCTTTTTTTCCTCTCCACTTTTCTAAGTCACAGCTCACTATAACAGTGTGACTTTGACTAATTAATTTGATGAAGGATAGTAGGCCACAGAAACTAAATCCCATAAAGTACAAAAACACAAATATCCAATACTTCCGATTTCAATTCAAGTCAAATGTACTTAAATTTTAGGATGTCTTGAAGTGCTTTGCTGAATCAGAATGCAAAAACATCCAAGCCTAAAGTGGCTTCCTTCCCTAAGACTTTCCCGTACGACATTATTTTTGAGTCATTCCTTTCCAAGCTATTTATATATTTCTTCTTTCATTGTCTAAGGACCAGTTAAAAAAAAACTGCTATCGTGGGACTAAAAAACTGCAAGCATACACCCAATATATTTTACAAATACATATATTACAAAACAATTAAAATGTTAAAAATCGTAAGTCTTAATCAAAATTATTTACAATTTAGAAAAGTTATGTACAGAAACACGAGTAACTTCATTGTGACATTTCTTACACATGCAAAGAACGAACCGTTTCTTGTTTCTGCACAAAATGTGAATAAACTGAAGGAAGAATATTTATTCTTGCAAGGACTACTTATAAAGATTTTGCCAATTAGTTGGCAACAGCACTGAACAGTCATTAGTAGAACATCACAGTATGGAGACTGAAATAAATAAGAAAATATAAGCTTTACACGCATTCTTGCTAATTACTTCCTACCAATTTACTCACTTCAGTAACTGTCTGTTTTGATTTGATTCAAAGCAACGTTAATTCTAACTTGCAACATGCAAATTAAATTGAGACAGTGAAGATAATTTTAACAAGCTGAAAGGCAAACATGCATACTTCATAACTGAATAAAAAGTTACTTGACCAAAGCAGTATTCTTTCACCTTCACTGTTCACTCTAGACAAATTGGTAACATCATAACAACAGTATTCTGTGCTTCCTCAAGTGTTAAGGCTACTTCCTAATCTTATATATCTATTTTGTTGAAAGATCATGGAAATGAATTGTAAGATAAATTATTCTATCTTAAGGTAAACCAGTAAAAGGCACAAATATATTAAACAGTAAGAATATTAGATTCTTTATTGTTTTACAATTGTTAATTAATTTCAGGTTTCCCTTCTACTTGGTGACAACTATTAACAAGTACTTCATTTTCTCATTCCTTCAAGTTCTCTTTTAGACAAAATTCTCCTTTTCTCATTTTCTGTCAAAAACTGCAATTCCACATTTGAACCTGATCTTCTTGATTTCTACTGCAATAAGCAAAAAAATAAGAATTAAAACCTATAATTCTCCAGTCTTTTCTACATTACTATCCCCTGCCAAGTTTTCTCATCAGTGCTCTCATATTTTGCAACTTCAGGTAACAGCTCTGAATCACTCCGCAGAACAGTGTCTGCTTGAGGTCCTGGAGGGTCCCTAAATCTGAGACAAATACCTACGCACCTTAGACTTAGTGCAGGTATCAAGGGAGCTGTTGATTACAGCAAAAGCCTCCTTCAATGCCACTGATTTAAAGTACATCACCTTCACCAGTCTCACAGTACCAAGCCAAGTGTATTGAAGATATGCATTGAATAATATAATTCAAGTACAAACTGGATGATTGCAAAAGCTCATAACATCACTGTCCAAAACTTAAGAAATAGCCATGTTTATGTATTTACAGATAGAGGACTATTTTATCAATGTGCTCTTTTGGCACCTAATAATACTGAAGACTTGTAAAGGACACAAAAGTCATAGACTGACCTAAACTGCAGAGGGATGTTCCTGTTAGTAGAATTTGGCTATAAAACTACTCTTTGGGTACTAATTTCAGATCATATTGATTAATCTAGATAAAGGAAGACAGCTAAAATTCCATTAAAAATAGTATAGCAAACATATGAGAGAGGAAAAATAATACTTCAACTGAAATTTCACAGCATATCGAAGAAGCAACAAGGCAACAATGCCCATGAAAATTTTTTTTTAAAGTAGGGCAGAAAAAGAGCTAGAGTGAGTACTTCTCTTCTAATGTTTATCACTTTTTAAGGTGTAAGACCTCACATCCTATACTGGAAATTCTACATAATTCCAAGACTGACAGACATTCTCAAGTGAATAAGTTCACTTTACACTGAAACTTAATACATTCCAGTTACTTCAACTTGCTTTTCCATGGAAAGCAGGACCATCTCAAGGCCACTGCACAATCTCAGAATGTAGTATGTCCCAAATAATACCATTTCTGCTGGATCTGTTGGATAGCTTTCACAGATACACAGTTCATCTTAGTGCCCAAACTGCATTTAGGAATAATACAGAGGTATCTACTGTGACATGGAACAGAAACATCTACTGCTAGGACAAAAATTTGCCTATACAAAAGGCTATGGAAATAAGCTTCCATAATAAACTGAGGGGAACTGATGTAAATGCATTACTTTGTAATTTCCATGCTCTTTACAGCAAGTAGCCAGAAAAGTAATCACTAATCAATACCAATTACACAGTTGGTTAATATCTCACCATAGCACTCTTTCAGGAGTGCACCAGATGGCACCCAGCAAATAGTTACTACTACTGAATCCTGATATGACGAAAATGATTATGCGTTATTACATGATTAAGGGAGAATTTCTGTCCAAAGCTAACGCGTTGAAAGCAATACAAAAACTTTAATGACTTGCTCAACTGTTACTTCTGTAGTTATCAATTGTGTAACTGAAATAATAATTAGTATATAAAGTAATTAGGATGAAAGACTATAAAGAGAGCTTAAAAGAAGTCTTTCCTTATTTATTGAAGTGGCCAATATGCAACTACTTAAAAAGAGAATCAGCACCCAATGGTATAGTATAGAAGTTTTAAAGTTATAAGCATGATTTGAATACCTCATATTTTACTTGTGATAGTTAGATTTAGTTTTCAGATTATTTATTCACTGTAAAGATGAATAACTTAAATCAGCTTTCAGGATGTATATTGAAGATTTTTGCCTTTTATTAAAACTATTAAATATTTTAGAGTTTTGGTGATCAAGAATTGAATAATGTACTTCGGAAAAACCTTCTCTCATTTAAGGTCTTCAAAGGATGAACAGTTTTACTCTCTGTAACATTAGTGTAGCTACAACAGATAAATAGCCAAGCTTTTAAGTAACATTGAGCCTCCAGAATATTTGCATCTACTTTTTCTTAATCAGAAACTCATTTTATTCTTTTCAGTTTAAGGACAGAATGCTATCAAATTAGCATTAAAACAGATAATAATGCACTGACATCCTGGCTTCTTGTCTAATACATATCAGGAAGTTATAGAATTCTAAAAATTCTCCTTCCTCCCTTCCTTTCTCCCTTTAAAAAAAAATTAAAAATACAGCTCTAGTAGTTATGCTGTCCATAAAGATAATGTAAGGTTTTAAAAATTGTTCAGAAATTCTCTGACCCATAGTCAATGTGCATTTAAGGAAAATGATAGTCATCTTCTTTGCATGTGTAAAGGAAAGGTTACTTTCTGAACTCTTACTGATATTATGAATTATTTTAATTACCTTATTTCCAATAGCTTTTTTTGGTGGAAAGTTAAAAGTCCTCACTTGGTGGTATTTATTCTGTAATTTATGATGCAAGCTTCTGAACTCTGCATATCTTCGGTAAACATTCCATTCATCATCCTTTATTCTTATATAAACCTGCAAAACATAGACATGAAAGAAAATTTTTTTCCCCAATTCTTAGACTATTTTTCAACTATTTTAACTTGCAATCCATTTTTTCCTTCTCTTCTTCAGATTTCTGTCTTTGATGAAACACTATGCCAACATTATAAAACACTATGCCGGCTCATATATACACTAGAGGTCAACAGGCACATCTGGCCAGAAGAGCAGATCCCAAACTGCACTTCCACTGCATCACCCCTTACCCCTAAAGACTCCTAGTTTCAGATACTGCTCTTCTCCTCCACTTTTAGGCTTCATTTCCATGAAAGTTTTTCTCCCTGCTTGAGGAGGAGCATTCAGGTACTGTGAACTCCCCCCAGAAAGACCATTTAAAGTACATAACACATAAAGAAATATGAGGAAACACATGAATCAGTCAGTATTAAACAAGAAGTCTGTTGAGCTGCAGAGGAATTTAAACATTAGAAGAATGTTTATTGATGATAAACTTAGGTGAGCTTATAGGCAAGATAAGTTAGCATGAGTCTGTGGTGTGGAAGGAAAGGTTTACTAATCATACTTATTTCCATTTTAGGTCTGCATTAGACTTTCTTATCATAGTACTACAACAGCAACTCATGTTTGGTTAATTCTACATTATGACCTTCAAGTTTCTTCAGCTGGTCAGCTTCCGCAAGGCATACTGATCACAACATTTGCACAGTTCAGAAAATTCTCTGGTGAATTCTCAAATTTATTTCTCAGATTTTTGTATTTTGTGTTCTTTTTTGAATAAACACAAAATATAGCTATATATATCCAGAAATGTTGTCCATCTTCCAAAATAGAGCTACTTAAGAGATCTCCTGATAAAAAAAAGTAACATCTGTGTTTTACTTGATTTTTCTTCAATTTAATTAGCCCAATAACTTTTTAGATCCATGTGAATTTATTTGCAAACTCGGAGGTAAGAAGTCTCAAATTCCAATTATGCTGGGGAGAAAACCACTGTCAGAATTTTTCTAAGTTTTCTAACCGAGTAATTTCAATAGATGCTCTAATTTATATATTGAAAGAGATAAAAATCTCTCCATGCCTTTCACGATATGAAAGATTGCTACTGTACTCTAAGCCTTCTCTACCTTTCAGTTTATAAATTCTCCTGTGATCATGAAGTGCCAATAACTGAGTCCTGCATTTAAATGTCCCTCCTGTGAAAGCTTTCTTTATTCCAGAAACATCAACTCCTGATCCAAAACTTCTTCCAAGTTTTATTTCATTCATGTGCCAAAATATTGGATCTCCACCTCTCTGATGTCCTTTATACCCTCCTTTACCCTGTCACCAATTACCAAATAGACTGATACCTTCCCCAAGATTTCTTAGATGCTGATCCAAAAAGTGAAGTTTATCTTCCCCCACTTAACAAGTAAATTTCCTTGTGTTACTCTAGAGAATGACAAAATTGAACTCCATTACACATAACTACCTCATCAGCAGGACTCTCCATCTTCAGATGACTATTCTCAGTGCAAGAGGAAAGAAATCCCTAAATGCCTATTTAACTTTAAAAGCTCTATGCCACAAATGCCAAGGTTTCTTTATCATTATTTATTGCAGTTACTATTTATATACTGCCATTACCTGGACGTTGACCTACTACTGTGAAATGGTGCTATTTCAGAAAACAAATGAAAAAAAAATTTGAAGGGAACATCATAAATGCAATTAAGTGCACAACCAATTTTATCTCTCTTTTTCACTAAAATGATACACTACCTAACAGTTTCAGCATCCACAGCTTACTGATACAAGTAGATGGTTTTTGTTAATTTCAAAGAAAATTCTAGATGGTGCTAAGATGCAAGTGCTTATTATTCTGCTTCTCGCAGCTGTAACTTCATTCTGAGCACAAAATGTAGCTGTTTCTAGATTTTGTCTTTAAATTCTTAAGATTTATAGCCACTAAATGCTGCCAGTTAATTTCTGATACAGGAGTGTGATGCAACCCTGCAAATACAGAGGTCTGCTTAAAATTTCCACATCTAATAAGATTCATTACAAAACATTGCTTGCCATAGGAGTGCACAGTTTTATTTCTGAGATTGTCTGGAAAACTTAATCTTTAACAGAAATTAAAGAAACAATCTGATGGTTGAAACTTTTATTAACAATTAATCTGGAGCTACATTCTATCTACATTCATAACATCTGCTTTTTTTGTTGTTCATTTTGTTTTTAAGGATAGAAAACAAATTTTGAACATGAGATCTGAAACATACTGAATTACTAACATGACAGAAGGAAAGGTTTTGAAATGCCCTTCAGAAAAAGCTTTAAAATCTGCAATAAAATTAAAAACAAATATATATATACACTCCTGATTTAAGAAGTACAAATGCAAAATTGGTATTGATTTTGATGAGATACAGCTACCCAGATTATACTGCTAAGAAGAATAATTTGTAACTCCAGGTTGAGAGATGACAGATAGTCTACCAATCAGTTCATACTTTTCCACATTATTTGACATATCCACCTCTTTTGGTCATTTCCAATCCACATGGTAAGTATTTGGTATTTAATTTTCTGCTAGAAATATATATTGATGAATTAAAAGGGACAGTTCTTTGGTGCATCAGTAATAAATCTGAAATACCAAATCCGACACTGGCTTCTACTCAACATCAACTGAAAGAATGCTCCAGAGATATGTAATTTCTAACCAGCAGAGGTAGACAAGACAGCACAGAAGAGGAGGGAAGATGAAGAAAACCTCTTTAGCTTTTGAATAACAAAAAAGAAATCAATTCATGATTCAAATATATTTAGATTAATTTCATTTGGGAAAGCAGTGGTTGAGGTCCATGCTTTTTGGTGACATTTGGCAGCAACACCTCAGGGTGTGGAGAAGGCTGCAAGGTGACCTGATCAGTAGCTAAAGGGGAGCTACAGGAAAGAAGGTTACAAACTGTTTAGCAGAATCTGTGGTGATAGAACAATGGGAAATGGGTTCAAACTTAAAGATGGTGATTGATGTTAGATATAAGGAAAAGGTCTTTTACAGTGAGAGTGGTGAGGCACTGGAACAGGCTGCCTAGTGTTGCTGTTGATGCCCCATCCCTGGAGATTTTCAAGGCAAGGCTGGATCAGGCCTTAGGCAATCTGATCTTGTTTTGGTGTCCATGTTCAATGCAGAAGAGCTGGATTACATGACCTTCCAATGTCCCTTCCGACTCTAAGAATTCTATGATTCTAACATCCTACTTAAGAGTTTCACAGATAAAATCTAATTTTTAAACAGGCTAAGCATTGTTCCCAGTATCTTTAACTACAGTCATAAACAGCATATCTGAAATTTACACTTATTGAAAACAAATCTCAAACTTCACCTGTTCCAACTGGCACATTTCAGCTTCCTTTATTTATTTGACAACAACTTCTCACAATTAGCAGTCAGTTTTTATGTCCAAGGTTCCTCAAGAACTCAGAAAAATTTGAACTCCAAAATATATTGGAAATGATCTCAATAATATCAACATGCTACAATACTGATACCAAGAATGATGTATTACAAACAGATTTCTCACACAGCTGATACAAAGAATTAATTGCATTTTTATTTTCTGCCATTGGAGAAATAAATGATAAAGCAGCAAAAATAAACTGTATTATAAATAAAAGGACTCTCATTAATGAGCTCAGTCATTTATCTTATTTGTTACTCCCAGTCCTCATCTGTTCATTCCATCCTGATAGCTTGGTGAATACATTCTTCCATTATTTCAACACTGAATCAAATTCCCTGTATGAGTAGCACATGTTTTGTCCACTTCAGTCAGAAACTTTACCTATAGCATCCACGTTAAAAAGAATTACTTACTTGATAAACATGGAATGCATTAGCAGCTTTTCCACGCAGAAACACTGAGGGAATCCAAACATTAATAAGAGCTCGATTTGATCTGAGTAGATAAGAGAAGTACTTTAAACAAGGAAAACAGAGAAACATGTTTATGCATTAAAATTGCAAAGTTCCTGTCATAGTTTAAGCCATCAGCACCATAGTCATTTGTTCAGCCCCCCCCTTCCCAGTGAGACAGGGAAGAGAACAGAAAAAAAGTAAAACTCATGAGTTGAGATAAAACTATTTACTAAGACAGAAAAAAGGAAAATGACAATAGTTATGACTATATATACACACACACACATATATGAATATATACAAGAAGTGATGCACAATTGCTCAATACCCCCTAACAAATGCCCAACTAGCCCCCAGAGCAGTAGAAGAGAGCAAGATGAATTTCTCCCACTCTTCAAAACTCCTTCTACATGATATTATATAGTATAGAATAATCCTTTGGACAGTTCAAGTCAGTTGTCCTAATTCCATTTCTTCCCAGCTCCCTGGGCCTTTCGCTTCATGTAACACTGCTTAGCAGAAACTATGAACACTGGTGTGTTATCAGTGCTGTTTTTCTCCTAGAACCAAAACCAGCATCACACCAGATATCACCACACCACAGAAAAAAATACCATCCCAGATCAAAGAAGCACAGTTCCCCAAAATTAACATAACTGGGAAAAAAAAACTGAAGCTTTTTTTTTTTTTTTAAACAATGTAGTCAACATTTAATTATTAAATTTCAACAAGATCAAAATTTTGGTCCATAACATTCAACAGCAAAGATGTGAGCTCATTAAAAAAACAGAAGAGCATTGGATAGTTACAGAGAAGCCATTTTCATCCACTCCCTTCACAATTAATTTTCAGGTTTCTACACTGTAAAGACACCAGCTACATTATTCATAGAAAGCTATATTCATTCAAAATCACACCACTTTGATAGGTGATGACCTACTGGGTTTTTTTTTGTAGTGCTATTTGTATGCAATGAGATGAGAAGACAAGAAGGATCATCACACTATGAGTCTAGCATCTATTAAAATCAAAACAATAGAAAACAATAACTTCTTGGTACTATTTTAGAATATTAAGTTCTAGGACACTGGATGAACGTTTCAAGAAGATCTTCACGAATCTAAACTTCTTGTTTAACTTTGTTAAACACTATACCAGGGCATGGACTGTACAACTCTCCACAATCTTTTCTTTTTTTCCTTTTTTTTTTTTTTAAAAAAAAAAGAAGCATCACATCTGAGAATTCAGTTTTTTGAAATAACATAGTAAAGGAATTAAATCTATTCACTTGCTTATTTTTCTTTCCCATAAATGCATAAAACATGCATATTAGAAACTTACATTTCAAAGTCTGACAGACTCTGATCTTCAGATGTTTGACTCAAATCTCCAGGGACCTATATTTACATAACAGAAATCACATTTTGATTATTATGCTTTCTACATATAATATTATAAGAAAATTAAAATTCAACTCAAGTTGCAAATCCCAATAAAAACTATTATTAAGAAACAAAAAAATAAGCAATCATGCCACAATAGTTTAAACATATCACACTTGCAAGGTCTTTATGTTGTAATTACTTTGTGAATGAGCAAATCTGGCTTTGCAAAAGGAAGGCATTTGGAATATTTTTTATTTAGAATCTTAGAGACAAATATAATAGATTGAGAGTAAATTGAATTCAGCTGTTAGGAGGCCATTATAGCCACTGTCTTCTGAAAAATACATTAGAAAAAAAATATTAGTGACGCTATCCATTGTTTAATTGACTGAAATTTCATAATCAGTATCTTCATTTTAAAATGTAGTTTGTAAGAAACTTTGATATGGTAAGTCCTCAGCAAATGGGAATTTTCAACCTCTATTGCCATCTCACTAACATCCACCTCTGATGTTGTGGGCTAACATAATAAAATGTGTATTACTTATGGATCAGCCCTCAAATAAGGGATTTTAGCTCATGATGCAAAGAGAGGCATTAAATTAAAGGGAGGAAAAGAAGGTGAGCATAATGACTAAAGAAACAGAATAGAAATATCATATTTTCATAGTTTTTTTTTTAAATGACTGAGCATAATACTGAAAATTTCATTGCCTCTAGGTGCATTATAAAACTTCAGAACAGCAATTGCTGATCGCTGTAGATTTATGGATATAGGTGACCTCATATTTTGAAACCTATCAATTATTTAATGTTGTTTAACCTTTCAAAGAAAGCTCAGTTAAAAAAATTAAAACCCTTATATTTGAATACTTCAAGCAATTTTATTCTCTGAACATATCTGCCTTAGATTCAATACTGTTGAAGAGAACAAAAGTATCAAAAATACCAAATAAGGTACTCTTGGTTGATGTTTCACCAGTTGCTGTTTCTGATAAGCTAATACAGATTTTACTTCAACATCAGTAACAGTTTTGAGCTAAGTCAAGAATGATATTCCTTACTTAATAAACAAACACTTACTGGCCCTCTCAAATCAATTAGCTCCTGTCTCATCTGGGACACAAGAGCTTCTTTAGCCATTAGAGCACGGTGCAGCCTCTCATTAAACTCGATCAATTCCCCATGCATTTCAGCCACCTGAAAAACATAATACAGAGATAAATGTGTCCTAAATTGAAAAAAATTACTCCTTTCAGAACTACTAGACAATGAAGTTGAATGAAAACTTCAATTCTGAGATTATCTATCAATACCCAATGTATCTGGCAAGGGATTTGTCTTGAATGGACAATGGCGCTTATAAGCCTTACAGAAAAGAAATATGAGCCAAGAAGAGTTTGTAGAATTATTTTCAAGACAGAAAAAAGACTCCATTTAGAAAATCCTACTGTTATAATTTACTTGGAAACTTCTTTCTACATTCTCTATAAAAAGGGAATGTTGATGTGGGCCAGAATCATAGACGAAATACCAGATAAGCACTCCTAAGGCGTAACAAGAAAAGCTGCACTTAAGAGGAGAGGTTAAAAAACAGCAACAGGGTGGGCAGGTTGGCCCTGGTAGTGGGCATAGTGGACTACAGTAGGAATACAGTTAAACATCATAATTTTCAGGTTACAGCAACTCTTGCAACATCTCAAAGAGCCATCAAAACTAGGAGAATACAGAGGTTTATAGGGTAACATTAATAGGAGCTGAGTGGAATAGGATAAACCTCAATCCTTTACTTCAGCAATAGCACAGGGACTTTTTTTTGCCAAATCTCTTTAGAGTTCATACTTTTCCTTCTGGAGATAGATTACTCCACTCAGGCTTTCCAGGCTGAGATCACAGAATAACAGAATTGCAGGGGTTGGAAGAAACATCTGGGGATTATTAAGTTCCCTGCTAAATCAGGTTTCTCTACAGTAGGTTGCTCAGGAAGGCATCCAAGCTAGTTTTGAATATGTAGATAAAGCAATAAAATAATTCCAATAATTCTGGGTAAATTATTTTTCAAACTAGCTTAACCACTCATTCCAATTCAAAGTGTCTGGTGTTGCATTTAAGAATATTTAATATGAAGTAATATAGTATTTAAAAGAATATAAGAATATTTAAGAATATAATAAGCTCCTCTCTGATTTATGTTAATATTCACTAAAACTGCAGCTGATATGCTAGAGGAAAGGGATGTTATTCAGAGGATCCTGGACAGGCTAGAGGGGTTGGCCCTTGCCAACCTCATGCAGTTCAACAAGGTTAAGTGCAAGGTCCTGCATCTGGGCCAGGGCAATCCAAAGCACGAATACAAGTCGGGCAGAGAACGGCTTGAGAGCAGCCCCAAGAAGGATTTGGAGATGTCGACTGATGAAAGATTCAACATGAACCAGCAACATGTACCTGCAGCCCAGAAAGTCAAACGTATCCTGGGTTGCATCAAGTGCGACCAGTAGGACGAGGGAGGTGATTCTGCCCTTCTGCTCTGCTCTCATGATACACAGCCAGGAGTATTGCATACATCTCTGGGGCCCCAACACAAGAAGGACACAAAGCTGTTGGAGCAGGTCCAGAGATGGGCCACAGAGATGAACAGAATGCTGGAGCACCTCTTCCACGAGGACAGGTTGAAAGAATTGGGGCTCTTCAGCCTGGAGAAGAGAAGGCTCTGACGAGACCTTATAGTAGCCTTCCAGTACCTGAAGGGGGCCTACAAGGAAGCTGGGGAAGGACTTTTTTTAAAGGCAGGTAGCAGCAGGATGAGGATAAATGTCTTTAAACTTGATGATAGATTTAGACTAAATATTAGAAAGAAATTCTGAGTGTGGTGTGACACTGGAACAGGTTGTCCAGTGATGTTGTGGATGCTCTTGCCCTGGAAGCATTGAAGGCCAGGCTGGATGGGATTCTGAGCAACATGGTATAGAGGGAAGGGGGTTGGAACTAGATGATCTTAAAAGGTCCTTTCCAACCCAAACCATTCTATGATTCTATGATTTATTTCTATAAAAATGTTCAATATTTAATAGGAGATTTGGGTATTAAATGCCATTACTTCCATCTGGGAAGTCATTTTTATTTAAACTTAAGATGAATCCATAATCTTTCTCTCTTTTTTATTTTTACTTTTTTTTTTTTTTTTTTTTTGCAATTAATGAATTTTATGTTACTTTACAGAATTGAATCTTGTATTAGGAAATTTTTCTAACATGATAACATCAACTGAACTGGTAGCTTCCATCAAGAATTTCCATACTACAGTACTCCATAAGCTACACTGTAAAGCTTTATGAAAATTAAACACAATCAGAAAAGATCCAATCAGAAAGCTGTATGAATGTTTAAAAAAAGATTTCATTATGCCCTCAGGAATCTTTAAAGTTCAATTCATAATACAATAAAGCTTGTGAACAACGTACTGTAGCTTATACAATGCCTGAAACCTACTGTCTGACCACTTCATCATCATCAATTATAACCTTAAGAAATTTGCTTAAGGTTTGCTTGCAACCTTAAGAAATCTACATAAAAGCAGTATTTCTTAATGCAGTAGAACAAATCAGTTCAGAATTGACACATGAAATCACTGTTAGGTTGAAAGGTAACATAATTAAACAAGTATGTTTTTTTTTTATTGTAAGCAATATCACATTTTTATACCAATCAACTTTAATACAAAATATGAACATACATCTTTATTGTTTCAATCACGTGAATTGCTTTAAATTAGCTTTGAAGTTGAAAGAATAAACTTGCATTTTAACAACAGAAGTCTGAAAATTAAGCTTTTAATTTTTAGAGCAAAAATAAGAATTTTATTTTAGACTAATGGGGGTAAAAAAGCAAAAGATAGAAAACATTCACAGCTTCAAATGCTATGTTATCATTACTATCACTCAGATGTTGTGCAGCGTACTTTACCTCAATCAATTTTCTTTCATAAGAGCTGGCTAGTTCCTCATTGTTTTCTACTTGCTTTTGCTCTGGAATACTAAGTTCACCATCAGTGCTCCAGATGTTTGGCAAAACTAAAACAAAGAGATACCTCAAATTAAAAACATTAAATTACATAAACATTGATGACAAACTGTTTCAAAGTAGCAGTTCTAAAAGAAACAGTTCTTAGAAGTATCAAAATTGGTTGTAATATTAAACAATATCACAAATACTGCAAAAAAATGCTGCAGGGAACTTTCTTGTATGCACTGTTTAGACAAGTTCTCTAATCTTCACAGGAAAAAAATAAAACCTAGAAGAATCTGGCTATTTTGTAACTACAGCTACATAGATAGCAACTCCAGCTCCTAATAATGCCCTTTGAAAACTAAGCTTATATTTTGTTTTTCTTTTTTGTAATTACTCTCCCAAAACATCATTTCACATTAGTTGCACAGAACTATTCATGCCTCATAGAAATTACAGATAACAGGGCTGAGAAATGACATTTCAAACTTCGTGACATTTCATCCCTTTGCATACAGCAGAATCAGCTGTATTTTATTCCCCACAGTTAGTTGTCTAATTTATTCTCAGAAACCTTCAATAAAGGAGATTTCATGCTTCTGTGCACAATTTATTTGAATGCCAGTATTCTTCTCAGAAAAGGTTTTCTTGATAGTTAATCAAACTTGCTTCACTGCCATTTAAGCCCATTACTTCTCATCCACAGTGAATGAAAACTGCTTTATTCTATTCCACTTCCTAGCTACCACTTACATATTTGAAGATCACTTGAAGGTCTAAGTAAGTCTCCAAATTACACACACTCCAACTCAACTCATGTTCACAGATCATGAATTTCCAGAAAGAAACAAGTCTGCACATGTAAACTAAATAAGTCCTAACAGAAGAGAGGTTTAATAAATGCTTTTATTATTTTCCAAAATCTAGACTCCACAAAAAATCATGATAAAGTATGTAGAAGACACCATAATTCATCTCAATACTGTCTAGCCTGGAAAATGACTTCAGCTTCAAATAAGAATATATAAGAATATATATGCGTGTATATATATATATATGTGTGTGTGTATATATATATATATATATTCAGAAGTCAGTTAGCATTTGAAGTGAATTTTGAAAGCTATTTTAAGATCAATTCTTATAAATCTTGCTTGAAGTTCTTCAAATAGAAACTTCTAAGATCAGCATTTCCTATCAGCATAAAATTTGATTATAGATCTTTCTTAAACAACAATTCTGCGTAAGACTTTCACAAATTGATAAAAGCTGTCTCTGCACAATCAGTATTCCCTTTATGTTTTTACATCTCTCACTTGCAAAAAAAACACAGGAGACTACAGCAATGACATATCATTTTATCATAGCTACTTTTACACTTACTCTACTCAAAGTAAACAAAAACCAAAGGCAGCAAGAAAGCTAATATGACAGGCAAAGACAGAAGAAAGAAAAGGCATAAGAAGCTCAGATCAATTTTACCAAAGAAAAGCGTGCATTACTTCATAACAGAGCTTCTAATTTATCATGGTTTCTTCAAACCAACATTTACTAACTGCAATCGTGTGGCTATTGAGAACAGTGACAATCACAAAGGCTAGTAAATGACTGTTAATCATATGCTATGTTTTCCTTATTTGTCCACTACCAGCACAGAGAGAACCCTAATTTTATCACAGAGTACCTTTTCCACAGATAAATTTGTTAGAACAGTCAGTTAACATGCTCGTTCTCTCAAATTCACTTACTTAGTATCTGGACTGCTTTGCATATAGTCATGTTTCACTTTTATGCTTTGATATAAAAAAATAATCAGAAAGCTATAAGAATCTAAACTAAAATTTTTCAAGTAGCTCGAAGTTTAAGGCAGTATTTTCTTTTATTGTTTACTTTGATTTTCATATTTCTTTTATTTAATAGTCAGAAGTTATTAACAATAAATCAAAACCTTCTGTAATGATCAGAATTCCAATGATTAATGCTTGACTCTTTCTGAAAGCGGTTCTACCAATACACATGTTTATTGGTTCATAAAGGTTACTAGGAATGTCTTCATTAATTTTTAATTAAAGAAGGAGACAAAATGGTGACCTTTTATATGTAAAGTATGCAAAACTGTACAAGAACCTAGCAGTCCTTTATAAGTATCTGATTTCACAAGCTTTAAATTGGCTTTACTTTCAGGTTACTATTTAATCCAGATTGAAACTGAAGTTACTCATTTGTTCAAGCACTGCTCATTAATAGATACCTCCCTGATTTAGATTTTTAACAGTAAGTCTGGTTCACTAGAGACACACAAACATATTCTAGTTCCAGCATCTGGTATTGTCTATAAATGTACAAGAGTGATGGTGCAGTCCTTGCCTGCCCTCCTGCCAGCCCCCCCAAACCAGCCTGGTTGTTATGCCCAAGGCCTCATGGGGAAAATGAGGTGCAAAAGACCTTGCCCTTGGCAGTAATAACAATCAGGGTTTCACTACTAGCACTTAGACACCCAGTTCCACAAAAGCAGTTCTAAGTTGTATGACTGAGTCAGTCAATCATCTTACCCCATAAATAGCAAGCAGTCTGAGAATCCCCCGGACAGTTCTTGCAAGCAGCTGGCTGCACACCCATAATCTCCTCTTGAGTAGGGACATTTCTCACGGTGCACAGAGGTGCACCAGTGACATGGTAGCACCTTGCCAACAGATCCTCAGTAAGTGATTTTTTATTATTCTTAAGCTATACTAGCTTCACTAAGATTTTATTTTAAATTCATCATGCACCCCCTACCCTCCATGTAGCAAATAGTCAAGAATATCTAGCCATTTCAAATCTTGTTAAGTCATTGTTATCGTTATAAATAGATATAAGATAGTAATTTGAACAATCAATACATATCTTTCTGCCTTCCTCTTACAAAGAAAGCGTGCAGTGCTTTTGTCTCCTTCCTCCATGACAAAAAGGAATAATATACTTATTTCTACACAATGATAGTATTTACTCAGTACAGTAACACGTCATTTCATTGTTTGAACCAACTGAAAGTTTATAACACTTGCTCACACTAAAACATGACACACAAATAGAACATCTAGGATTTCTAAAGAACAATTATTATTAGAAGTATATATTTTTTTCATTTTACTTTCTTATTTTAAAGTTTCTGACACTAATGCAGCATAAGTACACTTAGTAAAAGGTCTCACGTAAAATACAACTCTGATAATGTGAACAGCTTTTGATAGATGAAGAAAGAAAGACACCAGATGGCATAGCATAACTCAAGATTAATTTTTTTCCTTCATTAGCCTGTGCTTTCCAAACTATGTTATTCCTTGTTTTCTTGCAAACACAATATTATTTTTGCAAGCTGCTGTCTACATTTTCCAATTTAGACTATTAGACAATTTACTTGGTGCCCTTTTTGAAATTAAGGTTACTATAATTTTTAATTTGAAATTTCTTTATTACCTAAATTTTCCACGATTCTGTCATATCAATTCACTAAATGATAAAAAGTGATCTCTTCATATTTCTTCCATATTTAGCAAACTTCAGAAACAAACTACTAGCAGTAAAGAACTCCCATTGTTCCTGTCATCATTTAAGAAAGTAATAACAACTTTGTGTGGTGAAATCTTAATAGGCTATTCTGTTCACAGCATTTAAAAAGTAGTCATGCATTGAAAATAAAAAGAAGATTTAACTTACGCGATCAGGATATGCGCTTTTCATACTAAAGCACTTCAACATGAGAAATTCTAGGCTATGCTACCTGCACCACAAGGTAGAAAGACCTCACAGGCCATTAACTGCTACCATCATTAACAAGTCCACATGTTCTTCTATAAGAAGGACAAGATACCCAATGACTTTTGTTTTAAAAACTTGAAAAAGATGTGCTATATACTACAAGTTTCTAATTATAGTTTACAATAGTGTTTTATTCTCAGAAATCACCTTTGATTTTAAAACTGATTTTTCCTAAAGTAAAAAAAACTATATACAACCTTCATTAAAAAAAAAAAGGCACAGATGCGATTAAAGCATTTTGGGGTTTTTCTCCTAACACCCGCATATTACAAAACCTTCTCAAGAAGGTTAGTCAATTAGCTTCAAGGGTCTATTTGGATAAGCGAGCACAACACAGGACTCCTTAAATAAACAGAACCTAGAATTATTATATCTCAGCAGGTTTAAAAAGTGGTAGACATTTATACCCTACTGATGGCTGAGAAATCAAGATTACAATTTAATGCTTAAATATCAATAATCAATCTGTTTGGTCTACAGTAATTTTCACTCACTTTGAAAGCTGGTATGCTATTCTGAACTAGACACAGTTCTAAAGTTTGGGAATTATATTTATAAACATATTTTTTAGAAAAAGAGAACATCCAGCAAGTCATCTCAAGGGAAGCTATTACGGTGACTTCTGTTTAGTTTTAGGAATTTATTTGCTACAACTGGAAAGATTAACACAGTGGAAGGGCAAAACATAAATGAAATAGCAAAGGGACCAGCGCAGACAGAGTATTTCAAAGGAAAAGTAAAGGTGCTCACCCACCTCCAAAGACCTAGGCTCACAGAAGGGACTCCACAACAGAGACATCTCCAACCAGAGATCCTTCCACAGTGGCAGTCAGCCCTTAAATGGCATCTAAGAGAGGTGAAGCCAGGCTGCACCCCTCCCAGTCGCAAGACTGAACTGCCTTTACCTGTGCTCCCAGGCCTGACTGGGTCCTTTCCCAGGTGATCAACCAGTGGTTCTGGCCATGACTCAATAGTTTCCAAACACTATTAAAAGCTTTCATCAATAGCATCTGATTTGATTTATTGTATAACTATGTAGATTCGTCTCTATTTGTAGTAAAAAAAAAAAATAATTACTGTAGAAGCTCAAATTATTGAGCCTTTCAGAATAGTTTCACAGAAATTCTAAACATATAGCATTCTAAAACCTGCAGTATATATAGGAAGACTTTAGTTCTGATATCATTTGGAAGATAAATCATCACTGAAATTACTTATTATGATAAAAATGTAGTATTGAAATTAGATGTATGAAACAGTTTAATTATCCCTGATGAGCACAATTTCCTAACACTCCAGAAAAGATTATGGCTGAGTATTTTTTAAGTTTAAACAAATAGAACTCCACTTCCCTGTAAGGCTAAAGGAAAAAAACTTAACCTATGAGTATATGGACTAATACATAAGAAACAGAAAAGAGTTACAACTTAAATGACAAAAGCAGAGAAATCAGAAGTTTCTTCATCCTATTGTTACAAATTGTCACAGTCTAAGAACACAGCAACAAAACAGATCTTGCAAAGGTACTGTTATCCATTAAACACAAACTAATTAAGAACAAGACAAGTGTTATGGTCACTTCAACTTATACTATAATTAGAATTCAAAAATTTGAATTAAGTTATACATTGATGTATGTATTGGAAAGTACAAATAGCTCTTTCTAGTAATGCAAACATTCTTAATTATTAAAGGCAATAGCTGATGAATTAATGCAAGAGATACTGCAAGGTAAGTATGTTGGATAAAATAGTTACTATGCATCATTCTTGATGGAGAGTATAGCAAATCTGCATTCACAAATAACAATCCTACTATCTAGCTATTTCTAGATGGCAGTTTTTAAATCCATCTACCTTCTTAAGACAGTGTGAGTTCTTTCATTGTTGTTATTAGTTGGCAATTTTTTTTTTTTAACATAAACATTCACATATTCTAATCAACAAGCCCTTTTAATCAACTTCTTCATTAAGGAACAAGGGTCAACTTAAGAGTGATTAAAGCAGAAGAAAACAACTAAAAGATGCCTTCTGTAGTCCAGCAATAATCTGAATACAGCATAAGGCCTAAGAGTTCAAGGAAACCACTGAACCTTAAGAAAATAAAATAAAATGGGACAGAAAGATCGCCAAAAGAGAATGGACTTATGTATTGTTCCAAACTAAAGCGAGAGATTCTCAAACTATGTATAAGATCAAAGCAGTGCGTGCAAGATAGCTGTCTCTGAGAAACAGTAATTATAAAGATACATACTTTATGTAAGTACTTTCTTCATTAAGCTTCAGAGCTACCATTTTACTGAGTTTCTAGATGTAATTCTGGTGCTGTAAAAATGTTTCCATATACTCAAATAAAATCTTGTTTTCTGCCGCCACAATTAAAAGAAGGAGCATTTATCACATTGGATGGCAAACAATGAAAACTTCTGGAAGTCTTCAAATTGTGACTGCCAAAAGCCAAATATTTTGAAGAGGAAGCTGGAGATTAGAGAGTAAGTTTTACCTGTCCCAGAAGATGCTTTCCAGCTTGGATCCAATTTGCCAACTCTGTGTGTAAGCCTTTTTCAATATAACCAATTTTTAAAGATACAAAGCTGATTCAGAAGTCCTGTGATCATGATCTCTGAATAAAACATAACACACTAAGTTTCTAACTAGTCTAATGAAGTTTGTTCATATTTGTGTTTTGTTCAGACTATTGTTTATTCAGATGACTGACTTAATATAGGATCTCTGGTCACAAAAGCAAAAAATAACTTGTTTCTTACAGTAGCTTCTTAACACTTTTCTATGTCCACACTATTAAATGCACACTGTTTTCTACTTCTCACAAAGCAGAACTTGTGCTGACTATATTGCACTTCAGCAATCAGTATTTGTATTTTTTCGTCTAAATATATTAGTACTCAGGCATTATTTACATGTGTAAGTACTCTTCTGAGTTAGAAGCCTCAAATTCACATAAATCACCAATGGCAGAAAAAAAAACTCAGTTACACAAAAAAAGAATATGTGAAATTCAGAATGTAATACAAATTAAGCAATGCTCAAGTGACATAGCTCAAATTTATTCTGGTCACTAATAATAAACATTACAGGCAATTATTGTGGGTGGATTAAGTATCCTTTGAACATAAAGCATACATATATTCAGTCTTAGAAATGCTGGTAGTGTTCCATCTCCCTTCAAGAAAATCTGACTCAACCTATCATTCACTAATTTGCACAGTTTAAACAAGGCAGAATACAGTTAGCCAAGGAATTTTTAATTTTTTTTTCCTGAACTCCTCAAGGAAATTGTCAGTATTTAATGAAGGATAATTTCTGCTATTAGAAGAAGCTTAAGAGGTGTTCTTTGTGAACAATTCTTAATATAAACCACTACATTACAGCAGCATCAGAAGTAAAAATCCATTCTTACAAACAACAATCCTTTTAAAGATTAATGGAATTTTTAAAGTACAACTGTGGTTACAAGCCGTTAGGAACACGATTTATGTAGTATTTGTTTATATAGTCATCTGTATGACCATCACACTGACAATTAGAAAAAAAAATTGCCAGTTTCTGAAGAGCCACCTACTTCCTCTCTCAAAACATCTTCTGTAGATGGCAGTCCCACCAGAAGATGACTCAAAATTACTATTCCAAGTCACTTTGTCAGGGACTCTTCTGTCCCCAGTGATCACTGAAGAAAAAGGCAACACTGTCAATTACTTGACTCGTTATCTTTCATATAAACTATCTACTTATTAGAGTCAATGCACCTTAGCAACAACAAAAAAAATATTTGGTCTATACAATCATAGAATGGTTTGGGCTGAAAGGGATCTTTAAGATCATCTTGGTCCTCCCCCGCTCCCACCCTGCTGCAGAAAGGGACACCTCCATCTAGACCACATTGCTCAAAGTCCCATCCAGCACAACCCGGAATGCTTCCAGTGAGGGGACATTCACAACCTTACTGGACAACCTGTCTCACCACCCTCATAGTCTAAACTTACCGTCTTCAAATTTAACGCCATTTACCCTAGTCCTGCCGCAACCTGCCCTTATAAAAAGTCCCTCTGCAGCTTTCCTGAAGGCTCCCTTACCTGCTGCTTATCAATCTGGACTCAAACAGACTGGGTAGCCCGTTATGCACAGAAGTTCATTTCAAGATCAATCAGAAAAAAAAATGCAGATGCATATAAAGAAGACCTATGGCTATTCACTACCTATTCTTCCACTGTAGGTCTTTATACAAGTCTGGGAGCAACCTCCATCATTTGGTTATTAATTATGCCTCCCATAAATTCTGTCTCAATGGCAGAGTCGTGGGCATGGATTTTTTTTTTTCCTTTATCCTTACCTTCCACTGCTTGACCTTCTCTTCTGAGCATCTGGACAGCTCCTACATACTTCTTAAGTTGCACTTTTAGCACTTCATTTTCTCTGTTGATAAAAAGAACAGCATAAGAAAAGATTACTGTTTTCTCAAAATAGAAGACCATTTCAGAGGAAACAAATATACCACCGTGATAATGGGTTTCACTTAGCTTATCATCAAGATAAAAAACCAAAACATTTACACATTAAATAATATGTCAACAGAGAGTACCTGCAAATTTGTTTTCTAGTATACTTATAAGTAACTATGAAACTCTAGATAGATAACACACAGACTACAGAAAACTGAAAAACAGTTTACACACAAAGGTGTACTTTTATTTATGGGAATTTAATTAATAAAGAACTCTTCAGAAGCACATGCAAATACATTTGCTGGACCTCATTATATATGTTGGCCCAATATACATGCTTAAGTTGCTGTTGTGTGCAATATAATTAAGATTTGCAATCCAAAATTAAATTAAGTATCACATTGCTTTCCAGGTTATGCCATTGTTAGCAACTTCCAAAAACAAAAGAATAATCAACTTAGTTGCCTTGATGCTTATATATTATTAGCCACAATTAGGCAGCTGTAGGAAGTTCCATGAATGCATGCAGAAGAACTTCTTCAAGGTAAGGACGATGGCAAACTGTTCCAGTGTTCCCAGAGAGGTTGAAAAATGTTAACATTTATTCACAGCAGTGCTCTCAAGCCAATATAACAAACCCCAAAGACAGTTAGCATATATTAGATTGCAGTAAGCAATCAACAAAAACACAGGAGAACAGAAATTCTTTTTCCCCCCCCAATTCTGAAAAGGTAAATAATTTATAATAGCACTATATATATATATATTTTATGTATATATAAAATAATTGCATCCTAAGAAATTACACTATAATGTTGAAAAACGTCATAGAAAGTCATGCTTTTTGCCATAAATCTGCCTACCTGTATGACATCAATTTGCTAATGGAACAAAAATAAGAGAAAAAGATACTGGTTTTGTTTTGTTTTGTTTTTTTTAAATAATGAGGACTGTTTGTTGCTGGTTTATTTTGTTAATACTGGAAAACAATGGATTGGACTAAATCATGTGTGTCTTTGGAGGTCGGTAGGTTTTTTTTGTATTATTACTCTTTTTCAGTATTTCTTAAATGATGCCCAGTGTGAAAATTATTCGGAATATAAAAATTCTAAGGAGTACTTACATGCTTCCTGCCTCGCAATTAAACACCACAGATACTTTATCCCGTTGTCTTCTGAAATCCCTTAGCAGCACTGCTAGACTCATTATCTAACCACCCAACCTAGCCACTATTTTTGCAGCTTTTATTTCTTACCATTAGTCTCATTCCTATTTTAGAATTACTTTCTAATTGTTGCTATTAGTTTTATGACTGTTTTAATGTTTCTCACCGTGCCAAGGCTTGGACTTTTGTGGCATGTCGCTCTTCCTGTTCTGCTACCTTCTTTCTCCAATTGTCCATTTCCTGCCTCAGTGCTGCAGAATGCTCCATCTCACCATCAAGCAGATTTCTAAGGGATCTGGAAAATGGCAACAGCATCTGTTAGGAAACTAAAGTTACTAATTAGAGGATACTCTACTAATCACAGAGTAGGTTGTTCAAATGATACCATTAATGTAATGTCACCCTAAAATTTCATTATTCAGTGTAAAAAAAAAAATTCAACCAGTTTGATTATATAAAGATATGAAAAGCTGCAAGGAAAAAGTATCCAATCAAAACCAGTTGTAAATGCTTATTATTACATTTGTATTAATCCCATAAAGATGCACGATCTATTACCATATCTACTGTACTACCACACACTCAAAAATGTACTATAATAGAAAATGACTTATAACCTGGTTTCTGTGCTCCAATGAAAGCTCCTACTTCCCAGAAATAATCTAAAAGAAATTTGTTTATTAGTCACAGAAGGAGACAGGTAGGACACTGTCATGCACCTCTGTGTGAAAGCCTCGATGAGCTAAGAAGGGTCAACATCATGTGAAACCCAAAGCATCTTGGTCCTTCAGACAAAACACATTACGTTGAACGGAGCAGTAGTTTGCAATTATGGGAGTGAGGAGGCGAAGAGGCAGCAAAACGTATCAGTAGTCTCAACCTTAAAAGCAACATTTAATTAAAACATCTATTAAAAAACATAAATTACTGCAAAAATCCTACTACAGAGTAACAAAGGACATCTCCAATATATTTTTATTTTCATTTATTTAACCATATATTTCAATAAATTAAGTACATTAGGTTTGTGAGTATGTTGAATGAACAACATACTATTTTTATATTTTTAACGATTTTACATCGTTATTTTGGCCAGAGTGAACATACAGACATTCATGTATGAAAGCCACTTCCAGTGTAACACTGTCAATGGTCCTATATTATTTCCACATTGGAAGGGGAAAAAAAAACAAACAGCTTTGAATATTTGCATAAATATAAACTTTAACTCATTCAGAAAGTCTTATGACATCTTAAGACTCTTTTGCCTATAAGTATTGATTTCAAAAACCTACAACTGGCAAAACCTCTCAAAGATACCTATATGTGATCTGAATTCAAAGGAAAAAAACTGTGAACAGTTGAATATTGATTCCACAGTTGAATGCTGAAGTACTAAGCTTACCTTTCGAATAAAAATAATATTTACATCATAAAGATGATAGATTACACACAGCTTATAAAGGACATCCTACATTAAAGAAACTGAATGACAACAGAATTTTGAAATTATATAGCACTTCTTGCCTGGAAAAAGAAAATTACCTATTCTGTTCTTCCAGTTCATCCTTTCTATTCATCATGGCCAGAATAGCTTGACGAAGTTCATCTGAAGATGAAAAAGGGGAAAAGGGGAAGGGGAATGGTAATCAATTTGTGTGCATTTTTGCACATTTAAGATCTAACAGTCATGTATGTGGAGATGCTATTTCAGCAGCACACTTAGGATGATGTCAAAATCACTTGCTATTCAACAAAACATCTAACAATTCTCTTGATCTCATCACTATTTGAGCAACCATTTGAAAACTATTATTTAACATAGTATCAGAAGTACCGATCAAATCAAATCTCTATTTGGTTTTAATATAAACACAAGTTTATCTGCAGTAGAGGCTGTTACAATCACAGCCAAATGAGGTATCTTAAGATATAATGCAGCACCTTTTCACTGTATTAATGAAATACATTATTACTTGCTAACCTTCTTGAAATTGCTCAATTTCTTTGCTACAAAACCTGACACAGTCACCTAAGTATTACAATGAGACCAGAGTACAGGTGACATCATTGCTTTCTCATGGCATTTCTTCTCAAGCTCAGTCTGTTTTAAAGATGATAGAATCACAAATTCTATTTCCTATTAGAGAAACCTTACTTCCTATAAATAACTTCAAAAATAATTTACCTCCTAATATCAAGACAAAAAAGTTAAGACAATTTATTTGAACTTGTAAGAAATATCATCTCCAGCTGCACTACCATTTCAAGGGAGATCTTCTGTTTCAGTGTGGGGATAACTTAAGAATCATCTTCCTGTACACAAGTCAGTATTTCACTTGCATTCTTTTGAGTTATGTTTAACATTGATACCAGAATAAAGAAAAGTGTCATTTCAAAGCCATGCACTTGGAATCCTGCTGCTATCATAAAAGTACAATCTAATTGTACAGCTGTACTACTACTAGTTCCTATAAATCTACAGAAAGAAATATTACGGCTTAATCATCTAACCTAAATGAGATTTTGACTTTCAGATTTTGTACAAATCCACAAAATAGAGCAGCCCTTTAAAGATTTGAATGGCTTCTAAAGAACACCTGAATACATACACAGTTTCTCATAACATCTGTTTTGTTGCATTGTTTTTTTATCCTGCATATCAGAAGGAGTGAGAAAAAAGGCTAGGTATATTCAAGCAAATCTGAAAGGAAACAGGAAAAGAAGAAGAAAAAAAACAACTTATTTCAAGCTTTGTCTTCAGAATTTGTCGTTGGAGACCTCATAGCTTTGTTCACTGCACAACTGCAGTCAATTTTTCTTTATTGTTGTGTTAGAATTAGTTTCTATGCAACCAAGCTATACGCTTCACCATTTAATAAGACTTCCACTAATTGCAATACAGAAAAAACTTCAGTGTCTGGGTTTGTCATAGCACTGAATTGTTCCTGTATGGTAAATCCACATCCAGTAACAACAAACTTGAAAAAAGTATTTTGTTCAACATATTTGGAAACAGCTCTCAGAAAAGCATTAACTTGTAAGAACAGGCAGTTGAATTTTTATTATAACGATAATTAAATTATTTACAAATAGTTCCACTGGCCTCACAGATTGACATGTTTCTCCTGTTTGTTCCCTAAAAATCTTGTCTAGAATAAAAACAATGATTTCATCTATGCTTCTTCTGTTACTGTGGTTCATTTCATTTAGAAATTGCTAAATATCAAGAATTGAACATCTCAGAATTTATCTTGTATTTGATGGTTGTCTCAATTACACACATGTACTATCTACGCAACTGAAAAGAGACCAACTGTGGCCCCTGCTGGTGTCTATGAAGCAATGAATCAATGAAGTGCAATAAAAGCAGAAAGTTTCCCATTAAAACTCTACTACTGGAAAAAAAAAAAAAAAAAAAAAAAAAAAAGCTAAAACAAATTAGAAAAGAAGAATTAGACTGTAATAATAGCAAACACAAGTATACATTGATCAAAACATCACAGTAACTATCAACAGTAATTCCATCTATATATACATCTTCAACTATGTGACTTCAAAGTCCCAAACTAGATTCCCACTTCAAAAAGCACATTGCAAGAAAAGATTTTTTGGCTTCTTAAAGCTCACTAAAGCAGATCTATACTAAAACATGAAACAAAACCCAATAAAAATGCATAGCCCACCTCCTTTACAATGTCAACATTAAATTAGAATATGGCATTAAAATAACATAGTGTTCACCCATTTTGATTACTCATAAATCAATTTCACACGTGAACGTTGCCTGGATCACTTCTGTATTCCTAAAAGTTATCATTTAAAATTTGGGCATAATTAAAAAAAAACACAGACATAACCCAGAGCTTCAGGAACAAAGCCACATCCACCAGTTCACTTACACAACTTTCTGTACAGAGAGAAAAAATAAAACTATTCTTGCGCATGTATTTAAACAGTGGGACAGTTTAAGAACTAATTATTCATTCTGCAAGTTTATGTGAAGGTTTAAAGATGGGGTAAATAGACAGCCAGTACTTCTGCAAGTCTCTTTCTTACAGCAAAGGCTACTTTATCCCATTGAGCACAATTCTTAACACTACTGAAAATAAGACCTCAATCACAAATAAAATTTCCATTTAAGAAAGCACATATTTATGTTCGGGACAGATTTTCCATATTCAAACCATATACTGAGTATAAAAGGAGTTCTGGATCTGTTTTTTTTGCCCCATTAGGCCTTACAAAAAGCACACCAAATCACAGAATCACAGAATCACAGAATTGCCAGGGTTGGAAGGGACCTCAAGGATCATGAATCTCCAACCCCCCTGCCACATGCAGGGCCACCACCATTCCACCTAATGCTAGACCAGACTGCCCAGGGCCCCATCCAATCTGGCTTTGAACACCTCCAGGGACGGGGCATCCACAACCTCCCTGGGCAGCCTGTTCCAGTACCTCACCACTCTCTCCGTAAAGAATTTCCCCCTGACATCCAACCTATATCTCCCTTCCCTCAGCTTAAAACCATTTCCCCTTGTCCTGCTGTCACTCACCCTTTCAAAGAGATGATTCCCCTCCTCTTTGTAGGCTCCCTTTATGTACTGAAAGGCTGCAATGAGGTCACCCCGCAGCCTTCTTTTCTCCAGGCTGAACAAGCCCAGCTCCCTCAGCCTGTCCTCATAGGGGAGGTGCTCCAGTCCCCTGATCATCTTTGTGGCCCTCCTCTGGACCCTCTCCAACAGCTCCCTGTCCTTCTTGTACTGGGGGCTCCAGACCTGGACGCAGTATTCCAGAAGGGGCCTCACAAGAGCAGAGTAGAGGGGAACAATCACCTCTCTGTCCCTGCTGGCCACCCCTCTTCTGATGGAGCCCAGGATCCCATTTGCCTTCCGAGCCGCAAGGGCACACTGCTGGCTCATGTTAAGTTTTTCGTCTACCAAGACCCCCAGGTCCTTCTCCACAGGGCTGCTCTCAAGGACCTCTCCTTCCAGTCTGTAGGGATGCCTGGGATTCCTCCGGCCCAAGTGCAAAACTCTGCACTTTGCTGTGTTGAACCTCATCAGGTTCACCCGGGCCCACCTTTCTAGCCTCTCGAGGTCCCTCTGAATGGCATCCCGTCCTTCAACTGTGTCAACCACACCACTCAGCTTGGTGTCGTCAGCAAACTTGCTGAGGGTGCACTCAATTCCGTCATCAATGTCATTGATAAAGATGTTAAAGAGCACCGGTCCCAAGACAGATCCCTGGGGAACGCCGCTCGTTACCAGCCTCCACCTGGACATAGAGCCATTGATGATCACCCTCTGTCTGCGGCCTTTCAACCAGTTTCTTATCCATTGAGTGGTCCACCCATCAAATCCACATCCCTCCAGTTTGGAGAGAAGGATGTGGTGGACAAATAAGATCATATCACAAACAACCATTTGCACTTTTGCAATTTGCAGAAATTTAACGATACTGATCAAATCACTACCATTCTTTTAACAATCCACAACTAGTATAAGGGTATTTATAGCAGTTCTGTGGAAAGAGAGGCTAATGTATGCATCAGCAATGAACCTCATATTGCCAAATTAACTATTTTAAGCAGTCATTGTCGCCAGCATATAAGAAATGAATCCTCTATAAACAGATGTTACTGAAATGAAAATAGAAATAAAGAATTACAGGACTTGAAAAATTAATTCCTTTAATTTAGATCCATCAAGGAAGTACTTACTAATTGTCATGGATTCGGGCACAGTGGCTGAAGGCAATATATTGCTTAAAGTATTCACTTGAGCTGGAGGACTGACTTCCACTCTAGTTACAAAAGTACAATGTCATCAATAAATGTAAATAAAAACCTGAATTCAAAACTAAGAAAAAAGACTAGAATTCTCATCAATTACTCAAAACATAATCATGCACATAAAACAACACATATTCAACTACCTTATGTTGAATTCTCGTTTAAGATATGTTTTGTCTGATTTAAGAGCACAGGCAAAAAAGGCTCAAATCAACAAGTCACAAAGAGCACGGTTAACATACCCGAACAACATAAAACCTTTTGTCTTTCCAAATATTTCCAAGATTAGCCTAATAAACAGTTTGTTTTCCAGTGCTGAATGGCTATCTTTTAGACAGCCATAGTAAGCTGGCAGCTATCTATATGCTGCAGGTGTAGTGGGTTTTTTGTGTTGTTAGGATAGAAAAAACAACATGTTTGACACATACCTGTAGGAAAGATCAGATCTTCTTGGAAACAGTTCTACTGCACCAACAACATTTTCATGCCCACCTCCATTCTCCAATTTATCTAAAGCAGAATGCATACATAAGCTTTCTTAAATTAACAGTATTTTAAAAATAAAAACAAAACCAAAAAGAAAATAGTTGCATTTTTATCCAGATATAACTTACCTTTACTAAAGAATTTTAACTGCTTAAAAACCTTCTCCAAATGTGCCTTCTGCATATTCACCCTTAACACAGGTAGGATTGTAATACAATCATCAGTTTAGAAAAGTTTTCCTATAGCAAAACTACTTATTATAGTATAGATGTCAATATTTAACATCGATAACGATGCAGTAAAGTTATGAAGAAATTCTTTATTGAAGTTATTTTTACAAGTCCCAGGAGATTAATTAACATCTGACATCTGATACTCATTACAAATCCGTTTTGTGACTTGCAGGAATGGAATGTGTAGTTGGTCCCCAGTATCTGAAACCTTGTAAAGGTGCCATTCCTTTATACATTCCTAACAGAGTATCATGGCTTTTCTTCAACTTTTTTTTTTTTTTTTTTTTGATATTTAGTACACACACCTATGAACCAAATATCAGAAGTCAGGTATTTCTCAGAAAAGCGTGGATAATACACATCTGTTCACAGATCTACAACGTTCAGTATCAAAACATATACATCATTGGGCCTACCACGATGGTAGGTCACTTGCAAGGAAACAAACACCACCATCCTCCTCCTCCTAGGCATGTATTAAGAAAAACGAATAAATAAACAAACATATGTATGTTTCTGCACCTCAGTGTGTAAAGTTTATGAAGATACCACAAAATAATCCTGAAATCACAAGCTAAAAGTATTAGTGTAGAATATAAAAATCAGGAAGTCTGAAAAAAAATAAAATAAAATGATGGGAAACAAAGTGATGTCAGGATGACTATGGAGAAGAAAAGTGGGGTTTTTTTGGTTTTTGTTGTTGTTGTTGTTTTTAAAGTTCCTAACTATATATTCCATTTTCCATCAAGGAAACTGATTTTTGACTCTGGCTCTCTCATCTGGAAATACGATATGCCCTGACACATCCCTGAGGCATAACAGCAGACTCTGAAAACTCATTTGAACAAATAACACTATGTTATATATTTGAAATATTTATATATATATATATTTTTTTTTTTGCAGGAAAACTAGAAAAAGATGAAACTTTTTTTTTCTGAGCCTCTGGCATCTCTTAAGAGGTACAAATACTAGAATACAGCAGAGGGCACTAGAGCATTACTTCATGAATCATGTTATTTTTATCTCATAATATTCACAAGAAAATCACACTTTCACAGCTGTTCAGTTAACGGTCTCTTTAAACTCTCAGAACAAATGATGCATATCCAAAAAGCATGACATATTTTACCATCAAAATAGATTATCTGAATGCCACTGGGAAGTTACTATTGGTCTCTGAAAGGAGAATGCATACTCAAAGTTTTATAGAAGGCAACATTGTATAAACAGCTAGCAAATATTAACTCCATATATTTCTGAGTAAGTTTTTTGGTTTCTGACACTAGAACAGATACTGAAAACACAGTGAGTGCTGTTATCCATACCTCTACCCTTCTCATTGCTTTCTTCAAGATCTGGTCTTCAAGATATGGTCCACACCATTCTTTAAGTGCAGTACCCAAAAGTGCAGAGGCCACCAGAGCATAAACTTACAAATGACTCTTTCATTTAAGCATCTCAGCATGAAATGTGCTTTCAGTGTAGAAGCACAACACTACTAACTCATTATGGACTTCTAACCCGCTGTAACTTTTTCCAAATAAGTATTTTCTAGCCAATCACTCCTCATCCTGTTTATACAGAGATAGCTTCTATTGAATTACATTCAATATTTAGTAGTTTCTCTGATCTTCAAGGTCAAATTAAATTACCAAACAAACTTTTAGCTTCTTCCAGCTTACTGGCATCTACCATTTGGATAAGGACACTTCCTATTCAACCATTCAAATAATTAGCAAAACACCACGCATACAAGACTATAGCTTAATGACAATAGATCTCTGGTCTATTTTCACACTGATAAATCCTCTTCAACTAACCAGCTTAGATATAAGCTATGTATAAGACTACTGAAATGAAGAACTTTGACTACGGTCTAGAAAAAAAAATTTGAACGTCTTGTCCAGTTTGTACAATGCCATGCTTCTTAACCACTGCTTCATATTAGAAATTTCATTACAAAGCTTGTTGGCATTACATACAATTAAAATATTTACCAGTTCGGGAGTAAGAGTCAACAGCACTGACAGGAAACAGAACAGCTGAGTCATAATTCAAAACTTGCAGAGGAGTCCAACTGCATATCTGAGAATTGCATGTAACTATTTCATGAGGCCTATACAGAAAAACAAAAACAAATATTACACAAAGATTTCCACAATGCTCATATTTCTTTCAGAGATGTGACTGCATGAAAAACCTGTATTTCAATCTCCATGCCAATTTCTTAGTTCAGATGTACATAAATTCACAGAAGACACACATGAATTCCTTATAGCAACCTTCCAGAACTTAAAGTGGGCTTACAGAAAAGATGAGGGATTCTTCATCAGGGAGCAGTGACAGAACAAAGGGTAATGGTTTTTAAACTAAAAGAGGGTAGTTTTAGATTAGACATTAGGAAGAAAGTCTTTTCCATGATGATGAGACACTGCAACAGGTGGTTCAGTGGAAGGTGCTCCTGCCCATAGCAGGGAGGCAAAGCTCAATGATTTTAATGTCCCTTCCAACCCAAACTATTCCATAACTCCATGATTTGAAGATCAGACTATTCCAAACTATCAGTTTTATGATTTTGTCTTGGTTAACATTACTCTGATACTAGCAGGCTCTGCTTAAAATATATGGGTTTTCTGTGAAGCCAAACTAAAGCTGGTATCACAGTAAGAATAAGTAAATGTCAAGTAAGTCAGAATTGCAGCTTTGCAAAAGTTTTGGAAACTGAGAATCTCATGGAGAACAAATCCAAAATCTCAAGATTCTGATTTTAGGTGAAACATAAATGAAAAATATTCCCAAGCTAGTCCAAATAGTTTAAACAAAGAACAAAAAAGAAGTCTACCAGGATTTTTGTTAGTTATACAGATTTGCCAGTGACCACGTATGTAGAAGAAAAAAAGAGAAAAAATTACCACTGGTTTCTTCAATAGCATTACTTACTTTTCAGAAGATTCAGTTTCCGCTTCTGTGCCTTTATTTCCTAATGTTTTTCCACATAGTTCATCTTCATCTGCATCTTCATCATCAATACTTTTCACATCTAGTTTCTGGTATTCATACTCTCCATTCATGAAAACAGAATTACTTTTCCACGAGTGGTTACTCTCATTCTCATTTGAATTTTTTTCGTGACTGGTTTCAGATGAGGGTAATATAAAAACTGAAGATTTATCTAAACTCTCCTCTGAACTTTGTCCCATAATAGGGGTCTTTGTGACATCTCCCACATTCAGTTCATTATTTTCTTCATCAAATGAGATTATATTTGTCACCCTCTTCTTCTTTTTTCGATCTTTCTTATATTTCAATTCTATTAGCAAGATAAAGGTTTACATATTTTAAAAAAGAAAAACAAGAAAAAAGGATGTATTGCATTAACAGAACTCATGTACTGAATGAGTTTATAAAAGAAGAAAGAATCTATTTAATGAAGCATTTCATTTTCTTTCCATGCATACCAGTCTTTAAACCTATCAACTTAGCTTTATGTACTTCACATAACTCAAATTTTAAAAATTATTTTTGAGGTGCACATATAATAGTATTCAATTGGAAGTGGAAAAAATAGTTCAACAAACAACAAAATGAAATTCAAGAGAAAAAGCCTTTCAGGCACCTACTCCTATAATAAGTGTGTATTTCAGAGTACGTCTAACAACAGGAAAAAAAACATGAAATATTCCTGGAAAATAATGATGATAAAGATGATAAAATATTCCTTCATTGCTTTTGAAACTGACAATCATAGAGTCCTTAGAGTTTTAAGAGACTTTTAGAGGTCATCTTAGTCCAACTCCCCTGGAAGGAACAGGGACATGCACAGCTAGACCAGGCTTGTTTTGAAAGTCTCCAGGGATGGAACATCAACTACAACACTGGGCAACCTGTTTCAGTGCCACACTGTAAAAGACTTTTTCCTTATACCTAAACCTAAATCTACCCTCTTTAAGGTTCAAGCCATTTCCTGTTCCATCACCACAGACCCTGTGCAAAAGCATCTACAGACACTGCTGAAGACTCTAATGTATAATAAATATCACATTTTAATTGATTAATTTTAAATTACAAGGCATTAAAATATAGGGCCCTTGTCAGTGATGGTGCCCTGCAAAGCGGTTACAACACTAACACATTTAAAGTTCAGGAAGAGCTATGAGTAATTTTTCATTCGTGGTAATTACCTGTTTCATATAGGAGATTAGACTATAAATTTAGGTGCTGTTTGAAGACTACAAGCTAAATTTTTTTAATCTGGTATATAACAACAGTTTAGATGGCTAATGAAATGCCAAAAGTAATGATACTGAAAATGAAAAATCATTACATCAGACACTGCAAGGCATAATCTTATGAGTAAGAAGTTGAAATTCAGGTCACAATTACAGCACCAACAAGATAGTCTAGCTTCCCTCTTGCATTGATAAAAGGAAGCTAAAATTAATATTAACTTCCTATTATCCATACCTGTAGTTTCAAAAACAAAAAAGAGCCAATCACACCTAAAATTTCACATTCAACTGTTTTGTAAGCACAGCACATGCATTTTTTAGATTTTTTTTTCCACAGAAGTATATTAAACTGAGTTGAAAAAAAGTTAATTAAACACACATTAATATAAGTTTTTGAATGACATCAATATAGCAAAAATGCTTACCAGCATTTACATTCTTTGAGAGAACAGGAAGCGGGTCAGTGTCTTGATCAGGTTTTATGAGAATGGAGACAGCAGAGGATGCAGTTATCTCTCTAAAAAGACTGCTAACACCCTGAGTGGATTCTTTCAATAATGAGGTTACATTTTGCGTTGATTCCTTTAACAGATCAGACACTGTGGGTGCGCATTTGCTTTGTCCATTTAAATCCCTATTATCAATGTTGATTGCAAACAGAATGGAGTTCAAACCTTCAGATAAAAGGGAAAAAATTAAGACCAAAACCCCACTTCACATAGAAGTTACAGAAATAGAACCTAGGTATATAACAACACTAACAGGTAAAACATTTTTTCCCCAAATTTTCCTACCATTCTCTGTGCATGAATTCTCTCTCTTCCACGTATCATTCACTCTTTCTAAATACTACTCAAGCGTTTAAGTTCTGAAATTCTCTTTACTTATACAGTTCACAGTACTTTTTGAGTATGTAATATGCAGCTGAACTGGTTTATTTACAGACTTTTAAATCTTCACTGCAGCTTTAAAATTTGTTGGATTCTTTACTTCATGAATAAAAACCTGTGAATTCTATCTTGCATAGGGAAGCATGTGATAATGTATCTCAGAAAAATGATGTACAATGTAACAACACGCAGCTTCTGAGACCCAACCCCAGAAAATTAAACTGTATGTTGCCAGGTCTTACTCTTTCTTCCAGCACATTTATCTGCATTCTGGGTCTGACTAAAAAAATTCTACCTCTTATTCTTTTTGGGTCAAAAGCAACCCATTTTTTCTTCAAATCAAGATAGTTTTAGGGGAAGAAAAAAATTATCCTTAGTAGCAAAGGGTCATAAAATCCATCTGAAACACTCTGGAACCTATAGAAAAGCTAGACCCAGTACTTTGACAATTCATAACATAAACTGGCATAATACCTTTACTGTTTACCCTGAATGTGTATCTGATGAATATTCTCCACAGAAGCTAACAGAGAAAATCCTTACAACTGAAACAGAAATGATGTCTCAAAATGAAACAGTTCTCCCAAAATAGTAGTGTATAAGAGAGGTGTTACCAGCTGCCATTGTAGGGATCATACTAGAACGTTCTTCATCCATCATAAAAGACCAGTCTTCATAGAAGACACTATTACGTGAAAAGAAAAGAATATTGAGTTGAACACTTACAATACATTCCACTTTCAGAACTCTGAAAAATAAGCATGACTACACCAACAAATCAAACATACATCACAGTAACTCCCTGAACTTCTGAAATATTTAGACTGTCTAAACAGTCATAGTAAATTAACACATATTTCTTTAGGTGAAAAATATAAAATACTATTTCAGTGAATCTCATCTGTGGTTGTAGCTCCATATCTTTTTATTGGGTAAAAAACACTTAGGAGAAGGAGGTTCGTGCTGCAAATGTAGTCACAATTGTTTGTCAACGTCTATTGCTGTTATTCCACATAGATAAGTTTTAAAATAATTACAGTTGACTTTATGGTCACCAGACATTTACAAAGCATGAAAATGCATGAACACAACCTAAATATCTTATTAACTTTGACAAGCTGTTTCAATACCCGAAACCACATCAATTACCCTAAATTGCTAGGGTCAACTAGGAATTCGGATGGAAGGAGAAGAAACTTCACAGTGAACAAAATGTTAGTTGCTCTAAATCCAGTCCTTTTTAGAGCAGGATGCTTGTATTTCAGCTATCAGGTTTCATATTTAAAAAACATAAAAACAGACAGCAAGAAAGACCTCAATCTACATTAAACAGAATAGAACATAGAATAGAACAGAATCTACATAAAACATAATAGATTCACTTAAGTTTTCAAAACAGATAAGTGTCTAGGATGTAAACTGATTCTGGAAATTTCACTTGAATTCAGATAACATATCTTAAGTATTCTACAATAACCATTTTTGGAAACCAAGGTTCACGTACAATCTCAGGGTGCTGACAGTCTTGCTACAGCACATACACTGTTACAAGCATCAGAGTACCAAGTGACCAAGTAATCCAAATCACAAATCTCTCTGACAACAAAAATCTGAAAACTTGTAAATCTCGCTTTGTCTCTATTCGACTTCATTTCAAAATCTGTCTTGCAAGAAAGCTGGAGTAGACTGAAAGGTACTAAAGAGATCAGTTCTGAAAGTATATTCAATAGTTGATGCAAATGGAAATACAGCTTTTTTACTGAATTTACTGAGTAGCTCAAGCTCAACAATTAGAATAGATTTTTAAAAAAAGGATTGTAATATGTATAGCAGGAAAGGTAAGACTCAGGCAAGAATGAACATTTTTGTGTATTTTGCACATCCAAAGTATCTTATGTTTTCACAATAAAATAAATTATTCATGTAGTAATTCTGTAAAAGAAAGTTCAAAAAATATTTCCAAGTAACCTACAGAAGTAGCTACCTACTGCTTGACTGGCAGAGTTTTTAAATTACAGGGTAAGCATCTCCAACCAGGCTACTGGCAACTACTACTGAAATAACAAAATCAAGGCTGAAATACTATGTGATTTCATTAGTGAGGGAGGCACTCAAAGTCTCTTTCATAATGGTTTTAAGATATCATAGAGAACAACTGCTCAAAGAGCAGGAAAGAAAGTCATGAAAGTGGATGGAAATGAATATAGAAGTGTGTATTCTCACATGCAAGAGTGAAGCCAGTTTCAGGTCACTCATAGATTTGGGCACAAGCCACTATCTCAGTGACTCAAAATTTCAAAAATGAACAAAATAAAGACATGTGAGGTTAAGTGGGATAACTAGAATAGAAATAATACTCCATATTATTACAGTTGTATTTCTTGTGGGGTTTTTCTGTTGGTATTTTGATGACTTTTCAGTCTCAATATTTCATTTGTCAATACATGCACAATTCCTGCATTACAATGACATCAAATACAGTACCTAAGCCGATTCTTGTCTGCAAGTAGCATATGAACATATCTTTCCAGGGAATGCTCATTCAATGCACAGCGCAACCAAGCCCGACCTCTGCCAATATCTGTAGTAATTGTCTTCAGAGAGTAAAAGCGCTGTAGTTCATGTTTATTCAGAAATTCTTTCACATAGTACCAAAACACTGGCTCTGCAGAAAAACAAAACAAAAGCACCACAGTAAGCTCGTTTTATCTACAATGGTAGCTCGGAAAGTAATGCCTCCTATTTATCTCAGTGAAAACTACAACAGATCCAAAGAGTACAATAACACTGTTTGATAGAGCAAATTATCAAAACACTATTTTTCAACAGTAACCACCATTATCTGATTCACAAAGATGAGCAAATTGCGATGCTCTTCATTTCAAGCTGTGGCAGCTGTACATGGCTGTCTGGACCATTGCTGTCCTTTCATGTTGTCGTTATCACTGCTGAAATGCACCACCTACTGTCTCACTATGCTCACATCTATTGTATGGTGAACACATTCACACACCCCCATGAATGTCAGTGAGTGCAATTTTTTCACATATGGAGGAATTCCATTCCACACCCTCCATTCATACACACCTCCATATCAGACACCATTTTGTCAGACTGTCCCTCTACTACCATCTGTTGCACAGCAACAAAACGTAGTGGAAAGGTTCAGCCTCTGCTGCCATCCCACCAACATCCATCTCTAATGCCTTGAGCCAAAACAGGAGGCATTACTTCATGAGCAACCCACACATTTTACTTTCTTCTATCAAAGCTTACTTTACAAGTTTCATTACATATTATTTCAAAACGAAGACTAATTCACACAATAAGTTATCTCCAATATTCCCAACTGAATAAATCCCAACAAAATAAATTTATCATGCAATTTTATATATTGTTCCCCGATTGTTTTACAACTTGAAAAAAGGTAAATCGTTTACTATCTACATATAATCCTCCAGTTAAACACATTATTTATTTCTACAGAATTTAGGTCATATAAGCACTTAGAACTTGTCACTTCACTGAAGACACCAAATACATTGAAGGATTTGAGCCTACATTCTAAAATAATCATATTCAAGTTGGAAAGTATATTTAAACTAGTATTTCACTCAAGAAACACATTCACATCTGGGAATATGCTATGCAAAGAAAAAAATGCTTCTAGAAGTCTTTTTTTTATTGTTCTCTGTGAAATGATAAAATCTAGGTAGAAAAAGAATGGGTAGATCCATAATTTGCAGACATGCAGAGGATAAAGTCAAGTGTTTAATATAAAATGCAACAATACCTCTTCCCACAAAAATACTTTCCTTGCACTGCCCCAAACACTGATAAAACTTTTTTTTACAGTTACTTAAGTATTTGAAAGCTGAAAATTTATATTGTCAGCAATGTATTAAGAAACTGAATTTAGGGTAGACAGGCCTTTAAGAAAAAAAATATATATGAGAAAGCCAAGAATTCTTTTTAAAGTTCAAAACATCACTCTGCAACGGAAGACAAGCACACATTCCTTTTGACAGTTTAATGAAGGTCATTGTTCAACTTTTTCTTTAGTAAGTTAACAAAAAAGGAAAAATTCTAATGTAGGAGTGAATGGGATACTATCACGTTAAATATCATGCTGACTTCTGATCACAATCTCAATGTAGGCAGCATAAAGACGACATTTATGGGAGGGTAAAAAATTTCCTCGGAGACACTGAAAAAATTCACATGCAAAAGAGAAAATGGACAGATTCCATCACTCCTTATCACATTTCTAAATCATTTTAATGTAGTTGCAGTATCAGGAAAAGGTCATCCATGATATTCCCCTTTTTCTCTGCTATATAAAGAGCATGCAGTCAGGCTTCAAAGAGGTTTTTCCTACAGGTTATGATTTCTGGTGAAATACACTAATTTGGGGGTACAATTTTATTTATTAATCTCTACTGAAAGCCATTAGATTAGTAAAACTGTCAACAGTGCCACAGTTTTTGAAAACTGAACAAACAGGTTAGACTCATTTACTAGAAGTTTTGCTAATAAGATTTGATATCTATGCAAGAATAACCCAGAATTGTTCTAAATGAGACAATGTGAAATCCAGGAAACACAGAACTGCCAATCACAAAAAAACTGAGTTTGGAAGAGGCCTCTGGATGTCACCTCACCCAAAACACTGCTTAAGCAGCATCACCTACAGCAGGTTGCCCAAGACCACATGGCATGCAAACTGTGGGTATACTTGGCTGAACTAGAACTTAACAGACAGATTAACATGTACAACAGTAAGGAAGTCAACAGAATATATCAGAGCGTTAAAGCATCCTATATCATATCCCTTTGACTACAGCTTATTTGACTTCTGCATTAAAAGTCAAATACATATATATACCCCAAAAAAGAAAGTAGACGATAAAATGTTGATTTGTATCAAGTGGACAATGATCTAATGATTTTATTTTTTCATATTAACATTAGAATTTGTTTTTCTGTCTTGCTAAAAGTCAAAACAATGCAAAAGAAGGAAGTGAAATTATTACAGAAACAGAAAAAATAAGCAGGTTTCCTCTTGTGCCAGGACTGAAACTTAGTGTTTCTTGGTATTCTATTTATTTACAGGTATCAAGGATTCTGACAATCAGTTTTTAAACAAAATCTATTCAGTGGAAATTAAGTAGAGGCACTATGTACCCAAAGTCTTTCCATAACATACTTGTTCAAAAAAGATGATGCAAGTGGCATTTTCAAATGAACACATTCTTTTCAAAAGTAGAATTAAATGAAAATTCAAGTCCTAACAGCTGATAGTAAATTTCATAGCAAATAATCCTATACATATTATTTAGATGCACGGTTTATTTTAATTTCAGTAAAATACAATTTGTATTATTTTACCATAGGCAAACTTGTAATGCAACTCATCCAAATATTAATCACTTTGTGAAAACATCCAATGTAGTTTTTCTCCTATCACAGTTCCAATAGCTACAACATTTCACAATGAATCATTAATCAGCAACAATGACCAAAATTTAGAGCACAGACAGCAAAGAGATCAGTTTGAAGCCAGGCTCATCAACTTCTCAGACAAAGAAAAGAAAAAAAAATTCACACCATTCAGCAATTGTGCATTTCAATTTCAGTCAATTAAAGAATAGTTTCTTATTTGACTGCATCAAGTTAGAATATTATTTACACAATCGGAAATGCTAGTTTCCTGATGGATAACACTCCAAACAATCTCACTTAACTTCATAGATGTTTGCTGGTCTGCAGACCTCCTGAGGAGGATTCAAACCTTAATTAGCCTATGAAACTCTGAATCTGTGCAGTAAAAAAGTGCTAAAAAAGTATCACGAGCAGAAAGGTTTCAGTAAGTCTAGTATCTTTAATAAGGCAAAGGTAATGGAAAAGTTCAGCTATTTAGAATCTTTTAGCAATACTGCCCTAATATGTTTAAAAGTAAGTTGTGCAGGGAATGCAAACACCTTTTGATATCAGCTACAGCATTCATTCTCACATAAACTTAAACTATGAAGATAAATGAAGACTATAACAAGAGAATAAAAAGATAAATGATGAGATACACAGGAGGATAAAAGCATACAAAATAAATGAAAAAATCTGTAAAGGTTCGGTAAACCTCTGAGTTGTTTTACTTGTAACGTAGAATCTGCCCATTATTAAGTAAAAGAAATGCAGATTTCTCTAAAAGCATAACTACTTTAGTTCCTCAGGAAAGCTAAGCCTGTAGGCTTTAACCTATTAGAAGAAAAGTCGGCACACAAAGACCCATCAGTTCACCCTATCATCAAAAGGAGACACTGTTAAGAGAAATTTAAGGCAACACTATAACAACTTATGCATAAAGCATTAAGGTAACACCTATTAAAAGCAACTGTATGGTGTAATGGGAAGGTTTCTTTGGAGATTAAAGCATATAGTTACATAGAGTATTAAAAACAAACAAAAAAGCCCCACCATGAATTACGTATTTCAAATTCAAAAAGAAATACTTAACCATAAGGTGTGAATACTGGCTAAGAAATTATAGAACATTAATTTTAAGTCAAATTTCACAACAAAATTAGTGATGATGAATATCTATACATATTTTTGATAAAAAACAAGGTGAGCTTCAAAATGAAGGCACAAAAATAAAGGAATCTTTTTTTTTTTTTTTAGAAGTAATAAAAAAACAACTGCCCTGGCTGACCACCCAATAAAAGCAACAGAAGTTTCACTTTTAAAATGGCATCAATACTGAGAGGTCAAATAATTCCAATGCTAAAGAAAATGACAGTTAAAGAACAGAGTAAAATAACATTAATAATAAAACTACTCAAGTATAAACAGCACAACTGCACAATATTCATTCCTACCAGATGTCAAAATAAACTTGCCAATGATATTATCCATGATGGAACTACAGGAAGTGCACATTTTCAAATTCCAAAACTCCTACAGAAACTTAGTATGAAAGTTAAATACTAGATTAAGAAAGCAATAACCACTTTCACCCCTTAATGAGATTCCAATTATTCTACAGTCTGCAGCTTGGTTCACCACTCAAAACTTCTATTTGAAATCATTCCACTTCCTTGCACTTTTTCTTTTTTTTCTTTAAAAGAATAGTTATGATTAATGAATTACCTGTTTCAGTTTTACTAGAGAAACCTGCTGCCTGTTTGATTGCTGCTGCTGTTAATGCTAATCCTCGGCTCCTCCTCAGACCGTGTTGTAACACAGCTTCAAACTGAGCGCACAAGCAAGTGACTCTGCAACAAAATTTTTACGCAAATCACATGAAAAAAAAACAATCAACTACATTTCTCTAGAGCAGGCTTACTCCAAATCTCTAAGCAGAGAATGTAAAGGAGAACCTTTATTTTACATACAATGAAAGATCCTCTGCATGAATTAATCTTATTATTTGCAGAACAATACAACATAGCCAAACCCACAGTCTTATCACGGCTATTAAAGCCAGAACACAAATTACATTCAGGAGAATTAGTGATACAAAGTTATCTGCACCTGCTATAGTGTTTTTTAGCTACAGTAATTCAGCTTTGGATTACCTAATTTTCATGCAAGGCAATTATATATTCATAAGTATACTACACATACAATAAATTATTTTCTGAAATTATACTACAATGTTTTATACACTTAGTTAACAATTTTGATGCTTGCATTAGTACATTATAATTCAAGTCAAGGAAAACAAATGAACATTGTAATGCCCCTCAGAAACTTTAAGCATTGGAAAATAAGCACAACATTCCAGCAATGTTGTTCTTTATGATTATATTTTTTACATTCCTGACTTTTTTTTTTAAATAATACACTTAATAAACCAGTTTTCATACAAGTAGTAACACTAACAAGAGTAGTTTTAAAGCTCAGTCTGCCAAACCAGGGATTACTATTGTAACCTACAGAATATAAGGCCTAAGGTATAAAGGAAATTAGATCTCCAACAGAGTTTGCACTGATTTTCTCCAAATTTTATTTTTGGCAGTGAATAAACAATACTTAAAACTTAAGTTTTAATAAAGTTGTCACCTGGCTACAAAAACTGCTTTCAAAAAGGAAGAAAAGATACTTGAACTAAAATTAAGCAATCAAATAAGAACAGCTAATGAGGTGGCTCAGAACTCTGCCTCAGGATTCCAAGACAACAGTGTTTCATTCAAGGATACAAAAAAGCAGTGGATCTTAGGAAGAGCACTAAAAGAGAACAGAAGTCATATATCTACCTTAATCTGCTGAGCAGTAGAGCTTTTAAACCTGTATTGCTCCATAGTACATGTATGTTATGAAAACTTTACGTTGCAATACTAATAAAGTAGAATAAGATTTAAACAATTCTCAAGAAGAATTTTGAGTAGGTATGACTGATTTTTGCTAAACATAGTGCTGTTGAAAATGGAAATTCTAGCAGACACGTGCTCAAAAAACCAAAATCTACTTGACTTTTCAATTCTGAAAAAACAGAACAGAAATGAGATTCTGGGGAAGAGTTCATATTATTAAAAAAATGACATGCACTGAGAACAAAAGCAAGAAAACCATGCAGCACTTTTAACAGAATTTAGTCACTAGTAGAATGGAATAAAAAAAATCAAGTATTCTGCAATGCCCAATATACATGCACATACATCTCACACATCTAAAGTATTTACTAGGTAGTGGGCTACAGGTGTGTTAAATAAATACAGAAAAACATGGAGAAATCTAGACTTCTAGACAAAGAACTCTAAGAAATTGTAACTTCAAAGACAAAAAAAGGCTATGAGAAGAAAATGCTGAGAACTGTGGATTGTACTGGATTTTGATCTAAACTCTCATAGTATCTTCATTTTCAAAATTATCTCACAAATATCAATATATAACACTAATAATCCAAACACTGACATTTCAGACACACAACTATCAATGCAATTTCCACTTCCTTTTAACTGTGAAACAGAATACCTGTACTACATCCTGGTAGAGGGTAGGTGTTTATTTGGAAGTTGGCTTTTTTTTCATAGTTCTTTATTTTGCTGTTTTGTTTTGGGTTTTTGTTTGTTTGTTTGTTTTGGGGAATGGAGTTCGAGTGTATTAAGTATTTTGGGCCCTATATTTTAGGTAATTGTGATGCATAATTTAAGTACATTAAGAATTTCTTGGACTACTTTACCTGCTATCAGAATCCGAAGCTATTTCTTTTCTTCCTCCAAACCGTATTTGACACTGCAACAAAGAGACTTTTAGAATGTTTTGTTACACTAAGACACAAAATACACTGAAATATTTCCATTTAGGAAATGAAAGTTCACGACAAAAAGAAAACAGTACAAGATAGATTACTAGAAAATACACTCTGCAACCAAAAATCGCTTTTTAGCATCATATTCCACTAACAGACTACCCTAGCAGTTCACATATTCTTGCTAGACAACGCCATACCTGCAGTATCTGAAGAAAAAAAAAATAAGTAAAAATTACTATTTTTGAGTTTTAAATGTATACCCATAGAAACAAAAAAATGCTCCCACTCAGCTCAGTGCTACAATTGTAGAAGAATTATTCTCTGTAAAACATATGGTTAGCTCACATTCAAGGCATTCTTTTACCTTTACTGCTCTTTTAAGTTGAATCAAATCTATTATACTCTTTGTGCTTAACTTCCTGTTGATACAAAATTAATCAGTCAATCAATCCCATATTTACCCTTCACTGAAACCCCACCATGTTGATACTTTATGATGCTACCCAATTTAGCCCTCACAGAACACAATTTATCTCAGACATATAATAAGTACTACAAATATAACTTGTCTACACAATTTTAAAGAAGCTCTGCAGAACACTTATCTGCTAGCAGACACAAAAATTCAGCAGTATTGTACAAAAGACAAGGTTTCTTCTTTGTCTGGTAAAAAGTAAAAAAAAAAAAAAAAAAAAAAAAAAAGGCAATAACATTGTCAATACTGATAATACAGAATATTGAGAATAGTGTAGAAATATTGATTGGATTTCTCACCTGCTTGACTGCATCCAATAACCGTTCTAGAAGAAACTGCCTTTTCGTGTCATTGTTTTGTGAACCTGAAAATTCAACAAAATTCTATTATTTGAAAATAAATAAAATTTTAAGAGAAGTATATTGTGGTCAACACTAGTGCTGTGAAAAACGTTCTTCATATGCCAGTTATTCCATTAAATTTATAGATTAATTTTCTCTAAGTAAAATGATGTAGTATAAGTCTGTATTTTGATGTTTCAGGTAATCTTTCGCTAATATGCAGAAGTACTATTTGAAAAAAAATCTAAATTCTTATTTTAATAAGAGTGGTTTCACGATACAGGGCATACTGTAGATGCACCAAGTATAACGTAACAGCATAAAGGCAGTATAGCCAGCTCCTGGTGTCTTAGCACAGCTACCTGTGGGGCCATATTGCAAAGCTCGAAATAAATTAAAGATTTTGCCGTTGTTGTTGAATTACATGTATGACGCAGTCAACACTGCAATCCCATAAATTCTCATATGGGGACAACTACCAGTATAGCATATCATTAGAGCACAAGAAAAGAAGAGAAAACAGGAAAGAGAGGAATTATTGTCAAACAGTTGTTAAAAAAAGCCCTTAACACTTAGCCTCCAGTGTAGTCTTCTTCCTGATTAATACCTATAAAATTCAGTTTGTTACTACACAAGCAACTATACAAGACAATCTTTAACTTTTCCACCATTTCAACAGTAAATAGCATACTACTTTGCTTGTCTAAACATGCTTTATAAACTCACATGAATATATGCAAAATTTGTGGTTTAATTAATCTACATCACCTTTATTATTTCTTCATTCAGAGCTTAGGTTCAAAAAAAACCATCTCTGACCTGCCTGTAGTTAATTCTTTTCTCCTTTTTCTCCCAAAGAAAATTTAACTAATGTATGCATAGACTGAAAGCCAATTATTAAAATTCTGCATGAGTGAACTTCTCCAATCACTACATACTAAACCCTCCAGTAAAGAGGCACATCAAAGACAGTGGACCCTTCCTCTCACCATCCAGCACTGCAAGGTGCCGACCCAGAATTTTCTATTTTCAGAACCCTACTAAAAGCACTTCACTCCCACCCCAGCAGGAGGAAGCATCTTAAATGTGGGAGATGGGGAGTAGGGATGGAAAAGCTATGTCTGTGATGTACATGACGCCAGAGTTTAAAAAAGTAATAGGAAAAACATGTAAATTTAGCTGCTAAGCTTCACAGCGCCCACAGAGATTTTTAAGAAATCACACTTCAGATTCTGAATTGCTTCCCACTGTGTAGACACGTGACGTGTGAGATTTGGTTCTGTTAGTCAAATAACATACACAAACTCAGCTGAAGATGCAAACAACTCTCAACACTAGCAGATGACACTAGAGACAGACCTGGCACTAAGTGCATTCTAACTCTGTATAATCAAAGAATATTAAGACGTTATAATTATGAAATAAACAAGAGAGTTAGGCAAAGCAGGTTATAATAACAAAAAGAGAATAGATAGGACACTTACCCGTATCCTGGGCTTGCTTATGAAACTCCAGCAGAGTGGATCTCCAGAAGAGATCCTTCCCCACTGGTAGTCAGCTCTTAAATAGGTGTAGGAGAGGTGCAGCCAGGCTCCAGCCCTTCCTGCAGCACAGGTGAATTGCCTTCACTGTGCTCCCATGGCTGACCCATTGCTCGCCTCAGGTGATCAATCAGAGGTTCAGGCTGGGATTCAGCAGTTCCCATGCAAACTTCCAAACAATTATGCCACTATGAAGATAAAGCTTAATTCATATAAACCTTACTACTCTACACTGTGCTAAATCAGAGATTAGTTTCACAAACTTGTACTTGATATATCAAGCATCGAATGACAAAAACCAGCAACATACGTCTACTCATCTATTGGCTTATAATCAATCCCATAATGTAAAACAAGGAAAACAATTACACCTCAAGTTTTACTACAACCTTCCATAAATAGCAGTGCTAAACATAAGCAAAATGGAAGATACACCGTACTGCTTCAAAGTCATTTCCTCTACAGCCTTATGCTTTCGATGTACGTGGGAGAGCAGACACGATGTAACATTTTTCTTGATATTGAGTTTTAGACTACACTACAACAAATGCATGCAATTAGTAATTTCCCAACATGAAAAACTTTTCAAATGAAAATACTAAGTACGTGGGTTAAGTTTGTCTTACAACTGCAATCCATGTTAGTTTTTAAACTGATGTTTCTTCTGACACTTTTTGTATCTATTTGATAACATGGAAATGGTTTGCAACAAGAAACCAGAATCTGAACACAGAATACAGAAAACCTACATGAAATAATCAGTGTGCTAACTAATGTTCCAAAAGACTCAAATGGCCTTAAGTTTATACAGATTCAGAGCAGTGTAATGTCTATTTTGTCCTTACGGAACTTAAATTTGTACTAGCAACAATTATGACAGCACATTATTATCACCAATAATTTCCATAGCTAGCTCAGGTCACCCTTACTATTAACAAGGTTAGTACCCTACGTAACATAACATCCATACTGAGGGCAGCTGTGGTTTTTGATCAGTGCAAGTCTGCAGAACTCAACTATTGCCATGTCTAACATACCAAGTTCATTCTAGACAAAAATAATTTTCACAGTCTAATTTTTTTTTAGAAATTGAGAAATTGTGTCATTTTTTAAGCAAAGCATAGATTCTTATTCTTTGTAATAAGCCTAGAAAATATAGTACACCAACAATTTTTTGAAAATTTTAGAAATTAATTCTGACTCAAGGTAGATGGAAGGTAAAAACGAGTCTCTACGAACTCTATTAAAGATTCTGTTCTATTTAGGAAATTGTTAAGATCGCAGAAAGTCTTTAAGCAAACGCATATATTCAGAAAAAAACATAAAGTGTGATCAGTTCTATATTGTTTAAATAACAAGTGCATTACAAAGTGACCAAAATACCCTCCGATAGATTAAGGAGAGCAAAAATCCAACTCCAGTAAAATGCGTACAAATACAAAACATAAGGCAAACAAAAAAAGGATTACTTGGAACGGTGTTATATTTAGAATACTACAGGAAAAAAAGATTAAAAAAGGAAGTTCATACATAACTCTAGACAAAAAGAAGTGAAAACATAAGTATAAAGAGCAAAAACAAAAGTCTCCTCTCATCTCCTAGTACTCAGTCGAAAAGTTCAAAATAGCCTCAGGTGCGCTGCACCTGCCTCTGTAACAGAAATATCTACACACAAAGCAGATGTTCATTATGCAACTAAGGAGAACAGGTTTTCCAGCAAATTATTTGCAAGTATGGTTGTCTTCATCATTTATAAAATACAGATTAAAAACAAAAATTCAGAATTCTCTTACATACCTCTTGAAGTCCTGTACATAAAAGCTCAGGCTGTAATTGCTTTTGCTTGCTCTAGTACCAGTTCAGATGACAACCCAGACCTGACCTGCACACTACCCTGTAGTACTACACTACAACTCTACTGCCTCATCCTCAACAAGCCTTATTTTCACGTGCTGTGAAACTGTCATAAAACTGACACAAAACATGCCTAATTTTTGACAAGTACATAAATCTAGTAACCTCATATTATTTCCCTTTAAAGTTCAGCTTTTTCAACACTGCCCAATGAAACAGTAGTAAGTAATTAGCAGTATTAAGTAATGCTAAAATCTACAGGAAGTGGCCTTCACATCCACTAGAAATATACTACAGCTAAAAATACATGTTATATATTGAGGTAGCCGTTAGGAAAGGAGGTCAAATATCCAGGAGCAGCTCTTTTAAGGGCTAAAATTGGGTAGGGAGATAAGCATAGACCATGGTGCTATTCCCTCCCCATATAACAATCTTATGTTACGTTACTGTTAGCTACATTTATTTCAGATAAAGGAAACAAACATTCCTCTGTCCTTAATTCTTCTATTTATGCTATTCTGAGGAAAAAAAAAAAACAAAACACCACCATCACCAACAACAAAAACCCTGCATAGTATTTCGTAACATCGATATTTAACAAAGGGCAAAATTAATATTCATTTTTTTTAGCTTGGCATCTAATCAAAATGGAAAACTCATATAGGTCTTGGCATGGGCTACACACAGGTAGATTAGCCAAGCAATTGGATTACTAGCTTTAATGTCACATTATTACTTTTTTTTTCTTTTAAGCAATTAAATATTTTTTTGTCCTTTAATTCTAAATCCATTATTAAATGTATATATATATTAATAAAATAAGGCTTTTCACCACAAAAGATGCCACCTTGCCTTTGAGTCAAAGAACATAATTCAAATGGAGCTCCCAAAGATGCATCTCTTAGAAAGACTTTGCTCTGATTTACACAAAGGCTGATTTGCAGAAGGCTACTCCAAGCCTGAACTGAAGGGCTGAGGCTTTTCATGAGAAAACAGACTCCTAAGGACTTCAGAATTAGACCTGAAGCATTTAAGAAACATCTTTTTCCCCCACAGTTTGAAAGGTTTGACAGTTACTTGCATTTTTCACAACACCAATTAACAGTTCTCCACAAAACTTTTTTTTAAAACATCTCTTCTTCTAAGAGAATTTCTTATTTTCTGCCTACCACAATAATAAAACAGAGAAAACTACAGATGTTTTCATTTGCAGTTTCATTTTGAGTAACGGCTGCTGACCCTAAAAAGTACAGCATTTAGTTATCCCAGTTAGCTCTTCAATTTTTTTCCTAGCACATTTGGCAAGCAATCTCCCCATACCTTAAATCAAGATGGAAGAAAAACCTATAACAGAAAAGACAACACTCAAGTTTAGAGAAGATACCTATTATCGAAGTTGTATAAATAAATCTATTATTGAATTTATTATTGTTTAAACAGAGCCATGAAAAGTATCTTTGATGCACCTTCCTTCTTTAGCAAAACAAACTAACTAATAATAAAACATTTATAAATATGTGCTTCAAGACATATGAGGTACCAGTTATCTTGTCATATTTACAGCAAAATATCTGTTGACTACCAGGATCCTTCCCTCCAACTCATCAACAACTCATGCTGGCCTAGTCAAGTGGCTTAAATTTCTCCAACTCTTAGGGACACAAAAGTCAGGTAAGGAACACTGGGGCTGCAAGTGAATACCCCCACAAACAAGGCCTCCTTGTCACATCTGAGTTTGGCAAACAGACATAATAGAATCAATAAGGTTGGAAGAGATCACTGAAATCATCTAGTCCAGTCATCAACCATCACCACCATAACCACTACACCATGTCACATCTTCCCTTTTCTTGAACACCTCCACAGATGGTGACTCCACCACCTTCCTGCACAGCCTGTTCCAGTGTATTACTATTCCCTCTGAGAAGAAACTTTACCTAATATCCAATCTGAACCTCCCCTGCGTAATTTAACTAAGTCCATTGCCTCCTGTCATCTTGTTATCTGGGAGAAGAGGCTGACCCCCACTTCGCTAAAACCTCCTTTCAAGGAGATGCAGAGAGCAATAATGCCTCCCCAGTCTCCTCTTCTCCAGCCTCAACAATCCCAGTTAGCTCAGCTGCTCCCCATAAGACTTGTGTTCCAGGCCCTTCACAGCTCAATCGCCCTTCTCTGGACACACTGCAGGGCCTCGGTGTCCTTCTTGTAGTGAGGGGCTCAGAACTGAACACCGTACTCAAGGCGCAGATACACCTTAAATACTCTTATGAACCAGTTTTTCTGCCCATCACGTTTCTCCTCTGTCTCATCAATTCTACATGATGAAGTTTTTCGTTTGTTAGATTAAGTTATTCTTGAGCATTTCTTTTCTCTCAGTATTTATTTTCTGTGGCCTCGCACAGCCAAGGCAGTGGAAACCTAGGAGATCAGCATCACTCGCGTGCCCTGAGCTCGCCGAGGGCGAGACACAGCGCGGCACAACACCATCTCTACGGAGCCGCACCTCGCACCGCGTGGCCTGTCAGACATCGTGCCCGCTCGCAGCCCCCAGCCCTACTGCACAAACGCGGGGAAGGGAAAGACGCCTCGGCCCTCGGTGCAGGTCCACGCCTCGCCGGGCGGGGGTCCCTGCGGCCACCTCAGCCCAAGCGCGCCGCGGCCCCGGCGGCTTCAGAGACCCCGCGCGGCGGAGCGGGCCCCACAGGAGCCCCACACTCACCACTCATGGTGGCCGCCGGGCTCGCAGCGTGCCTCCACCAGACGCGCTCCCTCAGCCCGCGCAGCCCCAATCCGGGCCGAGCACCGCACACGCACCGCCCCGGAAAGCCGCCCCGCCGCCCCGGAAAGTAAACACAGCTCCGCGCCGGCAGCCTCCGCCCCGCAGGGCCTCCTTCGCCCCGCAGCGGCTGCGTTCCCGCCCTCCTGTGAGGAGGCGGCAGCCCTCGAAGGTCCAGAGGCGCAGCGCGCGGCGGCAGGACGCGGCAGAGCTGAGGCCGGGTGTCACAGCGTGCTGCAGTGCCGCAGAGGATCGTGCTTCAAAAACGGTGCAGGAATCGTGCAACCTCCACTATCAACGTAATGAAGTCATTTTCTTAAATTTTGTGCACTCGCTTCTCGGCACTGTCTCACTACTTACACAGTGCTGTACACTTACCGCATTGCAGCAGATCATAGTCTTCTTGTCAAGGGCTCCTAGGTATATATAATAATATACAATATTATATATATATATAGGTATATATATAATATACAATAATAATAAAAACTGTAACAGTGCTGTAGACCTATTTCAGAGTTGTTGGCTATGAGTATGATGGCCAAACCTATGCAGCTACAAATTTTTTATAGAACACATTCTGAAAAGTGGCTGGCAATTAAATTCTCCACCATCAGGAAATACATTGTGATTACACGTATGGCATTTCACAGAACCACAGCCTGCTCCAGCGTGACCCGGAGGTACTGTCCGGTGTAAAGACATACGCCGTTCTTATTTCAAGCATCAGAGGTTTATTTGCAACTACGCTTTACAAGACTGGGAATGCTATGTAGTCTTCGTGTCTGCCTGAAGTAATTTTCAGCATAAGATCTGATTTTTATCGTGAAACACATAATTTCAAATTTATTTAAATATCTCACATAAGCAGATGGAATCTCAAGACACTGGAAGAGCCATTCTACACAGAGACTTCCAGAAATTAAAAATTCCAATAAATGGATTGGTGTTTCTAAATAATAAATAAATTTCTAATATAGAAATACTTGACCAAAGACACACTAGAATTAGAAATAATGTAACAGTGAATGTTCAAGGCAGAGTATAACAGGAGGATGCACTAGCCTTCCCCACTGACTGCAAGTATTAATAGCTTTACTGGAATAATTGATTTATTATTATGCAGTAAAAATGTACCACTGTCATAGGCACCTAGCACCCAGAATATAGTTGCAGTAATCAAAAGATTTTGCAGTAACTGGAACAGCAGCTCCTTCTTCTGTAGCTGCTAATAGAAGTCGAGTTTCACAGCCAGACTGAGGTTTTACCAAGCCGCAGTCACTACAAGTGCATTCTTCCACTGAATACATTAATGCTTCACTTTGAAGTGAGTGTAATTCCATCTGTATGCACACTGCTTTCAGTATTAGCCATCAGAATATCATTCCACTCCACAGAAGAGTCTGTAATTATAAAAAAGTTAATATAGTATATATGTCACACTGTATCAGACATACAGTTTTTAAGGATCCAAGTTTCATTATGTTTCAACTATGTTCCTAGTCTTAATGAAAGTTTTAAGATGCAGGGAAAGTTCTAAGATGTAATTATATGCAATAATATTTTGTTACGATAAGACCTAGAGTTACATGTCTCCTTGGCAGAATGTAGGCATACCAAGCACTGAACGTCCAGCTAAAGCATTTCCTGCCATGAACTCAAATTTGACTGCTGGTTTATTTTGACATCTGGAGAAGCCTAATACTCCCAGAAATCCCTATCAGTGCCAATTTCATGTCATTACATGTGCTCAATTAGTAATACTTAGGTGGCAGGAATTAGTTGCTGAAAAAAAGTAAGGAGAATTTTGTCTTTCACTATTCAATTTGGGACAAACACATAAATAAATTAATTAAATTAAAGCACTTATTTTAAGCTTCACCATTAAGATAACAAAATGAAATCTCTGTATATACTCAATAAAGCATTATTATGTCAATAATTACGTGTATGATGACCAAATTCATCCTTCAGGCCATTAGCCTAAGGTCTATGTAACCAAAAATTACTTCAACAAAGTTTTGTTTAGAGACTGCTTTGGGGTTTTTCTGCTAATGCTTCTGGCAGCTTTTTTGCCTGACTGTACTTCAGAAATTCTGTTGGCACAATTACATAGTACTTAACAAGAGAAAGTTTTCTGCAAAGGCTGTTGCATTCCCTTCGCAAACAACATTAGCTAAGACTCACAGAGGAATTCTTCTGGCTGTAGAGTGCTCCTACACTGGTCATTTTGTGCTGACACAGATCTTCTGAGTAGTATATGTAATTTTTTCCCCCACTCACTAAGACAGCTAGCTGACTTACAGTTTTCAGTCTTTTAGTAGAGGCACTGTAGTCTTTGTCTCAGTCCTCTCTAATTCTCTAAAGATATTTGCTGAAAAAGTCCAAAGAAAAAAGTCCTTTTTAAGTGGCCTCAGTACAACAGTCCTTAAGATTTGTGAGATGAATTTACCTACAAAAAAGCACATCAGTTTTTCTTCAAAAAAATTACTGAACTTCAAGGAACAGACAATTATCTCCTAAAAAAGCACTGAAATTATCTGAAACAGTTATTTTCAGAAATCCACTTTTTGTTAATTGCATGCTTTAACTCTGTGGCTGGAAGCAGATAAGCTGTTCTAGGGATTGGGTACACACAGTTAATAAAAAAATAATAAAGAGGCTATTAAACAATTTGTTGTGTTCGTTAACTTTTACATTCAGCAAAGAACAATGCTATTTTTAGGCACAAGATTTTTTAACTTTCTTCCAGCACAGTACAAAATAAAGAGCACTGTGGATATTTCCTGTTTGGTACAGCATACTTTAATTAGGCCACTGCTTTGAAGAGTGATAATGCATCTAGTATCTCTAAAGAAGATTAAAAAATGAAAAACTTAAGGGAGAAATATTCCTTAAAAAGCAGTAATTAAAATAGCAATCATTACAGAAAAGAATAAGTATATAGGAAATAAAAGCTATGACAATAGAACTTCCCCTCTGGGAAGGAAGATAATCTTTTTATTTGTCTGATATTCTACATGTGCCAAAATAGTTATGGAACTACTAAGGACAATATATAAAGCATTGTGCAAGGAAGGTTGGAATACACTAATACTTGTTAGAATGCTGTCATTAAGGGTATGAGTCTGACAGGTGTCCGGTTGGTGAAGCCTTCCTGTTGAGTCATGTGGTTCAAGAAAGGACCAGACTGAAAGTGAAATTTTGGAGAATTGAGAACGGGGGGGTGTGGGGGAAGACGCATATGAAAATCCTGCATTGAACTAATTTTCTATTGCCACTTCCCAGGAGATAGCATGTAAAATTTCTATGTGAAACATAAATGTAATAAAACTCTTGTATATTGCAGGAGATCTAGCCTAGAAATGCTACAGAGCCCAATAGTGGCCATGGTAGCTGGACCTCTCTATGTCATTTAATCAATGCAATAAGAAAAGGTGTGAATAAGCAACATTCTAAGCACCCTGCATTAACACCGTATATGAATATTTTCAGAACTAAGATCAAGATTTTCACTGTCTCACATTCTTTACTAACAGCCTCGAAAAACTGTATCTGCTGCAGCTGAACTCCTTGATATTAGGGACTTGCCTTGTGTATCTGTATTAGACCATAAGCCCCACTTTCAATGCTAGCTACTTCTTAAAACTTCTACATCAAGGTAAAAACCTGAAAATTTCATGGTAATCAAAGTTGTAAATTTTCTCCATTATTTCATTTGCACTAGAATAACACAACTTATAAACAGTGGAAGAAAATCTTCTGAAGGACTGATACTTAAAAGTTACCATTGTCGTTCAGTCAACTCAGCATGTCAGCCCCTGAGATTCTCAGATACATCTCAGGAGAGCCAAAATATGCTTCAATTTGTTTCAGTTTGTTGCTTCCAGAGAATCTAAACATATTATGCTCATTAACTTATTATGTTCATAATGTTTATTCTCCACAAACTCATCCAACAAACTCATCAACAAAGGCAAATTTATTGTGATGAAGCAGAAGTCCTAATCATAATGTTGCTAACAAAGTAACAAAATCATAAGATGAAAGCGTAAGAACGGGTGAACACAAACCTGGTCTGTATTTAACAAGATTTATTCCCAGCTACTTCAGTACTTTAACTGGTTGTTCTATGTTTTTGTTGTTGTTGTTGTTTTGTTGTTGTTGTTCTTGTTGTTTTCCTTCCTAAAGTAAAAACAAAGGATTTTATACCCTTTGTGAGACCTCCAGTTTGTGCTTCAACTATTTCAAAAGAAAGGCTTTAACTCTAGATTAGAGGCTTTGAAAAGAGGAGTACAGATCAGAAGTACTCTTCACCAAACCACAATGAAATGCCTAAGACTTAAGTTGCTGAATTGCATTGAGGTTACCGATTTGTGAGCTTGGTGCAATTCTATGACTGGATTATGGAAGAGAATTTATGGTGCTACAGTGCCACATAAAGAAAGGCAAAAAAAGAATTTTATGTATAGCTCTTCCAGTCTAACATCTTAAAAGAAAGACTTCATGTAAGACAAAACAAAATACAGCCACCATGTGAGTGTCCAACAGAGGGAGAGTAATAGGTCTGAAACTGTGTTTGTTAAAAATAGCAGTGTTACAACAAACTAATCATTGAAAATACATTTCCAGGTCAAGATACTTCAGTCTGGATTATACATGCTCTTGTGCAAACATAAAAGCTTCTTTGTAGCTCATTTAACTCTTTCAAGAACACCAGCAAAACTTAGGACAGACTCAGATCTTGAAAAAGTCATAATGCCAAAACATAATGTGGCTATGTTTTCTCTAGTTCGCAGCTACATCTCCAGGGACTACCCGCAAAGAAATCTGGTAGAGTTTTGAAGTATTGTTTTCCGGCACCTAATCAAACTGAAGATAGTTCAGTATTTTCAATTCTGTGCCAGGCCTAGTGAATATATGAAAGTTACTTAGAGGAAAAAAAATCTTATGCAGTTTTCCCTCAAGGGGAGTGTATCGCTTGAATTTAGATACATCCTTAATCCACATCTTCCACAAAGACTTTGACGCATCTAACTCCACTTGCTTTTTTTAAATAATGCTCAATTTAATTTACAGAATGCCTTTTGAGATTGTCTTTTCACATATGCTTCATATAAACAGCTATGTTTCTATAATGGCAGTTCCAAAGCCAAACACTGCATCTTATGTTCTTCCTCTTTTAATATTAGTAATTTAGCTTGCAAATTTTGTCTTTTCTTCTTCTTAGGTAAATAACTTGTTCCTTTGGCTTTATTTTTAAAGATTTGAGATGACTTCAAAGCAATTCTAAATAGCAGGCTGCACATTTAAGTGCATAACTAAATGTACATATTTAAATACCTTTTTAGTTTCAGGGCATGGCGTCACAGTGCGTCAGTTGCATTTCAGCTTGCTGCCACACCAGAAAGGGAGGTGTTGTTCCTTTCGTACTCCTCCCAGTCTCAGCCAAATGCTTTCCTTTCCCATTTTACAACAGTTCAGGAGTTGATCTGATCTTAATGTAAACTGAATCAATTTAGCCAGTACCCTAAAATCACTCTCCTTCCCCCTTTGACTGCTGTGTTTTGGCCTTACCTGTTAGTTGTGAGCAGTTAACTGTTTGAAGCTGTTAACTTACGTGAAGTCTTCTAGAAAAAAAAAAAAAAAAAAAAAAAAAAAATTTGTCCTTCAGTATATCTGATGGGGTGTGATGTATTTGTAAGAACCTTGGATGAGGAGCACTTTGATAACGTAAGCCAGTTATGACGTGATGATGAATACACATATATATAGGTGATTCTCGCTGAGAAATTTTTTTTTTAGTATTTGTTAAATGAAGAGCTAGCACATTTATTCTAAGCATTTTAATGCAGAGAGATTTAAACAAAGAAAGATTTTATAATACTTCACATGTTTTAAAACCTAAAGAGAATATCAATCACCATTTACATTCCAGTATATATTTTGCCACTGGAATTTTCATGATTCCTTTTAGGTTCTGTTTTGCTTATCAGCTGTTCCTAAGTGGAAAAACAAACTACTAGCTCTGTTAAAAATGTAATGTTTGAGTTTACATAATTCCTATGAGTGACACAGCCTGCAAAACAGGTTTGTAGACTCTGAAGGACGTCTGATCCCTTCTGAAACTCTGTAGACAAATTGCTCATATTTTAGCAAGTACCTAGGGAACTAGTATCAGACAAGGAAGGAATGAATGTTGGACACCACAAGTAATTCTTTTCCTTTGAAAACAGTGGTAATACATACATGAATGCCTCTGTATGTGTGACCCTCCTTTAAAAAAAAAAAAAATGCTAAGGGAAGAGAACAAATAGCACAACTTGGTATTTGGGAGCTGTCATTAAGAAAGTCTTTTTAACGAATGCCAAAGTGTTCATAAGAATTGCTGCCTACATGTTCCGTGTGCTAGTAATCTTAATTACTCTGAAAAAGTAACACCTGCCTCCAGTTAAGCTTTGCCTGACTTGCAGGCTTTATCAAGGCTCAGACAGAAAACACAAGCTTGCAGTGCAGCACTGTAGTCACTATAAACTTGACTTATTAAAAGCTCGCAACAATGGAAAAAGCATACAATAAGAAGCCACTGTGTCAGCAGAATTCACTTTGCTTGGTTCCCAGTGGAATTCACTTGGTTCTCACTATTTTTTATCTCTTATTCAACAGAGGTAACAAATAAGCTCCTATTTTTTTGCTACAAATGTTGTTACCACTAGGGAAAAGAATTTTATTTCTATCTCAGCTTAGTGAAATTACAAATGTAAATCTTGTTCCTTTATCCATCTGTTTCTTTCCACAAAAACTGATGGAACTTAGTTAACTTTCATCTCTTGTGAAATTTGCTAAAGCCAAACAATGCTTTCAAAAGTTAATAAAAGCCTTGCAGGCAGGAAAGAAATAAAATAAAATTGTACAATGTATTCCTTACTTCTCTAGCTTTCCTTATAACTGCTTCCTCTAATCTCCTGAGAAAACCATACCATTCCCACTTCTCATCCTGCCCTTCATAGAACTGCATGTTGTTCTCTAAAAAGAAAGAAAAAAACCAAACAAACAGAAACTCAATTTCTACACCTTCAAGTCTTCAAGTGAAGGCTTTTTTTTTTTTTTAAAAAAAAAAAAAGCAATGAAGTACTGAGTGTCTTAAAAAAATCCTTTACCAGATACTGGTATGGTTCTTCCCCGATTTGCTCTCTTCTGAAATGACAGCTCAGAAACTTGCTTGTAGTTTTCTTAAACTCTCACCTATGTTACTGCAGTACTATTTAGAATCTTCCTAATTACACTCCACAATGAGTAACAGAAGCCCTGGCAATCTATGCCTGAGAACTACAAATGATCTCTGCACCAGGGAGCAATCAGATTACCTTTCACAGGGTCTCTAGTCCTGGTGATGGTATGCTAGTGGTACTTGAAGACTTCCACTGGGCAGAGGTGTAGTCTCTAATTGTGAATGATATTGTTTATTTATTTATTTTAAAGTGCATTATCTGCAGTATTGATGGAGAATTTTTAGCTTTCCTAAGTGCTGTCCTGAACTACAGCATTGTTCCTAGATATGACATGTCAGAAGCACAGCTGTGAATCAACACCTACATTACCCATGGGTTAGAATTTTTCTTCTCACGGGCACACGTGCTGCTGCTGTACAGCCAGAAATCACCTTGCTCTTCAGTCAGGATTAAGTTACATAAACACTGCTCAGGAGAATTCGTGCCAACCAAAACTGCAGTGGATTTTGCACTGAATTGAAATTCTCACACTTCAATTTTAAGCCTCAGTACTTTAACAGTCTGCAGCCTGCCCTTGTTGTACCTTCCCTTCATTTTCAAAGATACTTCCTTCTAGAGTGCCTTTTTTGTTGTTGTAGGTTGGGTTTTCTTCTTGTTTTGTATAAAAGCAGTTCTTCTTATCAGACCTTATCAGTCACAAGTCTCAATACCTGGCACGTCCCAGCTAATCCAGCTTAACTGGAGTTTTCTTATGACAGATAACTGAGTCAGTCTGCTATGAGAATGTCAGATTCACAACTTCTAATGCATCCCGTCACTGAAACGTGCCTTCACCTGCCCCAGAAGTCAGGTCTGCGGGGCCGGAGCTCAGACAGAAGCAGAGCCTGGCCAGACCGACGGCTGCTCTGCACGCAGCCCCTGGGAGCGCCCAGGACTCGCTCCTCACCCCTACAACGCAGCGCCCTGCGTGACCGCTGCCCGAGCCGCTCCTAACCGCCCGCCACGCGGCATAAGGGAAGCAGAGCAGCTTGCTACTTCCCACGGCATTTCCGAACCGCCTTTCCCAGAGTTCCGCGGAGCAGCCACAAGCACCTCCTGAGAGAACGCTGGCGCCAGGGCTGCTAGGGCACGTACAGAGCTCTGGCTCTGCCGAAGCCTTGGCGCCAACTACCCCTTCCATCTCCCCAGAAACTGCAGGCGGAGACCGCACGAACCAAAGGCGAGCGCCAAGACTGACGGGAAGTGTGGTTTCTGAGCACGCAGAAGACGCAGATAACTACATTTCCCATCTCTTCCGGGGAGGTGGTGTGGCGCAATGCACGATGGGCATTGCAGTTCCCGCACCCCTTCTGGTCCGTACTGCGGGGCGAGGCCCCGGGCAGCTAAGAACTACTGAAATGGCGGGTCGGGAGGGCGGAAGAAGGGGGTACGGCAACTGCGGGAGGCCATACTAAGCAGCGCGTCGAGGCGGCGGAGTGCACGCGGAATCGGCGGAGCGAGTGCTGAGTCGGTGCTGCCGCCGGCTTCCCTCTTACCCCGGACGCTGGGAGACGCTTCAGGGCCGCAGGGGCTTGTGGGGCAGCCACAAAATGGAGGCGAACGGGAGCGGCAGCGGGAGCAGCAGCGACTCGGCTCCTGACTGCTGGGATCAGGCGGACATCGAGACGGGCAGCGGCGCCAGCCCGGGTTCCGCCCCGCCGGCCGCGGAGGCCGAGGCCCAGCAGGAGCTGCTCGGGGCGGCGTTCAGCCGGCAGCTGAACGTCAACGCTAAGCCCTTCGTGCCCAACGTGCACGCTGCCGAGTTCGTGCCGTCCTTCCTCAGAGGGGCACCGGCGCCCGGCCTGCCGCCACCGTCGCCCCCGCCCGGCCTGCCGCCGCCCCATGGTGAGCGGGACGGGGTGGGCGCCGGGATGGGGGCCGCGTTGGAACGGCGCGGGGCGACGGCTGCCGGGCCCGGTGCGGGGGAAGAAGGAAAGGGCTGCGCGGGGCCTCCGGAGTGTGAGGGAGCCGGGCTGCGCTGCGCTGGCTTGCGAGGTGGCTCGCGGCCCGGCGGGGGTTAGAAGGCAGCGCTAGGCCCGGAGTGCCCGGGGGCGGGCGAGTGTCGCCCGCGAGAGAGCCTCGCGCTGGAGAGGGGCTTCGCGAGGGGCGTCACGCGTCTCTGTCTGGCCGGAGGGGCGATGGTACTGCTGGAGAGGGGCTGGTGGCGGCCGCTCGCCTGTCCCCAAAGGCTGTGGGGCCTTGGGGAGGGTAGTACAGCAGAGGGGACCTTGTGGGAGGCCGAGCCCTGGTGCGGGTGCTGTGCTCTGTACGCGGGGCCCCGTGCCCTGTCCTGCCTGCCTTCGCTTGCGAAGGGTCGCCTGTGGGGAGAATGAGCCACTCAGCCTCTAGAGTCAGTGACTGATGATTTTGGTGGTAATATGTGTAGTGTTACTGGGAAAATGGCACTGCTTCTGCCACCAGTGCTTCACGCACATTTTAAATGTCTTTCTGAAGATCACATCGAGTAGCTAACTTTAGTCTAACATGAAGCTGATAAACGGCTCGGAAGAAATGGAGGTTTGTCCGTCTGGCCTCTGTCAGTGGAAGGACTTGTAATTTGCCTAGCTTTTAATTTTGAAGGGCTTTGCAGACAGCGTTAATACTAGATTTACTTTGCACATGAGATATTTAAGGAGAGCTTCTTTTCAATTTCCAGCTCCAAACTGAAGGTTCTTCCAGACATCAGACATGCTGGTTATTTTTGTGGCAATATATTAGTGTCACATTTACAGCTAAGGAGTTTGTGACCTGCTTGAGTATGGTGGTTTAACACTTTCCTGTGTTTTTTTTTTTTTTTTTTTCCCCTAGAATCTTTCTGTATCCTTCCTGATACAGTTTGGAATAAGCACATATTTCAGATATTGATTGCAGTAGTCTTATTTCACTAAAACTGCTACTTGTTAAACTGTGTGTTTTATGATTTTGTGTTAATCATGGCTTGTCATCCATTGCGTGCTGATTTAGTACATGAGTCTAGCACTCACTGGGGTCTACACTTAGCTGATGTTGATAGCTGAAATCTGTAACTTTCACATATGATCCTTTACAGTTTACATTAGGTTAACCCCTTTTCTGTTTTAGAGAAAACACTGATTGTGGGTTTTTTTACAGCTGTTAGGCATTCCTGGTCTTTATTGAGAAATGTAGCTTATGTTCTATGCGGGCAGACAATATGTCAATGCATTAAAATACGCTTTGAAGAAGTGCCTTGGACAGACTATTGGATCCTGTTGAGAATAAACATGTGTTAAGTTTCACTGGTGTGTAAGGCTCACTGTAGAGGTAGAGTAGGAAGTTTGAGGCTGTTCTAAACATGTGATTCAACTTTGAGTAATATTTAATTTCTGTGTGTTTTTTTAGCCAACCTTGCATATAAGTCTTTTTAACTTTGTAATCGGTGCTTTGACTGAAAACTTTTTTGGAGTTTTTAATGTTAGGAGAACTTTTTTTTTTTCCCTTCAGCCACTCTGTAAAGCTTTTTTTTCCTAAGACTTCCAGCATTTTAATAGGATTTGAACTACTTTTCCTCACCTGTTCATTGTATTGATTTCTTCATGCTTTAATTTTCTTCTCTCTTTTGCTACCTAAAGAGTTTATGGTAAGTTTCTGTCTTTCCAGATACTAAGGGTGACTTTACTGAAAGCTTGTTGGCCATCTGGAGTGATCAAGATAGCTTTTCTTTTTATTTTAGTTGAAGAGTACATTTTCTATATAGCGCTGTGATCTACCTGATTTGAATTCAACTTGCTTCTGTATCATCTTTGAGGTTCATAATTTTAGTTTTCTATAATTAGACTTGAGTGTCCCTGAAGTTAAGTAGACAAAAATCTGCTGTTCTTCTCTACTCTCATTAATAAATGAGATAAATTTGTTTTTTTCTTAACTGGAGTACTCTATTTGCTATGTTTTTGTTTTTTCAGGTATGCTGTACTCTGTTAAAGTAATTGACAGTCTTGTCCTGAGAGGTGTTTTGTATAAAGTGACAACTACTACTTTCCTGAGTAGGAGAACTAGGTGGAGCTGGCTCTGGAAAGAAATTGGGACAACGTATTCACCACCACTGTATAATCATAGGTCACTTTTCAGCAATCAAGTTTGCTTTTGCTTCTGTAGGCAATTAGGTGTTCCATGATATACATTTTCTATTATCCTGTGGGATTAAAAAAAAAAAAATTATTACCTGTACTGAGGACTGTATAAATACTTCTTTGAATTAAGTAAGACCCATATCTGAACTCTTAAGAAGAATCTAGATAATTGTTTGTCAGCTTAAGTGGCCTGAACCTAAGTTTTGGTAACTCTTTTCTCCTTAGAACTTTCACTTGCTGAGATATTGAGTTGTGTTGAGATGTTGTCTTTCTTTTGTAATTCAAAGGGTGTTGTAGATCAAGATCAATGTGCAGTATTAGTATTGGATATAGAGAAATTCCACAGAACTGATTTCACTTATCTGGCAGTTGTATGTCATTGTGTTTCTTTTTACACACAGTAACTCATATTTTTAGTAATTTATCTAAAAATCCTGTTATGTATGTTTAGAGTACTGAAATAATGTTCAGAGAAAAACCATTCAGGGAATGAGATGCTGCTTTTCTAAAAGTTATGGAGCTTCTGATTCCAAATTAGTTTTTTTTTCTCTGCTTTCTTTTGATAGCAAATTGTGTGCTAGTGCTTACTGCTAATTTCTGCTTGCAGATAGTTTAAGAATCAGTTTAGAATTACTGTTTGATTATAAGCAAAAAGAGTATATTGTTTGAATTTCTGAACCTAAGAAACGTATCTTTAAAAATATGTTCAAATGTTATATTTGTGAGGACCTGCTTTTATCAAACTGTGTCAAAACTCATTTGCTTAAAATCTTTCTGGGAGTTCCATCAGAAATAGAGGCTTCCAAATTTTCTTTGCAACAGATAGCACAGAGTGCCTTCCAATGAATCACATGAAGAACATCTAGAACAAATTATGCTTCTAGGGGGAAGCTTCTTTTAGGAAAGTTTTTGCTGGACTAGCAAGCTCAACTAAATTAAGCCAACATATGATACTTGAAATGACAGTATGATTGTGCTAATGCCTCTAAACGTTCCTGATCACAGATGCACCTCGCAGCTTTGCTGTTCTGTGACTTATTCTTAGTATGTTTTATTAATGTTGTAAATCAATGCTATTACATTTTTGTTTGTTTCTGTATTAAGACACAAAGTTGCAACACTTTTTTTTTCCTCTCTTGAATTATTAACACTTTAATTTTCTCATACCTGAAATCCAAACAAAGTTTATCCAAATGAAACATCAGCAAATGTAGCATCAACTTACATTATTATGGTTATGTTTTTGTCATAGTACTTGAATGCATATGGGATTTCTGGTAAAACCTATTGCAGCTCCCTTGCATGGGCTTTACTGTGTTAGTTTTTTACACGTCATTTTTCTGCTCTTCGCTGCTGATTTTGCTTGAACTATCCTCAGACCTGTAAATATTGATTTGCAAAGGTTACTCTTGAAATAGTTATGTTCAAGCAGCTGGGCATTCTCAGTCTGTGTATACGTAGTAGCATCTATCGTTTTGGTTTTCCCTGCTCTCATTTTTATTTACTCTGTAACTAGCTGGAACATTCATACTTTTTTCTTTTTTTTATTTTCCTTCTTAAAACCAGAAACGAAGGACCTATAGTATCTCCTGCTTCCATTCTGAAGTCTGTAATTTCCAGAGTACTGTGGAATTACTTCCAAATTGGTGATGTCTTGCTTTGCCCCATTCTGTATTCTAGGAGGAGGATCCCCACTGAGAAGGTGGTCAGGTGCTGGAACAAGGGCAGTGCTCCCGGCACAAAGCTGCCATAGTTCAAGGAACATTTGGACAGTGCTCTCAGACATAAGGGTTTGATTTTGGGAAGTCCTGTATGGAGCCAGGAGTTTTTTTGGTTTTTTTTTTTTGGTTTAAATCTAATAGTTCATGAGCTAGCATTAAATGGGTTACAAGTTTATGTGGCTTACTCATACCAGCTTCTAAGTAGCCATATGATGATAATTTCCTCACATACAGGGAACTGGTGACACTAGTGTTCATAGCTCATAATTGTAACTTTAATTGTTTACATGAATGAAATTTAGTGCTATCATGTGAATACTAAGACATGGTATAAGTTATATATTAAAAAAAAAAAAAAGTCTTTAGAGCATTGGTGTCCTTTATCAGCTACTTTTGATGGCTGATCTGCATATCTTCTTTCACAGCATGGAGAAAGGCTGTATGTCTTGGCACTACCTTGCAAGATTACCAGCTATAGTGTACATATGAGGTGCAGTTAGGGTGCCACTCTGGTGTTGGTTGTCCACATCTGAGTTGTCTGCAGGCAGGTAGCCAGCACTGTGTTGTTCCTGTTGGAATAACTCATCAGGCTTGTGGTCTTTGTGTGACTCCAGTAAAAGGCAAACTGCTAGGAGCCAGGCTGTGAATTAGATGAACTGTCCTGGAGTCTGTGCACGGTCTGCTGACCATATCTCTGGAATCCTGAGCTAGCTTACTGATTTAACATATTGAAAGGCATCGTGTTATCTTAAAACTTAGCTGTTTTATCAGAGAGCGCACAGAAATAATTTGGAATAATTTTTGCATTCTAGTAGAAGTACAGTTTTACTAAATCTTGTGGTTTTCTCCAGTTTTATGATGCAATACATACAAGCAAGAGATGCATGTAGTTGTCTGAAGCTAAGATGAAAAGGCGATTTCGTTGTGAAGGAATAAAACTGACGGTGTTTGATCAGTGATGTGTATGATGAAGAGGCTTGTATGAAAGTGAAGTTGATACAATTTCAGTACAAAAGCTTAGGACAGGTGACTTAATACTGAAATGTGTGATTTGTATGCATAAATCTTAAGACCTGAGTTTAATTTGGTAAAAATCCATGGGATATGCAGGGTTTTTGTTCTATTCCTACAGATTTTGAGATATATTCATGAAAGAGTGGAAACGTTAAGTAGTTTGAGAGCTTGATTATTTTTTTTCTGATTGTCTGAGAAATCAATATATTGTTTCAGCACAGATACTTGGCTGTAAAGAAACTCTTATTTTTCACTGTATTTCTTGAAAATCACCATAAGCTATCTTAGACTCAGTTGCGAAGAAACATGTTGGTTTTGTATAAGATAAACTTAAGGTGTGTGTCCCTACTGAGGAAGGAAAAAAGGTGGGTCTTTTACTAAGCTAGTGTGTAATAAAATCCTATGAATACAAAGCAAGTGGTATGTTTAAATGAATATTACTAAGTCATTAAAACTGCTCTTATATTGGTTCATTTTGAAAGCTAGGCAAAACTTTCTCTTCCTCAAGCTGGGTCTTACCATATGAAGCAAGTCAGAGAAGAGAAGAAAGTCATTTCAGATCTAAATGAACTTAGAAAATGACTGAATTACCTACAGTAAACTCCTGAAAATCTTTTCTTTCTGTGTATTTAAAAATATTGAATATGAAATATTTCATTTAGCTCTAGAACTTGTGCTTAGAATATCTTTTTTTTTTTTTTTTTTTTTTTTAGAACTAAAGACCTTTAAGTTTTATTGTGGTGTAACACTTTTTTTTTTTAAGTTGGGAAAAAAACATCTGTAATGTAATTCATTTTTTTGTGTAATTCAAGTTTTTGTGATGATAGGACTATTTTGTAAATACACATTGAATCAGGTATTCAAATCACAAGTACAAAAGGTGATGGGATTAATAAGGTGGGTGCGTTTCTTATCTCTAGCCTTCCAGGAATACCTGGGAAGGAACTTGTTGTTCTAGGCAACAACAAAACTGCTGTCTAGTCTCAGACTTGTAGATAAGACTTCTTTCAAACTGAATTTGTCTCTGTGGTTTTTTTTTCTGCATTTGCTTTGTTTGTCCACTCTCTTTGTTCTGTTGTACAAACCATTTAATTGACCCTGTATTGAAAGTACCAGCCTGGATTCTTAATTCTCTCTGTGACTGAGAAGTCTGAGGGCCGAGTTCTGCTATGCATGGAAGCAAAGTTATACCTTCTCTTTGAGCCATGATAGCAGATTCTATCAGTGTTTGCACTGTGGCTCAGTTAACTGCTTCTGAGGATTTGCCAGTTACTGCAGAACAATATCTGCTTATGTGGAGATAGCTTTTTGCTTATTCTGTGCTTCTGGTAAATATTCCAGTTCACATAAAGATGGAGCTGTCATTACTGCTTATCACGTAAATTTGCCTATAAGACTGTATTTGAACAGTAGTTATAATCATAGAATCATCTATGTTGGAAAAGATCTTCAAAGTGAGTCCCATTGTCAACTGGACCTACCATGTCCCATCTCTAAATCATGCCCTTTAGCACCGCATATCCTTACAGACCAATCAGTTAATTTTTGTACTCTGGCAAATAGGAAGCAGAAATTCTCAGTGTTGTTCGCTTCCTAGTTTAGATAGAGATTTAAAAAATATTTTCAAAGGTTGAATGACAATTTTATTGGATCTGCTTGTGCAACTTTAACTACTGTACAACAAAAATGCTTGCGTGTACACCACTTGATGTAGTACATAACAAATGCATCAGCTGTAATAGAATACAATATGAATTAAGTAGGCAAAGTGAATTCTTGCAGGTTTTTTTTTTTGGATGTCATCAGCTGTATTTAAAGAGAGAAATCATCCTGTTTTTAAAATAGTACAATTTTTAACTCATTTTTGGGATCATGCATACTGCTTCAGTGAATATTGTTAAAACTTTTTTCCTTTTTTTTTTTTTTTACCTTATTCTGACTAGTCTCTGAATTACATGAAGTCTAATGGTCTATCTGTAGATAAATGCAAAATGCAACTTTGGACGGCCAGTAGATGATTACAACACTTTTACTTTCAGCATTGATTTAATCAGAACCTTAGTAGTTTGTCTTTTCAAGAGGCCTAAAGATAAACTGCTCACCTCCTGTAACGTGGTGAACAAGAAATGCAACTGTTGTTCCTGACTTAGAGTTTGAGGAGGGATGGAGTATAAAGGGTGCTGCATAAAACTTAAGTGCTATTAGCCATGCATAAATCCAAGAATTTGAAGTATTACTTAATTTGATAATTTCATATCATTTAAGACATGTAATGACTTTGAAGCCACATTTCACACAAACTGCATTTTGAATCTAACCAATGTGATGAGAATCCTATCTGAGTTATGCTCACAGGTGAGAATCTAGAATTGTTAAGCTCCATGAAGAAGTGTTAGATTTTGTGTTCCATTTGCTGTATAGAATGTTTTTATAACAATAGTGAACTGTATTAACCTTAGAAGTTGTTACTTCACTGACTTTCAGAAAAAGCAAAAATTTAAAACTTTGCATATCTACTTGAGTGTATTGGAGAGGTTGGGGTAAGTTCAAAGGGCTGCTTGGAACTTTCCTCAGCTTCCCTCATCTCTAAAGATACTGTGTTACATTGTCTTTTACTGCCCAGGGGAAACGAGCAATTTGTTCAAAAACATCTTGCTGCAGGGTCTGTGTGGGGTTTGGTTGTCTGCTCATGCTGTAAGCCAGCATTGACTGCTAGGTAGTAAGCCTATTTCAACTAGATCCAAATTATTCTCTGTCCCCTCCCTCCCTCATGATCCAAATGTTGCTTAGACTGTTTCAGAACTTAAAGATCTGAGTTACTGAGAGAGCTATTCTGTCTGCTCTGTAGTGGCAACAGCAGTGGTCATTTACCAGCTGATAAATTGCTTTGGAGAGCAGATGCACCCAAAAGCTGCTGGGTCTGGGGGTAGTTCAGTTTTTGATCAGCTCAGCTTCTTCTTTGCCTCAGTAGTTACACATGCAATACTGCTGATGCGAAGATGAAGAGTGCAATGTGCCAACCCAGCTGTTTAAGAAGTAGAACTGCATCCCTTCTATGGGGGGTGATTTGTCTTAAAGTATACTTCAGGGCATTTGGTCATTTCCACATAGAGCAAATGACAAATCTGAAACTTTAAACTCGTATTTCTCTTTTCTAATCTTGTTTGCGATGTACCAGTGCCTAGAATAACCTGCCTTAACCTGAAATTCTTTAGCAGAAGAAAGAAATTACTGAAGGGTGTTTCTTTTCATCACTTAATGCCTGTTCTTTTTGAAATCGATTAGTCCTATTTTACTTGATTCCTTCACGATGATCTCTGAGAGAGCAGTTTGTATTCCTTTCCTGCTTTGAAGGAGCAGTAGATGTCTTATGTAAGTCTGAGTCTTCTTGTAAAACATCTGCTACTTTGTGTATCAAAGTGACCAGAATTTAATCAGTGGCTCTGGCAATGAAGAGTAGGTCTTGTCCCTGGTGCTGTGTGGTGTTAGTGCTGTATGGGATCCATACACAAAATATATTCATTTTTCTAGTTTGCTTAGATTATGAAAATTAACAGATGGACATGCTTTCAGGAGTGCTACTCAAGAGAATGAACTCTGTTCCTATCCTTTTTAAACTACTTGTAGATCTTCTCTTTGTGAACAAGTACACAAACACTGTCATGTAACAATTTTTTACTGTGGAGAAAAACTTTGGGAGTAAAATCAGAGGCTTGCTGAAATGACATTGTATTGAAAGTAGTTCTGCATGTGTACAATTAGCCTTATGTTCATACTTAAATTCTGTGCCACCTGCTAACCATGCTCAAGTGGGACATTTTTTATTTTTCCTGGTTCTCAAATGGCAATAATAATTCTTGCAAAGAATCTCAAGATGTCTACTCTTCTGCTTTTACTTACTGTGCCAAATCATTCTTTTAAAGCTTTGATCCTGTGGCACTGGGACTCTGGCATGTAGATCATAAACAATATGATACAGGAGTGTGGGGAACCTTGCTCTGAATGCTTTCTTCTGTGTTGCTGTGCCCGTGCTGCTGCTCACTGGGTGTTATGCTCTGACCCACATTCACCCTGCCTGCAAGCTTTGTCATCTGGATCTCTTTCAGCTTTTCAGCATTGCTCCAGTTTATAGAAGTCTGCAGCAAATGCACAAACAGTGCTAAAGCAAAGAGGCTTAGAATCAGGTCCTTTTCTGCATGTTTTTGTTCTATTAAAGGGATTTTTTTTTCACTGTAGGTCCCACTATGAATATAGAGCAAATAATGCCATAAGATCTCTGCTTTTATGTGGAACTGAAGGAAAGCTGATGGGAACAGTTAAATAGAGGGTATGAATTTGGTATTTGGCATGTGGCTGAAGTAAAAAATGGTTTTTTTCTTTCCTTCAAAGAGTTTTGAATTTATACCAGAAGTAAATTAAACAGATTAATGTTTTAGAGATAATTATAGAATACCTCCTGATGGTGTGGAATGATGTCCCAAAACATCAGGTGGTAGCACTGTTAATGTGGGCATATCACTCTTCGTATGTTTAATAGTTAGCTGTACCTTAGCATATCGTTTAGTGGCATGATTGAATGCATGAGAAGGTTGAACAATCTATCCAGAAAACATACCTCTGGCTTTGAGGTGAGAAGTCCCTCCAAGTAATGTGGCTGTATTAGAGTATTTATGAAGACTGGCACATTTAGTAGGCGTATGAATGTATCATCTAGTGACTCTACAGAAGACCTTAATAATTTATTCTACCTAGGCTTGTTCCAGTCTTATACTCAATGCTTAGGAGGAACGTTTAGGAGGCAGAACAGTATTGTAGGTATGCTTATAGGGTGAAGCTGGCAGAACCTATCTCTACACTGTGACACTGCTAACACATTTTGTTGGGTACAGTCAAGCTGGTTTTCATGTTTCTAAACATCAGTTAGATACTAACAGTTAAAACAGCAAGCGTTCCCAAAAAAGGTGGATGGGGTATAATACTGTGAATAGAGAAATTTCTTCCTTCAAAATAAAATTTTATTTTAGTGCATCTTTGAGGGATAGGGAACTATTTTCTGAGCGGGTATATTTTTACAACTTAGAAGGAGCACTCTTTGGAAGTATTTGTGCCTGGAGACTATAATTAGTGCTGCTGGGTGGTGGGGGGAAGTAGTCTTTAAATACACTTCTTGAAAGAATGATCCTTAATATAAAAGTGTGGAAATTGGTTACAACAGTGTACTTTAATAAACTTTTTTTCTACACAGGTTTACCTGTAGAGACTTCTCCAGAGGAGCAGACGGCCTCTTATGAAGGTAATTTTTATGTTCTGACAACGCAGTGCAGCTTCATTAAATACAACTCAATGTGAATATTACAAAGAATCTCACTTTTGAATGTATGAACTTTTTCTAAAATTCATTCTCTTTGTCATCACTGCTGTTACCAATGATTGTTTACAGTGTTAGAGCAGGCTCTGCACATTACTTAAGGTACAACTAGTTTTTTGAAGGCCATAAAGGTTGCATGAAGCAGAACTTTTAAAATTGAATAAAGTTGTGTTAAATAGCATAGGGAATTGCCCAAGCATCTGAACTACACATTTATTAGTTTATTATTCTATGTTGTTGATATTGTTGTGATAAACACATATACTTAATGATTCCTTTTTTCCCCCAGCTTCAAATGCTGCTGTTAACATGGAAATTTCAGAATCTGTTGGTAAGATGGAAGTTGTTCCATTTCACTATAACAGGTTTATAAAATAACCACACCTGTTTTGTTGTTGTTGTTTTTTTTTCTGAATCATTGCAAACAAAATTGAAGAGTACTTTACTGAGCCTTTGTGTCTTAGTCCTTACTAATATTCAAGTCTTTATACTTAGATTAGCAAAGAGATAACTGACCACAAGTATCCATTGACAGATGCAGTTGTATTACATTGAAAAAGCAGCAGTGTTTTATTCAGAAGTCATTTTGCATATGAAATGCAACATACGAAATGGCAATTAATGAAAAATGTTCATAATATTGAATAATCAGAACATGAAAAAAGTATCTTTCTCCGTGTATTTTTGTGGCTTTTGAGAAAAGGAGGGATATAATGGTTTAATTTTTTTTCTTTCTAAACATATTTTTCTATGGATTCAGACCAGCATGAATATCTGTTGATTTTCAGATAATTTTTCTCCCCATAAGATTTTTGCTTTGTTAAAACAGAGATCTTTTAATTGCCTGTGAAACAGTTTTCTGATGTTAGCATACAAGATTGTGGAAAAGCTCCTATTAATAACTATTTCAGAAATGAGCATCTGCCTTTTCAACATAAAAAGATGTTATCAGACTTGATAATTGATATCTTTTAATTGCATCTTGAAGATAGGGGCTGTTCTCAATAGTCATTCCTTTTAGTTTCTTGATCTGCTTGAGTGTATCTATTTGGTTAATTTTTAGTGGAAAATGGAGAGACAGAGATGTCCCCAGAAGAGTCATGGGAACATAAAGAAGAAACAAGTGAAGCAGAACAGGGAAGTGGTCCAGTAGTGGATGCAGGACCTTCAGAAGAAAGCACTCAGGAAATGATGGAAGAGGAGGAGGAAATACCAAAACCGAAATCTGTGGTAGCGCCACCAGGTGCTCCTAAAAAAGAGCATGTAAATGTAGTATTCATTGGGCACGTCGGTAAGTTGTAAGGATGGGAAGTAATGTATTGTACTGTGTATTATCTGGGAAGATTAGAAATTAATTCTGTTTTTTCTTGGGATACAGATGTTCATCCTTCCTTGAGGTTAATAGGAGCATTGATCCTAATAAAGATGTTTTGGAAGAAAACTTAAAGCAGGTTTTTCAGGGGAAGAGTGGCAAGGATAGACTTGTCTATGTTCTCTTGGACACGATGGCATCTGTGTTAGTGATTTCTCAACTACTTGCTCTTCTGAGTGCCAAAGTTACAAGTCTGTGATAGTGACTCAAAGGACAGAATCAGAAAACAGTGCTTCTTTTCTGTTTGTTATAAATGTTCTCAGGAGGTTCTTACTATTAATAATTGTTAATAAATTTAGAAATTATTTTTCAGAAGATAAAAAATTATGTAACTATAAACAACAGATCAACTTAATATAAGCCTAAAACCTGTAGCATAACATCCCAATTGAATAGTTTCAACAAGCTCCAGAAAAATCTTGTGATATCAAAAGTACAAAAGGACTATTGAATCATGGGTTCTATATTTTTACATGTATAATCTCTTAGCGCTTAGACTATTGAGTGCTGTAACTTAGTCCTCAGGTAAATTCAGAGTAGAGTTGCACAAAAGTGAGGCAGTAGTCAGAGGTACATCTCTATTTTAAATAAAGGGCAGCCTCTAGAAGTTAGTGAAAGAGTGAAGGGTAGCAAGGAAAGTGGTTTTACAAGAGCTTTATACACGTTTACCCCCATGCTTTTGCTGGTTCCCTTTTGTGAGTTTTCTTTAGTCACGAATGATGCTATGTTGATATGAATTAAAGCATTTTTTTTTTTTAATTTAATGTAAATGAATTGACAGTTAACTCATGGGGGGGGGAAAAAGGGAAACTGAGAGATGTTTCAAAAAATCATTTGGATTAAATCTAGGAATTGTATCTTTGGAAGCAAATTAGATTACTTTGTTCATAATTGCTTTCTTTTTTCCCCTTGGATTTTATTTTAAATTGTGAATGACTTAACATTTTTATGTTTGTTTTTTTGTTTAAGATGCTGGCAAGTCAACTATTGGAGGACAAATAATGTAAGGCAACTCAAATGAAATTTTTAGATTTGCTGTTCTGTTTTGTGAATTATAGTGCATTAAGTAAAATAAGTTATGTTCTTTCTGAATTTAATCATCAGACTAATATTTTTATGATAAAGCATCACTATTTACTGTCTGTGAAGGTTTTTTAATTTCAGCTGATCTAACTTAAGAGTTTCAATTTATGGAAACAACAGCAAAAGCATGCATTATTAAATGGGGGAAAAAGACCCTCAGTGGCTTTTTTTAGAGTGTGACTACTTTTCATTCTGCTTCTTAAATTATTTGTGCTTGTTAACTTTGTCCTTTTCTTGAGAATTAAAAGAAAAAGTGCTTATTCCCTGTGTTAACATTGGCAGGCTTAACTTGATTTAATTTGATTTTAATCAGATTTAATTGGATTTAAAATGTAAAATTAAAATGGTAATTTTAAAAGTCTATTTTAAAAATAGTGCCTAGAAAATGCAATACTTTATGGGATGTAAGTAAATAAATGCAGCTCGATCTTATGGTTTGTTTAAAAACAAGATATGGAATGTGGTGCATGAAGAAATAAATGCTATCCTGCTGATGCAAAGTATTCCTGGGATTTTAAAATAATTTTCTCAGCATAAGAGAGAGGTCTTTGTCTTGGCGTTTTCATCTTGTTTTGTTTTGACAAAATTGGAATGTTGGAGCTTCATCCTGCATTTAACCTTGTAGTTCATAGAAGAGCAAATTAGCATTTTATTATCTGATTGTCTGTTCTCGATCTACAAGGAAATTTCTGTTCTTAACACTCCTGCCAATGTGTTAAGTTCCTGAACAGTTTGTTGGGTTTTGTTTTGTTAGATTTTTTTGGTAGGAATTTTTCTGTGGTCTTTCATTTTTACAGAACATCACTTTGTTGTAGGGGGCTGGGAAGGAAAAGGGTGCGTGCCAAGATTGTCATTAATGTCCTATTTACTGTTGCTGATTTTCCATTGTAAACTAAGCAGATTACCATTATTAGAAGATAAGTTGGAAATATGTGAGTGAAAAAGCTGGATGTTGTGATGTTTTAAAACTGTATGGTCTTCATCAACCTGTTTTGGTAACTGAAAGATCTCTGCTAAAATAATGGATTACTTGTTATGTGTAGAAAGAACGAGAAAAAATATTTTCCTTTTAAATTTTGGAGATGATTCACTTCATTCTTTTTCTTAGTTTCTCCTTTCTCTGATATGTAAATGTCAGATGTAGTTTCTTTTCAAAACTTGTTACTGCAGAACATTTTACAAGTAGGCTTACAAAAGATATTTATCTGCCATAAAGCAGTGATGGTGTACTTCCTACAAATAATTGTGTGGCTTCTTCTGGAGAAAAAAATCTACTGCTGTTCACATCAGATTGATCCAATTCTTCAAAATAATCTGTAGGAATAGTATAACTATTTAACTATTTGGAACTACATTCCTGTTTATGTAAAGTTACTTTTTTTTCCCCTCCTTTCTTAGGTATTTGACAGGAATGGTTGATAAAAGAACACTTGAAAAATATGAAAGAGAAGCTAAAGAAAAAAACAGAGAAACCTGGTATGAAACTGATTGAAGATAATAGTCTGCTGTTTTCTTTGCATTGTGATGAAAATGAGGGAGTTTTTCATCTCTGTTCCTATAGGACTTGCTTCCTGCTGAAATGGGTTTGGATTGGGAAGGGAGGAACCACTTGTTTTTTTTACAGTACTACTTTATCCAGGGGCTATATTGAATAGTGCAATTCACATTGAAACAGGTTTTGCTGCTTTTTTTTTCCCCTTTTTCTCTTTTTTTTAAATCTTAAAACAGCACCTAGTTATCTGGTAAAAGGAATACAAGGCAGATGTTTTTCTCAAACATCTCTTGTGTTTATTCAATTTGTGTCTTTCACCTGTAAACAGTAGAGAGGAATCTAAACAATGAAGATCAAAGCTGTAGGAGTGTGGAGATGGAGATCAGTGTAGGAGTTATAAGAAGAGATCAAGTGGATAGTTCTGGCATTAACATTTATTTGTATGAAAAATGAGAGAGCATGTGGGGTCTAGTGTTCTTAAGTTTCTACAGGCAAGACGATGCTGTCATGTATAGATTTAGGGGTCTTATTTGTAGTGTGGTTTTCTTCGTTTTTTTATTGTACACGCACATGGAGCACATATGGCAGCCTGTGTTCTCTGTCAAACAGCTCCTGGAAAATTCATTTTATTTCGAAGCTTTTCATTTTTAGCTGTCACAGGGGAAATGGGGAGTTGGAAAGCAGCAGCCAAAAACTTTGTTAGCAAGTGAATAGAAATGGAACTCTCTGGGAGTGGGCACTGACCTGAATTAACTATATTATATGTGAGAGATAGAGGGGTATCAAGCAAGCATAATTTCCCCTGTTGCAAGTTGGCTGTGATAATGAATATTTAGGAACATTCCTAAGTATTGATGGACAACTTAGACACAGATTTTCTCTTTTTTTTTTTTTAGAGAGTAGCAATTGAACGCTATTTTTATTCCTTAAAGTACATCCTGATATACAACAGAAAATACTGCACATCTGTCATTATGAAAGATTTTGTTTTATATGTTGAGAGTCTTGAAACTTAAACAATTTTACTTTATGATTTTAAAAATAAATACGCTTTAGTGCAGTTCAAATTTCAGAGACATATTTCCTTTCTTAAAAACAAAAGTGCAAAAGAAGCTTTGTTATCCAGCTACCATGCATTGGTTTCCTGTTTGAATTCTGTAAGCTGAGAAAAACTTGACCTGTAGCTTGGCTGAAATCTTCCAGCCATGGTTTACAACAGCATGATTATAATGCATAAGATCTCGTGTACTGTTACGAGCCAAATGCTATCTAGCTCACTATCTAGGCTACAGTGAGTAACAAAAAACTAGCTTCTACTTAGGGAAGAGTGTGACTGTATAACTGTAATTCCCAATATTTAGTGCATCATCTGACTCCCTTGAGCTGAACATAATGTCTGAGTTGCATAGTCCCTGATGTTTCATCTCTTGATTACTGCTCAGCTGAGTTAACAACTGTCTTTTCAGAAATCGTCCAGACAATAGAGAAGTTAAACTAAACTGCAGTTAACACTTAAAATGTTTTTTTACACTTAAAATGTGTTTTTCAGCCAGTTAAATTATTACTACTTATTGAGTATTACTTGGATTCTCTATTTTCTGCTCATTGATTTTTATTTTTTTCATAAAGCCTGAAATAAAAATCTTTTTTTGACAGTTTATTCTTCAGTTCATTTGTCTAACCTTAACTCCAACATCTATTTCAGCCAACTTCTGCTTAATTTTGAAGCAAAAAAATACTTGCAAATGAGAACAGTTAATTATGTTCAAAAGAGGAATTGTTTTGTGTTCGATCCACACAAGTTTGTTTTTCAAACTTGAGGGAAGCTCAGTGCTGTAGTATTTGAGGTTAGATCATACTTGGAGAACTTAGGAATTGAAAACTGTTGTTCAGAATTGCACAGGTTTATGTGTAGGAAAGCTAGCACTGGGCAGTAAAACTCAACATTCAAAAAAAAAGTCACTATTGGTGTTGAAAATGCTTTAGTTTGGTAGTGTTTATGTGATTAAGAATTGTTAAGGAAAAAAGAAATTTTATGATAACCAAATGTTCATACTTAATTTAAGTAAAAATTAATATAAAACCAATATTTTTTGTAGGTACCTTTCATGGGCCCTAGACACAAACCAAGAAGAACGTGACAAAGGTAAAACAGTAGAAGTAGGTCGTGCCTACTTTGAAACTGAGAAGAAACACTTCACTATTCTAGATGCTCCTGGGCATAAGAGCTTTGTTCCAAATATGATTGGTGGAGCTTCTCAAGCTGATCTTGCAGTGCTGGTAAGGGCAAATTAGACTCTTCTAGAAGTTTTGGATGTGCGGTGGAATTATGCTTTTGTCTTGTTTTATTTACTCATTTGGTTGGCTTACGTGACCAAAATTTAAAAATCTTAAGTATCTTTTGGAGTAACTGAAGAGCTTTTTAAAATAGTTCACAATTGCTGTGTGGTTTTTATATATATTAGTGCAGAAACTGATGGATAATATTAAGGTTATATCAGTATGTTTTCCAAGCTTTTATCAATTTTGACTACCAAAGTTATTTTGGATTAGGTAATATTATCCATTGCCTGTTGTTCTACTGAGAGAACTGTAGAGCTTATTATTAAAATATGTACTCTTAATTAGGTTATTTCTGCAAGAAAAGGAGAGTTTGAAACTGGATTTGAAAAAGGTGGACAGACGAGAGAACATGCCATGTTAGCAAAAACAGCAGGTGTAAAACATTTAATAGTTCTTATTAATAAAATGGATGATCCAACTGTAAACTGGAGTAACGAAAGGTGAGTTTAATATTAAAATAAATAAAAATTTCATCAAAAGATATCAAAGTAAACTATTTTTTAACTTATTTTGTGTCGTATGTTTTTTTTCTGGAAACCTTGAAACTTCATACTGAACCAGAGAGGAAATTATTTTGCTTTATGTAGTTTAATTTGTCAGTTCTTGATTGCTTGGCCATGTGTCTGTTAAGCTCCTAGCTTAGGTTTGGTGAGAACAAACATTTTCCAGTTCACCTTTTATTCATCTATCCTGTAGTCTCCAGAGTTTTTGTTTTATATGCTAATCTGAATGAGCAAATAATATATGAAGTGATCATGACTGCATTCTGAAAAGGAGGAGGGGAGTCTTGCAATGGTACAGGCCACGTAACTGTAACAAGAAAGTTGATCCTTAAATTAATGTAGTAATAAGGGTTGAGTCTTTTTCTGTCTTAATGCTTAAATGTTATTACAGAGCTTTAATTTTCTTGAGTGTCAAAACTTAGGTCTTTCTAAGGCTTTTGTCTTGCTTCTTTAAGCTGGTTGCTAAAAAGTGAAACTTAGTCCTTCCCTAGAGATGTTTTGGTAGTGATGGGTTACAGTTTTTCCTGCAATAAGAATAGCTGTCAAAGAACTTGCCATGCTGTCAAGAATCATGAAAGTTTTTGAGAAAAGCTATGAGGGATTATGCAACCTTACAACATCATTTTGGTGTACTAACTGAATAAGGCAAGGCCAGTTGTTCTCTCTTGGTTGTACCCCAACCTTCCTAGAATTTTTGACATTACTGAATTCAGCAGAAACCAAAGGGAACAAGTATAATAGAGAGAAACAGCGTTGTCTTTTGACATGATATAGAATATGGGAAGAAACAAAGCCATCAGTAGCATGAAACCCTGCAGAATGATCTCAGTAGCTGTCTACTTTGTCCTGGTATCTTGGCCTATATCTCTTGCTTAAAAGCTTGTCTAGCATATGTTGCTGTTTATCCATCCATTAATCGGTCAATGGGAGAAAACTAGTTATATTTTATGGAGCAGAGAAATAAGTTGTACTGAAAGATTGGGGAGAGAATGCAATTAGCCCACTGAGATTTATTAATTTTGCTACTTACAAAATAACTACTGAGAATTTTAAATAAGGCTGATTTTGTTGTCGTTAAGCACGGTATTATGTCATGTTTGAAAAATTCAAGTTTATCTTGATGTACTGCTCATTTTAATAGATACGAGGAATGTAAAGAGAAACTGGTGCCATTTTTGAAGAAAGTTGGCTTTAATCCCAAAAAAGATATTCATTTCATGCCCTGCTCAGGACTCACTGGAGCAAACCTTAAAGAACAGTCCGAATTCTGTCCTTGGTATATGTATGTATCTTAAATTCAATGGCTTGCATATTAGTTACATTTCAATAGAAGTAAATGCTACAATGAAAGTTGAAAGTATAGCTTGGCATATTACAGCTATATTCAAGGATTATTGGCTGAAGTACTTGAGGAAATATGAGTGTGGCAGGAAGAACACAGAGCCCATGTAATTAACTGAATATGAAAGCCATGGAAGATTGGAGTTAGCAGATTCTGTAAAAGTATTAGTATTTATTAAATTCTGCCTTTATGGAATTAAATGCCTTACTACCATTTCAGTTTATCAGTGATGCTGCATTGATCACATTGCTAGGATGACTGATTGTTTTGATGTGAAATTTGCTTGAAACTATATTAGAATTAGTGACAAGCCACAAGTAGGAATAGTAGAAGTCATATTTTCCAGTATTCTTCATAGCAGTTAAAACATTAACAAAAATCATATTTGAAACTAGCTGATGAGTTTTGAATATTCAAAACGCAGTAAGTGTATCTAGCAAGATTGTCAAGGGAATAATGTGTTAAATATACCTAAAATATGACATAACTATGTGCACTTCCTAGCTATAAAGTGCTAGCTTGGGTAACGTGAACACTAATGATGGGATGTTATGATGGATATAGCTATCTATTAGAGGACACAGTGATCAACAATAATATATGAAAATATTTCCCTTTGTGAAACTGCATTTATTCACTCTGAGTATTTTTTTAAATAGATGGGTGCTTGTATAATTAAAACTAATGCCTTCTGCTTTTAGTGGATTACCATTTATTCCGTATCTGGATAACTTGCCAAACTTCAACCGTTCAGCTGATGGACCAATCAGGCTGCCAATTGTGGATAAATATAAGGTACAAATAAAATGATGATTGAAAAGACAAGTGGTTTATTTTCAGAAAGCAGTAAATTGACTACTGTTTTTCTAGAGGATATTGTTTTGTCTTTGATATGTTTCAGTTTCCAACTGTGGAATAATGACAGAGGGGAAGTAAGTCACTGACATTAAGACTCTTAATCTGTAACGTTTCACGAGAACGGTTTCCAAAACATCAAGTATTGCTGTGGTTTATAACTCCATAGGGTTAAGTAATTAACGTTTCTAAAAATGATAAAGCAGACTCTTGAGAAAAAAATGTTTCTAATTTTTAATGAAATAATTTATTTTCACGAAGGATATGGGCACTGTGGTCCTTGGAAAACTGGAATCAGGTTCAATTTGCAAAGGACAACAGCTTGTGATGATGCCAAACAAGGTATGGTAAAGTTTAGATATTTAGAAAATGTTACTACTCTGAAAATAGCTTGATTCTTAAATATATTTATTTACTACTTTAAATCAGAACAATTTCTATTCAGTTGAGAAGAATTAAGGACTCGAGTAACAACTGACATTCCTCGGTGTATATATGCATACATGTATGCATGTCATTTATTTCCTTAGCGTTCATAACTCACACTATATCTTTTTTGTAAATTAAATTACTGTGCTACAAACCAACAGTTTACTTAAAGTGTTTTGTGTTGCACTTATTAGAGGGCCCACAAAAGACCTAGGGATGGCTCTAGTTAAGAGTAGGTTGTGTAGGTAGGCTGCTGTTACTTAATGTAAAATTGCTATTTGAAATCACTGTGTTCCCCTAAAGAGAATATAAAAATGAAGAATTTGAAAATATAGTTTGGGAGATAGAGAAGACAAGTATAGTGTACTCAACTAATGGTTTTGTTTGCTTCCCTTACCAAACTTACCTCCCTTCCCTTCCCTTCTTACAAAAAAAAAAAAAAAGGAAATTTTGCTCTTAACTATTTGTCATCTTGATTTAACCTGGCATTTTTTCCAGTTCTATACACTGAGGTAGTTTGCTAGAAAATGTCTTGATGCTCAAATGTACAATAGCTAATTGAAAGCTCGTATTTCTTAATCAAAGTATGTCAGCTTCTGTAAGATTACTTAAGATCACTTAAGCTTTCTTAAGGTCACTTAACAGACAACAGCTTTTTATAAAACTACTGCTTGTTATTTTGGGGTTGAGTAGGAGAAGATAAGAAATTCTAAGTGTGTTTAACTAAACTATTACAGGATTTTTTATTCAGGAAATATCCAGTGTGTTTAATGACATTCTTCTTTTATTAATTGCTTTTGCAGTTAATGAGTATTTAACCTAAGCTTCGGGAACTTTTTCTGAAAAAGCTCCTATGTTTTATGTTGGCTAGTAAAGATACAAAATCCGAAGAGACATTACAGCATATAGAAAGATCAAGGAAATAAATTTTGATTTCTTAGACCGTTCATGCATCTGTTTTTTGGAGAAGATGATAAAAATAGATCTTGTAGAATTCTGATATTGAAGGATTTCATGGATCACATTCATATTCCATCTATTTCATTTGGAATGTAATGATTCTGTACAACAATATAGGTTGCATTCTCCTTAGTTGACAGTATGCATTTATTGTCCCTCTCATATCATAGTAAATTCTTGAACTAATTTTACTTTGAGACGTAGTGGGTATTTTTTTTCTGCTTTCTTTCTATTGAACATATGATATAGAATTATATGGAATGAAATCTTTTTGAATAAAAACACTGCTTTGAATTCTAATAACTCAAATGTTTTGTTTTCTGAAGCTTACAGAACTGAATATAATGGAATTAAATGATAATGAGTTTATTTATTGAAATCCTATTATACTGAAGTGATTTTGTACCAGACTAAAATATTCTTAATGGAAAACTGCATTTTTTTGCCTAAAGCACAACGTGGAAGTTCTTGGAATCCTTTCTGATGATGTAGAAACTGATTCAGTAGCCCCAGGTGAAAATTTAAAGATCAGACTGAAGGGAATTGAAGAGGAAGAGATCCTGCCAGGATTTATTCTCTGTGATTCCAACAACCTGTGTCATTCTGGACGCACGTTTGATGCCCAGGTAGAATAATTAACATTTGATTGCCATGTAAGTGGGTAAAAAGCATCAAAATATTTTGCCTGTTCCACCAAACCTAATTTTTAGCAGTTTAAGTTTCATTTGAGACTTCTCATTTGTTATCATATCTTTAAACTAACTGACAATAACGTACAAACCTATTCTGACATCATCAGTCTGAGTTTAAAAAATGTTGTTTGTTTTGAATGTAACTTCTCAGTTAAGTTTTATACACATATAACCTAGAAAGCAAGATCTTGTCAAAACAATTCTTCAGTTAGAAGCAACTTAGTTATCTCCAAGTCTTCATCTAACAAAGATGTTATGCTTGTGTGTTGAATTACATTTTAATAGTTCTTTATGTAGTTGTTCTCTGCTCTCTTATGAGTTGAAGAAAAGGAGAAATGAACTTTTTTTTTCTTACAGATAGTGATAATTGAGCACAAATCCATTATCTGCCCAGGTTACAACGCTGTGCTGCACATCCACACCTGTATTGAAGAAGTTGAGATAACAGTAAGTTGTGATATGAATCTAGTAAATGTACTGGGGGGAAGAGTTCTCTAGAGTGACTAATAAAATAAAGTTCTAAAAATGGGTGTAGCTGTTAGCATGGATCTTCTGAAAAGTGTGGTCAGTGAAGATGGATTATTTTATGCAGTAAGTCTTAATGCTAAAGCAGTGGTTATTTCTTTTCACAGCTATTAATAATAATAAATATTATTTCCTCTCTTACAGGCCTTAATCTGCTTGGTGGACAAAAAAACAGGAGAAAAAAGTAAGACACGGCCTCGCTTTGTGAAACAAGATCAAGTATGCATTGCCCGTTTAAGGACAGCAGGAACTATCTGCCTTGAGACATTCAAAGATTTCCCTCAGATGGGTCGCTTTACCTTAAGAGATGAGGGTAAGAGTGCTGCAAAAATACAGTTATTTCAAATAGATTGTGCATGACAGTGAAGCATTAGAATGCCAACATCTAGTTGAAATTTCAACATCTAGTTTACTTTCTGTGTCTGTGTAACAGCAGAAAGTAAATAAAAACTGTTGTTGGTTGAAGTTCTTACTAGAACTTAGTATGTTTTATGTTAGAGGAATAATTTACAGAAAGGTGCGCTGTTGAGACAATTTGAATTTGAAAAACTATGAGCACTGTTCTCCTGATGCATCCTGGAATGTCTACCCAGGATACAAATATCATAATATTTCTACTGAGAGACCAAGAAGATACAACTGTTATCTTTAAAAGAAATAAACGTCTGGCAGAAGGATTCAGCTTTGCATTCTGCTCAACCAAACACAGCAAACTTTCCACGATCTGTAACATATACTCTAATATGAAAACAACAGGTTTTACTATTTGTATTTACTATTCTGTTGTACTTTTAAAATATACAAGTGCTTTCATCATACAACACAGAAACCTATTATCTATATTATTTCTAGTACACTGGATAGCCTGCCTTTCTGGGGAAAGCTTTTGTGTTCTTAAGAGATTGTGCATATTTTTTTCCACAGTGTATGTAACTGTAGTGTTTGTCTCCTTGGTTTAGGTAAGACCATTGCAATTGGAAAAGTTCTGAAACTGGTTCCAGAGAAGGACTAAGCATTTTTCTCAATGACCCCCGCGTAATACTGTGAGGAAAATTGACTCTGCAAAAGCCTACTTCACACCGCCTTCTTATTTTCTGCCCATTGATAAACTTCTCCCCATATTTTGCAAAGACAAATTTCACAGCAAAGGTCCACATTATGTCAGCTTTCTCATATTGAGAGCTCTGCTATGCCACTGAATTTCCCCCCAAAATTTTTTTTCTCCCAAATTCTGCTTCCTTGGAAAGATTCGGCAATAGCTTTGTAGTCATGTGGACATAATTGCCTATAATTATGAAATTCTAATGGATTTTTAATGTTTAATTTCCCCTGACATATAGAGACTTTCTTTTTTTTTCCAGGCAGATAATTCAGAGTGTGCGAGTGTGTGTGCACATGTTACAAAGATGACTACCATGTTAATAAAAACTATTCAATTTGAAATCTTTTTCAGTATTTGAATTGCTTTTGAATAATGTTTTTTATCCAGACAGTTGCATTAGCTTTTTAACTGTCCAGTAACCTAGATATTTGGTTACTTGGATTTTTCTAAACTTCTCAGCCTCCCCACACGCACAGTTTTAAATGAGGCAATTAGGCACTCGACCAAGTTTGTAATTAAATAATTCATTTTGCCCCTTTCCTTTGCTTAGTGCATCTTTAAAATTAAAAACATTTGTGCTAATGTGGCACTTTCATTAGTTTTACATTTATTAATATTTTCAGCAAACTTAGGTTGACTTAACATCACTATTAGACACAGTCAATTTTGCAGACTAGAACTACATATTGTCTTTATAAAAATCCAGGATTTTAAAATTCTTATCTGCAGAGAATTCCAACAACCGGTAAATCAGTGAAATTGCAAAAACGACAATTGGTGGCAGTAGTGCCTACTAATATTTGTAAGAGCTGCATTTTGTGGGAGAACTGGGCCAATTAAAATGTGCCAGTTATGTAACTTATTCAGTTTGTCCTGTCTTTAATTTACAGGGCTGGATAATCCTTGCTGTTTTAAAGTTCTGAGGGAGAAAGACTATTTAAATCCCTAAGAGTGAAATATAGGAGGGTCAGAATCAATCATAGTCTGTAAACTTTTCGAAATATCGAAAAGCAGTGTAAGGACAGGTGACTTTTTTCTTGGGAAATTAGAAGTGAAACTGGTTCAGCATAAATCTTACTCTCAGTACAACTTGAAGGAGCTGCAGAATTAAACCCTATTTAGCTGCACTTTTAAAGTGGACTGTCTACAATTGCTATCCTGATTCTAACAATCAGGATGAAGGCTTTTTTTCTTCCAGAGTACTAGTAGGAAGTAGTAAAAAATATAGTCAGAGCTTCTTCAGAAGGCCTTGAACACTTTCAGTTGTATAATTGTGGCAAGCCCACCCCTCCTCCAAAAAGTTCACAGTTTAGTGACTGTATCTGAATTTACAGAACTCAGAACTGAAATAGATTTACCCTTTTCGGGTTTTTTGGTTTGGGGGTTTTTTTGATTGTTTTTTTCTTTTTTTTTGTTTTTGTTTTGTTTCTTTGTAACTGTGGAATTCCCATTCATTTCACTTACAGCTACATTGTATGGACAGAAGAAGTTATTGTCCTTCAGTTTCATATGAGTACACTTGTAGCTACCGTAATGCATGGAATTGAAATAAATTTTATTATGTCTGCAAATCTCTGGGCTTTTTTTTTTTTGTAGATCAGAGTTTAAAAGTACCTTTTCCCCCCCATTAACTTAACAAAAACCATAACTCCTTATTTCTTAAACTAATGAAGAAATTAAAAGCCAAGGAAAATTACTTTTGTTTTTATTCTAGATTAATTTAAGATTTCTATAAGTCTTGTATTTCTTTCTTGAAGCAAGCTCGTGAATTTAAAATTTACTACCATTAGTGGAGAATATGCAATTCCTAAATTGCTAGAACTTTTTTTTTTTTTACTGTTGTTCAAATGCATTTCAAGACTTTGTGATGCTCCAGTGGAATTTTTCTCTTTACAGTAAACTCAATGAGGATTTGTAAAACTTTACTATATTGGGGCTGGAGTTAGTATTTATTATCAAAATGAAAAATTATCTGGTGGGTTGAAATGCTAGTAGATAGCATCTCTTAGCACTTCCATAACTCATCTGGAGCATTTGATTACCACTTCTATAAATGCAGTTAACATCACCTCACCTGGAAAGGGAAATTAAATTATTTCAAGTTCATTAACAGAATCTACACATTGCAATTAGATTTACTAAGCTGTTAAGTTTATACTTGAGAATAAAATACTTACACTCTATAACATATTGATATGAAAATGTATACATCTACGAAAATTGCCTGCATTTTAAATAGAGGATATAAGAGTACATTATATTTGAATAATTACAGATTCAGATTTTTTTCACTACACCTCCATTCTACATTTTACAGACTCTTTTTTTACAATTAGTGAGTTCAGCTAGATCTAGAGGAAAGGCGGAAAAGTGCAGCTTTGATTGAAATAATTGCTAGCTGCTGATTCCCTGATATAATTATTATTATTTTTTTAATTACTGTTTTGAGCACTTCCTTTTATCAAAATCTGGTATGCTGCTTTCAAGATGGAAAAAGAAAAATCAGGAACTGCACCCACAATGCTAAAAAAAAAAAAAAATTAAACAAAAAATGTTTAAATTGTTAAATGTTTAAATGTTAAACAAAACTGAAGCTACAGGCAACCCTACGATGACTGCCATTGCAGCTTTGTTATTATCTATGATACCAGCAGAGTATTTCTGGGTCCTGGGCTGTAACTTATACCAGCAAAACTGTGAAGAAGTTTCTGCAGGAAGGAAGGAAGGATTTCAGTTTTTTTTCCCCCAGTATAATTGCATTTACAGCAGCACCTTTCCGTGCAGTGCAGGACTTATCAGGATTGCAGCTATTCTCCCTGATTATTGGCCAAAGTTTATAGTACAGATATGGCTTCAATGTACAGCCATGATGTAACTTACAAAAACTAACAACAATGTAAATTAAGACCCTGTATGTCATTTAAATGAAAGTCTTGATATATGTAACAATTATTAAATGTTAAAGTGTACAGCTGTACTAATTAATTTGCAATACAAAAATTAGTTGTTTCTATATCTTCCAAGAAGTAAAGGACACTAAATGAAGCGCTGAGCACAGCAATCTCTTGACTAGCATAGCCATCACCCATCTACCTGAAATCATTCCAGTTACACTGGTCATCTTTGCAGACAGTTGGGAACTAATATACAAACACACGATGGTACTGATTTCCTGAGACACTTGTTCTGGCAGTAAACTGTATTCTTAAAAGTGAGCTACTGATGATGGTATAATAGTGTTGTAAGAAAAATGGCTGCTCTAAATAAGCTTATCCACGGAGATGCTTGCTGATTGTGAACTTTATGCCCCTATACAAATGTTTTTCATGGCATAAAGGCCCAGCAAAGATTGCTCAATGAAGAATCTCTGGTTTAGACCAATTATGGTACCAGTCCATACAAACTTTTAATTATGAGAAATGTGTTTTTGTAAGTGTTTATTAATGAATATTACTTAAGGAAAAAAAAGATTGTTTCCATTGTCCCAAGTATTTGATTCTGTATTACTCTGGTCTTTTTGTTCTTAATGCAGAGTGTTTAAATGATGATGTTAAAGCAGATGAAATGTACTCCAGAAAAGACTGTCTTCTTCCTGAACTGAAACTTAAAGGCTCTTATTTATTCTGCTGTTTTTGTATACCCTACAGACGACTTGCTAAAGAAAAATATACTAACAAAACTGCAGTTACTACTGAAGATTTTATATTGTGGACCTGTTTATTTCCTCATGTTTATTTTAACATGTTACAACTGTAACAAAATCTTTCTTTTCCTCAGAAGAAATGTTAGAAAGTAGTCTAGTCCTAATATAAAATGGAAATTTATGTTAACAAAATTGAAATCTGTTGTGCGTATATGTAACTTCTAATAACACTTAGGCTTTCATCAAAGTCTCAACTTCCAATGTAAGTTGGATTTTTCTACATCTCACTTCAGTTAACTATACAGACACCAAAAAAAGGCTACATGCTTCTGAATAAGACTAATAGAAGACAGACAAACTGTTGGATGAAAAGAATGTACTTGAGACTAAGTTCTTGTCATTTGTTAAGCCTGTAGAACTGATGATAGGCAAAGGATTTTAACAAAAAAATTTGTACAGCTTGTGTCACAAAGACAGGTCCCTCTGTTCTCCTGAAACAGTAGTTCTTTAATAACTTGGCATGTAAGCATCCATCTAGCTGGCAGTTGAACTTACGCGGAAGAACACAATCTAAAAAACACTGTTTGTACTCCAGAAGTAGCAGAGGGATCTTCTTTTTAAGTCTCTATAAAGTGTTCTTGTTCTTTTGTTTGTTTTGTTGTTTTTGTTTTTTAATTTCTGTATTCTTTGTGCTGCTTTTGTTGCAAAAAGTATACTTTATAAAGTGAGATCTAGGATTTTTACATCTGCCATCTGATAAGCTGGAGGAACACAAGCCTGATATTGGAATTTCTGGAATGCACAGTAGAAGAACAATCTTAAATCTCAAGGATCTGTTAGCAGCAGAAATAATTGCTGCTTGTACATCCCTTTTGCCAGGACAAAGTATAAAATTAGGGTTATACAGAAATACTGTCTTATTTAGCAACTTTTAAGTAATAATGTAGAATGGCTGGCAAGTATGTAATTTTAAATCAAGGCATTTACATAAGCATGACACGACTTAGAGAAAAATACACACATTTGTAAGCAGCGACCTAAACTGACAGCTACAACAGAGCATGTTTAGTGTGCAGGGACAGCAATGAGTAACTGTGAATTTGCCAAACTGAAAGTATGCCCTTCATAGTTTATACCCATTGCATGCAACTCATGTACTAAGCAAAATTGTTCTTATCCAGGGATTAACTTATTTTTCCTTGACAGCTCTATTAACTATATTAAACACCTTTCAAGAGAAAATGGTCCTACTAAGTTTGTTAAACTATATCTTCTGAAATTTAGTCACATCGGACTTAAAAAGCTGTGGAAACAAATGTGTTTGGATGAGACTGAAATGTGAGAATTTTTAATTTGTGTCATTAATAATAGTAAATCAAAATAATAGTGACATAACAGTCCCTTTAATTTATCTTAATAATGCTATGTTGACTTAGTACAGACAGGCTTCAAGCACACTTCATTCACCTCTTACAACAGAAGTCTAGCTTATTTTCAAAGAGTCATCTTTTCTGTTTTATTTTAACATCACACAAAAATATGTTGATGTTTTATTAAAACATCAGCTAAAAAAATTGCAAGGCCTGTGCAGAGATAGGAGAAAGGGTAATATAATTATCAGATTATAAAACACCATTGCTAGCATCATAGTACGCATAAATCCTAGCAATGCTAAAAAGAATGAAAAGAATGTCTGCCTGATTACATACTCTTCAATAACTTTCTAACACTTCATACAACAACTACACAGCAACCATTTATGTTACTTGTTCAAAAATCACACATTAGAAAGTTGAAACTTCCATTTTCAAGGATTTTTTTCCACTAGTATCAATCAGTATATGACTTACCTACAGCAACTTATATTAAGTCAAATAGTGTGCAATCTTCTACTTTCTGTATGCCTGTGACATTACAAACCATGAAGATGCAACTAAGCAACGCTGACGCTGCTACCAAAGGTTGTCACCAAGGCTGGAGGAGCCTTGAAGCCACTGTGAATGCTACCAGCATAATGAAAACATTATTACATAAAAGAGCTTTTTTTGACTAGGGTATTTTAATTCCTTTCTCTGTGTACCAGCACGCTGAACGTGTAGAAAATTATGCTGATACATGAAGGAATAATGCCATAAGTAAAGCCACTAGGTGGCATAAGCATTTCACAGCTAAGCTGTTTCCAATTAGTCAATACATTTCTAAACTGGAACAGAGATGCAGTAATTCTACCTTTACTGCTCACAGACAAGGAATAAGTGGTTTTATGTGTGATAATCAATCAGCTGCAGTGACAAGGAAATAGTGGAATTTGAGATGATGAAAGGTGTGAGGAAGATGAGTAGCAGAGAACAGACCCTGGACTTTAGGAAGGAGATTTTGGCAACGAGGAGGTGGGGTCTCATTGGAGGCAGATCTGAAAGGCAAACGTACTCAGAAAAGCTGGCAGCAGAGCTGTGAAGACAACCTCTTCAAATCGTAATGGAAGCACTTTCTCACACTGGAAAACAAGAAAATCTATCAAGAGATTGGCTTGGCTAAATAGGGACCTTATAGCTGTACTCCAGTGTAAAAGGACAGTACTACAGGTAAAACCGAAGACAGGCTGCAAAGAAGGAACCTAGAAACGTTGCTCAGGCATGTAGGCATTGCCACGGGAGAAAAGCTCACCTAGAATTGAAGGTATCTGGGGCCATCAAGGACAACAGCTTCTAACGCTGTGAAAGGAAACTGAGAAAGGTTCCAAGGACTGGAGAGCAGCAAGTGTTCCACCAACCCTCAAAGATATACCAAGAGGGCAATCTAGGAGTAACAGAGCAGTGGGGTCTGAAGTAAAGATAACGATTTGTACTCCGTCTGAAGACTACCCACGAGCAGCATACCCCTGACACCAGTACTCACACCAGCAGCGGAAGGAACTTCGCCCACTCCCGCCCCGCCCCCGCGCGACGGAAGGCCATTGCCTGCGGAAGGGGCGGGCCGGGCCGGCCGCAGTCGTGCCCGGAAAGAGGCGGTGCGCAGGCGCGGCGGCTGCACGTGTGCTGGTGGAGCCATGGCGAAGGGGCAGCAGAAGCTGGAGCGTGGGCAGGTGCTGAGGGGTGGCGGGTTGGACTGGACTGGGCTGGGCTGGGCTCGGCTCGACTCGACTCTGGCTGTTACTGTTGTTGCAGGTGAGGAAGGCGGTGAAGGCTCTCCTGGCTTTCGCGAGAAGCAAGGCTAAGGGAGACACGCTGCTCCTTAACGAGAACGAGAGTGTGCATCTCCTGGTGACGGTCTGGAAGATCCCACGCGTGGCGCAAGTAATCAAAATGTAAGAAACGTGCCTTTGGCCAGGAGGCTGCGGGTGTGCTCGTGTCCTTTGACTAGGGAAAGAGCGCTGTGCAGGTTCCGGGCTTGGAGACTCTGAGCGCCGCGGCCCCATCCTGGCGCCTCCCGGGCTGGCTCTGAGCGCTGCCCGCCCGCAGCAGTTTAGGCCTAGTTCTGCAAAACGCTTTTGCCTCCCTTCCGTCTCATGTTCTTATTGTAGACCGCTGCCCCATGGCATTCGAGCAGAAACGGCTGAGGTGTGCCTGTTCACAAAGGACGAACCAGATCTGTCTGCAGAACAGACAGAAAGTCTTTACAGGAAACTTCTAACCCAGAATGGAATCACGAGTGTTAGCCAGGTAAGGGAGATAATGATGCAGCGCAGCATCACTGTGTTTTTCTTGTAACAGCGAAAAGGGAAATTGATTTCTTTCCTGCTATTTAATATTCTAAATTCAGTGGTTCCAGGTTAATCTCGCAGAAGATTTTTCTGAGTATTCAAACTGTTCGTTTTTCAAACTACAGAATTTATTCAGAATAACTTAAAATTATATTTGTAGCATTCAGGTGTAATTGTTAGATAAATGCTAAGTATTGGATTTGAACTTTTTCAGTTTTACTTACAATGCAGAATATTCAAGTCCTTTGCAGCTGGATCGAATCACTTATACAACTCACAATAAAGCAGGAAAATATTTTCTATTCCTGTATTTATCTAAGTTTAGATGTTGCTATGTGTTCTAGTTCTGGTGATACTGTGCCAGGGATCTGTGTTGTCTGATTCTTAAAATTGAAAATCAGTGTGTCCTTTTTCTATTGATTGTCTTCAATGTTCTAAAACATCTATAACTGTTAGTTAAGACAAGTTGATTATGTGCAGTTATAAGAAATATTCAGTGCTGTGTTTTCAACTAGGCTGTTATTTTTTGTTGTAGGTCATCTCCTACAAAACTCTCAAAAAAGAGTATAAACCTTTTGAAGCAAAGCGTCGCCTCCTGAACAGATTTGATCTCTTTCTGTCTGATGACCGAATCAGAAGGCTCTTGCCCTCGCATCTAGGAAAACACTTCTATGAAAAGAAAAAGTTGGTAAAATTCTGTATATCCATTTTGAATTATTTTTAAGGATCTTATTGCTCTACTGAAAGTTTGCTAGTTTGCTTGATTTTTTTTTTTTTTAAATTCTTGTTCCCTTCACTTTTTTTCTTTTTAGGGCACCTTTATCTGTGAACTTGAAAGCAAAAAATCTTGCTAAGGAGCTCCAAAAGCATATTCAGGGTACTGTACTACCGGTTACCAACAAAGGGTGCTGTTAGTAAGTATGAACAGCTTAATACTGTGCATGAAGAGCTATTATACCTTAACTGTAGGAATTCTGAGTTATTTCACCCATTAACTTGAACAATGGGTGAAGGGTGAGCAGTCTAGGTATGGGTCATCTTGAACCTGAAGTTGTATAAAGAGAATCGTAATTCTATTCACTAAGAAGTCGTATTGTAAAGTTGTTTTTTTTCTATATAGCTGAGGAATTTCTAGGCAACTATCACTGACAAATAGCATGTATGGTCTTAAACAGTAATTATCATTATTATTTTTTAATTAGCTGAAAACTCCTCCCAAAATATTGTACAAGAATTTTTTCATTCATTGTGCATCTAAGATGATCTAAATATAAGTCTACCTTGGCAATATAAGGCAGGAGTTGCATTTCATAATGTAAAAAAGTTAATACGTGTAGCTTTTACTACGTGTAGACTTTTACTACAGAAGAATTCTTTAGTAGTCAGCCATCCTGTCTGAAGGCCAAGATAATTGCAGATAAGTGGGCTTTTTTTCATTTTTAGGTATACTTAAGAACAAATAACTTAGTGTTTTTACTTGCCCACTTATAAATATTACTCTTTTCTACTTCCAGTACAGCACGTATAGGCCACACTGGAATGAAAGTTGATGAGATACTGGACAATGTCTTTGCAGCAGCTGAGGTGATTGCTAAGAAGTTACCAAAGGTACTGCAGATTCATTGCATCTAATTATGAACAATGTAGCTGAAGACATGATACTACTTATATAATATACATTGTTTTATGTTTGCAGAATTGGAAAAACGTGAAAGTTCTTCACCTGAAGACACTTAAATCAGTATCACTTCCAATTTTTACTGCACGAATCTCCAACTTAGATGAGCTTGATAAAGAGCCAAATATCAATAAAAAGCAAGGAGAGGTAACAATTAAAAATAAAACTTTCCATAAAACTATATTGGAGCCGCTAGTTCTTTGGCTTCTTCTTATGCAGCATAGATCTAATGTGTTGGGTTTACAAATCTGAGCAGTAGATTGAAGACAAGTATGGCTACAAATGGGTCAGGTACTCCTGACTATGAGCACTTCCAATACACAGTAGCAATAAATCACTGAAACTCCCCCAAGAGGTTATAACCCAAACTGGAAATAAGCTGGTTTCTAGTCGACTCAACTGAGATTGATTCTCAGAACTTTTGCTTGAATTCATATTTGTTTATTCATATATGCTTACTGAAACTACATTCATTAACATATACATGGATTTAGACTGTGTCCATTGTGGTATGTAAATAATTCCCACTCTTAGATATTTGTATCTTATTTTGCAGAGAATGGGTAGGGAGAACTTCATCTACATTAAAAAATAACAATAGCTATTCCTTTATTTTGAGTTCTGTCTATTCCATCTCTGTTTCTAAAACAAATTGGTAGCACATATATACATTTTGAAAACTTTAATATTTACAGTAATATCATTTATTTATGAATTTTCCCCTATGCTGAAAGTAACACATCTTTTTTCATATTTTACTTATGGTTGACCAGCCTAGGTCAATTGAAAAACATTTCAATTTGTTGCTAGACTGCATTACTTTTAGACATATGAAAACAATTGTTATATGTTTAGAGATGTTATGGGGATTTGTCTGAGTACTTCAAATTAATTCTAGAAGGAAAAGAAAAAGAAACCAAAGAAGGCAGCTAAAAAGGTGAATTCAAGACAAAGTACAGTGACAACTAAAAATAAGGCTGCTGCTGCTACCCAAGAGCTTGTGATAAAGGAAAAAGTAGTCCAAGAACCAGAGGAACATGCTGATGATGAAGAAATTCCACAACTGGTGCCTATGCAAATAACCAGCCTAACTGAGCTAAAGGTAATAGTTTATTATTAAACATTTCAATTAAAACTAAATATTTTAAACTATGTAAATAATTTGTCACCAAAGGAATGGTGTGTTTTAACATACTTCAAATGAACTATATTTTCTTAAAACAAAACAAAACACGAAAGTGAGAGCTGAGTTAATGGGGGGGTGCTTTGCTTTTGATTTTATTTCTTTGTAAAAGGAAAGCTGCTGTTTGTCACTTTCTATCTTTTCCTGAATATCAGCCATTTTGCTTAGCTTATCTAACAGGTCTGAAGTCAGAAGGAATGTTAAAAATGATTAAAGATGAGCTTCATCCTTTAAGAAATTAAATCAATAATTAATTTGATTAATTCCAAATTTCTTATAAAAATAATAATAATAATAATTTATTGTATTATCTAATTGTAGTGAAGAACTTGAAAAACAAATAACACCTTCTCTAGAATAGTTATGTGCAACATTAATGATCACATGATATACACTGAGAGCAGTTTGCAGTGAAACAGTGTACATATGTACTGCTGTGAATATTGGAGGTAATGAAGACTGGAGGTAATGAACATCGCTAACATGCTTGCAAAGCAGCCAAACTTGCATTACTTGTGCCTAAAAAATACCCAGTGGAAAGACAAGGGATGAATAAAACTGTAAGGCTTCTAAATTCAACTCAGTTAAATTTATATTTGTGATTGGAGCATAGCCTTAATAGGTATCTATTCGGGGATGTCTGAACGGATGTCTGTGCTACTATGATTATGTACAGCAGAACAAAAAAAAAAAAATCAGTTTGCTTCAAGCTGCTGTTGTGCAGCTGGCCTAGATCAGTTCATGTGATGTGATTGCCAGAGCCCTGGGATGGTTACAGCTGAAGTTGAGTTGGATTAATTGTTCTGAAAGCAACTCTCTTTCATGATGCTCATTTGGGAATATCTCTAGAGAATACTATGCCTGGACCACATACAAAGCACAGTCAGTCTCTGCATATGGCTTTTGAATAAAAGCTGTGTCTATCAAATCTAATAAGCCCAGACATGTAGCAAGCTTACTGTGATTTCAGCTCTGCCAGCAGAGTAGTTAGTGACTTGGTTAGCCAGAAGGGTGAACATCCTTGTATCTGTTCCATTTATTTACTTTGTAACTATTTTTATATTTTATGTTTTTATATAAACATAGATCTAATTCTGTGTTTTGCCTTCTACTTCTGGCAAAATACATGAGTAAATCATTTGGGCTAAGGAATTGTGTAATCATTAGAAAGCATTTGTCACTTATAATGGCTCTTTTAAATCTCTTCAATAACAGTAAAAATGTTTGTCATTTGAAAGGGTAATGTTGCTTGGTGTTTTTTTTTTTTTATGTCATAATTACAGAAAGAGGAACCAAGTCAAAGTCCAGAAAGAAGTGTCAATCTGGTCAATAAAACAAAAGCAACACTTGGTAAGAGAAAGAAACAATTTCTTGCTCCAGAAACTTCAAAACAGAAAGTTATAGAAGAGCAGGCAGACTTGCAGATGTCACCAAAACAAAAAAAACCCATGCAGCTCAGCGTGGCAAAGGAAGAAATAAAAGAGTTGGAAAAGACTCCTAAAAAGCCTGAAGCAAAGTCTTTTGCTACACACAAAGCTGGCAAACTAGCACAGTCATCCAAGAAATCTTCCAAAACACCCAAGCAAACAGCCAAGAAAGTGTGTAGGCCTCAGTCATCATGAATGTTGTCTATCTACCGTAACATTTTATGTAGTTATTCTATGCTGTCTTTTCATGAATATAAAATAATGCCTTTTTAAGTAAAACTGACCCTAGGAGCTTTTTCTCACTGGCTTTATGATTAATTTGTGTTTCCTTCTAATGGAAGAACAAATAAACACATTATTTTAATTAGCTGCATTTGCTACCTTATATCTTTTCCATCTTTAAAAAAAAAAAAAGATGCAGCTGTATCTTTCAATTTAAATCTTTTGGTTTCTAGAGCTTGTTGTGTTTGAGCAACGTTATTTTTGAAGGATGTCTAGCTGTATGCGTAAGTTCAGCTGCAGAACAGCATGAAGTTATATTTTTGTTGTTACTGCACAGCCACAGTTTACATGAGCTTTTTCCTCCCACCTGACTTCCACGTTCTGTGTATGTTTTAGAGTTAATGCACAGGGATTTCCTTGTTCATTAAACTCTGCATTCATGTAGCAATGTCAGTGCTTGTGATTTTCATTACTACAGTCTTACCTTTAAACTACAAACATGAATTTCTTAAATTACTATGTCTTTAAACCTTCTGGCTTGTCTCTCTTTACTATTTCCTACCAATTTTTCAATCTTTCTCAGTAATTCCTATATACTGTTAAAGTGTTCTGTTCCACTTCGGTTTCCTCTATGCTGTTCTTCACATTTAAGACGACAAAACTACTGCTTTTCCCTAAGCCTCATATAACAAGGATGTACTTGACTCGAAAGATAATCAGTTTTGTCTCCACTGTATTTCTTTGCATTGCTTAGATTCACTTTTCAAAGCTTAAAATTACTGAGGTTGTTTCTAATATATTTGCACATCAAGGGGAATAGAGCTCTGGTCAATTTTAAGTTTCTAGACACCACAGTAGTGAAGTAATAGTAAACTGATTTGTTTCAATGTTTTCCACTTAAAATATGTTTTGAGCGTTATCTATATGTCTATAAAATATATTGCAAGGGCATTTGCATTTAATGTTTCTGTAACTACATCAATATATGGTAGACTTCAGTTCTTAGTCTTTTCATTTCACCTTGTAGCTACTTGCTAGCTGTTAAATGGAGTAGTAACTTAGCTTGTATGCTGTTAGACTGAAATTGAACCCCTGTTTAGGGAAATACCATGCATTCTGGATCAGACCACTATCTGTTGGTTGGGACACAACACAGTGTTCTTTACCATATGTATCATTGTAGTTCCTTCCTTAATCAACTGTTCTGTTAAGGAAACTTTTTTTCCAGGGAGAATGACAAAAATAACAAATATTTATTCATTGAAAGTTCTAGACTTCAGTAATCAATTGCACTATTAAAAATATATTAAATTCTAAAGGCAGAGAGAGTACACTGTTTGTTCTTTGTAGTACAAATTATTGTATACATTTTTCACTTTCTAAAAAGAAATTAAAGGTGGTGTAGTGGTAGCAATGTATTGTGCTTGTTAACAGGTACATGCTTTCACCTAAGACAGAGACTTAAGTACGCTTTTTAGAACTCATTCACTATAAATGTATACATCTCTGTAGTATTTTAGTAACTCTTACATCTTTTGTCTTATTTGCTTTGGATTGTATTTCAATACCATGTATTTTATTTGATGTTGCAAGAAATAGCATTATTACTGAGGCCTAGTAAGAAGAGAAACTAATTCAATCTTGTTTTCCTTTTGATTTCATCTTGTCTCTCTACAGATACCTTTTATTGAATAGTGTTGGTAACGCAGGCAGGCTCTGATGAGCAGTGATAAGTGAACAAAGTGCTATGATTGAAACAGAGTGTCTGATCTTAACTACAGTAAACCAATTGCATTCTTCGTCACTGTTATCCTCAGTGGCATCGTTGTAACGAAGATGTAGAAGCTGCTCATGCTCTTAAGTGTGTGTGTCTGCCCCCGGTCTGGTATTCGTGCTTACTAGTGGTTGCATGCTATTAAGCAAGTGTTAGAAAAGTCTCCTGAGAGCGTGTGCAGGAAAGCCTACGCTTGTATGTAGTTACTGTGCTTGAGTGTTGGAAGGTGGAAAGATGCGTACCGGATCCTTCACTCTCATTAGGTGACCTACACCACACATTGCACCTTTTACAAATCAGGTTCATCTCTGTACTTGCATTTACTACTTGTTGCCTGCTTGTTACTCTGAAGCTGTGTTCTGACTGCTCCTTCTAAGCAATCTCCTCAAATGTGTACTCTATGTGACCGTCACATTTTATAACTGTGTTGTGAATATCCTATCCCCTCTAGGCTGCCTAATCACTCACACAGGGCTGTCTGGAACGGTACAGCTCCCTCCCACCAGCCTCCTTTGGAGTGCGTCCCTTCTGGGCAGAGGTGCCAGCACGTTTGGCTAACCAAGGCAAAAACCCTCGCATCGGGTCACGTCTTGGTGCCGCCCAGGTGGGAGCGCCCTCAGTAGTGCCGCACGCTCACCTGCACCAGGAAACGGCAGGAATCAGCAAGGGATGCTTCAACTCCGGAACGCTGACAGCTGCTACGGGCCATCTTCTCCAACGCCTGCACCAGCTATTCTGCCGTTAAGTGAAGCGATGCCCGGGAGACCTCGCAACGGGAGGTCCTTGGCAGGTGAGGGGCAGCGGCCTGACGGGGCGGAAGCCCGATCTGGGCGAAGGGCCCCCGCGAACGTGTGGCCGGCACCGCGCCGAGCGCTCAACGCCGGGGAGAAACGCCCGACGTCTGTGGCGCGCTCCCGAGGGTGCCGTCTTCCCGCCTCGCCTCAGCGGCGGCGGGGCGCGACGCGGGCGGTTCAGCGAGGGGCGGGGCCCCGAGAGTACAGGTGCGGCCGGAGGGGGCGCGGCCTCGGCCTCCCCCTCAGGTGCGGGCGGCTCGAGGCGGCGGCGCCGTCGTTCTCCCACCATGGCGGCCCCCGGAGGTCTGGGCCGCTGCGTGGCCGCCTTCTGGCTGGCGCTGGCCTTCGACGCGGTGGGTTTGGCGGTACTGCTGGCCGGGGTGTTCGCCGACGTGTTCTTCGCTGACTTGCTAATCTACGCGGGCGGCATCGGCATCTTCCTCAGCCTCATCTGGTGGGTGTTCTGGTACGCGGGCAACCTGGAGGTGTCGCCAGAGGAGCTGCGCGACGACGTGGGGCTGGCACCGCCCAAGGGCCGCGGGGATAGCGTGCTGCGGGGCTTGGTGCACGGCTTCAGCCTCCGCCTCTCTTCAGTTCTCGGCACCGCGTCTCGTTCCCGCCGCGCCGCCGACCTGGAGCTGCAGCGCGCTCGCGGCCCGCCGCGCCGCCCCGCCGACGGCAGCAGGCGAGTGGGGGGGGCGGCCGGCGGGGGGCCGGACCGAGGCGTGTCCTGCTGGGGTGGGCACGGCCGAGGGAGCTGTGTGATAAAGCTGGGTTGGGGGAAAATCGGTCATTCGTGTCTGGGAACGCAGGAAATCCTCTCACCTCGTGCTGAACTTACGAAAAGTAACAATAGCAAAAACTTGTTATGTTAATCCCATTGGTCCATTAGGAAAAAAAAGAAAAAGTTGATTCTAACGATAATGGAAATTGAAAATTTGCTTACACACAGAATCAAAGAATTGTAGGTGTTGGAAGGGATCTCTAGAGATTATCGACTCCCAACCCCCCTACAAAGCAGGCCCCCTACAGCAGGCTACGATGTCTCAAAATCAAACAGACCAGCACGAAGGACATCCGTAAGTCTATGGGTCCCTATGAAATGCATCACAGAGTCTTGAGGAAATTGGCTGATGTAGTTGCCAAGCCACTCTCAGTGATATTTGAGGAGTTGTAACAATCAGGTGAAGACCCCGATGACCGGGGAAAAAAAAACAGCGTCACACCTGTTTTTAAGAAGGGTAAAAAGAATAACCCTGGGAACTACTGACCTGTCAGTCTCATCTCTGTGCTAGGAAAGATCATGGAGCAGATCCTCCTGGCAGCTATGTTGCGGTGACAGAACAGGGGGAAATGGCTTGAAGCTTAAAGAGGGTAGATTTAAGTTGGCTGTAAGGAAAAAGTCTTTTTTCTTACAGGAAAGTAGGATGGTGAGGCACTGGAACAGGTTGCCCAGTGTTGTGGTTGATCCCCCAGACTTTTAAGGTGAGGGTGGATCAGCCCTGGGCAACTTGATTGAGCTGTGCATTGCAGCTTGAGCCTTGTTCATTGCAGGGGAGTTGGACTAGAAGACCTTAAAGGTCCCTTTCCAACTCTAAGGATTCTATAGTTCTATGAAATGAAGTATGCATGAGCATGAAGAATTTGGCATTTCAATCTTGGAAGATCTGACATATGGCAGGATACCAAGGCTGCAGTCCTGAACTGATCCTGACTGCTGCTGAACTGTTGACAACAACTTGAAATGTGAGGTAACAAATAGGCATAAAGCACTACCATTAGAACTCCTGTGAGGAAGGAAGCTCATGCTCTACCAACACAAAACGCTCCTTTTGTTGCACACAGAAACAAACAAACAAACAAACAAAAAAAACCAGTGAAATGCCAGCTGGCATATTATCTTGGAGGCAGAGTTACAACAGATAGTTCAAAACTCATAAGGAATTCATAGCTGAGCTACTTGTCACTGTGAACCTCAGTCATCTGAAGAATATGGCTACTATTGAGTCTGCAAAGGCAATGTCAGAATCCAGCTTCAAACATCACTTGAAGAATCACTGAAGCTTTGAAAACATTCCTGAACCATTTGTGCGCATAGCACATTTACATAAGAAGGAAAGTATGGAGGGAGAAAAAAGTCAAACTTTCTATACTTACTATACTGGCTATTACAAAAACTTCCTGTTCAATTAACTTGAAATTACACGTATAAGAAGTCTGGATGTTAAGGGGAAGTGCAGTGAACTGTTGTTGCTTTACTAAGGAAGATTGTTCTTTATAGAAACTCATTTAAGCATTTTTTGTCACTTGGTTCTTGTGCTTACTAGTTTTGCTGTGTGTTTTTTTTTTTTTTTCCTTGTTCAAGGTAAGTGAAATACTACATGCTGTTTCGATTTTGTTTCTAAAAGATATATAGTAGAAATGGGTGAGAAGGGTGAGAAATCTCAAGGTATGAAGTGAGTTATACTGAAAGAATAACGAGTAGGGTTCTTGAGTCTGAAAGGAGAAGCAGAGCATAAAATATTCAAGTCCATCTACACAGTCATAAGTGGTATCAAAATATGCATAAGGAACAATTGTTTATTACCCCTCCAATGACAAAGCACGTATCAAAGAGTTGTTGCATGTTTGACGTAGTGTAAAGTGACAGATAAGAATTTACAGACTCAAAAAGCTACAAAGAAAAACAGAAGTGACATGAAGATGTTATGTTCCATCTGGACAAGACCTGGGGCAGTAAGTGGAATTTGAGATAATATTTTGAAGAGGTAATGTTTGCATGCTATGATCTTATGCTTTTAACATCCACACTTGGTCACTGTTGGAGATGAGCTGTTGATGTTTTTTTTTTTAATTTTTATTTATTTATTTATTTATTTTCATGTGTGGGATCCAACTGGCTGTTAAACATGCGGAAAAGTACTTTTAAGACTGATTTCAAGGTATGATTTAGAGTTTTATATGGCTGTTTTAAGACTACTTTGGAGTAACTATTTCTTAATGTATTATGATCTGCAGGATCTGCTGAAGACAAGCCTGTTGAAGTTGTTGCCTCTAAAAGAATTGAAACTGCTACACATTATGGAAGGAGAAATCCGTATTCCGTGCAGTAAGATTCTTTCATATGGAATAATTTCTGCAATCACAGTGGACTTTATATGAAGTGGGTGCATAGACCTATATCTCTGCCAAATGCACCTATTGCAGTGTTGGACTGGATCACATCTGTTTGTTTTGTTTTGTTTTGTTTCATTGTTGTTTTGTTTGTTTTATCATTTCAAAACTTAAATTTGATTTTCCAGGAAGTGAGAACTAAAAAGGAAACCAACCCAATTCACAGAAAAAATAACTGCAGCATGTTATACATAAGTATCTTTCATAATGACCTGGGAATGTTTGGATAAAAAGCTCTTGCACAGTGAAAAGCTTTTGCACTGTTTTTCTAAGGTCTGGAAGTTAAACTCACTGTGAATTTTATATGATGTCAGTGCAATACTTTTATTTGTAAGGGTGCTTTTAAAATACCTGTGTAAAAAAAAAAAAAACTACTGGTGCAAAGTTATGAATGCAGAAGTTGTTAATAGTGTAAATACAAGATTTACAGTGACTCTTATGAAGTTTCATCATTATTTTGGAATAGCTTGGAATTTGAGGTTTTATAAGTACAGAAGTAAAAATAGTGACTGGCATTCCAATTCTTTCTTCATAGTTACATATAATGTAATATGATAAGAGGAGGCTTTTGAATTCAGTTATGATACAATAACTTTTTCTAATGCTGAAGCATTAAAGAAACTGTAGACTAAAAAGCCCTCTGATGCTTTACAAAATTCTACCAAATTTATATGTAGATGCAATTGAAATTAGAAGCAGCACGTATAAAAGATTAATATTAAAGTTAATGTTACCTAAAACTCATGTATGTGATAAATTTTTGTGTTCCTCTGCTTCTGCACTAACACAAAGAGTTTGAGACCACCACTGGCATTTATGGTAGCATCATTGTTTTTATGCTGTACCTTATTGAATACAAGGAAAAAAAGAGGGTTTACTCAGAACACTGTGGCCGCATTTCCTTGTGAGCCCATTAAATATCTTTCAATGTTCTCTTGAAAATTACTGGACTAACTTCTACGTGTATTCTATTTCTTTAATTGTTTTCCAAATGCTGTCAGTCTTTTGGTAAGTTCACATAGACACTAGATGTGGAAGTCTATAATTTCTTTACTAAATGCAGGTGTTAGGAATTAGAGCTGTATCCTCCTTTTAGAGAACTGCAATGTGATACCATATTTTTATTACAGTGGTCTGATTAAAAAACAAACAAAACCCTCCTCCCTAAAACCTACATATCGTGGTTTCATGTCTTTTCCAAGACAATTTTTCATTTTTCTGTTCTGAAAAGTTATTTTTCCTGACTTATCTGTAGCTTCAATTGTTAAACTGAGTTTTGAGATGTAAAATGTCTAGTGAGTAGAGTAGCAGCTATAAATTAACCCAAAATTTGTGCAGCCATTCGTGTACTAGCTCTGATGACAGTTTTCTCTAATTTAGTGTTGCAGTTATAATTATCAAAGTAAACTGAGTAGGGCTTTAAATTTACTGCACGTTACAATGAATCTTCTATCCAGTATCAGATACTTAGTGATTGTGATGGATGGTTGTTAGAATGTCATTTGGCTGCTGATGTGTCGCTCTAATTATATGAGATTCCAATGTTTACAATTATGAACAATATGTACAATTTCATTTTTAAATATAGGAGCTGGCACATCAAAAAATAAAGATTATGTGTTCTTCACAGAGGAGTACCATGATGTTACTAATGATGTATATCTAAACAAAGAGGTAAAAAGTACTTGCTGTGGAGCAATGCCATAGCTATGATGTGGGTTGTTTGTTTGTTTATTATTTTTAATATAAAATAGTTACTCTGTCATGCTGCCTATTGTTTGCATTCCGCACAACAAAGATTAATATTAAATAGAAGGTGGCAACTTGATTGTTAGCAGTTAAACATTAACAGATGTTTAGTGTTATCTTAGTTTCCTGGTGTCCTTGTCAGTTGTAGCTCAGTGCAGCACAAAGTCCATGCAAGGAACATTTACATTGTTGATTACAAATAACTTGCACACACATAGGAGTGTGTGTAATTGCATGAACACAGCTTTATGTCTAGATTCCTTCAGACCTAAAGGCCAGTCTCTGCACTGTTCAAATACAGGCAAGGGTTCCTGTAACCAAGTTTCAGCTTTGTGTTGCTTATACATGAGTCTTTTGTAGCTGGCTAAGCCTTAATGCTAGCTCAAAAGGATACTTCCTTTATGTGACTAGTAAAGGATCATGTAACTCTCTAACGTATAACCATATAGCAGGGTTAAATGCTTGCTGTTAGGCTCTTTAGATAGGTACTGTATATATGGCTTATTTTACTTCAATAGAAACATCTTATCCATGGAGAAACTAAATGGAAGTTACTAATGAATTTTCTAACAATCTCTGATGGGACTGATGGGTTTTCTAGGGAGGAAAATTGTTGAGGAGGAGCTACTTGTTGCAGAGGTGGCCAACCCAGAGGATCAGCGGGTGCTATAGCTGGAGAAGGGCTGAGATCAGTCATTTTATTGCTGTAGCTGGTCTGTGTGAGCTACAGAACAGTGAAGTGTTTGGCTGAACTGATGAAGGTTGGGAACACTCTGAACATTATGAAGAACTATAAAGGAATACATGTGTTTTCATTTGTACTTTTTCAGGGTGTTCTGTGAAAGTTATTGAACGTTTTAATGTTTTTTAGTTCCTTCTGAATTATGGTTATATCCTTAAACATATTCAGTTGGAGAGCACTGAGGAACGGGACTGCATCCATCCATGCATGCAGTGCTCAGCAGTGGGAGAGGAGCATCTGTTCCTGCACTGAGACAGGAATGTGGATGGGGTATTTTGTTGAGAATGTTTGGAGAACGATGGCAAAGATGAAAAATTTCTGGAACATTTAACTGTCTCTCGGTCCTGGCAGGTGCCTGCTTGCTTCCCAGGGTCAAATTCTGTTTTGTTCAGATGGCATTCAGCCCTTCTTCAGCGTGACTCCATTGTTAGAATCGTGAGGGTTCCACTGCATTTTGCTTCTTTGCTTTCCCCTCTCAGTAAAACGACTGCTCTAGCGTGACACTGCGGTCACATCTGGACTTTTGCTTTCCGAGGAAGCCCTACACTGTAGCAGCAACCGCGCCTCAGTACGGAGCGCCGCACCCGCCTCGGTCCTCCCGCGCTACCACCGCCGGAGCTGTTTCTGCCCTTCCAGCCTCGCCTCTCTATGGTGCGAGGGGAGGAGCGGTCCCCGCTTCCGGTGGGACACGGGCGCTGTTCTGCCGGGTGCGCCGTGTGGTGGCGTGGCGCGGAGGGCCGCCTGGGCCGCCGGCAGAGCGCGCCGCCGTCCGCGAGACGAGGTGGAGCGCGGTGCGGGGGCTGCAGAGGCTGAGGTGGCTTCGCTTTTCGTCACGCGTGCGGCTGCGACCATGCTGGCGGGGGACGAGTTCATTAGCTCCCCGCCCAGGAAGACAGTGCGGTTCGGGGGTACGCTGACGGACATCCTGCTCAAGTACGAGCGGGTGAGTGCGCGGCACGGGGCTGGGGCCCTCCGCCTGGGCGACGTGTCCCGGCGAGAGCTCGTGCTGACCCACCGCTGCCGCTCGGAGGCTCTGGGCTGGTGCCAGGTGATTCTGCCGTGCGAGTGGAAACTTGCGTGGAGCGGCTAACGAGCGGACGCACATGTCTGCGGGGGGCTGCTCGGCCTCTCGGGGGCGCGTTCTGCTGCCGCTGCCTCGTGCTTTGCCACTCGCTTTCTTTGCGGTGTGATTAAACGCTCTGAGGTTGTTCAGATATGTTAATGAAACGTGGTGGGGTTTTTTTGTTGTTATTTCTTTATGTATGTTTTTTTGTTTGTTTTTTATTCTAGAAGAATAACGAGCATCATTTATTTTTCTTCCCCGTGCCAGGGTGAAACCACTGACTTCGAGCTGTTAAAGCATCAGCTATCAGATCCTGACATAAAGGTAAGTTGCTGGCATGGGGCTGATGGTTTAACACTCAGCTGTCTGAGTGTAACCACACAAGTCGTTCTGGTGCTTAAAAGCAAATCCTTTGTTTTAAACATCGGTTAACATATAATTGCTTTTTGCTTCATAGAAACTGTCAGAAGTAATGAAAAGCAGCTATTGTCTGTTTATGAGCAGACACATATCTCATATGCAGAGTCCTGATAAATGGTGTCTCATGCATACTGACTTTGCTTTAGGGTGAGAGACTGCTTTTTGGTGAGATTTTTCTTCCAGACACCACCTTTCTAGGTCAGTAGTGCATGTCTCTACAGATTCCTTAATGTAGATAAAACCATAACTGCTGACTGTCAGTGCCTTTATGTTGTGAGTTACCGCCTCCTTCAAATCTCGCTGAGAACTTAGTTAATTAAGCATTAAGATTCATATGTATCTAGCAGTTAGAGGAGTAGTTTCAGGGCTGTTCCTTACAGCTGTGAGTATCCACTGTGTTCTTGCATCTTTTTTCCCTTTTTTTTTTTGGTCTTTTAATTAAGCCACACAGTTGTTAGAAGAGTGCTGCAGGAAGGATAATGTTATATGGATTTCCTTTTCTTTCTAAATAGCGTTCTGTAAAATACATCTTTTTTAGTAGAACTTTTGGGGAGTATGAGCAAAATCAATGTAAAAATTTCTCTGTGGAATTGGTTCTTACTTCAATACTTGACTGTTCCTCTGCTTAAACTAAGAGCAAATACAAAAGGAAAGTAGGATTCTAAGTGCCACAGATATATTCTTTGTGAATGAGGTTTGCATACCTTGCTCAGTTTGTCACTTAAACTTCCCATACAGGCTGCTGGTTGGTGAGTGTGTATTCTTGCGTTCAAGAACTTTCATTGGTGAGGGTGTGAGTTCAAGAAATTCCTTCTATGATTGTGTGAAAATAATTTCAATTTAGTGTCTTAATCTTTGACTTGTGATTCTATGGGCTTTGCTATTCAAAAAAATCCTGTTGTTTTTGGTCATATTGTTTATTAAAATAGGCTTTTATTTTTTTCCTGCTTATATTAAGGATGCCCAGATCATTAACTGGCTGCATGAATTTCGATCTTCTGTTGCATATCTGACCAAGGACTTTGAGCAACTGGTCAGCATTTTACTGGTAAATACTCATTTATTATATAGGGAGGTGAAGAGTGTAGTACTCAAAACATCTGTTTGACACCTTGCTCTTTACTTACTTTCAGAAACTACCATGGCTGAGGAGAAGCCGAGAGGTAGTGGAAGAATATCTGGGTTTTCTTGGCAATCTGGTGTCAGCACAAACTGTCCATCTTAGGCCATGCCTGAGCATGATTGTATCCCAGTTTGTTCCTCGTAAGTTACTTTCCTCTTAATATTCTTACTTGTTTATCAAAATAATTTTTTCGCATATAAATTCTGTATAATACATCACAATCTAATTGTTTGTTTTCTGTTGATTAATTTAATTTGAATGACTGAATTGCAATGCAGGCCATTTTACATACCTAGACTTCAAAAGATCTATTCTAATGGGTTCTTAAAACTGTAACGGAGCCTGTTTATTGAAGAAGTTTAGGAAGGGAAAGAACCGTGTAATGTTACTACTGAAAATCAGAAGCTCTAATGATGATATGTCAGATGTTCTCAAGAACCTCCTGGTTCTCTGATTAAAGCAGTTTTTGACTGTTATTTCAGAAAGTCTTGTGGATAATTTTGGTGTTTTAGTCACATTGAAGACTTTTGTCCAGTGCACTTTGATTAAGTATTAGAATTGTTACCTCAAATTTTTACAGTATTCCAATAATATCTCATTTTTGGTAGCTCGAATAACCGTCAGAGAAGATGATGTGGACATTTCAGATTCTGATGATGATGAAGAAAGTGAGTATAGAAGGAAATATGGCTTACGTATGCTTTTGTAATACTTCTACTAAAGAAATATATAACGCATGTTGCTTTATTTTTGCAAAATTACTTTACAGGAGTTAATATAAAGCTTCAGGAAGCAGTACATCCTTAAGTTACCAAGTCAGGAATTTTTTTAATACTTGAATCAATGGTGTTATAACTCAATCCTTGTTACTTGTAAAATACTGGTATTTGTTGCTGCAGTATTTTTAAGATTCAGGCTGAACATTAAGGAGAACATTCTTAGTCCTTTGTTTCAAAGCCAAAGGATGGTGAGGAGTTGTCTGTTTTCGTTTTGCTTACACAATAAAACTGGCTTATTTAGGAAACTCTTAAGGCTTTTTGTTGTTGTCTGCTTGTAGTAAACTCAAGTGCAGTTGATATAAATAATGAAAATGATTTGTTTATTGATTAGACAAATTGAATTCTTAAAAGATATTTAGCTATCTGTGCCTTTGTATCTTGAATGCTGTAATAAACTTCTCTTCAGCTTGGGTTGATGCAGCTACTCTGCTGGTGTTCACTTGTGACACTGTTAGGATTTAAAGGGAAAGAAAAATCATAGAATGGTTTGGGTTGGAAGGGACCTTTAAGATCATCTAGTTCTAAACCCTCTGCTGTAGGCAGGGGCTCCTTCCTTCAAGACCAGCTTGCTCAAAGCCCATCCAGCCTGGCCCTTGAATGCTTCCAGTAAGAGGGCATTCACAACCTCACTGGGCTAGTGTATAATCAAAGAACATTAAGATAGTGTATAAACAAGGAATATTGTATAATCAAATAACATTAAGATGTTATAATAATGAAATAAACAAGAGAGTTAGGCAAAGCAAGACAAGAGAATAGACAGGATGCTTACCCATATTGTGGACTTGCTCAGGAAACTCCAGTAGAGTGGATCTCTAGAAGAGAGATCCTTCCCCAGTGGTAGTCAGCTCTTAAATGGGTCTTGGAGAGGTGGAGCCAGGCTCCACCCCTTCCTGCAGCACAGGTGAATTGCTTTCACCTGTGCTCCCGTGGCTGACTCATTGCTCGCCTCAGGTGATCAATCAGAGGTTCAGGCCGTGACTCAGCAGTTCCCATACAGCTACCTGTTCAGTGTCTCACTACCCTCACACTCAAGAACTTCTTCCTAATAGCTAGTCTAAATCTGCTCTCTTCCAGTTTAAAACCATTTCCCAGGCAGTTCACCGCATTATTGTTAGAAAAGCCTAATAATTTGTGTTTTTGTTTTAACTCTTGCTAAATAAGGCATAATTTTTGATTTTATCTAGTTTCTCACTGATTTTAACTTTTTTTTTTGGGGGGGAGTAAATTTGGGTTGCCAAGTTAGGCAAGTGTAAGCAGTATGGCAACAATATCTGGCTTTGGTGATGGTGGCAAATTAAGACTTTGTTTGTTGGGATAACTTGAATTGTATTTGGAGTTAATTTTCACGGTAACTTTAGTAGTTGGGCAGTTCAACTTAAAATCAAAAACAATGCCAAAAAAAAAAAAAGAAAAGAAAAGGGAAAAAAAACACAACAAAATCCCAGTAAATTCAGTCTCCTTGGAGATCTTTAAAATGTTTAATTGACATGAACTGTTTTAATTGATTCCTGAGTTAGCTTTCTGCAACCAAATGGATAATAACACCTTCTTCTTTCTCTAGACCTTTCTGAAAATTTTGATACATGTCACAGAGCATTGCAGACTGTTGCAAAATATGTTCCTTCGTAAGTATTTAATTCCTTGGTTTCATTTGCTTTTTTTTTTTTTTTTTTTTTTTAACAGATATTAAGCTTGGATATAAAGATAATAAACAGATCTTTTTTTCCCCTCCATATTGGAAATACAATACTTAATTTAATTGTGTGACTTTTCCTAACATTCTGTAACTGATAGAATGTTATATCCACTCGTGAAATGTTAATTGACATCAGCAGCTGAGAATCCTGTTAATAACAATAGTAAACACAAGGAAAGTCATGCTTATAGCAGCACGCTTGAAGTAGCTTTTAACAAATCCACAGTAAAAGCTTATTATCTGTGCAATAATAGAACAAATTATATATAATTATTTACCTTAAAATAAGATTACTGTGAGATAATAAACTGATTCCAGTCTGTTTTTATAGTGCTGGAGCTTGCTCTCATGATAACAACCTAAATATTTTTTTTTTCTCCCCCCCTATGCAGAACACTGCAGTTTCTTATGCCAATACTTGTGGAAAATTTTCCTTTCATTAATAAATCAGAAAGAACTCTGGTAAGAATTGTGAATATTACATTTATTTGTTCACTCACTTTTTAATATAGGAAAACACTCTATGGTGTAACAATTGACTTGGTGGTATTTTATGCAGATTTTTGAATATGTTGTTTAAAAATCTTGTTTTTTTTACAAGAATTCTTTACCTATAGAAACATACATGTCCATGTGTGCCTATTTATTGAAAGGTTGTCTGAACATGTGTAAGTTCCCCGTGCATAAGCATTATGCAACTCTTTAATGAGATAATTGCATATCTTTTTCCACGTGATTGTTTTCTTAATCAATGCACAAGATGGACTTCTTTGACGATAAGTCTCAGAGTTGTATAGTAAGAAGAATGTGGGATACCTGTCTCAGTGTAAAAATTGGATAGTATTCTTTGGAAGAACAAGGAATTTGATAAGCAGACAGAAAGATGGATGATGTAGATGAAATCCGTTAGGGGTAGGGTACTACGTTGTTTTATTACATCTCTGTTACAATGCTCCTGTGTGGTGGAAGGCAAGCTGGAAACTTTGAAAGATTACTGCTCTTGTATGTTCTTTATATTTACTCTTTCCAACTTGATACATTGTCATTTGCTTGCTCTACCTGCTAAAGTTAGTTGGAGCTTTGGAGCTGTTTTGAACGTAACAAGAACTACTTCTTCCCTCTCCCACTGAGTTTTGGCACACCTTGCTAGAACTTTTTATTTTTTTCTTAAATCTAAATAACTTTGGGCATCAGATCTGTATCTGCAAAATGAGGTGGATATCAGTCAAAAGATGTTAAGGGATTTTTTTTTTTAAGCATTTCAGTGAGAAGGATGTTGTGAAGAAATTAACTGTGTTTTCAAGGTGGGATTCAAGTGGAGCATAATTGATATGTGGTCCATGCATTGTTGCTGAATATTCTCAGTTTGTAGATTCTGATTAAACTGGTGCTGTCCGTTATATGCACTGAGCAATACGGCCTGTTGAAAAATTGTATATGCTCATGTAATTAAAGGTCGTGTTATAATACATACTTACAAAGAGACTGCACAAAGTGGTGCTCTTAAATGTGCCTATTCACCTGCTTGTATGTATTAGCTTGACTGTTTTTACTCTATAACGTTGCATTTTTGTCATTTGTGCATGGATGTGTGGGGGGGTGCATGTTCACTTACAGAACTTGTCTATTAATCTGTTAGAGGTTTTCTGATTATAATTCAAAGGATGCTTACCTGTGGAATTTAGAATTGTCTATTATAGTAACTAGAAATGAAGATCTCTTAGTCTCACTTCAAACAGTGCTGCTAGACATTATTTTAGAAATACTGAACAATATGCTTGTTGTTTTCATTTTCTTGGGAAAGTTTACATTAAAAAAAAAAAAAATCATATGGAAATTGATAACTTATAGTCATTCTGCTGGAGATACTTGGAAAAAAAAAATTTTGACCTGTATCTATCTCTTTAAATGACAAGTTAGGAAATGTATTTTGTAAAAATCCTTCAAAGAATGTAACTTTCAGTTACCATTCTTATAGATATCTCTTAATTTTGTGTTACAGGAATGTTATGTTCATAACCTACTACGAGTTACAGTGTACCTTCCAACATTGAGACTTCAGATTTTGGAACTTATTGTTGAAAAGCTGTTAAAGTTGGATGTAAGTTTGTTCTGTATCATCTTTCAAGGAAGAATGGTGTTAAAATACTCTTCAGCATTAAGCTTAACAAAAATTATATTCCAGTCATACTAATGATCATCAGTATAGGGCTATTGTGGTTTAACATGGCAGACAGCTAAGCACAACATAGCAGTTTGCTCACACCCCTTGACTTCCTTATGGAATGGAGGAGAAATCGTGGGGTGGGGGTGGGGGTTGGGGAGTAAAAATCTCAGGGACTTTGAGCAACCTGGTCTAGAGGGAGGTGTCCCTGCCTATAGCAGGAGGCTTGGAACTAGTTGATCTTAAAGATCCATTCCAACCCTGACCATTGTATGATTCTAAACAGGAATGTTTCATATTGCTGTCATGGTCATATAAAACTTAATTTCTTGTTTGTAGGTTAGTACGCCCCAGCAAGATATTGAAGATGCTGAAGAAGCTGCTAATAACTCTGATAGTGAGGAAAAATCTACAGAGGAGGGACTTTTTGACATGGTTGGTTATTTTTTTTTAATAGAATTTTTACCTTTGAGGTGCTCTGAAACTTAAGCGTAATGATACATTATTGCTTTGTTGATGCTACTCTGTAAACAGGAAAAATTGAACAGATTTTCAAGTCTGAGTAGCTGACAAACAAATTAATGTATTTTCCATGTGCTGAATTTAATGATATAAATATCCAGAATATGTACAGTACATCAGTTTCCTTACGAAAAAAATACAAGCAGCTGTATGTAAAGCTTATTAATTGTAATTGACTTAGTTTACAAAAATTTGCTTAGACTGAGCTGTATAGGACTGCTTTTAAGAACAACAACAAAAACTTCACGATGAACATACAGATGTAGTTTCATTTTTCTCTATATAATTGTAAGTAAGTTATCATTTATGACATAGTGTATATGAAGGTTGTGTAACCACTATCTTACCTACCAGGAGGAAGATGAGGAAAGAAAAGAAGACAAAGTTGTCTCTCCCAGTAGTGAGAGAATGGCCCATCCACTTGCAGAGCGACTGGATATTTTGATGACCATTCTGTTTGCCTATATTAAAGACGTTTGCCATGTGGATGGTAAGAATACAGGAACAATAAACTTGTTTTGCTAGCAAATAAGAAAAATGTAAGACGAATTCTCTATTGCAGCAGGAGAAAGTGAGCCTTCACCCTTTAGTGGTAGAGTTCTGCTATTAGCACATTCCTGGCTTTGTCCACTGTTTATTGGCTGAAAGTGCAAAGGTTCGTTTATGACATTAACAGCCTGATCTTCAGTCGGAGACATTTTGATTGTATAAATATGGCACCATACCCAAAATGTAATGTGTCAGGGTATAAGAGTAAATAGTTTTCTTTTCTCATTGTGGTACTAAATTTCTCAGGGGGTCAGAAATACTTTCTAATTAACCAGAGTATTTTATCGTTCTTTCTGCTGTACTGTTTTGAGTATTAGAATTGTGGATTCTTTGAACATCATAAACACAAGAAGTAGGTTAGAAGAACCAGCTGGAATTGGTAAAGGACTTGTATTAAAGGAAAAAAACTTATTTATTTATTTATTAGAAACACAAATTTTACACTGGCATTTATTAAGGGGCTGAATATTAGACTTATTTAGAACAGAATATTTAGAAAATTGCTTTATCACATTAGTGAGGCAGTTTTATTTCTTAGTGTTTTCTTTTGCCTCTTCTGAAGTAGCACATTATTGCAAATTTTGCAGTCTGTCAGTATTGCACATGCTTACATTCACAGATTTACTTCTTTTTTGCATTAGTTTATATGAAGAATAATTGAAGTTCTGGAAGGTCTTACTACAAACATTTTATTTTAGTTGCCAGATAAACTTAGAAGTTAGCTTGGCAGTGGTGTTTTTGTTTTTTTTTTAAAACATATTTCTTCCTGATTCAGAAAGATAGAAATACCATTTTCACAACATGAGGGCAGGAAAAAACCTGATATGAGTCATTTTTGTTTTCTTTTTGTTGTTGTGTAGGCAAGCTTGATATCAACAAGACAAAGGATTTGTATCGGGATCTCGTTTCTGTTTTTGACAAGCTCATTTTACCAACCCATGCTTCTTGTCATGTACAGTATTTCATATTTCACATTTGTAGCTTAAAATTGGTGAGTAGAAACTGTTCTTAAAATGAAGTGTCTTTAAGTCTATACTTCGGCTTTTCTACAAAAGTTAGTTGCTTTTTTCCCTATAGTTCTGCTATTACTATGTGTTTCCTCTGAAGATTGTACATCAGGATTTATTAGTATCCTTGTTCTCCTTCCCTTCTGTTATTCCTTTTTCAAATCCTACTATATTTTCAGCCTTCCCCATGCTGATCATAAATATCAAGTAGCTTAAAACCAGCTCATTGTGAAGGAATGTTGTAATAGAAGTCTTCTGCAGAAGTCAGTTGGACTTTTAAACCTGAGGCATAGTGCTCTTACAAATTTGATCGGCATCAAAAAACTGACCGTGTTGTTAGCTCTTCAGTTTGGAATTTGTATTTACTGTTTGTTCAGCTCCTTCCATTTTCCCATCTCTTAGGCGAAATGCCTTCTTTTCTCTTTAACATTCTAAAATAAAAACATCCATACTTTTGGCATAAGATTAGCTGGAGATCCACTTAGCATTGTCCTTGACCTCTGACAGTGAATAGCAGATGTATTGGAAAGAATACTTGAGTACAGCAAGTATACTATGGTGTTTTGTCAGAATAGCATCTCAGCTTCTAATAATAGTTCAGTAACTTCCTGAACAGAAGTGACATTCCTTTGCAGAAGCATTGCATGATGGGCAAATTCAAGGGGAAGATATCATATTGCTTTTTAAATTTTTTTAGTGATATAAATTTTTGGTATTGTGAACTTCCTGTGCCAACGAGTCTCAGAATGTAACTGTTTACAATGAAGAACCACTTTTTGTATTTCTCGAAGTTCAACTTCCTGCTATTTTCATTGGATAACCCCTATCCCTTCTGTTCCAAGGGCAGTTAACAGTTGCTTCCTGTTAATCTTGTTAATGTTTTTAAAGACTTCTATGGTTTGACTATGGAAATTGTTGGAACTGAATATTAGGAATATATTACTGTCATTACTATAACAATTCATGTTTTCTGTGTATCTTCATTCCAGGGATTGGCTGAGGCGTTTTTAGACCATCTCTGGAAAAAACTGCAAGATCCGAATAATCCTTCGGTGATCAGGCAAACTGCTGGGAGTTACATTGGCAGCTTCTTAGCAAGAGCTAAATTTATTCCAGTTGTGTATGTTGTTTTGATATAAGAGCATGGATAGGTTATGTTGACTTCGGACTGAGTTATGGATACTCAGTATATCTGATAATCAGAAATATATTTTTAATGATCTATGTTAAGTATTCTGTATGGATTCTGAGACAGGGAAGTCAAGTGTCCAACTCTTTTTGTACACGTTGAAAATATTTCAGCAAAAGGATGAAAATCTTTATATTTTGTATTTATGCATTCTGTATTTTTATGCTGTTAAAGGTGTGGGCTCAGTGAATTTAATTTGATATTGGAATTACTTGTTGGACATTGCTTATAGCTCAGCATTTATATTGTTTGTTGCATATGTCCATGCAGTGTGCATTCTTGGATTCATCTCCTGGCATCTTGTGCTTTCACTGGGATTTTCAGTACTGATGTGTTGATTTGTTTCCTGCTGATATAAAGGAGAAAGCTCATAACATAATCTATTATTTCTAGTGATAATTTTCTTAATTACAGTTTTGTAACTGAGATCTTTGAATACTTGTTTAACATCTTTTCTATGCCATTTTAGAATCTATTTTTACACATTATTTTTCTCCATTATAGCACAGTAAAAGCGTGCCTGGATCTGCTGGTTAATTGGATGCATAAATACATTGATAATCAGGATACAGGGGCTAATGCTTACTGTGATGTAGCTCTCCATGGGCCATTTTATTCTGCATGTCAGGCAGCATTCTATACGTTTATTTTCCGTCATAAGCAACTTTTGGATGGAAACTTAAGGAAAGGTGAGTATAACAGGTTTGAAAGGTGTTGGGATTCATTTGCGAGATTTACTGTGGATTTGTTTTGTGATGGTTAATTCAGTCAAGTATTTGACAGATTTACATTGTACTCTAAATGGAGTAAGATAGCTTACACACCTGGGCTACCAACCTAAATAATCTTTTTCTTCAGCATTGAAAGCAGTGCAGATAAGTCTTTAACTTAGATTTCTGGCCCCAGTTGCTTGCTGAGCATGTTTGAATTCCAGCTGTGTTGAACTAATGTGGTCTTCAGTTGATAACAGTCCATAAAGTCTCTGTGTCCTCAGTTCCCATGTAAATGTAGTGTCTTTGGAAGGGTCTCCCAGCTGTGGCAATCTGCCATAAATTGGAATAGCTTTTCTATTCGACAAGCTGTAGGCTAGATCACTACTGTAATAGAGAGATGTAGGATTTGCTTATGTGATCTTGTGCATGGTGGTAAGACTGGAAATTCTTAAAAATTCAGTTAAGCTTATACAATGTATAACCTCTATATAATAGGTTTATTTGATAATTGTTCTTATTTCGAAGGTCTGTCATATCTGCAGAGTTTAAATTTTGAGCGCATTGTCATGTGTCAGCTAAACCCTCTGAAGATATGTATACCTTCTGTCGTAAACTTGTTTGCTGCCATTACAAGGTACCTTTTTTTTTTCACTTCAGTTTCATCTAGATACCAGTTTATGGATGTGTGTGTATAATAACAGCAGTTATTTAGAACTTGAGATATATAACACAAAGTATTTATTGTTATCCAAGAGAACACAGAATTTTGCCCATGTTCTAGGTGGGATAAATTTGTTTCTGGTTCAGTTTCAATTAAATCTTACAATACCGTAAAACTGTTTCACTGCTCAAGTATTGGTGCCAGTTCTAATTGGAGTAAAACTTGCAGGAGTGCAGAGAAAGAGAATAGACTCTAACGTACATCCCCTGGTGGCTGTCTTGGAAACACCTAATACCAGTTCCAAAATGGAAGGTAGAAATGATGTTATTTAAAAATAACTTTTGTATTTGAATGTCTTCTGAAACATTTGCAATCTTTGTGCTAGAAATGCTTATCTTTCCCTTATTATCTTTCAAAGGAAATACCAGCTGGTGTTCTGCTACACAATTATTGAGAGAAACAATCGGCAGTTTATACCAGTTGTTCGGAGCAGCACTGGGGGTGACTTTGTGCAGATGTGCACTAACCCGCTTGATAGTTTCTTCCCCTTTGATCCCTATGTGCTCAAAAGGTATAGTTCATAAATGAACAGTTCATTTTTGTCTTGTAGCAAACAGTAAGCTAAAATGTGTAAGAAACTCAGCTGATTTTCTTTCCTGAGCTTTAGTACTTCTTATATTGTGTATCTTAACCTGTGATTATCTTTTAAAAATTTGGAAAAGAATTTGAAAAAATACCATAGTTGTTGAAAATGTCTAACAAGGGATTAGAAGTCCTAATTGTATTAGAACTCCTTAAACAAACAATTTTAATTTATGTTTATCAGCGAAGCTGATAAAGAGTAATCTTTCATGGAATTAATTGGGGATTATATAGGGACAGAGCTGTTTGTGAAATCTTGAAGATGGCTATCAGAATTCCAACCATTTTATATTGTATTGTTAAAATCTAATCCATACTATTTTTACTGAATAAAATAACTCGCACTGTCTTTTGATTCCACTTTCAGATCGAAGAAGACCATTGATCCATTTTATCAGTTTTGGGAAGAACTGAGTGCTGAAGATCTAGAGAATCTGAAGAAGCCAATTAAAAGGGTAATCTGTTATAAAATGCAGTTCCATAGCTACTCTGTCAGCTGCTTTTATTTGCTTAGTTAGCTAGTGACTGTAAGCATAGAAAACATGATAAACAGTGGCTGAAATCAGCTAGGAAACTTCAAGAATTTATCCAACCTTACTTTGCCCCTCTATGGAAGAGTGCATGCGTACGGACACACAAAACAACTGTTGAGCATCCACGTGGTGTATATGCAGTCTTGTCACAGGGATCCATCCGCTTTGCAGATAGTTGCTTCACAATGAGTGTACATATAATACTCTTATCATCCTAACTAATCATGACAGTTGTAGTACATCCCACATTCTTCCATTGCTTCTACATAGTTTGTTTACCTTCTTGCGGAATGTCTATCCTTTTTCAACGTTTTGCTCAACTGCGTATTTCATAGAACTGTAGAATGGCTTGAGTTCAAAGGGACCTCAAGGATTGTGAAGCTCTAACCTCCTGCCGTATGCGAGGCCATCAACCTCCATATCTAACACTAGACCAGGCTGCCCAGGGCCCCATCCAATCTCGCCTTGAATGCTTCCAGGGACAGGGTATCCACAACCGCTCTGGGCAGTCTGTTCCAGCACCTCACCACTCTCTTGGTAAAGAACTTCCCCCCTGATAACCAACCTCAGTCTTCCCTCCTTCAACTTAAAAACCATTTCCCCTTTTCCTGCCATTATCTATCCTTTCAAAGAGTTTACTCCCCTCCTATTTGTAGGCTTCCTTTAGGTACTGAAAGGCTGCAATGAGGTCACCCCACAGCCTTCTTTCGTCCAGGCTGAACAAGCCCAGCTCCCTCAGCCTGTCTTTATAGTGGAGGTGCTCCAGCCCTCTGATGATCTTCGTGGCCCTCCTCTAGTACCCTGTCTTTCTTGTACTGGGGGCCCCAGACCTGGATGCAGTACTCCAGCTGGGGCCTCATGAGGGCGGAGTAGACAGGGACAGTCGCCTCCCTGTCCCTGCTGGCCATTCCTCTTCTGATGGAGCCCAGGATAGCATTTGCTTTCCAAGCTGCAAGAGCACACAACTGGCTCATGTTAAGTTTTTCATTTCTTCCCTTTCTATGATAACATGGAAAAATATGGTGTTGTAGATTTGTATGTGCCTTTTGTTAACTGGTAAGTTTATTGATTTTACTCTTGTGTTTTGATAGGAGATTTGATGAATTTCAGAATTTATTTTGGAAATACCCTTTTTGGTTTTAGCAGTTTTTACTTCTGTAAAATCTTAATGGAGACCTGGAATGTATTTTTGCTGTCACTGATCCTTTTCAATTCATGCAGGATACTCCTGAAGATGAAGATGATGACTTTTTGAAAGGAGAAACCCCTCAAAATGAGGGTGTGGTTGAAATTACTCCGAATTCTTATGAGTCAAATACCCGGAGCCCAGTGAGCAGCACTGGCTCTCCTTCAGGCTGTCATGTGCAATATCCACACTGACCTGGAGAACTAGAAGTGGAAGAAAAAATCGCGTGCTATTTTTTGCTCACAAAGAGACTTTAGCTCAACTTTATGAACTGGCAAATGCTTCATCATCAGTTTTCTATGGATATATTGAGATAAATTCATATGCTGCTAGAAAAATGTAGAGAATAAATAGAGTAATATTTTACAAATTTCACATTGAAATGTTTTTAATGACTTATGAGGTTTTTTTTTAATAGTTTTCCTTGACCTTTACAGACTTTTGTTTACTAACGTTTCTCTATGAGGTTTTATATATTGGGTGGAATTCTGATCTTTCTTATTATGGATTTCTGATCACACAGAAATCAATTATCAGTATTTAAACTGTTCTCTGCTGACCTTTTTTAGTTGGTTTCAAATAATGTTGTGATCTCATCATAGGGGAGCCCCTCTGACAGTGATTCTGCTTACACATATCTGAGCTTGTCCTATTTGGAGAACAGTGCTTAATAAAGGCCCTTGGTAGTGGTGAGTGTATTCAGATGGTAAATGTTATTGCTGCTTAAACGTGTGGGTGACACACAGCTTTTCCAGCTATGAAAGTTCTGATATGTGAAGTGGTGATTGTTGGAAGTGTTGAAAATGAGTAGATGAAAGCATGATTTGTAGATAGTTTTATTTGAGGTGTTTGAGAAGCACTCTGAGAAGGTATTTATTTTCAGGATTTGAAGCTCATATGTAAGTGCTGAAAATATAAACGAACAAACCCACATCCCTTGTAAAAAGGAATTGATGTCTCTGCTGTTATTGTATTGTTTGTTTGTCAGTGAAGAGTTTCTCTGTAGATTTCTGTTTTTTTTTTTTTCACCATTACATTCTCTTTCTTGATTCTAAACAATGGAAAATATGTTATTTGTGTAACATATAGTTGAAAATTTAATGCATGTGGGACTCAGTTCATCTGCCCTTTTTTAGTCTGAGCTTGTAGGCTTTCAAGACAGTGCGTTTATTCAGAACCAATAAAGACTGATGCAAAGAGTGCCAATTCTATGCTTTGTGTTTAACTGAGGATCTCTCTGTAGTATAGCTTATCCAGAGCTGGGATGTTTGTTCTGACAGACTGAAAAGTAGTTTCAGGGATGATGCTGCAAAATTTGTTAGTGGGATCTGTTAATCACTGTATAAATTTAAACTTAGCTTTTGTTTTTAATTTTAATTCTCTTTACTGTTGTTCCTGTGCACTAAACAGTAATTTCCATCTGAAATAATTGTCTCTCTCCTGACACAGAAGTACCCTTCTCACAACCATGGCAAGGAAAATGCTTTCTGGAAGCTGCCTTTTTCTGCTCTTTCAGTTTTATGTCTTCAGCAACACAATCAGTCACTTACAAAATGAGGCTCTATAAAACTTAACAAGGTGTAGTATCAGGTACGTGATGCGGGAGCTTCCATGTCTCATTAAAACTGGGTGGGGGAGAGAGAGGAAGGAGAAAGGATATTTGACACGAAGTGTAACATTAAAAATGTGCAGGCATTGAACTGTCTGTTCTGAGGGGCAGAGTCAATTTTAGTATGCTAAAGAGACTTGTTTAAAAAAAAAAATCAGGCAGGAGCTCCTTAGTGGTTCCATGACTCTTCTATGTTGTTAGCCTTAGTATGGCTGCAACCAGCAGTGCTAGAAGGTCCTGGCGTTTTGCCACATGGACTGTTCTGTAAGTGCTGCTCTATCTGAGAGCAGTGCTGCTTCAGAGGAGGAGATTCGCTTCACCTGGTGAGGTTCCCTGTGAAATATGAAGCATCTTTTGAAGAAAGTATCTGTTGTAACTTTATTTTGTGAAAATGAGATTAGAAAAGTAGAGCGTGTGGTTTATTTTCCTCACTCTGTTGAGAGTCCCCTTAGCTCGAGCTGTCCTCTCCCACTTGGCATTGTTCTGGGCCAAGGCTTCACAGAGCTGGGGGATGGTTTATTTGTAAATTGGAGAGCTGATGGTAGACATTTCCAAAACGGTTTCCTACAGTTCCTGAATAACTACGGAAGGGAAGGAGGAGGGGGTTACGGAGCGTTAAGGGCTGTAGAAGCACCGCGAGCGATCCGCTGCCGTCGGGAACGAGCGCAGATCGCCGCTTGCCGCCGCCGCCCCGCCCTTAGCGGCTTCTGCCGCCATTTCCCAGCGCTCCGCGCGGCGGCGCCCGACTTGGCCCAGCGCGGCCCTGAGGAGGAAGCGCGGAGCGGCCGCCTCCCGCCCTGGGCGTTCTCCGCGATGCCGCTGCTGATTAACGGGGAGCGGATTGATCTGACTCGGCTCACGGGAAGCGTGATCCGCGCCCACCCGCACCTCGAGGTGAGCAGGCGGCCGTGCCGTCGCCGCGGGGCCTGTCCGCTCTCGCCCCGAGGCGGCCTCGCTGAGGGCCGCCTTGGGGCGGGCGGGCCCGGCGGCGCCGTGTCGCTCGGCCGGACGTGAGCGCTGCGGCGCTCGGGGCGGGCCGCGCCCGCGGAGGTAGCTGGTGTGGGGCGGCTCCGCGCGGCCCCGGCCCCGTGAAAGAGGCGCGAGGTGGCTGAAAGGAAGCGTGTCCGCGTCGTGGAGGCGGGCGGCGGTAGCGGCCCCGCGGCGGGAGCCTGGCGCGGGGCGGCGGTGGCGGTCGGTGCCCTCGGGTCGAGGGAGCCTGGGGTGAACGGCGGCTGGGGATGGACGTCGGGAACGCGGCATCGGAGAGGTGATAACTTCGTTCTAAGAATGTAGGCGTTTTAATCAGAACGGCAGCTCGTGGGTTAGGAACTGCCGAACAGAGCTGGTTGGAGAGCTGTTTTTCACAAGAAAGTGCTGATTTGTGGAAACTGAGTTCTTGTAGAGGGGGAAAAAATAAAAAAAAAATAATCAGTGCAGATAAAAACTGAGTAAAGTAGTTCAGCCCTGGTATAGAAATGCACACGGTACCAGCCAGCAGTGCAGTCAGAACCCAGGAGGTCGGTTTTCCATCAATTAGGCATGATGATTAATAGCTACATTTTGTTAGTACTTAATAAGTATAATGGATCGTGGCCACAAGAGGCTGAAACTTTCACGTTTCAAAGAAGGAAATCTGGCAGGTAGTGATAGGATGAGAGGGAATGGCCTCATGTTGCACCGGGAAGGTTCACTTTGGATGTTAGGACAGAATTCCTAGAAAGGGTGGTTGGGCAGGGGAACAGGCTGCTCAGGGAGACTGGGGAGTCACTGTCCCAGGTGGTGTTCAAGAAATATGTAGATGGGACATATACATATTGAGACGTATGTAGGGACATGGTTTAGTGGCCAGTGGTAGTGGTAGGTGGACCGCTGGACTGGATGATCTTAGAGGCCTCTTCCAACCTTAACAACTGTATGATTTTGTGCTGTGTAAAATTCCAAGATCTGCTCTGGCAGTGTGTGATGTCAGCTTGGTCCTTTCCTGTTGTTCCTCCATTTACTTTCCATAAAGCAGGGAAAGAGTATTCTGTGTGTGTGAAATGATGCGATTTAACAGCTAACTGATCTGTGGCAGGAAGGTGAAAAACTAGAAATTTGGAATCCTCCAAAATACAAAATATGCCATGTTTGCCGCTAACCTGGGAGCATTTGCTTTTTGGATTGTGATGTTTGTATCAAGTGACAAATACACCTGAGAATTCAGCCTCTGTAGTCTTTATTATCATTTATCTTTAGGAAAAGGCAAAACTTCTAAGAAGTCAGCCTACCCAAATTGTGGAACCCAAAGGGCTTCTGTATGTCCAGCAGAGAGAATTTGCAGTGACCACCCCTAATGATGGTATGTAAGAATGTAAGCAGTTCTTCTGCTAGAGTAATTATTACAACAGCAAAGTTCATACACAATCTCTCTCCTTTAAAATAGGTTCTGTGTCTATTCTTGGGTCAGATGATGCAACTACCTGTCACCTAATTGTGCTCCGACACACAGGTATCTTAATGGGTGTTCTTCACAAAGCCTGTACCTCTGAAGTAGTACAGTTGGGATCATCACTGGTTTATGCTGCATTAATGAAATAAACTGCAATTTCATTTATATAAACTGACATCTCAAAAAGTTACAAGGTGCTTTAACTGAGTGGTAAATTCAGAGAGTTTGTCTGTTCAGTATACCAGTTCCATGTTCACTTTGCTAAATGAACAGATCGTAAACTTGATCTGCTTTAGTGGCTACCTTTGCAGCGTCTCAGGCTGGGTGAATGCCAGAGAGTTCAGCCAGCTGGGTCAGCAGGGTTTGGCGATAACAACACATGTAGAATTGATGGAAAAGGCTTCCTGTATTTCTGACAGCAAGGTGGTCCTTAGTAGGAAGGTGTTTGCACCAGTCATTGTTTAGCTGATTTTTATAATGGGGCACACACAGATGTTATTGTCTCGTGCAGTCAACACATCTCTTCCGCCAGAGGCTACTGAACTAACAGAAGTGAGTAGGTGGGGTGTCGTTCTTGCACTACTGTAGTAGTGCACACTGTTGTTGATCTGAATTATGGTAGTGAACAGTGTCCACCAGTGTCACTGTCTTTTCACATCTTCCTTAGGCAGCGGAGCCACCTGCTTGACACACTGTGATGGATCAGACACAGAAGCGGAGGTGTCGCTCATCATGAGTTCAGTAAAATCTTTCTCTAACACCACAGGGTATGGAAGGTCAGCTTTGCTTTGTTAATTGTTACATACTGTTTTTCACAAAAGTAACTGCAGTTTGTAAGTTGTGGAACTGTTATCTGATTTTATGGGGTTCAGACAAGGTAACCGTGCAAGAAATATTTCTGTAAGGAGCCGTATGGAAAATGATAACTATTTTATTGATAATGTTTTTGTGGGTATTTTCTATCAGTGATCTAAAGCGTGGTTCTGTTCTGAATAGCGGCTCTGTAAAAATGCCATTGAGTGGTTTGGTGTTTACTGTTTCCCAGTAACTTTTATTTCAGATGTGCTAAACTTTCCAAATAACTGTTTTTAGTTGTTCTGTTTTTTTCATGAGAAATGATGGTCTTGTGAATTCCTTTTAGATCTGAGAATCTGTCTGGGATTTTTCAAGGACCCATGCTGGGGGGCGAAAAAAAAAAAGTCTGAAACAGATTTTGGCTAGCAAGGTTTTTCCTTAATGTAGAGATTTTTTTGCCTCTGTAGTTTGATAAGAACAAAAACTCCATGAACTTGGAAGACGTGGTCTCTAGAACTCATGATCTACCTTGCCCAGTTTTGAAAAATGAATATTGGCCTTGCTAGGTGATTGATGATGCTTCCTCTCACTTTTTTATTGTTTCTGAGATCTTGCACCCAAAACCAGTATTGTCAGTAGTTGTTTTTGTTGTTGTTTTTTGTTTGGTCAAAAGGCTCACAAACAACACCTGTCTTTATGTAGACGCTTCTCGGAGAAGAACACTGCTGTATGGCCTACAGTAGTTCTGGAGACCATGGGAGTAAACTCCTTCACATTCAGCTCACTGTTTTGTGGGAACTGAGAGGTAGTTACTGAATTATGTCCAAAACTGAGATGCTGACCATCACAGATACCTTGGGGTTCGATAGAAATGCATGTGTGTAATGTTTGCTGAGGTGTTTTTAATTTTTTTTTTTTAATATTGTACTATTTCTTGAATGATCCCTAAGTGTTCAAAATAAAATTACCAACCACAGTTTGCTACACATACAACCATTAACAAGCGAGACTCCTCTAATGATTGCATTGTAGTTTGGGCTGGAGATTATTTTGTAAAGGTATTCACTTTGGGATGTCATCTTAACTGCTGTTTCCTGTTATTCCATCTCTGTTAGGCTGGAAGTGCACCTAGTTGGAGGTTTCAATGATGATAGGCAGTTATCACAAAAACTTACTAATCAGCTTCTTAGTAAGTTCACATTTTTTCCACTCTCGTGTAGAAAAAAATAGTTCTGACTGGATTTGGGTAAAATCTGCTTCTAATCTGAGCACCATCATTTAATAGGAACAAGTGGGGATTAATTTTGGAGGGTGTTTTCTCTACTTACAAACTTGCTGAAGAGGAGGGGTTGGACTTCTGATGCTTGCCTGTGGCCAGGTGTGGAGCAGGAACTTCTCATTTGTTCCTGACAGGCATTGCAGGGGGTAGAATGGGAGTGCAGTTCAGCTGGACCTAATTCCTAGCTCTGCTGATGACAAGCTGATGTGTGATCTTGCCCAGGTGTTGTCACCTGTCCAAATCAGTACAGGGGGGTGTCTTGATCAGTTACTACTCCTTTTTCAACTTAATGTGATGAGGTAAATCTCATTTTTTTTGCAATTGCCTGACGAAAGATGTTATTTCTGTACATGAAATCTGTATAGAGAAGTGGTTATGGTACTTTACAAGCAAATTGGGAAACATAAAGTACCATCTTAGATATTTCAAGTGCCCTGGCTTATGCTAAGCACTTCCCAAATGTAGAGAGGCATTGACCTCACTGGAGCTGGGAAGAAACAGGGGCGTGTATTGAGGGAGGCGGCTATGGGATGAGGAATTTGGTCTGGCAAATGTCATGTGGGATGTGCCCCTCTTGCCCTCTCACATGTTATGATGTGATTCCTGTTATGTATGGTACATATTGCATGAGAGCTCAGCACAAAATTTTTTGGTTAATGTGTTTTTTCAGCTTCATGGTTTTCATGTATCCAGTTACAATTTAAAACATTTTATTTCTATTAGAACTTCAGGAAAAAAGGTGAACTTTTTTTTTCCTGAAGTGTGGGATGGGGAAAAGGAGAACTGAAGTATATATACTGAAAGACTGGGTTTGCTCACTATATATATATATATATAATATTTTAAGAAAGTACTTAAATATGTGCAATTAACTAAAGCAGAGTTGATGTGATGCCAGAGCTACTTTAAACCAATGTCAGTAAAAGGAGCAAGTGGCACAACTTCTTAACATGTTTTTGACATCTTAAATGGCTACTCTCTGTAAATTACTGGTATGTTTAGGAGCCTTGGCTTTAATTTTTCTAAAAGCTGGTTTGAAGCAAACCTGAAAAATACTCTTTGCTCTGTTGCATTATCTATGAATAGTGTATTAGGTACTTTCTACCCATCTATTCTGCAGCGTGCAACACTGATAATCCTCCCCCCCCCCCCGTCTATATACAGCACCTGCTTTGCCACCAGTCAGTCTTACATATTGCTGCTATTGTTGTTGCTGTAGGAGCATTTGATCTCCAACCAGATGATGTTCATTTAGTGACTTTCTGTGTAACAGGTAAGAAAATGTCCTCTTGTGTTTTTTTATTTTATTTTTGAAGAACTTTTAGCTACTGAAATCAAAGTACAGATATTTCCATTCATAGCCTTTTAAATCTGTCCTGTAATGATAAATGGTACACGTCCTCCCACTTGGCTTGTATGTTTAAATTTAATTATTTACAGTGTATTAATGTCAAACAGCCTGCTCAGCAAAGATTCTCTCAGTTGAGATTGGGGAGGACCTGTGAATGTTACCAGGCCATTTCCTGCCTCGGTACAGTTTTGAGTATTTAGAGAGGCAATTGAGAAAGGAACTTAATGACCTTTGATGTTGTTAGACTGTTCATAGACTCCTCCAGTTAATTTGTAACATGTGATGTCACATAAATAATTATTTCCTCTTCTTTGTATTGTATTCAAGTCATATATAACCTTTGTATTTAAATGTTACTGGTGACTTGCATTTTTGAAAATTGACATCACAGCAGTTTTGCCTTTTTTTTTCCTGGGACTTTTAAGCCGATTCTGGCTTGCACAGAAAATGGAATGGCTGGAGCTGAATATAGTGATATGAGAGCTCTACTCCAAGTGCCAACATGTTAATGTTGACCTTATCGCCTTTTCCATATTCATTTTAGGCTTCATCCTGTGTTGATTTTGTCTGTTAGTTTTTCCACCAGTCTTCTTAAGCAACGTTAGCTCAATTCTTCTCTGGTAATGCACAACTGAATGAATTCTGTACAGAAAAAAATCTGATGCCCTACACATTTGACTTTTTTTCTTACAGAACTAAATGACAGAGAAGAGAAGGATATTCATTTTCCAATCATTTATGGAATAGGTGAGTTAAAATAGAATTGTTTTTTTTTTTTTGTAACTGGATATTTTTTTAGATTCTAGTAGTAAATGCACTGCCTTTAATGTTTACATAATACCTGTTGTAGAGTGCTGCTGTTGGAGGTGTGGCAGAAAACAGAAGTTCTAAGAAAATGGGGCCTGGGGCAATGAGAAATAGGAATAGTATTTGGCAGCTTCTAAAATTCCTGTTACAATAGTAGTGTTGTGGAGGTGGCTGTTTTAAGCAATGTTTGGTAAGAATTAAAATTGTTTCTAAGTTTAAACCTAATTTCTCACCAGCTGTGAATGTAAAAACAGCAGAGATTTTCCCTGCAACTTTTCCAGAAAAAGGGCCAGATGAGGATTTGCGTTCAGCCCATGTTTTAACAGGAGCAAGAGTGAGTATAAATAAGTGGGCAATGAAATTTCAAATCAGATATTGTTGCTAGAAGACCACTTAGCGGCAGTGAGTTATCATAATATAGGGGAAAAAAAACCAAACAGATTGGTAGTAGCTGTAGTGGAAATGCTGAGTCATGGCTTGAAGCAGTGATGGAGCACCTGGTGGGAAGGCAGGGCCAGCCCAGGGGAACTCAGGTGCATGCAATGGAATGCAATGCACTGAGTGATAGAAGGGTTGAGCCAGGATCCACCCCTTCCCAGCCCTCATTTAAAGGCTGGTAGTGGAAGCCAGGGGATCTCTCTGGAGATTCCTGTGTACCTAAGGCCTTCCAAAGGTAAGCAGTTTTCCTTTGTTTCTGCATCCACTGCTGCAGCATTTGTTCTTGTTCTCATTTGCTGAAGCCTAGGATTGTGCCGCTCCACTATTATTGCTGTACTTTCCATTACATTATAGCATTACAGCAGTACAAATGCTTTTCAGCTTAAATCATTTCTCTCTTTCATTTGCTTAAGTGCTGTCTAACTTCTAAGGCTCCCTATAAACAGTTCTATGTTACTGCAGCTGACAAACATTTATGATGCAAAGACTGAACAACTACACATTGGACCTTATTTCTGGAGGCCTTTCCCACATGTGGATTTCTGGTTAGAACAAGATGATCAACAGATTCTACAGGTACTCTTTAGCTGAGAACAGAATGGGTATGGCCTGTCAAAGCTCTCCTCTGCCAACAGCAGGGAAGGGGAAAAAATAATTGTATTAGAAGTGAGAGTAATTGAGAGCTTTTGTGTTCTGAATTTCAAGCAGCTCTTGCTGTCATCTTGTTTTTCAGAATCTTTCCACATCGCCTTTGGCTGAGCCACCCCACTTTGTTTCCCACATTCGTTCTACATTAACATTTTTAAAAGAACATCCATTTCCATCTCATTCCCTGTTTCCTGATAGAAAACCTCGCATATACAAAAAAAATGAAGAAGGGTTGTGGGAACTGGTTTGTTCTGACAAGGCCTAACTTGGAAGCCAACATCAGCTGCTCTAGGGAAGCATAGCAGTGCCGGAAGAACAGCAAGTTGTAAAAAGCATGCTGCTGGTCATGGATAGTAGTGTTCCTATGCTTTTCAAAATAAAATATTTCAACAGAAGTAACGTTTCTTCTGCATTACTTAAGTAGGAACCTCGATTACTTTGAAGTAATTGTTTTTTGTTTCAGTGGTTTATCTGTGCTGATCAGACTGCTATAATACAGACAAATGGCAGTGTTGCAACCCAGAGGCTAGAAGTCACCATATGAACATGGACTTGAGAAACTCTTTTTCTATGCAAAGTGAAAGAAAGTTGCTTATGCTTAAAGTCTACTGGAACTTCTACAGGAACTTCATTCAAAAATATATCTTTAGAATAATCATTTGAAGATTCTTTATTGAAACAGTCAGATAGGAGCTGAAGAATGAAGCTCATTCCACCAAAACTACTGGTTTAACAATTCCAAATATAAAAACATTAGAAAATAATCATTGTGGTGATAACTTTAATCCCCACGAATTACTCTTATTAACTTATTCATTGCACCAAAGAAATCACTGAGGAAGACTAGTCAACTTAACTGTTTATGCACTTCAGAAAAATTGCACTCTGATTTACATAAGTTACCCCAAGAGCAAAATTCACCCACAAGATCTAAATGCTGCAAGTCAAATGAGGTGACATTACTATTAAAAAAAAAAAAAAACTTCATTTTTCAGATCAAAGTTAATCCTGCCACCATTATAGCCATTAAATTGACACCCTTTGGAAAAAAAGAACAAAGCAAACTATTCTGTGTCTAGCTCTGTAGATTGAAAGATTTTCTCCAAAAACCATGTTGCAGAGCAAGCTTTCCAAAAGATGTTGCTTCCACAAGAGACTTTGGAAACTTGCAGAAAAGCAACTACACTAAATCATGTGAGGGCAGGGGGGAAGATCTGCACATTGTAGCTTTTGACATATCCAAAGCTTAACTTGTGCTTTAAGTAGTCCTGGATGCTATGAACTTGCACTGTAGTGTAAATAAACTGTATATTTTCACTGAATCTGTACAACTCCTGCCCTAGGAAAGTTATTCAAAAGTCAGTGTTGAAATCAGCACAACTATAGTGGGTCTTTTTTTTTCCCCAAGCTTTACTCTAACTACCTTTAAAAATACATAACAAGAAAAGACCAGTTAATGATGCTACATGTGTTACCAGTGTCATGCAAAGGAAAAAAATGTATTGGTGATTCTTTTTTAGTGGTAGAATCAAGAAGTCGTTTAGGCATGCAGAGGCACTATTTCTTTCTGAACTGCTTAAAACTCAGTAACTTACTTAGTCCTATACTCAGGGCCTCACCTGAATAAGAAAAAAAAATGTATTTTGATGACAAAATACAGTTCAGTGACTTGTATATACACACACAGGCATTCATCCCTAACGCTGACTGCACCACAGCTGCTTGGCAATGTTATTTGTAAAAATGCTGAAAGAAAAAAAAGCAGAAGTAGAACTAGCATGACTAAGCTGTTTTACTGAAGAGGCTAAACTGAATATTCAATATAAAAATGTTTAAAAAAAATCAGCAGTTTCTTAAAAATATACACATAAGATCAATTTACAATACTTGGGTGCAACTGTATTCTTAATCTTACACATGGCTGCTGAATTAGTATCTACCGTCAAGCCTGAAGTCTTATTGGAACTGTAACTGCCTATTTTCTTGACAAATGTTTACAAGCAGTCAGGCAGTTAATAAATCTCACTGCAACTTTGTTGACACCAACATGTACAGGATTAAAGCAACTGTACTAAGTGTACAGAAAGACAAATCTTTCCTGTTTGGGGAAAATTTGTATGTGTACAAAATCCCAGTTAGTAAGTTACAGTACTTATGTTACTGTACTAGTATGTGGCACTGTTCACATTCTAAATGCATCATTAAAATATCCTGTCCTATGAGGCATGTGTTTTATCCGGACAGTCTTAAAGCCAGAGTCTAGTTTTTATCTTTGATTTCCTTGTTCTTCTACATTTGTGCAGTCATTTGGTGATTCGCTGCTTTGAATGTCTTCAGTATCTTTATTTGTTGCCTGTGACACCTCCTTGGGCAGCTCTCTTTTTAATGTCTCCAGTGGTCTTTGCTCCTGGCCAGGTGACAGAGTTGGGGGTCTCTGAGCCATCTTTTCCAGATCATCACAGTGGCTGACTGAACTGGTCTCACTAAATGCATCAGAATTTCTGAAACCCCTTTTAAAAATTTTCTGACCTGTAAAGTGTTTGAAGAGTACAGTACCAGTGATGGCATCAAATGTAAAATGTAGTATACAGAAGGTAAGTTTCAAAGAAAGCATTTGAATTTTACAACTACAAAGAAATAGATTTTATTCAGGTGCTAACCTGTACCCTAACCTTATAAATACTCGCTTCCACTTACACATATGTATGCAAGGCAACAAGCGCCAGTTATTTTATCCTGTGTACACAGAAACTGTTAAAATTCAGCTGAGAAGCCCATTCCGAAGTCATACTAAGGTAGAGTTTCACTGAAAATCACAGGCTAGAAGCCAGCCGGAAGTTAAAAAGGGGTGCAGAACTATGGCTTCCCTGTAAGTCAAATCTACATTAATTGCTAATATATCTAAACAGAAAACGCCATGTATTTAATAGCTCTTCACTCTAGAACGGCTTTGTCAACACAGTATTAGGTAGTAAAAGACAGGTGCTCAAATACACAATAATATATTACTTATGCTTTAATTTCAAACACAACTACTAAACCTACTTTTTGTTTTTTTTAAACTCACTCTCACTATTCATAGAATGACTTGGGTTGAAAGGGATCTTAAAGATCACCTAGTTCCAACCTCCTAAGACAGGCAAGGCTGCCACCAACTATTCCAGAGAAAGACCCCAGACTTCACACACACCTTGGGGAGGATAAAAAAAATATCTTACATTCCTAGGAGAATCTCTTAGAAAACTGACTGTGGTAGTATTCTGTACCTATTATTTAGGGAGGACTTAAGATCTAATTCCAGGTATTATGACAGAAGGGAAATTCATGCAGGTTCTCTAGTGTCACGCAAGTCAGATGTGTGCTGAGGCCAGGGTGTTTCAGCAAGTTTTAGAATAAAATCACAAAGTAGAAACTTACCAGAATGTCTTTGCTTTGTGAGGCTGGAAGTTGGAGTTGGTGGTGGAGTAGTGCCTGTACCTTGGGCTTTTGACACATACGTAGATTCTGTGGATTCTAGTGAGCCTGCAAGTCAAAAGGAAGTAGCAAGTTGCAAGTTGAATATAGACAAATTCTCTTTTCATCAGTATTTATATATATATAAAAAATGTAACAATCTTGTTTTTAATGCAGGTTTCTGAAACAGCACGTCTGCAGTTAATCTGAAACTGCCACTCAACTGTAGCTGGTTTCTGAGTAACTGGGGACAAAGTGGCTGAGTCTTAAGAAGATGAATAAAGTTCCTCTCACACTCACTTCACAACAGTGGTAGACACCCAGTATTCAGTTTTCCCTTTTCTTCAAGGCTTGACATCCCCAGCTGCAAGCCATCAAATCACTGCACTTTGAAAACATGTCTAGTTATAAATGGTATAAGCATTCCCAAGGAAGTCTTACTGTTCTTTTCACTAAGGACTTTGAAAACAGTGCATTGAAAATAAGATCCCAAATGCAGCAGAAAGTCTTCCCCACTAGCTTATCTATTTATACACATAGCATTTGTTCCAAGAATAGGTACTTCCACAGCATGTCTGGCCAGCAGTTGTTCCTCTATTGCCAATATATAATAAAGCTTTTTTTAGCATGATACAATATGCAAGAACAAGGTGTAAACTATACAAGGGATGAGATTATCTCATCGAAGTGTTACAGAAGTAGTGAAGAGCATATTCCTTTACATCCCAAGGGTGCATTATGTCACTCAATCAGCACAAGAAAGCGTTGCAATTTCAGTATAAAATTGGAAACATTTAGAATACAGCATAACATGGCTGCAGATGCAGGGAGTCCTACCTGCTGTTAAATTAAATGTTCTTCCTTTTGGTGAGGCTTGGAATGGAGAAAACCAGTTCAGCACAGAACCTACTACAGGTATTTGTCGTAGCAGCCCCTGCGAAGTCCACAATTAAAGACTGGTTGATGAGCTAGGTAGCCACATCATGACAAGCCGTTACATAACTTCATAGCCTTACCTCTTCAAGAAGTCGTTCTTCATTTGCTTTCTGAAGCTGAAGTTGCGCTTCCTGTATTCCTTTTCTAACAACTTCAGTCATGTTCTCCAACAACTAATGAAAACAGAAATTACATCATCCTTATGTATATGATGTGTAGTTGAAATTATATTTTTAATTCAGGCTTTGAGGATGTAAACTGAATAGTCAGATTTTTTTTCTAATTTAAACCTGCATTTTATGAGAACTCTTTCATTACTACTGTAAATTAGAAGACATACAGACTGACCATAGGATTTTTAAAACTACATATATACACACCCAGAAGGCAAAAGTCACATTTTACACTGCAGAGGCCTAACAGCTTACTGGGGAAACAAAAGATGAAAAAACAAAGACATGGTTTTGTTATGTGCAAGACAAATGCTAATTTGCATAATTTAATATGAGCTTTAACATCAGAGTCCTTGGTGACAGGTGCTTCCTCCAAAATGCCAACAGTTTGTGACTGCATGTTAATAAAAACAAAATGAAAAACGGAAAAGATGGTCATCAGAGCAAACTAAATAACCCCATGTACCACGGGGATATATTGTTTGCAGAAAGGGATTGAACAACAGGTTTGAAAAAAAAAAAAAAAAACAAAAAAAACCACAACCAAACAACCCACAACAAAACAAAAACAACAACCACCACCACAAACCAAAACAAACACCACAAACTGCCCTGAGGGTAGTACAGAAAAACAAAAGATGCTGAAATGCTCTTTGATTTTATGAACACATACTCTTGAATTTTCTTCAATTTCTCTGCCTGTTGCTGCAATAGTTTCAACTAACTCCGACACATCCAGATCCTCAGTTACCATGCCAATATAAATGCAGTTCTTCTGTCCTCCAAATTCTGGGCCTGTGAGCATTGGGAGAATCAAGTGTTAGTAATATATTGAAAAGTGTTCGCAATACATTCTATCTATGCCCATGCTTACAAATCTAGAAAGCCTTAAATATTCACATAATACATGCCCACTTCAGTAATTAAGTGCAATAATCTGCACAGGTTACACTGCGTTTCACTAGATTTCCTTGACAAGCTTCAGTTTACAGAGAGGTGCTCCTGCAGTTTTCATTCCTTCTGGCAAGAAACCCTTTTAGGTCTAGTTGCTCATACATTAGTTTTCACATATGTAGGTGAAAACAGTACAACTTGTTCAAGCTTTGCTGAACATTTATCAATTGAAATAGGGAGCGAGGGGAACAGTTAGAGATGTTGATTATAAATTAACAATATATACAGCAGTGTAATTTTGCATTTTAATGAACTATATACGTGTGACCTGCTGAAAGATCATAATGCAGCCAGGATTGCGCTGAAGCTAATAGTCTTTTTTTTTTTTTTTTTTTTTAAAGTGCAGTTACCCAAAGAAAAAGTGAGATCCGACTCCAGTTCATTTAATTTTTTCAGAAGTTCTGTGTTAATTTTTTCCAATTCTTTTTCTTGATTGTCATCATTCTTCCCATCACTGTGATAGTTGTATCTTCAAATCAAGCCAGGAGATAGTAATTTCACTTTAGAGTACATAAACAAACTCACAGATCTAGCTTGTTTCTACAAAATTCTATATTTTACAAACCAAAAGCTATAAACAACTTTACAGATTATGAGATTTAGGGTTGGGAGCAAGGGGGAGGCTGGCCAATGCAAACCTAATTGAATACAACAGATTTCTAGGTAACATATTGATTATTTCCAGTGTTTCAAATTTACAGAATCCTTCCCAGTAGACTGTATCAGATGACCGGAATAGACACTTAAAGGGCTTTATTCACTATGTAAGTGAAGGATATGAATGTATATTATGCTTAGTATAATTAGGCAGCATTGCACACTACATTCAATATGCTGTCTCCCATATTAAAAATACTGCTGTAATTTGCTTAAAAAGCAATTCACCTTTTCTTAAACAATATAAAAAACTTGTTTGCATGTTTTGTTTTAAATTAAACACTTCAGTGGGACAAAGCCAGATAATCGCAAGCAACACACACCCAAATCACTACCAAAGAGATCCTTTATTCCTTTCCAATAATGTGCTTGCCTATCCACCCAAAAGGAAGAAAATACTGAAAGATATACCTTACAATACCTAATCCTGGCCAGCTGAGATCTTCAATATACAACAGGCCTACTGTTCTTCTCACTTCTTGCTCAAACTCCTCTCTCAGCTGCAGTGTACTTGTCAGTACTGGTATCTTCATTTTTAAGCAGTCTACTAACTGATCAACATCTTGTATTTCAGTTCCTAAAACTAAAGAGCCTATGTATTAGTATGCAATGAAAGTGAATGGACATGCATAGATGTCTGAATTAAACAAATAATCTAAATAAACCACTCTAAGTTCATCATAATTTACAGATAGTACTGAGATACCTTGATCTGTATGTACTGAAGTTTTTTCATTTATCTATGCACTGTTAAATCAAAACAATCTGATCTAAGCATTCCACAAAAATAAGAAAAATTACTTATATTACAAACTAATAAGGCCAGTATCTTATTTCATTACATCAGTAGCCTCCATCAGAAAAAATCCTTTTAACGTAGCTAAACGGATAACAAATTAGTTCCTGTAGTTTCCTTTTAAAACTGTAAAAATCACAGCATCATCAAGCAATTTTGTTCTACAGATCTAGTTTCCCCATGTACACTACGGATCCTCTCACATCAACATCATGCATTCTGATAGCCTAAACCACCCTACAAAAGCTAGAAGCAGCTACCGTTCATCACCTGATCCTAATGCTCTCTTTAAGTTACTCCATGCAGCTGTTAAGTCTAAACAAACTATGTATTCGGTGCTACCTTAAGCAAATTCTCAGCAGTTTCCAAAACACAGATTTGTTTCTCTTTGACATCAGTAATTACAAAAATAATCCAGAGGTTTAGAAAACATTTAGTCTACTTAGTTGTATTTTGAACACAAGCACCACTTCAGTGCAGAATCACCTGTGTAGAAACAATAAGCATCTCTTCCTTATGATAAGCAGCTGAGAGAAGGAAAAGCTGGGATGATTTATCCTTTGTATTTCTTGTATAACTCTCAGAAACAGTGCATATCTCCCTTGCTTTTCCTAACAAGTTTACAAATATAACTGATAAAAATCTGTCTTTGCACATTTAGTGAGGTCACGTACAGTATTTGAGCCATCTCTAATGCACCCACTACAGAGACACACCTGAAATGATAAAGCCAGTATAATTTATTGAAAATAAATAAATAATTATCATAATAGGACAATACTGTAAAGTTTCTTGAACATATATGATTTTATACCAGGAGACTGATGTACAATTTTATAGGAAATTCCAGTTTTTACAACTGGCTGAGTAGTGTGAATGTTACCTGCAGAAGTCATTAATGGGCTGAAACGCACACATGTGCCTTCATCTTCCAATTCCACCACATCAATCCCACTGGCAGGAACCAGCTGTGCCAACTGCTCTCCTAGCTGAAGAGATAAGGCACAGGTAAAGGAATGTACAGATGTGACCTCACAGTCACTGACTCCAATTAGACTCTTTGTACAGGGGAACTACTTGCTTAACAGATTTCCGTATTTGTTAAAATCACCTCCGGTAAAAAACAAAAAACATCAAAAAACTTCAGCTTGCCAGTAACAAGAGATTGGACATATACTTAAAGTCATGAAAACCTCAGCATAAGCTGTAAGTCTGAAACTTCTGCAAAATTGTTGAGTATGCCATGATTATTATGTAACTGTTCTAGAATAGTTACATGCTCAGCTCTGTGAGCACAAGTTTCCCAAAATAATTCTAAAAGCTAGGAAAAAAAGCCTGTCTACTCAAACTAAACAAACACTGTCAATGGAGTACTTTGACAACTGAAAAGAATTCTGAAGTTTTCACATTTTCACCCAAGCCCAAGCGAAACAAAACACTACCAAATGTTTAAGATGCAGTAATAACGTTAGTAAGAATTACATTTGGAAAATAAAAAAAGAAGCATGAAAATAACTGCTTCAGAGCAAATCTTTCTTTATAATCCAAAATGGCCAGCAGATTTTGCTGAGGACATCAGATCAGGAATAATTACTAAGCTTATCGACTGAAAGCTTTATTATTACTGATGAACCCCTGGAAGAATTAAATTTTCACTTATTCTTTTTCCAGAGGGAAAAGGAAATCATTCTTACCCACTGATTGAAAGTGTCATAAATGTGTCCTTCATTACTTATTACACAGTGCTGAATAGCTGAGGTCTGTGCAGCATGTGGTGTTTGATCTGAATCCAAAAATACAAGAATTACAGAAGGGGATTTGTATTTTCTTAATTAAACAAAAAAACAACCTGAAATTTAGACAAAAGATGATTACATTTCCTAGGTAACATAACACATCTAAACTATGTACTGAACATGAAGTAGACTAATGAGGAATTATTAAACAAAAAAATATTAGAGGTTAGTTGTCATAGCATACAGTAATGTTTAGTTTTAACATTTTAAAATTTATTTTTAACAATTTATTTTTGTTTTATACACACAAAATATGGAAAAGGCAGCCAAACATTTTACATCCTTATATTTCAGGTGGGTGACTTCTGCCTACGTAAAGCTGTTCAAACAAAATGCATCAATGTAAGAAGCAAGTCATTTTACTGGTCCAAAATGAATAGGTTTCCTTTGTAAGTAATGCCACTAAGTAGATGAAAAACGAAAACCTTTCCCCACGTGAATCACAAAAAAACCTACAGTATTAAAATCAACACTCACAGCAAAACTGTAAAGTTTTCTAGTAGTCAGTTGCCTCACCCAACCTGGTATCTTCTCACCCTCCGCTTGTGTGTATACAAACAGCACAACATCCTCTGCTGTAGCCAAGAGGACATAAAAATTCTCTTTTGGGAGGGCACATCCAAGGATGTTCTCTGCCGAGCTATATTTAGTGTGGCTTCTGTACCCACGACAGTATTTAGAGACCTGTTCCTAATGGTATTCTGCTATTTTTAAAACTATGCAACAGAAAACAGCAGTAAAAGAGAGAAATGCAGTTCTTGCAACTAGCCACTCAACATTTAAAAGAAACAGGGAAGCCTCAAGAAAAAACAGTGGAATATCTTCCCTCATCAGTATCTTCAAACATAGCTTGCAGTTTATGGGAGATGATTATTAATCTGCTTTCATGATCAAAATCATGTCCAAATTTCAGTCAAGATAGTAGAAATAACCCACTATGAAAATACAGAACCTAAAAAAAAAAAAGTTGTGTGGTTTTATCACTAGATAAAAGTATACCTTTTTAAGGATAAGTTAGATAAGAAGTGCACTATATATAATCTACCAAGTAATAACTTACCTAATAATTTATCTATTAAAAAAACCCAAAGAAATGAAAATACAGCATCACCTCCAAGAAAAAAATCCAGCAGCAAATCATGTACCTCTATTTAAATACTTCTGGAAGAACTTGAAAACCACCACTGGTGAACTCAGTTCATCTTCAACCTTAACAAAAATAAAATGCTAAATGTATTTTCAAATATTCTTTTTAAATATTTACTAGTGAAGAATTTTTTAGACTGCTGAGCAAAGCAGATAATTTTGTTCTGACTGCACTAACGTTGTTCATACTATCTCAGAAATAGAAGTTAACTCTTCAGGAATGCAAGTAAGCATTTCAGTAGACAATGGAAAATAAATCATGATTTACAACATGCGTAACTAAACTTTGATCATCATAAAGCAAGAGAACCATGCACATTCACTAACAGATGTATTTTAGTAAAGAATGTTGATTTAGCCTTATGTATTCTCAGATATTAATGTTTAAAGAAAATTTTCTTTAAAATCACACCAGAATCATTGTGGGACATCAAGAAAGTTCCATCAGGAATAACAGTAAGATAACTGATTCTCATTTTTGGGTAGGAGAGATGCACTAGGCAACCTCTGTAAGCAACTAAAGACACAGTCCTACAAATGCAAGGCTTATTCAGGCAGAAGGGGCAAGTGCCACAGTAACTTCAACTCTCAAAGCCACTAATACTCCTAGAAAAAACACCTTTGCAATAGAAGGATTATTGTTGCTTGGAATGATCCTAAAAAAAAAAAGTGCGTTAAACAGAACATCTCACAGAAACTGAACTTGGAATTTGTACATTAGATGTAATTTCCAAAACGAATCCTGTTACAAGACTGTCAGCTAGGATAACTTTTACATGTAATTTCCCAGGTTTTACAGCATTATCTCATGGACAAGATGCAGTCAGAATCTATGAGCTTTAAGAAAAATGATTTCATAAACCTATTATCAGTTTCATAAGTGTATTACCAAGAAAATACAAAAGGTGTTTTAAACAAAAATTAAAGTCTGGAGACAATTTCTGGATTTCAGCTCCACTGAATGCAAGCATTTACAGTGAAGGAACAAGTACAATCTTGATGTCACACACAAATGAGCTACATTATTTCACTGAATACTTGAACTTAACCAAAAAAGATTCCAAGCATCTTCAAAGTAATTACCACATTGGAATAGTATTTTTAGATAATGTCTTTTGAGTCAAAAGTTATTTGTATCTTTTAACAGGTAAAGACTAAACTATACACAACCAAAAATATTAAATGCATACTGTACCGAAGTTTTAATGAAATCCAGGTTTTTCAAGTTTTCCAGCAACCTTTGACTCTAGAAGAGAACAGCAGAAGGGAAACAAAATAAAGACAAAACATGAAAATTATTCTGATAAACTAAGAAGTCACCAGCATAATTTCTATTTGCAAACAAAAGCCAATGAAATGTGGGAGATCCATTCAGTTCTTCTTTATAAATTTAAACAGTTTTACTAGAGATAGAAAACATTTTCCTGTTACAACTAATACAAAATGCTTCTCATTGTCTTAGTGTGTTTGTTGACAAAATTCTATGGATACTACAACTCAGTCAACTAACTAAAGCACAGTGTGTAGATGTGAGAAAATTAACTGTTTTGCTACAACAGCATCTGTTTATAATAGCTTTCTAAATTATTTTTGTTAGCAAAAAAGACATTCTTACAGTGTGGTTTTAAACTATGAACAGGCTAATACAAAAGCTAAGATCACTCTTAGATCCCACAAAAACAAAAAAAAACCCAACAACACAGCTTAATGACTAATTATTTTTTGTCACTGTGGTCTTTCATGCCAATAGTTTCTTCACTAACCTTTACAGCAACTTTCCACTTCCCACATCCGTTTAGTCCCTCTCTCAATCTTAAATTTCTTTAAAAACTTTTAAGCTACAAATTTTTGTATATAAACAAGGCAATACAATATGTGTCAGAAAATGGACTATAAATATTTTACTTAAGTAATGATCTTTCTTTGAAAACAGTGCAGTTGCTATTGTATTTGAAGAAATGTGTTGAGATTCTCTTTTGTTAAGCTTTGTAAATTTACTGTTACTTGCATTCATGGGATGGCCTGGGTTGAAAAGAACCTCAAAGATCATTTATTTCAACCCCCTGCTATGTGCAGGGTCACCAACCAGCAGCCCAGGCTGCCCAGAGCCACATCCAGCCTGGCCTTGAATGCCTACAGAGATGGGGCATCCACAGCCTCCTTGGGCAACCTGTTCCAGTGCCTCACCACCCTCTGTGTGAAAAACTTCCTCCCAATATCTAACCTAAAACCTCTCATCTTAGTTTAAAACCATTTCCCCTTGTCCTATCACTATAAACCCATGTACACATTTGTTCCCCGTTCTGTTTATATGTTCTTTTCAAGTACTGGAAAGAATTGGTATCATGCCAAATAGAGAAAGAAAATTAAGTCTTTCTCTGAGCAGTTTTCAGGCAGAATGTTTAATATAGAAGAGTGACAGATGGTTACTCAGTTTTTAGGAAGAACAAGAATTAAGAATTTTACACATAAAAACTAACAAAATACACAAACTAACAGCACACCCTTCCCTTGAACACTGCTGTTCTGCTTTCATTACTTATTCATAACATGATATATATTAACATATGCTGTGCTGTCAACAACTATGATGTTTCTAGCTGATTCCTCTACAACACAATGATAAAAAATATGTATTAACATCTATTATTAAAACACTCCCGAGTGTAACAGTGTTCTGTTATAGCTATCTGGATATTACTTGTACTGCTTATTGAACTTTGTTTCTGCTTAGAGGCTCAGATTGTTAAATCAGATCATGAGGATACTCAGGAACATTCTCCAGGCCATACAAAGAGAAGCCAAGTGGCCATTATCAATGTATTAACAAGCTGCTGCTTACTAGTTGTGAAGCATGCTTTATCCTCTCCACAATTCCATCATGGCCTAAGTACTGCAAAGAGAGCCACAGTGGCAGGGCACGAAGTTTTTCTACAGGCTGACTTGATGTCAGCCCAGCTGCTAAGGACTAAAAAGGAAAACAAAAAAAACTGTGATTAACGTTTTTTCAATTACTCAGTTTTTGCCAGATTAGTGGCAACTGCAACTAACGTTTCAACATCTTGAAAATGGTGACTGAAAAGCTGAACGTACCAAAGAAGGATCCTCGTGTTTGTAGAGTGTCACTGCAGGTACAGCCGGCAGACCCAGCCAGGAACCCAGGGTAAGAGTCATGCTGTCACATTTTGTGGCCGCCTAAATTTTATTACAATAGGCAGAATATAAACTGTATGCATTTTTATTAGATCATGACCTTAAAGTCTACAGTGTCATAAGGTTTCTAGATATGGTAGAACATACCAGTACAGAAGAGGAGACATAACCCAAAGCCAAAGTTGCCAAATTCACACTAGAAAAATAAAGCAGTATTAGCACGTATTAAGTGTGTATTAAGAGAGTGTTTCAATCTTCAGTTCAAATACGTCATGTTAATGTGAAAAGAGAGGTCATTTTTGTTCATACACATAAATCAAATTTTAATGAATTGTGCAGTAGGTGTTGCTATTTGGAATTCCAAGGTTTTAAACCCAAAAACAAAGATCTGTTTCATCCTAAAAATGTGACAACCTTCAGGGAAATCATCTCCCCCAAAATTGTATCTGTAATTCAGCAGCAATTCAGAATCAGAGCCATACAAATATGATGCTATTTAATGAAATACTGAGAGAAACTGAGTCTCTACTCCATGCTCAAAAAATATAAGAACACTGGAGTGCTCAATAACATTGTCTGAGTTCTTCCAATTTCTTTTCCTTTTGGTTTAAACTTTCTTCCAGTTATGCTGCATAATGCACTTGTGACACCCTTCTTGACAACATTCACTGAAGTAATGACACTTCTACCTCCTTCCTCATTCTCAATAACCACTGTATAATGTCTTCCCTTAATTACCTAATAAAGTTCTCTTTTGTTTGTATTTCAAGCTCTTCAAAGCAAGGGCAGATAAGATTGCCTTCTGAGTAAAAGTAACCCATAACCTATGCTGAAGTAATCACTCCAATTAATTATTCTTGTATTCGTAAAACAATCTCATACAATGACAAAATTACAACCACGTTAAATTCTTAATATGGCAAAAGTAAAGGTAGTTTTTTGGTTAGCCATAAAGCTACGTGCTGTCCATCGACTGGACTTTTACAAGAATATAGTTTATAAATACACATCTCAAGTTTCATACCCTTCTACATGGAGCCACATTTTATACTGCTCACAAAGTTCCTTCAGCCGTCCAAGTTTATCTGTGTGCCCAGCACCTGGTGTCCCTTTGTTGGAAAGGAAAAAAATGCAACAACAAAGGGTAAGCATGCAAATTAGGACTCTACATAAGACGACCTCTTGTACTGTTGCCAGAAAAGTCACAAACAAGAATAGGAAGGAAGATATTTAAAAACAGTCAACTACACAATATTCATATCATTGTGACATATGAACAATTGCTATTCTGGATAAAATTAAAGATGCTAGCTTTGTTTGCCAGTGCATGTTAGAAATACTCCGAAAACTAAATTACCTAGGCACCCATACGAAAAGTTTTTTTTTTAATTTAATATTTTCAAGGTATGACTTCAACTGGAAGAATGGAAGTCAAGATTAATGTCTTAGATATGTATATTTGTTTCTAAGTCCAAAGCAAGTAAGCCACCTCTTTATGGGCAGTTTTGTTTAATTAACAAGAGAAAAATGCAGATTTTAAAAGTAAAGTTGATGGCACATCTATCAAAAATTATTACTTGTAATATGAAATTGACTCTCAACAAGATTTGCACACGTTAAGATGAGTTTTAGTTGCATTAGTGCACCATCTGATGTAGACATAATTGTAGCAGTACAATCCAATTTTGAATTAGGTAAATAAAACTTCCTCTGGACAGATAAGTGCACTGTCATTCAGATACTTCCTGATATTTCTTGACCTGCAGCTACAAAACTATTTAAGACAATGTACCTTTATTTTGGATTTTATATATATTCATGAAATAGTATGCTTTTTTGTTATTGTCTTTCCACAGCACTTACCAGCATTAGCCACAAGCAACAAAGGCAGTTTGCCACACTCAACATCATCTTTAATCAATCTGTCCAACAAAGCAACATCCTATTACCAATAAGAAAAAGATATATAAGTATGTATACCAAACAACAGAGACTTGTTTTTACTGAACTGAAAAGTGTTTTATGAGTGAAAAGGGACAACATACTAAAGTTATGAAAGGTGTTCTCTATGTCTTCATTTGTGACTTGCAATTTCTTCTCAAAAGGTTAAAAAAATTAAGGTCAAAAAAGCTTTTGTGAAAAATACAACATAAATACATAGTGAACTTTGTAAGCATGCCTTCTACTATGCGTATTCTAGAAATTTTGGATTAAAATGTGTATTACTAAGTATCAAAAAAAAATACTCAGCATATTACAAGGCCAACACACAAGCTGCTGGTATTTTAGAAAATTTTGTTTATGGTAGAGTAAGAGGCTGAAAAATTGAGTGAACATCAATAAAGTTGTTAGGAAAAAGCTTATTAATGAAAAAAATTCTTAGGGAAGACAAACTCACCATTTGATGCTGAGATCCAAACATAGTGTTACAAGGCACATGGCACATGCAAGAGAGGGGTAATCCTAGCTGCAATAAAAATGATGGAAATTGAGCAATTCAGACATGCTTCAGAAGAATCATTTCAAAAGTTTGCAGAAATATACATATTTAGTGACACAAAAAATAATAAACCTTATAATACAAATCTGGGTATTACACCCTGGAAAAGGATCTTACTAAAATTTATGATTAAATTATTAGCAGAGGAAAGAAAGCATACGGAGAATTGAAAACACAGCCCCATACAGTCAACATCTGTTTAGTACTTGAAATGCATATAGCATTTCTAATTAGATACTTTTACTTCACAGAAATGGAATTAATGTCTGATTACTCAATTGTAATCAAAGTTCCAATTGTGTACTCTGTGTACTGTAGCGGAAACGCTAAGTCACAGATTGAAGTGGTGACTGAGCACCTGGTAGGAAGACAGGGCCAATCCAGGGGAGCTCAGGTGCATGTAAGACCACACTTCATCTAAGGGTTGTCACTGGAAGCAAAGGTATCTTGCTGGAGACCCCTGCATACCTGAGGCCTTCTGAATGTAAGCAGCTTCTTTCCTTTATTTCTCTGCCCACAGCCGTTGCATTTGAGCAAATCCCCACTTGCTGCTTGCCTAGGACCTTGCTGCTCTGCTGCCGTTGTGCTTCCCATTGTTTTACAACCACATACACTGCTTATCACAGTCTAAGCTTAAACAGTATCACTTAAGTTCAGTGATCACCTGATAAGGACATTACCATACCACCAAGAGATGAGGCACTAGTGTTATTAGCAGTCTCTGGTCCGTATTCAGAAGCAAAAGGTTCCCAAAATACCAGTTCTTAGCAGCATTATTTGCATCAATTTCAATCAATAACTACATGCAACATTTTGCTTGAAAAGACAATAACCTTTACCACTTAATTTTCAAGTTATTCTTGTCTACTTCCTTTTTTGGTACCAATTTTATTTCTCTGCAGTCAACATCTTTAATAACTGAAGTTGACCTCTGCCTATGTTTTATAATTTTGAAAAGCAGAATTACTAAAGCAATGCTAACACAGTGTATTCTCGTATTACAAGCTTACAGATATTCCACTGACATCAAAGTATAGCCACATCTGAAACTCCTTTCTCCTCTCCTCAATATTGCTACTGTTTTTACCATCGCTCAAGTTATGCTTCTCCTAGAGTCAAAATTGAACTCTGACACCCAGACTTCACTGTTCAAAATGTCTCTCTTCATACCCTCTTTTAACAAGCACAGAAATCATTGTTAAGTGTCCTGGTTTTACCAGTATTCCATATCATAACATCACATGGCAGGCTATCTGATGCTTAAGCACAATGTTGAGTGCATTTCTGCTGTGCTTTCTAGCAGCCTCAGATACTTCACAAGAGTTTCAGCTCTGGGAGACGTGATCTTCCGATTTCAGACTAGGGGAAAGTTCTCTCATCTTTTTTGGGAGGCTAGCCATGGAGGGCCTGTTGATAAAGACTCAGCCTGATTTTCTCTCTCCGTCAGTTAATTTTTTGGTTCATCTGATTTATTATTCTGAATCATTCTGCATTATCTCTTCATTCCTTTTTAAATCAGCTTCTCCTATCTCAATCAGGTTTCTTCCTCTTCTTTCCTTCCTTTCTCTCAAGGGGAGAGAGGGGTGTTGCATCGTTAACTCTTCAAACTGGGACAGTAAGTCTCAGAAACATACAATAATTTAATAAAGGTACAAAAATCTATTATGTTCATTGAAAGACAATGCACAGATGAGAGTAATCTTCTCATATGAAATACCAATCTGACAATGGCTATCAAATGCGTGGAAGAAACAGGAGAACTGCAGAGACTGCTCAGCTTGTCTGGGGAAACATGCATTCACTCAACAGAGTAGCACTGGGAACAATTTTGAAGAAGCTCCAATGTACATCCCAGGCAGACACACAGATTTAGAGGAAACTTTCACTGGTCCCAGCAAATTTACAAGACTGTTGACAGTAAAAAGCACCAGTTTCTTGCAGGAAGTCTGGATATATTAGTTAAAATCTAGATTTCAAATAGACAACGTGAAGATAGCTAAGTTTTATTGGAGCCGCACCTGATTTACTTTACCTGATTGCAGAGAGCTTGGCCCAAGCCTGTTCTAGCTGCAGAACTAATGTATATAACAGGCTGCTTATTACATAGCACATTAAATCCTTCTACTGTATAGTCTTCATAGCATGTGTGAATAACAAGTCGACAGATTTTTAGGAGACCTTCACGATCATCTTCATGATAATAAGCTGACCCATTTTCATACCTGTAAGAAAAGCCAAGTATGACCAAAAAAAAAACAACCAACAACCCACCCACAAACCAATAGCCAGTTTAGTAACTAGAGTAATACTGATCAGTGAAAGAGCTCACAAAAGACAAAAGGTACAACTACCATACAAGCAGGATAAGGAAATTGAAATTTTGTTGAGACAGGCTGAGATTAGTAAGAAACAAGCAAAATAAAGAGAAGATAAGGCAAAGACTGTTGAGGACAATCCCTCAACTGTCATCAGCAACAGTGGAAACAATAGGTATGTAAATTTAATGAACAACTTACATATGAGATCCTTCCTTTAGCATTTTTTGGTGCAACAAGTAAATATGTAGTATTGTAAAACTTAAGAGTGCCATTTGTTCACAAATGCTTTTTTTTTTTAACCATTTCATCTCACACACACAACACACTACAGTAACACACTTGTCAGTAGTACTGGCATGACTTTTTGAAAGCTACAGTATCATGAGTAACAAAATGGGATTTTTATTTATTTATTTATGCTTCAGGAAGAAAAAAGGAATTTCTAATCAGTGAGTCCCTTCCTACTCTAACAACCCCACACAGATGATTTCCATTATTCTTCTCTTGTGGAACATTATATTTATGTCGTATGACGAAACAAGCATTTATCAAAGATTACACTGTATTCTAAGTTTTAGTAGTATTACCTGCCACACCAAGAAAAATGAACTAGATCCAGGAACAGTAAAGGAGAAGTTTACTGAATATATCTTTCAAAGGTGTAAAGTACCTCAGACCTCACACACATATGCCTCAAGAAACAAGAATTCAACTCAACGATCAACCACTTATTCTGCAACTGTACTTTGGTCCTTAACTGCCATACAGCCATCATAACAGGATTTTTACGGCAATCATATTACTAACTAGGCCCTGCCATTCAGCATCTGAAAAAAAGAGTTGGGTTGTCCTTGAGAGCAGCCCTGTGGAGAAGGACCTGGGGGTCTTGATGGATGAAAAGCTTGACACGAGCCAGCACTGTGCTCTTGCAAATGGTATCCTGAGCTCCATCAGAAGGGGGTGGCCAGCAGGGACAGGGAGGTGACTGTCCCTCTCTACCTCCTCATGAGGACCCATCTGGAATACTGTGTCCAGGTCTGGAGCCCCCAGTACAAGAAAGACAGGGAGCTGTTGGAGAGGGTCCAGAGGAGAGCCACGAAGATAATCAGGGGACTGAAGCACCTCCCCTATGAAGACAGGCTGAGGGAGGTGGGCTTGTTCAGCCTTGAGAAAAGAAGGCTGCGGTGTGACCTCATTGCAGCCTTTCAGTGCCTAAAGGGAGCCTACAAACAGGAGCGGAATCAACTCTTTAAAAGGGTAGGTAACAGCAGGACAAGGGGAAATGGTTTTAAGTTGAAGGAGGGAAGATTCTGGTTGGATGACAGGGGAAGTTCTTTACAGAAGAGAGTGGTGAGGTGCTGAGACAGCTGCCCAGAGAGGCTGCGGATGCCCTGTCCCTGGAGGTGTTCAAGGCCAGATTGGATGGAGCCCTAGGCAGCCTGGTCCGGTATTAAATGTGGAGGTTGGTGGCCCTGCATGTGGCAGGGGGGTTGGAGATTCATGATCCTTGAAGTCCCTTCAACCCTGGCCTTTCTGTGATTCTGCGTTTTAAGACCTTTCAAAGATTAGTTGCAAGATCATGAGAGGCTTCTTTTGCTGAAAAAGCAAAGAATTTGTATTAAAGAATTACTACTGCCTAGTCATACATAACTTTTTCAAAGAAACTCACCTGAAAAGCCTGCAGAGCCAAAGAGTAGTATCAGAAAGGATCCTTGTTGTGAGCTTCCTCAGTCTTTCCTTGTCCAGTATTGATATATAGGCAGCCAAACTATGTCCCAGTAGAGCCATGTGACCCTGCTCACCAACATTTTGAAGTCTGCAAGCCACAACAGAGAAGTTGCCAATTAAATACTAGTTATGAATATTACAGTAACTATGTGTTTGTATTTTTGCTGTAGTGGTAGAATTTGTTAACATGGAATATTTATCAGAGAGAAATACAGTATACCAGTCACCTTCCCACTGTTGTGCATTAACACAGTGAGATGCTAGTACAGACAACACTTCCCTTACCTTAGCTGCTTATAACACCTCATCTTCTTTTTTACCCATTCAAATAAAACCCTTATGCTAATTGAAGGTTTATTATAATCAGCTGGAACTAAGCACCTTATCTGCACTGTGACTTGAATGTTCATTAAACAAATACCTTTATCTCCTTACGCTGAGAAAACTCAGAAAACTTATTAGGAACATAGTTCCTATGAACATAGAGGCAAATTTTCATTAGTTCTGTTTTTTGTTTGTTTTTTCTTCTTTAAACTGTTTTTAAATTGTTAACTTCAAATAATATTCTACAGATAAATTAGTGTAATTTCAATTATCTAGGAAAATGGAAACCTTAAAAAAAAATTACTATCTCTCCCTGTAGAGCTTGCTGGTATTCAAAGATATGTAAGACTTTCAGACTTGATACAACTTTCAAAAAGGAAAAAGCTGAGTGAGCTGTCAAATCAGAAACCATTGCCTTTTACAATCCAGTTTAACAATAGCCCTAACTCATTTAAGGCTTTGTAATTTTAAGAAAGCCAAGAACAGCATATTATACTACTTCACTATAGAATGTAATTAAGTAGCCATTAAAAAGTCACATGTTTGCATGCTATTTTATACACTTAAGCATTTTAAAGTGTAAGTTCAGTAATAATCACATAGCATAAATCAGGTATTTTTCTCATACAAATATTCATATTGACTTTACCGACAGGCCTGTGAAGACTCCTCTTCCTCTTCACCATGCATTAGGTTCTGAACTAACTGAAGTATGCTCACCATATCCTGGCCGCTGGTAAACCAGTGAGGGAAAACAAAAAACACCAAACATTAAAAACAACAACAAAGCTAGCACCACTGTCTAGCAGGGAGGTCATTTAAGACACACAGATATTTCAAACTGCTTTTCATTTCTAGAAAAAAATTCAGTAGCTCCAATCCAAAAGAAATTTGGTTTATATACATAAAAAAAATTCAATAAATTTTGCAATGTTTTCTAAAGTAAATGTTTTCTCTTCCAGAGTGAAGAGTACAAAAAATTTAAGTCTTAGTTTTCAGATGCAATTATCTTTTCTGTCATATGCACAAAAGCTCCATATGGTTTTTTCAATGGATGTGCCAAACTGAATTTTTTTTACTGTAAAGTTTTCTACCTTATTAGTCTCAGTTATTAATTTACCAGCTGTGTGTTCTAGTGAATCTTTATTCTATGCACAGGTATATCAACATTCAGTCTGAATCATAGCTATATGCACCAATGTTCTTCAGTCAGGTGACTTCAGTTACCTAGGAGAAGTAAACTTTCTACCTTCATGACTACAGAAACTGTCACAAAAGTTGTTGCAGTACCTGAACTGGTAAACCTTCAGAGGTGTCACATATATTATACCTATTATAATGGTTATAGAGCATTATCAAAAAAATACTTGTTGCCTACCTGCCTTGCAGCGGTCCAGGAATATCCTTCCGTGCATACTTCTTTTCATTTTCCTCCTCTTTTCTAAAAGACACAAGAACAAACTATGTATTTACTTTGTGTTTTGTAGCTGACCCTGACTTACAAAAATACATACTCATATGTCTGCAACCTATTTCACTGAAAACAGTTTAATAAATCAGGTGAGACCAAAAAAGAAACAGTCAAAGAACTGCAAGGAGCAGAAGGAACCTCTGTGGGTCATCAATCCAACCAAGCCCCTGCTAAAGCAAGTTACCCACAGCAGGGTGGCACAAGTGGGTCTTGAATACCTCCAGAGAAGGAGACTCCACACTATTCCAGTGCCCTAAGAAGTTTAGCCAAAACTGAGTTAAAGACCTACTACATTTTGTTTCTTGAGTTCTTTAACAGAAAACATTAAACTCTCATATATTAACACATTAAAAGTTACTTTCCTGTTACTGTGTAACTATTTAATATACATGAAAAAAGGCTCTGGATTTGCCCTAAATATTACAGAGCAAGAACAATATATATGCAGATTTTAAAAAATCCTATTATTTGAGAAAAAGCAATTTTTGTAGGTGTAAGCTTCAGAATACAGTATGACCTTAAAATACCAGAAAAATGAATTCCATCTTGCTTAATAACAATATCATCTATAATTAGAACTTGCGCACAAATACTATTGTTTTGTGGTGGTTGTTCTCTGTATGTACCTTTGACTATCTTCTAGCATTTTCATGGCTTCATTCAGATTCTTTCCCATTTCTGCTAGAGTAGGGTCAACCATCTGCTAAGGAAAAGACCAGCACATTATTTACCTTCTGTTCCCACAACATCCTCATTACAAACTCATGTAATGTTTGCTTAGAAATTATATGTTGTATCAACATAGAAAATTCAGAACATAGAAAATTCAACAATTAAAAACACAGAAAATTAACCTAAAATAACTTATCCAAAACAGAAATTGGTTGTGATGTGGATTTTATTATCCACAGATTTTGTCTCCAATACAAGTTGCAGCTTGTTAAGTCCCTTAATGGACAACCTAATAGTTTGTTTAGATAACAGGAAGGGTCAGTGTCTTCCTATTGAACAGGAAAGGGACAATCTGCCAGACTTTGCATTGAATAGATATGAGAGGTTCCAGAACTTTTTGTGTGGAATACGTAGGTAGCTCTGGGAAGACCTCTGAATGCATATAAACTAACAACTTTTTTGTGCAAGGTATGCATGATAGGAAAAGAGTAACCCCCATGCATCCAGGGCTGTTATTAAAGAATGCATACTTTCTAACAATTCAGCTTGAGTCTTTCCTGATAAACCACTTTACAGTAACACCACAAGGAGTCAGAACTTTTTCAAAAATCCTCTGGAATCTCTACTTATCTCTTTTGGATTATGATGAAGAATGAAAGAGCAAGCATTGGAGCGGGAAAAAAAATAAACACAAGGTGTTCAAGTAAGCCCTTGCTATAACGTTTTAACAACAACAAAAACTAAATATGTGCCATTTTAGCCCTACTGAATGATTTTTTTCCTTAACCATTCTTCATTATGAATAAAACCTCAGTTATTCCCTTAAATACAAAATCTCACATGCCATCCTATTAAAAAACAAACGTGCTAAGGAACACCATAACCCTTCTACAGAGAATAGAAAACAGAATTGTATCTTAAATACAAGTCTTTCAGTGGCAAATCTGATTTAGAAATTCTCCTTTAATTTCACCTGAGAACTCACGTCTCCAGAAAAAGACATTCCCATATTCTCAGTTAAGTTGATTCAATTCTTTGAAGGCACGCTACACCCTGACAGTCAGCTCTCATAGCGTACAGATTCTCATAAAAACAACAAATGAAACCAAAAAGAACTCTCTAGCCCGTCTGCCATATAAGTAACAAGAAAAAGCAATGAAAAAAAACAAAAAACAGACCAAGATCAGTAGATAAACTCAACACTATTATCTTTAAAAGACAGTTACCTTCTAGAAAAGCTGTATGGGAAAGCCAACACTAAAAAATATCACCAAGGCAGATTTTAGATCACACAGCATTCAGATGTAAATTCAGGGGAAACCTTGAATAGGCTGTCAGTTTGCTATTTGTTGTTGCTGTAGATGTTACTGTTTAGATTACCAGTTCAACTAAGAAATACTTAAACACACTTGAGTAGTAATTATTTGAGAGTTGTTTTTCTTTTTTCAAAGTCACCTACGAAAAGCAAGACATAATTTAAGACCGCACTAGCAAACTTAGAAGTAAAAAGGCAGTTCTCCAGCATTCCCTGTCATTTCCTCATTTCGGTTTCCCTGTTGAATTTTCACAACAATAGTTTCTGAAGTAGATGGGAAACAAGCTAAACCAAATGCTTTAGTAAACCTATTTTTTCTCCTACTTCTAGTAACTTTAAATCAATTATTAATCTTATCGGAGAAGGGCCTTATAACTAGACTTAACTTTCATTTAAATGTATTTTCAAATGCCTAATGACTTCTAATACACTGCAGGTCAACTTCCCATGCATTATGCTAGGAAACTCAGATTTCTTTACCATGCTTTGGTTTATGCAGGACTTCTAGCTATTTATCTTTTTTTGTCCCTGACAAAAACTATAAATCTCAAGGCTTTTCTCTGCTTGTTTATTTATGATGAGGTATGTCTTTTTTCTAGCTTCTTGATTACAGTTGTTAAAAGCATGCCTACACAATAAGCTCCTGCTTCTGTTACTCAATGCCTTTTTTCTCCATGTGAGTACTTATACAACCCCTCTTGGAAGAAGTAAAAGCTTCATTGGACAACAACGTAAATACAATTTTAAAGGAGGGTGCACTAAAGACCCACCTCAGGTCACTTCCTTTCACCAACACACTTCAACCAGATCAATTTTTTATTTTTATTTTTTTAACCTCCTGCAGGGTTTGCTCCTTCACTTGTATCATCCCAACAAAACTATTTTCATCTCTGTGGTTCCTTCTGCCAAGTCCTAAGACAACCCTCCACCCAGCACAGCAAAATTTTCACAGCCCTAAATTTTTCTTCATCCCATGAACTTAACTGTGTTAAACGCATTTTTGCTTTTTTTTTTCTGGTCAAGTCTGAGATGATTTATGTGATTGCTTAGGCCTATAATTTTTGCAGAACTGAATGACAGGGGAGTGGCGTGACTGCTTTCAATTTGTGTCCTTAGGCATCCAGAAGTAAGTAGTAGACTGGGTGACCCAGCGAATGCAACGGTGCTTCTCAGCTCCGATACTTTTTAGATTCCCAGTACCAGTGGTAGTTCCAATCTCTAACATTAGTAAGCACATCCAGACACACCGTCAAAATCCACTGCCACCACTGTTTGAGAAAACACTGTAAACGTCTACAGGCTTATGGAGCAGAGCAAAAGATACAGAAAAAGTGGGGAGGAAAGACATGAAGATAAGATTTTATTCAATCAGATCAGGGTAATTCTATAATGAAGTGAAAAGGAACAATACAGAAGGACAGCAGTGATTGATAAACACACAAACATTTGAAGAAGCAACAAATTTGCTGAAAGTTTGTCTTCGTACATTAATATGAAAGCCTTTTTAGTATGTTTTTCCTTTGCTGACCAGGCATTAGAAATGCAGGCAGGGAAATAACTACAAAAAAAACTGGGACACTACTTGCAGAAGCACCTCAGAAACTGAAACTGTTTACATAAGTCTTAGATTCTGCACTCAGTCCCCTTCCTGGAATCAACAGGATCTGACTAATCACAGTAAGGCGAACCTTCTTCCATTTGCATTACAATACGCAACAGTATTTCACGCCCTAAGGAGGCATCCACTAGCACTTCTACCTCCCATTCTTCCAAAATCCTGACATTGACCAGCTTATTCTGATTTTTACTATTTACTGCCTTTAAGATGTAAAAATCTAATTCACTAAAGTTAATTTTGGGAAGTGCCTGATTTGTGCTTACACTTTTGTATCCCGTAGCTCTGAATTTATTATTTTTAAGTACTTTGAACAGTAAAATATTTTAGATATCATGTTAGTATTTCACATCTCATGTCACTGTGCAACAGGGGAAGTGCTTATCTCCAGTTGTGATAAAACTGATCATTAATTATAAATTTAAAAAATGAGAATACCAGTGTTTCACAGCTTTTATTTTGAATGTCTGCTGGCTTTTCTGTACACAGAAAAGGAACATCAGAAAGGAATGCTTTTAAACAGTCTACATAAATACACGTGTGCAAAGAGACCCACAGATGTAGCACAGTATTCTCATCAGAAATGTGCCTCCTTTTCCTCCTTACATTATTACATTTGCCCATTAAAAAGTTTTATTTCTAAAAAATAAATACTGTTCTCAACTATAAATTAGTCTCAAAGAACAATCAGTATTCTTTACCTATAAGAGCACCGTATTTATTCCACGGGCAAAGAAATACCTCGGGTAACAAAAAAAGTAGCCGTTTTATGACTCAAATGAAAATGGCACCATATTAACACAAGGCTTCTGCTTACAGGCTCTGTTCTTTTGAACTTTATCACTTCCTTAATGTACAGTACAATTGCATGCACATCTGCTGCCTTATGTTTTCCATAAAGTTACAAGGATGTCATGGTAATTTATGCAGTAACAGGAGACAGAAATCACATGCTGAGCGACAAACCCTGTTTTTTTCATGTTTAAGAAAAGCAGCACTGTGGAGTGGAATGTGATGGAAAGTGCAACAAGAGAGCAGAGCAACAAAGTCCCAGGCCACATCGAGTGAGAATCCACTCAGACAAAACAGCAGGGGGTATAGAAATAAGAGTAAGAAACCGCTTACCTTTGGAAGGCCTGCAAGGTCTTCAGGTACGTAGGAATCTCCTGGGAGATCCCCTCATCTCTGCTGCCAGCCCTTAAATGAGAGCTGGGAAGGGGTGCATCCTGGCCCAACCATTCCAGTCACTCAGTGGAACTGACTGCATTGCATTGCATGCACCTGAGCTCCCCTGGCTGGCCCTGCCTTCCCACCAGGTGCTCCATCATTGTTTCAGGCTACGACTTAGCATTTCCACTACATGGAGACAGCAAGAAGTTGTAAAGAATTTGTCTTTTTTTTTTTTTTTTTTAAACCGAAGTCACCTTACTTGAAACTTAAAATATTTAAATCCTTCAGAAGATTGCTCACAAATCACAACACAAATGGTGACAACAACAACAAAAAGAGTTCTGCTGCTACTCACATTTCTTAAGTTTAACTTAGGCTTCCAGAAAAATTTATATCTTAAGTTCACCCAAAGAAGATTTCTGAATTTCATTAAGAAAATAATTCTTATGAAACACAATGTTCATATACTAGGAAAAAAAAAAGCCATGTCTGCTGATAAAAGAGTTCATCTCCAAAATCAAAGACCATTGATGTGCAGACCTGTGTTTTGGAGTCTACAAGTTTTCCTCACAAACCTATCACAGAATATTTTCAATTCTCAAGAAATTTACATTCTACTTACAGACTTAATCTGCATGAAACTAATAAATGTAGTCATTTGATGTCACCCTAGCTTTCTGCTAGTTACGTAATCCTACCAAAATGCCTTCTTTATTGACAAATTTTAATACAAGGCATAAAGTACTTATCAGTGATATTCCAGTAAGCTGTATGTTTAAGTTCATAAAAAGAAAAGAATCCGTGGTTCAAGTAAAAGGCACCCAGGTGCATTTTGATACTCCTTAAACAGGCACAAGGTAAATGGTCACAAGTTTTCAAGTATAAACATATTCCAACCTGGATGAATTTCAAATTGATTTAGAAAGAATGCTTCTTACATATCATGCACAAGAACAAATAAAATGCAGATTTTAGTGATTACAGCAATCAACAGCTATCACATGAGGGTACTAACTGCTAAGTGGCTAAAAGACAATAATTGTACTATGATATTTACTATACAGAGGACCACAGTTTTTCTCATCCGAAGACAAAAAAGCCATGATAAAAAAAAAAAAGTAAAACAAATGGCATCAGTTTACGGATATCTACTTATTTGCGTATACTGACTATCAAGCACGTTAGTTCTCAGAGTCGTCACTGTTTACAAACTACAGCTCACCATCAACAATACAAATAACCAAAACATGGGCTTCATTAAGAAATTTAAGCGTTTAATTCTTGCATCGCATTTTCTTTGCTTACAGTGACCTAGTCCAACAAAACTTTTAAAAAATTTGTCAGTAAAGCATCAACATTTCTTTAAAGTCAATTGGACTTAAGCATAACAAAGAGCATACTCTAAACTGTAAAATGCTCAGTTAGATGTTACTTCATTAAGCTTTCTTGAATAAGCAGCAGTCAGTGTGATTTTTGCTAGGGCCAGTAAGGATCTGAAGTTTTTAAAGCCTGCCAAAGCCAAGTCTCAAGTACTGCATCTTTCATCTGCATTTAAAATAGCAAAATATTTTGCTACCAACTCACTAACTATATCAGGAAGAGGCTTTCTGAATTTCCTTTTCACTCATCTCATCTTACAACAGCACATCCTATTCACACTTGTCTAGCTGCTTCCAAGGATTACATAGGACTAAGCATGCTTGGTAAATGATGTAAAGAGGAAGGGATACATTAAGATCTCAACTGCATAAGAAATAATTTATTTCAAATAAACACTGTCTCAAAGACAGCAACAACGGTGCTGAGCCACACACAAGCAGTCACAGCATGAGCAACCCGTTCCCTTGCAGGAAGCACAGCAGGTGCAGTAAGAGCCAGCACAAGTGTGACAGATCCTGGGTAACCGATAGATTCTCACTGATTCACAGTGACTACAGTGTAAGTTTAGTCAGTGACTTACGCTGTAACAGAATATTTGCTTTGTGCACTGGAACAGGAGAGCAAACCTGGGGCTGCAAACAGCTCCAGGATGAAATGACAATTAAAAAAAAAAAAAAAGAGAGAAATAAAAGAAGTCAACTATTCTCCTGCTGAAGCTTAACGTTCCCAGAAAATACAGCAGCAGCAGGGCTCCGCCGGTGCTTCAAGTTCCTCAGGCTCGCTCGACACAAAGCAGGCGTTAAGCGTAAGCCCAAGCTCCCGCCAAACACCGGCCCCGGCTCCGTCCGCTCGGCTCCCGCCCCATCGAGCGACGCGACCGCCGCAGCCCGCTCGCCCCTCCGGGCCGCTCGCCTCGCAGGCCCACCGCGCCTCAGCGCCCGGCCGCTCGCGGGCGTCCCGGCCCGGCCTCGGCAGCCGCCCGCACAGACCTTCTCCAGAGTCGCGTCCATAGCCGGCGGAGCCTCCGCTGCACGCCGCCTCCCCACCGGAAATTGCCGCCTCGGCACGGGCCAGCTCCACGCTGGCAGTGCTGACGACGCCACGGCGGGAGGGACGACGAACGCACTCACCTGGGGAACGGCGGCACGCCCCGCAGCCGGCTGCCCGTGCGCGGCATAGACCACCGGTGCGGCAAGGCGGGGGGGAGCTGAGGCGGCGGCGCTGCCACCGCAGTGCGGCGGACTAGGGAGAGCACAGCAACCCCTGCGGCTTCTCCCCCTCTCCGGCTGGTGGAACGCTCTTGGCGAGGGGCCGGGGCCGTGACGAGTTCGGGCGCACGCGCAGTGAGCGCGGCCCGAAAGCGGCGATTGGTTGAGTTACTGCGTTCGGCGGGGCGGCGTTATCGTAGCTCCGCCCTCAGTACTGAGCCGGCTGGCCGCCAGGACGACGGGAGTTTCAGGGGGTGCTCCGAGCGCTCCACAGCCGGTCCTGTGCGAAGGGCACTGACGGTCCCGATCAGACCACAGATCCACCGGCAAAGCTCGACGTCATCTCAGTAACTTTTCCGCACAGTGCACCTTTGCCAATAATCCTTTCATAAGCCGAGGGCTCTGCAGGCCGTGAGGGCCCCACGGGAGGTGAGGGCAGCACGCTTTTTGCCCGCGCCGCCTTCCCGGGAAGCAAGGTGGCGCGCCGCACACACCGCCCCAGGTCACGCCCGCGGCGGGCGGTGGACGATGGCCGGCGCTGCAGCGCGGCGGATTGTGCTGCTTCCCCTGGCACAGCAATAATGCCTTCATTTCCTTATCGTTAAATTTGCTCGGCAGTTAGATTTTAGTGCTTGAATATTTGAAAACAATGTAAGAGACGCTGGCAAAAAAAACAAAACCAAAACATGACAACATCAATTCGATCATTTTTTACTGATATTCACAAGCACTTAGCGCAAGCTTCCTGGATCTGGAGAAATTTTCCTTGTTTTTCATCTTTTTTTTTTTTTTTTTTTTTTTTCTCCCTTTTTTAACTTTGTGTTCTTCCCATGTCATCACGAGAGAACGGATCACTAAGCACTGCACTGCAGGTCTGCGTCAACAGCATCGGTTGTTCTTTCTGCGGTCTCTGCTGCCGCCGAGTGGCCAATTCGTGGAACTGCGGTCGTTTCCTGTACCGCAGGCAGCACGACGCATGCGTACAGCCACACGGAAGTGGCAGACGTACGTTCGCGTCGCTCTGCGCAGCTAATCCATCAATCTTTATTATACTTAGTCCTCCAGGCAACAGTGCGCATGCGCCCGTAAACATTTTGCGACCCACTAATGTGCGGGCGAGCACTGAGTCCTTGGACCGCCGGCTCAGCGAAATTCTCCTCCCTTCCAAGGCAGGATGTCCGTTGTCTATTTCCTCGGGCAGTTTTACTCTCGAGCCCAAACCGGGAACAGACCGCTTCTGCTCCCAGCGGCACAAGCGAGCGTCGCGGAACACCTATTGGTTCAGCGTTGCATGCGTAGCGCGCTTTCAAAATAGGAACAAACGTAGCGCTGCGTCAAATAAGCGCATGCGTACGGCGGTGTCGGTAACAGCGCATACGTAGTGCTCAGCAATTACAGACGCATGGGTAGTGGCCTTAAGGCCCAGCGCATGCGTAGTGCAGTGAAGGGGACAGTGTCAGGCGCAGGCGCAGTACGAGACTGAATCTGGCGCAGGCGCAAAACGGGACAGTGTCTGGCGCAGGCGCACTACGGGACAGTGCCTGGCGCAGGCGCAGTAGCGGACAGTCGAGCGCAGGCGCAGTACCGGACAGAGTCTGGTGCAGACGCAGTACGGGACAATGCTCCGCGCAGGCGCAGTACAGAACTGAATGTGGCGCAGGCGCAGTACGGGCCAGTGCATGGCGCAGGCGCAGTACGGGCCAGAGTCCAGTGCAGGCGCACTAAGAGCCAGTGCTTGGCGCAGGCGCAGTACAGATCAGGGTCTGACGCATTAGATCGGTTGCTGTATTATCCCCTGCGTGGGGGGATTGGTGCTGAAGCAAACAGTAGTGGAACCACCACCGTACTCGGATAAAATGATGATATTAGACGAAATGGAAAGTGAAGAGGTCTTTAGAATTGTACTTTAAAAAGGGAGGAATTGCAGAAATCAACACTTCAAAAGAAAAAGAGTAGGGAATTGTGGGAATGGAGTGTTGTTTCTGCATCCTGGATTAGAAGGGGAAATTATCGCTGAGCCGGCGGTCCAAGAATCGGCTGCTTGCCCGTCCCCGCAGTGGTCTGTCGAAACAATTGCTATCTTTCAGTTGACGCGCGCGTGTTCGCTATTACCTGGAGGACTGATCACCATAGAGAGCGGCGGATTAGCGGCGCAGAGCGGTTTAAACGCCACTTCCGCGTTTGTACGCGCATGCGTTGTACCGCTTGCCGGCCTGAGCAGCAGGCAGCGGCAGTTCCGCGCATTGGCCACGAGGTGGCAGCAGAGACCGCGGGAAGAACTCCGGCGGCATTGCCGGCGACCCGCGGCGCAGGCCGTGGCGATCCGTTCTGCGTTGTGATGACGGGGGAAGAGCGCGAAGTTACAAGCGGGGGGAAAAGACGAAGAAAACAAAGGGAAACTACTCCAGACCCCGGAAAGCTGTGCTAAGTGCTTATGAATATCTGTTAAAAAAGAAAACAGACTCGTTTTTGCCAGCATCCATTGCACTGTTTCTAAATATTCACATACCGAAATGTAACTGCCCGGCAAATTTAACGATAACGAAATAAAGCACTTTGGCAGAAAGCACTGGGCTATATTAACGTTTGCTCAGCCTCTGTCTTGTTCACATTTTAATGTGTTTTTTTCCAAGGTCTTTCTTCAACTCCAGGTTTCATTTTTGGCTTTTTATTCTTTTTAATGCCATAAAACGGGTAGTTTTAGGCCCTAGCAGGTCTACGCAGGCAGAGACAAAGTTGCAGTTCTGAGATTCTTGGGGACCGTTACATCATTTCCACAAAGATTAACAAAACCTGCAGTTCTCCACTTAAGTTTACAGATGGAAAACATGAATTCAGCTGCATGGAAAGAATCGATGTGTCACAGCTGCCATCGGGAGGATGGCCAGAGAGTTGTGCAGGTCCACTGCTTGCTCAGCTGCACCTTTTTATCTGCCCTTCTCTGGTCCTCCTGCAGCTGGACAGATAGCCCACAAGGGCACGGGGGACGCAGACCCCCCCGGCCAGCTGCAGCAGTCGCTCCTGCCAGTGCTCCCTTTCCTCCCGACCATTCCCATTTTGCAGGCTGGTGCCCTGTGTGGCAGAGGAGGAGAGAGCTGCGGGCAGAAGGAAAACAGGGTGCTGGGATTCCTCCAGCCTGCTGCCAGATGTCTTCTCTGGCATGTTGGGGGTGGGCAGAGGACTGTGGGAGCAGCTTCGAGGCTCTGGGCAGGAGGGAAGGCAGCAAAGATGCAGCTTCAGGCAGCGGACTCTGAGCTGGAGCAGTGCAGCCAGGCACGGCTGCACAGCTCACAGTCTGGACACATGGGAGAAGTTCGTCCAGCTGAGGGCTGCAGGGCTGTCCTTACCAAGCGCTCCCCCATGCTGCAGTTCTGCATGGGCACCAATTGCTCAAGCTCTTCCCACTGCAGAAGCTCAAAAGTGACAACAACCCCGACCCCAAACCAGGCAGGTAATGACAACATACACACACAGATACACACCCGCTACAGAATCTGGCACTCTGCAGTCCTCCCAGAGCTTGTTGCTGCTTTTTAGGCTGCTCCACCGCTATTCTGTCCTTTTCCCTTCATTCCCCTATGTCTCGCCCCCTTCCTTCGCCCCGTGCCATCCTCATTCCTTTTTCAGGCTTCCTCCTTTCTTTCCTCACTTCCTTCCCCGTCCCTTCCCCCACAGGCAACGGCCTGTGTTCTGCTGCTGTTTCAGCTGACAATCCTGAAACCACACTTTTCAAAGACATTGGATCAGATCGCATACTGTCACTGATTTAAAAAAGAAAACAACAAGTGCAGTATTATGTATGGATAACAAACTCCTACCTGCTTGAAAAACAGTAGCAGCTCCTCATCCTGGAGTGTCACCATCACCCCCACGTTGGGCTGGCACTGCTCATCTGCCCCGCAGTGCTGCTCAAACTCCTGGCACAGCCTGCCACCTCCTTGTGTCACCTCCACGTGCCACCTCCTCTTGCCTCTCTAGTTCTGACCCCACGCGTCAACCCCATGTCCCTCCGTGTCCCCCCATGTCCCTGTGTCCCCATGTGCCCTCTCATGTCCCCTCAAGTCCTCCCACGCCCCCTGCCCCGCTTTGCTCCATGCCGATGTTGTCGGCTTGAGGACAAGGACGGGGATGCCTGTGGGAGTGGAGTCCGGGGAGACGTTGCTGGCCATGCGCAGTGGGGTGATGGTGTCCTCGGGGCATGGCTGTGACAGTGGGGTGAGGGTAGCACCCCACAAGTGGGGATCATTGCCCCCAAAATGGGGCTTGTGCCCCCTGCATGTGGGCAAGTTGTATGGGGAGTGCGTTCTGGAGATGCTTTGTCTGTTCTCCAGATCTGCAGTGACTTCAGCAATCCCACGTCGTGCCGCAGCAGAAATGGGTCCTGCGGTACGTCAGTGATCTGTGACTCGAGGAGCGCAGGGGCTGCACGAAGTACACACGCTGCAGCCTCCCTACTTCTTTGGGGTTTGGGATTGATGTTGGAGCCCAATGGCTACACGGTGCCTTACAGGCAGGTGCCAGCTTCACCCACTGAGGACACCAAATCGTAAAATATTTTCACGATGGTCTTTAATTGCTGCGTGAGTAGGTAATGCACATTTCTCACTGGGGAGCCATAAGCTGACCCTGGCAGTTTGGCAAACAGCACTCGCTCCACTCACACCGTAATCGCAGCCTTTTCGCTGCACATGCAGCTTCTCAGCATCTTGCTGCATCAGTATGAAAATCTGTGCTCTCCTATCTATTAGAAATTTTATCAGTTGCCTTTGAGGACATCTGACTGGAATCAAAATATGTGGGCCATCCTTGCTCATTCAGTGATAAACTTCCCCTTGCCAGACAGGCAGACCCAATTCACTTTTTTTTTTTTTTTATTCATGACGTTATGGGAACTTTGAGATCACAGCCTGAAGCAGTGATGGAGCATCTGGTGAGGGGTGGTGCAGCCCTGCAAGCACAGGTGGAAGCAATGCAGCTGTGGGACCAGGTGGGGCTGAGCCTGGCTCCACCCCTCCCTCACCTCATTTAAGGGCTGGCAGCCCCCAAGGCAGCGTCTTTTGCTGGAGACTGCCTGCTGTGGACTGTTGGGTGAGTGCTCTTTCCTGGAAAGAGGCAACTGATTTTTGTTCCCTGCTGTAGGGCTTTGATCTTCCCCTTTCTGAGGGGATCTGAAGCTGGACTTGTGGGAATGGAGTGTTGTTTCTGCATTTGATATTAAAAAAAAGCAATTGGTTTGAAGAAGTAGAACATAATGCATTTGTATTCTGTAACTTATCCTTAGAAATAGTTGATCTAAGAAGTAAAATACTGTATATGTTAGTGGCATGTTTTAGAAACATTATTACTGAAATATGTGATTAATTCCTTATTGCAAAACTGTAATAGTTGTTAAGTGTTCCAAACAATGCGAGTTTAGCGTGCTAAGAATTAGAAAACATTGTAGAGCTGTTCTCTTACGATAAGAAACTCTTAGCAAAAGAAAGATCTAGCAAACATCAAAGAAGTTAGGGCCTCTACACAAGGCTGGACTGTCTCACTCCATGAGAAGGTTGGGGTGTGAAGGCAGGCACCAGGATACTCCCCTGCCTCTCTCCCAAGCTTTTCTTTGTAGAAAGGAGGACAAGCAGGTATCCACAAAATAACGATCAGATGTGGAATAAGTTAATTAACTACAGATTGATGCTTATGCAGCAAAAATTTGTTTGTCCAGTGTTTCCATGTTTAGAGAAGTGTCGAGAAGATTGTGAACCTGAAGTACTCAGCCGATGAGGAGCCAGGGGGTAAGAGAGAAGCGTCGGGGAATAGGGAATAAAAGAGGTAACTCTGTTTTCTGTGTGCTCTCCTGCTTGCAGGAGGCCCGCCATTGCAATTGCAAATAAAATCTGCTTTATCAGAGATACCATCCTAGAAAAGTATTTGGATATTTCCTACAGACTGGAGCAGCAATGTCTGCTATGCTTGTTCTTATTTTTCTTTTCAATTCTTTTCTTAAGGGAGTGAAGGGGTTATCTCCCTTTCTCCGAACTGGTAACGGAGGGGCTGACATACATTCCTTTCTTTTGCTCTTGTCTCATTTCTGGAATGCTTCAGTCAGTCCCAAGGTAATGCTGGTTGGCTGACTGAGCATTGCAACTCTGGAAATGCCTGGAGCTAATGCGCTTTTCCGTAAAGGGATCCTGTGTTCTCCAGGTTTCCTCTGTAACTCTTCTTAAGTTCAGTACCTTCTTGTGAAGTCTCTGTTCCCTCTTTCATGATTCTCATTGCCTAATCTCCAACCTGAGACTCCAAACTTCGTTTGTCTGCTATCACGTTGTCCCAATCCATTTCATGATGCGTTCCCTCTGTGTCCTCGTGTCCCGCCTGTGTCTTTGTGTCCTCCCTGTGTCCTCTGCCCATGTCCCCTCTGTGTCTCCTGTGCCACTTATTAATTCCGCCCATGCTGAGTATTTAAATCATGTTCCTTGTGTCTTTGGATCCATTCCATTTTGCAGCTCGATGGGGTTTAAGGGTTCCTGGGGCTCCTCTAGTTAGTGGTTTAAGCACTGTGAAATCTGTGGAGCGGATAATGGAACGCCACAAATCCCTTGTTCATGCATCGCTTGTATGCAGGTGGGTTTTGTGATGGCTGTGGGATGCTCACTAAAAGATGGAATGGGTGTCACAAGGGGCTCGCCTTGCTCCCTGGGGTTTATTGTTCTGGCCCAATAAGCTATGTGACTAGTAATAGGGTGAGGTGCATGTATCGGGCTGGGACCTGAGCTTAAGAAAACCCCCAGCCCCAGTGGCCATTTTCTTCATCCTAGCTTAGTGTAATACAGTCTCCACTACTTGAGCATACTGAACACGAGTATTCTAATCCTGTTTTGTCTGGTTCTCTCCTAGACCTCCCTTACAAATTTGTCAGTAGTAACAGATGTCAGGGCATAGTTCTCAGAGCATGTTACTTTCCTAGTCTGTATGATAGCCAATCTCCCCACCCCTCTTCCTTCCATCTCCTGACCACCATTAAATAGCTAGTTCTGCAGCTGTGGGACCCACCAGTGTGATGAAGCAGTACCTCTGGTGTGCTGAATACTGGCACTGGCACAGAGAGGCTCTATGGCTGATGTGAATCTTCCTGACTGGACTACTTGGTGAGTTTCCCCAGAGCTGTTGAGCACACAGGCTTCCCCACCTACCCTGATTGCTCACCAGGCCATCGATGTCTTTTGTGGACATGGCTTCAGGTATCATACCAGAGACTCCTTAGATTCGGAAGTGACCATTTATGATGGTCTAGTCCAACTCGCCCACAATGAACAGGGATATTCACAGCTAGATCAGGTTGCCCTGCGTGTCACCTTGGAAGGGACAGGGCGTCCACCACATCTCTGGGCAACCTGGTCCACTGCACAGAATCACAGAATGTCTTGGGTTGGAAGGGACCTCAAGGATCGTGAATCTCCAACCCCCCTGCTACATGCAGGACCATCAACCTCCCCATTTCATACTAGACCAGGCTGCCCAGGGCCCCATCCAACCTGGCCTTGAACACCTCCAGGGATGGACGGGGCATCCACAGCCTCTCTGGGCAGCTGTTCCAGCACCTCACCACTCTCTCTGTAAAGAACTTCCCCCTGGCGTCCAACCTAAATCTTCCCTCCCTCAACTTAAAACGTTTCCCCTTGTCCCTTGCTGTGAAAGATATTTTCCTTATATCTAACCTAAATTTTCCCTTCTTCTTTCCTTTAGGCTCCCCTTTGGGTATCGAAAGGCTGTTACCAGGTCACCTCGGAGCCTTCACTTCTCCGGGCTGAACAGCCCCAGCTCTCTCAGCCTGTCCTCACAGGTGAGGTGTTTGATCCTTTGGTTCTTTTTTTTTTTTTCTTGTGGCCATCCTCTGCATGTGCTCCAACGGGTCCATGTCTCTTCTGCACTGAGGACTCTTCATATGGACACAGTACTCCAGGTGAGGCCTCTTCAGCACAGAGCAGAGGGGCAGGATCACTTCTTTTCACCTGCTGACCGCACATCTTTTGGTGCAGACCGGGATGTGGCTGGTTTTCTGGGCTGGGAGGGCGCTTTGCTGGCTCACGTACAGCTTGCCATCCACCAGGTCTTTTGGGACAGGCCTATGCTCAGCTCTTTCATCCCCCAGCATGTATCGGTAGCGGGGGGTTCTCTTGTCCCAGGTGCAAGACACTGCACCTGGATTTGTTGAAGCTGATGAGGTTTGTCTGTGCCCGCTGCTTGAGCCTGTCTAGATCCCTGCGGTTGGCGTCCTGCCCCTCTGGCGTGTCACTGCTCCTCACAGCTTGGTGTTGTCAGCAAATTTTCTGAGGGTGCACTTGATCCCGCTGGTGATGCCACTGATGAAGATATTGAAGAGTCTCAGCCCCAGCGCGGACCCCTTTGAGATGCCATTCATCACCGATCGCCATCCAGACACGGAGCCGTTGGCTCCTGGACTCGATGCTGCAGCCGGTTCTTTGTCCATTGAACGGTCCGCTCACCGAATCTGTATCCTTCCAATTTGGAAAGAAGGATGTTGTGTCAGAGGCCTTGCTGAAGTCCAGGTGGATGATATCAGTGGTTCTTCACTTGGCTGTTGATGCAGTGACACCATCACAGACGGCCGCTAGATCGGTCAGGCAGGATTTACCCTTGGTCCTCTGGGTGCTCCAACAGGTCCCTGTCTTTTCTGCGCTAAGGACTCTACACCTGGGCGCGATCCCTAGATATGGGATCACGTAGAATATCGTCTCAGATAAGGGAAACCACTTTACTTCACAGGTCCTACAGGAGCTAATGAGTACTCTAGAAATCAAGCGGGAGTTCCGTACTCACCGGCACCCTCCTTCTTCAGAGAAAGTAGGATGGATCGGTCAGATGCTGACAAAGCGCTTGTCAAAATGGATTTTAGAGACCAAATGACCATGGCCAAAGCGTTTACCTGTAGCCCTTCTCTGAATACGAACCGCTCCCAGAAAAGACTTGGGAGTATCACCGTATGAAGTGTTGTTTGGGTTGATGTACTTGGGAGGGAGAGGTGAGATGCCCTCTCTTGAAGCCAAGGATAAGTTTCCTAAGAACTACATACTCGGGTTGTCTGCTTCTCTGTTATCCCTCAAGGGACATGGACTGCTGTCTCGAGCTCCACCTCTGGAATTTCTAGTGCCCTCATTCTGTGCTGGAGGCTGGGTCCTAACACGCACGTGTAAGGAATCAAAGCTTCAGCCCGAGTGGGATGGACCATTTCAGGTGCTGCTGCAGTGGATGTCGTCTGCCTTCACTTCAGCAATGCTTTTGATACAGTCTCCCACGACATCCTGCAAATGAAGCTGAGGAAGCGTGGGTTAGATGAGTGGACAACGAGGTGGGCTGAGAACTGGCTTACTGGCTGAGCTCAGGGGGCGGTGATCGGCGGTGCAGAGTGCGGGTGGAGAGCTGTGAGTGGCGGCGCTCCTTGGGGGTTGGTTCTGGGTCTGGTTGTGAAAGGTAGGTTGTGTTTTTGCAGTAGAAGCTTTTAGTGTTTTCGGTACGTAGTATTGACCTTCACTGAACTTATAACCCTCTTGTGAAATAGCTGTTTTCCTTCCACTAAGAAAGCTGTTGAACAGAGTAGAAAGTTCAAGATTGGGGGCGTTCTGACTGGGGTAGAAGTGAGCCAGGTGCAAAACAAGGCAAAGATGCGGGCTGGAGAAAGAGAGCCCAGCACAGGACAGAACGCATGTGCTCACTCTTGGAAATATGGCCCTCGTATCTCCGTGGAGAAGTACAAAACGTACGAAAGAACAACGGGTTGGTAATGGACCTTATATGGAAATGTATCATAGCAACAGCATCGGGGAGAGTGTAAGCCTGAGACGCTCAACCAGTGAATGCCAGGAGAGCGTTACCTGCGTTGGGTTTGGAGTATAGAACGGAATGAATTTCGCTGACTGTTGCACAGTCCCTCCCTCGCTAATAGGGGACATGAGCCTGTTATTACAATGACGAATAAACTTTGCTGCTATCACTGAGATCCTGGCCTAACCTGAATTTTTTGGCTTTGAGTGTTTCTCACAAACGTGGTGTCAAAACCAAATGTGGTTAATCGTTCCAAGCCAGGGCTTGGCTGCACGCATCTGCCCGCTTCGTACGAGGTTTTTCATTACCTCGGACGCTGGCTGCAAAAAATAGAGTAATAAAAATCTTGACAACATCAATTTGCTGGTTATTTGTTTATTGACAAGTACCCCTACGCACTGAGCGCAGGTTTGGTGGGTTTGTCGAAGATTTCCTTCGTTGTCTTTGTCGTCTTCCCTTCCCCCCTCTCCCTTCTGTGTTTTTCCTCTGCCATCAAAAGAGAGAACGGGCTGGCGATGGCTTGGTGCAGACCCACAGCAGTCCTAGCGGCGAAGTGATTTCCGCGGTCTCTGGTGCCACCGCGTGGCCGATCGGCAAAAGTGCGTCGCGGTTGTTTCCGCGATCTCTCGCGCCCCCTCGTGGCCAATCGGGGGAACTGCATCGAGGTTGTTTCAGCTGTCTCTGGTGCCCCCACGCGGTCAATCGGCAGAATTGCGGCAGCGTCGCTACGTCGCCGCAGGCAGCAGGGCGCGTGCGCGCAGGCACGCGGAAGTGGCGCTCGGTCCCCCGGGAAGTAGTGCGCATGCGCCACAAGCTTTCCAATCGCACGCATTTCTTCGAAGCCCTGAGATGCAGGTGAGCAGTCAATACTTGGACCGCCGGCTCCGCGACACTTTTCTCTCTTCCGATCCAGAATGCTCCTCGTCTGTTTCCTCGGGCGGTTTTATGCCCCGGTCTGCTTCGAGAACGTACTGAAGGCGCTGCAAACGACGGCGCGTGCGTTTTGCGGCCGTGAGGAAAGCGTGCGTATTGCGGCGTCGAGGCTGGCGCGCGCGCAGAGCACGTGGCACACGCGCATTGCGGGGCACAGCCACGCGCATGCGCCGTCGCGGGCAGAGTGCGGCGCATGCCCCGTTCGGAACAGAATCCAGTGCGCGCGTAGCGCTTTTTTTTTTCTTCTTCTTCTTTTTTTTTTTTAAACCACTGGCGCATGCGTCGTGCTTTCTCATGAATCGCGCGTCCGTACTCCGTGCTGTTGTCTCGAGAACCGCGCCTGCGTAGTGCGGTGCGGAGACTGCCGCGTGCGCGGTGCCTAGCTTGGCCCGTGTGCGTTGCTCTCGCGAGACTTGCTTTTCCAGGAACGCTGCGGTGCAGGGCTGGGGCTGGAGCCCCAAACGTCTGCTCCTCCACCGCGGCGGCAAGCACGTTGGGTGCCACGAGGCGCTGAGGGGCAGCCGTGAGCCGACCCGGTCCGTTCCCGGGTGGGCTCGGGCATAAATCGGCGGAAATAGACGAGGGGCATCCTGGATTGGAAGGGGAAATTATCGCTGAGCCGGCGCTCCGAGAATCGGCTGCTTGCCCGTCCCCGCAGTGGTCTGTCGAAACAATTGCTATCTTTCAGTTGACGCGCGCGTGTTCGCTATTACCTGGAGGACTGATCACCACAGAGAGCGGCGGATTAGCGGCGCAGAGCGGTTTAAACGCCACTTCCGCGTTTGTACGCGCATGCGTTGTACCGCTTGCCGGCCTGAGCAGCAGGCAGCGGCAGTTCCGCGCATTGGCCACGAGGTGGCAGCAGAGACCGCGGGAAGAACTCCGGCGGCATTGCCGGCGACCCGCGGCGCAGGCCGTGGCGATCCGTTCTGCGTTGTGATGACGGGGGAAGAGCGCGAAGTTACAAGCGGGGGGAAAAGACGAAGAAAACAAAGGGAAACTACTCCAGACCCCGGAAAGCTGTGCTAAGTGCTTATGAATATCTGTTAAAAAAGAAAACAGACTCGTTTTTGCCAGCATCCATTGCACTGTTTCTAAATATTCACATACCGAAATGTAACTGCCCGGCAAATTTAACGATAACGAAATAAAGCACTTTGGCAGAAAGCACTGGGCTATATTAACGTTTGCTCAGCCTCTGTCTTGTTCACATTTTAATGTGTTTTTTTCCAAGGTCTTTCTTCAACTCCAGGTTTCATTTTTGGCTTTTTATTCTTTTTAATGCCATAAAACGGGTAGTTTTAGGCCCTAGCAGGTCTACGCAGGCAGAGACAAAGTTGCAGTTCTGAGATTCTTGGGGACCGTTACATCATTTCCACAAAGATTAACAAAACCTGCAGTTCTCCACTTAAGTTTACAGATGGAAAACATGAATTCAGCTGCATGGAAAGAATCGATGTGTCACAGCTGCCATCGGGAGGATGGCCAGAGAGTTGTGCAGGTCCACTGCTTGCTCAGCTGCACCTTTTTATCTGCCCTTCTCTGGTCCTCCTGCAGCTGGACAGATAGCCCACAAGGGCACGGGGGACGCAGACCCCCCCGGCCAGCTGCAGCAGTCGCTCCTGCCAGTGCTCCCTTTCCTCCCGACCATTCCCATTTTGCAGGCTGGTGCCCTGTGTGGCAGAGGAGGAGAGAGCTGCGGGCAGAAGGAAAACAGGGTGCTGGGATTCCTCCAGCCCGCTGCCAGATGTCTTCTCTGGCATGTTGGGGGTGGGCAGAGGACTGTGGGAGCAGCTTCGAGGCTCTGGGCAGGAGGGAAGGCAGCAAAGATGCAGCTTCAGGCAGCGGACTCTGAGCTGGAGCGGTGCAGCCAGGCACGGCTGCACAGCTCACAGTCTGGACACACGGAAGAAGTTCGTCCAGCTGAGGGCTGCAGGGCTGTCCTTACCAAGCGCTCCCCCATGCTGCAGTTCTGCATGGGCACCGATTGCTCAAGCTCTTCCCTCTGCAGGAGCTCAGAAGCGACAACAGCCCCGACCCCAAACCAGGCAGGTAATGACAACATACACACACAGATACACACCCGATACAGAATCTGGCACTCTGCAGTCCTCCCAGAGCTTGTTGCTGCTTTTTAGGCTGCTCCACCGCTATTCTGTCCTTTTCCCTTCATTCCCCTATGTCTCGCCCCCTTCCTTCGCCCCGTGCCATCCTCATTCCTTTTTCAGGCTTCCTCCTTTCTTTCCTCACTTCCTTCCCCGTCCCTTCCCCCACAGGCAACGGCCTGTGTTCTGCTGCTGTTTCAGCTGACAATCCTGAAACCACACTTTTCAAAGACATTGGATCAGATCGCATACTGTCACTGATTTAAAAAAGAAAACAACAAGTGCAGTATTATGTATGGATAACAAACTCCTACCTGCTTGAAAAACAGTAGCAGCTCCTCATCCTGGAGTGTCACCATCACCCCCACGTTGGGCTGGCACTGCTCATCTGCCCCGCAGTGCTGCTCAAACTCCTGGCACAGCCTGCCACCTCCTTGTGTCACCTCCACGTGCCACCTCCTCTTGCCTCTCTAGTTCTGACCCCACGCGTCAACCCCATGTCCCTCCGTGTCCCCCCATGTCCCTGTGTCCCCATGTGCCCTCTCATGTCCCCTCAAGTCCTCCCACGCCCCCTGCCCCGCTTTGCTCCATGCCGATGTTGTCGGCTTGAGGACAAGGACGGGGATGCCTGTGGGAGTGGAGTCCGGGGAGACGTTGCTGGCCATGCGCAGTGGGGTGATGGTGTCCTCGGGGCATGGCTGTGACAGTGGGGTGAGGGTAGCACCCCACAAGTGGGGATCATTGCCCCCAAAATGGGGCTTGTGCCCCCTGCATGTGGGCAAGTTGTACGGGGAGTGCGTTCTGGAGATGCTTTGTCTGTTCTCCAGATCTGCAGTGACTTCAGCAATCCCACGTCGTGCCGCAGCAGAAATGGGTCCTGCGGTACGTCAGTGATCTGTGACTCGAGGAGCGCAGGGGCTGCACGAAGTACGCACGCTGCAGCCTCCCTACTTCTTTGGGGTTTGGGATTGATGTTGGAGCCCAATGGCTACACGGTGCCTTACAGGCAGGTGCCAGCTTCACCCACTGAGGACACCAAATCGTAAAATATTTTCACGATGGTCTTTAATTGCTGCGTGAGTAGGTAATGCACATTTCTCACTGGGGAGCCATAAGCTGACCCTGGCAGTTTGGCAAACAGCACTCGCTCCACTCACACCGTAATCGCAGCCTTTTCGCTGCACATGCAGCTTCTCAGCATCTTGCTGCATCAGTATGAAAATCTGTGCTCTCCTATCTATTAGAAATTTTATCAGTTGCCTTTGAGGACATCTGACTGGAATCAAAATATGTGGGCCATCCTTGCTCATTTAGTGATAAACTTCCCCTTGCCAGACAGGCAGACCCAATTCACTTTTTTTTTTTTTTTATTCATGACGTTATGGGAACTTTGAGATCACCTGAAGCACCTGAAGCCTGAAGCAGTGATGGAGCATCTGGTGAGGGGTGGTGCAGCCCTGCAAGCACAGGTGGAAGCAATGCAGCTGTGGGACCAGGTGGGGCTGAGCCTGGCTCCACCCCTCCCTCACCTCATTTAAGGGCTGGCAGCCCCCAAGGCAGCATCTTTTGCTGGAGACTGCCTGCTGTGGACTGTTGGGTGAGTGCTCTTTCCTGGAAAGAGGCAACTGATTTTTGTTCCCTGCTGTAGGGCTTTGATCTTTGCCCTCTGATCTGAGGGGATCCAAAGCTGGACTGGAGCAGCTATGTCTGCTATGCTTGTTCTTATTTTTCTTTTCAGTTCTTTGCTTAAGGGAGTGAAGGGGTTATCTCCCTTTCTCCGAACTGGTAATGGAGGGGCTGACATACATTCCTTTCTTTTGCTCTTGTCTCATTCCTGGAACGCTTCAGTCAGTCCCAAGGTAATGCTGGTTGGCTGACTGAGCATTGCAACTCTGGAAATGCCTGGAGCTAGTGCGCTTTTCCGTAAAGGGATCCTGTGTTCTCCAGGTTTCCTCTGTAACTCTTCTTAAGTTCAATACCTTCTTGTGAAGTCTCTGTTCCCTCTTTCATGATTCTCATTGCCTAATCTCCAACCTGAGACTCCAAACTCGGTTTGTCTGCTACCACGTTGTCCCAATCCATTTCATGATGCGTACCCTCTGCATCCCCCTCCATGTTCCCTCTGTGACCTCGTGTCCCGCCTGTGTCTGTGTCCTCCCTGTGTCCTCTGCCCACGTCCCCTCTGTGTCTCCTGTGCCACGTATTAATTCCGCCCGTGCTGAGTATTGTTTAAGGGCACGTATTTAAACTATGTTCCGTGTCTCTTTGGATCCCGTTCTGTTTTGCAGCACGATGTTGTTTAAGGGTTCTCGGGGCTCCTCTGTTTAGTGGTTTAAGCACTGTGAAATCTGTGCAGCGGATAATGAAATGCTGCGAATCCCTTGTTCGTGCATTGCTTGTATGCAGGTGGGTTTTGCGATGGCTGTAGGACGCTCACTTAAAGATGGAATGGGGGTCACAAGGGGCTCGCCTTGCTCCCTGGGCCCAATAAGCTTCCGTCCCAATAAGCTTCGTGGCTAGTAGTAGGGTGAGGTGCATGTATCGGGCTGGGACCTGAGCTTAAGAAAACCCCCGGCCCCAGTGGCCGTTTTCTTCATCCGCACGTAGTGTAATACAGTCTCCACTACTTGAGCATACTGAACATGAGTATTCTGTTCCTGTCTTGTCTGGTTCTCTCCTAGACCTCCCTTACAAATTTGTCAGTAGTAACAGATGTCAGGGCACAGTTCTCAGAGCACGCTGTGGCTGTCCACCCCAGGGTCCTAGGGTTCTTTCTGTTTTTATGGCAGACCTGGCTTCGTATTCATAGGAAACAAAGGATTGTCTTCTACTGGACCACTTCATCTGGATCGCCCCAGGTATCTCCATCCCAATTGTCAGGGGATGCTGTTAGTTTCCTAGTCTGTATGATAGCCAATCTCCCCACCCCTCTTCCTTCCATCCCCTGACCCCCATTAAATAGCTAGTTCTGCAGCTGTGGGACCCACCAGTGTGATGAAGCAGTACCTCTGGTGTGCTGAATACTGGCACTGGCACAGAGAGGCTCTATGGCTGATGTGAATCTTCCTGACTGGACTACTTGGTGAGTTTCCCCAGAGCTGTTGAGCACACAGGCTTCCCCACCTACCCTGATTGCTCACCAGGCCATCGATGTTCTTTGTGGACATGGCTTCAGGTATCATACCAGAGACTCCTTAGAGTCGGAAGCGACCATTTATGATGGTCTAGTCCAACTCGCCCACAATGAACAGGGACATTCACAGCTAGATCAGGTTGCCCTGCGTGTCACCTTGGAAGGGACAGGGCGTCCACCACATCTCTGGGCAACCTGGTCCACTGCGCAGAGTCACAGAAGGTCCCGGGTTGGAAGGGACCTCGAGGATCGTGAATCTCCAACCCCCCTGCTACGTGCAGGGCCATCAACCTCCCCATTTCATACTAGACCAGGCTGCCCAGGGCCCCATCCAACCTGGCCTTGAACACCTCCAGGGATGGACGGGGCATCCACAGCCTCTCTGGGCAGCTGTTCCAGCACCTCACCGCTCTCTCTGTAAAGAACTTCCCCCTGGCGTCCAACCTAAATCTTCCCTCCCCCAGCTTAAAATGTTTCCCCTTGTCCCTTGCTGTGAAAGATATTTTCCTGATATCTAACCTAAATTTTCCCTTCTTCTTTCCTTTAGCTCCCCTTTGGGTATCAAAAGGCTGTTACCAGGTCACCTCGGAGCCTTCACTTCTCCGGGCTGAACAGCCCCAGCTCTCTCAGCCTGTCCTCACAGGTGAGGCGTTTGATCCTTCGGTTCTTTTTTTTTTTTTTTTCTTGTGGCCATCCTCTGCATGTGCTCCAACGGGTCCATGTCTCTTCTGCACTGAGGGCCCTTCATATGGACACAGTACTCCAGGTGAGGCCTCTTCAGCACAGAGCAGAGGGGCAGGATCACTTCTTTTCACCTGCTGACCGCACATCTTTTGGTGCAGACCGGGATGTGGCTGGTTTTCTGGGCTGGGAGGGCACTTTGCTGGCTCGTGTACAGCTTGCCGTCCACCAGGTCTTTTGGGACAGGCCTAGGCTCAGCCCTTTCATCCCCCAGCATGTATCGGTAGCGGGGGGTTCTCTTGTCCCAGGTGCAAGACACTGCACCTGGATTTGTTGAAGCTGATGAGGTTTGTCTGTGCCCGCTGCTTGAGCCTGTCTAGATCCCTGCGGTTGGCGTCCCGTCCCTCTGGCGTGTCACTGCTCCCCACAGCTTGGTGTCGTCAGCAAATTTTCTGAGGGTGCGCTCGATCCCGCTGGTGATGCCACTGACGAAGATACTGAAGAGTCTCAGCCCCAGCACGGACCCCTTTGAGATGCCATTCATCACCGATGACCATCCAGACATGGAGCCGTTGGCTCCTGGACTCGATGCTGCAGCCGGTTCTTTGTCCATTGAACGGTCCGCTCACCGAATCCGTATCCTTCCAATTTGGAAAGAAGGATGTTGTGTCAGAGGCCTTGCTGAAGTCCAGGTGGATGATATCAGTGGTTCTTCACTTGGCTGTTGATGCAGTGACACCATCACAGACGGCCGCTAGATCGGTCAGGCAGGATTTACCCTTGGTCCTCTGGGTGCTCCAACAGGTCCCTGTCTTTTCTGCGCTAAGGACTCTACACCTGGGCGCGATCCCTAGATATGGGATCACGTAGAATATCGTCTCAGATAAGGGAAACCACTTTACTTCACAGGTCCTACAGGAGCTAATGAGAACTCTAGAAATCAAGCGGGAGTTCCGTACTCACCGGCACCCTCCTTCTTCAGGGAAAGTAGGATGGATCGGTCAGATGCTGACAAAGCGCTTGTCAAAATGGATTTTAGAGACCAAATGACCATGGCCAAAGCGTTTACCTGTAGCCCTTCTCTGAATACGAACCGCTCCCAGAAAAGACTTGGGAGTATCACCGTATGAAGTGTTGTTTGGGTTGATGTACTTGGGAGGGAGAGGTGAGATGCCCTCTCTTGAAGCCAAGGATAAGTTTCCTAAGAACTACATACTCGGGTTGTCTGCTTCTCTGTTATCCCTCAAGGGACATGGACTGCTGTCTCGAGCTCCACCTCTGGAATTTCTAGTGCCCTCATTCTGTGCTGGAGGCTGGGTCCTAACACGCACGTGTAAGGAATCAAAGCTTCAGCCCGAGTGGGATGGACCATTTCAGGTGCTGCTGCAGTGGATGTCGTCTGCCTTCACTTCAGCAATGCTTTTGATACAGTCTCCCACGACATCCTGCAAATGAAGCTGAGGAAGCGTGGGATAGATGAGTGGACAACGAGGTGGGCTGAGAACTGGCTTACTGGCTGAGCTCAGGGGGCGGTGATCGGCGGTGCAGAGTGCGGGTGGAGAGCTGTGAGTGGCGGCGCTCCTTGGGGGTTGGTTCTGGGTCTGGTTGTGAAAGGTAGGTTGTGTTTTTGCAGTAGAAGCTTTTAGTGTTTTCGGTACGTAGTATTGACCTTCACTGAACTTATAACCCTCTTGTGAAATAGCTGTTTTCCTTCCACTAAGAAAGCTGTTGAACAGAGTAGAAAGTTCAAGATTGGGGGCGTTCTGACTGGGGTAGAAGTGAGCCAGGTGCAAAACAAGGCAAAGATGCGGGCTGGAGAAAGAGAGCCCAGCACAGGACAGAACGCATGTGCTCACTCTTGGAAATATGGCCCTCGTATCTCCGTGGAGAAGTACAAAACGTATGAAAGAACAACGGGTTGGTAATGGACCTTATATGGAAATGTATCATAGCAACAGCATCGGGGAGAGTGTAAGCCTGAGACGCTCAACCAATGAATGCCAGGAGAGCGTTACCTGCGTTGGGTTTGGAGTATAGAACGGAATGAATTTCGCTGACTGTTGCACAGTCCCTCCCTCGCTAATAGGGGACATGAGCCTGTTATTGCAATGACGAATAAACTTTGCTGCTATCACTGAGATCCTGGCCTAACCTGAATTTTTTGGCTTTGAGTGTTTCTCACAAACGTGGTGTCAAAACCAAATGTGGTTAATCGTTCCAAGCCATGGCTTGGCTGCACGCATCTGCCCGCTTCGTACGAGGTTTTTCATTACCTCGGACGCTGGCTGCAAAAAATAGAGTAATAAAAATCTTGACAACATCAATTTGCTGGTTTTTTGTTTATTGACAAGTACCCCTACGCACTGAGCGCAGGTTTGGTGGGTTTGTCGAAGATTTCCTTCGTTGTCTTTGTCGTCTTCCCTTCCCCCCTCTCCCTTCTGTGTTTTTCCTCTGCCATCAAAAGAGAGAACGGGCTGGCGATGGCTTGGTGCAGACCCACAGCAGTCCTAGCGGCGAAGTGATTTCCGCGGTCTCTGGTGCCACCGCGTGGCCGATCGGCAAAAGTGCGTCGCGGTTGTTTCCGCGATCTCTCGCGCCCCCTCGTGGCCAATCGGGGGAACTGCATCGAGGTTGTTTCAGCTGTCTCTGGTGCCCCCACGCGGTCAATCGGCAGAATTGCGGCAGCGTCGCTACGTCGCCGCAGGCAGCAGGGCGCGTGCGCGCAGGCACGCGGAAGTGGTGCTCGGTCCCCCGGGAAGTAGTGCGCATGCGCCACAAGCTTTCCAATCGCACGCATTTCTTCGAAGCCCTGAGATGCAGGTGAGCAGTCAATACTTGGACCGCCGGCTCCGCGACACTTTTCTCTCTTCCGATCCAGAATGCTCCTCGTCTGTTTCCTCGGGCGGTTTTATGCCCCGGTCTGCTTCGAGAACGTACTGAAGGCGCTGCAAACGACGGCGCGTGCGTTTTGCGGCCGTGAGGAAAGCGTGCGTATTGCGGCGTCGAGGCTGGCGCGCGCGCAGAGCACGTGGCACGCGCATTGCGGGGCACAGCCACGCGCATGCGCCGTCGCGGGCAGAGTGCGGCGCATGCCCCGTTCGGAACAGAATCCAGTGCGCGCGTCCGTACTCCGTGCTGTTGTCTCGAGAACCGCGCCTGCGTAGTGCGGTGCGGAGACTGCCGCGTGCGCGGTGCCTAGCTTGGCCCGTGTGCGTTGCTCTCGCGAGACTTGCTTTTCCAGGAACGCTGCGGTGCAGGGCTGGGGCTGGAGCCCCAAACGTCTGCTCCTCCACCGCGGCGGCAAGCACGTTGGGTGCCACGAGGCGCTGAGGGGCAGCCGTGAGCCGACCCGGTCCGTTCCCGGGTGGGCTCGGGCATAAATCGGCGGAAATAGACGAGGGGCATCCTGGATTAGAAGGGGAAATTATCGCTGAGCCGGCGGTCCAAGAATCGGCTGCTTGCCCGTCCCCGCAGTGGTCTGTCGAAACAATTGCTATCTTTCAGTTGACGCGCGCGTGTTCGCTATTACCTGGAGGACTGATCACCATAGAGAGCGGCGGATTAGCGGCGCAGAGCGGTTAAAACGCCACTTCCGCGTTTGTACGCGCATGCGTTGTACCGCTTGCCGGCCTGAGCAGCAGGCAGCGGCAGTTCCGCGCATTGGCCACGAGGTGGCAGCAGAGACCGCGGGAAGAACTCCGGCGGCATTGCCGGCGACCCGCGGCGCAGGCCGTGGCGATCCGTTCTGCGTTGTGATGACGGGGGAAGAGCGCGAAGTTACAAGCGGGGGGAAAAGACGAAGAAAACAAAGGGAAACTACTCCAGACCCCGGAAAGCTGTGCTAAGTGCTTATGAATATCTGTTAAAAAAGAAAACAGACTCGTTTTTGCCAGCATCCATTGCACTGTTTCTAAATATTCACATACCGAAATGTAACTGCCCGGCAAATTTAACGATAACGAAATAAAGCACTTTGGCAGAAAGCACTGGGCTATATTAACGTTTGCTCAGCCTCTGTCTTGTTCACATTTTAATGTGTTTTTTTCCAAGGTCTTTCTTCAACTCCAGGTTTCATTTTTGGCTTTTTATTCTTTTTAATGCCATAAAATGGGTAGTTTTAGGCCCTAGCAGGTCTACGCAGGCAGAGACAAAGTTGCAGTTCTGAGATTCTTGGGGACCGTTACATCATTTCCACAAAGATTAACAAAACCTGCAGTTCTCCACTTAAGTTTACAGATGGAAAACATGAATTCAGCTGCATGGAAAGAATCGATGTGTCACAGCTGCCATCGGGAGGATGGCCAGAGAGTTGTGCAGGTCCACTGCTTGCTCAGCTGCACCTTTTTATCTGCCCTTCTCTGGTCCTCCTGCAGCTGGACAGATAGCCCACAAGGGCACGGGGGACGCAGACCCCCCCGGCCAGCTGCAGCAGTCGCTCCTGCCAGTGCTCCCTTTCCTCCCGACCATTCCCATTTTGCAGGCTGGTGCCCTGTGTGGCAGAGGAGGAGAGAGCTGCGGGCAGAAGGAAAACAGGGTGCTGGGATTCCTCCAGCCCGCTGCCAGATGTCTTCTCTGGCATGTTGGGGGTGGGCAGAGGACTGTGGGAGCAGCTTCGAGGCTCTGGGCAGGAGGGAAGGCAGCAAAGATGCAGCTTCAGGCAGCGGACTCTGAGCTGGAGCGGTGCAGCCAGGTACGGCTGCACAGCTCACAGTCTGGACACACGGAAGAAGTTCGTCCAGCTGAGGGCTGCAGGGCTGTCCTTACCAAGCGCTCCCCCATGCTGTAGTTCTGCATGGGCACCGATTGCTCAAGCTCTTCCCTCTGCAGGAGCTCAGAAGCAACAACAGCCCCGACCCCAAACCAGGCAGGTAATGACAACATACACACACAGATACACACCCGATACAGAATCTGGCACTCTGCAGTCCTCCCAGAGCTTGTTGCTGCTTTTTAGGCTGCTCCACCGCTATTCTGTCCTTTTCCCTTCATTCCCCTATGTCTCGCCCCCTTCCTTCGCCCCGTGCCATCCTCATTCCTTTTTCAGGCTTCCTCCTTTCTTTCCTCACTTCCTTCCCCGTCCCTTCCCCCACAGGCAACGGCCTGTGTTCTGCTGCTGTTTCAGCTGACAATCCTGAAACCACACTTTTCAAAGACATTGGATCAGATCGCATACTGTCACTGATTTAAAAAAGAAAACAACAAGTGCAGTATTATGTATGGATAACAAACTCCTACCTGCTTGAAAAACAGTAGCAGCTCCTCATCCTGGAGTGTCACCATCACCCCCACGTTGGGCTGGCACTGCTCATCTGCCCCGCAGTGCTGCTCAAACTCCTGGCACAGCCTGCCACCTCCTTGTGTCACCTCCACGTGCCACCTCCTCTTGCCTCTCTAGTTCTGACCCCACGCGTCAACCCCATGTCCCTCTGTGTCCCCCCATGTCCCTGTGTCCCCATGTGCCCTCTCATGTCCCCTCAAGTCCTCCCACGCCCCCTGCCCCGCTTTGCTCCATGCCGATGTTGTCGGCTTGAGGACAAGGACGGGGATGCCTGTGGGAGTGGAGTCCGGGGAGACGTTGCTGGCCATGCGCAGTGGGGTGATGGTGTCCTCGGGGCATGGCTGTGACAGTGGGGTGAGGGTAGCACCCCACAAGTGGGGATCATTGCCCCCAAAATGGGGCTTGTGCCCCCTGCATGTGGGCAAGTTGTACGGGGAGTGCGTTCTGGAGATGCTTTGTCTGTTCTCCAGATCTGCAGTGACTTCAGCAATCCCACGTCGTGCCGCAGCAGAAATGGGTCCTGCGGTACGTCAGTGATCTGTGACTCGAGGAGCGCAGGGGCTGCACGAAGTACGCACGCTGCAGCCTCCCTACTTCTTTGGGGTCTGGGATTGATGTTGGAGCCCAATGGCTACACGGTGCCTTACAGGCAGGTGCCAGCTTCACCCACTGAGGACACCAAATCGTAAAATATTTTCACGATGGTCTTTAATTGCTGCGTGAGTAGGTAATGCACATTTCTCACTGGGGAGCCATAAGCTGACCCTGGCAGTTTGGCAAACAGCACTCGCTCCACTCACACCGTAATCGCAGCCTTTTCGCTGCACATGCAGCTTCTCAGCATCTTGCTGCATCAGTATGAAAATCTGTGCTCTCCTATCTATTAGAAATTTTATCAGTTGCCTTTGAGGACATCTGACTGGAATCAAAATATGTGGGCCATCCTTGCTCATTTAGTGATAAACTTCCCCTTGCCAGACAGGCAGACCCAATTCACTTTTTTTTTTTTTTTATTCATGACGTTATGGGAACTTTGAGATCACCTGAAGCACCTGAAGCCTGAAGCAGTGATGGAGCATCTGGTGAGGGGTGGTGCAGCCCTGCAAGCACAGGTGGAAGCAATGCAGCTGTGGGACCAGGTGGGGCTGAGCCTGGCTCCACCCCTCCCTCACCTCATTTAAGGGCTGGCAGCCCCCAAGGCAGCATCTTTTGCTGGAGACTGCCTGCTGTGGACTGTTGGGTGAGTGCTCTTTCCTGGAAAGAGGCAACTGATTTTTGTTCCCTGCTGTAGGGCTTTGATCTTTGCCCTCTGATCTGAGGGGATCCAAAGCTGGACTGGAGCAGCTATGTCTGCTATGCTTGTTCTTATTTTTCTTCTCAGTTCTTTGCTTAAGGGAGTGAAGGGGTTATCTCCCTTTCTCCGAACTGGTAATGGAGGGGCTGACATACATTCCTTTCTTTTGCTCTTGTCTCATTCCTGGAACGCTTCAGTCAGTCCCAAGGTAATGCTGGTTGGCTGACTGAGCATTGCAACTCTGGAAATGCCTGGAGCTAGTGCGCTTTTCCGTAAAGGGATCCTGTGTTCTCCAGGTTTCCTCTGTAACTCTTCTTAAGTTCAATACCTTCTTGTGAAGTCTCTGTTCCCTCTTTCATGATTCTCATTGCCTAATCTCCAACCTGAGACTCCAAACTCGGTTTGTCTGCTACCACGTTGTCCCAATCCATTTCATGATGCGTACCCTCTGCATCCCCCTCCATGTTCCCTCTGTGACCTCGTGTCCCGCCTGTGTCTGTGTCCTCCCTGTGTCCTCTGCCCACGTCCCCTCTGTGTCTCCTGTGCCACGTATTAATTCCGCCCGTGCTGAGTATTGTTTAAGGGCACGTATTTAAACTATGTTCCGTGTCTCTTTGGATCCCGTTCTGTTTTGCAGCACGATGTTGTTTAAGGGTTCTCGGGGCTCCTCTGTTTAGTGGTTTAAGCACTGTGAAATCTGTGCAGCGGATAATGAAATGCTGCGAATCCCTTGTTCGTGCATTGCTTGTATGCAGGTGGGTTTTGCGATGGCTGTAGGACGCTCACTTAAAGATGGAATGGGGGTCACAAGGGGCTCGCCTTGCTCCCTGGGCCCAATAAGCTTCCGTCCCAATAAGCTTCGTGGCTGGTAGTAGGGTGAGGTGCATGTATCGGGCTGGGACCTGAGCTTAAGAAAACCCCCAGCCCCAGTGGCCGTTTTCTTCATCCGCACGTAGTGTAATACAGTCTCCACTACTTGAGCATACTGAACATGAGTATTCTGTTCCTGTCTTGTCTGGTTCTCTCCTAGACCTCCCTTACAAATTTGTCAGTAGTAACAGATGTCAGGGCACAGTTCTCAGAGCACGCTGTGGCTGTCCACCCCAGGGTCCTAGGGTTCTTTCTGTTTTTATGGCAGACCTGGCTTCGTATTCATAGGAAACAAAGGATTGTCTTCTACTGGACCACTTCATCTGGATCGCCCCAGGTATCTCCATCCCAATTGTCAGGGGATGCTGTTAGTTTCCTAGTCTGTATGATAGCCAATCTCCCCACCCCTCTTCCTTCCATCCCCTGACCCCCATTAAATAGCTAGTTCTGCAGCTGTGGGACCCACCAGTGTGATGAAGCAGTACCTCTGGTGTGCTGAATACTGGCACTGGCACAGAGAGGCTCTATGGCTGATGTGAATCTTCCTGACTGGACTACTTGGTGAGTTTCCCCAGAGCTGTTGAGCACACAGGCTTCCCCACCTACCCTGATTGCTCACCAGGCCATCGATGTTCTTTGTGGACATGGCTTCAGGTATCATACCAGAGACTCCTTAGAGTCGGAAGCGACCATTTATGATGGTCTAGTCCAACTCGCCCACAATGAACAGGGACATTCACAGCTAGATCAGGTTGCCCTGCGTGTCACCTTGGAAGGGACAGGGCGTCCACCACATCTCTGGGCAACCTGGTCCACTGCGCAGAGTCACAGAAGGTCCCGGGTTGGAAGGGACCTCGAGGATCGTGAATCTCCAACCCCCCTGCTACGTGCAGGGCCATCAACCTCCCCATTTCATACTAGACCAGGCTGCCCAGGGCCCCATCCAACCTGGCCTTGAACACCTCCAGGGATGGACGGGGCATCCACAGCCTCTCTGGGCAGCTGTTCCAGCACCTCACCGCTCTCTCTGTAAAGAACTTCCCCCTGGCGTCCAACCTAAATCTTCCCTCCCCCAGCTTAAAATGTTTCCCCTTGTCCCTTGCTGTGAAAGATATTTTCCTGATATCTAACCTAAATTTTCCCTTCTTCTTTCCTTTAGCTCCCCTTTGGGTATCAAAAGGCTGTTACCAGGTCACCTCGGAGCCTTCACTTCTCCGGGCTGAACAGCCCCAGCTCTCTCAGCCTGTCCTCACAGGTGAGGCGTTTGATCCTTCGGTTCTTTTTTTTTTTTTTTTTCTTGTGGCCATCCTCTGCATGTGCTCCAACGGGTCCATGTCTCTTCTGCACTGAGGGCCCTTCATATGGACACAGTACTCCAGGTGAGGCCTCTTCAGCACAGAGCAGAGGGGCAGGATCACTTCTTTTCACCTGCTGACCGCACATCTTTTGGTGCAGACCGGGATGTGGCTGGTTTTCTGGGCTGGGAGGGCACTTTGCTGGCTCGTGTACAGCTTGCCGTCCACCAGGTCTTTTGGGACAGGCCTAGGCTCAGCCCTTTCATCCCCCAGCATGTATCGGTAGTGGGGGGTTCTCTTGTCCCAGGTGCAAGACACTGCACCTGGATTTGTTGAAGCTGATGAGGTTTGTCTGTGCCCGCTGCTTGAGCCTGTCTAGATCCCTGCGGTTGGCGTCCCGTCCCTCTGGCGTGTCACTGCTCCTCACAGCTTGGTGTCGTCAGCAAATTTTCTGAGGGTGCGCTCGATCCCGCTGGTGATGCCACTGATGAAGATATTGAAGAGTCTCAGCCCCAGCACGGACCCCTTTGAGATGCCATTCATCACCGATCGCCATCCAGACACGGAGCCGTTGGCTCCTGGACTCGATGCTGCAGCCGGTTCTTTGTCCATTGAACGGTCCGCTCACCGAATCCGTATCCTTCCAATTTGGAAAGAAGGATGTTGTGTCAGAGGCCTTGCTGAAGTCCAGGTGGATGATATCAGTGGTTCTTCACTTGGCTGTTGATGCAGTGACACCATCACAGACGGCCGCTAGATTGGTCAGGCAGGATTTACCCTTGGTCCTCTGGGTGCTCCAACAGGTCCCTGTCTTTTCTGCGCTAAGGACTCTACACCTGGGCGCGATCCCTAGATATGGGATCACGTAGAATATCGTCTCAGATAAGGGAAACCACTTTACTTCACAGGTCCTACAGGAGCTAATGAGAACTCTAGAAATCAAGCGGGAGTTCCGTACTCACCGGCACCCTCCTTCTTCAGAGAAAGTAGGATGGATCGGTCAGATGCTGACAAAGCGCTTGTCAAAATGGATTTTAGAGACCAAATGACCATGGCCGAAGCGTTTACCTGTAGCCCTTCTCAGAATACGAACCGCTCCCAGAAAAGACTTGGGAGTATCACCGTATGAAGTGTTGTTTGGGTTGATGTACTTGGGAGGGAGAGGTGAGATGCCCTCTCTTGAAGCCAAGGATAAGTTTCCTAAGAACTACATACTCGGGTTGTCTGCTTCTCTGTTATCCCTCAAGGGACATGGACTGCTGTCTCGAGCTCCACCTCTGGAATTTCTAGTGCCCTCATTCTGTGCTGGAGGCTGGGTCCTAACACGCACGTGTAAGGAATCAAAGCTTCAGCCCGAGTGGGATGGACCATTTCAGGTGCTGCTGCAGTGGATGTCGTCTGCCTTCACTTCAGCAATGCTTTTGATACAGTCTCCCACGACATCCTGCAAATGAAGCTGAGGAAGCGTGGGATAGATGAGTGGACAACGAGGTGGGCTGAGAACTGGCTTACTGGCTGAGCTCAGGGGGCGGTGATCGGCGGTGCAGAGTGCGGGTGGAGAGCTGTGAGTGGCGGCGCTCCTTGGGGGTTGGTTCTGGGTCTGGTTGTGAAAGGTAGGTTGTGTTTTTGCAGTAGAAGCTTTTAGTGTTTTCGGTACGTAGTATTGACCTTCACTGAACTTATAACCCTCTTGTGAAATAGCTGTTTTCCTTCCACTAAGAAAGCTGTTGAACAGAGTAGAAAGTTCAAGATTGGGGGCGTTCTGACTGGGGTAGAAGTGAGCCAGGTGCAAAACAAGGCAAAGATGCGGGCTGGAGAAAGAGAGCCCAGCACAGGACAGAACGCATGTGCTCACTCTTGGAAATATGGCCCTCGTATCTCCATGGAGAAGTACAAAACGTACGAAAGAACAACGGGTTGGTAATGGACCTTATATGGAAATGTATCATAGCAACAGCATCGGGGAGAGTGTAAGCCTGAGACGCTCAACCAATGAATGCCAGGAGAGCGTTACCTGCGTTGGGTTTGGAGTATAGAACGGAATGAATTTCGCTGACTGTTGCACAGTCCCTCCCTCGCTAATAGGGGACATGAGCCTGTTATTGCAATGACGAATAAACTTTGCTGCTATCACTGAGATCCTGGCCTAACCTGAATTTTTTGGCTTTGAGTGTTTCTCACAAACGTGGTGTCAAAACCAAATGTGGTTAATCGTTCCAAGCCAGGGCTTGGCTGCACGCATCTGCCCGCTTCGTACGAGGTTTTTCATTACCTCGGACGCTGGCTGCAAAAAATAGAGTAATAAAAATCTTGACAACATCAATTTGCTGGTTATTTGTTTATTGACAAGTACCCCTACGCACTGAGCGCAGGTTTGGTGGGTTTGTCGAAGATTTCCTTCGTTGTCTTTGTCGTCTTCCCTTCCCCCCTCTCCCTTCTGTGTTTTTCCTCTGCCATCAAAAGAGAGAACGGGCTGGCGATGGCTTGGTGCAGACCCACAGCAGTCCTAGCGGCGAAGTGATTTCCGCGGTCTCTGGTGCCACCGCGTGGCCGATCGGCAAAAGTGCGTCGCGGTTGTTTCCGCGATCTCTCGCGCCCCCTCGTGGCCAATCGGGGGAACTGCATCGAGGTTGTTTCAGCTGTCTCTGGTGCCCCCACGCGGTCAATCGGCAGAATTGCGGCAGCGTCGCTACGTCGCCGCAGGCAGCAGGGCGCGTGCGCGCAGGCACGCGGAAGTGGTGCTCGGTCCCCCCGGGAAGTAGTGCGCATGCGCCACAAGCTTTCCAATCGCACGCATTTCTTCGAAGCCCTGAGATGCAGGTGAGCAGTCAATACTTGGACCGCCGGCTCCGCGACACTTTTCTCTCTTCCGATCCAGAGTGCTCCTCGTCTGTTTCCTCGGGCGGTTTTATGCCCCGGTCTGCTTCGAGAACGTACTGAAGGCGCTGCAAACGACGGCGCGTGCGTTTTGCGGCCGTGAGGAAAGCGTGCGTATTGCGGCGTCGAGGCTGGCGCGCGCGCAGAGCACGTGGCACACGCGCATTGCGGGGCACAGCCACGCGCATGCGCCGTGGCGGGCAGAGTGCGGCGCATGCCCCGTTCGGAACAGAATCCAGTGCGCGCGTAGCGCTTTTTTTTTTCTTCTTCTTCTTTTTTTTTTTTAAACCACTGGCGCATGCGTCGTGCTTTCTCATGAATCGCGCGTCCGTACTCCGTGCTGTTGTCTCGAGAACCGCGCCTGCGTAGTGCGGTGCGGAGACTGCCGCGTGCGCGGTGCCTAGCTTGGCCCGTGTGCGTTGCTCTCGCGAGACTTGCTTTTCCAGGAACGCTGCGGTGCAGGGCTGGGGCTGGAGCCCCAAACGTCTGCTCCTCCACCGCGGCGGCAAGCACGTTGGGTGCCACGAGGCGCTGAGGGGCAGCCGTGAGCCGACCCGGTCCGTTCCCGGGTGGGCTCGGGCATAAATCGGCGGAAATAGACGAGGGGCATCCTGGATTAGAAGGGGAAATTATCGCTGAGCCGGCGCTCCGAGAATCGGCTGCTTGCCCGTCCCCGCAGTGGTCTGTCGAAACAATTGCTATCTTTCAGTTGACGCGCGCGTGTTCGCTATTACCTGGAGGACTGATCACCATAGAGAGCGGCGGATTAGCGGCGCAGAGCGGTTAAAACGCCACTTCCGCGTTTGTACGCGCATGCGTTGTACAGCTTGCCGGCCTGAGCAGCGGGCAGCGGCAGTTCCGCGCATTGGCCACGAGGTGGCAGCAGAGACCGCGGGAAGAACTCCGGCGGCATTGCCGGCGACCCGCGGCGCAGGCCGTGGCGATCCGTTCCGCGTTGTGATGACGGGGGAAGAGCGCGAAGTTACAAGCGGGGGGAAAAGACGAAGAAAACAAAGGGAAACTACTCCAGACCCCGGAAAGCTGTGCTAAGTGCTTATGAATATCTGTTAAAAAAGAAAACAGACTCGTTTTTGCCAGCATCCATTGCACTGTTTCTAAATATTCACATACCGAAATGTAACTGCCCGGCAAATTTAACGATAACGAAATAAAGCACTTTGGCAGAAAGCACTGGGCTATATTAACGTTTGCTCAGCCTCTGTCTTGTTCACATTTTAATGTGTTTTTTTCCAAGGTCTTTCTTCAACTCCAGGTTTCATTTTTGGCTTTTTATTCTTTTTAATGCCATAAAACGGGTAGTTTTAGGCCCTAGCAGGTCTACGCAGGCAGAGACAAAGTTGCAGTTCTGAGATTCTTGGGGACCGTTACATCATTTCCACAAAGATTAACAAAACCTGCAGTTCTCCACTTAAGTTTACAGATGGAAAACATGAATTCAGCTGCATGGAAAGAATCGATGTGTCACAGCTGCCATCGGGAGGATGGCCAGAGAGTTGTGCAGGTCCACTGCTTGCTCAGCTGCACCTTTTTATCTGCCCTTCTCTGGTCCTCCTGCAGCTGGACAGATAGCCCACAAGGGCACGGGGGACGCAGACCCCCCCGGCCAGCTGCAGCAGTCGCTCCTGCCAGTGCTCCCTTTCCTCCCGACCATTCCCATTTTGCAGGCTGGTGCCCTGTGTGGCAGAGGAGGAGAGAGCTGCGGGCAGAAGGAAAACAGGGTGCTGGGATTCCTCCAGCCCGCTGCCAGATGTCTTCTCTGGCATGTTGGGGGTGGGCAGAGGACTGTGGGAGCAGCTTCGAGGCTCTGGGCAGGAGGGAAGGCAGCAAAGATGCAGCTTCAGGCAGCGGACTCTGAGCTGGAGCGGTGCAGCCAGGTACGGCTGCACAGCTCACAGTCTGGACACACGGAAGAAGTTCGTCCAGCTGAGGGCTGCAGGGCTGTCCTTACCAAGCGCTCCCCCATGCTGTAGTTCTGCATGGGCACCGATTGCTCAAGCTCTTCCCTCTGCAGGAGCTCAGAAGCAACAACAGCCCCGACCCCAAACCAGGCAGGTAATGACAACATACACACACAGATACACACCCGATACAGAATCTGGCACTCTGCAGTCCTCCCAGAGCTTGTTGCTGCTTTTTAGGCTGCTCCACCGCTATTCTGTCCTTTTCCCTTCATTCCCCTATGTCTCGCCCCCTTCCTTCGCCCCGTGCCATCCTCATTCCTTTTTCAGGCTTCCTCCTTTCTTTCCTCACTTCCTTCCCCGTCCCTTCCCCCACAGGCAACGGCCTGTGTTCTGCTGCTGTTTCAGCTGACAATCCTGAAACCACACTTTTCAAAGACATTGGATCAGATCGCATACTGTCACTGATTTAAAAAAGAAAACAACAAGTGCAGTATTATGTATGGATAACAAACTCCTACCTGCTTGAAAAACAGTAGCAGCTCCTCATCCTGGAGTGTCACCATCACCCCCACGTTGGGCTGGCACTGCTCATCTGCCCCGCAGTGCTGCTCAAACTCCTGGCACAGCCTGCCACCTCCTTGTGTCACCTCCACGTGCCACCTCCTCTTGCCTCTCTAGTTCTGACCCCACGCGTCAACCCCATGTCCCTCCGTGTCCCCCCATGTCCCTGTGTCCCCATGTGCCCTCTCATGTCCCCTCAAGTCCTCCCACGCCCCCTGCCCCGCTTTGCTCCATGCCGATGTTGCCGGCTTGAGGACAGGGACAGGGATGCCTGTGGGAATGGAGTCCGGGGAGACGTTGCTGGCCATGTGCAGTGGGGTGATGGTGTCCTCGGGGCATGGCTGTGACAGTGGGGTGAGGGTAGCACCCCACAAGTGGGGATCATTGCCCCCAAAATGGGGCTTGTGCCCCCTGCATGTGGGCAAGTTGTACGGGGAGTGCGTTCTGGAGATGCTTTGTCTGTTCTCCAGATCTGCAGTGACTTCAGCAATCCCACGTCGTGCCGCAGCAGAAATGGGTCCTGCGGTACGTCAGTGATCTGTGACTCGAGGAGCGCAGGGGCTGCACGAAGTACGCACGCTGCAGCCTCCCTGCTTCTTTGGGGTTTGGGATTGATGTTGGAGCCCAATGGCTACACGGTGCCTTACAGGCAGGTGCCAGCTTCACCCACTGAGGACACCAAATCGTAAAATATTTTCACGATGGTCTTTAATCGCTGCGTGAGTAGGTAATGCACATTTCTCACTGGGGAGCCATAAGCTGACCCTGACAGTTTGGCAAACAGCACTCGCTCCACTCACACCGTAATCGCAGCCTTTTCGCTGCACATGCAGCTTCTCAGCATCTTGCTGCATCAGTATGAAAATCTGTGCTCTCCTACCTATGAGAAATTTTATCAGTTGCCTTTGAGGACATCTGACTGGAATCAAAATATGTGGGCCATCCTTGCTCATTCAGTGATAAACTTCCCCTTGCCAGACAGGCAGACCTAATTCACTTTTTTTTTTTTTTTTTTTATTCATGACGTTATGGGAACTTTGAGACCACAGCCTGAAGCAGTGATGGAGCATCTGGTGAGGGGTGGTGCAGCCCTGCAAGCACAGGTGGAAGCAATGCAGCTGTGGGACCAGGTGGGGCTGAGCCTGGCTCCACCCCTCCCTCACCTCATTTAAGGGCTGGCAGCTCCCAAGGCAGCGTCTTTTGCTGGAGACTGCCTGCTGTGGACTGTTGGGTGAGTGCTCTTTCCTGGAAAGAGGCAACTGATTTTTGTTCCATGCTGTAGGGCTTTGATCTTTGCCCTCTGATCTGAGGGGATCCAAAGCTGGACTGGAGCAGCTATGTCTGCTATGCTTGTTCTTATTTTCTTTTCAGTTCTTTGCTTAAGGGAGTGAAGGGGTTATCTCCCTTTCTCCGAACTGGTAATGGAGGGGCTGACATACATTCCTTTCTTTTGCTCTTGTCTCATTCCTGGAATGCTTCAGTCAGTCCCAAGGTAATGCTGGTTGGCTGACTGAGCATTGCAACTCTGGAAATGCCTGGAGCTAGTGCGCTTTTCCGTAAAGGGATCCTGTGTTCTCCAGGTTTCCTCTGTAACTCTTCTTAAGTTCAATACCTTCTTGTGAAGTCTCTGTTCCCTCTTTCATGATTCTCATTGCCTAATCTCCAACCTGAGACTCCAAACTCGGTTTGTCTGCTACCACGTTGTCCCAATCCATTTCATGATGCGTACCCTCTGCATCCCCCTCCATGTTCCCTCTGTGACCTCGTGTCCCGCCTGTGTCTGTGTCCTCCCTGTGTCCTCTGCCCACGTCCCCTCTGTGTCTCCTGTGCCACGTATTAATTCCGCCCGTGCTGAGTATTGTTTAAGGGCACGTATTTAAACTATGTTCCGTGTCTCTTTGGATCCCGTTCTGTTTTGCAGCACGATGTTGTTTAAGGGTTCTCGGGGCTCCTCTGTTTAGTGGTTTAAGCACTGTGAAATCTGTGCAGCGGATAATGAAATGCTGCGAATCCCTTGTTCGTGCATTGCTTGTATGCAGGTGGGTTTTGTGATGGCTGTAGGACGCTCACTTAAAGATGGAATGGGGGTCACAAGGGGCTCGCCTTGCTCCCTGGGCCCAATAAGCTTCGTGGCTAGTAGTAGGGTGAGGTGCATGTATCGGGCTGGGACCTGAGCTTAAGAAAACCCCCAGCCCCAGTGGCCGTTTTCTTCATCCGCACGTAGTGTAATACAGTCTCCACTACTTGAGCATACTGAACACGAGTATTCTGTTCCTGTCTTGTCTGGTTCTCTCCTAGACCTCCCTTACAAATTTGTCAGTAGTAACAGATGTCAGGGCACAGTTCTCAGAGCACGCTGTGGCTGTCCACCCCAGGGTCCTAGGGTTCTTTCTGTTTTTATGGCAGACCTGGCTTCGTATTCATAGGAAACAAAGGATTGTCTTCTACTGGACCACTTCATCTGGATCGCCCCAGGTATCTCCATCCCAATTGTCAGGGGATGCTGTTAGTTTCCTAGTCTGTATGATAGCCAATCTCCCCACCCCTCTTCCTTCCATCCCCTGACCCCCATTAAATAGCTAGTTCTGCAGCTGTGGGACCCACCAGTGTGATGAAGCAGTACCTCTGGTGTGCTGAATACTGGCACTGGCACAGAGAGGCTCTATGGCTGATGTGAATCTTCCTGACTGGACTACTTGGTGAGTTTCCCCAGAGCTGTTGAGCACACAGGCTTCCCCACCTACCCTGATTGCTCACCAGGCCATCGATGTTCTTTGTGGACATGGCTTCAGGTATCATACCAGAGACTCCTTAGAGTCGGAAGCGACCATTTATGATGGTCTAGTCCAACTCGCCCACAATGAACAGGGACATTCACAGCTAGATCAGGTTGCCCTGCGTGTCACCTTGGAAGGGACAGGGCGTCCACCACATCTCTGGGCAACCTGGTCCACTGCGCAGAGTCACAGAAGGTCCCGGGTTGGAAGGGACCTCGAGGATCGTGAATCTCCAACCCCCCTGCTACGTGCAGGGCCATCAACCTCCCCATTTCATACTAGACCAGGCTGCCCAGGGCCCCATCCAACCTGGCCTTGAACACCTCCAGGGATGGACGGGGCATCCACAGCCTCTCTGGGCAGCTGTTCCAGCACCTCACCGCTCTCTCTGTAAAGAACTTCCCCCTGGCGTCCAACCTAAATCTTCCCTCCCCCAGCTTAAAATGTTTCCCCTTGTCCCTTGCTGTGAAAGATATTTTCCTGATATCTAACCTAAATTTTCCCTTCTTCTTTCCTTTAGCTCCCCTTTGGGTATCAAAAGGCTGTTACCAGGTCACCTCGGAGCCTTCACTTCTCCGGGCTGAACAGCCCCAGCTCTCTCAGCCTGTCCTCACAGGTGAGGCGTTTGATCCTTCGGTTCTTTTTTTTTTTTTCTTGTGGCCATCCTCTGCATGTGCTCCAACGGGTCCATGTCTCTTCTGCACTGAGGACTCTTCATATGGACACAGTACTCCAGGTGAGGCCTCTTCAGCACAGAGCAGAGGGGCAGGATCACTTCTTTTCACCTGCTGACCGCACATCTTTTGGTGCAGACTGGAATGTGGCTGGTTTTCTGGGCTGGGAGGGCACTTTGCTGGCTCGTGTACAGCTTGCCGTCCACCAGGTCTTAGGACAGGCCTAGGCTCAGCCCTTTCATTCCCCAGCATGTATCGGTAGTGGGGGGTTCTCTTATCCCCGGTGCAAGACACTGCACCTGGATTTGTTGAAGCTGATGAGGTTTGTCTGTGCCCGCTGCTCGAGCCTGTTGAGGTCCCTGTGGTTGGCGTCCCGTCCCTCTGGCGTGTCACTGCTCCCCACAGCTTGGTGTCGTCAGCAAATTTTCTGAGGGTGCGCTCGATCCCGCTGGTGATGCCACTGACGAAGATACTGAAGAGTCTCAGCCCCAGCACGGACCCCTTTGAGATGCCATTCATCACCGATGACCATCCAGACACGGAGCCGTTGGCTCCTGGACTCGATGCTGCAGCCGGTTCTTTGTCCATTGAACGGTCCGCTCACCGAATCCGTATCCTTCCAATTTGGAAAGAAGGATGTTGTGTCAGAGGCCTTGCTGAAGTCCAGGTGGATGATATCAGTGGTTCTTCACTTGGCTGTTGATGCAGTGACACCATCACAGACGGCCGCTAGATTGGTCAGGCAGGATTTACCCTTGGTCCTCTGGGTGCTCCAACAGGTCCCTGTCTTTTCTGCGCTAAGGACTCTACACCTGGGCGCGATCCCTAGATATGGGATCACGTAGAATATCGTCTCAGATAAGGGAAACCACTTTACTTCACAAGTCCTACAGGAGCTAATGAGAACTCTAGAAATCAAGCGGGAGTTCCGTACTCACCGGCACCCTCCTTCTTCAGAGAAAGTAGGATGGATCGGTCAGATGCTGACAAAGCGCTTGTCAAAATGGATTTTAGAGACCAAATGACCATGGCCAAAGCGTTTACCTGTAGCCCTTCTCAGAATACGAACCGCTCCCAGAAAAGACTTGGGAGTATCAACGTATGAAGTGTTGTTTTGGTTGATGTACTTGGGAGGGAGAGGTGAGATGCCCTCTCTTGAAGCCAAGGATAAGTTTCTTAAGAACTCTTGGAAATCTGGCCCTCATATCTCCATGGAGAAGTACAAAACTTACCGAAAAACAACAGGTTGGTAATGGATCTCATTGGAAATGTATCATAGCAACAGCATCGGGGAGATTGCAAGCCTGAGATGCTCAACCAGTGAGCGAGTGCCAGGAGAGCATTACCTGCGTTCGGTTTAGAGTATAGAACGGAATGAATTTCGCTGACTGGTGCACAGTTTCTCCCTTGCTAATGGGGGATGTGAGCCCAGTATTGCAATAACAAATAAATTTTGCTGCTATCACTAAGTTTCTTGCCTAACCTGAAATTTTTGAGTATTTCTCACATGGTCTTGTTCAATATGTTTGTCACCTCCATTGGTGAGGGGGTTAGTGTCCACCCTTTGTAAGTACACTGATGAGACGAAGCGGGTGAAGTGGTTGGCACACCAAAAGGCTGTGCTGCTAGACCTGGACAGGCTGGAGAGCTGGGTAGTATCAAACCAGGTGAGCTGTAACAAAAGCAAGTGTTGAGTCTTGCACCTGGGAAGGAATATCCACAAGTATCCGTACAGGCTGGGATGTGACATGCTGGAGAGGAGCTCTGCAGAGAAGAATCTGGGTGTCCTGGTGGATGACAGGTTGGCCATGAGTCAGCAGTGTGCCTTGGCAGCCAAGAAGGCCAATGGAATCCTGGGGTGCATTAAAAAGAGCAAGGGAGCTGATCATCCCCTTTTGCTCCTCTCTGGTCAGGCCTCACCTGGAGTACTGCATCCAGTTGTGGGTTCCCTGATACAAAAATGACAGGGTTCTCCTGGAGAGAGTCGAGCAGTAGCCCATGAAGGTGATAAAGGGCCGGGAGCACCTCCTCAGTGTGGAAAGGCTGGGTGACCTGGGTCTGTTCAGCCTTGAGAAAAGAAGACTAAAAGGGGATCTGATTAATACTTATTATATTAAGTGTGGGAGTCAAAAGGACGTGGCCAACCACTTTTTAGAGGTCTCTGGGGACAGAAGTAGGGGATATGGCCATAAAGTGGAACAGAAGAAGTTCCGCACCAACACCAAAGGAACTTCTTCATAGTAAGGATGATGGAGCACTGGAGGAGGCTGCGCAGGGAGGCTGTAGATACCTTGCAGGTTGGGCTTGTCTAAGGTAGGTGATTGCTAGGTGAGCTTGTGCTTTAAAGCATCAAGTTGTATAAATAAGGAAACTTTAAAAGCAAGATTGCCAGTTCTTTTTTACCTAGGTGATTTTTTGCAAGGAGAGATTTGAAATGCTGCTTGCTACTGGAAGATGGAGAGAGGAGAATCAAGTCAACGGCATGCTGTGCGTAGCCACCACGTAGCATCTGCGCCGCTCTCCCCCTGCACAAAGGAGGAGCAGCTCAGCAAGCTTGGCCTGGGCCATGGAAGGGAGCATACAAACATCTGGACCAACCCCAACGGAGCGGGTTCTGCAGGTTGGTTGTCTTCTGCTGTTTGTCTCCCATCCTGTTGCTCAGGGGTAGACGTGTTCTTGATCAGTGCTAATAGGAAACTTTCATGACATTTTTGTTTCAGCTGTCCCAATGCTTTGATCCCTTGCTGCTGGGATGGGGCGTTTGCAGAATGACAATGTCCAGTCAGATGTTGGGGATGAGTCTACGCACCGGGGTATGTCTGGCAGGACTGAGGCTTGGGGACCAGGCCAGGTCAAATCCAGTGCACTTTGCTCTCATTCTTAGTGCTTGCTTTTGCTCAGGAGGGTGGGTGGTGAGCCTTATGAACCAGTGCCTGCAGATGGGGTTTGTGGAGAAAGAGGTCCTGCAGGCCTTGTGTGACACCCATGGAGCTATAGTGAGGCTGCATCAGTGTAAAACGCCAGAAATCCCCAGAGGTGTGAAGGTGAGCTGTGGGCACCAGTAACACAAGAGGGAATGTGCATGCTTGGGTTTGGATGCTTCTGTGTGTTTTAAGTGACTGTGATACCACTGCTCAGTCAGTTTGAGTGTGTGGAACAAGTGTGACATCCTCTTTGACTGAGTCCTGTGAAAGGAGTCCTATGAATTTGAGGTCTGACTTCAAGCCTGTGGGCATCATCCAGGAGTTGGGGAAGAGTACGAGGCAAGGAAAGTTGGGTAAGAGGATGAGGCTTTGGACCAGGAACCTCTTCCATCGGTATTAACTCTTGTTGTTCTCTTTTTGGATTAGGAATCCATGTGGGTCTTTTTATGAAGAATAGCCTCGTTGTGCAGCTTATGAATTAATTCATTCACGCCTTTTAGCTGGTTTTCTTTCCTACATGAAGCTGCAATTGAAATGGACACTTTTTGATCCGATCCCCTCTGGCATGCTCAGATCAGCCAAGTTGACAAGGTCTGGCACAGGCTCAGAGGCGAGGCCACAGCAGCTCTTCCGTTGTGACACAGAGCAGGGACATAGAAGTGGAAGAAGGCCCCACAGCTGTACAGGGGAAATTCCACACGATCATCAATTTTCCATCTGAAAGGTAAAGAGGACTTTGTTTTCCAGCAACCGTCATCATTGTTTGGGTGGGTTGTGTTGTTGTTTTTTTTTTCCCCCATTATTTCTTGCGCCAAAACATGTGGAAGCTAAATTAAAGTAACGGTGCCTGAAGTGAATTGTTGCAGTGAATCTCTGCTCCCTTTGGACTCTGAGATTCAACTAACATATTCGGTTTAGCCACACGAGGCTGCCATTCCTTCCTTGCTGGGCACGCAGTCACGAGATGTATAAGACCATGCTGACGTCTACCCTGGCCTGAGCTGGCTCTACCTTGAAACGTTGGGGTTTTCCGGCTGTCGGGGCCACATGCCTGAAACCAGTTCCGGTTCTCCTCTAAGCAGAGCTGTTGGTCAGACCTGCTGGCACTAGAAACTAAACTTGGCGGTGAGATGGGGCCGACGAGGTGTTGATGTCAGAGTCAGAGGTGCTTTTGAATTTCCTTTATGGCTGCACGGTTCCTCAGAAAGCAGTTACGCCTGCCGGCTCCAGAAGAGCCATCCCTTAGATGCTGTCCTGTACAGCCACGGAGCCTTTGCTCACGTGCTCTGCATCTTGCTTGACACAGTTTAGGGGAATTTAGCCAGCAAGACTTCAGGGCTGAGCTATAGGAGTGGAACCATCCTCAACTGCTTGAAAGAGAGCGAGTTTCTAAGCTGTGCTTCAGCAGAAACCAGGCGGTGCCAGGAACAAGCAACTGTTGGCAAGAGCTCAGTGCAGCTCTTCCCTCACCCCGCACCACGCACGACTCACACCAGTCACTGTTTTCTCTCTCCAGACAACGTCCACCCAGCAAGATGAAGGAATCACCAGCTGGCAGTTGGCGTTCCTGCTTCAGCCTGCGGAAACCATCCTCTGTGGCCAAACGCCGACTGCAGCGCAGTCCCAGGGAGCCCTCAGAGACGGAAGTCGTGGTGCTGGCAGGTAAGGGTGCGAATCCAGCTTTCAAAGCCTTGCTTTTCAGCGACATAGAATTCATGCCATACAAGTGGACTTGTATCTCCTCCTAGCGTTCCAACCTATACCTAGCATCTTCAGATCACCCCTGATCAAGAGCCACTTTCATAATTCAGCTTGTGAAAGTTTGACACTAACCCCTGTGTATCCTTCCTAGGTGAATCGAGCCCTTGTCTACCCAGAAGAGCCAGGGCAAGTAGCGATGGTGCGCTGTGTGCTTCCATCGATGGAGGGCTCTTAGGAAGCACGAGTCACTGTGGTTCAGATGACAGCCTTCCACATAACAACAGCGATGGAGAGAAGGAGCTCATCCAAGTTCACGCCCTCATTTCTCCCGGCTGTGCTGAAGATGCTGACCTGAGCCTGCTGGACACCACAGTCACCAGCCTGGACTGTGACCCAGTGCCTTTGCAGTGCAGCCCAGCCCAAGCACAGTCCGAGTGCCCCGACAGCAGCACCTCCACGCAGGAGCAGGTCAGCGTCGCTGAGGAGAAGCCGAGCCTCTTGGAGGGGGACTTAGAATCAGGCCTCCAGCCCCAGGCACCGGGCAGCAGCACTGAGAGCTCTGAGCCACTCTCTCCGTGACAAGAGAGGATGAGTCCCATCTTTACCCTGGACCTCTCACGCCCTCCTGTCTTTTACATAATAATAAAAGCACGCTGGTGCTCAATCAATGCCTTGACTGCCTTCCGAGTCTTCATTCACAGAGACTGGGACGAATGCAACGAAGAGCAAGGCACGCCAGCTTGCAACGCGATGGCTGTGGGGTGCGCGCAGCAGAGCTCTGGGTTTGTTCCCGTTCTGTCTGGCTTTGGGACGTCTGCAGCGAGAGCTCAGCTACCATCTGGTATGGTAGCAAATGATGTTTAGCATCCTGGATGCTGCTCGTGATAATCCCGAGCTTCCTGGCTGTGGCTTTGTGATGCTTTTCAGGGCTTTTTGATGCATTTCGAAGCCTCGGCTGCTCCCTAACGCCTCTCTCCTCCTGCCGTGTCCATTCCTGGCTCCCGACCTAGGAGCTGGCCGTGCAGACCTGTCGTCATCACGCTGCGGCAGGAGGAGCTCACCTTGAGCAGCATCTCCCTTGCCCCGCCCCCTGCCTCTGATTGGGCAGCGGCGGCGCCGCCCCGCCCCCGGGGTCTCCTTGGTCCGCGGTAGCTCCGCCGGCTGCCGTTGGCCGAGCCGCCGTGCGCGGGAGCGAGCGTTGGGAGCCGGCTGTCGGAGGCGCGGCTCTCCTCGCAGAGCGCCGCTCCTGCCGCCTGGGCCGCCCCGCAGGACAGCGCGGCGGCAGCCGGAGCTGTCCGGGCAGCACCGAGAGGGAAGCCGCGGCGCGACGGGAGCGAGTGCTGAGGACAGCTGTGCCGGAGGTGTGCGGGAGAACGGTCCCGGGACGGGGAGGGGGGCCGTGCGGGGCTCCAGGAAGCTGCAGGGAGGCGACGGGGGGGGATCTAGCGAGATCTGAGGCTGTAGGCGGCTGCGAGGGGGTGTGGGGGTTCTGGGGAGCTGGATGATCGTTGTGGTCCTTTTCAGCCCCCCTGCCGTTCTGTGGTTCTGGTAAATGCTGTGGAAAGTGAAAGTGGTGTTTCTGCATTGGATATTGAAAGGGGCAGTTGATCTAAAGAAGTGAGCTGTAGCACGTCCTTAGAAATAGCTGATGTGCAAAGTAAGAATACCGTATACTGTGGAAAGTGAAAGTGTTGTTTCTGCACTGAACATTGAAAAAGGGCAATTGATCTAAAGAATGAAGCTGTCACATATCCTTAGAAATAGCTGACGTGGACAGGAAGATTACCATATGCATTATAGGTAACATATTTTAGAGACATAGTTACCGAATTACGTGACCAATTCTTTCTCCCAAAGCTGCAACAGACTTTAAATGTTCTAAACAATGTGGGTATAGTATTCTGACCTGGGAAACGTACTGTAAGGTTGTTCATTAGGCCAGCAGAAGTGAAGTCCACTGAACAAACTCTCAAGGAGTCGGGGCCTTTACACAAAGCAGAACTGTCCCACTCTGTGGGAACGTTAGGATGCCGTAGGCAGGCTCCAAGATACTGCCCTCTGTCCTCCTTCCAAGCTTATCTCTAAGCAAGGACAGACGGATGACCTGAACAATGATCCAGTGCAAAGGGCACAAATGCTGGGGGGTAATGAAGCAGTTAAGAGGTTATGTCTATGTTGTAAAGCAGACATCCAAAAGTTACGACCAGATGTTTGTTAAGAAAGCAGTTGTTAGAAGGCAGTCGACCAATTAAGATATTTGTGGTTGGGTGGTAAGGATTTGTGTTTACTTGGTATTGGTACGATTAGTGAAGCGTTGCGAAAGAGTGTGAACCTGCAGTACTCAGCCAGTGAGGAGCCGGGGAGAAAGAGATAAGGGTCGGGCAGTAGGGGATAAAAGATGTAACACTGTTTTCTCTGCGCTCTCCTGCTTGCAGGAGGCCCGCCATTGCAATTGGGAATAAAGATAGATACAAAGATCAGAGAACCGTCCTGGAAAACTATTTGGCTATTTCCAACAACGCTTATAAATATCTTAGATGTGGGAGTCAAAAGGACACGGCTGCAATCTTTTCAGCGATCTGTGGTGACAGAAGAAGGGGAAATGGCCATAAACTGGAGCACAGGAAGTTCTGCACCAAAATGCAAAGGAACTTCTTCACGGCGAGGATGACGGAGCGCTGGAACGGGCTGCCCAGGGAGGCTGTGGATTCTCCTTCTCTGGAGATATTCCAGGCCCTCCTGGGCGCCCTTCCTGTGCTGCCTACTCTAGGGAGCCCGTTTTGCAGGGGGCTTGGGCTCAGTGATCTCTGGAGCTCCCTTGCAACCCCAGTTTTGTGATTCTGTGATTTTATTCATTGCTTCTTGCAGCAATGCAGCGTTTCAGATGAGAGAAAAGCACGGCGGGCGTAAACTGGGTTTCTGTGGTTGGTAAAGCTGTGCTGAGAACTGGGCTGACTACTGCACCTGGAAATGTGTGCAAAGTCTGCAGACACAGAAGAATAACTTTTCCTTGCAGGTTGGGCTTGTCTAAGGTAGGTGATTGCTAGGTGAGCTTGTGCTTTAAAGCATCAAGTTGTATAAATAAGGAAACTTTAAAAGCAAGATTGCCAGTTCTTTTTTACCTAGGTGATTTTTTGCAAGGAGAGATTTGAAATGCTGCTTGCTACTGGAAGATGGAGAGAGGAGAATCAAGTCAAAGGCATGCTGTGCATAGCCACCACGTAGCATCTGCGCCGCTCTCCCCCTGCACAAAGGAGGAGCAGCTCAGCAAGCTTGGCCTGGGCCATGGAAGGGAGCATACAAACATCTGGACCAACCCCAACGGAGCGGGTTCTGCAGGTTGGTTGTCTTCTGCTGTTTGTCTCCCATACTGTTGCTCAGGGGTAGACGTGTTCTTGATCAGTGCCAATAGGAAACTTTCATGACATTTTTGTTTCAGCTGTCCCAATGCTTTGATCCCTTGCTGCTGGGATGGGGCGTTTGCAGAATGACAATGTCCAGTCAGATGTTGGGGATGAGTCTACGCACCGGGGTATGTCTGGCAGGACTGAGGCTTGGGGACCAGGCCAGGTCAAATCCAGTGCACTTTGCTCTCATTCTTAGTGCTTGCTTTTGCTCAGGAGGGTGGGTGGTGAGCCTTATGAACCAGTGCCTGCAGATGGGGTTTGTGGAGAAAGAGGTCCTGCAGGCCTTGTGTGACACCCATGGAGCTATAGTGAGGCTGCATCAGTGTAAAACGCCAGAAATCCCCAGAGGTGTGAAGGTGAGCTGTGGGCACTAGTAACACAGGAGGGAATGTGCATGCTTGGGTTTGGATGCTTCTGTGTGTTTTAAGTGACTGTGATACCACTGCTCAGTCAGTTTGAGTGTGTGGAACAAGTGTGACATCCTTTTTGACTGAGTCCTGTGAAAGGAGTCTGTATGGGAACTGCTGAGTCACGGCCTGAACCTCTGATTTATCACCTGAGGCGAGCAATGAGTCAGCCCTGGGAGCACAGGTGAATGGAATTCACCTGTGCTGCAGGATGGGGTGGAGCATGGCTCCACCTCTCCTAGACCCATTTAAGAGCTGACTACCAGTGGGTAGGATCTCTCTCTCTCTTTGGAAGATTCTCTCCACTGGTCTTTCCTGAGCGAGCCCACGACATGTGTAAGCATCCTATGTATTCTCTTTGTCTTGGTGTGCCTAACTCTCTTGCTTATTTCATTATTATAACATCTTAATATTGTTTGATTATATAAAATTCCTTTATATAATTTTCATTGATTATACACTTGGTGAGCCAGGCAGGCAAGCCGAATATACTAAAACTTACACTATGTCCTTTCTTTGGAATTTCTGTAAATGTTCAAGGGGGAGGACACTACCCCCCTAGATAAAATAATTCCAGGGCAGATGCCAGGATTTGCGGGATCCCCTTATTATGAATTGTCAACTATCATTGAAAAATGGGGTCCTCTACGTGTTGTGGGAAATGTTTCCCCATATCGCCTAGCAGATTACTTTCAGGGACTAGGCAATGATACATTAGTCACAAGAGAAAGACAATTAGCTGCTTCTACAGTGGCATGGCCACTCTTAAATGCTTTAAATAATGCTGAAATAAGGAATAATACTTTAGTGAACGAAAATGAACTTTTAAAAGATCATATTGAAAAGTTAGAACAGGAACTTGGCATATTAACAGGAAAAAACCCAATTCTACATCTTCCAATAGGTCAAGTCTGTAATATTTCAATAAACAATGACCAGGCTCCTGAATCAACGGACTGTGTTGATCAGGAAAATAAACAATCTAAATCTGACCTTGAATCTCCAATTTTGACGGATGCACTAGAAGTCCGTCCTGTTATAACTCAAAAAACAAAAAAGGTACAGGACAGATCGGCGGGGGTGCCGCCTGATCAGTGGCCCCCCGTTCAAACCCACTTGCATGTAACAGCCCGACCGTACACAGCAACAGAACTGATGGACTTAGTCCAACGATTTAAGCAGAAAGCTAGAGAAAGTGTGCCAGCTTGGACTATGGGATTCTGGGGCAGAAAGTGTTCTGATGAATGGCCCGGAAATAGCCAAATTGGCCACAATGACCGTCCATCCTGCTCTTAGACAGAGATTATATGCAGGTAATCAATACAATGATGAAAACCATTCTATAATAGAATGGTTAATGGCGGCCTGCTGTATGGTATGGCCCAATCAATCTGATATTCCTTTACATACAGGGATGTGGTCCTCCATGGAAAACCTTCAAAATTACATCTGTGAATTAGGTGTAAGGGAAGCGATTTATGAAGATGCCTTTGATGGCCCGGATCTGGTCAAATTCTCAGCAGGGATGAGAGACCTAATTTTACTGCAAGCCCAGGCATTGGGTATATTCGATCCTACCCTCCCAGCTGAGTTGGATGTCCACGTTACTCAAGATGGCTTTGGTTGGGGCCTGTGGCAACGCCAGAGTTCTGTTCGGACCCCCATTGGTTTTTGGTTTCAGGTCTGGCATGGAGCAAAAGAAAGATATGATATGATTGAAAAACAGTTATTGGCTGCCTATTCAGCATTACAGGCAGTAGAGCCAATAACCCAGACGGCTGAAGTTATAGTGAAGACCACTCTGCAGATTCAGGGGTGGGTGAAAGATCTGACCCACCTTCCTAAGACAGGGGTGGCCCAAGCACAAACAGTGGCATGATGGGTCACTTACCTCAGCCAAAGGAGCAGTCTGTCTTCATCATCCTTAAAAGAAGAGCTTCAGAAGATCCTAGGCCCAGTGACCTATCATTGTGATGCACCAAAAGAAACACTGGTCGCTCCACCAGAGAAGAGTCCCGTTCAGGAGAGGAAATATCCTATCCCTGAAGATGCCTGGTATACAGATGGGTCCAGCAAGGGCAACCCGAGCAAGTGGAGAGCGATAGCATACCATCCTTCGACTGAGACAATCTGGTTTGATGAGTGTCATGGAATTAACTAGATCAGTTTATGCCCGTGACAGGGGGCAGTAGGCCCCTGCCCTCCCCACCCTCGGCCTGGCCCCACAAAATGGGAAGGAAGGGGGAAAAGGAAAAAAACAGCGGCAACAATCTATGGAGGTAAACTTATTTTACTAACTATGATATCGGAATGCAAAATAATACAATATAATACAATCTACCAGTGGGGAAGGATCTCTCTCTCTTCGGAAGATCCACTCCACTGGTCTTTCCTGAGCGAGCCCACGACACGGGTAAGCATCCTATTTATTCTCTTTGTCTTGCTGTGCCTAACTCTCTTGCTGATTTCATTATTATAACATCTTAATATTATTTGATTATATAAAATTCCTTTATATAATTTTCATTGATTATACAGTAGTCCTATGAATTTGAGGTCTGAATTTAAGCCTGTGGGCATCGCCCAGGAGTTGGGGAAGAGTACGAGGCAAGGAAAGTTGGGTAAGAGGATGAGGCTTCGGACCAGGAACCTCTTCCATCGGTATTAACTCTTGCCATTCTCTTTTTGGATTAGGAATCCATGTGGTTTTTTTAATGAAGAACAGACTCATTGTGCAGCTTGTGAGTGAATTCATTCACGCCTGTTAGCTGGTTTTCTTTCCTACATGAAGCTGCAACTGAAATGGACACTTTGTGATCTGATCCCCTCTGGCATGCTCAGATCTGCCAAGTTGGCAAGGCCTGGCTCATGGTTTGTGAGTTGTGCCCAAGGTCAGAGAGTTGACTCTTGTGAGCTTTGAGTCATGTCTTCCAGTTGCACGTTGTGTTCTTTCTGTTGTGTTGACCTCTTGAGCTCCAGCCCTAACTGAGGATGCAAGCGCTACCGCAGAAGGAACGGTTTAGATTGGAAGTGCAATGCAAAGAACTGGAGCCAGCAGGAGCAGGGAAGCGATCATCCTCCTGTGCTCAGCACTGGTGAGTCCTCACCTTGAGTACTTTGTTCAGTTCTGGGTGCCTCACTACAGGAAGGACAGTGAAAGCCTTAAATGTGTCCAGAGAAGAGCAGTGAAGCTGCAGGGCATCTAGAGCACAAGTCTTATGGGGAGCGGCTGAGGGAACTGTGATTATTTAGTCTGGAGAAGAGGAGGCGCAGGGAAGACCTCCTCACTCTCTACAACTAGCTGAAGAGAGGTTGTGTTGAGGTGGGCGTTGTCCTCCTCTCCTGTGTAAGTGATAATAGGACTGGAGGGAGTGGCCTGAAGTTGCATGAGGGGAGATTGAGGTTGGATGTTAAGAAAAACTTCTCCACAGGACTGGTCAGACGCTGGAACGGGCTGCCCAGACAGGTGATAGAGTTACCATCCCTGCAGGTGTTCAAGAAACATTAGATGTTGTCGTGAGGGACGTGGCTTAGTGGGAAATGTTGGTGGAAGGTGGATGGTTGGACCGGATGATCTTGGAGATCTTTTCCAAGCTTGCTAATTCTATGTTTCTATGAAAGACATGTGCTGGTGAGTGCTTTGCTGGGTGAGCATCACCCTGCTGAAGAGCAGGCAACTGTTGTCTTTGCAGGCAGCCACATCCACAGGGATTGGATGGACCTTAACCTTGTCTTTCACATCTTATGGGCAGTAAGTCATGTGGATTTAAAGCAGGATCTTAGAGGCAACCTTGATTTCTTCAGCCACCAGAGCTCTCCACCATGCTTCTCTGTGTGATGTGAGACCATGCAGAAGTCTGGGTAGGTGAAGTCAGTTGCTCTTCCTTTTCCCCCCAGGGCTGGAAGTAGCGGGGAAACGGGACTGTGGGACATCCCAGCAGTGGGTTCCTACCTCAGCAGAACCAAATGGCTGTTCTGGTCCACGTGGTCATTTTGAGTGAATCTGACACAAATTAGAGACATGAGGGGCCTGTGAGCAAAAAGCATGTGCTGCATTTTGTGGTGCAAGATGTCCTCTGAGCTGCTGCTAAGAATGCCCAGCATGCTTTCTTTTTGATGGGAAGAGGTTTAGCAAGGATTTTTTAGATGAAAATAGATGAAAATCACGTATTTCCTTTTGACTGACCTTTCTTTCATACTGCTTCTTGAAAAGTTACCTTTGGATTCTAAACTAATATTTATTACTGAAGAGAATACATATGCACCCTGCACTTTTATCTGCACAAAGAATCCTCTGAACATCTGTTTACGTGTTTCTTTTTGGCACTGAGATGAAGCTGTGTGGAACATAGGCTTGGATGAATTTTCAATCAGTAGCAGGGACGTGTAATGCTCATCTTAGATGTCGTGCTGACAGAAAGAGCAGAAAGGTACATTTTATGGGGTTGCATGCTGCTTTTTTTTTTTTTTTTTTCAGTCATGACCATGGAAGCGTTACCCAGACGAAATGAGCATTTGTCACCTGGACTTTCTACACATGACAGAGGAAGTGGAAGTCAGCAGCTGAAGTGTCTGGGAAGACCCCTGCGTGGGAATGGTGAGAGTTACCCTGGCACCGTTCTTTGGAAATCTCAGGGCTCTGTAAGCTCTGAAGCTGTGTCGTAACTCCTCCCGTGGTGCTCTCCCTTTCTTTTGTGTAGGAGAGCTGGAGTTCAACTCCTTCCTGTTTCCTGCCTATGTGCTGCCTGCCTTGTCCATGGCCCAATGGGCTTTTATTGCTCACACCCAGATTGGTACGTGTGGATATAAGCCTTTGTTTACGTTTATCTTTTGCTTGTGGTGACTGCTCATAGCTGAGCTTGTGGTTAACAAGACACACAATAGCTGGAGATACAGTACTCTGCATCACTAAAACACGAGCTTTGTGGCAGCCACGAGCCCAAGGAACAGCGAGTTTCTGTGTTTTATTTCTGTGCTTGCTCCCATTGCCCCGCGGCCCTGTTGTGGTTGAAGCCGGTGGGTGGCTCAGCACCACGCAGTCCTTTGCCCACTCCCCTGTTCCCCGTGGGATGGGGGAGAGTGTTGGGTGGAAAAAGAGAAGTAAAACTCATGTTTTTGAGATAAAAGTAGTTCTGAATATATATATGAATGTATTGCAAGTGATGTACAAGCAATGGCTCACCACCCGCCAACCACTGTCCAGTTAGCCGCCAAGCAATAAAAGAGAGTGAGATGTACTCTCATCCCCTTCAAAACTCCTTCCACTTGATGGCATATAGTATGGAATATCCCTTTGGCCAGTTTACGTTAGCTGTCTTAATTCAGTTCCCTCCCAGCTCCTTGTTGAGAGCTTTGCTGAGAATGGCCTTGGCTCTGTGCAAGTTTGCTTGTCAGAAACTATAAAGATCAGGGTGTTCTCAGTGTGATTTTTCTCCTAGAACCCAAACATAGCATCATACCAGATACTCTGAAGAAAAATCCCTCCCACCTGAGACTAAGGCAGCCCCCCAGTGTGTGTGCCGTAAGCCAGATAGGGATGCAGGTGTTGCATTTCCCTGGCAGCGTTGGCCAGGGATGCTGGAGAGGTTTTGGTGCCCAGCTTGGACGTCGCAGCACTGCTGTGCCTGTCAAAGCGGCATGCTGCGTGCTCTCCAAGCAATGAAGCAGCGTTTCATCAACAATGTGCCATGCTATTTCCTGGAACCTGGTGTGTTTGTGTCTCTGAGGCTAGGTTTACCCTACGAGCTCTTCTTGCAATAGCTGTTTTGAATTCCATTGCAGGCGTGTGAGCAGAAGTGCTTTTCCCCTTATGTTCTGTCTCACAGTGTTTGCCCATGGTTGGTAGAAGAAGGAGCTGATGGAGTCAGCAGTAGATTCTGTTGGCTTACCCTCTGTGCTTCATCCCTGGAGCTCACTGCTGCACAGAAGAGTACACGCGTGTTTATCCCAGGGCTGCAGTAAACGGGAGCCTGGTTGGCATAGCACTGAGCAGCACCTAATGGGCTCTGCAGAGGATGGCTTTGCAGAAGGAGCAGGAGTGCCTGCGTCCACCTGTATCCTGGGATACGTTCTGGCAGCGATGCACCAGCTGTGGCCACAGTGACTGAATGCAGGGCTTGGCTTGGGGCTGCCGTGTGGCACTTACTGCCCCGCCGTATGCCTGGCAAAGCACAGCCACCCCTCGCCCACGACAAGCGTTTGTCTTAGTGTCGTGTTTCATGCTGTCTCCTGAACCTCAGGAACTGGAGGCAGCTTCCCCACAAGAAGGGGAGAACAAAATGAGGTCATCCTGGAAGCAAAAAGGCAAAAATCCACTTGGGAAAGAAATGTATATAGCAGTCTCGTAGCAGTTCTGTGTTTCTCCCGTCTCTTCCTTGATTTCCTTACGGTGAAATAGATACGTGCTGTAACGTGCTCTTGAATGAAACAAAGGACTCTAGTGTGGATTTTATGTAGGCCCTGCACTGCAAGGTATGCTGCTGGGAGGAAGTGTCCATCTGCCCGAGGGTAGGAAGGCCCTGCAGAAGGATGGCCTGAGGCCGGTTGTACGAGGCTCAACAAGAGCAAGCGCCGGGTCCTGCGCTTTGGTCATGATGACCCCGTGCCAGCTTCTCCAGGATTTGGCTGAGGTAGAATTCCAACCGCCCTCTGATTCTAGAATGTTGGAGTGTTGGAATCTTCTGGTCTTGTGACGTGGTCTTGCTTCCCCACCTTGTCTGTCATGGTGGAGCAGCCTGGTGGCCCTTAGTGATGTCATAAGCAGCTAGAATGAGGGGAGGAGCAGTGCCTGCTGCGTCCCTTCATTGGAGCGCTTGAGCTCCGACTGAGTAGCTAGCTTGTTGCACTTGTGCATCGACTGAGTACCTTCGTTTTCACACCGTCTTTGTGCAGCATCTTGTAGGTAAGCTGAGACAGTGTGAGATAGACAGGTGGACAGTGAGGTGTTGAAAGCTGCTGGCTGGCGGAGCTGGTAGTGTCATGCTGCTTACTCTTGACCATCAGACATAATTTTCACTCAGTAGCTACATTCCAAAGCATAGAGGTGGCATTTGTCTCAGGGCTTTTTCCTTGTCTTCTTTGTTAAATTGTGCAAGCTCACTGATCAGCTCTTTCTCTCTCCTCTCCCCGCCCTCTGCCTTCTCCTTTGATGCAGCTTTTGCTCGCGGAAGAACAGAGCAAAGTGACAAGAAACGGCTGCGGCTTCAAGGAACTTGTTCTGATCTCTTGCCTGGTATGTGCCACACGTTGTCCCCCCCATGTGGTTTTGCAGCCTGCGTCGCACCGTGTTTAGTAACACAGCCTCATCCAGCCTTGACAGGACACTGGTCACGTGTAGAGTTATTCCACTTTCCCTCCAGCTCAGCCCTCAGAAGGATGCTGTCTGTGATGCTGTGACCAGCTAGTCTTTAGGAAACCAATCCCTTAGGCAAGGAGTCCTAGTCCCGGTTTGTGCAGGGCTGCACAACGTGACCATGAGCATGCGTGCTTCGGCTGCGTGTGCGCACGACAGCTGTGGGGAGCACAGCAGAGATGCAAGCAGAGGAAATCCGTGTGGAAGGCTGCGGCCGGCGCTGGAGGTGAACTGGTGGGAGCCGGGCGCTAGGGAGCAGATCCACCCCCAGCAGTGACTCCTCTCACTGCCCTGCTACTGTGCTGTCGGAGTGCTCTGAGCAAGCGCATCTGCTGCTTTGTGCCGGAGTCCCCATCTGCTAGCAGAGGGATAGCGACTTGGTAAACTGCTGCGTAATAGGCTGTCTCGTTTGAAGTGACTGAACAAAGTGGTTGTTTCTAGAACACCTGCCTATGCCAGTGGGTAACTGAGGGTAGTTCTGAAGAAGTCTCTCCATACCGTGGTGTGTGAACAGAGAAAATAGAAGTGTGTTTCTTTTCAGTTCCAGCTTGTCGTGCCTGCTGTGATGGGCATCGCGTGCAGCGAGATCAGCTGTGGGCCTGACCTGGCACAAATGGAGGTAGAGTATGAAGCTCTGATTGGTCTTTGTTCTGCTGACTTGAGCCGGCAGAGTGAGCTGCAGATGAGCTCTCCTGCTTTTCAAGAGAGGGAGAATCCTTCCAGCTCTATCGGTGTCACTGAAAAGCTGCCTGAAAAGCTTCATGTCCTTGCTACGAGCATCTAGATGGCCGTGGACGTTATAGTACCGACAGAATCAGATCGAGCGTTATAAACATGCAGAAGCTTTTTCCCCATCCTGCTTGGATTTTGTCACCCAAAGACCAAGTTCTCATATTCAGTAAGTTAAGGGAAGCAGGCACTTGTAGTGAGCCAAGGATTGGGTCAGTGGACCAGCTCCTGTGTCCAGTCCATGGCTGAGGTCTCCAAGCAATAGGTTACAGGAAGCAAGCAGACTCTTACGCTCCTCTTTGGCAAGACAGTACTGCAAGCGTGGCAAGTTTATAAAACTCCAGGAGTCCTCTCGGTTGGGGTGTTTGTCCTCTTAGTCTGGGTAGAGAGAGACGCATCTTTACATTGCCTGGCCATACTGCTGCACACCAGGAAGAGAAACAGCTGTTATTAGACTTGCAGTTTCTTGTTAAGCACTCATGATAAGGATCTTTCTCTGCAGATGTGCTCCTTGCTCTGAAATTGTCCTCGTTTGTCCTCAGCTCCTCACCATGGCCTGTGCTCTCTGTTTCAGACTGAGAACAATGGGAAGCCCCTGCTGATCCACGAGGAGTCTCCTGTAAATATTCCAGCTGTTGCTGCTGCCCGTGTTCTTAAGAGATATGTTGCCCAGGCACCGGATGAACTCTCCTTTGAGGTAAGCAGTTAAGGGCGTTCCTAGTTGTCATGTACAGGAGAGTATAAGGTGTGAACGCATCAGGAATATTCTCAGATACCTTCAGAATGTTTGGTGAGGTTGCAGTCTTTTGCAGGTGGGAGACATCGTGTGCGTTACTGATATGCCACCAAAGGAGCTGACCCCCTGGTGGAGAGGCAAGCATGGCTTTCAGGTAGGCACAAGCTTCAGACTTGAGAGAGCAACTTCGGTCAGGTCGGGAATCTCGGCTAAGAGCTGCGCTGCCTGCACAGGATGGCTCATGGATGTAAACATTTTCCCTGTGTCGGTGTCAGAGATGGTCTTTGTAGGAAACTGTCTCCTCAACTCACTTAGAAGCAAGAGCCTTCACAATATGCATCAGGTCACGGCCACTGAACCCCACCTTTGGAAATGCAGCAGCTAAGACAGTGTTTCAGTGTCTCAGAGTATTTTGCTTGCACCCATGCAGAACGTGAAGTTAGTGTCTTTTAGGAAGTTACTGCCTGTCAGCTGAGGTAGGGTAACAGACCCTCCGCGTGCTTGTTGCTGCTGCTGGCTGCAGAACGCTGGGTAGCTCGGAGCTGGGGATTATTGCAGCTGCATCTCAGTCAGCAAGAACTTTCTTCTTCTACATCTTCTACAGAAGCAATTATTTGTTTTGTAGGTCTTTTGGCTGCAAATGTTGAATAATTATTACTTTTATGCAGGCCACTTTTTGTTGGATAGTCTTACGGAGCGTCAGGCAAGCACGTTCCGAGGAAAATGTTAGGTGGCTTTTGGTTGAACAGTTCAGGCCTGAGAAATGCTGCCTTCAGTAGTGCACCTCTCTTTTTTTTCTTGTTACAGGTTGGATTTTTCCCAAGTGAGTGCGTGGAGCTCATCAATGGAAAAATTCCGGAGTCTCTCCTCAGTTCAGTGCCAAAGCCAGGTACAGATGTTACATTTGATGGTGCAGGGAAGCAAAATGGCATCTCTTCTTGGGTGTGTTCTGTGTTTAATACCTCCTTTATCCATCCCGTGTTATAGTCTGTGCTGATGATCCTTCAGGCATATCATGGGGCATATGGCTGGTGTTTTGTAGGCAATGAGAATGAAGGAGGGCAAAGGCAGTTCTTCTGCGAGTCAGTACGAGGTTGAGAACAGCCAGTGTCCCTGGTGGACAGCTAGAGGCCTGGTTGTGCTAGTGATATGCTTGATCGGAACGTGACTTTTCAAGAGGATCCTTAATCCTCAAGTTGAGCAAGCCAAGCAAGAGGAGTGCATTAAACTCCATCGGAACGCGCAGAGATTTGGCCCGATCCTCCCGTGTTTATGAGTGGACTTGGGGAAATCATAGAATCCTCCTAGTATGGCTTGGGATGGAAGGGAGCTCAAGGATCATCAAGTTCCAACCCCCCTGCCTCAGGCTGGGCTGCCAACCAACCTCCACATCTAATGTGAGACTAGACCCCACTGCCCAGGGCCCCATCCAACCTGGCCTTTGGCTCCTCCTGCAGGGATGGGAGAAAATCCGTTTTTCTATGTACTTGTTAATGTTCTTCCCGTTTTGACGTGCTCTGTAGAATGTGTTATGCTCGGCCTTGTCCAACTGAGCCAAACCTGAAATGAACTGGTTTCTTCCTGTTGTGCAGTGCCAAAGAAACGCGGCAAGCTCGTCACCTTCCTTCGTTCCTTGGTGAAGGCCCGCCCAAAGAAACCGAAAGAGCGGGAGGTGGAGAAGGAAAGGGTGTTTGGCTGTGACCTGGGAGAGCATCTTCTCCACTCTGGTCGCGATGGTAAGGGACAGCCCGTTCCTGAGATCTTCCTCTGTTGGGCATCTAAAGATGAAAGGGAGGTCATATCTAGCAAAGGGGCAGGTTGGTACCAGTGGAGAAACGTGTAATGGAAGTTGATGGCTGAAAGATAAACTGAGGCTAATGCTCTTAAGAGACAAGCACGTTTGTATTTGCTTAAACCAAAGCCTGTAAGCCAATCCCACACTAGCCTGAAAAGAAGGGAAGCCTTTTGGCCAAGGAGAGTGTCCTGCATATGTTTCCCTGCTCTCCTGGACATGAGATTTCCCACCTCCTTTCATTCCCATGGGAGCTGTGGTGGGACTTGCAGTGTCTCCGGCTTCCCCAGAATTACTTTCTCCAGGCTGATTCCTAGGTCCTTACACTTCTTGAATGCAAGGAACACGTCTGTCCAGTTTCCTCGTCTTGGACAGCTTTCTTCTGTAAGGAAGAACTAAGCAGTAGCCTGGCTGGGCTTAGTGGATGAGATTTGACAGGAGCACAGCCTGAACCAGTACTTGAATGAGGAGCTCAAGTAACCGCTGGCACGTGTTCTTTAGTCCCCCAGGTCCTCCAGAGCTGCGCCGAGTTCATTGAGCAGCACGGCGTAGTGCAAGGGATATACCGGCTGTCCGGCGTCGCGTCCAACATCCAGAGACTGCGGTAAGAGTGCTGCGACTGACACAGCGGTCAGTAGGGGCGCGTGCCCTGTTGTGGGTGCTCAGAGGCCTGCGCCGTGGGGCAGCTCTGTGCAGGCAGCGTGCGCTCAGCAGTGGTGCGCCAGGCTTGTCACTGTTTGATAGGAACACGGGGCGTTCAGCAGACTTGCTGGAGCAGGAAGTTCTCCTTCTGTCCTTCGGAGCACTGGAAGGCTGTGGGGGACTGCGGTGTCACCACTGCCAGCTCTCATTCCCATTTCCTCCTGTTTGCAGAGCCCTTTGGAGCAGCCCACACTCCTCCTTGCTGCTCCGGGCTCCTGGCTTAGGATTGTAGACTAGGCAGCCAGTTGTCAGAGTCACGGGAAATGCCTTAGCAAAACGAAAAGGTCTCCTTTTGGAAACATCTCATCCAGCATGGCTCGTGTGGTGCTGGTGACTGAGTGTTCATTTTCTCCTGTTAATCGGGAAGCCCTTCCAATGCTTGATTATATTTGGTGTGGCTTTTGACTTGTTTTCCTCTTTCTCAACCCCCCCGCCCGTTTTTGTGTCCTTCTCTCCAGCCAAGAATTTGAGTCTGAGCAGATTCCTGAGCTAACCATCCGCAACACTCACAGCGTGAGCTCCGTCTGCAAAATGTACTTCAGGGAGCTCCCGAACCCTCTGCTGACCGACCAGCTGTATGACAAGTTCTCGGTAAGCACAAGGCAACGTCTTTCCTTTACCTCTTCCCTGGGCCTCTTGGGAGATGGCTGCAGCAGTGCCCCAGCTCTGAGGCCCTTTTTCTGTTAGCCCCGTGGGGTTTACTCGTATGTCTTTGCCACATCATGCATCATATGGATGCCATTTTCGGTGGTCCCAGGAGGCGGTTATTTCCATATTCACAAAGCTTGAGAGAATTCATGTTTTTTGTTTTTTCTTTTGTTTTGTTTTTCTATTCCCCAAGTATTTATAGAATGGGAGTGGGATTGATAGCAAAGTGCACTTGAAGCTTGAGGAGCTGAGCTGCGCAATCAGGCTGTAAACCGGCCCGCTGCTTGGACTCCTTGGCCTTGATGGCACCAGCTGCGTGCCGCTATGTTCCCCAGATGCCTCCTGGAAGGCGTAAAATCTGTCTCGGCGCAGACCAACAGCACGCTGTCCCCATAGTTCCCGACCCTGTGGCAGGTATCTAGCCTGATTTGTGTCTCAGTCCCTTTCTGCACTATTCCAGGAGGCTGTTGGTGCCGCTACAGATGAGGAGCAGCTGGTCAGAATGCAGGACGTCATCCAGCAGCTGCCCGCTCCTCACTACAGGTCAGTGCTGCCCTCACTCTGTTGAGCTCAGCCATGCTGCACTTCAGAGGGCAGTGGTGTGATTCCAGGCTTGTCTCATGCTGGCAACATGATGCCTGCGTATGTTGAAGCAGTTTAAGGCTACACGGGGTTAATTTATTGGGTCGGTTCCTGGGCACGGGGGCACAGTTGGTGCAGCTGGTGGCTGCAGCTGTGCTGTGCTGGGGCTTGGTGCCACAGTGTGGCACTTAGTCAAGTTGGATCTACTTCATCTTCAGTGACAGTAGCAATAACATGCATTGAGGCTTTGCTCTGTGAACCGCAGCTCCGCGTGTTCATTGGTGCTGAATATTTGCCTCTCTGATTTTCCAGGACACTGGAATACCTGATAAGACATTTGGCTCGTCTAGCCGGGAACTGTTCCGTGACAAACATGCACGCTAAGAACTTAGCGATTGTGTGGGCTCCAAACCTCTTAAGGTAAACTTCTTTCTCCATTTCAACACACTGCTTGGATCTGTTCTCCGGCAAAAAATGCAATCTACCTTTTTCTCCATCGAATGTGCTCTTCTCCTGTACACTGTAGTAAGTGGCTGACGGCAGAGCAAGAGCCTGGGCTGTTCTCCAACCGCACGGGCACAATTTCTAGATGACAATTTCTGCCCTCTTGTTTAGATGGGACTGGTGTGTCCTTGACCATCCAGGAGAATTTCTTCAGCGGCATCACCGCGGAAGCCTCCGGAGCCCAATTTGACAGCTTTTGGCTGCAACAATCCAGACTTGGGGAAACTTGGATCTTGGATAAATGACTGCTAAAATCTGCCTTTTCTACAGATCACAGCAGAACGAGTCTGCCTGCGCCAGCGGAAGAGCCGCCTGCATGGAACTGCAGACGCAGTCGGCTGTGGTGGAATTCATCATCAACCACGCAGATGTCCTCTTCTGCTCCAAATCCGGATCAGACATGGCAGATGGAGCAGGTGAGTGTCTTCCTCCATGAGCTTTATCTTGATCAGACACCTTGATCAAATCCAGGCCTTCTCCAAGATCTTTGAAATACACTTGTTCTATCGAGGGGACAGCAGACTTCTGGGCTTAGATTAGAATCTGGCATCCTGTTGCTGGATGCTGAGAATGTCCAAGTCCAAACTTTACAATGAGAAAAAAAACGTCACTGTCGTTACGATGTTTTGCATGCAGGTGAAGCTTGATGAAAGTGTGGCAGTGAAGCTTTCTGAGTTCCCTGCCCCCGCTTTCTAGGGTTTTTCTTTGCCCATTTTGATACAGTGAGCTGCTCTTATTAATTATGACTCTGTCCTCTGCCATAAACATTCCTCTGACCACATGCTTATTCTGACCTCCTCTTCTTCTAGTGGCTCAGATAAGCAGGTCTGAGAAAACTATAGCATCTCCCCCAGAACTGTGATGGCTGTGGTGCTGCTTTGTGATCCTCGCTCTTACCTGTGGCTTTCCCTTACAGGGCACGGTTCTCTCTCAGGGCCCAAGTCTGCGTGGGTGTCTTCTCCTGCCACAAAGCTGCTCACCCTGGAGGAGGCACAGGCTCAGAGGCGAGGCCACAGCAGCTCTTCCGTTGTGACACAGAGCAGGGACATAGAAGTGGAAGAAGGCCCCACAGCTGTACAGGGGAAATTCCACACAATCATCAACTTTCCATCTGAAAGGTAAAGAGGACTTTGTTTTCCAGCAACCATCATCATTGTTTGGGTGGGTTGTGTTGTTGTTTTTTTTTCCCCCATTATTTCTTGCGCCAAAACATGTGGAAGCTAAATTAAAGTAACGGTGCCTGAAGTGAATTGTTGCAGTGAATCTCTGCTCCCTTTGGACTCTGAGATTCAACTAACATATTCGGTTTAGCCACACGAGGCTGCCATTCCTTCCTTGCTGGGCACGCAGTCACGAGATGTATAAAGCCATGCTGACGTCTACCCTGGCCTGAGCTGGCTCTACCTTGAAACGTTGGGGTTTTCCAGCTGTCGGGGCCACATGCCTGAAACCAGTTCCGGTTCTCCTCTAAGCAGAGCTGTTGGTCAGACCTGCTGGCACTAGAAACTAAACTTGGCGGTGAGATGGGGCCGACGAGGTGTTGATGTCAGAGTCAGAGGTGCTTTTGAATTTCCTTTATGGCTGCACGGTTCCTCAGAAAGCAGTTACGCCTGCTGGCTCCAGAAGAGCCATCCCTTAGATGCTGTCCTGTACAGCCGCGGAGCCTTTGCTCACGTGCTCTGCATCTTGCTTGACACAGTTTAGGGGAATTTAGCCAGCAAGACTTCAGGGCTGAGCTATAGGAGTGGAACCATCCTCAACTGCTTGAAAGAGAGTGAGTTTCTAAGCTGTGCTTCAGCAGAAACCAGGCGGTGCCAGGAACAAGCAACTGTTGGCAAGAGCTCAGTGCAGCTCTTCCCTCACCCCGCACCACGCACGACTCACACCAGTCACTGTTTTCTCTCTCCAGACAACGTCCACCCAGCAAGATGAAGGAATCACCAGCTGGCAGTTGGCGTTCCTGCTTCAGCCTGCGGAAACCATCCTCTGTGGCCAAACGCCGACTGCAGCGCAGTCCCAGGGAGCCCTCAGAGACGGAAGTCGTGGTGCTGGCAGGTAAGGGTGCGAATCCAGCTTTCAAAGCCTTGCTTTTCAGCGACATAGAATTCATGCCATACAAGTGGACTTGTATCTCCTCCTAGCGTTCCAACCTATACCTAGCATCTTCAGATCACCCCTGATCAAGAGCCACTTTCATAATTCAGCTTGTGAAAGTTTGACACTAACCCCTGTGTATCCTTCCTAGGTGAATCGAGCCCTTGTCTACCCAGAAGAGCCGGGGCAAGTAGCGATGGTGCGCTGTGTGCTTCCATCGATGGAGGGCTCTTAGGAAGCACGAGTCACTGTGGTTCAGATGACAGCCTTCCACATAACAACAGCGATGGAGAGAAGGAGCTCATCCAAGTTCACGCCCTCATTTCTCCCGGCTGTGCTGAAGATGCTGACCTGAGCCTGCTGGACACCACAGTCACCAGCCTGGACTGTGACCCAGTGCCTTTGCAGTGCAGCCCAGCCCAAGCACAGTCCGAGTGCCCCGACAGCAGCACCTCCACGCAGGAGCAGGTCAGCGTCGCTGAGGAGAAGCCGAGCCTCTTGGAGGGGGACTTAGAATCAGGCCTCCAGCCCCAGGCACCGGGCAGCAGCACTGAGAGCTCTGAGCCACTCTCTCCGTGACAAGAGAGGATGAGTCCCATCTTTACCCTGGACCTCTCACGCCCTCCTGTCTTTTACATAATAATAAAAGCACGCTGGTGCTCAATCAACGCCTTGACTGCCTTCCGAGTCTTCATTCACAGAGACTGGGACGAATGCAACGAAGAGCAAGGCACGCCAGCTTGCAACGCGATGGCTGTGGGGTGCGTGCAGCAGAGCTCTGGGTTTGTTCCCGTTCTGTCTGGCTTTGGGACGTCTGCAGCGAGAGCTCAGCTACCATCTGGTATGGTAGCAAATGATGTTTAGCATCCTGGATGCTGCTCGTGATAATCCCGAGCTTCCTGGCTGTGGCTTTGTGATGCTTTTCAGGGCTTTTTGATGCATTTCGAAGCCTCGGCTGCTCCCTAACGCCTCTCTCCTCCTGCCGTGTCCATTCCTGGCTCCCGACCTAGGAGCTGGCCGTGCAGACCTGTCGTCATCACGCTGCGGCAGGAGGAGCTCACCTTGAGCAGCATCTCCCTTGCCCCGCCCCCTGCCTCTGATTGGGCAGCGGCGGCGCCGCCCCGCCCCCGGGGTCTCCTTGGTCCGCGGTAGCTCCGCCGGCTGCCGTTGGCCGAGCCGCCGTGCGCGGGAGCGAGCGCTGGGAGCCGGCTGTCGGAGGCGCGGCTCTCCTCGCAGAGCGCCGCTCCTGCCGCCTGGGCCGCCCCGCAGGACAGCGCGGCGGCAGCCGGAGCTGTCCGGGCAGCACCGAGAGGGAAGCCGCGGCGCGACGGGAGCGAGTGCTGAGGACAGCTGTGCCGGAGGTGTGCGGGAGAACGGTCCCGGGACGGGGAGGGGGGCCGTGCGGGGCTCCAGGAAGCTGCAGGGAGGCGACGGGGGGGGATCTAGCGAGATCTGAGGCTGTAGGCGGCTGCGAGGGGGTGTGGGGGTTCTGGGGAGCTGGATGATCGTTGTGGTCCTTTTCAGCCCCCCTGCCGTTCTGTGGTTCTGGTAAATGCTGTGGAAAGTGAAAGTGGTGTTTCTGCATTGGATATTGAAAGGGGCAGTTGATCTAAAGAAGTGAGCTGTAGCACGTCCTTAGAAATAGCTGATGTGCAAAGTAAGAATACCGTATACTGTGGAAAGTGAAAGTGTTGTTTCTGCACTGAACATTGAAAAAGGGCAATTGATCTAAAGAATGAAGCTGTCACATATCCTTAGAAATAGCTGACGTGGACAGGAAGATTACCATATGCATTATAGGTAACATATTTTAGAGACATAGTTACCGAATTACGTGACCAATTCTTTCTCCCAAAGCTGCAACAGACTTTAAATGTTCTAAACAATGTGGGTATAGTATTCTGACCTGGGAAACGTACTGTAAGGTTGTTCATTAGGCCAGCAGAAGTGAAGTCCACTGAACAAACTCTCAAGGAGTCGGGGCCTTTACACAAAGCAGAACTGTCCCACTCTGTGGGAACGTTAGGATGCCGTAGGCAGGCTCCAAGATACTGCCCTCTGTCCTCCTTCCAAGCTTATCTCTAAGCAAGGACAGACGGATGACCTGAACAATGACCCAGTGCAAAGGGCACAAATGCTGGGGGGTAATTAAGCAGTTAAGAGGTTATGTCTATGTTGTAAAGCAGACATCCAAAAGTTACGACCAGATGTTTGTTAAGAAAGCAGTTGTTAGAAGGCAGTCGACCAATTAAGATATTTGTGGTTGGGTGGTAAGGATTTGTGTTTACTTGGTATTGGTACGATTAGTGAAGCGTTGCGAAAGAGTGTGAACCTGCAGTACTCAGCCAGTGAGGAGCCGGGGAGAAAGAGATAAGGGTCGGGCAGTAGGGGATAAAAGATGTAACACTGTTTTCTCTGCGCTCTCCTGCTTGCAGGAGGCCCGCCATTGCAATTGGGAATAAAGATAGATACAAAGATCAGAGAACCGTCCTGGAAAACTATTTGGCTATTTCCAACAACGCTTATAAATATCTTAGATGTGGGAGTCAAAAGGACACGGCTGCAATCTTTTCAGCGATCTGTGGTGACAGAAGAAGGGGAAATGGCCATAAACTGGAGCACAGGAAGTTCTGCACCAAAATGCAAAGGAACTTCTTCACGGCGAGGATGACGGAGCGCTGGAACGGGCTGCCCAGGGAGGCTGTGGATTCTCCTTCTCTGGAGATATTCCAGGCCCTCCTGGGCGCCCTTCCTGTGCTGCCTACTCTAGGGAGCCCGTTTTGCAGGGGGCTTGGGCTCAGTGATCTCTGGAGCTCCCTTGCAACCCCAGTTTTGTGATTCTGTGATTTTATTCATTGCTTCTTGCAGCAATGCAGCGTTTCAGATGAGAGAAAAGCACGGCGGGCGTAAACTGGGTTTCTGTGGTTGGTAAAGCTGTGCTGAGAACTGGGCTGACTACTGCACCTGGAAATGTGTGCAAAGTCTGCAGACACAGAAGAATAACTTTTCCTTGCAGGTTGGGCTTGTCTAAGGTAGGTGATTGCTAGGTGAGCTTGTGCTTTAAAGCATCAAGTTGTATAAATAAGGAAACTTTAAAAGCAAGATTGCCAGTTCTTTTTTACCTAGGTGATTTTTTGCAAGGAGAGATTTGAAATGCTGCTTGCTACTGGAAGATGGAGAGAGGAGAATCAAGTCAAAGGCATGCTGTGCATAGCCACCACGTAGCATCTGCGCCGCTCTCCCCCTGCACAAAGGAGGAGCAGCTCAGCAAGCTTGGCCTGGGCCATGGAAGGGAGCATACAAACATCTGGACCAACCCCAACGGAGCGGGTTCTGCAGGTTGGTTGTCTTCTGCTGTTTGTCTCCCATCCTGTTGCTCAGGGGTAGACGTGTTCTTGATCAGTGCCAATAGGAAACTTTCATGACATTTTTGTTTCAGCTGTCCCAATGCTTTGATCCCTTGCTGCTGGGATGGGGCGTTTGCAGAATGACAATGTCCAGTCAGATGTTGGGGATGAGTCTACGCACCGGGGTATGTCTGGCAGGACTGAGGCTTGGGGACCAGGCCAGGTCAAATCCAGTGCACTTTGCTCTCATTCTTAGTGCTTGCTTTTGCTCAGGAGGGTGGGTGGTGAGCCTTATGAACCAGTGCCTGCAGATGGGGTTTGTGGAGAAAGAGGTCCTGCAGGCCTTGTGTGACACCCATGGAGCTATAGTGAGGCTGCATCAGTGTAAAACGCCAGAAATCCCCAGAGGTGTGAAGGTGAGCTGTGGGCACTAGTAACACAGGAGGGAATGTGCATGCTTGGGTTTGGATGCTTCTGTGTGTTTTAAGTGACTGTGATACCACTGCTCAGTCAGTTTGAGTGTGTGGAACAAGTGTGACATCCTTTTTGACTGAGTCCTGTGAAAGGAGTCTGTATGGGAACTGCTGAGTCACGGCCTGAACCTCTGATTTATCACCTGAGGCGAGCAATGAGTCAGCCCTGGGAGCACAGGTGAATGGAATTCACCTGTGCTGCAGGATGGGGTGGAGCATGGCTCCACCTCTCCTAGACCCATTTAAGAGCTGACTACCAGTGGGTAGGATCTCTCTCTCTCTTTGGAAGATTCTCTCCACTGGTCTTTCCTGAGCGAGCCCACGACATGTGTAAGCATCCTATGTATTCTCTTTGTCTTGGTGTGCCTAACTCTCTTGCTTATTTCATTATTATAACATCTTAATATTGTTTGATTATATAAAATTCCTTTATATAATTTTCATTGATTATACACTTGGTGAGCCAGGCAGGCAAGCCGAATATACTAAAACTTACACTATGTCCTTTCTTTGGAATTTCTGTAAATGTTCAAGGGGGAGGACACTACCCCCCTAGATAAAATAATTCCAGGGCAGATGCCAGGATTTGCGGGATCCCCTTATTATGAATTGTCAACTATCATTGAAAAATGGGGTCCTCTACGTGTTGTGGGAAATGTTTCCCCATATCGCCTAGCAGATTACTTTCAGGGACTAGGCAATGATACATTAGTCACAAGAGAAAGACAATTAGCTGCTTCTACAGTGGCATGGCCACTCTTAAATGCTTTAAATAATGCTGAAATAAGGAATAATACTTTAGTGAACGAAAATGAACTTTTAAAAGATCATATTGAAAAGTTAGAACAGGAACTTGGCATATTAACAGGAAAAAACCCAATTCTACATCTTCCAATAGGTCAAGTCTGTAATATTTCAATAAACAATGACCAGGCTCCTGAATCAACGGACTGTGTTGATCAGGAAAATAAACAATCTAAATCTGACCTTGAATCTCCAATTTTGACGGATGCACTAGAAGTCCGTCCTGTTATAACTCAAAAAACAAAAAAGGTACAGGACAGATCGGCGGGGGTGCCGCCTGATCAGTGGCCCCCCGTTCAAACCCACTTGCATGTAACAGCCCGACCGTACACAGCAACAGAACTGATGGACTTAGTCCAACGATTTAAGCAGAAAGCTAGAGAAAGTGTGCCAGCTTGGACTATGGGATTCTGGGGCAGAAAGTGTTCTGATGAATGGCCCGGAAATAGCCAAATTGGCCACAATGACCGTCCATCCTGCTCTTAGACAGAGATTATATGCAGGTAATCAATACAATGATGAAAACCATTCTATAATAGAATGGTTAATGGCGGCCTGCTGTATGGTATGGCCCAATCAATCTGATATTCCTTTACATACAGGGATGTGGTCCTCCATGGAAAACCTTCAAAATTACATCTGTGAATTAGGTGTAAGGGAAGCGATTTATGAAGATGCCTTTGATGGCCCGGATCTGGTCAAATTCTCAGCAGGGATGAGAGACCTAATTTTACTGCAAGCCCAGGCATTGGGTATATTCGATCCTACCCTCCCAGCTGAGTTGGATGTCCACGTTACTCAAGATGGCTTTGGTTGGGGCCTGTGGCAACGCCAGAGTTCTGTTCGGACCCCCATTGGTTTTTGGTTTCAGGTCTGGCATGGAGCAAAAGAAAGATATGATATGATTGAAAAACAGTTATTGGCTGCCTATTCAGCATTACAGGCAGTAGAGCCAATAACCCAGACGGCTGAAGTTATAGTGAAGACCACTCTGCAGATTCAGGGGTGGGTGAAAGATCTGACCCACCTTCCTAAGACAGGGGTGGCCCAAGCACAAACAGTGGCATGATGGGTCACTTACCTCAGCCAAAGGAGCAGTCTGTCTTCATCATCCTTAAAAGAAGAGCTTCAGAAGATCCTAGGCCCAGTGACCTATCATTGTGATGCACCAAAAGAAACACTGGTCGCTCCACCAGAGAAGAGTCCCGTTCAGGAGAGGAAATATCCTATCCCTGAAGATGCCTGGTATACAGATGGGTCCAGCAAGGGCAACCCGAGCAAGTGGAGAGCGATAGCATACCATCCTTCGACTGAGACAATCTGGTTTGATGAGTGTCATGGAATTAACTAGATCAGTTTATGCCCGTGACAGGGGGCAGTAGGCCCCTGCCCTCCCCACCCTCGGCCTGGCCCCACAAAATGGGAAGGAAGGGGGAAAAGGAAAAAAACAGCGGCAACAATCTATGGAGGTAAACTTATTTTACTAACTATGATATCGGAATGCAAAATAATACAATATAATACAATCTACCAGTGGGGAAGGATCTCTCTCTCTTCGGAAGATCCACTCCACTGGTCTTTCCTGAGCGAGCCCACGACACGGGTAAGCATCCTATTTATTCTCTTTGTCTTGCTGTGCCTAACTCTCTTGCTGATTTCATTATTATAACATCTTAATATTATTTGATTATATAAAATTCCTTTATATAATTTTCATTGATTATACAGTAGTCCTATGAATTTGAGGTCTGAATTTAAGCCTGTGGGCATCGCCCAGGAGTTGGGGAAGAGTACGAGGCAAGGAAAGTTGGGTAAGAGGATGAGGCTTCGGACCAGGAACCTCTTCCATCGGTATTAACTCTTGCCATTCTCTTTTTGGATTAGGAATCCATGTGGTTTTTTTAATGAAGAACAGACTCATTGTGCAGCTTGTGAGTGAATTCATTCACGCCTGTTAGCTGGTTTTCTTTCCTACATGAAGCTGCAACTGAAATGGACACTTTGTGATCTGATCCCCTCTGGCATGCTCAGATCTGCCAAGTTGGCAAGGCCTGGCTCATGGTTTGTGAGTTGTGCCCAAGGTCAGAGAGTTGACTCTTGTGAGCTTTGAGTCATGTCTTCCAGTTGCACGTTGTGTTCTTTCTGTTGTGTTGACCTCTTGAGCTCCAGCCCTAACTGAGGATGCAAGCGCTACCGCAGAAGGAACGGTTTAGATTGGAAGTGCAATGCAAAGAACTGGAGCCAGCAGGAGCAGGGAAGCGATCATCCTCCTGTGCTCAGCACTGGTGAGTCCTCACCTTGAGTACTTTGTTCAGTTCTGGGTGCCTCACTACAGGAAGGACAGTGAAAGCCTTAAATGTGTCCAGAGAAGAGCAGTGAAGCTGCAGGGCATCTAGAGCACAAGTCTTATGGGGAGCGGCTGAGGGAACTGTGATTATTTAGTCTGGAGAAGAGGAGGCGCAGGGAAGACCTCCTCACTCTCTACAACTAGCTGAAGAGAGGTTGTGTTGAGGTGGGCGTTGTCCTCCTCTCCTGTGTAAGTGATAATAGGACTGGAGGGAGTGGCCTGAAGTTGCATGAGGGGAGATTGAGGTTGGATGTTAAGAAAAACTTCTCCACAGGACTGGTCAGACGCTGGAACGGGCTGCCCAGACAGGTGATAGAGTTACCATCCCTGCAGGTGTTCAAGAAACATTAGATGTTGTCGTGAGGGACGTGGCTTAGTGGGAAATGTTGGTGGAAGGTGGATGGTTGGACCGGATGATCTTGGAGATCTTTTCCAAGCTTGCTAATTCTATGTTTCTATGAAAGACATGTGCTGGTGAGTGCTTTGCTGGGTGAGCATCACCCTGCTGAAGAGCAGGCAACTGTTGTCTTTGCAGGCAGCCACATCCACAGGGATTGGATGGACCTTAACCTTGTCTTTCACATCTTATGGGCAGTAAGTCATGTGGATTTAAAGCAGGATCTTAGAGGCAACCTTGATTTCTTCAGCCACCAGAGCTCTCCACCATGCTTCTCTGTGTGATGTGAGACCATGCAGAAGTCTGGGTAGGTGAAGTCAGTTGCTCTTCCTTTTCCCCCCAGGGCTGGAAGTAGCGGGGAAACGGGACTGTGGGACATCCCAGCAGTGGGTTCCTACCTCAGCAGAACCAAATGGCTGTTCTGGTCCACGTGGTCATTTTGAGTGAATCTGACACAAATTAGAGACATGAGGGGCCTGTGAGCAAAAAGCATGTGCTGCATTTTGTGGTGCAAGATGTCCTCTGAGCTGCTGCTAAGAATGCCCAGCATGCTTTCTTTTTGATGGGAAGAGGTTTAGCAAGGATTTTTTAGATGAAAATAGATGAAAATCACGTATTTCCTTTTGACTGACCTTTCTTTCATACTGCTTCTTGAAAAGTTACCTTTGGATTCTAAACTAATATTTATTACTGAAGAGAATACATATGCACCCTGCACTTTTATCTGCACAAAGAATCCTCTGAACATCTGTTTACGTGTTTCTTTTTGGCACTGAGATGAAGCTGTGTGGAACATAGGCTTGGATGAATTTTCAATCAGTAGCAGGGACGTGTAATGCTCATCTTAGATGTTGTGCTGACAGAAAGAGCAGAAAGGTACATTTTATGGGGTTGCATGCTGCTTTTTTTTTTTTTTTTCAGTCATGACCATGGAAGCGTTACCCAGACGAAATGAGCATTTGTCACCTGGACTTTCTACACATGACAGAGGAAGTGGAAGTCAGCAGCTGAAGTGTCTGGGAAGACCCCTGCGTGGGAATGGTGAGAGTTACCCTGGCACCGTTCTTTGGAAATCTCAGGGCTCTGTAAGCTCTGAAGCTGTGTCGTAACTCCTCCCGTGGTGCTCTCCCTTTCTTTTGTGTAGGAGAGCTGGAGTTCAACTCCTTCCTGTTTCCTGCCTATGTGCTGCCTGCCTTGTCCATGGCCCAATGGGCTTTTATTGCTCACACCCAGATTGGTACGTGTGGATATAAGCCTTTGTTTACATTTATCTTTTGCTTGTGGTGACAGCTCATAGCTGAGCTTGTGGTTAACAAGACGCACAATAGCTGGAGATACAGTACTCTGCATCACTAAAACACGAGCTTTGTGGCAGCCACGAGCCCAAGGAACAGCGAGTTTCTGTGTTTTATTTCTGTGCTTGCTCCCATTGCCCCGCGGCCCTGTTGTGGTTGAAGCCGGTGGGTGGCTCAGCACCACGCAGTCCTTTGCCCACTCCCCTGTTCCCCGTGGGATGGGGGAGAGTGTTGGGTGGAAAAAGAGAAGTAAAACTCATGTTTTTGAGATAAAAGTAGTTCTGAATATATATATGAATGTATTGCAAGTGATGTACAAGCAATGGCTCACCACCCGCCAACCACTGTCCAGTTAGCCGCCAAGCAATAAAAGAGAGTGAGATGTACTCTCATCCCCTTCAAAACTCCTTCCACTTGATGGCATATAGTATGGAATATCCCTTTGGCCAGTTTACGTTAGCTGTCTTAATTCAGTTCCCTCCCAGCTCCTTGTTGAGAGCTTTGCTGAGAATGGCCTTGGCTCTGTGCAAGTTTGCTTGTCAGAAACTATAAAGATCAGGGTGTTCTCAGTGTGATTTTTCTCCTAGAACCCAAACATAGCATCATACCAGATACTCTGAAGAAAAATCCCTCCCACCTGAGACTAAGGCAGCCCCCCAGTGTGTGTGCCGTAAGCCAGATAGGGATGCAGGTGTTGCATTTCCCTGGCAGCGTTGGCCAGGGATGCTGGAGAGGTTTTGGTGCCCAGCTTGGACGTCGCAGCACTGCTGTGCCTGTCAAAGCGGCATGCTGCGTGCTCTCCAAGCAACGAAGCAGCGTTTCATCAACAATGTGCCATGCTATTTCCTGGAACCTGGTGTGTTTGTGTCTCTGAGGCTAGGTTTACCCTACGAGCTCTTCTTGCAATAGCTGTTTTGAATTCCATTGCAGGCGTGTGAGCAGAAGTGCTTTTCCCCTTATGTTCTGTCTCACAGTGTTTGCCCATGGTTGGTAGAAGAAGGAGCTGATGGAGTCAGCAGTAGATTCTGTTGGCTTACCCTCTGTGCTTCATCCCTGGAGCTCACTGCTGCACAGAAGAGTACACGCGTGTTTATCCCAGGGCTGCAGTAAACGGGAGCCTGGTTGGCATAGCACTGAGCAGCACCTAATGGGCTCTGCAGAGGATGGCTTTGCAGAAGGAGCAGGAGTGCCTGCGTCCACCTGTATCCTGGGATACGTTCTGGCAGCGATGCACCAGCTGTGGCCACAGTGACTGAATGCAGGGCTTGGCTTGGGGCTGCCGTGTGGCACTTACTGCCCCGCCGTATGCCTGGCAAAGCACAGCCACCCCTCGCCCACGACAAGCGTTTGTCTTAGTGTCGTGTTTCATGCTGTCTCCTGAACCTCAGGAACTGGAGGCAGCTTCCCCACAAGAAGGGGAGAACAAAATGAGGTCATCCTGGAAGCAAAAAGGCAAAAATCCACTTGGGAAAGAAATGTATATAGCAGTCTCGTAGCAGTTCTGTGTTTCTCCCGTCTCTTCCTTGATTTCCTTACGGTGAAATAGATACGTGCTGTAACGTGCTCTTGAATGAAACAAAGGACTCTAGTGTGGATTTTATGTAGGCCCTGCACTGCAAGGTATGCTGCTGGGAGGAAGTGTCCATCTGCCCGAGGGTAGGAAGGCCCTGCAGAAGGATGGCCTGAGGCCGGTTGTACGAGGCTCAACAAGAGCAAGCGCCGGGTCCTGCGCTTTGGTCATGATGACCCCGTGCCAGCTTCTCCAGGATTTGGCTGAGGTAGAATTCCAACCGCCCTCTGATTCTAGAATGTTGGAGTGTTGGAATCTTCTGGTCTTGTGACGTGGTCTTGCTTCCCCACCTTGTCTGTCATGGTGGAGCAGCCTGGTGGCCCTTAGTGATGTCATAAGCAGCTAGAATGAGGGGAGGAGCAGTGCCTGCTGCGTCCCTTCATTGGAGCGCTTGAGCTCTGACTGAGTAGCTAGCTTGTTGCACTTGTGCATCGACTGAGTACCTTCGTTTTCACACCGTCTTGTGCAGCATCTTGTAGGTAAGCTGAGACAGTGTGAGATAGACAGGTGGACAGTGAGGTGTTGAAAGCTGCTGGCTGGCGGAGCTGGTGGTGTCATGCTGCTTACTCTTGACCATCAGACATAATTTTCACTCAGTAGCTACATTCCAAAGCATAGAGGTGGCATTTGTCTCAGGGCTTTTTCCTTGTCTTCTTTGTTAAATTGTGCAAGCTCACTGATCAGCTCTTTCTCTCTCCTCTCCCCGCCCTCTGCCTTCTCCTTTGATGCAGCTTTTGCTCGCGGAAGAACAGAGCAAAGTGACAAGAAACGGCTGCGGCTTCAAGGAACTTGTTCTGATCTCTTGCCTGGTATGTGCCACACGTTGTCCCCCCCATGTGGTTTTGCAGCCTGCGTCGCACCGTGTTTAGTAACACAGCCTCATCCAGCCTTGACAGGACACTGGTCACGTGTAGAGTTATTCCACTTTCCCTCCAGCTCAGCCCTCAGAAGGATGCTGTCTGTGATGCTGTGACCAGCTAGTCTTTAGGAAACCAATCCCTTAGGCAAGGAGTCCTAGTCCCGGTTTGTGCAGGGCTGCACAACGTGACCATGAGCATGCGTGCTTCGGCTGCGTGTGCGCACGACAGCTGTGGGGAGCACAGCAGAGATGCAAGCAGAGGAAATCCGTGTGGAAGGCTGCGGCCGGCGCTGGAGGTGAACTGGTGGGAGCCGGGCGCTAGGGAGCAGATCCACCCCCAGCAGTGACTCCTCTCACTGCCCTGCTACTGTGCTGTCGGAGTGCTCTGAGCAAGCGCATCTGCTGCTTTGTGCCGGAGTCCCCATCTGCTAGCAGAGGGATAGCGACTTGGTAAACTGCTGCGTAATAGGCTGTCTCGTTTGAAGTGACTGAACAAAGTGGTTGTTTCTAGAACACCTGCCTATGCCAGTGGGTAACTGAGGGTAGTTCTGAAGAAGTCTCTCCATACCGTGGTGTGTGAACAGAGAAAATAGAAGTGTGTTTCTTTTCAGTTCCAGCTTGTCGTGCCTGCTGTGATGGGCATCGCGTGCAGCGAGATCAGCTGTGGGCCTGACCTGGCACAAATGGAGGTAGAGTATGAAGCTCTGATTGGTCTTTGTTCTGCTGACTTGAGCCGGCAGAGTGAGCTGCAGATGAGCTCTCCTGCTTTTCAAGAGAGGGAGAATCCTTCCAGCTCTATCGGTGTCACTGAAAAGCTGCCTGAAAAGCTTCATGTCCTTGCTACGAGCATCTAGATGGCCGTGGACGTTATAGTACCGACAGAATCAGATCGAGCGTTATAAACATGCAGAAGCTTTTTCCCCATCCTGCTTGGATTTTGTCACCCAAAGACCAAGTTCTCATATTCAGTAAGTTAAGGGAAGCAGGCACTTGTAGTGAGCCAAGGATTGGGTCAGTGGACCAGCTCCTGTGTCCAGTCCATGGCTGAGGTCTCCAAGCAATAGGTTACAGGAAGCAAGCAGACTCTTACGCTCCTCTTTGGCAAGACAGTACTGCAAGCGTGGCAAGTTTATAAAACTCCAGGAGTCCTCTCGGTTGGGGTGTTTGTCCTCTTAGTCTGGGTAGAGAGAGACGCATCTTTACATTGCCTGGCCATACTGCTGCACACCAGGAAGAGAAACAGCTGTTATTAGACTTGCAGTTTCTTGTTAAGCACTCATGATAAGGATCTTTCTCTGCAGATGTGCTCCTTGCTCTGAAATTGTCCTCGTTTGTCCTCAGCTCCTCACCATGGCCTGTGCTCTCTGTTTCAGACTGAGAACAATGGGAAGCCCCTGCTGATCCACGAGGAGTCTCCTGTAAATATTCCAGCTGTTGCTGCTGCCCGTGTTCTTAAGAGATATGTTGCCCAGGCACCGGATGAACTCTCCTTTGAGGTAAGCAGTTAAGGGCGTTCCTAGTTGTCATGTACAGGAGAGTATAAGGTGTGAACGCATCAGGAATATTCTCAGATACCTTCAGAATGTTTGGTGAGGTTGCAGTCTTTTGCAGGTGGGAGACATCGTGTGCGTTACTGATATGCCACCAAAGGAGCTGACCCCCTGGTGGAGAGGCAAGCATGGCTTTCAGGTAGGCACAAGCTTCAGACTTGAGAGAGCAACTTCGGTCAGGTCGGGAATCTCGGCTAAGAGCTGCGCTGCCTGCACAGGATGGCTCATGGATGTAAACATTTTCCCTGTGTCGGTGTCAGAGATGGTCTTTGTAGGAAACTGTCTCCTCAACTCACTTAGAAGCAAGAGCCTTCACAATATGCATCAGGTCACGGCCACTGAACCCCACCTTTGGAAATGCAGCAGCTAAGACAGTGTTTCAGTGTCTCAGAGTATTTTGCTTGCACCCATGCAGAACGTGAAGTTAGTGTCTTTTAGGAAGTTACTGCCTGTCAGCTGAGGTAGGGTAACAGACCCTCCGCGTGCTTGTTGCTGCTGCTGGCTGCAGAACGCTGGGTAGCTCGGAGCTGGGGATTATTGCAGCTGCATCTCAGTCAGCAAGAACTTTCTTCTTCTACATCTTCTACAGAAGCAATTATTTGTTTTGTAGGTCTTTTGGCTGCAAATGTTGAATAATTATTACTTTTATGCAGGCCACTTTTTGTTGGATAGTCTTACGGAGCGTCAGGCAAGCACGTTCCGAGGAAAATGTTAGGTGGCTTTTGGTTGAACAGTTCAGGCCTGAGAAATGCTGCCTTCAGTAGTGCACCTCTCTTTTTTTTCTTGTTACAGGTTGGATTTTTCCCAAGTGAGTGCGTGGAGCTCATCAATGGAAAAATTCCGGAGTCTCTCCTCAGTTCAGTGCCAAAGCCAGGTACAGATGTTACATTTGATGGTGCAGGGAAGCAAAATGGCGTCTCTTTTTGGGTGTGTTCTGTGTTTAATATCTCCTTTATCCATCCCGTGTTATAGTCTGTGCTGATGATCCTTCAGGCATATCATGGGGCATATGGCTGGTGTTTTGTAGGCAATGAGAATGAAGGAGGGCAAAGGCAGTTCTTCTGCGAGTCAGTACGAGGTTGAGAACAGCCAGTGTCCCTGGTGGACAGCTAGAGGCCTGGTTGTGCTAGTGATATGCTTGATCGGAACGTGACTTTTCAAGAGGATCCTTAATCCTCAAGTTGAGCAAGCCAAGCAAGAGGAGTGCATTAAACTCCATCGGAACGCGCAGAGATTTGGCCCGATCCTCCCGTGTTTATGAGTGGACTTGGGGAAATCATAGAATCCTCCTAGTATGGCTTGGGATGGAAGGGAGCTCAAGGATCATCAAGTTCCAACCCCCCTGCCTCAGGCTGGGCTGCCAACCAACCTCCACATCTAATGTGAGACTAGACCCCACTGCCCAGGGCCCCATCCAACCTGGCCTTTGGCTCCTCCTGCAGGGATGGGAGAAAATCCGTTTTTCTATGTACTTGTTAATGTTCTTCCCGTTTTGACGTGCTCTGTAGAATGTGTTATGCTCGGCCTTGTCCAACTGAGCCAAACCTGAAATGAACTGGTTTCTTCCTGTTGTGCAGTGCCAAAGAAACGCGGCAAGCTCGTCACCTTCCTTCGTTCCTTGGTGAAGGCCCGCCCAAAGAAACCGAAAGAGCGGGAGGTGGAGAAGGAAAGGGTGTTTGGCTGTGACCTGGGAGAGCATCTTCTCCACTCTGGTCGCGATGGTAAGGGACGGCCCGTTCCTGAGATCTTCCTCTGTTGGGCATCTAAAGATGAAAGGGAGGTCATATCTAGCAAAGGGGCAGGTTGGTACCGGTGGAGAAACGTGTAATGGAAGTTGATGGCTGAAAGATAAACTGAGGCTAATGCTCTTAAGAGACAAGCACGTTTGTATTTGCTTAAACCAAAGCCTGTAAGCCAATCCCACGCTAGCCTGAAAAGAAGGGAAGCCTTTTGGCCAAGGAGTGTCCTGCATATGTTTCCCTGCTCTCCTGGACATGAGATTTCCCACCTCCTTTCATTCCCATGGGAGCTGTGGTGGGACTTGCAGTGTCTCCGGCTTCCCCAGAATTACTTTCTCCAGGCTGATTCCTAGGTCCTTACACTTCTTGAATGCAAGGAACACGTCTGTCCAGTTTCCTCGTCTTGGACAGCTTTCTTCTGTAAGGAAGAACTAAGCAGTAGCCTGGCTGGGCTTAGTGGATGAGATTTGACAGGAGCACAGCCTGAACCAGTACTTGAATGAGGAGCTCAAGTAACCGCTGGCACGTGTTCTTTAGTCCCCCAGGTCCTCCAGAGCTGCGCCGAGTTCATTGAGCAGCACGGCGTAGTGCAAGGGATATACCGGCTGTCCGGCGTCGCGTCCAACATCCAGAGACTGCGGTAAGAGTGCTGCGACTGACACAGCGGTCAGTAGGGGCGCGTGCCCTGTTGTGGGTGCTCAGAGGCCTGCGCCGTGGGGCAGCTCTGTGCAGGCAGCGTGCGCTCAGCAGTGGTGCGCCAGGCTTGTCACTGTTTGATAGGAACACGGGGCGTTCAGCAGACTTGCTGGAGCAGGAAGTTCTCCTTCTGTCCTTCGGAGCACTGGAAGGCTGTGGGGGACTGCGGTGTCACCGCTGCCAGCTCTCATTCCCATTTCCTCCTGTTTGCAGAGCCCTTTGGAGCAGCCCACACTCCTCCTTGCTGCTCCGGGCTCCTGGCTTAGGATTGTAGACTAGGCAGCCAGTTGTCAGAGTCACGGGAAATGCCTTAGCAAAACGAAAAGGTCTCCTTTTGGAAACATCTCATCCAGCATGGCTCGTGTGGTGCTGGTGACTGAGTGTTCATTTTCTCCTGTTAATCGGGAAGCCCTTCCAATGCTTGATTATATTTGGTGTGGCTTTTGACTTGTTTTCCTCTTTCTCAACCCCCCCGCCTGTTTTTGTGTCCTTCTCTCCAGCCAAGAATTTGAGTCTGAGCAGATTCCTGAGCTAACCATCCGTGACACTCACAGCGTGAGCTCCGTCTGCAAAATGTACTTCAGGGAGCTCCCGAACCCTCTGCTGACCGACCAGCTGTATGACAAGTTCTCGGTAAGCACAAGGCAACGTCTTTCCTTTACCTCTTCCCTGGGCCTCTTGGGAGATGGCTGCAGCAGTGCCCCAGCTCTGAGGCCCTTTTTCTGTTAGCCCCGTGGGGTTTACTCGTATGTCTTTGCCACATCATGCATCATATGGATGCCATTTTTGGTGGTCCCAGGAGGCGGTTATTTCCATATTCACAAAGCTTGAGAGAATTCATGTTTTTTGTTTTTTCTTTTGTTTTGTTTTTCTATTCCCCAAGTATTTATAGAATGGGAGTGGGATTGATAGCAAAGTGCACTTGAAGCTTGAGGAGCTGAGCTGCGCAATCAGGCTGTAAACCGGCCCGCTGCTTGGACTCCTTGGCCTTGATGGCACCAGCTGCGTGCCGCTATGTTCCCCAGATGCCTCCTGGAAGGCGTAAAATCTGTCTCGGCGCAGACCAACAGCACGCTGTCCCCATAGTTCCCGACCCTGTGGCAGGTATCTAGACTGATTTGTGTCTCAGTCCCTTTCTGCACTATTCCAGGAGGCTGTTGGTGCCGCTACAGATGAGGAGCAGCTGGTCAGAATGCAGGACGTCATCCAGCAGCTGCCCGCTCCTCACTACAGGTCAGTGCTGCCCTCACTCTGTTGAGCTCAGCCATGCTGCACTTCAGAGGGCAGTGGTGTGATTCCAGGCTTGTCTCATGCTGGCAACATGATGCCTGCGTATGTTGAAGCAGTTTAAGGCTACACGGGGTTAATTTATTGGGTCGGTTCCTGGGCACGGGGGCACAGTTGGTGCAGCTGGTGGCTGCAGCTGTGCTGTGCTGGGGCTTGGTGCCACAGTGTGGCACTTAGTCAAGTTGGATCTACTTCATCTTCAGTGACAGTAGCAATAACATGCATTGAGGCTTTGCTCTGTGAACCGCAGCACCGCGTGCTCATTGGTGCTGAATATTTGCCTCTCTGATTTTCCAGGACACTGGAATACCTGATAAGACACTTGGCTCGTCTAGCCGGGAACTGTTCCGTGACAAACATGCACGCTAAGAACTTAGCGATTGTGTGGGCTCCAAACCTCTTAAGGTAAACTTCTTTCTCCATTTCAACACACTGCTTGGATCTGTTCTCCGGCAAAAAATGCAATCTACCTTTTTCTCCGTCGAATGTGCTCTTCTCCTGTACACTGTAGTAAGTGGCTGACGGCAGAGCAAGAGCCTGGGCTGTTCTCCAACCGCACGGGCACAATTTCTAGATGACAATTTCTGCCCTCTTGTTTAGATGGGACTGGTGTGTCCTTGACCATCCAGGAGAATTTCTTCAGCGGCATCACCGCAGAAGCCTCCGGAGCCCAATTTGACAGCTTTTGGCTGCAACAATCCAGACTTGGGGAAACTTGGATCTTGGATAAATGACTGCTAAAATCTGCCTTTTCTACAGATCACAGCAGAACGAGTCTGCCTGCGCCAGCGGAAGAGCCGCCTGCATGGAACTGCAGACGCAGTCGGCTGTGGTGGAATTCATCATCAACCACGCAGATGTCCTCTTCTGCTCCAAATCCGGATCAGACATGGCAGATGGAGCAGGTGAGTGTCTTCCTCCATGAGCTTTATCTTGATCAGACACCTTGATCAAATCCAGGCCTTCTCCAAGATCTTTGAAATACACTTGTTCTATCGAGGGGACAGCAGACTTCTGGGCTTAGATTAGAATCTGGCATCCTGTTGCTGGATGCTGAGAATGTCCAAGTCCAAACTTTACAATGAGAAAAAAAACGTCACTGTCGTTACGATGTTTTGCATGCAGGTGAAGCTTGATGAAAGTGTGGCAGTGAAGCTTTCTGAGTTCCCTGCCCCCGCTTTCTAGGGTTTTTCTTTGCCCATTTTGATACAGTGAGCTGCTCTTATTAATTATGACTCTGTCCTCTGCCATAAACATTCCTCTGACCACATGCTTATTCTGACCTCCTCTTCTTCTAGTGGCTCAGATAAGCAGGTCTGAGAAAACTATAGCATCTCCCCCAGAACTGTGATGGCTGTGGTGCTGCTTTGTGATCCTCGCTCTTACCTGTGGCTTTCCCTTACAGGGCACGGTTCTCTCTCAGGGCCCAAGTCTGCGTGGGTGTCTTCTCCTGCCACAAAGCTGCTCACCCTGGAGGAGGCACAGGCTCAGAGGCGAGGCCACAGCAGCTCTTCCGTTGTGACACAGAGCAGGGACATAGAAGTGGAAGAAGGCCCCACAGCTGTACAGGGGAAATTCCACACAATCATCAACTTTCCATCTGAAAGGTAAAGAGGACTTTGTTTTCCAGCAACCATCATCATTGTTTGGGTGGGTTGTGTTGTTGTTTTTTTTTCCCCCATTATTTCTTGCGCCAAAACATGTGGAAGCTAAATTAAAGTAACGGTGCCTGAAGTGAATTGTTGCAGTGAATCTCTGCTCCCTTTGGACTCTGAGATTCAACTAACATATTCGGTTTAGCCACACGAGGCTGCCATTCCTTCCTTGCTGGGCACGCAGTCACGAGATGTATAAAGCCATGCTGACGTCTACCCTGGCCTGAGCTGGCTCTACCTTGAAACGTTGGGGTTTTCCAGCTGTCGGGGCCACATGCCTGAAACCAGTTCCGGTTCTCCTCTAAGCAGAGCTGTTGGTCAGACTTGCTGGCACTAGAAACTAAACTTGGCGGTGAGATGGGGCCGACGAGGTGTTGATGTCAGAGTCAGAGGTGCTTTTGAATTTCCTTTATGGCTGCACGGTTCCTCAGAAAGCAGTTACGCCTGCTGGCTCCAGAAGAGCCATCCCTTAGATGCTGTCCTGTACAGCCGCGGAGCCTTTGCTCACGTGCTCTGCATCTTGCTTGACACAGTTTAGGGGAATTTAGCCAGCAAGACTTCAGGGCTGAGCTATAGGAGTGGAACCATCCTCAACTGCTTGAAAGAGAGCGAGTTTCTAAGCTGTGCTTCAGCAGAAACCAGGCGGTGCCAGGAACAAGCAACTGTTGGCAAGAGCTCAGTGCAGCTCTTCCCTCACCCCGCACCACGCACGACTCACACCAGTCACTGTTTTCTCTCTCCAGACAACGTCCACCCAGCAAGACGAAGGAATCACCAGCTGGCAGTTGGCGTTCCTGCTTCAGCCTGCGGAAACCATCCTCTGTGGCCAAACGCCGACTGCAGCGCAGTCCCAGGGAGCCCTCAGAGACGGAAGTCGTGGTGCTGGCAGGTAAGGGTGCGAATCCAGCTTTCAAAGCCTTGCTTTTCAGCGACATAGAATTCATGCCATACAAGTGGACTTGTATCTCCTCCTAGCGTTCCAACCTATACCTAGCATCTTCAGATCACCCCTGATCAAGAGCCACTTTCATAATTCAGCTTGTGAAAGTTTGACACTAACCCCTGTGTATCCTTCCTAGGTGAATCGAGCCCTTGTCTACCCAGAAGAGCCGGGGCAAGTAGCGATGGTGCGCTGTGTGCTTCCATCGATGGAGGGCTCTTAGGAAGCATGAGTCACTGTGGTTCAGATGACAGCCTTCCACATAGCAACAGCGATGGAGAGAAGGAGCTCATCCAAGTTCACGCCCTCATTTCTCCCGGCTGTGCTGAAGATGCTGACCTGAGCCTGCTGGACACCACAGTCACCAGCCTGGACTGTGACCCAGTGCCTTTGCAGTGCAGCCCAGCCCAAGCACAGTCCGAGTGCCCCGACAGCAGCACCTCCACGCAGGAGCAGGTCAGCGTCGCTGAGGAGAAGCCGAGCCTCTTGGAGGGGGACTTAGAATCAGGCCTCCAGCCCCAGGCACCGGGCAGCAGCACTGAGAGCTCTGAGCCACTCTCTCCGTGACAAGAGAGGATGAGTCCCATCTTTACCCTGGACCTCTCACGCCCTCCTGTCTTTTACATAATAATAAAAGCACGCTGGTGCTCAATCAACGCCTTGACTGCCTTCCGAGTCTTCATTCACAGAGACTGGGACGAATGCAACGAAGAGCAAGGCACGCCAGCTTGCAACGCGATGGCTGTGGGGTGCGTGCAGCAGAGCTCTGGGTTTGTTCCCGTTCTGTCTGGCTTTGGGACGTCTGCAGCGAGAGCTCAGCTACCATCTGGTATGGTAGCAAATGATGTTTAGCATCCTGGATGCTGCTCGTGATAATCCCGAGCTTCCTGGCTGTGGCTTTGTGATGCTTTTCAGGGCTTTTTGATGCATTTCGAAGCCTCGGCTGCTCCCTAACGCCTCTCTCCTCCTGCCGTGTCCATTCCTGGCTCCCGACCTAGGAGCTGGCCGTGCAGACCTGTCGTCATCACGCTGCGGCAGGAGGAGCTCACCTTGAGCAGCATCTCCCTTGCCCCGCCCCCTGCCTCTGATTGGGCAGCGGCGGCGCCGCCCCGCCCCCGGGGTCTCCTTGGTCCGCGGTAGCTCCGCCGGCTGCCGTTGGCCGAGCCGCCGTGCGCGGGAGCGAGCGTTGGGAGCCGGCTGTCGGAGGCGCGGCTCTCCTCGCAGAGCGCCGCTCCTGCCGCCTGGGCCGCCCCGCAGGACAGCGCGGCGGCAGCTGGAGCTGTCCGGGCAGCACCGAGAGATAGTATTCTGACCTGGGAAACGTACTGTAAGGTTGTTCATTAGGCCAGCAGAAGTGAAGTGCATTGAACAAACTCTCAAGTAGTCGGGGCCTTTACACAAAGCAGAACTGTCCCATTCTGTGGGAACGTTAGGATGCCGTAGGCAGGCTCCAAGATACTGCCCTCTGTCCTCCTTCCAAGCTTATCTCTAAGCAAGGACAGACGGATGACCTGAACAATGACCCAGTGCAAAGGGCACAAATGCTGGGGGGTAATGAAGCAGTTAAGAGGTTATGTCTATGTTGTAAAGCAGACATCCAAAAGTTACGACCAGATGTTTGTTAAGAAAGCAGTTGTTAGAAGGCAGTCGACCAATTAAGATATTTGTGGTTGGGTGGTAAGGATTTGTGTTTATTTGGTATTGGTACGATTAGTGAAGCGTTGCGAAAGAGTGTGAACCTGCAGTACTCAGCCAATGAAGAGCCAGAGAAGACAGAGATAAGGGTCGGGCAGTAGGGGATAAAAGATGTAACACTGTTTTCTCTGCGCTCTCCTGCTTGCAGGAGGCCCGCCATTACAAATAAAGATAGATATAAAGATAAGAGATACTGTCCTGGAAAATTATTTGGCTATTTCCAACAATGCTTATAAATATCTTAGAGAAAGCCTATTGCATATTTGTCCAAAGTACTAGACCCCGTATCTCGAGGTTGGCCTGAATGTGTCCAGGTGGTAGCAGCAAGTGTCCTATGGGTAGAAGAGAGTATGTGTGTACACTTTGGGGGTGTAAGGAGTAAATTGTTGAGACTTTGATAGTATGTGTTTGCCCCCCCAAAGAGATTGCTCCTCATTTTGAGTCATGATCATTTAAAAAAAAAAAAAAAAAAGGAAATTAAGAAAAAAAAGGAATGAGGGCAGGAATCCGCTCCTTGACCTCTTAGAAAAGCATGGTGCCAAATTCTCCCCCATGGAGATGAATTGGGCACAGAATAATTGGCCCAACTTAGAGGGAGTTGTGGATCATATAGATTCCCTCCACAAGCAAACTCGTATGGTGGAGGAAAAGGGAAAATCAATCACTTGTGCAGTTCCAGGAGCTGCTCTTACTGCTGTCGTAGAGATCCACAATGAACAGCACACGGCAGAAACCCAAATTATTCAGTCCTTGCAGGAATTAATTACAAAGACAAATCAGAAAACCTGGTGATCCTTGTCTGCCTTCTGATAGAAACTGGGCATGCATATGAAGAGACTGAAAGTGGGTATTCTGATGTTTGTATCGAGAAGGTCTCCCTATTCTGCTACAGAACTAGCCAAATAAAGGAAGGATTTTGGTTACACACCTAGGAAATCAGTATGTGTGGAAAGTGCCACTAACAGTGGGAGATCAGATCCTGTTGATTGAAAAGGAATCAGAGGGTTACTGGGGACCACCACTGGCAACCACTGTGCCCTGTGGTCCCTTACTCAAAGAGCTGATTATTGGGATGATTACTCCCCAGGACAACTAGTGTTGATTGATTTGCCCCACACTGGTCCTGTCCCTTTAACCCTCAGGGAGACTCTTAACAAATACATCTGAAAGGCTCAAGATGATCAGGAGGAAATGTACATAATTAGCTATCTGGATTTCACCTACCTTCTAACTTTGCTTCACTTGGGACCAGGAAGTTTCATGTTTGTTTTGTTTTCTTTTCCAGTTATGCTTCCTCTAACCTTGGTTCCTTTGGAACCGGGAAGTTCTCTCTTGTTTTCCAAATGCTAATGAATGCTGATCCTATTTCTGTGCCTCACATGTTCCCTTCTCGCTCTGTTCCTTTCTCTGGGATCCCCATGGTATCATTAGTCACTGTTTTGGACAGGAATCTTCTTCAGTTTAATTTTTGTAATTGCTTATGATGACCTTATCACAGTCACTGGCTGCTCATGGGGCCATGCCCATATTTGCTGTACTGGGCATATGGGACTGAATTCTAATTCTAACAGAGGCTTAACCCTTTCAACCATGGTTAAACACAGTGATTAAATGCATTCAGGAAATGAATGGGGCCAGGATAGCACTGGCCGATTGCCCCCAACTCCGGAGAGATGCAGGATAAAGAATAAAACTAGGGTGTCAGATTAACAAGTGATCTATGTGCATTGCTACACCCCTGCAGTTTTCCCTATCAGCACTGGGAACAAATCAGCAGTTATTATCTAGTGTATTATCTCAGTGGGAAAGAACTAATATAAAAAGTCCACCAGTTAATTGTAGATGCACTTGCCATAATTCAAATAATGTCTCCCTAGCTCTAAGTTGTGGAAGGTAAAAGAAATGCTTTACCCACTGAATTTTGAAAGGTGATTTGGGACAATGCAAACAAATTTCAAAGAGAATTTTAATCTTGGTGACATCTAGTTAATTTTACTTGTGATCCTCTCACTAACTATGCCACAGCTTTTGTCCTAACAATATGCAATGTTTTGGTACATACCATATACCTAATAATTGTGCTGGGACTGAATCACAATGGAGTTGGTTTTTTTTTTCCTGCAAAGAAGAAAGAATCCCAAATGCTTGTGGAGAAAGAAGATTCAGGGATTTCCTTTTCTTCCTCGCTAGCAGATCTTGATGCTATCCTGTTCCTGCCTGTGGGCTGCTTGTCATGCCAGAGTCCTGCAGTCTCCAGAAGCTACCCCACATGGTACCAAAAGAGATCATGGACCTGGATTCAGCCTTTCCTCATTCTCCCACTGCATGAGCTCTCATGGAGCAGCATGCTCCTCAAAAGTGGTCATGGTCATTTTGTGCAGTTACACAGTGTTTGTGTACTTATGTAGGAATGGAATGTTGTTTCTGCATTAGAACTAATAACGTGAGTATTTTATGTTGTTGTTTCTGCTCCCATCTTGTGTTGTTTGTCAGTACTAATAGCTCTTCTGTCTCTCCCAAATAGCATGGGTTTGTTCTTTTCTTTTTGGGTTCAGTATCATTTCTTGCCATTATGGAGTGTTTCTCTTCCTTTCCTTTGTTTTCCAGGCTGTTAATTGACTCCTCATTGGAGCTACAATGACCCAAACACAGACTACTATGCACTGACCAAGTGAGATGCAAAAAGAAGAGGTAGGCTCCAAAACAGGCTTCGGGTGAGTGCTGTGTATGACTTGTGGTTTCTAGAATGACACCTAAGTCTTACTAACCCGTGTTGTTTAGTATCTCATGTGGAGGTTTCTTTTCTCCTTCCAGGACTGGAGACTCCAGATGCTATTGCCCTTCCTGATCTCTTTGGGTTGCAGTATTAGACATGCCCACATGCTTTGAAGGGGTGATTCCTTCATCCTTATTAGAAGATCTTGTCTTGTGTTCAACAGGTAGCATTGGAGAACTGTGGCCCTCTGAGCCGTGTGAGGACAGTACTGAGGCTCTTGGTGGTTACAGCAGGAAACCAGAGCCATAGATGGATGCCAAGATGCACTCCTTATTTTGTCCGACTAGCTATGTTGACCCCTGAGGCCACTCCCATGCTTGTAGAGGTTCTATATTCATGGCATTGGTTGTCCCTCGTGCTCACTTTGTGTTCACCAGATGTTCTTATTTTACACCATCTTCCACACCATACACTTACAAGCAAGTGTTCCACTTGGTCTCCATATCTCTCTCTGGCCAGGCAGATGCGGTGTGCCAACAAAACAAAGCATGCAGACCCTGAGAAGAAAAAAAAAACAGGAGAGAAGCTGTCCTGGGTGAGACAGGAGAAGTGTCCCTTGAAGGGATGCTCCACTGGCACTGCCTCTCACATCCGCCGCCTGGTTCCTTCTCTCTCCTTGTCTTCTAGGGCTCACAAAGTCCAAACGTACCCTGATGGAGTTCAACTCTAGCTTGACCAACACTCATCACGTCCACAGTAGCTGGCTTAGGCTCCCAGTTACCAATGGGATGTCTGCGGCTTCTGCCACTCCTACCAAACATGGGTTTGTTCTTTTCTTTTTGGGTTTAATATCATTTCTTGCCGTTATGCAGTGTTTCTTGTTTCTCTTTTCTAGTGTTTCATGTTGTCAATCTGTGCCTCATTGGAGCTACAGCGACCCAAATGCTGACTGCTCTGCTTTGACCAAGTGAGATGCAAAAAGAAGAGGTAGGCTCCAAAACAGGCTTCCAGTGAGGGCCGTGTATGACTTGGGGTTTCTAGAGTTAACTTCTTCTTTTCCAGTTCTCTTTCGTGTTTTTTTTTTTTATTTCCCCCCCTTTTTCTAATTTATTTTCATTTTCTAATTCGCTTTCTAATTGTAATGCTTTCCTTTTCTCTGATTCCTTTTCCAGTTCCTTGTATTTTTTTCATTGCTGTTTCTGAATAATTTTCTAATTTGTTTTTTCCCTTTCTTTTCCTTTTTACCTTTTTCTTTTTTCTCCTTTTCATTTTCTAATTCTTTTATATCCTTTTCTACTTCCTTTTATTTTTCTTTCTAATTTTTTTTCTCAAGTCTTTTTCCAATTCTTTTTTGTTTTGAATTCTTTTTCTATTCCTCTAATTCTTTCTTTTGCTAATTCTGTTTCCAATTCTGTTTCCGTTTCCAATTTTCTTTCTTTTTCTTCATTATGTTCCTTTTCTTTGTCATATTCCTTTCCATATTTTTTTCTTCATCATATTACAATTCCCATTCCAATTCTCATTCCATTTCTTTTTCCTTTACCAATTATTTTTCCATTCCTTTTATTAAATCTCTCTTTTTCTCTTTCTAAATCTGTTTTTTCTTCCTGTTTCTAATCTATTTTGTTTTTCTATTTTTTTTTCTAATTCTTTTCCTATTTCTTTTTCCTGTTGCAAGTCTTTTTCCTTTTTCTATTTCCTTTTTTTCTTTTTTGAATCCCAGTTCTTTTTCTAATTGTAGTTCTTGCGTTCTCTTTTTCTGGATAATTTTCCATTTTTTTCCTATTTCTTTGTCTAATTCTAATTATTTGTCTAGTTTTTTTTTCTAAATTTCCTTTTTTTCATTGTTTTTCTTTTTCCAATTCCTTTTCGTTTCCTTTTACCACTTCTCATTCTAACTTTAATTCTTCGTTTTCTTTTTATAATACTTTGTTTTTTTTCTAATACTTTTTTCATTTTCTTTTCTCCTTTTCTAATGACTTCTCTAATTCTTTTTCTAATTCTTATTCTACTCCTTGTTTTTTTCTTTCTCTAATTCTTTTTCCAACTCTTTTTTTTCTTTTTTCTATTTCATTTTTTTTCCAGCTCCAACTCTTTTTCTAATTGTAGTTCTTTTTCTTTTCCCCATTCCAAATCTTTTCCCCAATCCACATCCTTTTCATTTTCTCTATTTCAGATTTTTTCTTTTACATTTTCTAATTCTTTTCTGATTCTTTTTTAAAATTTGTTTTCGATGTTTTCTGTCCTTTTCCTGAATCAGTTTCTTTTCTTTTTCTGATTCTAAATCTTTTTCTACTTCTCATTGTAATTCTTGATATTTTTCTATTTTTTTCTTTATATTTTTCCTTTTTCTAATTCATTTTATTTTTCTCAATCTTTTTCTAATTATTTTTGTTTCCAGGTTTTTCTTTTTGCATTTTCAGTTTTTGCAGTTCTTTTTCCAATTATCATTCTAATTCTTTTTCTTTATCCATTCGTTTTTCTTTTTCTAATTCCTTTTCATATTCTTTCTCTTGCTCTAGTGCTTTTGTTTCCTTTCTCTTCTTTTTCATTTTCCAATTCTTTTTTCAGTTTTGATTCCATTTCCAGTTCTGTTTCCAATTCTTCATCTATTTTATTTTCCATTTATTTTCTCAGTTCTTTTTTGTCCAATTCCTTTTCTTTTCATTTTCTTATCCATATTCTTGTTTTTCTCTCTAATTCTATTTTTTCTAATTCTTTTCTTTTTTTATTCTTTTATTTTTCATAGTTCTATTTTTATCTTTTTCTAGACTTTTTCTCACTCGTTTTCCAATGTTTTTTTTTATTTTTTCACTCTTTTTTCATTTTCTAATTCTAGTTCTTTTTCCAATTCTTTTTCCATTTTTTTTCTTTTTCCAATTCTAATCCTAATTCTTCATTTTTCTTTTTCTAATTATTTTTCTCTTTCATTTTCTAATTCTATTTTCTTTTTCTGTTTCTATTTCTAATAATTTTTATAATTAGAATTCCCTTTTCCTTTTTCTTGTTTCTTTTCTATTTCTTACTCTTTCTAATTCTTTTTCATTCTTTTACTTTTTATCTTTTTCTAATTCTTAATTGTTTTCCTTAATTAGTTTTCTTTTCCTTTATCTTTTTGTAATTCTAATTTCAGTTCTTTTTTTCCTAATTCCAGTTTTTTTCCACAACCTTTCCCAATTCTTCTTCTAGTTTATTTCCAATTCGTTTTCTATTTATTTTCCTAATTCCAATTATTTTGTCTTTTTCCTATTCCTGTTCTAATTCTTTTTTTTTCTAATAATTTTTCTTTTTATAATTCTAATTATTTCCTTTTCTATTTCCTCTTATTATTCTTTTTCTATTTCTTTTTCTACATCTTTTTTTTACTCTTTCCTTTTCCCTTTTTTCTTTTTCTTTTCCCCTTATTTTCTTTTCTTTCTTTTTTTCTTAATTTTCATCTTTTGTGAACCTGAAGTACTCAGGCAATGAGAAACCAGGGGAGGAGAAGGTAAGAGTCAGGTAATAGGGCATGAACAATGTCCTACTGATTCAGATTTCATTATTTGTGAAGAAAATACTACCAGTCTACAAGGGACTTATCCAGTTGGGTTGCATTGCCAGAATTCCAAACCCAAATAAACCGAAGGATGCCCAATTTTGTGGGTTTTCACTTGGTTTACTTGTATTGTCTGTGCAAATTCATGTTATCTTTGTACAGGTTTGTGGGTCTTCACTGGGCTTTGCAGAAGTCCGCCCTGGTTCACTGAAGACTTTACAGGATCACTGGTCTTCACTGAGGTTCCATGAAGTTCACATGGTTTTGTAAAATTTTGCACGGCTTCACTTCTGTTCACACTAGTTCACATATCTTCACTTTGGTTCAGTCAAGTCTGCACAATTTTGCTGGTCTTTGCTGCATTAAAATTTTACTTCTTTACTTAGTCCCTGACAGTTTGCAGGTGGAATCTCAATTTCTGAGTCATCTAGTGCTGCTGCCACTTCCCCCACCTTTCCAAGGTTTGTGCCTGCAATTAAAATATCTACACATGGATACAATTTCACATTCTAAGGCAGTGAAACTTTCTGTCAAAGTTCAGTGAGGTGGCTTGAGCAATAGTGGGAGTCTGCTGAAGGTATATTGTATCCCCTCCTGCATGAAAGCAGAGTTTCTTTATCCTCTTCCTGCAAGGAAACTGTAAAGAACATGTTTTTTACATTGAAAACTGCCATCCGAATAGGCTCCAAAGCCCATTTCACCTCATACTCCAGCCCCAAGCCATCAGTATTTCACGCCAAACTCCAGGTTCAAGTCCTTGCTAATTCACCCCAAATTGAGCTCCCAAAACCTCATTATTTCATCCCAAGTATCAGCCCCAAATCGTTACTATTTTCCCCCAAACTCTACTCCCAAACCCTACCTATTTCACCCCAAACATCAGCCCCAACACCCCAATGTCACCCCCCAAGGATGCTCCAGCATCACTCCCCCAGCGTAATTCCTTAATATCACCCCTCTGTCATCCCAACATCACCCACCAGCATCAACCCAACAATGTCACCCTCCAACATCACCACACTATCAACCCTCAGTGTCACTCCAACATTGTCATCCCCCAGTGTCACCCCAACGCTCTCACCCCACCATCAGTCATTCATGTTAAATCCCAGTGGTACTCCAACATCACCCCCAATGATGTCACCCCAGTGCTACTTGCTGATGTCAACCCTATTGATATCCCAACATCACTCCACCACAACCACAGTGTCACTTCCTCCAGTGTCGCTCTCTGAAATGTTAGATAATTCCATTAAGTGGGAAGCAGAATCTCCCTAAGCAGGTGTGCTATTACTATCTGACCCTTGAGAGATGGCAAGTCACCGAAGAGGAGAGAGAAGGAACATGCCAGCGGTAGATTCGATTGGCAGCACCAGCACGGCATCCCCCACTTCAAAGTGCACTTCCGTGCTTTCTCCTGCTTTCATTCTCCCCAGGGTCTGTAGGGTTTGTTCCGCTTGCATGCTGTACCCATGCGGCCAGCGTGTGATACAGAGCCCAAGTGGAACATCAACTTGGGAAACAAGTCTTTGCAAGAACAAGACCAAATACCAAGGATAGCACTCTCCACAAAACATTTGCAGCCACAGCCACAAATATCAACTCCCTTAAAACTGCCAAAATACCTTATTCAATTCCAGGATCATTCTTCAGTCAGGGGCCTTTAGATCCCCAACGTAACACCCCAACAACATCACCACCCAGCATTCACTCCCTGATGTCACTCCCTCCAGAAAAGCCCCAACATCACCCTTGTCACTAGAATGACACACCAGAAACATTCTCCAGTATCCCCAATGTTAGCCCCCAGTAATACTACAACATCACCCCAGTGTCACCCCCCTGTTGAACCCCCCCCCAGCAATAACCCAACCTCATCCCCCCAACATTACTCCCTAATATCACCCCACTGTCACAGCAGTGCCACCCCAGTGTCATTCCTTGTATCACCCCAACAACGTTCCCCCAGTATCACCCCCTGATGTCACCTCCAGTCATACTCATTACCTCTCAATGTCATTCCCCAAAATAAACCCAGTGTCACCCCAACAATTTCACCCCAGTAATGTCTCCCCCAACGTCACTCTTAACATCACCCCAGCGTCACCCCCACATCCCCCCAAAACATCACTCCTTGATGTTAAACCCTAGTAATATCCCAACATCAACCCACAACTTCATTCCCCGACATCAACCCAACATCACTTCCTCCAGTGATACCCCAACATCACCCCCAGTGTCACCCCTTAATATCATCCCTGTATCATCCCAATTTCACTCCAGTGTCACCCCCCCAGCTTCACTTCCTGATGTCAATCCCAGCCACACCCCACCAGCACTCCCCATTATCACTTCCAAACATCACCGCAGCGTCACTCCCTGTTGAAACCCCTCTTAGGGTAGGGATAGCCCAATATCCTTCCTAGTAATGTTACCCCAACGATGTCACTCCTTGATGTTACCCCAAGTGATACCCCAACATCACCACCCAACGTCTCTCCCTTGTCACCCCAACAACATCACCCCAACGTCATTTCCTGATTCCTCCCTCACTTCCCTCCCAGCATCACCTCAATAATGTCACCCCCCCAACAACGTCACTCCTTCATCTCATCCCCCAGAGATACTCTAACATCACCCTACAACATCACTGCACAACCTCAACCCAGTTTCACCCCAGTGTCACACCAGTGTGCCCCCACCAGTGTCACCCCAACAGTGTCACCCCAATATCACTCCCTTATGTCACCCCCCAGTGAAACTCCAACACCATCCTAGTCTTATCGGAATGTAACCTCCCAGCTTCACTCCAACAATACTACTCAAAAAAACCCCAACATCACCCCCACCAATAATTATCTCCTGTAATGCTACAACATGATGGAAAATGCAACAACAATAGCAAAAAAGTAAGTCCTAGGTTGCAATGAGTGAGGACTTGCTTAAACACGGCAGCTATAAACACAAAAACAAGGAACAAAATCTGCTTAACTTTAGAAGATCTCAAGCAAGCAGGGACCTCCAGCAAAAGCTGCTCATTCCTGCTGACAACACTTAAATGAGGCCTGGGAGGGGGTGGAGCCAGGATCCACCCCTTTCATCACTCAGGTGCGTTTCGTGCACCTGAGCTCCTCTGGTTTGTCCCTTCTCAATTATTGTTTCAAGCCACACCTTAGGGTTTCCACTACATTCCCCCCAACAATATCACTCCAACATCACTCCCTGATGTCCCCCCATGATATTCCAACATCACCCCTCAGCATCACCCCCCCACATCATCCTAGCCCAATGTCACCCCAGTGTCACCCCAGTGTCACCAGCAGAGTCACCAATTTTAGAAAGTCAGGCAATTTTACCAATTGCCTTTGAGGACAGAGTTGAATCAAAATATGCGTGCCATTGTTGCTCATCCACTGATAAAACTCCCCTTGCCAGACAGGCAGATCCAATCACCAGCTTGTTACTAGTCTTTTTTTTTTTTTTTTGCTTCAGGCCTTATGGGAACAGTTAGTTCACAGCCAGAAGCAGTGATTGAGCACCTGGTGAAGGGTGTAGCCAGCCCTGTGAGCACAGGTGGAAGCAATTCACCTATGGGACCAGATAGGGCTGACCTTGGCTCCACCCCCTCCCTGACCACATTTAAGGGCTGGGAACAGTAAGGGCAGCATCTCTACCTGGGGGTTGTCTCCTTGGGAGTGAATGCAGACCTTTGGAAAGTGGTGAGTGATTCATGTGTTACTGAAGTTGCTGCCATGCCTTGTTTTTACTGAAGTTGCTGCCATGCCTTGTCTTTACTGAAGTTGCTGCCATGCCTTGTCTTTACTGAAGTTGCTGCCATGCCTTGTCTTTACTGAAGTTGCTGCCATGCCTTGTCTTTACTGAAGTTGCTGCCATGCCTTGTCTTTACTGAAGTTGCTGCCATGCCTTGTCTTTACTGAAGTTGCTGCCATGCCTTGTCTTTACTGAAGTTGCTGCCATGCCTTGTCTTTACTGAAGTTGCTGCCATGCCTTGTCTTTACTGAAGTTGCTGCCATGCCTTGTCTTTACTGAAGTTGCTGCCATGCCTTGTCTTTACTGAAGTTGCTGCCATGCCTTGTCTTTACTGAAGTTGCTGCCATGCCTTGTCTTTACTGAAGTTGCTGCCATGCCTTGTCTTTACTGAAGTTGCTGCCATGCCTTGTCTTTACTGAAGTTGCTGCCATGCCTTGTCTTTACTGAAGTTGCTGCCATGCCTTGTCTTTACTGAAGTTGCTGCCATGCCTTGTCTTTACTGAAGTTGCTGCCATGCCTTGTCTTTACTGAAGTTGCTGCCATGCCTTGTCTTTACTGAAGTTGCTGCCATGCCTTGTCTTTACTGAAGTTGCTGCCATGCCTTGTCTTTACTGAAGTTGCTGCCATGCCTTGTCTTTACTGAAGTTGCTGCCATGCCTTGTCTTTACTGAAGTTGCTGCCATGCCTTGTCTTTACTGAAGTTGCTGCCATGCCTTGTCTTTACTGAAGTTGCTGCCATGCCTTGTCTTTACTGAAGTTGCTGCCATGCCTTGTCTTTACTGAAGTTGCTGCCATGCCTTGTCTTTACTGAAGTTGCTGCCATGCCTTGTCTTTACTGAAGTTGCTGCCATGCCTTGTCTTTACTGAAGTTGCTGCCATGCCTTGTCTTTACTGAAGTTGCTGCCATGCCTTGTCTTTACTGAAGTTGCTGCCATGCCTTGTCTTTACTGAAGTTGCTGCCATGCCTTGTCTTTACTGAAGTTGCTGCCATGCCTTGTCTTTACTGAAGTTGCTGCCATGCCTTGTCTTTACTGAAGTTGCTGCCATGCCTTGTCTTTACTGAAGTTGCTGCCATGCCTTGTCTTTACTGAAGTTGCTGCCATGCCTTGTCTTTACTGAAGTTGCTGCCATGCCTTGTCTTTACTGAAGTTGCTGCCATGCCTTGTCTTTACTGAAGTTGCTGCCATGCCTTGTCTTTACTGAAGTTGCTGCCATGCCTTGTCTTTACTGAAGTTGCTGCCATGCCTTGTCTTTACTGAAGTTGCTGCCATGCCTTGTCTTTACTGAAGTTGCTGCCATGCCTTGTCTTTACTGAAGTTGCTGCCATGCCTTGTCTTTACTGAAGTTGCTGCCATGCCTTGTCTTTACTGAAGTTGCTGCCATGCCTTGTCTTTACTGAAGTTGCTGCCATGCCTTGTCTTTACTGAAGTTGCTGCCATGCCTTGTCTTTACTGAAGTTGCTGCCATGCCTTGTCTTTACTGAAGTTGCTGCCATGCCTTGTCTTTACTGAAGTTGCTGCCATGCCTTGTCTTTACTGAAGTTGCTGCCATGCCTTGTCTTTACTGAAGTTGCTGCCATGCCTTGTCTTTACTGAAGTTGCTGCCATGCCTTGTCTTTACTGAAGTTGCTGCCATGCCTTGTCTTTACTGAAGTTGCTGCCATGCCTTGTCTTTACTGAAGTTGCTGCCATGCCTTGTCTTTACTGAAGTTGCTGCCATGCCTTGTCTTTACTGAAGTTGCTGCCATGCCTTGTCTTTACTGAAGTTGCTGCCATGCCTTGTCTTTACTGAAGTTGCTGCCATGCCTTGTCTTTACTGAAGTTGCTGCCATGCCTTGTCTTTACTGAAGTTGCTGCCATGCCTTGTCTTTACTGAAGTTGCTGCCATGCCTTGTCTTTACTGAAGTTGCTGCCATGCCTTGTCTTTACTGAAGTTGCTGCCATGCCTTGTCTTTACTGAAGTTGCTGCCATGCCTTGTCTTTACTGAAGTTGCTGCCATGCCTTGTCTTTACTGAAGTTGCTGCCATGCCTTGTCTTTACTGAAGTTGCTGCCATGCCTTGTCTTTACTGAAGTTGCTGCCATGCCTTGTCTTTACTGAAGTTGCTGCCATGCCTTGTCTTTACTGAAGTTGCTGCCATGCCTTGTCTTTACTGAAGTTGCTGCCATGCCTTGTCTTTACTGAAGTTGCTGCCATGCCTTGTCTTTACTGAAGTTGCTGCCATGCCTTGTCTTTACTGAAGTTGCTGCCATGCCTTGTCTTTACTGAAGTTGCTGCCATGCCTTGTCTTTACTGAAGTTGCTGCCATGCCTTGTCTTTACTGAAGTTGCTGCCATGCCTTGTCTTTACTGAAGTTGCTGCCATGCCTTGTCTTTACTGAAGTTGCTGCCATGCCTTGTCTTTACTGAAGTTGCTGCCATGCCTTGTCTTTACTGAAGTTGCTGCCATGCCTTGTCTTTACTGAAGTTGCTGCCATGCCTTGTCTTTACTGAAGTTGCTGCCATGCCTTGTCTTTACTGAAGTTGCTGCCATGCCTTGTCTTTACTGAAGTTGCTGCCATGCCTTGTCTTTACTGAAGTTGCTGCCATGCCTTGTCTTTACTGAAGTTGCTGCCATGCCTTGTCTTTACTGAAGTTGCTGCCATGCCTTGTCTTTACTGAAGTTGCTGCCATGCCTTGTCTTTACTGAAGTTGCTGCCATGCCTTGTCTTTACTGAAGTTGCTGCCATGCCTTGTCTTTACTGAAGTTGCTGCCATGCCTTGTCTTTACTGAAGTTGCTGCCATGCCTTGTCTTTACTGAAGTTGCTGCCATGCCTTGTCTTTACTGAAGTTGCTGCCATGCCTTGTCTTTACTGAAGTTGCTGCCATGCCTTGTCTTTACTGAAGTTGCTGCCATGCCTTGTCTTTACTGAAGTTGCTGCCATGCCTTGTCTTTACTGAAGTTGCTGCCATGCCTTGTCTTTACTGAAGTTGCTGCCATGCCTTGTCTTTACTGAAGTTGCTGCCATGCCTTGTCTTTACTGAAGTTGCTGCCATGCCTTGTCTTTACTGAAGTTGCTGCCATGCCTTGTCTTTACTGAAGTTGCTGCCATGCCTTGTCTTTACTGAAGTTGCTGCCATGCCTTGTCTTTACTGAAGTTGCTGCCATGCCTTGTCTTTACTGAAGTTGCTGCCATGCCTTGTCTTTACTGAAGTTGCTGCCATGCCTTGTCTTTACTGAAGTTGCTGCCATGCCTTGTCTTTACTGAAGTTGCTGCCATGCCTTGTCTTTACTGAAGTTGCTGCCATGCCTTGTCTTTACTGAAGTTGCTGCCATGCCTTGTCTTTACTGAAGTTGCTGCCATGCCTTGTCTTTACTGAAGTTGCTGCCATGCCTTGTCTTTACTGAAGTTGCTGCCATGCCTTGTCTTTACTGAAGTTGCTGCCATGCCTTGTCTTTACTGAAGTTGCTGCCATGCCTTGTCTTTACTGAAGTTGCTGCCATGCCTTGTCTTTACTGAAGTTGCTGCCATGCCTTGTCTTTACTGAAGTTGCTGCCATGCCTTGTCTTTACTGAAGTTGCTGCCATGCCTTGTCTTTACTGAAGTTGCTGCCATGCCTTGTCTTTACTGAAGTTGCTGCCATGCCTTGTCTTTACTGAAGTTGCTGCCATGCCTTGTCTTTACTGAAGTTGCTGCCATGCCTTGTCTTTACTGAAGTTGCTGCCATGCCTTGTCTTTACTGAAGTTGCTGCCATGCCTTGTCTTTACTGAAGTTGCTGCCATGCCTTGTCTTTACTGAAGTTGCTGCCATGCCTTGTCTTTACTGAAGTTGCTGCCATGCCTTGTCTTTACTGAAGTTGCTGCCATGCCTTGTCTTTACTGAAGTTGCTGCCATGCCTTGTCTTTACTGAAGTTGCTGCCATGCCTTGTCTTTACTGAAGTTGCTGCCATGCCTTGTCTTTACTGAAGTTGCTGCCATGCCTTGTCTTTACTGAAGTTGCTGCCATGCCTTGTCTTTACTGAAGTTGCTGCCATGCCTTGTCTTTACTGAAGTTGCTGCCATCTTTCCCTTTTTTTGGCATCTTGACCACTTTCAAGGGGTGGAAACCATAAGGGCAGCATCTTTCCATGGAGACTGCTTTCTCTATGGTGTGGGGTGATTGTTGTTGGAATAGGGTAACTGATTCTTTCTTCATTGTTGGATTGTAATCTCCCCTTCTGGGGGGTTCCTGACCGTACTTAAGGTCTGACAGCAGGATGAGCAGCTATTGTACCTGGTGAATGTTTCCTTTAGAGCATGGAGTGAACCCTTAGAACAGAGTGAGTGTTTCTTTATTTCAGGGTTGCATCTCTCCTTTTTTTGGTAGATCTCGCCCCGACTTAAGGGCTGACAGCCTTAAACGTGGTATCTATCTTAGGCGACTGTCTCCTTGGGAGTGTGGGGGGAGGTCTGGTCCTTGAGAAAGGGCGAGTGATTCCTTCTTATTTCAGCCCCATTTTGGGGGCATCCTGACCACATTTAAGTGCTGGCACCTGTAAGGACAGCGTTTATCTCTGTAGACTGTCTCCTGTGGAGCATGGGCAAGTGTTGGTTCTTGAGAAGGGGGTAAGTGGTTTCTTTATTTCAGGGCTGTAATCTCTTTCTCTCTTTTTTTTTTTTTTTTTTCCTCTAGTATCCTGACCACATTTTAAGGGGTGGAAGCCACAAGGGCAGCATCTCTACCTGGAGACTGCTTCCTTGGCAGTGTGGGCTGAGTGTTCATCCTTGGAATGAGGTAACTTATTCTTTTTTTTTATTTCAGGGCTGTGATATCCCCTTCTGGGGGTATCCTGACTACATTTAAGGCCTGGCAGCCATAGGTGCAGCATCCTGGCGGCAGCTTCCCTGGGAGAGTGGGGTGAGTATTTGGAACGGGGCATGTAATTCCTTCTTTATTTCAGGGCTGTGAGCTCCACCTTTTTGGGGGGACCCCAAACTGGATTAGAGCAGCTGTATTTGCATGTTTGTCATCACAATGCCCTTTTTTCTTCTCTAAGGGAGATGAAGGTGTTATCTTCCTTTCTCTGATATGGTGATTGAAGGACTGACACGTGTTTCTTTCTTTCATTGCTCCCTCATTTCTGGAATGCTTCAATCAGCCTCAGGATAATGCTGGTTAGCTGACTGAGCATTGCTGTTGTGGGAATGCCCAGAGCTAACATCCTTTTCCATAAAGAGGTTCTTCATTCTCCAGGTCTTTTAAGCAAATCTTTCTGAGCTTGTTATCTTCTGGTTCCATCTCTGTTCACCATTTCATGGTTCTTATAGCATGATCTCCAACCTGGGGCTCCAAACATGGTTTGTGTGCACCTCTATCATCCTATTTCACGACTGTAGTTAAGAGTGTTATCCACTGCTTCCAAGCATACAAAGTTGTTTAAAGGCATTCTGTGCACCCTTACATGTAATAAATCAGCTGATCTTTTTTTTTTTTTTTTTTTTTTTAGCTTGATGGGGTTTAGGGATTGCTGGAGTTTGTCTCATCAGGGGTGTAAGCACTCTGAGATCTACTGAGCAGGTAACAGAGCATTCCAAGCCCCGTGTTTGTGCACTAGCTTGTATGCAGGCAGGTTTCTAATGGCTGTGGGAAGCTCACTTAGGGATCAAATGGGTTGCAGGCGGCTCACCTTTCTCTATGGGGTCTATTTTCCCAGCCTGCTGCACTACACGGCTGATGATAGAGTGAGGTGCTTCGGCCAGGACCTGAAGAACACTCCCAGAACGTAGTGGCCATCTGCTTCATCCTCACTGTGCTTAATATGGTCTGCACCACTCAAGCATAGTGATAACAGGTATTCTGTTCCTATTTTGTCTGGTTCTCTCCCATATCTCCCTTACAAATTTGTCAATGGTAATGGATCCCCAGGCATTGTTCTCAGAGCACATTGTGACTGACCACCTTGGGATCCTACAGTCCTTTCTGTTTGAACAGCAGATCTGACTTCATCTTTATAGAAGGCCAAGGATTGTCCTCTTTTGGACCACTGTACTCAGCATCACCCCAGATATCTCCATCCTAATTGTCTGGAGATCCTATTAGTTTCCTAATCTCTATGACACCCAAACCCCCATCCCTCTTCCTTCCATCCCCTGTCCCCCATTCAATAGCTCTACAGCTCTGGTTCCCAACAGTGTGATGAAGTGAGGTCCCTGGTCTGCTGAATACTGGGACTGGTCCAGAGAGGCTCTGTGATACAGCTAGATCAGGTTGCCCAGAACCTGGCCCAGCCTCACCTTGGAAGGGACAAGGCATCCATCATGTGTCTGAGTAACCTGTTACACTGTGTCACCACCCTCACAAGATTTTCTTTATATCTAACCTAAATTTTTTCTCATTTTTCCCTTTAGGTATTGAAAGGCTGTTACCAGGTCACCTCAGAGCCTTCACTTCTCCAGGCTGAACAGCCCCAATTTTCTCTCTTCATAGGAAAGGCATTCCATCCCTCGGTTCATATTTGTGGCTATTCTCTGGATGTACTCCAACAGCTCTATGTCTGTGTCCTACACTGCAGCCATCCAAATCCAGACACAGCACTCCAGGTGAGGCCTCACCAGCATAGGGCAGAGGGGCAGGATCATCTCCCTTTGCCTACTGACCACGCATCTTTGGGTGGAACCCAGCAGCCAGTTAGCTTTCTGGGCTGGGAAGGTACATTGCTGAGTGCCCACTACTCAGCCTATTGAGGTCTCTCTGGATGGTGTCCCATCCCTCTGGTGTGTCACTGCACCCCACAGCTCAGTGTCATTAGGGTGCACTTGACCCCCACTGTCAATGTCACTGATGAAGAGGCAATCCCAGATGTTTATACAAACTCGGCAAAGAACCGCTTGAGAGCAGCCCTGAAGAGAAGGACGTGTGGATCCCAGTGGATAAGAAGCTGGACATGAGCTAGCAGTGTGCACTTGCATCCTGGAAAGACAACTATATCCTGGGCTGCATTAAAAGAAGAACAGCCAGCAGAGAGAGGGAGGTGATTTTTTTTTTTTCTTTTTTTCTTTTCCCCCTCTACTCGGCTCTCATGAGGCACCATCTGCTTAACTGCGTCCAGGCCTGGAGCCCCCAGCACAGGAAGGACTTGGAACTCTCAGAGTGGGTCCAGAGGAGGGCACTAAGATGATCAGAGGCCTGGAGCACCTCTCCTATGAGGAAAGGTTGAGGGAACTGGGCTTGTTTAGACTGGAGAAGAGAAGGCTCTGGAGAGACCTCATTGTGGCCTTCCAGTACTTGAGGGAGTGGATAAACAGGAGGGGAAACAGCTGTTTATGAGGGTGGATCAGGATAGGACAAGTGGGAGTAGTTTTAAACTAAGACAGGAGAGGTTTAGGTTGGATATTAGGAGGAAGTTTTTCACTCAGGGTGGTGATGCACTGGAACATGTGCCTTGGAGTCACTTCCAGGAGGATCTGCTCTGCGATCATTCACAGCACAGAGGTGAGACTGACATGTTGATAGTTCCCAGGGTCATCCTTTTTATCCATAATAACAGATGTGCTGTTGCCTTTTTTCTACTCACCAGGGATTTCACCTGACTGCCACAACTTCTCAAATACCGTTGAGAATGGCTTGTTGACTGCATCAGCGAATACCGTCGTGACTCTGGGATGCATTTCATTGGGACCCATAGACTCCTGGATGTTCAGGTTCCTCAGGTGATCCCAAACCCTATCTTGACTCTCAGTGTGGGGCAGGGAGGTTGTTGGTGGGGGTGGCATTGCTTTCTCAATCCCCACCTGCACAGCCAAAGATGAGGGCTGTATATAATGAGCAGGTATCAGAGGAGATGGAAGCAAAAGTGTTATTGGGTATTTGAGCCTTTTCTTGTGTGTTGTTCTCAGCTACTGTGCTGCTGGTGAGCAGCATCATGCACAGAGTGCAGCCCCCCAATGTATGCAGGGTAGTGCTTTCGTTACTGTGCAGCATTACTGGGAGCTGTGGTTCTCCCAGGTGCTGTAACGTCTGCATGGAGAGATGTGTGAATCTTCATGAGAACAGCTAGAAACGGAAAGCTGGATTTCCTGGAATGCCCCAGAATCCCACTTTGCTGACTGGTAATTGTCTGCCCAGCAGGTAAGGGCAGCGTATGCACAACAATGTTTACCCATTATGTAGCATGGTACAACGTAGCACTCCCGGAGCTCTTTATTGCATTTTAGGGTACCCCAAAGGCTGCCTGTCCTTTTCTTCCCACATTCTATTTGTCTCTGGCCTTTCACTGCAGTGTTCTCCTTCTCTTTACCCTAGACCTTCTCTACTGCATTTTCTTGCTGTCCTGTTTTGGTGTTCTGTGCCCCATTGTCGTGGCCATTGTACTTAGCTTTCTTTGCTGCATTCTCTTCAGCATTTAATTTTGGCGTTTCTTGCCATGTTCTCTTAGCCATTGTCCTCAGCATTTCCTGCCATCTCATAGCCATTGCCTGGGCGTTCCCTGTGGCATCCTCCTCGGTGTCCTGTTTTGGCGTTCCCTGTGGCATTCTCCTTGGCCTCCTGTTTTGGCCTACCCAGCCACCTTCTCTTGGCCTTCTGCATGGGCTTTCTTTGCCATGTTCTCTCTGGCCACTTGTTCTGGAGTTCCCTGCCACATCCTCTTGGCTTCCTGTTTTGGCACTTCCTGCCATGTTCTCTTAGCCCTTGCCTAGGCATTTACTGCTGTGTTCTCTTAGCCTTCTGTTTTGGTATTTCTTGCCATGTTCTCTTGGCCGTTGTCCTTGGCACTTCCTGCCATCTCGTAGCCCTTGCCCGGGCGTTCCCTGTGATGTCCTCCTCGGCGTCCTGTTTGGCGTTCCCTTCCCTGTGGCATTCTCCTTGGCCTCCTGTTTTGGCCTACCCAGCCACCTTCTCTTGGCCTTCTGTATCGGCTTTCTTTGCCATGTTCTCTTTGGCCGCTTGTCCTGGCGTTCCCTGCCACGTCCTCTCGGCCTCCTGTTTTGGCATTTCTTGCCATGTTCTCTTAGCTCTTGACTAGGCATTTCTTGCCATGTTCTCTTGGCCTTCTGTTTTGGTGTTTCTTGCTGTGTTTTCTCGGCCTTTGCTGTTGGCCTTCCCTGCTGTGCTCTCCTTGCCCTCACCATAGCTTTTCACTGGGTATTTTCCTTGCTTTTGCCCTTCCCTTAGCCTTAGCTGTTTGCTTTGCCTTTACCTCAGATTTCCCTTTGCTTGTCCTGGCAGTTTGGCACGCCTTTGCCTTTGGCTCTCTGGGATTGGCTGGGAGGCAGCGTTAATTTTGATCTTGACCTGAACCCCTAGCTTGATGGGAACTCTAATGATAATTACAGTAACCTGCAATGCATCTGTAAACCTAACCCTTAGCCTGATGTAAAAAAAAAAAATGTCTCTAACCCGAAATGCAGCAATAAAAATAACACCCCTTGTTTTCTGTCAAATTAACCTTCGTCCCAATCGTAGTGCAGAAAAGAAGTTGTAGTTAGTTTAACAATTCAAGCCAACAAATAGCATTAATTTTATCCCTAATGCTCCTTTGTGACATCATTAGAGCAGTGTGCACAGGGTGCAGCCCTTGCATATGTGGGATAGTGCCTTCATTACTGTATTGTGTCCAACAGGTGGCAGCGGAGAGGTGCGGTGTTCCCGGGCACCATAAAAACTGCACGGAGAGATCTGTGGCTCCTCATAAGAACAGCTTGGAACAGAAATCCGCTTTTCCTGGGATGCCCTGGAAGCCGACTTTGCTGACTGGTAATTGTCTGCCCAGCAGGTAAGGGCAGCGTACGCACACCAATGTTTACCCATTATGTAGCGTGGTACAATGTAGCACTCCCGGAGCTCTTTATTGCATTTTAGGGTACCCCAAAGGCTGCCTGTCCTTTTCTTCCCACATTCTATTTGTCTCTGGCCTTTCACTGCAGTGTTCTCCTTCTCTTTACCCTAGACCTTCTCTACTGCATTTTCTTGCTGTCCTGTTTTGGTGTTCTGTGCCCCATTGTCGTGGCCATTGTACTTAGCTTTCTTTGCTGCATTCTCTTCAGCATTTGGTTTTGGTGTTTCTTGCCATGTTCTCTTGGCCTCGTGTTTTGGCATTTCTTGCCTTGTTCTCTTGGCTGTTGTCCTCAGCATTTCCTGCCATCTCATAGCCATTGCCTGGGCGTTCCCTGTGGCATTCTCCTTGGCCTCCTGTTTTGGCCTACCCAGCCACCTTCTCTTGGCCTTCTGCATGGGCTTTCTTTGCCATGTTCTCTCTGGCCACTTGTTCTGGAGTTCCCTGCCACATCCTCTTGGCTTCCTGTTTTGGCACTTCCTGCCATGTTCTCTTAGCCCTTGCCTAGGCATTTACTGCTGTGTTCTCTTAGCCTTCTGTTTTGGTATTTCTTGCCATGTTCTCTTGGCCGTTGTCCTCGGCACTTCCTGCCATCTCATAGCCCTTGCCCGGGCGTTCCCTGTGATGTCCTCCTCGGCGTCCTGTTTGGCGTTCCCTTCCCTGTGGCATTCTCCTTGGCCTCCTGTTTTGGCCTACCCAGCCACCTTCTCTTGGCCTTCTGTATCGGCTTTCTTTGCCATGTTCTCTTTGGCCGCTTGTCCTGGTGTTCCCTGCCACGTCCTCTCGGCCTCCTGTTTTGGCATTTCTTGCCATGTTCTCTTAGCTCTTGCCTAGGCATTTCTTGCCATGTTCTCTTGGCCTTCTGTTTTGGTGTTTCTTGCTGTGTTTTCTCGGCCTTTGCTGTTGGCCTTCCCTGCTGTGCTCTCCTTGCCCTCACCATAGCTTATCACTGGGTATTTTCCTTGCTTTTGCCCTTCCCTTAGCCTTAGCTGTTTGCTTTGCCTTTACCTCAGATTTCCCTTTGCTTGTCCTGGCAGTTTGGCACGCCTTTGCCTTTGGCTCTCTGGGATTGGCTGGGAGGCAGCGTTAATTTTGATCTTGACCTGAACCCCTAGCTTAATGGGAACTCTAATGATAATTACATTAACCTGCAATGCATCTGTAAACCTAACCCTTAGCCTGATGTAAAAAAAAAATGTCTCTAATCCGAAATGCAGCAATAAAAATAACACCCCTTGTTTTCTGTCAAATTAACCTTCATCCCAATCGTAGTGCAGAAAAGAAGTTGTAGTTAGTTTAACAATTGAAGCCAACAAATAGCATTAATTTTATCCCTAATGCTCCTTTGTGACATCATTAGAGCAGTGTGCACAGGGTGCAGCCCTTGCATATGTGGGATAGTGCCTTCATTACTGTATTGTGTCCAACAGGTGGCAGCGGGGAGCTGTGGCACTCCTGAGTGCCATAACAACTGCACAGAGCAATCTGTGGCTCTTCATGAGAACAGCCAGGAACAGAAATCTGCATTTCCTGCGATGCCCCGGAAGCCAACTTTGCTGACGGTAATAATCTGCCCAAGAGGTAAGGGCAATGTTTACCCATTACTTAGTAAGACACAAGGTAGGGTACCCGGAGTTCATTTCTGCATTTCAGCGTGCCTTACAGGCTGTCCGTTCTCTTCCTTGTGCGTTCCCCTTGCCTCTCCTCTGTGCCTAGTTATTTCCTGCAGCATTCTCTTTGGTCTCTGTTCTGATGTCTGTGGTGGCATTCTCTTGTGCCTTGCCCAGTGTTTTGGCATTCCTGGCGGTGTTTTCTTGGGCCCTGCCCTCTGTTTTGGCGTTCCTGGCGGTGTTTTCTTGGGCCCTGCCCTCCATTTTGGCGTTCCTGGCGGTGTTTTCTTGGGCCCTGCCCTCCATTTTGGCGTTCCTGGCGGTGTTTTCTTGGGCCTTGCCCTCCGTTTTGGCATTTCCTCCATTGTTTTCTTGGGCCCTGCCCTCTGTTTTGGCGTTCCTGGCGGTGTTTTCTTGGGCCCTGCCCTCCATTTTGGCGTTCCTGGCGGTGTTTTCTTGGGCCCTGCCCTCCATTTTGGCGTTCCTGGCGGTGTTTTCTTGGGCCTTGCCCTCCGTTTTTGGCATTTCCTCCATTGTTTTCTTCGGCCCTGCCCTCCGTTTTGGCGTTTCTCGCGGTGTTTTCTTGGGCCTTGCCCTCCGTTTTGGCGTTCCGTGCATTGTTCTCTTGAGCCTTGCCCTCCGTTTTGGCGTTCCGTGCATTGTTCTCTTGAGCCTTGCCCTCCGTTTTGGCGTTCCCTGCATTGTTCTATTGGGCCCTGCCCTCCGTTTTGGCATTGCCTGTGGCATTATCTTGGTTTTTGCCCTCTGTTTTGGTGTTCTGTGCAATGGTCTCATCAGTCTTGTGCTGTTTTGGTGTTCCTTGCGGCATTCTCTTTGATCTTGTCCTTCATTTTGGCATTCCCGAGGCTGTCCCTTGAGGCCCGGCCTCTGGCGAGGCCTTCCCTTTGTTGTTCTCCATGACTTTGCCTTGTCTTTGATGTTGCCTTCCCTTGGGTGCTGTCTATACCTTTGCCTTCTGTTTTGGCGTTCCCTGTGGCATTCTCCTTGGCCTCCTGTTTTGGCCTACCTAGCCACCTTCTCTTGGCCTCATGCATTGGCTTCCTTTGCCATGTTCTCTTTGGCCGCTTGTTCTGGCGTTCCCTGCCACGTCCTCTCGGCCTCCTGTTTTGGCACGTCCTGCCGTGTGCTCTTAGCCCTCACCTAGGCATTTCTTGCTGTGTTCTGTTGGCCTTTGCCGTTGGCCTTCCCTGCTGTGCTCTCCTTGCCCTTGCCCTCACCATAGCCTTTCATTGGGCATTCTCCTTGCTTTTGCCCTTCCCTTAGCCTTTGCTGTTTGCTTTGCCTTTACCTCAGATTTCCCTTTGCTTGTCCTGGCAGTTTGGCACGCCTTTGCCTTTGGCTCTCTGGGATTGGCTGGGAGGCAGCGTTAATTTTGATCTTGACCTGAACCCCTAGCTTAATGGGAACTCTAATGATAATTACATTAACCTGCAATGCATCTGTAAACCTAACCCTTAGCCTGATGTAAAAAAAAATGTCTCTAACCCGAAATGCAGCAATAAAAATAACACCCCTTGTTTTCTGTCAAATTAACCTTCATCCCAATCGTAGTGCAGAAAGCAATTGTTAAACTAATAAACTAACTGTGACTTCAAACCAACAAATAGCATTAATTTTATCCCTAATGCTCCTTTGTGACATCATTAGAGCAGTGTGCACAGGGTGCAGCCCTTGCATATGTGGGATAGTGCCTTCATTACTGTATTGTGTCCAACAGGTGGCAGCGGAGAGGTGCGGTGTTCCCGGGCACCGTAAAAACTGCACGGAGAGATCTGTGGCTCCTCATAAGAACAGCTTGGAACAGAAATCCGCTTTTCCTGGGATGCCCTGGAAGCCGACTTTGCTGACTGGTAATTGTCTGCCCAGCAGGTAAGGGCAGCGTACGCACACCAATGTTTACCCATTATGTAGCGTGGTACAATGTAGCACTCCCGGAGCTCTTTATTGCATTTTAGGGTACCCCAAAGGCTGCCTGTCCTTTTCTTCCCACATTCTATTTGTCTCTGGCCTTTCACTGCAGTGTTCTCCTTCTCTTTACCCTAGACCTTCTCTACTGCATTTTCTTGCTGTCCTGTTTTGGTGTTCTGTGCCCCATTGTCGTGGCCATTGTACTTAGCTTTCTTTGCTGCATTCTCTTCAGCATTTGGTTTTGGTGTTTCTTGCCATGTTCTCTTGGCCTCGTGTTTTGGCATTTCTTGCCTTGTTCTCTTGGCTGTTGTCCTCAGCATTTCCTGCCATCTCATAGCCATTGCCTGGGCGTTCCCTGTGGCATTCTCCTTGGCCTCCTGTTTTGGCCTACCCAGCCACCTTCTCTTGGCCTTCTGCATGGGCTTTCTTTGCCATGTTCTCTCTGGCCACTTGTTCTGGAGTTCCCTGCCACATCCTCTTGGCTTCCTGTTTTGGCACTTCCTGCCATGTTCTCTTAGCCCTTGCCTAGGCATTTACTGCTGTGTTCTCTTAGCCTTCTGTTTTGGTATTTCTTGCCATGTTCTCTTGGCCGTTGTCCTCGGCACTTCCTGCCATCTCATAGCCCTTGCCCGGGCGTTCCCTGTGATGTCCTCCTCGGCGTCCTGTTTGGCGTTCCCTTCCCTGTGGCATTCTCCTTGGCCTCCTGTTTTGGCCTACCCAGCCACCTTCTCTTGGCCTTCTGTATCGGCTTTCTTTGCCATGTTCTCTTTGGCCGCTTGTCCTGGTGTTCCCTGCCACGTCCTCTCGGCCTCCTGTTTTGGCATTTCTTGCCATGTTCTCTTAGCTCTTGCCTAGGCATTTCTTGCCATGTTCTCTTGGCCTTCTGTTTTGGTGTTTCTTGCTGTGTTTTCTCGGCCTTTGCTGTTGGCCTTCCCTGCTGTGCTCTCCTTGCCCTCACCATAGCTTATCACTGGGTATTTTCCTTGCTTTTGCCCTTCCCTTAGCCTTAGCTGTTTGCTTTGCCTTTACCTCAGATTTCCCTTTGCTTGTCCTGGGAGTTTGGCACGCCTTTGCCTTTGGCTCTCTGGGATTGGCTGGGAGGCAGTGTTAATTTTGATCTTGACCTGAACCCCTAGCTTGATGGGAACTCTAATGATAATTACAGTAACCTGCAATGCATCTGTAAACCTAACCCTTAGCCTGATGTAAAAAAAAATGTCTCTAACCCGAAATGCAGCAATAAAAATAACACCCCTTGTTTTCTGTCAAATTAACCTTCATCCCAATCGTAGTGCAGAAAGCAATTGTTAAACTAATAAACTAACTGTGACTTCAAACCAACAAATAGCATTAATTTTATCCCTAATGCTCCTTTGTGACATCATTAGAGCAGTGTGCACAGGGTGCAGCCCTTGCATATGTGGGATAGTGCCTTCATTACTGTATTGTGTCCAACAGGTGGCAGCGGAGAGGTGCGGTGTTCCCGGGCACCATAAAAACTGCACGGAGAGATCTGTGGCTCCTCATAAGAACAGCTTGGAACAGAAATCCGCTTTTCCTGGGATGCCCTGGAAGCCGACTTTGCTGACTGGTAATTGTCTGCCCAGCAGGTAAGGGCAGCGTACGCACACCAATGTTTACCCATTATGTAGCGTGGTACAATGTAGCACTCCCGGAGCTCTTTATTGCATTTTAGGGTACCCCAAAGGCTGCCTGTCCTTTTCTTCCCACATTCTATTTGTCTCTGGCCTTTCACTGCAGTGTTCTCCTTCTCTTTACCCTAGACCTTCTCTACTGCATTTTCTTGCTGTCCTGTTTTGGTGTTCTGTGCCCCATTGTCGTGGCCATTGTACTTAGCTTTCTTTGCTGCATTCTCTTCAGCATTTGGTTTTGGTGTTTCTTGCCATGTTCTCTTGGCCTCGTGTTTTGGCATTTCTTGCCTTGTTCTCTTGGCTGTTGTCCTCAGCATTTCCTGCCATCTCATAGCCATTGCCTGGGCGTTCCCTGTGGCATTCTCCTTGGCCTCCTGTTTTGGCCTACCCAGCCACCTTCTCTTGGCCTTCTGCATGGGCTTTCTTTGCCATGTTCTCTCTGGCCACTTGTTCTGGAGTTCCCTGCCACATCCTCTTGGCTTCCTGTTTTGGCACTTCCTGCCATGTTCTCTTAGCCCTCACCTAGGCATTTCTTGCTGTGTTCTGTTGGCCTTTGCCGTTGGCCTTCCCTGCTGTGCTCTCCTTGCCCTTGCCCTCACCATAGCCTTTCATTGGGCATTCTCCTTGCTTTTGCCCTTCCCTTAGCCTTAGCTGTTTGCTTTGCCTTTACCTCAGATTTCCCTTTGCTTGTCCTGGCAGTTTGGCACGCCTTTGCCTTTGGCTCTCTGGGATTGGCTGGGAGGCAGCGTTAATTTTGATCTTGACCTGAACCCCTAGCTTAATGGGAACTCTAATGATAATTACATTAACCTGCAATGCATCTGTAAACCTAACCCTTAGCCTGATGTAAAAAAAAATGTCTCTAACCCGAAATGCAGCAATAAAAATAACACCCCTTGTTTTCTGTCAAATTAACCTTCATCCCAATCGTAGTGCAGAAAAGAAGTCATAGTTAGTTTAACAGTTGTTGTTGTTAATAAGTTGTGTGCACAGGGTGCAGCCCTTGCATATGTGGGATAGTGCCTTCATTACTGTATTGTGTCCAACAGGTGGCAGCGGGGAGCTGTGGCACTCCTGAGTGCCATAACAACTGCACAGAGCAATCTGTGGCTCTTCATGAGAACAGCCAGGAACAGAAATCTGCATTTCCTGCGATGCCCCGGAAGCCAACTTTGCTGACGGTAATAATCTGCCCAAGAGGTAAGGGCAATGTTTACCCATTACTTAGTAAGACACAAGGTAGGGTACCCGGAGTTCATTTCTGCATTTCAGCGTGCCTTACAGGCTGTCCGTTCTCTTCCTTCTGTGTTCCCCTTTCCTCTCCTCTTTGCCTGATTATCTCCTGCAGCATTCTCTTTGGTCTCTGTTTTGGTGTCTGTGGTGGTGTTTTCTTGGGCCCTGCCCTCCATTTTGGTGCTCCTGGTAGCGTTTTCTTGGGCCCTGCCCTCTGTTTTGGCGTTCCTGGTAGCGTTTTCTTTGGTCCTGCCCTCGCTTTTGGTGTTCCTGGTAGCGTTTTCTTGGGCTTTGCCCTCCGTTTTGGCGTTCCTGGCGGTGTTTTCTTGGGCCCTGCCCTCTGTTTTGGCGTTCCTGGCAGCGTTTTCTTGGGCCCTGCCCTCTGTTTTGGCGTTCCTGGCAGCGTTTTCTTGGGCCCTGCCCTCTGTTTTGGCGTTCCTGGCAGCGTTTTCTTGGGCCCTGCCCTCTGTTTTGGCGTTCTATGTAATGGTCTCTTCAGTCTTGTGCTGGTTTGGCATTCCCTGCGGCCTTCTCTTCAGTCTTGTGCTGGTTTGGCATTCCCTGCGGCCTTCTCTTCAGTCTTGTGCTGGTTTGGCATTCCCTGCGGCCTTCTCTTCAGTCTTGTGCTGGTTTGGCATTCCCTGCGGCCTTCTCTTCAGTCTTGTGCTGGTTTGGCATTCCCTGCGGCCTTCTCTTCAGTCTTGTGCTGGTTTGGCATTCCCTGCGGCCTTCTCTTCAGTCTTGTGCTGGTTTGGCATTCCCTGCGGCCTTCTCTTTGGGCCCGGCCTCTGACGCGGCCTTCTCTTTGGGCCCGGCCTCTGACGCGGCCTTCTCTTTGGGCCCGGCCTCTGACGCGGCCTTCTCTTTGGGCCCGGCCTCTGACGCGGCCTTCTCTTTGGGCCCGGCCTCTGACGCGGCCTTCTCTTTGGGCCCGGCCTCTGACGCGGCCTTCTCTTTGGGCCCGGCCTCTGACGCGGCCTTCTCTTTGGGCCCGGCCTCTGACGCGGCCTTCTCTTTGGGCCCGGCCTCTGACGCGGCCTTCTCTTTGGGCCCGGCCTCTGACGCGGCCTTCTCTTTGGGCCCGGCCTCTGACGCGGCCTTCTCTTTGGGCCCGGCCTCTGACGCGGCCTTCTTTGTTGTTTTCCATGACTTAGCCTTGCCTTTGATGTTGCCCTCTCTTGGGTACTGTCTATACCTTTGCACTCTGTTTTGGTGTTTGCTTCAGTGTTCTTGCCTTTGCCTACGCTTTCCCTAACAGTCACTCTGAGCATGATCCTAATAACCCTAACTGTAATATCTTCACCCCAACCTTAATGAGCTCTGAACAACAAATGTAGTGCTAATTGTAAGCATGACTGTATAGATAACTATACTAGCTGTCCAAATTAACCCTGAACCTACCCTCTAATGGTGCACTAAACTTATCTGTAACCTTTTAGTATTTAGTAATACTAAAAATAATCCTACATCTTTCCTGTTAAATACTCCTAACCTTAATCTTAAGCCATTTGTTGGGGTGGTCTTTTGCTTGCACATTTTGTGGGGGGTGGTCTTATGGTGAGCGCTGTTTGTGTCTTGGCGTTCCTCTTTCTAAAGTGTGTCTCTCTGTATTGCAGGCAAAGATGCCTTGGACACTTCCAGTCGATGACTTCCCCCCTGGGATGCCATGCTGTTTCCAGGCCTCCCACACTCACCACCAGCTTAGTTCAGTTGAGCTGTTACTCATATCTCCTGGTCTCTTCCCTTCCCATAGTCTTCCTTTCACTCTGCCACAAGCCCCTACCACTGCTCAAGGTCATTGCAGGCAATGTGTGGAATGCAGTACTTGTTCTCATTATAGTTCACCCCATTGGCGTCAGCCTAGCAAATCCAACCCACCCACACCCTTCCTTAGGGCCCTTCTACTTCCATGCCAACCAATCCTTCCTTCTCATGTGATTTTGTGTTCCTTCCCAGCCAGTTTAAGACTCATGCCCCTTTGTGGCCATTTTGAGAGTTGCGCTGATTTCAGTATGTGCATCATTTATGTCAACCAAATTGGCTTTAGCTTTGCAGACTTTTTGCATCAATCAAATTGGCTTTGCAGTCATTTTGCATCAACCAAATTGGCTTTAGCTTTGCCTTGCTTACGGGGTTGGGTTAGCTTTGCTTTGTTTGATTCTACCGCAGGGCTAACCCAACCCTGTAAGCAACACCCAAGGGCCGTTGGAGGCCATTTGCCTTCCTTCCCGGCCAGTCTGAGACTCGTGCCCCATTGTGGCCATTTTGAGAGTTGCGCTGATTTCAGCATGTACAGTTGATTAATCTCAACCAAATTGGCTTTAGCTTTGCCTTGCTTACGGGGTTGGGTTAGCTTTGCTTTGTTTGTTTCTACCGCAGGGCTAACCCAACCCCGTAACCAATGCCCAAGGGCCGCTGGAGGCTGTGTTCCTTCCTGGCCACTTTGAGACTCGTGCCCCTTTGTGGCCGTGATGAGAGTTGTGCTGATTTCAGCATGTGCAATCAATCTCAACCAAATTGGCTTTAGCTTTGCCTTGCTTACGGGGTTGGGTTAGCTTTGCTTTGTTTGTTTCTACCGCAGGGCTAACCCAACCCCGTAACCAATGCCCAAGGGCCGCTGGAGGCTGTGTTCCTTCCCGGCCACTTTGAGACTTGCGCCCCTTTGTGGCTGTGATGAGAGTTGTGCTGATTTCAGCATGTGCAATCAATCTCAACCAAATTGGCTGTAGCTTTGCCTTGCTTACGGGGTTGGGTTAGCTTTGCTTTGTTTGTTTCTACCGCAGGGCTAACCCAACCCCGTAACCAATGCCCAAGGGCCGCTGGAGGCTGTGTTCCTTCCCGGCCACTTTGAGACTTGCGCCCCTTTGTGGCCGTGATGAGAGTTGTGCTGATTTCAGCATGTGCAATCAATCTCAACCAAATTGGCTGTAGCTTTGCCTTGCTTACGGGGTTGGGTTAGCTTTGCTTTGTTAGTTTTTACCGCAGGGCTAACCCAACCCTGTAAGCAACACCCAAGGGACGTTGGAGGCAATTTGCCTTCCTTCCCGGCCAGTCTGAGACTTGCATTTCCTTTTGGATGGGCTGAGATATGAACTGCTTTTGAGGTGGATTGGAATATATAATGTTTTTGAAAATGTAATGTCATTAATGTGGTATGGAGGCTCTGTGACCTTTCTGTGGTTAATCTGACATATGTAAACCATGTGTGTTAAACTGAATGGAGTAAGTGTATATTGCACCTGTAAACTGAATATGTGGCACAATGCAATCTGTAATGCTATGCCTGTAAACTGTATTGTGCCTCATATGGATGCTGCACCTAGAAATAGCATTGTGCCATATACAGAGTTGATAGGCAGAGCATTCATAAATGAAGTTCAGAGATTGTAATGAATATGGGTAACCCTGTTCTACTTCCCAAGGTA